>NC_139677.1:95434023-97834023 GCF_964106915.1 Podarcis gaigeae | reverse complement strand
AAGGCCATTCAGTGAGCTTTGTGGTGGAGTGGGGATTCGAACACAGCTCTTGCAGGTCCTAGTCCAACACTCGCAACCACTGCACCATGCTGACCTCTCACAATGCCAGAACCACCACCGCACAGCTGTTGTTTTGCTTAGTGTTGAGCAGAACAGAAACAGCCAGCATTTGTCCAGTGCACAAACAACAGTGTTTTGCTATATTTGCAGATTTTCGGGTGGGAGTGAGCAGGTTAAGGAATGTCATGGCAGCCCTTAAAGCAGCTGGGGAAACTGGCTGATACAGTGGTACCTTGGTTCTCAAATTTAATCCGTTCCGGAAGTCCGTTCCAAAACCAAAGCGTTCCAAAACTAAGGCATGCTTTCCCATAGAAAGTAATGCAAAATGGATTAATCCGTTCCAGACTTTTAAAGACAACCCCTAAAACAGCAACAGATAGGTGTTGGTCTGCCATAGTCAAAACAAAAAAAATTTCTTCCAGTAGCACCTTAAAGACCAACTAAGTTAGTTCTTGGTATGAGCTTTCGTGTGCATGCACACTTCTTCAGATACATATCTGATATGTATCTTCAGATATGTATCTGAAGAAGTGTGCATGCACACGAAAGCTCATACCAAGAACTAACTTAGTTGGTCTTTAAGGTGCTACTGGAAGGAATTTTTTTTGTTTTCCCTATAACAGCAGTTTAACGTGAATTTTACTATCTAACGAGACCATTGATCCATAAAATGAAAGCAATAAACCATATCACACAATCAATCAATAGCTGAACTGGGTTCTTCCACACAGTCATAAAATAAAAAAAAGAGCCGCAAAAAGAAAAACGCAAAATAAATAGCCAAAACAGACAGACCTCAGCGTAACACTCAAATTGGAAGTGTGGCACTCTAATCAGAAGCGTAACACTCAAAACAGAGCATGTTCAGCTTCCGAAAAAAGTTTGCAAACCGGAACACTTACTTCCGGATTTGCAGTGTTTGGGTTCCAAGTTGTTTGAGTACCAAGGCGTTTGAGAACCAAGTACCACTGTACTTTTATTATTTTAGGGATTTGTTGGCGACTGTCTACCCCAGCTTTCTAGCTAAAATGAAGCAGATTTCGAAATTTAAAACCACCTAATATATAAATTCAGCAGTCTAAAAATCAGCTGGGGACATGATTTTAACTTTAAAAAGCACAGGTGAAAAAGGGCAGGCTTTGGTATCCGAACGGCAAATGCTTTATGTCTCTTCACCATTTCCCCTTCTGTTACCCACTTACCTTTCTTAAATCCCTCTTAGCGGCCTGCCATCTCTCCCGAAAGCTTTTTCTCAGCTTCCTGGCCTCCCTGGTTCACCAGGGGAGCTCAGCAGGACTGCTCCGAATACCTCAAGTACCTGCTCGATCGGTAAGATGCATCCTTTACAAAATATGCTTTGTAAAAAAAAAACCCCAACATGAATATTAGGTAAAATTGTATGCAAAAAATGTCTACCGAGAAGGGAAGGGCCTTCTCGGTAGTGGCACCGGCCGTGTGGAATGCCCTCTCATCAGATGTCAAAGGAAAAAAAACAATTACACAACTTTGCAAAGACATTGGAAGGCAGCACTGTATCAGGAAGTTTTAAATGTTTGATACCTAATTGTGTTTTTATATTATCTTGGAAGCAACCCAGAGGGGCAACACAGTCGGATAGGTAGAAGTATACGTAATAAATTATTACTGTTCTTGTTAGGAGAAATATGCAGTAAAATGCTGCTGAATTTTCAGGACTTTAAACCAAATAAATAAATTGTGAACCGATCTAGAACTTAAAACTGGAAAGCCGAGAAACTGAAATTGGCATGTTTGCCTATCCTCTCTCCACACGCACCCCGAAGATTGCCCAAATGCCCGCTCTCTTCACAGCCTGTGAAAGCTCAGCCCTTAAAATTGCCCTATATATTTGGGAGAGATTTGTTTGTTTGTTTTGAGGGAGAAGAGAGATTCTCTGAATACAGCCACTACTGAAAATGTCAGGTGTGTCCTTGTCCCCTCTCCCTCTGCATTTCTCATTGGACATCCTTGTGGCCGCAATCCACGGTGTCCGGATACGGATTGGTTCAACCAGATTTTTTAAATAAGAATGTTAAGTTATTTGCCTCCTGCTTTATCAGGCAGCTTGCGTGTAAAAGCATGAGGCTAACACTGAACTTACTGCAGAAATGCACTCAAGGGATAGAACAAATTGAAACACAGTTGATTTGTGACATGGATTTGTCAATTAGATTAATAATAACAAATTATTATTTGCACCCCACCCATCTGGCTGGGTTTGCCCAGCCACTCTGGGTGGCTTCCAACAAAGATTAAAAATACATTAAATTGTCACACATTGAAAACTTCCCTGAACAGGGCTGCCTTCAGATGTCTTCTAAAAGTCTGGTAGTTGTTTTTCTCTTTGACATCTGGTGGGAGGGCGTTCCACAGGGTGGGCGCCACTACCGAGAAGGCCCTCTGCCTGGTTCCCTGTAACTTGGCTTCTCGCAGGGAGGGAACCGCCAGAAGGCCCTTGGAGCTGGACCTCAGTGTCCGGGCAGAACGATGGGGGTGGAGATGCTCCTTCAGATATACTGGACCAAGGCCATTTAGGGCTTTAAAGGTCAACACCAACACTTTGAATTGTGCTCAGAAACATACTGGGAGCCAATGTAGGTCTTTCAAGACCGGTGTTATGTGGTCTCGTCAGCCACTCCCAGTCACCAGTCTAGCTGCCACATTCTGGATTAGTTGTAGTTTCCCGGTCACCTTCAAAGGTAGCCCCACATAGAGCGCATAGCAGTATTCCAAGTGAAAATGATTTATAAAATGCCTTCCAGAATATAGGTTTCAGTGTCTGTCTGGAGAGGCAGCTTGTCCAGTTTCCTTCTAGGAGAAAAGTATATGATTCTGGTACTGCCGTTCATCTTCAGATGCAGGGATTAGATGTTGGCAGGTGTCTAAGAGCCTCGTAGCACCTCCTTCCGTGGTTGGAGGGATGGTTTTACTGGTGACATTCTTCAATGTATTTCTCCTCTTCTTCCCCCAACCCCCCAAAAAAGGCTTCATGAAGAAGAGAGAACAGGAAGGCGAATCTACCAGAAGCTCAAAGAGTCCACGCTGATATCTCAGGCTGAGCAACAGCAGCCTGCCAACAAGACTTTAATTGAAAAAATGTTTGGGGGCAGAATTAAGACGAAAATCCGATGTCTGAAGTGCCTGAAAGTCTCTTCCAGAGAAGAAGCCTTCACAGACCTCTCCTTGGCTTTCCCACCAGCTGATAATCATGTGCCTATAGCCAGTAGCAGTACCTCTCTTTTACCGGTAGAGGAAATGGGCCCGCAGGCCGTTCAGTCGGGCATAGAAGTGCCAAGCAGGACATGCGATTCGCCAAGGAGGTTCGCTAAGCCGGCTGCACCGGGAGAGAATCATCCCCAAATATTGCCCGTTGAAACTTTGGGGCCTGGAAGTCAAGAGACTCCTTTCCCCCCGAGGGCTGAGCAAGACGCTACCGGCGCGAAGCCCGACGAAGACTTGGCGTTGGCTCTGAGGGAGCAAATTCGCGGGCCCACGGCCTCCAGATCCGTCCCCGACCTGATCAATTATTTCTTATCGCCCGAGATGCTGACGGCGGAGAACCGCTATCACTGTGACAACTGCGCTTCTCTTCAGGACGCAGAGAAGCTGGCCGAACTGACGGAGGGACCTCACTACCTCATCCTAACCCTGCTGAGGTTCTCCTTTGACCTGAGGGCCATGAGGAGGAGGAAAATACTGGACAACGTATCCGTCCCGCTGGTGTTGAAGCTTCCGGTCCTGACTTCTTCAGAGGACCCAAGCGGCGGCGCGAACCCGCCACAGAGCGCCTCAGCACGCAAGGCCTTTGCTTCGGTGGTGTACGACCTTTGCAGCGTGGTGGTGCATTCCGGGGTCTCCTCTGAGAGTGGCCATTACTATTGCTACGCCCGGGAGTGTGAGGATGTGGCGGCCGAAAGCAACTTGAAGGACATCTCTCGGAGCGGCGCCCCAGAGAAACCTCTGGACATTGCGATCCAATGGTACCTCTTCAACGACACCAGAGTCTCATTCTCGTCTTTCGAGTCTGTCAGCAATGTGACATCCTTCCTGCCCAAGGATACGGCTTACCTGCTGTTCTATAGGCAGAGGACGAGCCAGTCGAGAGACGCAGGGCGTGGGGCCACTGGAGAGTCCGGCCGGGTGAATGGAGACTTGCATTCTCCGGACAAAAGCCTGATGGAAGCCATTGCGAAGGATAACATCCTGTACTTGCAAGTAAGTGTCAGTTTGCATTTCTTGGTGTGGAAAGTATTGATCTGATGTGTAGGGATCTTTCCTATTCTACTTAATTCTGGAAGCTTCTCTGTGTGAAAGAAACAAGCAGAAGGTTCATGATGCTTGGGTTATTCCTTCAGAGAAGCTGAGTACAGCTACCGTATTTTTCGCTCCATAGGGCGCACCTAGTTTTTAGGGGGGGAAATAAAGTGTTGGTGTTGACCTTGAAAGCCCTAAATGGCCTCGGTCCAGTATTCCTGAAGGAGAGTCTCCATAGCCATCGTTCTACCCAGACACTGAGGTCCAGTGCCGAGGGCCTTCTGGCGGTTCCCTCATTGTGAGAAGCCAAGTTACAGGGAGTCAGGCAGAGGGCCTTCTCGGTAGTGGCACCCGCCCTGTGGAATGCCCTCCCACCAGATGTCAAAGAGAACAACAACTACCAGACTTTTAGAAGACATCTGAAGGCAGCCCTGTTTAGGGAAGCTTTTAATGTTTGATGTAGTATGGTCTTTTAATATTTTGTGGCTGGGGAAGCCCAGCCAGATGGGCGAGGTATAAATAAATTATCATCATCATCATCATCATCATCACTCCATACTGCAATGTTTTGTTACAGGGCCCCACTTTTTAGCTGAGAGTCAAGGAGGTTGGTGGTCTCCAGATATTGGTGGCTTGCACTAAGTCACCTCAGTCCCAGTCAACATGGTGGCCCAAAGTTCAGGGATGATGCACCATCTTGAGGGCGCCCTGTTGGCTAACCTTGAGGGGGTTATTTGTTGTTGTTTATTTAACAGATTTGAGGTGTATACCATGTCTGAGCTTTGTTTTGTTTTCCTGTGCCACAGGAGCAAGAAAAGGAAGCGCGAAACAGAAGTGCCTACATCTCGGCTTTGCCCAAGTCCCCTCTGTGGTGGAAAGACTTTGATGGGGACGATGACGACAGCTCTTCGGGGGGTTGTGGGCATGACCCCGGTGGAGGGTCAAGCTCTTTTCACGGACTCGTCTTCTAGCCATTGTTGACCCGACACAAAATGGCCGACACTGTCACCACCAAGCAAGGCTCCACTGTGCTCAACGATCCTTTGGCCTTTTTCATCTTCTTAGCAACAGGAGAGCTGGGCCCACCGTGGCCGAGACAGAGCACCACAACCGTTTGAACGGCCTGGCCCTACCGCTCCATGGAATTCTGGGAAATGTAGTTCTCTGATGGGTGCTGAGGAGGGAATTCTCTGCTCCCTCATGGAACTACACTTCCTAGGACCGTCAGGAAGACTGAATTTGAAGTGTCCCGAGGTACCCCACCTACACCTTCTCCCCTTGCGAAAAGGTGGGGAATCCTTTTGCGAAACCCCTCAAGAGGGGTGTCTTTTCAGGGAGGGACAGTGCAGCAAACTGGACTCGAAGGCATTTCGGCTGCCCTGTGATACCTTTTCAAAGCAGAGTGGCGGCAGGTTCTGAACCCCTGTCCTGTTTCGAGTCCTCGTTGGCCATGGATATTTTGAGTGGAACTGAAAGAGAAGTAGGAGCTTTGGGGGAGGGATAGAACAATATGGCAGCTTAGAATAATTCAGGCCACAGGGCAACACCATTGTTGATCAGCACTGGCCTTGGGTGTAGCCGTGTGCTGCTAGGTTGAAGATTAAAATGGTCACATACTCTCTCTCATACTAGATCGTGAAGCTCCTAGATGTGCTACTCCCCTTCTCAAGTATCCAACCTCAGCCTGTGGTACGTTAGGTAGGAGGTCTTACCTGCGCTCTATCACAGAGCTCAGGTGAGTCATGCCCCCTGGCTGCCATCACACTCTCCCCTCGTTGACCTAGAGAGCCACCTAGGGAAGAATCATGTTTAGAAAGGCTGGTCCTCTTGACATGAATCTTTCCTTTGCCAGTTTCCCCCATTTCTTATTCTAGGAATCGCAATGTCTGAGAATATAGTCCTGGCCGAGACTTGTCTCCTAGCGCCTCCACTCCAAATCAGTATGTTTAAGACTGTGGTTCATGTGGTGCCTCTGCAGTATATGAAGGCAGAGGTTGCTAACTGATTATTTAGCTGGTTTTTAAAAAAACGCACACCCATGGCTGTCACTCAGATTTTTCTTTGCTCTGGGAAATCGCTGCTCTTGGGCTCAATTCAGTGGTTGTCCAAATCCAGGGTTACCGGTGGGCTAATATTTTAAACCTCTGTATAATGGAATACACAAATACATACACATGCAAAAACCACCTCCTTTTCTTTCTATTTTGCGCCTTGATGAGAGCAGGAACTCAGCGGAAATTTCGTTCTTTCTTCCCAGCTCTGCAGAAACTGAAATTCTTAATGGCAGCTGGACAGTGGAAGTTTCCGTAGGGGAAAGAAAGGAGCTCTTAACTTTGAATCCCTCTCTCAGTGCTTTCTCTACACCTTTGGAGAGATCTGGTGTTTTCCTATGGTCTTTGGCACCTTCCCAGGGGGTGTAGGACTTCCTGCCCATCTTTCACTTAAAAACACGAGCCAGGACAGATTATGAATGGTCGCAGCCACACCAATCTGCTTGTTGTAATGGCCATGACTTACCCCCCAAAGAATCATTGGAATGGTACTTTCTCAAGGTTGCTGAGAGGTGTTATCAGGACCTTTGGAAAGCTAGTTTCCAAGATTCTTTAGAAGAAATCACGAGTGTCGAAGTGGTTTAAAAGCAATTTCAGTGCATGGTGTGGCTGTGTCCATTCCTACTTGCGTAGTATAGCATCTGTCTCTCTGTTGGCATCCATCTGTCTCAGGAGACAATGGAGGAGTGTGCCTTTGGGGGTGAAGTCAAACCTTTGGAGAGTTTCAGCGCCTGCAGCGGCTGCAGAGACCAATACAGGTGGGACATGTTTAGTTGCAGCTGGGGCAGATGACGGCGTCCAGTTGTGCTGCTGCAGATGCACCATGGCGTTTATTCTCTCTCCCAGTGGTCATTCTTCCTGTGGTCATTGCTATGGATACTCAACCTGTCTGTTTCCAGGCACTGTGGTCGCCTGCTAGGGATTTAGCGCTCTTCTGAACACTTAAAATGCACCGGCGAGTACTTTAATTAGCATTATAAATAGCAACTCCCTCGACAGCCTGCTCTCCTAATTGTGCTAGTTAATAACAGAGAGCGAGAGAGAGACACACTTTTTTTGCTTTTAGGCACAGGTCACATTTATTTAACAGCAAAAATAATAAGTTTCTTTTCTTTAAAAAAAGTATTATCTAGGTTAAGCGCAAGATCAGTTTTACAGGATAAGTGTGTCAAAAGTGTCTTTTTTATAAACAACAACAACAAAAAAACCCTCACAAAGAATAAATTAATAATTTAAGGGATTAGCAATCCACAGCGACTAGAAAAATTAATAGCCAGCTCAAATGGCAACACCACAAGACAAACACGCTGTACACATTTTTAAAGAGACTATTTTTTTGTCCTCCTAAAAAAACCCCCCAAAAGTATTCTTATGAAATAAAACATTTCTTACCCCCTTCACCAAAAACAGCCATTCATTTTAGGACATTCATAGCAAAGTAACTGAAGCACAACATTCTTTTTATTAAATGCCCTTAAAGGCTCCTCATCGAGTTGATTTTGGGGACACATTATAAATACCCTAAATTGGATGTGGCAAGCTTTTGGCCCTCCAGATGTTGCTTTGCTACCGCCTCATGATGTCTGGCCATTCTTGCAGTCTCAACATCTGCAGATGTTCTCTGCACCTGGTGAAAATGTTTGCATTAACAGTCAAAAGTTTCCATTATGTAGACTCAGCAACAGGGGACCTGAGACTCTCAAGATGTTCCTGGACTACAAATCCCATCATCCTGAGCTTGGGCTATGGTAGCTGGGGCTGGTGGGAGCTGGAGTCCACTAACAACTGCAGGGCCCCAGGCTCCCCACTGCTGATGTAGATCCTTGGTTTCTTGAACCGTGGTTTCCGAAAAGCCGTATCTGATGTCTATCCATAGAACTACCAAGTCCATCTGTAAATAGCCCTTTATCCAAATGCCACCAGGCTATGTGAATGCTTTAGGCATTCAGCACAATTGCCTTCTAAATCCGGCCCACGGACAGTCTGGGAATCAGCGTGTTTTTTACATGAGTAGAATGTGTCCTTTTATTTAAAATTCACCTCTGGGTTATTTGTGGGGCCGGCCTGGTATTTTTACATGAGTCGAATGTGTGCTTTTATTTAAAATGCATCTCTGGGTTATTTGTGGGGCATAAGAATTCGTTCATTATTATTTTTTCAAAATATAGTCTGGCCCCCCACAAGGTCTGAGGGACAGTGGACCGGCCCACAGCTGAAAAAGCTTGCTGACCCCTGCTTTAGGCATCTAACAAGGCCGTTTGGTTTTGCAGCAATACCCAAAGCCATCAACCTTAGGTTTTATCTTCTTTCACAAATCAGAAACCTTTGTGTTATTGAACTGCACAGACTCCCATCAGCCCCTGGCAGCATAATCAATAGTCAGGGTTGATGGGAGTACTACTCAAACAGCTGCATGGCTACAGGTCCCCCGTTTCTATGCTATATGGTACAGTTGGGTGGCTCTACCACTGAAGACTTGTAGAGCTCCTCTTCCTGTTGGTAATTTTGGAATACAAAACCCATGATGCAGTGGTGTCAGATGAGCAGTGTGGAATTTTCCAAGCAGATGATCAGAATGCTTTCGTGGGGAGGGGATAAGGAACAAGGCCACTCCAATCTGATGCTTTAGATAAAGTGGTGCCTCGCAAGATGAAATTAATCCGTTCCGCGAGTCTCTTTGTCTTGCGGTTTT
Source organism: Podarcis gaigeae (assembly GCF_964106915.1). Taxonomy (NCBI): domain Eukaryota; kingdom Metazoa; phylum Chordata; class Lepidosauria; order Squamata; family Lacertidae; genus Podarcis; species Podarcis gaigeae. The sequence goes on along the minus strand of NC_139677.1, from coordinate 97,824,948 downwards.
TCCGTCTTGCGAAGCACGGCTATTAGCGGCTTAGCGTCTATTAACGGCTTAGCGGCTTTAAGAAAAAGGAAACAAACTCGCAAGACGTTTTGTCTTGCGAAGCAAGCCCATAGGGAAATTCGTCTTGCGGAACGACTCAAAAAACGGAAAACTCTTTCGTCTTGCACGTTTTTCGTCTTGCGAGGCATTCGTCTTGCGAGGTACCACTGTACACAAAATTGCCCCTCATTGAGGTAATGTGTGTGTTAAGAACTGATAGCCCACACTCTCCCGAGCTTTTTGGGGTGTGTGTGTGTGCGCACACTACTGGCAAACTGGTGTCATGATCCTTCTGTAGTAGTGCCTCCCATGTGCAGCAACCCATCATTTTAATTACCCACCCTGCCATTGTGGGGAATTTTAAAGCACAACTTATTGCAGCTGTGTGCCCCAGTGGCTAGGCATGCACCCACCCTGGAAAGGTGGGTAGGAGAAGAAGAGTCTCCTGCTTTATCACTGCTTGAAGGAGTCTCAAAGCGGCTAACATTCTCCTTTCCCTTCCTGCCCCACAACAAACACTCTGTGAGGTGAGTGGGGCTGAGAGACTTCAAAGAAGTGTGACTGGCCCAAGGTCACCCAGCAGTTGCATGTGGAGGAGCGGGGAAGCGAACCCGGTTCACCAGATTATGAGTCTACCGCTCTTAACCACTACACCACACTGGTCCCAGCCCAGAACAGGCATGAAGTCGGGTGGTCTTGAGCATGCTGGGTGTCGATACCAGGCCATGCTGGTTTTGCCTGGTTGGGACACTCCCCCCTGATCTTACCTGTTTATTATGCATTCACACCACTATAAACTACCAGGGTGGCACCCCTCAAAATGCAAACTTTTGGTAAAATACCCAACCAGGTGCTGTTCTGAATTCTTGTGCAAAATGTTCGCTGTGTTGCTCGGGGCCCCTTAGGAGTAGGACAAATCTATGTCTTGTCAAAACGGGAAAACGAGTGCATAGCATTTGTTTCGGCAGCTGGCAACGTCGCGTCCAGCTCACCGGGTTTGCTTTTCTCATCATGTGACCGAAATGGTGGTCACGTGATCCCATTTCTGTTTCTGGCATGTATATGGGGATTCTATTCCGGCTCCCTGTCACTCACCCCTATAAATGAGAAGCTGATGAAGGGGAGCAGGGATGGAGATGGTAAGAACTCTTCTGGGTCAGGTAATCTAGTCTAGCAGTCTGTTCTCACAGAGGTCAGACAGATTCCACAATCAGAAATCCACAGCTGCAGAACCTGAATGTAAACAGCACTCTCCATGCCTGCGATTTCTAGCAACGGGGACTTTACCAACAGCAGAAGTGGAATTTAACCATCACGGCTAGTAGCTGTCGATGGGAAAACTCAACAGTGCTAGAACATGCAAGGTGATGTCTTGCATGACTAGAGGTTAGCAGAGGAAGGGGCGGTCTGGGTGCTTTCAATGGAAGCTGTAGGGTTTTAGTTTAGAGCGGAATGCGAAAACCGGCGTTTCAATGAACGGCCCCACAAGGCTACGTTTGACAGTTTGGACCAAGTGGGAGCCCCACGACAGGCTGCCTGTCAAAGCCTGGCATGTTGGAACCCAGGTAGCCATCAGAGAGGGGCCTGATTCAAAGGTCAAAGGGGCTGCTTCTTGTGATCCTGTAGCGATCACCCAAGAAAATATTGCCACCCAGCCTTTCCCAAATCCCTGGAGCAGTCAGGTTGGGATGTGTCTATGCAGCTGCCGCCCTGCCCAGGAAGTCTGGGAATTAGTTAGAAATCGTGCCCTCATACCAGCGACAAAGCTGTGTCTCCGTGTATCATTTCACCACGCAGGTGGGAACTCAGCTGACTACTAAAATCAAAACCCCTGCCTGTAGAAAACAGCATGGTCAGGGAGGCGAGGCAATGTTTGTATGTGCAGAAACATAGCAGGTGCCTGGGGAGGTGCTGTTGTTCAGTGGCAGAGTACATCTGCTTTGCATGTAAAAGGTCCTAGGTTGCTTCTCTAGGTAGGGCTGGGAAAGACCCCTTGCTTCAAACCCCGGAGAGCTTCTGCCAGCCAGTGTAGACATAACTGGGCTAGATGGCCCAACCGTCTGTAAGCTTCTGTCATTCTTGTGTCATATGAACCTTCACCTTCATCTCAGACACAGGTTTTTACCACTTCAGAGAAACCGATATCTGAGAACCTGGGAGGCGCATTAGGCTCTTGGTTAAGTTTGCAAAAGCTCAGGAGCCTCTGGAAACTTTGCTAGAAAAATAGGAATTAAAAATAATAATCTCAATACCCTTCCGTTTCAGTGTTTTCCAAGCTGTCAACAACTGGGGAAATGCCTGACATAACAAAATGAAGTATTTTCTTTTCCAATTATGCACCTGATGTATCCGATAATGTGCCTTCGCAGTGAAGCCTGATTCACATTTATTGCTATTTCTCTTCCCTCCCTTGGATTTTACTCATGGTTTCCCCAACAAGTAGAATTCATTGCTCATCAAACTGGCTGGGAATTGTTCATTGTGTTTGATGACATTGGTGGTTCAGAACAACTGCTCAGTGTCCTAATCCGTTTGAAGTCTCCGCCATTTTGATTAGGGCTTTTAACAGTATTTGGAGTCAGCGAGACAGAGAAATGTCCCTTCATTACACTTGCAATATTGGTTGCTGGAATGCCATAGTGGTGTCACATATAGTTTAAAGGTAAAGGGACCCTGACTGTTAGGTCCAGTCGGGGCGAACCAGAGCAGCGCACGGAAACGCCGTTTACCGTCCTGCCAGAGTGGTACCTATTTATCTACTTGCACTTTGATGTGCTTTTGAACTGCTAAGTTGGCAGGAGCAGGGACCGAGCAACGGGAAGCTCACCCCGTCGTGGGTATTTGAACTGCCGACCTTCTGATCAGCAAGTCCTAGGCTCTGTGGTTTAACCCACAGCGCCACCCGCATCCCCACATATAGTTTAGGGTGCAGCTAAAATGCTCTTTCCCCTGTTCTTAGTGCCCACAACACTCCTGTGAGGTAGGGAACTGAAACACTATCTTATAGTGTTATAGTGTTATCTTATAGTTATAGGGTTGGAGACCACTAGCAGCTCATCATTTTTATAACAGTGTGCTGCAAATCAGACCGTCCAAACAGCCTCTCCTGGAGCAAACCCAAGAAAAGCCAAAACGTCCACAGAACAGGTCAGTCACCATGCAAGAAGAAAGGGAATGGGAAGAGATCTGAGCAATGTCTGCGACGGGTGTCAGAAAGAGACATTTCAGAGGCATTCGTGGTTCTTAAGACAGTGGAAGAAGCAATTATCTTAGCCTGGAAAGCTGGTGGGCAAAATAAGTCACTGCATGTTCTCTAAAATAAAATTCAGGTGCCATTCTAGTGAGCAGTGCCGGCCTGCACATTTAGGATGGAAAAGGAAGTGCAATGCCCATCTTTCTGACATGTATCTATACTTGCAAGAAGAAGAAGAAGAGTTTGGATTTGATATCCCACTTTCTCACTACCCGAAGGAGTCTCAAAGCGGCTAACATTCTCCTTTCCCTTCCTCCCCCACAACAAAACACTCTGTGAGGTGAGCGGGGCTGAGAGACTTCAGAGAAGTGTGACTGGCCCAAGGTCACCCAGCAGCTGCATGTGGAGGAGCGGGGAATCGAACCCAGTTCACCAGATTACGAGTCTACCGCTCTTAACCACTACACCACACTGGCAAGCAGACTGTTTTGCTTCAGACTGCAGGTAGGGTGGGGTCTGCAGAAGCTGTATGACCGAGCAGACTTCCCTGCATGTAGAAAGCCAGAAATTTGCCCTAGCCTTCTTCCTGCGAACCATAACCCTCACTTTGTAGTCTTGAGATTATAAGGTGCACTCACTTGGCAGTTGTTATCACCTCCAAGTCTTTGCTGGAGGATGAAATGTAGGTCTATGCCTAAATAATGACTCTACTGTAGGGGACCAATTGTGTTGGACCACAATTCGCATCATCCTGCATTATGGGGGTTAGACTAGAAGGCCCTTGGGCACCTTCCAATTCTGCAATTCTATTATCTCTGACCTTGCTGACTAGGGCTGATGAGAGTTGGGACACCAAGGGGAGTTGGGATACTACCACGAAGGAGGAGATACAGCAGTTCCCCACCCACAGCACTGATAAAAGGGGTCTATTTTCTGTGCCAGAGAAAACCAGTTCCCCTCTTTGTCCCAGAGATCGGTTTCCATTGTGAACCAGAGTCTCACCATGCTGCTGTTTTCATTTGCACATGTTCTGAAATAATGGTGGCAAGGACCCTGGGAAACAGCCCTGGCCTGAGAAAATAAGTAGTTGGCTATTAAGTGGGACCCCGTATAGGGGCAGTATACCTGCCAACACCAAGCAAACAAGAATTGCTGTCGTGTAATCCCTTGTACGCGGGTGGCGCTGTGGGTTAAACCACAGAGCCTAGGGCTTACCGATCAGAAGGTCAGCAGTTCAAATCCCCATGACAGGGTGAGCTCCCGTTGCTCAGTCCCTGCTCCTGCCAACCTAGCAGTTCGAAAGCACGTCAAGTGCAAGTAGATAAATAGGTACCTCTCAGGTGGGAAGGTAAACGGCGTTTCCGTGCGCTGCTCTGGTTTGCCAGAAGTGGCTTAGTCATGCTTGCCACATGACCCGGAAGCTGTACGCCGGCTCCCTCGGCCAATAAAGCGAGATGAGCGCCGCAACCCCAGAATCGTCTGCGACTGGACCTAATGGTCAGGGGTCCCTTTAACTTTACCTAATACCTTGTACACTCATACCTCGGGTTACAGATGCTTCAGGTTGTGTTTTTTTGGGTTGCGGACCGGCGAAACCCGGAAGTACTGCAACGGGTTACTTCCGGGTTTCGGCGGCCGCGCATGCGCAGAAGTGCTAAATCGCGCTTTGCGCATGTGCAGAAGCGCCAAATCACAACCTGCGCGTGTTGCAAACGTGCATCCCGCACGGATCACATTCTAAAGCAGAGTGTCCTCTGTATGCAAGCTTCCCAGAGCCATCTTTCTGGATCAAGTCAGAAAGAGAATGCGGACTTAGGCTGACTCAGCAAAAGAAGGCTGACTCAGCACAAGTTCTGAATTCACACGAATTGCATGGAATCTCAAGGCAGGGTTTGCCACAGGCCAGTGCTCTACCACCTAGAATTACAGAAATACGCTTTCCAGAAAGCTAAGCGTGGGAAGAAATCCTTTTGCAAAGGTACAGCTGTTTTTAACAGTCAGTGCACAATTCGTGACGTCACAGCTTTCGCCGGCTACCCGCGATAACCTGTACAAAAGTGCAAAGGAGGGTCAAGGCAATATGCTAATTGAGGCTGCGATCCTAAACACACTCCCCTGGGAGTAAGCGCTACCGGACACAATAGGGCTTACCTCTGAGCAAGCATTAATAGGGCACGAGGATGGCGTTGTTCGTCGGTGGCGTAGAGCCAGGTAGAATAAGGTGGACGGATCCTGGCATGCAAGGAAGCAGGGGAGAGAATGCCAGATGGTATTCTTTGACCCCTGCTGCAACCCATCTTCATCCACACCGAGAAGCAAGCTCCAAGGAATGTGATTCTTTGTCCCCACCCCCCGTATTATCCGGTATAATGGCATAGCGATGCACCACATTATGGCAGCAGTCCAATACACACCTGGGGGAAAGCTCCATTGAAGACAGTGGGACTTACTTCTGTGTAAACAAGCACAGGACAGTGCTGGACGTGAGTCTGCCTGTGCTCACGTACGGGTGGAGGTTGTACTTTTAGGCCAGAGGTTTTCAACCTTTTTGAGTCCACAGCTCCCTTGATCAACTGCATTCTTTCTGCGGCACCCCTGTGCGGCTCAGGAGCCCAGTTATGTCCCCCTTGCCTGCAGAGCTGGCAGCCCCTCACCCCTTTTTGAACACCCTGCCTTGTGGAGGGTTCCCTCGGCCTCCCCTCCTCTCCTTGGGAGTCCTCTGGGCAGCCGCTGCTGCCGCCCCTGGCCTCTGATCTGCCCCCCACTGCCCCCAAGAGAGGTGCTTCCCAGAGGCCTGTGAGGTTTGTAGCCAGGGCTGCTGCAACCAACAGCTGTTTGGGAGGCAGAGATGTGAGAGGGCCTGCAGCACCCCTGACCACCATTCACAGCACCCTGTTTTAGGCTATAGCTTAGCAGTATTTACAGGACCGCCTCTCCGGGTCTGCCCCGCAGAGGACCTTAAGGTCCACGAATAATCATAGTTTAGAGGTCCCAGGCCCTAAGGATTATCCTCTACCAGGGCCAGGGCCTTCTCAGTGATGGCTCCGACCTGGTGGAATGCTCTGTCCCATGAGACCAGGGCTCTGCAGGATTTAACTTCCTTCCGCAGGGCCTGTAAGACAGAACCATTCTGCCTGGCCTTTAATTTGAATTCAGCCTGATCTTTTATTCCCCTTCCTTCCCTCCCCCTCCCCTTTTTATGAAGATTACCCGCTCTGGGATCCCACAGCTAAGGACTAATTTAGCCAGCTAGCCCTGTTGATCATCTAATGTTTATTGGATGGATTTCCCCCCCAAAATTGATTTTTGAATTCTGAATTTATTGTTATTCACATTTTATACTGTATTTTATTCTGTTTTTTGTTGCATCAATTAAGTGTTTTAAATTTGTTGTTAGCCACCCTGAGCCCGGTTTTCTGACCTGGGAAGGGCGGGGTATAAATAAAAAAAATCATTATTATTATTTATTAGTAGAGCCAATGAGTTGTATGCAGATGGTTTAATCTCCAGCATTTCCAGTTAGATGGATAAGGTTTCAGGTAACAGGAAAAGATCCTTCTTTCTAACTGAGACTCTGGAGGGATGCTGCCAGTCTGAGTCGGTAATAATGGACTCGGCATAAGGCAGCTTCATATACTGAGCTCTCCATGCACTCACCACATCACGCAGGGACTCCCAGAAGTGCTTTTAAAGTTGTCATTTTTTGCGGGGAAGGGAGGGGTGTCTGCTGATGGTCCAGTATTAGATCCAAAAGGAATCTCTCAGCTACACGAAAAGACACATGGATATTCTAGAAGGGTAAAAGAACTAGATTCTTGCTATTCTAGAGCAGTCGGTCAGAGCATGGTGCAGATCATGCCAAGGACAGCGGTGTATTCCTGCATTGCAGGGAATTAGACTAGATCAGGCATAGGCAAACTCGGCCCTCCAGATGTTTTGGGACTACAATTCCCATCATCCCTGACCACTGGTCCTGTTAGCTAGGGATGATGGGAGTTGTAGTCCCAAAACATCTGGAGGGCCGAGTTTGCCTATGCCTGGACTAGATAATCCCCAGGGTCCCTTCTAACTCTACGATCCTATTATTCTGTTTGGGGCCTGGCCTCTTCATTCTCAACCTGAACTCTGTCCTCCTGGTGTCCTTACAAATTAACTCTGCTACTCCTTCCACAGCAATCTGCGCTCACCCTGGTGCAGCAAGCAAGTTAGTGGGGTTGTTTTCGTGGCCCTACAAAACGGGCTACACCTTTTAATCAACTAGCCTGGACCAAGATGTTATTCCTTTCTCTGACTGATCACCCTGGACAATTTTAGGCAGGGGCTTCTTAATGTCCCCCACCCTGACTTTTTCCAGGGTCCTTGACTTCATGCCATTAGATGGGGAAGAGGTCGAAGTTCTTACAGCATGCAGATAGGAGAATTCTCTCCATAAAGTGGCAGAAACCTGTCACAAAAGGCATCATTTCCATGGCATCCCATCTGGCAGACCCACTGCTGTGATGGCTTCCTGTAACAGCTTCCTTTTTTTTCTAGTCCTCTGTGCTAATGGGATCTTCTGGAGGGACAACTGGCCAGTGATTGTGGCTCTCATGTGACAAGGAGCAACTAGTAAGACATGTTGAGGCTACGGGTTGAGGGCATCACTTAATTCGTAGCCACAATGACACAGAGTTTCAACCCACGTTCAGCTGCTATTCAGTGGCGCATCCACCTTTGCCATTATCCAGACAAGACTAGGAATCTGGAGGATTACCGTGAGACAGGGTTCAAATCTAACAGGGCAATTTTGCTGACATCTGGTGAAATGGGTTCTTTTTTTTAGTGTGTTTTGCACTAAGCATCAAGGCAATGGGCAAATTCAAACCCATGACAGCTGAATATTTGTAAATATTCAACCTTTTGCCAACGTCTGAATTTTCGTTTTGAAAACGCAAAAAGTTCTAACGAGTTTTGAGTGCGCTGGATTTATTGGCAAGCATTGGAAATGAACAGTGGCTATTCCTGGAAATGGAACGTCAGACTGGATAGACCTTTAGCACAACCTGACAGGACTCGTCTGACGGTCTCAACTACGCATCTCATGAGCTGCCAGACATCAAACTCACTCACCTACTAAGCACAACGGCACACCAGCTATCAAACACTTGTCAAACATCAAAGGCTGAACTCAAACATTACAGGATATCAGATACAGATATCAAATATTCCGCGAATGTTCAACAATATGCAAGAATTCAGAAAAGATTCGACATTAAGATTTGCAAAGGGGAATCTCGGAAGGGAACCAACACACTTTTTCAAGAAACTGATATATGCCAAGGAGCAGTGGTCGTTTCCTTACACCCACCATCCTCACAAGAAAAGCTCTCCTAAGTGCTCTGAGGACAAGGATGCCTGTAATCTGCAAGGTAAACCAAAACCAGCGCTTCCACAGGCTTTGCTGAAAATCGAACATGATTAGAGCTGACGCCTGGCCACTTTCTTTTCTGTAGGGATCAGGAGACGGAAGAGGGAGGCAAAAGGGAGACACAAGATCCCAGCAGAAGCCCAGGATTCTGCCATACTGGCACCAGTTTGGCTCGCGGCAGGTGTACTTTGAAGAAGAGGAGAAAACAGTGGATACAAGGCGGGTCTGGTGACGACTGAAAGCATGCAGTGCGTCAAGATTCCCAGTATTGCTATGTTGAATTCTGCAGATAACTTATCCACCAGGAGCTCTGGCATCCTTTAGCACTGGCAAGCAGTTATCAAGCCATGTTCTCCCCCCTGAAGTGAACTTTGCTTTCTTAGTCGACCCTGGCGCTAGCAGTCCTTGCTGAACGACGGCCGGTGGGCCCAGCGCCTTGATGGGCATAACTATTTAGTCTTTGCCCTTCTGGAAGGCTCTCTCTCTCTTTTTCCTCTCTCTTTCTCTTTATCCTGGTGTACCTCTGCCGGCTATTACTTCACCGACTTGTTGGGCTCCGAAGACTGCCGGACGTCTGTCCACTCCTGCATGGTGCTTTGCAAAGCTTGCGTCTTCTCCTTGTCGACTTGTACGTAGTCGACCTTCTCGTCTGAGGCAACCGAGGATGTGGAGGGCTGGTGACAGGGAAGAAGGAAAAAGAAGAGTTTGGATTTGATATCCCGCTTTATCACTACCCGAAGGAGTCTCAAAGTGGCTAACATTCTCCTTTCCCTTCCTCCCCCACAACAAACACTCTGTGAGGTGAGTGGGGCTGAGAGACTTCAGAGAAGTGTGACTGGCCCAAGGTCACCCAGCAGCTGCATGTGGAGGAGCGGGGACGCGAACCAGGTTCACCAGATTACAAGTCTACTGCTCTTAACTACTACACCATACTGGCTCCACCACAAGGAAGCACAAAACAGTTGAACGTGGTTACACATCTACCCCAAAACAGAGTGGGTGGCAGGGGGTGGAGAGAGAAGGGAATCCTTTTCAGCCTGGGGGCCACATTCCCTTATACAAAACCTTTTGGGGACCATATACTAGGTGGTGGGTGTGCCAAGAGGCAAAACGCGGTGGAGCAGCAGTTGTGTCTCTTGTACACATTCCTCTTTAACCAGGCCTTTGGCTGACAGACATCCAATGTCCTTTTAAAATGTGTTGTGGGGCCATTATTGGGTTGCTATTGTTATTTTATTTTTATTATGTGTTTTGTGTTTTTATATTGTGATTTTACATTGTGAACTGCCCTGAGACCTGCGGGTATAGCGTAGTATACTAATTGAAATAACGATGATGATGATAATAATAATAATGATAATAATGATGATGATGATGATACACAAGCCATGTATAGTTCAGAGGGTGCTATAATAATAATAATAATAATAATAATAATAATAATAATAATATTTATACCTCGCCCTTCCCGGTTCAAAAACCAGGCTCAGGGCAGCTAACAACAAATTTAAAACACTTAATTGTAAAAGCAGCATAAAATACAGTATAAAAACATGAATAACAATAAAATTCAAAGTTCAGAAATCAATTTAGGGGGAATCCATCTAATAAATATTAGATAATCACCAGGGCTAGCAGAAAGTGCGCTGCTTGAATGGGACAGAACATTCCTTGTTTGCACCCCATCTGATTAATGCAAAGTCTTTGGGCTATACCTTTCTGTGAGGGCCAGGTGAGCTCGGCTGGAAGTCCAGAGCCAGGTAATCAACATTTCCTGTGCTCTTTTTCGTGGCTGGGCTGCTTGTGCCGCTGGGGATGGGCGAGGCAGAGACAGGGTTTTGCTGGAAAAGACAAGTGAAGGAACAAGTGAAAAAGAAACCACAGTCGGAAGCCAAGGTCTGTTCTTGGACTCCTGCTCATGGTTTGGTTTGAAGAAAGAAACCACAACTCTGGCTCACACCGAAAGCTTTGTGGTTCATTCCCCGACTTCCATCAAAGCGGGGACAGCTTGAGCTGCCTGCATTAACATATACGGCTTATGTACAGACTATAGTTTTCCCAACTAAGCTGAGTGGCCGGCTGGTGGCCTCAGACTCGGTGTCAGTGGTTGGTTAGGCCAGGCATTAGTCAAGGGCCCCAGGGTCTCAGAAGGGCCCCTCGCAGACATGACCCAGCCATCTCACCAACCATTGTCCTTCCTGCTGGATGAGAAGTAGTGCGGTTTCTAGATGGGAGCCCCATTCTGTCAAGTACGGGAGTTCCCCTCTCCCTTCTTGTAGCTCACCGATAAGAATTAACAAGTACAGATAGGTAGCCGTGTTGGCCTGCCATAGTCAAAACACTGGAAGGAATTTTTTTGTTTTGAAGAATTAACAAGCATTTGGTAGATTTATGGTCCTTTTATTACAGCAAGTACAAACACACAACCCTTCGCGAGGGTATCAGTTGCTCGCTCTGACCCCCCCCAACTTTCACAGCAAGAAGTGTTGGTGCTGATCTTGAAAGCCCTAAACGGCCTCGGTCCAGTATACCTGAAGGAGCGTCTCCACCTCCATCATTCTGCCCAGACACTGAGGTCCAGCTCTGAGGGCCTTCTGCCGGTTCCCTCGCTGCGAGAAGTGAGGTTACAGGGAACCAGGCAGAGGGCCTTCTCGGTAGTGGCACGCACCCTGTGGAATGCCCTCCCACCAGATGTCAAAGAGAAGAACAACTACCAGACTTTTAGAAGACATCTGAAGGCAGCCCTGTTTAGGGAAGCTTTTAATGTTTATTAGGTTATTGTATTTTAGTGTTTTGTTGGAAGCCGCCCAGAGTGGCTGGGGAAACCCAGCCAGATGGGCAGGGTATAAATAAATTATTATTATTATTATTATTATTATTATTATTATTATTATTATTATTACTGCACCAACAGGAGGTCCCCCCTCCCCTGCATCTCCTTTGTTCTCTGACATGCTCGGACCCCGCCCCCCACTCTCGATTGATGTATTGCCCAGCTGCTCCCTCCTTCTGGTTGCTTAGCTACTATCTCATAACAAGGTAGTTCCTCTCTCAACTGTGCAGTTTCTGTATCTGCCTGTCTCTCTGCTTCTGGAAACACTGGAAGCAGGGTGGGTGGCAGAAAAAATCCTCCCTCCTCTTCCGTTAGGAGCTGATGTCCCTGAGATTTCATTTCCCAATCCTTCAATCCAGCCTAGCCCATCACACATTCTCAGTGGTGGTCGTCTGTCTTAATTTACCCAAAATGCAATGCCCCGGCCTATAGAGCTATAAAACCTAGACCAAAGCTCTAAATCTATAGAGAAGGAATGGAAGAGCACCTGCTTTGCATGCATAAAGTCCCAGGGTCAATCGCAGGCAGGGCTGGAAGAGAGCCCTCTCTAAAATCGCCGAGAGTTGCTGCCAGTCCGTGTAGGCAATACTACACTGGATGGGCCCCAATGGTCTCTCTCAGTACAGGGCAGCTTACTGTGCTGAGGCCAGGCATTGCATTTTGGGTAAATTAAGATGGCAGGCCTGTTGTCTTTGTCCATGGAGTTTTCTTGGCAGGGATGCTGGAGTGGCTTGCAGAGACATCACCTTGCCAACAAAGGTCCATGTAGTGAAAGCTATGGTTTTCCCAGCAGTGATGTATGGAAGTGAGAGCTGGACCATAAAGAAGGCTGATAGCCGAATAATTGATGCTTTTGAATTCTGGTGCTGGAGGAGACTCTTGAGAGTCCCATGGACTGCAAGAAGATCAAACCTCTCCATTCTGAAGGAAATCAGCCCTGAGTGCTCACTGGAAGGACAGATCCTGAAGCTGAGACTCATGAGAAGAGAAGACTCCCTGGAAAAGACCCTGATGTTGGGAAAGATGGAGGGCACAAGGAGAAGGGGACGACAGAGGACGAGATGGTGGGACAGTGTTCTCGAAGCTACCAGCATGAGTTTGACCAAACTGCGGGAGGCAGTGGAAGACAGGAGTGCCTGGCGTGCTCTGGTCTATGGGGTCACAAAGAGTCGGACACGACTAAACGACTAAGCCACCAGGGGTTCCAATGCTGCTCACCCTCTGCTAAAATGTGAGCTGGGGTTGGGACCACTAAGGACAAGGGAGGAAGACGGAGTATGGAGAGAGAAGTTGGGTTGTACTAAGAGATGGATTCTGCAGGGACTTACCATGGCCACGTAATTCTCTTCGCTGTCCCCGGAGTCTGTGCTGGTGATGCTCTGGGTGGAGATGGGACGACAGTATTGGGAAAAGTTGGAGTTGAAGGTCTGGCTGCAATGAGAGTTGAGAAGATGAGTTGGGCTAGGCAAGGTCCCTTACACATCCTGTCCCCGTCCCCCCCCCCCCCAGAAATATACTCGGAGTTGAGAGTGGATTTCATGCTCTTTATTCAGCTCATAGTGGTGAGGAGGAATGGAGGCTCCCCCAGAATGTCTGCTTTATATACATTATTTACACAATGGGCCCCACGTGATTGGCTAATTCCGGAATTCTCCTGTAGGCCAATCAGGTTGCGGATTCACTTCCACCTGGAGCTGGATTGGGTGGCTCCTGTGGACCAATCAGACTGCTGCATTCTGGATCCTATTGTTCTAGGACCAATCAGACTGCTGCATTCTGGATCCTATTGTTCTAGGACCAATCAGACTGCTGCATTCTGGATCCTATTCAACTCAGTACATAACACCCCTATTTGCACAATCTGCTGGCGTGTTGAATGGGGACTCTGTGCATGCCCCAACAGCTTTCCCCGGGAAAACTTGCTCTTTGGTGCTAAATCGGAACAAACGGCAATCCACGGAGAACTCAATTACTGTTTGTTCCGATTGAGTGCTAAAACTGCGAGTTTTCCCGGGGGAAAGAGGAGGGTGAGAACGGATGTGTGAATAAGCCCTTCTTCAACCCTCTGTTGACCCCATGGAGAGCCCTTGCCCTGTTTCATGGGCAAGGTCTTCACTTAAGGAGGCTGGTCGCTTTGAGAGCAAAGGGTCCCTTACTCACCCAGGCCTGGACCAGGATTTGGTGACCGGCGATTTGAAGGGAAGCTCATCGATAACGGTGTTGTTCCTCAAGTCCAGAGGCGTTGGCTTTGCTGGAGCGGAAAGAGATCTGAGTAAGGCCTGAGCAATCATTTAATGGGACGCAGGTGGCGCTGTGGGTAAAACCTCAGCGCCTAGGACTTGTCGATCGCATGGTCGGCGGTTCGAATCCCCGCGGCGGGGTGCGCTCCCGTCGTCCAGTCCCAGCGCCTGCCAACCTAGCAGTTCGAAAGCACCCCCGGGTGCAAGTAGATAAATAGGGACCGCTTACCAGCGGGAAGGTAAACGGCGTTCCGTGTGCTGCTCTGGCTCGCCAGATGCAGCTTGTCACGCTGGCCATGTGACCCGGAAGTGTCTGCGGACAGCGCTGGCTCCCGGCCTCTAGAGTGAGATGAGCGCACAACCCTAGAGTCTGTCAAGACTGGCCCATACGGGCAGGGGTACCTTTACCTTTAATCATTTAATGGGCACTTGATTGAATGGACTTTTCAGGGGACTGCCATCGGAACAGGGGAGGGAGGCAGGGGGGCCATGGGGATACAGAGTGCTTCCAAAAATCCTGAGGAGCAGGTCCTCCTCCAGCGGTGGTGAAAGCCACACCTCCAGTGAAGGAGATAGAGGAGGGACCAGCCAAGTGGGGGAGGAGCTTGAGGATGCTGCTGAGAGCCCCAGCGCCTCACATAGCCAGGCTGGCCAGGAGGGATGCATGCCCCTTCCGTTGCCCAGCCTGCGCAGAGGGGTGAAACGTAAGGAAGGGAGGCGGAGCCTTGGGGTACCGAAGCTTTTCTGTTGGGGCAGAAGCCGGAAGGGGCCACTCCCAGATTCTGCAAGAAGGACATGAACTTTGAGTTTCTGCACTGTAAATAGTCTGCTTTTAAATTCTGGTGCTGGAGGAGACTCTTGAGAGTCCCATGGACTGCAAGAAGATCAAACCTCTCCATTCTTAAGGAAATCAGGCCTGAGTGCTCACTGGAAGGACAGATCCTGAAGCTGAGGCTCCAAGATTTTGGCCACCTCATGAGAAGAGAAGACTCCCTGGAAAAGACCCTGATGTTGGGAAAGATGGAGGGCACAAGGAGAAGGGGACGGCAGAGGACGAGATGGTGGGACAGTGTTCTCGAAGCTACCAGCATGAGTTTGACCAAACTGTGGGAGGCAGTGGAAGACAGGAGTGCCTGGCGTGCTCTGGTCCAGGGGGTCACAAAGAGTCGGACTCGACTAAATGACTAAACAACAACAAAAATAGTTTGCGCCAACAAAACCTGTAAAAGACAGGTCGGAGTCTTGCCTGCTTACTCACAAGCAACCACCACCGGCATCTGACAGGACTGATTGAAAAAACAGGAATTTGGCAGGCAACTGGTCGGCCACTGTGAGAACAGGATGCTGGACTAGCTGTTGGCCTCATCTAGAAGGTTCTTCTTAGGTTCTTATGGCAGAGACTGGCAGCCTCCTGACGTGCGGATATTAGCCACTAAACGCAGTTTCAAGCAACTCCTGCAGCCTAGCTGACCCGGAAGCTGTACGCCGGCTCCCTCAGCCAATAAAGCGAGATGAGCGCTGCAACCCCAGAGTCGGCCACGACTGGACCTCATGGTGAGGGGTCCCTTTACCCCTCTATAAAATGCTATTCACAATAAAGCAGTGAAATGAAAGATAAGATATCAGAAAAAAGAACAAAGAAAAAAGAAAGAAGTAAAAGAAAAAAAATCATAGGTGAATTTTTTTTAAAGTAGATAAGTACGCACAATACATAGCCGTTTCCTGTCTATATTTATATTCAATTGTCTGTCATTTTCTGTCATGACAGAAAATAGAGAAAGATGGAAAGGAATTGCTGAAGCAATTAATAGAAGTGGAATACGAAAAGGGAGGTGAGAGGAGGTCGATGAAACAAGGGAATGAAAGATAAGGCATTGAAATGGAATGATGTATGTTTTTAAATTGTTTTTGCTCTGTTTTGTTTAGTCTAATGTGTTAATGTTGCGTTGTGTACTGTTTATATATTGTATTGTATTGTTTTTTCTTTCTTTTGCTTCTTCTTCTTTTTCTTTTCTTTTTTGTAAGGTTTAAAAGTAATAAATATTATTTTTTAAAAATATATATATATTTATATTCAATTGTATAATTTCATCTTGTCTGCCACGGGCAGTTTGGAGGGGAGCAGAGCTTACCTTTGCGGTCTGGCTTGAGGTTGCGGTTGACGGGCGGGGGCTGGATTTCGCTCATCCTCCTGTGGAGCTGAGAACTGCTGCTACCTTTGTGAACCGGGAAGGTAGAGGAGGACATGCCCATCAAGTCCAGGTGCTGAGGCCCAGGGCTCATGGGGATGTAGAGGTGCTGGGAGTTGTCGTTCGACCTCTCCGTGCTGACCAGGACCGAAGAGCCTGGGTTCATGGGGACATAGTTGTCTTCCGAGTCCGCGCTGTGAGAGCGAGCCACCGTCGCCTTGTTTTGCTGGGGAAGGGAGAAAGAAGGTGGTGACCCATGAATGGGAGCGGAGTTGGTGAGGAAAGGCGGCAAAGAGGAAAAATTCAGGTTCTAGGTCAGGGGTCAGCAAACTTTTTCAGCAGGGGGCCGGTCCGCTGTCCCTCAGACCTTGTGGGGGGCCGGACTATATTTTGAAAAAAATAATGAACAAACTCCTATGCCCCACAAATAACCCAGAGATGCATTTTAAATAAAGGCACACATTCTACTCATGTAAAAACACCAGGCAGGCCTGACAAATAACCCAGTACAGTGGTACCTCGGGTTAAGTACTTAACACGTTCCGGAGGTCCGTTCTTAACCTGAAACTGTTCTTAACCTGAAGCACCACTTTAGCTAATGGGGCCTCCTGCTGCCGCCGGGCTGCCGGAGCACAATTTCTGTTCTCATCCTGAAGCAAAGTTCTTAACCTGAGGTACTATTTCTGGGTTAGCGGAGTCTGTAACGTGAAGCGTATGTAAACTGGAGCGTATGTAACCCGATGTACCACTGTAGATGCATTTTAAATAAAAGGACGCATTCTACTCATGCAAAAACACGCTGATTCCTGGACCGTCCACGGGCCGGATTTAGAAGGCAAATTGGCTGGAACTGGCCTCTGGGCCTTAGTTTGCCTACCCATGGTCTAGGTTTTTGGAATTTTTTGCAAGGCAGCTTTCTGAGAAGCAGAGATTTTATATTATTTATATATTGAATTTATATACCGCCCTATACCTGGGAGTCTCTAGGTGGTGGAAAGAACAAAATCAAGACATAAAAGCACAATAATAAAAATAAAAACAGCAACCCAATAGCCCCTCCCACAAAAAACACCACATTTTAAAAGGGCATAGGATGTAAACCGGAACAACCAAAGGCTTGGGTAAAAAGAAACGTTTTTGCCTGGCGCCTAAAGGTGTATAATGAAGGCGCCAGGTGAACTTCCCTGGGGAGAGCATTCCACAGACAGGGAGCCACTGCAGAGAAGGCCCCGTTTTCCTGTTGCCACCCTCCGAACCTCTTGAGGAGGGGGTACATGAAGGAGGGCCTCAGAAGATGATCTCGGGGTATATATGTGTGTATGCATAGAAAACCTCAAGTTGCTAGTCCTTAGGACACCAGCTAACTGAGCACCCGTAGCTTACCAGATATGAGTTGAATCCAGCATTCACAGACTCTGTCGACTGAACTGCACTGCTGCTGCTGTGCTGAGGATATTCATAGGTTTCACAAGACGAAGCTGAAATCAGTGACATCGAAACCACAGTGAACAAGCAGTAAAAAAAAAGGTTATTAAGAGGATCAACTGAGTGGGTTCTCCAAATTCCTTTTAGATAGAGAACAAACAAAAGCCAAAATTCCTAGAGTGCAGATTTTATGAGAGTTGGATGAAGTTGTACATTATCTACACCCTCAGGGGAACTGACTAATGCAGGTCACGCAACAGATACAGCTCTTTCCTTTAACATGCCACCACCACTTCTTGCCCCACGCTGTCTAACAGTAGAGCCGGACAGGCCCCAGAACTGGGAGGAAATTTGTCCCGCCTCTGTTTTTTTTTTTTACATTAAGGTCCTTCTGGAACAGGAACTCTATTTCTGAGTGATGGAGATGGAAGAGTGTTGTGTCCATGTATTGTTGGCATCCGTCTGTCTCTAGAGACAATGGAGTGTGCCTCCGGGGGTGAAGGGAAATGGCTGCATCTGCAGCACTCAAGTGACCTCTCTGGGGCGCAGGCCTGGGCAGTGTGTAGGGAGGTCCTGGGCTGCCCAGAAGACAAGACCCCACTCTCAGCCTTGATGCGATGGTCCAAAGGAAAGCTGAGCAAGACGTCTGACACCAGCTAGGCTGCAGGAGTTGCTGGAAGGAGGCGTACAAGGTACCACCCAACCATCTTAGAGACTCAACTTTGGATTTGTGGAGCGTTTACTCCTTAGCCTTTTCTTCTCCAGAAGATGTCCCTCAAGGCAGTGGAGGTTTAGGACCAGAGTTTTCCCTCTCCTAGATGGGCTACCTTCCCAAGTGGATGAGACTCAAATGCCCCTCACTTCCCTTTACAGCATATGCAGAAATCACCTTCTTGGCCTTTGGACTCACTCTTGGTCTCATCTGTTTAAGCCACCAGAGCCTGTCTTGGCATGCAGGGCAAGTCCCCAACTCAGGGTCAGGGTACAAAGAATCGGATCCCTCCCTCTGTGGTAGTGAACAAGCAAATCAAACAAAAGGAGCGTTCTTACCAGTTAGTTTCTTTAATAATAATCACAGCGAGAGACAAAGCAATGTATATCTCTCTCTAGAAATGGCATTGTTCCCAGTAAAGGCTCACATCCACTGTCCCTACTAATTTATGCCACGTAATCTGAGCTGGTTGCCCCTGTGCCCTCTGTTCTATCACTTTCCAAGCCTGTCTAGTCTTAGGCGAAAGGGGGGGGGGGTCAGGAATGATCTCCAAGGACACTGAATCTGCCAGCTGTCTCCTAGTGTTTCTGTGCTGGGCCCGGGGGTAACCTATGAAAAGTGGTCCAGGACCGGATCAGAATCTGGAGGTTCCGCTGGGAGTCAGTCTGACAGGGCCAAGGCAGGACATGAGGCAGGAAACCAGGCAAGGACAGGATCTAGCATACAGCAATGTTGCTCCCGCAACCTGGGGCAGGTTCTGACAACCTTTTATCTTTGTCAAGGTAGTGGCCGGTCCTGACCCCCCCGGAGACTTACCTCCCTGTTTCGCCCGAAGGCAATCACTCCTCCTGCGAGTACTCAGGTCTCTCCTTCTCTCAGAACTCAGTCTCTGCAGCTTGGGAGATGTCAGTGGGTTACTAGACCCAGAGGCCACCTCAGCCTCCCCTGACCCAACCGGTAGTGGAGCAGCTGTAAGTGATGGCCCAGCTGAAGGCCACAAGGTCATCCCCACATCTGGAGCCAGGGCAGGCTCAGGCCCCTGACTCGGCCCAGCTGGTGTTTGTTGCAGGGGAATCTGTGCAGACTGGGACTCTTCAGGATCAGGCCCCAGACTTGGTTCAGATGATGCCTGAGGCAAAGGATCCGGTGCAGACTGAGACTCCTCTGGTTCTGAGTCCGAGCCCGAATCCCAGGCCATCACAGTTTCCTTTTCTTGCTGTTCCTCACCCAGTATTTCCCAGCTTTCCCCCCTGAACTATGCCCTTCTGCAAACCACTGTTCTAAATCAATACTGTCCTCCTGCCCTTGGGAAGGTTCAGGAGAGGGGGCGGCAGCTCCCACCAGTCCTCCTCAGTCCAGCCCCTGACACTCACTGAGGGTTGGATAATCATTGGTTGCCCTCAGCTGTTTTAGTCGGTCAGTGGAAGCTGTTTCCCGGGGTGCGGCCACTGTCTCATGCTGGCAGCTTCTAGGAGCTGATTGCAAGGTGGGGACCAAAGGTGGACAAGCTACCCCTGAAGGAGCATGACATGTCCCCCATCGGAGGCACTGCCCCTCCCCTAACAGCCCAGGAACTCCAGCTCCTGCCCAAAGCCTTGGAGAACCGCTGGCAGTCATAGCAGTATAGCCACCTACAGTGGTACCTCGGGTTAAGTACTTAATTCATTCTGGAGGTCCGTTCTTAACTTGAAACTGTTCTTAACCTGAAGCACCACTTTAGCTGATGGGGCCTCCCGCTGCCGCCACATGATTTCTGTTCTCATCCTGAAGCAAAGTTCTTAACCCGAGGTACTATTTCTGGGTTAGCGGAGTCTGTAACCTGAAGCGTATGTAACCCGAGGTACCACTGTATAGTCATCCAGTGCAAACAGCCCCAATACGCACCTCGATGCAGCCGGCAGTTCTCCATGGCAGGCAGCGTATTCCTTCTGGGAATGGTAGCAGCAACTGAGCCCACGGCTAGGCCTTCGCTGTCCAGCAGGCGTTGCTGAGGGCTGCCCCACCGTGTCTCCGCCTGCCCTGGTTTAGGCGGCCTAGGTGGGGGAGTGGCGGGCGTTTCGTTGGAGGCTACCCCCAGGGTGTTGTGGTTCTTGTCCAGCGTGAATGTCCTTGGAATCTGATAAATGGACAGAGGGGTGCCCGGGACGTCGTATGAGTCAGTGGACAGCTCCCCAAAGTCCTTGCAAAGGGTGTTGTTGGGGGTTTTGAAGGTGTACACCTCCTCGCTATCCGTTTCGGAACCCGTGAGGCTGGATTTGGTGTGCGTGTAGCACCCAAAACTCCTCGGAAGGTCGTAGGCACTGTCCCTGAGCTCCGAGTTGTGCCGGCTTGGCTTGGGCAGGCTGTAGAAGCCGTGGACTTGCCCGCCCACCCCGTTGACACAGTGCCCGTTCCCCTGAGACAGCTTCTGGACAGATGGGTCGCTTCTCATGAAGAACGAGGATCTTGTGGCTTGAGAGAAACTAGCACTCCTAAAACGTAAAGTGGGAGAGAAGCCGTGAGGCAGAGATTCACACTGGGCCCTGCCTATGGTGACAGCAGTTGTGAAATTAAAAGACACCTGCTTCTTGGGAGGAAAGCAATGACAAACCTAGACAGCATCTTAAAAAGCAGAGGCATCACCATGTCAACAAAGGTCCATATAGTTAAAGCTATATAGTAGATATAGTAAAGCAGTAGTGATGTACGGAAGTGAGAGCTGGACCATAAAGAAGGCTGATCGCCGAAGAATGGATGCTTTTGAATTCTGGTGCTGGAGGAGACTCTTGAGAGTCCCATGGACTGCAAGAAGATCAAACCTCTCCATTCTGAAGGAAATCAGCCCTGAGTGCTACGAACATGAGTTTGACCAAACTGCGGGAGGCAGTGGAAGACAGGAATGCCTGGCATGCTCTGGTCCATGGGGTCACAAAGAGTCGGACATGACTAAATGACTAAACAACAACAAATATCTTCCTATATAAATAGAAATGTAATGTGTCGGCACGCTCTGCAGCATGCGGAACAGCAGGCCGGGTGAGCCGTTCAACAGAGGGAGGGAAGTCACCTTCCTCCACATTAAAGATGTCTGCAGTGAGGTGTAACATGGCAGAGGGGCTTCACATAGCAGTTTAGCAAGCTCTCCAACTCCATTAACATTTGGAAAATGCAATCTAATTTAGGGATAGGTGGGGATTTGTCAGAGAAGTCTCAGTACCTCAACAAATTATAATTTTCACGATTCTTGGAGAAATGTTGTAACAGCCTGGTATAAAACTTTAATGGGTTTATAGTGTAGAGACGCTAACCTCTCAGACCCCAACTGTGGGATCGTAGCAGTAACTGGTCTGTGTGATGTGATCTTACGTACAGCTCTGAGCTTCACATAGTGGCCTGTAAAATGGTGAATAATTGTCTTGGGTCACACAAGTGTTGTGAAAGGAAATTTGCAGCCTTGGCAACAATGAAGATGAGTACTATGGGATACAATTACTCACACTTCATTGCAACGACAATCCCAGAGCAGGTTACATAAGCCATTAAAATAGCAGAGAGACAATAAAATATTACAAATAAATGGACCATGCAACTTGCAGCAAGCAGAAAATCGAAAGGGTAATGGCAAACAGGCACTATGCCCAGCAAACGCCTAAGTGTTTGGGTGGCATCTAAAACTCTTAATAACTGGCACCAGCTGCATCTCAGAAAGGAGGAAGTTCTATAACTGGGGGGGGGGCCACCACCAAGAAAGCTGTCCCTTGGGTTGCGGCACTGCAAATATCAAATAGCTACCGCTCCACCAGGAGAACCTCCCTCGCAGATTTGAATGCACCAATGTGCACATACCCACACCAGATCTTAATAAACACACACACAATTTTAAATTATTATTATTTTAAGAGAAAGAGCAAGGGAAGTTCATTCAGTCATCCCATCAGCTGGGATTTAAATTTAAGAATTTAAAGGTAAAGGACCCTTGGATGGTTAAGTCCAGTCAAAGGCAACTATGGGGCGTGGTGCTCATCTCGCCTTTCAGGCTAAGGGAGCCGGCCTCTGTCCACAGACAGCTTTCCGGGTCATGTGGCCAGCAAGACTAAACTGCTTCTGGCACAATGGGGCACCGTGACGGAAGCCAGAGTGCATGGAAACTCTGTTTACGTTCCTGCCGCAGCGGTACCTATTTATCTACTTGCACTGGTGTGCTTTTGAACTGCTAGGTTGGCAGGAGCTGGGACAGAGCAATGGGAGCTCGCCCTGTCGCCAGGATTTGAACCGCCGACCTTCTGATTGGCAAGCCCAAGAGGCTCAGTGGTTTAGACCACAGCGCCACCCGCATCCCATTGCTGCACAATGGAACTTCCCCTTCCTCTCTGATCCCCTGCAAATTCCAAATGCTCTAGTAGGTCCTCCAACCCTCTGGAGCAGAGTTTTGGGGTGTGTTGGGTGGTAGAGGGTTTGGGGAAGCTCCACTGCCGATGCAGACATCTATTCCTCTCATGCAGTGCTATTGCTGGATGCAACCCATGCTGTGGAAAGGTCCCAAATGGCTGGATACAAAGGGTTTTTAATGACCTTCCATTAGTTCCATCAGAAGTGAAGCATACTTTTAATTATTAATGCAAAACAGATGTAGGGGTGAAATTCTCTTGAACCCAGGAAAGCCCTGGGATTCACCGAGAATCCAGCTGTGATTCAAGCATGTTGGGAAATTCTGATTCACACGGCTGGTACCTCTCCAGCTGTCACCCACCGTCCTTTGGGCCATTTATGGGTCCCTTCCTCTCATCCTTCCCACATCATGTTCCCAGTATGTTCCAGTATGGTTTGATGGGAAGGAAATGGCAAGAAGCGTTCATCCTCTAGGGAAACTGGAAACCAGTATAATGATAACAAACCAACGGGGAGCAACAGAAACAAAAAGCCATAACACTGCTAGAATAAAGAAGGCTAATGTATGGAAGTGAGAGCTGGACCATAAAGAAGGCTGATTGCCGAAGAATGGATGTTTTTGAATTCTGGTGCTGGAGGAGACTCTTGAGAGTCCCATGGACTGCAAGAAGATCAAACCGATCCATTCTGAAGGAAATCAGCCCTGAGTGCTCACTGGAAGGACAGATCCTGAAGCTGAGGCTCCAAGACTTTGGCCACCTCATGAGAAGAGAAGACTCCCTGGAAAAGACCCTGATGCTGGGAAAGATGGAGGGCACAAGGAGAAGGGGGCGCCAGAGGAAGGGATGGTTGGACAGTGTTCTCGAAGCTACCAGCATGAGTTTGACCAAACTGAGGGAGGCAGTGGAAGACAGGAGTGCCTAGCGTGCTCTGGTCCATGGGGTCACGAAGAGTCGGACATGACTAAATGACTAAACAACAACAACAGCAGCAGCACATATTTCTGTATTTGTTTCATAAAATCTATACACCTCTTGACCCCAACAACAATCAAAGTGGTACACCCAAAGGTAAAACAAGAAAATAAATCACAATATATTGTATGTAGCTGCAGGACAGAAAGTTGGAAGTCCTTTTACTTTTTCTATTTTTCCAGTAGCTTTTCCTGTCTTTCCTTTTTCTCCCCCTTTCTCTTATTTTTAGGCCTCTCCTTTTCTTCTTTCTGACTTTTTAAAGCTAGGTAGTTGTCTTATCATGGTATATTATAAAAAGGTACTTTGTAAAGGGTATGTGGTTTTGTATATCTAAGTAAAAGGTAAAGGGACCCCTGACCATTAGGTCCAGTCGTGGCCGACTCTGGGGTTGCGGCGCTCATCTCGCTTTATTGGCCAAGGGAGCCGGCGTACAGCTTCCGGGTCATGTGGCCAGCATGACCAAGCCGCTTCTGGCGAACCAGAGCAGCGCATGGAAACGCCGTTTACCTTCCCGCCGGAGTGGTACCTATTTATCTACTTGCATTTTGACATGCTTTCGATCTGCTAGGTTGGCAGGAGCAGGGACCGAGCAATGGGAGCTCACCCCATCACGGGGATTCGAACTGCCGACCTTCTGAGCGGCAAGTCCTAGGCTCTGTGGTTTAACCCACAGCGCCACCTGTGTCGGAACTGTTGTTATCTGGCACCTGCAATGGTGCCAGTTCTGCGGATCGAAGCGGTTGAGTGGGAACATGTGGAGCCAGGAGATACATGTTCATACAAAAGCTTCAACCAAAAGATCATGGTATAAGGCAGCTTTTGTGCCATACTGCTTCATCACCAGTAGGTGGAGCTATGTATAAAACAACTACAGGATTTATTTATTTTTTGCATGATGGGCCTCTTTTTTCCCCAAAACACAGCTTTTTTTGCAGAACAATTGCAAAGTAAGATGTGTCTTCTGTTGAAAGACCAGCAGATGCCTCTTGTCGTTTGAGCTTCAGACTACTCTCAGATCTCTTGCCACTAAGGCTAAATGGCTGTGCCCAAAGTTTTATAGATCAGTGGTTTTTGAAGAAGGGTTTATTTCCTGGTTTTTAACTGCATGGGTATAAACTGCTTCAAATTATCAAAACGACTTTTACTTCTGTAAATGCTTTTTAAAGGATGAGTCAACGAGGCGCAATGCCTGGTGAGGAATACCGTAAGTGGAACATACTGTTACTATCGCTGCTTGATTTTACTGGATTGTATCCAATGTTTGCCCTGCTCTGAGTAGTCCCATTGAAACTAATGGATCTAAGATAGTAATGGCTGCCCTCCAAGTAGGAAGAACTCTGGGCACTACCCATTGTGCTTAATTGCCCTAAGCCATCCTGAGCATTGCAAATTCGTTTTTTTTATAATAAATATTTTTTATTAGATTTTCCATTAAAAAAAACATTTTTACAAAATTATACATCCCTGAGCACTGCAAATTCATTGGAAGGGCAGAGTGTGACGTTATTAAAAATAAACAATGGCTCTCAGGAACTGAGCTTGTAGGCAACAAAGAATATGCAATGCGTGAATCAGTCAATTTTGGCTTCTCGTTTTTCCAGTCTGAAGCTCAGCTCCTAACATTTCCACATCAGTTTGCGATTATTATTGTTTTAAAACCATCCTGAAAATTCACCAGCAATTTTAGTGTGAATTTCTCCTAAACCACAGAGCGTAGGGGTTGCTGATCAGAAGGTCATCGGTTCGAATCCCCACGACGGGGTGAGCTCCCGTTTCTCGGTCCCTGCTCCTGCCCACCTAGCAGTTCGAAAGCACATCAAGTGCAAGTAGATAAATAGGTACCGCTCCGGCGGGAAGGTGAATGGCATTTCCGTGCGCTGCTCTGGTTCACCAGAAGTGGTTTAGTTCTGCTGGCCACTTGACCTGGAAACTGTCTGCAGACAAACGCTGGCTCCCTCGGCCAGTAAAGCGAGATGAGCGCCACAACCCCAGAGTCGTCCGCGACTGGACCTAATGTTCAAGATTAGAGGTAAAGGGACCCCTGACCATTAGGTCCAGTCGTGGACGACTGTGGGGTTGCAGCGCTCATCTCGCTTTATTGGCCGAGGGAGCCGGCATACAACTTCCGGGTCATGTGGCCAGCATGACTAAGCCGCTTCTGGCGAACCAAAGCAGCGCACGGAAACGCTGTTTACCTTCCCGCTGGAGCAGTACCTATTTATCTACTTGTACTTTGATACTTTCAAACTGCTAGGTTGGCAGGAGCAGGGACTGAGCAACGGGATTTGAACCGCGGGGATTTGAACCGCTGACCTTCTGATCGGCAAGTCCTAGGCTTTGTGGTTTTAACCCACAGCGCCACCTGCATCCCTTAATGTTCAGGGGTACCTTTTTACTCCTAATTATAGACATTTTTATATGCAATTTTGCCCAGTAAACACATATTGTTGCATAGTATTTCTCCCAATGCTGAAGCATTCTTGTACCTTAACTCCACTATGATATACAGTTCTATGCACGCTTTAATATGGCAAATGAATTTTTGTAAATGGTGGTTGGCTCCATTGCAAAATTCAGAGAAACGTGAATTTCGAAGGACCTTTGCGTTTCAGTTTGCGTACCGTTTTGAAAAGTGAGAATTAGGGAGATTCATATTTGATGTGAACCAAATTGAATTTCTCTCCCCACTCACCACCAATCTTTAGCCAAGAGATTCTGGTCCTACCTGGTATTCTCCGATTTCCTGCTCATACACTGGTGCAGGAAGAGATAGTCTTGGGGGGCACTGGTGGAAAGCGTGGTCCGGATATGGTTGGCGGGTGAATCGAAGGTGAAAAGGGTGGGCTGGCTGGAGTGCGAAGGAGCGGACGACTTCCGTTCTCGCAGGAGCCGCTGACTGGAGCCACTCAGCTCAGCCGGGGAGGAACGTGGCCCGTGAATGACAGAAGGAATGTTTCTTAGAGAATCTGCACAGGAAGAATTGAGGGAGATATTGTCACCCTTAAAATAACAACAACAACAAAAACAACAGCAATAATTTATACTCTGCCCATCTGGCTGGGTTTCCTCAGCCACTGTGGGTGGATTCCAGCAAAATATGAAAATACAGTGGACGCTCAGGTTGCAAATGTGATCCGTGCAGGAGGCACGTTTGCAACCCGCAGTGCCGCACTTGCGCACATGAGGGTTGCAATTTGGCGCTTCTGTGCATGTGCAAAGCGTGATTTAGCGCTTCTGTGCATGCACGACCGCCGAAACCCGGAAGTAATCCGTTCCAGTACTTCCGGGTTTTGGCGGGCCCGTAACCCGAAAAAACGCAACCTGAAGCGTATGTAACCCGAGGTATGACTAGACAGTGGTACCTCGGGTTATAGACGCTTCAGGTTACAGACTCTGCTAACCCAGAAATAGTACCTTGGGTTAAGAACTTTGCTTCAGGATGAGAAGGCGGTGGCAGCGGGAGGCCCCATTAGCTAAAGTGGTGCTTCCGGTTAATAACAGTTTCAGGTTAAGAACAGACCTCCGGAACCAATTAAGTTCTTAACCCAAGGTACCACTGTACAATAATTCATCAAATATTAAAAGCTTCCCTAAACAGGGATGCCTTCAGATGTCTTCTAAACGTCAGGTAGAACTTAACAGAGCTATAATGCCCAACATCCAACAAACAAACCATAGTTCCCATGATTCTTTGGAAAAAGCAATGTGCATTAAATATGCAATCGGACAGAGAACGAGTGGCTCTTCAGGTGTAGAACAACAGAATCATAGAATTGGAAGGGACCCTGAGAATCATCAAATCCAACCCCATGCAATGAAGGAATACGCAGCTGTCCCATACGGGTATTGAACCTGCAACCTTGGCGTTATCAGCACCATGTTCTAGCTAACTGACCTATCCAACTGAGTCATGCATCTAGATTCCAGTTCCCACCATCCCTAGCTACCAATGGCCATGTTGACAAGAGGCTGATGGGGACCCTAACACCCTAGGGATGACTACAAGTTCCCCATTTCCTCTGCCTAAACAAGGTGATTCACCAGTCTCCTATACATTCTCAAGTGATAAAAATAGGCATGTCTGCAGGGTTATTTTACCCGTACCACAAATCCCTATTTTAGAGAGAATAAAATAACATCAGTATGTGGTTCTGACTGATTGGTTGGTGCCTGTGCACACCACCGATCAATATTGAACATTTAATGGTGTCATTATGACATTAAGGAGAAAAGTTCTTTGCATAGCTCAGTACAGGGATGGATTACACACACAATGCTCAAATTCCATTCTTTGGGCAGAGGAAAGCTACCTGGCAGCACAGCACACTATCAGAATTTAAGTCGTCACGTTTGCCTAGTTATGCTATTAATATTATCCTGCGACCATCATTTGAGGTCCTTCTTTGTGGGCCTCCTTCAGGTGAGGCCCAGAGGGTGGCAACACAAGAACGGGGCCTTTTCTGTCGTGGCTCCCCGTCTGTGGAATGCTCTCCCCAGGAAGGCTCGCCTGGTTCCTCCATTACATACCTTTAAGTTCTATGGCCTTTTAAATGTGCTTTTAGGAGGTGGGGTTATTGGTCTGTCATTGTTATGTATTTTGCGTCCTCATTTTGTATTGTTATGTTGTGAACCGCCCCGAGATCTTCGGATGAAGGGCAGTAATAATCTGAGTGGGTCTAGCTAGGGCTGATGGGAATTGAAGTCCAAAACATTTGGAGAGTGCCAGGTTAGTGCCCTTATGATTTGGGCAGTTTTATATTCAATCCCAGGGACACAGGTGGGTTAAACCACAGAGCCTAGGACTTGCCAATCAGAAGGTCGGGGGTTCGAATCCCTGCGACGGGGTGAGCTCCCGTTGCTCGGTCCCTGCTCCTGCCAACCTAGCAGTTCAAAAGCACTTCAAAGTGCAAGTAGATAAATAGGTACAGATCCGGCGGGAAGGTAAACAGCGTTTCCGTGTACTGCTCTGGTTCGCCAGAAGCGGCTTAGTCATGCTGGCCACATGACCCGGAAGCTGTATGCCGGCTCCCTCGGCCAATAAAGCGAGATGAGCGCCGCAACCCCAGAGTCGGCCACGACTGGACCTAATGGTCAGGGGTCTCTTTAGCTTTACCTTTTATATTCAATTTCTCGTGCTGCATTCTCCATTTTCACAGCTGCTGCGCACGGGGTCGAGAAAGGGAGGAGGAATGTGGAAGGAGGCAGGAAAAAGGGAATTAATCAAATCAGCTCCTGGATGAATAAACCCGTCCTGTTTGGGGGGTTTTGCTTCTTGGTCACGCAAGGAAGTGACAGAATGCCAGGAGCTGGCTTTTAAATGTACAGCTGCCCAACTAGTTTTTTCATTCAACTTGGGGGGGGGGGGAATCCTGAAACATACAAATAAAAAGAGGTACACACAAGGGACATAGCCAAATTGGGGGGGGGGCAGGAGCCGATGCCCCCCTAAATCAAGTAAATAAATAAAAATACTTAATTAACTGACTAATCGTGTTGCAGATAGCTTGGTTCTGCCCCCCAATAAATCCTGTGCCATCGCCCCCACCATAAATCCTGGCTACGATCATGATACACACATAATTTTTGGACATACCCTAAAATATAGACCTTTTGGATCGAAGAAATAATAGTAGCTGGAAGCATGATAGGAAATATAGTCCCCGTGAACCCGCTGGTAATTTGGTTTGGGCATGCCTTGATAGATGACAGCGGAACGACCTTAAATATTATTTTTCTTTCCTTTGTTAAGGAAATTGGAAATTACAAAAAAGAGGAATGCTTTGATCCGGTTTTACCAAAATTATGCCAATACATCAGTCTCCCACCCCCAAAGTATTTAACGTGCACGCGGCACCCTACGCAGTAATTCTTATTGTTAATGGGGAACTACTTTTATGCTCCAAGTTATCAGTGAACTGGTGATCATTTACTGCTTAAAAACATTGAACAAAAATAGATAAAAAGATGCATGCTGTTTAAACAAGCTAAGTGGGAGGGGGAACAGAGTGAAATATTTTTTGGGGGGGGGGTTGCTGGAGAGGAAGATGAATGAATCGGGGTGAAGGTTCATTGCAGGGGGCTCTAATGCAGTAATTTTTTTAAAAGCTCAGATTTTAGGTGGGAGAAATAGGCCCATTACTCAACAGCCGCACACTATTCTAGAGACATGAGCGGGCATCACTCAAAACAGACTCACACTCCATAATCTCTAGTAAAAGCAGGCTTCTCACCCCAAGGGAGCCCATTCCATTGACACTGGCATTGATTTTCAAAAATGTATCCTTGCTTTTCTCCCCACAGTGACCCGGC
The DNA here is from genome assembly GCF_964106915.1 of Podarcis gaigeae. Classification (NCBI taxonomy): domain Eukaryota; kingdom Metazoa; phylum Chordata; class Lepidosauria; order Squamata; family Lacertidae; genus Podarcis; species Podarcis gaigeae. Next base: position 97,795,259 of record NC_139677.1, on the reverse strand, counting down.
CACTAAGTGCTATTAGCGATTGCAGCGGGTTCAGAACTCACTCACCACCGTTTCAGGAGACGAAACCCCATCAATAGAGGCAAGGGGAAGGGGCAAGAAAGCTGCAAGCTGCTTGTGTTTGAACTTACTGTGGTGCAGAGAGAAGCAAAAAGAGGGGAAATAAGTCAGAAGATGGAACGTTTGTCCTCTGCGGCGGAAAATTCAGCGGACGTGCCTTACTTTTTGGTCGCTGTTGGAGAGCGAGAAGGATCTGGGGCATGTGGAGAATACTTGCAAACAGGTGAAACGTTTTGTTTGCTTGTTTATTATTTCAGTACAGTGGTACCTCGGGTTAAGTACTTAATTCGTTCCGGAGGTCCGTTCTTAACCTGAAACTGTTCTTAACCTGAAGCACCACTTTAGCTAATGGGGCCTCCTGCTGCTGCCGCGCCACTGGAGCACGATTTCTGTTCTCATCCTGAAGCAAAGTTCTTAACCCGAGGTACTATTTCTGGGTTAGCGGAGTCTGTAACCTGAAGCGTATGTAACCCGAGGTGCCACTGTATTGTTCTCTATTGAATTTGTTTGACGACCTGCATCCGAAGGGCACAGGGTGGTTCGCAAAGTAAAAATGCGAAATGAAAACACAAAATGTGTAATAAAACAAAGACAAATATGAAACAAACCAATATCCCTCCCTTCTACATCCACTTTATTATTTATTAAATTTACATCCTGCTCCTCCTCCCGAGGGAGCCCAAAGGAGAAAACCTGAAACAAAACTTATTTGCGAGCAATTAACACCATTTAAAAACATTTTAAAACGAGTAAGAGCCATCTAAAAAATAAGATACCCTCAGTTACTAAATTTCAGAGATGACACTGCTGATATCTACCAGACATATAATAATAATAATAATAATAATAATAATAATAATAATAATAATAACAACAACAACAACAACAATAATAATAATAATTTAATTATACCCTGCCCATCTGGCCAGGTTTTCCCAGCCACTCTGGGAGGCTTCCAACAGAATATTGAAATACAATAACCTATTAAACGTTAAAAGTTTCCCTAAACATGGCTGCCTTCAGATGTCTTCTAAAGGTCTGGTAGTTGTTTTTCTCTTTGACATCTGGTGGGAGGGCGTTCCACAGGGAGGGCGCCACTACCGAGAAGGCCCTCTGCTTGAGTAAACAAGAATGCTTTAAATTCCTCCTGAACTATATGGGTTTTACATCTTATTATTATTTGTAACAAATACTATTAGCATCTAGGAGAAGGAAAACTCTGATCCTAAACCTCTGCTGCCTTGTGGCTAATAAATAATAATAATAATAAATAATAAATATAATAAATAACAACAACAATAATACTTTTATTATTTATACCCTGCCCATCTGGCTGGGTTTTCCCAGCCACTCTGGGCAGCTTACAGCATATTAGAAACATGATAAACACATCAAGCTATACTGATTTGTGAGAGGGGCTTCAGGAATAACCCCTGAAGAACAATCCATACCCTCTATCTTGCAGGATATATTTGGGAGAATATAGAATCATAGAATCATAGAGTTGGAAGAGACCACAAGGGCCATCGAGTCCAACCCCCTGCCAAGCAGGAAACACCATCAGAGCACTCCTGACATATGGCTGTCAAGCCTCTGCTTAAAGACCTCCAAAGAAGGAGACTCCACCACACTCCTTGGCAGCAAATTCCACTGTCGAACAGCTCTTACTGTCAGGAAGTTCTTCCTAATGTTTAGGTGGAATCTTCTTTCTTGTAGTTTGGATCCATTGCTCCGTGTCCGCTTCTCTGGAGCAGCAGAAAACAACCTTTCTCCCTCCTCTATGTGACATCCTTTTATATATTTGAACATGGCTATCATATCCCCCCTTAACCTCCTCTTCTCCAGGCTAAACATGCCCAGCTCCCTTAGCCGTTCCTCATAAGGCATCGTTTCCAGGCCTTTGACCATTTTGGTTGCCCTCCTCTGGACACGTTCCAGTTTGTCAGTGTCCTTCTTGAACTGTGGTGCCCAGAACTGGACACAGTACTCCAGGTGAGGTCTGACCAGAGCAGAATACAGTGGCACTATTACTTCCCTTGATCTAGATGCTATACTCCTATGGATGCAGCCCAGAATTGCATCCAGAGGCGGTTGGATGGTGCCTTGTACGCCTCCTTCCAGCAACACCTGCAGCCAAACTGGTGCCAAACGTCTTGCTCTGCTTTCCTTTGGACCCCACCAGTGAGGCCAAAGGGTATGTGTGTGTGTCTTGTCATCTGGGCAGCTCAGGACCTCCAGACACACTGCCCCGGCCTGCACCGCAGGATGGTCACTTTGGTGCTGCCAACACAGTAAAATAAAAGCGGCTCAGTTCTGAGCAGTGCCAGGCAGCTGCCATCTGAAGTCTCCCCAAAAACCAATGCTCACCATTGAAGTCTCATCCAGAAGCAACATATGAATGAATGAATTTATTAATACGGTCACAGACCAGCATCAACACATACAATATCACAGATTATAAAAAGTATCAAAAATACAAGAGACAATGTGAATAGAACAAAAATTTAAATATAAGAATTAAAAATTAATTGTTAGCGTGCCCCCTGTAATTAACATTTAGGGGTTTGGTCATTATGGGATACCACTTGCTTCCTGCGATTGATTGCAGACGCACAGAATTTAGCTACATTTAATGTAGTCTTGGGATTCTTGTCCTCTAGCAGTAGTTTTATTTTTATTTTTTTTATAATATATTTATTAGCAGTTTTTTAATTTAATTACAATTCCAATAAACAATACCATAAAACATATCTTTTAACATAATCTTCTTAACTTCTTTGGACTCCCTCGCATCTCCCGCTCCTGCGTTCCTAGCCAAAAAGATTTTTCCAGCAAATTTATCCCCTTATTTCGATTCTTATTATCTAATTTTCCAATATTATATCACTAATTTTTAATATCCTTTATTCAAATCTAAAAGAATTAAATATAACTTTTCCAAAAATTTATCTTTTCTTAAATTTAACTTATCTTCATATATCACTTCCGCTATCTCAATGGTGCCCAGTTGTTTACATTCTAGCATCCTCCTTAACATTCATATAATTTATAATATTTTGTAGATAGATCTTTCAATTCAAGTAGTTTTAAACTATGGTATTCCAATTCTTTCCTAGACTTTTGCAAAACAGGTGTAATAAAAGTCAAACGTATATCCTCATAAAGACGACAATGTAATAATACATGTGAAGCAGTTTCAACTTCCAACGAGCCACAAGGACAGACCCGTGCTGTGTATGGTTTACCCTCAAATCTACCCGAAGCAACATATACCATCACTGGGCGAGACACTCGTTCTCTCTGGTGAGAGGAGACAACTGAGTGACCATAATAATAATAATAATAATTTATTATTATTTATTTTATTCTTTATTTATTTATACCCCGCCCACCTGGCCAGGTTTCTCCAGCCACTCTGGGCTGCTCCCAATCGAGTGTTAAAAACAATCCAGCATTAAATATTAAAAACTTCCCTAAACAGGGCTGCCTTCAGATGTCTTTTAAAGATAAGATAGCTGCTTATTTCCTTCACATCTGAAGGGAGGGCGTTTCACAGGGCGGGCGCCACCACCGAGAAGGCCCTCTGCCTGGTTCCCTGCAACCTGGCTTCTCGCAATGAGGGAAGCGCCAGAAGGCCCTCGGAGCAGGACCTCAGCGTCCAGGCAGAACGATGGAGGTGGAGATGCTCCTTCAGGTATACGGGACTGAGGCCGTTTAGGGCTTTAAATATCAGCACCAACACTTTGAACTGTGCTCAGAAACGTACTGGGAACCAATGCAGATATCTCAGGACCAGTGTTATGTGGTCTCGGCAGCCGCCCCCAGTCACCAGTCTAGCTGCCACATTCTGGATTAGTTGTAGTTTCCGGGTCACCTTCAAAGGTAGCCCCACATAGAGCGCATTGCATCTGGGAGTCTAAGGGGGGGGTGGGGTGAAAGCAGCCTAAAGGTGGCAGGGATGATGGTGTGAGGGTTGGCATTGCCTCTGGTGGGTCCCAACAGATGCCCGAGTGTGGCTGGTGCTGGTTTTGAAAGCAAGTTGCAAACGTGAACAATAAAATCAATGAACGGCGTTTGCCATAAATAAAAATTGTGCGATACAGTTCCATCTGTCTTCTGTTTACCAGGTTCAGTCCCTATTTTCGGCACCTCTTCCTGGTAAAACATTGTCCCTATTTTGTGTTTTTCAGCGTGTGTGTGTGAGGGGGGGGGGGGAGAGATTGGGAGGTTGCTATTTTCTTGCTTAAAAAAAAAAATGCAAGCGTAATTCCAACAGGAAATGTTGAGTTCTGTGAAGCTCTGGAAGTTTGTTTTATTCCACATTTACTTTAGCTTCCTGTGGATACAGAACACACGCACATACGCACAGAAATCTAGCAAAAAAAGAATGAAGAAAATGTTATTGCTGCACAATGGTTTCTTCTCTTGCTGTTAAGACTGACACGGCGAAGCGTTCCTTTCCCCAGCAGGCTCTTAAAAGGGGAGGAAGAAAAGGATCTGGCAGAGAATTAAGAGATTCTCCTGACACCGAGTAAATCAAGGCTGGAGATTATCTGCGATCAGTACTCAAACCACTCTAATGTGAGAAAGAAATTCTATCTGTTACACAGGCCCGAGGCGCAGTCGTGTTTTGTTCCACCGTCTCTGGGTGCAAGGAAGCTCAGAGAGGGGGCCTTCAAGGTTTAAAACAGCCATCATTAAAAATATGAGCCCTCTACAATATCTGCAAATGTGGTGTGAAGGCTGGCAACATCAAACCCGCAAGGCAGGAATCTCCTGCAGATGACCGCGCTGCCTGGAGACAAGAGAGTTAGGTTGTGTATCCACAGCAGTAACCACATGAGGAATGGCCACCATGGTGTATCTGCAGCAGCACAAACAGACACCGTCATCTGCCCCAACTGCAACAAAACATGTCTCTCCTGCATCGGTCTCTAGAGGCATTACAACCTTCCAACAGCTTCACTTCACTTCCCTAAGGTGCATGCCACAGTGGTTTTCCAAGAAAGACTGCCAGCAGTTCTCCAGGGTATGGTGCAGGGTCTGGTGAGGGACACGTTGTTGTCATGGTCCGGTTCACGGGCGATCAAAGTCCCGGCGCGGGACGTTGGGACCGGGGGCAAGATGGTGGGGTGGGGGCAGGAACGGGAGTCCAGAAGGCAGGAAGCTAAGAGTCTGAGGGTCAGAGAGCTGGGAGTCACGAAGTCAGGGGTCCGAGGATCAAGAAGCAAGGAGTCATGAAGTCAAGGGTCCGAGGATCAAGAAGCAAGGAGTCATGAAGTCAGGGGTCCGAGGATCAAGAAGCAAGGAGTCACGAAGTCAAGGGTCCGAGGATCAAGAAGCAAGGAGTCACGAAGTCAAGGGTCCGAGGATCAAGAAGCAAGGAGTCACAAAGTCAGGGGTCCAAGGATCAAGAAGCAAGAAGTCACAAAGTCAGGGGTCCAAGGATCAAGAAGCAAGGAGTCATGAAGTCAGGGGTCCAAGGATCAAGAAGCAAGGAGTCATGAAGTCAGGGGTCCGAGGATCAAGAAGCAAGGAGTCACAAAGTCAGGGGTCCGAGGATCAAGAAGCAAGGAGTCATGAAGTCAGGGGTCCAAGGATCAAGAAGCAAGGAGTCATGAAGTCAGGGGTCCGAGGATCAAGAAGCAAGGAGTCACAAAGTCAGGGGTCCGAGGATCAAGAAGCAAGGAGTCATGAAGTCAGGGGTCCAAGGATCAAGAAGCAAGGAGTCATGAAGTCAGGGGTCCGAGGATCAAGAAGCAAGGAGTCACAAAGTCAGGGGTCCGAGGATCAAGAAGCAAGGAGTCACAAAGTCAGGGGTCCGAGGATCAAGAAGCAAGGAGTCACAAAGTCAGGGGTCCGAGGATCAAGAAGCAAGGAGTCACAAAGTCAGGGGTCCGAGGATCAAGAAGCAAGGAGTCACAAAGTCAGGGGTCCGAGGATCAAGAAGCAAGGAGTCACAAAGTCAGGGGTCCGAGGATCAAGAAGCAAGGAGTCACAAAGTCAGGGGTCCGAGGATCAAGAAGCAAGGAGTCACAAAGTCAGGGGTCCAAGGATCAAGAAGCAAGGAGTCATGAAGTCAAGGGTCCGAGGATCAAGAAGCAAGGAGTCACGAAGTCAGGGGTCCGAGGATCAAGAAGCAAGGAGTCACAAAGTCAGGGGTCCGAGGATCAAGAAGCAAGGAGTCACAAAGTCAGGGGTCCGAGGATCAAGAAGCAAGGAGTCACAAAGTCAGGGGTCCAAGGATCAAGAAGCAAGGAGTCATGAAGTCAAGGGTCCGAGGATCAAGAAGCAAGGAGTCACGAAGTCAGGGGTCCGAGGATCAAGAAGCAAGGAGTCACAAAGTCAGGGGTCCGAGGATCAAGAAGCAAGGAGTCACAAAGTCAGGGGTCCGAGGATCAAGAAGCAAGGAGTCACAAAGCCAAGGGTCCGAGGAGTCTCCCTCAGAGTCTCCTCCAACTCCACAATTCTATGATGCTGTGAATGCGTCCCCACATTGTAACTCCTTACGCACAGAAATCTAGCAAACATATATCAAGGGGAAAGGATCCTGGCCCAGGTTTCTGCTTGGCACGGTTGCTTTATACAGTGGTACCTATGGTTGCGAATGGGATCCGTTCCAGAACGCCGTTTGCAACCTGAGCAGAACACAACACGTGCACACGCGGGTTGCAATTTACCGCTTCTGCGCATGACGTCATTTTTTCGCGTCTGCGCATGCGCAAGTGGCGAAACCTGGAAGTAACCCTTTCCGGTACTTCCGGGTCGCGGGACGTATCCTGAAAGAACGTAACATGAAGCAGACGTAACAAGAGGTGTGACTGTAAAATGAAGGTAGCGTTTGTTTTTAAAAGAAAATGGCATTCCGACATTCTGCCCCTCGTCTTTGCAATCTGTCACAGTGAAGTCCCGAAGGAACTGCTTCTGCTGATTGTGTGGCTTGGCTCCTTGTGAGGACTGTAAATTTTATTAAATAAGGCAGGGGTGCTTTTTCAGCCAAGCCTATCTTCACCCAAACAGCCCTTTCTTATGCAAATTCTGCCCTTATCTTCGAGAAGGAATGCCACTGGTAGGGACGATTGTCATGCATGGTGAAGAGAAACAGCTTTAGCAGCGCGTATCGGGACCCGAGAACAGAGCAAACATGGGGTGGGGGAGGGGGTGCTTTTCACGCTTTTCAGTACCAGCATTTCCAGTTCGCTCTAAAAATAATACATTAGGTTCCCATCGCAAGACCAAGGCATCCTTCGCCATACCCGTGTCATGTTTTTAAATTGCAAATTGCTGAAAGGCATCTTGCAAGGGGTGCTGGGTTATTGTGCTGAAGGAAGCAGCGGAAACGTGGCTTGCTTCTCATTTAAAAGGTGCAGCCCCAGTGCTTGTTAAGTGCACAATTAGGATCTCAGAGGGGAACAGGAGGTTCATTGGTAGGGACGCAGGTGGCGCTGTGGGTTAAACCACAGAGCCTAGGACTTGCCAATCAGAAGGTCGGCGGTGAGCTCCCGTTGCTCAGTCCCTGCTCCTGCCAACCTAGCAGTTTGAAAGCACGTCAAAGTGCAAGTAGATAAATAGGTACTGCTCCAGCGGGAAGGTAAACGGCGTTTCCGTGCACTGCTCTGGTTCACCAGAAGCGGCTTAGTCATGCTGGCCACATGAGCTGGAATCTGTACGCCGGCTCCCTTGGCCAATAAAGTGAGATGAGCGCCGCAAAAACCCCAGAGTCGGCCACGACTGGACCTAATGGTCAGGGGTCCCTTTACCTTTAAGGTTCATTGGAATAACATCTGTATTGCATGCTGAAGGTTCCAGGTTCAAAACCTAATACCCTATCCAGGCAAAGCTGGGAAAACTCCTGCCTACTTTGTTGGCATCCGGGAGATGCAGTTAAACTGCTGGAGAATCACAGAGCCTGCTGTGGCTGTGAAGACTGATAGCTCCTAATTCTGCCTCCTGTGTTGCTTTTGCTGCGTTTGCAGCACCAAAGTGGCCTCTCAGGGGTGCAGGCCTAGCCAGGGCATGTGGAGATCTTGGGCTGCCAAGACGGCAAGACACACACACCCTCCTCTCAGCCTTGCTGATGATCTCCAACGGAAACCAGAGTAAAATGTTTGGCATCAGCTGGGCTGAAGCAGCTGAAGGAAGGAGGCGTACAAGCTGCCATCCAACCGCCTTAGGGCCCCCACTCCAGATGTGTGTAGGGTTTATTCCTGAGCCTTTTCTTCTCCTGGAGATGTACCACAAGGCAGTGGAGGTTTAGGATCAGAGTTTTCCTTCTCCTAGGTCAGGGGTCGGCAACCAGTGGTCAGGAATGATGGGAACTGTTGTCCCAAAACAACTGGAGGGCCAAGTGTGGGGCTACCTGATTTAGTCCAGCCCCCTCCAATGCAGGAATCTCAGCTAAAGCATCCATGACAGATGGCCGTCCAAACTCTGCTTAAAAACTTACCACAACTTCCTGAGATAAGACTGTTCCATGGTCAAACAGCTCTCACACACCATCCAGACAAACAAGAGTCATTATCCAAGTTAAAAGGAAACTTTTCAGTCAAAGCACTTTGGTTATAAAGGAGGAGCAGTTGGGAGAGTGGCATGGGGAGAGGGGCTGTGAGGGGCTGTTTGGCCAGGAAAGGCAAAGGAGGAAAAAAAGGCAAAGGAGGCTGGGGAAAAGGAGCCACAATAATGAAACAACAACAACAACAACAACTTATTTTTATATGCTGCCCATATGATTGGGTTGCCCCAGGCTCTCTGGGCAGTGTCCAACAAATTAAACACATCTAGCACAGTAAAACCATGAACGTTAAAAACTTCGATACAAAGGGCTACCTTCAGATGTCGTCTTAAAGTCAAATAACTGTTTATTTTAACAACAACAACAACAACAATACCCCCAACCATCTGGCTGGGTTTCCCCAGCTGCTTTGGGCAGCTCCCAACAGAATATTAAAAACACGATAAAACATCAAACATTAAAAGCTTCCCTAAACAGGGCTGCCTTCAGATGTCTTCTAAAAGTCAGATAGTTTATTTCCTTGACATCTGATGAGAGGGCATTCCACAGGGAGGGCGCCACTACCAAGAAGGCCCTCTGCCTGGTTCCCTGCAACCTCACTTCTCACACTGAGGGAACCGCAAGAAGACACTTTGAATTGTGCTTGGAAACGTACTGCGAGCCAATGTAGGTCTCTCAGGACCGGTATTATATGGTCTCGGCGGCTGCTCCCAGTCACCAGTACAGCTGCCGCATTCTGGATTAGTTGTAGTTTCCGAGTCACCTTCAAAGGTAGCCCCACGTAGAGCGCATTGCAGTAGTCCAAGCGGGAGAAAACCAGAGCACGCACCACTCCGGTGAGACAGTCCGTGGGTAGATAGGGTCTCAGCTGGCGTACCAGACGGAGCTGGTAGACAGCCGCCCTGGACACAGGTTTATTGGAGGTAGTAAATGCTTCTGAATACCAGTTACTGCAAACCACAGGAGAGAGTGCTCAAATCCTGCATGCGCAGGAATTGAGTTGGCAGCTGTGTGAACAGGATTCTGGACTAGATGGGTCACTGGCTTGATCTGGCTGGGCTATCCTCATGTTCTTAAGCTTCATAAAGAAACCGTATTGTGTGAATGGGCTCAGAAAGATGAGAGTTTTGGTGAGGCAAGGAAAGAGAACGGGCGTAAGCAGCAGCAATCTAAAGCAGCCCAGCTTTTAAGGAGAACCAGAAGGGCACTGAGACCTGAGTCACCAAATCCACTTGACATTTAATCTGTATGCTGTGTGTGCACACATGTTATCAGCAGGCCATTTGTTCCAAAGTTGTTTTGCCTCTGACTCGCTGCAAATATTTTCCACTATTTTAATCATGTCAACATGAGCAACTGCCTGGAGACACCTTGCGAATGTAGTCAGCCTGCGCTTAAGGTACAAATGTTTTGTTTCCTGGAGATGACAGCGCAGTTTATCTCTTTAGCTGCAAGGCAGTCTTCCCCAACCCGGTGCCCTCCGGGCGGCTGTGCTGGCAGGGGCTGATGAGAGTTACAGTCCAAGACATCTGGGGGGCGTCAGGTTGGGGGTGCCTGCTGTATAGGGAAAAGAGACATCCCCCACCCAGCTTCTGCTACCGTATCCATAGCAGGAAGCCAACACTCGCCCTGCAATGGGAAGTCGCTGGAGAAGAGCAATGATCTCTCCTCAGTTTAGCTGCGCTTCCAATAGCTTTGCGTGTGTGATTTGCTCACAGAATGTGGGTACCACCTATCCATTCTTAAGGAAATCGGTCCTGAGTGCTCATTGGAAGGACAGAAACTGGAAACCAGTATAATAATAACAAACCAACTGGGACCAACAGAAACAAAAAGCCATAACACTGCTAAAATAAAGAAGGCTGATGTATGGAAGTGAGAGCTGGACCATAAAGAAGGGTGATCGCCGAAGAATGGATGCTTTTGAATTATGGTGTTGGAGGAGACTCTTGAGAGTCCCATGGACTGCAAGAAGATCAAACCTCTCCATTCTGAAGGAAATCAGCCCTGAGTGCTCACTGGAAGGACAGATCCTGAAGCTGAGGCTCCAATACTGGCCACCTCAGGAGAAGAGAAGACTCCCTGGAAAAGACCCTGATGTTGGGAAAGAGGGCACAAGGAGAAGGTGACGACAGAGGATGAGATGGTTGGACAGTGTTCTCGAAGCTACCAGCATGAGTTTGACCAAACTGAGGGAGGCAGTGGAAGACAGGAGTGCCTGGTCCAGGGGTCACGAAGAGTCGGACACGACTAATCAACAACAACTTTTCCTTTCTGCCTTCATAACCTTACACAAAAGATTAGAGCAGAGCCTTCCCTTACTCTCAAATATTCTTGACGGCACCTCCATTTTCTCTCCTTTCTTTATCTCTCGTTTCCTTCCTTCCTATCTTTTCCTTTCCTTTTCTCTCTGTGCAATTTCCCTTCTTCCTTCCTCTCACCCCAGCCTCTGTTGCAGCCATTTTTCAGTAGCCCTGTTAAGTCTGCTGAAACAAGATCAACAAGCAGCCCTGCTCTTCATTGTTTTCTTTTTCTGTTAGCATTCTCATTTCCTTTCCCTATTTCCTGTTTGCCTTCTTTCTTCCACTTAGAAAAAGATTAGGGGTGTGCATGTAGGGGGTGCTAGCAGACTGGAGGGGGAGTCGCACCAATTGCTTATGCAGTTGAATGAGGTGGGGAGCTTATAATAGGATCCCAGGATTCCTTGGAATACGGATGCAGAAATGACCAGCTCTTGGCACCATCCTCTGATTTATCTTTGTGGGGCATGCAAGAACTTCCTAAGAGAGGAGTGGAAAAAAGACCAGCCAAGATTTATGCAATGTTACGCCCCAAAGTTAGAATGGGTGACTTTGCCAATTTCGATTTCTCTCAATTTCTCATCCCCCCCCAATCTTAATTTCAATTCTCCACCAAAAAGAAAAAGATTTTTTAATGGAAATTCATCACCGTTTTATAGGTTGCTCATTCTAGATGCACACCTGCATTTCATTTTCCCCGACAGACACATTTTTGCAAAGTATTTACCTCTCTCAATTTTACCAGTGCACTGCCATCTGTCCAGATTTTAATTTGCTCTGAACTAATTTTAAGATCTATTTTAATTAACTGATTGCCTGTTCTTATGTTCTTTGTATACTGTGTTAGTTTTATGATGTTAGCCACCCTCAGCCCGACTCTGGCCGAGTAGGGTGGGGTACAATTTTTTTTCATTTTTTAAAAAATTATTATTATTCTCTATAGCTATAATTTTTTACCAACCACCAAAACACATACAGTGAAATCCTCCAGGCGGCTGATACATTGGGTATACAAAATTCAATAATATACATATTCAATAATTTTCAATAATAACATATTGAAATTAACTGTATGTACACTTCTATAGGGAGGGATGTGGGTGGCACTGTGGGTTAAACCACAGAGCCTAGGACTTGCCGATCAGAAGGTCGGCAGTTCGAATCCCCGTGACGGGGTGAGTTCCTGTTGCTCGGTCCCTGCTCCTGCCAACTTAGCAGTTCAAAAGCACTTCAAAGTGCAAGTAGATAAACAGGTACCGCTCCAGCGGGAAGGTAAACGGCGTTTCCGTGCGCTGCTCTGGTTCACCAGAAGCGGCTTAGTCATGCTGGGCACATGACCTGGAAGCTGTACGCCGGCTCCCTCGGCCAGTAAAGCGAGATGAGCGCCGCAACTCCAGAGTCGGTCACGACTGGACCTAATGGTCAGGGGTCCCTTTACCTTTACCTTACACTACTATATACCTTAGCACTCCTCCTTCCACAAGGGCGGGGTACAAATAAAATCTATTATTATTATTATTATTATTATTAGCTACATTCTCTAATATAGGAATCTTTAGGCACCCAAATATATATGCATTTTTGAAGATGCTACTTGGCTTGAGAACCGCATTGCAAAATTCAGATATGCATGAATTTTGAAAGGTGCCCGTGTTGCAGTCTGCATGCAGTATTGAAAAATAAATTCCGACTTTAAAGGAGAACTGGATCAAATTCCATCCCTGCCCCCCATCTTGTAATAGTCATTTAAGAGAGAGGGAGGGAGAGGGAGGGAGAGGGGAGGGAGATGGAAATATGAATCCTTTCCCAAAGAATTAAAAGTCACATGAGAACAACAGAGAACCAGAGCCCGCGATGGAGAAATGAAAAGGAGCAGCAGCAGCAGCAGCAGCAAAGAAGGGGTCTGGGGAAAGGGCCAAGTCAGATCACCCTGACCTCAAAGCATTATATATCTCGGTTATTTTAACTGCAATCAATTCTTTGAAGGGCAGAGCAGGGAAAGGCAGAGATCATAAAGGCAAAGCTCTGCATCTCTTTCTGCCTAGCCTTGTCTAACTTTGTCTAAACTTTATGTCATTCCCACGAGAATCCTTTTCCAAATGCCTACTGCTCATGGGCTAATCTTGTTGCTGTTCTGTTAAAATAATAATAATAATAATAATAATAATAATAATAATAATAATAATAATAATTTATACCCTGCCCATCTGGCTGAGTTTCCCCAGCCACTCTGGGCGGCTTCCAACCAAATATTAAAAACAATAAAGCATCAAACATTAAAAACTTCCCTAACTTCAGTTGTTTTTTAAAAGTAAAATGGTTGTTTATTGCCTTGACATCTGCTGGGAGGGCGTTCCAGAGGGCGGGTGCCACCACCGAGAAGGCCCTCTGACTGGTTCCCTGTAACCTCACTTCTCGCAGGGAGGGAACCATCAGAAGGCCCTCAGCGCTGGACCTCAGTGTCTGGGCAGAACAATGGGTGTGGAGATGCTCCTTCAGGTCTACTGGACTGAGGCCATTTAGGAATTGAAAGGTCAGCCCCAACACTTTGAATTGTGCTCGGAAACGTACTATTTTAGATCCACGGGATGCATTGTCTCCAACCTTATGAAAGGCACCTGCTGTTTTAGTCTATTGTCCAGTACAGGGGCCGGTAAATTTGTTTAGCCGAGGGCCAGTCCACTGTCTCTCAGACCTTGTGGTGGGCCGCAGAAGCAGCACCGGGGGGGGGGGGTTTAGAAGAAGAGGTGGGGGGCAAGTAGTCCTCCTTCCCACCCCCCAATCACTGCACTTACCTTCACAGGAGCTACCACCACCACCGCTGTTTCTTGTGGGTAGGCAGAGCGAGCTCCTCCGCTCCGCTCTCTGCCCCACAGGAGCACCAAGGCGACGGCAGAAGGAAGATGAGCGGTGTGAAAGGGCTGGCTCCAGAGAGGGGCTGCTTAAAATGGGGCTCAGCTCAGCCCCCTTCCTCCTCTAGGCAGGGCGGGGAGAAACCAAGAGGAGGGAGGGAGGAGGCATCACTGCGGTGTGTGTGAGGGAGGGGGGAATGGAATAGCACAGGGGGGGGGGAATGGGGCAGCCCGAACGGACAGAATCCCCACGGTGATCCACGGACAGTCCGTAGGCCAGATCCTGAAGGCAATTGGGCCTGATCCGGCCCGCGGACCTTAGTTTGCCGACCCCTGGTCCAGTAAACGTAAAGGTAAAGGTACCCCTGACCATTAGGTCCAGTCGTGGATGACTCTGGGGTTTCGGTGCTCATCTCGCTTTATTGGCCAAGGGAGCCGGCGTACAGCTTCTGGGTCATGTGGCCAGCATGACTAAGCCGCTTCTGGAAAACCAGAGCAGCGCATGGAAATGCTGTTTACCTTCCCGCTGGAGCGGTACCTATTTATCTACTTGCACTTTGACGTGCTTTCGAACTGCTAGGTGGGCAGAAGCAGGGACCGAGCAACGGGAGCTCACTCCGTTGCGGGGATTCGAACCGCCGACCTGCTGATCGGCAAGCCCTAGGCTCTGTGGTTTAACCCACAATGCCACCCGTGTCCCACCCTGGTCCAGTAGCTTCCTTTAAAAACCTGGCAGTCAACTAAAGGTTAACAGGGACCCTGTTATAAATTGAGGATGAGCAGAAGAGCCTGTGACGCTGGCAACATTCTCTGATTCACGAGCTGAGTGCCAGAGCTGCAGATGATGCTAAACATTTCATTTGAAGCTGTGTTTAGGGAATGGGGAAGAAATTTGGCTCAGTTCGCATCTACAAGCAAACCGACCTAATTTGCACAACTCATAAACTGAAAAGCATCAATCATTCAAAACTCAAATTTTTCCCTAATTTACCAATGCAGTTCTTCAATGAAGTTGCTGTTGTTAATTAAATTTATGTCCTGGCTTTCTTCCCAAGGGAGACCAACATGGTAGAAAAGTGCATATACCGGGGTTAAACCATGTGTGCATATTAGAGAAAATAGCATATAGAATCACATTAGGAAAAATTGCTTGCAAAAATATGTATACAGTGGTACCTTGGTTTAAGAACAGTCTGGTTTAAGAACGTTTTGGTTTACAAACTCTGCGCAACTGGAAATAGTGTCCTGGTTTGAGAACTTTACCTTGGTTTAAGAACGGAATCCGAACGGTAGAAAGGCACCAGCGGCGGGAGGCCTCATTAGGGAAAGCATGCCTCGGTTTAAGAACTGTTTTGGTTTAAGAACGGACTTCCGGAACAAATTAAGTTCGTAAACCGAGGTTCTGTACATGACAAATTTAACATTAAAATGCTGCTGAATTTTCAGAACTTTTTTTTAAAAAATCGCAAACTGATGTGGAAACGTGGAGAAGTTAGCTTAAAGTTTGGGAAAACAGGAAGCAGGGAGAAAGCAAAATTGTCAGATTCGCCAATCCCTTATCGTGTTATTGTTTTGTTTTGTTTTTTAAGCTGGAAGTAGCAGGCACATGGGGATATAATCAGGATCCATACTGTAGGGGAGGAGGGGGTTTTCAGTTTTATCTCAAGCCGCAGTCCCAACCAAAGTGCAACAAAGGCTTTTTCAGACTTCAGCTCCTCATTCCCTTTTTGTTTTGTGTTTCAGCTTATACTCAAGAGCGAGCAAATGAAGTCATAAGAAGACAGCCCTGGAAACCAAATGGGAGGAAGTGGAAGAGAGGAAATGCAAAAATAACTGAAGCACTTACAAGTCAAGTCAGACTGAAAAGTCCCGGGAAACCACAAATTAACAACGCTGGGGGAAAACCATATATATTAGGACTGAGCGTGTAAAGAAAACTGTTCAAGAAATCTGGAAATAATTTATTAGGGTTTAGAAGGGTGTGTGCATCTCAGAAGCAGAGCACGTTGAATTAGCAGGTCATATATATAGGGAAGGGAAAAGCTAGAAATGCTTCAAAACACATTTGGATTGTTTCCCCCTGCTGTATGCAAAGGATAGACTGCTAATTGTTTTTCTTACTTGTCTATACATCATGTGCAAAATAAAAAGTTTGACCTGTATTTGATCTGTGATGTGCTGCTAACTTAACATGCTAGCTCAATGAGGCTTCTGGGAAATGATATATAATGAATTGAAAAAAATGTTGAAATATACATTTGTTAAGAAAGCAGAGGCATTCTTGTTAGGAATGGTAGGAAATGAAATAAACAGAAAAGATTATAAACTTTTTTTATACGCAGTAACAGCAGCAAGAATACTGCTAGCCCAAAAATGGAAACAAGAAGAATTACCGTCGATGGAAGAATGGAAAATGAAGTTAATGGAATACGCAGAACTTGATAAATTAACAGGAAGGATCCGAGGCCTACGAGACCACAGATTCACCGAAGACTGGAGTAAATTTGTAGACTATTTGAAAAGTATTTGCGATGAACAACTAACGTTTGTAGGTTTGCAAGAGGCTCTGTGAAAATAATATTAGAAATATTGTAAAAAAGGGAGTAAGAGGGAGGAGGTTTTTAATAAAAGGCAACATTAGATTAAGAAATGCGGAAGAAAGACTAAAACGGAGGATTTGCAGAAGAGCTGAGGGAACTGCAAAAATGTATTTGTGAAAAATTGTGTTATGTGTTTTTATATTTTTGTATTGCAAAATGAATAAAAAATAATTTGTAAAAAACAAAAACAAAAAAAAACATACTAGCTCAATGTGGCAATCATCAGCCTAGGCTGTGGCCCCAAATCTACCTCGCCCCAAACCGTTACACATTGCAACAGGAAAAACACAGGTATAACTTCTTACATTTTCCCTTCTGTGGCTTAGAACCAGCTTTGGGAGAGGAGATTTAGATTGGTGCTATCGCCCAGGAGCGAGGGGTAATAACACCCTCTCTTGGCCTGGTGTCCTTCCGATATTTTGGACAATGTGGCTGAGGAGAGCTGTGGCCCAAAACAGCTGGCGAGAACCCGGATAGGGATCAAGAGCGAGCCAGCAATAAATCACACCGAGTAAGTGAAGTTAACTCTTTATTGGGAAAAACAAGATCTACCAGGCAGAGGGCCTTCTTGGTAGTGGCACCCTCCCTGTGGAATGCCCTCCCACCAGATGTCAAAGAGAACAACAACTACCAGACTTTTAGAAGACATCTGAAGGCAGCCCTGTTTAGGGAAGCTTTTAATGTTTGATGTATGACAGTATTTTAAAATTTTTTTGGAAGCTGCCCAGAGTGGCTGGGGAAGCCCAGCCAGATGGGCGGGGTATAAATAATAAATTATTATTATTATTATTATTATTATTACTCAGGGGTGCCAGGCCTAATGAGCACATCAGTAGTTCATCAGATTCAAAGTCTCTCTTATTTTTCTCCCAAAAGTCATGTGCCAGGCTTTCTGATGTTATTCTGATTCTTTTTTTCTTGAATGTAAAGGAAATCCCTTCAGGGAATTCCCACCTGTAGTTTATGTTTGCTTTTTTAAGCGCCACTGCCAGGAAATTGCATTGAAGCATCCTAGCTTCTTCACCTGCCTGGTTCATCTCTGCCTCCCCATGGCCCCCTCTTCAGCTTCCGACTCTGCCTCCAGCGAGTCCGTGACATTGGGGAAGGCCAGGAAATCACCCTTCTCCCATATCTGCTTTCCCAGAAAGACCACAATGGCAGGAGCTCCAAGCACAGAGTGCCTGGATGGATTCTAAGACAAGCCAAGGTGGTTTCACAATGCCGAAGGAGAGGGGAATGGAGGAGCCAAATGGAGCAGGCAGAGGTGTCTCCCTTGCTTAACCGAAGTCAACAACACTCCTCGCTCAATGTTGATGCGCTCAGCAGGGATGCTGGCGGTGATTAAATGCCTCGTTCCAGATAGGACTTTTCTCGACTTTAATTAATACCACCGCTCAGCTATTTATCTTGCATTAGACGGGAGGAAAACATTTTCCCGTCTCTGGTGATCTTTAGGGAAAGGGCAAGGAAATATTTCAGTTATGTCGACGCTATGGGATGGTTTTCTTGAAACTGTGTGCCGACAGAGACACCCCATGCCGAGGAATGAATAATAACACTGTATTACAGGTCTACATAAGCTGCTCAAACCACAGTTTTCTGGCCTGAACAAATCAGAATCATAGAATTGTATAGTTGGAAAGAAACTTAAGGGTCCTCTAGTCCAACCCCCTGGAATGCAGGAATTTTTCACCCAATGTGGGGCTTGAACCTATGGTCCTAAGACTACAAGTCTCATGCTCTACCAACTGAATTAATCACATTGCCATCACTCACTCTCTCGAGCTCAGCTAACGAAGGTATTATTACAGAGTTATTACAGAATCTCTCAGTCACTAGAATCACGTTTATGGCTTCTGTCACACATTATTATTATAATTATTATTTTTAAACATTATTATTATCTGCCGCACATTTTCAAGCTTTATAGCAAGAGTAATAAAGAGAAATTGTTATTTAGGGGAACTGAATTTAATTCTAAATTATATACCGGAAAGTGGGAGATTTCAAGGGGTCAAAAAAAAATGGATGTACCATGCTATATTAGAAGCAAAAAAAAACTTGTTTTGATGAATTGGAAGAGCCGCAAAAAGATTCCATTGAGTACACGGATTGATAATATGTACAGATTAGCTACCTACAAATGAATTGCATGTCGACACAAAATAAGAATGATAAATATGCAGAAATCTGGAACGAATATTTAAGCGATAAGGATAGTGGGGGGAAGTGGGGGGGGGTAGAGAGAGGTGGGAAACTATTGTCAAAAAAAGGTATACTCAAAGATATATCAGTGTATTCAAATTGGAATTGTCAAATTGTGTTATTATTGTTATTACGGTTTTTGTTGTAAGCGTGTTTGCAGCTGATATTTGTATGGAAAAATGATTGAACAAATTTAAAAAAAAAAGCTTCATTTTTCTTGTCAGCAGGGTGACTTTTGGACTTCATTTGTACTGTTTTATTGTCATTTTATTGCACCCGCGGTAGAAGACACCGCTTGTTATCTGCCAGCCTGTATAGGGACCCAAGAGATCGCTTTCTGAAACCTTTGTTCGCACAAGTAAGCAGGTACACACTGGTAGAAACGGTTTGGTTTCTTGTCTAGTGACAATTCCTGTGCAACACACAGAGTGAGGGCCCTCTATGCATTGACTACAGGGGGGAGAAACGCCAGGAAAAAGGAGTTAGATTATTCATGTCCCATCGATTTGCTTTAATGCTCTCTGGTCTTCAGATTCTATTGATTCCAGCAAGTGACGTAGCCTCTGCAATCTTCTCTGTGTGTTCATATATATGCATGTGTGTTTGTATGCCTATGTGCTTTAATCTTTGGCATCTGTGTGGCAGAAACGCACTTTATGAAGATCAAGTAAAATTCATCAGCTCAGATAAGATTCATAGGTCTAAAAGCTTTTAAAAACAAATGCTGAAATTTTCCAAAAACCCAGGAAAAATATATTGAGACGGATTGGTGCAGCTGTTAGAATAGGCCTGGGGATGGAATGTGGACCTTCAGGCATCCTTACCTGGCCCCTGGAACTCTCTCTAGGCCACACCCACACCTCTCTAGTGCTCTATGTACTCCTCCTGGCTGGAGCAGACCCCTGGGCTGTAGACCAATGCCTTTTGGACGGAGAGGAACGGGTCTGTGGCCCCTGGAAGGCTGCTAATGAGGCAATGTGGCTCTTGGGTCAAAAAGCATTCTTCACTATTGGTTGAGTGCAGGCCTAGGGCTGGGAAGAGCAGGGCTCAAACTCTCACTCAGCCATGAAATTTACTGGGTGACCTCGGACCAATCGCTAAGGGAGGGCAGCCAAGATGATCAAGGGTCTGGACCACCAAGCCTGATGAGGAATGGTTGAAGGAGCTGGGTGTGTTTAGCCCGGAAAAGAAGAGACTGGGAGGAGATAGGATAGCCATCTTCAAATAGCTCAAGGGGTGACGAGTGGAGGATGGTACAAGCTTGCTTTCTCCTGCTCTGGAGGTTAAGACTCCAACCAATGGACAAGAAAGGAGATTCTAACTGCACATCAGGAAGAACTTTCTGGCAGTAAGAGCTGAAAAAGAGGGAAAGTTTTACCATATGTGGTGGGAATGTAAGAAAGTGAAGAGTTTCTGGGAAGCGATATACAATGAATTGAAAAAGATGTTAAAATATACTTTTGTTAAGTTTTTCTTTTAGGGATCACAGGAAAAGAAATAAGAAGAAAAGACGGTAAATTATTCCAGTATGCAGTCACTGCAGCAAGAACTTTATTGGCCCAGAAATGGAAACAAGAGGAAATACCGACGATTCAAGAATGGAGAATAAAATTGACGGACTATACGGAATTGGATAAATTGACTGGGAAAATAAGATATGGTTGAAACCAAAAGTTCATCGAAGATTGGGGAAAGTTTGTAGATTATCTGAAAAATGTATGTGACGTGCAAACAACGCTAGTGGGGTTTCAAGAGGCACTGTAAAAGTTTTAAGAGGTACCGTCAAAAAGAAATAGAAAAGGGAGGGAAGACAAATGGCAATACAATGAAGGGAATGCGTATTGAAGAGTAATTACGGATGATTCCCAGAGGAACTGAAGGAAGTCCAAAAAGAGTAAATTGTTAAAATTTGGATAAAATTGTACAATTGAGTTGGAAAATTAATAAAAATTTATATGGAAAAAAAAGGCAGTAAGAGCTGTTGGGACAGTGGAACAGACTCCCACAAGAGGTGGTGGACTCTCCTCTCATTCGAAGGTTTTTAAGCAGAGGTTGGATGGCCACCTGTCATGGACACTTTAGCCGAGATTCCTCTATTGCAGGGAGGGGTCGGACTTGATGACCCTCAGGGTCCCTTCCAACGCCACAATTCCATGATCCGAGCCTAATCCACAACACAGGGGTTTTGAGAGAGTAAACAGAGTGAGGGAACCAACATATACCCCTTTGTGTTTCTTGAAAGTAAAGGTAAAGGGACCCCTGACCATTAGGTCCAGTCGTGGCCGACTCTGGGGTTGCGGCGCTCATCTCGCTTTATTGGCCGAGGGAGCCGACGTACAGCTTCCGGGTCATGTGGCCACATGACTAAGCCGCTTCTGGCGAACCAGAGCAGCGCACGGAAACGCCGTTTACCTTCCTGCGGGAGCGGTACCTATTTATCTACTTGCACTTTGACGTGCTTTCGAACTGCTAGGTTGGCAGGAGCAGGGACCGAGCAACGGGAGCTCACCCTGTTGCGGGGATCCGAACCGCCAGCCTTCTGACTGGCAAGTCCTAGGCTCTGTGGTTTAACCCACAGCGCCACCCGCGTCCCGTTTCTTGAAAGTAGGGTGGTATAAAAATATAAGATTTATTTATTTTTTGAAAAAATCTTCTCTGGTCTATCTGAGGGCCAGGTAAGAGAATTCCCAAACTATTCTCGCTGCCTTACCGAGAGCTGCTTCAATGCAACTTCTTTAATTGTGAGAGTGAAAGCCCAGTGTAAAGAGTCCGTCCAGATGGGACTCAAAACCTCTGCTTGCAATTATCGGGGTGGAGGGCAAAAGATGAGAGGTTTTGTGTGAAAACATCTGTATTGGTTTGACAGAGAGCTGGGGAGGAGGGCTTGCGCCCGAGCCGAAAAGCTGGCCCCAGATGAAAGCAGCACAGACGTGAAATGTGCTCGCTTGATATCCTGCCTTATAAAAACAAGCCTTCTTCAGTTTGTTGCTGCTGCAGGCTTCTAGCGGGGCCTGCACCTTCAGCGAGGCCAAGCTCTGCTGACACGCCTGTTAATAATAAATACAACCCCCGGGACCGATTCGTTCAATCTGCTCTGCTTTGGGAGATCAGGTGGATACTTGACGTCTTTCTTTTTGCGCTAACAGCAATGAACCCAGAAAAAAGGCTTTGCATCATAAAGTTTTACGTCCACGCACAAACCCCTCAATTTTTGCTCTTCGTGTACAATAACTCGAATAGGAAAGAGATATATGAGGGACGCAGCGTTGCCAGACTCCTGTCTGGCTTTGCTATTGCAGGTGTCTTCTGCAACTTATGATGGATGCAGTAAAAGCGGCCACCAAGGCCACATAAACACCAGTCTTGAAAGACCTACATTGGCTCCCAGTACGTTTCCGAGCACAATTCAAAATGTTGGTGCTGACCTTTCAGGCCCTAAACGGCCTCGGTCCAGTATATTTGAAAGAGCGTCTCCACCTCCATCGTTCTGCCCGGACACTGAGGTCCAGCGCTGAGGGCCTTCTGGCGGATCCCTCACTGCGAGAAGCCAAGTTACAGGGAACCAGGCAAAGGGCCTTCTCGGTAGTGGCACCTGCCCTGTGGAACGCCCTCCCACCGGATGTCAAAGAGGACAACAACTACCAGACTTTTAGAAGACATCTGAACGCAGCCTTGTTTAGGGAAGCTTTTAATGTTTTCTGCATTATTGTATTTTAATATTTTGTTGGGAGCTGCCCAAAGTGGATGGGGAAGCCCAGCCAGATGGGTGGGGTATAAATAAATAAATTATTATTATTATTATTATTATTATTAGTAGTAGTAGTAGTAGTAGTATTACCAGCCACCCATGTTTCTGCACATCCCCCAGGCATCTGGTCAGAGCCAGTGTGAGAACAGGATGCTGTACTAGATTGGCTATTGGCCGGATCCGGCAGATGTAGTAATCCGTTCTTATCTTCTTAAGCAAACAGGGCCTCCTGGCTGCTACGCTTTTCCAGCTAATGATCTCATGACCCCTGAACTGGAGAACATAGGGCCACCCCCGTCTGATAACTCCTGCAGCCTTGCCACCTACTGTGCTATGCACCCTTCCCATAACTCAATACCAAGCGACTGGCAATCTGGAACAGAAAGCCAGGAGCCAGCGTCCCTTGAAATAAATCCAATATGGTTGCCAACTGGGGAAGGGAGAACTTGGGAAGGTCTTCAGGGGCTTCTCCCACCCTTGCTGTTACATAAATTTAATAAATAAAAACAACAACAAAGAAGCACATTTCTTGCACGCTGCCTGCCAGTGGATTTTCTCAGGAGGGCTAGCGGGTGAGTCAGCCGATGAAACGGCCAATCCCCACATCATCTCTGTACCAAAGAAAACCGCCTCAGCTCCTAATATTTGCTCCAAAACTCCTACACGAAGTATCCTGTGGGTTAAAAAAATAATTTCCCCACCCTCTCCTTCCTCTCTGAAACAATGCTCTTATTGGGTGGTAGATGAAAACAACTCTTTGGCCACTATCTATACCACACAAAAACACACACACACAAAGGAAAGGGAGCCAAATAAATCAGCAAGGCAGTGCCTTTGGAGGATCACTATAAAACTGATTAGATGAACTGTTCCTCTATTCATTTCCCCATTCCCCACCCCATCTATACCCTTTTTCAATGACCTTTATAGATGTGTAGAACCCAAGGTCTTCGTCACCTTTGGACATTCGGCCATGCAGACTGGGGCTAATAGAAATTGGAATTCAATAAAAAACAATTTCATTATTTCTACCCTGCCCAGTCGTATAGTTAAAGCTATGGTTTTCCCAGTAGTGAGGTATGGAAGTGAGAGCTGGACCATAAAGAAGGCTGATCGCCGAAGAATTGATGCTTTTGAATTATGGTGCTGGAGGAGACTCTTGAGAGTCCCATGGACTGCAAGAAGATCAAACCTCTCCATTCTGAAGGAAATCAGCCCTGAGTGCTCACTGGAAGGACAGATTGTGAAGCTGAGGCTCCAAGACTTTGGCCACCTCATGTTATTATTATTAAAATAAACAGTTATTTGACTTTTCTTAGAAGACATCTGAAGGCTGTCTTCAGGGAAGTTTTTAATGTTTGATGTTTTATTCTGTTTTTAATCTGTTGGGAACCACCCAGAGTGGCTGGGGAAACTCAGCCAGAAAGGTGGGGTATAAATAATAATTATTGTTGCTGTTGCTGTTGTTTTGTTATTGTTATTGTTGTTTTGTTATTGTTATTATTTAGAAAACAGAGTCCCCCCAAGCATCCGTGTTTGGTATTTTTATGTTGTGAACCGCCCTGTCATAACATCAAACGTTAAAGACTTCCCTGTATGGTCCAAACCTGCCACCGACCCTTTTACCTTTAGGGATGTGGGAAAACACACACAAGCTTCTGCAACCTGGTGCTCTCCAAATACTGTTTGGACCCAAGCTCCCATCAGTCCACAAGCAGGAATGATGGGAGCATTGGGGAAGGCTGCTGTGAAGTATATGGGTACAGCTGCAGGAGTGCCTATCCCTAGGCTGACTTCCTGTCCTCGATCTCTTTCAATTGTTTAACACGACATATGCTCCAGCTATTCCGAGGAACAAGGCACAGCCCCTATTTTCCTCAAAGTCTCTATATCCCATCACGCGCTGTTCCGGAACATCGTAAATGTCAGGACAACACATCCCTCTTTCTTTGAGAGCCTCGTGCCGAGAAAAAGAGGGGATTGGTTTTCATCGCCTTCCTTCCTTTCACTGCAGACTCCAGGCACAGAGAATTCCTGGGTATTTATTCGCCGTTGAACAACTTCATTAATTGTGGTTTATTGCTGTTATTTACTTCCTCCTAGGCTGATAAGGGTAGAATTTATTAGCTTGATCCTGAGTTCTGTATGGGTGTTATTGTTCTGGTGTGTTTTTTAACTTGTTCTCTTCGAGAATTTCCATGTTTTGCCTCCAAAGTGACCATGTTTTGTGGGAAGGAATGAAGCACATACCTGAACTTCTGGTTTCCTCATTTAAAGCAGATTAAATGTCACTCAGGCACAGTGGTACCTCAGGTTACATACGCTTCAGGTTACAGACTCCACTTACCTAGAAAAAGGGCTTCAGGTTAAGAACTTTGCTTCAGGATGAGAACAGAAATCGTGCTCTGGCGGCGCAGCGGCAGTGGGAGGCCCCATTAACTTAAGTGGTGCTTCAGGTTAAGAACAGTTTCAGGTTAAGAACGGACCTCCAGAACGAATTAAGTACTTAACCCGAGGTACCGCTGTATAACAAATTCACTAAATCCCTGCACAACCACAGACTTTTTGTGGTTTGGAAAGTGACAAGGATATGCACGGAAATGTGCGGGACGAATGAACGACCAATGGGAAGATGTGTAAAATACTCCGCAAGTGAATCGGAATGAACGATTGTTGTTGTCTAACCACCCCACAAACCAATCAGAACAAATGTGAAATGAAGACGGGATATAATCTAACCTCTCTGTAACCAGGATCAATGCTCATTATGTTATTTTGTATGTATTATTTAAACACAAGCTTCTGGGTTAGGGTGGATTGTTTTATTATGTTAATTTACGCTGTCGTTTGAAAAAATAAAATGAAAAGAAATTAAAATTAAAATTTATTTTTTAAAGGGTCCAATGGAGCAATACAGTGGAACC
Source organism: Podarcis gaigeae (assembly GCF_964106915.1). NCBI lineage: Eukaryota > Metazoa > Chordata > Lepidosauria > Squamata > Lacertidae > Podarcis > Podarcis gaigeae. Next base: position 97,770,061 of record NC_139677.1, on the reverse strand, counting down.
TCGGTTTTCGAACGTAATCCTTTCTGGAAGACTGTCTGACTTCTAAAACGTTGAAACTGAGGCGCAAAGGGTGGCCTGCAAATTTACAGAGAAAATTGAGGAAAATGGAGTGGTACCTCAGCGGAAGCTGTCCGATTTCTGAGGCGCATTCAAAAACGGAAGTATTTCCTTCTGGGTTTGCAGCGTTCGGGTTCCGAAACGTTTGTCAACGGAGACGTTCAAAAACTGAGGTTCCGCTCAGTGCTGGATTTACGTATAAGCTAAACAAGCTATAGCTTAGGGCCCCACTCTCTTGGGGCCCCCAAAAAAATTTAAAGGGAAAAAACACTGGATGTACCTTTCAAAAATGTAAGATAAAAAACAAATAAATTAAAGCTACATACAGCAACAGTGTTTTGTGTTATGTAGGCTCCTATGATGTAAGTAATAGCTAGCCTGCTCCCTAAAATATCACTGGTTTGCTCCTTTCTATATATAGGGTGCCTACATTCTGCATGTGCAAATGGCTTGAGATACCTATTAGGTCCATAAATTACCATCTAAAGCTACCATCTAGCATATATTCAATGCAAAAAACCAGCGGCAATTTGTTGTTGGCAAAGGACAGCTGGACATATAAAGGGCCCTGTTACCTTCAGGAGCTTAGGGCCTTATCAAACCTAAATCCGGCCCTAGTACCGCTGTACAACTAATCAATCAAATGAATGAATGAATAGCACCAGCAATCTTACTGCGCAGGCACACTGAGTTGGCTCCCTTCGGCCAGAGAGACAGAGCGTGCGTCAGCATTGCCAAAACAGTTCTTGGCTTCCGCAGCTACTTCCTAGCCATCCTAACCCATTTATTTAAGAAGACCTGGCAAGATCAGCCCCAGGCTCCTGTGCCTTCACACCAGGCAGAAGTTCAAAAGGTGCAGTTATTTCAACCAGTGCATTTCCATGCCACGTATATGTTTCTTTCTAAGCCGAAGTTCTTGAAGGCGCAGTAATACTTTTTGGGTGGACAGCAAGAAGATCAAACCTATCAATTCTGAAGGAAATCAGCCCTGAGTGCTCACTGGAAGGAGAGATCCTGAAGCTGAGGCTCCAATACTTTGGCCACCTCATGAGAAGAGAAGACTCCCTGGAAAAGACCCTGATGCTAGGAAAGATGGAGGGCAGAAGGAGAAGGGGACGACAGAGGACGAGATGGTGGGACAGTGTTCTGGAAGCTACCAGCATGATTTTGACCAATCTGCGGGAGGCAGTGGAAGACAGGAGTGCCTGGCGTGCTCTGGTCCAGGGGGTCACGAAGAGGCGGACACGACTAAGCGACTAAACAACAACAACAGTCTGATTTTTGTTTGCATTTTTTATGTTTAAGACACCCGTTTCGTCTTTAATAATGGCGCTTTAACTGTGGGTCTCTATAGTGTTTTCATGGCCGCTGCAGCCAAAATGGAACCCCCATGTTCAGAGGCAATCTATCTTTGATCTCACTAGGGCCTGTTGCCTGTGGGCTTCTGAAAATGACATGGCTGGACTGGCTTAATCAGGAGAGAAATTCCTTATGTTTTCTCTGTCACTTGATAAATAGAGGCAATGAAATTAGAGAGGGGAGTGGGACATAATCGAACATATTTCAGCATCTCCTATGTGCCAAATATACTCCTCTCCTCTGGAATTGTTTACTCTTTAAAACGAAAGCCAAATAGCGCTGGATTCTTAAAATAACTTGCTGCTTGGGACTCAGGAAACTTCGGGTCAAAGACATTTACGGAGAGAGAATAAAAATTAAAGAGGCAGCTGGCTATAAAATCATTGCTTCATATATTGCACACACGGCAAGCACTGACTCTTTTGAGCCTCTGTTGCCAACCAAAAATGCTACCTTGGGTCGAAGCCGGACAACAAACTGTTAATGAATTTCATATTGCATTTATTCTCAATTTCCCCCACCCCGGTCACCACAAGGTCCCAAAGGCAGGTCGCAGCAAGGTAAAGCAGAACATTAAAAACAATTTAAAGCAAATTTCAACCACAGTAGGACCTAAAAAATTTAAACTCAAGTGTCGAAGGCCAGGGTGTAGGTTGAGTCTTCTGCATAGAAGGAAAGCTGTGTAATGAACGTGCCAGGCACCTTCCTGTGTGTGGAAAGAATTGTAGAATCGTAGACTTTTAAGGGACCCTGAGGGTCATCTAGACCAACCCCCCCCCTGCAAAGCAGGACTCGAACTCACAACCCTGAGATTAATAGTCTCATGCTTTACTGACAGAGCTATCCCAGAGTTCCACAACTTATTCATTTATTTTATTGCATTTCTATCCATCCTCTCTCTCCACGGACCTCAAGGTATGGTTCTCATTCAATCCTCACAACAACGCTGTGAGGTAGGTTAGGCTGAGAGGCAGGGGCTCATCCAAAGTCACCCAGCGAGCTCCACCGGCCGAGTGCGGATTTGAACCTTAGGGCTGCCACGAAGAATACCTTCTTCCAGAGCAGCCTTTCTCAACCTGTGGGTCCCCACAGATGTTATTGAACTACAACTCCCATCACACCTAGCTAGCAAGGCCAGAGTTCAGGGATGATGGGAGTTGTAGTGCAACAACATTTGGGGATCCACAGGTTGAGAACTGCTGCTTTTAGAGGGTCTGGAGGGAAGGAGGCAGTCTTTCAGGTATTGATGCGTTTTATTGACACGGTTTTATTATGTTATATTGATGGAGTGTCCCCACTTTGAGACTTACTGGCAGTAAATAAATATAGTTTTATTGACCAGAGGAGTCAACCCTGTTTCCCAACTACAAATCTGTGAGCCCCTCCAGACATCCTTTTTATTGTCCTCATGATTTGGGCTCACAATACTATTGGGACATGATTTGCATTCGCGATTCTGTACATAATTGTGCTTTCAACACCTGCATAAGGGTTTTTTTCTTGGGTGGGTGGGTTATATTGCTTCAGCTCCAACCAGTGCAATATAAACCCCCCTCCAAAAAAACAACAACCTTATGTAGGCATGTCCCACAGCTGTCAACGTTTCCCTATTTTAAAGGGAAATCCCCTTATTCCGAATAGGATTCCTCGCAAGAAAAGGGGAAAGTTGACAGCTATGCCCATAGCTTCCTGCTAAAATCCCATAACTTCTTATGACTTTGTTTTTCAAACTGCGAACCTTTTTCCAAACCTTTTTTCAAACCTAAAATCTCATAATTTATTACTTTTTCCCAAAGCTTTTGTATTATACAAGAGCGGCATGCCAAAGTGCCAGAATGCGCCTTCTGCTTTCGGATCTACCCACTCCTAAATACTTCCTCTTGATGCCAGATACCAGCATTCCTGTGGTTTGTGTGTGCTTGCGGGGGGGGGGGGGATCAGTGGTTTAGCAAAACTTTCAGTGCAAAACTGAAAGTGTGGTGGCACAATGTCATGGCACAACTAGCTTGTGCATGAGAAACAGTGAGGGGGTGAGCCTTGGGAGTGGCAGTGTAATAGGAATTTTATGGTCTTAGATACATGGTAATGTTCATAAGTGTACCAACCAAGCACATACATAGATCAGCACAGGAAGACCAACCTGGAACCATTTTGATTCCTAAACTGACCAAATCTTTTCTCTGCAAGGTCAAAATGGAAAAGCCTCCCCATTGTCATTTCCTTCACAAATCCTGTCTTAAGGGTATGTCTGTGTTTGAATAGGGTGTGAGCCTGTGACCTGGCCCAGGAACTAAGTATTTATCACTACAAAAGGATGGCCAGGCTCCCCAGGTAATCCAATCAAGTAACCTGCCAGACAGGAGATAAACAAGGACAGGAGAAAAACAACATTCAAATTTTCTGTTTTAGACCGCCTTTTCTGTGATGTAGGTGTGATGTATCTGAGGGGTGGTCTTAGGTTACACCCCTTCTGTGATGTATGTATGATGTTTCTGGGGGTGGTCTTGATCTACAGGGTGGCAATTTCAAAAGTCTTTATAAGGCCTTGCGTGCCATTTTTCTGGGTCCCTCCTCTCTCCTCCAGGTGAGGGGAGCACCCTGTTGCAACAGATCAATAAAGATCATGCTTACTAGCTGCTTTGCTTCTCAATATTCTCTGGCTGGCCTCTGTCATTCTCTCCTACCAATAGGGAACCATAGGTTCCTTGGATACCCCATAAGGGAAAAGGGCAATTTTTGTTTACAACAGCGGGAACATGGAACATGGACATACTATTAATGAGTCACTGACATCTTGCTGAAAACAGTCGCAATAAACCAGCAGTCTGCATGAGCAGTCTTCTCACCATAGAATCAGAGAACATGGGAGGAACCCCTAAGGTCTTCTAGTCCAACCCCCTGCAATGAGAATCACAGCTAAAGAAAGCAAGGCAGATAGCCATCTCTGCTTAAAACCCCCCAAGGAAGGCAAGTCTACCACCTTCCAAGACAGTTCGTTCCCCTGTTCCCATTTAATTAATTTCAGCTACGGATCAGCAAATCCTCCAAAATCAGCTTCTCTCAATTTCGCATTTTCCCAATCTTCAATTTGCTTCTCTACATCATTTACCCCTCCTTAGAAAGTCCTCCTGAAAAATTCTCCACCGTTTTGGTAGGAATATATACTTGTTGGTATGCATTTCTGCCCAATACAGTGGTACCTCTGGTTGCGAACGGGATCCGTTCCGGAGGCCCGTTTGAACATGAAAAGAACGCAACCCGCAGCGGCTCGTCTGCGCGGGTTGCGATTCGCCGCTTCTGTGCATGACGTCATTTAGCGTTTCTGAGCATGCGCGAGCGGCAAAACCCAGAAGTAACCCTTTCCGGTTGGTGCTGGAGGAGACTCTTGAGAGTCCCATGGACTGCAAGAAGATCAAACCTATCCATTCTTAAGGAAATCAGCACTGAGTGCTCACTGGAAGGACAGATTGTGAAGCTGAGACTCCAATACTTTGGCCACCTCATGAGAAGAGAAGACTCCCTGGAAAATACCCTGATGTTGGGAAAGATGGAGGGCACAAGGAGAAGGGGGCGACAGAGGACGAGATGGTTGGACAGTGTTCTCGAAGCTACCAGCATGAGTTTGACCAAACTGTGGGAGGCAATGGAAGACAGGAGTGCCTGGCGTGGTCTGGTCCAGGGGGTCACGAAGAGTCGGACATGACTAAATGACTAAACAACAACAACAACCCTTTCCGGTACTTCTGGGTCGCCGTGGGACATAACCTGAAAGAACGTAACATGAAGTGGACATAACACGAGGTATGACTGTACAGTGGTACCTCGGGTTACATACGCTTCAGGTTACAGATGCTTCAGGTTACAGACTCCGCTAACCCAGAAATAGTGCTTCAGGTTAAGAACTTTGCTTCAGGATAAGAACAGAAATCGTGCTCCAGCAGCGCAGGAGGCCCTATTAGCTAAAGTGGTGCTTCAGGTTAAGAACAGTTTCAGGTTAAGTACGGATCTCTGGAACGAATTAAGTACTTAGCCCGAGGTACCACTGTACACAGCTTTGCAAGTCCATTTTCTCTAATGAAAGAATTTCTGTATGCTGTTTCCCCCCTTTCTGATTTATGCATTGCTATGCACATTTTTTGTACGCACTGCTTTGCTGGATTCCGAAGACGCTGTGTTTCACTTTCCATGTTGTTTGGGAAAAGGGGGGTGATGCGGGATGGCTTTTAAACACAAACTGAATCGAACCCCTCTCCCGCCCTTCGTTCCAGCCATGTGCCGAAGCGTTTGCCGACTTCCTGCTCCTCCGAGCGCTTGACACCCTTCCCCTCCTCCTCTACCCCAAGCCCTGCCAAGAAAGCGCACATGGCGACCTGCCTTTGCGAGCGAGCCACCCCCAAGTCATTGTTAATCTGCTCATGATCTCTCTTCCCCCACCACCTCAGAGACAATGCGCCGACTGCACAAAGCCAGCGGGGAAGGAAGCGGGAGTGTGCTTCTCACAATGGCGAGGAAGCACTCGGGGGGCTGCTGCAGCTGCTGCCATTTCCCTGGCCCTGCTAAGGTGTCGCTCTGAAGCCAACGGCCGCCGCAAGAAAATGCCGTTGCAGTTCAGAGGCCTTGAATGTGTTGCCGGAGGCCTTTTTGCAATTCTTCAACAACCATCTGTCATATTAAAAGACTAAGAGTTAGTTTACTTCGTATCCTTGCTTTCCTATGCAGATAGGTAGCCGTGTTGGTCTGCCATAGTCAAAACAAAACAAAACAAAAAATTCCTTCCTGAAGGTATCTGAAGAAGTGTGCATGCACACGAAAGCTCATACCAAGAACTGACTTAGTTGGTCTTTAAGGTGCTACTGGAAGGATTTTATTTTATTTTTGCTTTCCTATGGTCTTTCATTCTTCTTTTCTCCCTGTTAATTCTACCCCATGTTCATGCTTTGCTTCTTGAAGTTTCCTGTCTTGGATTAATGACGGTAGGCACAGGAAGGTGATGGAGGAAGATGAAGGAGCCTATATGAGGAGCAGGATAGAAAGGATATCCCAGGGTGGGGGGCTGGGAGAAGAGGGGGAGGCTCCCAGGTGAACGCTGGGAGGATTCATTCTTCTGTGTGAGGAATAAGGGTTAAAACGTAATTAGGACAGAGGACCTCGTGTTTATTTCTTCTTCTTTTTCTTCTCTTCTACTTCTTTATTTTCTTCTTTTGCTTATTCCTCCTTCTTATCTTCTTTGGGTGAATTCAGCTTTCATTGTATTTTATGTTGAAAATTCCGAACAAAAATTGATATGTATATACAGTGGTACCTCAGGTTACAGATGCTTCAGGTTACAGACTCCGCTAACCCAGAAATAGTACCTCGGGTTAAGAACTTTACCTCAGGATGAGAACAGATATTGCGTGGCGGCGGCACGGGAGGCCTCATTAGCTAAAGTGGTGCTTCAGGTTAAGAACAGTTTCAGGTTAAGAACAGATCTCCAGAAGGAATTAAGTTCTTAACCTGAGGTACCACTGTATATATAAAAGGATGCACAGGCAGTACAGAGGGTAAGGATGTTTGTGGCACTGTGGTCTAAATCAGTGAGCCTCTTGGGCTTGCTGATCGGAAGGTCGGCGGTTCGAATCCCCGCGACGGGGTGAGCTCCCATTGCTTGGTCCCTGCTCCTGCCAACCTAGCAGTTCGAAAGCACGCCAGTTCAAGTAGATAAATAGGTACCGCTGCAGCGGGAAGGTAAACAGCATTTCCGTGCACTCTGGCGCTCGTCATGGTCCTCCATGTGCCAGTAGTGGTTTAGTTTTGCTAGCCACGCGACCCAGAAAGCTGTCTGTGGACAAACGCTGGATCCCTCAGCCTGAAAAGCGAAGTGAGGGCCTCACCCCATAGTCGCCTGTGAGTGGACTTAACCGCCATGGGGTCCTTTACATTTAAATCCTTAGAATGGTAGAGTTGGAAGAATGGTAGAGTTGGACTACAAGGATCACCTAGTCGAACCCCCTGCAATGAAACTTTCACCCAAAGCGGGACTTAAACCCACAATCATGAGATTAACCGACTGAGCTATCCCTTTCATCTAGGTTGATTCCATTTCTATACTGCCTCTTCTCCCATGGGAGGCCAGTGAGCAGCCTAAAAATGCGATCCAAAAATACATTTCTAAAATAATAATGAAAAGACAAAACAACACCAGTTGCAGAAATTTCAGTAAGCATTCCTGTCTCAAAGGCCCGGGCAAACAGACAGATGCATTTGCTCAGAGGGGGTGTTCTGCAAACAGAAATACTTGCAGGAACTATTTTAGAAGCCCCTACCATGCTACAGTGGTACCTTGGGTTACAGATGCTTCAGGTTACAGATGCTTCAGGTTACAGACTCCGCTAACTCAGAAATAGTACCTCAGGTTAAGAACTTTGCTTCAGGATGAGAACAGAAATTGTGCTGCGGCGGCAGCGGGAGGCCCCATTAGCTAAAGTGGTACCTCAGGTTAAGAACAGTTTCAGGTTAAGAACGGACCTCCAGAACGAATTAAGTACTTAACCCAAGGTACCACTGTATTTTGAGGGACGCAGGTGGCGCTGTGGGTTAAAGCCTCAGCGCCTAGGACTTGCCGATTGAAAGGTCGGCGGTTCGAATCCCTGCGGCAGGGTGCGCTCCCGCTGCTCGGTCCCAGCGCCTGCCAACCTAGCAGTTCGAAAGCACCTCCGGGTGCAAGTAGATAAATAGGGACCGCTTACCAGCGGGAAGGTAAACGGCGTTTCCGTGTGCGGCTCTGGCTCGCCAGAGCAGCGATGTCACGCTGGCCACGTGACCCGGAAGTGTCTCCGGACAGCGCTGGCCCCTGGCCTCTTAAGTGAGATGGGCGCACAACCCCAGAGTCTGTCAAGACTGGCCCGTATGGGCAGGGGTACCTTTACCTTTACCTTACCACTGTATTTGATATTTTAATGTAGGTTGTAAACTGCTTCGTGTGTGATTTCCCTCCTTAAAAATACTAAGCGGCATGGGATTGAAATGAATAATAATAATAATGTTGTTGTTGTTTAGTCGTTTAGTCGTGTCCGACTCTTCGTGACCCCATGGACCAGAGCACGCCAGGCACTCCTGTCTTCCACTGCCTCCCGCAGTTTGGTCAAACTCATGCTGGTAGCTTCGAGAACACTGTCCAACCATCTCGTCCTCTGTCGCCCCCTTCTCCTTGTGCCCTCCATCATTCCCAACATCAGGGTCTTTTCCAGGGAATCTTCTCTTCTCATGAGGTGGCCAAAGTATTGGAGCCTCAGCTTCACGATCTGTCCTGAATATTATCTGAATAATAATACAGTGGTACCTCGGGTTAAGTATTTAATTCGTTCCGGAGGTCCATTCTTAACCTGAAGCACCACTTTAGCTAATGGGGCCTCCTGCTGCCGCCGCACGATTTCTGTTCTCATCCTGAAGCAAAGTTCTTAACCCAAGGTACCATTTCTGGGTTAGCGTAGTCTGTAACCTGAAGCGTATGTAACCTGAAGTGTATGTAACCCGAGGTTCCACTGTAATAATAATAATAATAATAATAATAATAATAATAATAATAATAATATCCCAGCCCTACTTTAATCTGGGGCTTTCTGCCTGCTCGCCACTCACTTCCCAGAAAAGCGACAGGAGTATCAAGGAGTTAAAAGTTAACTTCTGTTGCCACCAGAGGACCATTGTGAGCACACAGAGTTCTCTGATGAGACCGCTCTGAACTTTGCTTCCAAAGGCCGCTATGTTCACACTAAGTCCTTTGTGCCCCTGTGTCAGAACAGTCCGTGACTCAGACATCCCTCTCCCCTCCATTCTCTTCCCCAAACACACTTCTCCCCTTGCTTTTATTTCCTCCTCCTTTCCAAAGATCTTCTGTAGGGAGGAGGGAAGCAAAACCCATACTGGGTGGCGGGGGGGGGGGGCAGGAACTGTGCGACCCAAGGAGACACACTGTACACACTTCCAAGGTTGTGCTTTTCAGACCATGCACAGAAATGCATCAAAAGGGGGGGGGATGAATTACTTCAAACAGTTCCTCGAAATGAGCTCTTTTGCAAGCAAGTTAATCCTGATTTTTCATGCTCAAGTGTGAGGCATTTGGGAAACACCACCTGAGGGCATGCAGGGGGTGGGTCATAGAGTTGGAAGGGACCACGAGGGTCATCCAGTCCAACCCCCTGAAATTCAGGAATTTTCATCCAACGTGGGACTTGAACACACGACCTCGATATTGGGAGTCTCATGCACTACCGATGGAGCTATATGACTCCGTGACACTTGGTCCCTTCGGTTTCTCGTTTAACCATTCTTCAGGCATCTGTATTTCTGCATAACTTTGCATTTGACTTAAGTCTTCGTGAAACCCATCAGCATTTTATCACTTAATATACACACCTTTGTGAGCAATTTTGCCTGCTAATATTTTCTTGCAAGCTATTTCTTTGCACGCAATGCATTTCGTATGTTATTTTCTACTGTCACCTGTGTGTTTAATGTTGTTTGGAGACACCGTCCCCTAGCAAAACTACAATTCCCAGAGTGGTTTAACAATCAATGCCTCTTCACAAGGGACACTTGGAATTGTAGCTCCCTGAGGGGACTGGAGGGTCTCCTAAAAACTCTCAGCACACGTAACAAACTATATTTCCCAGAATTCCTTGGGAGAAGCCCTGATTATCTGTTGTGTGCAGATGATGTCACATGTGTGACATCACATGCCATGCGCACTGCGGTCCTGTCGCCACTGTGGCGAGGCCTGCCTCTGCAAGGCCCTGCAAGGTTTGCCGCTGCCGCGAGGCCTCAAAATTGAGGGCAGTGCCAGATTAAACTCTGTTGCAGCCCGTAGGAAGTTGAAACCTTGGGGGCCCCCTCACAAATTATCTCCTAATACTTGATTGTACAGACATACCTCGGGTTACAGCCACTTCATGTTGCGTTTTTTTGGGTTACACACCCGCCGAAACCCTGAAGTACTGGAACGCGTTATTTCTGGGTTTCGGCAGTCACGCATGCGCAGAAGCACTAAATCGCGTTTTGCGCATGCGAAGAGACACTGAATCGCAACCCGTGCGTACGCAGACTGGTGCGCTGCAGGTTGCGAACGTGCATCCCGCACGGATCACGTTCACAATCCGAAAGTCCACTGTAATTTTCTTTCAAGATCACATCCATATTATTTTGATCTTGCAGGGCCCTGAAAAGGACCCATCGGCCGGTGCCTACTCTGCCTGTATAGTAATCCAGTACAGATCTTTTTTTTTGGGGGGGGGGGCTCAGCCTCATCCTAACAGACTTCGGTGGGGGGCTGAAGACACCTCAGCCCTACAGAGTTGGGGCCTACGGGCGTTGCACTCAGGTTGGGCTCAGAGGCCTGCCATTGTAGGAGCACCCAGTTGCTGAAAACAAATCACACTCCACGAGCCTTCCTGCTTCAGAAATCTGAACGACGCACTTAAGGGCAGAAGAAGAGTTTGGCTGCTGGGTTGGGCCCATCTAGTCTCATTGCAGCCAAACACAGATGCGTTTTATGGGAAGCCAGCACTTGTACCCTGAGCAATATTTATTTTAAGCATAGCTCAGAGTGGGTTGGGCTGGATTCCTCGTCCGATCCAAAAGTGAGAGGGGGGAGCCAGAAAGAGAGAGAGAGGCAGAGAGCGAACAGCACACAAAAGTATGTTTTAGCAAAACAGATGAGAAACTTTGGTTCCCAGATGAGAGTTGGACCCCTGCCCATTGGGGCAGGCAAAATACAGACAGCACCATTCCTAAGAAGTGATTAACATTTCTGCAGCAGGGATAGCCAGTGCTTTGGCGTGAATGCTGCAAGTCAAGCCCAACGAACGAAACCACGTGGCTCAAGCACGGTACCAAGCTTGTGGATAGCAAGAACCAGAAATGCTGTGATGGATCAAACCAAAGATCCACTCAGAGTCATGTATGGCTTCCTATAGTAGCCATACAGATAGTTCCTGGAAGCCTTACAAGCCAGAAAGTGTTGAACAGCAGGAATCATTACATTTTCAACTCGAGGGTTAATTATGTTATCAGTAAACCAGCTAACCAAGGGGCATGTGTGGAGGTGTTGCTTAGCAACCAATCAGGGTAGCATGATCTCTAGTGCTCTGATTGGCTATGCACTTCTGAGGGAGTTTGTCCTCTGTGTGTTTGGTTGAATGTATCTCTGCTCTGTAGAAGGCCTGAACTAAGAAAGGCAAAACTTTATTTTGCCTATGGCTATGCACTGTTTACCACAGCAAAGTGTTATTGGGATTTCTTTCTCTCTGGACTCTGCTTGTGTTAAGTGACTTTGGGAAGCAGACATAAAGACTACTCTTCTACTCCTGCCCTTTGTCAGCATTGGTTGCTTGGTGGCATGCAACACAGTTATTATGGTTACCAATACTACTAAGACTAGCCCTCATTAATTTGTCCAGTCTCCACAAAAGTGGGCAGAGCAATGAATGTAAATTTTGACATTACAGTCGTACCTTGGAAGTCGAACGGAATCTGTTCCGGAAGTCCGTTTGACTTCCAAAACGTTCAAAAGCCAAAGTGCGGTTTCTGATTGGCTGCAGGAAGCTCCTGCAGCCAATCGGAAGCCCTGAAAGCCCCGCCGGACGTTCAACTTCCAAAAATAGTTCGCAGACCGGAGCACTTACTTCTGGACTTGCGGCGTTCAGGAACCAAAACGTTTGAGAACTAAGCTGTTCGAAAACCAAGGTACAACAGTATAGTAGGCTAGTTTCCACACGTACCAAAACATCCTTCTGTCCAGACAATCAAGAGGCATTGTCAGGTTTCAGGGGCACATCCTTGCTAGGCCAAAACAGGCAGAAGGGGTGTGAAGGAGGATGAGTGAGGGGTGTGGCCTAGGGGCCAGGTAGAGAGGGCTTGAGGGCTATATTTGGTCCCCACTATTGTCTTTGAAGAATGCTGGGCTGGGGAAAAGATTGGTGAATCGAGGAGGCAGTCAGGGCAGGAGAAAAGCTAGAAGAGAATCACTCTTGGTGAGAAGGTTCAGCCACATGAGGATTTAGAAGGCATCTATGTGGGACGCGGGTGGCGCTGTGGGTTAAACCACAGAGCCTAGGACTTGCCGATCAGAGGGTCGGCGGTTCGAATCCCCACGACAGGGTGAGCTCCCATTGCTCTGTCCCAGCTCCTGCCAGCCTAGCAATTCGAAAGCACGTCAAAGTGCAAGTAGATAAATAGGTACCGCTCTGGCGGGAAGGTAAACGGCATTTCCATGCGCTGCTCTGGTTCGCCAGAAGCGGCTTAGTCATGCTGGCCACATGACCCGGAAGCTGTATGCCGGCTCCCTCAGCCAGTAAAGCGAGATGAGCGCCGCAACGCCAGAGTCGGCCACAACTGGATCTAATGGTCAGGGGTCCCTTTACCTTTACCTATGTGGGAATGTTCAGGGATGCAGGAGAGGATATATTGTTTGAATATAGCCTTTCCAACTTGTGTAAACAAGTTTACAATTTAACACTCCCCCTTTTAAACTCAGCGGATGCATTTGCTCAGGCTCGTTAAAGCCTCTCTCTAATAACTGTTCTGGTTTTTTCCCCTTATTCCCTCATAAAAGATAAGACACGACACAGTCTTCTATAAAAAGAGTTTACTCACATTCTGTTCACAATTGGATCCCAGAAGGCAGACTTAGCTTAGAAAAGTAACATACACCTAGAAACTATCTCATAAGGAGACAGTCCCTTTGTCCTCTCTTGCCAAGAGAGCATCTTTGGCTAAGCAGATGTTGCTTCTTTGATGCATGTAATCAAAGAGAGAGAGAGAGATGGCTGCCCTGCCCTGTGCTTTTGTCATTACCTGCACAGGTGGGGCCACGCCCACCTCTAGTCACATGCAGAGGAAGTCTGTCCCAACCAAGAAGGAAACAGGAAGTTTACCTGCTGGCTGGACAAACATTCCTCCCCATGTGTAAACATGTTCACTCTAGGAATGTTGTACTTGACTGCTCTTGTGTTTCACATCCCACAATCTACACCCAGAATGCATCAGGAATATCTATAAACGGCCATATGTCCTCTGTAGGCTCAAGTCTTCCTTCCTTCTGTGAACATGAAACAGCTTGGGAGCAACTGATTCCCACCTCGAGACGCCTCTCCACTCTAATGCATCCAGACACGTCTGCTGAGTTTGCGGCTGCTGAACGCCGTGGCTTTTCGTTAGGCTAGTTCAGAAGAGATCCGTCTTGGCAGGTGAATTTGCTTCTTTTCCTGGGGCGCTAACCAAATGCGAGTTCCTCTCACAAGGCCCCTCTCTGCCTTCAGTCGCCTGCCGCTGAAGTCACTTGGTCGACGCTTGGAGCTTTTCCACTTCAAACAATTCCTCCCCTCCCTCCGGGACGAGTCTGCTCCTAGCTTGTTTTCCACGGTGCCAGCGATGACAATAGCCAGACTTCGATTACACATGGAAGTTCTATATTGATTCTGCAGAACCGGGGCTTGTTTTGCTAACGGGAACACCAACTGCAGCCCGGACGTCTGACTGATAAATGTCGAGACCAAAGTCCTCCAAAGGGACATCTCCAAAAAGCTAAAGAACTTGCATTCCTCAGCGAGGTGCCATCTGGTGGTCCCTCTTCCAAGAACCCAGAATACGGAAACTGGATATGAGAGCCAGTGTGGTGTAGTGGTTAAGAGCGGTAGTCTCGTAATCTGGTGAACCGTGTTCGCGTCTCCGCTCCTCCACATGCAGCTGCTGGGTGATCTTGGGCTAGTCACACTTCTCTGAAGTCTCTCAGCCCCACTCACCTCACAGAGTGTTTGTTGTGGGGGAGGAAGGGAAAGGAGAATGTTAGCCGCTTTGAGACTCCTTCGGGTAGTGATAAGGCGGGATATCAAATCCAAACTCTTCTTAACATTGGCATGGCACCATTAGTGAAGATGCTACTTTACTTTTTTTTAATTTAGTTGGGCAAGAAGGAGTTTGGTCATCTTGATATCTGTAAACACCCAACAGATAGGCAGTGAGAGAGCCAAGGCGTGAACAACCAGGGATATATGTTTTTTAAAAAGCTTGGAATCTCTCTCTCTCTAGCCTTTGGAATGTAAACACCCTTCAAAGTTTGAGGAGATGTGTCAGGGTTCTTCTCGGCATGGAAGATTTAGCACCACTCAATGACCGCTGTTCTGTTTTAATTTGGAAGAGGTATAGCAAACTTCTAATGTTCTTACAATCATGGAATTAAAAGACGCCTGCTTCTTGCGAGAAAAGCAATGACAAACCTAGAGAGCATTTTAAAAAGCAGAGACATCTCTTTGCCGACAAAGGTCCGTATAGTTAAAGCTATGGTTTTCCCAGTAGTGATGTAGGGAAGTGAGAGCTGGACCATAAAGAAGGCTGATCACCAAAGAATTCTGCTTTTGAATTCTGGTGCTGGAGGAGACTCTTGAGAGTCCCATGGACTGCAAGAAGATCAAACAAATTGTCCAGTAGCATCCTTAGAGACCAACTAAGTTTGTTTTTGATATGAGCTTTTGTGTGCATCCTGTATACCTGAAGGAGCATCTCCACCACCATCGTTCTGCCTGGACGAGGTCCAGCTCTGAGGGCCTTCTGGTGGTACCCTTGCTGAGAGAAGTGAGGTTACAGGGAACCAGGCAGAGGGCCTTCTCGGTAGTGGTGCCTGCCCTGTGGAACACCCTCCCAGCAGATGTCAAGGCAATAAACAACTATTCTACTTTTAAAAGACACCTGTTAGTTTTTAATGTCTGATGCTGTACTGTTTTTGATATTTGGTTGGAAGCCGCCCAGAGTGGCTGGGGAGATAAATAAATTATTATTATTATTATTATTATTAAGCTGTCACAATACAAATGCTAAAATGGTTAAGGCAATACTCAAGCAGCAATACCATAAAATACTATAAATTCTGCAATATCGAAACACAGTTCTAATCAAGATTGCAGATAAGGCTTTGGCCTGAAGGCTCTTTGGAAGAGCCGCAAAGAAGAAGAAGAAGAAGAAGAGGAGGAGGAGGAGTTTGGAATTGATATCCCACCTTTCACTCCCCTTAAGGAGTCTCAAAATAGCTAACATTCTCCTTTCCCTTCCTCCCCCACAACAAACACTCTGTGAGGTGAGTGAGGCTGAGAGACTTCAAAGAAGTGTGACTGGCCCAAGGTCACCCAGCAGCTGCATGTGGAGGAGCAGGGAATCGAACCCAGTTCCCCAGATTATGAGACTACCGCTCTTAACCACTACACCACAAAGGCAGTGTGGACCCAAACACACCTCCTTTCGGAAGGTGTTCTGCTACCTCGGTGCCACAGCTGATAAGGCCCTGTCAAATGTAACACACCTCCACTAGCAGCACCAAATGCAGCCTTTGATGCACATCTCAAATGTTTCAGATGTTTTCAGTATCAGAGGAGGCGGTTCTTAAGCTATCTCCGTCACAGGCCATTTAAGGTCAAAACCACCACCGGGTCCCGAAACAAGCAGGAAACCAGCAAAGATCAAACATTGGCAGAGTTACGTGCTCCAGACTGGAGGCTCCAGTTAACAACTGCATTTTGGACTCACTGTACTTTTCAAACCGACTTCAAAGCAGACCCACTTGGAGCATGCAGTATTGTAATGTAATAATAATACATTTTTATTTATACCCTGCCCTTCCTGGTTCAAAAACCAGGCTCAGGGTGGCTAACAGCAAATATAAAACATTGATTAAAATGCGACTTAAAAACAGCATAAAACAGCATAGAATACAACATAAAATGCAGCATCAATATCAATAAAATTCAAAAATTCAGGGGTCACTTTTTTGGGGGGGGACCCCAGTCAGTAGACATTTAATGATCACCAGGGCTAACTGGTCAAGCTGGTCCTACTAGGGCCAGCAAGGAGCTGTGTGAATAAGAATTTAAATGTGGGGTCCCAGAAAGGGTTTCTTCATAGAAGAGGAAAGGGAAAAGGGAACAGAGGATCAGGCTAATTCAAATTGAAGGCCAGGTGGAATAGCTCTGTCTTACAGGCCCTCGTCTCGTGGGACAGAGCATTCCACCAGGTTGGAGCCATCACTGAAAAGGCCCTGGCGGAGGGTAGTCTGGCTTTCTTAGGGCCTGGGACCTTTAAGCTATTATTATTCATGGACCTTAGGGTCCTCTGTGGAACATAGCAGGAGAGGCGGTCCCGTAAATGTAGAAACGGCAAGGGCAAGAGTGAACATTATTATATACAGATTAAAAGGACACTATTGCAGATTTTTTAAACCATGAAATGAAAGGCTGTGGAAGCAAGTGCTAAAGGTATGGCTTTGTTATGCTGCAAGATGGACATGTCTGTAAGAAAGGAGGACCAGGAATGGATTATTGAACAGGCTAAAGACCCTAAAAAATCGTGACATGGTTCACCAAGAGCACCCAACTTCAGAACGTGGTTCAACAAGAGCCTCAAAATTCAGGATGTGGTTCACCAAGCCCCCCCAAATTCAAGATGTGGTTCACCAATAACCCCCAAATTCAGGATGTGGTTCACCAAGACCCCCAAAATTAAAGACATGGTTCACTAAGACACCCCAAATTCACGACGTGGTTCACCACGATCTCCAGTCCCTTTTGTTCCCTGTGGACAGCTTGAAAATAATGGTTGCTTTAGACCACACCAATGCACTTGTCAATTTACCTGCTCTCATCCTAGAAAACACATGTCAGGTTTTTCACTTCTACATGTAAGAAACAACCTTTTCCACAAGAGCTAACTGCCTGTTGCTTTAAGGACGTTTTATTCTAAATGGTACCGACGTATGAAGTTAGATGCCACCTCTGTGCCGTGAAATTTCGCGCATACCTGGGTTCTCCTCGGACTGGTTGAATCCACAGATCTGGCAAATGCAACGGACCCATTTGTTCATATCCTCCTCTGTTTCAGCCACAAGGTAGAAAGTCCTCTCGCTAGTCTTGATATCGAAGACATAGCTGTCCTGCAGCTCCTTCTTGTTGAAGGTCAAGCCGGCGTCCACCTGTTCGCAGAAGTTGAGGTTGATCACCCGCAGGGGCTTCTTGGAGTGGTCGTTCTTGTAGTACTCCAGCACATCGGGGTCTCCGCTCATTCGCCCACTGCGAAGAATGAACCATCGCTTCTTCCATGCCTATGAAAGAGAGAAGAGGTTGGGAACAGTCTGAATTTCTGGAATTAAGCATCTCCTGGCTAGCATGGCTGAGCCTGTAATTTTTTAAAAACATAGTATTTTATTAATTTTCTAAAAATAAAATAAATAAATACAGAATACAGTGGCACCTCGGGTTAAGTACTTACAGTGGTACCTCGGGTTACATACGCTTCAGGTTACAGACTCCAATAACCCAGAAATAGTGCTTCAGGTTAAGAACTTTGCTTCAGGATGAGAACAGAAATCATGCTCTGGTGGCGCGGCGGCAGCAGGAGGCCCCATTAGCTAAAGTGGTACCTCAGGTTAAGAACAGTTTCAGGTTAAGTACGGACCTCCGGAACGAATTAAGTACTTAACCCGAGGTACCACTGTAATTCATTCCAGAGGTCCATTCTTAACCTGAAACTGTTCTTAACCTGAAGCACCACTTTAGCTAATGGGGCCTCCCACTGCCGCTACGCAATTTCTGTTCTCATCTTGAAGCACAGTTCTTAACCCGAGGGACTATTTCTGGGTTAGCGGAGTCTGTAACCTGAAGTGTATGTAACCCGAGGTACCACTGTAACAAAAATTAAAATAACAATACGGAAACAAAACAAAACAAATTGACTTCCTTCTAATCCCTTCCTTGGTTCCATTATTCATCAAGATACTGCATGTCCATTGTTAAGTTTAGAACATGTTTAAATCACCTGTAGTCCATTCACAATAAAATTACAAGTATTCTTAAAGCCCTGCTAATGTGTACATTGCTTCTGTATATATGCAGGATGAAGAGGTTGAATCAGTCGTGATTAAATGGGCGCAAGATGTGGGACATAACATTGAAATAGCGGAATGGGAAAAATTATGGGAAAGTGATATAAAATTTACAGCATGTGTGGCGATCAAAGAAAATTATATGAAAATGATGTATAGATGGTATCTAACTCCAGCAAAATGAGCAAAAATGTATAAAACTAGGGAAAGCAAATGTTGTAAATGTAAAGCAACAGAAGGGATATTTTTCCATATGTGGTGGGATTGTAATATTATTAAGAAATTGGGAAATGGTTTACAATGAAATGAAGAAAATGTTTAAAATAACCTTTGTTAAAAAACCAAAAGCTTTCTTATTAGGTATTATAGGTGAGGACTTACCAAAAGTACAAAAGAATTTGTTTATGTATGTAACAACGAGCCTGTCATGTTTAATACAGCTGACTACGGTAAAAGTTTCCCAACTCAGGAAAGCCTTGACAGGCAGGGTCAACTAATTCTAGATTTTGCCTCAATACTTCTCTTAATAATAATAATAATAATATTCTTACACTCTGCCCATCTGACTGGGTTATCCCAGCCTCTTTGGGCGATTTCCTAGAGGACCAATTGGGATGAATAAGCAGCCAATGTCCTGCAAACTACTCCCAAACTTTGTGCAAAGAAATCTGGGATGGGTGCTCAGTAAGCAGGTTGCCAGAGATATCAGAGCCATGGGGCCCAATCCACCAAAAGATTCTACAGTGGAACCTCGGTTTTCAAACATAATCCGTTCCGGAACACCGTTCGAGTTCCGAAACGTTCGAAAACCGAAAACTCAGTATGGAAGCCGCAAAACGGAAAACTCTATATGTTTCATGTTTGACTTCTGAGGTGCGTTCGAAAACCGAAGCATTTACTTCCGGGTTTACGGCATTCGAAAACTGAAATGTTCGTCAATGGAGATGTTAAAAAACCAAGGATAAACGAGGTGAAAAGGGCCCACACAGGACGAGTTAATGAGAGAGAAATAAAGAGAACAAGTGTGTCTGTCTGTGACAGATTTGCTGCCTCATGCAGAAAAATCTCTTGGATGGGCCTTGAACTAGCTGGAAGCAACCTTGAATGGGCAATGAATGCAGAGCTGTGATTTATGGGCCCTGTCAGTAAACTCTGGTCCAGGGCGACGAAAGGGCTGAGCAAGACCGTTTGCTAACGCCTGATCTGAGGAAACATTTATTTAGCACAATTGTATCTCAAAACCTCTTCCAACTTGCTCAGGGCACAATGCACTAAAGTATATAGTCTGAATTAATAAATCTATCTATACTGTGAGTCGTGTGACCTGTAAAGTCGTTTTGGAGGGCTTGTAGGGGTTGAAAATGCAAAGTCTGAATGGAAAGCCCTCCTCAACACCACCAGATTCTTTGCAAGGTTTACATCTATACAGAAAAGCCGCAATTTGTGCAGGGGTTACGTTTGTCAGAGGTAGCAAAACTGAGTTGAATGGGGCTTACTCCCAGGAAACTATCCATAGGATTGCAGTCATGGCAGATGTCTCAACAGGGCTGTGGAATCAGGTCTCCCCAAATTCAAACGTGCTAACCGCTAAGCCATCCAGTGCCGTATTAAACCCTGTGGTGACCCCTTAGGCCGTTGAAATCTCAGGGGACCCCCCTCGCAAATGGTCTCCTAATACGTTTTTGAACTTGCGGCACACTAACTCACGGAAAGCTCAGTATCCGGAGGTTTCTCGTTTGTGCACTCTAGTAGGATAACATTGAACATTGACTCAAGATAGCTTGATTGTAATTGTCTTTCAAGATCAAATATTATTTTGATCTGTTGTCACGGGGCCCCTAAAAGGGCCCACAAGCCAGGGCCTACTCTGCCTATTTGGCAATATGGCACTGAAACTTTTCTTTACAGTATGCCGGTCAGCTGTTCCCAATAAGCCGAATACTAATCTATAATACAGTGGTACCTCGGGTTAAGTACTTAATTTGTTCCAGAAGTCCATTTTTAACCTGAAACTGTTCTTAACCTGAGGTACCATTTTAGCTAATGGGGCCTTCCACTGCTGCCACACAAATTTCTGTTCTCATCCTGATGCAAAGTTCTTAACCCAAGGTACTATTTCTGGGTTAGCGGAGTCTGGGTTAGCGTATGTAACCCGAGGTACCAGTGTAGTAGTAGTAGTAATAATAATAATAATAATAATAATAATAATAATTTGTTTATACCCCACCCATCTGGATGGGCTTCCCCAGACACTCTGGGCGGCTTTCAACAGAATATTAAAACACAGTAATGCATCAAACATTAAAAGCTTCTAAAATTCTTCTAAAAGTCTGGTAGTTGTTCTCTTTGACATCTGGTGGGAGGACGTTCCACAGGGTGGGTGCCACCACCGAGAAGGCCCTCTGCCTGGTTCCCTGCGCTCACTCTCTCTCTCTCTCTCTCTCTCTCTCTCTCTCTCTCTCTCTCTCTCTGTGTGTGTGTGTGTTGTACAGCTTGTTTCTCCTACCTCAGGGCTGCGCCACCTCCTTCCACTAGGAACCAAGCTATTACTAAGGTCCCCCACACTTCCAATTCAGCATCTATGCATTGAAGCTGAGGTGTCTGCCCACTTTAGCTTCACTGCTATGCGGCCCCCGCAAAGTTGTCTACAATGGGATGTGGCCCTTGGCCTGAAAGTGTTCCCCACCCAGCCCTGCTCTACACGACACCTCGGTGTTGCTTCTGCTGGTGCGGGACGACTGAAAGCCTTCTCCATCTCCTTCCCAGCTAACGCAGGGCCAATTTCACAAGTCTCCGAACATTCTGCGGCGCTCAATTCTATCTCCCTTTCCCCGGAAAACATCTGTTTTGTATGTAGGATGGAGCTGGCTGAAGGACGCTCGCTCCGAGGGCTGTTTCTCAGATCATGCGTCTCCCTGCCAAAGCAGCGCATGTATCTGTCGAATGCATATTGGCCCAGCTGTCAGAGACAGACAGCAGGGACTGGAGCTAGAATGTTAAAAAGCGCGAGAAACAGTGCCGGCCTTTAATCATAGGTTGTCGAGGGAGCGCAGATGAGATCCACTCAGCCCTTGAACACACACAGCTGTCCCAGCTAAAACTGCAGGCCTTCGTATGATGTGCCCCTCCACGCATAACTTGAACACACCGCAGAGAGCATCTTTTGCTATCATTCTTCGGTAAAGCTCAAGGGCACAGACCCCTGACACCAATGTCCCCTGTGCTGATTTTATAACGTATAGGTGCAATTTTGGGCCACATTTCCGGGCTGGGGAGACAAACTCTGGCTCATGCTGTAAGGAGGGTTTGTTCTGCATTATAAGGTCCCAACAGGATTTTCTTAAGTTACGCTCAATGTGGGTTGGGCTCACTCGTAATCTATTGGCAAGAACTACCGATTACGTGCACGCCAGACAATACAAAACTAAGCACCCTCTGGAGAAAGGGGATACAGCAAAGTTTTTTCCCACCCCCTCTGAGAATTCGGGGAAATGCAATGAAACTGAATGATGGAAGATTCGGGACAGCAAATCTCTTATGTTCGCAAGACTAAAAAAATGAATGTATCCTACTCAATGTTTAGTGAATTTACGGGTGGCACTGTGGGTTAAACCACAGAGCCTAGGACTTGCTGATCAGAAGGTCAGCGGTTCGAATCCCCGCAACGGGGTGAGTTCCTGTTGCTCGGTCCCAGCTCCTGCCAACCTAGCAGTTCGAAAGCACATCATAGTGCAAGTAGATAAATAGGTACCGCTCCGGCGGGAAGGTAAACGGTGTTTCCATGCGCTGCTCTGGTTTGCCAGAAGCGGCTTAGTCCTGCTGGCCACATGACCCAGAAGTTGTCTGCGGACAAACGCCGGCTCCCTCGGCCAGTAAAGCGAGATGAGCGCCGCAACCCCAGAGTTGTTCATGACTGGACCTAATGGTCAGGGGTCCCTTTACTTTTACTCAACATTTAACATGACTTCTCTCTCTCTCTCTCTCTCTCTCTCTCTCTCTCTCACACACACACACACACACACACACACACACACCATTCCTTTTCTACCCCATCCATCTAGGGCAACACACTTAGAAGTCTCCTGTCACCAGTCAGTGCAATATTCAGCACCTGTAGATAATCACAACTTGTGCCGCAATTGGAAAGAGAATTAAGGTGGCAGGCATCTGCGACCTTACTGGCACTGTGTTTTAAAGTGCGTCCAACCGCCGTGCAGGCAAAGAATTAAATAAACGGTTTTTAAGTAGGAGAGGATGGGTTTAGAGTTGCGCAGCCTTGAACCCAAGACCCAAGGTTAACACAGTGCAGTTGGTTTCAAAGCATCACCTCCCTCTTCAAATGTTCCCCCCCCAATTTTTTTAATAAAACGTTCATCTCTGATTATTTGTGCTCATAATGGTATCAGGTGGTTTAGACGACACTGCTTTCAAAACTGGTTTGGCCTGCAAGTGTTTCCTGGTGGACACAATGCTTTGTTTCCAAATCAGCGCATGGCCTGTAACTTCCGGCAGAAACCCTGTGTCTTTTCATACCTCAACTGTTTTGATTAATTACTACTTTTTTCTCGTGTATTTTTTGCTGTGCTACAGAACAAGGTTACTGCCCCTCCTGACGGCAGTGTTGCTGCAACGCTGGGGTAGCATCAAAGGGCAACTAACGGAAGCGGAATGATGCATGGATAGTCCTGCATTAATCCACCAATAAATGCACTATTTATTGCATTAGTCACAGGTTGCAGAATACGCCCACGGAAAACGCTGCCGCTGCCGAGAGAGGCCCTGATTTATATTGTGTTTACCTTTATTTATAATATTTGCATACAGCTTCTACAACCACGAGCAGCCCCAACAGCCATTAAAAATAGTAATCAGTTAAAACAACAATTAAACTAACAGCGACATTCAACAATTAAGACGGAGTAAACAGCAGACAGAAAAGCACCACCACAGGAGTTCTCCAACAGCAGCAGACAATATCAAACGGATATAACAGCTCTCATGCCTAATATTGGTGGACCAGGCTCAACTCCCTCCCTTCTTCCCAAAGGAAAAAAGGCAGCAAATGTTGAAAGATCAAAAGAATACAATTTAAATTAAAAGTAAAATAAAAACTGTTTAAAACATTAAAACTATCCAAGACAATTCAAATACATTTAGAAAAATCTAAAAACATATAACAGCTTTGCAGTTCTTAATTTCATGGCCAGTATCAATCAGCCATCAAGTGCCTGGGACACAGGAATGCTTTCCAATTTCTTCTGGAAGCCAACAACAAGAGAGACACATGCACCACATCAGAGGCACAAATGGGGAGCCACCACCCAAAAGTCCCTGTAATGTGTCAGTGCAAACTGGGCACCACCATGGAAGCCTTGGATGGCAATAGCCACTGAGAAGCCTATCCACCCCAATTAATGTGGCAGATCCTCCTTTTAATAATAATAATAAAAAACCACCTAACCTAAAAGTCATAATCACATAGCATAGAACAGGGGTGGGCAGCTGGCACCTCCAGATAGGAGGAAAAGGGAAAGTCATCACCACCTGAAAAAGTCTCTCTTCCCCTCTTAAGATTATCACCGCTTCATATTATTCCCCCACTTCCTTCCTTCCTTGTCACAAGAGTGTGGTGGTAGCTCTGGCGGTAGCCAACATTGGTAATATCCAAAGGCAACACAATGACCAAATACAACAATGCAATGTCAATATAAACTCTTTATATAATCTATGTTGTTGTTGTTCAGTCGTTTACTCATGTCCGACTCTTCATGACCCCATGGACCATTGCATGCCAGGCACTCCTGTCTCCCACTGCCTCCCGCAGTTTGGTCAAACTCATGCTGGTAGCTTCGAGAACACTGTCCAACCATCTCGTCCTCTGGCGTCCCCTTCTCCTTGTGCCCTTTTCTCTTCTCATGAGGTGGCCAAAGTATGGGAGCCTCAGCTTCACGACCTGTCCTTCCAGTGAGCACTCAGGGCTGATTTCCTTCAGAATGGATACGTTTGATCTTTTTGCAGTCCATGGGAATCTCAAGAGTCTCCTCCAGCACCAGAATTCAAAAGCATCCATTCTTCGGCGATCAGCCTTCTTTATGGTCCAGCTCTCACTTCCATACATCACTACTGGGAAGACCATAGCTTTAACTAGACGGACCTTTGTTGGCAAGGTGATGTCTCTGCTTTTTAAGATGCTGTCTAGGTTTGTCATTGCCCCTTCCTGGATCACTGCCTTGTTGTGGCGAAGGGGCTTGAATAACTCAGAGAAGCTATGAGCTATGCCGTGCAGGGCCATCCAAGATGGACAGGTCACGTTTTGACCAAACGTGATCCACCTGGAGCAGGAACCAGCAAGCCACTAAAGTATCCCTGCCAAGAAAACTCCATGGACAAAGACCATTGGCCCATCTAAGACAAACCATTGGCCCATCTAAGACAGTATTGTCCACACTGACTGGCAGCAGCTGTCCAGGGTTTCAGACAGGGTGTCTCTCTGTCAATGAGCTACGACCCTTCACAGCTGGCCGAACTGAGTGAGAGCTCAGCTAAAGCTCCAGTTGCAATGGGCAAAGAGGGGCAGAGGAAAAGCCTTCACTTTTTTATTTGCAGGAGTCAGTGTGCACAACCAATGTGGCCAACCCTTGGGGGGCAGAATGGAGAGAGGAACTACTCATCTCCCAGGGCTGCAAGTCTTCTGCGTGAGGACGGCGCCTGTTACGTGTTTGGCGTGCAGCACAGGAACTGGTGCATTCCTCCTCGTCCAGAGGTCACCTTTTTGACACCTGCGATTAAGACAAAGTGGCGTTTTGTTCCGATGAAGCAGGCAAGGACTAAAGCAAAGGAAAGAAGAGACCTCTGCATAGCTTGGCAAACAACCAGGGAGTTAATTGGGCCCCAAAACCATTCATCAGCTGCCTTTTCAAAGCCAAGCCGAGCATGATGTGGCATTTATCTCCCGTAAACAGGTCTGGTCTCCTTCTGCGCAGGTGAGGCCTCTGCGCTCGGCTGCTGTGAAGAGGCAGCCCAGATACTCAGGTGGTACGGCTGCGTCGAGCCTGCAACTCTTTCACCCAGTCAAACTACAGTGGAACTACAGGAACTGTGTTGGGTCAATGTAGAAGAAGAAGAAGAAGAGTTTGGATTTGATATCCCGCCTTTCACTCCCTTTAAGGAGTCTCAAAGCGGCTAACATTCTCCTTTCCCTTCCTCCCCCACAACAAACACTCTGTGAGGTGAGTGAGGCTGAGAGACTTCAGAGAAGTGTGACTAGCCCAAGGTCACCCAGCAGCTGCATGTGGAGGAGCGGGAAAGCGAACCAGGTTCACCAGATTACGAGACTACCGCTCTTAACCACTACACCACACTGGCGTAGGAACATAGCCTTGAACTGAGTAAGACCATCACTCTGTCTAGCTCTGTAGGATCTACAACAGGGGTCGGCAAGGCTGGATCACTCCCGCGGAGATCCTCTGTGGGCCAGGCCAGTGCAGTGCGACGCCGGAAATCACCTCTGCGCATGTCCGTGGCACAGAAAATCGTTTCTGCGCATGCCCAGACGCTGAAAACCGTGCTTGTGAATTTTCGGCATCTGGGCATGCGCAGAAGTGATTTCTGGAGCCGTGGAAGAGTCCCCGCACCATGCTGGGTTTAGCGCAGCATGTGAGGACTCGGTTCGGGGGCGGCTCATAGGCCAGTTAAGAGACCTCATGGGCCACTTCCGGCCCATGAGCCTTAGGTTGCCGACCCCTGGTCTACAAGGACAGGCTGTGGCTCTCTGGAGTTATGGAAGGGGCTGTTTTCCGGTCGTACCTGGAGATGCCAAGGATTGCACCTGAGGCCTTCTGCATCCAAGGTTGATACTTTGCCACTGACCTGCTGGGTCAGTGTTTGAAATTTGTTGTTATTTAGTTGTGTCTGACTCTTCGTGACCCCCCTGGACCAGAGCACGCCAGGCACTCCTGTCTTCCACTGCCTCCCGCAGCTTGGTCAAACTCATGTTGGTAGCTTCGAGAACACTGTCCAGCCATCTCGTCCTCTGTCGTCCCCTTCTCCTTGCGCCCTCCATCTTTCCCAACATCAGGGTCTTTTCCAGGGAGTCTTCTCTTCTCATGAGGTGGCCAAAGTCTTGGAGCCTCAGCTTCAGGATCTGTCCTTCCAGTGAACCCTCAGGGCTGATTTCCTTCAGAATGGATAGGTTTGATCTTCTTGCAGTCCATGGGACTCTCAAGAGTCTCCTCCAGCACCAGAATTCAAAAGCATCCATTCTTCGGCGATCAGCCTTCTTTATGGTCCAGCTCTCACTTCCATACATCACTACTGGGGAAACCATAGCTTGAACTATACGGACCTTTGTTGGCAAGGTTTGAATTAGCCAGGTGCATTTTGCACCTAGCTCTTGGCCACTTGTGAAGATCCTGGGGGACCACGATGATGCCTGATATCTTCACCATCTGGAGGTGCATGCCTGGGGATCTTTAGATCTGGGCTGTTTTCACACCCTAATACTTCATCCTGTTATATTTTTTCTGCACAGTTGCAATGAATTTCTGAAACCAAAATGCTTTACCTGTGCAGCCTGAGCAAGGGCAGTGAGCAACGTTACAGTTAATTGATGTCGCTTCACTTACCCCTACCCCACTCACAGCTGTGAAGAATATTCTTATGTTACGAATGGTCCATGTCACTGTTAAGAAAAGGAGGTAGGAATAGTCCTACAAATATGTGGACTGTCCCTGGATCAAGTGAATTTTCTTCTTTAAGTTCTCAAAGCTCTAAAAAATTAAGATTACAAATTGTACTTTTTATTTTAGTTTTTTATTTTTATTGGATTTGATATGTTAATCAGATGTTCTTATTGGAAAATTAATAATAATAAAAAGTTCTCAAAGCTCTTAACCCAGCTCAAGGTTGTCATCTGAACTATCCAGATGTTTAACTGAGAACCAACCACAGTCAGTCCATCCTTTGAAAAATAAGACTTTAGAGCCTTCTTGCCCCCAAATGGCAACTAGTCATTCTGTTTTGGCCACTGTAACCTGGGATTAAGGAGCCATTTAGCACCTGGCTTATATACCTCAATTTCTAACACTCCCCACAATACAGATCTTCGCTTTACAGAGGCCCTGTGTTGAGAAACAGGATGCCTCTAATCGCCAGATGGCGGACATAAACAATAGGGTACGGCGCTCTGCATCGTCTCCAGCTGGTGAGCTTCCAAAAACAGCTGGCTGGGAGCTCTTGGAAACATGCAGGATTAGACAGAATTTGGTCTGATCCCACAGTGCAGCCCCTGTGACGAGAAGCCCGAAGTACAAGTTGGGAGCAACAAGGATACAGAGCCAGCAGAACTTGTTTCCTGCTAAAGATGCTTAGGATTACAGCCTCAACTGAGCAGAAACACAACCACATCCCAGAAGTGGAGAAGGATGACTTCCTTTCCCTTTGCCGTTTTGCCCCCCTCCCTCCCCATGCCTTCCTTTGTCTTGTCACTCCAAAGATTTGTAGCCTAATTAGTTTCGCACTAAATCTCCAACTGGCCGCGCAACAGCCGAGGAAGTGGCGGCAGGACGGATCTTCGCAAAGGCAGCAGAGCAGCAAATTGTTTGACAGTAAAATAAAAGCAGAAACCGTAGGCCGGCTTTCGGATTTCAATTTAGTTTGGGAACTAAATGCAATTTCCCCTTTGACATGCTTGCTAATAGAGGAGCTAAATATAGACGCACAGCCATCTTGCTGCGCCTATCACTGAAGGGGGGGGGATATATAAATTGTGTCTTCCTCAGCAGAGAAGGAAACGGGATAGAGAAAGAAAGAAAGAAAGAAAGAAAGAAAGAAAGAAAGAAAGAAAGAAAGAAAGAAAGACTTATGCTTTGTCGCTTCCCAAGTGAATGGGGAGGTCAAGATAACCTTCCCAGGTCCTTTATGAAAATCTCTTTAATTTCAATATATATGCAATGCTCCAGTGAAGGCAAAATAGCTCTGTTCATCTACAGAGAGCTCTAATTGTCTGGGGTTTTTTTTGCTCTTTTATTCATTGTACTCACCCTTATGTGGGCAGGGTAATTGTTGTATGTTGCTGGGTGATTTTTGTGGAGGATCGCTTTTAGAAGGTTTGCTTCGCTTTTGTGGATTTTTGTGGTGTACAGCAATAGCTTGGTTGTTGAACTTAATCCGTTCTGGGAGTCTGTTTGACTCCAGGAACCGTTCAAAAACCAAGGCGCGGATTCCAATTGGCTGCAGGAACTTCCTACATTCAGTCGGAATCCGTGTTGGACATTTGGCTTCTGAAAAACATTCACAAACCAGAACAAACCGGGTTTGCAGCATTTGGGAGCTGATTTCTTCGGGAGCCAAGCCATTAGACAACCAAGGTACCGCTGTATTTTGCATTGTTTAGTGCATGTATTCATTGAATTTATATCCCACCTTTTCCTCCAAGGACCTCAAGGTGACGTACACGGCTCCCACCATCACCTGCAAGGCCACAAATTTCCAACCACACTGGCTCTCATATAGCACAAAGTGCCCAAAGACCTTAAAATGTACAATTAAACACCCTATATATAAAAGTGTAGCAATGACAAACCTAGACAGCATCTTAAAAAGCAGAGACATCACCTTGCCAACAAAGGTCCGTATAGTTAAAGCTATGGTCTTCCCAGTAGTGATGTATGGAAGTGAGAGCTGGACCATAAAGAAGGCTGATCGCCGAAGAATGGATGCTTTTGAATTCTGGTGCTGGAGGAGACTCTTGAGAGCCCCATGGACTGCAAGAAGATCAAACCGATCCATTCTGAAGGAAATCAGCCCTGAGTGCTCACTGGAAGGACAGATCCTGAAGCTGAGGCTCCAGTACTTTGGCCACCTCATGAGAAGAGAAGACTCCCTGGAAAAGACCCTGATGCTGGGGCAAGATGGAGGGCACAAGGGGAAGGGGATGACAGAGGACAAGATGGTTGGACAGTGTTCTCGAAGCTACCGGCATGAGTCTGACCAAACTGCGGGAGGCAGAGGAAGACAGAAGTGCCTGGCGTGCTCTGGTCCATGGGGTCACGAAGAGTCGGACACGACTAAACGACTAAATAACAAGAACAACATATAAAAGTATGCTTCCTGCAAGCTATTCCCTTTGCATGTAGGCCATTCAAGGAATAATCAGTGGGGAAAGGAGCGGTAATGAAGGATTGCTTCTGTTACGGTATGGGCGCAAGTTTGTGCTTTCTCTCCAACTTTCTGAAATCAAGTTCCCTTCCAAACTTACTCTGAGCGCGCAAGTGCACACACACAAATTGGCCATCCATCTCTTCGGCCCGCTAGTGCACAGACCTTCTTGCACCCAAGTGCCCTCCTCCTCCTCCTCCCAATATCTGTGCATTCCACATGGCTGGCCAGCCAAACGAAATTTGAAGGGCACCTTGCTTCAGAAAAAAAAGATATACCTTGCAAGTTCAAATGGTATCCATTAATCACAACATGCTAGGGGACCCAGATTGAAGGATCGGGCCATTAAGCCAACAGAATGCTCAACTGGAGACCCAGTTCCAGTTCATTTCAGGGGTTTGGCCTTTCCCTAGTTTGGTTCGAAACCCATTTTCCTGGTTTGTCAGCCCTGAGCCCATTTGTTCCATTCACTCTGTCTCCTGTTCCAAGCGGGGCTCGGTTTTCTGTACTGCTTCGATCCATACCCTCTCCTCTTGAGCTTAAAAGATCTGAAGGCTCCTGGGCCAAAATTTCACATGACACTGAGATGGCGTGCAGTTTTTATTTTGACTTTTGATTTTCCTATTACAGTGGACGCTTGGGTGGCGAACATGATCTGTGCAGATGCACGTTCGTAACCCGCAGTGTTCGCGGGTTGTGATTCAGTGCTTCTGCGCATGCGAAAAGCGTGATTTAGTGCTTCTGCGATTGCGCGATGGCCGAAACTTAGAAGTAACCCGTTCCGGTACTTCTGGGGTTTGGCGGTTCGTAACCCGAAAACTGCAACCTGAAGCGGCTGTAACCCTAGGTGTGACTGTATTACAGTGGCACCTCAGGTTACATACGCTTCAGGTTACATACGCTTCAGGTTACAGATTCCGCTAACCCAGAAATAGTACCCCGAGTTAAGAACTTTGCTTCAGGATGAGAACAGAAATCGTGCTCCGGCAGCATGGTGGCAGTGGGGGGCCCCATTAGCTAAAGTGGTGCTTCAGGTTAAGAACAGTTTCAGGTTAAGAACGGACCTCCAGAACGAATTAAGTTCTTAACCCGCGGTACCAGTGTATTTTTTATTTTTTTTAAAAAAAGCTTGGAAAACATAGTTGCAAAAACTGCAACCTGGAACAGATGACTGGGACTGGGGTAATAATAATTTGAACAACAACAGAAGCCGTTTCTGGTGATACAGACTCCCTCTAGCCTGGCAGGGTATTTTTTTGAGGCGTGTCGCAGATTTTTTGCATGTGCATTCTGCACCATGTCACTGACACACTAATGGTACATTCGTGGTAGATTTATACTGGACCATCCACACACTTTATTCGTCATTCTGCAAGGATTTCCCTACATTATTGCCATCTGGACCAGCACTCTTGCGCTACAGCGCAACAAACGTCGGTCGAAATATAAACAGGAACATTTCCTGGCATGCAAAGTTGCCAGGACCCTGAAACTTGGGGCAGGTGCGAACAGTAGTAAGTGTGGGGTTGGGCATAACCATCCCAATAACTACCAAGCGCCCTAGTCTCCGTTTCCAATGTTTACATATCTCCTTTTATGTGCAGATGCCGAAACCAGATGATGCCGTTCTGTAACCTCCGGGCAATTTGAGCTATTTGGCTCCGATATTCCAGTAAACCAGAAAACGCTCATGCAGAGACCGCACTGTAAATCAGGTTACGTCTGCAAAGTGCACAGGCCACCCCCTTGACTATCGTCACGGACCTAGCCCTGCTGAACCAACAGCCACCTGACCTCCTGACTTTGTGGAGCCTTTCGCCACTGGCAGAGAGGCCGATACAGACACCCGCTAGCTCTGCAGGTGAGGTCAGCCAAGTCCCGAGACTTGGAAAACGCGCCTCCTTGCAGGGATTTCTGGCTTAGCAACGGCTGCCCTGCACCTGGGCGTCAGAGGAAGCCATGCGTTATCTTCCCTGTTATTGCAGAGAAGCAGATAAAAAAAGGGGGGGGGGGGAGAAGGCACCAGAGGCAGACAGTCCATAATACTTTAGCAAGAGATTACAAAACACCCTTTCAGAGGCAAGGCCCTGGCAACTTATTTAATCACAGCAGTGGCTGATAAGAGAACTTCCGCTGCTGCCGTGGTTCAGAGAAGTCAATAAAGAGCAAAATCCACTCAGAGAGGGAGAGATGGGCTCTTTCCTTCTAAAGATTTCAGTGCATGTAAGGACACAGGTTCGCTCTTGGATATATTCTAGATTATACTGCAAAACCTCCAACCACTCTGTGTTTTTAAAAGCTCGCGCTGCAGGAACCAGCGAATGGGGCATTGAACATTGGAACATCTGGAGAGCAGTAGTTATGGAAATTACGGCGGGGGGGGGTCCAACATCTTTAAAGTTCTTAAATGTTACAAATATTATGCATAAATGTATTCTTTTGACTTGACAGCTCAGGGAAGTTAAAAAGGTAAAGGTAAAGGGACACCTGACCATTAGGTCCAGTCGTGGCCGACTCTGGGGTTGCGGCACTCATCTCGCTTTATTGGCCGAGGGAGCCGGTGTACAGCTTCCAGGTCATGTGGCCAGCATGACTAAGCCGCCTCTGGTGAACCAAAGCAGCGCACGGAAACGCCGTTTACCTTCCCGCCGGAGTGGTACCTATTTATCTACTTGAACTTTGATGTGCTTTATAACTGCTAGGTTGGCAGAAGCAGGGACTGAGCAACAGGAGCTCACCCCGTTGCGGGGATTCGAACTGCCGACCTTCTGATCGGCAAGTCCTAGGCTCTGTGGTTTAACCCACAGTGCCACCCACGTCACAGCGCCACCCGCGTCCACAGCGCCACCCACGTCAGGGAAGTTACCTAGCTTTAAAAATCATATAAAATCAACTCCTCTGCCAGTTTCCCTCATTCCACTGCCAATTTGCTTCATCGGCCAAGGACTTAGAAACCACTTGGTCCGCCATAATCCCTCAAGCAGGAAGTCACATACTCACAGGAAGGTACTCATAGGTGTCAATCGCTCGGCACAGGCACTCCTTTGGACTTGCCCAGGTGGCAGATTATGCAAACCAAAGTTCTATTGTCCCTTTGAAGTAGGTGCTTAGAATGTACTTCCCAATACATATCCTGTATCGGCCTGTTGCCCCAACACATTCCTCCTATGTTAATCATGTATAACCCTCCCCTTTTCTGATGTAGCAATGATGTAGTGATGATGCTTAATGAACTGTATGCTGGGATAAGATAGAAACTTTTAAAAGTCCTTGTCACCCCATCCTCGGGGTTCAAAATTCCTCTTTGAACCTGTTGTGCCATAAACTTTGGTCTACAGCTATTTGCTCCGGTTGGTGGCTGGACTCCTTCCTTTATTCTGCAGGGACCCGTGAGCCATAGCTGTCAACTTACAGATTTGAAAATAAGGGATCAGCAGCCAAAATAAGGTATTTTCCAAGCACAGGTATGTTCAACTTCTGAGCCCCTCCGAGCCAAAGGCAGAAAGCCCAGCCAGCAGCCAAACGAAGCCTCAAGCGGAGGTTCCCACAGCGCAGCAACCCGGCAAAGGGGATGCAGCAAGGAAAACCACCGTCACCTCTCCGCTGGGAAGCGCTGAGCAAAGGCGAGTCCCCAGGCAACGTGGCTGATTTGATCAGCACAAGGCATGCAAGCTCCACCCCCCAGTCGTTCTTAGACTCCTTATTGGGTGAGCAACGCAGCCAAGCAACACAGTTGGAGCCTCCCTCCTCCCTGGCCAGCAGGCAGGGAGGGAGAGGAGCTGCTTCTTTTGAAACCTGGGAAATGTAAGGGACATCATCAATAAGGGACAGCAGCAGGACACGGCGCTGGGATAAGGGAGTTTCCCGCCAAATAAGGGACAGTTGACAGCTATGCCGTGGGCTCTGCCTGACGAGCTGGGTGACTGAGCAGCCTCACACCTAGATTTTTCCGTAACAGCAGTGTAAGAAACTCAGATATAGAAGCCAGGAGCCAAATGGCTCCTTAAAACAGGGTTACAGTCGCCAAAGCAGAATGCACAGTTGCACAACCAGGATGTGATTTTATGTTTCCAGTTCAAATCCCAGCTTGGAAACCCACCGATTCCAACCCCCCCCCCCCCCAGTTTTTAAGGGAGACAGAGAAGACACTGACAAGGACACACTCCAACTTGGCATTTCCCACAAGCGGCGAGACATCACAATCAAACTCGGTTTGCACGTTTACAGCGCAATTCTTTGTCTGGAGCACCACACCTGTGATTTTAAGAGGTGAGGAAAGATGCAAGAGACGTGGCAATAAGATACCCTCTCGAACATCGTGATTTATTGGCATTTATGAGGAAATAGGTCCGAGCAAGGGGAATGCACAAGCAACCATGCTCCTGTACACTGAGGCGGTTTCTCTGACAGCCCTCTCTGCAAAAAGGACAGGCACGCCCCATTAAGCACAATTGGCTCCCGGCCTCGGGGCATCCATCAGCTTGGCAGGGAGGGCAACCAAAGCTTGAAGAATTCGCACTCCAAGGACAGGCCTGCAAGAGCCTCAACATTTTAATGAGGGAGGCTGAGGATTTTTTCCTTGCAGGTGAGGAAAGAGACTGCATCCGTGGTGTGCCTGCCGTTGTGGTGAGCTCTGGCGGCTTCTTGCAAAGCGTGGCTTGCTAGCGAGGCCCAAAATTTGGGAGTGTGTTCGCACCCCACTGTCCTTGCCCCGCTGCTGCCCCAATTCCCTTCTGTTGTGGGCTTTAGCTAGGACTAGGACTCTCTCTCAGCCCAGGCGTTGCACTGCCTTATGGTCCTGAAAGATCTTCAATGGCTCCCAGTATGTTTCCAAGCACAATTCAAAGTACACCAAAAGTGCGCTGTTTGTGTGGGGGGGGGGGATGGTGTAGCCCGAATGATCAGAATCCCCACACTGATCCATGTGGCGATTCCTGGAATGTCCACAGTCCGGATCCAGAAGGAAATTGGGCCGGATCCAGCCCCTGAGCCATAGTTTGGGTTTGAGTCCCACATTGGCCAATGGAAGTGGGGATTCCTGCATTGCAAGGGGTTGGAACAGATGACCCTCGTGGTCCCAACTCTTAGGTTTCTATGAATTAAGAGTGAAGTGTTTTTAGAGCAGAAGGTTGCGATGCCTTTACCTGGCTCTAGAAAAGAGCCGTATGGAAGTGAGAGCTGGACCATAAAGAAAGCTGATTGTCGAAGAATGGATGCTTTTGAATTCTGGTGCTGGAGGAGACTCTTGAGAGTCCCATGGACTGCAAGAAGATCAAACGCATCCATTCTGAAGGAAATCAGCCCTGAGTGCTCACTGGAAGGACAGATCGTGAAGCTGAGGCTCCAAGACTTTGGCCATCTCAGGAGAAGAGAAGACTCCCTGGAAAAGATCCTGATGTTGGGAAAGATGGAGGGCACAAGAAGAAGGGGACGACAGAGGACGAGATGGTTGGATAGTGTTCTCGAAGCTACCAGCATGAGTTTGACCAAACTGCGGGAGGCAGTGGAAGACAGGAGTGCCTGGCGTGCTTTGGTTCAGGGGGTCACGAAGAGTTGGACACAACTAAACGATTAAACAACAACAACAACAGAACAGAACAGAGCCGTCCGTTCCTTGCCGAAGCTGCACAGCCAATCCTGCTGCGTCTTACTCCTGAAACGAAATGCAAACATGCGTACTTTCTGGTGACACCTGTTTACACAGCCAAAGCGCCTTTTAATCCAATGTTGTATTCTACCCAACAGCTGGGTTTGTTTGCTTTCAGCCACGTTCTCCAACAAGGAAACACAGGAGAGCCCCTAGCGCATGAGGGGAACACGAGGAACGTACTGTATGTGAGCCCGTTGTGCATGAGTTCTTGGGGAAGGGTAGCTGTTCGCATAATCTGACAAAACCCATCATCAGGGAGGGATGATCTTTCCCACGGAAAAATAGCTTATGCTGAGTAAGAACGATTGCAAAACAACAACAAACCTCTGGTTACGTGAAACATATTCAATAAACACACAAGACATAACCGGCTGTACATTTGAAAAAAATATATATACTATTCATTGTATTGAATTGTAGATTTCAACAAAAGTAGCTCATAAAGTTCAACGAAAAAAGCAGAAGACCCAGTGGACCAGTCCATTCTCTAATCAGTTTATGCATATGGTCCATATATGTGAAAGTATTTACTCCACCTGTCTGTTCATAGACAGTCCACACGAAAGGTTGTTGCAGTTCCACAGAATCCTTTCACAGTCTAAGACAAAGATTTCTACATATATATATATATATATATATATATATATATAGTGTGTGTATATATATAGAGTATATATATATATATATATATGCTTTCGTAGATTTTCACGGGTACAGGAATGCAGGTTTTGGTGTCCTCGGGTGTCTTCCCGTGTAAAAGTTGGGGTGTCTAGGCGACGTTTCGACGAGGTCTCACTCGTCATCTTCAGGCTGGTGCTTTCGGCTTCTTGTTACTGGAACAGAGCGGGATCTCAATGTTTGAGTTCCTATAAATACTGTAGAGGGGGTGTGGTGTCTAGCCTCCAATGTTCTGGGCAGAGAGGAAGTTCCCAGGCTAGTGTGCCTTTTCTTCTTTTGTTCCTTAATTACTAATCCACACCTAATGACCCACCTAAGTGGTACTCAGGATATCACTCAAGAAATCACTCAAGGTATCTCTCAAGTAATTAAGGAACAAAAGAAGAAAAGGCACACTAGCCTGGGAACTTCCTCTCTGCCCAGAACATTGGAGGCTAGACACCACACCCCCTCTACAGTATTTATAGGAACTCAAACATTGAGATCCCGCTCTGTTCCAGTAACAAGAAGCCGAAAGCACCAGCCTGAAGATGACGAGTGAGACCTCGTCGAAACGTCGCCTAGACACCCCAACTTTTACACGGGAAGACACCCGAGGACACCAAAACCTGCATATATATATATATATATATATATGCTTTCGTAGATTTTCACGGGTACAGGGTACAGTATTATATCTATATTATTTTTTCAAACATACAGCCGGTTACGTCTTGTGTGTTTATTGAGTCAGAACGATCGGGCAGTGCTGGATTACCCATGAGGGACACCCCACACTGCCAATATTTCGCCGCAGGTCCCACTTATTATTATTTGTGTTAATAATACCTGTAACTTTTGGGAATGGGTGACTCCTTGAAAAGAGCATTTCCCCAGGGGTGTCTTATCCATAGAGGCTAGTGGCGCAGGGCGCCAAGTTTGGGAGGGCACCAGGGAAGAGACGGTGGCTGGCCGCGGCCCCTCCCGGCATCAGCTCGCCTCCCTCACCCACCTCCGCCATGATCCCAGAACCTCTGCCTGCCATGGCCACCGTGGCACAAAGTGTCCAGCCTCTGCCTCTTCCCCACAGGAGGAGCTGCCCTCCAGCTGCTGCCCACCTCCTCCACTGAGAGCCAGTGTGGTGTAGTGGTTAAGAGTGGTGGACTGGTGAACCGGGTTCGCTTCCCTGCTCCTCCACATGCAGCTGCTGGGTGACCTTGGGCCAGTCACACTTCTTTGAAGTCTCTCAGCCCCACTCACCTCACAGAGTGTTTGTTGTGGGGGAGGAAGGGAAAGGAGAATGTTAGCCGCTTTGAGACTCCTTCGGGTAGTGATAAAGCGAGATAACAAATCCAAACTCTTCTAAAAAAAAGGTCAGCAACTCTGGGAAACCACGGCAAATGCTTAAGACGGCCTTGCATTTGCCAAGTTGTTAAGATGTAAAGAGGAAATGGCTGCACACAGCTACGATTTGTCACCGGGCAAACCGATAGGTGGGGTTTGTAGTCATTTTTGCCTTATCCCTCACCCACCCCGCAAAAATGTGCAGCACACAGGTCTCTCAGTTTAGCCATGCCATGGCTGGCTGGCCAAATCTAATTTCTGTGCTTGAGTAGCTAAGATGCATCAATGCCTTCAGGGAGCTAGGATTTAATATCCGCTCACATCTGAATTAAATAGGAAATTGAGAGCAAC
This sequence comes from Podarcis gaigeae, assembly GCF_964106915.1. Classification (NCBI taxonomy): domain Eukaryota; kingdom Metazoa; phylum Chordata; class Lepidosauria; order Squamata; family Lacertidae; genus Podarcis; species Podarcis gaigeae. The sequence goes on along the minus strand of NC_139677.1, from coordinate 97,732,586 downwards.
ACCTATGAACAAAAAAACAAACTGCATCCTTTGTGAACCTATGTGCTATTGCACCCAGTCACTGATTAATCTAACCCAGAACTGTCTATTCTGATTGAAAGCTGCTCTCTGGGGAAAGGGCGGTAGAGCTTGGTGGTAGAACATCTGTTTTGCATGCAGAATGTCCAGGTAAGATTATGAAAGGCTCCTCTCTGAAACCCTGGAGGTTTGCTGTCAAGATGGTAGGCATCGCAGAACCAGATGGACCAAATGCCTGATTCAACAGAAGGCAGCTTCCTGTTCTAAAAAAAAAGAGATGGTTCAGCTGTTTAGGTATGTAACACCTAGGATTCTTTATGCACAAAAATGGAAGGAGGTTCCCACTAAGGAATGGATAAGCAAGGCGATGGGGCTATGCAGAAATGGCAAAGTTAACAGCCAAAATAAGAGAAACTAAGGACGATTGTTTTGTGGAAGAATGGAAGCCTTTTTCAGATCACTTAAAGAAATGTTATCGAATGATGCACTCGCGAGCAAGATTTGAACTCTGAGCAACAGGAGGAATTGAAGATTATTATATTGTCGTTATGATATAAGAAAGAGAAGATAGTTGCAGCAGAGGGGGAAGGAATTAAAACTCTGCGGAAAACGGAATGGGAAGTCGACAAAAGAAAAGGGAAAAAAAATACTATGTATTGAAGTGTGTTCTTGGGAGAAAAGCAATGACAAACCTAGACAGCATCTTAAAAAGCAGAGACATCACCTTGCCAACAAAGCTCCGTATAGTTAAAGCCATGGTTTTCCCAGTAGTGATGGACTGCAAGAAGATCAAACCGATCCATTCTGAAGGAAATCAGCCCTGAGTGCTCACTGGAAGGACACATCCTGAAGCTCCAAGACTTTGGCCACCTCATGAGAAGAGAAGACTCCCTGGAAAAGACCCTGATGCTGGGAAAGATGGAGGGCACAAGGAGAAGGGGACGACAGAGGACAAGATGGTGGGACAGTGTTCTCGAAGCTACCAGCATGAGTTTGACCAAACTGCGGGAGGCAGTGGAAGACAGGAGTGCCTGGGGTACTCTGGTCCAGGGGGTCACGAAGAGTCGGACACGACTAAACGACTAAACAACATTGAAGTGTGTATGTTAAACATTTGAAAATTTAATAAAATATAATAATAATAAAATTAGAGGGCAGCTTCCTAAGCTTCTGTGCTCCGGGCTTTTTGACAGGGGTCTCTTCCGGAGGGAGATGCAATTCTGTCAGCATCTCCCAATTTGATAAGGTCTTATTATTAATAATTATTAAGTCAATGTATTTATTCGCTGGCTTTCTTGCTGGGATTCAAGGTGGCTGGCAGAATTTTTTTTAAAAAACATTGTTATAAAATACAAAGAAATAAAAAGAAACCAGTTACAAGCCGTAGCCACAATAAACCGAAACACACTGAGAACCAGCATCAGAGATCGCCCTGACAGCAGTCCAGCACCCTAATTTTCAAAGATCTGTCAAATACAAAGGTTTTGATCTCCTGGTGGACGAGAACAAGGAGGGAGCCAATCTAACCTCTCTTGGGAGGGAATTCTACCATCTGGGGGCAGCCACAGAAAGGCTCTCTCTCGAGTCACTACAAAACTTGCCTCTAATCAGGGTGGATAAAAATCAATGATAAAAAAAAAAACCCAACGGATTTTTTTTTATTTAAATTGGATTTTTAAAATAAAATGCTTTTGGAGGAAGAATCTTTCTAAAGAGAGTTTTCTATTTAAGTTACATTATAGTCCAGAGGCTATTCATCAGGAAATAAGGATTTGTTTTAAGTTTTTTATGTGTGCTAAAACTCAGTCTAAGTTTTGCTTTTTTCATAGTTTAAACAAATCAGTTAACAAACATGGATACATATATTGTTTTAGTTAAATAAATTGTTCAAATTGTTTTTAAGGAAATGATTATTTTTCTCCTTCTGATAAAGTACAGCAGAAAAGTTGTCCAAATATGAACAGTTAACTTATTAAACCTCACAAGAGTTTCATAATTATCTGTCTATGTATTTCTACTAGTAGAACCAATTCAGTAATTTTTGATATAACTGTAAAAACTACTCTGAAACTACTTTTTTCATCAACAATCTGGCTTCTGCATGCTCAGTTGGTGCATTGTGATAGGAATTTTATAGTCTTAGATATATGGTAATGTTCATAACCGCACGTACATAGATCAGCACAGGAAGACCAACCTGGAACCATTTTGATTCCTAAACTGAGCAAATGTTTTCTCTGCAAGGTCAAAATGGAAAAGCCTCCCCATTGTCTTTTCCTTCACAAATCCTGTCTTAAGGGTATGTCTGTGTTTGAATAGGGTGTGAGCCTGTGACCTGGCCCAGGAACTAAGTATTTATCATTACAAAAGACTGGCCAGGCTACCCAGGGTATCCAGTCAAGTAACCTGCCAGACAGGAGATAAACAAGGACAGGAGAAAAACAACATTCAAATTTCTGTTTTAGACCGCCTTTTCTGTGATGTAGGTATGATGTATCTGAGGGGTGGTCTTAGGTTACACCCCTTCTGTGATGTATGTATGATGTTTCTACAGGGTGGCAATTTCAAAAGTCTTTATAAGGCCTTGCGCGCCATTTTTCTAGGTCCCTCCTCTCTCCTGCAGGTGAGGGGAGCACCCTGTTTCAACAGATCAATAAAGATCAAGCTTACTAGCTGCTTTGCTTCTCAATATTCTCTGGTTGGCCTCTGTTATTTTCTCCTACCAATAGGGAACCTATGTAAGGACTGTATATGGGCTCTTGGATACCCCATAAGGGAAAATGGCAATTTTTATTTACAATAACATCCCTCTCTGGTCCTGTCGAGATGCCCCATGTGCCCTGAAGACAGGGGAAGACTGATGTGGAAAAGGGGAGGATTGGCCAAGGCTGAATGCACAAAGCAAATCCTTAAGAATCATCCATGTAACTGAAGTCACATTTGCCCACATTCATTGGGAAAATATCTGATGCGCATGGAGCAAACTCGCTGCCAGATCCAATCAGCACCCCAGAACGTATTTTAATTATCTGCCACACTGGTTGCAGTTTGGAGGTGTTGAAAGGTCAACGTTTACGTCGGAAGGTTTTTGTTTAGCCTGTTCATTAATTGGGGGAGCGGTGGTTTCTTGCATTTTTTGAGGGGAGGCACACCACATCCCACATTAAAGGGGCTTTCAAAAGGCACACACAAAATAAAACGAGGAAAACAAAGCCTCCCATTATGGAAACCATAAATAAAGGATCTAAGGGAGTCAGATGATACATAAATTAAGGCGGCAGGGATCGCTGCAATAGCCACAAAGACACACTCAATGAACAGATACGTAGCCGTGTTGGTCTGCCATAGTCAAAAAAAAATAAAAAAATAAAATCTTCCAGTAGCACCTTAAAGACCAACTAAGTCAGTTCTTGGTATGAGCTTTCGTGTGCATGCACACTTCTTCAGATACACTGAAACAGAAGTTTCCAGACCCTTCTATATAGTGAGAAGGTGGGGAGGGGTATTACTCAGAAGGCTGGTGGGAATGGGTGATTGGCAGATAGCTGTGATGAGCCTGTTGACGACTCTTAACGACTGCAATAGGTCTTACAGGAAGAAGCAAGGGGTGAAAAGGTGAAAAATGGCTTTGTCATGTATAATGAGATAAGAATCCAAGGTCTTTGTTCAGGCCAGGTTTCTCCATGGTTTTAAGTTTGGTGATTAGTTGTAATTCAGCAGCTTCTCTTTCCAGTCTATTTCTGAAATTCCTTTGTAGTAAAACAGCTACTTTGAGATCTTGTATAGAATGTCCTGGGAGATTGAAGTGTTCTCCTACTGGTTTCTCTGTCTTGTGATTCCTGATGTCCGATTTATGTCCGTTTATTCTTTGGCGTAAGGTCTGGCCTGTTTGTCCAATATAGAGAGCTGAAGGACACTGTTGGCATTGAAGCTCATACCAAGAACTGACTTAGTTGGTCTTTAAGGTGCTACTGGAATAATTTTTTTTTTGTTTTTTTGTTTTGACACTCAATGAAGCGAAGGCCGAGAGCAATGAAAAGCTCGCTTCAGACATTAGCCCATCGCCACATGACTTTGCTGGCTGGGGCTGATGGGACTTGTAGTCCAAATATCAGGAGGGCGCTAGGTTCACCTAGCAGCAATGTTGTTTTCTGAAGCCTTCTATTTCATACATGGAAAACGTAATCAGGAAACTCATACGGCCTCAGTCCAGTATATCTGAAGGAGAGTCTCCACGCCCATCGTTCAGCCCGGACACTGAGGTCCAGCTCCAAGGGTCTTCTGCCGGTTCCCTCGCTGCGAGAAGCCAAGTTACAGGGAAGCAGGCAGAGGGCCTTCTCGGTAGTGGCACCCGTTCTGTGGAACACCCTCCCATCAGATGTCAAGGAAATAAACAACTATCTGACTTTTAGAAGACATCTGAAAGCAGCCCTGTTTAGGGAAGTTTTTAATGTGTGATATTTTAATGTATTTTTAATCTTTGTTGGAAGCCGCCCAGAGTGGCTGGGGAAGGTGTCAAAGAAGGATAGAACATTCTTTATGTATGCTACAACAGCAGCAAGAACTCTTATAGCAAAGTACTGGAAGACACAAGATTTACCCACCGTGGAAGAGTGGCAGATGAAAGTGATGGACTACATGGGCTTGGCAGAGATGACGAGCAGAATCCGAGACCAGGGAAGAGCAACGGCGGAAGAAGATTGGAAAAAATTTAAAGACTATTTAAAGAAGTATTCAAAAATTAGTGAATGTTAGATTGATGCGGAATGAGAAAAGATAGGGGTTAATAGCGATAATGGTTAAGTGGAAGAAATTGAATGTTTTTACAATTAATTTGAAAATAAGGGAGGGATTTGTTAATTAATTAATTTGACATGAGAATGCAGAAATGGGAGGTATGAGGAAGTCGGGAGAGTAAGGAACATGAAACTAAGAGTCTGAAATTATACGTGTTGTATGTTCTTTTATTGCTTTATTTTGTTTTGTTATGGATGGAAAATTGAATAAAATTTATTTTAAAAAAAACAGAGTGGCTGGGGAAGACCAAGCAAGATGGGCGGGGTATAAATTATTATTATTATTATTATTATTATTATTATTATTATTATATGAACCACAGCTCTTGCTGGGATGCAGGATTTCAGATTGCAGGTGTTGGAACCATGCGTTGCAGGGACTGCAGCTCCCATGAGCTCCATCCAGATTAGCCAATGGTCAGGGAGGATGGGAACTGTAGTCGAACAACAACTGGGGACCCATGACTGAAGAGACGGATGCGCCTTCAAGCTCTACTCTACAATAGCATCATTGAATGGAAAAGAGTAGCATCATGGAGACAGCATTCCGACCTTCTCTGACACCCTAGCTTTCTGCTTGCAGTGAGTTATTCTACATTTACATTCTGCAGCAATGCATCCTGCTCTGTTATGGAGGGTCCCTTAACTCTCAAGTGAGTTTTTAGGGGCCACAGGGGCTGCCTAGGACAGGAGCGGGCAGGAAAGCCCTATTGGCCATGTGACCTGTTCTATTAAGGCAAGTCGTATTTGCATTTGAATGGAAACGTAATTCTGAAGCGAAAGGTTCTCTCCATCTCTCCTTTTTAAGAATCCGTGGCACCTGGGTGCACAAAACAGCTTATTGGGAGTGATTTGGTGATGTCACATGGAAGATGGAGCAAGCTTGTTTTCTCCTGCTCTGGAGGGTAGGACTCGAACCCGTGGCTTCAAGTTACAAGAAAGGAGATTCCTATAAAACATGAGGAAGAAGTTTCTGACAGTCGGAGCAGTTCGACAGTGGAATGGACTTCCTCAGGAGGTTGTGGACTCGGTCCTTCCTTGGAGGTCTTTAAGCAGAGGTTAGATGGTCATCTGTCAGGGATACTTTAGATGAGATTCCTGCATTACAGAGGGTTGGCCTAGATGACCCCTGGGGTCCCTTCCAATTCTACAATTCTATGATTTCTAGGATGTCACTATTTGTGGGTTGGGATTCAATCACATAACAGCCAATTCAGCTTGTGGAAGTGAGGTTGATTTGGAGTCCATTTAAATTATTATTATTATTATTATTATTATTATTATTATTATTATTATTATTATTTATACCCAACCCTCCCCAACCAAGACCGGTCTCAGGGCGGCTAACACCAAATATAAAAACAATTGATTGAAATACAGCTTTAAAAAAGGAGATTAAAATACAACATTAAAACATTAAAATGCAGCCTCATTTCAGTGGAAACTCAATCAAAAATTTTTTTGGGGGGGATAAAAACGTCAAGTCTTCACCAAGGCCAACTATCCAGACTGGTCCTACATGGGCCAGAAAAAAGCCAGGGAAGTCCCCAAACAGGAGTTCCAACACAGAAGGAGAAAGGAAAAAAGAAAGAAAGAGGGGGAGGGAATCAAACTGATTCCAAGCCACAGGCCAGGCGGAACAACTCTGTCTTTCAGGCCCTGCGGAAAGAAATCAGATCCTGCAGGGCCCTGGTCTCATGAGACAGAGCGTTCCACCAGGCCGGAGCCAGTGTAGAGAAGGCCCTGGTTCTGGTTGAGGCTAATCTGACTTCCTTAGGGCCCGGGACCTCTAGAGTGAATATTAATAGTGTGAGGACAGGCCTTCGGAGATTCAGAGGCAGCACATTCCCAATTATCAGATGCTGGTGTCATCTCCTTCGGGTCCTGCAGGTGAACTTCTAAGGAGAATTACGCTGGTCAGCACCACAAGTTCAAATGCTGGAGACGACGGACCTGGGGCCTGCTCCCCCAAGACAATCCTTGCGTTTTGTTTTGCTAAAACGAGAAGCGGGATGTGTGCACCGTTCACACCCGGCTGATGCGTCCTTGCCATAAGGCAGCCTTGCAGAACGAAGGAAAAATCTTTCTGCACTCATCACGAGTGTGTGCCTGGCCATGTCATTCTAGGAGAGCATCTTTCCAGCTCCTGCTGCTGCCGTAATTTCTTCTCTGCTGCTAGACGTCGCCTGTCAGTGCGATTAGCGCAACGACTGGCTGGGAAAGTTTGGGGGAACGTAGGTTACGAGATGAGAAAGTGTGGTTAAGTTCAAAAGACACAGAGAGCCTGGTTTCAAAGAGACAAGAGGGAGATAAAAGAGGTTTGCAGGATGGCAGCTGACTCCCCGCAACCTGCTTTCTGGAGCAAGATAGCTTGTGACCGATCTTGGGTTAACCCAGCATATTTGGGGGCTGGATGATCTCTATTATTGCACACAACTTAACACAAGTCAACCTGCAGGGCCTTTTAAGCGAGGTGGCCTTGGTTGATCTCGGTTTAGCGGAGAACAGAAATACAGTCATACCTCGGGATGAATACGCTTCGGGTAGGCAAATTCGGTTTGCGCTCTGCGGCGACCCGGAAGTAATGGAGCGTGTTACTTCCGGGTTTCGCCGCATGCACATGCACAGATCGTTAAAATGACATCACGCGCATGTGAAGAAGCGCCGAAACGTGACCCGCGCACGTGCAAACTTAGGTACTCTATTCCGAACTTAAAAATGGAAAGCGTAGTGCTGGTGGTCAACAAAAAAGGTTTAAAGACTGTATCAAGGCAAATCTTTAAAAATGTAGTATAAACACCAACAATTGGGAAACACTGGCCTGCGAGTGCTCCAGCTGGAGAACATCCTTTACCAAAGGTGTCATGGGCTTTGAAGACACTCGAACTCAGGATGCAAGGGAGAAACACACTAAGAGGAAGGCACGCTTGGCAAATCCACACCGTGATCAACTCCCGCCCTGAAACCAATGTCCCCACTGTGGAAGGACGTGTGGATCCAGAATTGGCCTCTACAGTCACTTAAGGACTCATTGTTAAAACTGTGTTTATGGAAGACAATCTTATTCGGCTACGAGGGATCGCCAAAGAAGATATTTATTGTATTGTTATTTCTAGTGTAAGCTGCTGTGGTTACTTACTAAGTAGAAAAGTAGAGCATTAATAATAACACTAATAATAATAATAATAATAATAATAATAATAATAATAATAATAATTGTACCCTGCCCATCTAATTGGGTTGCCCCAGGCACTCTGGGTGGCTTCCAGCACATACAAAATGATAACAAAGCATTAGAAAATAAATGAAAATAAAACAAAGGAGTCCCTCTACTCATTCTCTCCATGCTAACACCTTCCTTGTTCATATTTCCACCCCCTCCTAAATTTTCTGGCGGACCCCTCCCAGCCCCAACAATTCGTCCTCACGGGCTGAGATTTACAATGGATTAGGAATCGGACCAGCTTTATTTATTGTTTTCATTCCCCCTCCCTCGACCCCATTGATTCCGCCACTACCCTGCTTAACCCCATGAATATTTGACAAGCATTTCAAACTCAGTTTCCACCTGCATGCATTATTTAATGGACAACAACAACAAAAAAAACCCTTCCTTGTTAATGCACATGGGGCAAGAGGGTTCGCTGCATTAGAAGATGACCTCGCGGCTGACCCCCGCATTGAACGTGCTCTCCTGAGCTGTTAATACAACAGATGTGCCGAAGATGGGGAGGTCTAGGGCAAATTGTCTGCAGGAATATGCCCTCACGCTGCCTAGAGAGTTGCATGTGATTAAGAGGTCACGGGGTCATCCCACTTGGTTAGGGATGTCGGAGGAGGTTGTTCAGCCCACATTTTTAAGCAAATCCACCTATTTTGTACTTCCCAGACTGATATGGAGATCAGGGTACTGCTACCCATTGGTTTTAACAATGCTTTGAATTTTGCAATGCCGTCCTCAGCAAACACACACACACACAAAGCAGAAAACACAGGGAAGTGTGAAGAACAACAACAACAACAACAGCGTGTTTTAGTTTTAAATGCAAACAAAAATGCACATTCCAGCATAAATGCATGCTTTGGGATGAAATGTGTTCAAAATTTGCGTCTCTCTCTCTTTTTCTGAGATGTCTGTCCTGGCTCTTCCAACAATCAGCTTCATTGGATGTCCATGAATTCCAGCGTTTCCAGAAATACCGTATTTTTTGCTCCATAAGACTCACTTTTCTCCTCCTAAAAAGTAAGGGGAAATGTGTGTGCGTCTTACGGAGCGAATGCAGGCTGCGCAGCTATCCCAGAAGCCAGAACAGCAAGAGGGATTGCTGCTTTCGCTGCACAGCGATCCCTCTTGCTGTTCTGGCTTCTGAGATTCAGAATTTTTTTTTTCTTGTTTTCCACCTCCAAAAACTAGATGCGTCTTGTGGTCTGGTGCGTCTTATAGAGCGAAAAATACAGTAAGTATCCGCACAAAATGTTAAAAAACATGTAGCTAGGGACTAGTTTCACATTCTGTCAGCTAAAACCAGAGACTGAAAAGCAGATGATAATGATGATTATATTCGTATCCCACCCATCTGACTAGATTTCCCCAGCCACTCTGGGTAGCTTCCGACATACATTAATATATTATTATTATTATTATTATTATTATTATTATTATTATTATTATTTATACCCAGCCACTCTGGGCAGCTCCCAACAGAATATTAAAAACACGATAAAACATCAAACATTCAAAACTTCCCTAAACAGGGATGCCTTCAGATGTCTTCTAAAAGTCAGATAGTTACTTATCACCTTGGCATATGATGGGAGGGCGTTCCACAGGGTGGGTGCCACCACCAAAAAGGCCCTCTGCCTGGTTCCCTGTAACCTCACTTCTCGCAGGGAGGGAACCGCCAGAAGTCCTTCAGAGCTGGACCTCAATGTCTGGGCTGAACGATGGGGGTGGAGACGCTCCTTCAGGTATACTGGGCAGAGGCTATTTTAGGGCTTTAAAGGTCAGCACCAACACTTTAAATTGAGCTCAGAAATGTACTGGGAGCCAATGTAGATCTTTCGGGACTGGTGTTATGTGGTCTTGGTGGCCACTCCCAGTCACCAGTCTAGCTGCCACATTCTGGATTAGTTGTAGTTTCCAGGTCACCTTCAAAGGTAGCCCCACGTAGAGCGCACTGCAGTAGTCCAAGCGGGAGATAACTAGAGCATGCACCACTCAAGCCAAATACTTAAACACACAGATGTGGTAACAGCATCCTAAGAACACAGGAAGGCACCAAATACAGAATTCACATACGTTTTAACAGATGTCGCCCCATCATTCTGGTTCCCTCTTTCTGAATTCCTTCTACTTCTAAAAAGAAATCTCATGCTAGGCCTGTTCTGATCTCCCCCTCTGGTCCTGGGTCTCCATCTTGGCACCAGAATTTTTATTTCAAGTGTTGCGTCCCGCCTGCAGCATTTTGGCAGCTTTGAGATTTTTATTATCTTTTAAAGTCAGTATAGACTCTTTTGACACACCCACACCAAGATCTTTGTTGTTTGCCAGTGTTTCCCCCATCTGCAGACCGTAACATTTCGCCATATGGGTCTTGTGAGGATGGTGTGGTCATCGGCCGTCTGCAGCGAGTGCCGAGGGCGGAAAAATTCCAAGTTACATCATCTGCAGGGCTGTTTTCTGCCCAAAAAGAGGGAAAGTGCAAGGACTCTCTCCAGTGGGATGATGAGGTGGCAGAAAGACTAGTGGGAGGGGTGTAGGAAACGAGAACACCCCAGCCAGTAGTTTGGGAGACGGCAACTGCAAAGGCATGTTTCCTTGAATTGCGGCTGCAATGGCGAAAGGCTCATCAGCCTGGGAGGGAACCACCAGCTGGCGGGGAAAAGATGATGTAGAATTATTTTTGTGCACTGAAATCACGTCTGGGACTTATGGCAGGCCGTTGTCATTGGGATGAAGGAGCCAAAACGATGCTGTTCTCGGAGAACTCTCAGGCACCAGCGGAAGGATGCGCAAGTCATTTATCACTTATCCTAACAATGAATTCATTCTCCCGGTGCTGGATTCCTTACGAGGGAAGGGCGAATGTGTCAAATTTGGTTTTCCAGAAGGAGATCTACAACGACGCATTCAGAACAAGGCCCTGTTTAGCCTTGCTGATAAAAAGAAGAAGAAACCCAAAAGACTTGCACAACAAAATATTATTTAAGGAGTTGAGCAAGCCTGGCTTATGAGCTAATTATTTAGCTTGGCTATGTGACAGGTCCAGTGATAACTGCCTGAGAGGGTGAGGAATTTTCTAAGCGCTAAAAGTCGAGAAAGCCATTGTGTTATGGCATCAAGGACCGGGAAGGGCCTGTTTGATTTGTGAGTGTGCCCTTCTGTCCTTCTCCCGTGTGTGAATTATCCTACCCAACTAACTTGAGTAGACATTTCTACTTAGCAAGTAACAATCCTGATTGGGGCCTGAAAACAACACTGGCCTTCCACAACAGGAATATCCAGTGTAAGGTAAAGGTAAAGGGACCCTTGACCATTAGGTCCAGTTGCAGACGACTCTGGGGTTGCAGCGCTCATCTCGCTTTATTGGCCGAGGGAGTTGGCGTACAGCTTCCGGGTCATGTGGCCAGCATGACTAAGCCGCTTCTGGTGAACCAGAGCAGCGCACGGAAACGCTGTTTACCTTCCCGCTGCAGAGGTACCTATTTATCTACTTGCACTGGTGTGCTTTTGAACTGCTAGGTTGGCAGGAGCAGGGACCGAGCAACGGGAGCTCACCCCGTCACGGGGATTCGAACCGCCGACCTTCTGATCAGCAAGTCCTAGGCTCTGTGGTTTAACCCACAGTGCCATCTAATGCGGTGCCTTCCAAATAATTTTGGACTACAACTCCCACCATCCCATGCTGGCAGGGGCTGATGGGAGTTGTAGTCCACAACATTCTGGATGTTCCCACATTGGCGGCCCCTGTCTGCGCAGCACTGGAATTTTTAAAGAAGTCAAGATACTGTCTTCTACTAACTCAGGCCATCATACTCAGTAGTATTGACACGGACTGGTAGCAGCTCTCCAGAAAGTTGCAAAAAGGAATCTCTCTCACAGTCCTATCTGTACTGGCCAGGAATGGAACCTGGGAACCTGTAAAGCATGTGATACAGGACTTAGCTAAGGGACTTCTGCTCAATGAGACTTCTTTTTTGGGGGGGGGGCGGGCGGGCGACAAATGCCATGGAGAAATCAGAAGAAAATGTGCAGATTTAATGTATCTCCATATGTTTGCTGTGATGGCCTGGGATTCCGATTCAGAGGATGAACCAGAGGAATCCCAGCCTGCACAGGAGTCCCCGCCTCCAGGGCCGGCTAAACTGGGGCAAGGCCTAGATGCTGAAGAGCCGGCACCTGTGGCAGAGCACCAGGAGCTGGCCCCAGGTGAAACCCTTCTGGCCCCAGAGGTGCTTGAGGACTCAGTGGCGTCAGGTGAGCCTCCTCCAGGGCCCAGTAACCCTTCGGCCTCTCCTGATCTGCAGAGGCTTAGGGCAGAGAGGCGAAGGGAACTGGTTGCTCCCAGGAGGAGTGCTCGCCTTAAGGCCAGAGGAGGCGGGGCTCCTGGGGGCCGGGACCGCCCCCGGCCTTAGAAGAGGATAAAAGCCCAGTCAGCCCGGCCCCAGGTTGCGGGAGCAACGTCGTTGTTGGCTTCGGACCTTCCTGTGCTCCTGTTCCCTGCTCGGCCTCCTGTTCCTGATCATCCGGTGTTCCTGTTCCCTGCTCGGTCTCCTGTTCCAGCGTTCCTGTTCCCCGCCCGGCTCTCCGCCTCGGACCTCGCCCCTCTTCGTGTGGACTCTGCTTACGCCCACGGTACCTTACCCCCAGGACCAGCACATTTGCTTTGCTTAAAGTAAAGGTAAAGGGACCCCTGACCATTAGGTCCAGTCGTGACTGACTCTGGGGTTGTGGTGCTCATCTTGCTTTATTGGCCGAGGGAGCCGGCATACAGCTTCCAGGTCATGTGGCCAGCATGACTAAGCCGCTTCTGGCGTTTCAGAGCAGCGCACGGAAACGGCGTTTACCTTCCCGCTGGAGCAGTACCTATTTATCTACTTGCACTTTGAGGTGCTTTCGAACTGCTAGGTTGGCAGGAGCAGGGACCGAGCAACAGGAGCTCACCCCGTCGCAGAGATTCAAACCGCCGACCTTCTGATCAGCAAGTCCTAGGCTCTGTGGTTTAACCCACAGCGCCACCTTGAAAAATCCAGGGATTATTTTGGTGAATAGAATAGAACAGAATAGAGTCAAGTTGGAAGGGACCCAAGGGTCATCTAGTCCAACCCCCTGCAATGCAGGAATCGAACACTGCTCCAGACCCATGAGGTCTAGAAACTTGAAAAATAAATAAATCTACAAGTTTCAGGATAGTGACTTTCACAACCAGGAAGGAGTTTCAGCGCAAGAAGTTTAAGCAAATGCACAGAAAGTCCAGGTATGTACTGAACGCAGCACAAAAAACCCAGGCACCAGAGATTCATGATACACAGCCATGAAACCTTAGAGTGCAGGATTGCCTCCCGGGGCGGGAGAGTTTTAGCACTTCAACCTCTTGGAATTAGGCGAGCGTATAACATCACTATGAACAAATATCGTCTGGCAGAGACATACAGCTCAGATGACCTAATATTAACTCTTTCTCTCAGGCCTCTCCTCCCAGAGAGGTCCCAGAGCATTTGCAAAGCAAATGTGGAGGATCTGGAAACGAGGACGTCCGAAAACATTCTGCCAAAAACATCTATATCTGCGCAGTATCCGCTCAAAACGCATTTCCCAAACATTCATCCGAATGCAGGAGGGGAGATTTACAAGCAAGGATCAAGTTTTCCTGGTTTTTGCCAATTCTGTTTGCAAAAGCCCTTCCCTAATTGACTGCCACCCTCTGCTTCTTCCATTTTCAGAGCTTGGCTGGAAGAGGAAAAAATAGTGGGTGGGGAAAAGATTAGGCATGAATTGTCCCCTACGGAATTTGTTTCCGACATCCCAACTTTCCGACATGGAGCTCAGGACAGCCAGCCAGCACACAGTCACACAGAGCACAGAACCTAAGGATGTTAAGAAGAGTCTGGCCTGCTGGATCACACCAATAGTCCTTCTAGACCAGCATCCTCTTCCCACAGTATTATTATTATTATTATTATTATTATTATTATTATTAAATTTTATTTATACCCTGCCCTCCCCAGCCAAGACTGGGCTCAGGGCGGCTAACACCGGTATAAAAACAATTGATTGAAATACAGTGGTACCTCGGGTTACATACGTTTCAGGTTACATACGCTTCAGCTTACACACTCCGCTAACCCAGAAATAGTGCTTCAGGTTAAGAACTTTGCTTCAGGATGAGAAAAGAAATCGGGCTCCGGCGGCGCAGCAGCAGGAGGCCCCATTAGCTAAAGTGGTGCTTCAAGTTAAGAACAGTTTCAGGTTAAGTACGGACCTCCGGAACGAATTAAGTACTTAACCTGAGGTACCACTGTACAACTTAAAAACAAGATTAAAATACAGCATTAAAATGCAGCCTCATTTCAGTAGGAACTCAAATCAAAAACTTTTTGGGGATGAAAACGTCAAATCTTCACCAAGGCCAACTATCCAGACTGGTCCTATATGGGCCAGAAAAAAACCAGGGAAGTCCCCAAATGGGAGTTCCAAAACAGAAGGAGAAAAGAGAAAGGAAAATGGGGAAGGGTATCAATTTGATTCCAAGCCAAAGGCCAGGCAGAACACAACTCTGTCTTACAGGCCCTGCAGAATTAAATCAGATCCTGCAGGGCCCTGGTCTCATGAGACAGAGCGTTCCACCAGGCTGGAGCCAGTGTTGAAAAGGCCCTGGATCTGGTTGAGGCTAATCTGACTTCCTTAGGGCCCGGGACCTCGAGGGTGTTGCTATTTATGGACCTTAAGGTCCTCCGTGGGGCATACCGGGAGAGGCGGTCCCGTAGGTACGAGGGTCCTAGGCCATGAAGGGCTTTAAAGGTTAAGACCAGCACCTTGAACCTGACCCTGTACTCCACCGGGAGCCAGTGCAGCTGGAAAAGCACTGGGTGAATATGCTCCCATGGCAGGGACCCCGTGAGGAGCCTCGCTGCAGCATTTTGCACCCGCTGGAGTTTCTGGGACAGCTTCAAGGGCAGCCCCGCGTAGAGCGAATTACAGTAGTCAAGCCTGGAGATGACCATCGCATGGATCACTGTGGCCAGGTCAGGGCGGGAAAGGTAAGGGACCACCTGCCAATCGGATGCCCCAATGGGAAGCCCACACACTGAACCTGGGTGAAATAGACCCTTTCCCCGCTCACTCTCTTCCAGAAAATGAGATCCTGAGAAATGACTTGAACAAGGAGATGAAACCACATGTTACAGTGAAGAAAGAGGGGAAGTGCTGTTCACACATGACAAGTGCTGTACACATGTACAAAAAGTCTGCAAAGATGTTTGTGTGAATCACTGGACGTGTGGTGAATTCGAAAAACCAACACAAAAACCGACGGAATGAATGTATATTACAGATCAGATGTGCAGCTGCCCACACGTTCAATGCTTGGGACATTATTGCAGTCAAACCAACAATCCATGTTTTCCCAGATAGGCATATGAAGGGGCGGAGGGTCACAGAGCTTTCCTGTAAAGTTTGCTAGAGAGACCTCTTGTGAGGTCACTTCCTTTGTCTGCCATGGCAGGAAACTGTGACACTACATACCTCCTTCTTGTATTGGAAACTCTCTTTCTGCATCATCCCTCCAAGCTGACCACACGTGCGTGTCTGAACCTTGCAGCGCAGACACCATTTGGAATTTAGGATTTTGTACTGTTGTAACTTAGATAGTAGTTATAAACCAGGGGTCAGCAATCTTTGTCAGCCGTGGGCCGGTCCACTGTCCCTCAGACCATTTTTTGGGGGAAATGAACAAATTCCTTTGTCCCACAAATAACCCAGAGATGCATTTTAAATAAAGGCACACATTCTACTCATGTAAAAACATGCTGATTCCCGTACTGTCCGCGAGCTAGATTGAGAAGGCGATTGGGCAGCATCCAGCCCCTGGGCTTCAGGTTGCCTAACCCTGTTAAAAACCTGCCTTCCTTTTGCTACTGTAACTGTTGCTTCAAGACATAGATTCTGTAAGTAAATACTACTTTTACTTCTTTACAAAACACTACAGTGGTACCTCAGGTTACATACGCTTCAGGTTACAGACTCCGCTAACCCAGAAATAGTACCTTGGGTTAAGAACTTTGCTTCAGGATGAGAACAGAAATCGTGCTCTGGCGGCGCGGTGGCCCCATTAGCTAAAGTGGTGCTTCAGGTTAAGAACAGTTTCAGGTTAAGAACGGACCTCTGGAACGAATTAAGCACTTAACCCGAGGCACCACTGTATGTGTGCATATGTGCACATGTTATTTTTAAGTGGGGGGTGGAGGGATGCATTAAAGGGGTTAACACCAGGGAAAATCCAGCCTGCCTTCCAAGCACCGTGGATTATTGTTTCTCGAAGGTTAAATCAATCTTGTCTTAACTTCCGCATTTAAAACTGCAAAAGACGGTACTTGCTCGTGTGAGCAAGGAAGGACAATAAAAATATATTCTCTCCTAGTGCCTAAATCCATTCCTACAGAATGTGCCCATGTATGATCCTATGCAATATTCTAGAAACGGTCACAAAACCCAAACTGATTGATGGAAAGTTATTGCCCTATTTGGACCCTGCTGCACCTGTCCGTAACCTAAGCCTGATGCTGTCCTACATTGACCTGACCTGACCGAGACCTTTCGCACCACAATTCTTGATGTTTCTTTCTCCTGGGTTGTGATCCACCCCTTTGCCTCTGCTCTGCACGTTTGTCTCGCCTAACCAGCCCTCCAAATTATCTCAGCAGCACACAGCCCCGCGCTGGTACTTGTGGAAATAAAAAGTTTACGTCCTGACATTTAAAGATGCTGCCAGCATATTAATAGCCTGCTGGGTTGAAAATAACACTGGCTTAGCCTGCAAATACCTTGAGACTCACAAGTCATAAACACCGTTGCTTTTTATAGTAGAATTAAATATTTGGCCTTGGGGGTTATTAAACAGGGATGGGCACGTATCCTGCTATACAGCGGACATCTCTGTATGTGAAGGGCTGAATGATCATACTTCCTTCCAAATTTGCTTCTATATATATGTTATCACATACATCACATGATAATATCATATACTGCACATATATAAGTGTGATATATATGTTATCACAGCGAAATCCTGCGCATATCTTTGGTTTGTCCTCCTTTGGGAGGGACGCGGGTGGCGCTGTGGTCTAAACCACTGAGCCTCTTGGGCTTGCTGATTGGAAGGTCGGCGGTTCGAATCCCTGCGACGGGGTGAGCTCCCTTTGTTGTCCCTGCTCCTGCCAACCCAGCAGTTCAAAAGCACACCAGTGCAAGTAGATAAATAGGTACCGCTGTGGTGGGAAGGTAAATGGCGTTTCTGTGCACTCTGGCACTCGTCACGGTCCTCCGTACGCCAGTAGCGGTTCAGTCCTGCTGGCCACATGTCCTGGAAAACTGTCTGTGGACAAACGCCGTCTCCATCGGCCTGAAAGCGAGATGAGCACCGCAACCCCATAGATGATTTTGACTGGATTTAACTGCCCAGGGATCCTTTATCTTTTTTTACCCTCTTTTGGGGTGACACAATGACGTCCAACTCCCCCCCCCAACACCCTGACCTCACTATCACTTTGCCCCTCCCAATGTGGGTCACTGCTACAGCTCTGCCCCACCAGGTGAGGTGCTAAAAGGTAGGGCAAAATTTACACCTCTCCAACCCTGAAACCCCTTGATCTCAGCAGGGAGTGCTCACAATCACTAAATCAAAATATGAAGTTTTAAGGCTAGTTGACCAACTAATACTCCCTCCACACCACTTGAGATTCCTTTAAAATCTCAAGCATGCCCCTTCACCCACTCAATCCTATTTCCTCCCCATACATGCTCCAGGGACTTAACATACACCAGCTTTAAGGACTTACTACTTACATATAAGGGGACGCGGGTGGCGCTGTGGGTAAAACCTCAGTGCCTAGGACTTGCCGATCGTATGGTCGGCGGTTCGATTCCCCGTGGCGGGGTGAGCTCCCGTCTTTCGGTCCCAGCTCCTGCCCACCTAGCAGTTCGAAAGCACCCCTAAGTGCAAGTAGATAAATAGGTACCGCTTTATAGCGGGAAGGTAAACGGCGTTTCCGTGTGCTGCGCTGGTGCTGGCTCGCCAGAGCAGCTTCGTCACGCTGGCCACGTGACCCGGAAGTGTCTCCGGACAGCCTCTTAAGTGAGATGGGCGCACAACCCTAGAGTCGGACACAACTGGCCCGTACGGGCAGGGGTACCTTTACCTTTACTTACATATAAGCTCCCGTTGTGAGCTTATATGTAAGTAGTTGTGAGCTCCCGTTGCTCGGTCCCAGCTCCTGGCAACCTAGCAGTTCAACCTAGCAGTTTATCTACGCCAGTGCAAGTAGATAAATAGGTACCGCTCCAGCAGGAAGGTGAACGGCGTCTCCGTGCGCTGCTCTGGTTTGCCAGAAGCGGCATAGTCATGCTGGCCACATGACCCGGAAGCTGTATGCCGGCTCCCTTGGCCAATAAAGAGAGATGAGCGCTGCAACCCCAGAGTCGTATGCGACTGGACCTAATGGTCAGGGGTCCCTTTACCTTTACTTACATATAAGGCCCAGAGCAACTCTGGAGTAGCTTCCCTACGCTCCTTTCCCTGGTAAGAGCATTGCAACTAACAAATACAACCCAGCGAGTTTTGCCGTGGGCTGATTACTGCCGTGTAGCAACATGGAGGTGGGCTTTCTCAGTGGTGGCCCCAGAAGCAAGGAATGCTCTCCTTGCTGAAATATGAGAGACCTCCATCAGTATTGGTATTCTGCCAGCTCTTGAAGACACACCTGTTTAAGACAAGCGTTGGTTTGCTCTCCTGACCTAAACCTCCTGTTTTACTTGGCTTTTTGCAATCATGGTGCAGTTGTAATGGCCCTTTTAGCGTGTGTACATTTAACTGTTGGTTTTTATTCCAGTGTTTCAGTGGTGCTTTTTCGCTGTGCCTTTTAATTATGTCGTTGTTATTTTGCAATAGGCTTTATACTTGCAAGCAGCTTAGAAGCCACGTCGGCGACTAAGCAACCTGTGAATTAATTTACCGCTACTGTTATTATTGATTACCATTAACAACGTCAGCAACATGAAAATCCCTGCCGTCCTGTCATGATCTCATCCTGTTGGGAGCACAATAGCAGAGATCATCAGCGTGTGACTCTGTTATGGGCATGGATGACAGCAGACTCCGATTGCCTGGAGGACCCAGTCAGCTGGGAACTAGCTGTCAGCGAGGAAGATGGCTGAGATTTGACAGCTGGAGGAGTTCGAAGGAAAAATGGTTCTCAATGAGTATTTCCCCCCTGTGTAGGCCTGGATTAAGGAAGACCAACTTTTCTGCTTATTTCTCCTCATACAGTGGTACCTCGGGTTAAATACTTAATTCGTTCCGCAGGTCCGTTCTTAACCTGAAGCACCACTTTAGCTAATGGGGCCTCCTGCTGCCACCGCGCCGCTGGAGCACATTTTCTGTTCTCATCCTGAAGCAAAGTTCTTAACCTGAAGCACTATTTCTGGGTTAGCGGAATCTGTAACCTGAAGCGTATGTAACCTGAAGCGTATGTAACCCGAGGTACCACTGTATTTTATGGTATTTTTGTTCCGTTTACCTCTGTAATGCAATACAAACTTCTTTCCTTTCCGGACTCCCATCTGCTTTATTCCAGTCACTCTGCTAACAACTGCATCTATCTGGAGTGTGTTCACAATGAAGAACGGAGGGGTGAAATTTCTCCTGGACTAAACTGCAGGTAGGTTATTGTCATCCAGCAAGAAAACATCTTCCTAATAGACACACACACCTGCGACGCCTGTCTCGTACGAACCGGCTCCTGCTTTTGAGAGCCTGTTCCGAATTGGCAGAAAACAGATAGATGGGTAGCTTTTTATCTTCAGGAAGAAAGAGCCAGGAAATGAATCAAACATCATCCATTTGACACAAGGCTTCCCCTCCTTCTCTCCCTTTAAGTGAGGAAGACAATTAGTGATCAAGCCCACTACCCAAGAGACTGAGTTCAGGGGTTCAGGGTGGCCAAAGACTCACATAGGGCTGCTGAACCCCAGACTGTGTTTTGCTAGATTTCATTGGTAATTCCACCTTCTTTTCAGTATTTACTATTTAAGTGTCAAACCTAACAAGGAAGGGGGAAAAACAGGTTTGTTTTTTAAAATACAGAAAACACACATGCAAACGACAACACACAAGACAGGCTGTCAACTCACAATGAGAATGCAATCACGTGGGTGGCGCTGTGGTCTAAACCACTGCGCCTCTTGGGCTTGCCGATCAGAAGGTCGGTGGTTTGAATCCCTGTGACGGGGTGAGCTCCCGTTGCTCTGTCCCAGCTCTTGCCAACCTAGCAGTTCGAAAGCATGCCAGTGCAAGTAGATAAATAGGTACCGCTGCAGCGGAAAGGTAAACGGTGTTTCCATGCACTCTGGTTTCCATCATGGTGTTCCATTGCGCCAGAAGCGGTTTAGTCATGCTAGCCACATGACCTGGAAAGCTGTCTGTGGACAAACGCCGGCTCCCTTGGCCTGAAAGCGAGATGAGCGCTGCAACCCCAGAGTCGCCTTTGACTGGACTTAACTGTCCAGGGGTCCTTTACCTTTACTTAGCTATCAGTATTTTAGAAATCAATTAAACAACATACGAGTAAAAATAAAAACAATAGCCATCAGTACTTCCATCTAAAATTACAGACAACTCCTCATGCACATTCAAGGCATGCGCGACCACACACTTGCACATCGCTGCAAACCCGCAAACGGCACAAAAACAGCATCTCGCAATCCCAGAAACCTTTGCAACAGCCTTTGAGTCCAGAGAAGAGTTGGAGTTTTAGAGAGGTGGTTTGCAGAGAGCAATTGTGGTGGAGTTGGGTGGATTTTTTTGGTTTTTTAAAGGGTTTCCAGAGGTTTAAATGGTGTTTGCAGGTACATATGTAGAAATATTGTACAAAATGCATTATACACACAACTCTCAATGTACGCTGAGGCTGCTTTCTGGGGATAACGCATAAAACCAAAACTGTGTATAGTCGAAACACATTGACTTTGATGGTGGGTGGGATTGCCAGTGTCTCTCCTCCCCCTGGATGCTCTGCCCCCTTTCCATCCCCTTTTTATTTTTTTGTTGGGTGCCCAAACCATAAAGCTGAATGTGCAGAAGTTAAATGTGCATATGTCGCAAGATACAGGGGAAAACTGCATGCAAAAATTTGTACAGGGGAAGTAATGCTCATTCAGAGGCCGATGGCTTTTTTTCCACAAGGACTTTAAAAAACAACGCACACACGGAGGTGGAAAAATGGCAAACTGAAATTAGCCTGGAAAAATAAAAAAAAAACTGAGAGAAACCACAAATGGTTAGATCCATCCATCCCTACTCCTACACGCACAGGGCCTACAACTCCCAAACCTAATCCCGGAATGGAAAAAAGAAATCTATACTTCTAATTCTGGAACTACCAAGGACTAAGGAAAGAAATGAGAGTTGTTGGGGGGGTCCCAAATCTTAAGCAATCTTGAGCCTATCCTTTGAGGGGACTTTCTGCACAAGCTGGAGGGGGTCCAAGGCATTTGCACCCACGACATTCCCTGAGAGTTTTTAAAAAGGCCTAGGGAACTTTTCTAGGAACATGGAATGGCATCCCAGGCCAAAACAAACACAGAGGAGGTGGATGATGACCTTCCCATCGGAGTTTATTTTTAAATAGATGTGTGTACACATAAAGGGGAAAAACAAAATGAGTCCTTAAAAAAATTATTAGTAGTAGTAGTAGTAGTAGTATTAATACTGGGTTTCTGGGTACTGGAGGGCAAATCTTTTAATTAAAATTGTCTCAGAAGGTTGAAAACTTTTATCTTCCGTCCCAAGCACCCTATAAGAGGTGACCTTTGTGTCCAAATAATTACGGGAAGGCGTCTAAAATTACGAGCTTTCTCTCTGCATGGTGAAAAGGATTCTCTCTCCTCCCCCCCCCACCAAAAAAAAAAAGTGCTCCTTAATTAACGGGTGGAAGCTTTTCAAAATCCCCACCGCGCAACTGTAGCCGTTGCCACGGCAACGGCAAAACCACTCGCCGGCCCGACAATGAATGGAGCAGCTTCGCGGAAACGCTTAATATTCGCCCTTTTTAAATCTCGCAAATTCCCAGGGAGGCAGCGCTGTCTGTCTCACTGCTAAGGTAACCCTGGGCGATCGTGCCGGTGAAATATTCATAGGAAGGGAAGACACGTTTGCTGGCCTCATCATCTCCCTTTCACCGCTCAGGAATTGACAGAGATAAAATTAGAGCTTGTAGGTTTAGGTGTGGAAGGAGGGGAAGCAATGACCCCCTAAAGGAGCAAGACATCCAACCAGTTGCAGAAATGGTAAAAAAGGGGGGTTTAGGACTCATCCAAGGGGACGCGGGTGGCGCTGTGGGTTAAACCACAGAGCCTAGAGCTTGCCAATCAGAAGGTCGGCGGTTCAAAGCCCCGCGATGGGGTGAGCTCCCGTTGCTTGGTCCCTGCTCCAGCCAACCTAGCAGTTTGAAGGCACATCAAAGTGCAAGTAGATAAATAGGTGCCGCTCTGGTGGGAAGGTAAACAGCATTTCTGTATGCTGCTCTGGTTCACCAGAAGCGGCTTAGTCGTGCTGGCCACATGACCCGGAAGCTGTACTCTGGCTCCCTCGGCCAATAAAGCGAGATGAGCGCCACAACCCCAGAGTCGTCCACGACTGGACCTAATGGTCAGGGGTCCCTTTACCTTTACGGCTCATCCAACACTTCTGCCGCCCCACCCCCCAAAAACCCACCGTTTACTGCTGAATCGGAGCAAATGATGATTGGGTTTTCTTCAAGTGGCTGGGGAAACCCAGCCAGATGGGTGGGGTATAAATAATAATAATAATAATAATAATAATAATAATAATAATAATACAGCGGTACCTCGGGTTAAGTACTTAATTCATTCCAGAGGTCTGTTCTTAACCTGAAACTGTTCTTAACCTGAAGCACCACTTTAGCTAATGGGGCCTCCAGCTACTGCCGCGCCACTGGAGCACTATTTCTGTTCTCATCCTGAAGCAAAGTTCTTAACCTGAGGTAATATTTCTGGGTTAGCGAAATCTGTAACCTGAAGCCACTGTACCACTGTAATAATAATAATAATAATAATAATAATAATAATAATAATAATTAAAGAATAATAAAGAATAATCATCCCTTCACACTGCCCAGGCTTGTGCCCCAGAGAGGTCACTTCAGTGCTGTCAACGTAGCCGTTTGACTTCACCCCCGGAGGTGCACTCCATTGTCTTTCAAGACAGACGGATGCCAACAACGTGACCAAAAACGGAAACCAAAGAGGATTGTGGTTGGTCCAGCCTTGACCTCCAGTTCTCGAAACACTGGTCCTTCAGCTGGGACTTAAACATGGGGATAAAGCGTGTTTTCTTTCATGGGGTTGCAGTGGGGTTAACCAGTCAGCCCCTGTTGCTGGGCAAGTTGGTTTGGTTGGCCCATTGTGTGACTGGACTTCTTGGGTCACTGGGGAGAGTCTGATGTTGCTATTATTGATTGACAGGTTGGGTTGAAATATATTCCCTGCACCCAGCGCTGAGCTTTCTCTTTTTCGCTGCGCGCATCGGATCACCCACCCACCCTCCCTTAATTTTGGGGAGTTTTTTTGTGCTTGACCTTGCTATGCCTGTCATGGGGTCTCCCGCTTTTGGGGCAGGGGCCTGGTAGGAATTTTGTCCATTTGGCTGGTGCCATTTGCGTTTTGCCTACTGCGTAGCAAATCGTCACAACTTGTAAGGTTGCGGTTAGGCATTGGTTTATAGAGAAATTGGTTGGTGGAGGGGTAGGGATTGGCTGTGCCTACCCCTACTATGTTGCTGCTACAAGGGTATTCTGTTAAAGAAACCAGGGGCTCACCATTCTTTTGTCCACACTCCTGTAAAGGGGGATAGGGCCACGCAAGAGCCCCTGGGAGCATTTGGGGAGAGGTGAGGGTCTGGTACCCAGCTCCATTTACTCCCCATAAGATGTTTTCCCTTATTGACTTCGCAGGATTGCGGATGTCAGTTCTGTCCCGGGGCAGGGACAGATAGTCACAACCAATGCCTAAGCAACTACTCACTTTGTTTGTATTTTAATAATAATAATAATAATAATAATAATAATTTATTTATATCCCGCCCTCCCCAGCCAAAGAGCGGCTAATAACAGCAAAAACAGTAAAACGATACAACATTCTAAATTCATTAAAATAAAGTTGTGGCCAAAATTATGCCAAAAACCTTAAACAAAAATTATGGTGTGAAGTGTGAATTTATTTGGGGGTGGCTTGGGGACCTCGACACGCAAAGTCCTGGCACGTTTGTCTGCTTAAATTCAAAGTGGGTTCCCATCTTGGTCTCAAGGTGGAGAGGGAGAACGGAAGTTGCACACCCTCCTGTGCCCTGAAACCAGCAGATAACACCCCCAAAAATTATGGGGGGGAAAGGTGGGGAAGGAACTGGTGAAGAAAACATGTAAGCCCACAAATCGCTTAACTCATGCCAAAGAATCGGCCCAGCTGCCCCTCAATGATTTCAGTCTAGTCAAGATTTTTTTCAACTATTTTTCATCCCTTTGGACTTCAGATGCTGAATGCGCTGTTATGGTTGACAGCGCTTCATCCTGGCACGACAATTGACAGGGTTTCTGTCCTGTAATATATGGGTAAATAAGGCAGCAGAGAGAGATAGGAAGGTCGGGAAACTTGAAAGCGTTTTTTTGAAGATGCAAATCTTTTTGTAACTCCAAGTTCTTTTCGTGTGAAACCCACAGAACACCATGTGCTCGTTCTCCTCAGCCACTCCACACAAAGTGCCGTGGGGCAGAATCTATCCAAAATAAACACACTTAAAGCGTATTTTTTTTAGTGTGGCAGCTCCTATCCTACCCTTTGGAACTCCCTGTCCATTGACATTAAGCAGGTGCCGTCACTGTGTTCTTTTAGTGCCTACAGGCAAACCTATCCAGACATTTAAAGTTGATGCTGATTTCAATCTGTAATTTGAGCTTATAATGTATACTTTTAACTGTTTGGCTTTTTAGAAACAAACTTTGATTTTTATTGAAAACCCTAATGTGGATATCACACACAGGGCCCCCGGACGTTTGATGGTCTATTGACCCTGTGCCACCACTGTGATTGCTTTCTTCGCTGCCACCACATCGTTTCCAACAGGGACACACTGAGTCCAGACAGTTGTTAACATAAACAAATAATCAAGTTTATTATTAAATGCAGAACAAGCTTATGGTTTCAGTTAATTTTTCTTGTATGTTTCTTAAACTTAGTTCCTTTGCTGTCCTATATGTTTCTAACATATGGTCTGAAGCTCAACATCAAAAAAACGAAGATCATGGCCACTGGTCCCATCACCTCCTGGCAAATAGAAGGGGAAGGAATGGAGGTAGTGAGAGATTTGATCACTGCAGATGATCACTGCAGATGGTGACAGCAGCCACGAAATTAAAAGACGCCTGCTTCTTGGGAGAAGGGCAATGACAGGCCTAGATAGCATCTTGAGAAGTAGAGACATCACCTCGCCAACAAAGGTTCGTATATTTAAAGCTATGGTTTTCCCAATAGTGATGTATGGAAGTGAGAGCTGGACCATAAAGAAGGCTGATCGCCGAAGAATTGATGCTTTTGAATTATGGTGCTGGAGGAGACTCTTGAGAGTCCCATGGACTGCAAGAAGATCAAACCTCTCCATTCTGAAGGAAATCAGCCCTGAGTGCTCACTGGAAGGACAGATCCTGAAGCTGAGGCTCCAATACTTTGGCCACCTTATGAGAAGAGAAGACTCCCTGGAGAAGACCCTGATGTTGGGAAAGATGGAGGGCACAAGGAGAAGGGGGCGACAGAGGACGAGATGGTTGGATAGTGTTTTCGAGGTTACCAGCATGAGTTTTAACAAACTGCGGGAGGCAGTGGAGGACAGAGGTGCCTGGCGTTCTCTGGTCCATGGGGTCACGAAGAGTCGGACACGACTAAACGACTAAACAACAACAACATGTTTCTAACAACTCCAAACTGATTATTCCCAACTATCTATCTGACTCCACCTAACAGTTCCTCTCACTCTCTCACAATACAACTCTACCAACCCACACCTAATCCTCCCTCTTCCTTCTTCAATTCCCAAACCTCAACTGACTTTCAAAACCTCCCACTCTAACTTTTACTCCTCCCTTGCATTCCCACTGACCAATCACATCACACACTCATTTAACCCTTTCCTTATGACCCACCTAGGAGGCAAACGCCACACCTGTATTTTGTATTTTTATTTTTTACTTAGACGTGCAGAGGACTGCACCAGAGACCATCTGCACACGAGGCTACTGCTGAGCTATAGTCCTCCCCGATGCTCAAACGCCGAACAAGAGAGCTAAATCTGCGTGCCCTCTTTCTCCGCTAAGCGTCTCCCTGCAAGGTCAGCTGGCAAAACCTTGGATCTCAGCTACCTCGCAGCTCAGTTTTCGCAAATTTGTCTTAATTAAAGCGCAAGGAGGAGGGGTTGTGTAAACAGCTTTGCTTTGAAATCAAAGCTCAGGCCAAATGTTTGAGAGCCTGTAAAGCAGATTTATTAAGCAACCGTAAGAACCTGTTTTCCAATACAGTGGTACCTCGGGTTACATACGCTTCAGGTTACAGACTCCACTAACCCAGAAATAGTGCTTCAGGTTAAGAACTTTGCTTCAGGATGAGAACAGAAATCGGGCAGCAGCAGGAGGCCCCATTAGCTAAAGTGGTGCTTCAGGTTAATAACAGTTTCAGGTTAAGTACGGACCTCCGGAACGAATTAAGTACTTAACCTGAGGTACCACTGTATGCCAGAGAAATATCCCCGGTGTTTCTATCTGAGGAGCTACAAATATGAAGAACGGCAGGAAGATGACTCTGACTTGCCTTTCATGGTCCTACTGGGAACCAGAGGCTTTTAAAGCTCTGTGAGAAACAGAAAAACTACTGGCCTGGATTGGGTGTAATGCTATGTTTTTGTTTAGCACAGAGATGGGTAACCTTCCAGATGTGGTTGGATTCCAACAACATCGGGAGGGCCACAGGTCTTTGCTGCGATGTTTCATACAAAACCCGTGGGCTTCTATGTCTCCTTTTCCCTCAAGACCACATCAAGGTGACAGGAATCTTTCAATTCTGCTTTCGCTTCGCTGCGGTTTAGTGTTACGCCTCAACCCTAAATGGCAACTGACCACGGTTTACTGTAACAACCCAGCTTTGCAAAACCACAGTTTGACGCTGGCTTACTTCCCTGAACCGCAGTTAAGACGAACAGCTGCTTGTCTGGGTTCGGATATAACGCTAAGCTGTGGTTAAGGGGGAAACGGGAACGCTTCCAATCTCTTCTTCACAGCTTCACCCGAGAAGGAGGAGAGGGGAGATGCTAAATCCTAGTTTAGCGCTATGACCAAACGAAGTCACAGAACTCCAATTTATCTCGCCTCTCACATCTTTTGACAGGCATCTACTCCCATTCAATAAATGGAGACTTGGAAACAAAGGAGAAGGAAAAGCCTGCTTATTTCTGGATCGATCCATCTCATACTATTGCAGCGAAGGGAGGCTGCGTGGGGACTGCCCTCGAGCGTGGACCCCCGTCAACTGGCTATGAAACCAGACTCTTTTCCACAGGAACCATCTAACACTTCCATAACCTGTTTATATTTAGGCAAAGCTTTTCCTCCTTCTTCAGGGCTTGCAGGAAATCTTTTCTTAGACACTTAAACAAACACACAAATACCGTCCCGGACTATTTTCCTGGATTCTTCCTTGTTTTTTTTTCTCTCTTCCATCCCGCTCCCAAATTTCATCTGTTTGTCCCTCTCTTTAAGGATGAGAACACAGGCCCCACACCTGGAGAGCATTGGGAAGACTAGCAAGAGGCGGCTGGATGAAGGAAGAGTCCATCTTACCACAAATCTTGCAAAGAACATCATTTCTACGCATATTCTACCTCTCACCCCCAGCTACCGCCATTCCAGGGAGTATTGTTGTTGAACTGCACCCAGTGACTCATTTTCAGTTGTGAATTGAGAAATGCCTCGCTCATTGCCCTCACACCAAGCCAAAAGCAGATGGCTCTTTGAACCTTTCAACTCGCCAGGTGGTTTTTAAAAAAGGTAAAAAGGTTGCTTCCAGATGACCTGTTTGTTGAGTATTCCTCCTGATTTGTTTGCACCAAGTCTGCAGTAGGGACGGCCACCTGTCCAGGATTATTTAGCTGAGATTCTCACGTTGCAGGGAGTTGATCTAGGTCAGGCTTCCTCAACCTCGGCCCTCCAGATGTTTTGAGACTACAATTCCCATCATCCCTGACCACTGGTTCTGCTAGCTAGGGATCATGGGAGTTGTAGGCCAAAAACATCTGGAGGGCCGAGGTTGAGGAGGCCTGATCTAGGTGAGCATTGGGGATCTTTCCAACTCTACAATTCTGTGATTCTACGACGGGTGAATCTCTGTATGTTCCTCTCCATTTCTGATTTTTCTAGTCTTAAGTTCCACATCGAATTGTGATAAAATTCCTTCAGCATCCGAGTGCAAATTTCTCCGAATTCGCACATTCTTACATGCACATCTGCCAAACACACCCATTTTTGCCAAACGATTCCCCCGGATGCAATGCAGTTTTTTTGTATGCTGTTTTCACTTAAATATGCATTTTTGTACAAATTACTTGGCAGGAGAACAGCACGGCCCAGAGAAGTGTGACGTTTAAAGGATGGGGTTGTGTTTTCGGTTCCAGAAATTGCAAATTTTGTAGGTTCAACCCTGAATTGAATTTCTCCCCCTTCTCCAGTTTGCGGGGAGGTCAGATGACAGGATCATAGGGATTGTAGGTGGGTAGAAGATCTGCTTTGCATGCACAAAGTCCCAGGTTCTAATCCCCCCATTTCTAGGTAGCACTGAGAGAGGAACCCTGGGAATGATGGTGAATGTGGACAATACTGCCATACATGGGAACAATGACCTGATTCAGTAAAATACCACTTCCTACATCCTTAAATCCCTGGAAGAGAGGGGATACTTTAGAGAGAAGCTGTTCATGGTTAATTTCTATTTGACAATGAAACACTGTACTAAATTACTCTTTGTGGGCATCAACAATGTCTACACATCACTTGGGAAGACAGGCGAACTAATATCAGTGTACTGGAAGAAGCAAAGATCACCAGCGTTGAAGCAATGATTCTTCAACATCATCTTCGTTAGACTGGCCATGTTGTGCAGATGCCTGATGACCGTCTTCCAAAGCAACTACTCTATTCTGAACTTAAAAATGGAAAGCGTAATGCTGGTAGTCAACAAAAGAGGTTTAAAGACTGTCTCAAGGCAAATCTTTAAAAATGTAGTATAAACACCAATAATTGGGAAACACCGGCCTGCAAGCACTCCAATTGGAGAGCAGCCTTTACCAAAGGTATCATGGGCTTTGAAGACACTCAAACTCAGGACGAAAGAGAGAAACGTGTTAAGAGGAAGGCATGCTTGGCAAACCCTCACCATAATCAACTCCTGCCCGGAAACCTGTGTCCCCACTGTGGAAGGACGTGTGGATCCAGAATTGGCCTCCACAGCCACTTATGGACTCATTGTTAAAACCGTGTTTATGGAAGACAATCTTACTCGGCTACGAGGGATCGCCAAAGAAAAGTTAGTAAACCCTTGTAAACTACAGTGGTGCCTCGCAAGACAAAATTAATCTGTTCCGCGAGTCTCTTAGTCTTGCGGTTTTTTCGTCTTGCGAAGCACGGCTATTAGCGGCTTAGCAGCTTTAAGAAAAAGGAAAAAAACTCGCAAGAACTCGCAAGACGTTTCGTCTTGCGAAGCAAGCCCATAGGGAAATTCGTCTTGCGAAGCACCTCAAAAAACGGAAAACTCTTTTGTCTAGCGAGTTTTTCGTCTTGCGAGGCATTCGTCTTGCAGGGCACCCCTGTACTATGGTTGTTTCAAGTCCCACTTGTTCTGCAAGCTGTTATGGTTTCGTTTTTAACAAGCGGAATACAGAAAATCAAAACTAATAGAATGGACATCGAATTGATGGCTTGGGAGCTTTCTATCTGCCACTTTAACAATAAGGGTTAAGACGTCAGCAAGCACACCGATTTCCCTAAATCGTGGTTGAGTGAGGCAGCAATCTTGATTCTTGCCCCCATGGCCCAGCCTGTTCAGTTCCCTGAAAAAGTGGGGAACCCCAGTCAGCTGACTCCTGCAAAAAAAGCCTGCAAAGTGGGAGGACGACACCCCTTTTATCGGCTCCCTCTTTCCCCACAAGGCTGTGGAAAACACAAGGCAGCAGCTATAAAGGCAAACATCCTGGCAGGAAGAGGAAACGCTTCCTATATAAAGGGAATTTTATGTTTCCTGGCTGAGGGAACTTGTACTGAGCAGAACGGGGGCGGGAAGGCGATTATATACATCCCCTGCTTATATTGCAAATGGGGTTGCCCCGTTTTTGAACCAAGATGAGCCTGTGTTGTGCGCAGCACCAA
The DNA here is from genome assembly GCF_964106915.1 of Podarcis gaigeae. Taxonomy (NCBI): domain Eukaryota; kingdom Metazoa; phylum Chordata; class Lepidosauria; order Squamata; family Lacertidae; genus Podarcis; species Podarcis gaigeae. Next base: position 97,702,026 of record NC_139677.1, on the reverse strand, counting down.
ATCAATAAAGCACAAAATGAGACCAAGCAAAATAGGGTTTCTGGTGAAGGGTTGGGTGAATTTGCCCATTTCGGCTTCCTTGTCTTCCAGCTCATCACATTTTTTCATGTGTTCAATAAATGAAGAAAAATCCTCATGAAAACCCACCAGCGTTTTAGTGCTAATTTCCTAACAAGCAAGCAATTTCTCCCACAAAAATGCGTATTTTCACAGACAGTGGTATCTCGGGTTACAGACACTTCAGGTTACATGATTTCGGGTTGTGCACCGCGCTGAACTCGGAAGTACTGGAACGGGTTACTTACGGGTTTTGGCACTTGCGCATGCGCAGGAGCACCAAGTCACACTTTGCGCATGCGCAGAAGTGCCAAATTGCGACGTGCGCATGTGTAGACGCGGTGCTGCGGGTGGTGAACGTGCCTCCCGCACGGATCACATTCACAACCAGAGGTTCCACTATATATGGCTATGCTGGCAATGCCTGATGGGAGTTGTAGTCCAAAATCTCTGGTGAAAAGCTGATTTATAGTCTGGCCCCAGGAATTGTATTATCAACCCTCAGAACTCTGGGTTTTGAAACCGCTGGTACTTTGCCTGTCGTTTTGAATTTATTATTTGGATTTATTTCTCCCCCCCTCCCCCCATTTGTACTCTGCGTTCTCTGTGGCAATTTGCTGAGATGCATAACGAATTGCGTGATTCCCAAAGTCATCATGCGTGACAACGTTTCTGAAACAACAACAACAACAAACCATTTAAGGGCATAAACCCACTTTCACTTATCCATTTAAAACTATCCAACTGTGCACAGGGCACTAGGCAAGCGGTTAAGTGAGAAACGGACAGCATCCGAGTATATTCTACCAATGTTTTCATTGCTCCCCCCCGCAGACACTATAATGGATTTCCCATTTGAAATTATTACTGATGTTTTACACTGAAGTTGTAATGGCATGGGGGTGAGGGCTGCTTTCAGCCGTCATAACAACATTCTACCCAAATCTGTCTGTCTGTCTGTCTGTCTGTCTATCTATCTATCTATCTATCTATCTATCTATCTATCCATCCTCTTTATAGTAAACTGTAAAACAGACATTTCCTCTGCAGAGCACGGACAGGCCACCTCCCAAAACCAATTAGCTAACTGGCTGCAATCACTCCCCAATTAAACAGAGGCTCCTGAATGAACTCTGTCCACAGAAAGGACCTGTTCTTCATGCCTCGTCCCCTCTCTTCCCCCTCCCCACCCTGAATTCATAATTTAACTTGGATAACCACTCTAATGAATGAAACCACACGCACGCCGTTTTTCTTTGCCAGCGATTAACGGGGGGGAAATGACATGGAAATGAAAAGTGGTTGGGAGCAAGTTGGGACACGGCAACCTGGGGGGCGGAGGGGGCCAACCTTCCGAACTGCAGCCAGTCGGTGTGTGTGTGTGTGTTTCATTGACATACAATTCAGAATGCACGACTGAAGTTGATCTTTGCTCTTGTGCAATGAACCCATTGCCCCTCCCCTTCTGCAAATCAGACTTGTGTGTAATAAAGGAAGGGGGAAAGGCCAACAATGGTTTTAAAAGTTCAGGAAACTAGACTCTTAAAATGTTGTGAACTGGCCTGAGATTGTCAGATTGAGGGTGGTGTGTGTGTGTGTGTGTGTGTGTGTGTGCGCACGTGTATATATATATATATATATATATATATATATATATATATATATATATAATTATTATTATTACAGTGGTACCTCGCGTTAAGAACTTAATTCATTCTGGAGGTCCGTTCTTAACCTGAAACTGTTCTTAACCTGAGGTACCACTTTAGCTAATGGGGCCTCCTGCTGCCGGCGCTGCGCGATTTCTGTTCTCATCCTGAGGTAAAGTTCTTAACCCGAGGTATTATTTTTGGGTTAGCGGAGTCTGTAACCTGAAGCGTCTGTAACCCGAGGTACCACTGTATTATTATTAATAATAATAACAACAACAGGGCTGAAGGCAGCCCTGTTTAGGGAAGCTTTTAATGTCTGATGCATTACTGTATTTTAATATTTTGTTGGAAGCTGCCCAGAGTGGCTGGGGAAGCCCAGCCAGATGGGTGGGGGATAAATTATATTATTATTATTATTATTATTATTATTATTATTATTAACTGGGAAGTGTGGGTTAACATTTGCATGATGTAACAACGTTGTCTAGTTTCCCTGCAGGCAAATCAGAGCACGTGCTCAATAGATAGTCGATGCGTTTTTGATATCTAATTCAGATCCGGATGAATGCCAAAGAAACAGCTCGTCAGGGAGCAACCTGGGATAACAGGCTCAAAGGGGGAAACAAGAAATGCATTCTGGGGAGCGTAGTTTGGAGCAAAGTGTTCAAAGCTTTTGGAGAGCGCTTGGACCCTCTTGCACAAATGACAGACTGGCACACAGAATTGTAGAGTTGGAAGGGACCCCTGAAGGTCATCGAGCCCAACCCCCTGAAAATGCAGAAATCTCAACATGCCTTCGTGTGTCCCCCCCCCATCCAATTTGAAACCATACAGGACGCCGCTTGGCTTTGCAAATGCGATAGCGTTTTTATTGCTAGGAGGAACATCTACGAAGCCACATCTATCAAGTCTGAGGTCCAGAGCCTTCCCAATTGGCTCTGTGCGTTTCGGGTTTTTCTTTAAGTCATGGCCAATTTACTTACATATCACATTCTCGACAAGTAAATCCCTGATCAAAGCAGCGACAAAGTAAGGCAAATGATACAGGGAGCCCACAACTTATGCAAGCGGTTACATTCTGGGGATCACACCTGAAGTCAGCATTGCGTATGGTCAAAACACATTGGGTTCAGTGGCGGGTGGGACTGCTATAGCCTTTTCCCCTGTATGCCTGTCCCCTTTCTTATAGTATTTATTTTTTTGCCATGCGCTTAAGGCTAATAATAATAATAATAATAATAATTTATTTATTATACTTTGCCCATCTGGCTGGGTTTCCCCAGCCACTCTGGGCGGCTTCCTACAAAGTATTAAAATACAGTAGTCTGTTAAACATCAAAAGCTTCCCTAAAGAGGGCTGCCTTCAGATGTCTTCTAAAAGTCTGGTAGTTGTTCTTCTCTTTGACATCTGGCGTGAAGACGATCCACAGGGCAGGCGCCACTACCAAAAAGGCCCTCTGCTTGGTTCCCTGTAACCTCACTTCTCACAGGGAGGGAACCACCAGCAGGCCCTCGGCGCTGGATCTCAGTGTCCGGGCAGAACGATGGGGGTGGAGACACTCCTTCCTGTATACAGGACCGAGGCCGTTTACGGCTTTAAAGGTCAGCACCAACATTTTGAATTGTGCTCGGAAACGTACTGCATACTAAGAGGTCAAGTCAAACTATCCATTAAGCAATTCCCTTATAAAAGTGGCTATGACTGGAAGGAGGAAACACGGGTGAAACCAATAATCTCTCTCTGTCCCTTAGAGCAGTGTTCCCCAACCTTGGGTCTCCAGCTGTTTTCGGACTACAATTCCCATGCGCTTCAGGTTACAGACTTTGCTAACCCAGAAATAGTACCTCGGGTTAAGAACTTTGCTTCAGGATGAAAACAGAAATCGCGCTTCGGCAGCGCAGTGGCAGCAGGAGGCCCCATTAGCTAAAATGGTGCTTCAGGTTTGTTTAGAACAGTTTCAGGTTAAGAACGGACCTCCGGAATGAATTAAGTACTTAACCCGAGGTACCACTGTAGTTGAGATTCCTGCATTGCAGGGGGTTGGACTAGATTGCTCCTTGAGGCCCCTTTCAACTCTGCAATTCTACGACTGGCAAATCCCTCCCCCCCCAATACTTTGCAAGGCTGAAACGAATTAATAATACGAGAACCTGCTCTGACATGCTGCTGTCAACATCTCTCTCTCCCCTGCGGAGAAAGGAGATAGGAGGTTGCTTGGAAACTAGATTACTTCTCGTTCTTAGAAAGCAGTCGAGATGCTGGCGAGGTCACGACGCCAGGTTTAGCAGGGGCTTGCTGATATGGCTTTCTGCCTAGAAGGGAGAGAATGGGCAAGAGATGGCTGACAGTCCTTGGTTGACTTCATCTAGCATAAAGATGGGGAACCTGCGGCCCTCCAGAGGTTGAGGGCTGCAGTCCAACAGCAGATGGAGAGCTGGATGCTATTGTTGTTGTTATTTATTAAATTTGCACACCACCCTTCATTCCAAAGAACACAGTTCAAGAAGGACACTGACAAACTGGAACGTGTCCAGAGGAGGGCAACCAAAATGGTCAAAGGCCTGGAAATGATGCCTTATGAGGAACGGCTAAGGGAGCTGGGCATGTTTAGCCTGGTGAAGAGGAGGTTAAGGGGTGATATCATAGCCATGTTCAAATATATAAAAGGATGTCACATAGAGGAGGGAGAAAGGTTGTTTTCTGCTGCTCCAGAGAAGCGGACAGGGAACAATGGTTCCAAACTACAAGAGAGAAGATTCCACCTAAACATTAGGAAGAACTTCCTGACAGTAAGAGCTGTTCGACAGTGGAATTTGCTGCCAAGGAGTGTGGTGGAGTCTCCTTCTTTGGAGGTCTTTAAGCAGAGGCTTGACAACCATATGTCAGGAGTGCTCTGATGGTGTTTCCTGCTTGGCAGGGGGTTGGACGCGATGGCCCTTGTGGTCTCTTCCAACTCTATGATTCTATGATTCTACTCTATGATTCTAGGGTGGCTCACAAAAAATTAATCAATTTTATTTCAACATCTGGCTCTGCCCAACATTAGAAGAGGAACTGAAGAAGGGGACTAGGCAGCCTTTCCCCTCTTTTGAATTTTCACCAAGTGAAATTTCAGCAGCAGAAAGATCTTGAAGAAATCTTCGCTCAGCACCAGAATAAATTCTGCCTCTGCTGGATTCCAAGAACAAAACCTAACTGACCCATGCAGTGGCTGGCATTTGCCTGTTGTTGTCCAGTCATTTAGTCGTTTCCGACTCTTCGTGACCCCATGGACCAGAGCACGCCAGGCACTCCTGTCTTCCACTGCCTCCCGCAGTTTGGTCAAACTCATGCTGGTAGCTTCGAGAACACTGTCCAACCATCTCGTCCTCTGTCGTCCCCTTCTCTTTGCGCCCTCCATCTTTCCCAACATCAGGGTCTTTTCCAGGGAGTCTTCTCTTCTCATGAGGTGGCCAAAGTATTGGAGCCTCAGCTTCAGGATCTGTCCTTCCAGTGAGCACTCAGGGCTGATTTCCTTCAGAATGGAGAGGTTTGATCTTCTTGCAGTCCATGGGACTCTCAAGAGTCTCCTCCAGCACCATAATTCAAAAGCATCAATTCTTCGGCGATCAGCCTTCTTGATGGTCCAGCTCTCACTTCCATACATCACTACTGGGAAAACCATGGCTTTAACTATACGGACCTTTGTTGGCAAGGTGATGTCTCTGCTGTCTAGGTTTGTCATTGCTTTTCTCCCAAGAAGCAGGCGTCTTTTAATTTCGTGGCTGCTCTCACCATCTGCAGTGATCATGGAGCCCAAGAAAGTAAAATCTCTCACTAGGCATTTGCCTAGACCCCATCAAAGTCTACTATTTTGACACCCAAAGCCTACTAAGACGTCCTGGGAGACTCTGCCCAACTAATCAATACGATCTAAATTTCAAGTTCAGAAACCTGAAGTTGGGTTTTATAGCTCTAATGTTCTGTGGATGTTCCCCCATCTTGGAGCAGGCAGAGCACCCAAAATAAATTCCTGGTATGTTTCTCTGCACCTTTCAGGGACACTAGATCCTATTTTGGATCTTGGGAGCCTGTATTCTAGGAGTGTGGATGGACAGACCAGCCTTTCAAGATATACAGGGCCGTCAAGGAGTGCTCGTCTAACCAGGATCTTGTTGACCGAAGACTTTTCCATAGCATCCTTTTTCAGCGACGTGTTCGCAGTTGCAACTCAACATTTCCAGACAGGGAGTTGCCGAATGCACACATATATGATGATAATGGCCAATCCAGGCAACTTCCGGAAAAAAAAGAATCCAAGACAGGCTGAACGGCTGGGTTTTCCAATAGCAGCCAATAGCCATGTTTTGAGAGACGGCGCCCCCACTCAAATAACTTCCCCATGAATATATATATTTATAAAATTAGGTGTCCAAACAAACAGCTTTTTTAGAGGATTTTTTAAATTTAAATTGGATTTTTTAAATAAAATGCTTTTGGAGGAAAAATATTTCTAAAGATAGTTTTCTATTTAATTTACATGATAGTCCAAAGGCTATTCATCAGGAAATAAGGATTTGTTTTTAAGTTTTTCAGGTGTGCTAAAACTCAGCCTGTTGTTTTTTTAAAATTGTTTAGCCACAACAGTTAACAAGCATGGATACATATGCTACAACGTTACTGTTTTAGTTAAATAAATTGTTTAAACTGTTATGAAGGAAATGGTTATTTTTCTCCTTCCAATAAAGTACAGCAGAAAAGTTGTCCAAATATAAACAGTGAACTTATTAAACCTCACAATAATTTCATAATTATCTGTCTATGTATTTCTAATAGTATAACCAAATCAGTAATTTTTGATATGACTGCAAAAGCTACTGTGAAAAGTTATTATTCTAAAAATGAAACCTTCCTCTGGTTGTAAATATTAAGATGATGCTGGCAAGAATGAGTCTTTCCGCAAAAAAATGATTTAAATCAAGTCTTACTGACTAGTGATTTACCATATTTTTCGCTCTATAAGACGCACCAGACCACAAGACGCACCTAGTTTTTGGAGGAGGAAAACAAGAAAAAAAATATTCTGAATCTTAAGAAGCCAGAACAGCAAGAGGGATCGCTGCGCAGTGAAAGCAACAATCCCTCTTGCTGTTCTGGCTTCTGGGATAGCTGTGCAGCCTGCATGCGCTCCATAAGACGCACACACATTTCCCCTTACTTTTTAGGAGGGAAAAAGTGAGTCTTATAGAGCCAAAAATACGGCAAATCAAATCCACCCTGCTGCTTTCTATCCTGCAAGGAGCTTTAGGATCAGTTTTCCTTCTCTTAGATGGGCTCCTTTCCCAGTTTGACGCAGTGGCGTAGCGTGGGTTGTCAGCACCCAGGGCAAGGCAAGTAATTTGTGCCCCCTAACCTGTGGATTTGCGTCCCCTAACCCGTGGATTTGCGCCCCTAACCCGTGGATTTGCGTCCCCTAACCCGTGGATTTGCGCCCCTAACCCGTGGATTTGCGCCCCTAACCCCCAGATGTTGCGCCCGGTGCAGCCGGCACCCCCTGCACCCCCACGCTACGCCACCGGTTTGATGAGCCCCTCACTTTGCTCTACAGCACATGCAGAAACCGCCTCCTTGACCGATGGACCCACTATTGGGTCTCGTCCATTCAATCTGCCAGATTTTATCTTTGCATGCAGAGGAAGTCCCTCACCTGGTTTAGCCGGCCAGCTGAAGCCGTTTCCCATGGTGCAGCTGCTTCTAGGAGCCACAGGTGAGAGCTGTGTTCAGGGTGGGAACCAAAGGAGCTCTCACTACCCCAGAAGGAGCCTATGCATGCCTGCAGACGCATCAGGCAGGTAATGTGGGAATGTTGAGGGTGGCAAGAGAGAATATATTGATCATTAATATCCTTCCTAACTTGTGCTAGCAAGTTTCTTCACTTAGGAGAGTGCATTCCCTGTCTTCCGCAGCAGAAAGCTGGCTGCCAACTCGTGTGAGTCTCTTAAAGCAACAAGCAATTCAATTTGGCTTGCCCAGATTGAGACACAGTGGTACCTTGGTTCTCAAACGCTTTGGTACTTGAACAACTTGGAACCTGAACACTGCAAACCCGGAAGTAAGTGTTCCGGTTTGCGAACTTTTTCCAGAAGTCGAACGTGTTCCGTTTTGAGTGCCACGCTTCCATTTTGAGCGTTATGCTGAGGTGTCTGTCTGTCTTTGATATTTATTTTGCATTTTTGTTTTTGTGGCTCTTTTTTGTTTTGTTTTTGTGACTCTGTGGAACCCAGTTCAGCTACTGATTGATTGATTGATTGATTGATTGATTGATTGAAGTACACTGTTTATTCCTTTCATTTTATGCATCAAATTCATGTTAAGTTGCTGTTTGAGGGGTTGTTTTTAAAAGTCTGGAACGGATTAATCCATTTTGCATTACTTTCTACGGGAAAGTGCACCTTGGTTTTGGAACGCTTTTGGTTTTGGGATGGACTTCTGGAACGGATTAAGTTTGAGAACCAAGGTACCACTGTATGTTCTATTATTCCTGGTAAGACCCCCTTTGAGCTGTCCTGAAAGAATAAAGACACCACAGTCTTATTCATAGGTAACAAAAAGCAGTTTTACTCACGATCAGGCAGAGCAGTGTGTGATCTCTGAAGGCAGGCTTTAGGCTTAAAAGTTACAAACATGTATAAACTGGTTTACTCCTTAGGGGAGACTGTGGGTGGCTGGCTGCCAGCAGTGCAGTCCAGGTGAATCAGGATGTTTGAGGGACGAAAAAGAAGATCAAAGAGAGAGAGGTTGCTGAGTGACTTGGCTTTTTACCAGGTCTGGAAAAGTCACACCCACCTACTAGTCACATGCTACGAAGGATGCTCGAGCCAGGAGTAACAGGAAGTTTGAACTGCTGGACCAACATCTCCTTGCATGTCCACTCTAGCAAAACAGGTAATGTTGTACTTGACTGCTCCCAGTGGATTACATCCCGCAGGTAATAGTCAGCTCCAACAGAATTACCGTATTTTTCGCTCTACAGAACGCACCGGACCATAAGACGTACCGGACCATAGAAGGGGGATAACAGGGGGGGGGGAATTCTCCCCCTCTCTGCTTAGCGCCCCTTCAGCGAAGCGGCAGGAGAAACGGAGCCCCTTCCATTTCTCCTCCCGCTTCGCTGAAGGGGCGCTGCGCAGAGAGGGAAAACTGTGCTGTGCCTCTCCAGCAAAGCAAAGCGAAGCCTGGAGAGCAAGAGGGATTGGTGTGCACCGACCCCTCCCGTTCTCCAGGCTTCAGGCGGCTATCCGCAAGCCCCCGGAGCACAGCTTGTGGATAGCCGCCTGAAGCCCTCGGAGCGCAGCCGCTTCAGGCTTCAGGCAGCTATCTGCAAGCCTTCCAAGCGCAGTGGGAACTCCTACTGCGCTCCGGGGGCTTGCGGATCGCTGTCTGAAGCCCCCGGAGTGCAGCACCCTTCTGCCCTGCGGAGGCTTTGCACAGCTAACCCCAAGCTAGAACAGGGAGACGGAGCGCTGCGCAGCGCTCCGTCTCCCTGTTCTGGCTTTGGGCTTAGCTGCGCAGCCTGCATTCGCTCTATAGGACACACACACATTTCCCCTTAATTTTTGGAGGGGAAAAAGTGCGACCTATAGAGTGAAAAATACAGTAACTTGAGCCTCGAAAAGCTTATCGACAGTAATAAGAGGTGAAGGAAACACAAAGGAAAGGGAAGCACAATTCGCCGTGTGTTTATTTCTAATATGAATGCAGAGAGAAAAGTCAAATGAGGATAGTCCTTGAAGACTCTCTGCGTACAGATCTGGGCTACTGTAGAAACGGTTGCAATTAGCCTTCTGAACTAAAGTTACATCCCGAACGGTTAAAAAGAGAGATGCAAAACTTTCCAAAATACGAGCTGCCAAGGCGGTTGTGGAGGGGGCTATGAGCTCAGTGGTTTAATTGCTTTTAAAGCGGGGGAGTGGGGGAGGGGCAGACTCCTAAAAGCTCATTTTTTTACAGGTTAATTTTTAACTCCAGAGTCACCTAATTACAGAATTGGGAGCAAAAGCCCCCTTGCCCACTTCATTTGAATTAAGCAACACGCCACTAATAATAAAAAGGTCAAAGTTAAAGAGGTCAGTGTGCCTCAAATGAGACACAGCAGTCGACCTGCGAATGAACTCTTAAGATGGCGGCAGGTGGGACTGCCAACTTTGTGTGTGTGTGTGTGTGTGTGATTTTTATTAAGTTCTCTCTTTTACAATTTAAAATATTCATTATAAAACCTTAAAATGTCAATGACTTCCCTTCTTCTCTTTCCATGGTTCAATTTGCATATCCTAAATCCCTGCATATTTTACATAAACTAAATCATTCAGTATTCCATTAATACATCCATCAAAACTTGCTTGCACTGTTTAATTTATCTTAACGCTGCCAACATTTTCAAGTGTAAACAGCCCCCCCCCATATATTCAATAAACATTTTGCAATCTTCTTTGAATGTATGTTCTTCTTGTTCTCTTATTCTATATGTTAGGTCCACAAGCTGCGCATATTCCATCAGTTTAAGTTCTCATTCTTCTTTTGTTGCGACCTCGCTCGTTTACCATTTTGGGACTAACAAACACGGGTCGCAGTAAAGGTAAAGGAACCCCTGACCATTAGGTCCAGTCGTGGCCGACTCTGGAGTTGGGGTGCTCATCTCGCTTTATTGGCCGAGGGAGCCGGCGTACAGCTTCCAGGTCATGTGGCCAGCATGACTAAGCCGCTTTTGGCGAACTAGAGCAGCGCACGGAAACGGCGTTTACCTTCCCACCGGAGCGGTACCTATTTATCTACTTGCACTTTGATGTGCTTTCGAACTGCTAGGTTGGCAGGAGTAGGGACTGAGCAACGGGAGCTCACCCCGTCGCGGGGATTCGAACCAACACCTGCGAATTTCCGTCCAACAAAAAGGACTCTGTTTTTTTGTAGTTTGTTGGGAAAGTATTTTAAAACATTTTTTCAATTCATACTAAATTATTTATAGAGACTGCCAACTTTCTTACTGCCCCCTGCTCCTGTGCGTTTAAGGAAGAGGCTTAATCTACAGGCACCGGAGAGCAATGGTTCTCCTGCCCCAATGCAATTCTGGAGTCTCTCCTCCGCAGATCAATTTGCTTTAAAATCAGCGAGAGGAACCTGGAATCACCTAGACGTTGTTGGGACTCCCAGTTCCTGCACACTTGGCCGATGGCGACAGGTCACAGTGGCCGTAGCTCACAACCTCTGGAGGGTGGAAAGTTGCCCATCATAATGTTAAAGGGACAAGGGGAGGCGAGATTGTTCTCCTTCCCTAGGAGAGACCACACAGAGAGAGGTGAATGTGCTCTTCTGTATGGTACTGCCTTGCCAATGACCCAACAAAGGGATGAATGAAAATTCTTCCTAAGGCTGCAGCCGCATGGCACTTAATTCCACCTCCCCGAATTTCCCACATTGTATTTGAGCTTTCACTTAACGTAAAAAGCCACTTACGGAATATAAATATATATATGGGGCACCCATCTGACTGGGTTGCCGCAGCCACTCTGGCTTCCCAAAAAAGCCTTTTAAGGAACATCCATCAGGTTTTAGGCACTAAGCTAAGACGTCTCTATCTACCCAAGCTTCTGGTATGATTTCTGAATGGTAGGTCTCTGGGCAGTTCACAACATAAAGTTACAATATAACAAATACAAAATACATTATAAAAATAATCAAAGCAGTTAACAATACTAATGTACACAAACTAATAAATTTTATGGCCTTCACCTAGCAGTGGGGTGGATAGGAGTTGCCCCCGGGATATTTACTGATGGAGGAGCACTTCTGGGGGCATTTTCTTTTCTTTTTTTCATATTAATGTTTTATTTAAAGTTTTCTGTCATACAAAATAAAGAGAAAAAAGAAAAAGAAAGAAAAAGAGAACGTGATATATGTTAACTCAGGCATAGCCAAACTCGGCCCTCCAGCTGTTTTGGGACTACAACTCCCATCATCCCTAGCTAACAGGACCAGTGGTCAGGGATGATGGGAGTTGTAGTCCCAAATCAGCTGGCAGGCCAAGTTTGCCTATGCCTGTGAGATAGATAGATAGATAGATAGATAGATAGATAGATAGATATAGTCTTATATATCCTTATATATTACATATGCTAATACATATATCGTTATTATGATACTTCACTTTTGAAGTATTTTGACCTACAGCTGTGGTTTGTTCCTTTTAATCTCCCTATGGACTTGGTTCTTAATGTGAAAGTACATCAAGTTATTTGTATCTTACGGACTTGCAAGCTGCCTTGAGACAATTCTTTTTTGCGGAAAGCGATGGATAACAAAACAAAAACAAACATGCCTTTTTGGGAGGGTGGGGATACCAGCAGGAGAAAAACTTTATCCTCACAGCAGGTGAAACATTCTGATAAATCAGCCCCAAGCCCTTTTAGCTAAGAGTTCTCTTGGCTTGACCACACAAACACACACACAGAAAGAAGCATGGTTTTATTCAAACCAGATTACTGAAATTGCATTAAGCATCACTGTGCACATGCTTAATTAGGGCTCAGTAGCCGATTCTTTTGCTTGGCCCTGTGTTCCCAACTGCTTTGAGCTGGATTTGAAGAGAAGAGGAAAACAGATTAAAATCAACTCCTAATCCAAATTGCTTCATTATTCCTTCCCCTTTGCTACGCAGATCTGGCAGGCCAGCCTGAACTCTTGTTGTGTGCTGTTACACCATTTCTCTCATTAAACAAATTGATTCCTTCCTCTGCATGGGCTGTTTCCGAAAAAAGGCCAAAAAAACAAAACAAAAAAGCATCAACAACGGCTGTCCGTGTAGTTTGAATCACCCGCATGCTCTGTGAGACAAAACAGAAATGAGAAAGGGAGAAAGAGAGACAGAGAGGGAAAGCTTTGGCAGAATCACCAATTTGCTCCTTAGTCATACTGGGAAGCATTATTTACAATCACAGACCAAACGCTAAAAGTGCCTTCCTTGCGAAAGTTTTAAGGACCAAAATGTGGCCTTTTTGCTCAATGTTCTGGGCACCACAACACAGGATCTGGATGCTTTGAAAAAACACCACCCCCTTGCATTCGCTTATGCAAATAAACTTTAAGAAAATACTTATTTATAGCGCTAAGTAGCGGACTTCCAACTTCCCATTTTAAAGGGACCTTTTGCAAATTGAGTACATTATCCGGAGGAGGAGAAATGGGTACTCTGTCTCCTCCCTTCCCCAGCCAAACTTTGCAACCTTCTTGGGTGCTCTTGCCTGGCCGGAATATGCCATCGACCCACAGCATTGTAGAGCTGGAAGGAGCCCTAGAACAGGTTGTTTGGGACATGGACTAGGATTCTTTGCAAATACTCTTGCATTTCGATGACAGGGGTTCAGGGGTTCCTGGAGCATCACCAGTGAGGGACTTTTTTCAGCCTGAGAGCCAAATTCCCTTCTGGGCTACCTTCCGGGGGCCACACCTGCCAGGGAGGGCTGGGCTAGAGGCAAAAGGCTGGCAGAGCAATGGATGAATTTTTTTTTACCTTTTTGCAATAGGTAAAAATTCTCTGACACGCCTCTCCATCCTCCATCTTATATATTTATTTATACCCAGCCTTTTCCCCGGACGGGAATCAAGACAGCTTAAAGATACAAAACAGGAACTGCTAAACACACACGCACACACAAAAAACAATCCTAAAATAACAAATGAACATTGTTTTTATTCATCCACTTGAGGGCATCTTCTGGAATAAGGGAAATTCGGATTCAATTTTGTCCTGAGGTAAACATACGGACAGGTTTTTGTCTTAGGTTACTTTGCTAATTCGTGCCGACGTAGAAACTAACTAGCAAACAGAGACAGACAGACAGAGAATGGATTCCTAGCTTGAAAGCCAATCGCCTGAAATAAAAAGGGCAGGAATTTAGGTCAGGCCAGCTGGCAATCGATGGGCGACGTTAAGATGATGGAAAAACCCTGCATTGTGTAAAAATCCACAGACGTGTGAGGAAACAAGAATATAGACATCCCTCGCTGTGAAGGGGTGAAATGTAATCACCTGCCCTCCATTTTGCCTCACTGCATGCGCCAGTTGCAGCTGTGAGGTGAATTCCTCTTATTGAACAACAGCACCATCCCAAACATTTGAATTTGGTTACCAAAATACTGGGCGCTTAGACATTTCACCACACCAGGCAACAAGTGCAATCGGTGAATACACAACTGAGGAGGGCTCAGGAACCAAAACTCTTTGCGTCAGGTCGTCCTTAGGTTGCCAACCCCTGGAATACGTAATACCCCCCTCCTGCAACTTCAGAAGCATTGCTGCCGCCAACCATTGATAATACAGTGGTACCTCAGGTTACATACGCTTCAGGTTACAGACTCCGCTAACCCAGAAATAGTGCTTCAGGTTTAGAACTTTGCTTCAGGATGAGAACAGAAATTGTGCTCCGGTGGCTCCGTAGCAGCAGGAGGCCCCATTAGCTAAAGTGGTGCTGTAGACCTCCAAAACAAATTAAGTACTTAACCCGAAGTATCACTGTAATAATAATAATAATAATAATAATAATTTATTTATATCCCGCCCTCCCCAGCCGAAGCTGGGCTCAGAGCGGATAGCCTTTTCCTCCACCAATTTGTCTGACAGGGTTGTTTTATTATTATTGAATATTTTCTTGTTTTACAGAAGTATGTGTAATGTCTCTCGTATTTTTTCTGTGTAACATTTTTACAAATCTGCTTCATTTGTAGGGGGAAAATGGGTGAGGATGGGAGTGGGGTCGGGTGGCGATGTTTCTATTTTGCTTAATGTATGTAGGGTTTGGTGTCAGTGTTGCTCGTGCAGGTTCTCTGCTGTTCACTTGTGTTTCTTTGGTGGTGAGAGAGGTTGGGGTTGGCCTAGGGTGTGGTTGTTCATTTGTGATTGGCTGTGATGATCTTTGTTTTTGTGTGTGAGTGGGGTGGGTGGGTGTTTTGGATCAGGTTAGCCGTATTGATTTGTATGCTGTTGGTGGATTATTGTCACTGTCTTGTTGGGCTGTGTATGTGATAAAGGGGAGCCTGGACGTCTTCTGTTTGTCCCCATGTCAGTTTCAGTTTATTGGTTAATTTTTCTAGTAGGGCTGTTTCCCATACTATTTGGTACCATTGGTCCATGCTTACTCCTGACAGGTCTCTCCAGTGTCTGGTTATGGTGTTTCCGGCTGCTGAAAGTAGGTGGGTTATGAGTGCTTTGTGGTGTAAATGGGCATTGTTGTCTTGGAAGATGTTTAGTAGGGCCAATTCTGGGGTGATGTCTAATACTTGCTTCATTATTTTACATATTTCTCATATGGCTGTTCTCCAGATTAGTTGGATTTTGGGGCACTCCCATCACATGTGGAGGTATGTGCCTGTGGAGGTGCATCCTCTCCAGCATTTTGGTAAGGTTCCTGGGCGTATTAGCGCTAGTTTTCTTGGTGCGAGGTACATAGCTGTCAAGCGTCCCTTATTTGGCGGGACAGTCCCTTATACCAGCGCCATGTCCCGCTGCTGTCCCTTATTGATGAGGCTTCGTTTGGCTGCTGGCTGGGCTTTCTGCCTTTGGCTCGGAAGGGCTCAGAAGTTGAACATACCTGTGCCTGGAAAATCCCTTATTTTGGCTACTGATCCCTTATTTTCGAGGCTGCTGGTCCCTTATTTTCAAATCTGTAAGTTGACAGCTATGGTTAGGTACCACCTGTGGGTGAGTTTCAGAGTGAGTTCTTTTCTTTTCGTTGATATGGATTTAAAGGGGGGTTTAGACCACATTCTGGTCCATTGAGTGGGGTTAATCCCATAGCCTATGTCATTCTCCCATTGTTTTTTGATTGCGTCTAGGGGGTTTGTGGGATTTTGGAGTAGGGGTTGTTTTGGGGATTAAACGAGGAAGGGGGTGAACCACAACCGCCACCCTGAGCACCTTGCGAGATAAAAGGTGGCAGAGAAAAGCAGTAAATAAATAACATCTGCTTTTAAGGACCAGCCAAATGCTGGTGGCCGTCACTGCCTCCTGGGGAGTAAGTCCCATAGTTTAAAATACGTGCTGCATGAAGAAATATGCTCTTTTACCTGTCCTCAATCTTCCAACATTCAACATCGCTGTATGCTCACATTAGGAGAGCGAGGAACGTTCTTTCCGCCCAATTTCTCAATGCTGTGCGTAATTTCAGAGCTTCCTATCACGCCACCTCTTAAATTGCCTTTTCCCCTCCCCCAAGCTAAAAAGGAAGAAAACTCCACACGGGGGGGGGGGTTTCGTTACGTTAGGGAAGGAAACCAATGTTAGATACTCAAGATATATAAGTTAGGTGTCAAATGGCTCCTTAAAGCCAGGGTTACCGTCGGCAAAACGGAACGCCTAGCTGCCATTTGGGGGGCCAGACGTCTCGAAAGTCGTGTTTTTCAACACGATGTTTTGGTTCCTGAAATTGGGCAGGCGAAAGATCGCGAACAGGATTTTGCAGGATGTGTTGCTAGTGTGTGAAAGCAGTCAAGATCCCCTCCCCAGGGAAGTATCTCCAAATGGTGGAGATGTCCAGCGCCATCATGGACCATCCATGGTCACAAGTGGCCAATAGCCAGATGCCATTAAAAAAAAATCAGGATGGTGCATGCCAATATTATTATTATTATTATTATTATTATTATTATTATTATTATTATTATTCCAGTGCATGATGTGGTTTATGGTCTTTGTCTTAGGTAGCATAAAAAAGGATTAGATTGGGCTAATCAACAGATTTTGGCTATGAAGCATCTATTTCCCCCCCCTTTTCTTCTTCTTTTCTTTTTATTAACATTCTTGTGTTACATACGTATACATTGTCATATTATATTACACGGTTTATTATAATATGAACTTCAACAGGCATACAAAGTTTATATACAAAATATGTATACCTAAAGAAAGAAAGAAAAAAGAAAAAAAGAGAAAATAAAGACAAAAAAACCACATATTTTTCGCTCTATAAGATGCACCAGACCACAAGACGCACCTAGTTTTTGGAGGAGGAAAACAAGAAAAAAATATATTCTGAATCTCAGAAGCCAGAACAGCAAGAGGGATCACTGCACAGTGAAATCAGCAATCCCTCTTGCTGTTCTGGCTTCTGGGATAGCTGCTGCATTCGCTCCATAAGACGCACACACATTTCCCCTTACTTTTTAGGAGGGAAAAAGTGAGTCTAATAGAGCAAAAAATACGGTATCCCAAAATCATATGTACCAACACTACAGACATCCTGTCAATCACATTGTATATTCCTTTTTCACAAATGAGAGTCTCTGCGTTAGCTCAACAAATCCACTTAGAAAAACAACAACTGGCTTTGATATGGTTTGAAAAGTGTCGGAGAAGATTATCATCATCATTTGACTTGTATGCCACCTTTCCACAGTTAAAACAACGCTTAAGGCGGCTTACAATATTAAAATATTTCCATAATTACAAACATAGCAAAGCAGTCATAAAAGTAAATAAAACACATCAAAAACTACATATCCAAACTGAACGATTTCCACATAAAAACAAAGATACCGAAGAATTACTATCAAGAACAGCAGCAAAAACTCCCAACAAACCTGCCCCCAAAATGCGCTGGAAAGTCTAGGGCAAATGAATGATTAAGGGGAAGACGCGTAAAACACCCCAAAAGCAAATTAGGGTGAATGGTGTCTGTCATATACCAGCCCCATAAACAAATCCGAACAAATGCTCAGTAAATATCAGATGTACACAAACCACTGTGTCAGCTCTGCCCAAGCAAATCAGGAAAAATGCTGAATAAGGTCAGTAAATGCTGTCTGCCAGTAGGCTTTTTATTACGTTTTAATCACTGATGTTCTGTATTAATGTCGTACGCCACCCTGGGATCTTTTGATAAAAGGGAGGTATATAAATCGAATATATAATAATAATAATAATAATCTGGAGCTGCCCTTAAGAGAACGGTTGGTTCCTTTTACGTTTTCTCCATAGTACAAATTTCTCCTGCATGCCCTTAAATGTCTTTTATAGAGCACTCGGACTCGGGAGGAAGATAAATCATTCATGCTCAGTGCTGAGCATGACCCATCGTGAGCAGCGAATCCAGAGCTAAAAATGAACATGACTTTCCTTGAGCGCAAAGCGGGGCTCGGAAACACGTGCGGCTGGGCGATCTATCACAGCAGGTAGATGGGAACAGCTCCGACGGCGCTTGCCGGCTTCTGTCTCGTCAGCAATATGTTTCTCAGTGAGGCCAGGTGCACACGGACTTCATGCGCGGGCTGCTTTCAGAGCACACTCCACAGTGGAGTCCGGTTGCCATATTGTGAGATCTTAGAAGGAAGACGAGTGAAATGCGGCAGTTTTGCTCTTCTTGGAAGAAGCCGGTTTCTCAAGAATGAAGTCTAGTGTCCAGGTCAAGAAAACATAATAGTACCACCCTGTTCTGCCTTGGGCAGACCACACCTGGAATACAGTGGTACCTCGGGTTACAGACGCTTCAGGTTACAGACTCCACTAACCCAGAATTAGTACCTCGGGTTAAGAAGTTTGCTTCAGGATAAGAACAGAAATTTTGCAGCGGGGGCAGCGGGAAGCCCCATTGGTTAGCGGGAGGCTGAAGTGGTGCTTCAGGTTAAGAACGGACCTCCAGAACCAATTAAGTTCTTAACCCGAGGTACCACTGTACTGTGTCCAATTCTGGGCACTACAATTTATGAAGAATGTTGACAAGTTGGAAGGTGTGCACAGGAGGGCAACTAAGATGATCCAGGGTCTGGAAACTAAGCCATATGAGGAACGGTTGAAGGAGTTGCGTATGTTTAGCCTGGAAAAGAGACGGAGATAGGATAGCCATCAAATATCTCAAGGACTGTCCCACGGAAGATGGCGCAAGCCTCTTTTCCTCCTGCTCTGGAGGGCGGCACAAGAAAGGAGATTCCGACTAAACACCAGGAAGAACTTTCTGGCAGTAGGAGCTCTTGTGACGTGAGAGCTGGACCATAAAGAAGGCTGATTGCCGAAGAATTGATGCTTTTGAATTATGGTGCTGGAGGAGACTCTTGAGAGTCCTATGGACTGTAAGATGATCAGACATATCCACTCTTAAGGAAATTAGCCCTGAGTGCTCACTGGAAGGACAGATCCTGAAGCTGAGGCTCCGATACTTTGGCTACCTCATGAGAAGAGAAGACTCCCTGGAAAAGACCCTGATGTTGGGAAAGATGGAGGGCACAAGGAGAAGGGGACGACAGAGGACGAGATGGTTGGACAGTGTTCTCGAAGCTACCAGCATGAGTTTGACCAAACTGTGGGAGGCAGTGGAAGACAGGAGTGTCTGGCGTGTTCTGGTCCATGGGGTCACGAAGAGTCGGACATGACTAAACAACAACAACAGTGGAACAGCTGCCCTCAGGAGCTGATGGACTCTCCTTCCTTGGAGGTTTTTAAGCAGAGGCTAGATGGCATCTGCCATGGATGCTTTAGATGAGATTCCTACATTGCAGGGGATTGGACTAGATGACCCTGGTACCCTTGCCAACTCTACAATTCTCTGATTATCCTGGCTCCATGATAGTGGAGCAAGCCTAGGGAAGATTGGGGGGGGGGGTTGCATTTGGCAGGGTCCACACATCACTGGCACCTGAACACAGCCTGCCCCACCCCAGCCCCCCTTCTTGGGTGTTCCTGCTGGTTGCCATCCCAGAAAAACTCACGTGGACTCCCAACTCCCAAGGCTACGTTTTCCATGTGAGCGCCTACGACTTTTCCTCCTCTAAAACACAGTTTTAAAACCTCTTCTGTAAAGTGAATGCAGTTGGAAGCGGTCCCTGCGCACACTCCTTCCGCCATGATTGACATTTGGGTTGTTTCCCACCCACACTCCTTTAAAATCAAAATATATTTTGAGCAGATTCTTGGCAGCTTTGAAACATGATGCTCAGGAACTATCTCCCAGACCTGCAGGAAGCCAGAAGGGAAAACATGGCTTTTGAATTGTACGGTCTGATTACGCTTCAAATTCTCTCTCTCCCCCCCCCCCCCATCCTTCTTCCCTCCTTTCCTTTTCTCCACCCCCACATTTCAGTGTGTAGGCAGCACAGTCAGTCAGTTTTGAGTTTCCAACGGGAAGAGGACAGGATGATACCCAAATGAAGAAGCTCATTGTTTGGCAGGTCAAGGGTCGGGGATGTGATGTCACGATGTCGGGGAGCAGAACCGGCAGCTGAGTCTCATCCTCTGCAGAGGGCCACGGAAGCAAAACAGCACACAGGCCGCTCCAGGGAGCTGACGCTATCTGGATCAGGCTTTGTCAACCTGGCGCCCTCCGGAGCTGCGTTCGAAATTTGCCAGGCGCATTTTGCACCTGGCTATTGGCCACTTGGGGGACGCGGGTGGCGCTGTGGGTTAAACCACAGAGCCTAGGACTTGCCGATCAGAAGGTCGGCGGTTCGAATCCCCGCGAAGGGATGAGCTCCCATTGCTCAGTCCTGGCTCCTGCCAACCTAGCAGTTCAAAAGCACATCAAAGTGCAATTGGATAAATAGGTACCACTCCGGCAGGAAGGTAAACAGCGTTTCTGTGCGCTGCTCTGGTTCACCAGAAGCGGCTTAGTCATGCTGGCCACATGACCCGGAAGCTGCACGCCGGCTCCCTTGGCCAGTAAAGCGAGATGAGCGCTGCAACCCCAGAGTCGGCCACGACGGGACCTAATGGTCAGGGGTCCCTTTACCTTTACTGGCCACTTGAGACCAAGTGAAGATGCCTGGGGACTACGATGGAGGTGCATTCCTGAGGATCTTGACTGTTTTCACACACTAGCTACACATCCTGTAGAATTCCAGCTGCGATATTTTATCTGCCCAAACGGAACAAATTTCAGAAACCAAGAAGACAACCAGATGGTAAACCCACAAGCAAAGACAGCACTCTCCCCGTATTTATTTTCACCTGCCATTTTGACACAAAGTTTTGCAGGTAGAGATTAATGGACTACACAGAATTGGATAAAATGACAGGAAGGATTCGAAACCTGCGTGACCAGAGATTTACAGAAGATTGGAAGAAAGATATGAATTATTTTGTAAGGAGAAATATATGAAATATTGCAAAGAAGAGAAAGAAGAGAGATACTAGTTATGAGATTTAAATGTAATAGTGAAAATAAGAAATGTAAATTAAGTAAATAGATTGGAAAATTTTCAGATGTGACTGATGGAAGTAAAAAAAAAAATTGTATAAGATGTAAAAGTACATTTAATTATTGCTGGTCCAATTGTGATAACGTAGAGATCTCTGGGTGCTAGTTTGACAACCAACATCTCCATCTGGCTGGCCCCTCCAGTTTTCTTAAGCAGGGCCGCAGAAGAACTTACTCATTGCATTTCTATCCCACTCTCCCCCCTCCAAAAAGTAAATGGTTCATGCCCCGCCTCAGTGAATCCCTGCAACAACCCTGTGAGGTAGGGCCAAGAGGCTGTGCCTGACTCCAAGGTCACCCCGTGAGCTTGATGACCGAGTGGGGACTTGAACCTTGACCTTCCAGGTCCTAGTCTGACACTCTAACCACTACACCACATGGGCTTCCCAGAGTCCTTCTGCTATGGGGCAGCTATACAGATTAAGGAGGTAAATAAATATGCGGAAAGCAAAATATCACTTAGAGAAGGACCTGAAAGATTTTCCTTGGAGCTTTAATTCGTTTTATTCTGGGTTGTTTTGTTTGATGTTCTAACGTGTTGTAAACCACTTTGAGATTTTGTCCTTTAAAATATAAGGCGGTACAGAAATGAAACTAATAGTAATAATAATAACAATAATAATAAATGTCACCGCCAAAAGAAAAAAGGTGCCTAGACCTTCCGTTGTGGCAACCATAACCTAGGTTTAAGGTGCCATTTGGCGATTAGCATGTGTATATATTTGTATACACACACACACACACACACACACACACACACGAGTTTCTAACGCTGGAATTTGCACTCAGGTCCTGCTAGCGGGCTGAATTCTGCCAGGCCACTGCGAGAACAGGATGTGGGCCTGATCCACCACTCTTACGCTACTGCGCAATTCATAGTTTTGCAGAAAAATGTTCCAATATTAATTTAATGCTCTCCTGACAACATCTCCTGAGATTTCAGAAAAAGTACACCCGCACACGCCTGACTTTCCTTGCAAAATAACACGTGCTCAGACATTTTAACAGTTGTCCCTTGGACAGCAGCCACGAGATAAAAAAATTGTATTTGCATAAACCCATCCGTCCTCAGGAAGGTATTTGCATAAAAGTCAACAGAGTGTCATTTTTGCAAACAACTTGACTCCCAAACGTTGACAAGTAATTGTTCCGGGACTGAAGGCTTTCAAACCGAACGTCTTCTCTGTTATTACTGTGTAGTTGAACTCTCTGCCATTTTTTAAAAAGGAAAACACCCACACATGTACATCTTTTGAAGCCAGCTACGCTTCAACGTGAAACGGCGAAGCAACAGAAAGCATTACAAGTTTGCATCTGTGCGCAAAGGAACGGCTACAGCCTTGCTCTGTGTAAATGGGACTACTTGCAGGTAAACACCAGGCTCCCATTGTGGCTTTTGTTCTTCCTATCTCTTTATATCATTTGTAATTGGTTATGGGAGCCCCCTCCCAGCCTCCTAACCTCCACTTTTGGACTACAAATCCCATCAGCCACAACCAGCTTGGCGATGTTTACTGGAGCTGATGGGAATTGCCCAGTCTATAATACATTAGATTGGGGGAAAGCTGGGTCGCACCAGGTTTGGGGCAAATGCCACCGTCTGGGGCTCTTTGCTCAGGGACCAGAATGATAAACAGGATGGTTCAAATCCCCTGGGAGGAAAAGTTGCAAAGTTTGGTACTTTTCGGTTCAGAGAGAAGGCTTATCCACACCCAAAGAGAGAAAACCACTCTTTAGCGCTCAACCGGGGACAACTGGGTTTACTGCAGATTGTTGCCTGTTCCAACTGAGAGCTAAAGAACAGCTTTTCTCAGGGAAAGGAGTGGCCAGAAGGAAAAACACGCAGAACTGTGCCCAGAAAGTGTGGCTCAAGCAGAGAACAGACCCATGGAAAAGCAGGAGTGTGGGTAAAGGTAAAGGACCCCTGGACGGTTAAGTCCAGTCAAAGGCAACTACGGGGTTGTGGCGCTCATCTCGCTTTCAGTCCGAGGGAGCCGGCGTTTGTCCACAGACAGCTTTCCGGGTCATGTGGCCAGTAGGACTAAACCGCTTCTGATGTAACAGGATACCGTGACGGAAACCAGAGGGCACGGAAACGCTGTTTACCTTCCCGCTGCAGAGGTACCTATTTATCTACTTGCACTGGTGTGCTTTTGAACTGCTAGGTTGGCAGGAGCTGGGACAGAGCAACGGGAGCTCACCCTGTCACGGGGATTCGAACCGCCGACCTTCTGATTGGCAAGCCCAAGAGCCCTTTTGGTTTAGACCACAGTGCCATGATGAACACCCTAGAAGGAGACACGGTTGAAGTTTATAAAAAAAACTGTACAGTACGAGGAAAGTGAATGGAGAAAAGTGCTTTTCCCCTCTCTCTAGAGAGACATGCATTGAAGCTGAATGCTGGAAGAGTCAGGGTAGGAAAAAGAAAGTCTTTCTTTACATACTGCGTTAGTTAAACTATGGCACTTGTTTCCCCAGGAGGTAATGAAGGCCACCAATTTAGATGGATTTGAAAGATTAGGCAAATTAGAGGGGAGAATTGCCCTTGTGCTCAGCTTCAACTTGAGTTTCCCACAGCATCACATGAGCCATGGACCTAATCCAGTAGGCTTTATATGTTCCAAGAATCGGTGGACTTTGGAAGGGCTGGATCTGAAGCACGTGTGTATGCTAGGGGCCGGCCCTATCAATGGGCAGAGTGAGGTGGCTGCCTCAGACAGCCGATCAAGGGTTTTGTGAAATGGGAGCTGTTAGGAGACCTCTATTCCTCTCCCAGAATGGCCAGACAGGCAATCCATCTTCGAAGGCGCCTCTGGGAATTGCAACTCTGCAAGTGGTTCCTAACAACTCTCAGCACCGGTAAGAAACTACAATTCCCAAGATTCTCCAGGGGAAACCATGACTGTTAAAGTGGTATCACAGAGTTTCAAACGTACAGATGGGGTGTTTCCAAGTGTAGGATTTGGTGGTGGTGCTGGGCCAGTTGTTGTTCTGCCTCGGGCAGCAAAATACCTTGGTCTGGCCCAACTCTATGCTAATCACAGAATTGTAGGGTTGGAAGGGGTTCCAGGGTCATCTAGTCCAACCCCCAGCAATGCAGTAATCTCAGCTAAAGCATCTGGTGACCTCAATCTCTTCTCCTGTTTTGCTTTCCTCCACTCTTTCTGGGGTACGGCCACAATCTCCGCACCTGCAAAAGTTCCCCACAATCTTCCAAGAACGATTTCCAAGGCCTGTCTGTTTATTTTGACGTTTGCAAGGCCCCAGCTGCCGTGAATTTTTATTTTTAAAAAATCACGTCCGGTCAGTTCTGCCTTTATGGCTTCCAAGCCCCTGTTTGATCTCTTCCTGGGCTGTAACAATAGCACTTTGAAAGCCCTTCGCCTCTTCAAAGAGTTCGGCGGGCATTAAATAATTAATGCTAATGACAAAACACGCCATCTTGACCCCGCCTTCCCCGAAGAAAATGGAAGAAGTTGATCCACGGCTGCAGGCTGCCTAGCTCGTCAGAGGTGCAAAGGTCTCATAATAAAGAGAAAGAAAGAGAAAGTGGCGAAGGAAAAGATCAAAGGATACGAGAAGGAGTGGGCGAAAACACCTTGCTGCAAAAATCACAGGAGCCGCAAGGGCAAGGAATGGCCATTAATCTACTGGGCTAGACAAGTGCGAGAAGCCACTTAGTTCTGCTCACTCCCAGGCCACCAGACCAGGGCGTTTACTTCCATCACCGGCTAGCCAAGGTGAGCCTTGCTCATTTCACTAAAGCATCTAATTCTTGGAAGAGGCCTTA
Organism: Podarcis gaigeae; assembly: GCF_964106915.1. Lineage (NCBI taxonomy): Eukaryota > Metazoa > Chordata > Lepidosauria > Squamata > Lacertidae > Podarcis > Podarcis gaigeae. Next base: position 97,677,315 of record NC_139677.1, on the reverse strand, counting down.
ACGAAGGATAAAACCCAGCTAAGGCCCTCGCTCGCTCACCTTCCAGCCCATCTGGGGGCTGCAACGTACCCATCTCCCATGTTTTATCCTGAAGTTTGTAAATATGTGAATGTTAGAGCTGGGAGATATTTCGCTGTATCGTCCAAAACCGGTTCAAAGTCCATATCGGGGTATCGGTTTCATCATTTTCTGACCTGCCAAGATGTCGCAAATCATGACACGTGTGCCCTATGCCAAAACCAAAATTTGGGGAAAACCCTGAAGCCAACTTATGCTCCCTGCAGCCCTTGTTAACTGTGCTGACTCAGCTCACCGCAACCTCCTACAGGAGGAAGCAAATTGCCAGCCAAAATCACGATGCGGGAAAAATTGTGAAGCCGGCCAATGCCTCTACGGAGCTCCATCCTTGTTTCAGATATCCTAATATATCACAATGTTTAGCTGGCGGATATATCGCAATGTTGTAGTATAAACACCGACAACTGGGAAACACTGGCCTGCAGGCGCTCCAATTGGAGTACAGCCTTTACTGAAGGTGTCATGGGCTTTGAAGACACTCAAACGCAGGACGAAAGGGAGAAGCGTGCTAGGAGGAAGGCAGGTTTGGCAAATCCACACCGTGATCAACTCCCGCCCGGGAACCAATGTCCCCACTGTGGAAGGACGTGTGGATCCAGAATTGGCCTCCACAGTCACTTACGGACTAAATGTTAAAACCGTGTTTGCGGAAAACAATCTTACATGGCTACGAGTGATCGCCCAAAAATAAGATATCGCAATGTTGAACACCAGATATTGAGATGTTCACCTCTTTCATCCTTATTTCAGACATCATGATACACCACAATGTTTAGCTGGTGATGATATGAATTCCATCACCCCTGTGCGCCCCTCTTTCCCCACTCTGTAATCCCCTTTTTGAGGTGTGGCTGTGGGATGTGATACATAAGGAGCAGTCAAGTACAACATTCCTTATTTTCCTAGAGTGGACATGCGGGGGAATGTTTGGTGCAGCCAGTCGAAAGCTTCCTGCTTCCTCCTGGCTGGGACATACTTCCTTTGCATGTGACTAGAGGGGGCCTGACCTTACCTGTCCAGGTAACAAAAGTACAAGGCACACTGCACACCCTATCTTTTTGACTTCCTCCGTCGTTGGAGCAGCTTTTTTAGCTAGAGATGCTCTGTTGGCTTCCAGCCAACAGAGGACACTGAGATTATCCCCATATGGCAGTGATGGCCAAACCTGGCCCTCCAGGTGTTTTTGGGATTACAATTCCCATCATCCCTGACCACTGGTCCTGTTAGCTAGGGATGATGGGAGTTGTAGTCCCAAAACAGCTGGAGGGCCAAGTTTGGCCATCACTGCCATATGGGATAGATCCACAGGAATATACTTTGTAACTAAGTCTGCCTTCAGGGAGCACACTGTGCTCTGCCAGATGTAAGTAAACTTCTTTTGTTGTCTTTGAATAAGACTGTGGTGTCTTTATTCTTTTAAGAGGGATTTAAGGGAACTTACCAGGAACGTACAATTCAGTCTAAAACAGACTGAATTGTATAAAAGTGAGAGGCTTACACAAGCCTGGAACCAGTTATCTGCTGTGCTTTTTAAAGGGGAATGTAAAACTCTGCTAAGTAAACGAACTTGCTACCGCAAGTTTGGAAGGATATTAATAAACAATATATCCTCTCCTGCCTCCCTGAACATTCCCACAGTGGCAACCAAAACTGCTCACTATACATCTAGTTACAGGTAGGTAGCCGTGTTAGTCTGCCGTAGTCTGGAAAAAATAAAAATTCCTTCCAGTAGCACCTTAGAGACCAACTAAGTTTGTTATTGGTATGAGCTTTCATGTGCATGCACAATCTGAAGGTAGTCAGTCTCTAAGGTGCTACTGTAAGGAGTTTTCTGGGGTTTTTCGCTCACCATACAGGCATCGTCAGCCTGCAAACCTGTGTCAAGGCATGACAATTCTGGCAGTTTCAGATCCGTTTTCTAACAAACCCCAGAATCTAGCAGCACAGCTATGCATCTCGACTAACAGCATCAGAGACTCAGCAATTTCATCCATCACCCGAAACTGGTGCAATTTCGCCGTCAGCGGAGGAGCTGTGGCAGCCAAGAGTTGCAGACTTTGCAGACGGGCTGAGTCATAATCCCTCACCTTGAAGCCAGTTCCGGATCTTGTGCAGGGATGGGGAATGAGAGGGAGAAGGAACTGGGGTTCTCGGCCCCTTGCTCCATTTATCATGAGAACAGGGCCTAAGTCGGGAGGTGCTTTAGCATTGTTTAGCAACACAGAAAATGCCCTCAGAAACACTAAGACTCACCGATGAATTCTTCGAAAACAAGCAATGACAAATATCTAACGGCTCCTCACACATACTGGAGCTCATGGCTTAACGACACGGCAATACTACAATATGTCCGCTGTTTAATTTGTGTGCATACACAAACACAGAGGCCTCAATTTTGGAGGAATGTGGGGGGTGGGGGGAATGACTCCAGAAATCACCATTGCTCAAAATCCCACAAAAGCCGGTCAGTGAGCACCTCTAGAGCAGCATGCTGGATTTTTGCTTGACAGACAGCTGTCGAGAGACAGAAATGGCAAGGTTTTTTTCTACGTCAAAGGCGGGGACGAACAAACACAAAATTTGTTTTTTGTGCATGTGTTTTTTGTTCTCTCTCCCACAGGAGTGGGCCCTCCCAAAGGGCTATATAGCTCAGCAGCCTCTTAAAGCCAGGGTCGTGGGTTCGAGCTTCACGTTGGGCAAAAAAAATTCCTGGATTGCAAGCAGTTAGGTAGATGACCCTCAAGTTGAGTTTTTTTTTTTTTTGAAACATTACAGGGGGCAGGAAGACCTGCAGGTATATAAATTCCACAAATTGAATCAAGTCTCGGTTAATTTGTGCACTTTGAATTCTTTTCTAAAAAATAAAAAATGGGGAGTCCGCGACCAGAAGGAGGAGGAGTATCAGGAAGAGTGGATTAAATTTCATGATTATTTAGGTAAATATGTCAAGTTAAATTAACTGAAAACAGCTTGCAGATACTTATTTGGCTCAGGATTTTATTTATGTTGAGTGATGAATTAATATGTTTAATTTCATAATGTGAAGATTTAAGGATGTTAATGCCTAAGTTAAATTTTATAAGAATTCTGATTTGGAAAACCGTTAAAAGGATATGCAATGAAATTCAACCAAGGGGAAGCGAGGAAGTCACTTAACAAAGTTAATAAGTGTAATTTCCAATAAGCCTATGATTTATGATTGTTTGTCTTATGTGTTTGCTTGTTTATAATATTGTGAAAACCAATAAAAAAATTTGGATTTTTTTAAAAAATGGGGATCCCATTCTCCCTATGAGGTGGGAGAACCGCGGATGCTTAAAGCAGGCACCCCCAAACTTGGCCCTCCAGCTGTTTCGGGACTACAACTCCCATCATCCCTAGCTAACAGGACCAGTGGTCAGGGATGATGGGAGCTGTAGTCCCAAAACAGCTGGAGGGCCGAGTTTGGGGATGCCTGCGTCGCCATGCCGCTTTAAATCGGCAGTGTCAGACGGGGCGGGCCGACGGAACCGGGTTCATCCAGCGCCAACCCGGCCGCGCGCGTTCCCAGCCGAGGCCGCCAGGGGGCGCGCAGAGGCGGGCCGAGGCGGAGGCGCGCCCGCAGCAGCCAGACGCTCCCGGAGCGCTCCAGCCCCAACAGCGAAAACAAGCCGCCGCCTCCGCCCCTCCCAGTCCGCACCTGTAGCAGCCGGAGCAGCGCAGCCGGGAACAGGCCAAGCCGCTCTCCGCCTAGGTGGCGGCTGCTGCTGCTGCCCAGGCCAACCTTGGCGACGACGCCCAGCCAGCGCCGCTTGGATCCGCAGCTCCGCCCTGAGATCCGGAGTCACTCCGGAGCGGCGTGGGAAGAGATGCTTCCACGCGCGCTCGCCTTTGCCCGCCTCTCTCCCCCCCCCCTGTCGTCCAATTGTTTCGCTTTTATAAGTCCCTCTCGAAATTTATTTTAAAAGTCTAGCCAGGCAAGCGTTGTGTGCGTTTAATTGCTGTTCTTACGCACCCGGATCCAACCCTGATCCGAATTCGCACCTCTGGAAATGACCTCAAAAGCAGAGACGGAAAGGGACCAGATCAATGGGGGGGGGAGAGAAACCGCCGAAAATCATTGTGATGGTATACAAACACCCTACCTAGAAACACACCCCTACACTGGATCACCCCACCCCGCGATCCACTGGGGTGCGATCCCAGGAAGGCGCGCAGCCCCGACTTTTAGGAATCAATGTTGCGTTGATTTGCTCCCCGCACCTGCTTTCTCTGCACGGAGAAACGGGTGTGATCTGCGAGAAGGAACCGGGAGGAAGGGAGGCAGGCTGGCTTTCCGAACTGATCCCAAACCAGTCTCTCTCTCTCTCTCTCTCGTCCTTTCTCCTGTTTGGGACCGGGGCTCATGACAGCTTGCACGGGACACGATCGATCCCGTCTGCACAAACAGCAGCGGCGCGGCTCGCCCCCCGCCTCGATCATTTTCACCGCTAGCTAACCTTCAACTAAGGACAAGCTATTGGGGCGGCGGCGGGGCGGGGGGGGGGGGAATCCACGCTTGCACCGAGATTTTGCAACTGCACACACACACACACAATCCTGGACTTTGCAATAACACGTACACAATCATCGACGTTGCGATGACACACAACCCTGAGCTTTGCAATTGACACACACAATTCTGGACACACAATCCAATACTTTGCATTTCCCCCCCCCCTTCCCAAAACAAACTAGGACTTTGTAGCTACACAAACACACAAAATCCTGGACGTTGCAATTCTGGACACACTATCCCAAGACCTAGCAGTCACACATTGCTAGGGCTTTGTAGCTACACATGCACAATCCTGGACTTTTGCGAACCACACACACAAACAATCCAGGACTTTGCAATTGCTCACGCCCATCCAAACAATTCTGGATGTTGCAATTGTAGACACACAAACACAATCCTGGACTCCCGCTTGGGCACAGCCCCAGATCGGCCTCCCCCGGTTTCTCTCTCTCTCTCACACACACACACACACACACACACACACACACACACACTCCTTGTCCGTTTGTTTCCAACCGCCCCGCTTCCTCCTCCTCCTCCGGACTTACGTATCTCCTCAACTTCTTCTCCGGCGGCGATTTGCGCAGCCAGCCCGAGCAGACCACCTCTCCGCCGCCTCCGGCTCCGCTCATGTTGCGCGGGGGCGCACAGGGGCGCTGGCCGCCTGCTTCGGGAGCTCAGCGCCGAGTGGCCCGCGGCCGGGTCGCCTCCTCCTCCCTGCCTCCTTTTGGCCCTCTCTGGGCTGCGCCTTCGCCCGCCTGCTCCGGCTCACAATGGCCATTCAGCGGCGCCGGCCCTCGCCATCTCCAAATCGCCCTTTGCGCGCTGTGCGCCTCCGCCCGCAGCGCAAAAGAGCCATCCGTCCCCGGCGGCTGCTCCCCGGGCCGCCGCCTTCTCCATCCCCGGACCACAGTGGCGCTTCTGTCTGCCGGCTGGCAGTTGTCCTCCTCCTTCGCCTTTCCTGGGGAGGGAAGAGTCCCCCTTCCTGCTTCCCTTCCCAGAGAGGGGAGAGCAGGGAGCGAGAGATGCTGCTGCGAGCGAGCGCCCTTGCTTTGCCTTTTTTTCTCTCTCGTGCGCGCTCCCCGACCGACCCCTTGGGCGGCTCGGCAAGCAGGAAACTCCTCGCCGCCTCTGGAGCTCGCTCTCCCCACCCTCTCCAAGCGCACCCCGCCTACCTGGCAGGCTGGCCAAAAACGCACTTGTTTGGAAACAGAGCGCCTTGCCAAAAAAGGCCGAGCGGAGTCGCCTGGTTGTTGCCGCGGTGATCGGTGACGCGTGGGAAAAGAGCCACAGCGGCATTAAGGATGATAATGATGATAATAATAATAATAATAATAATAATAATAATAATAATAATAATAATAATAAAAAACAACATTAGATCAGTGATGCTGGGAAGGGCATCATTACGGCATGGAGAAAGACTGTGATATATTTATTTAGACCCTGCCGGATTCCCCGGGCAGGGACTGGAAGCAGCTTGCAGATAAAAATAAGATAAAAAATGGGTTGGGAAGCAATTAATAAGGTTATATGTGTACAGTCATACCTTGGGTTACAGACTTTTTTTAAAAAATTTTTTTATTAAAGTTTCAAAAACAATTACAAAAAGAAAGAAAAAAAACATAAAATACAAAATACAGAAAAAGTAAAAACAATTAAAAAGAAATCCATCTTTCCATGTCTTGTCTTTCATTTACTTGTTTCCTTGACCTCCTCACACCTCCCTTTTTTGTATTCTAGTTCAATTGATTATTTCAGCAAATCCTTTCCATTCTTGTTTTTATCTTACTAATTTATCTTAATATATTGTAACTTTACATTCTGACCTGTTAACAATCCATTCTTCCTTAACCCTATATAACATTACTGCAAAAGCCACATTACATCATTCCAACATCCTTTTAGCATTCCTTAATTTTACAGTGTTTCTGTAGATAGTCTTTAGGGTTACAGACTTTTCGGCTTGCACACTGTGCCAAACCCGGAAGTTGCTTCCAGGTTTTGGCCTTTGCGCATGCGCCGAAGCGCTAAATCACGCTTTGCGCATGTGCTGAAGCACTGGACCGCAACTTGCGCATGTGCAGATGTGTGGGTCGCAAAAGCTGCGGGTTGTGAACGTGCCTCCCGCGCGGATCACGTTCGCAACCCGAGCGTCCACTGTATTATATATGTGTGTGTAATATATGTTATATACCTGTAAGCACGCAAACATACAGATAATTACAATACAGCACAGCGCCGGCCCTTCATAGAATCCTAGAATTGTGCAGTTGGAAGGGACCCCAAGGGTCATCCAGCCCAACCCCCAGCCATGAAGGAATCTCAACTAAACCACCCAACCTCTGCTTAAAAAAAACTTTCATTAGAGCCTACTAGAAGGTCATCTTCACCTGCTGCTAGAAGGACAACAGGGAGGGAGCTGGTTTAACTTCTCTAGGCAGGGAGTTCCAAAGTTATCTGGGAGCGGCCACCGAGAAGGCACTCTCCTGCATCCTTACAAATATTATTGCTGAAGAAAACACTATTATTTATTATTATTACAATTTAAAAGACATTATTACCATTGCCTAGCAAAATAATAATAGCAATAGTAAAAACAACAACATACTTTTATTTATCCATTCTTCCATTTATTATTTGCTTCCCATAAAATATTGCAAAGTGATTTTGCAGTAAGAATATCAACAGTAAAAACTATTCCATCTGTAAAAACAAACAAACAAAAAAGCCACAGCAGTAATGACACATTGAGGGAAAGGCGGTTTAGAATATTTTTTAAAAGTTTTTATAGTTAAAAAAAAAACCATTAAAAAAATATTGAGAAGAATAATTGCTGCCGAAACACAGATTCAAGCAGACGGTTAAATAATAATATATAATAGTATATAACGTAATATATAATATAATAATTATAATTATACTGCCCTATACCCATGGGTTTCAGGCGGTAAGTGGGGAATATATTTCTTATGCAATTTTAACCCCGCCTTTCCATATCACACAGATGGCCAATAACACCTTGGAGGCACCCCAGAAATGTTTGCTTCTTCCTTCTGAAAGGCCGCAATTTGAAACTGTGGAACTCACTGCCACCTGATGGACTTCAAAAGCGGGTTAGAAACATTTTCACCGAGGTCTAGGCTATCAAGGGCTACTATAGAACATACTATCACCTGGATCACAGGCTGTGTGCCTCTGATTACCAATTGTTTGGGCAAGAACAGCCAAAGAAGGCTAATGCATTTGTGTCTTCCTTGCCGGCTTTCGGGAGGCATCTGCCTGGGCCGTGTGATAAAAACGATGCAGGATTAGAGACCTTTAGTCACATCCAGCAATTCTCCTCTGATGCCCTTATGACAGCAGCTGCCCCCCTGCGTTTTTTTTAGATAAATGCATTTCTTGCTCCAGAAAACCCAGACACAATATACCCGCTATAGGATTAATTTGTGTTATTATTAGAAGTTCCAGGCAGCCGTGCTGGGCAAACATCACATTCGACTCCACCCACCCCCAAATTAAAGAGAAACCCTCCTCTCCTACTCCTTCGCTCAACAACCACTGCCCTAAAAGGGGCCAGAGGCATGGTTCATCACAGAATCGTAGAATTGGAAGGGACCCCAAGGGTCATCTCGTCCAATCCCCTGCATTGCATGAATCAGTTTAGACCAGTGTCCGTCAACTTGGTGCCCTCCAGCCATTTTGGACTACAACTCCCATCAGCGTGTGCTGCTTGGTGCTGATGGGATTTGTAGTCCGAAATTGCTCACCAGGTAAGGCGAAGGCTGATTTAGGCCCTGAAGAAAGTACGCAGAAGAGGGTGAGAAAGAGATTTGGAACCCTTTTATGGATTGCCATGTCATCTTGTTGCAGGAAATACGGATACAGAACAGGCGTTTGTCCATTTATCTTTAAATTTAACAAGTGCTTAATGCTCCTTAATGCAAAAAGAACCTCATGAGCAGCTTTCACCTTTCTCATTCATTCATCCTTTACTGGCAATAATAGCAGCTTTACCTGATATAAAACATTAATAAGAAAATGCCGGTAAAACCTGGAGACTTAAAAAACACGCACAAAGTAGGTACATTAAAGCTATCAAAATGCAGATAAAATAATAATAATAAAATTCCTTCCAGTAGCACCTTAGAGAACAACTAAGTTTGTTACTGTGTACCTCGGGTTAAGTACTTAATTCGTTCCAGAGGTCCGTTCTTAACCTGAAACTGTTCTGCTAGATCCATTTTCTGTGCGCATACACGGGCAAATGCTTCGGAGCACTCCAATACCCTCTTTCGGAGTGACTTAAAGCAGTTTCCCCCTGAAGTTTCATTGTGCATAACAGAACTTAACTGTGTTTTCAGAACTCCTAAATGTTTCGCTTTGGAGCGCACCTTAAAAAACCAACCCTCCTCTTTTTATGCTGAGCGGCCGGCTCCAGGACACTGGAGGCAAGGACCCTGCTGCAGAAATAGTAAGAGATCTTTGACTGCCCCCTTCCAATGACCGCCAGACTGCTACACAAATGTAAGAACACCTCGCTAACCCACACACCCAGCTGTAAAAAAACTCGTCCAGGTATCTACAGAGGAAGTCGCGACACCTTCCCAAAAGTCACCCACTTCTCCATTCCTGCCAAGTCATTTCTTGAGGGTTGGTTGACCGCGCACATTGCTCAAACCGGTATTTTTCAAGAAATACAATTCCCAGATCTTCTTCGTGTGAAAAGGGGAGCTGCGATCAGGTTAGGTGCCGCACCCCGGACCATTCCAAACCCTCTGTCTGTCAAGCGTCTGGGTGTGGGAGCCTCATTTTGCACAGACTCTGTACAGATTTTGCCCAATGCGCAACTCAAACTCATGACCCTGGGGTTAAGCGACTCACGCTCTACCAACTAAGCTGGCCCAGCTACCAAAGAACATGCCAGCAGTAGCTTATATCCATCCAAGCTGCTTAAAGCAGCACAGAAAGCGCAAAATCACCTTTCAAATACAGCAAAGATACTGATTTTGCAATTTTGAAAAACAATAATGATGACTTGTGCCACCTATTGGACCCGGGCTGCCACTGCACAAATAACATTTACCCTCTATATAAAGACACAGTGGTACCTCGGGTTACATACGCTTCAGGTTACATACGCTCCAGGTTACAGACTCCACTAACCCAGAAATAGTGCTTCAGGTTAAGAACTTTACCTCAGGATGAGAACAGAAATCGTGCGCCGGCGGCAGCGGGAAGCCCCATTAGCTAAACTGGTGCTTCAGGTTAAGAACGGACCTCCGGAACGAATTAAGTACTTAACCCGAGGTACCACTGTACTGATATTAAGTAGAGCTGTGTGCATTTCATTATAAATACAGAGGAACTTCGGCTGTCAAACGTAATCTGTTCCAGAAGACCGTTCGACTTTTGAAACGTTCGACAACCGAGGTGCAAAGTGCTGTCAGCAATTCCAACGGTGAAAATCGAAAAACACGCAGCGGAGGCCGTTGGACTTCCGAGGCGCGTTCGAGAACGGAAGCAGTGACTTCCGGGTTTTCAGTGTTCGGGTTACGAAACGTTCAGCTTCCGAGATGTTCGGAAACAGAGATTCCACTGTATGCTGAAGCAAAACAACTACCACCATCCCTCAAGGTGGTTCAGCTTCCCAAAAGCGGGCAAGTATGCATGCATTAAAAAGAGCAAGTTTCTAGCCCTCATTGATACCAATGTATGGTTGACATTTTTCAGGGTGGCTGGATAAGGTCTGCATATCTCCTCGGCCCTTACTCTCAGAAACAGGACAAACTATGTACACACATGCAAAAGGCAGAATAAATGGGATTGCTTCTATCTGCTCAATTTATGCTGGTGGCAAAACTGAGGTGTTTTATTTTTTTCAGTTGAGAATTTTAGGGAATGTTTAGGGACGCTTTTAATGTCTGATGCATTACTGTATTTAAATTTTTTGTTGGAAGCCACCCAGAGTGGCTGGGGAAGCCCAGCCAGATGGGAGGGAGAATAAATAAATTATTATTATTATTATTATTATTACTACTACTATTATTACTATTATTATTATTTGTGTTAGCTTTGTGAAGAAGTTCAATTTGTTCCCATCCTGAAAACACAGAACATGCGTATGGCTTTAGTGTTGACTAGCAGTGCCAACCAAACCTTCAAAATTGCAAAGGAAATTGTGTTTTTCTTCCCCTCTGTCTTCCTATCTGCTCCATCACCTGCCCCCCAACTCCTGCCCTGTGATACAACAATCTGGAGCCCTCTTTCCTATAACAGACAAGGGAGGCTCACACACAGAAGAAATAAATCGCCTACCACTGTATTATCTCCCTTGTTCCTAGTGTTGTTGTTTTTTTAAAAAACATATGCATGGTATTCAATTAAGTTTTACCAAAACTTGAAATTGATGAGCACAACTCAAGTTAGACCCATTCATTTTAATGTATCTGCTCTGAGTAAACCGTGGTTGAATACCACCCAACAAATATGCAGCATCACCAGAATAGGAACTTTGCCAGAGTTGGACCTGTGACAGGTGCAATGACTAGAGTCTCAGTCTAGGACTGGGGAGACCCACTCAGACATGAATCTCACTGGGCCCACCCTCTCTCTTTCAACCTAACCTACCTCAAATATAATAATAATAATAATAATAATAATAATAATAATAATAATAATAATAATAATTTATTTATACCCCGCCCATCTGGCTGAGTTTCCCCAGCCACTCTGGGCGGCTCCCAATCGAGTGTTAAAAACAATACAGCATCAAAGCATACCCTCCAACATTTCACCAGTGAAAACAGGGACATCCTATTCCAGAATAAGAATAATTTTATTATATATACCCACCTGCCCACCTGACTGGGTTGCCCCAGCCACACCGGGCGGCTTCCAACATATATAAAAACATAATAAAACAACAAACATTTAAAACTTCCCTGTACAGGGCTGCCTTCGGGTGTCTTCTAAAGGTTGTATAGTTACTTATTTTCCAACATTTCTCTGATGAAAATAGAGATGTCCTAAGGAAATCAGCCCTGAGTGCTCACTGGAAGGACAGATCCTGAAGCTGAGGCTCCAATATACGTCATGAGAAGAGAAGACTCCCTGGAAGAGACCCTGATGTTGGGAAAGATGGCGGGCACAAGGAGAAGGGGACGACCGAGGACAAGATGGTTGGACAGTGTTCTTGAAGCTACAAACATGAGCCTGACCAAACTGCGGGAGGCAGTGGAAGACAGGAGTGCCTGGCATGCTCTGGTCCAGGGGGTCACGAAGAGTCGGACATGACTAAACGACTGAACAACAACAACAAGGGAAAGCAGGACATTCTGGGATCAAATCAGAAACCGGGACGGCTTCTGTCAATCTGGGACTGTCCTTGGAAAATAGGGATGCTTGAAAAGGGTTGTTGTGAAGATAAAGAAGGAAACCTGTATGTTGATCTGTGTTTGGAGGAAGGAGGGAAAGAAATATTGTACCTATGCAAAGAACCAGCAGCTCTTTCCACCCGCCCAGTCAGAATATTGGCATGCTTTGCCAATGACAGCGAACTTACAATTGGCATTTGTTCCTCATCGGGAAAGAATGGATCAAAATATTGCACAAGCGTTCCAACAGGGCAAGCCAAGACCGCAGGCTTCCAAACGTGGAACTTTCCTTTCTCCTTGCTGCACTGCGAAAGGGCAGGCCTTGCCTGCCAAAAAATAAAACAACTTAATTAAAAGTTCCAAGAATGCTCCCTTACATCAAGGCGTCATTAACCCCATCATGCAAATGGGGAAACTGAGGGAGAGAGGCCTCTTAAGCAACCGCCCCAAATTTCCACAGCATTTCAACGACCGGTAGAGAAGAGTTAAGGCCTAGGAGTCATCCTTTAATTGATCGTGTCAGGATTGTCTACGAGTCAAAACAAAACATACCAGTCTATCATGGCAAGATGTCACCGATAAGCTCTTTGAACCAGGACACTGGGGAGTTCAATGGGAGGTGTTAAGGAAACATCACTCTAGAATTCCAGAACCACCTGCCAACTACTTAAAAAAGAAATTACGTCAAGATCTGCCAGTATCTTTTTTCCCTTCTATGCAGAATGGGAATGCATAGGGGAATACATGAAGAAATATGGTGTTAAAGCAGAACTCTTAATAGGCAATTGTTAAGCCTGTAAGGGGGACGCAGGTGGCGCTGTGGGTTAAAGCCTCAGCGCCTAGGACTTGCCAATCGAAAGGTCGGCGGTTCGAATCCCTGCGGCGGGGTGCGCTCCCGCTGCTCGGTCCCAGCGCCTGCCAACCTAGCAGTTCGAAAGCACCTCCGGGTGCAAGTAGATAAATAGGGACCGCTTACCAGCGGGAAGGTAAACGGCGTTTCCGTGTGCGGCTCTGGCTCGCCAGAGCAGCGATGTCACGCTGGCCACGTGACCCGGAAGTGTCTGTGGACAGCGCTGGCCCCTGGCCTCTTAAGTGAGATGGGCGCACAACCCCAGAGTCTGTCAAGACTGGCCCGTACGGGCAGGGGTACCTTTACCTTTACCTTTAAGCCTGTAAGGACAAAAGAAGTAATTATAATTTAACAGTTTTCATGTTATTCTATTTTCTTAAAAAATATTATGATGGGAAGATCTCACACAGGTCAAGGGAAGCAGTGGGGAGGAGGGGAGGGTTAGGTAGAATTTGGGAAATAAAATAATATATGGAACAGCAAAGGATATAATAGATTCTTATAGAATAGTAATATACTGTAACCAGAATAGAAGTTCAAAGGGAAGTAAATGAATTTTTTTAGTATTTTCATTATTGTAATAGTTATTATTATTTCTTATAGATAGAAGGCAATGTTAATTCAGGTTTCTTCGTTTTGCTGTTTGTATAATTTTCTTAAGTCAATTAAAAAAAAAGATCTTCCAGTATCTAAAGGGCTGTCACATGGAGGATACAGCAAGCTTGGTTTCTGCTGCTCCGGAGGGTAGGGATTTATGCTTCAAGAAAGGAGACTCTGAATGAACATCAAGAAGAACTTTCTGGCGTTAAGAGCTGGTGGACTCTCCTTCCTTGGGTGTGGCAGCTAGACTGGTGACTGGGAGCGGCCGCAGAGACCACTTTACCAACTGCACTGGCTCCCAGTGGAGTACAGGGTCAGGTTTAAGGTGCTGGTTTTGACCTTTAAAGCCCTATGCGGCCTAGGACCCTCGTATCTATGGGACCACCTCTCCTGGTATGTCCCATGGAGGCCCTTAAGGTCCACAAATGACAACACTTTGGAGGTCAAGGTGGTTAGATTGGTCTCAGGGCCTTTTCAGCACTGGCCCCGACTTGGTGGAACGCTCTGTCGCAAGAGACCAGGTCCTTGTGGGACTTGACATCTTTCCGCAGGGCCTTTGGTTTGGACTCAGTCTGACCCTTATGTTTCCCTCCACTTATGGTTTTGATCTATGGGCTACTTTTAAAATGAGGCTGCATTTTAAATTGCATTTTAACCTGTATTTTAAATTGGTTCCCCCCCATTATGTTTGTACTGTAATTTTACTGGTGTTAGCCGCCCTGAGTCCTGCTCTGGCCAGGGAGGGCGCGGTATAAATAAAATTTATTGTTATTGTTATTATTATTACTACTACTACTACACTGGTCCTGAAAGACCTACACTGACTCCCAGTATGTTTCCGAGCACAATTCAAACTGTTGGTGCTGACCTTCAGAGCCCTAAATGGCCTCGGCCCAGTAGACCTGAAGGAGCTTCTCCACCCCCATTGTTCAGCCCGGACCCCAAGGTGCAGCTCCGAGAGCCTTTGGCGGGTCCCTCACTGTGAGAACTGAGGTTACAGGGAACCAGAGGGAGGGCCTTCTCGGTAATGGTGCCTGCCCTGTGGAACGCCCTCCCATCAGATGCCAAGGAAATAAAAAACTATCTGACTTTTAGAAGACATCTGAAGGCAGCCCTGTTTAGGGAAGTTTTTAATGACTGGCATTTTAATGTATTTTTAATCTTTTGTTGGAAGCCACCCAGAGTGGCTGGGGAAACCCAGCCAGATGAGTGTGGTATAAATAATAAATTATATTATTATTATTATTATTATTATTATTATTATTATTATTGGAGTTTTTTAAGGAGAGGTTGGATGGCCATCTGTCACGTATGATCTAGTTGGGATTCCTGCATTGCAGGAGGTCGGACTAGATGACTCTCAGGGTCCCTTCCAACTCTCTGACTCTTCTGAAAGTCCTGAGATACTAAATTATATGATGAGCAGTTAGTTCAGAGGGGTGGGAATCTCAGGTCCAGAGGCCGGATGTGGCTCCTAGGTCTCTCTATCAGGCCCTTGGAAGTCCTCCAGGTCACATGCCCTCTTCCCCAGGCCACTCTCTCTTCAGTGGCCCATCTTCACCCCACAAATGCTTTTGTCCAGCTGGCAATGCTGATAATGCCTCTCTGTATGTCCAAACAGAGGAAAGAGGATGCTGCAAAGATGGGGGAAATTACATACAAGCTCCGCCCATATTTTGCCTTAAAGGTAAAGGGACCCCTGACCATTAGGTCCAGTCGTGACTCTGGGGTTGCGGCGCTCATCTCGCTTTATTGGCTGAGGGAGCTGGCGTACAGCTTCCAGGTCATGTGGCCAGCATGAATAAGCCGCTTCTGGCGAACCAGAGCAGTGCACTGAAACGCCATTTACCTATTTATCTACTTGCATTTTGACGTGCTTTAGAACTACTAGGTTGGCAGGAGCTGGGACCGAGCAACGGGAGCTCACCCCGTTGCGGGGATTTGAACCGCCAACCTTCTGATCGGCAAGTCCTAGGCTCTGTGGTTTAACCCACAGCGCCACCCGCGTCCCATATTTTGCCTTACCTTTACCTTTAAGAATGAAGCAGAGGTTTGGGAGCTGGCTCAACCCTTTCTGGGTCTTATCCAATCAGGGTAGTCATTTCAGTTTATTCAGCAGTTCAGTTTCCCTAACAAATTCCCCCATACAATTCTTGAGATAAGTCAGAGACGCTCTTGCAGGCAACACCGTGACTTTCAGACAGGTGCTGAGCAGCAAAACGGAAGCAGGGCCTTCTCTGCAGTGGTGCTCTACCGCCGAGCTGGATTCGGAGGAAATTCCTTTTGGCCAAACACTTTTTACCCAAGAAAGCATACCGCAAATTTTGCAGCGGTGCTTAGGGACTGTGCAGCTCAGCCCTTGCGCAACCTGGACCCTCCACATGTTTGCTTATTCTATGGGTAGGCAAACTAAGGCCCGGGGGCTGGATCCGGCCCAATCATCTTCTAAATCCGGCCCGGGAATCAGTGTGTTTTACATGAGTAGAATGTGCCCTTTTATTTAAAAATGCATCTCTGCGTTATTTGCGGGACAAAGGAATTTGTTCCATTTTTTCCCCTCCAAAATATAGTCCGGCCCCCCACAAAGTATGAGGGACAGTGGACCAGCTCCCTGCGAAAAAAGTTTGCTGACCCCTGGTTATTCACTTCAACAATTTATATGCCATTTAACTCTGTTGCATCTAAGCAGCGTGCGGGGAATTCTGCACTTACACACGGTCAGCACACAGATGACCGTAGGTGCATGTGCCGTTTTGGGCACTGAAAGGAGGCAGGAGAGGAACAGACTTGTGAGCGTCCCACTTATGCACGGGGTGGCCAGGAACAGAGCCCTTGCATTAAGGGGCAGTATCCCCCTGTACCATAAAAAGAGAAGAATTAAAGATAAATTCAGCTAAAACTAACGGCAAAACCAGAAGAGAAAGAACACCAGTCTTGAAATGCCTGCTGAGATAAAAAGCTCTTCGCTAAGCACCAAAATTATGAGAATTTTGAATTATGGCGCTGGAGGAGACTCTTGAGAGTCCCATGGACTCTCAAACTTATCAAACTTATCCATTCTGAAGGAAATCAGCCCTGAGTGCTCACTGGAAGGACAGATCCTGAAGCTGAGGCTCCAATACTTTGGCCACCTCTGAGAAGAGAAGACTCCCTGGAAAAGACCCTGATGCTGGGAAGGAGAAGGGGACGACAGAGGACGAGATGGTGGGACAGTGTTCTCGAAGCTACCAGCATGAGTTTCACCAAACTGCGGGAGGCAGTGGAAGACAGGAGTGCCTGGCGTGCTCTGGTCCAGGGGGTCACGAAGAGTCGGACACGACTAAATGACTAAACAACAACAGGCGCCAGAAGGGGAACTGGTAAAATATCAGCACAGAATTGGACACAGTCCCTGGTGAATATGAGTAGTACGCCCAAGGCACACGGGACCACTAAATAGTGGTTCGTCTCCCAGCTGCCACTGACTGCAGCCAGCATAGCAAATCGTCAAGGAAGATGGGAGTTGGAGCTCAACAAATTTTGGAAGGCAACATGTTTGAGGAACGACTGGTATCTCTCTAGCAACTTTCACAGTGTGTTGCTTCTTATTCCTCGTTGAGAGTTTCGTGGTCCGCCCAAACGCTTCTCTCAGACGAAGACACCTGGCGAAAGTTTAATTTTGTTGATTCTAGTTATGGCCAAAGACAAGAAAACTGTTCTCTACCCTCCCCAAAAACAGTCAGTGAGTGCTACAATGCAAAATGATCTGCAGATTTAAAAACAATGCAATACAAAAATGTCCTCAGCTTCAAATGTCTTTGGTGCAATGTTTACCATAGTATTATTCAATTCTAAAAAAAAAGGGAGGGCGAGTGTTGTCTCTCTCTTTCTCCAGACAACATTGCAGTTTTGTCCTCAGGGCAGCAGGGCATGGATCCGTAAAAACGAGCGATGGCGGCATCTTCGGGAAAGGCTACAAAACGCACGAGTGCGAAAACCGTGGGAAGGGGATGACGTCTTTGATGTTCTCGACGCCCAAAATGCAGCGGAGGTAGCGCTCAAATCCCATTCCAAATCCACCATGAGGGGTTGATCCAAATCGACGCAGGTCTATGTACCTGGAATGCAAGGCGACAGATCAGTTATGTTTACCAATACTTGGTTTGATCTAGCAGGCCTCCATTGAGGTTCCAGAAACTGAGGAAGTGGTCTTATTCAGAGTCACAGAATTGGTCCGTCTAGCTCAGCACAGTTTGCCCTGACCGGGAGCTACTCTCCAGGGTTGCCTCCCAGTCATACCTGGAGATGTTAGAAATTGAGCTCATGGTTGTCTACAATAACTGACAGCAGCTGTCTGGGCTTTTAAGTAGGGGGGATTCTCAGCCCTGCCTGAAGATGTCAAGTGCAGTTACTGACAAAGACAAGCAACCACTTTCCCCCTCCAAAATCGTCTCAAACGTTTGTTTCTGCCCAACTTACTTACTTTAAGAAAGATGTAGAATGGTAAAGGTATAGGACTCCTGGACGGTGGAGTCCAGCCAAAGGCGACTATGGGGTTGTGGTGCTCATCTCGCTTTCAGGCAAAGGGAGCTGGTGTTTGTCCACAGACAACTTTCCGGGTCATATGGCCAGCAGGACTAAACTGCTTCTGGTGCAACGGGACACCGTGACGGAAAGCAGAGTGCACAGAAACGCTGTTTACGTTCCCGCCAGAGTGGTACCTATTTATCTACTTGCACTAGCGTGCTTTCGAACTGCTAGGTAGGCAGGAGCCGGGACAGAGCAATGGGAGCTCACCCGTTGCGGGGATTTGAACCACCGACCTTCTGATCAGCAAGCCCAAGAGGCTCAGCTGTTTAGACCACAGCTCCACCCGCTGAGGGAGAATGACAGCTTTGTCAGGCAGGTCAGGAGGTGCCAGGGGGAGGAACACAGAAGAACATCATTCAACAGTGGAACCGTCTCCATCAGGAGGTTGTGGACTCTCCTTCCTTGGAGGTTTTTAAGCAGAGGCTGGATGGCCATCTGCCATGGATGCTTTAGTTGAGATTCCTACATTTCAGGGGGTTAGACTAGAGGACCCTCAGAGTCCCTTCCATTTTTACAGTTCTACGGTCCTTTGTCCCAACTGATGCATTTAGCAGGTATGATGGGCAATCGCAAATCTGTGCTCCACCACAAGAGACTGAAAAAGGATTTGTTCTCCCCTCCAGCAGTTGGTGGGGGCACGGGTGGCGCTGTGGTCTAAACCACAGAGCCTAGGACTTGCCGATCAGAAGGTTGGCAGTTCGAATCCCCGTGATGGGGTGAGCTTCCATTGCTCAGTCCCAGCTCCTGCAGTTTGAAAGCACGTCAAAGTGCAAGTAGATAAATAGGTACCACTCCAGCGGGAAGGTAAACGGCATTTCCATGCACTGCTCTGGTTCGCCAGAAGCGGTGGCTACATGACCTGGAAGCTGTCTGTGGACAAACGCCGGCTCCCTCGGCCTATAGAGCGAGATGAGCGCACAACCCCAGAGTTGGACCTAATGGTCAGGGGTACCTTTACCTTTTTACCAGCAGTTGGTGGCTGCAAAGGTTTGGAATCATGGAACTGCAGTATAAGAAGGGACCCCAAGGGTCATCCAGCCCACCCCCTGCAATTCAGGAATCACAGCTCAAAAACCTCAGACAGGTGTGCCGCCCAAAGGAGGCGGATTAGATCCACCTGGGCAACGTTCTGAACACAGCCGTAGACCAACAAACAATACCTGGCCGTCCTTACCATTGGTAGGTGTCTTCAAGCCCCAGCCTGTGGAACCAAGGGGAAAACATCATGAAAGCAACCTACAAAAGGCCTTACATTATGGAAAACTGCTTTTGTGAAAATGTGCGTCGAAAAGAAATGATAGTGGACACAGGAGATTTTCATAGGTGGGCGCTAAGATGAATAGAAAAACAAGCACTTAAGACAACAAGGTGATGCATGGCAGTAAATTTCTGTCCCCCTCCCCAGCCCCAACACATTTGTGAGAAAGGGGCTGCAACAGTATTTTTTTTTTATTATTATTTTTTTGCATTTCTGCGTATTTGACATTGCACAGAGTCTGGCATGTCAAGGAACGAATCCCCCAAGAAGCATCTGTTCTGTCTGAACAAGCGGCCGGCCTCTCCCCTTTAATCGCTGGCGTCCTCAACAGACCCTCCTTGACCAACTGTCCAACAGCTCCCCACAATAAGCCCGAAGTAGAAATCCTCTCCCTGACCTCTGTAGGCGGGACTGTAGGAAATCGGGTCGGTCTTCCCTCAGGCTGCCTCCGCAAAGTTCCCCGACTGCTGGTACAAGGAGGTCAACTGCCGCCACCTTTAAAGGAAAAGGGAATAAAGAAAGAAATCTCTCTCTGAATTGCATATCTAAGATGGCGTTAGCCAGTGCGTATTTTAATGCCGAAACAGGACCGTTTTATTGTGCTTTTTAATTACGAGTATTTAAGTTTTAAAGTCGTGCAATCAGGTTTTGTACGCTGTAAATCACTGACAAACCCAGTTGGTCTTTGTGTATGTATGATTATGCATGTACATATAATTAATCACTTGCATTAGTTAGTCCCTTTATACAAAAAAATAGTCTCAAAGTGACTTAGCAACAAGATAAATGCAAAACAGGTGAAATCAATTAAAAGCCAATTAAAGCAAAACAAAACCCAAGGGCAGCGAACAATGTGAATTCCTAAAATGCTCACCCTTCGCATTGAATTGCTGGATAAATCTTGTTCCACCCCACTAAAGTATGACAACGGGGTGTCGTTCGGATGCAGCTGACTGACAGCTCCCATCACCCCTGACCTCTGGCCCTGCTGGCAAAGGCTGATGGGAGTTGGAGTCCAAAATCACTAGCTACCCCTGGCCTAAGCAGTAAGCAGGGATACTAAATCAAAGTAATTACTCAGCAAACAGAAGCTTTGGAAGTTCTGCGTGGTGCCCTAGGCAATCCTCCCCTTTCCTGGGAGATCATGGGTTGCAGCCAACGTTAGTCCTACTCAGAGTAGACCCACTGGGATTAATGGACATGACCAACTTAGGTACATTTATTTCAATGGGTCTGTTTCGTAATTCTCACCCACCACACACAAACATTCCCCCAAGATTAGGGGCACCAGAAGAGCAGTGCTGGACCGGACTGCTTCATTCCAGAAACTATATGAAAAAAGCAAGACGCAAAAGGGCACTATCCTGCACTGCCTAGGCCCTAGGCATTTTGAATTGGAACTCTTACTGTATGCTGGGCTCCATCTTCATTGTCCCGCATATAGAACGGCTTCAGGTCGTACGGATAGTTGAACACAAATACGGGAATCTCACCAGAGTGTTGGACCAGGTATCGCTCATGCTCAGTCTGAAGATCACGACCCCACTGAAAAAAGAGAGCGGAAAAGAAAAACATTAATACTCAGGCCTCGGTATTCATTTAGTTTTTCAAAGAAACCCTCCCTCACAGACACACACACGCGGCAACACTCACCTCTGGTTTGTAAATGAATTCTTGGCGAGCTCGCTTTAAAACCTCTATCGCTTCCGTGTAGGACATCCTAGAAGGTGGGAGAGAACCTGTCAAGAACTTGAGCTGATTTATTCTGGCACACATTTATTTGTAGTCTGCCTTTTAGGACAGGGGAACTCCTTGCTGCAAGGCTACCCCTGAGGCTCAGGTGCCTTCCACCAGCTTCGGCCGGTGGCCCAGCTATGCTCCACCTGGACAGGGATAGCCCAACTACTGCTGTCTATGCTCTGGTAACTTCAAGGTTAGATTACTGCAATGCATTCTATGTAGGGCTGCCTCTGAAGATGGTTCGGAAACTTCAGCTGCTGCAGAATTCAGCGGCCAGATTGCTGAACAGAGCAAGACGGTTTGAGCATATTACACCGATCCTGGTTCGACTGCACTGGTTACCAATTACCAATTAGCTTCCAGGCCCTATTCAAATTGCTGGTTTTGACCTATAAAGCCTTAAACGGCTCAGGACCATAATACCTCAAGGACTCCTACCCAGACCCAGAGGTCATCTTGAGGCCCTCCTTTGTGTGCCTCCTCCAGGAAAGGTCCGGAGGGTGGCAACACGAGAACAGGGCCTTCTCTGCAGTGGCTCCCTGTCTGTGGAATGCTCTCCCCAGGGAAGTTCGCCTGGGGCCTTCATTATACACCTTTAGGCACCAGGCAAAAACGTTCCTTTTTAACCGGGCCTTTGGTTGATCCGACTTACATCCTATGCCCTTTTAAAATGTGTTTTTTGTGGTTGGGGCCTATTGGGTTGTTGTTTTTATTTTTACTAGGTATTTTGTGGTTTTATATTTTCATTTTATTCAGTGAACCTCCCCGAGACCCCTGGGTATAGGGCGGTACAGTGGTACCTCGGGTTACATACGCTTCAGGTTACAGACTCTGCTAACCCAGAAATAGTACCTCAGGTTAAGAATTTTGCTTCAGGATGAGAACAGAAATTATGCTCCGGCGGTGTGGCGGCAGCAGGAGGGTCCATTAGCTAAAGTGGTGCTTCAGGTTAAGAACAGTTTCAGGTTAAGAACGGACCTCCGGAATGAATTAAGTTCTTAATCCGAGGTACCACTGTAGATAAATTCAATCAATCATCAATCAATCAATCAATCAATCAATCAATCAACCAACCAACCAACCAACCAACCAACCAACTAACTTTACTCTTTACCCAGGCCTTTGGCCATTAAATAATCCATTGCTCATGAAAATGTGTTTGTGTGGGGGGCTGTTTTTATGATTATTAAGCTCTGTATTATGTTTTTATTATTATGCTGTGTAAATTATGTTTTTCTTGTTGTACACTGCCCTGCCATAATAACACTAGGGGTGGGGAATGGTACTTTCTGTGCTGTTTGAAAGCAAGGCTGTTTAAAAGCCCTTTTGCAAACAGCTCCACACTGCTCTCCGAACCTCTGGTTGCAAAAGTGATTTCAAACAGCTCAGACACTGCTTGGGCCCACCTGCCAAATTTGGGCCGTCAGGGGTGGGGAGATAAAAGTCCTGGCCTGCTGGTGAGAAAAGGTTCCCACACCCCTATTTCAGAACAGGTGATCCCCTAACATGCTCATTTGGGGAGGCAACTCAGCTCAGTGACTTTACGTGCGGAAGCTCAAAGGTTCCATCTTTGGCACCTTTAGTTAAAAGGAACAAGAAACAGGGAATGGGAAAAAACCTCCCTCTTAAAACCCCAAGGAGCTGCTTTCGGTCGGAATAGGGAATGCTGCACTAGTAATAATAATAATAATATAATTTATTATTTATACCCCGCCCATCTGGCTGAGTTTCCCCAGCCACTCTGGGCGGCTCCCAATCAAGTGTTAAAAACAATACAGCATTAAATATTAAAAATTTCCCTAAACAGGGCTGCCTTCAGATGTCTTTTAAAAATAAGATAGCTGCATCCTTGACATCTGATGGGAGGGCGTTCCACAGGGCGGGTGCCACCACCGAGAAGGCCCTCTGTTTGGTTCCCTGTAACCTAACAGGAAGGGAACCACCAGAAGGCCCTTGGTGCTGGACCTTAGTGTCCGGGCTGAACGATGGGGGTGGAGACGCTCCTTCAGGTATACTGGGCTGAGGCCATTTAGGGTCTCAACAAGAAAGGAGTATAGCTCATTGGAAGAGCAGCTGCATTTCCAGCTTTATTTCATCATCATCATCATCATCATCATCATCATCATCATCAGGAGGTCCCAGCTTCATTCCGCAGGGGCACCTCCTAGTAGCTAAGTGAACTAGGATTTCTCAACAGCTAACCACAGCGCATGTTAAATTCTGCTCCCCTGGGAAGACTGCAGCATGGCTCCGCGGGAAGCCACAAACAGGCAGTTTGGAAAAGGAAAAAACCCACAGCCAACTGAGCCAAATACGACACACTTAAAATGAAAGCAGCGTGGTCTGCGAGCTTGATGTCACAGCCAGAGCACATTTCGGGCCGGAGGAAGGATTACCGTTCATTTCTGAGCTTGCTGCCACAGAGAATGCGTCTCTTACAGTTTATGACATAATCCATGCAAGGGGTTATGATGAATGCCTGGAAGCTTTTTAATTCATTTATTTTTTAAAAAAGAAAAATCACTCGGGGGAGACAATTTCAACTGGAAGAGTGATGGGAGAGTTGGTGGCACTTAAACTGCCCCCCCCCCAGCTGCTATTTCTCTGCTCAAAATCATCCCATTCTGAGGCAGAAACAAAATTTAAAAAATCCTTCCAGTAGCACCTTAGAGACCAACTAAGTTTGTTATTGGTATGAGCTTCCGTGTGCATGCACACTTCTTCAGATACAGTGGTACCTCAAGTTAAGAACTTAATTCGTTCTGGAGGTCCGTTCTTAACCCTCGTAGAAAAGCCAGCAGAAGCCACACACCCTTTAAAGAGCATGCGGCTTTTGTGTGCTTTTGCGTGTGGTGGGGAAATTCCCCCACCTCCCGCAAAAACCCACAGGAGCCGTGCACCCTTTAAGGAGCGTACGGCTCCTGCGGGCTTTTCGACCAGGAGGGAGAAGGGACTGACACGGCCAGTCAGTTCCTTCTCCCTCCTCGGGGAAAAGCCTCAAAGAGGTCGGGGAGCAGCGCAAAGGCGGCGCACCGACTTTCCGCTGCTCCCAGAGCTTGTGGGGCTGGCGGTGGGGGGAAGCGCTGCTTTCCCCCATCGCCAGCCTCAGAACTAGGTCGGGGAGCAGCGCAAAGGCGGGAATTCCCCCACCTCCCGCAAAAGCCCACAGAAGCCGTGCGCTCTTTAAAGGGTGTGTGCCTCCTGTGAGCTTTTCTATGAGGTGGGAGAAGGGACTGATGCGGCCAATCAGTCCCTTCTCCCTCCTGGGGAAAAGCCCGCAAGAGCCGCACGGAGCTTGTGTGCGGAGCTCTTGGAGGCTTTTCCCGTCTGCCTCCCCCCTGCATTCACTCCATAAGACGCACACACATTTTCCCTTGCTTTTTAGGAGGGAAAAAGTGCGTCCTGTAGAGTGAAAAATACGGTAACCAGCTGATGCTCCTGGGGGAGAGGCTTCCACAAAGCAGGAGCCACCACAGAGAAGGCCTGTTCCCCTTATGTTGTTGTCCTCTAGACCTCTCATGGGGGAAGCTGTGGGTTGTGGGGCTGCATGCGCTGCCCATGCCTCCATGTGTTCAGTGAGCATGAGAAAGTCTGGATACCTACAGGTGAAACTCGAAAAATTAGAATATCGTGGAAAAGTTCGTTTATTTCAGTAATTCAACTTAAAAGGTGAAACTAATATATGAGATAGACACATGACATGCAAAGCAAGATATGTCAAGCCTTTATTTGTTATAATTGTGATGATTATGGCGCACAGCTGATGAAATTAACAATCTCAGAAAATTAGAACATTAAATGAAATCAGCAAAACAAGGATTGCACTTTTCCATGATATTCAATTTTTTTGAGTTTCACCTGTATGTATGTATGCCTATACAGAGCCCTACCATGTGATGACACCCCCCCCCCCCCACCGGACTAGCATAGGAACTCTCAGCACCCTTAAAAAACTACACGTCCCAGTATTCTTTGGGGGAATCCTGGCAGCTTAACTCGACATGCTACTGCTTGAAATGTACCGTGCCGGAGGGACCCCGCCATTCATTGTGATAGAACGAAAAAAAGCTGGGAAACTTCAGCCGTAGCTGAACAAGAACGCCAATGTATTTTTTGCTTACGTTATGAACCGGTTCTTCAGCATCCGTTCCACCTTTGCCTTCGGGAGAGGAAGAAACAATTCACAATGGCTACCAGAAGAAGAGTTCAGAAACCACCACCAACTTCACATTTGCGTTTTTTGGAAAGGATTTCAGAACGGAACCGAGGATTTGCACATCTAATCTAAGCGGGAGATCGGTTTCCATTTCTGGCCTTACCGAAACCAGAGTCAAGACTACCCGGGTTTTTTGTTCCACAGGAAAAGCTGAGTTGTGCTTTTTCAAGCAACGAACAAGGCAAGGATGGTGGCTTCGTTTTGCATTGGAATGGTCTGCTGGCTGCATGAAGCAGCTAGGCAGAGAACCCACAGTAAAACAATCTGGGCCGGGTCATTACCTGGTCTATCCAATCCAATAATAATAATAATTTATTATTTATACCCCGCCCTTCTGGTTGGGCTTCCCCAGCCACTCTGAGTGGCTCTCAACAGAGTATTAAAAACACAATAAAACATTGAACATTATAAACTTCCCTAAACAGGGCTGCCTTCAGATGTCTTCTAAAAGTCAGATAGTTGTTTGTTTCCTTGACATCTGATGGGAGGGCATTCCACAGGGCGGGTGCCACCACCAAGAAGGCCCTCTGCCTGGTTCCATGTAACCTCACTTCTCGCAGAGAGGGAACCGCCAGAAGGCCCTCAGCGCTGGACCCCAGTGTCCGGGCTGAACGATGTGAGTGGAGACGCTCCTTCAGGCACTTAGGAAGTCCACAACCAAGACATGAAAGCCATAACAGAACCTAAGAGGTTTGCTTTAGTCACCACGTCTCTCTTTTAAGGTAATAGAAATCTTTTCTTTCCCTTACCTCTTGACCCGGAGCTACGTGTTTATGAAAAAGCTCAACATCGCGAGGGCAACTGGACAGAACTGTGTCGGTCACTTTCTTGAAAAGGTCCTCCATAGCCTAAGGAAAAGTGAGGAAGCCGTAGATGCAGAGTACATGCAAAAATGCATTATTTTTTAAACTTATTCCACGCTTTGGGTGGCTTAAACTCTCCACATATGGACGCAACATTACACCATGGTTCATCAAAACATGAACATTCCCAGCTGGACGAGTTTGGCAGCTTTTTGGCTTTCCTTAACCACAGTTTATCACCTTGCCTGGAGTGAGAAAACTGTTTTAGCGTTAGGTATTTTTAGCTATGTTTCTGTATTCAACTTTTCTGGCTTAAGTGCGATTATTAAAAGAAATTTTTGTTTAAAAAATAAGAGAAGGTGGTGAAAGTTGGCCTCTTCTGAACTCCAGCTCACCCAGAAAGTGGAAAAAACTAATTTTGTGCTTCATGCCACCCACTTTTTTTCCCCGCGTGAGAGAAAGTTGTTTCTTCTGCACGCTGTGGGAACTTTAAAACTGTTAGTTCATGGCGAAGAGGTGGGGGCAGGAAAGCCAAGACTGTGTTTTCCTTTCCTTGAAAGAGGAAGTGCTCCAATGCTTCTGCCAGAATAAAACCTATACAGCAGATAATTTCAACAGTCTTTCTACTGCTGTTTGAAGCGACTTTCCACCCCCTCTTTTTAAAGGAAATTGTGGTGATGATATATTTATTTATACCATTTGCCCCTTAAAGAAGTGGTTCCCAATTAGCTAATTACGGAAGAGCCCCTATTTTTTTTCTTTCCAAAAGCCAAGTCACAGACCCCCTACTTTTGGAAATTTTGGCAACTCTGTTAGTTACTTCTGCAAAGCAATTTTTTGAACAAAATGTGGGGTAGCCCCTAATAAGCAAATGATTTTAGGCATACTAAAAAACAGACCATAAAATTTGTTATTGTTGTTGTTTAGTTATGTCCGACTCTTTGTGACCCCCTGGACCAGAGCACGCCAGGCACTCCTGTCTTCCACTGCCTCCCGCAGTTTGGTCAAACTCATGCTGGTAGCTTCGAGAACACTGTCCAACCATCTCGTCCTCTGTCGCCCCCTTCTCCTTGTGCCCTCAATCTATACTATCGCCCGGCACAGGGATATCAGGGCAGCTTTTTAAAAACGTGGCCCATGCTGGCTTTGGGAGAAATAGCGCTGAATTCTTTTCGTGGGAGACACAAAGAATGTAATAAAACACTTAGCAGGATGGAAAAAAACACCACCTGTTGTACGATTGTCAGTAAGCTTGTGGAAAGTTAGCCGGAAGTGGAAGATCTGATGGTTCGTTCATTCAGATTTCTGGTCAATCTTTTTTAAGGCAGCCGTGGGTCTCTGGGTGTTGCTGAACTACAACTCCCATCATCCTTGACCATTGGCCACACTTGCTGGGGCTGATGGGAGTTGTAGTTCAGCAATGAGCCAAAGATTCCCCCACGACTGCTTCAAAGGTAGGACAGGCAGCAGGTTTCAAACTACACACAAAATACCACAGGTTTTTTTGTTTTGTTTTGAAAGAGCTCCGTTTTCCACGCTCCCCGTAACTCACTCCATACCTGCATGATATCCTGAAGGCTTTCGGCAAAAGACAGTTCTGCTTCCACCATGTAAAATTCTGCCAAGTGCCTGCGGCTTTGAGAATCGTCAGCCCGGAAGGTCGGACCGAACGTGTACACCTTGGAAAAGGCCCTGCAACAAGACGGTGGGAAAGTCACGCCCACAAAACACACAGGCTGTGATCAGCACCTACTGGCTAGAGCCTGTGCCGTCACCAATACGCTTCCCCCAGAATCCCTGGATCACATTTTCATAAAAATAAGCATTTTCTCTGTTTGGGAGCCCATAACTGAATCAGAAGAGGCTGCCTTATATCTCAGTTCTGACTATATGCCCGATTCACCCAATATTTTCTACTGTTCAAGGATGATCCAGGTCTATGAGAAGAAGATTTGGGGGGGGGCATGCAGGGGGCTGGAAGAGACAGGAGATACTCCATTGGGCAACTGGACATCTGCTCATATTATGCTGGATCTCACCCAAAGAGAGTCACACGTTCAGGGGGGCCGTACCCCGTTTTGCTGCTCGAGGTAAAACAGGAAGTTCCACCTCTACCTCTGGAGAACCCGGCGCCGATTTCTGGCACACATCTTGTGTGTGCTCCCTGCAAGATCTCACGCAATTCTGGCGAGATCTTGCCAGAAATTGGGGGGTGGGGGTGCCTCCTTGCAACTTCCGCCACCTAAGCCAGTGGCATCACCTCAGCAAATGGCTGTGCCGGCCTTCCAAATATTCAAAAATGCTGTATGCGCTCTCGGCCCCAGGTGTCCCAAGCCGCTCGTTTAGGGGAGCACAATTAGTGGTGTCCCCCCCCCCCCACCATGGAGAAGAAGCATGAATCATTTCAACAAAGAGTTGTTCTGCCCAGATGGGCGGGATATAAATAATAAATTATTATTATTATTATTTTATTATTGACATCTTTCCGCAGGGCCTCCAAGACAGAGCTGTTCTGCCTGGCCTTTGGTTTGGACTCAGTCTGACCCTTATGTTTCCCTCCCCTTATGGCTTTGATCTATGGGCTACTTTTAAAATGAGACTGCATTTTAAACTGTATTTTAAATTGGGTTTTTCCCCCTTATTATGTTTTTTACTGTGATTTGATTGGTGTTAGCCACTCTCAGCCCATCTCTGGCCGGGGAGGGCAGGGTATAAATAATTTTTATTATTATTATTACTTAAGACCGCCTCTATTTGGGCCCGATCCCTGTTGCGACTGCGGCAAACCTGGATGTAAATACTGGGTTTGCTGTGATTCGTGCATGCGCAGAAGCACACTGCTGCTGAATGCACCTGTGCACAACGGCGATTCTACCAGTGACCCGGATCGACTTACGGACGGACCTCCAGAACTGATTACGTCCTTAAGTAGAGGTTCCACTGTTCTGGGCTCAATTCTACGGCACCCCCCGGATTAGAAACCAGGCAGGCCATGTCAGTGCTAAGTTTCAGACTCTGGGTTAGAATGGCTTAACATCAGGAGGTCTCGGCACCATAAACTCTGCTCTAGCATTTTATCCTTCCATGTTCAGATCTACGGTTAAATTCTGTATATTGCATGTTTGAATTTCTGCAAGCCACTTCAGGACACAAGAAGAGTCTGGTGGCCAATGGCCCATCTAACCTTAATGTTTTGACTGAAATTATTTCAGTTATAAAGAAATAGTCCTGTCCTATGGAGAGGCAGAGTTGCAAGTTTTGCTCCAACTTCTGCACAACAGCCCTGCAGAGAGGGACATCAGAAAAGCAGGATGGTTGCAACACACCAAAGCCCATCTATAGTCCAGCATCCTGGTCTCAGGGGGGCTGATCAGATCCCTTAGTTGGAAAGTGGCAAGCAGGATTCGTGCAAAGGACCCCTCTCCCCTCCTATGGTGGTACCTTGGTTCTCAAACGCCTTGGTACTCAAACAACTTGGAACCCAAACACTGCAAAGTGTTCCGCTTTGCCAACTGTTTTCGGAAGCCAAACGTGCTCCATTTTGAGTGTCACGCTTCTGATTTGAACGCCACACTTCTGATTTGAGTGTCACGCTGAGGTCTGTCTGTTTTTGCTATTTATTTTGCATTTTTGCGGCTCTTCTTTCTTTGTTTTTGTGACTGTGTGAAACCCAGTTCAGCTCCTGATTAATTGACTGTTTGTGAGACTTCAGTACCTTGTTTATTTGCTTTCATTTTATGGACCAATGGTCTCGTTAAAATAGTAAAATTCATGTTAAATTGCTGTTTCAGGGGTTGTTTTTAAAAGTCTGGGACGGATTGATCTATTTTGCATTACTTTCTGCGGGAAAGCAGGCCTTGGTTTTGGAACGCTTCGGTTTTGGAACGGGCTTCTGGAACGGATTAAGTTTGAGAACCAAGGTGCCGCTGTACTTATAAAACATTCCTGCCTCAACTGTGGCGCCAGAGCACAGCCATCGCAGCTGGCAGCCATCTTTATCCCTCTCCTTTATGGATTTGTCTAATCTTCCTGAAGGAGAAAATCACGCCTCAAACATGGGTTCAGCGTTTTGTTTTGTCCTGACGTCAAGACTTCTTTCCCTACCTTCCTCCACAAGCTGGAAGGGAGGACAAGGAATGAAGAACAGGGGTTGCCAAAACTGCATATGCGTTGCCCACCAAATCTGTCCCACAAGCTATCCTGGCACAGATTTCTGAGGTAACCCTGCAATAATCCGCACTGCATTGTTGCAGGATTAGCTGCCAGCCCCTGCCTTCCCCCCCCCCCCCAGCTGCAAATGCTTTGTAAACACCAATGAAAGATTTCCGCATCTGTGTATTTTGCAGATAAGAAAATTCAGCGAATATCTGTAGGGTTTGTGCCCGCAAGGCACAAGGAGCATCTCGTACAAA
This sequence comes from Podarcis gaigeae, assembly GCF_964106915.1. Lineage (NCBI taxonomy): Eukaryota > Metazoa > Chordata > Lepidosauria > Squamata > Lacertidae > Podarcis > Podarcis gaigeae. The sequence goes on along the minus strand of NC_139677.1, from coordinate 97,646,876 downwards.
GCGGTTTTTCAGGGACAGAAAAACCTCTGGCCCCTCCCTCTTATTTCCAATCACCTAAAGCAAGAAAAGGACCCCATTGTTCCCTTTGTCCTCTGCAAACCTGGAATTTACTGCCGGGGAAGAAAGCCGCGTGCCCTGCCGATCTTAATTAAGAAGCAGCAGAGATGTTATTAAGGCAAACTATCTGCACACGGCCAGCCATTTCCACCAGGCTGAGGGACCCCATTGACCTGCAGAGGATTCTGGGGAAATGGTGGAAAGAGCTAGGAAGATCGTGCCTGGAGAAGAATAAAGGGAAAGATGGATAGCTGTCTTTTAAAATGTATTTCAATTAACTGACTGTGATTTTATGTAAACTGTGCTATTTTTTACTGTTAGCCGCTCTGAGCCCAGCTTTGGCTGGGGAGGGTGGGATATAAATAAAATTTTAATATTATTCTTATTATTCAGTTAGGGCTGTGTTTTCCCTTCACTACCGGGGGCAGAATACTTTTGCCTTTTATCTTATTTAACTAATAGGTTATTTGCCCGTATCACCCCTTCCTGGGGGACTTGTGGACAGCAGCCAGCCAGATATCATAAAAGCGACCAGTAGCCAAACTGACAGAAAGCTCGTTTTTCTTGGCCCCTAAGCAGGACTCCTTAAAATGTCTGCACAACTTAGAAGGGCATATAATTGTTGTTGTTGTTGTTATCATCATCATCATCATCATCGAATCTTAGAGTTGGAAGGGACCCCAAGGGTCATCTAGTCCAACCCCCTGCAATGCTGGAATCTCAGCTAAAGCATCCATGACAGAAGGGCATCCAACATCTGCTTAAAAATCTCCAAGGAAGTTTACCACCTCTTGTGGGAATCTGTTCCACTGCCGAACAGCTCTTACTGTATTCCACTAATCATTGTTTTTTACCGCATTTTTTGCTCTATAAGACTCACTTTTTCCCTCCTAAAAAGTAAGGGAAATGTGTGTGTGTCTTACGGAGTGAATGCAGGCTGCACAGCTATCCCAGAAGCCAGAACAGCAAGAGGGATTGCTGCATTCACTGCGTAGCGATCCCTCTTGCTGTTCTGGCTTCTGAGATTCAGAATATTTTTTCTTGTTTTCCTCCTCCAAAAACTAGGTGTGTCTTGTGGTCTGGTGCGTCTTGTTGTTGATGTTTAGTCGTTTAGTCGTGTCCGACTCTTCGTGACCCCATGGACCAGAGAACGCCAGGCACGTCTGTCCTCCACTGCCTCCCGCAGTTTGGTCAAACTCATGCTAGTAACCTCGAAAACACTATCCAACCATCTCGTCCTCTGTCACGCCCTTCTCCTTGTGCCCTCCATCTTTCTCAACATCAGGGTCTTTTCCAGGGAGTCTTCTCTTCTCATGAGGTGGCCAAAGTACTGGAGCCACAGCTTCACGATCTGTCCTTCCAGTGAGCACTCAGGGCTGATTTCCTTCAGAATGGAGAGCTTTGATCTTCTTGCAGTCCATGGGACTCTCAAGAGTCTCCTCCAGCACCATAATTCAAAAGCATCAATTCTTCGGCGATCAGCCTTCTTTATGGTCCAGCTCTCACTTCCATACATCACTACTGGGAAAACCATAGCTTTAACTATACGAACCTTTGTTGGCAAGGTGATGTCTCTGCTTTTTAAGATGCTGTCTAGGTTTGTCATTGCCCTTCTCCCAAGAAGCAGGCGTCTTTTAATTTCGTGGCTGCTGGTGCGTCTTATAGAGCGAAAAATACGTTTTTTTATTTTTATTTTATTTGTACCCTGCCCCTCTGACTGGGTTACCCTTGCCACACTGGGCAGCTTCTAACATATATAAAAAGCATAGTAAAACATTGCACATTAAAAAGCTTCCCTATATAGGGCTGCCTTCAGATGTCTTCTAAAAGTTGTGTAGTTATTTATCTCCTTGACATCTGATGGGAGGGTGTTCCACAGGGCGGGTGCCACCATCAAGAAGGCCTGGTTCCCTGTCCAGTCATACCTCGGTTTACAGACGCTTCAGGTTGCGTTTTTTTCGGGTTACGGACCTGCCGAAACCCGGAAGTACCGGAATGGGTTACTTCCGGGTTTCAGCGGTCGTGCATGTGCAGAAGCGCCAAATTGCAACCCGCGCATGCGCAGATGCGCCGCTGCAGGTTGCAAACACTGCAGGCTGTGAATGTGCATCCCGCACGGATCGCGTTCACAACCCAAGCGTCCACTATAACTTCATTTCCTAAGGAGCCGCCCAGAATGGCTGGGGCAACCCAGTCGGATGGGCCACATATAAATAATAAAATAATTACAATTGTAATTTCTAATTATTAGCACATTACTGAAAGAACACGTTTGTCCAAACCAACCCCAAAAGTGTGAATCAACCCATTGTGAGACGGCCATGTTCTTTTATCGCGCGGCCAGTGCCCACTTGAAGACACAGATCCTGAGTTCCTTAGTTTGTCTTTTTTTTCCCCTCAGAGAAAAAGAGAGGCAACTGTCCTCACTTTCTTGTAATCTGTTTTAAGACCCCTTTTTTCAGGCCCTTTCTTGAAGGCTGAAAAGCCTGGAATGTCATTTTGGCTCGGAAGAAGAAGAATTTCTCTCCGAGCGGATAAATTTAGCTCGTCTAAATTTAGCATGCATTCGAGCCGCTTAAGATGCCTGGTGTTGTTCTTAAATAATAAAAGAACATGTTCTTGAAGGACAGGGTGTGAAGCAATAACATTGTGTCCTGTACTCAAAGAGCCCTGACTGTTTATTTTGAAGGGTTTGTGGGGGGGAGGACTAAACAAAATCCCAAAAACACCCAAACACATCTGAAGGACATCACTATAATAATAATGACTGACGTGAAGATGAGTCCCCTTCATTTCCCCCCAATTATACTTGTGTGGGGTGTCTATACTTTATAATTCTCTGGAAAAATAAAAAAAAGTTCTGATTTAATAGAGTGCTGCGTCATTACAGCATCTTTATCCTGTTCAATTTACCAAAATACCAACACTATACATTATAAGATTATTATTATTATTATTATGGGAAATCCTAAAACAAGGGGTCAGATCCCCCACATCCCGGATGTGCTAATTTGACAGGTGGGTGTGGAGGAACTGAAACAACAACAACAACAACAACAACAACAACAACAATAATAATTTTTTTCTTTATACCTTGCCCTTCCCGTTCAAAAACCGGGCTCAGGGCGGCTAATAACAAATTTAAAACGCTTTAAAACACTTAATTATAAAAGCAGCATAAAAGACAGTATAAAAAAATGAATAACAATTGTGATGGGATAATGAGCTGCTTGTGCGTAAAAGCTTGATCCCGCTGGGGTTTGGCCGGTCATCCAAACCCAGGCACTAACGGAGCCCCCAAAAGCATGACTCCGTCAGTCGCTGGTAGAATCTGACAGTGGGCGTCTACGGAATTTACGCCAACATAAAAGCTGTTTGACGGACATGCGCTTTCGTGACTCTCTGCGTGACAGTTTCCGGCGAAGGGAGGGAATTCCTAAAGGGGGTCTAGTTACCTCTTCACTATTCTCACTAGAAGCGTCTGAGAGCCTCCCCTCCGCTGTAACTCCTGCACTCCCCCTACTGGTTCCTGCTTCTGCTGCAGAGTCTCTCCTACTCTGCTGGAGCCTGTCCAGCACCTCTAACTCCGATGGCAGTTCCCTGACATCCACCTCCCCCCCAGGCCCCCCTTCACCCCCTCCCGCCTCCTCTCCCACTGGCGGTGAGGGCGGAAAGCCCCTGAAAGAGCAATCCTCGTCATCAGAGGATTCAAACACTTCTAGCCACGGCGTCCCGTCTCTCTCCCCGTCTTCTTCTTCTTCGTCGGAGGCAGCTTCCTCACCCACCCCTGACTCTGGGAACCCTTCAAACTCTCCCTCCTCATCGGTGGTCCCAAAGTGTTCCCTTCTAAATCGTGCCACGGGTTGCGGTTTTCTTGGGAAACGCTGATGAAATGTTTCTATTAAGATCTCGTCATTCACTACCTCTGCTGGCACCCAAGTGTTTTCCGACTCTACTTCCCCCTCCCATTCTACCAGATATTCCACCTGATTCCCCTTCCACCTGGAATCAATGATTCCTGCCACGTTCATGTCGCGCTCTCTCTCTTCTATCACGAGCGTTTGGGTGGCCTCTCTCTCACGCTCCCCCCACTCACGTCCCTCTCGGTACGGCGACAGTAATGACCTGTGAAATACTGGGTGTAATTTCATGTGACTGGGCAGTCTGAGTTTGAATGCTACTGGGTTGACCTGCTGTATGACCTCAAAGGGTCCCAATTTCTTGGGTCTCAATTTCTTACTCCCACCCTTGAACGGTAGTCCTTGGGTGGACAACCACACTCGGTCTCCCACCCTTATGATTTCACCTTCCCTCCTATTTCTGTCTGCTTGCTTCTTATATTCTTCCTTGGCTCTCTCTAAGTTAAGTTGAAGCTGACGGTGGATCGCTTCCATCTCTTCAAAAAAATGTTCCGCTGCCGGCACGCTCCACCTCTCCCCCCCCTCTCCTGGGAATGCCCGGGGATGGCACCCATAGTTTGCCAGGAAAGGACTCATCCCTGTGGACACATTCTCCGCGTTGTTGTAGGCAAATTCGGCCAGCGGTAGCTTATCTACCCAATCATTTTCTCTGTCCTTTACATAACACCTCAGGTATTGTTGCAAAATGCCGTTTGCCCTTTCCGCTTGCCCATTAGTTTCTGGGTGTCGGGCAGTGGAGAAATTGAGTTCTACTTGCAGTAAGCTCATAAGTTTCCTCCAGAACCTGGAAGTAAATTGTTTGCCTCTGTCACTGACCACCCTCAAGGGGGCGCCATGCAACCTGAAAATATGCTCTACAAACAACTTGGCGGTCTCCTCCGCTGTAACCGCATGTGAACAGGCTATAAAATGACACATTTTGGTTAATAGATCTACCACCACCATGACAGCTGTTTTGCCTTTGGATTTTGGCAGGTCCGTCATAAAATCTATGGATACTGCCTCCCAAGGCCTTTCTGGCGTGGGTAAGGGTTGTAATAGCCCCGCTGGCGCCACCCTCTCTCCTTTTGCTCGCTGACACCTGTCGCAACCCCTAACATATTCCCGCACGTCCTCCCTCACCTTGGGCCACCAAAACTCCCTGGTAACCAACCACATGGTTTTGTGCTGTCCAAAATGTCCCGCTGTGGGGCTATCATGCAACTGCTTGAGTACTCTGCCCCTCAGTTCCCCATCTGGTATGTACAGTGCCCCTTTGTAATACAACGCCCCGTTCTTTTCTTCAAATCCCCCTGTGTTCTCTTCTGTCCTCCTGAGTTCTCTGAGTTTCTCTTGGGCGTATTCATCGTTCTCCGTACCTTCCATCAGTTCCCTTTGCCCCACCAATGCCGCCCCACACACCCAGCGGTCTTCGGAGATTACATGCCTTGCCTCAGGCGCTCCCTCCCCCTCTAAGTACTCAGGTTTCCTGGAAAGGGCATCCGCTCTCACGTTCTCTGAACCTGGCACGTAACGAATCTCAAAGTGGAATTTGGAGAACTCCTGGGCCCATCGCACTTGTCTCTGGTTCAGGACACGGGCTGTTCTCCAATATTCCAGATTTTTGTGGTCAGTTCGGACTTGAACCTTGTGTTGCGCCCCAATCAGCAAGTGCCGCCATTTCCGGAATGCTTCATGAATGGCGAGCAGTTCTCTGTCGTACACTGTGTAGTTCCTCTCGGATTTGTTCAATTTCCGCGAAAAGAATGCACACGGTCTCCATTCCGACGTATCCTTTCCCGGCTGGAGAAGCACGGCCCCCACTGCTCGGTCTGACGCGTCAGTCTCCACTCTCATTGGTTGTTGTAGATCCACGTGCAGAAGCTGTTCTTCCGACGCAAACGCCTGCTTTAGGCGTTCGAACGCCCGCTGCGCTTCTTCCGTCCAAACAAATTTCTTTTTGCTACTAAGACAATCTGTGATGGGCGCGGTCAAATGGGCAAAGTTTTTGATGAACTTCCTATAGAAGTTTCCGAACCCCAGGAACCTTTGCACGTCCTTCTTGGTCTTTGGTGTTTTCCATTCCAGTACCGCTTGAACCTTGCTGGGATCCATGGCCAATCCCTTGTCAGACAACCGGTACCCCAGGAATTCCACCTCCCTAGTATGAAACTGACACTTCTCCAGTTTCACCCACAGCCGGTTTTCTCGCAGTTTGCTCAGTACCTCTCTTACATCTCGCACATGCTGCTCCTCATTCTCTGAGTACACCAGGACGTCATCTAAGAACGCTACGCAGTTCTTGTAGAGCAATGGCCCCAGGACGTGATTCATGAATGATTGAAAACAGGCGGAGCCTCCTTGTAATCCGAAAGGCATAACGAGGTACTCAAACGCCCCCAAGGGGGTGAACATAGTGGTCTTCCACTCATCCCCCTTCCTCACACGTATCAAGTTATATGCCCCCCTAAGGTCCAGCTTGGTAAAAATCTTCCCTTTTCTCACCTGTGTCAGAATGTCATCAATTCTAGGCATAGGGAAAGTCACTGGTTCTGACACTGCATTCAGGGACCTGAAATCACACACAAGTCTGGGCTTGCCCGTGTTTTTTTTGTCCACAAAGAACACTGGACTGCCCCCCACCGCTCGTGACTCTCTGATGAAACCTCTCTTGAGATTCTTGTCAATGAACTCCCTTAACTCCTGCATCTCACTGTCTGACATTGCATACAGCTTCCCCACTGGCAATTGTGCTCCTGGGAGTAAGGTAATTTGACAGTCAAAGGGTCTGTGCGGGGGCAATTTATCCGCTTCCTTTTCGCTGAATACGTCAATCAAGTCAGCGTATTGTGGTGGCACCTTCCCCTTGTCCATCACTTCCACCCCTGCTAGAGTGGCCCTGCTGCCTGCCTGGGCCTCTCCCTCCTTGCAGTGTTCTAGGCAATGTGCTGATCCAAAGGAAACCACGCGCTGATGCCAGCCTACTAGCGGATCATGTAGTGCCAGCCAGCTCATTCCCAAGATAATAGGGGCTCCTCCCAGGGTGGCTACGTTAAACGCTATCAGTTCTGTGTGCCGTGCCACCCTCATTATCATTGGTACAGTCTGTTGGCTCACTTCTCCTCCCAACAGCTCCCTCCCATCAATCGTGGTAACCTGCAAAGGCTTACTTAATGGGATAGTCTGTATCTGGTGCTCAGCTGCAAACTCCTTACTCATGAAATTACATGAGCTACCTGAGTCCAATAGCGCTCTTATCTTTAGTGGGTGTCCGTTTGCCAGTTCCAGCAACACCTCTATCACAAGTGCTGGTCTTGGGGGTTCCGGCGTGGGCACATTCACTACTCCCTGGCCTGGCTGCTGTGCCCTGATGTTGGCAGCCAGGCGTTGGCTTTTACTTGCTCCTTGATTTCTTCTTCCTCCTTTCCCCCAACAGTTCCTGCCATCCCTTGCCATTCCTTCCTTTGCGGACAGACTCTGGCAAAGTGACCTGGCTGTTGGCAGAGATAGCATCTCTTGCCGCTCTTTCCCTCCTTCTTCCGCCCTTCACTAGTGTTTGAAACTGTGCGCGCGCGCGCTGCTCCAAGTTCCATCGGCTCTGCTGGCGGGAAAGGCTGCTCCGGAATCTCTGGAATGCGGAAGTCCTTCCAACGTTCCCCCTTTCCTTCCCGCTTTTCCAAAGCTCTAGCCTCCTGGCGTGCTCCTATGGACAGCGCTGATTTAGTCAGCTGGTCCATAGACTCCGCCCTAGGCGCCCGGGAAAGTTCATCTTTCACTGCCGGAGAGAGACCTTCTTCAAATAGCATTTGAATAGGTTCACTAGCAAGGTTCCACCCCAGTCTATGAATCAGCATGGTGAACTCAGTCCAGTACTCACGTACAGATCGGCTCCCCTGTTTACAAGCCATCAACTCCCTGCGCACCATCCCCTGCTCAATCTCGCTGGAAAACATCAAGTCCATGGCGCGAAAAAACTTCCTTGTGTCCTTTAAGATTTCATTATTGGCTGCCATCAGGGGGCGAACCCAGTCCCTCGCCCCTCCCTCTAGATGGCCAATCACGTACGCCACTCTAGAGTTCTCATCGGGGAAGTCATCAAACAGTAGATTGAGAGCATATTGCATCTCTGTTCTAAAGGCTTGATAGTTCCTGGGATTCCCCCCAAATTTCTGCACCAATCCAGGCACCCTTCTGGCAAGTGGGGTGGTTTTCCCCTTATCTGCATCTTGAGCCCTCCTCTCCTCCAGCCTCGCCGTTTGCAGTGCGAGCTGGACCTCCAACGCCCTGTACCTTTCTTCCAGGCTTGGATCTGCTCCAGCTCCAGCTGCCCCGGTTCCTGCTGGTTCACTCATGATGCCCTCTGCTTGCACAAACAGCTTTCGGAGACTGTCAGATTGCTGTGATGGGATAATGAGCTGCTTGTGCGTAAAAGCTTGATCCCGCTGGGGTTTGGCCGGTCATCCAAACCCAGGCACTAACGGAGCCCCCAAAAGCATGACTCCGTCAGTCGCTGGTAGAATCTGACAGTGGGCGTCTACGGAATTTACGCCAACATAAAAGCTGTTTGACGGACATGCGCTTTCGTGACTCTCTGCGTGACAGTTTCCGGCGAAGGGAGGGAATTCCTAAAGGGGGTCTAGTTACCTCTTCACTATTCTCACTAGAAGCGTCTGAGAGCCTCCCCTCCGCTGTAACTCCTGCACTCCCCCTACTGGTTCCTGCTTCTGCTGCAGAGTCTCTCCTACTCTGCTGGAGCCTGTCCAGCACCTCTAACTCCGATGGCAGTTCCCTGACAAATAAAATTCAAAAATCAAGATCAATTAAATAATCCCCAGGGCTAGTTGGCTGAATTGGACCTAGGAGGCCAGGGGAGAATTAGCTGAGGGGTCTGAGCGGGTGATCTTTATAAAAGGGGAGAGGGAGGGAAGAGAAGGGGGGGGAGAGATCAGGCTGAATTCAAATCAAAGGCCAGGTGGAATAGCTGTTTTACAGGCCCGACGGAAGGAGGTTAAATCCTGAAGGGCCCTAGTCTCATGGGACAGAGCATTCCACCAGGTTGGAGCCATCACCGAAAAGGCCCTGGCCCTGGTGGAGGATAGTATGAGTTCCTTAGGGCCCGGGACCTATGGTTATTCATGGACCTTAAGGTCCTCTGAGGGGCATACCAGGAGAGGCGGTCCCGTAAATACAAGGGCCCTAAGCCACAAAGGGCTTTAAAGGTCAAGACCAGCACCTTGAACCTGACCCTATACGCCACCGGGAGCCAGTGCAACTGGTAAAGCACTGGGTGAATATGCTCCCATGGCAGGGACCACGTGATCACCACCAATCAGCTGATCGGGGCTGAATTCAAGTCCCGCTTACATCAGGCAGCTCCAAATTTTGGTGTCAAATTTAATGGTGTCAGACTCGGATCACAAGCCCTGCTCACAGTCTTTGCCTGCCCCACACCTGGTGTCACGTGGTGTGGTCATGGGCTGGCTCAGGTTGATAGATCAAGGACGCATCTTCAAAGCCCAGCGGAATACCAACACAGATAGGGGCAACTCATATTTCAGCAGGCAGTATATTCGACAATATACTCATTACAACAAGCTAATACTGTGCTTGTTAGTCTGATCTTAATGCCCTTACTGCACTATGGGCAGAAAGTCCGGTCTTTAGAGAAGTACTGTTTTGGGGGGACAAGAGGCGGGCAGGTGTGGAGGACTCCCTGGTCCTGAATGGGGTAACTGTGCCCCTGAAGGACCAGGTGTGCAGCCTGGGAGTCATGTTGGACTTGCAGCTGTCCATGGAGGCGCAGGTCAATTCTGTGTCCAGGGCAGCTGTCTACCAGCTCCACCTGGTATGCAGGATGAGACCCTACTTGCCTGCGGACTGTCTCGCCGGAGTGGTGCATGCTCTGGTTATCTCTCGCTTGGAGTACTGCAACACACTCTATGTGGGGCTACCTTTGAAGGTGACCCGGAAACTACAACTAATCCAGAATGCGGCAGCCGGTCTGGTGACTGGGAGTGGCCACTGAGACCGCATAACACCGGTCTTGAAAGACCTACACTGGCTCCCAGTATGTTTCCGAACACAATTCAAAGTGTTGGTGCTGACCTTTAAAGCCCTAAACAGCCTCGGTCCAGTATACCTGAAGAAGCGTCTCCACCCCCCTTGTTCTACCCGGACGCTGAGGTCCAGCTCCGAGGGCCTTCTGGTGGTTCCCTTACTGCGAGAAGCCAAGTTACAGGGAACCAGGCAGAGGGCCTTCTCGGTAGTGGCGCCCGCCCTGTAGAACGCCCTCCCACCAGATGTTAAAGAGAACAACAACTACCAGACTTTTAGAAGACATCTGAAGGCAGCCCTGTTTAGGGAAGCTTTTAATGTTTGATGCATTACTGTATTTTTATATTTTGTTGGGAGCCGCCCAGAGTGGCTGGGGAAGCCCAGCCAGATGGGCAGGATATAACTAATAAATTATTATTATATTATTATCTTTCAGGTCTGGATCCAGAGCAGTTTTGAACTTTATAATTTAATTAATTAAACTTGTATACCACCCTCTACCTGCAAGTCTCAGGGCCGTTCACAGTATAAAATGACAATACGAAAAACACAAAATGTGCAATCAGAATAAAAGCAAAACCAACCCAATAAACACGCCCCCCCCCCCGGAACTGTAAAATGACCTTAAAAACACGGTCAGTGGCTAACAGGCATCATGCAATAGCTGCAGCCTCTGGACCAACAACAAGGGAAGCCCCACACAAAGTATACGGCAGTAGTCTAAACGTGAGATTACCCAAGCTACAGTGGCCCAGAAAAGGGTGTAGTTGGACCTGGAGGTGGTGCAATGGGTCAGTGCGCCTGGCGGTTAACCTGAAGGTCAGTGGTTCGAGCCCACTCTGGGACAGCTGTGGGCAGAATTCCTGCATTGCAGCGGGTTGGACTAGAAGACTCTGTTGACATTTCTATTCCACCTTAAGGCATGTGGAATTGTTGTGTGTCACATGTCTGTTTACATTCCAGCACAGCTTGCTGGGAACTTCCATTTGTGTATAGCTTTTGCTTTTGCTGTTCTCTCTGAGACGACATGAGAGAGAGACGACATGTTTCTTTGTTCTGATTGACAGTATTTTTCGCTCCATAAGAGGGACTTTTCCCCTCCTAAAAAGTAAAGGGAAATGTGTGTGTGTCTTATGGATTGAATACAGGCAGGAAAAGCCCCCAAGAGCCTCACACACGCTCCGTGCGGCTCTTGCGGGCTTTTCCCCCGAGGAGGCCAGTCAGTCCCTACTCCCTCCGCGGGGAAAAGCCCCCAAGAGCCGCGCACCCTTTAAAGAGCGCACGGCTCTTGCTGGCTTTTGCGGGAGGTGGGGGAAGGGACAGAGGGCAGCCCCTCAGTCCCTTCCCCCACCTCCCACAAAAGCCCCCAAGTGCCGCACTCCCTTTCACAAATCGTGAGGAGGGAGAAAAGCCTGCAAGCGCCACACACACGCTCCACGCGGCTCGTGAAAGGGAGCGCTGAGCTGGGATGCATACAGGCTCCGCTCAGCGCTCCCTTTAAAAATATTTTTTCCTTGCATTCCCCCTCTAAAAACTAGATGCATCTTATGGAGTGAAAAATACGGTATGTTTAATAAATCTGTAGCTGCAGCATGACTTACACCTCACGCCTACTTCTGTGTGCAACCCACACTCTGCTAATTGCGTGCCCTGGCTTTTGAAGTTTGGGTCGCTGATTTACATCGGAACACGGGCTGATGGAAGGAGATGTCCGAGCTGGGCTTGCTAGCTGGCATCCCGGCCCCTCTGCATGTCGACAGACCCTCGGGTCCCTTCCCTTCTCTATGATTCTGTGACACACCAGCTGAAGCTGGCACTCTTTCAAACAGACCACGTGACTCTCCTTGGCTTGGCATCTCTGTTCCCCTGCCTACTCCACTTTCAAGTTAACCAGACACACCAGGGAGAGGCAGTGTGGTGGTTAGGGAGAACCAGGCTAGGACCTGGGAGACCAGGGTTCGAATCCCCACCCAGCCACTAGGTGACCTTAGGCCAGTCCCTCTCTCAGCCAGGCCTTCTTCTCCTCAAGTTGTTGCATGGATAACATGGGGAGAATTATGGATGCCACCTTGAGGTCTTTGGAAGAAAGGTAGGGCGTAAATGTAATATATAAGAAAGAAAGAAATATATTTGCACTCACGCTTGTCCCTCCAATATGATTTCACCCGAGTCTGGGCTTCCAGTGCCATTTACAAGGGCCACCCCATGGATATTTTCGTTGTGTCAACACCTTACAACCACCGCGGGGCCCAAAACACACCCACAGACACCCACAGAGTCAGCCTTAAATCTCCCAACTGCAGAAACAAAAAACCAAAAACCAGCAAGATCCGTACCCAGCCATCACTTCTAGGTGGAGTTGGCCGGAGACCGTCAGAAATGCAGGGACATCAAAGAAATGGGGGTTTTCTCCAGGTTCTCTCTCTTCATTTGCAGACTGCAAGAATAAAACAAAACAAAACGGGAAACTGTTGATTAGCTCAGGGGTAGGGAACCTTCAGCCACCTCCAGCCCAGAGCACAAATTGCATGCCCAGGGTTCAAATCTGGCCTGCGAGGCAGTTATCGGCAAATCACATCCACCTTCCCCACACGTGATGTCCTGTCTGACACAAAGCATGTGCTGTAATGATGGAGCTACAGCCCCTCCCTGATGGAGCTGCTTCGCTGCGATGTCTAGAAACCGTGGTTTGTTCAAACAAAGGCTTGGTGTGATATCCGCAGTACATCAACCATTGCTAGCCTCCTTTGGAGGCTACAGCACAACAGAAGTGAGTGTACAGATCAGATGGAAAACAGGAGGCATCAAGCAGCCGTAAACTACAGCATGTTGGTATGTGCAGAAGCCCCAAACCACGGTTTCCATTTCAACTGTGGTTGGCACCAACCATAGTTTGGCTGAACGTCTGAACGGTCACACACGTGGGCACTTCGCTTTGCATATGGATCCCAGGGAGTGGGGTGACAGCGGAGAGACTTGCACCAGTTGTGACTTCCCAGTGCGAAATATACACAGGAGAGCCACTGTGGTGTAGTGGTTATAATGAGGATCTGGGTTCAAATCACCCCTCAGCTCTTACGCTCCCCGGTTGACTTGGAACCTGTCAGCCGAATCAACTCCACAAGGTTACTGAGAAGATAATACATTTGGGGTGGGTGGTGTCTGGTTTCCAACTTTGTGATATATCACGATATACAGTTGTACTTTGGTTGATGAACGCCTTGCAACTCGAACGTTTTGGCTCCCGGACGCCGCAAACCCGGAAGTGAGTGTTCCGGTTTGCAAACATTCTTTGGAACCCGAATGTCCGACGCGGCTTCCGATTGGCTGCAGGAAGCTCCTGCAGCCAATCAGAAGCCATGCCTTGGTTTTCGAACGTTTTTGGAAGTCGAATGGACTTCTGGAACGGATTCCATTTGAGAATCAAGGTACGACTGTACTGATATATCACAATGACTGAAATAAGGATGGATTTATATAGAAGCACTGGCTAGCTTCAGTTTCCCCCACAATGTGACTCTTGCATGGCACCCACGATTTGCAATATATTGCTAGGTCAAAAATTATGAAACTGATATCATGATATGGACTTTAAACTGGTTTTGGAAGCTACATCACCCAGCCATAAAATACAAATCATGATTCACGATATATTGCCAGGTCAAAAAATATGAAGTCGATATCACAGTATGGACTTCAAACCAGTTTTGGACAATATATTGATGTATCACCCAGCCCTAGTATTCTGCTGAGGTCTATGGAGGATAAAAAGATTGTTTAATGGCGGCATGTACATCATACATGCATTGCCCACATTTCCCGAGGAATAAATGTGAGTTCTGCATCGTGCCTAAAAGCACCTGTGAGCTAGGGAAAACGCTGTTATCCTTTATCGAGACTCAGTTTTGCGAGTCTCAGCTTAAAGGAAAACTACAACCGTGCCACACATACACAGACACACTCCTAAACTTCCTTTTGAACAGCTCTCACGCTTAGCACCAGAAGAACATTTATATTCGGGAGAGTTTAAATGCACAGTTCTGCTGGGGGCGTTGGGGAGAGTTCCCTTGGAAGTAACTGATGAAAGAAAGAAAGAAAACCCTCTCTTTGAAGAGCCACAGGTGCTGTTCACAGACATGGAAGGAAGGAAGGTTTCGCGTCAGGATGAAAACATCTGTCACAAAAATTAAAACAAAGAGCAACGTTTTCAAGAAGGGGCTTTTCGTTTCCTTGCAACGGCCACCGGTGAAGATTGAAGAAAGCTTTCAGGCACTCGCAAAAGGCAGGGGAGAGGAAACAAAAGGCGAAAAGATGAAATATTGAAGGATTCTTTGGGTTTCTTTTTCAAACGCCTTGCCTCAAAAGGAACAAGACAATAACACGCCTGCTATGCTGCGGACGCCAGAAAAGGCCCTGGATTGGAAAGGAAAACGAAGATTTCACTCTCCGTTTGCAGAAACAAACAGAACTTTCCATTCAACCGCATCCCTCAGTCACCTGAGACACCCAGAGAAATAGGAAAGCCAAATGGGTCTCTTCCTAATATTTCCCCTTCTCCATGAGGTGAGATATTTGTAGCAGATAAGGGGGGGCAGAAATACATCAACGGCAAGAGAAAGCCACAGAAAAATCAGAGCTCTTTCTAAAGGGCTGGCTCCATGTTTGATGAGAGATAAAATGTAGTGTTCTACAGCGGACACTAAAAACTCCTTTTTTGTAACTCAAGGGCCACACTCCATTCCGTACAACCTTCTGAGGGCCACATTCCGATGGGGAATGGAGCCAAAAGCCAATGTGGGCGAAACAAGAAGTGTAAATTTAATATTTGTACAGCTGCCGGGGGGGGGGGGAGGTAAGGGTTCTTATGGGAGGGTATTATCTTTGGCGGGGGACATGAGGGGTACAGTGGTACCTCGGGTTGAGAACTTAATTCGTTCCAGAGGTCTGTTCTTAACCTGAAACTGTTCTTAACCTGAGGTACCACTTTACTTAATGGGGCCTCACGCTGATTTCTGTTCTCATCCTGAAGCGGTCTCATCTGCTCAGTCTGCCAGAGCCTGCCTTTGTCCACAGGGGAAGTCCCTAACTCACGAGGCTTTGAGACCCATTGGCTACCCTCACCTGGTTTAGCTGGCCAGTCGAAGCCGTTCCTGGAGTGTGGCTGCTGTCACACGCTGACAGTTTCTAGGAGCCACAGGTGAGAGCTGAATTCAGGGCACGGACCAAAGGTAGACAAACTACAGTGGTACTTCAGGTTACAGACGCTTCAGGTTACAGACTCCGCTAACCCAGAAATAGTACCTCAGGTTAAAAACAGTTTCAGGTTAAGAACAGACCTCCAGGATGAATTAAGTTCTTAACCCGAGGTAACACTGTACAGCGTCTCCATGTTCAATTTAGAGAGACTTTTACACTTCATTTACATTCAGTATAAGACACTATTGTCACAGACGTTGTGCGGCTGGGGGGAAAGAGGGGAGAGATGATGATTTTTCGTTCTGTTGCACAGTTTTTGTGTTGGCGTCATTTGGGTAGGTCCTTTATTGACATATCTATTCCTTTTTATTGGCTTTGCTAGAATTTGGAGGGTTCAGAGCCTGTTTGGTTGCCTTATGGTTAGTTTGCATGTGTGAGGTTTGGAGAGGCTGTAGGGTCAGATTAGCCATTTTGATTCGTATGCTGTTGGGGAAGGGATAGGTGTTGTGTTGTACATTTGGTAAAGGGGAGCCACAATTTCTCCCTGTGCTACTTTAAATTTGTTGGTTTAGAGGGCCAGACAGAGAGAATTTGACTCCTGGGTCTGATTCCCCCCACCCCCAATTTAGAGAACAGTTTGATCAAGTTCTGCTCCAATATAAGCTTTAAACACCTAATGCTACCCACAAAATACCTGTTACTTTTCACATCCTCCTCCATCCAGGGGAATGGATGGCAGATGGCTTTAGTAAATCCTCTCTGCTTCTTGGGGTGAAAGCGCTGTCAATACACAACAGAAGAGCTTGGAGCAGGAGAAGGCTTTGGAGACTATCTCCAGGCATAAAGAACAATCCCGAGTCAATACCTGTTTTGTGCTTTCCTCTAAGTGATAGAAGAATGATTCCCTTTGATGTCCGCCTTCCCGGTTCTCTTCTTAAAGCTCAAAGGAGGCATTTGGTTTTAGGGCAAACAAAAATGGTTTCATTTGCTTCTAAGCTTTATTATTGAGGGGACGTGGGTGACGCTGTGGGTTAAACCACTGAGCCTAGGACTTGCCGATCAGAAGGTCGGCGGTTCGAATCCCCGCGACTGGGTGAGCTCCCGCTGCTCGGTCCCTCCTCCTGCCAACCTAGCAGTTCAAAAGCACGTCAAAGTGCAAGTAGATAAATAGGTACCACTCCGGCAGGAAGGTAAACGGCGTTTCCGTGTGCTGCTCTGGTTCGCCAGAAGCGGCTTAGTCCTGCTGGCCACATGACCTGGAAGCTGTACGCCAGCTCCCTCAGCCAATAAAGCGAGATGAGTGCCGCAACCTCAGAGGTCCCTTTACCTTAAGCTTTATTATTATTATTATTATTATTTGCAGGAATTTCGCTCCCCCTCCTGCAAAAGGGACACAGAGGCATGGATCAATGCCCCCTTCGCTCACCCCATGGAATACCTGCGAAGGTGCCTCTGGAGGGATTTTGGAGGAGACGTTCAGTGTGATGTGTCACACCGCGGTGCTCTTCAAACTGTGTTGATGCTTCCCTATGTTTCAAAACCAGTTTGTCGTGTGACACTGTTGCTGGTGGGAAACACACACACACAGGCTACCTACGGGACCGTCTCTCCTGGTATGTCCCACGGAGGACCTTACCGTCTTCAAATAAAAACATATTGGAGATCCCAGGCCACAGGGAGGTTAGGCGGGCCTCAACCAGAGCCAGGGCTTTTTCGGCCGTGGCTCCTATCTGGTGGAACGCTCTGTCACAAGAGACCAGGGCCCTGCGGGACTTGACATCTTTCTGCAGGGACTGCAAGACAGAGCTGTTCCACCAGGCCTTTGGCCAAGGCACAGCCTGACCCCCTCCTTTGGTAATCCTCACAGAACTCTAGCCCAGTTGGTTGCCATTAATTTGATTTTAGAATGCCGTGTTACTTTTATTGTTGTTAGCTGCCCTGAACCCAGCTTCGGCTGGGGAGGGCTGGATATTTTTATTTTTATTATTATTATTATTATTATTATTATTATTATTATTATTATTATTATTATTATTATTTGCACAAAGACTAAGCCAAAAATGAGGAAAACTTCTGCACATGGAACAAGTCAGATAGGGTTTGGGGATCCTGTACCCAGTAGTGATGTAGGGAAGTGAGAGCTGGACCATAAAGAAGGCTGATCGCCAAAGAATAGATGCTTTTGAATTATGGTGCTAGAGGAGACTCTTGAGAGTCCCATGGACTGCAAGAAGATCAAATCTATCCATTCTGAAGGAAATCAGCCCTGAGTGCTCACTGGAAGGACAGATCTTGAAGCTGAGGCTCCAATACTTTGGCCACCTCGTGAGAAGAGAAGACTCCCTGGAAAAGACCCTGATGTTGGGAAAGATGGAGGGCACAAGGAGAAGGGGATGACAGAGGACGAAATGGTTGGACAGTGTTCTCGAAGCTACCAGCATGAGTTTGACCAAACTGCGGGAGGCAGTGGAAGACAGGAGTGCCTGGCATGCTCTGGTCCAGGGGGTCATGAAGAGGCGGACACGACTAAATGACTAAAGAACAACAACCAAGAGAAAATGTGGCTCCTCAGGCAAAAAAAGAAAAGAAGAAAAAAAAAAGAAACCAAGAAGAAAAAGTCGGTCCCCAAAGAGGTTGGGTAGCCATCTGTCAGGGATGCTTTAGTTGAGATGCCTGAATTGCAGGGGGTTGGACTAGATGACCCTCGGGGTCCCTTCCAACTAACGGATTCTGGCTTATTTATTGCTGAATTATCAAGGGCCTTACCTCTACTTGAAAGATTTCCCCGGCTCCTTCACAGTCGTTTGAAGTAATTATCGGCGTGTGAACATGCAAATATCCATTATCCTAAAAATAAAAAGTTACAAGTTACTGATGGACGACTTGAGTGTCTGCCCAGATAAAGGACTGAATGTGGTATACTAGAATATTGGGACCCGAGTTCAGATCCCCACTCACCCACGAAGCTTACTGGGTAAACTTGGGCCAGCCTCTCACTCTCAGGCTAACCTACCTCTCAGGGTTGCGGTGGGGATTAAATGAGGACGGGGGGGGGGGGGACATGTACATACGTCCCCTTGAGCTCCTTGGAGGTAGGGTGGAAGAGAAATATACCATATTTTTCACTCTATAGGACGCACCGGACCATAGGAAGGGGAGAAGAGGGGAAAAAAATTCTCCCCCTCTCTGCGCAGCGTCCCTTCAGCAAAGCGGTAGGAGAAATGGAGCCCCTTCCATTTCTCCTCCCACTTCGCTGAAGGGGCGCTGCGCAGAGAGGGAAAACTGTGCAGCGCCTCTCCAGCAAAGCATAGCCTGGAGAGCAAGAGTGATTGGTGTGTACCGACCCCTCCCGCTCTCCAGGCGGATATCCGCAAGCCTTCGGAGCGCAGCGGGAACTCCTGCTGCGCTCGGAAGGCTTGCGGATAGCCGCCTGAAGCCCCCGGAGCGCAGCGGCACTTCGCGCTGCACTCCGGGGGCTTCAGGCTTCTCCTTTTTAGCCACGGGGCTTGGGTGGGGGACCCCAGCCCCCAGAACAGGTCGGGGAGCGGCAGCAAGGTTGCGCGCAGCCTTGCCTCCGCTCCCGGAGCTTGCGGGGCTGGGGAGACCCAAGCTTCCCCCAACCCCAGAACAGGTTGGGGAGCGGCGGTCCCTTCTCCCTCCTGGGGAAAAGCCCGCAAGAGCTGCGCAAAGCTTGTGTGCGGCTCTTGGGGGCTTTTCCTGCCTGCCTCCCCCCTGCATTCGCTCCATAGGATGGACAGACTTTTTCCCTTAGTTTTTAAGAGGGAAAAAGTGTGTCCTATGGAGCAAAAAATACAGTAATTTAAAGAAGGTAGGGAGACATGCAGGCTCAAACGTGCACTTGCAAACTAACCACATTCAAACATGGCGCTTGGGAAATAAGCAGGCAACAGGATGTGAGACTAGGGAGGTCTTTGGTCTAATCCATCACGGCCCTTCTTACGTTCTCCCCTATTGTTTGCTATTAGTAGACAGCGATTCAGAGGTAGACTGCCATTAAAGCTGGAGGCTCCATTTAGCCACCGTGGTTTGCAGCCAAATGCCCTCAGGCTTCCCAGAATCATCCTGCTGGCTATTATTAAAAACAGGATGTAGGATGAGATGGAGCCTTGGTCTGATCCAGCAGGGCTTTTTTGTGTGCCAAGGGAGACAGGCCCATCAGTGGAGAGAGGCTGGATTTTAAATGCAGCTTTGCCAGGACTCTGGAATAACTTCCCAGAGGAAGTCCACTTCTATGTCTCCCCTGGGTCTTACAAATAAATGCAAACATGCCTCTCTCTGGTCACTCCTTGCAAATCACCCCCACCCCCTCCAATCTGCATTTGGCTTTGATTTTTAAAAGTTAACTATATTTGTTTTTTGTTTTTTTTTATTCAAAATTATAACAAGACATATTACCCAAAAACGTATCATCCTTGTTTCACCCCCCCCATTTTTCCTCCCTCCCCCTCCCACACAAAACACCACCCCACCCCGACTTCCCTCAGTTCCAGTCTTTGATTTCTCTAAAAATGTTGTTTTCTGCATGTTACAAAGTTGTATAGATCCTCAAACTATTTAGCTGATTATTATCAATAAAAAGTTTGTGAATGTTTATTCAAAACCTGCCAAGAAGTCCAGTTTGCTTTGTTGTGTCTTCATATAGTTTGTAAAGGGTTCCCATTCATCCTTAAAGTCACAGTTATCCTTGTCCCATAGCTTATATGTCAGTTTTGCCAGTACTGCATAGTCCATCAATTTTTCTTGCCATGATCCTTTAGTTGGGTTAGGGTTAGTTGGTTTATTTTTCTTTTTTTGCACTGGAGACATTTTGAATGCTTTGATTACCAACCCCCAACCTCAACAACGTGGAGAAATTTAGCATAAAGAAAAAACATTTTGTCTGTGTATCGATTCCAACTCTACAATTCAAGGATACTTCCCCACGCAAGCACAGAATCAGCCTGCAGAGAGATCTCTAGGAGGCCTGGCAAAACCTTATAGAGTCAAGGCCATTATTCCTCCTTCTTAGGCGATCACTCATAGCCAAGTAAGATTGTCTTCCATGAACACGGTCTAAACAGGGAGCCTGTAAGTGACTGTGAAGGTCAATTCTGGATCCATGCGTCCTTCCACAGTGGGGACATAGGTTTCTTGGCCGGTGTTGATCACGGTGAGGGTTTGCCAAGCGTGCCTTCCTCTTAACACGTTTCTCCCTTTTGTCCTGAGTTTGAGGGTCTTCAAAGCCAATGACACCTTAATACAGTGGTACCTCGGGTTAAGAACTTAATTCGTTCCAGAGGTCCGTTCTTAACCTGAAACTGTTCTTAACCTGAGGTACCACTTTAGCTAATGGGGCCTCCTGCTGCCACTGTGCCGCAAACTTTTGAAAACTAAATAAAGAAAAAAATTTAAAAAACAGTTTTTTTTAATCCATCTGAAGTAATAAACACGCAAATACTGCCACCCAGTGTTAAGAGACTGCATACCGTCTACAAAATTTTTACACATCACTTGGGAAGACAGGCGAACTAATGCCAGTATACTGGAAGAAGCAAAGATCACCAGTGCCGAAGCAATGATTCTTCAACATCAACTTCAATGAATTGGTCGTGTTGTGCGGATGCCTGATGATCGCCTTCCAAAGCAACTACTCTATTCTGAACTTAAAAATGGAAAGTAATGCTGGTGGTCAACAAAAAAGGTTAAAGACTCTCTCAAGGCAGATCTAAAATATATATAGAATAAACACTGACAAATGGGAAACACTGGCCTGCATGTGCTCCAACTGGAGAACAGCCTCTACCAAAGGTGTCATGGGTTTTGAAGACGCTCGAACTCAGGACGAAAGGGAGAAGCGTACTAAGAGGAAGGCATGCTTGGCAAACCCTCACCGTGATCAACTCCCGCCCGGAAACCAACGTCCCCACTGTGGAAGGACGTGTGGATCCAGAATTGATCTCCACAGTCACTTACGGACTCACTGTTAATATCATGTTTATGGAAGACAATCTCAATCGGCTATAAGTAATCACCAAAGAAGAAAGAAGATTACTGGGGGGAAATAATACATATCTCATCAACACTTCTTTATTTTATGTACAACCTTTACAACAGAAAACACATCCAAGACAAAACAGTATATAACAAAACTTTGTGTCTCATATTTTCGTTTGTACTGATTCTTCTCAGATGCCCTTATTTTACTATTCCTTAATATTTGTCTCCTTCTTTTGGTTCCTTAACCTTAATCTCTTAGGTCCCATATATATCTTTAACCATTTTTCAATTAATGCCCTCACCTCTCTCCCTGTAAACCTGTTGCTTCCCCTCACCCATGTGTGATCTTCTTTACATACTGTTGTTGTTTGTTGCGTTAACAGCTGTTTATATTTGTTGTTCCATATTTGTTTTAATATCATCCTATAACCTTGCACCCTTTAAACAACTTAAAAGAAATAATACATATCAAAATACATGCCAATCATAAACTAATGAAAAGTAGTCCCTTCGTTAGAGATGCCATTTCCCCCAAAAGCAGGCTAACCTCCCCGCACACATGAGAATGTGAGGTCAGGTGTGGGGCAGGTAAGGTTGTGGCTGGATCAGCTGGAGAGGAAATGCTTTCTGCACGTGCTCAAAGACACACTTCATCAATGCACACTGCAGGTGCAAGCTCCGGCTAGCTGCAAGGTTCGGCTCAAGTGATTGGATTGGATTCACTTGAGCCGAACCTTGCAGCTTTACCTTTCCTGATTTATGAGGCAAATCAGCATGATCTGGGTAAATTCTTAGGTCTGAAGAGTGTCTTTGAGCATGTGCAGAAAGCACTTCTTCACTGCTGGCTACACAAAATTAACGTGCACACTGGGGACTTCAAAGAGGGGCTCCTCCAGGCTTCACAAGCGAGACCCCTGGCACTCCTGATGTTCTAAATTTTAAGCACTGTCTCCTATACACTGTCTCCTAGACACAGCATTATATCTGCAAGGTTCTCTTCTTGAGTGGATCAGCAGGAGAACTGGACTGCAATGCGAATCTGTGCTGGAGGCCTTTTGTGTCGAAAAACCTCGTCCAATACACGGTATTTAAAACATGTTTACTCACACATTCAGTTCACAGATGGATCCCTGAAGGCAGACTTAGTTACAGAGTATATACATGTGGAATCTATCCCATATGGAGATAGTTCCTTTGTCCTCTGTTGGCTGAAAGCCAACAGAGCATCTCTAGCTAAAAAGATCCTGGTCCAGCGATGGAGAAGGTCAGAGAGCAAGCATTGAAAAGGAAGTGTGCTGCGTGCCTTGCCTTCTTGTTACCTGGGCAGGTAAGGTCACACCCACCTCTAGTCATATGCAAGAAGTACGTCCCAGCCAGGAGGAAACAGGAGGTTTTCGACTGGCTGGACCAAACATCCCTTTGCATGTCCACTCTAGGAAAACAAGGAATGTTGTACTTGACTGCTATCTACATATCACATCCCACACAGGGTACCTTGAAAAAGGAGTGAATTGCAGCCGTGGCTTCGCTGCGGAGTCTCAGTAGTGCGCCCAAGGAATTGGTTCTGCATCGGACGTGAGGGAACTGCCTGAGGTAATCCAGCGGGTGATGCGTTTTGTACTTCAGTGGGAATGACTAGATGGGGAAGCAAGGAAGAGACAGCAGAGTAAGCTCAACTTTACGACTCACTTGCATCCCTTGGTAGAAAAGGCGGCATGGACAGATGGGCAAAATGAGTGATTAACAAGGAAAAGGGGGGAAAAAGAACCTCAACGTTCAACTTTCTGAAAACACTTATTTCTAGGCAGCTGGTAATTCTGCCATAAAAATTTGATTTAATTTACTGACACAGCTATAGCTCCCTTTGCAAAGAATCTTACAGTAACGGATATAAATCTTCATTTAAAGATCCAACAATAATTATCAATTATTTCTGAGTAAGAAATATTAGAGACTAGAATCATTATCAGAGGTGGTCCCATCTAAGAAGTAAAACAATCAACATGGTGTAAGAGGAAACAATCACACTCAGGGCCAGTTTGGAGAGAAGATGGACTGGATTTTCAATTAATGATCCTCTTGTTTAAAATATCTATTTTTTAATTATGATT
This sequence comes from Podarcis gaigeae, assembly GCF_964106915.1. Classification (NCBI taxonomy): domain Eukaryota; kingdom Metazoa; phylum Chordata; class Lepidosauria; order Squamata; family Lacertidae; genus Podarcis; species Podarcis gaigeae. The sequence goes on along the minus strand of NC_139677.1, from coordinate 97,623,562 downwards.
CTGTCACTCTTGTATTGGTTTGCTGGTCTCATTGGTGCTGTTGTGTTAGTTTTTAATAGTTTAGATATGGATGTTTGCTATTTCAAAATAGTTTTATGTTTGTTGTGAGCTGCGTTAAGAAAACTATGTCTTGAAAGGCGGGACAGAAATCTCTGAAATGAATGGAGGCAAAGGAAATATTCACCAAAAAAGGAGAATTAATTTCTCAGCCATAAAACTCAATAAGCTCATGTTTGTTGTTGTTTAGTCATTTAGTTGTGTCCAACTCTTTGTGACCCCATGGACCAGAGCACGCCAGGCACTCCTGTCTTCCACTGCCTCCCACAGTTTGGTCAAACTCATGTTTGTAGCTTCGAGAACACTGTCCAACCATCTCGTCCTCTGTCGTCCCCTTCTCCTTGTGCCCTCCATCTTTCCCAGCATCAGGGTCTTTTCCAGGGAGTCTTCTCTTCTCAGGAGGTGGCCAAAGTATTGGAGCCTCAGCTTCAGGATCTGTCCTTCCAGTGAGCGCTCAGGGCTGATTTCCCTCAGAATGGATCAGTTTGATCTTCTTGCAGTCCATGGGACTCTCAAGAGTCTCCTCCAGCCCCATAATTCAAAAGCATCAATTCTTCGGCGATCAGCCTTCTTTATGGTCCAGCTCTCACTTCCATACATCACTACTGGGAAAACCATAGCTTTAACTGCACGGACCTTTGTTGGCAAGGTGATGTCTCTGCTTTTTAAGATGCTGTCTAGGTTTGTCATTGCTTTTCTCCCAAGAAGCAGGCGTCTTTTAATTTTGTGGCTGCTGTCACCATCTGCAGTGACCATCTGCAGTGATCATGTTTATAAGCTCATGTTTATTCACCCTTAATTTGAATTTATTCTGATCAGCTCTTTCAGCACACTGATCAGCAGGCTGGGAGGTCACTCAGACGCTGTACCCCTGAGCCACAACCATTTCAAATAATATACCCTGAGAAAACCAAAGAGAACACCTGTACAGTTTAAAATATGGCTTATCAGCTGTAATCCTGTAAAAAATCTCTCCAAAATAAGTCCTGCTGTGTTTAACGAGGTTGACTCCTAGGGAAACAGGCATCAGATTGCAGCTTGAGTTTCCTACGATGATGAAAAAGCATAAATTTATAAACCAGGCATATCCTGCAGTTGGGAAGAGTTGCACTTATTGCTGCAGATTTCCTAGGTGGTGGACTTGTAAAAGAGTATTGGGAAATGATTCATAATAAATTGAAAAAACGTTTAGAGAAGATTAGAAAACGTTTATTGAGTACGTGGGAAATAACTGTGTACAGCTGAAAACGTTGGCAGCATGAAGATAAACTCAACGGTGTAAATGAGTTACAATGGATGTAATAATGGAATGTTGAATTGTACAGTTTCTGTAAAATATGGATGGATTTATATGTAAAATGAACCATGGAAAGAGAAGAAGGGAAATCATTAGTATCTTAAGGATGTAAAAATGAATACTTACAATTGTAAAACAGAAAATTTAATTTAAAAATTACGTTGCACTTACCAGGACATCGCAAGGGCCCACCACACGAATGTTCTCTGCAGCCAGCTCGACATTTTGACGTTTATGAGGACTTTTTATCAGTTTCCCATGGACTTCGACAGAACTTCCAAACGTCAGATCGCTGGGGGAAGGCAATCAATTGCTCATAATGTGAATTTATGACACAAAGGCCATTTTCATACTTTTAAAAAATAAATAAATGAGATTTTATTAAAGCTTTTTCATAACACGATAAAATAAGTGAAACTAATCTAAGTAAAAACAAAAGCAAAAGCAAAAACAAAAACAAAAGAAAACACCTAAAGAACCTAGGAAAAACTACGGAAAAAGGATTTAAAGTTTACCGCATGTTACTGAAGGAATTTTTTTATGAAAATGATATATAGGTGGCATAAATTAGCTAAGGGGGGACACGGGTGGCACTGTGGTCTAAACCACAGCCTCTTGGGCTTGCCGGTTGGAAGGACAGCGGTTCGTATCCCGGCAGCGGGTTGAGCTCCCGTTGCTCTGTCCCAGCTCCTGCCAACCTAGCAGTTTGAAAGCACGCCTGTGTAAGTAGATAAATAGGTACACTCTGGGTGGCTTTCAACAGAACATTAAAAACAGAATAAAACTTCAAACATTAAAAACTTCCCTAAACAGGGCTGCCTTCAGATGTCTTCTATAAGTCGCATAGTTGTTTATTTCCCTGACATCTGATGGGAGGGCATTCCATAGATGGATAGATAGATAAATAAATAGATAGATAGATAGATAAAAAGTTCAACAATTTTTGGAGTGTCCTGGTTTTTACTTTTTGAAATACAGCAACTCTAAGGTTTAGGGAGAAATCAGAATACAGTGGTACCTCGGGTTACATACGCTTCAGGTTACATATGCTTCAGATTACAGACTCCACTAACCCAAAAATAGTACGTCGGGTTAAGAACTTTGCTTAAGGATGAGAACAGAAATCATGCAGCGGCAGCAGGAGGCCCCATTAGCTAAAGTGGCGCTTCAGGTTAAGAACAGTTTCAGGTTAAGAACGGACCTCCGGAACGAATTAAGTACTTAACCTGAGGTACCACTGTATGTAGTGGAAAAGAATGTAATAAAATGCAGGGTCAGGGAAGGGGAGTCTATATTAATTGCATGCTTTTTTATATTTGAAATATTGTTATTGCTTCAAGTTTTAAGTAAAAATGGAAATAAGGGGGGGGGGGGGATAAAAAACCGAAAGGATATAAAGTAGAAGAGAGAAAAAATAAACAAGGACTTCTGATTACCCACCTGTCAGTTACCGTATTTTTCGCCCTATAAGACGCACTTTTTCCCCTCCAAAAATGAAGGGGAAATGTGTGTGTGTCTTATGGGGCGAATGCAGGCTCCTTGGGTTCAGCGATAGCAACGCGAAGCCTGCGCTCCGGAGGCTTTGCGTTGCTTCCGCTGAAGCCAGGAGAGTCTGCTCTTTGAGGCTGGCGGTGGGGAAAGCAGCGCTTCCCCCATCGCCCGCCCCAGAGGATGGGGGGCAGCAGGAAGGCGCGTGACGCCTTCCCGCTACTCTCCATGCCTCCTGTGGGCTTTTGCGGGAGATGGGGGAATTCCCCCACCTCCCGCAAAAGCAGGCAGGGGCTCCGCGGCTTCTGCTGGCTTTTCTACGGGGGGGGGGGGGGATTCCCCCACCTCCTAGAAAAGCCCGCAGGAGCCACACACCCTTTAAAGAGCGCACCGCTCTTGGGGGCTTTTCCTAGAGGAGGCAGAAGGGACTGACTGGCCGTTTCAGTCCCTTCTCCCTCCTGGTCGAAAAGCCTGCAGGAGTCACGCTGGGCTCCTGTGGGCTTTTGCGGGAGGTGGGGGAATTCCGCCACCTCCCACAAAAGCAGGGAGAAGGTCTTGGAGTAGCGAACAGGCTGCGTGCAGCCTGTCCGCTGCTCCCAGAACTGCAGGGGGCAAATCATATTTTTTTACTTGATTCCCCCCCCCCCCCCCGAAAACTAGGTGCGTCCTATGGGCCGGTGCGTCTTATAGGGCGAAAAATACGGTACATAAAAGAAATTATTCAAACTATTCACTCTAGAACGAGACCCACTAAAAAGCTCGAAACCCCCACTTAAAACCTGAAGTGGGCACAGCCCATTCTCAGTTGCCAACTGGCTGCATGCATGGGCAACGGGCCCCAATTCAGCAATTTCTGCCAACCTGGGTCCCAATCCTGGGTCAGCGACCACCTGCAGGTTCTCTAACGAGGAGCCGTCGTTCATGTGAACAAACAGAACGTCTTTCTGGGAGCGGACGGAACGGACCCAACCCTGGAAGCAGAGGAGAGAGAGAGGAGAAGCTTGAATCAGACATTTCTTTAGCCTTCCTGGCAAGCCAGCGAAGGACCAATGAAATACCGTGAAAATCCCTGAAACGAGAAGCAATTGACTATAAATATTATCTTGTGGAAATCAACTAAAGATCAAAAAGGTAAAGGGAAGAAAATTAGAAAAACCAAAATACAAACCTCCTTTCACTGAACTATTCTGTTTCCTCAGAAGGAAATAGAAAAATCAAAAATGACCAAAATTCTATTTTAGGTTTTTCTAATTTTTTCCCCTTAAGCTTATTGAGCGCTTTATTATGAGGTCATGCTCACATCCTAGGCAAGAACACACCAAAAAGAGCATGGCTGGAAAGGGGCGTGGCTTAGGGAGGGCGCGGCCTGGAGAGACTCCCAAGGGCCACACAGAGAAACCCGGAGGGTCACATAGGACAGCCTGCACAGGGCTGGATTTAGGTCTGATGAGGCCCTAAGCTACTGGAGGTAATGGGGCCCTTTATATGTCCAGCTGTCCTTTTTCAATAACAAATTGTCACTGCTTTTTGTTGAATATATGCTATATGGTAATTTATGGACCTAATACGTATCTCAAGCCATTTGCACATAACCGTCCATGCAGAATGTAGGCACCCTATATATAGAAATGATCAAACCAGTGATATTTTAGGGAGCAGGATAGCAGGCGGGGCCCATGACTTATATCATAGGAGCCTACACAACACAAAACACTATTGCTGTATGTAGGTTTTATGTTACCGTATTTTCCCCTCTATAACACGCAGATTTTTTCTCCTAAAAAGTAAGGGGAAATGTCTGTGCGTGTTATAGAGCGAATGTGTGGTCCCTGGAGCCGTTTGTCCCAAGTGCATGGCAAAAATCAGGCAAAAATCATATTGCGCCGTCACGGAGGAGAGGAGGCTGCTGCTTTCCTGCATTCTGCCTCAGGGTCTTACTGCCCACCCTGTTCTGTTTCGGTTGCTGTTTGCTCAGATGGAACAAAGAGCAGTGAAATCCCCTCCAGGCAACCCCTCCCCTCCAGGCAAGCGGAGAGGAAAGCAGAGCGTCCCTGCTCCGGTGCTGCTGCTGCTGCTGCTGCGTCTGGGGACTCGGCAGGCAGCGGAAAACATGCAGATGAGAGAGAGAGAGAGAGAGAGAGAGAGAGAGAGAGAGAGAGAAGGCTGGCTTGAGTGGGTGGGTGGACTTTTGCCTTCCTTCCCCCCCCCTTTAAACCCCTCTCCTGCATTCTTAGCCAGCTGCTTCTCCGCACACCCCTCTCGTGCTCCTTGTCCCTTCTATATTTTTCCTTCCCTCCCCACTTAAAACGTGGTTACAAAGCACGGATCCACATGGATCCTCAGGATCTTTGCATTGGGTCAGCCCAAATTCACCATCAGAGCACATAGCATGTCCATGGCTACAGCCTGCCCTCCAAAAATCATGCACCCACTGTTGCCTGGGGCTGCAATGGTGCAAAAACGTGGTTACAAAGCATGGATCCACAGGGATTCTCAGGATTTTTGCATTGGGTCAGCCCAAATTCACCATCAGATCACATGTCTGTGGCCACAGCACGAAGCACAAAAATGATACATCCTCTGTTTCATTCAGAATGTTTTTTCCCTTGTTTTCCTCCTCTAAAAACGATGTGCGTGTTATGGTCAGGTGCGTGTTATAGAGCGAAAAATACGGTATTTGTTTTTTATCTTCTATTTTGGAAATGTACACCCAGTTTCTCCCCCTTTAATTTTTTTGGGGCCCCCCAAGAGAGTGGGGCCCTAAGCTAGAGCTTGTTTAGCTTATACATAAATCTGGCACTGAATATGCATTGTCCTGAGCTCCTCAGAGTAAGGACAGGGTAAATGTATGGTTTTCCCAGTAGTGATGTATGGAAGTGAGAGCTGGACCATAAAGAAGGCTGATCGCCAAAGAATTGATGCTTTTGAATTATGGGGCTGAAGGAGACTCTTGAGAGTCCCATGGACTGCAAGAAGATCAAACCTATCCATTCTGAAGGAAATCAGCCCTGAGTGCTCACTGGAAGGACAGATCCTGAAGCTGGGGCTCCAAGACTTTGTCCACCTCATGAGAAGAGAAGACTCCCCGGAAAAGACCCTGATGTTGGGAAAGATGGAGGGCACAAGGAGAAGGGGACGACAGAGGACGAGATGGTGGGACAGTGTTCTTGAAGCTACTAACATGAGTTTGACCAAACTGTGGGAGGCAGTGGAAGACAGGAGTGCCTGGCGTGCTCTGGTCCATGGGGTCACGAAGAGTTGGACACGACTAAACAACAACAACAAAAATGTGTGGCAAGATACAAAACAAGCTTCCAAACTACCCCTCTCCCTTGCTTGCCGTACCCACCTGGACTTTAATGTCCTGCCCTGCTGGGTCTCGGACTTCCAGCGCTTCTCGAACTCGGAGCAGTTTGGGAGTTGCCGCATGCTTGGGGCAGGGAGCAGAGGAACAGCGGCGGAGAACCAGGCGCACGCAACGCGCCCCAAACATCCTCGCTCAGCTCCTTCTTTCAGCCGCTTGCAACCCTGCAAAAAACCAAAACCCGAAAGACCCAAGACCCCTCTGGTTACTCAGTTGTGCACAGGGGGAAAAGGTCTTCTGATATGATCAAACAGTGCGATGAACTCAGCTAGGAACTCTGCCTCTTGTGGACCTAATAGCTATTCAAAACCAAAGACCCTGGCAAGATTACCAGCAAGACGTTATAGGTGAAACGTTTATCAGAGAGCGGGACATATATAGTGTCTATGTAAAAGAACATTGTCAAAAGATCAATCTGTCGGCAGGTACTGACTGAGCTTTGGTGTGCAAATAGAATAATTTTATTAAATAAAATGGATAGTAAATTAAATAATAGTCATACCTCGGTTTACAGACGCTTCGGGTTGTGCGATTTTGGGTTCCGCACTGCGCCAAACCTGGAAGTACCAGAACTGGCTAAATCGCACTTTGCGCATGTGCAAAAATGCCAAATTGTGACCCATACGGGCGCACACACGGCACTGCGGGTTGCGAACGTGCTTCCCACACGGATCACATTTGCAACCCGAGCGTCCACTGTACTGAGAAAGTAAAGTTTAAGCACGTGTTTAGGTAATTCAATTTGGGAATGCAAGGGGGAGATCGGAAGTCTCACAAAATTTAATTACAAATGGGTATACAAAGCAAGTATGAATAATTGTTTATTTTTTATTTTGCCTATAACATCTATTGTACATTTTGTTATAAAGTTTTAAATCAATAAAGCATCTAACAAAAAAAGAATAAAAAAAGAACCAAAGACCCTTTAATTCACCTTAATAAAGTGATTTTTGTGATTTTAACTCCAGCCTCTTGCAATGTATGTGCGTGTATATATATATATACTGTGTGTGTGTGTGTGTGTGTGTGTATATATAGTGTGTGTGTGTGTGTGTGTGTGTGTGTGTATATAGTGTGTGTGTGTGTGTGTGTGTGTATATATATATATATATATATATATATATACAAATGCTGCAAGCTACCCTGAGTGGTGTGTTTATATCTAGGTAGATCTTGTCTTACGCATATGGTACGCTCCTGGCTATTGTGCACATAAGCAAAATTGCTTAAAGCCAGAACACCCCTTAGAATATTGCAAACATCCCGGAAGTATAACACTAGGCAGCTGCATAATAACATGGATCATTCACAAAATATAATTATAATTCAGCCTCTTCCATGTGTGCCATAAGTATGCATACAGGCAGTGAGAGGTGCGAGCTTGCCTTGGCCGGGAAATCTCATTTATATTGGGTCGAATTTGAGGCCAACAAGCTCATCTCCTCTTCAACACAAAGAAGCCTTTCTCTTTTCTGATCTTTCACAGTTGTAAGCATGGAAAACTCCCTTTTCCCACCACTAACCCCTCCAGATTTCCCGCTGCAGGCTTTCAAATCCATTATTCCGAACCTCCCCTCTCCCCAAAATGCTCTTTAGGAGGCCTAGCAAACTGCCTTATACAAAGCCAGACCATTGGTCCACCTACCTTCGTAGTGCCTGCACTGACTGGCAGCCGCTCTCCAGGCTTTCAGCCTGGGTTTGCCCCCAGCCGCCCTACCAGCTATTGCACCCGGGACCTTCTGCATACAAAGCAGGTGTTCTGGCGCTGAGTTGCATGCGGCCCTTTGCAAAATGCCTTAGGCAGAGCTTAGTCATTGGTCCACCTACCTCCATAGTGCCTGCACTGACTGGCAGCTGCTCTCCAGGCTTTCAGCCTGGGTTTGCCCCCAGCCGCCCTACCTGGCTATTGCACCCGGGACCTTCTGCATGCAAAGCAGGTGTTCTGGCGCCGAGCTGCATGCGGCCCTCCGCAAAACGCCTTAGGCAGAGCCTTGCCATTAACCCCCCCATCTCAATAGTGCCTGCACTGGCTGGCAGCATTCTCCAGGATTTCAGATAGGGAGACTTTCCCAGCTCTGCTTGGGGTTGCACGGGGGGCCTTCTGCACGCATGACAGCTGCCCCACGGAGTTACAGCCCTTCTAACCCCAGCCCTCTTTTGCACAGCCCTCCCCAAACTCACCTCCTCTGCTCCTTTCCCCAGCTTGCTCCCAATTCTCCCCGATGCACGCAGACCAACCGGCTGCAAAGCATGCCAAAAACTCATGCAGCGCGCACCCGCGTCTTCCCCTGATCTCCCGCTTCCTCCAGAAGGGTCGCCTGGCAGCCAATGGAGGCTGCCGGTTTGCAAAAGCTCAGCCCATCGGAGATAGGGAACTCTTTGCGGAAGTTGCCCCTTGGTCTCTAGCTCTCTCCAGCGCAATGCATGACGGGAGATGTAGTTCCAAGAGCTCAGAGCGCCTGCTTTCCTTTTCACTGGGAGCAGTTTGTTTGGGGGATGCAACGTGAGAATGGGGACGGCGCCCGCGGCAGAGCTAGGACAGCCGCATTAAGCACGTCGAAAGCATTTTAAGCACGCTATCCCCCCGCATAAATAATTTCGATTAAAGATTTTCTTGATTTACAAGAGAACGTGCAATCTCCCTTTCCCCACCCAGATCCCAGAGTCTCTAAGTTGCGTTCCATGTAAAACGATTTTGTATTTAGTATAGGGTTGAAGGTGGAAGCGAGGGGGGGGGGGATGAAATGGTGCGTGGTAAACTTAACACACTATTTTTCGTTTTTCAAGCTTGGTAGATAGGGAGAAAAAAGCTTGGCACAGCTGCTTTTGCCGGATTGATTTTGTGTCGTACTGGCATTGCAACTTGAGTGCAAATACAACTTGTGTGTTTGTTTGAGTGCACAAACAACTTTTGTGTGTGTGTGTGTGTGTGTGAAGGTTTAATTCAAAAGTTTACTTGCAGGACTTTCTTTAAACATAACTAAAAAAAATGTGTATTTGTATCTGTGTATCTGAAGAAGTGTGCATGCACACGAAAGCTCATACCAAGAACTGACTTAGTTGGTCTTTAAGGTGCTACTGGAAGGAATTTTTTTTGTAAAAAAAATGGTAAAGGATACATCCAAACAGTTCCATATCTTATGCGTATCCACCACAGGCTGAGCATCTTCTTAGAAATAACATAAACTTATAATTTGGGGTTTCAAAATGTAAAAGCCAGGACACCCCAAAAGTTGAGCTTTTTTAAAAAAACAAAAACACCAAAAAACTGAATTTTCGGTTGACTTCTCTAAGATCCAAGACAAAAACCGCCTTTCAGAAATTCGCCTAGATTGAAATTCCTGTAACGCCCAGGATAACCTGACAGTATGGCAGCCCTATGTAATCAGAGCTGACAAACATAGCTCTTTCTCTCACACAAATTTCTTTTTTTTATAATATTTTTTATTAGTTTTACGAAATACAGAAAAAAGAATAAAGAGCATATTATAAAAGTAGAGAAAGAAAGTTACAAATTTTCTTGTTCTTTTTTCCAAATCTACTGGACTTCCCCGCGTCCTCCCAACCCTGCATTCTCTGTGATACATTACATCAGCAATTTGTTAACTTGTTTCAATACTTGTTGTATCTTTCATTTTATCATGTTACCCAATTTCAAATATATTATGACCCAAATCATGTACGTTTTCATTTTAACACAATAAAGTTGTTTCATTATTCTATCTCTGACTTCTTGTACCTTAATTTCCATTTCTTTAGTTTAACATTACTGAAGCTAGAATTTCCTAAAAGGTGCGTTTTTTAACATTCATACAACTTATAATGTTTTTCCAAATAGTCTTTAAATTTTTTCCAGTCCTCCTCGGTTGTTTCTTCTCCCAAGTCTCGGATTCTGCCAGTCATTTCGGCCAGTTCCATGTAGTCCATCAACTGCGTTTGCCATTCCTCCAGTGTGGGTAAATCTTGTGACTTCCAATATTTTGCAATCAAAATCCTTGCTGCTGTGGTGGCATACATAAAAAAAGTTCTATCCTTCTTAAACACCCTCTGGTCCACCATGCCCAAGAGGAAGGCCTCTGGTTTCTTAGGTAAGGTAAATCTAAGTACCTTTTTTAGTTCATTATGAATCATTTCCCAAAAGGCCTTCACCCTCGGGCAGGTCCACCAGAGGTGAAAGAATGTCCCTTCCGCCTCCTTACATTTCCAACATTTATTATCAGACAGGTGACAAGCTTGACTGGGGTCATGTACCACTGGTATATCATTTTCATAATGTTTTCCTTCAAGGCACTACATGCCGTAAATTTCATTCCGGTGTTCCATAACCTTTCCCAGTCTTCAAACATAATGTTATGCCCCAAGTCCTGCGCCCACTTTATCATTGCGGATTTGACTGTCTCATCCTGAGTATTCCATTTAAGCAGCAGGTTATACATTCTCGAAAGTAGTTTACTTTTTGGTTCTAACAATTCTGTCTCTAGTTTCGATTTTTCCACCTGGAATCCAACCTTCTTATCTACTTTAAAGACCTCTTGAATTTGTGCATAATGCAACCAATCTCGCACCTTGTTTTTTAGTTTTTCCAAGCTCTGCAACCTCCAATTGTCTCCAATCTTTTCAATAATTTCCCCATATTTAGGCCAATTGGCTTCCATATTAGGTCTCTTACGTGCCTTGGCCTCCACCGGTGAGAGCCACCTCGGAGTCTTACTCTCCAATAAGTCTTTATATTTTGTCCAGACCATTAAAATTGCTCTCCTGACAATGTGGTTTTTAAACAGTTTGTGCACTTTAACCTTGTCATACCACAAATATGCATGCCACCCAAAAGCATTGTCGAACCCTTCCAGATCTAGGACATCAGTGTTTTCCAGTAAAATCCAATCTTTCAACCAGCAGAAGGCTGCGGATTCATAATATAACCTCAAGTCTGGCAGGGCAAATCCCCCTCTTTCTTTCGCATCAGTTAATATCTTAAACTTTATTCGGGGCTTTTTGCCCTGCCAAACAAACTTAGAGATATCCTTCTGCCACCTTCCAAAACATTCCACCTTGTCCACGATCTGTAGGGTCTGAAACAAAAATAACATTTTTGGCAATACGTTCATCTTTATAGCTGCTATTCGGCCCAACAAGGAAAGTTTCAATCTTGACCACATTTCCAAATCTCTTTTGATTTCTGACCAACATTTCTCGTAGTTGTCTTTAAACAGATTCAAATTTTTGGAGGTCAGATACACCCCTAGGTATTTTACTTTTTTAACCACATTTAATTCTGTTTCTTTCACAAACTCATCTGTTTCTGTAGTTGTCAAATTTTTTGCTAGAACCTTAGTTTTTTGCTTGTTCAACTTAAATCCCGCCACCCGACCAACTCTCACACAAACTTCTGTGCCTTCATCCCAGGCTCCTTTTCCCCTGGAGCTTTTTCCTCTCCCTTGAAGAGAAACTTTTGCAGGTGCTTTACTCCATAGAGTCTGAAAGAACAACAAAACCAGTCATCACCCCTCCAAGATGGCAAATGTGCAATTCAATATCATAATCAGCTGATCTAAGGTTACTTATCACTTGTTAGCTGCTAGAGAACAACAGTCAGTTAATTATTGACCAGTCAAAGCTCAGAGAGAGCTCTTTTTTAGCTTCAGTGGAATCTCCCCACCCTTTTCACCAGGACACAGGTGTTCCCATTTCAGTGTGATTTAACCCAATTATACTTAACATGATCTTCACCTGGTCAGCTAATAAGCTGGGCTGTGTTTCCTTGCCCGCCTCAATTTCCTGGAGGGCACTTTCCACTGTTCCTGATGCCTCAGAGCCCGCCATGTCTGTGGAGAAGGGAGAACCTTTGGTTCTGGTGATGTGTCGACTTCCACTGGCTCCCATGAACTATCAGCTGCTCCTTTGACATCCTCCGATGTCCTGTGAGTACCTCCTAAGTACCCAACCTCCCCTTCTCCATCTTCAGCTTGTCCCAGTGTTTGCCAGTTGTGGTTACAACCCTCCCAGGAATCCTTTCCCCCTTCCTTGGTATCCCGTCGGTTCATGACAAGTCTTCTTCTTTCTCATAGCCAAGTAAGATTGTCTTCCATGAATGTGGTCTTAATGGTGTGTCCATAAGTGACTGTGGAGGCCAATTCTGGATCCACACGTCCTTCCACAGTGGGGACATAGGTTTCCGGGTGGGAGTTGATCATGGTGAGGGCTTCCCAAACGTGCCTTCCTCTTAGCACGCTTCTCCCTTTCGTCCTGAGTTCGAGCGTCTTCAAAGCCCATGACACCTTTGGTAAAGGCTGTTCTCCAACTGGAGCGCTCGCAGGCCAGTGTTTCCCAGTTGTCGGTGTTTATACTACATATTTTAAAGCTTTGCCTTGAGAGAGTCTTTAAACCTCTTTTGTTCAATGTTATTTTTGTTTCAGGCCCTACAGATCGTGGACAAGGTGGAATGTTTTGGAAAGTGGCAGAAGGATATTTCTAAGTTTGTTTGGCAGGGCAAAAAGCCCCGAATAAAGTTTAAGATATTAACTGATGCGAAAGAAAGAGGGGGATTTGCCCTGCCAGACTTGAGGTTATATTATGAATCCGCAGCCTTCTGCTGGTTGAAAGATTGGATTTTACTGGAAAACACTGATGTCCTAGATCTGGAAGGGTTTGACAACGCCTTTGGGTGGCATGCATATTTGTGGTATGACAAGGTCAAAGTGCACAAACTGTTTAAAAACCACATTGTCAGGAGAGCAATTTTAATGGTCTGGACAAAATATAAAGACTTATTGGAGAGTAAGACTCCGAGGTGGCTCTCACCGGTGGAGGCCAAGGCACGTAAGAGACCTAATATGGAAGCCAATTGGCCTAAATATGAGGAAATTATTGAAAAGATTGGAGACAATTGGAGGTTGCAGAGCTTGGAAAAACTAAAAAACAAGGTGCGAGATTGGTTGCATTATGCACAAATTCAAGAGGTCTTTAAAGTAGACAAGAAGGTTGGATTCCAGGTGGAAAAATCGAAACTAGAGACAGAACTGCTAGAACCAAAAAGTAAACTACTTTCGAGAATGTATAACCTGCTGCTTAAATGGAATATTCAGGATGAGACAGTCAAATCCGCCATGATAAAGTGGGCGCAGGATTTGGGGCATAACATTATGTTTGAAGACTGGGAAAGGTTATGGAACACCGGAATGAAATTTACGGCATGTAGTGCCTTGAAGGAAAACATTATGAAAATGATATACCGGTGGTACATGACCCCAGTCAAGCTTGCTAAGATATATCACCTGTCTGATAATAAATGCTGGAAATGTAAAGAGGCGGAAGGGACATTTTTTCACCTCTGGTGGACCTGCCCGAAAGTGAAGGCCTTTTGGGAAATGATTCATAATGAACTAAAAAAGGTACTTAGATTTACCTTACCTAAGAAACCAGAGGCCTTCCTCCTGGGCATGGTGGACCAGAGAGTGCTTAAGAAGGACAGAACCTTTTTTATGTATGCTACTACAGCAGCAAGGATCCTGATTGCAAAACATTGGAAGACACAAGATTTACCCACACTGGAGGAATGGCACACGCAGTTGATGGACTACATGGAACTGGCCGAAATGACTGGCAGAATCCGAGACTTGGGAGAAGAAACATTCGAGGAGGACTGGAGAAAATTTAAAGACTATTTGGAAAAACATTATAAGTTGTATGAATGTTAAAAAACGCACCTTTTAGGAAATTCTAGCTTCAGTAATGTTAAATTAAAGAAATGGAAATTAAGGTACAAAGAGTCAGAGATAGAAATAATGAAACAACTTTATTGTGTTAAAATGAAAACGTACATGATTTGGGCCATAATATATTTGAAATTGGGTAACATGATAAAATGGAAGATACAATAAGTATTGAAACAAGTTAACAAATTGCAGACGTTATGCATCACAGAGAATGCAGGGTTGGGAGGACGCGGGGAAGTCCAATAGATTTGGAAAAAAGAGTAAGAAAAATTTGTAACTTTCTTTTTCTACTTTTATAATATGCTCTTTATTCTTTTTTCTGTATTTCATAAAACTAATAAAAAATATTATTAAAAAAAAAACCTCTTTTGTTGACCGCCAGCATTACGCTTTCCATTTTTAAGTTTGAAATAGAGTAGTTGCTTTGGAAGACGATTATCAGGCATCTGCACAGCATGACCAGTCCAACGAAGTTGATGTTGAAGAATCATTGCTTCGAGACTAGTGATCTTTGCTTCTTCCAGGACACTGGCATTAGTTCGCCTGTCTTCCCAAGTGATGTGTAAAAATTTTCGGAGACACCGTTGATGGAATCTTTTGAGGAGTTGGAGATGGTGTTTATAAGTGGTCCATGTTTCACAAGCATATAGTAAGGTTGGTAGTACAATAGCTTTGTAAACAAGCACTTTGGTTTCCCTGCGAATGTCCCAGTCCTCAAACATGACAAGTGCTGGGGTTGTGATTCTGGGGCAATTTTGGGTATTTAGACACCAGGATATCTCTCAAAACCACAGCAGTTTCTGTGAATTAACTCCTAAGGCTCATAGTTGAAGTTCGTGTGCTGTTTTGTACAGAAATATTTCCCTGCACAGTATATCTAGATATAGACAGATATAATACAATCTGTTGTATATTGAGTCAAAGGATTTTATATCTGTATTATTATTGTCTGTATTGCATTAGGGTAAAGTAACTGCCTTTTGGTTCCAGAGGGTACAGCTACTATTGGTTCATTTAAGCTGCTGTATTTGGATCCTCTGTCTTATTGGTTTCCTCCAAAAGGCAGGACTGTGATTGCCTGAGATTGTTCCCTCCAAAATGTATCCTTTCTAGCTTGTTCCCTGTCCCTATAAATGTAGCTCTCCCCTCCTCAAGTCTCAGTCTTGTTTGCTTTAATAAAGAAGTGTTACTAGAGAACTGTCTCCAGCATATTATGTCAAGAGAGCTGAAATCACAAACCCCACGTCACAACTACTGGCGACGAAGGTGGGATCCGGAATGCTGAGGAGCGGTTAACGCAGCCCTGCCTCAGAGTCTGGATTGAAGCTAAAACAAGACTCACTGGCCAGCTGAGAAGACGACACTGCCCACAGGACAATGGAGAGTCCAAGGGTATTGGAGCCCTTCCAGCCATCAGAGGCCCACACGTGGGAAGACTACGTCGAACGCTTCGAGTTCTTCGCAGTGGCTCAAGGGATCACCGATGCCAGCAAAAGAAGGGCCACATTCCTGAGCTACTGTAGGCCTGAGATCTTCACGCTGGCCAAGGCATTGCTTGCTCCAGCGAAGCTAAGTGAGACATCTCTCAAAGATATTCTTGCCTGCCTAACAAGCCATTTGGCGCCTACTGAGACCATGATGGCCCGGCGGATGGAGTTTCATAAGAGGCAGCAGCGTGCTGGGGAGTCTGTATCTACATTTCTAGCTGAACTGCGGAAGCTCGCTCAGCACTGCGACTTCCAAGATCTGGAAGAGACTCTCCTGGATCATTTTATCGGTGGTCTGAGCAGCAAGAAAGCCAGAAGACGCATCGTGGCTAAAGAAGAGGTTACCCTTGCTTCAGCCTTGAAGGAGGCCACCGCCACGGAGAATTATGAAAGAGAGGAGCTTGATGCCAGTCGCAGGGCCCCTAAGCCACAGATAGAAGTTGCGCATGCCATGGACGAGCTAGAGGCTACTTCGAGCCAGAGCCCAGTCCGTGGAGTCGAGTCATTGCGTCAGGCCTGCACAGTGCACAAAGATCACCGAGGCAGGTGCCCTGGTTGTGGCGGAAACCATGAGCGGAAGAGTTGTCGTTTCCGGGATGCTATAGGCCGGACGTGCGGGAAGACAGGTCACATCGCCAGGGTCTGTAGATCGGCGGCGTTGGGAGCGACAGGAGCACCTAGACTGGAGCATCGCAGACCGGCCACAGCAACCCACGTTCTACAGGACTGCCACTACGTAACGGAGATCAACGGGAGGGTCGTGCAGTTTCCAGCGCAAGGCAAGGCACACGTCAAGGTGAAGATTGAGGGTCAGCTGTGCGACATGGAGGTGGACTCCGGATCTGGATTCACTATCGTGTCGGACCAGACCGCGAGGACGTTCTTCCCCAGGGGTAAGTTGCCCCCTCTGGAGCCTTTCCCAGCAACTTTGCAGTCATACTCAGCGGGCCGCATCCATGTCATGGGAATGTGTGCCGTGGGAGTACAGTTCCGGGACAAACAGGCGGTACTCAAACTGGTGATTGCAAAGGGCAGCCGCCCCAGTCTCCTGGGCACTGACTGGTTCCCCGCCCTGGGACTGAGTATATCAGGGCTTAATTCAATCCAAACCTGCCCTGAGATGAGTGAGGCATTATGCAAAGAATTTGCTGGTCTCTTTAATGGAAAACTGGGTTGTTATAAAGGGCCCCCAGTTGACTTCGAATTGGACCCTGGGGTGGCCCCAATCCGACTCAAACCAAGGCGAGTGCCATTTGCACTGCAACCCAAGATCGAAGCAGAGCTGGATAAATTGGTCAAGCAGGGAGTTCTCTCACCCGTGGACTCCGCTAAGTGGGAGACTCCAATTGACACGCCCCTTAAAGCAAATGGGGAAGTCAGGATCTGTGCTGATTACAAATGTACTATCAATAAGGCACTCAGGGGAAACTCATACCCCATTCCAGTCGTATCACATCTGTTGGCTAAACTGGCTGGGGGCAAGGTGTTCGCCAAAATTGACCTGGCACAAGCTTACCAACAGCTGCCAGTAACCCCACAATCAGCGGAAGCACAGACTATTGTCACACATAAAGGGGCGTTCAGAGTTAACAGATTACAATTTGGAGTTTGTGTGGCCCCAGGGATTTTTCAAGGGCTCATGGAACGCCTGTTAAGAGGTATGCCGGGGGTCTTGCCATTTTTTGATGACGTTTTGATTGCTGGAAAAGACCCACAGGAACTGGTTGCACGTGTCCGTGCAGTGTTGCTCAAGTTCAAGGAGGTGGGATTGCAACTAAAAAAGGAAAAATGCAGTTTTGGGGTGCCAACTGTGGATTTCTTGGGGTTTAAAATTGATGCATCAGGCATCCACCCCACAGATGCTAAGGTTAAGGCCATCATCGAGGCACCACGACCACAGAACAAGACGGAGTTGCAGTCATTCCTGGGACTTATTAACTTTTATCATTCGTTCTTACCCCAGAAAGCTTCGGTAGCTGAACCATTACATAGACTGTTGCAGAAAAAGAATGTGTGGCGATGGGGGCAGGAGCAACAGAAGGCTTTTGACTCCTTGCGAGGAATGCTGAGTAGCAGGAGCGTCCTTGCTCATTATGATGAGTCGAAGCCGCTGGTCCTGGCATGTGATGCCTCTCAATACAGTCTGGGGGCGGTGCTGAATCATAGGGAACCGGATGGGTCGGAAAAGCCCATCTCTTTCTATTCCCGTACGTTGTCTGCCACGGAGCGCAACTATGCTCAAATTGACAAAGAGGCGCTTGCAATTGTGGCAGGAATCAAAAAGTTCCATGATTATGTGTACGGTCGCCATTTCTCCATTGAAACAGACCACAAACCACTGTTAGGGTTGTTCAACCCGAACAAACAAACGCCACAAATTCTCTCCCCCAGAATGTTGCGTTGGTCTATATTCCTGAACAGGTTCCAGTACACCTTGACCCATGTGCCGGGGAAGCGGTTGTGCCACGCTGATGCGCTGAGTCGATTGCCCCTTCCTGGCGGGAGCAATGAGGATCCTGCTCCAGCGGAGCACATAATGATGCTGGAAACACTTCCGGGGGCTCCTGTAACGGCTACTGATATAGCTGAGAAAACGAGGAAAGATGCTGTTCTCTCCCGTGTGCTCACTTGGGTGGGGAGGGGGGTGGCCAGGTGGTCCGCATGAAGACAAATTCAGGCCTTATGCGACAAGGCAGCACGAGTTGTCCATGCATAAGGGTTGTCTCCTGTGGGGAGATAGGGTGATCATCCCAGCACCACTGAGAAACGGGGTTCTTGAGACGCTTCACATGGGACACCCGAGAATGGTCAGGATGAAGTCGCTAGCCCGATGTTATGTGTGGTGGCCTGGAATGGACCAGAACATAGAACAATGGGTACGAACATGCAAGGCATGCCAAGAGGTGCGGCCAGAAGTGGCCAGAGCACCAGTTCACTGGTGGGAGCAGTCCAGATCTCCCTGGAGCCGGCTGCAGTTAGATTTTGCTGGGCCATTCCAGGGGAAGGTCTTTTTGGTTATCGTCGATGCATATTCCAAATGGTTAGAAGTGGCGATGGTCCCTAGCATGGCATCAGCTGCCGTAATCAAGGTGTTGAGGCAGCTGTTTGCAACCCATGGGTTACCTGAGACCATTGTATCAGATAATGGGGCAGCTTTTGTATCCCAAGAATTCAGGGCATTCTTGGCTGATAACTTCATAAGAGGGGTCACATCCGCGCCCTTTCACCCATCCTCCAATGGGCAGGCGGAGCGCATGGTAAGAACAGCCAAAGAATCCATTGCGCGCTTAATGGAGGGTAACTGGTCAGCTCGCATCGCGCGAATGTTATTTTTGCAGCATGCGACGCCGTGTACTGCAACGGGCAAATCACCAGCTGAGCTGCTCTTGGGTAGAAGACTGGTAACGGTGCTGGATTATGTCCATCCGGATAAAATGCCAAACCGTAATGCAAGAGCAACCCCCCAGGCTGAGACTGACACAACAAGGTATCTCGCCCCTGAAGATCTGGTCTGGGTGAGGAACTATTCACGAGGTTCGCGGTGGGTGGCTGGTGTGGTCACCCGGGCTAGTGGACCTGTGTCCTATTATGTGACCTTGGAAAATGGGCACGTTTGGAAGAGACATATAGATCAGCTGAGGCGCCGGGCGCTCAGCAGAGAGGAGTCTGATAATTCATCCCTGGCTAACGACGCAGAGCTACAAGGCCAGGGTGAAAATGGCCCAGAGGTACAGTCACCAGGGGCCTCAGCAAATGAACCAGGGTCTGCTAGTCCTCAGGATGACGAGGTACAGGTAGGGGACCCTGAGATGTCTGGGACTCCATCTGTTCCTGGCGAAACCCCTATAGCAGCCCCCCTACCACAGGTGACACCCAATCC
Organism: Podarcis gaigeae; assembly: GCF_964106915.1. NCBI lineage: Eukaryota > Metazoa > Chordata > Lepidosauria > Squamata > Lacertidae > Podarcis > Podarcis gaigeae. The sequence goes on along the minus strand of NC_139677.1, from coordinate 97,604,274 downwards.
AGAACCGGCAACACCTGTTGTCAGGAGATCTAGTGGAAGTTGTAGGACCCCACAGTACCTGAGAGATTACGTCTGCTGTGCTCACTAGGGGGGGAGGGGTGTTGTGTATTGAGTCAAAGGATTTTATATCTGTATTATTATTGTCTGTATTGCATTAGGGTAAAGTAACTGCCTTTTGGTTCCAGAGGGTACAGCTACTATTGGTTCATTTAAGCTGCTGTATTTGGATCCTCTGTCTTATTGGTTTCCTCCAAAAGGCAGGACTGTGATTGCCTGAGATTGTTCCCTCCAAAATGTATCCTTTCTAGCTTGTTCCCTGTCCCTATAAATGTAGCTCTCCCCTCCTCAAGTCTCAGTCTTGTTTGCTTTAATAAAGAAGTGTTACTAGAGAACTGTCTCCAGCATATTATGTCAAGAGAGCTGAAATCACAAACCCCACGTCACAACACAATCTGAGAAGGCCTTGCCCAGTCACAACAGTAACGGTGGACATCCCAAGGTTGGAGGGCCACGTGACATGGATGCTTTAGTTGAGATTCCTGCATTGAAGCAGGGTTGGACTAGATGACCTTTGGGTTCCTCCCAACTCTCCAATTCTATGATTACAAAAGAGACAGGAGCTTCTGAACAACGTTGCTGTCTAAAAGCGAGAAGTTAACTTCTGAATGTCAAAAGATGCCAGCTTGATAGGCACGTTTGGCTGTGAAGCAGATGGTTAAAAGGTACATAGATATGAATTAGCCTGCTAATCAAAACCAACCGTTTGTGTATTTTGGAAGGGGGAACTGAGCATTTAGAAGCAGAGCAGGTTGATCCATAAGCTACTTAGTGCAAACTTGTTTACAATTGGCTGCTAATCCCGTCCTGTGTGGGACTTCATTAACACCGTATCTGGTCAACTGATAATCCAACTTTGTTTCAATAGTGGATTTTCCAACCCCAACGAAATGGAGATTAACCCAATGACTTTTCAAAAATTGAATTTGTTTGTTCTTCAGCCCAGTAGGCATTGTTCTCTATCAATTTATCTGCTATTATTAGCGGGTGGTGGGTGAGTATGTGCCGGGTGCTGACAAGAAACTCAAAGAAACCCAAGCCTGACTCAGGATCTTGAGAACAATCATGCAAAATTTGGTTATAATATCTTAAAGTGTGTCCAAATACCTCGGGAGCAAACATCTTCCAGAAATATTGAGTAGAGAGCAGAAAGTGCCAGGTGTTCCTCAGGAATTCTAAGAAACCAGTAAAATCAGTGCCATCTTGGAATCAGTTGTTAAAATCCATGCAATTCTGAAACGTTCAGTCTCTCGTCTTGATTCAAAATGGCATCGAACTCTATTCAGAGACAGACTCCTGCTCCTTGATGTCAGGAAACTGCCATACAAAATGTTCTTATGATACTGAAATATACTCGGAGTCGAGAGTGGATTTCATTCTCTTTATTCAGCTCATAGTGGTGAGGAGGAATGGAAGTTCCCCCAGAATGTCTGCTTTATATACATTATTTACACCATGGGCCCCACGTGATTGGCTCATTCCGGAATTCATCTGTAGGCCAATCAGGTTGCGGATTCACTTCAACCTGGAGCTGGATTGGGTGGCTCATGTGGACCAATCAGACTGCTGCAATCTGGACCCTATTGTTCTAGGACCAACCAGACTGCTGCCTTTTGGATCCTATTCAACTCAGTACATAACAGATACCTTACATTGTTTAAAATCAGTGCCTTTACCCCTCTCAGAGCTATTTTTCAGTTTATTGCATTGCATTTTCTCCCAATCTTTTTTACTCCAATGAGCTCAAGGTGATTTGCATGGTTCTCCCCCATCTCATTGAAACCCCACAACAACCCTGTGAGGTAGGTTAGGCTGAGAGACAGTGACTGGCCCAAGGTCACTCAGGGAACTTCTGGGCATGGTGAGGAAGGATTTAAACTCGGGTCTTCCAGGCTCTTGGCCAACTGTTGATAACCCCTGCACCATGCTACAATTGCCTTAAACAATTCCCTTGCACTACAATTCCCTTAAACTACAGTTCCCATGGTCCTTTGCTTTAAATATATGGTGTGGAACTGAGTATATTAAAGGGGGGGAGGGGAATGGCAGGCAGAATTTTTTTGCCGACACAAAAGGCTTGGTGAAACAAGCATAGGAAAGCCAGCCTCATGCTTAAGTCTAGTTAATGTATGAAAGGGTTAATATCACAAAGTAAGCTGTCCTGCCAGGCTTAGCTATGTCCACTTCCTCTCATCTTGGGAGGAACTTGGTCATCAAGCTTTCATTCTCCTCCACTATACATGAGAAGCTCCACTTGTGAAGAGGTTTCAGCTGGCTACTCCAAGCAGCCAGCTAAGGTTGTTGTCTTAAAATTATTGTTTTTTTATTGATTAGTTCAGCAAGCCACTCTCTTGGATTCTCACCCTCATTGCACGCAGCACCCCAAGAACTGGAAGCGACTCAGGACAGAATCCACAGTGCCGAAACCCATAAGAGCACATTCAACGTACATGACTTTCCCCAAAGAATCCTGAAATCTGTAGCTTGCGCCTCAGAGCTACCATTCCCAGCACCCTCTTGCCTAACACTCCCAGGATGCTATGGGGGGTGTCATGTGCTTTAAATGTATGGTGGAGACGTGGGACAGCGGGTGGCACTGTGGTCTAAACCACCAAGCCTCTTGGGCTTGCCGATCATAAGGTTGACGGTTCTAATCTGTGTGATGGTGATGAGCTCCCGTTGCTCTGTCCCTAGCTGTTTGAAACCATACCAGCGCAAGTAGATAAATAGGTACTACTGCGGAGGGAAGGTAAATGGCATTTCCATGCGCTCTGGCACTTGCCACGATCCTTCATGCTCCAGTAGTGGTTTAGTCAAGCTTGCCACATGACCCGGACATGACAAACGCTAGCTCCCTCAGCCTGAAAGCAAGATGTGCGCAGCACTCCACAGTCAAATTTGACTGGAGTTAACCGTCCAAGGGTCCTTTTACCTTTACCTTACCTATGGTGAGGACATCTGGAACGCAGGCTGAGACCCTACCTGCCCGTAGACCATCTCACCAGAGTGGTGCATGCTCTGGTTATCTCCCGCTTGGACTACTGCCATGCGCTCTATGTGAGGCCACATTTGAAGGTGACCCGGAAACTACAACTAATCCAGAATGTGGCAGCTAGACTGGTGACTGGGAGTGGCTGCTGAGACCATATAACACCAGTCCTGAAAGACCTACATTGGCTCCGAGTACATTTTTGAGCACAATTCAAAATGTTGGTGCAGACCTTTAAAGCCCTAAACGGCCTCGGTCCAGTAGACCTGAAGGAGCATCTCCACCCCCATTGTTCTGCCCAGACACTGAGGTCCAGCTCTGAGGGCCTTCTGGTGATTCCCTCACTGCAAGAAGTGAGGTTACAGAGAACCAGGCAGAGGGCCTTCTTGGTGGTGGCGCCCTCCTTGTGGAACACCCTCCCTTCCGATGTCAAGGAAATAAACAACTACCTGACTTTTAGAAGGCATCTGAAGGCAGTCCTGTTTAGGGAAGTTTTTAATGTTTGATGTTTTATCGTGTTTTTAATATTCTGTTGGGAGCTGCCCAGAGTGGCTGGGGAAACCCAGCCAGATGGACGGGGTAGAAATAATAAATTATTATTATTATTAGTGATAGGCAAACAGACACCCTAACCCCCCAGAGACTCTCAGAAATGCTAACACATTTGTATGCACATCCCTGATGCCTGTGATGGTGGGAATGGCAAGTTTGTGTGTGTGTGTTACTCCTTTCCCTAGGGAGAAAGAGGGGGCAGGGTGGGGAGACACAAGGAACGCAGAAAACGGCCCTAGGTTTCACCCTTTATTGATTAACCCGAGGAACCGACTGAGCGCATTAGATTGCTGGCATTCAGCCCCGCGTTCTATTCCCGAAAGGTGCTCACCGCATGGCCTGCGTCTATGGTGCGGCGAATGACACCATTCACCGCAAAGCGTTATATTTAGGATTGAATTACGGTAAGAGCACGGAGGTCGTGCGCACATCAGAGGCTTTCTGCCGGTGACTGCAAGGGGAGTTCTGCTCGCGCCCCGCAAATCTTTCTGTTACGTGCAAAACGTCCACAGGGTACTTTGGACACCTTGCAGAAAGTAGAGGAAGTGGCACTGTCCCCCCTCCCCCCGCAATGTGTTTTTATTAAAGTTTTAATTGGTTTACAAAAGTATGTGCAATGTCTCTCTCTCTCTCTCTCTTTTTCCCAAGTAACATTTTTTACAGATCAGTTTCATTTGTTGAGACATTAGGAAGAAGAGGGGGGAAAGAGGTGGGGGGGGAGGTGAGTGGGGGGGTTGGGTGTCGTTGTTTCTATTATACTTAATATATGTGGGGTTTTGTGTCAGCATCACTTATGCGGGTTCTCTGCTATTCACTAATAATAATAATAATAATAATAATAATTTATTTATACCCCACCCATCTGGCTGAGTTCCCCCAGCCACTCTGGGAGGCTTCCAATCAAGTGTTAAAAACAATACAGCATTAAATATTAAAAACTTCCCTAAACAGGGCTGCCTTCAGATGTCTTTTAAAGAGAAGATAGCTGCTTATTTCCTTCACATCTGAAGGGAGGGCGTTCCACAGGGCAGGCGCCACTACTGAGAAGGCCCTCTGTCTGGTTCCCTGTAACCTCACTTCTCGCAATGAGGGAACCGCCTTGTGTTCCTTTGGTGGTGAGAGAGGTTGGGGTTGGCCTAGGGTGTGGTTGTTCATTTGTGGTTGGCTGTGGTGGTCTTTGTTTTTGTTAAGTTGCAGGTGAACATATCAGACGACACAGCGATTCTTCAAACAGCTCTTGTTTATTCACAGGCCCAGGACAGAACTGGGCTAAAGGGTTCAGCCAACCTGCTTATATAGAGCTCAACTACAAAGCAACAGTAACAACTTTCTGTAACTATCCAGCCACTAAACGTCACTTTCAATTCCTTATTTGCATATGCAGACCTGAGTGAAAACTATCTACAGTGGTGCCTCGCAAGACGAAATTAATTCGTTCCGCAAGTTTTTTCGTCTTGCGAAGCACGGTTTCCCATAGGAATGCATTGAAAATCAATTAATGCATTCCTAGGGAGACCGCCTTCAGACCAGGTCCGGGGACAGTCTGTCCCCAGACCTCATCTGAAGGCTGGTGGGGGGGGGGGAGGACTTTTCTCCCCACCGCCAGGCTTCAGAACAGCCTTCTGAAGGCTGGCGGTGGGAAGAAAAGCCCTTCTCCCGCCGCCAGCCTTCAGAAGAGTTCCTGCAGGGCTGCCTAGGCTGCGAATAGCAGCCTGCTGCCCAGTGCGAGGGACGCTCTGAAGCAGAGCGCCCCTCGTGCGGGGCAGACATCTGCAGCTTGGGGAGCCCTGCCGGACTTCCCCGCAGGGCTCTCCAAGCTGCGGATAGCAGCCTGCTGCCCCGCACGAGGGGCGCTCTTAAGCAGAGTGCCCCTCGCGCGCGGCAGACATTCACAGCTTGGGGAGCCCTGCGGGGAACTCTTCTGAAGGCTGGAGGCGGGAGAAGGGCTTTTCTTCCCACCGCCAGCCTTCAGAACAGCCTTCTGAATGTTGGCGGTGGGGAGGAAAAACCCTCCTCCCACGCAAGCCCCGGGAAGAGAGGAGAAGCCGCGCGCCTTCCCCTCTGTTCCCGGACCTGTCCTGAAGGCTTGCAGCGGGAGGAGGGCTTTCCTCCCCACCGCCAACATTCAGAATGCTGTTCTGAATGTTGGCGGTGGGGAGGAAAAACCCTCCTCCCACCGCAAGCCCCGGGAAGAGAGGAGAAGCTGTGCGCCTTCTCCTCTGTTCCCGGACCTCCCACCGCAAGCCTTCAGGACAGGTCCGGGAACAGAGGGGAAGGCGGGCAGCTTCTCCTCTCTTCCCGGGGCTTGCGGTGGGAGGAGGGTTCCCCGCTGTCCCGGAGATTTCCCTATGGGCTTTCGTATTGCGAAGCAAGCCCATAGGGAAATTCGTCTTGCGAAGCCGCTAAAAAATCGGAAAACCTTTTCGTCTTGCGGGTTTTTCGTTTAGCGAGGCATTCGTCTTGCGGGGCACCACTGTACAGTATCCCCCTGCTGGCCCAGGGTGAGAACTTCAGTACTGTTACAGGAAAAATCCGAGGGCTCCCTTGGACAAAACAAAGACACCAACCAGGATAACTTGGAGCAAAACAGCAGCCTGTAGGCTTGGTCTTTATTGAACTGTTGCAACAGGGTATTCCCCTCACGTGCAGGAGAGAGGAAAGACCCCGAAGAATAGTGTGCAAGGTCTTATAAAAACTTTTGAAATTCCCCTCCTCTAGGTCTAGCCCACCCCCAGAAAGGAGGGGTTGAGGGAGGCATACATTACAGAAAGGAGGTGCTGAGGGAGGCATACATTACAGAAAGGAGGGGCTGAGGGAGGAGTTGGTGGTAACTTGAGTGTCTTGTCACCTGGCTGGTTCCTCCTTCCCCCCTCCCCTTCCAGGAATTTCTAGGAGACAAAGGGGATTTTGCAGTTTCCTGCCCCCTGAGGGAAGATCTGATCAGTGTCCTTTGTTTGAATCCACTCCCATATGCAGGTTCTTTGTGATCTTGATTGTCTTCTGTCTGGGATCATCAGGGTTGGCATGGGCAGGGCTCCAGTGTATGTGCTGAGACAGTGAAGGGATTATGGCTGACTAAGTCACCCCCCTTTGTTAGTTCTTGTCATAGGGAGTAAAATAAAAATGGAACAGTGCAAATCCAATGTATGGTTGATTTTCTATGAATTTATAACAGAAATGTGGCGTATGTAGTGTGTGAGTGTGAAGTTTATACAAACAGAATGACTGGGGTGGGGGGGTTCCTGCTACAGTACATAACAGTTTTCATGTGTGAGTGGGGTGGGTGGGTGTATGGGATCCGGTTTGCCATATTGATTTGTAAGCTGTTGGTGGATTTTTGTCATTGTCTTGTTGGAATGTGTATGTGATAAAGGGGAGCCATACCAGGGTGAAGGTGTCTTCTTCTGTTTGTCCCCATGTCAGTTTCAGTTTATTGGTTAATTTTTCTAGTAAGGCTGTTTCCCATACTATTTGGTACCATTGGTCCATGCTTACTCCTGACAGGTCTCTCCAGTGTTTGGTTATGGTGTTTCTGGCTGCTGAATGTAGGTGGGTTATGAGTTCTTTGTGGTGTAAATGGGCATTATTATTGATTGGCAGCAAAGGGACTGGGAGGGAGGGAGAGAGGAAGGATGGGTCCTGTAAGGAGAGAGGTGAAATGAGAAGGCAAAGCTGCTTTCAAGCTGAAGAATAAATTGACCTTCCATCTACCAAATGATGATGGAGGAGACGCCTTCGATTTACAGCTGGGTCAGGCCTTTCCCACACTGGGGCTCGCCATTTTGGGGGGAGAGATCACAACTCCCATATGGAGTGGGTTTTCGGGGGGAAAGTTGTGGCTCCAGCAGAAGTGCGGTTGAGTCCTAAGTGTGCAAAAGGGCCTTTTTCATATGCCCATATATTAGAGGCGGCAATGTGCAAAGCTGTTCAACAGATGGCAGCACAGCACAAAGAAAGAATATAAAAAAAATGGGTTGATGGCCAAGAATTCCAAATGGAGAATTTTATCTCCCAGGATTTGTTTTGATTTTTCTAAACCTTATTCTCTCTCCCCGCACCTCCATTTGGAAGACTATATTTTTCTAGCCATCTACTCTTTGCAGAACATTACGTTCTCTTTATTTCCCTAAATAAAGCCTGCATGTATTACATTTGCCGGACATTGGGGAAGATCTATGCTTTACCATATTCTCCATCTTCAAATAGCTCCGATGGTTCCTGCAAGTTAAAATAATAATAATAATAATGATGATGATGCGGCAGAACTTTATTTTTTTTATGAACTGCAAAATACCATGAAGCAAGAGTTTCCTAGGTGGGTTACTTCATGCGCCAGGTTGCAATGTTATGCTCTTAAAATCAACAGAAACGGTGTGGTATTGTAGCCTTATGAGGCTTTGCCCTCGGCTGGGAAAAATATTGCGCCTGGGAAAGGGAAGTGGGAGTCAACAGACACTCAAGGAATAGTTTGGGAGAAAAGGCTTTTATTTCTACCATCCATGAACTGGTAGAAGGAGCAAGTGTGATAAGTCACAAAAAGCATGCACGAGTTCACAATCATGTGCACAAGCATATATACCCATTCCAGATCCCTCCTCCTTTCTCCTCCCTCAGGAGTCCTCTGAGCATGAACAGAAAGCTGTCTTGGGACTATTGGACTCTTCCCAGGAAAGGGGTTTCAGAGTGTTCAGATATGTTTCAATCTCTTGTTCTGGCATGGTTCCCGGACAGAAAGTAAGTTGCAATGTGGTTCTTTAGCAAGGCCAGAAGGCATCAGAAAGGCCTGAGAAACAATGGACTGTTCTCTACCTTTGTTACAGCAGAGCAGAATGTTTCTGATGCTTAGCTGAGAAAATGATTTTGAAAAGCTCTGGGAAGCTTTGAGCCTGCTTTGGTGGGGGGTGACTTCGGGCCTAGGTGGGGTCACCTGTCCTCACCTTCCTTCAGTATAATGAGTTACAGTGTTGGGCGTGGGAGATCTGGGTTCAAATGCCAACAACATGAGCTGGGGTTGCCCAAGCTGGCTGAGGTTTTGTTATGGGGTTATTTTGGGCTAGGGGCTTAAAGGTAATCTGTGTTTCATCCTCCCAACTGTAGGGGGTGCTGCTGCATAATTAACTAAACACAATTCTAGTTTAGTAATGGCTAAAGAGATAGAGGAATATCAGGGCATCTCGGGATTGTCAGTATTTTGTGCGAGAGATTCAGACGCATACTAGGAAATGTTGGCATGCACAATTAAAGTGGATTAACGTTTCCCTTTGTGCGAGAAGCCTACTATGAAAAAGAAACAGAACTTTTGCGATTAGGAGAGTGACGCGGGGAGATTCACTGAACAGCAGGGAACGAACGAATGATTAACAGGTAAACACCCACAAGCAGATAAGAATGAATGCCCATTGTCGTACAACCTCCCTGCAAAGTAATCAGAATGAACGCAGAAGGCAGACTGGATACAATTTTACCTCTGCACGAGCCTTTTGCAAGCGAATCAGGAGGAATGCCTCATCTGCAGTGCCAAAGGTGAGCCATGGGTAGTTGCCAGAGTTGAACCCTGAGCCAGGGATTGTGCCAAGGGGTCAGAAGCCACCTGAGTTACAGTGGTACTTCGGGTTAAGAACTTAATTCGTTCTGGAGGTCCATTCATATATATATATATATATATATATATATATATATATATATATATATTTGCTTTCGTAGATATATATATACACACACACACACATATACACACACACACACACACATTTTTATTGGTTTTTTAACATATCATTTCCAACAATCATTTAACATAAATTCTTATCTTATACAATATTTTAGACTTCCATCAACAACCTCTGAAGATTTTCCGTTCTTTATCACTTATTCTGCATTCCTTAATTTCTCTATTACTTTTAATTATCAATAACTAATAATTCTCTTGCAATATTTTGCATAATCCTCCTTACAGAACTTCTTGCAGTCCTACTAGCGTAATCTGTTTATTACAATTACTTTTTAGATAGTTCAAATAGTTACTCCAGTCTTCTAAGAATCTCTGGTCCCGCAGGTTTTGAATCCTTCCTGTTAATTTGTCTGATTCTGCATAGTCCATTAATTTCATTTGCCACTCTTCTTTCGTTGGCAATTCTTCTTGTTTCCATTTCTGTGCTAGTTCTGGAGGTCCATTCTTAACCTGAAACTCTTCTTAACCTGAGGTACCACTTTAGCTAATGGGGCCTCCTGCTGCCGCCGCGCGATTTCTGTTCTCATCCTGAATCAAAGTTCTTAACCCAAGGTACTATTTCTGGGTTAGCGGAGTCTGTAACCTGAAACGTCTGTAACTCGAGGTACCACTGTATTGTTTTCGTTTGGTAATATGGTATATATTTTTGTGTTTTTATATTGCAAACTGCCCTGTTTACAATCTTTGGATGGAGGGGGTGGTATAGAAATTTAATAAATAAATAGCAGCTAGAACAGCAACGTTTTCTCTCTCCTGAATCTTCCAGCAGTCAGCTTCACTGAATCTCCATGAGATCGCTTATCGTGGCTGATAGCAACTGACAGCCTTCTCCATGAATTTTTGTAATAGTCTTTTAAAACCATCCAACTTGGTGGCCATCACTGCTACTTCCATTGAAGGTCAGATAATAAATTCTATTGCTGTCATTAGCCTGCATGGAAATCCGCATTGAAATAAATATGCGTTTAAATTAGTAGTTTTGAATAGGTTTTGTGATGGTCTGGGAATCTGATTGAGAAGCTGAATCTGAGGAGTCCCAGCCTGCACAGGAGTCCCCGCCTCCAGGGCCGGCTAAGCTGGGGCAGGGGCTTGAACCTGAAGGGCCCTCACCTGTGCCGGATCCTCAGGAGCAGACACCAGCTGACTCCACTCTGGCTCTGGAGGTGATCGAGGATCCATTGCCTGCAGGTGCTCCTCTCCCGCCCTGTGCTGCAGAGGCTCAGGGCAGAGAGGCGGAGGGAACTGGTTTCTCCCAGGAGGAGTGCTCGCCTTAAGGCCGGGAGAGGTGGGTCACCTGTGGGCCGGGGCCGCCCCTGGCCTCAGAGGAGATAAAGGCCAGTCAGCCCGGTCCCAGGTTGCGGGAGCAACGACGTTGGAGACCTGTTTCTGCCAGCACCCAGACCTAGAATGATAGAGTTGGAAGAGACCACAAGGGCCATCGAGTCCAACCCCCTGCCAAGCAGGAAACACCATCAGAGCACTCCTGACATATGGTTGTCAAGCCTCTGCTTAAAGACCTCCAAAGAAGGAGACTCCACCACACTCCTTGGCAGCAGATTCCACTGTCGAACAGCTCTTACTGTCAGGAAGTTCTTCCTAATGTTTAGGTGGAATCTTCTTTCTTGTAGTTTGGAACAATTGCACCGTGTCCGCTTCTCTGGAGCAGCAGAAAACAACCTTTCTCCCTCCTCTGTGTGACATCCTTTTATATATTTGAACATGGCTATCATATCACCCCTTAACCTCCTCTTCTCCAGGCTAAACATGCCCAGCTCCCTTAGCCGTTCCTCATAAGGCATCGTTTCCAGGCCTTTGAACATTTTGGTTGCCCTCCTCTGGACACGTTCCAGTTTCTCAGTGTCCTTCTTGAACTGTGGTGCCCAGAACTGGACACAGTACTCCAGGTGAGGTCTGACCAGAGCAGAATACAGTGGCACTATTACTTCCCTTGATCTAGATGCTATACTCCTATTGATGCAGCCCAGAATTGCATTGGCTTGTCTTTCCATTGCTTGACCTGTCTTTCCGGAGTTCCCGACCACGCCTGGCTTCTTGCTTTGGACCCCGCTTCCCCCTTGGTGGACAGTCTCCAGACCCTCAGCCCAGGACCGGACTTTGACCACGCCTCACGGTAACCCCCCCCCCCCCGGGACCAGCACAGGTTTTCTCTCCAAACTTGCAGAACCAATCAGGGTGCCTCTTAAAATATGCACCACTCGATGCATTTTGTCTCGGCATACGCATTTTTAAAAATGCATTTTCATGCCTCGAGCCCTCGTTTCCACTTCTTCTGCATTCCTGGGTACATTCCAGAGACAGCCTCTAATGTTTTGCTCGTCTACCGTACCATGAAGCCATCATGAGTTGGTTCCTAAGAGTTAATTCACACATCCATTATTAATGTGTGCCTGGAAATTCAATTTACTCTCATTAAAGAGTGATTAATAGCAAAAGATTCGGCAGATTACAGTTATGGCGCTGCACCTCTTCCAGTACGCCCAACTTGACAAATGCACTATTTCCCTCCTCCATTTTCCAAATAAATAATAATAAAATAATAATTCAAATAAACAATAAACAATAAAAACCCACAGCAAATTTTAGCCATTTGGAAGTTGTCTGGATTTTTCCATTTTTTTAATGTTCTGGCTATGAAAAATTGGCATCGCTGTTGGGAATATTTTATAACGGGAAGGAAGGGAAAGAGGGTTAGGATTCTTAATTATGAAAACGTCACCTTTCCCTGGCACCTCTCCGTCATCTACTCCTTTCAAAAAATAAGCACAGATGGTCAAACTGAACAGGCCTCCATCTTGATTGGGAAGCACAAAGAGGTGTAACGCCATTATCTGGGTTACAGTTTTGGACAAGAAACGGAGTATCGTCCCCAAACTCCTTCAACATGTTGAGATCTGAGGCCGGGCCCTGAGCCAAAACCTGAAAGTGGTCTAAGCACTGGCGTAGCAAGGTGCAGAAAATTTCTTCTCATACCCCATCGCCCCCATTGAAATTATTAAAAGAAGGAAAAATAAGATACTTACAGTCAGTGGCGTAGCTAAGGCTTAGGCTGCCCGGGGCGGTCACTGACTTTGCCACCTCTCTTGCTGTTTCTCATGAGGGAGTCCTGTTGATTTGCCACGGTTCTCCCCTCAGACTGACATGGATGAGCAGGGAGAACAGGTGGAAAGGGGATGCAATGCAACTGAACCCCGCTCCGTTCCTTGAGGTAACCACACGCGCAAACATGCACATGCACATGCACACACACGCAGACCATGCCCAGCCCACCACTGGCCCTGAAGAAGAAGAAGAAGAAGAATTTCTGAGCACAATTCCAAGTGTTGGTGCTGACCTTGAAAGCCCTAAACGTCCTCGGTCCAGTATATCTGAAGGAGCGTCTCCACCCCCATCGTTCTACCCAGACACTGAGGTCCAGCTCCGAGGGCCCTCTGGCGGTTCCCTCACTGCAAGAAGCCAAGTTACAGGGAACCAGGCAGAGGGCCTTCTTGGTAGTGGCACCTGCCCTGTGGAACGCCCTCCCACCAGATGTCAAAGAGAACAACAACTACCAGACTTTTAGAAGACATCTGAAGGCAGCCCTGTTTAGGGAAGCTTTTAATGTTTGATGTATTACAGTATTTTAATATTTTTGGGGAAGCCGCCCAGAGTGGCAGGGGAAGCCCAGCCAGATGCGTGGGGTATAAATAATAATAATAATAATAATAATAATAATAATAATAATAATAATTAGATATCCCACTTTATCACCACCCGAAGGAGTGTCAAAGCGGCTAACATTCTCCTTTCCCTTCCTCCCCCACAACAAACACTCTGTGGGGTGAGTGGGGCTGAGAGACTTCAGAGAAGTGTGACTGGCCCAAGGTCACCCAGCAGCTGCATGTGGAGGAGCGGGGAAGCGAACCCGGTTCACCAGATTACGAATCTACCACTCTTAACCACTACACCACACTGGCTCTCCTTTGCCTCGAGTACAAATTCAGAGACAGTGTTGAGATGAGTTCAGCAGGCATTTTGTCACCCCCCTCAGGGATGACTCCCGGGGCGACTCGCAACCCCCCCTTCCTACGACGCTGGGTCTAAGCTCTGGGTCTAAGCTCTGTGGTGCCCATAGGGACTCGGAATGCAGACGGCAAAAGTCCCATGCCAATGGGAAGTGAGGCAGCTCCATGGATAGATAGAAGCTTTTGCCTTCATTCTCCTGCCTCCTGAATTTGCTGGGGACAACATTGAGACCAGCTCTGACCACACATTTAAAGTGGTATCGTACCGCTTTAAATGCTCATGGCTTCCCGCAAAGCATCCTGGGAACTGTAGTTTGTTAGGGTGCTGAGAGTTGCTAGGAGACGCCTCCTCTTCTCCTCACAGAACTACAGTTCCCAGAGTGGTTTAACATGAATTCCTCTTTCCTGGGAATTATAGCACTGTGTGAAATAAGTGTCGTCTAACAGCTCCCAGCAGTCTTAACAAACTACAGTTCCCAGGCTCCTTTGGGGGAAAGCCTAGATAGATAGATAGCAAAATTCCCTGGATGTCAAAATCCAGTTTGGGGGCAAGTACTCTTCGGTGAGGGGATGCGGGTGGCGCTGTGATCTAAACCACAGAGCCTAGGACTTGCCGATCAGAAGGTCGGCGGTTTAAATCCCCGTGACGGGGTGAGCTCCAGTTCCTCGGTCCCAGCTCCTGCCAACCTAGCAGTTCAAAAGCACATCAAAGTGCAAGTAGATAAATAGGTACCACTCTGGCAGGAAGGTGAACGGCATTTCCGTGCGCTGCTCTGGTTCGCCAGAAGCGGCTTGGTCATGCTGGCCACATGACCAGGAAGCTGTACGCCGGCTCCCTCGGCCAATAAAGCGAGATGAGCACCGCAACCCCAGAGTCGGCCACGACTGGACCTGATGGTCAGGGGTCCCTTTACCTTTACTCTTTGGCAAAAGAACCCCAGCAGAGATTTAAAATCACAAAACATGCAGCAAAGTAAAGTGGGGAATTATAGGCTGTTAGACCAGTGTTTCCCAACCTTGTGCCTCCAGATGTTTTTGGCCTACAACTCCCATCATCCCTGACCACTGGTCTTGCTAGCTAGGGATGATGGGAGTTGTAGGCCAAAAACATCTGGAGGCACAAGGTTGGGAAACACTGTGTTAGACCTTTAAAATATGCCCTTGTGAGTTCCGTCCAAAGCTTCCCTCTTCCCACAACATAGAAAAAGACCACGTACTTAAAGACTCTCCAAAGCTCAGATTCATGTGCTTCAGGAAGTTGCACAGGCAGTAAAACCTGCCTTAGTTACAAACCGGTGAAAGTTCCCAGATTATTGGCATAGAAACTCAGGAGAGGCATGTCAGAGCCATGTGGTCTGAGCGGGAGCTACCAGCTCCAACTTCTTCACATATCGAGCTTCTCAGGTAGACTAGGGATGAAGAAAGGCTTCATTAGCTAGTTCCTCCCAAGGTGAGGAGAAGGGGATTTAGCTAAGGCTGGCAGGGCAGCTTATTCTATGGCACTGGAAGTTAAACGGCGTTTCCATGCGCTCTGGTTTCTGTCACGGTGTCCCATTGCGCCAGAAGCGGTTCAGTCATGCTGGCCACAGGACCCAGAAAGCTATCTGTGGACAAACGCCAGCTCTCTCGACCTGAAAGCGAGATGAGCACCTTTGAGTGGACTTAACTGTCCAGGGGTCCTTTACCTTTCCCCCCCAGTACGTTTCCGAGCACAATTCAAAGTGTTGGTGCCGACCTTTAAAGCCCTAAATGGCCTCGGTCCAGTATATCTGAAGGAGCGTCTCCTCCCCCATCGTTCTGCCCGGACACTGAGGTCCAGCTCCGAGGGCCTTCTGGCGGTTCCCTCCCTGCAAGAAGTGAGGTTACAGGGAACCAGGCAGAGGGCCTTCTTGGTGGTGGCGCCTGCCCTGTGGAACACCCTCCCATCAGGTATCAAGAAAATAAACAACTATCTGACTTTTAGAAAATATCTGAAGGCAGCCCTGTTTAGGGAAGTTTTTAATGTTTGATCGTGTTTTTAATATTTTTTTGGAAGCTGCCCAGGGTGGCTGGGGAGGACCAGCCAGATGGGCGGGGCATAAATAATAAATTATTATTATATTATATATCTGCATATATTAAAAGCAGTCAACACAACTGCATGGTAATATAACCACCAGTTACTGCTGCTGCGAATGCCGCTCACCTGGACTTGTCACAGACTTGTGCTTTTTGCATTTCATAGCATTTTGTCCCCAGTGTTTGCAATTCCACTTCCCCACCCCACCCAATCTTTGAAGCCTGTGTGTGAAGGATAACTCTCACGCATCTGAAGAAGTTGACTCAGGTCCACAAAAGCATATGCCACAGTAAATCTGTTAAGCCCCTGAGGTGCCACGAGGCTGCTTGCTATTTTTTGTTATGTCTCGGTGGCCCTGAATCGCGTTCTATTGTTATATGTTGTGCAGAGGCCTGAGGTGCTCTGATATCCTGCAGCCAAAGGCTTGAGGACGGTGGAGGTCCTTCTCAAATGAAGCCCATCTGTGGCAACACCGCTCTGTCCTTGACCCCAGCTGTTTCCCTTTTGCTTTCGGCGGGGAAAGAAAGCCCCTTTGCGCCTGCAAGCTAAGTGCTCCAGTTGCGTGCAACATGTGGGGAGCACCGTTGCAAATCGTGCCGAAAATCGGAGCTGGCAGGACGGCCCAGAAAGCTGCTTTGAAAGGTTATTGAGAGCAGAGCCAAACATTTACGTAAGGCCAACAAAGCCGGTCTCCAGGGTGCGAAAGGGCGTCCGAGTCCCACTCCCCTTTAGCCTTCGGGGCTTTCTCACCTGCCCTTTCTCGAAATGATCCATGCTCTTTTTATTACGATTATTATTTCAAAAAATATTGAAAGGAATAACTTGTGCTCAGATCTGCCGGGTAACTCATGCCATATGCCCGCCGTCCTTCAGACAGGAGCGACACCAAAAGTTCATTTTACCTTCCTCTGTTCTCCCAGTGTGCAGAGGTTTGTTAGAAGTAATTTCAGGTGCTTTCATAATTTCCAAAAGCGGCAATTAGATCACGGGGCTCAGACCGACACTGGCAGTGAAAATAAGCCCCTATTTCCTTTCCTGGGCCTAAGGCTAATCGCTTTGAATTTGCCATGGCTGCTCTTGTTCCCCTGGATTTATCCCTCAAGGGTAATTATAACGTTTCTGAGGCTAGGTCGACCATCACGTTTATGGGATTCGAGATGAAGTTTAACTGTTCCCTTTCCTAGTCAAAACCCTGCGTGCCCCACCAGGAATGGAACCCTCATGAAAATCCACTAGCATTTTAGTGTAAATTTATCCTATAACCAATTTTGCCTCATATACGCATTTTTGCAAAGCACTTTTCCAGGATTTTTAAATTTTCCACTGAGGGGCCCAGTCACCTGATGTCAGTGTGATATGTCAGGTAACTGACAGACCGGCGGTGTGAATGGTCAATAAACAGGTTGTCTGGAAGCAGCTGTGAGGGCAAGGTATGAAGAGGACCAGAAGTTGGTTCAGAAAAGTGGCAGATTGCAGCAAATAGTACATTTCTTGGCATCGGATCGTATATGCTAAATGGAGAAATTAGGCCACTCGCCTGTGGCTTTTAAGATTGCATAGCCTGCTCAGTGTACGCAATGCCCTTCTCTCTGCTAGCAGAAAGGGAAGTTGCCCTCTTGCTTTTCAGTGGAAAAAACCAGGAAGAGGAGAGTGGAAAGAGGCGAGGACTCGGGCGGGTTCCCGTATCACACAAAGGTTTTTTCCAGCCCTAGTTACCTGAGATCTCTTAGCCTGACAGAAAACGTAATTTAGCATGCCCAGTGGACATTTTATCTCTGCGGTGCCATGCCGTGGCTGGCCCTTGGGATGCAGCAAAACTAATTCTTGTATCATCCGAAGCAGAAGGAAATCTGAGGACAGCAAAACAGAGGAGAAGGGCTCACTATCTGGAGCGTTCCCTAATCCCCGTCTCTGCCAATCCCCGCTATCACCCGATTCATGATGTTCCTGCCATATTGCAGAGCAGGAGATAACATAATTCTAAATCTCTGTTACAGTTTGGGCTCTGCGATACTTGCCTTCGCCTTTCCACCTTTTATTTAAAGCTGAGCCTATTGCATCAAATGACTCGCAGCTGGGGCGTACGCGCCATGGCTCTCTCTTGTGCTGAATCCCACAGGGTCGCTCCTTGTATCGTTTTTCTAAGGCAAGCTGTTTTAAATCTCTCTCCTCCCCGTCCCCAATTTCTTCCTCACAAAGCAACAGAGCCTTTTAACATCTCCATGTGCCCAGGCCTTGCTGTTAACAGGCCCCCATAAATACTGTGATGTATTTTCCCCCTTACTAAATAACTCTGATTTATTAGTGGGAAAGAAACTGCACGTAATGGCTCCAATATGCAGTTACATGCTTATATAATGTAAACCGGTTGCCGGGTCTCGAGTAGCTGATCACTTCCTGCATTAGACCCTCGAGGTCTCACCTGATGCCATGAATGTTGCCTTCCTTGGGCTGCAGCCTAATTAGTTTGAGTTTATTACTATGCTATGGACATGGGTGGCGCTGTGGGTTAAACCACAAAGCCTAGGACTTGCTGATCACATGGTCAGCGGTTCGAATCCCCACAATGGGGTGAGCTCCCATTGCTCAGTCCCTGCTGCTGCCAACCTAGCAGTTCAAACGTACGTCAAAGTGCAAGTAGATAAATAGGTACCACTCCAGCAAGAAGGTAAACGGCATTTCCGTGCGCTGCTCTGGTTCGCCAGAAGCGGCTTAGTCATGCTGGCCACATGACCTGGAAGCTGTATGCCGGCTCCCTCTGCCAATAAAGCGAGATGAGCGCCACAACCCCAGAGTCGTCCACAACTGGACCTAATGGTCAGGGGTCCCTTTACCTTTACCTTTTACTATGCTGCCTTTTGACCATCACCTCCCCTAAGGTGATTCACAAAGACTAACACAAATATAAGATGAAATACAACCGGGAGGGGGGGGGCTGAAGACAATGGGGCCACTGGTGGGCTTCCCTCAGATCCACCCCTTGCCCATTTAAGCAGTCAGCACCTGGGGGCTCAACCTGTTTGTTCCTGTGCTGGGTTTCCCTGCTCACCCACCCTCGGTTTAAGCTGATAGTCGATGACTTTTCTGTGGCTACAGTGGTTGCCGTTCTTTATGGGCCCGGTAGGAATTTGCCCTCCGGGCTAATTGGCACTGACCCTCATAGCAATTGTCACAACTGGTTGGGCACTGGGGCAATCCTTTGTTTTGAATGGAGGGGAGGTTGTAGTCTCTGCCTGCCCCTCCAAACTCTGGGGGTATCCTGTTAAAGCAGCCTTTCTCAACCTGTGGGTCCCCAGATGTTGTTGAACTACAACTCCCATCACCCCTAGCTAGCAAGGCCAGAGCTCAGGGATGATGGGAGTTGTAGTCCAACAACATCTGGGGACCCACAGGTTGAGAACCGCTGTGTAAAAGGGATCTGGGGGGAGTGGCCCTGTCCGTATGCCCTGGGGGAGGCCAGGGCCGAAGTTTTGGGAAGCCCCGCCTGGATTGACCACATGTCACTTCTGGCATCCTGGCCGGAAGTATTTTGATTGCCCCATGCCCAAGCCAAGCCTCTTTCGTCTGTATTCAATAAAGTTGTGGCCTGTTTTGACCCAAACCCCAGTCTTATTGGTCTTTTACTATTTTGGTTGGGGTATGGGAAGTCCACATATGACTTATGTGGAAGTCTGATGCCTGGTCCTGTGAGGGTGCTGAATTGTCAAGAAACTACTTAGTTCCCAGCACCCTTAGAAAGCTAAGAGTTGTAGGCCAAAAACATCTGGAGGGTCGAGGCTGAGGAAGCCTGGTCTAGGCCCCCCCTCTACATCAATATAGGGCTGCCATATGTCCGGGTTTCCCCAGGAATCAAACAGCACCTTGGCGTCTGGGGAGATTTTGGTGAAATCGGCAAAATGTCCGGAGAAACCCTGAGAAATGACAAGGGGTGTTTCCTCCTAGCCTGTGCATTTTGGTTGCATGTTCGGTATGCATCATCTTTATTTAATTCCCACTTTCTTGTTTAGTCTGGTTCTGTTGGTTTGAGGCTTGATATCCCAACCTTATTGTTTTTAGATATTGTACACTGCTGAGAGATTTTTGATATGTTACGCAGTTTATAAATGTTTTAAAATAAATAACAAAAAAAGTTGGATGATATTCAGTGGTTGCTAAGAGGTTTTAAGCCCCCCCCCCCCATTTAACAATACAGTGGTACCTCGGGTTAAGTACTTAATTCATTCCGGAGGTCCGTTCTTAACCTGAAACTGTTCTTAACCTGAAGCACCACTTTAGCTAATGGGGCCTCCTGCTGCTGCCGCGCCACCGGAGTACGATTTCTGTTCTCATCCTGAAGCAAAGTTCTTAACCTGAGGTACTATTTCTGGGTTAGCAGAGTCTGTAACCTGAAGCGTATGTAACCTGAAGCATATGTAGCCCGAGGTACCACTGTAGCAGAAACAACATGGGTTTTTTTGTTCTAAATTAGGCACTTAAGCCCCAGATCCGCAGTAACTAGATGTAGTTTTGTCTGGCTCACGGGGTGCAGTTGGTTATTAGCGCTGCACCTCGGCCACCATTTTGCTTCTGGCTCCTTCCCCACAAACCACAACTTTTCAGCTGTCTCCAGTTAGTAGACACCGGCATCCTAGTAAAAAAACAGAGTAGATTTGGAAAGCCTCAAATCTGCCCACACCTGGTCCATATTATAACCATCATGGAGTCTCAGCATCCTTGTGGCAAATTTCCCACTCGCTGGATATATCATTAAGCAGAATTTATCAGATGAATAACAGAGAGACTTTCTTAAAGGTAAGCACAGCAGTTAACCCTTGGCGTGTATAGACCGCCCATGTAGTTTGATAGTGTCCTGACATTAGGTTTGTTCACACATTACACTGAATTCTGGTATGAGCGGTCTCTGCACACGAGCTTGTGCGAAAGAGTGTACACTTTTTAATTTGCACAGCCCAACCATTGTCTGCGCAGACTGTACACACACTGAATGCCACATGTGCAAAGTGCAGCACCACTGTGTGTTCACATTGGTGCATGTATTGCACGCTCATTGAACGTAAGGTATGAATACCCTTATCACTGGTGTTTACAGCTTCTTACACTGCGACAAGATGTTATAGCAAACACAAGGCAGCTGCTCAAAATGGCAACCTCATGGTTGTACCTCCCTCTCAAGAACTAAAGAAACTCGGTGTAAGAGCATAACATCACCATGTTGTGGATTTCCCCATTTTTGCTGTAGGTTTTCGGATCAGCTGCAAGGTTGCTGTAAAGCCTTAAATTGAGGGTGCCTCTGGATCAGCAGTTTATTGAGCATTCACCATGGTTTGTTTGCGGTGAGATGAGACAACATTTGGCTCCTTAATGAGCATTCACACCGATTTGTTAGCAAGGGAGATTAGATTGTTTTGCATCAAATTAAGCGTCACACTTTCCAGTGCAGTTCACCATCACTTTGCAAAAACTCAGACCTTTTTCTTGCACAATCAGTTATAACTATATGACTTATGTGGACATATATAACTATATGTCGCTTAGTGGAACAGCATCTGCCTTGAGATCTCCTAATAGGACCAGGAGAGTCTCTCTGTCTGAAACCCTGGGGAGTGGCTGTGAGTCAGTGTAGACCAGGCATAGGCAAATTCAGCTCTCCAGATGTTTTGGAACTACAATTCCATCATCCCTGACCACTGGTTCTTTTAGCTAGGGATGATGGGAGTTGTAGTCCCAAAACATCTGGAGGGCCGAGTTTGCCTATGCCTGGTGTAGACAATACTGAGCTAAATGGGCCAATGGGTCTGACTCTGTGTAATGCAGCTTCCTATGTCTGCTATGTTGGTATGTGGTTGAATCCATCCTGATAATAGTGAACGTCTGGAAGTGGCCTTCACTTGCTGACATCATGTGGCCCAGAGAGGTTTAGGAAAGGGTTGACAATTTTAGGGATTCTGCGCCTAAAGAACATTGGTGGGATCCTATCATCCTACGACCAGCCATAAGAAATTAGTTGTATGCATAGAAAGAAGTTAACCTTGTGTTGGGCTGTAGTCTTGGTATATTGTTGTTGGCACCTGTCTGTCTCAAGAGACAATGGAGTGTGCCTAAGGGGGTGAAGTCAACCACTGCGTTAGCAGCACCGAAGCGACCTCACTGGGCAGCGTGGATGGAGGTCCTGGGCTGCCCAGAAGACAAGACCCCGCTCTCAGCCTCGCTGATGTGGTCCAAAGGAAAACAGAGCAAGACGTTTGGCACCAGCTGGGCTGCAGGAGTTGCCGGAAGGTGTAAAATAATAATAATAATAATAATAATAATAATAATAATAATAATAATAATTCATTCATTCCCCACCCATCTGGCTGGGCTTCCCCAGCCACTCTGGGTGGCTTCCAACAAAATATTATAATACTATAATGCACCAATATTAAAAGCTTCCCTAAAAGGGTTGCCTTCAGATGTCTTCTAAAATTCTGGTAGTTGTTGTTCTCTTTGACATCTGGTGGGAGGGCGTTCCACAGGGTGGGCGCCACTACCGAGAAGGCCCTCTGCCTGGTTCCCTGTAACCTCACTTCTTGCAGGGAGGGAACCACCAGAAGGCCCTCAGTGCTGGACCTCAGTGTCCGGGTAGAAGAAGAAGAAGAAGAGTTTGGATTTGATATCCCGCCTTTCACTCCCCTTCAGGAGTCTCAAAGCGGCTAACAACCTCCTTTCCCTTCCTCCCCCACAACAAACACTCTGTGAGGTGAGTGGGGCTGAGAGACTTCAAGGAAGTGTGACTGGCCCAAGGTCACCCAGCAGCTGCATGTGGAGGAGCAGGGAAGCAAACCCGGTTCACCAGATTATGTGACTGCCGCTCTTAACCACTACACCACACTGGCTGGGTAGAACGATGGGGGTGGAGACGCTCCTTCAGGTATACTGGACCGAGGCTGTTTAAGGCGCCATCCAACCGTCTTAGAGTCTCCACTCTGGATTTGTGTAGGTTTGGCTCCTCAGACTTTTCTTCTCCTGAAGACAGGGGCATAGGAATGGTGGGGGGCAGATCGCCCCGGGTGCCCTCACTAAGGGGGGTGACATTCGGCATACCGCCTGCGACTCCTAAGCCTACCCCAAGCCATCGGGGTAAGGGGGAAGCTGCACCACGACATTCCCCCCTTCTTTTGACAGCTTGGGGGAGGGTTGGGAGTCACGGGCGGACGGCGTGCCAAATGTCCGTCATGGGCAGCTCGCTCTGCCCCATGGGTGGCTTGCTCCACGCTCAGCTGCAGGGCACACGCACCGCTCTGGGCACCCAAGTGGCTATATTGTGCCTGGGATGTCACCCTCCGTGCCATGCCCCCCTCACAAATGCAGCCACCCTGGGCAGCATGGGCATATACTGCACCACTGCCTGAAAAGATCCTGCAAGGCAGCAAAGTTTTAGGACGAGAGTGTTCCTTCTCCTGCCAGATTCTGCGCCCAGATTTGTAGGCACAGATCATCCTCTAGAATAAAATAGCTTACTAGGGAAATGCTAGGGACACGGGTGGTGCTGTGGGTTAAACCACAGAGCCTAGGGCTTGCTGATCAGGAGGTCAGCGGTTCGAATCCCCGTGACGGAGTGAGCTCCCGTTGCTCGGTCCCTGCTCCTGCCAACCTAGCAGTTCGAAAGCACGTTAAAGTGCAAGTAGATAAATAGGTACCGCTCCGGCGGGAAGGTAAACGGCATTTCCGTGCGCTGCTCTGGTTCGCCAGAAGCGGCTTAGTCATGCTGGCCACATGACCCGGAAGCTGTACGCCGGCTCCCTCGGCCAATAAAGTGAGATGAGCGCCGCAACCCAAGAGTCGGTCACGACTGGACTTAATGGTCAGGGGTCCCTTTACCCTTTCTAGGAAAATGCTGAAGTTGCTCTTTGGGGTGCCTCAGGGTCAATTTTTTATGGTAGCCCAAATCTCAGTTGTATGGCTATATATATATATATATATGTATATGTATATGCATATATCTCAATTTTAACTCATGCGCTATTGCTGCAATCTGCTCCAGTTGTATATTTTATCTTTATGAACGCTGTTTTTATTGTGTTATGTGTGGTGTAGTGGTTAAGAGTAGTAGACTCGTAATCTGGTGAACTGGGTTCTCGTCTCCGCTCCTCCACATGCAGCTGCTGGGTGACCTTGGGCCAGTCACACTTCTTGAAGTCTTTCAGCCCCACTCACCTCACAGGGTGTTTGTTGTGGGGGAGGAAGGGAAAGGAGATTGTTAGCCACTTTGAGACTCCTTCGGGTAGTGATAAAGCGGGATATCAAATCCAAACTCTTATGTTATGTGAGCTGGTCTTTGACCGTAATAAATAATCTATCTATCATCTGGAGGGCCAAGGTTGAGGAAGCCTGGCCTAAGGTGCATCTCCTCTTTTTAAAACCATAGTATCTGTTCCTTCTCCTAGATGGGCTCCTTTCCCAGGTAGGTGAGCCCCCCCTGCCCCTCTTGGTATATAGCGAATGGCATTTTCAGCATCCCTTTGCAAATGAAATAAAATAGTGGTCCATTCTTCCCATGTACCATTTATGCAAATCTCCAGAGCGCTTGGAGGCAGGCAGGTTCGTGTAGGTCCTCTGTCAGGAGAGGCTTTTCTAGGGCCTATTTGTAAATCCTGCACCTGGATTCAGAGGCGACCGAAACAAGACTTAGTTTGTTCCAAGCCATCAAAAACTCGCCCACTCTTTTTAAACACAAAATATTCTTTTTATTTGTCACCGAAGGCTACACATGGTCACTTCTGTTCTGAGACTTTTTTTTTGTTTTGATTTTTGTTTTCTAGAAGGTATCTACATCTGCACGTATTTACAGGCCTGTCTTATTTACACAATCAAGAATACAGTGTTAGAAACACAAAGTGGAGAGAGAGATTTCTATATATATATATAAAAGGAATAAAAAAATTAGTTCCAGACGTCAGGAAATTACAGACAGTAATGAGAACAAAATCGTCCAGTGCTCGGGATTACAAGTGCGGCTTTGATTTAAAAGAGGGGGGGGGGGGAGTCCTTCTTTTTCAAACTGGTAGCTGTGTTCAGAAGTTCTCCTGTTATATAAAGCATATTTTTCTTTGTGTACCATGGGGTAGGGTGAAAGTGTTTGGTTCTTTCTGTAAGGGTCCTAACCTTTAACCAATTCCTTGCTGGAAAAGGATGGGGAGAGCTAAGTTGTGGGTTTCCCCTCCCTCACCCCTATTCTTTCATTTAGGAGTTTACGGGCTTCTTTTGCAAATATAGTAAGCCCGCAACTTAGGTGGGTGATCGCGCCTAAAGCCAAAATTATATATAGTCAAAGCCCATTGGGTTCGATGGCCGGTGGTTTTGCCAAATTCTTTCCCCCCGAACCCCTGCCCCTTTCTCGTTTTGTTAAGAGTTTTGCCACGCATGTAAAGCTGAAGGCACACAAGTTAAATGTGGAAAAGTTGTGGGCTTACTACAGCAGTAACCTTAGAGGTGAAGTCACCTTTGTCTGTAGCAACATGATGTCAACAGCACATACCTTTTGATGCTTGGGGTGTGGCTGGGGGCATGTTTACAATGACTTGTGTTTCAGTACGAATTCTGGGTCAGTCCACATACCATTAAAATGAACACAGTCTCTATTATATTTACAGTGGTACCTCGAGTTACAAACGCCTCAGGTTACAAACACTTCAGGTTACAAACTCCGCTAACCTGGAAGAGTTACCTCGAGTTGAGAACTTTGCCCCAGGATGAGAACAGAAATCATGTGCCGCCGGCGCAGCAGCATCAAGAGGGCCCATTAGTGAAAGCACGCCTCTAGTTAAGAACAGTTTCAGGTTAAGAACGGATCTCTAGAAGGAATTAAGTTCATAACTAGAGATACCACGGTACTTTTCTCCAGCAAGGAATATTTAAGAGAGATATAAGGATGGCATCTGGAGTGGAGGAAAGAGAGAGGAGTCCTTAGCAGAGGAAACCCAGAATCCTAAATATATATTTGGGACTAGAGATGGGAGAATCTGCCTTTTACCAATCATAAGTTCAGTTTTCCACATCTGCATATTAAAAAGTTCTTTTTAACTTTAGTGCAAATCTCTTCTAATATGCACATTTGTATACATTTCCTGAATTTTCACATTTTTTGGTAAAGAAATCCCCAATAGAATGCATTTTTGCATTTGACTTTCAACAAGATAAGGTTTTTTTATATATACCTTACTGGAGAACTGCATTGCAAAATTCAGAGAAATGTGAAATCCCAAGGAAAGTTCTGCTATTGGTTCAGATATTGTTTTGGACAGTGTCAGTTGTCTAATTTGCCTTTAAATGCAAACTGAATCTAATTTCTCCCCCGCCCCCAAAAAAATCTCTACTTGGGAGTAAGATTAACTGGACTCAGTGGGGCTTCTTCCTGAGTAGACATGCATAGGATTGCACTATAATAAAGCTTCTTTTTCCTCTTCTCGCCTGTATAGCCATAGCACACACAGACCATCGCATCCAAGAGTGGCCTTTACTCTACGGTGGGATTTAGGTAAAGGCGGCTGCATCTCAGCCCCATTGAAATGAATGGTCCTCAAGTATTTAAACATGCACTTCCATGTCACTGGTTTCACTGGGAATTCTAGTGCTGTTAACTTTCTCTGGACTGTGCCCTGTGGCCAGAATCACATCATGTTCTCTCTTTGGTGAGCAGGAAAGACTTCAGTGGTGAGGATAATGGCAG
Source organism: Podarcis gaigeae (assembly GCF_964106915.1). Classification (NCBI taxonomy): domain Eukaryota; kingdom Metazoa; phylum Chordata; class Lepidosauria; order Squamata; family Lacertidae; genus Podarcis; species Podarcis gaigeae. The sequence goes on along the minus strand of NC_139677.1, from coordinate 97,578,162 downwards.
AATCACCCATAACCCCCAGATATTCATTCTTAAAAACCTGCTCCAGCTCTGTACACAGAACAAGATCAGGAAAAGCAGATCCCATGCATTAGGAAAAGGGATGCTGTAATGAATTTCATGTTTTCCGCAGAAGATCTCAAATATCCCGTTTCTCTTATAATACACCCACTACACTCCCTTTAGAAGCCAGATTCCTCTTTCCATCTCCTTTTCAATACCTTTTCTGTCCTCCCATCCTCCTCCCTTAGCTCTTGTCTTACGAATCTGATTCCATCTGTGAGATAGAAAACAAATAATGTGCGCTAATTTAGCGCACCGTATGCACAAGTTGCTCCCTACTTCTTGCTTTGGTGTTCGAATAACACCCAGTGTCCTTCTTAGGTCCCCACATGAGTCAATGGATGCTATCAAGTGCCAAGAGTGTGCTATTGAAAAAACACAGCTGAGACCCAACTTCCTAGTGGTGCGTTCTTACTGCTCAGCAACATGCGTGGTGGAGACGTGTACAGATATGTAGAATGGGCATGTACACATGCAGAAGAAAGGTTTAGGTGTGGTGAAGTTGTCTGAAGCCCCTCCCCCTCAGTTTGCATGCGTTCAGCACTACGTTCTCTCTAAAAATAGTAATATCTGTGGTCATTGAGAATTCTTTCCCGATATATTCAAGAGGTTAAGCACCCTCCGATACATCTCTTCTGTCTTGCGTGGTACAAATCTTGATTTGCAAGTGTGTGTACGGATATCTTAACCCCAATTGGTTTTGTTAACTTGGGAGCCAGAAATTCTTGAAAGGAATGGTGAAGGAATCGGGTCCCCAGAATTGAAGCAGTTAAAACGTTTTGTAGAAAGACCCAATCGCGGCCGCGAGGAACTCCCAATCAAGCATGCTACACAAAGAGAGCTGTTGGGAACAGATAATTGTTTGCTTTTTATATCAGATCAGTTACTGGGTTCATCAAAATGCCTGTGGATGTGCAGGCCCTTGCGGTGGCAACCGTCAAGAAATAATCTTTTGGGTGTGTTATATTAGCCTTCTTTTCAAAAGGAGCTCTGGTGTTCTTTGGAAGCTTACTGAGGATTACGCCATGAGATCGATAATGGCAGACAAATGTCACTCAGAGACAACTTTAAGCAGAGGGAGCATTTGGGTGTGCTATAGGCTGAATTCAGTAAACAGTGGCGTTAAGACTGGGCTCTCAATCACAACCCAGAGGCCTGCATAATACACAAAGGGTTTGGATGGCAGTGGCCCAGGGAGCCCTGCCACAGGGAAACAAACCCACTTCAGGAGAAGAGGTTGCAGTAGACACACTAAGAAACCTACACCAGCTTTCAAAGACCAACACCCATGATGGCAACCACATCTGGCATTGAACAGACTGCTCTCCTATCTCTCGACAGTTTCCAGTTTCAGTTTCGTCCCTGGTTGCTTTTCTATCCTGTCCTTCCCTCAAGAAGCTCAAGGTCATATCCTGGCTGTCTCACCTCCAGATATTGGCCAGTGCCTAATTTGAGCCCATCAATACATGCGCCTATTTCATGTCAAGACTTGACATCTGGGATGCCACCAATGGCCCTTGCCTGAAGCTCCTTCTCCTCGCTTAAAAGATGAAGTGTAAACAAGGTCAAACCAATGGCACAGGATTCCTGTGAGTTAAGGATTTGCCAGGCAAAATTTATCTTGCTCCTTCGGGAATGTTCTATAAATGTGTGATGGCCTGGCGGGTTCCAAACTACATGTAGGGTAGCTTTCAGCTGCTGTAGGTGAGACAACTACACAAAACACCCAGGTAAGGCCAAAAGTGATGAAGTCATCTTGATACTGTGCAAAGGGTGGCTCTGAATTTTTCAAGGACTTGAAGTGACAGACATTTTCCTACAGTCTCCTCCCCGCTTCTCCCTGATGAGGTCCTCTACTGCCCTCCTCACAATGCTAAAATGGCATGATCTGGTGCCGGGAGTGGACCTGCAGTCTAGACACATGGCAGTCTGTTTATCTCACATCCTGTAACCATACTGAACACTCTTCAAGGCATGCATGCATGGACCAGTGTCACCTTCTGCTTCTCTCCCACGTACAGCCTTGCAGGAGAAACAACCAGCTGTGAATGGATGCAACCCATGAAGGCAGAAGACAGTGCACCTTTGGGCTAGCCATCACTATTTTTACTCTCTCACTCTATGGCTTCTTGACACTCAGGAAAGCATCAGGGAAGGACCACATGCCAGGAAGCTTGCTGGTTGGCCAGGAAGGACAAGGGTGAAGTTTTAGAACCTTACAGCCCTAGTCGAAACAAATTAAATTAAATTAAAAAATTCCTTCCACTAGCACCTTAGAGAGCAACTAAGTTAATTATTGGTATGAGCTTTCGTGTGCATGCACACTTCTTCAGATACACTGAAACAGAAGTCACCAGAACCTTATATATAGTGAGAGGGTGGGTTGGGGTACTACTCAGAAGGGTGGTGGGAATGGGTGATTGGCTGATTCAGCAACTTCTCTTTCTAGTCTATTTCTGAAATTCTTTTGTAATAAGACAGCTACTTTGAGATCTTGTATAGAATGTCCTGGGAGATTGAGGTGTTCTACTGGTTTCTCTGTCTTGTGATTCCTGATATCAGATTTATGCCCATTTATCCTTTGGCCTGTTTGTCCAATATAGAGAGCTGAAGGGCAAAGTTGCACAGCCAGGGAGAACGTGTGGGCTCACTGTGTTGGGTGTGTCACCAGATGAAAACAAGTGGAGCAAAGTCATCTCATGGCCCCATTCCCAGTCTGCCTGGTCTGTGCATTGTAAACATTTGGGAATGGCGCCACGAGACTCTTTCCTCCTTCTGAACTCCCAAGTGCTTCGTTCCTAGGTTTGGGGATTATTTTACTCATGGTCAATTCACAAGGGTGGGTGAATGCCCATATTTGTTTGGAATCCTGGTTTTCTTTGGAGAGACACCTAGGCACATGTTGATCTGCTCGTGAGGCCATGTGCCTTCCATGTACACATTCTTATAAGAAGCAAATGAAAGTATGATGCTGAGATGCTAGTAGGGTCTGGGGCAGGTTCTCCCTTGGCAAGGGGGCAAGTTGCAATATCCTTTCCTACCACCCCACCCCTAGTTATTTCTGTTCCTGCTTCAGCTCACCTGTCACCAGTCTCCATATCTTTCTAAAAGCATCCTCAGAAGTAAAGTAAATCGCAACAAAGAAATAAGAAGTAGGCCCAACACTATGTGGTAGCAAAATCTGGGTTTTCACGGACTACAACTGAGGATGTTGGTTTCTAGCATGGAGAATTAATGGCAGTTTCACTTTCCTAGACTGGAGGTAAAGGTATTTAGACACATGACTGCACTACCACACACCTCTGTAGTAGAAGATGTGTTCTGTGTGCTCAGTTCCTTAGGTTGAATTCATGAAAGGCTGCACAGAGGCAAATAAAGACCTTCCCCAAGCCAGAGAGGCGCTGCTGCAAGCCAGAGTGGGCGGTCTTGGGGTTGGCCTGGCTTAGTAGAAGGGGCAAAGCAGGTGTAGCTTGGTAGACATGTGTAATGTCTCCTGATGGATTGGTTTTTTAAAACTTCAATAAAATTGCAGTGGGCTTTCGGGATCCTAACTATGCGTGACATTGTGTTGCTTGCAAGCACGTTATTCCCCCCCCCCCCGCTTAATTTAATTACAGGTGGGGACAATAGGTTTGTGCAATTTCTATTTGCATCACAACGCGTGGGGAGGGGAGGTTTAACCCTTCCCTCCTGTCAAAATCTTGTCAAAAAAATCCCCCACCCTCCTCATACTGCAGTCAGAAAAACGGTTTCCCTATAGTAACAAGAATAATAAGAATAATAATATTTTATTTATACCCCGCCCTCCCCAGCCAAAGCTGGGCTCAGAGCGGAATGTGTTTTCAAGTGCAGTTAGGCCCAGAATTTGACCAAAACAGTGTGTGTGTATGTCTTTCCTCACAGACCATCTGCCCACTAAATATTATCGCCAGCTACTTTTCTACTTGAAGGGGAAAAGATACATGGACTGAATGCCTTTCTTTCCTGAGGGGGGAAAAGCAGCAAGGGAGTGGGATTCTGATTGGGAAAATGGCCCTCAGAGAAAGGGGTTGCTGTCGATCCAGTCACACCCAATTCCCCCCCCCCCGTCCCCACAGCAACACTGAATTAACAACCAAAGCCATTGAGAGATTCTCCACACACTCACACAGCCTCTCACATCCACCTCTAGTTTGGTCTATCGCCCTCGTGAGGCGCCAAGAACATCCCACCACTAATGGCGATTCTGCTATTGGCCATTTGCTGCCTCAAAAGATAACGGTTAAGACACTCAACCTGGTGTACAGAAATACTATATATTTAAGGAAGGTTTTGCCATTTGACAAATATACATCATAGGTGCTTTTTTTCCATCCAACAGCATGTGCAAGAAAATTTATTCTAGTAGAGCGTCAATCTCTCCCAACCCCCGCACCCTGGGAAACCCCCCACCCCAGTCTGAAATGGGGTTTCAAACTAATAGAAAAACAAACCAAAAGAAGCAAGGAAGATTTGCAGCGATACGTACTCTGTCGCACTCACACAAAAAACCCAAACCAAACCGGTGAACAAAATAGCCTATCGTAGTAAAAAAGACTCATTTAAAAAAAATAAAAAAGAGATTATTTCCATCTCGGGAAGGGAAAAGACTCATCTGGCAAGTCTATAAGACGCAGCTATTTCGCCTTGCCCGGCTACTTCTGAGCTGCAGGGTGGCCCAGAAACGAGTGTGAAGTGTGAAAATGACCTGCAAGTTCTCATTTGGAGGCTCACGTTTATCACGTAAAGAAGATTCAGAACAGTCCACGGCTGCTTCTTCTTCGCTTTGCTGTGTGCAGCACATGATGCTGAAAGCTCGCATCCCCCCCTCTTCTTCTTTCACCTTTTCTTCTTTTTCAACCCAAACAGGGTTTGCGCGGAACTTACGCAGAGACCCTTTTCTCGCCACACGAAGAAACCTAACGGGTTTTGCATGGACAAATCCCCCGATTTTTCAGAACGTTGCACAAAGGGGAAGGGGAGAAGGATGGACGAAAAGGACACAGGATTTCCACCGTGCTCACACAAAGGTGAAATATACCTTCTGGTCCGTGTTTGTGTGTGCGTGCGTGCGTGTGTGCATGGAGGGAAATGATAACAGTAATGGGTGAGAAGGCCTATTTTAGAGAGAGAAAAATAAAACAATAGGATGTTGCATGAGTTACAGTGCAACTGTATTATCATTCCACCCCAACCTTTTTCATCACCGTTTCTTTAAAAAAAAAAAAAAAAGAGGATTGAGTACAACACAGTCTGGTATGCGGCCACAAAAGAGTAGCTGTCTTTGGCAAGAAGTCAATGCGCCAACCCTCCCTGTCACCTCCTGCCCATCTCGCTCTGTCTCATGAAATGAATGTTGTTGGCGCTGTCTGAGAGTTCGGGGTACTGCTCCACCGAGATCACAAAGTAGCCGTCGTAGCCCTGCACCCGCCCTGTGCTCAGCAACTGCTGCTTCTCCCCTTCTGTCCAGGAGCGTGTCCCCTCCTCCCCGTCCCGCAGTCTCTGCTGCTCCTGTGCCCAGGCTTGGGCAACCGCTCGCTGCCTGGCCAGCTCCAGCACGCGGGTCTTTTCCTCGTCCAAGGTCGTCCCGTACCGGGTGTTCAGGCACAGTGCTCCGTACTGGAGCTGGATGTCCGTGTAACGTCTAGTCCTTCCGTTGAGCACCGTGTTGATTTGGGAGACAGTGACGTTGACGCCGTTCTCCAGGGTCCTCCGGCCGCCGCTGAGGCCCAGGATGGACAAGTCTCCGTCCGACGGCCCTTGCTTGACGAAGTAGTGGGTGTCCACGCCCTCGACGGTGAAGTGCAAGTCGTCTAGGTAGTGGGCGTTGTTGAGTATGGCCGCAACCCTCCGCCCGTCTTCGTTGGCCGTGCTGATGATGTCCGTGGCCACCCTGCCGTCTTTCATGGCGAACTTGACCCCTTTGCCGATGACGGAGCCCCCTGAGGCAAAGTTGTGGTTCTCCTTGGTTTCGTGGCAGCCGGCGATGCTGGAGCTGTAGATCTGCTCAAAGCGCTCCAGGGTGACGAAAGCCTTCAGCTGCTTCTGCACCTCACACTGCACTCCCAGGATCGACTGAGGAAGCAGCAGAGAGAAAAAGAGAGGGGAGAGAGAGGCTCGTGTTAGCGATGGGTGCAGGTTGAGCAAACAACAGCAGTGGCAGCAACAGCAACAGCTTACAGCGCCTTAAAGACGAACACATTTAGTCTTTATGGCACAGAGTTTCGTGAATTAGCTCCAACACTTGTTCATAGACCTCTGGACTTTCCCCGGTTTTTGCTACAGATTAATAATAATTTATTATTTATACCCTGCCCATCTGGCTGGGTTTCCCCAGCCACACTGGGCTGCTTCCAACAAAATATAGTCCTTCAGATATTAAAACAGGGCTGCCTTCAGATGTCTCCTAAAAGTCTGGTAGTTATTTTTTCCTTTGACATCTGGTGGGAGGACATTCCACAGGTCGGGTGCCACTACTGAGAAGGCCCTCTGCCTGGTTCCCTGTAACTTGGCTGCTCGCAGCGAGGGAACCGCCAGAAGGCCCTCGGCACTGGACCTCAGTGTCCAGGCGGAACGAGGGGGGTGGAGACGCTCCTTCGTTGGCAAGAGCTTCTGGGTTGTTCTGCACAATGTTATCAGGGACCTGGCCGGGATCGTAATTTTAAAAAAAGAAAAAAAAAACCCACTTCCCTGTTATCTCAAAACAAGCTCTGTGCCTTTGAAAAGCTGCTTAATTTTAAGATCTAACGACCTTGAATACACCCTTTTAATAATACAGTAATGCATTTGGGAAGAGCGTTTTCTTCCGCGGGAGAAAAACAACTCTTGGGCTGTGTGGCTGTGGAAATAAAAAGGAAGGGGCGCAAACGGATTGTGCAGAGTTCAAAGAGACAAAGTACCCTGCCTTTGAAAATTGCTATCCATTCCGTTTCATCTTCTACCATGTATTCCCCACCCCTTTGCCACTGAATTAGCAAAGACGAGCGGTAGAAAGTGCAACTTGAATGGGAGCTAGCGGGCCTCTGATAATGGGGAAGCTTTCAGCAAACTGTTCAGGTAGAGAGAAATGGTACAAAACAGCCCAGAAGTATCGTGGATGGAAAGGAGAGAACTCATGTGCATTAGTAGATAAGAGCACTGAGGGAAAACCTGCGGATGCTGACAGGGAGTCCCATGTAAATCCTGGGAAAAGGCAACTGTTTTGCTTGGCACAAAAGGAACATCTGTAAGGACATTGACAGCATGTGTGCAGATTGCCAAAAGTGACTACTAAACGTGGCCGCCACATCGCAGATCTTTGATCCGGTGAAGGGTAAGTTAAACCACCACTCCCACCCAATATGTTTTGAACGTGGGGGCAAAAGAACCAACTTTCTCCACATGTCGGGGGCGAGTCAAAATACCAACCAATCTAGCTGTGGAGCGGATTGCAGAGGCCATTCTGGCTTCCATGATCCATTTGGCAGAATGGAACCAATTTTAGCCCAGTCACTGCCAAAACCCTGCGGAGTAGATACGGAAGGAAGAAAATGCCACATTGCTTCTCCTGCTGAAACCTTGTAACTTTTGACACCACCAGTGCTCTGTTTTCGTCCTGCTTCCGTTGCATAAGAGCACCCCTCCAATGCAGAAACACTGGATGTGTGGTTTGGTATAAATCACGAATGCACTATTATTGTACCCATAACCATTTGCAAATGAGGTATAGGGGGTAGTGACTAAAGACACAGTCTTTTTAGTGGTGGTGCCCATTTGTCGAATGCCCTCCCTAGAGCGGCTTGCCTGTCACCTCCCAACATTTTGCATCCAGTTATGGCCCTCTCAGTCCCGGGTGAAGATCATTTTGGCTTCCCAGGCTTTTCAATCTTAAAATCTGTTGGTGCTTTAAACATTATTTGCACTACTGTTGTTTGGTTTGCATTTTTCTTCTTTACGTTTCTAGTTTTTTAAGGGAACCTTGGCTATTGGGCGGTATATAAAATGTTGTCTGTGTATGAATAAGGTTCTGTGCACCTGGAAGCAGTTATGTTTAGAGAAGTGGTCCGCTGGCTATTTACCCCACTAAATGGGAGGGTAATTTGTGGAATAATTTAATGACTCCAATAGGGGGCTTTCTAGAAACAGACAGTGGCCTGGTTCCCACATCACATTAAACCATAGTTAACGTTTAACTATAGTTTAACATGAATGAGCAGAATGCTGGTAGATTATGCTCAGAAATCCCTCCTTCACAACTCCCTCACTGTTGGCTGCAACAACTGAGAAGCTTTAGCTTGTCACATTAAGACTTGTGGTTGGCTTATTTCCAAACAAAACAACCAAGGCTTAATCTTGGCTTACTTCTCATGGGTTGCTTGTGGGAAACAAACCATGACCCTGGGTCCAAGCATCATGATAAACCAAGGCTTGTGGTTTGTAACTCAACGCATGGATCAGCCAGGAGTCAGGGAGGAGCAGAACTGGGTCTTTTGAAAATTAAACTATGGCTTACTGTGATGTGTGAACAGTGAGGTAGATTACCTTGCTATTGTCCCATTCTTGAGTCTTCAGTTGGGTGTGGATGAGTTCATAAGATGGCTCCACAGCATCCATGTCTGGCTTAGGATATCCAGGGATGACGTTGTGCAGTTGAAACCCAAATGTGAGCAGCCAGCTGTTGACATCTGGGATGTGATAAACGAGAAACCGAAGGGTTAGCTTGTTCATTATATTTTATTGCCTGTAGGCACCTGGAAAGAAAGTCAGGTAGCTTGGAAAGGCCTTCAACCCAATGTGTGTGGGTGGGGGGAAGGAATTGACTATATTTGCTCATGTCTATTCATGCAGTGAAGGGACATGGGTGGTGCTGTGGGTTAAACCACAGAGCCTAGGACTTGCCGATCAGAAGGTCGGCGGTTCGAATCCCCACGACGGGGTGAGCTCCCGTTGCTCGGTTCCAGCTCCTGCCAACCTAACAGTTTGAAAGCATGTCAAAGTGCAAGTAGATAAATAGGTACCGCTCTGGCAGGAAGGTTAACGGAGTTTCCGTGCACTGCTCTGGTTTGCCAGAAGCGGCTTAGTCCTGCTGGCCACATGACCCGGAAGCTGTACGCCAGCTCCCTCGGCCAATAAAGCGAGATGAGCGCCGCAACCCCAGAGTCGGTCACGACTGGACCTAATGGTCAGGGGTCCCCTTTACCCTTATTCATGCAATGAATGAGGTGTAAATCTGAAGCTGCACGTTTCCTAAGATGTCTATAGTGGCCACATGGCAACTCTACTTTCTCCAGATTTTAGATTGCCCAAGTTGGCTCAACGGGAAACAAATACACATCGTGCAAGCAGGCTGATGGCTTGCTTCTCCTTGCTATATTCTCAGAACTCTGCTAAAGATTCAGGAGAGAGAAGATCCTTTGCTGGCCATTGAAAATACCTTCCTTCTGTGTCTTTGAAAATCTGACAGAGAAAAGGCAATGTTGCTTTTTTTATTATTTCATTACCATTAAAATTAAAGCACTTTGCTCTCAACAGCCATTCACTCTCTATATCAATAGCAGCAGCAACCAGTTTCTTAATAGCTTTGTGGTGTGATCTTCTAAGTTATGCAGAAATCTACCCTGCTTCTGAGCAGTAGGCTATTATACCACTAGGAATAAGCCAGTGTCATTTATTGGAAGGGATAGAGGTCAGGAGGAGACGTTTTTTTAAGACGTCCCAATGTTCAAAAGACAGTCAGGGCAACGCAGAAGCTTAGTCCTATCATTGAAATCAATGGAACCCCGAAAGAATTTAGGATCTGCCCCAAATATCAATCTGCTGAAAATGAAGCAGTGTTTATTTATGTTAAGTAAAAACAGTGCATTTCATATGACACTGGGTACATTTTGGCTTCCACTCAGTTTGGTTCCCTACATGTCAGAATGAATTCATTTTGGGGGCAGAGTAAAGAGCATGGCTATTGGAAACAGGGGTAATACAAATGTCATAGAATCATAGAGTTGGAAGAGACCACAAGGGCCATCGAGTCCAACCCCCTGCCAAGCAGGAAACACCATCAGAGCACTCCTGACATATGGTTGTCAAGCCTCTGCTTAAAGACCTCCAAAGAAGGAGACTCCACCACACTCCTTGGCAGCAAATTCCACTGTCAAACAGCTCTTACTGTCAGGAAGTTCTTCCTAATGTTTAGGTGGAATCTTCTTTCTTGTAGTTTGGATCCATTGCTCCGTGTCCGCTTCTCTGGAGCAGCAGAAAACAACCTTTCTCCCTCCTCTATGTGACATCCTTTTATATATTTGAACATGGCTATCATATCACCCCTTAACCTCCTCTTCTCCAGGCTAAACATGCCCAGCTCCCTTAGCCGTTCCTCATAACGGCATCGTTTCCAGGCCTTTGACCATTTTGGTTGCCCTCCTCTGGACACGTTCCAGTTTGTCAGTGTCCTTCTTGAACTGTGGTGCCCAGAAGTGGACACAGTACTCCAGGTGAGGTCTGACCGGAGCAGAATACAGTGGCACTATTACTTCCCTTGATCAGTCTGCTGATCAATGTCAACTCAGTCTGCTCCCTCCACAAAAGCCAGTCACAAAAGCATTCCTTCTCCACTATAGGGGGGCTATGAACATAAACTCCAATTAATCCTAGGTATCCTTTGCCAGTTCTCTTTTAGGTGATCTTTTACAACGCTCACAAGCAGAATCCTAACATAGGTTTATTCAGAAGTTCCCCTGCATTCAATCAAATCTTATCCACTATAAATGTGTTTCAAATTGCAATCTTCATTTCAGAACCACCCCCCCCCCAAAATCCCCTCAACTTTAGGGACGGGAAAAATCTGTAAATTGTGGTTTCACCCAGTTTCTCAAATTTCCAATCTTATATTCAGTTCATTTTTCTACAACAATTTGCAATTATTATTATTTTTAATTACAGGTGGGTAGCTGTGTTGGTTTGCCGTAGTAAATGAATAAATAAAAAAGAATTCCTTCCAGTAGCACCTTAGAGACCAACTAAGTTTGTTATTGGTATGAGCTTTCGTGTGCATGGTATCTGAAGAAGTGCGCATGCACATGAAAGCTCATACTGATGCAACTTGTACCTGCGAAGTGGTTTTAAATAAGATCAGCCAGACATCAATGGAGAATAAGAAGGTGAGGTTTATTGCCAGGCAATAAGGTACCCAGTTGGAATAGTTTCCAAAGAACTGGGACCCTGATTGACAGAAATCCAGAGGTCTTTATACCTGAGCAGAACACAGCAAATCATTGATCATAAGACAATCACGAAGGATTCACAATATTGTCAGCAAGAGTCAGCCAATCAGCAAGCGGTTGTCACGCTACTTGACCCCCGGTCAAGCCTTGGTCAGCACCGGATTCTAGTTCTGCTTTCCGATGCTTATAGTGACGCTTTGTCTAACCTTTCCCCCAATTATGACAGGACATGGACATTTTGGACATTTTGTGGTTTTGCTCTTCCTGTTCTGTGGATTTATTTTAGCCTGTATCTGAGGGGATTTTGTACCAGAATCTCTGATTCATGTCTTTCCCCCTTGTTCGGGGTGCGCAGATGTTTAGGGGAAAGGTCGGCTCCAAATTCCGCTGTTTCAAGCATTTTGCAGTTTGCTAAAGCACAGCTTCCCTTTTGATTCAAAATGGATTTTAAAGTACTGTAATCCTTCATTATGTGTAAGCATATATGAATATATTGATTATATTGGTTTCTGATAACTGATTATGTGGATAGCATAGGGGTAACCCTTCTCCCTTGCCTCAATACCAATAACAAACTTAGTTGGTCTCTAAGGTGCTACTGGAAGGTATTATTTTTAAGGGGTCCTCATGAAAATTCACCATCTGTGAATTTCTCTTAGCATTCACAGGATTGTATGCAATTTAGTCTAATACATGTTTGTTGCAAGCAATTTTGTCTTGTAATGCATTTTTGGGATCTTAACTATTTTATTATTGATTTTGTTAAGAAGCGCAACATAAAAAAGAAAGCAAAGAATACAAAATGTCAACCATAAAGCGTCACAGCCTGGAAGGACAAAAGTACAAAGGTTCAGCACAGCTCCAAAGGAATAAAGCATGGACTCGTGCAAAGATTCCCTCTGCAAATAACTAAGATTCATAAAAACAAAAGCATTATCCACCTGTGAGTGCCATCATTATTGAAAATAAAGGTTCCAAAAAGGCTTAGATGAGCCAGACATTTGCGCATACTGGTGGCACTGAACTGCCGCAGGCCTCAATATTCATACTGGAAATAAAATCATACCATATAGCAAAAATGCCAAACAAAAAAACCCTGGTCATTAAAGGACCCCTGACCATTAGGTCCAGTCGTGGCCGACTCTGGGGTTGCGGCACTCATCTCGCTTTATTGGCCAAGGGAGCCGGCGTACAGCTTCCGGGTCATGTGGCCAGCATGACTAAGCCGCTTCTGGCGAACCAGAGCAGCGCACGGAAACGCCGTTTACCTTCCTGCAGGAGTGATACCTATTTATCTACTTGCACTTTGGCGTGCTTTCGAACTGCTAGGTTGGCAGGAGCAGTGACTGAGCAATGGGAGCTCACCCTGTTGCGGGGATTCGAACCGCCAACCATCTGATTGGCAAGTCCTAGGCTCTGTGGTTTAACCCACAGCACCACCCACATCCCCTACCCTGGTCATTAGAGTTCTCTTAATCTCAGGGTTGTGGGTTTGAGCCTCACACTGGGCAAAAAGATTCCTGCATTGCAGGGGGCTGGACTAGAAAACCCTCATGGGTCCCTTCGAACTCTACAATTCTGTGACAAAACGGGACACAATTTGCTCAGCCGGCTGTCCAAATGCTAACTATGGATGGACAAGGTCTAGTTCACCCTGTCTCCCATCCTCTCAAGCTCTCCCATTTTATGGTTCTTGTAGGTTTTGACCAGCCAGCACTCCAGATGAAGATGATTACTATTCGATACCCTCTCTAAAATGGGATACTGGGAATCCGTCCCTCTGGGGTCTCTTCCAGCTCTGTGAATCTAAGTTGCCTTGTGCAGAATCATGACTTGGCCCATGCGGCTAAGCACCGTGCCTTCCACTCACACTAGCGACAACCACCCAAGGCCTCCTGCAGGAAGTTTCCTCACATGTTCTGCCTGAGTTACGATATCTTTATTGTCATTGTCCCATACAGAACAATGAAATTGAAAAATCTACATAAGACATTCAAAACCCCCTAAAAACTCTGATACCCCATTTTAAAATACAATATACTCCTATAGAGACTCCTTATACTGTGTTTAAAACCAGAATTGCATTTGGGTAGAAACTGTTTCTCAGGCAGCTAGTCCTAGTCTTTATAACCCTGGACCTTCTTCCAGAAGGCAGAAGCTGAAAGAGATCATTTCCGGGGTGCGCACTATCCTGCGCTATCTCTGCAGCTTTCTTATTGCACCTGGAAGCATAGATTTTATCTAAGGCGGGAAGAGTGCACCCAATTATTCTCTCTGCAGTCTTTACAACCCTGGACAGCATTGTTTTTCCCCTGACTGTGCAGCTCCCAACCCCCCCCCCCCAGACCATAAGTTAATACACTCTCCACAGTACAATGGTAAAATGCCATCAACAGGTCCTTTGAGAGATTGTTTTTCCGGAGGATTCTCCGGAGGAGCTTTTAACTAGCAATCCCAGGGGCTGAACCTGTGATCATCTGATGCAAAGCATGCGCTCTACCACTTGAGCTACGGCCTGCCCCCCTCATATACTCTGCCATTCCTGTCTCCGTGTCTCTTGCTTTCAAACCAACTCTCCAAACTTGCTGCGTTTTCCCACCCCTCTTTATTTCCTCGCTGCAAGTCCTTCGAGACTTGCTGAACTCTTCCCGTGCCACTGAATTCTTCCCTACCGCATTCCTGCTACTGTTAATTCAGTGTGTTGTGTCTGTCCAGGCTGTGCTATTCCTCCCCCCGAATGCACACTTGCTCCCACCCGCGAATTACTTGCCCCAAATTTAATTCCGCAGCGACTCTGGTGGGAGTTTGGTCAAAGGCTGCCGTCTCTCTGCTCTGGCCTATATTTAAGGCACATGATACTTGTTTTTCCTCCATCCCTTAAGTAGCGCTTCTCATGGGTGAATTAACGCTTAATCGCATTGTTATTTTTAAAAGGCTTGATAAAAAGGTCATGATTAGAAAGGACTCAGCCGCTGCTCTCCTGGAGCGAGCCTCCTTAATGCAGTTTATTTAGATGCAATTTTGAATTTGGCCTGCCAGCTTATGCACACATGGATACCTCTGTGCAAGTGATAGGAAATTAGAAGAACATTAATCATCCTTTAATCTGCAGGAAGGGGATTATCGGGTCTGGCTGAGCCCCTTGGAAAATGGAGAGCTTTGCAGCGGGACTTCGCAAAACCCAACCATCAGCTGATAGTCAGGCCGTGAGGAGTCCCTTGCAAAAAATCCTTTGCAAGACCCGTGTGGACAAGCAAAGGTCACTTGACCCCTGCCCACTTGGCCTTCAAGACCAGATCCAGCCCCCTTCCACGTGAAGGACTCAAAAGGGGGAGAGGGACACCTTTTGCACATTGGCTTAAACTACCAACGTGGGTTTTTGATACAACCAAGCTAGGGAAAGTCTAGTGTCTATTGTGTCTTCTCCGGCAATCTCTAGGTTAGATAACTGCAGCGAGTTACATGTGGGGCTGCCTTTGAAGATGGCTCAGTAACTGCAGATGGTGCCAAAATTGGCAGCCAGATTGTCGAACAACACAATACTGTCTGAACATATAACACCAGTTTGGGCACAACTGCGCTAGCTTCCAATGAGCTTCCGGGCTCGCATCGAGGTGATTGTTTTGAACTATAAAGCTTGTATGTGGTTCAGGACCATAGCTGTCAACTTTCAGATTTGAAAATAAGGGATCGGCAGCCTCGAAAATAAGGGATCAGAGCCTCACCTGTCCCAGGGACAGTCTACGGGATATCTAACAATCTGGGATAGCAGCGGGAAATGGCGCTGGAATAAGGGGATTTCCTGCAAAAAAATGGAAGGTTGACAACTAGCTCTTCCCACTTGAACCCGGGTGCCCCCTTTGAGGGAGGTGAAGACTCATAATCTTGCTCCAGTGGGCCTTGTGGGCATTTCCCTTCTGCCATGAGTAGGACTGTTCCCAAGTTAACCCCTGTCAGACCCCTGCCTGAAACTTGAGAGAGCTGTAATCAAGTATAGATGATTCTGAGCCACACTGGCCAAAAGTCAGCTTTCTAAATTTATTAAGTTGTTTATGATGAACAGGCGGCTCGGCCAGCGTCCCTCCTCTTCCAGCTCACCTAAGTCAGTTCTACTTTGTTTTTGGAAATGAGGTCTGCTCGTGCAATTGCACTTCCTCCCTCTGGGTGCCCCGTGCACCCCCTAAATAGGCTCTGGAGGGCTGGGAGAAGCCCCAGATCAGGTTTAGGGGCCACAGGAGAGGAGAGATTGGAGGGAAGTCATGTTTCATGAGTGGACCTTGTCCCCTATGCATGTACTCAACTTAGTGCTACCCCTTTGATTCCCCTCCTCAGTCCTTACACCTTGAACGTTTTTGGGCGCGACAGAGATTTGTAGTCCTTTATAGCGTTTTCTGCTATAAACCAGTTTGCACAAGTTTGTGGAGTGTTTAAATCGAAGGTTTCCACCTAGCTAACTGACCTGAGAGAATAACAACCTCTGCATGAATCGATGCACCTTGTTATAAGGAGGTTTTCAATGTTCAATGTTTTACTGTGTTTTTAATATTTTGTTGGGAGCCGCCCAGAGTGCCTGGGGCAACCCGGTCAGATGGATGGCATATTAATATTAATATTAATATTAATAATAATTTGCTTTAACTCTTCCCTAGCAATCTAAGGAAACATTTCTTCTTTTCTATCTAGCTACCATGAAACAGTTGAAACAAAACTAGTACAGTCAGAGATTCAGCTTTTAACTCCAAAGTATAGAACCACATATAAGCTGCTCTTCCCAATGAAGTAAAAGATAATTCGGGAGAAACTGAAAATACCTGGGTGCAGATTTTAAAACTGGCATTGTTTTTAAGAGACGCATAGTCAAATACGGTGAAACTGAGCCGACTGGTGGACCTGGGCTGGCCAAAAATGAACCTTACCTGTCATGTAGCACTTGATATCCTGAGAGTTACTGATAGGATTGTTATTCTTGAACATGTAGAGACTGAAAGGCATTATATTGCTGCTGCTGAGATGTTTCCAAATGTCGTGGTCCGGGCTGGTCCACCGGCCGGCGAGCACATCATAGTCTCTCTTCCCCATGTGTATCAGTTTGGTGAGGGGATCGTAGAGGCCTCCATGGTAGCCGATGATGATCTGGAAGTTTGGGTTGGTGTCAGTGTAGATCTCCCCATAAGCCGTGTACAGGATCTGCTTGATCATGAGGCCCGTCCCACTGAAGACGGCCAGAGGCGTCCCAATGTTGTCGCAAGCAATGTAGAACTCGTCCCCGCTGCTGAGCTCCATGGCAAAGAGGTGGCCCTGCAGGTCGTAATAGAGGGACGTTATCTCAGAGCTGGAGTGGTTGTATAGGTGGGTGACTTTGGTGGGGTTGGTGAGATCTGCGTAGAAGAACTGCAGATGGTGGCCGTGGGCCGTTTTGCTGGAGACTCTCCTCCCAAGTCCATCATAGCGGTACTTCACGCTCCAGCCACTGGCTTTGTTGTACGCCTTGATGAGAAGTCCTGCGGAGTTGTACTCGAATACATCATTCCCTCTTTGTCTCAAGAAGCCGTCTTCGTCCATCTTATATTGCACGTCCCCCAGCCTCGTGATCCTGTCCCTGAGGTCGTACCTCAGAGGCGTGAGGCGGGCGCTGTTGCCGGGACTCAGCAAATGGAGATTCCCGTTCAGGTCGTAGCTGTACCGCCAGAGTGGCTTCTCGTTGATAGACACAGTCTGCAGCTGCCCATCGGCATCGTACTCATAAGAATACCTTGTCGTGTTTGCGTACGGGCCGACCTTCAGTTCCTTCTTCACCACCCTCCCCATGTTGTCGTACTGCACCGTCATCCAGTACATGAGGGACCTGAATATCTCGTACTGCACTTCCTTCATCCTGCCGTAAGCGTCAAAGTGTTTCGTGTGAGTCATGACGGCAGTGGTGATGATCTGGTTGATGTCGTAGTAGATGACCCCGAACTTGCCGAACTGCTCCGTCTTGCCCGACACGTCGTCGTACCGGTACAGGTCGATGGGCAATGGCGTCTCGTTGATCACCGCTTGCATGCTGGTCACCCGGAAGCTGTTGTCGTAGTTGTAATCGAAGCGGGCATTCACCATGCCTTCCTCCGTGAAGCGGAAAATCTGCCGGTCAATGAGGGGCCCGATCTGTCGGTACCGGATGGTGCAGGTGAACCCTTCGTTTTGCAGGTTTATGGTCTTCAGCATGCCAGCGGTTTCGTCGTAAGTGAAGCTGATCTTGGTGGTGTCATAGAGCATTTCGGCCAGTTTGGACAGCTTGCCGTACTTGTAGATGACCCGCCTCCCTGTCCCCAAATGATAGGTGTGGAGAAGCTGCTGCTCCTCGTTGAAGTCCTGAACGACAGAGGCGTTTCCCTCGGGGGGCCTGTAGATGTTCCGGTAGTAGCCGATGGAACGGATTGTTTCAAAGGTCTGCCGGGCTACATTGGGCATGGTCACCGACGACAAGCGGTCGTTCTTATCGAACTCAAAAATGTACTGTCGCTGGCTGTGGAGAAGCAGCACCATGGACTGTAACCAAGAGAGAAAGCAGTTATTATCCTTCTTTTTATAGCCGTTGGAAATCTGAACTTTCTCAAGCAAGGAAATTCTTTAGGGCACTGGGGGGCATTCAGTGTAGCGCTATGGCAATTGCTCCATCAGCTCAAGCATTTCAGCTTGCCAGGTGGAATGACCCCCCCACCAGGTGTACTATTTTTTTCGGTGTGTGTCCCCCTGTGCAGAATTCTGCTAGCTGGATTTGTTGAGTTGGATCTGGTCCATTATTTTAATTTTAATTATCATTTGCAATTCTGCCTCTTTAGAAACAGTGCCCCCTCCCCCTGAAATTTCTGTAATTAGGGCAGGGGCAGTACACTTGAAGACTGAAACATCGAAAAACGCCTATTCTGTGGTACTGATAGCTTACTTCCTCCTGGTGCCCCTGTAATAAAATTTTTAGTGGATGTCAGGGACTGGCTGGACGATGAGGAGTGATGGGAGGCGCCAGCTGGGGAACCCCTAAGGGAAGCCCTAGAGAAGGAGGGCTCAGAGCCCGGGGGTTGGTGGTGGGACACAGAGGAGAGGTCAGAAGGGGAAGATTAGGAAGAGGTGCTGGATACTGAACGGACAACAGGGTTCAGTGAGCAGGAGGAACCTGTGACAGGGAGCACTTCAGACTCTGAGGCTGAAGCAGAGGAAGGGGGCGGGGCCAAGGGACTGTTCAAGACTCCTGGGAGTCTCTGGATGCAACAAGTTCTCCTCCCCCCTTGTCTCCAGGAATGTGCAGGACAACAAGGAGAGAAGAACAGAGCCCAGCAGTGCGCGGACACAGTTTGAGACTGCTTGGGAAACATCTGGGAAAGGAGAAGTCTTAGGAGGGGGTGGAAGGCAGGGGCCAGCAGTCCTGGCAACTGCTCTATGTGGGTAAAACCTACTGGAAAGGTTGTATGCCATTTCCTTGAACAAAGAAGACACGGACAACAGACTCTGCTTCTTTGCGCTGACCTGCATCTGACTCCAGCCCTGACAGAGGAGCAATAGATAGCTCCAGTTTCCAGAGGGGTAGCTGTGTTGGTCAGCAAAACCGGTAGTGTGCCTTGTAGTACCTTAAAGAACAATGACTGTATCCAATGTAGTACTAAGTAATTCATTAGTGCAATGATTTACTGCTGAGTAATGAAGCTTCTTCCCCCATTCTCTTTTCTCAGTGCCTTGCCCAAATCTGCTCCAGGGGGTGCATGGGGTGGGGCGAGGAGGGACAGGGAAAATTCTGTTGCACAACTTTAAACCCTTGGATTAGCTGGATACCATAGCAACAAATTAATTATGGCACAAGCATTCATGGACTGGAGTCCACTATCATCTGACGAAGTGGGCTCTAGTCCATGAAAACTTATGCCATAATTAATTTTTCAGTCCTTAAGGAGCCACAAGGCTCTATTATTGATAGATCCAGTTTCTGAAACAACCAAAATCCCCTGTTAAACTCCACCGCTGAACGCTAAACAGCCCAGAATTCCATGAGAAGAGGGAATTGCTATGCTCAAAATTAAGAATAATGTGGATTTACTTGTTGACAAAGTGGGCTGATGTCTTCTTGGCTCGTGTGGGATATGGGAGTGGTGCTGTTGCGACCAACTCCAGAATCCCCAAAACTATGCTCCTTAAGACTGAATTTCAGGGTCACGTACATGAGCTGTTAGAATTATTAAATGGGAGTAAAAATGAGGAATAGGAGAGAACATAAATAAAGGGATGTGGCATTCAAAACACCTTTAGCTGAGATTGCATTGCAGGGGGTTGGGCTAGATCACTTTGGGGACCCCTATGGTTCTATTACTCTACGTAGGCTACAGGTTTAGCAGCATCTTTTTACAAGCGGTCCTCACCTTCTCCAAGTACGTGTAGCTCCAGGATTTGCCATCGGCAAAGATTCTGGATGTAATCCTGCCAGACTGGTCGTATTCCATCCTTTCTGACATGGTTCCCCTTTGGATCCCAGCAATATGTCCTCCCGTGGAGTAAGTTACGTTGACCCCGTTCAACCTGCTGCTAGGAGACCAAAGCGTGGGCCGGCCGGCCTGGTCGTAAAGGATCCTCAGGGTGAACTTGCGGTGGTCGTCGTAGATCTTCTCTGTCCTCGTCACGCGGTCAAAGTCTAATGACAGCAAGTTCCTGTTATGAACCTGCAGCAGAGAAAGGGGAAGAGTTAAGCATCAGAACTGAACAGAAAGCTGGTGGGTGACCTGCTCTGCAAAGCAACCAAGTCTTCTTCAGGGTTACAATTTCTGGATTTGAGTTTCTTTTTTTGAAAGCAAATCCAAGGGGTATCTGACAAGTTCCAAGATCCTGGATGCTGTTCGAATCAAGTTTTAAGCAAAGCACACCTACTGAAATGAATGGACCTAATTTAGCCATGTTCACTAATTTCAATGGTTCTGCTCCTGAGTACAATTTAGTTGCTGGCCACCCGCATCAAGAGAACAGGAAGGACAATAAAATGAATCTTCACACGCAGCTCAGTTGCTGAATAGAGGAATTAAGGCTGCAATCCTATACACCAGCCTTACTCAAGTTGGAGCGTTCCGGATGTTTTGAACTATAACTCCCATCAGCTCCCATCATTCATGACAATAGGCTGTGCTGCCTGTGCTGGGATGATGGGAGTGGTAGTCCAAAACATTGGTGGGGGGGAGGTAAGTTTGGGAAAGGCTGCTATACACAATTAAAGGTAAAGGGACCCTGACCATTAGGTCCAGTTGTGACCGACTCTGGGGTTGCGGCGCTCATCTCGCTTTATTGGCCAAGGGAGCCGGCGTACAGCTTCCGGGTCATGTGGCCAGCATGACTAAGCCGCTTCTGGCGAACCAGAGCAGCATGCGGAAACACCGTTTATCTTCCCACCAGAGCGGTACCTATCTATCTACTTGCACTTTGAGGTGCTTTCAAACTGCTAGGTTGGCAGGAGCAGGGACCGAGCAACGGGCGCTTACCCGGTCGTGGGGATTCGAACCGCCAACCTTCTGATCGGCAAGTCCTGGGCTCTGTGGTTTAACCCACAGCGCCACCCGTGCTATACACAATTACCTGGGAGTAATTACTCAGTGGTTAACCTTACTCTTGTATCATAGACTTATAGAGTTGGAAGGGACTATAAGGATAATACGTAGGACTTGAACCCTGAGATTAAGAGCCTCGTGCTCTGTCCTCAACTACTTCTTTATTAAAATAAACAACTCATCCATAGCTGCGTTTCGGTTAAAAAAACAACAACCCACTTTTTGGAGATCCACCAGCTCAGGTAGATTAAGTTTAAATGAATGGATGGATATCAAGGAATCACAAATCTCTCAGTGCAAATGTGGTTTGGCCCCAAAGACGTTTTAGGGTAGGAATTAAGCTGGAAGTCGACAGAAATGTTTGCAGACATCTTTGTAATTCCAAATGGTCTGCCTATGGGCCTGAAGTCCATAGAGCACATCCTTGAGGATTCTAGTCCATCCTTGTGTGACTGCTTTCCATGAGATCCTTGTCCATTCTGTGTACAAGACCAAGCCAGGGGAGACGTCGCTGAGATAGGAGTGAGAACATGCTAGGAATGTGGTCTTGTGACAGAATTCTAACCTGCTATGTTCAGCTAGGCATTTAATGGCTGAAATATACCATTGCTAGCAATCTTGCAATTATAAGGTGTGGGAGCGTGTGATTGCTTTTAATTTCCCCGAGTTTTTATTTTAATTTATTGTTGCGTCACTTATGCGTTTGCTAGCCTAGGCTACCTTGGAAGGAAGGGAAAGATATAAGTTTGATAAACAAATGGCCCCTTGTAATAAGAGCTCATCTCCCAGGCATAATGAGTCAAAATTGTAAGGCAAAAATCATACGACCACTGCAGAAATTTCAGCACCAAGTATGTGGAGTGTAGCAAGCTCTCTGCAGCGTGACTGTACACTGTGTGAATGGTTGTAGGGGCAAGGTTAGGACACTCTACTTAGCCAAGCCGCAGCTTAACAGTTGGCAAGGTAATCTCCGTAGTGCTGCTGGGAGCTATGGTGCAATCTGTCATTGTGACAACCACCTTTGCTGTCTCCCCACCAGAATCCCAAAGACAGACCTCCCGTTTTAAGCACGTCCCAGGTTAAATAACCAAAGTGAATGTATCAGACTGCGAAGACACCAGTCTGCGCAACCTAAGTGGCGGGCAGTTTTTGCATCGCTATTTGTGGAGGTTTGCATTTGTGCGAAGGTTGTGGTATTATCCAGAGCGGTGTGGTACTGCAAGCGTTTTCGATCCAAGGGGGTGTCCGGCGAGTGACTGCTGGCTATGGATTTTTAAGGCTGCTGAAGAGCGGGGCTGATCAATCCGTAATAGCCATAGGACCAATTAGAGGTCTAGAATGTTATGACAGCTAGAGGGCCATTGAAAGGTGTTGGCCTGCGAGGTGCTGTACGAGGATGCAGACACTGATCAGTGGGCTAGGGAAACCAGGAGAAGGATGGAGTCCGTGAATAAGGAACAAGATGCAAACTCTCTCTCTCTCTCTCTCTCTCTCTCTCTGTGTGTGTGCCCTTTTGTGTGTCTCCTTTTGTGTGACTCCAAGGGTTCTCCTGGTCCTAATGATACACTCTGTCCAAGTAAAAAGGTAAAGGTAAAGGTACCCCTGCCCGTACGGGCCAGTCTTGACAGACTCTGGGGTTGTGCGCCCATCTCACTTAAGAGGCCAGGGGCCAGCGCTGTCCGGAGACACTTCCGGGTCACGTGGCCAGCGTGACATCGCTGCTCTGGCGAGCCAGAGCTGCACACGGAAACGCCGTTTACCTTCCCGCTATAAAGCGGTCCCTATTTATCTACTTGCACCCAGGGGTGCTTTCGAACTGCTAGGTTGGCAGGCGCTGGGACCGAGCAACGGGAGCGCACCCCGCCGCGGGGATTCGAACCACCGACCTTTCGATCGGCAAGCCCTAGGCGCCGAGGCTTTTACCCACAGCGCCACCCACGTCCCTCTCTGTCCAAGTAAGAATCCCTATTTGGACACAAACATCTTGTGTTCTACAGTGGATGCTCGGGTTGCAAACGTGATCTGTGCGGTATGCATGTTTGCAACCCACAGTGCTCGCAACCTGCAGTGGCGCATCTGTGCACGCGCGGGTTGCAATCTGGCGCTTCTGTGCAAAGCGAGATTTGGCGCTTCTGCACATGCGAGACTGGAACGGGTTACTTCCGGGTTTTGGCGGTCCGTAACCCAAAAAAACGCAACCTGAAGTGTTTGTAACCCAAGGTGTTACTGTATAGGAAGGATGCTCAGCAATGTATTTCTAGGGCAAATGGTACCCGGGGAAGCCAATAGAGATTACTCCCCAATCCACAGATGTGGCAGGTCTTGGTGGTTTCCTTTGGCTCAACCGCATTCCCCACTGGTTATGTGAACTGACTTATGGTCCCTTGCAGCTCAGATGTCAAAAAGTGTGGACGCACCTCAAGGGATAGTTGTGAAGCAAGCTGAATACAATATTGGGATCGGGGTGTGTCAGGGCTGCCTCTAGGTCCCAGCTCACAGAGGACCAACGCCAGGTTGATGTAATGTACAAAAGTCTTTATTGAAGTTTGGTTTCCATTCCAACGCCAGAGCGTGCAGCCCTACGTCTTAACCTTAGATCGGCGAAGTTCCGTCTGACTCATCACCCCTTCCGCACCAGTTTAAGATCCTAGCCCTACTCCACCTCTTCCGTTGTTCTTTCCTCCTCTGGGTCCTCCTGCCCCCTGGGGTTTCCTCCTTTCTGGACTCTTCTGACGCTGACCCCCCTGAGTCTTGCCCCTCCTTCCGGCGGGCTTTAGGACCTGGCTCCCTATCCGGGCTACCTGCTGTGCCGCTCGCCTGTACATTTGAACTTGGCGCGCGCGTCCAGCCGGTAACCTTCCTCCTGACCGTTTCCCCGCTCTCCGATGGAGGCGTGGCCAATCCTGACTCATCTCCTCTCGCTGGTAGTGAGAACACTGGTCCCGATTCCTGGGACTCCTCCCCCCCACTGCGCTCTGGTGGGGAAGCTGGTCCTGATTTCCAACTGCTGCTCTGGGAGTCCCCGCTGGCCCCTTCCTTCTGGGGTTTCCCCCTTGGCACCCCCCTTGCCCTGGCCATCGGTGCTCCCTTCTGTGAATCTTCCGATTCGCTGGAGAGGCTCGTGGAATCCCTCTGACCGCTGTCACTGCCTCCACCCCCCTCGGATTCCTCCTCCTCGCTCTCCATCTCCGCCCACTCCTGTGCCTCTGCTCCCGAACCCCTGACAGGGTGGTTTCCAGGTAAGTCCCACTCCGCATAATCGATCACATGACATGGCACATGCACACCATTTGAATGGCCTTGGGAGGCCCCTGACCCCCTCCAATATTTTATGGGGTGGTGGTGAAGGGACCTCAGACCCCAGGAGTTGGCTCCTATGGTATGGAGTTAAGGCAGCCAGCCTATGAGTTGGGAGAGACCAAGTTCATATCCCCACTTGACCCATGAAGCTCACTGGGTGACCTTGGGCCAGTCCAGGGCCAGATTTAGGTTTGATGAGGCCCTCAGCTACTGAAGGTAATGGGGCCCTTCATATGTCCAGCTGTCCTTTGTCAATAACAAATTGTCGCTTTTTTGTGTTGAATATATGCTATATGGTAATTTATGGACCGAATAGGTTTCTAAAGTCATTTGCACAGAACAAAATACTGTATTTATTTTATCAAAGTAATTGATATAGAAAGGAGCAAACCAGTAAAATTTTAGGGAGCAGGCTAGCAGGCAGGGCCCATTCCTTACATCATAGGAGCCTACACAACACAAAACACTGTTGCTGGATGTAGGTTTTATTTTTTTATCTTATATTTTGGAAATGCACATCCAGTTTTTCCCCCTTTAAATTTTTTCGGGGCCTCCAAGAGAGTTGGACCCTAAGCTATAGCTTTTTTTAGCTTATACGTAAATCCGGCACTGGGCCAGTCGCACTGCCTCTCAACCTAACCTACCTTAAGGGGTTGTTGTGTGGGGACTAAAGGGGAACTACGGCATCTTAAAAAGCAGAGACATCACCTTGCCAATGAAGGTCCTTATAGTTAAAGCTATGCTTTTCCCTGTAGTGATGTATGGAAGTGAGAGCTGGACCATAAAGAAGGCTGATCGCCAAAGAATAGATGCTTTTGAATTATGGTGCTAGAGGAGACTCTTGAGAGTCCCATGGACTGCAAGAAGATCAAACCTCTCCATTCTGAAGGAAATCAGCCCTGGGTGCTCACTGGAAGGACAGATCCTGAAGCTGAGGCTCCAAGACTTTGGCCACCTCATGAGAAGAGAAGACTCCCTGGAAAAGACCCTGATGTTGGGAAAGATGAAGGGCACAAGGAGAAGGGGACGACAGAGGATGAAATGGTTGGACAGTCTTCTTGAAGCTACCAGCATGAGTTTGACCAAACTGCAGGAGGCAGTGGAAGACAGGAGTGCCTGGCTTGCTCTGGTCCTTGGGGTCACGAAGAGTCGGACACAACTAAATGACTAAACAACAACAACACGGCATGTATGCATGTCACCTTGAGCTTGTTGGGCTGGAAACGCAACAAACAACTAAGCATCAATACCGTCATCAATACCAGTTTCTTATTCCGCATGGTGGTAAAGGTGATGTTGGGGACTGAACCTACAATGCACGGCTTTTTCCACTCACCCTCAGCCTGCGCCCGAAGACGGTGATCTGACCCCTGGCCTGCTCTTTGCGCTGCCTCCACTCAACCAGGTTGAGACCATTGTCAATGGGGAGGGTGACATTCCTCTTCCCCACCGTAGGGTTAACTGTGCCGGCCAGAAGATGAGGCTCAGTCTGCAGGGCCACCTCCATTCCGTTAGCCAGGATGAGCCGCAGGGAGCCATCTGCGCCGATGTAATAGCTGTTTCGCACCTGATCTGTAAGAAAGAGGATGTGGGGAGGAGAGAGAGTGATCCAGAGGGCTGAAACTCAGCTGCTGAAGTCATGAAATAATAATAATAGTAATAATAATAATAGCAATAGCAATAATAATAATAGTAACAACAACAACAACAACAACAACTTATACCTCGCACTCCCTGGCCAGAGCCGGGCTCAGGGCGGCTAACACCAATAAAATCACAGTAAAAACATAATAGGGGGAAAAAGAGAGGGGGGGGGGAGAGAAACAACCAATTTAAAATACAGGTTAAAGTGCAATTTAAAATGCAGTCTCATTTTAATGTAGCCGATAAATCAAGACCATAAAGGGAGGGAAAGATAAGGGTCAGACCGAGTCCAAACCAAAGGCCAGGCGGAACAGCTCGGACTTGCAGGCCCTGTGGAAAGATGTCAAGTCCCGCAGGGCCCTGGTCTCTTGTGACAGAGCGTTCCACCATGTCGGGGCCAGTGCTGAATAGGCCCTGGCCCTGGTTGAAACCAATCTAACCTCCTTGAGGCTTGGGACCTCCAAAGTGTTGTCATTTGTGGACCTTAAGGTCCTCCACAGGGCATAGCAGGAGAGGCAGTCCTGTATGTACGTGGGTCCTAGGCCGCATAGGGCTTTAAAGGTCAAAACCATGAGATACAGAATGGGTTAAACCAAGGAAGAAGAAGAATTGAGCTGTAGGCTCAGTGGCAGAGCAGCTGCTATTCTGGTTTAATCCCTTGCACCTCAAGGTTGGGTTGGGAAGAAACCTCCACCTGGGGATACGGATAAGGTCCATTATCTGACTGTTGACTCAGGACACTAAACTGTGCGTTTCTATTTAATTTTCACTTTCTTCTGTGTATATTGTAATGTTCTCTTGCTGCTATGGCCATTGGCTGAGGCGAATAAAGTTTCTATTCTATTCTAAACCTCCACCTGAGACTTCGGAGAGCTGACGCCTGTCAGTGTAGACCAGGGTTTCCCAAACATGGGTCTCCAGTTATCGGACTGTCATAATCTCTAGCTAGCCATCTCTAGATGAACCATATCCTGACTCGGTATAAGATATTGTTACAAATGTTGGGTGCCTCTCTCTCTGCTGAGCGGTGGCAAAAGTTCATGGGGTTCCAGGCATTCACCCAAGTTCTGTGTTGCTTTGGAGAACTGAAGACACGGCAGAAACTGCTGTTGCTTTAAGAAACATGCTTTATTCACCTATTTGCACCTTCAGCCTGCATGGAAAGGGTCCAGATCCTACAGCGTGGTCATTTCAAAAGCACCTCTCCCAGCCAGCCTTCAGCCAACCTGCCCAAGATGAAGTCTTTCTTCTTCCTCCTTCTTCCCACAGCGGTACCTATTTATCTACTTGCACTTTGACGTGCTTTCAAACTGCTAGGTAGGCAGGAGCAGGGACCGAGCAACGGGAGCTCACCCCATCGCGGGGATTCAAACCGCCGACCTTCTGATCAGCAAGTCCTAGGCTCTGTGCTTTAACCCACAGCGCCACCCACGTCCCTCTTCTTCCCAGTACACCTTCCTAAAAATTCTCTTTTCCTGTCACCGTATACCCAGTTACCCTGGCAAACTTCCAAACACCCAGTCTCTGTTTATACCTCAGGGCAAAAGAGCAGGACACTCATCTTGCCTTGCCAATGGCTCTCAATGGCCCCATATTGTTTCTTACTGGACCCCAGGCTTGGCCAAGTCATTTTGCATAGGCTAGCTCAAGAATTCCTGTGCAGCTAGTATTTTCCCCTTCACTTCCCAAATCACCAAAATCCTACCATTTCTTAATTTCTACGGTTCTATGACAATATTTTCTAGGGTTCTATAACAATATTTCCCTGTGTTGCTTTTTCATTATTAGAATTAATATGGCAGAATTATTTAGTGCCCAACCAATTGCTAGTTTCAGGTTATATGAATACAGCAGTATTCAAACTGCTTTCAAACTGTTAGAATTGTCTCAAGAGTTATTTATTACTGCTCTTGTGCCTTTAACAAGCTGTAAAACAGGCAGAAATTCAGTAGGTGAAGCTATACATTTCTCCATGTTAGAAGGAGTATTCCCTGTTAAATTTCAGCCTCTCAGGTTGCTGTTACAAAGCCCAAGGTCTCGCTGCCTGTTCACATGCGTTTATGTGTAATTAAGATTTTTTTTGCCCCGATATGCATTGCTTTACCCCCCCCTTTTTTTTTACATTGCATGGCATTTGTGATTTTTCCAGGTGAAACTACAGGGTTTTCTTTGCCCAGCCCACCCCTCTCTCCAGTCCTGGAGCTGGTGCTGATTTAGAATGATGTACCTTTATAGCTGTGCCGAGCTGCCGAACACGGAGATGCTTGACCACAAGACAATTATTAGACCCTCACCCCCAGATGCATAAATCTCAGCAAATCAATTAATTCCCCGAAGAGCCCCGAGCAGCAGCTACTGTGCCTTAATTAGACTCATGAGGAGGCGCTAAATTCCCTTCCCAGCGTTTGTCAGACATCTGAACGCTTCTAAAATCCGGCTGGTCCAATTAGAAATGGGCTTGATTTGTCTACATGACAGGGAAACTTATGGGGCTGTAATATAATTCAGAAAGGGCAGGTAACAGTTCCATCTCCTTTGCCAGGCATAACCAGTGTGGTCACTTTCAGATTGTTGCTCCTGGACTCCCAGCTCCCTTCAACCCTGACCCCCTGGGGCTGATGGGATGGGAAGTCCCAGCAAGATCTGGAGCAGCGGTTCTCAACCTGTGGGTCCCCAGATGTTGTTGGACTACAACTCCCATCATCCCTGAGCTCTGGCGGTGATGGGAGTTGTAGTTCAACAACATCTGGGGAGCCACAGCTTGAGAAAAGCTGAATTCTGGAGGGTCAAGCGTTTCGCTTCTATCTGGATCACAGCCTTAGCAAAAATCCAAGTACAGTGGTACCTCGGTTTACGAACTTCATCTGTTCCGGAAGTCCGTTCTTAAACCGAGGTGGGCTTTCCCTAATGAGGCCTCCCACCGCCAACATTCAGATTCCGTTCTTAGACCAAGGTAAAGTTCTCAAATCAGGACACTATTACCGGTTTTGCGGAGTTTGTAAACAGAATCATTCTTAAACAGGACTGTTCTTAAACCGAGGTACCACTGTATTAAGGGACGCGGGTGGCGCTGTGGGTTAAACCACAGAGCCTAGGACTTGCCGATCAGAAGGTTGGCGGTTCAAATCCCCATGACGGGGTGAGCTCCTGTTGCTCTGTCCCTGCTCCTGCCAACCTAGCAGTTCGAAAGCACGTCAGAGTGCAAGTAGATAAATAGGTACTGCTCTGGCGGGAAGGTAAATGGAATTTCTGTGCACTGGTTCGCCAGAAGCAGCTGTACACCGGCTCCCTTGGCCAATAAAGCGAGATGAGCGCCGCAACCCCAGAGTCGGCCACGACTGGACCTAATGGTCAGGGGCCCTTTACCTTTTACCACTGTATTATGCACAAAATAAATGAGAATATAAATTTAATATGGTTTTCCAGAGCTGGGCTGTTTGTTTTGCATGAAGTTGTCCTAACCCCATTCCCTGTCCCCGATTATGATCTCTATGCTATGATAACAGCACAAGGACACTGGAAGACTTTTGCCTTGTGAGAAGAGCTGGCAAGCAAGGAAGCAGGCTGAACCCCCAACAGAAAACAGCTGCAGTACCACGACAGGCCTGGCAAGGGCTCCGCTTCTTAATTAGGTGCAAGTGCGCGCCAATCAGCAAAGGAAAGCATTAGAAGGCGCCAGGATATGGGGTCCTCATGGTGCTGGGATTACCATGATGAGGTCTGTTTCCTGCTGCATAATCCAGTCTGTGCCGCTCAGCCCTTCCCAGCCCTTGCCAATAGCTGCAGAGCGAGATGACGATTCATTATCTGAACGAATTTGTGTTAATGGCCTGACTTATCTCTGAGACTCTGGGGAGGTTACAGAAATAGTTTCAGCTTTACATTAGCACTCCCGTGAAAAGGGATTCATACCAGACCTTGAAGCAAGTTCATAGTTGTAGGGTCGAGGAGGTGGAAAGAGGTGGGGGGCTTCCCCCCATCCACCGGCACACCCTAGAAAATTGCATACAGTTTAATTCCCCCTTTCCCTTCTGCAGATTCTGTTCGCGTTCCTTTTGGTCGGGGTAAGTAAACTTTTTAAAGCAGGGGGCCAGTCCACTGTCCCTCAGACTTTGTGGGGAGGCCGGACTATATTTTGAAAATATAAATGAACGAATTCTGATGCCCCACAAATAACCCAGAGATGCATTTCAAATAAAAGCACATACAGTGGTACCTCAGGTTACATATGCTTCAGGCTACATATGCTCCAGGTTACAGACTCCGCTAACTCAGAAATAGTGCTTCAGGTTAAGAACTTTGCTTCAGGATGAGAACAGAAATCGAGCTCTGGCGGCACGGCGGCAGCAGGAGGCCCCATTAGCTAAAGTGGTACTTTAGGTTAAGAACAGTTTCAGGTTAAGAACGGACCTCCGGAACGAAATAAGTACTTAACTCGAGGTACCACTGTATTCTACTGATGCAAAAACAGCAGGCAGGACTCACAAATAACCCAGAGATGCATTTTAAATACAAAGACACATTCTACTCATGTAAAAAACATGCTGATTCCTGGACTGACTGATTTAGAAAGCGAATGGGCTGGATCCGGCCCCCGGGCCTTAATTTGCCTACCCATGCTTTTGGTGCTCCTAGCTGAGAACCCCTGCTTAAAATCTGGCGAGTAGACAGATTGCGGGTGGGCACAGTCAGATCCAAATAGGTCCCTTGCCCAATTGATCACTGCACTCTGCACAAAAGGGCTCCTGCTGATAACCATCTTATCAGGAGGTCTGTGGCACCATCCCCCTTGGAATTCCCTCCCATCACATATTGAAGGGGAGCTGCCTTTGTTGTCTTTTCAGCACCTATTGAGATCTCCCTCTTCCAACAGGTGGCACACCTGAACTTTGATCGAACTATTTTTAACTGCTTTTGTATACGGAATTCTTTTGAAATGTTTTATAGGTGGAACTGTTTTTACACTTTCCTTGGTTGTTGTTTTTTGGTTGCAACTGGTTTTTTTCTTGTTTATAATGAGTGCGCCTGTCTGTCTCATACCCTCCAACACCTCTCCAATGAAAATAGGGACGGCCTATTCAATAATAAGGGGCGTGGGTGGCGTTGTGGTCTAAACCACTGAGACTCTAGGGCTTGCCAATCAGAAGGTCGGCGGTTCGAATCCCTGTGATGGGGTGAGCTCCTGTTGCTCTGTCCCAGCTCCTGCCAACCTAGCAGTTCGAAAGCACGCCAAAAAGTTCTAGTAGATAAATAGGTACCACTCCGGCGGGAAGGTAAACGGCGTTTCTGTGCGCTGCTCTAGTTTCAGTATTCCGTTGCGCCAGAAGCGGCTTAGTCATGCTGGCCACATGACCTAGAAAAACTGACTGTGGACAAACACTGGCTCCCTCGGCCTGTAAAGTGAGATGAGCGCTGCAACCCTAGAGTAGTCTGCAACTGGGCTTAACTGTCAGGGGTCCTTTACCTTTTTATTCCATAATAATAATAATTACTAATATTTATACCCTATCCATCTGGCTAGGCTGCCCAAGCCACTCTGTGCGGCCTCCAACGTATAAAAAAACACAACAAAACATCAAAAATAAAAAACCTTCCGTATACAGGGTTGCCTTCAGATGTCTTCTAAAGGTTGTATAGTTACTTATCCCCTTGGCTTGGGGGTCGGATAGCTCTATACCCTCCAATATTTCTCTGATGGAAATAGGGAAAAGCGGGACATTCCGGGATCAAATCAGAAACCAGGATGGCTTCTGTAAATCCAAGACTGTCCCTGAAAAATAGGGATACTTGGAAGGTCTGCAGAGACAATGGAAGAATGCACCTTCAGAGGTGAAGTTAAACCATTGGAGAGTTACAGCGTCTGCTGTGGCTGTAGAGACTGAAGAAGAAGAGACATGTTTTGTTGCAGTTGGGGCACATGAAGGCATCCGGTTGTGGAGATGCAGGTGTATCATAGCATTGATAATAGTACGTTTTATTGCTGAAACCTGGATTGGGGCCTTAAGGTAAAGGGCAGGGCTGAAGGAGAACGAACCCAAGCCAAAAAAAACCTGGACAAAGCCCGTCCAGCAGATCTGAAGCTCACCTTGCAAGAGGGTGTAGAAGGCACCTGAGGCTGAGAGGTTGGTTGTTATGGTGACGTCATCCTTGCTGGAGGTCTCAACCTGGACATGCACTGAGCTGTCCGTGTCGCTGCGGAAACTGCTGACCAGACCGGTAGGGAAAGTGATGTTGGTGAGGCGGCCAAAACTGTCATACCTGGAATGGAAGGAGATACATGAGTGGCAAACAGAGGAGGAGGAGGAGGAGGAGGAGGAGGAGGAGAGAGAGAGAGAGAGAGAGAGAGAGAGAGAGAGAGATAGAGAGAGACAGCAACCTCCACCCCAAAGCATTGGGTTTTAACTTGCTGCCATCTGACCTAAGCCTTGCAGTGCAAGAAAAAAATTCTTTTTTTAAAAAAGAAATAGTATCACTGATGCTGCAAACCATCTGAGCAACCTCTTTTTTATTTTTATTTATTTGAGTTCCTGCCTCCGAGAGTGGCACATATTTGCTTCTTTGCTGTTTGCTCAGCAGGTCATGACCTCACTTACCATATTTTCCCGTCTATAAGACGCCCCCATGTATAAGACTCAGACTTAAGAAAATGGGGGGTGGGGAGATGGCCGAGAGTATAAGACGCCCCCTAATTTTTTACTTTATTTTTTTTAGGGGGGAAAACCTAGTTTTACACATGGAAAAAATACGGTATATTCCCAGTAGCTGTTAAAAGGTTGCATGTTATTGAGGAAGGTGAATAGCTGGAGCGACTGATGTTCTTTTGAAGGTGATTTTTTAATTAGTGGCAGATGAGGTGTAAAATATTCTTGCCCAGAAACAAAAATCTGCTCTGCTACCAAGGAGGATGTGTGAACGCAAATTCTGAACAGAGTTTGCTGCCGCTGTTCCTCTTTGCCACACAGGCATGCTTCTTTTAACAAACGCTTTGTGCAACTTTTCCTTCCACCTTCTTATGCCCGCTTTGCCCTGCTGTTCCTAAAGATGTCTTAGGGCTCTCCATAATGCTTTGAGGTAGAGTTCCTCTCACCCCTGGGCCCCAATTCGCACACGGCTCGACAGGTTAAGTTTTGAATCTGCAGAATTCTCGGCTTGCTTTGATTCAAAACAAAAATTTATGGAAAAATGGGATAGAAGATATATGTTCAAAAATATAGTAAAGGTTCGCTATCTATGCTGCCAATCAATTGACGCTGGAGAGAAATTGAGTTGAGAAACAAGATCAAGGGTACATATTGATATAGGAATGTATTAGATAAAATGTAAAGAACATACAACAATAAGAGTATATTCATTTGTAAAAAAAAGAATATACAACGAGATTGACAGGAAGTCCGTAGTGTTGGTACAAATATTATTTTGGAATAGCTATTTGTCTTTTTTTGTCTTTTTTTTTTAGGTATATAAATTTTGTATATAAACTTTGTATACATGTTGAAAATTATATTATAATAAGTCCTGTAATGTAATATGACAATGTATGCATATGTAATATAAGAACGTTAATAAATAAATAAGTTGGGGGGGGGGGAATTATCGGCTTGTGAGAAAGTGGTTTTGATTTCAAGGGTTGAGCGTGGAAAAATGGCACAAGATGTTCAAATACGCTGCTGACCTGGGCAGATGAAGCAAAAGCCAAAACGGCTTGAAATCAAAAGGGCTGAGTTAGATGTGTTCTATGAATGCAAGTCCGTACGTGTGGACATTTCTAGCCTTTCAGGAACTGTTTTTACACATTTTTAAAATTAATTGCGACCTAAAATCTGAACAGCTTATATCTATGTATATGTAAGGAATGCGGGTGGCACTGTGGGTTAAACCACAGAGCCTAGGACTTGCCGATCAGAAGGTCGGCGGTTCGAATCCCTGCAACGGGGTGAGCTCCCGTTGCTCGGTCCCTGCTCCTGCCCACCTAGCAGTTTGAAAGTGCAAGTAGATAGATAGGTACCACTCTGGTGGGAAGGTAAATGGTGTTTCTGTGCGCTGCTCTGGTTCGCCAGAAGCGGCTTAGTCATGCTGGCCACATGACCCGGAAGCTGTACGCCAGCTCCCTCGGCCAATAAAGCGAGATGAGCACCACAACCCCAGAGTCGGTCACGACTGGACCTAATGGTCAGGGGTC
The DNA here is from genome assembly GCF_964106915.1 of Podarcis gaigeae. NCBI lineage: Eukaryota > Metazoa > Chordata > Lepidosauria > Squamata > Lacertidae > Podarcis > Podarcis gaigeae. Next base: position 97,544,206 of record NC_139677.1, on the reverse strand, counting down.
CCTTTACCTTTACTAAAATTTGAATAGCTTATATCTATGTATGTTGTTGTTGTTTAGTCATGTCCGACTCTTTGTGACCCCATGGACCAGAGCACACCAGGCACTCCTGTCTTCCACTGCTTCCCGCAGTTTGGTCAAACTCATGCTGGTAGGTTATATATATATGTATATGTGTATATTTTTATATATGTTGGAAGCTGCCCAGAGTGGCTGGGGCAACCCAGTCAGATGGGCGGAATACAAATAACAAAATTATTATAACTGATTTGTCTGATTCAGTGATATCCTAGAATCATAAGTTGGAAGGGACCACGAGGGTCATCTACTCCAACCCCCTACAATGTAAGAATCCTTTTGCCCAACGTTGGACTCGAACTCACAACCCTGAGATTAAGAGTCTCGTGCTTTAGCAACTGAGCTATCCTGCAGGCTTGATTATACTAACCACCCCTCTTCATACTTCAGGAGTCCCCTAAACATAAACAAACCAAGTTTCTCCTTTCTGTAACATCCTTTTTCTGTTACAGGTAGGTAGTTGTGTTGGTCTGCCGTAGTTGAAACAAAATAAACAAAATTCCTTCCAGTAGCACCTTAGAGACCAACTGAATTTGTCATTGGTATGAACTTTCGTGTGCATGCACACTTCTTCAGATACAAATTTATCTTTTTTTCTGTGTGCCCTTTCGTAAGTGAGGAAACCCAGGGAAGCTGGAAATTGGGGCAGCCTACAGAAAACCCCTGAAAAGAGCATCCAGAAGACCCGTTCAACAACTGCATCGTTAAAATCAAAACAGACAAACCAAAAGCACCACACTCCCCCCAAAACATCTGTTCTGAAAACTGGGTAAAACGGATGGGTGTCAACATATGGCGATCTCTGCTCATTTCCACCTCTATGAAGGCACATAATTCGGTTTGAAAAGATAGCCTAGGAAAATGAGGTTACAGGGAACCAAGCAGAGGGCCTTCTCGGTGGTGGCACCTGCCCTGTGGAACGCCCTCCCAGCAGATGTCAAGCCAATAAACAATTATTTTACCTTTAAAAGACAACTGAAGGCGTCCCTGTTTAGGGAAGTTTTTAATGTCTGACGCTGTATTGTTTTTAATATTCGGTTGGAAGCTGCCCAGAGTGGCTGGGGAAACCCAGCCAGATGGGCAGGGTATAAATAATAAATTATTATTTGAATTATGCTGCTGGAGAAGACTCTTGAGAGTCCCATGGACTGCAAGATCAAACCTCTCCATTCTGAAGGAAATCAGCCCTGAGTGCTCACTGGAAGGACAGATCCTGAAGCTGAGGCTCCAATACTTTGGCCACCTCATGAGAAGAGAAGACTCCCTGGAAAAGACCCTGATGTTGGGAAAGATGGAGGGCACCAGGAGAAGGGGACGACAGAGGACGAGATGGTGGGACAGTGTTCTCGAAGCTACCAGCATGAGTTTGACCAAACTGTGGGAGGCAGTGGAAGACAGGAGTGCCTGGCGTGCTCTGATCCATGGGGTCACGAAGAGTGGGACAAGACTAAACGACTGAACATCATCATCATCATCATTATTCTTATTCTTATTATTATCTGTAGGGAGACAAATCCTCGCAAGTCAATTCATTCCACGGCTAAGCTGGCTGTGCCCTGTTTCCACAGTCCAAAGGATTCAGAAGTTAGGCTGGTCTCCATCACACCCTAATGTTCTCATGTTCATTTAACGCTCTGACTTGCACCAGAATTAAGGACAAACACCGTGACGCAGGGAGGCTCCGAGCAGCCGGCACCGGCAATGAATTCATCACCCCCCCTAATGTAACCTGCTGCTGTCCGACCGAGGTACCCCAGCCTTTACAATCACGGTGGCAATTATGAGGCTGACAAAGGAAACCAGGGCCATCCATCCCCAAATGGAAACGCATTTAGCCGCGGTTCACTGCACAGAATTAATGCAGTATTTGGTGCTTATGAGACCTAATTGTTTGCTTGTGAACATCCGACACCGTCATTTGTCACATTACTGGCACGGAAAGGAGGCAGTTGGTTCCAGAAATGCCTGCTCAGAAGCTCCCATCCCCCCCGGGTCCTCTGCTTTCGGCAACCTTTGGCAGCTAAATAATCGGTGGGAAATGAGTCACCTTGAAATACTGCTACATTTGGTGACTAGGAAGCAGAAATAGCATCAGTGTTTTTTTCTTCCAAGACACGGGGGTTTGGGAGAAAGGGAAAAGGGGCCATATCCTCCAATTTCAACTGCCTCGCTAAACTTTTAGTCACTAGCAGTGCTGCAGGCAGGCCTTGGAAAATGGGATGAGGTTCAAAATGCAATTTTCAGTAAAAGAAATCTCCTCTTGCGTGTTGGATCAGCCCAACTTCTCAGGAGTTTAGGACAGCTTGACATGGGTTTGTTACTGCCCCTGTCCCAAACCTCGGTTGCGCTCCGCGGCGACCCGGAAGTAACGGAGCGCATTACTTCCGGGTTTTGCCGCTCGTGCATGCGCAGATGCTCAAAATGAATTCACGCGCATGCACGGAAGCGGTGAAACGCAACCCGCGCAAGCGCAGACGCGTCTTACGTTTACTTCAGGATGCGAACGTGGCTCCGGAACGGATCCCGTTTGTATCCAGATGTACCACTGTATATATATTTAGGGGGCCAGGCCCCCAATGTTCAGAGGGCACCCTGTGCAAAGTCCGGCCCCCTCGATCCTCCAGAGAAGGTGGTGCCTCTGTGCTGCGCGCATGGGTTCAGCAAGGGGAGGAGTCGGGGGAGAAGTCCATGCCCTGAAGTAAGTTCCAGGGGCCAAAATTACTTCATGGGAATTTGCTGCTGGAAGATATGGCGACGGTCACTGGACTTGATGGCTTCAGAGGGGGATTAGAGGGCAAATTCACCGAGGATGGGGAGGTGGTCTAACAGCAGCCATTAGCTTTGATAGCCACCTGAGCAGACTTTATTTGGATGAATACAATGATAATTGATAATATATCAGGCTACTGACAATTACAGTCGCACCTTGGTTCTCAAACCGAATAATAATAATAATAATAATAATAATAATAATAATAATAATTTATTATTTATACCCTGCCCATCTGGCTGGGCCTCCCCAGCCACTCTGGGCGGCTTCCATAGAAACCAAAAATACAGTAAAATATCACATGTTAAAAACTTCCCTGAACAGGGCTGCCTAAAGATGTCTTCTGAATGTCAGGTAGTTGTTTATTGCTTTGACATCTGCTGGAAGGGCGTTCCACAGGGCGGGCGCCACTACCGAGAAGGCCCTCTGCCTGGTTCCCTGTAGCTTTGCTTCTCGCAATGAGGGAACTGCCAGAAGGCCCTCAGCGCTGGACCTCAGCGTTCGGGCAGAATGATGGGGGTGGAGACGCTTCTTCAGGTATACTGGACTGAGGCCGTTTAGGGCTTTAAAGGTCAGCACCAACACTTTGAATTGTGCTCGGAAACGTACTGGGAGCCAATGTAGGTCTTTCAAGACCGGTGTTATATGGTCTCGGCGGCAGCCCCCAGTCACCAGTCTAGGTGCCGCATTCTGGATTAGTTGTAGTTTCCGAGTCACCTTCAAAGGTAGCCCCACGTAGAGTCATTGCAGTAGTCCAAGCGGGAGATAACCAGAGCATGCACCACTAAGGCGAGACAGTCCGGTTCTGATTTAAAAGAGAGGTAGAGCTGGGTATCATCCGCATACTGATGAACACCCAGCCCAAACCTCCTGATGATCTCTCCCAGCGGCTGCATGTAAATGTTGAAAAGCATGGGGGAGAGGACAGAACCCTGAGGCACCCCACAAGTGAGAGCCCAGGGGTCTGAACACTCATCCCCCACCACCACTTTCTGAACACGGCCCAGGAGGAAGGAGCATTCCAGGAGTCCGTTTGAACTCCCAGAACCATTCGAAAACCAGAGTGCGTCTTCCGATTGGCTGCAGGAGCGTCCTGCAACCAGTCGAAAGCTGCGCCTGATGTCCGGCTTCCAGAAATCATTCAAAAACTGGAACACTCACTTCCGGGTTTCGATCGTTTGGGAACCAATTGTTCGGGAGCTAAGGTGTTCGGCTTCCAAGGTATGACTGTATACTGTATTTTTCGCTCCATAAGACACACTTTTTCCCTCCTAAAAAGTATGGGGGAATATGTGTGCGTCTTATGGAGTGAATGCAGGGGGGGAGGCAGGAAGGATCCCGCTCGCTGTCTTGGCTTCTTTGCTCTTTGGGGCTGGGGGGGGGGGGAACCCGGGCTTCCCCCGGCAGCCCCGAGAAGCTCTGGGAGAAGTGGACAGGCTTGATTTCTCCCTCTAAAAACTAGGTGTGCTTTATGGAGCGAAAAATACGGTATGTGTATTAGATTAGTAAGAATATGCACATCTGTATATTAATGTATGGTAATGCAGTGGTATTTTTTTCATTCTCACTCACTTTTTTCTTACTCTATCTTTTTATAAATGAAATTCATCATCACCATCACCATCATTATTATTAAAGCTTTGATAGCTATCTGGAACTTTCGTGTCCCAAAAAGACAGTGTGCCCCTGTTTACTGTGCACACTGTGCACACTGGATGGCAAAAATGGGAGAGGCCTATTATGCTCATAGTGTTCTGTGGGTTTCTCAAGGGTATCTGCTTGGCCACTGGACTACACAGGCCTTTGGTCTGATTCAGAGAAGCTCTTCCTATCTCCTTAATGTTGGCTGTGGTTTTATTGTACGTGTAGCGACTGTTGGAATACACCATGTCCTTTGGTTGGTGCAATAAATGATGGTGATATTCTTAACGCGATCTGGGATTCTGTTACACCCAACAAAATACTCACTCATAAAACGTCGTCCACCCGTTTTCATTGCTCTTGGTGGCAAGGAGGCCAGAAATGCCATGATAGGTCATCATGGCCACCTCGTGCCCCTGGGCTGTGACGCTCTTTAGGGCGCTGTTGGTGCCAATGGTCAGCCAGTAGACCTGCCCGTCCGGTACCACCAGCCAGAGCGGCATCCCGGTGGAATCCCTCCGGATGTTGACCAGGTTTCCATTGTTGTCGGTGATCAGGGTGATGTCCCCGTCTCCGGTGTAGGTGAAGTTGTAGAGGTAATCTCCGGTGGGGAGGCTCTGGGTGAAGAGGTGTTTGCCGCTGGTGTCGAACAGGTAGAGCTCTTGGTCGATGGGCGAGGACAACTCGTACAAGTTCTGCGTGTTGAGGAACGGCTTGTTCTTCCGGATGAAACGGATCCGGATGTTCCCCAGGTCAGCCACGTACAGCTCCCCATCCGCGCACACCGCCAGGGAGGAAGGGGCGTTGAGCTTGGCGTCCTTTGCGTAGCCATCGTCGCCGGAAAAGCAATCGCAGCTGACGTCGTTTTTGCAGTCGCAGCCGCTCGGCGCGCCGGCCACCAGAGAGATTTCCCCGTTGGTGGTGACCTGCCTGATGCGGTTGATCTTCTTCTCGTCCGTCTCCGTGATGTACAGGACGCCGCTGTGGGAGACGGCCAGAGCTGTGGCCGATTCCAAGGTAGCATGGATTGCCACCTTACTGAGAAGGAAGTGGTCGATGCCTGGAACCTGGCAATGCATCGGCCTCCCTGCCAGGATTCGCACTTGGTGGTTTTCGGAAATCTGCAGTACCACGTTGTTGTCAAGGACGTACAGGGAATTGTCCATCGGGTTGACCGCCAGGTCCGTAGGCCACTCCAGGCGGACCTAACAGAATGGAAAGAAGCAGAAACGGTTCTTAGGACCACCACCATTCGTGTTAACATTGCAAGAATAGTGTCCTGGTTTCTATGTGGGTTACGCAAGAATAAATGGATTGTTATTGTATCATATATCTGTCACGAGGGTGCCATTCAACAGCTCACTGGGCTAACTGCCCAGTGAGATTTGAGACGCGGATAGCTTCTTTCAGTTCTTTTATTTATCAACATGCTGGACTATGCCAAGATGGCAAAATCAACCGGGAGACTCAGGAATCAAGAAGATAAGGACCTTAAAAAAGAATGGGGGAAACTAATAATCTACCTAAGAGAACATTGTAAGCAAATTAAAACGCTAGCTGGACTTTAAGAATCACTTGTAAAGTGATGAGGTTTATGCATAACTTATAGTAATGAGAATTATGGAGAATATATTGATATGTAGATTGGTAAAAAAATTGTTACTATGATCCATGTAAGGGGGGGGAGTCACGAGATTCAGAGAATCTCATGGATTGATTTTATAACAATTTTTGTTATTACTTTGTATATATAAAAGCCAATTTAAAAAAATTTCAAACAACAACAGAAATACACAGAGACATGGAGTGTACTCCCCCTTTCTTGAGCTGTTTCTCTGAGTGCCCGCTTCTCCCCCCCCCCCCCGCAGTTACTTTCTAGCTCTTGACCCCTCCTGCTGTTTAAGGTGGCCAGCAAGGAAATATTTCTGGTTCTAGGACAGGCATAGGCAAACTCGGCCCTTCAGATTAGGCTTCCTCAGCCTTGAGACTACAATTCCCATCATCCCTGACCACTGGTCCTGCTAGCCAGGGATGATGGGAGTTGTAGGGCCGAGGTTGAGGAAGCCTGCTCCAGATGTTTTGGGACTACAACTCCCATCATCCCAAGCTAGGTTTGAGCTTCCCTGCCACTTTCCCCGCAAAAACCTGAATTGACATTTACTCTGATTCATCCCTACCAATGGTCAGGGATGATGAGAGTTGTAGTCTCAAAACATCTGGAGGGCCAAGTAATACTGTAATATTGTTATGACATAAGAGACAAACGACAGCAAAGGGGGAGAAACCAAAATCACCATGGAAAGCGGGATGCGGTCGACAAAACAAAAAAACTAAATCATGTACTAGAGTGTATACGTGGAATTTTTTTAATTAGAATATTTTTTTAAATAAAATAAAATGGATTTTTTAAAAAATTAGATGCATTACTTACTAAAGGGACTCTGTTCTACATTGTGACTTGAAACACAATGTAGAACAGCATAAGAGAAACGTGTTTGGGAACTGGGTCCTTATACTAAGATTCTGATAGGTCCTGATCGTAGCCCTTTAAACCCAAACTGCCACACTCTTAAATTCGAAGCACATCCTGCAATTATAGAGAAGGGCTCATTGTGACTCAGGATCCCTGGCAAATGAAGCATGAAGCCATGTGTCATTTCAGCTCAGGATCCGGGGATCCTCACCACGAGAGTGGCTGAATGCCCAGAGCGAAAAGCAGATATTGATTTAAATGCAGTCCCCCCCCCCCATCATGGCTGAAGAGAAGAACGGACAAGAACCATGAGCAAAAAAAAGTAAGATGACTGTTTTGGCTCAGCCCTAATCAAGAGATGGTTGCGTTTTAGTTCGCGACATGTTTTAGAAAATGCAAATTGGATAAGATCCGCCTTTGAATATGAACCGAGCTGAATCCGTCCCTCCAACCCAGCCCTAATTAGGTGATATCTCCTTATCTTCTGGCCCTGAACGGCAGCAGCTTACCAGCTTGTGTAGACCCCAAAAAATTGCTGCAAGTTGGGTTCACCTGTCCATCTTAAGCAAAAGCTACTGTCATGGGTCTAGTTCTCGTTGAGGTCGTGGATAGATGCCCGGGCTGCTCCCCTTCAGAATGCCAATGGAGGCCCATGTAAATGAATGCTCTTCTCTCTAATTAGACTGGCATGCACCAGATACAGTGGGGAGACCCCCCCCCCAAGTATATACATTTGGACATCTGTATTGGTTTTTAAACAGGCTTTTGAAAACCCATTAATTTCAAGCTGGCGAGCTTCTGATTATTTAATGGTTTATTAAATTGCTGCTGGTGGTTTAAAATGCCCTCCCCCCCCCTACACTCCTTAATTGTTTAAATTGTTTGTGCTGGACTGTGAAATGGCTTCAGGCTGCTGTTTTAGTGTGTTCTAGTTTCACCTGAATGAAATACAGTGGTACCTTGGGTTATAGAGGCTTCAGGTTACGTGTTTTCAAATGTGAAGGTTCATTATTATTTCACAAGTTGTGTATGTCTTTAAGGGCCAGGGCCAGGGCAAATAACGAGACCCAGTCTTACAGCTGTGAAACATAGCAGGTGCTGCTGAGTTGTGTTAATCGAGCTGTGTCAGCAATTGGGTATAGTATATAAGGAGCAGCATTTAGCTCTCCCATTACCCTGGGGGATGGGTTGGTGGTTGGGTCTGGTTTGTTGTTGATGTATTTAGTGTATAAGGAGTTTTTATTTTTGTTATTAAAACCTTGTTTAAGTTATTTTTGAGTCCCTTTCTAATGCATGGTCTCCCCAGCAAGCTCTCTGCAGCACTACTAAACTGCAAATAGCCAACATGTTGCCCCCTGCAAGACGGCAAAGCAATATTTGAAAAGAAATAAAAATAACATAAACAACATCAAATATCCTGCAGATAGTAAACCGGTATGTCATGGAGAGAGCTAAGTTGGAAGCCCTTGGCCTGGCATCTCATCTTCTAGGTGCAAGGGTTTTTTACGGGGTTTCTTTGAAAGTTTTGTTCTTCTTAAGCTTTCGGACTCAGCACTGCTAAATCGGAGGCAGCTTTACGGGGCATCTAGCTTAACGCACTGCACAATCCTGGATATCCAGGACCAGAGGTAAAATTTTTGTCTGGGTGGATTTTTAAAAAATTGCCAAAACGTCTCTGGCTATACTTTCTGGATGAGATATAACTGGTGGTTGAAGACTTGCTTCCCTCTTCTCCTGCCCCACTCAACAATATATCACAGCTTCTATAGCCTACATATAGTAAAGGTAAAGGTAAAGGTACCCCTGCCCGTACGGGCCAGTCTTGACAGACTCTGGGGTTGTGCGCCCATCTCACTCAAGAGGCCAGGGGCCAACGCTGTCCGGAGACACTTCCGGGTCACGTGGCCAGCGTGACATCGCTGCTCTGGCTAGCCAGAGCCGCACACGGAAACGCTGTTTACCTTCCTGCTGGTAAGCGGTCCCTATTTATCTACTTACACCCAGGGGTGCTTTCGAACTGCTAGGTTGGCAGGCGCTGGGACCGAGCAGCAGGAGCGCACCCCGCCGCAGGGATTCGAACCGCCGACCTTTCGATCGGCAAGTCCTAGGCGCTGAGGCTTTAACCCACAGCGCCACCTGCGTCCCCCTACATATAGTAGGGGCATTTAAAATAGAGAGTCATCACAGTGTCCTCTTTTTTGATCTTCAAAATATGGCAACCCTAGACATTACAGTGGTGCCTCTGGATGCGAACGGGATCCGTTCTGGAGCCCCGTTCGCATCCTGAAGCGAATGCAACCCGCGTCTGCGCGTGAACGGGTCACGATTCGCCGCTTCCGCGCATGCGCGTGATGTCATTTTGAGCGTCTGCGCATGCGCGAGTGGTGAAACCCGGAAGTAATGTGTATGACTGTACTGTTCTTACCCAGAAGTAAGGTATGACTGTACTGTTCTATGCAGTACAGTGGTACCACAGGTTACAGACGCTTCAGGTTACAGACTCCGCTAACCCAGAAATAGTACCTCGGGTTAAGAACTTTGCTTGAGGATGAGAACAGACATCGTGCTCCAAAGGTGCAGCGGCAGCAGGAGGCCCCATTAGCTAAAGTGGTGCTTCAGGTTAAGAACTGTTTCAGGTTAAGAACGGACCTCTGGGAGGGGCCACTAGGGGCGCATCGGAAGATGGCTGACAATAACATCTCTCCGACCCACAGGAGGTAATTAGGAGGCTGTGATGGGAGTAAATAGCCTCCCTACCCCTCCCAAGGTTGGGGGGGCTGCCCTTGCCTGCTGTGCCCTATACCACCCCCAAATTTGAGGGGATGGGGGCACTAGGCAGAATGCCCTCCTGTGGGATCTCGGCGCTCCTGAACGCCGTTTCTGATCCGCGCCACTAGCTGCAAGAACTTCAAAAGAATCAATTAGGAGGAAGCGAATGCACATATTTCAAGGAAGGAGGGGGAGTAAAGACTGCTAACTGAAGAGATCTCTGATAAACAAGAAGAGTCGGAGGAACAAGCATAAATCATGAGAAGATACGCCAAGACTCGGTATGGCAAAGGGACTGGATGGGGGAGGGGAAAAAAACTTTCCTTTCTTTCCTCTATGTGATTAAACAAGAATCCACCCCCTCACATCAGAAATGTCGTTTAATGACTTAAGCTGTGGATTTAAGGCTGTGTGGAGATAAATTTTCTAACCAAAACATGTTTTAAGAAGATCGTGGAATGTACAAGAGCTTTGGAATGACGCAGTTAAAAATACCGTCGCCATATTGGCAAGCTCTGTCGGAAGACTTGAGTCTGGGAGGAGAAATAGAAATGCTTTTATATTGTGTGTGAGACTCCTCAGAGGGACTTAAGAACGACAGTTTGCGAGATAAATGATGGAAAGAGCGATGTTATTTATGAAAGCGATGATATATGGAAACCATCTCGATATGAGGATTGGACGAACGGAAAAATTCACACAGGATTACAATTGGTGTTTATCTGCTTAAGGAGATTACCAGAAGAGATCATAAGGAAAAAAGAAAAAAATGTACGAACAAGATGAGATGTGGAAACAGCAAGATGAGACTGGATAGAATTATGAACTTTATTTGGACTGATTTGGATATTAACGCAGTAGCAAGAAGATGATCGGAATCCCCCTTCGGAACTTGAAATATGGGTCGCCTCAACAAAAATTTAAAATTTGGCTTTGTAATTCGGAATTTATGTGATATGATTTGATTTGATTGATTTGATTTGATTATTAAAAAAAAGAAAAAAAAGAATGGACCTCTGGAACAAATTAAGTTCTTAACCCAAGGTACTACTGTATAAGGTTGGGGAGGAAGAGGGGGAGAGAGAGATATACTCTGCTACTTAGTATACATGTTGGGTACACAGAATCACTTGGGTAGGTTCTCTTTCGATTCGTTTATTATATTTCTTTGGTAGTGACAGAGCCATTGAGAGAGAGAGAGAGAGAGAGAGATGGAGAGAGATGGAGACCACCATCCCTTCAGGTAGACGAGAGATCAGTCCTACCACCCAACAACTTAGCTTTACTGCTTCGGTGGGAACTAGGCCACCGACAAAGCTGCGTCTGGTCTCTCTTTCCCCCCCTCCTTTTGGCTCCTGGCCCTCCTTAACCCTTCCTGTAGTAAAACATGACAGCTTGTGGTTTCCCCTTCAATAATGCATGCCTCTCTGCCTTGCCGATAGCCTTCTGAGCGCCTGCTACTACGCTTGCAACCTTGAGTTAGCATCAAGAATGTAAGTTTATTCGGAAACGGCGAGGGAATTCCAGCCCCCTCCCTTTCTTAAAACCAATTCCTTGTCAACAACGACTGCTAAATATTTTATGGCTGCTGGTCCCTCACTGCCTGAGGGGCTCTGACTGAAGAGACCTCGAGAGCGGCTTTATAGGATGAAAGAAGGGAGAGTTCCCTAACCGGGGTGGTTTTAAAGAGACCTATCGCCAGCATCTGCGAGATGCAAGCGGGAGACTCGAAAACGGGTCCATCGCCTTTGAAAGAAGGAAGAATGAGAGCCTGGGCTCCAGATGGCTGCTTTCTAAAAGCTTTTGCAAGGACTATATAGAGAAGATGTATTGTATGCATTTTTCAAAATGCAACCAACGCTGAGATGGAGTTGGGGAAAGCTTGGGAGCTGGGGAAATATGATGGACAATAAAGCTTCCTAAAGTTCAGTTGGAATAATAATAATAATAATAATAATAATAATAATAATAATACCCTGCCCATCTGATTGGGTTTCCCCAGCCACTTTTTGCACCTTCCAGAAAAATATAACAAAAATAATAAAATGTCAAACATTAAAAGCTTCCTAATACAGGGCTGCCTTCCAATGTCTTCTAAAAGTTTGGTAGTTCTTTATTTCCTTGACATCTGATGGGAGGGTGTTCCCCAGTGAGAGTGCCACTACCAAAAAGGCCCTCTGCCTGGTTCCCTGTAGCTTCACTTCCTGCAGTGAGGGAACTGCCAGAAGACCCTCAGAGCTGGACCTCAGTGTCTGTGCAGAACAATGGGCGTGGAGACACTCCTTCAGGTATACTGGGCCGAGGCTGTTTAGGGCTTTAAAGGTCAGCACCAACACTTTGAATTGTGCTCGGAAACGTACTGGCAGCCAATGTAGGTCTTTCAAGACCGGTGTTATGTAGTCTCAGCAGCCACTCCCAGTCACCAGTCTAGCTGCCACATTCTGGATTAGTTGTAGTTTCCGGGTCACCTTCAAAGGTAGCCCCACGTAGAGCGCATTGCAGTAGTCCAAGCGGGAGATAACCAGAGCATGCACCACCCTGGGGAGACAGTCTGCAGGCAGTTAGGGTCTCAGCCTGCATACCAGATGGAGCTGGTAGACAGCCGCCCTGGACACAGAATTTACCTGCGCCTCCATGGACAGCTGTGAGTCCAAAATGACTCCCAGGCTGCGCCCCTGGTCCTTCAGGGGGCACAGTTACCCCATGCAGGACCAGGGAGTACCCGACACCTGCCTGTCCCCTGTCCCCACGAAAACAGTACTTCTGTCTTGTCAGGATTCAACCTCAATCCATTAGCCCGTTAGCATGCCTATATATAACATACAAAAGTGAATAACATTAGGGGGAATTGCATACAACGTTGTGTACGTTCAGACAAATGGCTGCTGGCTTAGATGGCTTTAAGAAGGGGGCTGGACAAATCCACAGAGGGGTCTATCAACAGCTATTTAGCCATGTTAGCTGAACCCCCACATCCCAAGAGAGCATATCTCTAAATAACACTATCTGCCAGGTGGCAAGGAAACAGAGGTGTGTTGTTACTGCCATAGCTTGGGACATACATGCCAACTCTAATAATAATAATAATAATAATAATAATAATAATAATAATAATAATTTTATTTATGCCCCACCGCCCTTCCTGGGTCAAAAACTGGGCTCAGGGTGGCTAACAACAAATTTAAAAGACTTGATTATAAAAGCAGCATAAAATACATTATAAAAACATGAATAACAATAAAATTCAAAAATCAATTTATGGGGAAATAAGCATTAGATAATCCCCAGGGCTAGCTGGCTGAATTGGTCCTACTTGGGCCAGTGAGGAGGCCAGGGGAGAATTAGCTGTGGGGTCTCAGAGCGGGTAATCTTCATAAAAAGGGGAGGGGAAGGGAAATAGAAGATCAGGCTGAATTCAAATTAAACGCCAGGCGGAATAGCTCTGTCTTACAGGCACGGCAGAAGGAGGTTAAATCCTGAAGGGCCCTGGTCTCATGGGGCAGAGTATTCCACCAGGTCGGAGCCATCACAGGACCTGGCCCTGGTGGAGGATAGTCTGACTTCCTTAGGGCCCGGGACCTCTAAACTATGGTTGTTCATGGACCTTTGAGCTCTGGGTGCCTGAGCACCCACAAAATTCCCCATGAAGGGGCTGGGAACCCACAAATTAAGGTGCACGCTGCATGGCACCCATGGTCCTGGGTACCCACAGTCACGGGGCCAAGTTGGCACTCCTGCTGTGGGATTCCCCCAAAGCTGGCTACTGTGGAGAAAGAAGAAAGGATCAATGGGCAAGTTAGGCCACATCAGAGCTATTATTGTGTTACATTCCCTGCCCACCTTCTCTAGCTGCTTCCCCAGGGAAGACTGGTGTGAGGAGGTCTAGAGGCAGCCATTCCAAAGGCTCAGCAGATAACTAAACAAGCTGTACAGTGGTACCTCGGGTTAAGAACTTACTGTATTTTTTGCTCTATAAGACTCACTTTTTCCCTCCTAAAAAGTAAGGGGAAATGTGTTTGCGTCTTATGGTGCGAATGCAGGCTGCGCAGCTATCCCAGAAGCCAGAACAGCAAGAGGGGTTGCTGCTTTCGCTGCGCAGTGATCCCTCTTGCTGTTCCGGCTTCTGAGATTCAGAATATTTTTTTTCTTATTTTCCTCCTCCAAAAACTAGGTGCGTCTTGTGGTCTGGTGTGTCTTATAGAGCGAAAAATACGGTAATTCGTTCTGGAGATTCTGCCGCCGCCGTGCAATTTCTGTTCACATCCTGAGGTAAAGTTCTTAACCTGAGGTACTATTTCTGGGTTAGCCGAGTCTGTAACCTGAAGCATCTGTAACCTGAAGCGTCTGTAACCCGAGGTACCACTGTAGTTTGGTGGTGCTTTTAAAGAGGACTTAAAAAATAACAATCTAGTTTGAGTGGAGAGATGGTGGAGGAAATCACAGGTCTAAGTATGTATCAGGCCCCTGCTTGCAGAAGGGAAACCACAATGTTCGCCAAGACAGATTTTTTTTTTAAACAATCAAACTTTACCTCTGGTCCACCAGGCAGGTGACTTTTGTAGGGCTGTAATTTTTATCCCGCTCATAAATGGCAGACGGTGGGGTAGCTGCCACAATGGAGCGGGAGCAATCTTTTCAAATTAGGGGGAGAAAGAAGCAAAGGAACAGGTGCCAGGTGGATGCCTGGAAATTGCATGGGTGGTTGTGGAAAGAAAAGAAAAAACCCCATTGACTTCCATTGTGCCTAACTTACAGTGCTCAAGCTTTCCAGCTAGGAACTGTGGTTCCGCAGAACAAAGTTTCATCCCCCAAGCCGTAATAATAATTATTTGAGGCGTGCAACCCCTGGCAGATTTAGAGGTTATGGCTCCAGGCTGGTGCTGATTATTGGGACAGACAGTGCCCCTGAAAACCGAGCCCTGAGCAGCATCAGTTTGCCTACCTTGTGCTAAGAAATGCAGGTGCCAAAATAGATTTTTTTTCCTATATAAAAAAATAAAAATAAAAAATTGAGCAGCTGGACTGAAAAAGCCCAGCATGAAAGCCATTTGCAATCTGAAGCAATTCAAGATTCTTCGTTTTCCTGCTGCTGATAATTTGGGCAGAACAGACTTCAACCAGTTTCTGAGATATTAATTTGAACCAGTCCCACTCCAAAATGCACTGTGTCCAATTTAGGAAGTCTCCGACACATACGGAAAGAAAAAGTACTTCCAATGAGCAAATGAATTGTATATGTAATGGAAGACCTGAAGCCATTTTGAATTTAGGCTGCATTGCGATGTATATGCTGACTCCTAATAATAATAATAGATTATTTATAACATGCCCGCCCTGCTGAAGCCAGGCTCAGAGCGGCTAACAACTAGAAAAGCAACACAGCATTCTAAAATCATTTTAAAATCAATTCAAAATCAAATTAAATTAATGGCAACCATTGGGCTATACTATCATATATTGATTCATCTCTCTCTCTCTCTCTCTCTCTCTGTGACACAAATTGCCAACTGCAGTAGTCTCTTAGCCATTGGCTGAGCTGCAGTGATGTCAGAGAATGCTCATATTCTGAGGGCAGAATGTTGACAAAGCAGTTCAGTGGCTGGAAAAGGGAAATGGCTTGAGATGAATCCTCTTCCAAGGGCTGGAAGGCAGGTGGTAAAAGACAGGGACTTAGATGGCAAAGGAAATGGGGATAAAGTCAGAAGGCAGCTGCAAAAGGCTCATCTAAGCCAGAAGCTGAGGCTCCAAGACTTTGGCCACCTCATGAGAAGAGAAGACTCCCTGGAAAAGACCCTGATGTTGGGAAAGATGGAGGGCACAAGGAGAAGGGGACGGCAGAGGACGAGATGGTTGGACAATGTTCTCGAAGCTACCAGCATGAGTTTGACCAAACTGTGGGAGGCAGTAGAAGACAGGAGTGCCTGGCGTGCTCTGGTCCAGGGGGTCACGAAGAGGCGGACACGACTAAACGACTAAACGACAACAAGCCAAGGAGGCAGAGGAGGAAAGAAAAAGCGGAGTCAGAGAAGCTAGAGAATGAGAAGTGAATGAGAAAGGAAGGTGAGGGGAAAACCTGAACGAGAGCTAGGAATGGGCTTTTTCGTTACTACGGAACAAGTTCCCCAACCTGGTGTCTTCTAGATGTTTAGATTACAACATCAGATCTGACCTGCTGGCTGGGGATGATGGGAGCAGCAGTTCAAAATCTCTGGAAGGCCCAGGTTGGCAAAAGCTGTTGCAGGCAAAAAGTAAACAAGACAAATAAGAAAGTGAGGAGGAGTTAAAGAACCTTTTAATGAGGGTGAAAGAGGAGAGCGCAAAATATGATCTGAAGCTCAACATCAAAAAAACGAAGATCATGGCCACTGGGCCCATCACCTCCTGGCTAATAAAAGGGGAAGAAATGGAGGCAGTGAGAGATTTTACTTTCTTGCACTCCATGATCACTGCAGAGGGTGACAGCAGTCACGAAATTAAAAGACACCTGCTTCTTGGGAGAAAAGTAATGACAAACCTAGACAAAGAAGAAGAGAAGAGGAAGAAGAGTTTGGATTTGATATCCCGCCTTTCACTTCCTTTAAGGAGTCTCAAAGCGGCTAACATTCTCCTTTCCCTTCCTCCCCCACAACAAACACTCTGTGAGGTGAGTGGGGCTGAGAGACTTCAAAGAAGTGTGACTGGCCCAGGTCACCCAGCATCTGCATGTGGAGGAGCGGGGAAGCGAACCCAGTTCCCCAGATTACGAGACTACCACTCTTAACCACTGCACCACACTGGCTCTCAGAGGACAAGATGGCTGGACAGCATCTTAAAAAGCAGACAGCATCTTAAAAAGCAGAGACATCAGCTTGCCAACAAAGGTCCGTATATTTAAAGCTATGGTTTTCCTAGTAGTGATGTTTGGAAGTGAGAGCTGGACCATAAAGAAGGCTGATCACCGAAGAATGGATGCTTTTGAATTATGGTGCTGGAGGAGACTCTTGAGAGTCCCGTGGACTGCAAGAAGATCAAACCTATCAATTCTGAAGGAAATCAGCCCTGGGTGCTCACTGGAAGGACAGATCCTGAAGCTGAGGCTCCAATACTTTGGCCACCTCATAAGAAGAGAAGACTCCCTGGAAAAGACCCTGATGCTGGGAAAGATGGAGGGCACAAGGAGAAGGAGACGACAGAGGACAAGATGGCTGGACAGTGTTCTCGAAGCTACAAACATGAGTTTGACCAAACTGCGGGAGGCAGTGGAGTGCCTGGCATGCTCTGGTCCATGGGGTCACAAAGAGTTGGATACGACTAAATGACTAAACAACAACAACAACTTCATGAACACTAGGGGACAGGCAGCTGAACGGTCCATGCAGGTAAAAGATGAACTTAAGGAAAGGAAATAAAAATGCATATGAATTTGACACAACCAGCAAAATATTTGCAGGTCTCCAGTTCCACAATATTGATTGTGTGCACACAGTGTGCCAGTTGCTGTTCCGATGTGACAAAGATGCTGTCCAGAGTGCTTACAGTCAAAAGGACATTTAAAGCCCAGCTTGGAACACAGGAAGTGGCTTGAGAATAAGGAGACAAATCAGGCCGTTTCTGCTCCCAGAAGACCTCTGCACTCAGCCGGATAATCTAGTTTCCCAGACTCCAAATGTGTGATGATGCAGCTGGGAATCCCTACATTACTGGAGTTTGAGGGTACCGCAGATTGAGAGTTCCCATGTACCTTCTTTCCAAAAACATTGCAGAATGCTGATTTCAGTGCAGACAGGCCAAAAATGAAGATATTGGAAGGTCGTGAGACAGGAACGAAGAGGATTTATTTGTGGTGGATACTTTGGAATGAGCAGAGTTGTGGCAGCCCACGAGAACCTTTGCGGAAGCGTTTCCTATTGAGCTGTAGTGATGCCACGCAATAGCTTCACCAAAGTTGCCCATGTGTTGGAAACCTCAAGGTCAGATGACTGCAATGCCCTCCATGTGGGGCTGCTCTTGGGGGCTGTCTGCAGGCCAGTTGGGGCAGATCAAGGGGTAAACTGGTGCAAATACACCTTGCTTGTGGTATTTGCAATGGCTGCCAATCTGTTGCCAGGCCAAGTTCAGGATTTTGATATTAACATAAAAGGTCTTACATAGCTCAAGACTGTATACCAGGCGCCCCCAAACTCTGTTTTGTGACTACAACTCCCATCATCCCTAGCTAACAGGACCAGTGGTCAGGGATGATGGGAATTGTAGTCCCAAAATAGCTGGAGGGCCAAGTCTGGGGATGCCTTGCTTTATACACTCAGAAGGTGACTCACTGCAGTCTGTAGGAAAGCTTCTCCTCCAGGTTCCTAAGATGTCAGAAGCCTGCTGCAAATGCAAATGTGGAAAAGCATTCCTGTCGATACATGACAGGTGCTCAGTATTTTCCAGATTTTCCAGCTGGATGAAAAACCTCAATTTTTTGTATCTTCTTTAAAAAAATGTATATTCTATTTTTTTGGAGTTGTTCTGAATTGCTGTTTAGTTGTTGTTTTTAGCACGCTCTGCACATTGCCTCAATTACTAAACGGCGACGATAGAATATGCATAAACATTCCAACTTCTGAGCGAGAAGGTGCTGTAACAGAATGTGGGGAGGCAGCGCAGCCTGAAAGGAAAAGGTGCCTGGAGGAGGAAAAGGTAATTGGCTTGCCAGACAAGAGATGGAGAAGTTCTGCCGTGGCAGATGACGCACAGTTTTGACAGTGGAGAAGGAATGAAGAGGCCTTAAATACCTGGGATATATCCATGACTGAGTCACAGCTCAGAGGCCGGGCGGATGTTAGGTCATTGGAACCGAGCACCGTTGAGATGATCCCGTTCTGATCGATGCGCCGGATCATGGTGCCATCCACAAAATAGATGAACCCAAATTTGTCGACTGTGATGCCTGCGAAGAGGAAACAAAACCAGCTTGGATAACTGCGCAGAAAGAAATTCACTATATATATATCTATAAAGGTAAAGGTAAAGGAACCCCTGACCATTAGGTCCAGTCGTGACCGACTTTGGGGTTGCGGCGCTCATCTTGCTTTATTGGCCGAGGGAGCCGGCATACAGCTTCCGGGTCATGTGGCCAGCATGACTAAGCTGCTTCTGGTGAACCAGAGCAGCGCACGGAAACGTTGTTTACCTTCCCTATTTATCTACTTGCACTTTGACGTGCTTTCAAACTGCTAGGTTGGCAGGAGCAGGGACCGAGCAATGGGAGCTCACCCCGTCACAGGGGTTTGAACCGCTGACCATCTGATCAGCAAGTCCTAGGCTCTGTGGTTTAACCCACAGCGCCACCCGCATCTTTATCTATCTATCTATCTATCTATCTATCTATCTATCTATCTATCTATCTCTATCTATCTATCTATCTATCTATCTATCTATCTATCTATCTATCATCTATCTATCATCTATATCTATCCACACACAACAACAACAACAACAACAACAACACACAAATGCATGTTTGTTCTGAAAATGTGTTTGGCATCAATGCATGGCTGGCAGGCACTTCGTAACGACGGCTCAAGGGAACCGTCATGTCATGTGATTGGCAGGTGGGGCTGCCCCTCCCACCTGTCAAGGTTGCCCTGCAGGCAGCCTAAAAGATTCTCCCACTTCCTGGAAGGCTGGGATAAGGACTTTTGCAGCAACCGTTTTACATGTAGTGACGAGATAATTCAAAAGTGGACAAACTCTGCTTGGTTGAGCCCTTGACGTACACCAACTAAAATTACGTCTGCAGCGCTGCCAGCTAAAGATCAAAGGCATTGGCTCACCCCATTTTTTAAAAGTAAAACAACCTGAACCTCCTAGGTCAACCCAACCTGCCTGTTTCAAAGCCACTGCATTCTGCTAAGGAACGGCTGCCCCTCTTACCCCTAGGGTTTGTGAGCGTGGCCTCCGTCGCTTTCCCACCGTCTCCGCAGCGTGTGTCATCAAAGGGAAGGCACTGGTCTCCTGTTCCGGCCACAACCTCCGAGTTCTTCACAACGTCTTTCACCACGGTGATCGACTTGATTCTAAAGACACGGCGGCTGTTGGTGTCGGAGAGGTAGATGGATCCAGAAATGGGGTCCGTGGTCAGGTAATACTTATGAGCAGGGCTATGGCTGCAAAAACAAAGGAGGCAGGATATTGAACTTGTTCCTACATTCTCAGGACGACAATCAGGAATCCCGCTGGAGGTGTGATGATGTCACAGCACCATGCAGCCAATCAGGTTTGGCTATACGGGCGATGTCAAATGAAGCTCACACATTGCCTGAGGGCAAAGGCAGAATGTGCTCCCATTATTGGAGGAGGAGGAACAATGAACTTTTGTCCCCTGACAGTTGGCTCTTATGTAAAGTGCAATATTTTTCAGACTCCTCCCCCCGAAAGCTGAGGCGCAAGAGTGAGACTTGTGAGATTCAGGTCTCACTTTATTCGTGTGTAGCTCTGATCTGATCCTTATTCATTCCTTGAGATTATGTCACTAGACAGAGGGCGGGATGCTCACAGAGTTATGTGGAGCGCCCAGTCCAGTGGCTGCATCCACACATTACAATAACCTCGGTTTATTATGCATAACAGCATGCTAGTGCATGCCGTTGGATCCTTCCCACGTTGCTCTTTCCCTGGAGAAAGAAGGTGAAAACAAACTAGGAGGCTATGATTACGCTTGGCTCCCTATTACATCCAAACTTGGGATTGTGGCCTTTTGCTCCCTGAGAAACCAGCCTCCCTGCTCCAACCCTCTTTCTGAAGAGAATTGTAGATTATGCTTATCCGCACTTATCTTTCGCCTCACATTTTGCTAGGCAGAGATCCACACTTTCCTGGTTCGTCTCCAAGCATGTTTATTATTATTATTTGGTTTGTTTAACCCCAACCCTTTCCCCAAGAAAGCCTGATCTCTACTGCTGAATCGGAGCAAATGGCAATTCAGGTTTCCGCGGGGAAAGTGGCAGGGAAGCTCAAACCTGTGCCTAGAAATATGGAACAAAGATTAAGTGTGGATAAGCCCTTCATTGAGGGGAACCAGAGTCTCCCAGTGACTTTTAGAACCCTTAGCAAACCGTAGCTCCAAGGATTCTTTGGAGCACGGGTAGGCAAACTAAGGCCCGGCCCAATCGCCTTCTAAATCTGGCCCGTGGACGGTCCAAGAATCAGCATGTTTTTATGTGAGTAGAATGTGTCCTTTTATTTAAAATGCATCTCTGGGTTATTTGTGGGGCATAGGAATTTGTTCACTCCCCCAACCCCCCCCCCCCAATATAGGCCGGCTCCCCACAAGGTCTGAGGGACAGTGTACCGGCCTCCTGCTGAAAAGGTTTGCTGATCCCTGCTTTGGAGGAATCCACAGCTGTTGAAAGTGCCATGATACTGCTTTAAATCTATAGTGCAGATGAGGCCTCAGTCAGGGACCCTGGCCTATCAAGGCATGCAAGTCCGGCCACTGCCTTAATTTTGTAAAAACGAAAACAAAACCCACCCAAAGAACATGTTGCAAATTACTTACCTAGCTAGCATCCCACCTGGCTCATTCAAGTCTCATGCCATGCACCTTGCTTGAAACAGCCATTTTACGTAACCTTGCCCTTTTCTCTCACCTGTCTCCCAAATGCTCTGCATCCCTCAATTTGTAAAAAATATATATAATAACACCTCTCCTCTGCCCTGCCTATTGAATTAACTTAGTACCTTTTCCATAGAGCGAGGGAGCTGGGCAGAAGAGAGGGTTTGTTTGTGGGAAGACCTATCTGATTTATCCCAGAATATCCCCCTGTGATTTTACCTTATTAAAGTCTGAGCAGATTTCATCTGCGCACGATGACACTGATTCTTGCTAAATAAAATACTCTGACCTTCAGCGACTCGGGATGGCAGTTTGGGCTCCATCTGTATTCCTTCTCGATGACAGCAAACTGGCAGGGTATTATTTCATTTACCCGCCCGTCACTCAACCTGAGAATCCACTTTGTGTGTGTGTGTGTGTGTTGGGGGGGGAAGGTGCCCTGTGGGAATCTGCCATCCATTTTTATCAGGCCCCCAAGAGTTTGCCGCTCTTCTCCAGCAAGGCTCGGCTGAATGTCAGTCAGCTCTTGAGCGGCTCATAATCACCGGAGGTGGGCCGGAGAGGCATTAATAACCACCGGCTGACA
The DNA here is from genome assembly GCF_964106915.1 of Podarcis gaigeae. Classification (NCBI taxonomy): domain Eukaryota; kingdom Metazoa; phylum Chordata; class Lepidosauria; order Squamata; family Lacertidae; genus Podarcis; species Podarcis gaigeae. The sequence goes on along the minus strand of NC_139677.1, from coordinate 97,522,314 downwards.
TTCCCCAGCACCTCGTTTGCCTCCAAGACTTTCAAAAGCACTTTCCGCGGAGCCTCTCGTCAAATTGGACGAGGCCGTGGCGGTGATTTACACACAATGACACACAGACAATTTGGACAATGTGACCCCTCTAACCACTTCAGGTGTGGAGGAGTGACAGGTGCCGGCAAGTCTCCCCTGGCGGCCTTCTAGAAAAAGCATTTTTCACCTCAGAAAAGTGACGGGCAGGTAGTTGCCGACGGGCCAGGTCCACCTCTTGAGTTAATTTGATCTGGCTGCCCGACCAAATTTCAATCAGCGCAGAGTTTAAAAAAGGAAAAGGAGTTCGGCCACATTTTTATGTAACTATGGGGGACCAAAACCCTCAGGTCTGGCCCGCATATGGGGTGGAATGAACCAGCTGCCTTGGGTGGCAAAATCCTGTGGGGCGGCAAATTTTTGCTGGAAGCCACCACCACCCAACCCCAGTAAGCGAGGCTTTGGTGGGACGGGCCTCCCTTGAAAATATTTTCCCACTTATGTCTCAATAGGCACACAAGCACCACACACACACACAACAGAGGATCATATTCCCCACCCCCAGCAACAACAAATATTTATTTGTGCTAGGAAAGTCGGATTCCCTTCCCTGCATAAGTGGTTTAAGACATCTGGATTCCCATACAACAACGTTGTAAACAAATGCAACATTTTGATACCCAAAGCAGTCTGAAATCTCTGTGATTTATTCTAACCTAGGTATTTTTGTGGGGAATGTCCATTTATGGGTGGATGAGGGCAGATGTAGATCTAACCAAGTTCTAATGTGTTTGGAGCAATTGCTATTGTGCTTAACTCTGCTACCAGAGAGTAAGAGATCTCTCTTCCAAACATTTCTCTCCGGCAGAAAAGACCATTGAAGTGCAGAAAGCACATCATCTTGGCATGTCCTGGGTATGATTTTCGAAAAGTACCTAGGAATATAAAAAAATGCCCTGCTGGATCAGACCAAATGGCCCATCTAGTCCAGGATCCTGTCCTCACAATGGTCAACCAGATGCCAATGGAAAGCCAGACATGAGCACTCCTTCCACTTGAGATGGGCAGCAAGTGGTATTCAGAGCCAAAACACCTCCAATAGTGGAGGCAGAATACAGCCATTTTGGCTAGTAGCTGTTATCCTGCATGCATTTCTCTACTCCTCTTTGCAAGGCATGTTTCGTCTGTACAGTCATCGGGTTACAGATGCTTCAGGCTGCGTTTTTTTGGGTTACGGACCGCCGAAACCCAGAAGTACCAGAATGGGTTGCTTCCGGGTTTCGGCGGCCGCGCATGCGCAGAAGCACTAAATCGCGCATGCGCAGAAGCGCCAAATCGCAACCTGCACATGCACAGATGCACCGCTGCGGGTTGCGAACGTGCATCCCGCACGGATCATGTTCGCAAGCCGAGCATCCACTGTAATTTGTGTGTGTGTGTGTGTGTGTGTGTGGCATCTAGCAATAAAATATCATTTGACAAATAATCCATACACCATGTAAAAAAACTCAACCATCTACATATAGCTCAACAGGCAAGAAGTAATAAACGAGAGAGAACACGCAACGGAGGAAGGGAGAGAAAGCGACGGTTGTCCGCTTGTTGGCTTACCTATGTCTGAAATCTTTATTTCTGACAGAAGAGCAGGAAAGCAGAAGAAGAACAAGACAGGAGGAGGAGGAGGAGGAAGAGAGAGAGAGAGGAGAGAGAGAGGTTAGCGGCTGAGCTCCGAAGCATTATTAGCAGGCTGAAAACTTGACAGTAACAACCACATTGTACAAGGCAATAATAAATAAAGATTTAGCAAGCCTGACACTGATACATTTCATAATGGAGATTACTTGTCAGAGGAGCTGCCTTATACGTTGCTGCTGCCCATCACTGGGGGGCCGGAGGAGAGAAAGTGATCTCCTGGATGCCTTTGGAGTTGCAGCTTAGGTACAGAGGGATGCAGAGCACTTGTCATGGGGTCCGCTTTTCCCACGGTCGCCTCCGTCTCGAGATGTCGTTTCTCGAGACAGATCTCCCTGGCACTTTAGGGACGGCTCATACAGCCCTCCTTGCACATGGTGGACCGGGTACCTTTCCCCTTTCACCGCCGTGTCCTCGTGAATGCACAGAACAGCTGTGCAAACAGGCCCCATACTGTGAGCATTCGTGTTCGTACCACCGGTCAGCGTGCTGCTTCTATTTTACAGAAAGGCAATTTAGCAGCTGCAGCGCTGAGGGCAACAACGCACGTCGGTGTGTTTAAAAAAATAATGTTTGAACAAGGCTAAAAAGCAGCCGCAGGAGAGAGAGAGTGGGGAGAGCCGCGCTGATGTTGAGGCTGCTTTTTGTTCTTCTCATTGTTCCCGAACAAAAGTTACAAACCTTCCCTCGCGGCAACCTTTTCTGAAACCCCATTTTACAGCCCTCTGGAAAACAGGGCCCCCCACAAAGAAACCACACTGAAATGGCAGTCACCTCCAAGGGAAGGCGCTTTGAAAAAGGCACAGAGTTTTTAAAAAATGTTTGCGCCCTCCAAAAAGCCAGAGTTTCCCCGGATGGCCATTAGCTGAGACCAGCCAGTCTGTGGGCCTTGAATAATTCCTTGATCCTTGGATGTTTAAGCACAAAAGAAACAAAAACGGCTTGCTTTCATACCAGAGTATGCTTACGTCGGAGGCAAGGAAGTAAGTTGTTCTTCTGAGGATCTGGAAAATGATTTTTGGGGGGGCTGGGCTGGGCAGAAGGTTGTCTTTAAAGTGATTGAGACTATTTGCCCACCTAGACCAGTGTTGTCTGCTCTGACTGGCAACAGCTCCCCAGGGTCTTTCTCACACTTGCTGCCTACTTGGAAGGAGTGATGCTGGAGACTGACGCTGGGACCTATTGCACGTAGAGCATGTCTCTCTCACTGAACATGGCTCCTTCTTCCCCGATATGATCTCATCTGATTTAGGAATGGCTTTGTAAAGTCTAGACCAGGATTGATCCAGACCAGACCTGAGCTAAGCATAGGCTAGTCCACCCCAGGATTTACAGAGAATTATGGTAGGAAGAGCTGCAGTTTGCATGGAATCGTGGGCAAGGAAACTATTCTAAAGCAAACCTCTTTACCCAAAGCAGTCTCAGTCCAGATTTTTTGTTTCTAAGAGTCCCAGGTCCTGAACACCGGATGCTTAATAACACCATATTCAAAGTGGTTTTATACCACTTAATGTGCCTGCAATTTTGTCCCTGCATTATTATTTTTTTAATGCTAACTAAGGAAGCAAACAGTAGCTTGAAATTGGGCTGTGGGAAAAGACTGCAACACTTCCTTTCCAGAATTTTTGGATCTTGAGTGCTTAGGAAAGGAAATTTGGAAGTAGGCTCCTGTCTGGTTTGGACTAATTTCTTTAGAAGCCCCAGACTCAAAGCGAAGGTAGGCTTGGAACGAACCCTTTCACAATCTCTAGATGTGTGGACATTATGGGTTGCATCCAACATAGGTAAAGGGAGCCCTGACCGTTAGGTCCAGTTGTGGCCGACTCTGGGGTTGCGGCACTCATCTTGCTTTATTGGCCGAGGGAGGCAGCGTACAGCTTCTGGTCATGTGGCCAGCATGACTAAGCCGCTTCTGGAGAACCAGAGCAATGCACGGAAACGCCATTTACCTTCCCGCCAGAGCGGTACCTACTTATCTACTTGCACTTTGACGTGCTTTCGAACTGCTAGGTTGGCAGGAGCAGGGACTGAGCAACGGGAGCTCACCCCATCACGGGGATTCGAACCGCCGACCTTCTGATCGGCAAGTCCTAGGCTCTGTGGTTTAACCCAAAGCGCCACCCAACATAGTATCCAACATAGTACTACGCTAAAGCCACCTTAACTGCACGACTTGCTCTGCTGGGATGTTGTTGCACAAAGAGAACGCAACAGCAGGTTGCACAAACACTCGTGCAAGGAGTTTCTGCAAAGCACAACTGTTGCGCTGCATTCTGCTGCTGTGTAATATTGAAATGCAATACGGCTTGTGTTTTCGAGACAGTCGCGGGAGTCAAGGACAGATCTTTCTGGCAGCTTCTCAGCGCTGTTGCCGTTCCACTAATATGGACACAAGGGAAGCACAGAGGGGGAGAATTCCTTCTGATGGCAGGTCACCTTTCCATTATGTTGGACGGCAGAAAGCCCACCCTCAAATCCCTAAAGAGGCTTCCTGCCCGCTTCTATGAACTTACTGAACTCCAGCGGGTACAGAATGCTGCAGTGATGCTCCTCATAGGGTCACTGCCATGGGAGCATATTCACCCAGTGCTTTTCCAGCTGCACTGGCTCCTGGTGGAGTACAGAGTCAGGTTCAAGGTGCTGGTCTTAACCTTTAAAGCCCTTCATGGCCTAGGACCCTCGTACCTACGGGACCGCCTCTCCCGGTATGCCCCACGGAGAGCTTCAAGGTCCATAAATAGCAACACCCTAGTGGTCCTGGGCCCTAAGGAAGTTAGATTAGCTTCAACCAGATCCAGGGCCTTTTCAACACTGGCTCCGGCCTGGTGGAACGCTCTGTCTCATGAGACCAGGGTTCTGCGGGATATGATTTCTTTCCGCAGGGCCTGTAAGACAGAGTTGTTCCGCTTGGAGCCAATTTGATTCCCTCCCCCTCTTTCTTTTTTCTTTTCCTTCTCCTCCTGCGATAAGGCTACATTTTAATATTTTAATGTTGTATCTTAATCTTGTTTTTAAGTTGTATTCATTCAACTTGTTTTTATTATTGCTTGTTAGCTGCCCTGAGCCCGGCCTTGGCTGGGGAGGGCAGGGCATAAATAAAAATTATTATTATTATTATTATTATTATTATTATTATTATTAATTATTAATTATTATTATCCACAGAGCTCTCCATTGGCTTGCACTGTCCCTTCCAACTTGTTCCTGTTCTGCACGGAGTTGATAGGATGGCCAAGAAGAAGAAGGCAGCTTCAGGAAGGTTTGGGACCCATAAATCACAGCTAACTCGCTGTCCTACTTATGAATGACTCTCTAATGTTCCCATTACCCCTGCTACCCTTCCAATATTAGACATTTCCTTGGGGCTGCATGTTAATTTTGCAGCGTGGGCAGCAGAAGAGCCGCCAAGGAGATGCTCAGCTTCTCAGGCAAAACCTTCCCTGTGCCCCATTTGCCCTGTCCGTCCTTTCATTGCAAAGTTTTGCTCTCACTTAGCTACTAGATCCCATAATAGTCGGAGCTCAAGCTGGCTATCAGAACTAGGGGGCTTGTGGAACTGGCTCTTTGCAGATTTTGAATGTGCAGGCGGTGTTGTCACAGTCCCTCGGATTCTGCACTTCTCTGGATTTTAGGATAAAATATGTTTAGAAATGCACATTTCGAGAGAGAGAAAATATGCATTTAAAACATGGATCTTTGTTTGGGTTGCTTAAAAGAAAAACCATAGTTTAGCATGAAAATGAGATGAAATGGACCCAATACTTTTCCGAGCACAATTCAAAGTGTTGGTGCTGACCTTTAAAGCCCTAAACGGCCTCGGTCCAGTATATCTGAAGGGGCGTCTCCACCCCCATTGTTCTGCCCAGACACTGAGGTCCAGCGCCGAGGGCCTTCTGGCGGTTCCCTCGCTGCGAGAATTGAGGTTACAGGGAACCAGGCAGGGGGCCTTCTCGGTAGTGGCACCTGCCCTGTGGAACGCCCTCCCACCAGATGTCAAAGAAATAAACAACTACCAGACTTTTAGAAGACATCTGAAGGCAGCCCTGTTTAGGGAAGCTTTTAATGTTTGATGCATTATGGTATTTTAATATTTTGTTGGAAGCCACCCAGATGGGTGGGGTATAAATAATAATAATAATTATTATTATTATTATTATTATTATTATTATTATTAAATGGATGCACCAATTCAAAAGAGACACAGTAGTAGACAGATCTATCCCCTCCTAACCTTAATTCCAGTACATTGGTGACGTTTCCGGAGGGGAAGATTCTGCGGATGTAGTTGAAGTCCCCGACGTAAAGGCTTCCATCCGAGCCGCAAGTCAAGGCAACAGGAGCCAGAAGCTTGTTCCCATCGGCAAGGCCATTGCAACTGGGGCAGGAGATGCTCCTCCTGCGGCCGTTCCCCATGATGCTCCCTATGACAGGTGGCTGCTGGGAGATGAACTGGTTCTCCCCGTTTCCTTTATGCAGGATACCTGGAGAGCAAGAGAAAGCAAAACAGAGAGGGGGGTGACTCTGCTGCAAAGGGTTTGGGGGCGGCAGCCAGGGGAGCTGTCGGGAAGCCAGCTAGCAATAATCACACAGTGCAAGTGAAGTTAACTCTTTGCTAGAAGAAACAGGATCTGGAGATGTGGAGGCTGAAGGTCCCCAATGACTGCCTAAATCTCCTCGTCTCCTGGGCCCTTCCCAGACTATGCTGATGCGCCTGTCTCCACTCCTGTTCGACAGAGGAATTTGCTGCCAAGGAGTGTGGTGGAGTCTCCTTCTTTGGAGGTCTTTAAGCAGAGGCTTGACAACCATAGGTCAGGAGTGCTCTGATGGTGTTTCCTGCTTGGCAGGGGGTTGGACGCGATGGCCCTTGTGGTCTCTTCCAACTCTAGGATTCTATGATTCCCTCCTCTATCCGGCAGTGACCCAGAGACATGCAAATTTAGTAATAGTAATAGTGCCACTGTATTCTGCTCTGGTCAGACCTCACCTGGAGTACTGTGTCCAGTTCTGGGCACCACAGTTCAAGAAGGACACTGACAAATTGGAACGTGTCCAGAGGAGGGCAACCAAAATGGTCAAAGGCCTGGAAACGATGCCTTATGAGGAACGGCTAAGGGAGCTGGGCATGTTTAGCCTGGAGAAGAGGAGGTTAAGGGGGGATATGATAGCCATGTTCAAATATATAAAAGGATGTCACCTAGAGGAGGGAGAAAGGTTGTTTTCTGCTGCTCCAGAGAAGCGGACATGGAGCAATGGATCCAAACTACAAGAAAGAAGATTCCACCTAAACATTAGGAAGAACTTCCTGACAGTAAGAGCTGTTCGACAGTGGAATTTGCTGCCAAGGAGTGTGGTGGAGTCTCCTTCTTTGGAGGTCTTTAAGCAGAGGCTTGACAACCATATGTCAGGAGTGCTCTGATGGTGTTTCCTGCTTGGCAGGGGGTTGGACTCGATGGCCCTTCTGGTCTCTTCCAACTCTATGATTCTATGATTCTATGATTCCTCTCTCCTCCTGTTTCAGCTTCTGCTTCTGGATTCTATCTGTCCCAGCCTCTTCCTGTTACCCCTACAGTTTCTGACAGCGATACTCCCTTGCCTTACCTGCTTCCTATACCAAGTCTGAGAGCAAGATAGGAACTAATTGTCGTATGCCGTCTCCACGAGATGTCTGGAAGGTGGCAACATGAGAACGGGGTTTTTTCTGCGGTGGCTCCCCTTCTCTGGAATGCTCTTCCCAGGGAGGCTCACCTGGCAGCTTCATTATACACCTTTAGGCGACAGGCAAAAGCGTTCCTTTGGCTGATTAACACTCTAAGGTAAAGGGACCCCTGACCATTAGGTCCAGTCGTGACCGACTCTGGGATTGCAGTGCTCATCTTGCTTTATTGGCCGAGGGAGCTGGCGTACGGCTTCCGGGTCAGGTGGCCAGCATGACTAAGCCGCTTCTGGCGAACCAGAGCAGTGCACGGAAATGCCGTTTACCTTCCCGCAGGAGTGGTACCTATTTATCTACATGCACTTTGACGTGCTTTCGAACTGCTAGGTTGGCAGGAGCAGGGACCGAGCAACGGGAGCTCACCCCGTCACGGGGATTCGAACTGCCGACCTTCTGATCGTCAAGTCCTAGGCTCTGTGGTTTAACCCACAGCGCCACCCGCATCCCTGATTAACACTCTATGTCCTTTTAAATATGCTTGTGAGATGGAGGGGGGCATTATTAGTTTGCTTTGTTTTTGTTCTTATTTTTTTATTTGTGTTTTTATTTTGTGAACCGCTCTGAAATCTTCAGATGAAAGATGGTATACTACTACTACTACTACTACTACTACTACTACTACTACTACTACTGTCATACCTCGGAAGTCGAACGGAATCCGTTCCGGAAGTCTCCTCGACTTCCAAAACCAAAGCACGGCTTCTGATTGGCTACAGGAAGCTCCTGCAGCCAATCGGAAGCCACAGAAGCCCCACTGGATGTTTGGCTTCCAAAAATAGTTCACAAACTGGAACAGTCACTTCTGGGTTTGCGGCGTTTGGGAGCCAAAACGTTCGAGAACTAGGCTGTTCGAAAACTAAGGTACGACTGTACTTTTTAATTAAACATCTTTAAAAACACGACCAATTTTGACCAGGTCAAAAGGAAACATGACAGAATGGGTGATCCTTCAAAAATCTCATTTTTAGTACCTTCTGCTCCACTGTCAAGGTCAGGAGCCTCTATTGGCCCACTCTAGTTATGTGTTGGGACGTGGGTGGTGCTGTGGGTTAAACCACAGGGCCTCGGACTTGCCGATCAGAAGGTCGGCAGTTCGAATCCCCGCGACGGGGTGAGCTTCCGTTACTCGGCCCCTTCTCCTGCCAACCTAGCAGTTCGAAAGCACATCAAAGTGCAAGTAGATAAATAGGTACCACTCTGGCAGGAAGGTAAACGGCATTTCCGTGCACTGCTCTGGTTCGCCAGAAGCGGCTTAGTCATGCTGGCCACATGACCCGGAAGCTGTACTCGGGCTCCCTCAGCCAGTAAAGTGAGATGAGTGCAGCAACCCGAGAGTTGGCCATGACTGGACCTAATGGTCAGGGGTCCCTTTGCCTTTTTTAGTTATGTGTTAGTGAGCCACCAGCCATGCAGGAAACAACTGCTCTGCTAGATCTCCCATGACAGGTCACTTGCTGTCCCCCTGTGATTTACCACCCTCTAGTCCTGCTCAGGCTTCTTAGCAATGCAGCTCCTGTAAAGGACGCACTTGTGTGTCGTGAGCAAAGGAAATCCAGGGAAATCTAGGCTGGCCACCCCCAGTCCGCGGGCCTGGATTTCCTCCGCTCATCCCAGATGCACCGGAATTCAAATGCTTACTCTAGGAGGACGGCGGCACTCGAGGCAATCTCTGCCAGTAGGAAAACGCTTGCAAGGGATTTGCCGAGTCCAGTCGCTCCCCGCATGCACACCCAAAGAGGTTGGCACCATATGTAGGTTGCAATAAATAATTTGTTAGCAATGTATGTGTGCGCGCACACTTTGTGTGTGCGCCCCCCTCTCTCGTTTGGGCTGAATTATTAATGGTGATCAAGCTACCGCTTGCCGTGCAACTGTGTCAACCCCTGTGCTATTTTTATTATTTGCAAGTCGGGGCGGTGTGGGGAGGAGGAGGAAGCTGGGACCAAGAAGACCCGACGCACCACTCTGGATGTTGAGGGCATGGTGCTTGTCCAGAGACCACCCTCCGAGTTTGGAAGCGTCGATCTCGTAACCTTGAAGCACCGCCGTTCGCTTCTCCCACAGGATCAGGTCCGGACACGATTCGTATTCATAGCCCACCGAAACTGGGAGGGAGAGACAGAGAGAAATGGAGACCAGCAGCTTAATGGCCTTAGAAGTGTACACTCAGCATAGAATGGAGGTTTCTAATTGGGTGGCCGGGTTGGCGAGAAGCAGATTTCTGCAGGCTACGGCAGATACTTATTTAAAACATCGTCACATCCATGCAGAGCATCCCTTTTTAAAGGCTACGGAGCATTATAAAAAAGGTCAGCGTAGTAATAGGTGATGAACAAATGCGCTAATGATTTTAAAACGGCCGGATCAGGGACGTGTTTATTAGACACGGAACGCTCAAGGTCTTCCGATTTGCATTTTGTTCCTTTTTTTCTGCTTTAGTGGGCAGAGATGACAACTGATGCAGGACAGGAGGAAAAAGAACTAAACGCAGAAAGAGAACATGCTGTGTTTTAGGACAATCCACATGTACCGTATTTTTCGCTCCATAAGACTCACCAGACCGCAAGAAGCGCCTAGTTTTTGGAGGAGGAAAACAAGAAAAAAAATATTCTGAGTCTCAGAACAGCAAGAGGGATCGCTGTGCAGTGAAAGCAGCAATCCCTCTTGCTGTTCTGGCTTCTGGGATAGCTGCACAGCCTGCATTCGCTCCATAAGGCGCACACACATTTCCCTTTACTTTTTAGGAGGGAAAAAGTGAGTCTTATAGAGCAAAAAATACGGTAGATTAAGCAGGTGAGCAGCGAGTGAGGGAAAGCTCCTTACTCTCTCTCTCTCAGGGCCTGGAGGCTGATGTTTGTCTGGGGGCAACAGAAGGTACCCCGGTTATGGAGTGTAAGAAGGAAGTTGCTGCAGGATCAGGCCCATGGCAGATCTAGCCAGGCATCTTGTTCTCACAGTGGCCAACCACATGCTCCAAGCTCCAGTTCTCAGCAAATGGTAAAAAAGCAGGCTGAACAATACTCCTTGCTCTGCCCATGATAATTGCTTAAGTCGTGGATGTAGGCTGGTTCAGCTTTTCCACTTGGAAGGGAGGAAGCAACTAAAATTCTCCAGTCCACTCCCGTTCTCCAACTTGATGGGGGCGGGACTGTCACCATCAACAACAACCTTTCCCTCCTGCCATCACAGAAACCCTGGAAGTGATTTACACCAGACGTTTAAAAGCAATCAGCCCTCCCCAAAACCAAGCCAAGCAAAGCATAAAAGAAGAACAAGGAGCAGCAGATTAAAAAGAATAAATCACACACCCAAAAGAGCCAGGGGAAAATAATAATAATAATGAATTATGAGCTGGGTGGAAGGCATGCAAAACATAAAACGGTATTTAGAAGTGCCAAGAAATTGACAAGGTGGGAGCCGGGTGGATGTCCTGGGGAAAGGAGTTCCACAGTTCAGGAGCAGCGACGGCAAAAGCCCTCTAGCGCAGGCATGGGCAAACTCGGCCCTCCAGATGTTTTGGGACTACAAGTCCCATCATCACTGACCACTGGTCCTGTTAGCTAGGGATGATGGGAGTTGTAGTCCCAAGACATCTGGAGGCTGAGTTTGCCTATACCTGCTCTAGCGTGTTCCTGTCTGCCAGATGGTGGTGGGAGCTGCAAAAGGGCATCGGCCAATTGAATGGATATGCAAGCTCATGTGATATGGGATGGAGAGCAAGCTCTTACCAAAGGCCTCCGATAACCCATACACCTTCTGGTTGTAGACATCAGTCTTGTCCCAGATGAAGTAGTAGGAGAGGTCCGGGGCGGCAGCGAACCACTTCCTGAACAGACGTCCCTCTACGGCTACCATGAGATGGACTTTCATGAGGTTGAATGGGATGGTAGGATGGGTCAAGCTGATCCTCAGGACCGATTTGTAGCCGGGCGTACGGCTGCTCAGGTAGCTCAGCTTGATTTTGCTGCCCGAGATTTTAATCTCTTCTTGCAAGGCCTGGAAAAAAAGCATCACACCAAAGTGTGTTATTATATCACATACCGAGCAGGTAAAGAAACATACGCAGAGATGCGATTTATGAGTTGTTTATGTGCGTTTCTTAAAAAGAAGAAAGAAAACTGATTTCACGGATAGAACTCTGGTTTTATACACCCACGATAAGACACACCGATAAGTAAAAATAATTTATAAGCTTGTTTTTGGAAGCTAAGAGATGCTCATCACTCTCAGACTGCAATCTTATCCATCCATACCTTGAACTCAGCAGGACTTCTTCGTTGGTATAAACAAAACTGTGATATCATTATTATCAACATGCCCTTCACTCTAAGGTCCCACAAAGGGTTGCAACAATTTAAAAGACAACATAAAGGTTTTAAAAACATACAATTGCAAAAATTACAATTATCTATATATATAAAACTATCATGGCACCATGAATCATAACAGATGTCTTTATTTGCATGAACACACACAACAGATCTAACAGCGTCCTTGTGATCAGCAGGGAATTTTGTTCCAGTAACCTGAAGATCCAGAAGCATTTGTTTTCGTTTGTTCAAGGCTTTGAGATTTCTTGAGGACAATGCTCCTTCTACAAGGTGAGCTTGTTTTCTCCTGCTCTGGAGGGTAGGATGTGAACTGGTGCCTTCAAGCTACAAGAAAGGAGATCCAAAACGAACACCAGGAAGGACTTTCTGACAGTAAGAGCTGTTTGACAGTGGAATGGTCTTCCCCAGAATGTGGTTCAGGAACCTAAGGAATTGTTGTTGTTTAGTCGTTTAGTTGTGTCCGACTCTTCGTGACCCCATGGACCAGAGCACACCAGGTACTCCTGTCTTCTACTGCCTCCCGCAGTATGGTCAAACTCATGCTGGTAGCTTCAAGAACACTGTCCAACCATCTCATCCTCTGTCGTCCCCTTCTCCTTGTGCCCTCCATCTTTGCCAGCATCAGGGTCTTTCCCAGGGAGTCTTCTCTTCTCATGAGGTGGTCAAAGTCTTGGAGCCTCAGCTTCAGGATCTGTCCTTCCAGTGAGCACTCAGGGCTGATTTCCTTCAGAATGGAGAGGTTTGATCTTCTTGCAGTCCATGGGACTCTCCAGCACGATAATTCAAAAGCATCAATTCTTCGGCGATCAGCCTTCTTTATGGTCCAGCTCTCACTTCCATACATCACTACTGGGAAAACCATAGCTTTAACTATACGGACCTTTGTTGGCAGATCTTTGTTGGCAAAGATCCTCCTTCATGGATCACCTCCTTGCCATGGCAAAGGGGCTTGAATAACTCAGAGAAGCTATGAGCTATGCCGTGCAGGGCCACCCAAGATGGACAGATCATGGTGCAGAGTTTGGACCAAACGTGATCCAGCTGGAGCAGGAGCCAGCAAGCCACTCCAGTATCCCTGCCAAGATAACTCCATGGACAAAGACAACAGGCCTAAGGAATAAACCGACACAAATCTGGAGTGGAGGCCCTAAGGCATTTGGACGGCGCCTTGTATGCTTCCTTCCAGCAACTCCTGCAGCCCAACTGGTGCCCAACGTCTTGCTCTGCTTTCCTTTGGACCACATCAACGAGGCCGAGGGGGTGTGTGTCTTGTCATCTGGGCAGCCCAAGACCTCAATAAACACTCCAGGGATATCACGTCGGTGCCACTAACACAGCAGTTGAACTTCACCCCCCGAGGCACACTCCGCTGTCTCTCGGGACAGATGGATGCCAACGAAAAGGATTGCCGCAGCAAACATTTCCATTTGATCAGAAGGCAGACAGGTGAGCCAATGCTGTGCTCTCCAAATGGTACTGGGACTTCTAACTCCCATTATCCCTAGTCAGCATGGCCAACGGTCTGGGCTGATGGGCACCATGTTGGCTATCTCTGGTGCACATTTTCAATGCAGGGTCTCAGATTATGTGTACAGTGGTGCCCCGCAAGACGAATGCTTCGCAAGATGAAAAACTCGCTGGACGAAAGAGTTTTCCGTTTTTCGAGGTGCTTCGCAAGACGAATTTCCCTATGGGCTTGCTTCGCAAGACGAAAACGTCTTGCGGGTTTGCTTCCTTTTTCGTAAAACCGTTAATACCCGGGGAATCCATGCTCCGCAAGACGAAAAAATCGCAAGACGAAGCAACTCGCGGAACAAATTATTTTCGGCTTGTGAGGCACCACTTTATATGTTGGGGAGAGGATATATTGCAAAAAGTTAGGCAATCACTGGTGACTCAGGAATAATGGATGCTTCACACAGCATGACCCATTGATAGAAAATGCCTTTTCTAACCTAGTGCCGGCTGTGTGAGACATATGCGTAACTGAGAAAGAAATAAAACAATCTCCCCCCCCCCCTTTTGAGCTATTGCTTTTTCTTTCCTTTTTAAAAATAATTTTTCTTAAATTTTCCACTTTAACAATTCAATCCAATCACATTAAATATTCCAAATTATAAAAATACATATCATATGAGCTATTGTTTTTTCATGCATTCAGCAATTCATTGATTAATCAACTTAAATCTCATATATTTTATCAATGGAGATTTCTTTGATTAGGCAAATCCTACCAGTTTTTTTTTTTAATGTTAATTTTTCATCTGTCCCCCAAGCCACTTTAAATTGTAAAAATAAATAAATAAAAAGGGTTGCTTTGAGCAACTAGCAAGGACCCAAAATATTTCCCCGAAGTGATAATTTGAAAGCCCGGAGCTTTTTGCATCTCTCGACAAACTGATAAACCTGGAAAGTGAATAGTGCCGTTTCCTTGATCTCATACATATTTACTTTCCCCGAATGCAGCTTTTTCAATTTACATTGCTTGCTGGGTATGAGCTCGAAGAAACAACAGAACTGGGAAAAGCCGGGGACTTGTCTTTTTTTATTTTTTTAAACTTATTTTACAAGCTTATCTGCCAGGCATGCTGGAATCTAACGCAGCCAGTTACAAGCCGAGGAAGGGGAGGTGGCCCTTTAATGCGATCTGTCTTCGCATGGAGAGAAAGCGTTGTTTGCAACATCTTGCCCTGATGCTGTGTTATAAAATTATTGCTTCGCTCTGCTGTGGCCCATCTTCCTTGCCTGACTGCAGTGTCTCGTAGTGAAGGTCAGTTGTGGGAGATGCAAGGAATTCCAAAATGGCAGCACTTTGAAACACATGGTGCGGTCATTCCTCCTCTTGTCGCCGCTGTGGATACACAATCTTGACTGCCTGTCTTCAGGTGCCGTGGCAGACTTTGGGCTTTAACATTTCTGTGGCGCCCTAGGCAGTGTCAAAATTCGGTGCCTCCCTTGCCTCTTGCCTTCCATTGTTCATCACTGCTGCAACAATCCCTCTCAGCTCGGTGCCCAGTGCAGGCAAACCCCCTAAATTTACCTCTGCCAGGCACTGACACGGGTGGTGCTGTGGTCTAAACCACTGAGCCTCTTGGGCTTGCTGATCAGAAGGTCGGAAGTTTGAATCCCTGTGATGGAGTGAGCTCCCATTGCTCTGTCTCAGCTCCTGCCAACCTAGCAGTTCGAAAGCATGCCAGTGCAAGTAGATAAATAGGTACCGCTGCGGCGGGAAGGTAAACGGCGTTTCCGTGCACTCTGCTTTTCGTTGCACCTGAAGCGGTTTAGTTCTGCTGGCCACATGACCTGGAAAGCTGTCTGTGGACAACCGCCGGCTCCCTTGGCCTGAAAAAGCGAGATGAGCACCACAACCTCATAGCTGCCTTTGACTGGACTTAACTGTCCAGGGGTCCTTTACCTTTTACCTGTCTACCTCATGGCAGGGTTGAGGTTGCCAGCCTTCATGCCACGTCTGCAGGCATCTTTGTAATAATAATAATAATAATAATAATTTGTAAATTATTTGTACCCTGCCCATTGGCTGGGTCTCCCCAGCCACTCTGGGCAGCCTCCAACAAAGATTAAAAATACATAAAAATGTCACACATTAAAAACTTCCCTGAACAGGGCTGCCTTCAAATGTCTTCTAAATGTCAGGTAGTTGCTTATCTCTTTGACATCTGATGGGAAGGCGTTCCACAGGGCGGGCGCCACTACCGAGAAGGCCCTATGTCTGGTTCCCTGTAGCTTTGCTTCTCGCAGTCAGGGAACCGCCGGAATGCCCTCACACTGGACCTCAGCATCTGGGCAGAACGATGGGGATAATCTTTCAGCTATACTGGGCCGAGGCCATTTAGGGCTTTACAGCTCAACACCAACACTTTGAATTGTGCTTGGTCTGCCAACGGGCCTGGTGCCTGAAGCCAGCTCCTTGGGGATCCTGCCATTTTCTATTTTGTGGACACGACCAAATCAGCCGCTGTGGCATGAGTGCGAACATGCTGGTAACATGGGCTTGGGAGAGCACATCTATGTTTGAGACTCTGTCTTGCCACATGATGCCCAAAATCTCCCTGACGCAGCATATTTAGAAGGCATTGAGGTGCTGCTCCTAACGGTTTTAAGTTGCCCATTACTCACTTCCATAAAGCAGCATTCTCTTCTTCTTTTTCATCATTTATTATTTATTTATACTTTCCAGAAATATACATTTCACTGCTTTTACAATCATTTTAACATTTTAAAACTTGACTTCCTTCCTCCTCTTTCTGCGGTTCCTTAACTTTTATTTTTAATATCTTCTGTATATCCAAATTACCTTAACTTACTCATTTATTTATCTTCTTTAAATATGTACTCTTATGTAGCTGCAGGTTATTACAATATACAAGCCAGTGTTTTCATCTGTTTGCAATTTATCTGTAAATATTCAACAAACCATTTCCATTCTTTTATAAAAAGTTTTGTCATCTTCATTTCTTATTGTTCCGGTAAATTTCGCCATTTCTGCGTATTCCATAAGTTTTTGTATCCATTCTTCCTTTACTGGGATTTCTTCTTCTTTCCATTTTTGGGCAAACAAAAACCATTTCCATTCTTTTATAGAAAAGTTTTGTTATCTTAATTCCTTATTCTTCCAGTAAGTTTCACCATTTCTGCATATTCCATAAGTTTTTGTATCCATTCTTCCTTTTCCAGGACTACTACTTCTTTCCATTTTTGGGCAAGTAACTTTCTTTGCCACTGTCGTCGCATATGTGAATAAATTCCTATACAATCTAGGTAGTTCCATCCCTACAATTTCCAAGGGATAAAGGTAAAGGGATCCCTGACCATTAGGTCCAGTTGTGGCCAACTCTGGGGTTGCGGCGTTCATCTTGCTTTATTGGCGAGGGAGCCAGCGTACAGCTTCTGGGTCATGTGGCCAGCATGACTAAGCCGCTTCTGGCGAACCAGAGCAGCGCATGGAAACGCCGTTTACCTTCCCGCTGGAGTGGTACCTATTTATCTACTTGCACTTTGAGGTGCTTTCGAACTGGTCGGCAGGAGCAGGGACCGAGCAACGGGAGCTCACCCCCGTCGCGGGGATTCGAACCGCCGACCTTCTGATCGGCAAGTCCTAGGCTCTGTGGTTTAACCCACAGCGCCACCTGCGTCCCTTCCCAAGGGATAGACTTCTTATAAAGCAGCATTCTCAACCCACAAGCCAGGTCGGTTTCACACTGGGATCTACCTCTGTTTCTGAAAAATCTCACCCCATTGCTCCTTTCACCCAGTGGCTGCTGAGCAGGAACAAGAGCTAGGAAAGGCAATGCAAGATGCCAGATAATCTGGATTCCTTTTGCCTGCTTTATTCCCCGTCTCTGCACGCTGCACCCTCCCATCGAATTGTAAATAATATAGCTCTGGGAGTGAGGGGTTTTCCCCCCTCCTTCTCCCCAGCAGAGACAATTGCAGATTGTCTCCACTGGTGACTGTTGTTAACCGGCGTTTCCCTGCCAGTTGATCAGATACGGGCAGAAACAAATAATGGCGACATGAGCGGCAAGCTTTAAATATCAAAAAGATGCAAATGCTTATGCAAATTAGTCCGAGACCCAGAGGGGAAGTAAGCATTTGTGCAGAGAGAAGTGTGTGTGTGTATTGGTATAAGGAGGGGAAAGGCCATGCGTATTTTGCATGAGTAAAACAGGAAGCTGGTTTTTTACGAGTCAAAACCGGCTGGTGCATCTAGCCCAGTTCTGCCAGGTTTCAGGCAGGAATCTTTCAAAACCTTATGCAAGGATATCAGGGATTGGAAATAGGAACTTCTGCATGCAAAACATGGACACAACTCTCCCAAATGCTAAAATCCTGCCCCTGTTTAGATGCAAAACATTAAAAAAAGTTGAAACAAACAAACAAAAAATTTCCTTCCAGTAGCACCTTAGAGACCAGCTAAGTTTGTTATTGGTATGAGCTTTCGTGTGCATGCACACTTCTTCAGATTAAAAAAATTGTATCAGGTTGAACAGGGGGAAGGAATGCTATGCGAGTGGCTGTTTAACCCTCTCTTTGAAGGCACTGGTCTATTAAAGATTCTCCCCAGTTGGTTTTCTGTCTAAGGAAAGGGCATTGTCCCCCTGTATCTTTTCCCCCTCTCGGGAGAAAATGGCAGCTGAGGAGGAGGATTTTGAACAGACAAATTGGGGGCAAGGGAAATGTTACCCTTGCCTGCCCCTCCTCCAAACATATTGGTTCTCACGTCTACCATCCGTGGCTGCTTTGCATTTAGCAGTGCCTGCTCAGCAAATAAACTACAGTGGTACCTTGGTTCTCAAATGCCTTGGTACTCAAACAGCTTGGAGCCCAAACACTGCAAACCCAGAAGTAAGTATACCGGTTTGCGAACTTTTTTCAGAAGCCGAACATGCTCTGTTTAGAGTGTTACACTTCTGTTTTGAGTGCCACACTTCCGTTTTGAGTGTTACACTAAGGTCTGTCTGTTTTTAAGATTTATTTTGCGTTTTTGTTTTTGTGGCTCTTTTTTGTTTGTTTTTGTGACTGTGTGGAACCCAGTTCAGCTACTGATTGATTGATTGTGTGACTGCAGGACATTGTTTATTGCTTTCATTTTACGGATCAATGGTCTCGTTAGAGAGTAAAACTCGTGTTAAATTGCTGTTTTAGGTGGTATCTGAAGAAGTGTGCATGCACACGAAAGCTTATACCCAGAACAAACTTAGTTGGTCTCTAAGGAGCTACTGGACTATTTTTTAATTTTTTATTTCGACTGCGTCAGACCAACATGGCTACCTATCTGAATATAGAATGCTGTTTTAGGTGTTGTTTCTAAAAGTCTAGAATGGATTAATCCATTTTGCATTACTTTCTATGGGAAAGCGCACCTTGGTTTGGGAATGCTTTTGGTTTTTGAACCGACTTCCGGAACAGATTAAGTTTGAGAACCAAGGTACCACTGTACATGCAACATGTAGTTTGGCCTTTTCACAAGCAAAGGCATTTATAATTTTCCATATATATATATATATATATATATATATAATCCTTATTATGGTCCAGAGACCCAACAAATCGTTACAAAGCAATGCACAATTCAGACAGCCTACCTCCAGGTTAAACAAGCATTTTGCTCAGACTTAAAGATAGGGATCACTGGTTCTTGCAACCACCGATAAAAACTTGACCACTACTAATGTTCTAGCATTTGTCCGGTCTTCCAATAGGAACCTGACATAGTGAGCCTCTGATTTTCCCGGGAAAGGTACCAGCAAGGGTAATATCAGTTCACTTCTGACAGAGCGAATTATAATTAGAAAAGGCTTTGGCTGGCCTGTAAGCTGACTTGTAGATGTGCTGAAATTCGTTTTAACTGTGTTTTTTTATTGTCTTAATTTTTCAAAATCTGGCATTATCGCTGCTTTAATCACAACACGATATTTTGTTAGTGCTGGTTCTAATGTATGTACACGTCCGTTTGGCTTGCTTGTTTTTCCCACGTTGAGCTGGGCTTTGAGACCACAACCTCCTTGCTCAGTACAGACAAGCAGGATCTGGGATCAGAAATGCCCTTTCTCCCCCTTGTCGTCCTACCTGTATCTCCGGGACGATGGGACCTCTCTCTGAGCAGGAGCTGGCGAACGCCGTCAGAGGGGAAGGTGAGACCACAGGATTGGGCCGGGCGAAGCTGCTCAGGTCGCAGCTGGGGATGTCGTTTTCTTCGTGCCTCATGATGATGGTCTCCATGACGAAGAAGCGGTCCCACGGCAGCCAGAGGGTGTGCTCCTGGGTGATGAAAGGCGCCCGCTCGAAGTGCAAGATGATGGAGATGCCGCCATTGGTCACCAGGTCAAAGCTGTCAATGTAAACACAAGAACCAGGCGTTGGAAATCTCTGCAGCTCGACCCTTCACTGAGCTTCTCAGTTCCCGGGTCACGCTGGAAAGTGACCACCGGACGGAACCTAAGAACCAGTCTAATTTAAGCGGTGTACACAAGGAGCATTTTGTTATAGAATCAATGGAAATGACCGTACTTTTCAGTGTATAAGACTAGGGTTTTTCTCTCTAAAAATTATGCTTAAAAGTGGGGGCCATCTTATACGTGGATAGTGCTTAATGAGGACAGTTGGCCTTGGTGAAGATTTGATGTTTTCACCCCCCAAAAGGTTTTTGATTTGAGTTTCTACTGAAATGAGGCTGCATTTTAATGTTGTATTTTAATCTTGTTTTTAAGTTGTATTTTAATCAGTTGTTTTTATACCTGGTGTTAGCCGCCCTGAGCCCGGTCTTGACTGGGGAGAACGGGGTATAAATAAAAATTATTATTATTATTATTATTATTATTATTATTATTATTATTATTATTATTAGCTACTGCTGTCAGCGGGCATTGTGCATATTATTGGTTGCTGCATCAATGGGTGGTGTTGATTGGCAGCTGTTGGGCGGGTGATTGGGAGCTTCTGCTGGCGATGTAACAGACAAGAGGTGGATTTTTGCGGTGCATGAGCAGTTTTCAGCAGTCCCCCAAAAATTCAACAACTCTGGGCAATCCTCTGCAAAAAAAAACCATCAACTCTAGGCAACCTGCCGCAAAAAAGTGCCATCTCCCCCCATTTTCTTAAATTTGAGTCCCCCCAAATAGGGGGCATCTTATACATGGAAAAATATGGTACTTGTTATTTTTTGGTCTGCACACAATCCAGATCTATGGTGTCATGTACTGAGGTTCTCACTCTGGGCCAGCAGGGGGATAACTGTAGATAGTTTTCACTCAGGTCCACATATGCAAATAGGGGGTTGAAAGTGACGTTCAGTGATTGGCTAGTTACAGAAAGTGGTTACTGTTGCGTTCTAGTGGAGCTCTATATAAGCAGGCTGGCCGAACCCTTCAGTTCAGTTCAGTTCTGGCCTGTGAATAAACGAGAGCTGTTTTGAAGAATCACTGTGTCGTCTGATATGTCCACCTACAACTTAACATATAGAGTATTCTTTGCCCCTGAAAAGCACTTCCTGAGAAACCGGCTTCGTTCCGAAAAGAAACACTCGTTGCAGATTGATTCTGCGTTCCCCCACAGCGTGTCAGCTTGACAACGAATGAAAGCAGACATAGGGGGTCTCAACAACGTATTCACACCTACTCAATGGTGCTGTGGGTGGGCATACACCTAGGCTGAAACCACCAAGATTGCTGGGCGATATAAAGAAGACGCTATGGGGAAAAAAATGAGTTTTTCAGAGGTGAATATTCCCTTGAATTATATGCCCATTGTATGGAAATTGACAACAGGACAGTGAAAATAGATTCTATCTGCCCTAATGGTGGCTGAGAGACTGATGCTGATGAACTGGAAGAACAGAGATACGATTCTCCTTAATCAAAGGCTTGACAACACAGCAACATTGGCAACTTATGAATGGACAGCTTATTGACGCAGACTTTCTTTGGATGAATACAATGATACCTGGAATGAGCTTACGAAGAATATATTATATGTGTTTTAGGATAATAAGAATATACATACCTGTAACTGTTTATTTAACTTATATGCAGAATTCATCATGCGAAAGGCTGGGCTGGATGAATCCCAAACTGGAATTAAGATTACCGGAAGAAATATCAACAACCTCAGATATGCAGAGGACACAACCTTGATGGCAGAAAGTGAGGAGGAATTAAAGAACCTTTTAATGAGGGTGAAAGAGGAGAGTGCAAAATATGGTCTGAAGCTCAACATCAAAAAAACGAAGATCATGGCCACTGGTCCCATCACCTCCTGGCAAATAGAAGGAGAGGAAATGGAGGCAGTGAGAGATTTTACTTTCTTGGGCTCCATGATCACTGCAGATGGTGACAGCAGTCACAAATTAAAAGACACCTGCTTCTTGGGAGAAAAGCAATGACAAACCTAGACAGCATCTTAAAAAGCAGAGACATGCTGACAACAAAGGTCCGTATAGTTAAAGCCATGGTTCTCCCAGTAGTGATGTATGGAAGTGAGAGCTGGACCATCAAGAAGGCTGATCGCCAAAGAATGGATGCTTTTGAATTATGGTGCTGGAGAAGACTCTTGAGAGTCCCATGGACTGCAAGAAGATCAAACCTCTCCATTCTTAAGGAAATCAGCCCTGAGTGCTCACTGAAAGGACAGATCGTGAAGCTGAGGCTCCAATACTTTGGCCACCTCATGAGAAGAGAAGACTCCCTGGAAAAGACCCTGATGTTGGGAAAGATGGAGGGCACAAGGAGAAGGGGACGGCAGAGGACGAGGTGGCTGGACAGTGTTCTCGAAGCTACTAAAATGAGTTTGACCAAACTGCGGGAGGCAGTGGAAGACAGGAGTGCCTGGCGTGCTCTGGTCCACGAGGTCATGAAGAGTTGGACACGACTAAACGATTAAACAACAGCTTCCAGATCACACCAAACAGGTGGTCTGTCTGGTAGTTTGATGCTAGCAGGAGAATCTGAGAAAGGCGTTTGTCTGCTGGGATAACTCAGCCAAGAGAGCATGAGGCTCTTAATTTCAGGGTCGTGGCTCCGAGCCCTACAAAGGATTTCTGCATTGCAGGGGGTTGAAGTAGACTCCAACTCTACAATTCTATGATTCTATGATCTTTGTGCCATAGATACACATTTCGCATTGCATAGCCCACGGAGCTTGAAATCTATAGTTCAGCGCATGGGAGGGTGTTGTTGAGTTGTAGAGTCAGGGGGCGGAGGACCTAGAGGGTCATCTAGACCCACAAGTTCTTTTCTCACATGGTCTTTTTATAAATGAAATTATTCTAATAAAATATCAATAAAAATAAAAAAGATTGCAACCACCGCTTCTTTCTTTATGCACCTGGGGCAAGTGCAGGATAACCCCATGAAGAGGACAATAAAATAACTACACCCATCCTTGGTTGATGGCAGTCTAGAATGCAAACAGTATAGTAAGGATAGGCCTAAACAGTTCCACATTGGGGAACCCACACTTTTGTGCTTTGAATGGGTTAGTGTGTACAGCCCTGGAGACAAAACCTGGAATCATCCCAAATGCGTGCTTTAGAGAGGACAGATTTTTTTTTTTTTGCCATGAAGTGATAATAAAATGCTTCCATTTTTAAAAACCTCTTTATTTATATATATAAACGAAGTGAGATGTTTATTCTGCAATTCAAATAGAGACATCAAAAACTCTGGCCGCTCGCTTTTAAAAGCCTCCATTTGTTGCTTGCCAGCGAAATGAAGAGCATTTAAGTCTTGATGAGGGCATTTTTAACAGCTAATTAGCATTTGGCAAAGCCTGGAAAGCAGCCTGGGGCTGAGTATGAAATGTGGGGAGGGGGAGCAACTACAAAAAGGACTGGGGTTGTTTTCCTTTTAAATACTAAAAATAAAAAGGAGTTCAACAAGCGGCTGGAAAAAGAAGGGTCGTTTATAAATGAAAACATCTCTTCTTTGCCTCACTGGCGAGGGGAGTTGCTTGGAACAGTGAACTCTAATGAGCTTTAGAACTGTGCTTCCTTTTGGCACAAGCGTGAAACTGGGGAAAAAAGGGAAGGAATCGATCTCAAGCAGGCGAGGTAAACACAGAGGCGACATTGTTGTTGCGGGAGATGCAGCTAGTCATCAGCTCCTGCCTTCGCCTTGAAGTTACCTTGATGAGACCAAGAAGCGATGAAGGAAAGAGAATGAGAGATAAGACCCAAGCCGGTGGAATCAAAACGAAAACCGCCAGCAAAACTCTCCTCTTATCAAGAAGCATCAAAGCGTTCTCTCTGACAAGGGCCGCCGATGATGCCTTGGCCTTTACGAAAGCTCTTTCAGAAGTGTGGGGTCTGCAGTCCTACCTAGTCAATGGCTCAAAGCGAGAATTTTGCTGTTGAAAAAAGAAGAGCAGGTTTTACAGCATGGCCCTGCGAACTTTTCCACTGAGGTGGAAATGCACGCAGCCTTAGCGGGGCTCTCCCCTGTCCCCTTGGAATGCCCCGCTCCTCTATTCTCCTGGCACGGCTAGGACTCAGCCACAGCACTGGAAAACAGCCGCAACTCCAACGAGGTTTCCAATGTTTCAATGCAATATGCACCTGAGATGCTTAGAGGACACTGTGCGCTGTGCACTAAGGCGGCTAAAACCAGTGTCAACTAAGGCGGCTAAAACCAGAGGAACGGCACGCTGGTGTCAGGAGTTCAGCCTACACTCGAGTAGGATCCTGGCAGAGACACATGCCCGACTGGCATGTTCTCTCCCTCCTGGTCTTTTTTCCGGGAGCTTCAAAAGCTTTCTCCAGCCCAAACATCACAGCGACCGATGCCAACCGGCACACTTAGGGATCCGCAGAGTTTGCACAGCATTGCGTAACAGACCTCAGAAACTCGGTATTTTGGCTAATCTACTTTATTTACATATAAACACACACAGAGCACTGCAACATGGCTCCTTCTCTCTCTAGCATCAAGACAGCAAAGAGAAAAAGAACAAAGGACAATAGTCCCACTTCACCGAACACAGTAACACAAACATCCTGTCTCTGTCACTTCCCACTCTGTGGAGTCAAAACATACACCGTCATGGGAAAGACAACAATCCCATGACAGCAATCATGGAGCAGGAATTCTAACAGCCGGAAGCTGCCTCATATTGACACAGACTGCTGGTTCCTGTAGCTCGGCATCATCTACAAGGACTGCAACCATCTCTCGGGGGGTTCAGAGAGGAGTTTACCTGGGGAATGTGCCAGGGGCCTTCTGCAAACAAAGCAGATGCAGTACCACTGAATCATGACCCTTATTCATCGAGGCAGCTGCACAAACCACAAAAGATCGCCATTATTACAAGTCAAAGGCCTTCCGTTGAATTTTCTGGAATTTGGCTGGTTTGGTCATTTACTGCCTACACTAAGGCCTTCCATGTATTGTTGGATTCCATTTCCCACCAGCTCCAGCTTCCTTGGAGGTTTCTAAGCAGAGGTTGGATGACTGTCTTTAGGTTAGATTCCTGCATTGCAGGGGGTTAGATTAGGAGACACTCTGGGTTTCTTTCCAACTCTATGATTCTATGCACGGTGACCAATCCCTACTTTTCTCGCTGTAGTTTAAGCCAATTCTTTCCCTTCTTTGCTGTGCCTTCTTTCATTCAGAATAGCCTGGTGGGCTCAGAGGCAATACCCTGTGGTGGGAAGTGCATTTATCTGGCTACCACTAAGTAATGAATCAGGCGGGAAGTATTGTCTATTTTCCCCACCCCAACAACAACAACAACAAATATTATTATTATTTATACGCCACCTATCTGGCTGGATTTCCCCAGCCACTATGGGCAGCTCGCAACAGAATAATAATAATAATAATAAAGTGATAAAACATCAGACATTAAAAACTTCCCTAAACAGGGCTGCCTTTAGATGTCTTCTAAAAGTCTGATAGTTGTTAATTTCCTTGACATCTGATGGGAGGGTGTTCCACAGGGCAGGTGCCACTACCAAGAAGGCCCTCTCCCTGGTTCCCTGTATCTTCACTTCTCACAGTGAGGGAACTGCCTTCAGAAGGCCCTCAGAGCTGGACCTCAGTGTCCGGGCTGGACGATGGGGGTGGAGATGCTCCTTCAGGTATACTGGGCCGAGGCCATTTAGGGCTTTCAAGGTCAGCACCAACACTTTGAATTATGCCCGGAAATGTACTGAGAGCCAATGCAGGTCTTTCAGGACCAGTGTTATATGGTCTTGCAACCGCTCCCTGTCACCAGTCTAGCTGCCGCATTCTGGATTAGTTGTAGTTTCCAGGTCACCTTTAAGGTACTATCAGGAGTAGCAGCTCTCCTTAGAAGTTGGAAGGTTCAAACTTCCCCACCTAATTTGCAGCCTGCTTATTTATTAGTGCCAGTCCAGACCCAGCAAGGAACGAAAGGAATCTGCAAGCACCCTATGAAACAGACAAGCTGATGTTCACACTAAAGCCTCTGCATTGAAGCCAGCCTTGCACTTCACACAATGAAAAGGCAGAAAGGGGCCCACATACGTACCTGCCATCCTGCCTGCTGATAGTGTAGCCGAAAAGAGGATTGTTGACAAAGCTGATATTCACGCCGACGAGTGGGGTCCCGTCCGATGTCATCACCTGTCCACGAATCACACAAGGGTGGCTGCAGGGAGGAGAGAAAGCACAAGAAGCTTATTTCTTAATCCTGTCCTCTGCTGTATGTTGAAGAAAAACCATATGAAAACGATGTACCGTTGGTACCTAACTCCTACTAAATTAGCAAAAATGTATAGAAGAGCTACAAATATTTGTTGGAAGTGTAAAGAAAAAGAAGGCACATTCTGTATGGTGAGAGCCAGTATGGTGTAGTGGTTAAGAGCGGTAGTCTCGTAATCTGGTGAACTGGGTTCGCTTCCCTGCTCCTCCACATGCAGCTGCTGGGTGACCTTGGGCCAGTCACACTTCTTTGAAGTCTCTCAGCCCCACTCACCTCACAGAGCGTTTGTTGTGGGGGAGGAAGGGAAAGGAGAATGTTGGCCGCTTTGAGACTCCTTAAAGGGAGTGAAAGGCTGGATATCAAATCCAAACTCTTCTTCTTCTTCATGTGGTGGGCGTGCAAGAGAACAAAAGCATACCAGATGGAGCTGGTAGACAGCCGCCCTGGACTCAGAATTAACCTGCCCCTCCATGGACAGCTGTGAGTCCAGAATGACTCCCAGGCTGCGCACCTGGTCCTTCAGGGGCACAGCTACCCCATTCAGGACCAGGTAGTCCTCCATACCAGCCTGCCCCCTGTCCCCCAAGAACAGTACTTCTGTCTTGTCAGGATTCAACCTTAATCCCTGGAAGGGGCAGCAGAAGAAGGGAAGAGTGCTTCCTTCCTTCCTTCTCAGATTGGCTTGTTGAGCCGAGGGCTTCTTGATGTGAGAAGGGATGATCTCCGAGAAATGTGGCAACCATGATTCTTCAGTCTCAACTGGGCATTACTCTATTTTTCCCAATTACTCCCTAGTCTCTGCATTTATAACTGCTTTGATTTCCCCGCTGCAGATCTGTTAGCAGCTGATTAAAGCCTGATCTCTGCCACTGGTTATTCCTAGAATATCTAATCCCGCTCAGACCATTTTCTCCTCCTCCTCCAAAGAAAAGCCTCTCTCTGATCTTGTTCTCTGCCGGTCTGAGTTGCAGCCTAGAGAGTGGCAGCCATGCCGTAGCCTTTTCATCTCATCTGCCTCTTTTATCTCAGGCCCCATCTGCGAATGATACAGTTAAAGGAGTGACAGAGCACTTTAAACCATTGTCGCTTCCCCCAGAGAATTCTGGGAACTGTAGTTTGTTAGAGAGCTCTCTGCTCTCCTCTAGCAAGAGGGATCGATTGTTAAAACACTCTGGGAATTGCAGATCTGGGAGGGGAATAGGGCTCTCAACATCTCTCAGCATCCGTATTGACCTACAGTTCCCAGAATTATTTGGGGAGAAGCCATGACTGTTTATAAAGTGGTCTCATACCCCTTGTGCGGTTGCAGAAGGGGCCTCAGATTCAACCAAACATTTATCCTCCTTCTACCGCAAGCCAGCTATTTTTTATCATTTGCATGTCATAGGTTTGTTTGCTGTTCAAGTAACTAATACAGCAGAAGATTGATTTACATGACTGGATGTGAGTTTAGCTGGAGGGATACACACTCAGCCTAATAATATAATATGTGTTGAAGTCAGAATAAAACCATAACTTGAGGCACTTTCTGAGACGCATTGGCTTATGGAGCTGGCATGAGAAATAAGGTAAGAGGTTGCTGAGTTTGGGGTATTTCCACACAAAGACATATATGAAGGCTCTGAGGTTTTTGAACCTCTGGGAAGACTATTCCCAGCTGAGGCTTGGCTGGTGGCAGAACCTTGAGGTGATAGCAGTCCCAAGGTGGTGGAACATTATAAACTCCCTGCATCAGCACAGAATCACACATTTGTAGAGCTGGAAGGGACCCCGTGGGTCATCTAGTCCAGGGTTTAGCAAACGTTTTCAGCATGGGGCCAGTCCACTGTCCCCCAGACCTTGTGGGGGGCCAGATTATATTTTTTGGGGAAATGGAACAAATTCCTATGCCCCACAAATAACCCAGAGATGCATTTTAAATAAAAGGACACATTCTACTCATGTAAAAACACACTGATTCTCAGACCATCTGTGGGCTGGATTTAGAAGGTGACTGGGCTGGATCCAGCCCCTGGGTCTTAGTTTGCCTACCCATGGTCTAGTCCAGGGGTCAGCAAACTTTTTCAGCGGGGGGCTGGTCCCCTGCTCCTCAGACCTTGTGGGGGGCCGGACTATATTTTGGGGGTGGTGGTGAATGAATTCCTATGCCCCACAAATAAGCCAGAGATGCATTTTAAATAAAAGCACACATTCTACTCATGTAAAAAACACCAGGCAAGCCCCACAAATAAGCCAGAGATGCATTTTAAATAAAAGCACACATTCCACTCATGTAAAAAACACCAGGCAGGCCCCACAAATAACCCAGAGATGCATTTTAAATAAAAGGACATATTCTTCTCATGTAAAAACACGCTGATTCCCAGACCGTCCATGGGCTGGCTGCACTTGGCTGAAGGGAGCCCAAGGAAGAATGGGTGGGTGAAAAATGAAGAAGAGGTTTAAGTCCTACACTTTGCCTGATGAGATTTCTTTTCTCCCCCCCCCCTTTTCTATTTCCCCCAAGTGATAAAAGTTACCCCGTTTGGGAAAAGCAATTAACGCCGTGCCTTGTCAGCACCTGGCCTCTACTGGGTCAACACGTCCTTTCTGGAGGCGAGACCGCCTCTCCCACAATGCACCAAGCCCCACAGGAACCTGGTTAATGCTAATTTAGTCAGTCGTTTCCTTCAGAAGACCTTGGTCTAAATGCAATTACACTGCAAACAAGCTAACTGGTACTGCAAAAGACCCTCTCCCTCTCTCTGCTCTGCCGAGGGAAGTCTTTCGATGTATGTACATAAAATTACCTCTCCTGTTAATAGGAGGAGATCTCTTTCCATCAGTCTTGCCTTGCCAAGATGGAATGCATATTCGGTAATTTAGCAACACTTATTTCCACCCCCCCATAGACGAAGCCTCAGCAATCTGATGAATTATTAACATATTTCCTCTTATGAATTTGCTTGCCTTTTAAAGTTATTTTGGAAATTGTTTTGATGCTCTCTTTTCACTGAAAACAGCTATTTAGTCAGCATTTTTAATTAGTCCTTCCCAAAGGGGCCTTTTCCACTAGTTTTTTTTTTTGTTTAAATGACCTTTTGGGGTTTCTTAATATTTTGGGAATGATAATTCATCACTGGATTTCAAGAAAGCAGACGGCAATTTAGGCATGCGGTAATTTCGGCCTGTCATATTATTAAGTAATGCATAATTCACCGGGAGATTAAAGTTAATGTTTCTGTTTTCCCTTAGGTGAAATGGGAAAGTTCTACTCAGAGCAAAGGCAGTGCTGGGGTTCATGGTCCATACACAGCCAAGGAAATAAAACGGCCTGATTCTGCAACATGTCTCATGCAATCACTCCTAAACATTAATTTACCTTGTTGTCTAGGAAATAACAGAAAGACAAGAAGGGAAAAGTCACTGAAGTGACACCCAATCCCATAAGCACTACACTTTCCCTTTTCCTGTGAAAGGGTTGCCCATGTTTAAATGCAAGTGTAATATGTAAAATGCTATATAAACACCAGCAATTGGGAAACACTGGCCTGTGGGTGCTGCAATTGGAGAACAGCCTTTACCAAGGGTGTCATGGGCTTTGAAGACAGCTGAACTCAGGGAGAAAGGGAGAAACGTGCTAAGAGGAAGGCCCACTTGGCAAACCCTGACCATGATCAACTCCCACCCAGAAACCAATGTCCACACTGTGAAAGGACATGTGGCTCCAGAATTGGCCTCCACAGTCACTTAAGTACTCACTGTTTCCTAAAAATATGAATAAACATACAAATTGATCTTGCCACCCAAGAGGCTTCCTTTCCTCCTTGTCTGGTTGTTTTTATTTATTTGAGTGGTTTTCTCTTACATTTTAGTGCGGGTGGCGCTGTGGTCTAAACCACTGAGTCTCTTGGGCTTGCAGATTGGAAGGTCGGCGGTTCGAATCTCTGCGACGGGGCGAGCTCCCATTGCCTGGTCCCAGCTCCTGCCAACCTAGTTAGTTCGAAAGCACGCCAGCGCAAGTAGCTAAATAGGTGCCGCTGTGGCGGGAAGGTAAATAGCATTTCCATCCGCTCTGGTTCCCGTCATAGTGTTCCGTTGCGCCAGAAGCGGTTTAGTCTTGCTGGCCACATGACCCACATGACGCCGGCTCCCTCAGCCAGAAAATGAGGTGAGCACTGCATACCCATAGTCATCTTTGATAGAACTTAACCATCCAGGGGTCCTTTACCTTTTACCTTTTATATCCTGATTGTCCGTATAGTTAAAGCTATGATTTTCCCAAGTAGTGATGTATGGAAGTAAGAGCTGGACCATCAAGAAGGCTGATCGCCGAAGAATGGATGCTTTTGAATTCTGGTGCTGGAGGAGACTCTTGAGGGTCCCATGGACTGCAAGAAGATCAGACCTATCCATTCTGAAGGAAATCAGCCCTGAGTGCTCACTGGAAGGACAGATCGTGAAGCTGAGGCTCCAATACTTTGGCCACCTCATGAGAAGAGAAGACTCTCTGGGAAAGACCCTGATGTTGGGAAAGATGGAGGGCACAAGGAGAAGGGGAGGACGGAGGACGAGATGGTTGGACCGTGTTCTCGAAGCTACCTGTGTGAGTTTGACCAAACTGCGGGAGGCAGTGGAAGACAGGAGTGCCTGGCGTGCTCTGGTCCATGGGGTCATGAAGAGTTGTACATGACTAAACAACTAAACAACAACATCCTGATTGTATTCTGTCAAGAAACCCAAAGTGGCTGGCCAAGACATGGACCAGACCCAAAGCCTGAGTGAAGTGCTGGACTCATTATGCCTTCAGGCCATACTGATGTTGTCTATGGGCCATGATGGTTATGCTCTGCATCCCTGTCATTTCTGAACGACAGTTGCTGCAAAGCACAGGGGAAGAGGGTCCTCCTTGTGGGTTTGCCACAGGCCTTTGGGTGGCCACTGCGAGGACAGGTACGTAGCTTGGGGGTACTCCAGGATCCTCTGCTGTCGCTTGAGGCTCAGGTGGACTTGGGGGCTCTGAGTCTCTTCCATCAGCTTAAGCTGGTACCCCATCTGGACAGGGATAGCCCAACGTTTTGTCTTTGCTCTGGTAACATCTAGGTTGGATTACGGCAATGCGTTCTCCATAGGACTGCATCTGAAG
Organism: Podarcis gaigeae; assembly: GCF_964106915.1. NCBI lineage: Eukaryota > Metazoa > Chordata > Lepidosauria > Squamata > Lacertidae > Podarcis > Podarcis gaigeae. Next base: position 97,491,257 of record NC_139677.1, on the reverse strand, counting down.
ACGGTTCGGAAACTTCAGCCAGTGATGAATTTGGAAGCCACATTGCTCACCAGGAGAAGACAGTTTGAGTATGTTACACCAATCACGGCCTGACTTCACTGGCTGCCAATTAGTTTCCAGGCCCAATCCAAAGTGCTGGTTCCGACCTATAAAGCCTTAAACGGCTCAGGACTGCAATACCTCAAGGACTGCCTCTCTTCATATGAACCGACCCGGACCCTGAGATCATCCTCTGTGGCCCTACTTTGTGTGCCTCCTCCACAAGAGACCTGGAGGGTGGCAACACGAGAATGGGGCCTTTTCTGCAGGGGCTCCCCATCTGTGGGTAGTGGTTAAGAGCGGTAGTCTCGTAATCTGGTGAACCGGGTTCGCTTCCCCGCTCCTCCACATGCAGCTGCTGGGTGACCTTGGGCTAGTCACACTTCTCTGAAGTCTCTCAGCCCCACTCACCTCACAGAGTGTTTGTTGTGGGGGAGGAAGGGAAGGAGAACGTTAGCCGCTTTGAGACTCCTTAGGGTAGTGATAAAGCGGGATATCAAATCCAAACTCCTCCTCTTCCTCCTCCTCTTCTTCTTCTTCCCCCAGGGAGGCTCACCTAGCACCTTCATTGCACACCTTTAGACGCCAGGCAAAAACGTTCCTCTTCAACCAAGCCTTTAGCTGATTAACATTCAATGCCCTTTTAAAATGTGCTTGTCGGAAAGAGCAGGGATATTGTTTTGCTGTTTTGTTTTACTGATTTACTTGTATTTATGGGACGCGGGTGGTGCTGTGGGTTAAACCACTGAGCCTAGGACTTGCCGATCAGAAGGTCGGCGGTTCGAATCCCCACGACGGGGTGAGCTCCCATTGCTCAGTCCCAGCTCCTGCCAACCTAACAGTTTGAAAACACGCCAAAGTGCAAGTAGATAAATAGGTAGCGCTCCAGCGGGAAGGTAAACGGCGTTTCCGTGCGCTGCTCTGGTTCTCCAGAAGCGGCTTAGTCATGCTGGCCACATGACCCGGAAGCTGTATGCTGGCTCCCTCGGCCAATAAAGCGAGATGAGCGCTGCAACCCCAGAGTTGGTCACGACTGGACCTAATGGTCAGGGGTCCCTTTACCTTTGCCTATCGTGTATTTTATTCTGTGAATTGCCCTGGGATCTTATGATGAAGGGCAGTAAATGAATGAATGAATGAATGAATGCATGCATGCTGGACCAGATGAGCCACTGGCCTGATCCTGCATTAGGCTCATGGTCTTACATACCCAGTTATAACAGGTTTAGGTGTGAGCTCCAGTTGCTCGATCCTACTGCTGCTCATAATTGCCACCGTTCTTGACTGCGCCTCTGGCAGAAATTAACTCCACCGTTGGCTCACAGCTGCTTAAAAGCATTATAACTACAGGAGCGGAGGGAGAAAGGTATACGCACACAAGGCCTAAATAGTTTTCAAGAGTTTGTTTCTGTGTTTGTTTGTGCCCCCCTTCCCAAGTGTTAAATAAGAATTTAAAAGACATTACAGGAGATTGCTGGCAAGGGAAGCTGGAAATGCAAAAAGTAGCCATCCAGAAATGCTTATTACGCCACCTGTGTACGTCTGCAAGGGAGTTCTTAGAAGGAGCTGGCAGTCGGGAGACAAAACAAGCAATTAAGCTCAGCAGAAAAGCCCGGCAACAAACACAGAGCCAGGCAGCGACTGTCAGGCTGAGTGTGGGGACACCGCAAGCCTTGACGAGAGACCCAGAAGCTGCCTCGGGGTTTCATCAAGTGACATTGACAGGTGACAGGTCCCAGGCAGCCATTTGCTGAGGAACTGGCAGAGTGCAAGATGGCGGAAAGGAAGAAGAGTCACAAAATGTGTAACCAAACTGGAATTAAAAATGACAACAGCATGGGTATTTTGCAAAAAACAAACAAACCCAGGATCATTCTACTACCACGATTTGTAATATGGATCAACCTTTCCCCTGAGACCTGCTCTGGAGACCTTGCCTCTTGGTTCAACATTCAGGTTGCTTAGATTGGTGGGCACCAGACCAGGGGTCCTGGTCCATGGTGATGCCGCCACCAAGGAAAGGTGATGTCCAAGCAAGGTGGAGATAAGAGTAGGCCAGGGAACTGATGGAAGATGAGGTCAGAACTGTGGATGAGGAGCAAGGTATCAGTTCAGGACCATGGCCAGCGCCTTCAACACTATCAGGGAGCAATTGACAGAGCCTTAGGTCGTTGAGATGGAAGCCAATTCCAGCCTTTTTCTAGGCAGTGGGGTTTCAGATTGTGGGGATTGCTTTGGAATAAGCTCTCCTGATCCTCCATGGAGCTTGTAGTCCAGTCACTGGAGTCCAGTGGCAGAGATGTCTCAGGGTTCAGGGCATGGGATGTGGGCTCTAGCAGTTTCCCATGAGAAGGACTGGGCAAGTGATTAATCTCCTCTCCATCTGAAGATTCCTGGTCCAGAGCCATGACAACAGGGTCTTTTTACTGGTTGCCCCTAGTTTGTATTAATCCCTCCCAAAAGATGTGGGATAGGCCCTTTCTGTGGCAACCTTCAAGAAGCTGTGATGATTTTTACCAGTTGTTCCCTTTGGCTTTTGCCCAAGATTACGCTATCAAGGTCACTGGGCTTATTTTATTTTAGATCACCGGGTTTAGACTGTTGGTTATTGGATTCCAGAATTATATTTATGCCGAGTTGACAAACGTTTTAAGCGATACCCAATTTGCATTCACTGCTCACTGGCTTTCTGACATTTTGTTAGCAATTTGTTTTTAATTACACTATATCATTGCAGCTTGTAAGTTGCCCAGAGAGAATATTTGTTCTGAAAGGAGCCCCCAAAATCCTTTGAACAAATTAACGAACAACCTGGAGAAGATTGGAAGCGTGCAAAAAAAAGGGGGATAACTCTCTCACGCTGGCCCTGGCTTTCTTCGGAAGCTCAACCAAGAATTAAGGGCTGATCAGGTTGTGGGTCCTTCATCAATTTTGGGATGCCAGCAAACACATGACCCCATGACCCTCTGGAATCAGCCTTGGTGGCAGAAGTGATGGAGACAGGGAGGAGTTAGGAGAGCAGCTACCACTTTCACAAATGATGGGAGTTATCGCTCTTCCACCGGCTACAGCCGACTGTCACAAATCCCAATTCTCCCCTTCTTGTCTTAGTAACGGTGGGGCTTTTGACAACTGAAGAGAGAACGCAGATCAAGGAGATGGAAGGGTGCTATTTTTGATACTTTCCCCACCACCTCAAGAGACTGCCAGTGATTAAGGAAGTTTCAACACAGGGAAGAGAAAGAAATGGACAGGTGCTGCTGGCTGTCTGTCAATCAGACCGACAGGCAAGGGAAGCATTTTCCCCTTCTCTCTCTCTCTCTCTCTCTCTCTCTCTCTCTCTCTCTCTCTCTAGCTTCTACAGTGCTGTTATATTGCCTGTTTTATAACTATTGGTCAGAACTGTTCTATGAAACCAGGAATGGTTGCAAAACAAAACAAAGAGCTGTGTTCTTTATTTATTTCATTTCTAATAATAATAATAATAATAATAATAATAATAATAATAATAATAATAATAATAATAATAATAATTTATTTATACCCCGCCCATCTGGCTGGGTTTCCCCAGCCACTCTGGGTGGCTTCCAACAGAATATTAAAATACAATAGTCTCTTAAACATTAAAAGCTTCCCTAAACAGGGCTGCTTTCAGATGTCTTCTAAAAGTCTGGTAGTTGTTTTTCTCTTTGACATCTGGTGGGAGGACGTTCCACAGGGCGGGTGCTACTACCGAGAAGGCCCTCTGCCTGGTTCCCTGTAACTTGGCTTCTCACAGTGAGGGAACCGTCAGAAGGCCCTCGGCGCTGGACCTCAGTGTCCGGGCAGAACAATGGGGGAGGAGACGCTCCTTCAGATATACTGGGCCGAGGCCGTTTAGGGCTTTCAAGGTCAGCACCAACACTTTGAATTGTGCTCGGAAACGTACTGGGAGCCAATGTAGGCCTTTCAAGACCGGTGTTATGTAGTCTCGGAGGCCGCTCCCAGTCACCACTCTAGCTGCTGCATTCTGGATTAGTTGTAGTTTCTGGCTCACCTTCAAAGGTAGCCCCACATAGCGCTTGATTGGTAAAAAACCACAAAACTCACACACCCTTCAGAGCAGCCTGCAAAACAATAAAACACGGGGGGGGGGGATTGCAGCAATACTTGTTAAAGTTAAAATACTAAAACAGCTTGGGAAAGAGGAGACAAGAGGAGAGATGATATCCGTCTTCAAATAGCTCAAGGGGTATCACATGGAAGATGGGGCAAGCTTGTTTTCTTCTGCTTTGGAGGGTGGGACTCGAACTCATGGCTTCAAGCTACAAGAAAGAAGATTCCGACTCAACATCAGGGAGAACTTTCCGACATTAAGAGCTGTTCGACCGTGGAAAGGAAGGTTGTGGACGTTCTATCCTTGGAGGTTTTTAAGCAGGGGTTGCATGGCCATCTGTCATGGATGCTTTAGCTGAGAGAACTGCATTGCAGGGGGTTGGACTAGATGATCCTTTGGATCCCTTCCAACAATTCCGTGATTCTATGGTTCTTGATTGAAATTCGCACCAACTTCCTAAGCACTTGGGTTGGCTTCTCTAAACAAGAATGTTTTAGCAGCTGCCGAATAGAATACAGTGAAGGCACTTGTCAAGAGGCAGGGAGTTCCAAAGTGTAGGACCTGCCACATGAAATGATTGAGTTCTTGCAAACAGGTATTATGTGGCACTTGTGGAAATGCCAGTTCTGCAGAAGAAAGTGGTTGAGTGGGCACATTTTGGGCAATCCGATCTCATAGGTAAGCTGGTCCCATGTAAGGGGCTATATACTAATAGTATATGAGTAGCTTGGCCCAGTAATCTTATTATGATTTCAAAATCAGATTCTGATTTTAGGTTGCATGCTGTTCCTTGGGACCGGGAGCTCATTCCTCCTGGAATACTCCAAATGCCTTAGATTTTGTTGCATGCACTGATTCGGCCGATTCTTGACGTCCCCACTGTTCCATCTCAAATTGGTAAATTGTAATCGAGGAATTCTTCATGTCCTTCAGTCCAGAGTTCTTTCCCTTCCAGAGGAAACTGAGCTTACTCAGGCCGCCCTGAGCTTTCCGTGGCTCAGCAAAAGGGGGATCAAACTGGGAGGGCTCAACTTTGGGTGACGAGACGTTAAGTAAAACAAGCTGTTCTGGTTCCTCCTGAATGCTCCTAGGTTTCTGGGAAAAACGTGATCTCTAGTTGTTAAGGGATTCAATTAGGCAGAAAGCAATGGAGAGAAAACTGGAAATTCACTGGGAAGTAATAAAATAGACAGGCAAAAGCCTTGTGTGTTCCTTGGCTTAAAAGACACAGATGTCATCCTTGCTCTGAGGCCGACGAGAGGAAGAGGCTGAAATGTTATTTAAGCTGCCAAGTTTGGTCATGGCTGGGACTCATGTGTGCTAAGAACATAATAAGAGCCTGCTGGATCAGTCCAGAGTCCATCTACTGTCACAGTGGCCAAACAAATGTCTGTGGGAGACCAGCAAGCAGGATACAAGTGTCAGGAGTTCAGCCTACACTCTAGTCGGACCCTGGTAGAGACACATGCCCGACTGGTCAATCATTCGGGAGCTTCATAAGCTTTCTTCAGCCCAAACATCACAGCGACCGATGCCAACTGACACTTAGGGATTCTCAGAGTCTTCGCAACTTGCGCGTGACAGACCTCAGCAACTCAGCATTTTGGCTAATCGACTTTATTTACATATAAACACACACGGAGCACTGCAACATGGCTCCCTCTCTCTCTAGCATCAGACAGCAAAGTGAAAAAGAACAAAGAACAATAGCTTCACGGGACACAGTAACACAAACATCCTGTCTCCATCACTTCCCACTCTGTGGAGTCAAAACATAAACCGTCATCTGAAAGACAACAATCCCATGACTGGAATCGTGGAGCAGGAATTCTAACAATGAGCACCAAAGCACCATCTCCCCCTGTGGTCTTCAGCGACTGGTATTCAGAAGCATGGCTATCTCCAAAGGAAGAAAGGGAAAGGCAAGCAGGGTGCCCTGAACCAACCAGGAACAACCTGAACCGACTGGACTGTAGGAGAAGGGACAGGGAAGGGTCTATCCAGCTAGAGTCCTAGGGGAAGAGCCTGGAATGGCTATGCTAGCAAGAATGGAAGATGCAACTTATGTGGCTCAATGCCTGCATAAAATATCCCTGGGGTGTTAAAAGATACAGCTTAGAGCTCCCCTTGCAAGGGAACAGCAGTTGCTCAATTATCTGGTGCAAGTCAGGGGTACCACCTGGGAGGGGGCTGTGCTCTTTGCCCCCCCCAAATATTTATTTGACCAATGTTCAGGGGGCGGATGAGGCAAGGTTTCCATGGCTTCTTCTCCTCTTCCTGCTGCAGCTGCTGGGAATGAAACCTTGGCTCTTCCCAATGGGGAACCAGCATGCAATTGTTAGAATTCCTGCTCCATGTCTGCAGTCATGGGATTGTTGTCTTTCCCATGGCGGTTTATGTTTTGACTCCACAGAGTGGGAAGTGACGGAGACAGGATGTTTGTGTTACTGTGTTCCATGAAGTGGGACTATTGTCCTTTGTTCTTTTTCTCTTTGCTATCCGATGCTAGAGAGAGAGGGAGCCATGTTGCAGTGCTCCGTGTGTGTTTATATGTAAATAAAGTCAATTAGCCAAAATGCTGAGTTGCTGAGGTCTGTTACACAGGATGCGCAAACTCTGCGGATCCCTAAGTGTGCCCGAAAGATCGACCAGGAGAAAGGGAACATGCCAGTCGGGCATGTGTCTCTGCCAGGGTCCTACTCGAGTGTAGGCTGAACTCCTTACAGCGATGGGCAACCGGCATTCATGGAGCTAGGTGCACAAGGTGCAAAGGTCCTGCACAGCACCCAGGGTGCTCAGTGCAAGGTCTGCAGGAGCTGGGGGCTCCTTTCCCGGCAGCCGCCGCCGCCGCAGCCAGATCTTGGAATGCTTGGCATGCAGTGTGACATCACACACACACACACACACACTCAAAACACTGCCCCCCCCCAATCTGCCACGCAGGTTGGCACGTACGGTACCGGTAAACCAATGGCTGAAGACAGTTCATGTTGGGCCGAACTTATCATGGAATTACACTCTGGCTTTCTCGCAAACAAGCGGTGCCGACAAGCCACCTCAACGCCGCTATAGAGACAGAAGAGTGCAGGGTAAAGAGAGAAGCAAGAGATATAAAGAGGACAGTGACGAATTAGCCCAATGTGTAAAATGTAAAGGCCTCGCCTTCTTCAAAATATCTGTGCCGTGCTGCATTATTCATGGGCGGCAAGAAGGTGAGGTTTGTGGGGGCGGGTGGGTTGTGAAGCAAATGACAAAACTCAGAATGAGCACCCATACTGAAACCGAGCATTTTATGATGGCGAATCGAGCCGCCGAGACAGATTCCGAATGCAAAGGATGTCTCTCCGCATCATCTTGATGAACAGATAACAAGTGCTCTCATGCCACTAGATCATTCCCTTTATTGATTTCCCGGCCACTTACTCCCGCTGTTTGCTTTGTATCCTTTAAGCCATTTTTAGCTGTCCGTCACCGTAAAGATTGGCACGGGAGATCCGCTTGCGGTATCGAGTCGCCGGCTTCCCAGGGCGACACCCAAGAGCCCTCTTCTCAATCTCTCTGGAGTGGCGAAAGGTCGCCAGATTGCAGTAGAGGGCAAAACGCTTGACGCCTGCATGTCACAAATGAATACGGGGGGAAAGAGCACTTGCAGGAAGTGTTAAGTGCAGGCTGCTTCTCTGCGTCTGGCCTCCAAAGTCCGGACCCGATGGATGCTCAAGAATCGGTGCATAAACATTGATATGTTGATCTAGGGTTATGTCAAAAGGAACACAATTCCCTTCCTTGTCTGCTCCAGAAATAACCTTGCAGAAGGAAAGAAGTTTAATTCTTCAGGTGTCCACTGGAGAGTCCAGTTTTGAATTGGAGAGGATGGGACCAGGCTGATGACCAAATTGCTGCTGCAGACTGGATTATCACCTGGAGCCCTTCTTGCCAACCATCTATGGAAGTGAGGGTGCCAAAGAATTTTCCACCAACAACTCAAGCCCCGGATGTGCTTCCAAGGAGGCTACAAACCCCAGGAGCTAGACTGCCCAGGTGTGGCTCTGGACTCAGGACACATCCAGAAACTAAGTTCTTGCTTACGGCTTAATGAGCCACAGAAATGCCTCATTTTTGGTGGATTGTGCTTCATTTATGAATAAACAAACATTGCAGGAAGGGAGAAAGCAGTGTGGTCACTCTTCAAGAGTGTGTGTTCTGGGCTCTACTGGCAGGAGATGCAAGGAGGAAATGCAGTTCACAGATGTTTGTTGTTGTTTAGTTGTTTAGTCATGTCCGACTCTTTGTGACCCCATGGACCAGAGCACGGCAGGCACTCCTGTCTTCCACTGCCTCCCGCAGTTTGGTCAAACTCATGCTGGTAGCTTCGAGAACACTGTCCAACCATCTTGTCCTCTGTCGTCCCCTTCTCCTTTCCCAACATCAGGGTCTTTTCCAGATGTTCTTCTCTTCTCATGAGGTGGCCAAAGTCTTGGAGCCTCAGCTTCAGGATCTGTCCTTCCAGTGAGCACTCAGGGATGATTTCCTTAAGAAGGGATCGGTTTGATCTTCTTGCAGTCCATGGGACTTTCAAGAGTCTCCTCCAGCACCAGAATTCAAAAGCATCCATTCTTTGGCGATCAGCCTTCTTTAGGGTCCAGCTCTCACTTCCATACATCACTACTGGGAAAGCCATAGCTTTAACTATACGGACCTTTGTTGGCAAGGTGATGTCTCTGCTTTTTAAGATGCTGTCTAGGTTTGTCATTGCTTTTCTCCCAAGAAGCACAGATAGATTTTGCAATTCCTCCAACCAGTATCTCTGTAGACTCTGCACAGTATTCAACAAAGTAGTTCCACTAGTGCAAGGACCTTTGGCTGTGCAACAGAACTTGCCCTTCTTCTCCTCTCTTCTTCTTCTCCTCTCCTTGTGTGCTCCTTCCAGGTCCCCCTAAATCTCCTCTGGGTTCCCTCCCTCCATCCTCCACTGCAGATTTGGAGAGTGCGCAGGGAGAGGAAAGGGAGGGAAAGTTAGTAGAAATCCTTGCGTGAGCAGAAATGCTTGGCTGGCTACTGCCCCTACCCTCTCCACTGGCATTCTGCTTATCATAATTGGCAGATGGTCGCCTGCACAAACGTGAGCTTCCTGATTCATGGGCACCGCAAGTAGAAACCAAAACAAAGCATTGCAACATGGTATGTTTCTGTTCATGCCAGCCAGTCAGCCATACCCTTCCCCATGAAACTCCATTCCACCCTCCCCCTCCACAACCTTACGGGGGCTTTGCTGCGAGATCACATTCACCCGGTGCTATACCAGCTGCACTGGCTCCCAGTGGAGTACAGGATCAGGTTTAAGGTGCTGGTTTTAACCTTTAAAGCCCTATACGGCCTAGGAGCCTCGTACCTACGGGACCGCCTCTCCTGGTATGTCCCACAGAGGAACTTACGGTCTTCAAACAAAAACATCCTGAAGGTCCCAGGCCACAGAGAAGTTAGGCTGGCCTCAACTAGAGCCAGGGCTTTTTTTGGCTACGGCTCCAATCTGGTGGAACGCTCTGTCACAAGAGACCAGGGCCCTGCGGGACTTGACATCTTTCCGCAAGGCCTGCAAGACAGAGCTGTTCCACCAGGCCTTTGGTCGGGGCGCAGCCTGACTCCCTCCTTTGGCAATCTTCATAGAACTTTAGCTTAATGGCTGCCATTAATTTGATTTTAATTAATTTTTATAATGAAATGTTTTTAGAATGTTGTACTATTTTATTGTTGTTAGCCGCCCTGAGCCCAGCTTCGGCTGGGGAGGGCAGGATATAAATAAATAAATAAATAAATAAATAAATAAATAATAATAATTCCATTAACTGCCAGTCAGAATTTGCGTCCACAGAGCACACTCAATCATCATTGGGCTATTGTAGGGCTTCTCTTTTTCCCTTAGGCTCCCCCCCCCCCCAAATTATATATTTTGGTACTTTTGCAAACCTTGGGCTGGGGCAGGGGACTGTGGGCCTGCAGGTATTTGCCGACTTCTGGTATGTGGACATTGCGCATTTTTGGCTACCAATGCCTGGAGAATTGAAACCGCTATCAGTTTATACAGGCAGGTTTCCTAGCTAGCTGGTTATGAAGGAATTTAGAACAGCCTCTTTGTGGGGAGAACCTTAGGCGAACTGAAACAGGCAGGTAAGGGAAACTTGGTAGGTCATTGGGCTGCCAACTGGAAAAGCTCATTAAACGTGACATCAGATCTACATAGAACAAAACCTACCTGTCTGTTGAAAGAGCAAACAGACCCAAACAAAAAACAGCAGCAGCGGCAGCACCCTGCCCCAAACACAACCTCATTAGGTAAGGCTCTGGTGTGATGTTCACTTAAAAGGAAGTTCCTGGGAGACAGAAATGCCACAGGAAATGTTTCTTCTCCAACCATCAGCAGGGATGGTGGTGGGATGACATTTCCAACAGCATCATTCCAGCACAGGCTTGTTTATTACAAGGCTTGTGTTGGCACCGGAGAGCAGATCACAGCTTGTTTACTCCACCGAGATTGGGAGATTGATAACTCTGCGTCGCTGTCCTGGGAAAATAACTCCTACCTACAGGATGAAGGCAAAGGGACGCGGGGGGCGCTGTGGGTTAAACCACTGAGCCTCTTGGGCTTGCCGATCAGAAGGTCGGCGGTTTGAATCCCCGCGATGGGGTGAGCTCCCGTTGCTCGGTCCCTGCTCCTGCCAACCTAGCAGTTCGAAAGCACGCCAAAGTGCAAGTAGATAAATAGGTACCGCTCCGGTGGGAAGGTAAACGGCGTTTCTATGCGTTGCTCTGGTTCACCAGAAGCGGCTTAGTCATGCTGGCCACATGACCCGGAAGCTGTACGCCGGCTCCCTCGGCCAATAAAGCGAGATGAGCACCGCAACCCCAGAGTCGTCCGCGACTGGACCTAATGGTCAGGGGTCCCTTTACCTTTAAAGGATGAAGGCAACCTGAGGTTTTCTTTAGCAACACCCCCTTGCTGACTATTTTGGACCAGCCCTGCCTGCGCACACAAGGGAGTGAAGTGGGAGATCGCTGAGGCAACAGGCTGCACCACTTCAGACTGCAAACTGGTGTGTGTTGTGTGTGTGCGCGCACCATTTTTGAACACTCCATGTAAAAGAGAACATGGGCAGAGAAAATAGTTTCTCCTCCCATAACCTTAGACTCCTGGGTAGCCAGTGAAGTGGAAGGCCGGAAGGCTCTGGAAAGATTCTAAAATTACTTATCCATGCAGTGCAGGGTTTAAGCTATGGAACTCCCTGCCACATGAGGCCAGTGATGGCCGCCAATTTGGATGGCTTTAAAGGAGGACTGGGCAAATTCACGGAGGAGAGTGCTAAGGATGGTTTGGCAGTTGCTGATTTATTCCAGGGTTGCATGTTCCTGACTCCTTTGCCAATGGCTACCAGCTGTATCATAGAATGGATAGCTCAGTTGGTTAGAGTGTGGTGCTGATAATGCCAAGGTTGCAGGTTCAATAACCGTATTCCAGATGATACATTACCATGTATCATCTGACCCATCTACTGCAATTATTAAGTTTGCAGGTGACACCACCATAATGGGTTTAATAACAGGTGGAGACAAATCAGAGTATAGAGGGGAGGTCCAAAAAATATCTCCATGGTGCCTAGGGAACAACTTGCACCTTTATATCAGCAAGACAAAGGAGATGGTGTTGGATTTTCGGAGGAAGAGAGGAGAACCAGCCTCGCTGTACATCGGGGAGGGCTGTGTGGAGAGAGTCTCATCACAGCTATCTGCCAATCACCCATTCCCACCACCCTTCTGAGTAATACCCCTCCCCACCTTCTCACTATATAGAAGGGTCTGGAAACTTCTGTTTCAGTGTATCTGAAGAAGTGTGTATGCACACGAAAGCTCATACCAAGAACTAAATTAGTTGGTCTTTAAGGTGCTACTGGAAGGATTTTTTTTGTTTTGACTATGGCAGACCAACACGGCTACCTATCTGTAACTGGTTTGACATCATCTGACAGGAAGTGCCTACAGAGGGTGGTGAATACAGCACCAAGATATTATGGGCTGTCCCATGAATCCTTTGGATGAAATAGCGGAAGAACATTGTCTCAGGAGAGTGAGGAAAATTCTTAGGGATGATTCACATGCTGGGCGGCACTTTCTTGATCTCCTGCCCTCAGGCAGAAGATATAGAAGCATGATTAGTGGCACCAACAGGGTAAAGAACAGCTTCTATCCATGGACTGTTAGGCTGCTGAATGAAAAGATAACAACAGGGCAACTGACTTTTGGGTTTGGTGTGTGTGTGTGTGTGTCAGTAAACGAGGGGAATTAAGACTAAGAGAGCTGAGGGGGGGGGGGTGCTCGTGTAATCTCACGGTATACAAGTTGTACAAGTGACAATAAAGTATTTCAATATTCAATTTCAATTCCTGCCGAACTCTACAACTCTTTCAATTCCTGCTGAACTCTACAATTCTAGAATTCTATGACCCTTAGGACAGAGTGTTGTGACGCTCATGTCTTGCTTGTGGGCTTCCCATTGTGGCATCTGGCTGGTCAGCCAGGAAAGCAGGGATGCTGGACAGAGCAGCCCTTTGGTCTCTTTCAGCAGGGCTCTTTCTTGTGGCACAAGAACACTTTTGACCCTTGTCAGGAATGGGGCAAAGGAAAGCACTTACCCTCCATTGAAAGGGTTCTCCCCAGGAATGATGTGTGTGCTGTCCTTGCCAACCAGGAATTTGATCCGATCGTAGAACGAATAAAGGTTCTGCTGCGACACCGGGGGCTGTGTCTCCTGTATGATATCCAGAGGGTCCGGGGAGCCAAGGCAGAGGGTGTTGGTATGGCACAGGGGCTGAAGGCAGCAGTCTGGATCCATGCAGTCCATCAGTCCATCTGTGGGTCGGGCAGAAAAGGAAAGATACACACTCAATAGGGGAAGCAGAAGCAGGTGGCTGGAGCGATATTCGGAGCAGCGATAGTGTCAGGGCTGGTTCAGCTGCTGGTCAGCACAGAGTCTCAGAGACAAGCAGTGAAGTTAATTGTTTGTCCAAGAAAACAGTATACAAACAGAGAATACAGTGGTACCTCGGGTTACAGATGCTTCAGGTTACAGACTCTGCTAACCCAGAAATAGTACATCGGGTTAATAATAATAATAATAATAATAATAATAATAATAATAATAATAACAACAACAACTTATTATTTGTACCCCGCCCACAGAGACCAAAAATACACTAAGATGTCACACATTAAAAACTTCCCTGAACAGGGCTGCCTTAAGATGTCTTCTGAATGTCAGGTAGTTGTTTATCGCTTTGACATCTGAAGGGAGGGCGTTCCACAGGGAGGGTGCCACTACCAAGAAGGCCCTCTGCCTGGTTCCCTGTAGCTTTGCTTCTCGCAATGAGGGAACTGCCAGAAGGCCCTCGGCGCTGGACCTCAGCGTCCGGGCAGAATGATGGGGGTGGAGACGCTCCTTCAGGTTTACTTCAGGTTACATACGCTTCAGATTATAGACTCCGCTAACCCAGAAATAGTACCTCGGGTTAAGAACTTTGCTTCAGGATGAGAACAGAAATCGTGCGGCAGCAGCGTGAGGCCCCATTAGCTAAAGTGGTGCTTCAGGTTAAGAACAGTTTCAGGTTAACGAATTAAGTTCTTAATCCGAGGTACCACTGTACTCGGGGCAAGACTGGACCCCAGTAAAGCAATTTGGTGCACCCTTCCCTCTGCGATTTGTGAGACTCTCCTCCTGAAAACACATCTTTTTACTCAGGCCTTTCCTGATCCTCTAAACTTCGATTCTCCTTCTTTGCTCGTCTGCTATTTTTATTTCATTTTGCTGTTTATGCACAGTATCCATGCAACCCACTCAGCCAGCACGAGGATTCCCTTCTCAGTAGTGGCGCCTGCCCTGTGGAACGCCCTCCCCTGAGATGTCCAAGAGATAAATAATTGTACGACCCAGCGCTCGACATTAGCCAGTGTTTTGACCACTTGCGAGCAAGTGAAAATGCCTGGGCGCCAGGATGTCGCCTGACAGCTCCACTATCTGAAGATGAGAATCCTTAGATCTGGGCTGTTTTCACACACACTAGTATCCCGTCCTGTTATAATTCTATCCGTTATGTTTTATCTGCATAATTGGAATGAATTTCAGGAACCGAAACGCTTTATCTGTGCAGCCTGAGCAGGAGCAGTGAACAACGTTGTAGTTAACTGTTGTCGCCTGTCTTCACTTACCCCAACCCCGCTGCCCTGCTCCCAGTTGTGAAGAGTATTCTTATGTTATGAATGGTCTGTGTTCACCATTAAGAAAAAGAGGTTGGAATGGGCCAACGTATATGTGTACCAGCCCTGGATCAAGTGACTTTTCTTCTTTAAGTTCTCAAAACCCAAGGTTGTCATCTGAACTAACCAGATGTTTTAACTGAGAATCAATTACAGTCAGTCCATCCTTTGAAAAATAAGACTTGAGAGCATTCCATTATGGCAACTGCAACCCTGGTTTAAGAAGCCATTTGGTGCCTAGCTGATATACCTGAGTTCATAATAATAATAATAATAATAATAATAATAATAATAATAAATAGTAATTTTTTTTATTTATACCCCGCCATTCCCAGTTCAGAAAACCGGGCTCAGGGCAGCTAACAACAAATTTAAAACACTTACTTAATGCAACAAAAAATACAGCATAAAACATGAATAACAATAAATTTAGAATTCAAAAATCAATTTAGGGGGGGAAATCCATCCAATAAACATTAGATGATCACCAGGGCTAGCTGGCTAAATTAGTTCTATTTGGGCCAGTGAGGAGACCAGGGGAGAATTAGCTGTGGAATCCCAGAGCGGGTAATCTTAATAAAAAGGGGGAGAAGGAGGGAAGGAAGGGGAATAAAAGATCAGGCAAAGTTCAAATTGAAAGCCAAGTGGAATAGCTCTGTCTTACAGGCCCTGCGGAAGGAACCTAAATCTTGCAGGGCCCTGGTCTCATGGGACAGAGCATTCCACCAGGTCGGAGCCATCACTAAGAAGGCCCTGGCCCTGGTGGAGGATAATACTGATACGACCTTCTGTAGATGTGTGAAGGCACCCTGTATTGGGAAGCTTTCCATGCCTGATGTTCTGTTGTGGTTCTGTAAATTCTGGGAAGTATTTCTGCCCCAAAATTGGCAGGGTGTGGGGGCTGTGGGAAGATTCATGTAGGGACCTTACCTAGTCAATAGCTCAGTCTCATAACCGCTGAACTGTACCAGCTCAGGTTTATAAATGTAGCTTTGGTCTCCCGACGCCCAGAATAACCAGATAAGCGATTGTGGGAAGAGAGAGCAACATTATTTATTAAATCCTTGCTGTTTGCCAAAAGACGTCATGTTGACAATGTTGGTTTTTTTTTATGATCGTCATTTTTATTTTTATTTTAAAAAAAGAAAGAACACAGTAGCAAGGGTCCGTTTATAGGCTTCTTTCTCTTTGAGGCTTTAAGCCTTCCTGGTTTAGTGTGTGTGTGTTTCTGCACAGGTTGTGTGCGGCTGGATGTGCCCGACACACGCAGCTCCTAAATTTCCCTGAACCAAAGGGAGCCTAATCCTGCAACACCCATTAAAAGTCAAGGGGGGCTGAGGATCCGCTTTCAGAGAGTTTTTAAGAGCTCTAAAGACGTCAGGGTGGGTGGGGGGGAGGAAAGGTCCTTTGTCATGCTAGCAGAATAAAGGAAACAAGGAAAGAGGAGCCGGCAGGAGGGGATGAAACCTCAGCTGCACATGGACAGGAAGAAATATTAGGTGCCTCTGCAGCATCCTTGCCTGGTCCCAGATGCTCCGCTGATGGTTTTCCCCCCAAAACACATGCCATTGGCAGTTTAATTTTGGCCTTTGCAGTCTGAATCTGAGGCAGAAAAGCCAAGGCGGAAGCCAGCAACGGATGCAGTCATCCGTTCCAGCTGTCCCACGGAAGCGGATGAGAACAAATTGCACGCACAGGGGGACCTGATCCAGGTTGGAACCGAAACAGGGACAAAGGGGCATTGGGAGAAGGGCCACCGATGGCTATGAGCCACGATGGTTGTGCTCTGCCCCAACATTCAGAGGCAGGAAACGCTTCTGAATGCCAGCTGTTGAAAGCCACTGGATGGTGGAGAGTTGCTCTCAAGCTCAGGTGTTGCTTGCAGGTTTCCCACAGGCATCTGATTGGCCGCTGTGAGAATAGGATGCTGGACTACATGGCCCATTGGCCTGACCCAGCAGGATCTCCTTCTGTTCTTAAAGGTAAAGGGACCCCTGACCATTAGGTCCAGTCGTGGCTGACTCTGAGGTTGCGGCGCTCATCTCGCTTTATTGGCCAAGGGAGCCGGCGTACGGCTTCCGGGTCATGTGGCCAGCATGACTAAGCTGTGACGTTACCATATATGAGAGAGTGCTGGAGGGGAAATAGTTAAATAGGCTGCACAGACAGGACCCAGGGCGGTGGAGTCAGTGGGCCTATAAAGGAGTTCTGGGAGGAGTTCTGGGGGTGAGTTCGTTGGGAGTTGTGGGTGGGTAGTTGGTTGGTTTGAGTGCGTTGGCTGGTTGGGAAAGGCAGTTGGTAATAGAGAGACAGTTAGGGCAGTTGGTCCGTGAGTGTGGGGTGGTAGCACAGATAGAGAGAGGAACATAAGGCTAAGAAAGTAAAGAGGAACACTGTTTGGAAGGCTGTAATAGTTTTGTTTTAAGTCTGAAATAAAATATACTCTTCTTTATGAATTGAAAAGCTGACTGAGACTGAAGTGATTTTACCAGGGAGGACCTGGTTGGTGGCAGCGGATTAGTGGTGTACGGGTCAGTAGTCCGTGAGACGACCGGGGGCTCCGTACTAACGCCACATAAGCCGCTTCTGGCGAACCAGAGCAGCGCACGGAAACGCCGTTTACCTTCCCGCTGGAGCGGTACCTATTTATCTACTTGCACTTTGACGTGCTTTCGAACTGCTAGGTTGGCAGGAGCAGGGACTGAGCAATGGGAGCTCCCCCCGTTGCAGGGATTCGAACCGCCGACCTTCTGACCAGCAATCCCTAGGCTCTGTGGTTTAACCCACAGCGCCACCTGCATCTCTTGTATTAAAAACCAACAAATGCATTGGTTACGGACACTTTCTCCAAATATATGCATCGTTGTATACACTAGTTGGTTGGGAAACTGCACTGCATGAAGGGCAAAGGGGACAGCTGTGTTTTCCTTCACATATTATTATTGGTAGTTTCCAATTAAAACACAAAAATAATACTAATCAAATTTTCCCTCACCCTGAGTTGCAGTTATACTCCAAGCTGTCAGCTGAAAGCGCTATTTTGTGGGAAGAAAATTCTTGTGCAGGCATGTCCCAAAATTGTCCCATATATATATATATATATATATGCAGGTTTTGGTGTCCTCGGGTGTCTTCCCGTGTAAAAGTTGGGGTGTCTAGGCGACGTTTCGACGAGGTCTCACTCGTCATCTTCAGGCTGGTGCTTTCGGCTTCTTGTTACTGGAACAGAGCGGGATCTCAATGTTTGAGTTCCTATAAATACTGTAGAGGGGGTGTGGTGTCTAGCCTCCAATGTTCTGGGCAGACACCACACCCCCTCTACAGTATTTATAGGAACTCAAACATTGAGATCCCGCTCTGTTCCAGTAACAAGAAGCCGAAAGCACCAGCCTGAAGATGACGAGTGAGACCTCATCGAAACGTCGCCTAGACACCCCAACTTTTACACGGGAAGACACCCGAGGACACCAAAACCTGCATTCCTGTACCCGTGAAAATCTACGAAAGCAAATATATATATATATATATATATATATATATGCATATGCATGCAATATTGACCAGGAACAACTCCAGCTTTGAGCAACACTCTCTGACAATAACAACCACAGCTTCCATTCTTCCGTTCTGTTTTGGGTCCAGATTGCCTGTCCAAAAAAACACATTTTTTCCTCTCCACTCCTCCAAAAGGCAATTTTTGGTCCTCTCTCACAGAAGCAGAGATTAGAGCCTAAATCCACATATTTGACACATCTGGTGTGGTGAATGGCATCGCTGCTTTGAGCCTGTTGTAAACAGAAATGAAGACGGAGGTATCTAGTTTCGCGGGAGAGAAGAAAGTGTCCTTTGTTTTATAGCATGTATGTTTTCATACACTGGCGTGGGGGAGCGAGAGACGGGCGCAGTTTTTGCACCTTCATTTCTGAATCTTTTTCCATAGGAAGTAATCTGGGCCATTTACCACACCAGATGTCAAAACCATCTAAAGCATTCGATATATGTTTTGAAAAACCACAACCTTGGGTCATTCTGCAACAGATAATCTCCCTCCAACCTCCCTCCCCTTGAAATAGCATTGCTCTTGTAATACTGCTGTCTTAGGAAAGACGGAAGCTGACTTGCAGACTCAGGACATTGGTTTCCCTAGCTCACTATTGTCTACACTGACTGGCAGCAGCCAGGGATTGAAACTGGGACCTTAAATGGCTCAGGACCGCAATACCTCAAGGACCGCCTCTCCCCATATGAACCAACGTGGACTCTGCGTTCCTCCTCTGAGGCCCTTCTTTTGTGTGCCTCCTACATGAGAGGCCCAAAGGTTGGCAACGTAAAAACGGGGGCCTTTTTTGCAGTGGCTCCCCATTTGTGGAACGCTCTCCCCCGGGAGGCTTGGCTGGTGCCTTCATTATACACTGCTACCTCAAGTTAAGTACTTAATTCGTTCCGGAGGTCCGTTCTTAACCTGAAACTATTCTTAACCTGAGACACCACTTTAGCTAATGGGGCCTCCCGCTGCTGCTGCCATGCGATTTCTGTTCTCATCCTGGAGCTAAGTTCTTAACCCGAGGTACTATTTCTGGGTTAGCGGAGTCTGTAACCTGAAGCGTCTGTAACCTGAAGCATCTGTAACCCGAGATACCACTGTAATCTATTGAGCCAGACCACTTGTCCATATAGCTTAGCATTTCTACACTGACCAATGGTAGCTGTCCATGGTTTCAGACGGGAGATGCCCCAGCCCTACCCAGCGATTCCAGCAATCAAAGTTGGCAGCTGGGGCATGCGAGGCAAACTCTCTGCCTGGGAGCTACAGACCTTTGCCATTTGGGGACATTCAGGGACACCCTCCCCCCTCCAATTTTCAGGATGGCGCAGGCCAACGGAGACCTGCAGTCTGACAAACCACGGTGGTGGGTGCCTTACCTCCATCGTTGTCCTTCCCGTCGCCGCACGCCGTCTCCATGGATGTGTCACAGCCGGCCCCTCTCCAGCCCAGTTGACAGACACAGCGCCACCCATTCATGTCAAGTGTGCACCTGCCGTTGCCGTTGCACAAGCCGGGACAGCCCTCTGGAATGGCAGAAAGGGAAATAACAGTTCCATCGTGCCAGGAAGTCATTGGGAAATTAAAACAGGGTCAGGGAGGAATATGCAACCTATCTGTTGTGTCTAGACGTACAGGGACTTGCAAGGACCGTGCTTAACGGTCTTCCCTGGGCCGGATTTAGGTTTGATGAGGCCCTAAGCTCCTGAAGGTAATGGGGCCCTTTATATGTCCAGCTGCCCTTTGCCAACAACAAATTGTTGCTGTTTTTTGTGTTGAATATATGCTATATGGTGATTTATGGACCTAATAGGTATCTCAAGCCATTTGCACATGTTGCCATGCAGAATGGAGGCACCCTATATATAAAAAGGTAAAGGTACCCCTGCCCGTACGGGCCAGTCTTGCCAGACTCTAGGGTTGTGCGCTCATCTCACTCTATAGGCCAGGAGCCAGTGCTGTCCGCAGACACTTCCGGGTCACGTGGCCAGCATGACAAGCTGCATCTGGCGAGCCAGCGCAGCACATGGAACGCCGTTTACCTTCCCGCTGGTAAGCGGTCCCTATTTATTTACTTGCACCCGGGGGTGCTTTCGAACTGCTAGGTTGGCAGGCGCTGGGACTGAACGACGGGAGCGCACCCCGCCGCGGGGATTCGAACCGCCGACCATGCTATCGGCAAGTCCTAGGCGCTGAGGTTTTACCCACAGCGCCACCCGCGTCCCCTTCCCCTATATATAGAAAGGAGCAAACCAGTGATATTTTAGGGAGCAGGCTAGCAGGCGGGGCCCATCACTTACATCGTAGAAGCCTACATAACACAAACACTGTTGCTGCATGTACATTTTATTTTATTTGTTTTTTATGTTATATTTTGGAAATGTACATCCAGGGTTTTTTTCCTTTAATTTTTTGGGGGCCCCCAAGAGAGTGGACCCTAAGCTTTAGCTTTTTTAGCTTATACGTAAATCTGGCACTTCCCTGGAGGTTTGCACCATTTAAGTCAACATTTCTTTTTTTTAAGAGGGCATGCAAGCATCTGAACCCGATTTGTGAGTGGTTGGACATGCAATCGTAATGGAAGATATCTGGGAATGTTCTCTCCCCCCCTTAAAAACAACAACTTCTTTTTTCATCTCCAAATGGAATAATTTGCAAATTACTATAGTGAACGTAAAAGGAAGATTATGTCCTGCATCAATTATACTGCAATTTTTCTTATTCCAGAAAAACAACAACATGTGGAAGATTCATTTTCATTAACAGAAAACACTTTCATTCACTTTGCTTCTTTATGCCATACGTATGCCCACCAATTTATCCATTTACATTATCTCTCTTCTTAGCCAACTATTTACAAAAATAAAACACATTCTCTTTTAAAAAACCTACCCCAAAAAGTGATTGGGATTATCCATTTTTTGCTTCAGCATCTTCGTAAACAATTTCGTTACCTCCGTTATAATGGTATATTTTAAATAATCTAGTAATAACCGAGGAAACAAAGCGCCAAGTATTTGAAAAGAACTGGCAGTGAGGGATTTATCGACTGCTGGGAATGTCAACAAGGTATTAAACACAGAGTTTGTCTTATCGAATTAATCATTGATCTGTTCCAGTGTGTTGCTCGAGTCCTAATTCTGAGTACCTTTTTGTCAGAGCAAATCAAAACAAAGTTAAGGTAGGGCCTAGCGTAAATTATACTTCCAACGGGCAGGGTCCCCCGCCCCCTGTTTTTAGCAAAATAATTGCAGACATCCATTTTCATTTGTTCAGCCTTAAGCTTCTTGCATTTATCGTTGGCAAATTTCAATCTGAGTGGTGACTATAAATACGACATAACATTTCAGTACATCTATCCTTTGTCCGCAGTCTTCAGTCATTATCCTGTTTCCACTTAAACTTACAACCAAATCTTCCTGAGATTCTTGTAACTTATATTTTGCCTAGAAGCATGGTGTGCCGGTGCTGTGTCCCTCCTTCATTCCCTGAGTGTACATATTCATATTATCTCAGACCCTCCAAGTGTCCCTATTTTCCAGGGACAGCCCCGGATTTACAGAAGGCGTCCCAGTTTCTGATTTGATCCCGGAATATCCTGCTTTTATTATTATTATTCCACAGGACATCCCTATTTTCATCGGAGAAACGTTGGAGGGTATGGTATCACAGGAGAGTCTCCAGTTCTCTCAATTTTAGTTCATTGGAAAACTCAATATTTGTCCTGAGCACCTCGTGAGAGTGTGGATGGATCTTAGTTCAGGATAACTAGTTCTGCTCTCTGAAATAGTTATGGTTGGCTAGCATTGCCAGACTAACTGCAGTAGAAGTATTCTTATTATGGATGGGGAAAACCTATTGGTGTTTCAGAACTTTCTGACTAGTTGCAGGACCTTAGCCAGACCTAGCAGAGTACACACAGAAACCACAGAAGCAATTGGCGACTTGGCTGCAGACAGGACAGACGAAGCAGGAACCAGAAACTTGTAGTAAGGTGTTTATTATATACAGTGGACTATTTACAGGATAACACGGATCTTTAGCTAGCTGTCTCTGACACGACTCACAACTCCTACACTGACACACAGAACTACTGAACACTGAACTCTGAACTAACACATTCCAGTTAGTAGGCCATGACCATTCAGGGAGCTGTCTCCATGTCTCTGTTATCACCAGGCAGGCTTACTCCTTCACATGACCTTCTGGCTGTCTGCCAAACCTTAATTGACTCTGTGTGAGTAGCTGCACGTACACAGATTCCCAACACCTGTGGCCCTCCAAGATGTTGTTGGACTACAACTCCCATCACCCTTACCATTGCCCATGCTGGCTGGGGCTGATGGGAGTTGCAGCCCGACAACAGCTTCCCCATCCTTCATTTGTAAGTCCCCTACTTCCTGCAGCAACACAATGGCATTTTAGAATGCAAGGGGAATCTCTTGTATAAATTGACTTTGGGAGAGGAGACCCAAATGGAAGTTTTCACAAGCTTGGTGCCAAAAACCGAGCAAGCTTGAGGGCTCATCTGTTAGCACAGATGAGCACCACCTGTTTATCATGGTAGTTTGAGGGATAACGGACAAGCGGAGAACACAAAATCCATGGTGCAGGAGGGCTACAAGACTGTTAAGCCAGGCCACTACTAATTTTTGAAAATGAGCTTGGTTAAGGCTTGCGATTGAGCATCTTTTCTCCCTTCACCTCCTTTAATAATAATAACAATAAAATATTATTTTTTTATTTATACCCCGCCCTTCCTGGTTCAAAAACCGGGCTCAGGGCGGCTAACAACAAATTTAAAACACTTAATTGTAAAAGCAACATAAAATACAGTATAAAAAGATGAATAACAATAAAATTCAAAGTTCATAAATCAATTTAGGGGAAATCCATCTAATAAGGGCTAGCTGGCTGAATTAGTCCTACTTGGGCCAGTGAGGAGGCCAGGGGAGAATTAGCTGTGGGGTCTCAGAGTGTGTAATCTTCATAAAAGGGGAGGGGGAGGGAAGGGAAATAGAAGCTCAGGCTGAATTTAAATTAAAGACCAGGCGGAATAGCTCTGTCGTACAGGCCCAACAGAAGGAGGTTAAATCCTGAAGGGCCCTAGTCTATTGGGACAGAGCATTCCAGCAGGTCGGAGCCATCACTGAGAAGGCCCTGGCCCTGGTGGAGGATAGTCTGACTTCTTTAGGGCCCGGGACCTCTTAACTATGGTTATTCATGACCTTAAGGTCCTCTGCGGGGGCAGACCAGGAGAGGCAGTTCTGTAAATACGAGGGCCCTTTAGCAGGCAGTGGAGGAGAAAACTGGTAGCATCTGCTTCCAGGTTTAAATTAAACACAGTTTGTCACTGTGTTGGAACCAGGGTCTGTGTTAGTTTTAGCTATGGTTTGCTGGAACGCAGCAGGATCACAAAACACGGTTTCACCTCGGCTCGTTTCTGGAAGCCATAGTTTAAACTAACCACAGGTTGCCCTTGACTAACCATAGTTCATTTACATCTGGAAGCGGATGCTTCTCATTATCTTCCGTGGCACACAGCAGAGGAGAAGGTGAACAAACACGAGGAGAGACTGAGGCACCAGAGTACCAAACCAAGTGTCATTATTGTCTTGCCTGACATTCCGGCACAAATAATGAGCGAAGCTACGTCTGGGAGGGTGGAAGCAAACAAAACCAGTTGCTCCATATATACAATGACATTTTCCTTCTTTCTGCCAAGCGTATTTACTCAGATTAGCGAGTGATTACCTTGCAGTTTTTAGAGACTGGTAGCCGGAATAATCTGCTGCTAATGATCTGGGCAATTAGAGCTCTTTAATTAGTCCCAGTCATAACCCTCCTATTTCCCTCAGAAGGCTCCTTCTAGAGGGTTGATTTAGAGATTAGAGTTGGACGCTGAAGGAGCTTGGGTGGGAGGAGGGATTAAAATTGGGGTTTCTTCCTTGCCCACCCAGCAAAAAAAGGAAATGGGGATGCTCTGCTGTGCCCTTCAGATTTTGGTGGGGAAGGGAATATGGGCATAGATGGATGCAACTGGAATCATCATTTCAAAAGCCCTGAGAACTTTGTTGCACCCCTGTTCACAAATCCAGATTACTTGGTTCTCTACACAGCATGGTTTGTTTGTTTTTAGACCCTTCACCCACTGCTAGTCTTTACATGGGGGAGAAGGAGGAGAGGAGTTTGGATTTGATATCCCCCTTTCTCACTCCCCTTAAGGAGTCTCAAAGCGGCTCACATTCTCCTTTCCCTTCCTCCCCCACAACAAACACTCTGTGAGGTGAGTGGGGCTGAGAGACTTCAAAGAAGTGTGACTGGCCCAAGGTCACCCAGCAGCTGCATGTGGAGGAGCGGAGACGCGAACCCGGTTCACCAGATTACGAGTCTACCGCTCTTAACCACTACACCACAACAATAATGTAGCGCAGGGCTCAGCAACCTTCTTCAGTCATGGGCCAGTCCACTGTCCCTCAGACCATGTGGTACTGACCATGTGGTGCTGTACGCTGACTCCTTCAGTCAATAAAGCGAGATGAGTGCCGCAACCCTAGAATCGTCCATGATTGGACCTAATGGTCAGGGGTCCCTTTATCTTTACAGAGTCTCAAAGAAGCTAACATTCTCCTTTCCCTTCCTCCCCCACAACAAACACTCTGTGGGGTGAGTGGGGCTGAGAGACTTCAGAGAAGTGTGACTGGCCCAAGGTCACCCAGCAGGAGCGGGGAAGCGAACCCGGTTCGCCAGATTACAAGTCCACCGCTCTTAACCACTACACCACACTGGCTCTCTGAAGTCGAACTGTTGCATTAGCAGCACTGAAGTCACCTCCTCAGGACGCAAGCCTGGGCAGTGTGTCTGGAGGTCCTGGGCTGCCCAGATGACAAGACCCCCTTTTCTTGGACTTGCTAATGTGGTCCAAAGGAAAGCAGAGCAAAATGTTTAGTGCCAGCTTGGTGGAAGAAGCTGCCGGAAGGAGGTGTACAAGGCGCCACCCAACTGTCTTAGGGACTCACACTCCAGATTTGTGTAGGGTTGCATCCTTACATCTCCTGATGATATCTTGCAAGGCAGTGGAGGTTTAGGATCAGAGTTTTCCTTCTCCTAGATAGGCTACCTTCCCATTTGGATGAGCTCCATCTGCCCCTTATTTCCCTCTACAACAGGGATGTCCAACTCCCAAGAGACTGTGATCTACTCCCACTATAAAGAAACACAAAACTGGCTTTTGGGTTCTAGATTCAGGTAAGTAGCCGTGTTGGTCTGAGGCAGTAGAAATATATATATATAAAGTCCACTAGCACCTTCATTGTTTAGTCGTTTAGTTGTGTCCGACTCTTTGTGACCCCATGGACCAGAGCACGCCAGGCACTCCTGTCTTCCACTGCCTCCCGCAGTTTGGTCAAACTCATGCTGGTAGCTTCGAGAACACTGTCCAACCATCTCGTCCTCTGTTGTCCCCTTCTCCTTGTGCCCTCAATCTTTCCCAACATCAGGGTCTTTTCCAGGGAGTCTTCTCTTCTCATGAGGTGGCCAAAGTATTGGAGCCTCAGCTTCAGGATCTGTCCTTCCAGTGAGCACTCAGGGCTGATTTCCTTCAGAATGGATCGGTTTGATCTTCTTGCAGTCCCTAGGACTCTCAAGAGACTCCTCCAACACCATAATTCAAAAGCTAGAGATCAGCCTTCTTTATGGTCCAGCTCTCACTTGCATACATCACTACTGGGAAAACCATAGCTTTAACTATACGGACCTTTATCGGCAAGGTGATGTCTCTGCTTTTTAAGATGCTGTCTAGGTTTTCATTGCTTTTCTCCCAAGAAGCAGGTGTCTTTTAATTTCGTGGCTGCTGTCACCATCTGCAGTGATCATGGAGCCCAAGAAAGTAAAATCTCTCACTGCCTCCATTTCTTCCCCTTCTATTTGCCAGGAGGTGATGGGTCCAGTGGCCACGATCTTTGTTTTTTTGATGTTGAGCTTCAGACCATATTTTTGCACTCTCCTCTTTCACCCTCATTAAAAGGTTATTTAATTCCGCCTCACTTTCTGAGATCAAGTAGCACCTTAGAGACCAACTAAGTTTGTTCTTGGTATGAGCTTTCGTGTGCATGCACACTTGGTATCTGAAGAAGTGTGCATTCACACGAAAGCTCATACCAAGAAAAAACTTTTGTTGCCGGACATGACTTAATGACTAAACAACAATGTCTTGAGAAGTTGTGGCTGAATCTGTGTGTTTTCCCCCAAGCTCAGCCAGCAGCAAAGCAGTTGCGCAAAAAGTTTCTTCACCGACTCCCTCAGCTCCTCTTTCCTCCTGCAATCGTATCTAGTTTCAAACCCCTTTTCCTTAATGTTTGCTGACAGAACAGAGTGATGAATCCCTTACTGAGATGATGTGCATGAAGTGCTATGTACACTCTGCATGTGTTTATCACCAATCATTCCACCGTGAGACCGGGTCGAGTATAAAGATTTGCAGAAACCTCCTCTGGCTGTGTGGATGGAAATGCAAACTGGCTCCTGGCTGATGCGACTGAGTTTGGAATTTCGTCAGCCAAGGGCTTTGCCCCAAAGAACCCCAGGGAATGTAGTTTCCTGAGCGTGCTGACAATCTGATGCTCAAGACTTCTGCCTTCTCTCTCCCTCAAATGACTGCAATTCCCACAGTTAGTTCCCTGGGGGTGAGGGGACAGATATTAAACCAATTCAAGTCTCTGGTGTAGATAACGCCCAGATTGTTTTGCTGGTTTGGATTAGAGCAGACCAAATCCAATAGAGTCTCTCCCAGCTCAGCTCAGAACGGCTGATTTGGCAATTCCAACCCCAAACGTGCTGATGATTAGGAATGCCTAAATGGCGTGTTCCCTTCAAGCCATGCATTCTGCTCATGTGAGCAATAAGAGTTATGGGAGCTGG
This sequence comes from Podarcis gaigeae, assembly GCF_964106915.1. Classification (NCBI taxonomy): domain Eukaryota; kingdom Metazoa; phylum Chordata; class Lepidosauria; order Squamata; family Lacertidae; genus Podarcis; species Podarcis gaigeae. Next base: position 97,464,360 of record NC_139677.1, on the reverse strand, counting down.
AAGCTACAGCAAGTGCCGATCTCTCCACAGTGCGTCGTAAACGCGAAGGTTTACGGCAAGCACGCTCGCTTTAACCTGCTGCAAACTTTATGGGAGGGCTGGCTAACCCCCGGACTGGGGCCTGATCTAGCCCCCAAAGGCATTTATACTGCCCCTGCCCTCCTCAGATTTCAGTGGTAGAAGCATAGAGAAAAATAATGTAAAGCAGACACAGTGCGGGTGGGGTTTGTGTCCCCGCCAGTCATCATATGAATTATCTGATGAGCAGGTAGAGATAACTCTCCCCTTCAGCTGATCTGCTTATGTCAGCAGGGACAGGAGGGGTGTGTGTGTGTGTGTGTGTGTGTGTGTGTGAGAGAGAGAGAGAGAGAGAGAGAGAGAGAGAGAAGGTTGCTTTTGACCAAATTCATTGGCCTGACAAAGTGTGAAGGTAACCTTTGTGTCCTCCAACAACAACAACAACAACCTGGACCCTGAGATCATCTTCTGAGGCCCTTCTTCATGTGTCTTCTCCTCGAGAGGTCCAGAGGGTGGCAACATGAGAACAGGGCCTTTTCTGCAGTGGCTCCCCGTCTGTGGAATGCTCTCCCCAGGAAAGTTCGCCTGGCACCTTCATTATACAGTCAAACGCCAATATTTTGGCTCCCGAATGCTGAAAACCCGATTTTTGAACATTTTCCGGAAGCCGAATGTCCTGCAACCAATCAAAAGCCGTGCCTCGGTTGTTGAACATTTTGGAAGCTGAAAGCGCTTCCAGAACAGATTACGTTTGACAACTGAGGTTTGACTGTATAGCTTTAGGCACCAGGCAAAAAGATTCCTTTTTAACCAGGCCTTTGGTTGATTTGATTGACATCCTATGCCCTTTTAAATTGTGGTGGTTTTTTTGGGGGGGGGGTATTGGGTTGTTTTTTTTATTTTGATTATTTATTTTGTAGTTTTATATTTTGATTTTGTTCTGTGAACCGCCCTAAGACCACCGGGTATAGGAGTGGTATATAAACTCAATAAAAAAATAAAATAAAATAAATAATAGTAATAATGATAATAAGTTAACCAGTCCTGCTTAACAAAGTACAATCTACTCCGTTCAGTTCCTGGCTTGCAAGGTTAATTCAAAGAAGATAAAGCAAGTATTTTATAGATTTTTATAGGGGGTTGGACTCGATGGCCCTTGTGGTCTCTTCCAACTCTATGATTCTATGATTCTATAGATGACTTTTTAAAAAAAGGGGGGGGATGAAAGGAGGGCGACGAACAAGGAAGAATGGAGATGTTCACTTCTTCACATCTCTGAATCTGAAGGAGATGAGGTATGCCTTTAAATCCTCTTTCTCCACCCACCCTTGTTCCTCTGTTATCTTTTGATTTGCTGTGCCCCCCAGCCCCCTTCCCTGTAAGGAGATGAGAGGCAGGAATGGGGAGAGAGGCACCTATTATTCTATTATTCGCAAGAATTGCCACCCCTCTAAGTGGGTAAACAGAGACAAAAGCAGACCCTTGCCCCTTGAGCTAACAAAGGATACCTAAAAGGGGTGTGTGTGTGGAAGCAACATAAAGAAATTCAGGGGCATTTCATTCATTCAATTAAGGGAAAACAACCTAGATGGGGAGCCCTTCCAAAGCGGCCAATTTGGCAAGGAGCAGTAGCCTTTGTTGCAAAGTTTCTCTGTCCCGGAAGGGCTAATTGGCTTGCCAAAGCAGCTTTTGCTGTTCCCGGGGATTAGCGTTTGTTTCGCCACTCTTGCCGTCTCCCCTGTTTGCAAGCACAAGTTGATCCTCTCTGCTTCTTGGATGTCCAAGAGAGGCGGCCAAGAGGGAGAGGGTCAAAAACTTGATCCGGAGGTCCACCACCACGTGATGGAGAACGGAAAGGCGGTGTCGCCTTGCAAAGAGGGGAAAGCATATGAGTTGGGCAGGAGATATGAGTTGGGCATGTTCTGCTGGGGTGAAGGGGGCCGAGTTGGAGAAGCTCACGGAGGGTTAGGTTGTAAATGGCTACTAGTCGCCAGGATGTTCCAGGATCACAGGAAGTATTGTGATAGGCATTTTGAGGTCTTAAAGGTAAAGGGACCCCTGACCATTAGGTCCAGTCGCAGACGACTCTGGGGTTGCAGCGCTCATCTCGCTTTACTGGCCGAGGGAGCCAACGTACAGCTTCCAGATCATGTGGCCAGCATGACTAAGCCACTTCTGGCAAACCAGAACAGCGCACGGAAATGTTGTTTACCTTCCTGCCAGAGTGGTACCTATTTATCTACTTGCACTGGCATGCTTTCAAACTGCTAGGTTGGCAAGAGCTGGGACAGAGCAACAGGAGCTCACCCTGTCGCGGGGATTGGAACTGCCGACCTTCTGATCGGCAAGCCCTAGGCTCTGTGTTTTAGACCACAGCACCACCCGCGTCCCTTTTGAGGTCTTAGATGCAGTAAATGTTCATAAGTGTACCAACCAAGCACGTACATAGATCAGCACAGGAAGACCGACCTGGAGCCATTTTTTATTCCCAAACTGTCCCAAACTGACCAAATGTTTTCTCTGCAAGGTCAAAGGAAAATGGAAAAGACTCCCCATCCTGTCTTAAGGGTATGTCTGTGTTTGAATAGGGTGTGAGCCTGTGACCTGGCCCAGGAACTATGTATTTATCATTACAAAAAGACTGGCCAGGCTCCCCAGGGAATCCAATCAAGTAACCTGCCAGACAGGAGATAAACAACAACAGGAGAAAAACAACATTCAAATTTCTGTTTTAGACGGCCTTTTCTGTGATGTAGGTATGATGTATCTGGGGGGGGGGGTGTTCTTAGGTTATACCCCATCTGTGATGTATGTATGATGTTTCTGGGGGTGGTCTTGATCTACAGGGTGGCAATTTCAAAAGTCCATATAAGGCCTTGCGCGCCATTGTTCAGGGTTCCTCCTCCCTCCTTCGTGTGGTGAGTGAGGACCCTGTTGCAACAGATCAATAAAGATCAAGCTTACTAGCTGCTTTGCTTCTCAATATTCTGTGGTTGGCCTCTGTTATTTTCTCCTACCAATAGGGAACCTATGTAAGGACTCTATATGGGCTCTTGGATACCCCATAAGGGAAAAGGGCAATTTTTGTTTACAGCAGTATGCCCCCCGAATACTACTTGGTGGGGAACAAGAGTTCGTCCTTCTGCCCTGCTTATAGGCTACCCATAGACAACTTGCTGGTCACTGTGGAAAACAGGATGTTGGACCAGGCAAGTTCTTGATGTGATTCATCACAGTTTGTAATATATTCTTAAGATGGAAATATATATATATATATATATATATATATGCAGGTTTTGGTGTCCTCGGGTGTCTTCCCGTGTAAAAGTTGGGGTGTCTAGGCGACGTTTCGACGAGGTCTCACTCGTCATCTTCAGGCTGGTGCTTTCGGCTTCTTGTTACTGGAACAGAGCGGGATCTCAATGTTTGAGTTCCTATAAATACTGTAGAGGGGGTGTGGTGTCTAGCCTCCAATGTTCTGGGCAGAGAGGAAGTTCCCAGGCTAGTGTGCCTTTTCTTCTTTTGTTCCTTAATTACTTGAGAGATACCTTGAGTGATTTCTTGAGTGATATCCTGAGTACCACTTAGGTGGGTCATTAGGTGTGGATTAGTTGCTAAAGTCTTTGTGTCTTGACCTCTTGAACTTTGTGAAAACCAAGTTGGAAAACCAAGGGATCTATGAAATACCCTGCAAAGTCTGCCCAGCCACGTACATTGGACAAACAAACAGACGAATAAATGCACGTATCGCAGAACACAAGAATGCCGTCAAAAAAGAAGAAAAAACTTCCTCTCTTTTCCAACACATGAAAGAAACAGGACACGAAATTAATTTTGCAGATTCCAAATTGCTCTTTAACACGGAACATCACCACAAGAGAATAATCATGGAAGCCATCGAGATAGAGAAACACCCTCACAACATGAACAAGCGTGACGACACATCCCGCTTGCCAGACATCTGGAAATTAGCCCTCCCCACAAAAACTGACACCAGATCCAGAGGCACACAGAACGCCAACACCAATCAACCACACCAGACCCAAACCCAGACCCTCTCCACAGATGAATTACTGACACCATCCAGTAGCCAATCCATGGTGGCACCTCCGGATGCTGCACCCCCCTGCAATCCCTACACAGATCTGGCTGACACAAGCCACAAAACCACAGCTCGCCCCTATACACGAAGCCAAGCCAAAGCACAACTAAGTGCAATACAGCCATCTTCTCAAGAAAACTCTTCACAAAGTTCAAGAGGTCAAGACACAAAGACTTTAGCAACTAATCCACACCTAATGACCCACCTAAGTGGTACTCAGGATATCACTCAAGAAATCACTCAAGGTATCTCTCAAGTAATTAAGGAACAAAAGAAGAAAAGGCACACTAGCCTGGGAACTTCCTCTCTGCCCAGAACATTGGAGGCTAGACACCACACCCCCTCTACAGTATTTATAGGAACTCAAACATTGAGATCCCGCTCTGTTCCAGTAACAAGAAGCCGAAAGCACCAGCCTGAAGATGACGAGTGAGACCTCGTCGAAACGTCGCCTAGACACCCCAACTTTTACACGGGAAGACACCCGAGGACACCAAAACCTGCATATATATATATATATATATATATATATATATATATATATATATTCTTCCCACCTTGGACCAAATCTATGCTTCCAAGTGTCACAAGAAAGTGGCAGAGATAGCTCAGGATAGTGCACACCCCGGAAATGATCTCCTTCAGCTTCTGCCTTCTGGAAGAAGGTACAGGGTTATAAAGACTAGGACTAGCCGCCTGAGAAACAGTTTCTACCCAAATGAGATTTTGGTTTTAAACACAGTGTAAGGTAGTCTCTAGAGGGACAGATTAATCAACCAGCAGCACAATCCAAAGCACGTTTTCTCAGAAAGAAGCCGCACTGAATTAAATGGGATATACTCCCAAGTTTGATTGCACGGGGTTGCAGGCCTACGCATTGATATAAAGGGGAAGCGACCTGGTTTTGCTCTGTAGTCAATAACCTACCATCAGATGCTTTTAGTGGGGCAGGGTCCTTCTGAACAGCACCCTCCCCACACACCGGCCTCACAACTATGCGCAGCAGTACCACTGCAGTTTCAAAAGTATGCGCTTGTCCAAGTCAATCAAATCTACTGCCATCATGACAGCCATAACAAGAAAGCATTGCTGCCTGTGGCCTCTGTGTTTAATGTGCATAATTAGCAACACGTTTCGAAATGGCAGGCAATACACTCCAGCATATACGTATCTCTCTCTCCTGCTGCAGCTATAATTCCATAAATTAAATTAATAAAGTGCGGCTCCCAACCCAGGAGAGTCTTGAAAGACGAAGACTGACGTTGGAGCAGTCTTTTTATGGCTTTTTTGGGGGGTGGGGGTGAGACATTTTAGAAAGTGTGTGGTTTTGAAGGCTGAAAACAAAACCTCGCTTAAAAGCACGGAGGCCTGAATCTCATTCCCGCATAATTTTGGATTTATTTGAAAAGCGGCTCTCTACTTTTTGTTTGTGAGGATAGACACCAGCTTGGTTGCAAGCCAACGTTTCTCTCAAGTGGGGATTCGGGTGGGTTTTGTGTTGGGGTCTCTCTCTCTCTCTCTCTCTCTCTCTCTCTCTGTGTGTGTGTGTGTGTGCGCGTGTGCACAAGCAGCAGAAAAGTTTCCATGTTTGGGGGCTTTTTCAGCAATAGAGGCTAGTTCATTAGTGCTGACCCAGAAACTCCAGCGGGTGCAGAATGCTGCGGTGAGACTCCTTACGGGGTCCTCACCGTGGGATCACATTCACCTGGTGCTTTACCAACTTCACTGGCACCTGGTGGAGTACAGGGTCAGGCTTAAGGTGCTGGTTTTAACTTTTAAAGCCCTATACGGCTTAGGACACCTTTCCTGGTATGTCCCACGGAGGACCTTGCGGTCTTCAAACAAAAGCAACTTGGAGGTCCCAGGCCACAGGGAGGTTAGGCTGGCCTCAACCAGAGCCAGGGCTTTTTCGGCTGTGGCTCCGATCTGGTGGAACGCTCTGTCACAAGAGACTAGGGCCCTGCGGGACTTGACATCTTTCCGCAGGGCCTGCAAGACAGAGCTGTTCCACCAGGCCTTTGGCCAAGGCACAGCCTGACCACCTCCTTTGGCAATCTTCACAGAACTCTAGCCCAATGGTTGCCATTAATTTGATTTGAACTGATTTTATTATGAATTGATTTTAGAATGCTGTATTACTTTACTGTTGTTAGCCACCCTGAGCCCGGCTTCGGCTGGGGAGGGTGGGATATAATAAAATTTTATTATTATTATTATTTATTACGGAATTCCCCACCAACTTCAGTTGACCCTCAGCCAAGAACTGCCTACCTGCCTTCTGGCTTATCCATCAGGCGTTAAATCTGTGAGGGGCAGGTGGGGCTCATCCACCTACGAAGGTAGCCCATCTAAGAGAAGAAAAACTCTCATCCTAAACCTCCACTGCCTTGAGGGATATCTTCAAGAGAAGACAAGGCTAAGGAGTCAACCCTACACAAATTCAGAGTGGGGTCCTTAAGATGGTTGGACGGCGCCTTCTACGCCTCCTTCCGGCAACTTCTACAGCCAAGCTGGTGCTGAACGTCTTGCTCTGCTTTCCTTTGGACCCCATCAGTGAGGCCAAGAGAAGGTCTTGTTGTCTGAGCAGCCCAGGGCCTCCAGACACACTGCCCAGGCTTGCACCCCAGGGAGGTCACTTTGGTGCTGCTAGCACAGCGTTTTGACTTCACCCCCAGAGGTGCACTCCATTGTCTCTTGAGACAGACAGGTGCCAACAAGAGGGGAGGTGGATCTGCCTGTCATTGGCTGTTGCTCCACCTACTGATGGTCTACCTGCCTTCACCCCAGCAGTCACAATACACACGAACCACAACCACCTTTTAGTTTAGATATGACGAGAAGAGATCGGGGACATGAACCTTATAAAATCAGGCAGGGGTCAGCAAACTTTTTCAGCATGGGGCCGGTCCACTGTCCCTCAGACCTTGTGGGGGTCGGACTATATTTTGAAGAGGAAAAGAAAAGAACTAATTCCTATGCCCCACAAATAACCCAGAGGTGCACATTCTACTCATGTAAAAACATGCTGATTCCTGGACCGTCTGTGGGCTGGATTGAGAAGGCGATTGGGCCGGTGTAGGGAAAGAGGACAGAGGAGCTTTGACCCTGCTCTTGTGATTCTATAACCTTCGGTTAGCCAATGAAGCTGAATTGTGGGAGACTCAGGACACAGGGAAGGAAATTCACACAGCACAAAGCTAACTCACAGAGCTGGTACCTGCTTTTGAATGTGTGCACCAGAGGGGCATACTTTGGCCCCCACCTGTTGCACAGTCACCAAAACCTTTGGTCACTGTTGTTGTAAGTTGGGCTGCAACGCTGCTCAAGGAATCACAAGTCGGTTGACTTTAGTCAACAAAATGTGCATGAAAAAAATTAAAATAACCCACAGCAGTTCTAAAGGAGCAAAAGCACATCTTGCAGCAGAAACATAGGAGGAAATGCCTCTTCTGAGATGGAGCTTACAATCAGCAGTTTTTGTTTCTTTTTGTAATGGAAACAACAGCCACAAAATTAAAAAGCCATTACCTGATTAATCAAGGGCACCACTTTAATTGATGGAAATATCTCAGTTTAAGCTTTTAACTGAAGTGAATGAGTGTTGCAGCAACGGATGAACTGCCAACAAATGCATTCAAAATATGCTGGGATTTCTTTCATTGCAACTAGATATTGAATTTAGCCAGTATGTATAAACTGTGCCCCACCCCGACACCCGGCTGCAAGTCCACGCAAACTGCTGCATGGTGTGAACTGGCCCATTTGTAAGCAGGTTCACTCGCTGCTTTTTAAGATAGCAAAAAGACATGCTCTGATGCAGTCCGTAGGGCACGTAGCATATCACCCAGAAATCTTCTCCGACACAGTGCAGTCCAGATATTCCTTGACTCCAGCTGCCATCAGCCCCTGCCACCATGGCTGGTGCTTAGGGGATGATGAGGACTGGAGCGTTTGGATTTGATATCCCGCTTTATCACTACCCTAAGGAGTCTCAAAGCGGCTAACAATCTCCTTTCCCTTCCTCCCCCACAACAAGCACTCTGTGAGGTGAGTGAGGCTGAGAGACTTCAGAGAAGTGTGACTAGCCCAAGGTCACCTAGCAGCTGCATGTGGAGGAGCGGGGAATCGAACGCGGTTCCCCAGATTACAAGTCCACCGCTCTTAACCACTACACCACACTGGCTCTGGCCCTGACCTACAGCACATATCATAAATGCATCAACAGGTCAACTTCGCTTGGGGATTTTGTCGGAACTTGCGTTCGGCCGAGCTGTTCCTCCGGTCGAGTCCTCCGACAGTGATTGATAACCTGAGCCTCTGATGAGGCTTCAGGCACGTTCCCTCATTACGCAGAGTATAGAAGCAGCAGAAGGACGAGAAATATGAGCTACATTGCTAAGAGTTTTATTTCTAACTACGCAGGCAGAAAAGAATATACATCCTCTCTCTGTGAAAGCAGAGAGGCAACTGGTACAAAGAAACAGGAAACCAGTAATATCAACATCCGTCTCCCGTCTCCGGTGAGACTTCCAACAGTCTGGAATCTCTGGAATGTAAACAGAGTCTTGTGACTCCAAGCACTGCACAGTGCCACAAACAGAAACCTAACAGATTTGGCCCCGCTGCTGTCAAGATTACCAATTTCAAACTGAAAACCAAGAGACTTTGTACATCAAACACACTCACCTGTGTCTTCACCTCTTGGGCCATACAATTATTATTATTATTATTATTATTATTATTATTATTATTATTATTAACCACATGCTGATGCAGTAATTGCTGCTATTCCCACCCCCACCCCCAAATAACTTGGCTAGGTGGGAAGGAGAGATGGAATGGGTAGGATAGAGGAAACATGGATATGACATGATGGAAGTTGCAAAAAAAACAACAACAACATTCCCCCTCCATTCAGCCTAAATGCCTGAAAAGCCAGGCTTTTCATACATTAGGTGAGAGCGCTTGTGAACATGGAGAAAAGATGCCATCTGATTTACTGACTCGGGGGCGTGCAAACAAATGGGGAGGGTTGTCTACCTGGGTTTCAAACACAGAGACAAACGAGGGAGAAAAAAGAGGAAAGGAAGACCACCGTACCTTTCACTACCTTATCCAGATAGTGAGCTTGGGAGATAAAAGACAGGACATGTAAAGTAGGGTTGAGTCAAGTGCAGTACAGCTAAGTACAAGACAGTGCAGAAGTGTTACAGAGGCGCCGGGAAGGAGAGAAGGCGGGTCAGAGGTTGGGGAAGGGGGAAAACGACAACATCAGCAGCAGCAACAACAACAGGAGACCGAGCCTTTGTTAGGGAGAAGCAGAAAAGTGGCAAGGAAGGAGGGGACAGTACCAATACCATCAGTCAAGGAATGGCGAAAAGGTCTGTTTATTTATTCTGGGTGCTGCGGGCAATAAGGTCAGAATAAATGACAGCCAGCCTGAAGGTCCTGCGAGCCTTTTCACGGCTATAGCAACCTCTGGCCATGGCCGCTGCTAAATGCATTTTTCCTCCTGCCTGCCTATCATTCATTTAGCAGGCATCAACACGGCTCTTTATGGGGTAACGTAAAGAGGAAAAGACCAGCCGCCAGCTCCAAGGACCTGGGAATCCCCCCCCCCCAAATCATTTTCTGTGCAATTAATAGTTCGTGCAGAGTCACCATTGAATGTGGTGCTTTGCGTCCAGCAGCACCAGCAAAAATGCCAGGTCTCTCCCGCAAGGAGCTTACAATCTAGCTTTCTGGCAGAAGCCCAATTTTAGTTTTTAACCTTTCAATGATCTACATGTGATCAGCATTTCAGAAGAGACAAATAGCTCAGCTGGTTAGAGCGTGGTGCTGATAATGCCAAGGTTGGAGGTTTAATCCCCGTACGGGACAACTGCATGGCAGGGGGTTGGACTAGATTGTACTCAGGGTCCCTCCCAAATCTATGGAAATGTGAGGTAGTAAATGTGTGCCAAAAGTAAAATCAGAACAGGTGGGTCATGAGTGCTTCAGTCCTGAGACAGGAAAGCAGGACAGAGTCTGAATATTCTACCTGTTCCCTAGAGAGCTATCAGCACTAAAATAAAAAAGGAAAAGGAAAGCCCTTAGTGTTCTGAATTTTGACTGACAGCTGTCTACCACAGTGGTCACAATTGGTGACGTCATCTCGCAACCCAGACACTGAGCGGACTCTTCAAATTCTCTGCTAAGCCAAGGGAGAGACAGCTTCTCCCCTTCACCTGATGGCTGGGGTGGCCTCATCCAGATCCCTGGCTAAAAGGTGACAACTTATGGGGGTGACAGCAAGGTGGTTGATAAAATTTAGAAATAAGCGAATGACATGGGCCCCTAGGCCAATTTATGGCAAAAGCAAGAGTAAGTTTTGCAGGGTGTTCCATAGTTGTTAGACAATTCCTCCCCTCTTTGTACTTGCGCTCACCGTCTCTTAAGAGGGGCGTTGAACCAGGGTGCCCCCCCTCGCTGGTACAGCCTGAAGCCAACTGCTTTGACTTTGCGGATTAACCTCGCCAAAGGGGCAGGGCAAATACCGCGATGATATAAAGGGACTCGGCAGAAGAAAAGAGAGTTTAAATGGCTGGCTTAAGGTCAGAGCGAGAGTGGAGAAAATATAAAAGAACCCCCGGGAAATTTAGCCGATGGGGTGACTGAACAGCTCTTTTTCTTCTGAGCAGTCGACAACTTCAGAAGTGGGGCTGGGGGCTGGGGGCTGCTTCTGGAGAGGGGTGGGGTGAGATATTTTCGGCTAAAGCTCTCATCCTGCCGAGCTCTTTGCTCTTATTTAAAACGTTGTCCAAGTAAGGACCGGGCAAAGCTTGCTGCTCCAATTTGGGCACCATTCCCACGCTCCTGGCTCTCAAACGACTCCTTGTATTTTCCATTTATTCTTCCCCCCACTCCACCCCGCCCCTCCTGCACTGGCTCAGGCAAGACCACCCAACTAGAAGGGCCGTGACCTCCGAAAGAATTTTTTTGGCGCGTCCCCAGCCCCCCCCACTTTCGAGTCTAGACTCTAGTATGTCTAAACGGGCAGGAGGAAGCACGGGATTCGTATCTGCAAGCGAGGAGGTAAGGAAATTGATGACTTGGCTCCGGGATGGGACAACCACAGCCGTCGCCTGGCGGTTCAGAACATTCGCTCAAGGATAGAGGAGAACGGAAGCTCCTGGGAAACACTGCCAGGAGGAGACACCCAATAGGTTTAGAGGCTCGTGCAGGCAACCCAAGTTACCTGGGTCTCCACCATAGTCTCTGGGAGAAGCTGCCATCCTTTTGCAGCGAAGAGCCAGGCCATGGGGCCTGCAGAACAACATGGTGAAATTCTTGGTGCACCGTTCCACTTAAGGCTGCTTAAGGTGGGAGATTGCATGGTTGGATGCGTCCTTATTATATTATTATTATTGTTATTATTTATTTATTTCTTTATATCCTGCCCATCTGGCTGGGTTTCCCCAGCCAATCCGGACGGCTTCCAACAAAACACTAAAATACAATAACCTATTAAACGCTTCCCTAAACAGGGCTGCCTTCAGATGTCTTCTAAAAGTCTGGTAGTTGTTTTTCTCTTTGACATCTGATAGGAGGGCGTTCTACAGGGCGGGTGCCACCACTGAGAAGGCCCTCTGCCTGGTTCCCTGTAACTTGGCTTCTCGCAGGGAGGGAACCGCCAGAAGGCCCTTGGTGCTGGACCTCAGTGTCCGGGCAGAGCGATGGCGGTGGAGACGCTCCTTCAGGTCTACTGGGCCGAGGCCATTTAGGGCTTTCAAGGTCAGCACCAACACTTTGAATTGTGCTTGGAAACGTACTATTATTATTATTAGCCCAGTCCAAATCTGGTTGAAAGGTATAGGAAGTAATAAATGGGTAACAGACCAGGCAAAAAATGAATTGGCTCAGTAGGCTGCAGGACAGTGCAAGAAAATAAATAAAAGAAGAAACCCTAATAAAGGAAAGCAGGAGAGGCCCGGAATCTGTCCATCAACAGCATGCTGTTAATCAGAAGACTGGTGGTTCGCACCTATTCAGGGCACGATTATTGCAATGCAGGGGGTTGGACTAGATGACCCCTGGGGTTCCTTCCAAGCCTACAATTCTATGAGCCTAAGCATCTAGGCAGCACATTGAGCAGGTCCGAAACTCACCTGGTCACTGTCTCCCTCCGTATGGGGAGGTGCATTGCATTTCTGCTTAAATCATCGCAATCAGTTGGGTCTCCGGCTGTTTTTGGACTACAACTCCCATCATCCCTAGCTAGCAAGTCCAGTGGTGAGGGATGATGGGAACTGTAGTCCAACTGCAGACCCAAGTTTGGGAAATCCTGGTCGAACGTTAAGATGAAGCCTCTCCCGCTTCTGCCAGAGACTCCTAGCAATGTTTACCTGCGCGCATGTCAATTACGGGCCAGGATTGGGGTTCAGCCACTTTGGGGGGGGGAGGAGGGGTTGGGGTGGATGACACAATTTTTATCAGGGATAAAGCAGGCAGGGAGACAAGATGTAACAACAATTTATGGCCGACCACGTATGTGCCCGTGCAGAAAAATCACACTGGGATGAGAGGGGGATGTTTGCCACACACATTGACCTTCCATGCCAATGTCCTTTCACATGTGCCAGTTCTGTTACTCCTCTCCCCACTCCCATCCCCCAAATACTGGATTTTTATGGTGGTATAATGCTTGTTTTTTCAGCGACTATTGTGTTCATGAGCCTATGGACAAAACAGTGCAGAACCACTGGGAAGACTTTCTGGGTGGTGGAGAAAAATGTGTGTGTGTGAAAAATCTCTCTCTCTCTCTCTCTCTCTCTCTCTCTCTCTCCCTACACCCTTGACAGACCACACTGCATTGCAGGGGGTTCGGCTACATGACCTCCTGGGGTCCCCACAACTCTCCCATTCTATAATTCTACAGGATAAAAGCAGCAACGGGGGCAGAGACATCCCGCTAAACATGGACCATCACCAGCTCCTCGTTCTAAGTGTTCAGAGTAGAAAAGGCAGCATGTAAGACTTAAAACCATAAAGGATGGACCATGAAGGCTGATCGTCAAAGAATTGATGCTTTTGAATTCTGGTGCTGGAGGAGACTCTTGAGAGTCCCATGGACTGCAAGAAGATCAAACCTATCCATTCTGAAGGAAATCAGCCCTGAGTGCTCACAGGAAGGACAGATCCTGAAGCTGAGGCTCCAATACTTTGGCCACCTCATGAGAAGAGAAGACTCCCTGGAAAAGACCCTGATGTTGGAAAAGATGGAGGGCACAAGGAGAAGGGGACGACAGAGGACGAGATGGCTGGACAGTGTTCTCGAAGCTACCAGAATGAGGTTGACCAAAATGCGGGAGGCAGTGGAAGACAGAAATGCCTGGCGTGCTCTGGTCCATGGGGTCACGAAGAATCGGACACAACTAAATGACTAAACAACAACAACAACAATGACTTAAAACAGGGCAGTCTCAAATACTGCCTTGGGTTCCAAACTGTTTAGGGAAGCTTTTAATGTTTGATGCATTACAGTATTTTAATATTTTGTTGGAAGCCGCCCAGAGTTGCTGGGGAAGCCCAGCCAGATGGGCGGGGTATAAATAATAAATTGGAAATTGGAAATTGGAAGAAAGGGATGTGTAGAAATAAATGGGCATCTCCAACCCCATTGTCCAACCCGGTTACTGAGGTCCAGCTCCGAGGGCCTTCTGCTGGTTTCCTCACTGCAAGAAGCAAAGTTACAGGGAACCAGGCAGAGAGCCTTCTCAGTAGTGGCACCCGCCCTGTGGAACATCCTCCCATTAGATGTTAAGGAGATAAACAATCACATGACTTTTTACAGACATCTGAAGGGAGAACGGTTTGGGGAAGCTTAGAATATTTGAAGTTTTGGTGTGTTTCCTTTATACTTTGTTGGAAGCCAGGCAACTGAGACAGATGAGCGGGGTACAATAAATTTATTGTTATTGTTGTTGTTGTTGTTGTTGTTGTTATTATTATTATTATTGATACTGCCAAGTCCTCCCACTTGAAAAATCTGGCTGCTTTTCAGGCCACATCTTGTTGCTAAGGCCCCGATCCTGTGCAGCTCTTCAGGCTAAAAAAAACCTCACTTGCATTTGAGTTTTTAAAAGAAAGAATAGAAAGGCTTTCTCTTGAGTAATGCAGCAAGGAAGGCTCAACTCCACCAGGAGAGGCTTCTTCTTAGCTGGAAACTACTCTCGTAGCATCCTTTCCTGTGGCATAAGTCAGTTTTCTAACTATAAGCTCCAGGTTCCCTTTGCAGGAAATGCTAGGAGTTTTCCCCCCAGAAGAAGCCCAAAAGGTTTTTACAGTGAGCCGGAGTAGGCTTGCAAACAGCTGATTAGGAGGTACAGAACAAATCCTGTGCAAACTCTCCAACTTGCAACTGGCCTTCCCTATCTGCAAAAGCATTTGTTTGTTTTTAGAATTTCTGCCTTAAGACAAAACGCTTTTGCATGTGGCTGTCCACAACTGCACTGATGCAAAACAACAACAACAACAACCCGCCCAGTAAACCAGGAAAACATATGTTTGCAGAAAGGGTAATGCCCTGAGATGGCAGCATGAAGAAGTTGGTCCGGGGAGGGCTGTGAAGTGGCTGGTTTAAGGTTGTGCTAAAATGGGGTGGAGATATGACAATTGCATGCTGAACGACATGCTGGAACAGCTGGGCTCCCTGGTGAAATGGGGCAAAGCTTCACCAGGAAATGGGACGGAATTGGAGGGGAGAAAATTGTCAGGTGGGAAGACTGCTCAAAGCTTCCGGTTACATGAACTATGCAATAGTTTGTCTCTCATAAAAGTGAAAGAAGCCCTTGTGCCCAACTCAATGAATACTCGATGGAAGAAGAGTTCACGGCAAGCTAGTGGAGTGAAACAGGCAAAAAACAGGTCTTGGGGGTTTTAAATCTGAAAATGAAGCATTTTCGTGGCTCCCTCTGTTCCACTTATTGGTAAGTTTCAGGCTTTGGCGATAAGCTGTCAGCAATGTTTAATGTAAGTTTCTATGGAAGCCGCCCAGAGTGGCTGGGGAGGCCCAGCCAGATGGGCAGGGTATAAATAATAAATTATTATTATTATTATTATTATTATTATTATTATTATTATTAAATGAGGCACTCTTGTTTCTTGACTTGTTCTCTTGAAAGAAAGGAAGAGGGGGAAGTCCCCAGGAAATCTGGGGCTAAAAGAAGGGGGTTGGAACCCCAACCCACTATGTCAGCATGGATCCCTCAATTCAGTTAGGGGGGAAAACCTGAATATTGCAATTTAGATGCATTATGGGGGGAGGGAAGCAACTATTTCCGCATTTTGGATAATTTACTGTATTTTCCCTATAATGGGAAACAATTCCCCCGGAGGCTCCCCATATCTAGGCTGCTAGGCTGTTTCTGGTCACTTTTGTTTAGGGAAGTTTTTAATGTTTGATGTTTTATCACTTTATTATTATTATTATTATTATTATTATTATTATTATTATTATGTTGGGAGCCATCCAGAGTGGCTGGGGAAACTCAGCCAGATGGGCGGGGTATGTATGTATGTACGTACGTACAGTGGTATCTTGGGTTACAAACACCTCAGGTTACAAACACTTCGGCTTACAGACTCCGCTAACCCGGAAGTTGTACCTCAGGTTAAGAACTTTACCTCAGGATGAGAACATAAATCACGCGCCTGTGGTGCGGTGGAAGCGGGAGGCCCCATTAGCTAAAGTGGTACCTCAGGTTAAGAACGGTTTCAGGCTAAGAACGGACCTCTGGAACAAATTAAGTTCGTAACCAGGGGTACCACTGTATGTTTGTATGCATGTAAAGGTAAAGGGTTCAGTCGTGGCTGACTCTGGGGTTGCGGCGCTCATCTCGCTTTATTGGCCAAGGGAGCCGGCGTACAGCTTCTGGGTCATGTGACCAGCATGACTAAGCCACTTCTGGCAAACCAGAGCAGCACACGGAAACGCCGTTTACCTTCCCGCCAGAGCGGTACCTATTTATCTACTTGCACTTTGACATGCTTTCGAACTGCTAGGTTGGCAGGAGCAGGGACCGAGCAACGGGAGCTCACCCCTTCGCTGGGATTCGAACTGCTGACCTTCTGATCGGCAAGCCCTAGGCTCTGTGGTTTAACCCACAGTGCCACCTGCATCCCTATGTATGTATAAATATAAATATGCATAAACAAACAAACAAACAATCAAACAAATAAATCCTAAATAATTCCTATGCACTCTGAAGCTTTACCTTAAACTTTTTTTTATCTTGTGAACTGTCCTGAGATCTTCAGATGAAGGGTAGTATATAAATTTAATTAATTAAGGTCTGGGAACTTGCTCCACGTGGGGAAAAAAATAAGCGGAGGAGACTCTTGGGGATGCTGGTACTAACCACCCCGTGTCTCCTTTTCTGGGCTTGTGTGGAGTAGCTGGAGACTGGAGACTTGAGCATGGGCAGAGCGTCAAAGGACATTGGTCAGGGGCTACGGGATGGGGAACGCCACACATGGGAATGTATGACACTGGAACACGGAAATCCAGGAACGGAAGGAAGGGGGTGTGCATGCTGTGGGGAATGTTGCAGCAGTTCGATTAAGCATGCTCTTTTCACCCAGTTCCTCCACCCCTCCTTCCGCCCCACCACCCCACCGATTACCCCTTTCCGCGTGGGTTTTCCCCGTAGTCGAAAGCGCTCTCCCCCTACCCCTACCAATGGTGCAGTGCTCTCCGTTCCAGCCCGGGCTGCATTCGCACTTGCCGTCCCGGCACGTCCCGTGCTCGTTGCAACGGGGGTGACACGATCGCTGGTTGCAGGCAGCGCCCATCCAGCCTTCCTCGCAGCGGCAGGTGCCTCCGACGCAGACGCCGTGCCCTCCGCAGTCCGCAGCGCAAATTTCTGTGGAAGAGAAGAAAGGGGAGGAGGGTGGTGGGCAAAGGGAAAGGGGAGGGTCGGTGAAAGGGGAGAAAAGGGAGAGAAAGTCAGAATTTTAGTGTTTGGGTGGGCGAGGTGGAAGAAAGCAAGGAAGAAGACACACTCTGATACCTTGCCAGTGGGGGGCAAGAAAGGAATTCCTGCAGCTCCTAACGGTAATCCTTTCCAACAATAAGAATCTAATAAGCAGATTACAGAACAGAGTGAAGGAATGGGTTTCCCAAACCCAAAACTGACTGCGCAGGCAGTTTGAAACTGCACCAAAATCCCTATTTTTCCTTAGCTCAAATGCTTTAACTTGAGCTCTTGAGCCAAAACCCAGCTGTATAAACAAGTGCTCAGAGCCCTCTCCTTTATCAGTTTGTGACAGCAAGGATGGCCTTGACTGTACCAGTAGAACAGGGAAGACACGTCTGTGCCTTATCTTATATCCTGACCACAAAAACGCACAGACCTAGTCTGGGAACAGCGCCAGAGGGTGCTCCAAGATAAGAGTAGGAACAGGAAGATCCTTTTATGGTCATAAGTATAGGAAGGAATATCCTTTTATGGTCAGAAGTATAGGAAGGAATACCCTTTTATGGTTAAGAGTGCCGGAGCAGGAACATCTGTGATGTCAACCTGCGTGTACAAGCTGACGTGGCTGGATTCCTGGGGAAGGTGCCTGGAGGATATATATACTGCATGAAATCTCTCATTTCTTTGGACTTGCTGTGGACTGACCATGCAAGTGCCTTTCTGCTGTTCCGGAGAGCAGAAATAAAGAACTCTTTCTCTGAACCAACCCTCGGTGTCATTTGACTTCCTTCCTCCTGTCCGGGAGCAACGCAGACCCAATCGGTGAACTCCAATAAGGCTACAAGAGGAGATGGACACGAATCTGGCGAGGGCCGAAGCCAAATGAATCTCCTGTTTACTTTTGAGTGCTATCACGGCTCCCATGGTGTTTGAGTGGAGCAGGGCAAATCCAGAAGCAGTGTGTGTGGCAGAGCAGGCTCTGCCACAGCAAAGAAACAAAAGCCGCTTTTTAATTAAAAACTGCTTAAGCATGAAAACAACGAGCCTCTGAGTCGGCCGAAAATAAAATTAAGTGTCCCAGGCAAAGTCTATTTATTTGCGGCTTGTTAGCTCTTCGGTTACGAGGCCAGGAGCCTACGAAAGCCTCACGTTTTTTGAAATATACTAGGAGTTGAGTGTGGATTTCATGCTCTTTACTCAGCTCAGAGTAGTGCGGAATGGAAGTTCCCCCAAAATGTCTGCTTATATACATTATTTACACAATGGGCCCCACGTGATTGGCTAGTTCTGGGATTCTCCTGTAGGCCAATCAGGTTGCGGATTCACTTCCACCTGGAGTTGGATTGGGTGGCTCCTGCGGAGCAATCAGACTGCTGCATTCTGGATCCTATTGTTCTAGGACCAATCAGACTGCTGCATTCTGGATCCTATTGTTCTAGGACCAATCAGACTGCTGCATTCTGGATCCTATTGTTCTAGGACCAATCAGACTGCTGCATCCTGGATCCTATTCAACTCAGTACATAACATTTTTGTTCTCGGATGTTGCTAACCTTCGCAAAGGAGGTTTCATTTTCTCTCCAATGTCTTGCAGGACTTTGAAACGTGGCGGAAAATGCAGGTTAGGGAATCTGCTGGGCAAGGAATTTGGTCCCCGCCCCCGTTTCTGAGGTTGATACCCACAATCCCAAGCGCTACAGTTAATAAAAATACGCTGTGGCCTTACGATTCACTTCATCCAGGCCTTTCGCTGCAAGATGTGGACTGGTACCTAGAAAGCTCTCCTTTTGTGCATCTTGCTACATTAAATGTAGGGCTAATCCCCCAGAGAGTAGCTGGGGAGAAGAGGGGTCTGGCGTTATACAAGACATTTGCTTCAGGTCACTGCCTGCAGGAGGGGGGCGAAATAGCGCCCAGTTTCTCTCAGCCTGTGCTAACGTTACACCTGGCTGAAATTCAGCCTTATATAACCATCCCTTGAAATATAATAGGCGGAGGCAGCAGCAATAACAATAAATTAGAGCAGCAACACTGCGGCTGGAAAGGCTGTAGCAGAAAAGCAGAAGGTCCCGGGATCAGTTCCTGCAGGCATCTCTGAGTGGGGCTGGGAGATAGTCCCTGCCTAAAACCCTGGAGAGCTGCTGTAAGTCAGTGTAGACACTACTGGGAACTGCAGTTCGCCCCTATAGGGAGCTACAAGTCCCAGGAACCCGAACGAACTGCAGTTTGTCCCATAAGCCTACAAAGCTGCCTTGCACAGCATTGGCCCATTGGTCTGTGGAGCATAGCTGTCAAGCGTCCCTTATTTGGCGGGAAAGTCCCTTATCCCAGTGCTGTGTCCTGCTGCTGACCCTTATTGATGATGTCCCTTAAATTTCCCGGGTTTCAAAGGAAGCAGCTCCTCTCCCTCCCTCCCTGCTGGCCAGGGAGGAGGGAGGCTCCAACTGTGTTGCTTGGCTGCGTAATAAGGAGCCAATAAGGAGTCTAAGAACGACTGAGGGTGGAGCTTGCATGCCTTGTGCTGATCAAATCGGCTGTGTTGCCTGGGGACTTGCCTTTGCTCAGCGCTTCCCAGCGGAGAGGTGACAGTGGTTTTCCTTGAGGCTTGAGGCTTCGTTTGGCTGCTGGCTGAGCTTTCTGCCTTCGAACATACCCGTGCCCGGAAAATCCCTTATTTTGGCTGCTGATCCCTTATTTTCGAGGCTGCTGGTCCCTTATTTTCAAATCTGTAAGTTGATAGCTATGCTGTGGAGCCATTGCTATGTAAACACAGAGGTTCCCCAGCCAAGCTACACATCACTTGGGAAGACAGGCCAACTAATACCAGTGTACTGGAAGAAGCAAAGATCACCAGTGTTGAAGCAATGATTCTTCAACACCAACTTTGTTGGACTGGTCATGTTGTATGGATGCCTGATGATCGTCTTCCAAAGCAACTACTCTATTCCGAACTTAAAAAACGGAAAGCGTAATGCTGGTGGTCAACAAAAGAGGTTTCAAGACTCTCTCAAGGCAAATATTTAAAAATGTAGTATAAACACCAACAATTGGGAAATACTGGCCTGTGAGCACTCCAGTTGGAGAACAGCCTTTACCAAAGGTGTCATGGGCTTTGAAGACACTCGAACTCAGGACGCAAGGGAGAAACGTGCTAAGAGGAAGGCACGCTTGGCAAATCTACACCGTGATCAACTCTCGCCCGGGAACCAATGTCCCCACTGTGGAAGGACGTGTGGATCCAGAATTGGCCTCCACAGTCACTTACGGACTCAGTGTTAAAACCGTATTTATGGAAGACAATCTTACTCGGCTACGTGATCACCAAAGAAGAAGAAGAAGAAGAAGAAGGAGAACAACAACTTTTGGTATGCTTGTGGTGCTAATAATAATAATAATAATAATAAACCTGCTATTTTTCTAGAAAAAGAGGTGCCAGAACTCATTATGAACACTTTTTTATGGAAGACAATCCTACTCAGCTATGAGGGATCGCCAAAGAAGAAGAAGAAGAAGACGAAGAAGAAGAAGGAGGAGGAGCAGCTTGTGGATGGGAACTGCTCAAGGCTTATTCAGGTGGGGGCATTTTGCTAACCTGTGGGTACTCGCCACAAGGCAGCGTGCGCTGAGAGGTTTTGCCAGTCTAGAGGAGAGAGAATTTAACAGGTTGCTTAAAGCCTGCGTAAATAAAAGGAAAGGGAGAAGACAAAATACATCATATGGCAATTAACACACATGGTTATCTTCCTTGGGGGCTGTTTTCCAGAACCTTGTGCTTAGCGGGATAAACTTCCCGATGACTCTGCCTATGATTCTTGGCAACTTGGTGAAATTGAAGGGGAAATCCTCAAAAGATTTCCTTCCTGTTCCTTAAGAGAACATATTTACCAAATTTGGGGAGGCTTTATGAGAGATATTTTTCAGGAAGGAAGGCTGACGGCTGTCTGGCATCCTCCCCTCTACAGAAAACATAAGCCACCCCTAGCCAGACTGATTGCGTTTTGCCCTTTGTGGTCTAGACAACTAAGAAAGAAATGTTGTGTTTTTTTGTTTCGTTTCTCAAGTTGCATTTTGGAAACCTGCCTTTTAAGATCCTCTTGCATTTTATACTTGAGAGAGATGCTCCCTGGTGGGCTCGGTGGGCTATAGACCCTCATCCCAGTGGGCTCAGCCAAGGCCAGGGTAAATTAAGGGGGGGGGAATCATCCTGGATTAAGGGCAAAGGTGGGACAGGGTGGCGGGGGGGGGGGAGATTTACCACTACTCCAAACTCCTTTCCGCCCTGTCACTTGACCTAGCAGAAGGGTAAAGGTAGGGTAAAGGTAAAGGGACCCCTGACCATTAGGTCCAGTCGCGAACGACTCTGGGGTTGCGGCACTCATCTCGCTTTATTGGCTGAGGGAGCTGGCGTACAGCTTCCAGGTCATGTGGCCAGCATGACTAAGCCACTTCTGGCGAATCAGAGCAGCGCACGGAAATGCCGTTTACCTTCCCACTGGAGTGGTACCTATTTATCTACTTGCACTTTGATGTGCTTTCGAAATGCTAGGTTGGCAGGAGCAGGGACCGAGCAACGGGAGCTCACCCAGTCACCACCAACTTTAGAAACCACTAATTTAGACTGTAACTTAAATGGTGAAGGGAGCCTTCTTTTTTTATTTGTTCGATGCTGCAAAGCAACTTGTACAAGGATAAGGCTGTCTCTGTCTACATCATGCCCAATTTTTATGGGATGATAATGAATTATGACATCGCTGTTTGGTCCAAACTGCCCAACCGCTGTCTCTGGTCCCCCTGCTGCCCTCAGTATAGAGATATCTGAGTCATATGTGCAGCCTAAATTAAAAAGAATAGTAATAAAATAGGGGTTTTTTTGCGGGTGCAATGAAAAACGAGATTATACAAAATCTGAGACTCGGAAGCAAATGAGAAGAAAGCTGAGGAGGAAAAAGGAGGCTTTAAATACTCTGATTACAGCACCGCGAGCCAGTGGGGGCAGCTTTTCAGAGCAGATCTAACAGACTCTCCGTGGGCATCAAAGCCTTTTCCCCAATAACAAATATTTTCACACCAAATGTTTCCCTCCACCCCTCCCTGCAAAAAAACTTGATGGTTAAATATTTCCTTTCATCTATAATCTCTTTTCACTGTTTGCGAGAACAGCTCAGGCTGCGCCCTGTGCCATCGTGAGGTGCTCAGTGCGCTCCTGCTGTTTTTGCCTCGCACACTGATTCATACGCCCTGTTGCTCAGAAAGTCTCATGCAGGAGGGGGGCCTGAGACAGTTTTTAAGGCCGGAGAGCTCTCCTCCTTAAGACTTTCAGGGTGAATTTTGACTTCGGAGTTGCCTACAGGTCCCTCTTCAGACACGGAGAGCTAAAATGTTAAGGGAAATTGCTATGTCTGCAGAAGGCATAACAGGGGTCAGCAAGCTTTTTCAACAGGGGGCCGGTCCACTGTCCCTCAGACCTTGTGGGGGGCCAGACTATATATATTTTTTTAAAAAATGAATGAATTCCTATGCCCCACAAATAACTCAGAGATTCAATTTAAATAAAGGGACACATCCTACTCATGTAAAAACACCAGGCAGGCCCCACAAATAACCCAGATATGCATTTTAAATAAAAGGACACCTTCTACTCATGTAAAAACATTCCGATTCCCGGACCATCCGCAGGCCGGATTGAGAAGGGGCCTTAGTTTGCCTACCCATGAGAGTAGGCACTCTCTCTTTCTGCTCATGGTACAGGTAAAGGCACACACACACACACACACACACACACAAACACAGAGAGTTATTGTTGTACAGAAACCAAGCTTCTCCCATGTGACTTTAAAGGTAAAGGTAAAGGTACCCCTGCCCTTACGGGCCAGTCTTGACAGACTCTGGGGTTGTGCGCCCATCTCACTTAAGAGGCCAGGGGCCAGCGCTGTCCGGAGACACTTCCGGGTCACGTGGCCAGCGTGACATCGCTGCTCTGGCGAGCCAGAGCCGCACACGGAAACGCCGTTTACCTTCCCGCTAGAAAGCGGTCCCTATTTATCTACTTGCACCCGGAGGTGCTTTCGAACTGCTAGGTTGGCAGGCGCTGGGACCGAGCAGCGGGAGCGCACCCCGCCGCAGGGATTCGAACCGCCGACCTTTCGATCGGCAAGTCCTAGGCGCTGAGGCTTTTACCCACAGCGCCACCTGCGTCCCCATGTGACTTTACTGATGCAATTATTTTATTTTATTTATTTATTGCACATAAAGGACCTGAGGGTGACAACACAAGAACAGGGCCTTCTCTGTGGTGGCTTCCTGTTTGTGGAATGCTCTCCCTGGGAGGCTTGCCTGGCACATTATACACCTTTAGGCACCAGGTGAAAACGTTCCTCTTTAACTGGGCCTTTGGCTAATTAACATCTTATGCCCCTTTTAAACGTGTCTGTGGCAGGGGGCTTGTTGGAGGGGGTTTATCGAGTCTCCCCTCCTCGTTTTTATTATGTGTTTGATATTTTTATCTTGTATTTTATGCTGTGAACCTTCCAGAGAGCTATGGAGGAAGGGTGGCATAAAGGTAAAGGTAAAGGTACCCCTGCCCGTACGGGCCAGTCTTGCCAGACTCTGGGGTTGTGCGCCCATCTCACTCAAGAGGCCAGGGGCCAGCGCTGTCCGGAGACACTTCCAGGTCACGTGGCCAGCGTGACATCGCTGCTCTGGCGAGCCAGAGCCGCACACGGAAACGCCATTTACCTTCCCGCTGGTAAGCGGTCCCTATTTATCTACTTGCACCCGAACTGCTAGGTTGGCAGGCGCTGGGACCGAGCAGCAGGAGCGCACCCCGCCGCAGGGATTCGAACCGCCGACCTTTCGATCGGCAAGTCCTAGGTGCTGAGGCTTTAACCCACAGCGCCACCTGCGTCTCTTAAGGGTGGCATACAAATTTAATAAATAAATAAGCAAATGGGAAGGTGATAAGATGAAGCAAACAACCTGGGTCCCAGTGAAGCTCATCTGTTGACGGCCAAGATTTTAAAGCACGTTGCGAGTATCAGATACTAAGCTCACAATTTAGCAGTCTAGAGATGAAGAACCTGGAAAGGGTAGGATTTCATCCACATGCAATTCATCAACTGATATAAAGAGCGTGTTTCCCTGTTTGTAGCAAGAGAGTGCTCAGAATGAGCTGTGCATAGTTTTCTACGCCACTGAAGGAGAGAGAGGGCATGCATTGCATGTGCTTTCCGCAAAACACTGCAAAACTTACTAAATAAAAATGGCAACGCCTGGCTTGAGAGTGCACTTCTTGTCCGTTGGAAGTGATCCCTCTTGGCTGAAGAAAATCTGCTTCCACAAAGTAATGAATTGTTCCTGGCTTGAGACGGGCCAGTTTTCTAGAGGAGGGAGAGGGGATTGGCTCACGAAACATGTGAGCGGGCTTAAGATGCTTGCTGTTTGCTTCCTGGCCAAACCTTTGATCCCAGCAAATGTCCTGTTCCTTTTTTCCCAGCATAACAAAAGCCAAACACCCAGGGGTGCGTTCTCAGGGCTTGCTGGAAAGGGGAGAATTTGCAAACGCGCAGCAATTGAGTGGCCTTCCTCAGCTGCTGCTCTCCAGAAGTCCTAGGCTACAAGTCCCATCATCCGTGGCCGTTAGCCATGATGGCTGGGGCTCATAGCTGTCAAGTGTCCCTTATTTGGCGGTACAGTCCCTTATTTCAGCACCATGTCCCGCTGCTGTCCCTTATTGATGATGTCTCTTAAATAAGCTACTGAAGGTAATGGGGCCCTTTCTATGTCCAGCTTGCTTTGTCAACAACAAATTGTTGCTGTTTTTTTTGTGTTGAATATATGCTATATGGTAATTTATGGACCTAATAGGTATCTAAAGCCATTTGCACGCAACAAAATATGTATTTTATAAAAGTAATTGTTGATCCCTTATTTTGGCTGCTGATCCCTTATTTTCGAGGCTGCTGGTCCCTTATTTTCAAATCTGTAAGTTGACAGCTATGCTGGGGCTGAAGAAAGCTGTAGAATCCTAGATTTGGAAGGGATCCACTAGGGCCATCTAGTCTAACCCTCTGCAACGCAGGAATCTTGATCTGTAGTATAAAATATCTGGAGGAAACCATGTTGATATACCGCTACAGAGGAAAGACAATTCTCACAATTCTCAACAATGCAACTCCAGAAAAAGTTTCCATTGAGCACATGGATTGATAATATGGACAGATTAGCTACATTCAAATCTGAATTGTATTCAAATCTGAATTGTCAATTGTGTTATTAGTGTTATTATGGTTTTTGTTGTATGTGTCTTTTGCAGTTGTTGTTTGTACTGAAAAAATGATTAAATAAATTAAAAATAAAATAAAATCTATGTGTATGTATGTGTATAATGTATGTGTATGTGTATAATATATGGGTATGTACAGTATGTAACTAAAAATTCAATAAAGATCATCGAAGAAGAAAAAAATTAAAATAAAATGCAACTCCGGAAATACTATAGGCTTGTGGTTAGCTGCTTGCCAGGTCGCCTGGGGCAAATTCAAACGGCTCCCAGGCGAGCAGAGACGGCCATTCACAGTTCCACCTTCTAGAAGAGTCTGGTCATTTTTGAAAAATGAAACTCACTGACCATGCTTAGTTTAGGGCTGAGTGTTCCTACGGGTAACCTCAAAAGTGGGGGAAGGCCCTCATTCATTCTTTTGTTGCAGTCTATGTCCAATGGGACGCAGGTGGCACTGTGGGTTAAACCACAGAGCCTAGGTCTTGCCGATCAGAAGGTCGGCGGTTTGAATCCCTGTGACGGGGTGAGCTCCCATTGCTCGGTCCCAGCTCCTGCCAACCTAGCAGTTCAAAAGCACATCAAAGTGCAAGTAGATAAATAGGTACCGCTCCGGCGGGAAGGTAAACGGCGTTTCCGTGCGCTGCTCTGAGTCGCCAGAAGCGGCTTAGTCCTGCTGGCCACATGACCTGGAAGCTGTACGCCGGCTCCCTCAGCCAATAAAGCGAGATGAACGCCACAACCCCAGAGTCGGTCACGACTGGACCTAATGGTCAGGGGTCCCTTTATCTTTACCTATGTCCAATTCAAAGTGGAGTAAGGAGGGATAAGTAATGACGCTAGCATCCACCTCACTTTTCAAACACCTACCCACCCACACCCTTTTTTCTATTAAGAAGAGAAGAAGAAGAAGAGTTTGGATTTGATATCCCGCCTTTCACTCCCTTTAAGGAGTCTCAAAGCGGCTAACATTCTCCTTTCCCTTCCTCCCCCACAACAAACACTCTGTGAAGTGAGTGGGGCTGAGAGACTTCACAGAGGTGTGACTGGCCCAAGGTCACCCAGTAGCTGCATGTGGAGGAGCGGAGACGCGAACCTGGTTACCCAGGATTACGAGACTACCGCTCTTAACCACTACACCACACTGGCTCATACATTTGTCACCCCAAAAAATCTTCCACTCGTGGAGCTTACTGGTTTGCAAGATGGCTGTTGGAAGGGGTGGGGTGGGGAGATTACATTTGTATGCAAGGGAAACAAAAAGAGAGAGAGATAGCCGCTTCTGTTACCCGTGCTAAATCCTTTAATAAATGTGGATTTAATGCTAAGATAGAAGATCAGGTAAAAATTGCCCAGAGCTGCTTAAAAACTGGAACCGTTCCACTGACCTTCAAAATGTTATTAGAAAATTTAATAATTACAAACTGTCTTAAGTTGGATTTTCTGGTTTCAAGTGAGCTTAATTAAGCAGCAGCACCTCACCCCACTGGTACTCTCAGTTTTTTATCAGAATTGGAAGGGTGTGATTTTCCTACTGTGTTGCAATTAAAGCAAGCAAGTAAGCAAGCAAGCAAGCAAGCAAGCAAGCAAACAAACAAACAAACAAACAAACAAACAAACAAACACACACCCTCCCTGATAGGCTGCTCACTCAGGCTACATAAGGACAGCAAAGCCACAATAAATTATCCCTTATCTTCGAATGATCCCTGGGTGATGAATCAGTTCCTCTCTTTTAGGCACCACTTGGGTTATTTCCGAAATTTTTAAACAAGCGGGTGGTGGTGGTGAACTTATGAAAATTTGGATTGATCTTTATTACGGCCATTGGCCCGTTACACGACAGTTTCCCATACCAACATATTATACTTCAACCTCCAAATTTAAAATCGCCAAAACTTACAAAAGACAAACAGTAACCGAAGCAAAACCAAAACAAAAACCACCATCATACATTACAATAAATTTGTAACCTATACATCGCCCTCTGCTCATAAATTAATCAAGGATATCAATGGTGATATCGCCTAAAACATAGCTTATGAAAATTTGGACGCCAACGGTTGTCGATAACACTCTGTTCCTCTGTGATGTTATTCCTCCCCCCCCAAAAAAAACAGCTCCATGTTGGCCTTATGAAACACCTTGGCACCTAAACAGGGAGGGGGGTCTGTCTGGATGATGCCCTAAGCCAGGGGTCCCCAAACTAAGGTCTGCAGGCCCGATAAGGCCCGAGGGACTCGTTTATCCGGCCCGCGGCGACCCCCGCTCTTAATGGTGCTGTGCTGCGTGGCTGCCCACTTCTGGGTCGGAGGAGCACCAGAAGTAGTTTGTGCGCATGCACAAGTGTTGTGCCCATGTGCAAGCAAGATTTCCGGTACACATCCGGGTCGGAGGAGGCCTGTGCACAGAAGCTATTTCCGGTGCTCCTCCGACCCGGAAGTGCGCCGGAAATAGCACGTGTATGAGCATGCATTCCCTCAACCTCTGGCCCGCCGCGCAATCAACGCTGGAGACACCCGCCTGAGGTGCGGTAAGTTTGCTGACCACTGCCCTAAGCCCCTTCCCGTTTGGGGTTTCCTGTGCCCAGTGAGGACCGAAAAGTAGTGGAGGAGGTTACTGGACTGTTTAGCAAGTTTCTTTGTGTGACAATGAGCTTAGCTGGCTGCTTAGAATCATGGAATCATAGAATTGCAGAGTTGGAAGAGACCCCAGATGTCACCTAGTACCACCCCCTGCAATGCAGGAATCTCAGCTAAAGCACCCATCAGATGTGTCCAACAGCAACCCAAAATAAAGAGTTAGGCTGCAAGAGCTGCAACCAAAAGATGGTGACCTAATGGGTGGTCCACAGCAGTGACCAGAGGAGGAATGGCCGCTGGGAGGAGCTCAGACAGAAGGAACGCCCTGGTGCATCTGCAGCAGCACAACCGGACGCCTTCCTCTGCCCCAGCTCTCCCCTATCGGTCTCCTACAGCAACAGCGCAGAACAAAAAGACTGGGATCTATTGGCAGATTTCCGAGTGGAACGCAAGCAGCAAGCGTAGAAACAGCAAGGATTTCTGGCTATTGAACGCAATGAAAAAAGGCTTTTCTCCACGTGCTAAATTAGGATTAAAAGAAGAGTTTTGGGGAGCGCAGGAAAAGACCAGGAGCAGATTTCTGTTTTGTGTGGAAGGCGCGCGAGTTCTGTTCCGGCACTGAAACCATATTCCTGGGCTCCTTAACTTTAACTGAGGTTGCCAGTCCGCAAATACCACCATTTCCAGGTAGTAAAGAACAGAGACCCTATAAGCTTAAATCCTGACATTCCATTCTTTAAAGGTCTCCAGAGATGAGGGAGATACGATTATGCCTTCCAACCCACAACAACAACAAGAACAACAACAACAGCAGCTTACCATTAAAAAAAGAAGCCGTTAATTCCTGAAGAAAATGAGAGGCAACTACAATTTGAGGACTGATTTAATACGGCAGACTACCCTCTTCCGTTATTTCTGCGTATAACTCCTCTCCCCAGCCCCGCTCCCACCTCAGTCCCACGGAAAACAACTCCCTCCAGGGGTCGCATAGCAAAACATAACCTTTCCCCTTTTTGCATTTGTAGAATGCACCTCAAGTCACTTTTTGTCAGGCAGTTCAGTAGTACATGGCTCCATGACTCCATCCCTCACAGAGCTGTTTCCCATGTTCAGAAAGTTATTATTGTTTCATGCCTGGTGGCAAGAAATCTCTGCCAAGGTGGTTTGTAAACACCCATTTGTTACCCAGACCTCTCAAGTCTATCTCGGTCTCAGCTCCGAAAGATGGATTTGCACGCCAACCGTGGCTGTACTCCTGAGACAGGCGTAGCTCCGCCACCACACCTCGCCCCCCCAAAAAATGAATAGTTTGCATGAACTATGGGCCTATATGTACACTGAGGGGCAAGGAGAGTTATGGGTGCAGGTGCTTAGAGACTACTGAAGCTAAGTGATATAGTGTTGTCATCCATCTTGTCTCCAGAGACAATGGAGTGCGCCTCTGGGGGTGAAGTCAAACGGCTGTGTTAGAAGCACCAAAGTGACCTCCCTGGGGTGCAAGCCTGGGCAGTGCAAATTATTATTATTATTATTATTATTATTATTATTATTAAATTTTATTTATACCCCACCCTCCCCAGCCAAGACCGGGCTCAGGGCGGCTAACAACCAATAATAAAAACAAGTTGATTGTAATACAACTTAAAAAACAAGATTAAAATACAACATTAAAACAATTAAAACATTAAAATGCAGCCTCATCACAGGAGGAGAAAGGGGAAAAAAGGGGGGGGGGAGTGAATCAAATTGATCCTAAGTCAAAGGCCAGGCAGAACAACTCTGTCTTACAGGCCCTGAGGAAAGAAATCAGATCCCGCAGGGCCCTGGTCTCATGAGACAGAGCGTTCCACCAGGCTGGAGCCAGTGCTGAAAAGGCCCTGGCTCTGGTTGAGGCTAATCTGACTTCCTTAGGGCCCGGGACCTCTAGGGTGTTGTTATTTATGGACCTTAAGGTCCTCCGTGGGGCATACCGGGAGAGGTGTTCCCGTAGAGCTCAGAACCTCCCCCCCC
Source organism: Podarcis gaigeae (assembly GCF_964106915.1). Lineage (NCBI taxonomy): Eukaryota > Metazoa > Chordata > Lepidosauria > Squamata > Lacertidae > Podarcis > Podarcis gaigeae. The sequence goes on along the minus strand of NC_139677.1, from coordinate 97,434,417 downwards.
CCAACATTGACAGGCAAACGACCCCAAAAGGAGCCAGACGTGTCCCCCACCCCACCCCACCCCTAACACCACCATACACTGTTGAAATAAATAAATGGAAAAAAAGCCGCAGGTGCAATTACCAATGGCACAGTCGTGTCCAGTCCAGCTGGGGTCACAGCTGCACAGGCCGGTTTCGGGCACGAACGTGCCGTGGCCGGAGCACTGGTCCAGGCAGGTCGCTCTGGGGGTCTCGCAGTTGGTTCCCCCCCATCCGACGGAGCAGTGGCATTCTCCTCTCACGCACACGCCACGCCCGGAGCAGGTGGGGTCCATGCAGTCCACTGCAGGGGGAAGAGAGAAAAAGGGATGCACATGTAGAAATAAGCCTAGGTTCGCATTCATGACCTCATTTGTTTGTTCAGCTTATGCCCCTCCCGGGAGTGCAAGGTGGCCGAAGCACTCGCCTCCACCATCTCATCCTCACAACAACCTTGTGAGGTAGGCAAGGTGAGAGAGGGAGTGGCAGGCCCTAAGTCACACCCAGGTGAGTTTCACGGCTGAGAGAGCATTTGCTATAGATCATGGGTAGGCAAACTAAGGCCCAGGGGTCGGATCCGGCCCAATCGCCTTCTAAATCCGGCCCGCGGACGGTCCAGGAATCAGTGTGTTTTTACATGAGTAGAATGTGTGCTTTTATTTAAAATGCATCTCTGGGTTATTTGTGGGGCATAGGAATTAATCCATATACTTTTTTCAAAATATAGTCCGGCCCCACACAAAGACAGTGGACCAGCCCATTGCTGAAAAAGTTTGATAAATAGATAGATGATAGACAGACAGACAGACAGACAGACAGACAGACAGACAGACAGACAGGCAGATATAGATAGAGCTATTTAAGTAGGAATCTTTACCCTGCTCTGCATTTGCATTGGGCTGGAAAACGGGTTTTATATACAGAATCGTTTCACGTATGTTTCTGTCACCGGTGCTTCTGCTGTTAAAGCGCTTAGCGATGTTTCGACGGAAAGCAAATCCGCAAACGGAAGCAATGAATAGATATATTTATCTATCTATCTTGTTGTTGTTGTTTAGTCGTTTAGTCATGTCCGACTCTTCGTGACCCCATGGACCAGAGCACGCCAGGCACTCCTGTCTTCCACTGCCTCCCGCAGTTTGCTCAAACTCATGTTTGTAGCTTCGAGAACTCTGTCCAACCATCTCGTCCTCTGTCGTCCCCTTCTCCTTGTGCCCGCCATCTTTCCCAACATCAGGGTCTTTTCCAGGGATTCTTCTCTTCTCATGAGGTGGCCAAAGTATTGGAGCCTCAGCTTCAGGATCTGTCCTTCCAGTGAGCTCTCAGGGCTGATTTCCTTCAGAATGGAGAGGTTAGATCTTCCTGCAGTCCATGGGACTCTCAAGAGTCTCCTCCAGCCCCATAATTCAAAAGCATCAATTCTTTGGCGATCAGCCTTCTTTATGGTCCAGCTTTCACTTCCATACATCACTACTGGGAAAACCATGGCTTTAACTATACGGACCTTTGTCGGCAAAGTGATGTCTCTGCTTTTTAAGATGCTGTCTAGGTTTGTCATTGCTTTTCTCCCAAGAAGCAGGCGTCTTTTAATTTCGTGGCTGCTGTCATCTGGAAGCTCTCTCTCTCTCTCTCTTTGTGTGTGTGTGTGTCACACAGTCATACCTCAGGTTCCAGACGCTTCAGGTTGTGTTTTTTTGGCTTACGGACCCGCCAAAACCCGGAAGTACCGGAATGGGTTACTTCTGGGTTTCAGGGGTTGTGCATGTGCAGAAGTGCTAAATTGCGCTTTGCGCATGCACAGAAGCACCGAATCGCAACCTGCACGTGCGCAAATGCGCCACTGCGGGTTGTGAACGTGCATCCCGCATGGATCACGTTTGCAACCTGAGCGTCCACTGTGTGTGTGTGTGTGTGTGTGTGTATATATATATATGTGTGTGTGTGTGTGTGTATATATATATATGACTTAATTTACAAAGTCACCTGCATTTTACCTAGGCTCAGCCCTTTCCCTGAGCTGCGCGGGGATATATTTCTGTGGCATGAAGACTCTCAATCTTTTTGCATCGCCAGAGAGGCAGGAAGAGGAGACCCGGCTTATAAATCTCCGGGGCTGTTAAAAGCTTCCAAGAGCGAAGGCACCAACCTTAGAATGCTGGGACCTCTCTCAGCCCCCTGACTGCCCTCTTCCTCAGAAGTAACAGCCATGAAAGGGAGAACAGGGAGAGCGAGCTGGCAGCACCTTACGGCCCCAGCAGATGGTTCAACTGTGGGGAACAAAGATTGCCGGCTAACTGACAAGGGGCAACGGATAGGCAATTAATCATCCTCTCCGAAGGCCAATGGGGGGAAGGAGGTGAGCGGTACAGGGGTCTCCATCACAGGCTGCAAGAGCGCTCTGCTACCTCAGCGTTAACACAGGATTACTGGGGGGGGGGCGGTTGCATGCATGTCAGGACACCTCATTCATCATAATCCCAGGGCCATTTTTCATGTTGAAACGAGCCCTTTCAGAAGGCGCCCGGTACAATGGCTACTTTAATCTTGCCCTTGCTGGCCGCATCGCTTCAGAGTCTTGGCACCGTGGCAAGGGGTCTTGGATTGGAGAGCTTCGCTGCCTCCTTTGTGAACAAAAGCTTCAATGTGTGTGTGATTGCTCCCTTTTCGTTTCCCACTTTCTTCTTCTTCTTGAAGGAGAAGAATAGCATGGCTGTGGGTTTTCGTTTTTCGTTTTCGCAGGAAGTTCTGCTCAGCAAATTCCGCTGAAAGCGAGTGAGTGGAGGCCTCCAGCCTCTTTCTAGAGATCTGTTCCAGGTGAAAAACAGCAGAAGCTGTGAATTGAGGCACCGATCCACCGGGGGGACTTCTCCCGGGTCAGTCCCACCGAAATGATAGAATCCTTTCCATGGCTCCCATTCATTTCTGCAGGGCGGGCGCCAGAGAACTTCCTTGGCAATTATTAGAGGCTTGTTTACTGGCAATTATTAGAGGCCTTACAACTCAATGGGCTCAATTCTATACCATCAACGGTTCAGGACCTGCTCTCGGACAGGAATGATCAACTTACTTTGAATTTTTGAGTGCTGTCCATGTAGAAAGACTGGGCCATTATAAAGAGATTTGGTGGTTCTTAACTGATCGGTGATGTGGTAATGTTGTATTGTATTATTTATGCAAATTGATTCTCTCTGGAGTTAAAGATCTGACTGGGACAAACCTTGTTATGTTGAGCTCGTATTTTGCACAATTTGTATACAGTATTTGTTTGATAATGTGTGGTTTGCTATGCCTAATGAAGGATATTAATAATAACTTCCTTGGCCGAGTGTGGCATTAGGTTGCTGAAGCTAAAACAGCATTCTTTGATGAGCATGGAATCGTAGAATTGTAGAGTTGGAAGGGACCTCCCGGGTCATCTATACGAACCCCTTGCAATGCAGGGATCTTTCGCCCAATGTGCGGCCCGAACACACGACCCTGAGATTTAAGGGTCTCATGCTCTACTGACTGAGCAAGTGGAGCAGAGGTGCTCAAGGATGTGGGAGATCCAGGGGTTCCCTGTTTAAGGAAGTTTTTAATGACTGGTGTTTTAATGTATTTTTAATCTCTTGTTGGAAGCTGCCCAGAGTGTCTGGGGAAACCCAGCCAGATGGGCGGGGTATAAGTAATAAATTATTATTATTATTATTATTATTATTATTATTATTATTATTATTATTATTATTAATTATTTATTATTATTATTATTATTATTATTATTATTATTATTATTATTATTACAGTGGTACCTCTGATTACATACGCTTCAGGTTACAGACTCCGCTTACCCAGAAACAGTACCTCGGGTTAAGAACTTTGCTTCAGAATGAGAACAGAAATTGTGCTCCAGCGGCGCAGCAGCAGCTGGAGGCCCCATTAGCTAAAGTGGCGCTTCAGGTTAAGAACAGTTTCAGGTTAAGAATGGACCTCCAGAACGAATTAAGTACTTAACCCGAGGTACCACTGTATTATTTGGTACTACTGTATTATTTGGAGTTCAGGATAAGCACTGCATGAGAAATAATAATAATAATAATAATAATAATAATAATAATAATAATAATTTTAAAAAGCGGTAAAACATCAAACATTAAAAACTTCCCTAAACAGGGCTGCCTTCAGATGCCTTCTAAAAGTCAGATAGTTGTTTATCTCCTTCACTCTGACAGGAGGGCATTCCACAGGGTGGGCGCCACTACCGAGAAGGCCCTCTGCCTGGTTCCCTGTAAAATCACTTCTCATAGTGAGGGAATCGCCAGAAGGCCCTTCGGAGCTGGACCTCAGTGTCCGGGCTGAACGATGGGGGTGGAGATGCTCCTTCAGGTATACTGGGCCAAGGCCATTTAGGGCTTTAAAGGTCAGCACCATCACTTTGAATTGTGCTCAGAAACGTACTGGAAGCCAATGTAGGTCTTTGAGGACCGGTGTTATATGGTCTTGGTGGCCACTCCCAGTCACCAGTCTAGCTGCCGCATTCTGGATTAATTGTAGTTTCCGGATCACCTTCAAAGGCAGCCCCACCTTCAAAGGTAGAAGGACTATAGAACAATGGCAGAGCATCTCCCTTGCATGGAGAAGGTTTCAGGTATCTCCAGGTATTGCTGGGAATGTCTTGTCTAAACATACGAAAAACCTTCTGACAGTCGGAGCGCCTCCCTTGAGAAGTTGTGGATGTTCCTCAGAGGTTTTTGAGCAGAGGTTGGATGGCCATGTGTTGGTCATGTATGAGATTCCTGCATTGTGGGGGGTTAGACTAGATGACCCTTGGCGTCCCTTCCAACTCTGCAATTCTATGATAGCTTAGGAGTGTCGCTGCCAATCAGTGAAGACAGTACTGAGTTACATGGACCAGAGGTCTGACATGGGATAAGCCAGCTTCCAACATTCCTGTGCTCCCAATTGCACCAGCTGAACTGAAATAGCTACACAGTTTAAAGTCCCCCAAATGCCAGAAACCCACTTCACAGAAACTTCACAGAAACTGGCTGCCCCGGTTTTGTGGAACGCCATCCCCATTGAGGCAGGTGCCTGCTATCTGTGCCTTTCAGAAACATTTGCAAACACTCTTGCTTCAACAAGTTTCCCCCCAGTTGGGTGAAAAGGCGTCTCTGCCTTGGGAGCTAACTTCATATTGCTTTCCTCGGTCCAGTATATCTGAAGGAGCATCTCCACCCCCATTGTTCAGCCTGGACACTGAGGTCCAGCGCCGAGGGCCTTCTGGCGGTTCCCCATTGCAAGAAGTGAGGTTACAGGGAACCAGACAGAGGGCCTTCTCGGTAGTGGCACCCGCCCTGTGGAACGCCCTCCCTTCAGATGTGAAGGAAATAAGCAGCTATCCTATCTTTAAAAGACATCTGAAGGAAGCCCAGTTCAGGGAAGTTTTTAATATTCAACGCTGTATTGTTTTTAACACTTGATTGGGAGCCGCCCAGAGTGGCTAGGGAAACTCAGCCACATGGGTGGGGTATAAATAATAAATTATTATTATTATTATTATTATTATTATTATTATTATTCCAAACCTATCTTGCTTTCACGTACTGTTTCCAAAACTATTTCAGTGGTATGGCTGCACCCAGCCTTGCGATGTCTTTAGGAGTCCATCAATACATTAATCAATAACAATGCATTGGGAATTGAACCTGCTGGATACAATCGGGGAGGAAACACAGCTTGGTAATAAGAGCAGGTTCTCCAGGTTTTGCAAAGCTGCAACCAGCATCGTACATGACCACTCACTGCTGAGATAAACGGGAGAGGTATAGTAGACTAGGCAGACTAGCACAATTCCTGTTCAATTCAACAAAAGGCAGGCAGGAGAGATCTGGCTGGACCGCAATAACTCAAGGACCACCTCCCCTGATATGAACCAACCCAGACCCTGCGATCACGATCGGACGCCCTTCTCCATGTGCCTTCTCCATGTTTGGAGGATGACAACACGAGAACAGGGCCTTTCCTGTGGTGGCCCCCCATTTGTGGGGTGTTTTCCCCAGGGAGGCTTGCGAGGCACCAAGCGAAAACATTCCTCTATATGGAATGTTGGCTCCCAGTACGTTTCCGAGCACAATTCAAAGTGTTGGTGCTGACCTTTAAAGCCCTAAATGGCCTCGGTCCAGTATATCTGAAGGAGCATCTCCTCCCCCATCGTTCTGCCCGGACACTGAGGTCCAGTTCCGAGGGCCTTCTGGCGGTTCCCTCACTGCGAGAGGCCAAGTTACAGGGAATCAGGCAGAGGGCCTTCTCGGTAGTGGCGCCCGCCCTGTGGAATGCCCTCCCATCAGATGTCAAAGCGATAAACAACTACCTGACATTCAGAAGACATCTGAAGGCAGCCCTGTTCAGGGAAGTTTTTAATATGTGACATTTTAGTGTATTTTTCATCTCTGTTGGAAGCCGCCCAGAGTGGCTGGGGAAACCCAGCCAGATGGGCGGGGTACAAATAATAAATTATTATTATTATTATATTATTATTATATCTAGACCTTTGGCCAATTAAACACTCTTTGGCCTTTTAAACTGTGTGCGTGCGTGCAGAGCTATTGTTTTTGTTTGTTCTTATGGTAAGTATTTTTGTGTTTTTGTATTGTAAACCGCCCTGTGATCCTCGGATGAAGGGCGGCAAAGAAATCTAATAAATAAATAAGTAAAATAAAAAAGGCGCTTTGATAATACAGTGGAACCTTGGCTGTTGAACGTTCCGGAAGACCGTTCGACTTCCAAAACGTTCGACAACCAATGCGCAAAGGGCTGCCAGAAATTTCAATGGTGAAAATAGAAAAACACGCAGCGGAACCTGTTCGACTTCCGAGGCGCATTGGAAAACGGAAGCAATTACTTCCGGGTTTCCAGAGTTCGTCTTCTGAAACATTCGGCTTCTGAGACGCTCAAAAACCAAGGTTCAACTGTACTGTACAGGCTTAATACAATGTGTGTGTGTGTGTGTGTGTGTGTAAGAGAGAAAAGTTAAGAGAACATTAATCAGAAAAGGCATATTTTAAACATTGGAGGAAGAAGCACTGAGGCTTCAAACCGAAAGCGATCAAGACCAGATGGCCCCCCTTTAAAGAAAAGAAATAATATTTGTGAAATATTTGAAATCAACTTTTATTGGAGGGATTTACAGTTTTTTTTGGGGGGAGGGGGAAGAATCCCACAGATTTCCTAAATAACATATTTCATAGATTCTTTTTAATGTTCCTTTCCTCTTGGCAGAACTACGAAATATTGTCTTGCATATGGGAAACAAATGCTGAGTAGGAAAGGGGAAAGTTCCCAACCACACAAAGGCTCCTAGGAAAATGTGTTTCATTTGGTGCCTGCCTCTCTAATTTGGGGCTGCCATCCGATTAAATAATATTGGGCATTTATTTATTTATTTATTTATTTAAGAATCTCTGTCCAACTTTGTAGCCCTAAGAGGCTTTCAAAGCAATGGCAAAAAAAGTTGTCTGAATAGAGCTGTAATAAGATTGCAACTGATATGAACAAAATCAGAATCATAATTGTCCAAGCACTTCCTATTTAATTCACTGATTTGAAATAAAAGCTATGGAACGCCCTCCTTTGAGGGCTCCGAATGGCTTATTTCTCTGGCCTGCCTAAAAATGGAAGAGGAATTAGACCAAAGGTCTATTGAGTCTGACATCCTCACAGTGGCCATCAAGATATCTACTGGAAGCCCAAAAGCTGCACCCAAGCACAACAGTTTAAGTGTCTTGGTGTGAGGACACTGGGTCGTTTTCTATATGCTTGCACTTGAACGGGCTTAGTGTGATGGAAAGCTACAACCTGCTGATGTACTAGCTGAAATCCATAAAGAAACCTTTCTAAAGAAAGAAAGAAAGAAAGAAAGAAAGAGTGGATCTTGATGACGCCAGGGTACCACGCGTTGGACAAGGAGAGGAGAAAGCTTGCCATTTTCAGGGACAGCCTTGTGTTTGCTATAACATGTTGTTCCTGCTTGTTGCCTCTGAAGGAGCTGACGGACGGGTGTCTTGCTGACACAAGCACATCCGTCTGCCAGCGCTGTCCCAAGAGCCACTTTGTTCATCGCTTCACAATAACAGGAGGTCTGGCATTAAGAAAGCAGTTCAACCCACCCACAATAGCGACAGGGCTTCCATCTTTCACACACATAAAGGAAAGAATGAAAACACAGCGCCTTATAAGAGATATGGAAATGAATGCAGATCAAGGAGAAACGCCACAACATTTCCATCTCAGGCCCAGAACGGAACTGAAAGCAATCTTAAGGCAAGACTTTTTTAAAAAAGAGACGTTCAGTTGTGAAGCAGGAGAACTACCTGCTGAAGGCCTGAAGGACCCTGCCCATGCCTCTCTCCACCTGGCTTGGGGTGGGGCTTGGCAGGCTTCACAAGGACTGCAGCTGCTTTTAAATTGTTTTTAATTTTTATCTGCGTTGTCTTAAATGAGACCATCTTGCCTGTGAGCCTTGGACAACCTGCACCCTGCCTTGCTGGCCCTTTCCCACCTGGCCTGGGAGAGTGGAGTGCGGACTGACTCCAGCTACAAAAGCTGAAGAATGGAGTTTTGTTGACCGGGGGTTGAGAGAGAGCTGTTGCTTGCTGTTACTGATATTATTGTTGTATCTTAAGTTTTAAATCTTATTATAATTTGATAATTATGTGGAAATTGTTTCTATTTGGTTGTGTACTTTTTGATGTGTTTTATTTACAGTGGTACCTCAGGTTACATACGCTTCAGGTTACATACGCTTCAGGTTACAGACTCCGCTAACCCAGAAATAGTACCTCGGGTTAAGAACTTTACCTCAGGATGTGAACAGAAATCGTGCTCCGGCGGCGTGGCAGCAGCGGGAGGCCCCATTAGCTAAAGTGGTGCTTCAGGTTAAGAACAGTTTCAGGTTAAGTACGGACCTCCGGAACGAATTAAGTACTTAACCTGAGGTACCACTGTATTGTTTATGACTTCAGTTATGTTTGTAATTATGTAAAGCTTGTCATGTTGTAAGTCGCCTTGAGCATAGTTTCAGCTATGGAAAGGCGGCATACAAACAAAATGATGATGATGATGATGATGAAGCAGTGTTTGAATCCAAGGCCAGAATATGACACGGCTTTCAGACTCTGAAAGGAAAAGCAGCACATAAATGCACCACTTCGCATGCGCTGCCGCTCCGTAAACAATGGAATCAGTAATTGCTTACTATGGCACACCAAGGGGGAAAAAACCAGTGCATACTTTTAGATGTGTAGATGGGGAAGGAGATTCAAGTATGTGATTATATGAACTGCCTCTGAGAAGCCCCCTCAGGAGGACTGGCCATTTTCTCACCCAGTTATTGTACCAAAAATGAAAGATAGAATCATAGAATCATAGAGTTGGAAGAGACCAGAAGGGCCATCGAGTCCAACCCCCTGCCAAGCAGGAAACACCATCAGAGCACTCCTGACATATGGTGGTCAAGCCTCTGCTTAAAGACCTCCAAAGAAGGAGACTCCACCACACTCCTTGGCAGCAAATTCCACTGTCAAACAGCTCTTACTGTCAGGAAGTTCTTCCTAATGTTTAGGTGGAATCTTCTTTCTTGTAGTTTGGATCCATTGCTCCGTGTCCGCTTCTCTGGAGCAGCAGAAAACAACCTTTCTCCCTCCTCTATGTGACATCCTTTTATATATTTGAACATGGTTATCATATCACCCCTTAACCTCCTCTTCTCTAGGCTAAACATGCCCTGCTCCCTTAGCCGTTCCTCATAAGGCATCGTTTCCAGGCCTTTGACCATTCCAGGCCTTTGAACCAGCCTCAAACAGTGGTGTTGGCACTTCAAGGTTTGTGCGAAGTCTTGGCCTCCTCAAAAAACACATTGCAATGGGAGAAATTGGAAGGATCTCAAAAGAGAAGATAGAGAGGGACTGGAAGGTGTTTAAAGGATACTTGCAAAACCATATTGAAAAGTCAGAACTCCTATTAGAATAAACAAGTTCCGTTTTAAATACTGAAATACTAAATAAGATGGATAACAATGTGTAATAGAAAAAGAAGCATGAAATAAGGTTAAAGGTGTGTGAAAGAAAGTAATTGAAGTGGAAAGAAATTGCAATTGAGTAGATTGGAAGTCTAACACAAAGGTGGGGTGAGGGGTGGTGGGTGGTGATGGGAAAATGAATTATCTGTGGGACTGAATGTAGGTGTGTTTGAATATTTTTAAGGATTGTATGAAACGTATGTTTAAATGCTTGTATATTCGCAATATGTGTGTATTAATGCTGGATTATTTTAACAATAAAAACTTTTCAAAACAAAACAAAACACATTGCGGGAGTCGAAACGGCCTCGGCCTCTAGAACTTGGTCCGCCTGTGAACAACTCCCCTCTCTCTTGGGCTGAAAACCGAAGGGGGGAAATAAGACCCACTGGCCCATGCCTGCAAATACCTTCCTCGCAGCTCTCTCCTTTGTATCCCGGGTTGCAGATACAGGTGCCCATGATACAGGTCCCGTGGCTGTTGCAGGCGACGTCGATGCACTGGTTGGTTGGCACGTCACATTCGGCTCCTTTCCACCCACTGTGGCACAAGCAGCGCCCTTTCATATACTGCCCATTGCCGCTGCATAAGACCGGGCAAGATGCTGAGAAGCAGGGAAGAGGAAACAACAAGAAAGGCAACAGTTAAAAACTTCGTTCACAAGGGGCCAAGGACTTTGCAAGGACTTAATGGTTTGCGTTTTATTAGAATCGCTCCTACTGATAGAAGGGACGTGGGTGGCGCTGTGGGTTAAACCACAGAGCCTAGGGCTTGCTGATCAGAAGGTCGGCGGTTCGAATCCCCACGGCGGGGTGAGCTCCCGTTGCTCAGTCCCTGCTCCCGCCAACCTAGCAGTTCGAAAGCACCTCAAAGTGCAAGTAGATAAATAGGTACCGCTCCGGCAGGAAGGTAAATGGCCTTTCCGTGTGCTGCTCTGGTTCACCAGAAGCGGCTTAGTCATGCTGGCCACATGACCTAGAAGCTGTACGCTGGCTCCCTCGGCCAATAAAGCGAGACGAGCGCTGCAACCCCAGAGTCAGTCATGACTGGACCTAATGGGCAGGGGTCCCTTTGCCTTCACCTACTGATAGCCATCCTTACCTGTTGGAGCACCTGCCTGTTGTTTCATGAGCAGCTGCTCTGTTTTGCTGGAACTCCAAGGGGCTAGTTATTGGGCTTTTGAGAAGTCGTGGCCACTGTGCGGTCAGAATTATTAGCCCCCTCCCAGCCCATGTGCATCAAGGCATCTATTCCCATGCCCTATATTTTTACATCGTCTTTCCAATTAATGGCTCATGTGGCTTTCTTGAGCTCAGCTGTTCCATGCCTGACCTAACAGCCAGCACAAGCCTGCAGTGAAAGGTTTCTGCGGATGCTGAATCCGGAGCTTCTGCCAAAATGCACAACGTCTATTAAGCCTGAGATGGGTTGTTATTCTATTGCCTCCAGCTGCCTTTGGCCCTGCTCAGCTGTTCCCCAACAGCAGCTGTTCCCTCAGGCTACCTGAATGGTTTCCATCCCAGCTGGTCATTCTTAATGACTGCAGCTTGTTTGTTTTCCTCTTCCGTCCCCACACCCTTTTCCTTTTGTGTGTGTGTGTCTTGCAATAGAGACTGTAAACCAATGCTGTGAACCTTTTTGCTGTTATGAGAATGAGCCACAGCAGCCCTTGGGTTCTTTGAGAGGCCTACATGAATGATTCTTAGCAAAGCACAGACCTCGTTGTTTTGCGTGTTTCCTATGACAAGTCTCATACACTTTAAACTATTTTGCACTGACTTGCTTCATCCTCGGTTTCCGTGCAAAGCCTTCAGGAGCATTGCAGGCTATAGCTGCAGCAAGCGGGGGGAAAACCCCCACAAACCTTTTGACTAGCCATCTTTTTTGAAGGTTTGGCTTTGTGGGAACTTCAGGTAAAGAGGTTGCTTGGACTAGTCCTGGCTCCTGGGTGCCCTCCCTTCAATAATAATAATAATAATAATAATAATAATAATAATTTATTTATACCCAGCCACTCTGGGCAAACAAAATATTCCAACAAAATATTAAAAAACAGTAATGCGTCAAACATTAAAAGCTTCCCTAACCAGGGCTGCCTTCAGATGTCTTCTGAAAGTCTGGTACTTGTTGTTCTTTTTCACATCTGGTGGGAGGGCGTTCCACAGGATGGGTGCCACTACCGAAAAGGCCCTCTGCCTGGTTCCCTGTAACTTGGCTTCTAGCAGGCAGGGGACCTCCAGAAGGCCCTCAGCGCTGGACCTCAGTGTCCAGGTAGAACGATGGGGGTGGAGATGCTCCTTCAGATATACTAAACAGAGGTCGTTTAGGGCTTTCAAGGTCAGCACCAACACTTTGAATTGTGCTTGGAAACGTAAAGTGCACCAGGGCAGGCTCTCTAGGACAGGGACAGGCAAACTCAGCCCTCCAGATGTTTTGGGACTACAATTCCCATCACCCCTGACCACTGGTCCAGTTAGCTATGGATGATGGGAGTTGTAGTCCCAAAACATCTGGCGGGCCAAGTTTGCCTGCTCCTGCTCTAGGATAACCTCTGAGGTTCAGGCAAGGAAAAGAAGCTGCTCAGAGGCCACCTTATGGATTTACGGGAAGACAAAAGGGGTCAGCCTAAACTCAGCCAGCTATTGACAGAGTAGTTGCTGGAGAAACAATGGAACATAGTGATTGCTAAGCTTCTTGGACCAATTCTTTCCCCAAGGGGCAGTGCCCTTGATGGGTCATTGTTCTGTTTGCTCACATGCAGAAACCAAAAGGAAGGGGTGGGTGTGTTTGGTTGGTGGCAGGGAGGAGTGAGGCCTGTAGAGTCTCAGCTAGACAAACCTAAGAGAAACCTAAAAGTATGGATAAATGTTTATAGACTAGGGGGTGGGCTCCGAATCCATCCTTGCCCTTTGCCTGGAAGCCCCCATCCCACCTTCCACATGATACAGCAGGGACAGTAACAAACAGCAACAAAAGTTAACCCGAATCCCTACCTCGTCCACAATCGGGACCCAGGAAGCCGAGAAAGCAATGGCAGGTCCCAGAGACACAGTCCCCGTTCCCGTAGCAGTTGCTAGGACAGTTATCCACTGATTCTGCGGGAAGGAGAAACAGAGACAACAAAAGAGTGTTTGAAGGAAAAGCAAAGGACATCAGTCATAGGAGTGGAGAACATCCATAAAAAAAAGGTAGCGTAATTCAACAGCAAACTTCTAATGATAAGAGAATATATTTTGAAAACCGAAACAACAACACTGAACTCATTCTCCGCACTAGATGACGGAGCAGAAAGCATTCCTATATAAGGGTGACAGCAATTAAGTACGGTACGCTAAATGCTAACCATTGTGGATTTCTCCATACAATTCCAGAGAAGAGAGAGTTCTATGTGCCCGGTTTTGCAGGAACAGCAGGATCCCTTGCATTAAAACAAACCTGTGGGCACTATATGTGCCAAGACGTCCAAGCTTGTCGTAGGAACATAGGAAGCTGACTTATACTGAGTCAGTCTATTTAGCCTGGCCTGGTGTTGGAAGTGAGAGCTGGACCATAAAGAAGGCTGATGGCCAAAGAATGGATGCTTTGGAATTCTGGTGCTGGAGGAGACTCTTGAGAGTCCCATGGACTGCAAGAAGATCAAACCGATCCATTCTGAAGGAAATCAGCCCTGAGTGCTCACTGGAAGGACAGATCCTGAAGCTGAGTCTCCAGTACTTTGGCTACCTTATGAGAAGAGAAGACTCCCTGGAAAAGACCCTGATGTTGGGAAAGATGGAGGGCACAAGGAGAAGGGGACGACAGAGGATGAGATGGTTGGACAGTGTTCTTGAAGCATGAGTTTGACAAAACTGCAGGAGGCAGTGGAAGACAGGAGTGCCTGGTGTGCTGGTCCATGGGGTCACGAAGAGTCGGACATGACTAAACGACTAAAGAACAACAACAAGTGTTGTCTACACCAACTGGCAGCAGCTTTCCAGGGTTTCTTATAACTTGAGTCCATTGGTTTGGGTCCTACCCTCTGGAGCAGGAGAAAACAAGCTTGCTCCATCCTCTATGTGACATCCCTTGAGATATTGGACAATGGCCATCATATCTCCTCTCCAGTCTCCTCTTTTCCAGGCTAAACACACCCAGCTGCTTCAACCGTTCCTCATCAGGCTTGGTTTCCAGACCCTTGATCATCTTATAGCAATAAATGTAATTTTATTATATAACCCCTGCCCACCTGGCTGGGCTGCCCCAGCCACATCTTGGTTGCCCCCTTCTGCCCACATTCCAGCTTGATAACATCCTTCTCATTGAGGTGCCCAGAATTGGACACAGTGTGGTCTGACCAAGGCAGAATAGAGTGGAACTATTACTTCCCTTGATCTAGAAACAAACAACAACAACATCTTATTATTATAGCCCGCCCATCTGGCTGGGTTTCCCCTGTAACTCTGGGCAGCTTTCAAGAGAACATTAAAACAGAATAAAACATTAAACATGAAAAACTTCCCTAAACAGGGCTGCCTTCAGGTGTCTTCTAAAAGTCAGGTAGTTGTTTGTTTCCTTGGTATCTGGTGGGAGGGCATTCCACAGGGCGGGCACCACAACCGAGAAGACCCTCTGCCTGGTTCCCTGTAACCTCACTTCTCACAGTGAGGGAACCGCCAGAAGGCCCTCGGAGCTGGACCTCAGTGTCCGGGCAGAATGATGGGGGTGGAGATGCTTCCTCAGGTCTACTGGGCTGAGGCCGTTTAGGGCTTTCAAGGTCAGCACCAACACTTTGAATTGTGCTCAGAAACGTACTGGGAGACAATGTAGGTCTTTCTGGACCGGTGTTATGTGGTCTCCCAGACACCAGTCTAGCTGCTGCATTCTGGATTATTTGCAGTTTCCGGGTCACCTTCAAAGGTAGCCCCACATAGAGCGCATTGAACTATTCCAAGCGAGAGATAACTAGAGCATGTACCACTCTGGCGAGACAGTCTACGGGCAGGTAGGGTCTCAGCTTGTGTACCAGATGGAGCTGGTAAACAGCTGCCCTGGACACAGAATTGGCCTGCACCTCCATGGACAGCTGTGAGTCCAAAATGAACTCCAGACTGTGCACCTGGTCCTTCAGGGTCACAGTTACCCCATTCAGGACCAGGGAGTCCTCCACACCTGCCCGCCCCCTGTCCCTCAAAAACAGTTCTTCTGTCTTGTCAGAATTCAACCTCAATCTGTTAGCTGCCATCCATCCTCCAACCGCCACCAGACACTAGCCTTTGGTTGATGCAGCCTAGAATAGCATCAGGTTTTTTTGCTGCTGCATCACTCTGTGGACTCATGTTAAGCTTGTGGTCCACCAAGACCCCCAGATCCTTTTCACGAGGACTGCTAGTAAGCCAGGTGTCCCCCATCTTATATTTGTGCAGCTGGCTTCATGCCTGAGACATTCCCAGCCACCGGGGATTGGCCCTGGGACTTTCATGCAAAGCAGATGCTGTCCCACTGAGCTGTAGCCCTTCCCCTTAACAGATCAACAGATTAGGATACTTGCCTAATTGTTTATATTCTTACAGTGCATTTATTTATTTCAGCGGATTCCGGCTTCGGAGGACGTCAAAATCAATTAACGGCAAAGAATCAAAAAGCTGTATCGAAATCAGAGACATCCAGCGCAACTCCGAGAAAGACGACATCTTGTAAAGCTGTGTAGTTATTTACATAATTCAAAATATCTATGTAGCAGAACTCCTGCTTCTTGCCTGAGCAGGCAGCATTAATTTATTCCATATACGATGTAATACTTTTGCTAAATAACTCCAGAGAAACCAGAAACATACAGTCTTCAAGCTGTGCCTAGCACTTCGTTTTGTTTTAATGACAGCTCAAACTATTAGTGTTTACAATTTGCTTTTAATACAGGAAAAAAATACACATGGCTTATTAAACATAAACACACTTTTTTTTTTTACCCGCGAAGAGAAAATAAAGATCATTTTGATGATTTATTCGCCGACGTTTGCATGAAGACAGGTACGGCAGTGTGTGTGGCATTAGGCGAAATGATAAAATAGCATAGTTCGTTTGAGTCTATTGTTTCTGGTTCACACTCCATGCAATGTGTGTCATATTAAAATAGGATGTAATTATATAGGAGCGGCCTTAACTTAGCTAGATCTCTGTATGTGTGTCCCCACTGAAACAAGTTAGAAACAATGGAAGCGGCGAGGAAACAACTCCTCTCTTTTTAAGACCTTGATTCAGGTCTTTGCTGCAACTGAGCCATTTCATAAACCTCTCACAAAAATTAACCATTGAACTACAGTGGTGCCCCACAAGAGGAATGCCTCGCAAGACGGAAAACCCGCTAGACGAAAGGGTTTTCCGTTTTGGAGGTGCTTCGCAAAATGAATTTCCTATGGGCTTGCTTCGCAAGACAAAAATGTCTTGCGAGTTCCTGCGGGGTTTTTTTCTCCCCCCCCTTTCCCAAGCCGCTAAGCCGCTTATCAGCTGATCCGCTAAGCCGCTTAACAGCTGATCCGCTAAGCCGCTTATCAGCTGATCCGCTAAGCCGCTTATCAGCTGATCCGCTAAGCCACTTAACAGCTGATCCGCTAAGCCGCTTAACAGCTGATCCGCTAAGCCGCTTATCAGCTGATCCGCTAAGCCGCTAATAGCGCTAATCCGCTAATCCACTAATGGGCTTGCTTCGCAAGACGAAAAAACCGCAAGACGAAGAGACTCGCGGAACGGATTCTTTTCATCTTGCGAGGCACCACTGTATTCAATAAATGAGGTCTTAGAAATATGAGCCTTTCTAGATGATGCACTGCTTACTGTGAGGCATTGGTCACTGTACTCTGACGTAAAAGATATTCGTACTGGGCCCACAATAGAAAGTGTCCTTTCCTACTGCATCATGGTGTGGTACGCTGGTTTGACATCATCTGATAGGAAGTGCTTACAGAGGGTGGTGAATACAGCACAAGATATTATGGGGTGCCCCATGAATCTGCTGGAGGAAATAGCGGAAGAACATTGTCTCAGGAGAGTGAGGAAAATTCTCAGGGATGATTCACACCCTGGCCGGCACTTTCTTGATCTCCTGCCCTCAGGCAGAAGATATAGAAGCACAATTAGTCGCACCAACAGGGTAAAGAACAGCTTCTATCCGTGGGCTGTTAGGCCACTGAATGAAAAGATAACAACAGGCCAACTGACTTTTGGGTTTGGTGGGTGTGCGTCAGTAAACGAGGGGAATAAAGACTAAGAGTGGGGGGTGCTCGTGTAATCTCATTGTATACAAGTTGTTCAAGTGACAATAAAGTATTTCAATATATATATCAACTGCGTCAGACCAACATGGCTATCTACCTGAATCTAGAGCATTTTGAGGCGCAACTTGCGCGGGGCGAACATCTACGGGCACCACGCTGACTACTCCTGTCTCCTTAGCGACACACCTCTCAGGGCATCCGTTCACGGTACTGTGGGAGCCTGTTTAGCCCCCCACGACCCACAATGCAGACCCCGGAGATAGCAGAGTCACGAAACACTTGCCAGCTGGCAAGCAGCGAGCCTGATATATTGCGGCAAGCTTGTTAAAGCTGCCTTGCCCTGTCCTGCAATTACCCGTGTGAATTACTTTTTCTCTGGACAAAATGCAATTATATATATTAAAGAGATGGACAAATTGGCTGGTCTCCCAATAGATCTTCCTCCTCTCCCTCCCCCACCTCGCTTTCAGATTAATTATCCACCCTCTGGCGGGCTTGGGTGGGCCAGCAGAACAGCCAATGTTGCAATATTTCTTCCTTATTTATCTACTGGGTAGCATCATGCTTAATTACTAGGGGTCTCTCTCTCGGGCTAGAGGCCAAGGCAATGCCTTCCCAACACCAGGCCTTATTAGAGGCTTTGCTAATGAAAATGCATGTTAAGAGTTACATATTTTATAGCCTCTGTGCTTTGCTCGCGGCTCCCCAGGCATCGAGGAACGAACAAGCCGGCGCCAAGGAGAAACCAAACCAAAACAAACCCAAGCACTGCGAATTTAGCAGGGCAGCAGCTTGCATGCAGTTAGAACCAGCAGCACTTTCCACATTATGATGGAAGATTGGGGTAAATTATGGAAAACTGATTTAAAATTTAAAGAAAATTTAAAGGGTTGGTTTCTATAGGGAGAGGAGGTCCTTGAGTTACTGCAGTCTCGAGCCATTTAAGGCTTCATAGGTCAAAAACCAGCACTTTGAACTGGGCCTGGAAACTAAGTATTGGCATTATACACTCAAGCCAACTTGCCCTGGTGAGCAACCTGGCTGCTCAATTCTGCACCAGCTGAAGTTTCAGAACCATTTCAGAGGAAGGCCCACATATAACATGTTGCAGTAATCTAGCCTAGAGGTTACCGGAGCATACAGCATTGTTTTTGACTGTTGGTTTGTTTCGTTTTGTTTTCCCTCTTTGCTTTAAAAAAATAGTATCTGTAATTCTACATATCTTGGTCTTCCTCGTGAACACAGAGATCCCTCTCTAATTCCTTTGTGGCTAAGGCTGTGTGCACCTGACCCCTTACTCCTGGGTCCATTATGCTCCCACTACTAGTGTCTGAAGCCAAGCGGACTTGCTTTTTAAGTCACAGTCCATAGGTACCCTGCAGCTTCCTGAGAAACAATGCTGTTTGTTTGCAACAACAGCAGCAAGAATACTCATCGCAAAGTACTGGAAGACACAAGATTTACCCACTTTGGAAGAATGGCAGATGAAGGTGATAGACTATATGGGTCTGGCAGAAATGACAGGCAGAATCCGAGACCAGGGAAGAGAGACGGCGGAAGAAGACTGGAAGAAATTTAAGGACTATCTTGGGAAATATTGTAAAATTAATGAATATTAGAATGATGTTGTTTCAGAAATTAAGTGGTTCTCAGCTGTAATGATTAAGTAAAAAGAAAAGAAAGGTTGAAAATTAAATGAAAATTAAGAGTGAGGATTTGCTGAAATAATAATTAAAATTGGAATACAAAAAGGGGAAGTATGAGGAGGTCTGGGAAGTAAGTTATAAGAAAACAAGGGAACGAAATTTTACCTGTTTTTAAATTGTTTTTAGTTTTGTATTTTTTAAAATATTTGATATGTTTTTTGTTTGTGTTTTGTTTTTATTATTGTTTTTCTGTATAATTTTTGAAATGCTAATAAATATTTTTTTTTTAAAAAAAAGAAGAGAAACAATGCTGTTTGATGTGCTTACCCTCAAGCCAGCTTCCAAACGATTAGAAAACGAAAGCTGTGGTTCAGCTGAGGTGTGTACAGTTCAGGCAACTGTTGCACATGCTCAGATGATGGCTTCAGTGAACTGGGATTTGGAGGGGGGGAAACAATGCATGTCAGGCTGAAGACATCCACACCCTCTCTCAGGTGTGAAAAGCAACATAAAAAAAGCAAATTGGGACACAGCTGGGGGGAAGGGGGGAAAAGAGGGGGGACGACCTCACTGCCTTTCAAGCCGCTAATGGGTACATAGCAGAAGTTCTGGCTCTACAGATATTGGGACTCATCACCCGAGTTCTCTATTAAGGTGTTAAGAGAATACATTGCAGAAGGATAAGGTGATTTTTGGTTTAAGTTAATTACGTGTTGAAATAAATTCAGACAAGACTCAAATTTTGGTTTGGTTTTTGGCAGAATTTAGGCCACAACTTTATTGATTGCAGAAAGTGACTGGTTGCATAGGCTCTGGTTCGACTAGCTCCCTGCCATGCAGGTAGCGCTGACCCAGGGTTGCAGCATAGGTCAGGCAAGGGTGAACACCTGGATAAGCAGAAAGCTGGGAGCACGCTATCTCCGCCACCCAAATGTCCCCCTGGACTCAGGCACGGGCACAACCCCCTCACAGGGGTTGACCAAACCATTGAGTCCCTGGATTCCTTTAACGGAATAGCCTTCACATAGGGATGGCGAGAGCATTCTCCCACCCCATCACCTGAACCAGAGCCTATCTGCAACCTTACAAGTTGTGACAATTTGTTATGCGGCAGGCGAAACCCAAATGGCAACAGCCCATCAGCCAAGTGGGGGAAATTCCTGCCGTGCCCCTGTCCCAACGACAGACGACACATGACGGCATAGCAAGGTCAAGCGCAAAGCCCTAAAAGTAGGGAGAGGTGGGCGGGTGTTCAGAATGAACACGCCGAAAGAGGAAGCTCTGGGTCACGTGCATGGGCATAAATAGGTCCCTCAAACCGTTTGGACTGCGTCCCATTGGGCTGATTGAACCCTGCATCAAGGGACCTACCAATCGGGTGTTGTGGCTATCCAAACGTACCCAACCACAACACAGGGTTAGGTTGCCAGGTCCCACCGCAACACGTGCCCTATTTAAGGGAGGACCCGATTTATCATCTAAATAATTTGGAAGACACTTTTTTGCTGTTCTATTCAAACAATGTGCAACCATACCAATGCAAATTGAGTGGGGAGTGGGGTGGAATCCACAATTAATCAACTGCACAACAAACCAGTTTTGAGATATATATATACAGTTGTACCTGGGGTTAAGTACTTAATTCATTCTGGAGGTCCGTTCTTAACCTGAAACTGTTCTTAACCTGAAGCACCACTTTAGCTAACGGGGCCTCCTGCTGCCGGAGCACGATTTCTGTTCTCATCCTGAAGCAAAGTTCTTAACCCGTGGTAATATTTCTGGGTTAATGGAGTCTGTAACCTGAAGCATATGTAACCTGAAGTGTATGTAACCCAAGGTACCACTGTATTCTATCATCTATCTATCTATCTATCTATCTATCTATCTATCTATCTATCATCTATCTATATCTATCTATCTATCTATCTATCTATCTATCTATCTATCTATCTATCTATCTATCTATCTATCATCTATCTATCTATCTATCTATCATCTATCTATCTATCTATCTATCTATCTATCTATCTATCTATCATCTATCATCTATCTATCTATCATCTATCTATATCTATCTATCTATCTATCTATCTATCTATCTATCATCTATCTATCTATCAATCATCTATCTATCTATCTATATCTATCTATCTATCATCTATATCTATCTATATCTATCTATCTATCTATCTATCTATCTATCATCTATCTATCTATCATCTATCTATCTATCATCTATCTATCATCTATCTATCTATCTATCTATCTATCTATCTATCTATCTAATCTATCTATCATCTATCTATATCTATCTATCTATCTATCTATCTATCTATCTATCTATCATCTATCATCTATCTATCTAATAAATATATTTGGAGGCCTCAGCACTGACTAGTTTTGCTTCCCTGCACATCTGTCACAAATCAGCTCATGCACGTATTGCCCAACTTGTCCGAATGATGGAAACTCAGCTCGCTGCCACCACCCAACAGATAATGTGGCGAAACACAGTTAATACTGATTGATGAAGGCAAGGGAAGCCCAGCAAATGAATGATAATTTCTCGGGAATCACGAGGCCACGTCCTCAAAACTCTTGCTCTGTCTTATTCCTTTTCCGTACCTTCTAATGTTGGTCATTTATCACCCATGTCAGTAAGCCGGTTGGTGTAGAGACCCCTAGCCAAGCAGAATGCTTCGTCTACGCTTCTGCAGACTCAAAGACACGGTTCGCCGAGTGTAGGCTCAAAAATGTGGGCAATTAGAAAAAGGACTTGATGCCTGTCCCAAATTTGCACACTTTGACCATTGCTGCTGTGTTTTTTCTTTCTTTCTGGTATTGGATGAACTTTCTTCTTGGGCCTAAGTGCCTTTAAAGATAATGGCCATATTAAAGCAATGATTCAATAGTATAGAGCAGCAGTCAGCAAACTTTTTCAGCAGGAGGCCGGTCCACTGTCCTTCAGACCTTGTGGTGGGCCGCACTACATTTTGAAAAACAATATGAACAAATTCCTGTTTTTGTTTAGTCGTTTAGTCATGTCCGACTCTTCGTGGTCCCATGGACCAGAGCAGGCCAGGCACTCCTGTCTTCCACTGCCTCCCGCAGTTTGGTCAGACTCATGTTTGTAGCTTTGAGAACACTGTCCAACCATCTCGTCCTCTGTCGTCCCCTTCTCCTTGTGCCCTCCATCTTTCCCAACATCAGGGTCTTTTCCAGGGAGTCTTCTCTTCTCATGAGGTAGCCAAAGTACTGGAGACTCAGCTTCAGGATCTGTCCTTCCAGTGAGCACTCAGGGCTGATTTCCTTCAGAATGGATAGGTTTGATCTTCTAACAAATTCCTATGCCCCACAAATAACCCAGAGATGAATTTTAAATAAAAGCACACATTCTACATGCTGATTCCTGCATCGTCTGTGGGCCGGAGTTAGAAGGCGATTGGGCCAGATCTGGCCCCTGGGCTTTAGTTTGCCTACCCATGGTATAGAGTGTCACACCTTGATGTGCATTACAGTGGTACCTCGGGTTACAGACGCTTCAGGTTACAGACTCCGCTAACCCAGAAATAGTACCTCAGGTTAAGAACTTTGCTTCTGGATGAGAACAGAAATCGTGCTCCGGAGAGCATGCACCGGCGGCGCGGCAGCAGTGGGAGGCCCCATTAGCTAAAGTGATGCTTCAGGTTAAGAACAGTTTCAGGTTAAGAACAGACCTCCGGAATGAATTAAGTACGTAACCAGAGGCACCACTGTACCTCTGACCAGACCAGGAGAAAACCAACAACACAGGAGCAAGAAACTGAGGTACCATTGTAGTTTAAAAATGGGCAGAGGACAAGAATATTATTGGTACAAAAATGGAAACAAGAAGAATTACCAACGAAAGAAGAATGGAGGATGAAGTTGATGGACCACGCAGAATTAGATAAACTAACAGGAAGGATTCGAAACTGGCGGGATCAGAGATTCTTAGGAGACTGGAGTAAATATATGAACTATTTGAAAAGTAACTGTGATGAACAGATTACGCTAGTAGGACTACAACAAGTTTTGTAAAGTGGATTATTTGAAATACTGCAAGAAAGACTATGAAGAGAACTATTAGTTAAGGATAATTAGATGTAATACAGAAAGTAAGAAATGCAGAATAAGTGATAAAAACGGAAAATCATCAGAGGTGTTGATGGAAGCCCAAAATATTGTATAAGATGAGAAGTTACCATATTTTTCGCTCTACAAGACACACCAGACCACAAGACACACCTAGTTTTTGGAGGAGGAAAACAAGAAAAAAAATATTCTGAATCTCAGAAGCCAGAACAGCAAGAGGGTTCGCTGCGCAGTGAAAGCAGCAATCCCTCTTGCTGTTCTGGTTTCTGGGATAGCTGTGCAGCCTGCATTCACTCCATAAGATGCACACACATTTCCCCTTACTTTTTAGGAGGGAAAAAGTGAGTCTTATAGAGCAAAAAATACGGTATGTTGTATGACTGTTGGAACTGATATGTTTAAAAAAAAATACAAATGTATATAAAAAATGAAATAAAAATGGGCGGGGGACGGTTAGGGAAATTCATGGAAGATGAATTAGTCATGGTGACTGTATTACCTCTGCTATCAGACACATTGTGCCTCTGAAAGCCATTTTCTGGGAATCACAAGCAGTAGAATGTCACAGTAGAATGTCCCGCTTGCAGGCTTCCCATAGGCATCTAATTTCCCGCTGTGAGAAACGAAGGCCGGAGCGGATAGGCGTTTAGTCAGATCCAGCAGAACTCGTCTTATGTTCATCAGCGAGAACATGTGCCTCACGATCACAGAGGTGGGAAACGACACAAAGGGAATCAGAGGAGCGGAAAGAGGGCATGCTTCAATTCAATTTCAGAAATCCTCCTAGTTAAACTGGGATTCAGGAGCGGCATGGTGCAGGGCAGAGGAACAATGATGGAGAAGAACCAAAGGAACCCACTCATCGCTGCTCTGAATGTCAGGCGCCTGGGGACAAGCGAAGAAAGCCTGCCACTTTTTCAAGCTCTGCTTGTGAGTTTACAAAGACATCTGGCTAGCTGCTGTTGGGGGAAAGGAGGCTAGGCTAGTTTGGCCTTGGTCTGATCCGCCAAGTTTGATTTCCTAACGCCAAAAGGTATATGCTGCCCACGCTTGCTTTAGACGGGGGAAGGAAGGGAAAGGAAAATAGCAGGCTGTGGTTAATTCCCCTTTTTGTTTCTAGGTCTTGCCCTGCCCTCCCCAAAGTCGGCGATATTTTTAAACCGATGTTTTGCTGCGCTAAAATGAAGCACTCTCTTCTCGCCAATTTGCCCCAGAGACTGAATGTTAAGCCTACTAAAGGGTTTCTGTGCATATATATATATATATATATATATATTCTCTCCCTCTCCCTTAAACTCATACACTTGCAGAAGGCTAGAGAAAACAACAATTATGCAACCTCTGGAGTTCGAGTTGCAGGCCCTTTCGCTTGTAAGCAGGATGCTGTTTTATGTTCAGTATATTACAATCTCTGGTTTTCTAGCTGGGGGCAAGGCCAGCGCTGGCTTTTCTTCTAGGACTTTAGGAGTTCTTTAAATCAGAGCTTTCCAAATTGTGTATCGCGACACATTAGTGCATCAGCTGTAGTGTGCGAGTGTGTCGTGCGAATGCCCCCTGTGCTCTTCCCGGGGCTGGAAAGGGGTTAGTTTAACCTCTGGTTTGCTAGTAAAAGTGAATTACTGTGCCATGAAAATGATGCATGTCTAAAAAGCATCTCACCAACATGAAAAGTTTGGAAAGCTCCCCTTTTAAATATTACTAAAATTAAAGTGGAATTGAAATAATGCCAATGGAAAACACACTAGATTTCTTATATCAAGGCTGCTGATGCAACCAAGCAATGCATACCCACTCCTACCACACAGGAAACTTCCGGAGACCTAATGAATGTTTCTAACTAAATATAGGCCCTGCAATGATGGTACGGTCTAAATTTATTTATTTCATAAAATTGACAGACTGTTTGAGCGTGAGAAACCTCAAAGCGGTTTAACAAGAAGACCGAAACAGTAAAATGATTAGTAATGGCAGATCAAGTTGATGGATTATGCTTAAATGGCAAAAATGACTAGAAGAATCAGAAATCAGGAAGGCCAGAATTTTAATAAAGAATGGGGGAAATCTATAATTTATCTTAAAAACCATTGTCAACTGTTAAAATTGTTAGAAGGATTGGAATAACACTTTTAGCTTAATGGTGAATTTTGGATATAACGGAGATGCAAAAGATTTGGATTATTATAAAAGATGCAGGAGGAAATGAATAACAATAGCTTTTGGTTTTCAAACATTTTGGAAGTTGAACGGACTTCCGGAACAGATTCCGTTCGACATCCAAGATACAACTGTAAATATATATATATATGGATGTCAGGGAACTGCCATCGGAGCCAGAGGGAGAGGGAGGACTCCAGAGGGATTCCGGAGAGCCTCCCGGGAGGGAGAGAAGCAGCCCATCTTCTGGGGAAGGAAATCAGCGTAGCACCAGTGGAGAAGGGGGGCAGAAGGGGGAATTGGTGAGGCGGTCCCATGACTCCTTGCCAGGGACCAGCAGGGAGAGTAAGGGTCCTCCGCTGCCTACACCCTCCTTGCGCAGAAGGCTTCCGCGCAGGGAGAGTAGGCGGAGACTAGGCATCAAAGAGCCTCTTTGCTGGAAGAAGTTCAAGAAACGCCCACTGACGGATTCTGCCAGCAATTGAGACAGCCACGGGTGAGTGGCTCTCCGGACAGAAAGGGTTCACTCAGGCAACCCAGCCAGGTGTGGCGCCGATTTTATGCACGAGCAACCCCTAGAACCATTACAATATATATATATATATATAGAGAGAGAGAGAGAGAGAGAGAGAGAAATTTCCTTATGTTTGGTTTTTTGCAATGAAAGCCATCCTTTGAATGAGGTAGGTCAAGTCACGGTATTTTCATCCGCACCCACCCACTTCGAGAAAAACTCTGGTTAAGAGTCAAAAAGTGTTAGCTTTTTCACAGCTTCATACGCAGGGATATGCTCAATTGCACACTCATGTAGGCAAGCCCTTCGCTTTTATGGGTACGAGTTAAGAGCAAGTCTTGGGAACAACTGCCGTTCTTAAGAAGCCCCATTGTTTGGGACCCATAAAGATTTTATATCTGCGTGCCAAAATATACAAACAGTTCGGTACTCCGAAAGAAACCCCCTGCACCCGCTAATTTATACTCTACACTGTTAGGGCTTACATAGAAATACGAGCCAGGCAGTTCTATAATGTGAAACAGGAACAAAACATGCTTTGCTTACATTATCCGAGGGTCCAAGAACATTATACACCTAACAGAGAGTGCTCAGTCTTATATAAAGGGCAGAAACTCAAACCATACTGACTCGGGTTTCCAGGTTCGCTGGGGCAGGTTCCTCCGGTAACAACTGCGGCTAACACTGCAAGCCTTGTCGCAAAGGTTGAATTCGGGTCTTTGGAGAAATGTAATAGCAACAACCCTCTCCCCCCCAAAATGCATGTGAATTAAGTTTTAAATTATGTAAACCTTTCCTTGACCCCGAAGCTAAAGTAATTATGCCAGTCAATGAAACTTTTGTAGAAACTCTTAGATCAAGAGAAGTTACCTAGCTGAAATGCTGAGTGAATTGACAAGCTGTGGTTGAGAGGGAGTGGCCGCGAGGAAACGAGGCCTGGTGAAACAATGGACACACATTGGGTATATATATGTGTATATATTTAATGGGAAAAGAAGAAAAATAGAAGTAAATTTGATGCTACCCGTTTTCAATAGCAAATGAGACCAAAGGAAAACAAACCTCCTTATGCAACAACTGGCAAACTAATATCAGTGTACTGGAAGAAGCAAAGACCACCAGTCTCGAAGCAATGATTCTTCAATATCAGCTTTGTTGGACTGGTCATGTTGTGCGGACGCCTGATGATCGTCTCGCAAAGCAACTACTCTATTCTGAACTTAAAAATGGAAAGCGTAATGCTGGTGGTCAACAAAAGAGGTTCAAAGACTGTCTCAAGGCAAATCTAAAAAAATGTAGTATAAACACCGACAACTGGGAAACACTGGCCTGCGAGCGCTCCAGTTGGAGAACAGCCTTTACCAAAGGTGTCATGGGCTTTAAAGACGCTCAAACTCAGGACACAAGGGGGAAATGTGCTAAGAGGAAGGCACGCTTGGCAAATCCACACTGTGATCAACTCCTGCTTGGAAACCAATGTCCCCACTGTGGAAGGACGTGTGGATCCAGAATTGGCCTCCACAGTCACTTACGGACTCATTGTTAAAACCGTGTTTATGGAAGACCATCTTACTCGGCTATGAGTGATCGCCGAAGAAGAAGAAGAAGAAGAAGAGCAGATTTGGTATGCTTATGGTGCTAATAATAATAATAATAATAACCTGCTATTTTTCTAGAAAAAGAGATACCAGAACTCATTATGAACACCTCCCTTACTGTCTTATAATGGCAATTGTGCCCACCTGAGAGGTCCTGGAACTGAGTTCTGGTGAGTTCTGACTGGAAAAAGTCCTGATGGTGATAATAATAATTTACACACATATCTTACAGGGCACACTTGTTTTTCACATTTAAAGCCAAACCTGCCTAATCCACACTTTTTGAAACAGTACACAAATATCTTTTAAAATTTGCTCTTCTCCAAATTTTGCAATGTCGTTCCCCAGCCAAATGAAGGGCCCAAAAACACAGAGATAAAAGTGTGCATGAAATTGCACATCTTACTGAAAATAACATTAAAATGCATTATATATGGGGAAATTGCTTCCCTCCCTCCCCCCCCCCCAAACCACCTTTCAAAATCTGATTTTGGAAAAGTGAAGAAAAGAACTGAAGATTGGAAAGATTCACCTACTGCTAACACCCCTGTACCCCCAGAGCAGGCAAAGTTGGTCTTGATAACACTCCACAAATCCCTGGTTGCCTAACCTTCCCAGAGCTCTTTGCTTGGAGCAAAGCCTAGACTTGCTGACTCAAGAGCCTTCTTGCGGTATAATAATCCATTTATCCTTCATCTAACTACTCGGAGCTAAGATCAACAGGATGCATGAAAGAATGGAAGTAAGAAGGAAAACACATGAGAAGCATTGGGGCTGGGGAGGAGGGGGCTGGGAGACGGGATTTCTGGGTTTTGACAGAACTGCAGGATCACATAGAAGCATTAGTTTAGCTTAGAACTGAGCAGGACTTTCGTCACCAGTCTACCTTGAGTGGTGACTCCTCTGGAAAGGATAATAATAATAATAATAATAATAATAATAATAATAATAATAATAATAATTTATACCCCACCCATCTAGCTGGGTTTCCCCAGCCACTCTGGGCAGCTTCCAACCAAATATTAAAAACAATACAGTGTCAGACATTAATAACTTCCCTAAACAGGGCTGCCTTCAGCTGTCTTTTAAAAGTAAAATAGTTGTTTATTGCCTTTACATCTATTGGGAGGGCATTCCACAGGGCAGGTGCCACTACTGAGAAGGCCCTCTGCCTGGTTCCCTGTAACCTCACTTCTCGCAATGAGGGAACCGCCAGAAGGCCCTCAGCACTGAACCTCAGTGTCTGGGCAGGATGATGGGGGTGAAGACGCTCCTTCAGGTATACCGAGCCAAGGCCATTTAGGGCTTTCACAAGGGCAGCACCAACACTTTGAATTGTGCTCGGAAATGTACTGGGAGCCAATGCAGATCTCTCAGGACTGGTGTTATATGATCTTGGTGGCCGCTCCCAGTCACCAGTCCAGCTGCCGCATTCTGGATTAGTTGCAGTTTCCGGGTCACCTTCAAAGGTAGCTCCACGTAGAGCGCATTGCAGTAGTCCAAGCAGGAGATAACTAGAGCATGCACTACTCTGGCAAGACAATTTGCGGGCAGGTAGGGTCTCATCCTGCGTACCAGATGGAGCTGGTAAACAGCTGCCCTGGACACAGAATAAGAGGTGCAGATGACTGATCAGTGATCTGGGATGTTAGGAAGCCAGTGTGGTGTCGGGTTGGAGTGTCGGACTAGGGTTCAAATCCCCACTCAGCCACAACCTTGGGCCAGTCACCGACTCTCAGCCTAAACTACCTCGGAAGGTTGCCGTGGGGATGAAATGACGAAGGGGAGAACAATGTAGGCCATCCCGAGCTCAGTGGAGAAAAAGTTGGGATACAAATGCAATGAGATAAATCAAATTAAGGAAAGTGAAATGTGCAAGGATCATGAAGAGAATGTAATGGATTCCTCATGGGGTAACTACAGAAGAATGTCTCCAGAAGGACTCTGTGGAGACTCTGGGCAGGATCCAGCAAACTCATTCTGTCAGCATCAATATTTCCACTTGCTGTCAGTTTTTCAAATTGACAGATGTTGTTGTTTAGTCGTTTAGTCGTGTCCGACTCTTCGTGACCCCATGGACCAGAGCACGCCAGACACTCCTGTCTTCCACTGCCTCCCGCAGTTTGGTCAGACTCATGTTTGTAGCTTTGAGAACACTGTCCAACCATCTCATCCTCTGTCGTCCCCTTCTCCTTGTGCCCTCCATATTTCCCAACATCAGGGTCTTTTCCCCTTCATGGATCACTGCCTTGCCGTGGCGAAGGCGCTTGAATAACTATGGTTATGCCATGCAGGGTCACCCAAGATGGACAGGTCATAGTGGAGAGTTTTGACCAAAAGTGATCCACCTGGAGCAGGAACTGGCAAGCCACTCCAGTATCCCTGCCAAGAAAACTCCATGGACAAAGACAACAGGCATATAAATTGACAGATATAATAAGACAAAAACCAAAAAGTGAATTGAAAAACGAATGGGAGTGCCTAAATGAATACCTTAAAAGCCAAGGTTCGAGGACGGAAATCTGGCTGAGTCTGGAATAACCTTGTGAAATGAAAGGATAAGAAAGAGGGATTTCTATCTAGATGCTAGGATAGAGATGATAAGGGAAACAGGGAAACAGGAATACACAATGAGAGGTAAAGGAGGTGCTGTGGGATTGGTGGAAGTCAATGTTTGTGTTTCTTTTTAGTGTTTATATTATTAACTTGTAAGACATGGAAATTTTTTTGCATGCTGGTTTTTGTGTTTTGTGTATTGTTATTTTTCGATATTTTTCGTGTTGTTGTTGTTGTGTGGAAAATACTAATAAAATTATTATTTTAAAAATTTAAAGAAAAAAAGATTTCCGCTTGCACAACCTAAGAACATAAGATCCTGCTGGATCAGGCCAATGGCCCATCTAACCCATTATCCTGTTCTCACAACAGCCAAAGAGGTGTCTTTGGGAAACCTGTGAGCAGGACTCGAACACAAGACTCACCCTCTCCCCTCCTGTGATTTCCAGCACCAGGTCTTCAGAAGCATTGGTGTCGCCCAACTGTTAGAGGCAGAGCTTAGCCATCATGGCTAGGAGCCATTGCTAGCCCTCTCCTTTGTAAATCTGCCTAATCCTCTTTTTAGGGAAGAAATGGAGGCAGTGAGAGATTTTACTTTCTTGGGCTCCATGATCACTGCAGATGGTGACGGCAGCCACAAAATTAAAAGACGTCTGCTTCTTGGGAGAAAAGCAATGACAAACCTAGACAGCATCTTAAAAAGCAGAGACATCACCTTGCCAACAAAGGTCCGTATAGTAAAAGCTATGGTTTTCCCAGTAGTGGTGTATGGAAGTGAGAACTGGACCATCAAGAAGGCTGATCGCCGAAGAATGGATGCTTTTGAATTATGGAGCTGGAGGAGACTCTTGAGAGTCCCATGGACTGCAAGAAGATCAAACCTATCCATTTTGAAGGAAATCAGCCCTGAGTGCTCACTGGAAGGACAGATCCTGAAGCTGAGGCTCCAGTACTTTGGCCACCTCATGAGAAGAGAAGAATCCCTGGAAAAGACCCTGATGTTGGGAAAGATGGAGGGCACAAGGAGAAGGGGACGACAGAGGACGAGATGGTTGGATAGTGTCTTCGAAGCTACCAGAATGAGTTTGACCAAACTGCGGGAGGCAGTGGAAGACAGGCGTGCTCTAGTCCAGGGAGTCACGAAGAGTCGGACACAACTAAACGACTAAACAACAACAACAACAACAACAGAAAACAGTGCAAGAGGCAACTGGCCCACCTGGAAGACCTCTCTGACTTGATGCGACACCAACCTTTGCCTGCAAAGGACATGCCCTAAGATTGACATAATAAGGCCACTCTTCTTTCTTCCTTTCTTAAAAAATAAAATAAAATATTTTTGTCCTATCTTATATATTCCTCCTCCCTGAGCTGGCTGGTTCTTCAAGCTTGACAGCAACAGCTGCAGGAAGGCTCCGTAGATGACTGGAGCCGGGCTCTCGGCTGTTCCTTGCCATCTCTGAACAGGTTTTTGGCCAACATCTGTCCCAGATGCGTTGACTCCAGCTCTCCCTTGACCTGCTATTTTGTTCTACTTAGACCAGATTGTCCCAAATAAATCACTGCGATCTGGCAGAGGTGAATCCGCCAGGCGCTTTGCCTAAGAGCATCTGTGTTAGAAAAACACTGCCAAAGTCATTTACAAGGAGGTTAATTTATTACGGAGAGAGACCTTGGTCTTCCCATGCTGTAATTCGTAAGGACAGGGGATGAAATGGGCTTATTGCAAGGAGAAACCTCCACTTTGTAGTTCCATCCTTTCGTCCACTGCCAAGAGGCTAGCATTAGATGGTTGCAATAGCTTAGAAGTGGACTATAATGGGCCTCTTTCCCAAGGTTCTCCTGACATGGAAAGAGACTCTCAGGCAAAGTGCTGCTGCCCAGGGGCGGAGGAGTAATAATATAATAATAATTTATTATTTATACCTTGTCCATCTGGCTGGGCTTTCCCAGCCACTCTGGGTGGCTTCTAACAAAATATTAAAATACTGTAATACATCAAACATTAAAAGCTTCCCTAAACAGGGCTGCCTACTAAAAGTCTGGTAGTTGTTTTTCTCTTTGACATCTGGCGGGAGGGCGTTCCACAGAGCGGGTGCCACTACTGAGAAGGCCCTCTGCCTGGTTCCCTGTAACTTTGCTTCTTGCAGTGAGGGAACAGCCAGAAGGCCCTCAGTGCTGGACCTCAGTGTCCGGGTAGAACGATGGGGAGGGTGTGGTAGTTAGAATATTCTGTTCCACCTTAAGAGGGACAGGCATGACTGTTGTGTGTCACATGCCTGTTTACACTCCAGCACAACTTGTTGGGAACTTCCGTTTTTGTGTATAGCTTTTGCTTACGCTGCTTGCTTGGACATGAAAGGGAGAAGACATGTTTTTCCCTTTTGTCCTGATGTACGCTGAATAAACTGCTTGTAAATATGCTTCACACAGCCTCTCCCTGCCACTTCTGTTGTGTGTTTACTCTGCTGAGTTGCATGCCCGGCTTCTGAAGCTCTGGGTCGCAGTTTTATGCTGCACCAAGGACTGAAGTTCAACCGGCACGTTGGCCAGTAGGCTGGAGCCAGCTGGGGGCTTGCCAATGGCCCCCAATTCCTTAGCAGCATCCCAACAGTGGTGATACCTGCTGCCCAGGGGCGGACGAAGGAGGGTGCGGTGGGTGTGGGCTGCCCTGGGTGTCACCACTGAGGGGGGTGACAAAATGCCGGGCGGCACTCACCGCTGGGCCTGCAGCGCGCCTGAGCCACGCATCTCTCCTGGAAGAGACGCAGTGGCTTGGGCACGCACAGTCTCTGCGCTGCCCAAACAGTCTACCTGCTGCCTGCCCCCCCAGCTGTAGGGCGGCTGAGTGGGAGGAGGCAGGCAGACTCTGGAGGCTCTGTGGTGTGCGCGGCCTCTATGGGTGGCTCACCTCACCCTTGGGCACACAACTTCAGGCACCCAGGCAGCATCCTCCGCCGCCACCGCTGTCTCTCCCTTGGGGGAAAAACCCTCTGGCAATTGAGCCAGGGACATTCTGCATGCAATTGTTGCTGTTGTTTAGTCGTTTAGTCATGTCCAGCTCTTCGTGACCCCATGGACCAGAGCACGCCAGGCACTCCTGTCTTCCACTGCCTCCCGCAGTTTAGTCAAACTCATGCTGGTAGCTTCGAGAACACTGTCCAACCATCTCATCCTCTGTCGTCCCCTTCTCCTTGTGCCCTCCATCTTTCCCAACATCAGGGTCTTTTCCAGGGAGTCTTCTCTTCTCATGAGGTGGCCAAAGTACTGGAGCCTCAGCTTCAGGATCTGTCCTTCCAGTGAGCACTCAGGGCTGATTTCCCTCAGAATGGAGAGGTTTGATCTTCTTGCAGTCCATAGGACTCAAGAGTCTCCTCCAGCATCATAATTCAAAAGCATCAATTCTTTGGCAATCAGCCTTCTTTATGGCCCAGCTCTCACTTCCATACATCACTACTGGGAAAACCATAGGTTTAACTATATGGGCCTTTGTTGGCAAGTTGATGTCTCTGCTTTTTCTCTCTCTCTCTGCATGCAAAGAGCTGAGCTATTCACCCTTCCCCAAAAAGTCAGTAATAAACCACTCTTCAAGCCCCTCTCTGTGCAAGTCAGCTTTCCACCATCTGGGCAGAGAAAACAATTGTGCCTCCGCGATTTCCCAAGTCTCTGCCTACATGTTTATATTTTTTTAAACACGAATGACTCAGCCATCGTGCCTTTCTAAGCCAAAACAAATTGAAGCGTTAAAAGAGGCGGGTGTTGACAAGCACACACCCAAAAGTCTTGAAGCAGCTCCCGATTTAGACATGCCAGCATCATGCTTCTTTCCTTCCAGCCCATATTCTGGCATGGCTCAAATGTGTATATCCCATCCGTGTTTCTTCTGATTTTTGAAAGTCACACAGAGACGAAACGTGTTCAACAGCTCTTGTATGAATCACAAGATCGCGGTTAAAATTAGGCATCTCGGAGCTTGCCTCTCACCCCGCGAACTTGCCCTCCCGGCCCAAATCAATCTATTTCCCTCTTCCTGCACAGATCAAGTCTCCCATCTGCTAGGTGACCCAGAACATCGCACCCTAGTTAGTATATGCGGTGTCTCGCTCAAAACCGTATATCGCTCTTCCTGGCTGCACAGCAAGAAAAAAAAAAAAAAAAAAAACCAAGAAAAGGAGGCTAAGACTGCTGAGAAGATTTTAAAGTGTGCCCATAGTTCTTTCTAAAATATATGAAAATAAACAGCCTGCTTTTTAGCCCCACAAATGGGCTCTCAGTGTGGTTTTGTTCTCTTACCTTTACTTATAGAATTAAAAAACTTTGTATACAGTACTGCTTGACAGTAATAAACTCTCAAGTAAGTTTATAAAAAAAAATACTGTAAAATCATCAACAGTTATAAGCAGGTATTTAAAAACTGATTAAAACCAAGCTGCAGATTAGAACACATGTAACTTCTACATGTGGAAGACAGGAGTGCCTGGCATGCTCTGGTCCATGGGGTCACGAAGAGTCGGACACGACTAAATGACTAAACAACATAAACAAACTTCTACATGTCTGGCTAGGCTTGTCTAAACAAAAATGTTTTAAGAAGGCTCCTGCCTGGTGTCAATAGGCGGGGAGTTCCAAAGTGTATGTGCTGCCACACTAAGATATCTATTTCTTACCGCTGTGTAATGGGAATTACCGTATTTTTCTGTGTATTGGACAAGGGTTTTTGACTCAAAAATCACGTCAAAAAACTGGGGTTGTCCAATACATGAATAGTGGCATGGGAGGGGGGGGAGCGCTGCGCCACCAGAAGCGAGCGGGGAATGATCTGGGGGGGGGGGGTTCCTGCCCACAGCTATTGGGGGAGGGGGGAGGAGCTGGGTATGTTTAGCAAGGAAAAGAGGAGACTGGAGAGGAGAGGATGGCCATCTTCAAATATCTCAAGGGTTGTCACATGGAAGATGGAGCAAACTTGTTTTCTCCTGCTTCCCTGAACCAATGGCTTCAACTTACAGGAAAGGAGATTCCGACTCAACATCAGGAATAACTTCCCGATGGCAAGAGCTGTTTGACAGTGGAACGGTCTCCCTCGGGAGGTGGTGGACTCCCCTTCCTTGGAGGTTTTTCAGCAGGATTTGGATAGCCACCTGTCATGGACACTTTAGCTGAGATTCCTGCATTGCAGAGGGTTGCGCTAGATGACTCTGCAATCCAACTCTGCAACCCCACAATTCTCTGATAGAGACAGCAAGTCAGACCCATGGGTCCATCTAGCTCAGTATTGCCAACACTGGCTGGCAGCTGCTCTCGAGGATTTCAGGCAAGGTTATCTCGCAGCCCTGCTTGGAGATCCTATTGGGGACTGGACCTAAGACTTTCTGCATGCAAAGCAGATGTTCTACCACGGAGCTACGGCCCTTCTTGATCCAGAGGCCAGCTCTGCGACTGCATCGTAATGCAGACGTGAATATACCGTACTTTTGCAGTTGAAGTGGGAGTTTCACTGGCAGGGGATGTGGAACTAGACAGAAAATCTTCAGGAGCAACCTTGCAAAGTCCTCTGGAGGCGAAGATGCTGAGCAGAGAGTTAAAAGCGCATCTCATTTCCAATCGTAAGCTACAAGAGGATCACAGAATAAAAAACTGCATTCCGTAGGGTCAGATTACCACGTGGTAAATTAAAGGGCAATTATTTTCCGCGCCACTTAGCGATGAATAGGCTTGAGCACACGCATACGTGCACATGAGAAAACGTAACGCATTCCTGACAGTGAATACCTGTTCAAAGTTCCTACGCGAAAGCAGAATATTACCATTGCATTTCAAACTGTGATTAAGTAAACTTTCACGGTAAAAAAAAAAAAGGTATATTGCAGCCTTAATGACTTTGCTTTAATAAGACCTAAACTTTTAATTAACCTGCCAAGACAAATTACAGCCAATAGCTCTCAGGTAACTACTGCAGACAGCTGAGACTCAGAGCCAAGGCCTCTTTGGGGAGAAGGATTAATGGAAAGCTCGGAACGACCCCTCGTTTCGCAGTCCAGGAGAAAAAAATTGGACCATTAAATAATCATTGTGGTTTGGAGAATGCTAAGTGTTAATTTTTATGGGAGGGTCTGTGAATTACAACAAGATGGATTAGGGGGCGAAGGAACATGGTTGGCCTGACTCCGTGAAATATAAAATAGCTGTTAATTTTGGCCACCCTGTGTGGTTTTTATTGAGAGCCTCCTGATATTTAGTAGCTTTTTAAAAAAATAAAATAAACCAGAACAAAACCAAATACTGACCGTTGAAAGAATGTCCATCTTAGCTTTCAGCACAGCAAAAAATAATCTAGACTACTTGACGAGGCTTCGTAATGTAGCGGCTGCGAGCTACAAGTTAAGAAATTCCTGGATCAAATCTCTCACCAACCCTGAATTTGCTCTGCCTAAACCTCACCCTGACCCAGCAGTATGAGCAAATTAATGCTGCCCCACCATGCAGGCTTGTTGTAAGGACAGGACAGGACCAAATCACAACAAAATTACTAATTGAGTTATTGTTGTTTTTCTTGAGCTGCAGAAGCAAGTTTGGAAATGTGGCTGTCTCCTTTGTCATACAATGTGCAAGGGGAAAATGACACGGTGGAAACAGGTGCCAAAATAACTTTGTACCACCCCACGATCTCGGGATTGGAAGATGTGTAAAGATCACAGTCCAAAATGTATCTGATTGGTTTTGCATATTGTGCCAATAAAAGAAGCCTCCACAGAGCTGGCCGGCAGCTTGCTCCTGCACAGCTCACCTGCATTACCAACTCCTGCCTCATGTCCTTCACTTCAGGGGTCAATGGAAGATGTTGCCTAAGTGGTGCCCACAGGAGACAGGTGTGCTAGCCGGTACTTCCGGTGTTGCTCACGGAAGGCCTCAGTAATTTTCCCTTTAATAATCCACAATGCACAAGGAACTCTCCTCACTTCGTTCCTGCCTGAACTTGCTCAGCTTCTGCAGTGTTCAATGTGCTCCCGTAAATGTGTCCCCATGTCACTGGGTGCTTTGACTGGCTCCCCGTTTCCCTTCCATTCTGAACACAGGAGATGCATGAAGAGTTTCTCTCTGCAAACGAGTGTGGCAACCATTTTGTGGTCTTGCCTTTTTACCGCTCTGCCCAATCTGGCAGCCATTTTTTTGCTACGCCACGAGCCCCACAGCAGCCCATTCGGCACCTGTGGCAATGCCTCAAGATTGCAAACATGCTCGCACCGGTCCAAGAAAGGTTGCCTGGTCTGCGGCATTTCTGCGACCAAGAAAATATGAGCAAGTTTGGGTCAGGATAGCATCCCTGCGAGAAATACTGTTTGGTGTGGCGGAAGACAGGAAGATGGCAGCCCCAGTACCAATGCTGAAAAACAACTGAAAAGCATACATTTTCAAAAATTAAGTTCTTACCAACAGCAGTGGTGAGAAACGAGACCACCTCAGACTCCTTCCCGTCGTTGTAAAAGGCGAGGTGCCACATCCCTGAATCCAAATACTGAATAAATCCTGTCTCGTGGCTGGCTAGTGGCACAAAGCCCTTGTGTTGCCTCTGAGGGCCTTCCAGACTCCGGGCTTCCTGAGTTAGCAGTCTCCTCCCATCCAGAAGCTCTACAAAGTCAAACTGGAAAACAAGGAAACAAGGTGAAAAAGGGCAATTCAGAAACCTTCCCTAAGTCAAATGACTTCCGATGTTTTTTGGGATGCAGCCTGGTGAAATCTGCATCTGTGTCTAGGTTACAGGTGCACCGCAGAATTTCATGAACAGGAAATACATCTATTTTTCATTTGTTGTACTATTATTTCCTTTGGCGGGGGGGAAACACACGTGAAAACAATTACGCACAGGGCTTTTCCCCCCCAGCCGGAACTAAGTTGCGGCACCTCTCAACTGAAATTTGGGGTCGGGGGTTAATAAAAAATTAAGGCACCTCTCAAATACTTAATGGGCAGGAAGCAAAAAAGTGGGTCTCCAACAATGAAACCTTGTCTTCAGAATTTTTGGGAGTTTTAACCCCCTTTTTTGAATTTTGGTCATTTAAGGTTTAGGATTTTTCTGTTTCCTTCTGAGGAAACTGAATAGTTCAGTGAAACGAGGTTTGTAGCTGGCATCCCTTTAAGCCTTGTACAATTCTAGGGTTTTTTCTCATTTTTTCCTTAAACTTTTTGATTTTTATTATTTAGTTTATTTCTATAAGATAATATTTCTAGTTGATTAATAATAATAATAATAATAATAATAATAATAATAATAATATCTTTATTGTCGTTGCCCCCTCTCGGGGACAACGAAATTACTTGGCTGCTCCATCCACCCAGGTAGGGCACTCCACTCAAAATCAGAACAAGTATAAAAACACTAATTAAAACAATACAGTATAATACAGCAAGGAAGATTAGATGACTTTCAAAGTCCAGGCTTCCCATTCAGGGCCGAGATCGCTCTGGAGAAGAAGCTGTTCTTGAGACGGCTTGATTACTTCTCGTTTCAGGGTATTTCATTTGTTTTATGTAATTTATTGGTTCCTTGACTGTCTTTTTTCTACTAAAAACAACATGAGAGCAGATAAATTTTAAAACACCCATGGCCGGAGACCTGTTCATCCAGCAGGGATGAAAACTGGTTGGAACAAAAAAAATGTCTCCAGTTGTTCCAATTTAATTGCAGTAATAGCATTACTAGTAGTATTAATAATATGACCTCCCATCCTGCTAGGTTAGAGGGCTCTGAGCTGCATATATTACCTGAGCTCAACATACACCCTCAGGTGACAACATTCTTCTTACCTGTGTGTGTGACGGCGGAAGGCCTTTCCTGCCATAAATCCCAACCAGAGCAGACTTCCCTAATGAAACGTTGAACTTCAGATGTACCGGGTGGTCAATGAACACCTGAGATCTCCAGAAGATACCGGGAGCGATCTTCTGCATGGCTCGCCTGCCAACATCAATCTCCCCAGTGTCTATAAAACTGTCTTCTGGAAAGAAACTACTGGGCTTCCCTGCTGAGATACAGGAAAAGAAAAGGAAAGATTGGATTATAATGCTGCCGCCCATCACCGCCTCCGTGGCAGCCTACGGCGATGGCTTCTGGGAATGAACGTGCTCCTGCCTGCATTGTTATCCCCACCCCCCGTATTTTATTATCAAAAGCCACAAAGCCAGAGGGGTTGTTCGCCCTGAGTTGTGGGGTGTGTGTGTGTGTGTGTTTGCACATTGCAAGTAAGTGCAATGGGGCAGGTGTGGGGTTAGGGTCATCATCAACCCTGGAGATTCCTGCTTGAAGGAAACATTTGAGAACAAAGGAAGGGGATTTGGGTAAGACTTGTGGAAATTCTGTGGAAGACCCCTGAATACTGCAGTCCTTTGCCTGCTGGGCTGGTTTTCTGCTTGTGGAAAGTTTATTATTTGCGGACAGTGTTTGAAATCGTGCCCCCCCCCCCATCTGCAGTCTGAAGTGGCACAGTCCATAGAATTGCAGAGCTGGAAGGGACTAGAGGCTCATCTGCAACGCAGGAATTCAACCAGATCATGCATGCCAGATGGCCAAACTCATTCTTCTGCCTGCACAGCCCTTTCTCAGAAGGTTCCACATATCCTGAATTTGGGGGGGAGTAAATAAAATGAAAAGATGACCTGAAATGTCTGTTAATGTTGGGTTGTGTATGTCTGCATAGCACCCAATAGTAATTTGGGTCTTTAATTTGTGTGCAATTTGTTTACTCAATTTTTGTCTCTGAGCACCTAAAAGCTGGTTTGTATGCAGGTCAATGGAGCAGAAAGCTTCCGCAAGCAACTGAGGGCTGGATTCGGCCTGGGAGGAGGTCTGACGGCAGGGGGGCAGGGAAAATTATGCATATTAATGTCTGCTGAGACCTGTGTACCACAGAGAAATTTTGACTAAGAATCCAAATCGAACTCAACCCATCCTCTGACCTGCAAATGTTAACAGCTGACTATATTTGCTATTCCCTGCCAGCCCCACCTGAAACAGGGGTATAAGAGTAAGACCTACATTGACTCCCAGTATGTTTCCGGGCACAATTCAAAGTGTTGGTGCTGACCTTTAAAGCCCTAAATGGCCTCGGTCCAGTATACCTGAAGGAGCGTCTCCACTCCCATTGTTCAGCCTGGACACTGAGGTCCAGCTCTGAGGGCCTTCTGGCGGTTCCCTCATTGCAAGAAGCCAAGTTACAGGGAACCAGGCAGAGGGCCTTCTTGGTAGTGGCACCCGCCCTGTGGAACGCCCTCCCACCAGATGTCAAAGAGAAAAACAACTACCAGATTTTTAGAAGACATCTGAAGGCAGCCCTGTTTAGGGAAGCTTTTAATGTTTGAGGGACTATTGTATTTTAATATTTTGTTGAAAGCCACCCAGAGTGGCGGGGGAAGCCCAGCCAGATGGGCGGGGTATAAATAATAATAATAACAACAATAATAACAGAGTGTATTATTGTGCAGGACTTTTTTTTTTGCAAGGGGTTAAAAGCCACATGTGACTACAACCTCAGCTTCAGCCAAACCTTTAACCTGTAGTAGGAGCCTAATCCCTCTGGACAGCACTGCCGGGTTGTTGTAAACCACTTAGAGCCTGTTCTGCAGTATTCAGCCTGAATAAGGGTAGGTCTGTCATAAGCCGTGCTGTCTTCTGCACATTTCTCTTGGGGGAAACGGGAGGCAGAACTGCCCACTGCCCTCCTTGATTCTTTCCCTCTCAGCTAGATTCTCCTTCCACCTGACCAGAGGCACTTTGAAACATCCCAGTCTGCCCAGTTACACCCCGTTCTTCACCAGACACTTCCAGTGAGCTCACCGATTCAATTTTCTTTTCCGATTAAAAATGGTGAGGTTTTTCTCCTCGCCCCTTTAGGAAAAAGGCCACTTTGCAGATCCTTCCCCCCCAAAAAAGCCCTGGTGAAATGACCCACTTGATTTCCTTCTCAGCAAACAGGGGCAGTAGAAATTCCAGAGGCCACTTGCACAGAGCACTACGCTAAACAGGAAAATAAAATAAAATAAATGGAGCTCTCAGGAAGATAAACTAAACTAATCATCCGAACTCATGCCACGTTTGCGGGGATCTTTGTCTTCTTTCCTTTTTGGGGGTGGGGGGGGGGAAGAGTAAGCATCGTTCTGGGAAAAAGGAATTAAAATACCTCCTCCATCCACCACCTTTTTACATAGCCAAATTCCCTGACAATGCATGTTTAGTGGCAAGATCATGATTGGTAGCACATTCTTGCAGCCATAAAATAAAATAGTTTTTTGTTTTTTTTACTATTCTAGACAGTAAAAGTCTACTTAAAACGTTAAGTGATTCCATCTGTTATCAAGTCAGCATAAACTCCCCCTGTGGACACATCAGGCTGGATGCGACTTCATTTAAAACAAGTGCGTGGTGTTGCCGTACGTGTGGAAATGCAGCCGTCAGGGGCGATTTTCAGATTTGTAGTCGTGGCTTGACTGAGGATGGGGACAACGGGCTAGTCACTTGGAGGTTCCTCCTTCTCATCCACCTGAGGTAAAACTAGGGGAACATTCCACTCTTAGCTCCCCCAAAAGGTTGCTGTTTCAAATATTTCAGAATACTTAAGCATTCATCCACAGAGGAGTTTGTTCCCTGTGTGTCTTGAGTCTCTGTTCTGCATGTGCCTCCTTAATCAAATCATGCCCATAATATTAATTCAGAGCACGTGCACCCGCCTCAACTTGAGCACCATAG
Source organism: Podarcis gaigeae (assembly GCF_964106915.1). Classification (NCBI taxonomy): domain Eukaryota; kingdom Metazoa; phylum Chordata; class Lepidosauria; order Squamata; family Lacertidae; genus Podarcis; species Podarcis gaigeae. The sequence continues at coordinate 97,392,779 of NC_139677.1, read as the reverse complement.
AAACAGGATTGCAGAGCTGGAAGGGACCGCGAGGGTCATCTAGCCTAACCGCCTGCAATGCAGGAATCTTTTGCCCAACATGGGGCTCAAACCCACAACACTGAGATTAAGAGTCCCACGGTCTCTCTCTCTCTCTCTCTCTCTCTGTCCTCTAGTCTAACTTTGTTGGCTGAGTTTTTGAGGCTCCAGGATAGGGTGGATGCAGGATTCTTCCTATCGATTGCTTGCACTCCTTGGTTTATTTGGCATCTAGCAGGAGATAGAGGATTGCTGGAAGGAGAAAGCAATCAATGCAAGAAGGGGTGGTTTCAGCTGCTCTGATGGAGGCGGGCAAACAAACTCTCTCTGGGTGGTCACATTTGGGGGGCAAGATGCCAGAGTGAGCGGTGGCTATGCAACTCTTCAACGGCACTAGTTGTCTGGATACTTTTCAATCTGGTTTCTCTTTTGGCAATGGACCAGCCTTTGGCCTGGTTTGCCAAGGTACCGTATTTTTCGCTCTATAGGACGCACTTTTTCCCCTTCAAAAATGAAGGGGAAATGTGTGTGTGTCCTATGGAGCGAAAACACCATAGCCCCGCGACCCTCTCCCGGCTGGAGAGGTGATGTGCGGCTATGGCAGGATCCTCTTCAGCCGCGCACCACCTCTCCAGCCGGGAGAGCGCGGACGGGGCTAAAGAAGCCATAGCCCCGCGACCCTCTCCCAGCTGGAGAAGTGACGCGTGACTATGGCAGCAGCCTCTCCGCTGCGCCTTTCCGCTGCTCCCAGACCTGCTCTTTGGGGCTGGTGGTGGGCTTCCCCCCGCCAGCCCCAAAGAGCAGGTCGAAAGGAACCTGAAGCCTGGAGAGCGAGAGGGGTCGGTGCACACTGACCCCTCTAGCTCTCCAGGCTTCCAAGGTAGCCGCCTGAATGCACCTTAAATGCCACCTTGTTTTAGAGTGGGAAAACAAGAGGGGGAAAATTCTCCCACTCTCTGCGCAGAGCTTCCTGCCACTTCGCTGAAGGGGCGCTGGTCAGAGAGCGGAAAAATTTTTTTCCCTTGTTCTCCCCCCTCTAAAACAAGGTGCGTCCTATTGTCTGGTGCGTCCTATGGTGCGAAAAATACGTTAAGCTGCGGTTTTAGTCACCAGGACCATGAAAACAAGCTGTAGCTTGTGGTTAAGTTTGGAAACTTGTGGTCCATTGCAAACTCAGGTGCAGACCAGCACGCTATGCCAAAGCTTGGCTTCGTTCAGCACGGCAGCAAATTGAACCACAGAGAAAAGAACACAACTGTGAGCTCTACTCCACATTGGTGCAGTTCTGCTAGACCATGGTTTACCTTAGCATGACGTATGAACCAAGCCATGGTCCTTCTAATGTTTGGACAGGGGAAGTGCAACTGTGCTAATTCTTCTGGACGTTTCCGTAGCTCTCCCCCTCCCCCAATAATTGACCATGAAATCCTCCTGTCTCAGTTTGGGGAGCACATTATTCCAGGTTTCCATTTCTACTGGGATGCCGAATTCCAGAAGACACGTCAACCAATGATAATATAATTTCACAGAATACCTTACAGCAGTGCTACCCAAGTTTAAATGGTCAGGAAAGCCAGCTGGCCTCTAACCTTTTAATCTTGTGTTAACACAACTGTGTGTGTGTGTATATATATATATATATATGCAGGTTTTGGTGTCCTCGGGTGTCTTCCCGTGTAAAAGTTGGGGTGTCTAGGCGACGTTTCGACGAGGTCTCACTCGTCATCTTCAGGCTGGTGCTTTCGGCTTCTTGTTACTGGAACAAGTAACAAGAAGCCGAAAGCACCAGCCTGAAGATGACGAGTGAGACCTCGTCGAAACGTCGCCTAGACACCCCAACTTTTACACGGGAAGACACCCGAGGACACCAAAACCTGCATTCCTGTACCCGTGAAAATCTACGAAAGCATATGCTTTCGTAGATTTTCACGGGTACAGGAATGCAGGTTTTGGTGTCCTCGGGTGTCTTCCCGTGTAAAAGTTGGGGTGTCTAGGCGACGTTTCGACGAGGTCTCACTCGTCATCTTCAGGCTGGTGCTTTCGGCTTCTTGTTACTGGAACAGAGCGGGATCTCAATGTTTGAGTTCCTATAAATACTGTAGAGGGGGTGTGGTGTCTAGCCTCCAATGTTCTGGGCAGAGAGGAAGTTCCCAGGCTAGTGTGCCTTTTCTTCTTTTGTTCCTTAATTACTTGAGAGATACCTTGAGTGATTTCTTGAGTGATATCCTGAGTACCACTTAGGTGGGTCATTAGGTGTGGATTAGTTGCTAAAGTCTTTGTGTCTGATCCCGCTCTGTTCCAGTAACAAGAAGCCGAAAGCACCAGCCTGAAGATGACGAGTGAGACCTCGTCGAAACGTCGCCTAGACACCCCAACTTTTACACGGGAAGACACCCGAGGACACCAAAACCTGCATATATATATATATATATATATATATATATACACACACACACACACACACACCACATCATTAGTAAAGGTAAAGGGACCCCTGACCATTAGGCCCAGTCATGACCGACTCTGGGGTTGCGGCACTCATCTCGCTTTATTGGCCGAGGGAGCAGGCATACAGCTTCCGGGTCATGTGGCCAGCATGAATAAGCCGCTTCTGGTGAACCAGAGCAGCGCACGGAAACACAGTTTACCTTCCTGCTGGAGTGGTACCTATTTATCTACTTGCACTTTGATGTGCTTTCAAACTGCTAGGTTGGCAGGAGCAGGGACCAAGCAACGGGAGCTCACCCCGTCGCGGGGATTCGAACCGCCAACCTTCTGATGAGCAAGTCCTAGGCTCTGTGGTTTAACCCACAGCGCCACCCACGTCCCATACACCACATCATTCAGAACATCCAAAAACTTGGTAGACCGGACTTAGAATGTCAGTGATTACCAAGAGCAGATCTTGGAAGGGGCAATGCCCATGGCTGAAAAAGAAAGGTGACTCGGGGCTTGGAAGATGAATCACAAGTGGGAAAGTTTGAATTAACTCAAATTTGGCTTGGGACACATTGGTTCACTTAGCATGGCACCTTTCATTTTTTGAAAGGATAAAAAACATGCCCATTCCATACCTGGAGCCAAATTCTGACTCACCACTGAAGTGGTTAATGATTGCTCTTTAGAAAGAGTCAGAACTTCACCTTTTGCAGGTATTTCTGCTATGGATTCCTCATTAGATGTTATCTCATAGGTTGTCAAGCTGTCAAATGTCCCCGTCCCCCCGAGCAAAGGCTGGTCTTGCATAGGCCTGAACAGCTGAGCCTTTATGAATGGCTCTAATTCCTGTAAGTACTAATTCCTCTTGGAGTCTTGCAAGAAGCCAGAAAGCCACGTACAAGACATGGACCCTCTATAGGACAATTAAGAAGAGAAATGGACCATTTCCAGATATTAAACTGGCATCCCTAAGCATGCTCACTTAGAAGTAAATAATCACTCATTTTTGCTTCTCAATAAAATATTTAGGACAAGGGTGATAAATTGCAATGATAAAGTTAACTATGCTGGGGATAAGTTCACTGACTGAAGGAGAAGGGAATCTGAATTTTGTAGCTTGTGGATTTTCATTTTGAGAAAAGTTAGGTGGGAGAAAGGGTGTAGATATTGTGAACTGGGTTGTTGTTTTTTTTAATATCCAAAATTACCAGCTGAAGTGCCAATATCAAATTTTGATTCCTGACATTCTAACGTTTAATTCTGAATATTAAATTTAAGTGAATATGTAGGGATCCAGTAGGATATCTTGGCTTTGGGTCACACGACTGAAGAATAGGGCCACCCAAATTTCATCATCATCTCCATTTCGATAGGAAAATTGGGCTGGTGTTACTCAGGTCAAAGTTGAGAAATGTTGCAAATTTGATTCTAGCTATTGCTATTAAATAAATTTGTACACTGCCCTTCATCCCTGGATCTCAGGGCGGTTCACTAATTACCCCGCTGACTTCCAAAATGGGCTTATTCAATAAGTGGTTTGAGGACTGCCAATTGATGCTTGTGGTTCCAGTGATTCTTAATTCATTTTAAGGCATGGCACCCTGTGGCATCAACCCTGTGCCAAGTTTGCCAACAAGCTGAATAAAGCAAGGTTTTTTTTATCAGCATTCAGTAGCCCTGTAAAAAGAAGGAGCGTTGAAACAACATTTGAGATCAGCAAAACATTTCTGGTGAGAGGAAATGGAAGACAGGAGGATTTTGGTGAAGAAATGTCGTGCCCCCACAATGCATATGGATTCTTCCCAATTCCCTTTATGAATGGCTCTGGATAAATCGCCAAGCGGCAATGCACACTTCAGGACTTGTAGGCCATCCTGAGCGAGGGACAGATGGAAACATAGATGGGCAATTACTGATTCTAGGAGGAGAAGGTTATGGAGTTATGAGGATGGATGTCTGGAATTCAGAGGCAGACAGAGGACTGACAACAAGGACAACACACCAACCGTACCTTCGCCGGCTCCTTTGCCTTTCCTGTCAGGTACCTCTAACCCCGTGCCCCCTGAGGAATATAAGGAGACGTCCGTTGGCACTGGCCAACTGCTGGCCGTGTCTTCCGTCATCTCAAACATCTGCCCTTCCATCGGCTGCAGGTGCCAGTTTAGGCCAAACAGGTGCATGGCTGTGGTGAGCAACGAGAAAAGTCATCTTTTTGTGGGGGGTTTGTTTCTCTGCCGAGGAAATACAAAGACTGCACCCAAGTTCACTGCTCCTCTCAATTCGACCCCCAGGGCTCCAACATCAGCACTGGCTTCTGCACTGCTTTGGGCCTACGAAGATCACAATGGCTTGGGCCTAGTAGGGATGGAGAGCCCCTGGTCCTCCAGAGATTGCTTGGCTACAGCTCCCATCATCCCATGCCACTGGACATGGCTGGCTGGGGTGGTTGGGTGTTGGAGTCTAGCAACACCTGGAAGGCTACACGTTCTCCATCCATATCCCACCCACAACTTTGGAGAGCTGGTGACTGTGGATTCTTGAGTATAGCATCCATTGGCCACATCCAAGCACATGCAGGTATTATCAGTGACTGTTCCCAGCTCCACAGATCCCTTGCCCTAGAAATACATGGAAATCCAAGCTAAGTACCCTTCAGAGGTTCAATAAGAAAGGCCGTTTTGTCTTGAATTTTTTCAGAGTCTGGGTGTGAGAGCAGAACATTTTTATCTTGGCAAATACGTGTTCCCAAACCCTCAATGTTTTCTGAGATAAACATGGATGTAGGGCATGGAATTGAAAATCTGTGGGTGCTTCCATGCCCACTGATTATCTTGTGCAAAGGCCTCAACCTCGACCTGTGGGCATCTTTCACCTCATTTGGAATTGCTTCCAGTTTCAGCTGAGGGGGCAGACATTTTTAAACAACCTAGGAATGTCTGACAAGGAAGATCTGCCAGCTCAGATTGGGACCATGTTGCAACAACCTGGCTGAAGCTGGGAGCTGAAAAGTTGCGTAGAGATATAATTCCACAGGGGAAAGAATTGGGGCTCTATCCAAATCAAACACAAACTGATTTCTTTGAGGTGAAGCTTTCTCTGAATGGAGAACGCTGCGTTAAAACAATCCGCAAAGGAGGCCGGCAACCAATGGCACAGGAACTTTTTCTCCTTTTGTTTCTCTTTCCACTGTACGCAGGAAGAGTGAAAGAGAACAGAGCGGGTCTTATGCCTTGATGCAATGCCAACGTTCTCCTAATCAGGTCAAGGGCTGCATTGGGTAGGCTGGAAAAGCGAGGCAGAAACATCTATGGGATTTGCTTGATGCTAGAATGCACTGTTTGCTTGTCTATGTGCATCACGAAAAGTCAAAACAGTGGAAGAATCAACTCCGCAGAGAAGGAAGCACCTAAATTCCAAGGAATGTGGCGGCTCCATTTTTAAAAAAACAGTAATAACAGAGCAGTGCACTGGCATGGTATATAGAACAGGGCATGTTTATATGATTAGCCATTGCCTCCTGAAAGCAAAGAGGAAAGCCAAAAGAGCTTCCTGTATCCTTTCTCTCTCCTCCCCAACATAAACATTTCATATTTAATCACAATCCAAATTTCCCTTTGGGCTTTCTGCAGTTCTCAGATTCGCTGTTCCCCACTCTCAAAATGGCATTTCCCGATTAAGGGGGCACATGTACCCACCCCATCCCACAAAAGTGCATGGCACATCCTCCAGGAACGTGTCCGGTGGTATTAGCATCAAGTCCACTCAACGTAATTAAGAGCAGAAAAACGGAAAGAGAACGGCTCCCCAACATTGCCATTTTGTTTATAAAACCATGCCAGAATTTGTCAAGCGTTCCAGGAGGCAGCTTAGCGCTGAGCGTAGGGGAAAAGGTCAAAGCTGCAAACTTGTCGCACAAAGCAGAATCCGAGGTTCCTGAACTCTCCTAACAAAGAAAAACAAGCTTGGAACTGGGCGAGTGCTTTTAGCTGCCAGTCTCTAATAACAAATTCCCAAATCTCTCAATGGATCAGATGCCATGCCAAACCATGGTTTGTCTAACTCATCATTTAGAAGCAATGAAAACAAGCACTGTAACTATGAATTGTCGATGTAGCTATTGTGCCAAACTATAGGTAGGTACCAGCCGTGGTTTACAAACTCACATCTAATAAAAAAAATCCCCAAATCTCTCAATGGATCAGATACCATGCCAAGCCATGGTTTATCCAATTCATCATTCAGAAGCCAGGTAAACCATGGTTAAGAGGTGCTTATCTCCTTCAGTGTATTCTCTGAGCTCTCAGCTCCAGCATTTGACCTTTCCCATTCTTAATAGAGCCTCCAGCAATGAAAATAAGCACTGTAACTATGCTTTGTCGATTTAGATAATAGGTTGGTACTAGCTGTGGTTTGAAAAACTCACATCGAAACCATAGCTTGCTCCATCAATGACTGGCATCAATTCAGACGTCTCACACAGCTACAGGAAAGCTTCCTAAGTAGCTATTATTTGGTTTTATTTAAAAATAAATAAATAGGAATAAATCAAAGGCAGTTGTCCCATTTCGATGCATAAACCAGGTCTAAGTAAGCTGACTAGGTACACACCTCTCGTTTTGCCATGTAAATAAGGGGTGTTTGTTACAAAAACTGCAATTAATATTTTGGATAGTCCTTGAAGGTTACTATACAGAACAAAATTTATCTGAGCTGTGGGAAAGAGTCGGGTCACCAGGAAGTCTTCAAAACCTATCTCACGCAAAAAGCTTTCAAACTTCTAAGGCAGGCCAGTGTAAGATTTCTGCAAAACACTTATTCCATCACTGAATTGCTTTTACCGTTTGGCAGCTCTTAATGTCTAAGCTATATCTTCCTCTGTGTAGCATAAAATAAGTGAAAGAACTGTGGGAGAAATATTTTTTTTATAAAAGAGAGAGAGAGAGAGAAAGAAAATATATACTTCGAAGCACTAAGAGCTCTTAAAAGCAAAATGGAAGTATTAGGAAGAGAGGATTCAGGGTTCCGGAAAGTTCAGTCTGGACCATTCAGGGACGTTTCCTCAGCTGCTGGTCTACTCAGCAAGATGGAAAGAAAGGGGCTCAAAGCACAAACACCTTCTTAACAATATTTCTCATCTCATGCAACATTCAATGCATTTTCAGCCACATTGAAGGCTTCCCACCCACTCAAAGAGCGCCAGTTAAAAAGAGCCATTTCCTACAGCACTTAACACCTCTGAATGCACACACTTTTGTTGTGTTTTAGCTACACCACTCACAGTTAATTGAAAGTGTTTTATTATTGCGTTTTCTCTTAAAGCTCCTTTTCGGCAGCTGACACACCAAGGGTATTAAAAGTAGAAGTTAAGCGCGGTTCAAACTGTATTTATATTTATGTGGAGTGCCGCAACTGCAAACTCATGAGGAGGGGGGGGAGAGAGACGCTGCGTGTCTGCGAATATCATTGCAATGTACACAACCCACCATATTAAGTCCTTTACAGGGCTGAGTTAATAAGTTGTGCCTGTGGTTACTGCTGATGAAACGCCATTGCTGGTCATCTTTCCCTTTAGTAATTAAGTTCTTGCATTTCATTTTGAGGCCAGGCTCATTAGCTTTTAATGATACCAGATTCTCACACAGTCACTTGTTGTACTTTAAGGTCCCTTGCTCTCTGGTTCTCTTCCCCTCTTTCGCTTCCCTATGGCTACCTCCCGTTCTATTGAAATTTGGGACAAGGATTCAGTTTTTCAGACAAATCTGGTATTTTGGCCCATATCAATTCTGCATGTTCATTCACTCAGAAGTTCACTCAGTCCCATAATTGATTTAATCTACGGTTTAGTTTTTAACCAAATGAACATGGCAATTTGTATTCAAATAGGTATTTGATCCCAAAATATACATTTCAAAGTCTAGGTAAAAAAAAAGCTAAAGTATCCCTGGACAGTTAGGTCCAGTCAAAGGCGACTATGGGATTGCAGCGCTCATCTCGCTTTCAGGCCAAGGGAGACGGCGTTTGTCCACAGACAGCTTTCTGGGTCATGTGCCAGCAGGACTAAACCGGTTCTGGCACAAAGGGACACCGTGACGGAAACCAGAGCACACGGAAACACTGTTTACCTTTCCGCTACAGTGGTACCTATTTATCTACTTGTGCTGGCGTGCTTTCAAACTGCTAGGTTGGCAGGAGCAGGGACCGAGCAACAGGAGCTCACCACGTTGCAGGGATTCAAACTGCCGACTTTCCGATCAGCAAGCCCAAGAGGCTCAGTGGTTTAGACCACAGCACCACCCGCGCCCCCTATTTCAAAGTCTAGAGTAGGGTTGTAGGGTGGTTATGCCATTTTCTCTCTGTTTCTCCATAGAAACATAGAATTGGAAGGCACCCCCAATTCTATGCAATGCGGGAGCTAAATAATTTTTGACAAGTGGCCTTCCTACCTCTGCTTAAAAACCTGCAAGGAAGGAGAGTCCACCACCTTTTGAGGGAGCCAATCCCATGGTTGGACAGCTCTAACCATCACAAAGCTCTTCCAGATGTTTAGCCGGGATCTCCTTTCTTATAATCTGAATCCCTTGTTTTGGGTCCTACCCTCCAGAGCAAGTTTGCTCCTTCTTCCACGGGAAGACAGGCTTGCCAACAAAGGTTTGTATAGTTAAAGCCATGGTTTTCTCAGCAGTGATGTATGGAAGTGAGAGCTGGACCATAAAGAAGGCTGATCACCAAAGAATTGATGTTTTTGAATTATGGTGCTGGAGGAGACTCTTGAGAGTCCCATGGACTGCAAGAAGATCAAACCTATCCATTCTGAAGGAAATCAGCCCTGAGTGCTCACTGGAAGGACAGATCCTGAAGCTGAGACTCCAATACTTTGGCCACCTCGTGAGAAGAGAAGACTCCCTGGAAAAGACCCTGATGTTGGGAAAGATGGAGGGCACAAGGAGAAGGGGACGACAGAGGACGAGATGGTTGGACCGTGTTCTCGAAGCTTCCAGCATGAGTTTGACCAAACTGTGGGAGGCTGTGAAAGAAGGAGTGCCTGGCGTGCTCTGGTCCATGGGGTAACGACGAGTCGGACATGACTAAACGACTAAACAACAACAACAAAATCATATCACCTCCGCAGTTCATATTGCTAAGCAGCACATTGTTCCAGGTTTTTATGTCACCGAACGATATATTATTCTAGGAGTGCAGTGCCACAAAAAAAGAAGACACAAATAAAGGGTGCGGGAACATTGCACCCATAGCTGTCAACTTTCAGATTTGAAAATAAGGGATCAGCAGCCTCACCTGTCCTGGGGATAGTCTATGGGATATCTAACAATCCGGGATAGCAGTGGGAAGCAGCGGGAGATGGCGCTGGAATAAGGGAATTTCCCACAAAAAAAGGGAAGGTTGACAGGTATGATTGCACCCCAAAAGCGACACATTATGCCCAGATGAAAATTGGCTGGCATGGACCAACATTTTAATTAGCATCCTGACAGGTTCGTTTGATTTTCCCCTGCCACCTGCTGCTATCAATTTGTGCAGGATCAAAATGGGGCTTAAGGTAAGGTTACCAGATGTCCCCGTTTCCTGGGGACAGTCCCCAGATTTACAAATCTGTCCCCTGACAGAATCCATCTATTTAGTAGGAAGTTGAAAAGTGTCCCCGGATTCATTGGGGAAAAAATCTGGTAACCTTAGCTTAAGGGACTAAGCAGCCCTCTGTATTGTCAACAGTGACTTATGAAAGAATTGAAGAAAGGAGGCAGAAAGTTTGTAGAGAGCAAAGAATGGAGTGGAAGGGAACCAGACATAGCTGTCAACTTACAGATTTGAAAATAAGGGACCAGCAGCCTTGAAAATAAGGGACCAGCAGCCAAAATAAGGGATTTTAGTCAACCGGTTAAAAGGGACCAGATAATTTGGGAGAGCAGCGCCGGTTTTTAGCCCTTCGTTTCCAGAGGTTGCTGCTCAAGACACCAGCCGATGAAACACTGCAATTAAATAACTACAAGGAGCAACCACTTTTCGCACAAAATGAACTCCAAGCTACGAAGATGCTGCTGCAGTTCTGTATCTTTTCTCTCGTGCTCCATCTGCAGCTTTCAATTCCATCAGGCGGGGCGGGAGGAAGGGGGGGAATAGCGCCCGAAGTAAACCCGCAGATCAGACCATCTATGCTAGTCTACCACTACAAATCTATGGGAGAAGCGCTTGCGCTCCTTCCCTTGTAGCCCTTGGAACACCTGCCCGCACCTCCGCCTCCTCTCTCAGAACTGCTTTCTCTATGGTTGCCCTCGCTCTCCTCTCAAGGCTCCTCAGCAATTCATAGGCCGCGCCAGGCTGCCCATCTCATTCGGGTCCTTTGGCGGCGCAGCCGCAGTATGGCCTAGCGGCAGTGGGCAGAGGGGAGGTCCCAGGCAGAGACACTCAGTTCGGCGGCCGCAAGGAGGATGGCGGCGGAAGGGCCCGAGGCTCCCACCAGTCCTGGCGGGGAGGAGTTCCCGGGGGCCGAGGCTGGTGAGAGGAGGCCAGAGGGGGGCAGGCCGGGCAGCCAAACAACACAGTTGGAGCCTCCCTCCTCCCTGGCCGGCAGGGAGGGAGGGAGAGGAGCTGCTTCCTTTGAAACCCGGGAAATTTAAGGGACATCCATCAATAAGGGACAGCAGCGGGACATGGCGCTGGGATAAGGGACTGTCCCTCCAAATAAGGGACGCTTGACAGCTATGGAACCAGAAGGAAAGGAATGAAGAGGCTTTCATTTGTTCGTGTGTGTGTGTGTGTGTGTGTGTGTTTGTGGTGATGAGGGAAGAGAAAGGTGGCCAACAAAATGGACTCCTCTCAGGACAGGTTGATGGAGTGAGGGAGTTAGCCGAGACAAGCCACTGATTTTGATAGATCACTGAGAGAAGTAAAGACCAAGACATGCTTAGTGAGGCGTGAGAGGCTTCTTTTCGGGGTGGGGTGGATGGGAAAGGAGAAATCCACAGAAGTCAGCAGGAAAATATAACAGAAGGAGGGGTGGGATGCGGGGTAAAAGAAAGAGAGAGAAAGAGAAGGAAAAAAAAAAACACCAACGAACCTCACACGTTGCTGGCCTTTTATTAGCTTGTTGACTTGCTAGAGCTGGGCAAAGGAAATGCAATAAATAACCAAAGTGATCAATTACAGCGTTTTAAATTAAGGCCTGAGTAAAAGCCCAGAGGCTGGAGACAGTAATTGATTTCTAAGTTGGTGCTGAAAGAGGGATCCAGGAAAAAAGTCTCCCTGATGGTGCCACTCCTTGTTTAATATTCGGAGGGGGGGGGCGGCAAAGTCCTCCAGGCCAACATTTTAGTCTTCAATCCTGAGCCACTGATCTTTAATTGAGGCAAATCTTCCAGTGAATGCAATTTTCTTAAATAAGGTCTCTCTCTCTGTGTGTGTCTCTTTCTCTCTGTGTCTGTAACCAACATCTTATTTATTTATTTTTAATCCCTTATACTTTACAGAGCCCGTCGGCTGGAGGAGGTCAGCACTCCTTCACTAGTTAGAGCATCAGCACCAGCCAGCAAAAGAGGTAGGTTGCTACAGGTAAGTTTACCTGCTTTTATTTTTGTTGCTGGTGGATAAGGGGAATAATGTCCAGAAGGGGCATTTGTCTTGCACCGTCTGTTCACCATCTGTTCTGTCAGAGTGGTTACAGAGTGCTAGACCTGGGAGACCTGGGTTCGAATCCCCACTCAGCCATGAAACTCACTGGGTGACCCAGAGTGGCTGGGGCAACCAAGCCGGATAGACAGGGCATTACTACTACTGTCATCATCATCATCATCATCATCATCAGAATCCATGCATCACCTCTGTTCTAGCCTTTCTTGATAATGAAGATGCTCAGGCCTTGATCATTTTTTGTTGCCTCTTGAACTTCCACCAGATCTACGGTGTCCTGTTCAAGATGTCTAATGTGTCAGCCAGCTCAGAAAAGTAGGTTAAAAGTCTTACATGAATAACACAGGTACTTTCCTCAGTCTGTACTAAAAAAGCACCAGCAAGCCAGGAACCTGAAAGATGCGGCATTATCACCACATGCTAGGATTGGCCCATCTTACTGTACCAGAATGGTTCACCGCAGGCCCCGTCGGAGCCAGTAAATTTTGTATTATGCATCCTACAAGGGCCTTTCCTAGTAAAATAATATTTTTCCATCTAGATCCTTTTACGACGGGAACCATATTACTTCCTAATCTATATTGCGGCATGTTTCTCCACGATCAAAGTCAATTACCACTCGGTCCCAGCACACCTCTAAATGGAGTTTTAATTTGTGTATATTAAAGAGGAATCTTCCCACCGGGGTATTCGCTGTAATTAGAGAAACCAGGGCAAGCAGGTTTTTACAGAGAGCCTCCCACCTTGCGTTGTAATTGATAAAGGATAGGGCTGGTCTGTTATGGTCAGTATAACTTTATGCAAACCACCTCATTAACCAACCTGTTATTAGGGGAGGGCACTTAATTGATGAAGCATGGTTCCGATGCTTAATTCAGCCACCTCCAGCTCATTCCCCAGCTGCCCCCAATATATCTACCAGAACACATTCGGTGAGTCCACCTCATCCCATTTATCAAGGTGATATATTTATTACATTTATGCCCTGCTCTCCCTACAGGAAACTCACGAGTGCAGGCATCCCACCCCTTACTAACACATGACCGACTTGCGTGCAACTGCATATATGTACGGCACCTGGAAGTAACAAAATAATTTAATTTGGAAATGGCGGGGGAGAGCTGGAGAGTCGTTGGGGCTCACAAGGAAGCCCTCCCCAGAGCCCAAAGAGGATGTCAGTGAGGGCAGAGGAAGCCCCAAATAGGCCAGAAGCACAGCGGGGCTTTGTTTCGGCTGCTTAGCTTCCCCGCCTAACAGCTGACACTCAGGGTAGCACAGCAGCAAGTACCACTTTCCTGCATATCCAACCTCTAGCCGGCTCAGAGCTTCAACTCCAGATATTTGGGTCTGGACTGGGGAGAGACCGGGAGAATAAGGGAGCTAGAGAGCAGGAAGAAATGGGAGTTTGGATGGTTTTTAGATGGTGCTCCCCTCTATGCGATTTCAGTTATGCACAGGGCCCCCCAGAATGCAACCCTGCATAAATGGGGAGATACCTGTAGCTCACATGAAACTACCCATCTCTTGTCCAAGTCCAGCTTAGTTTGAATCACAAAACAGCATCATGGACTCTCAAACCATCCCTTCTCATGGCTGTATTATAATTCAGACTGAGCTGAAGACAGGAGTGCCTGACATGCTCTGGTCCATGGAGTCACAAAGAGTCAGACACGACTAAACAACTAAACAACAAATCGTATCTTATCTCAGTCTCTTCTTTTCCAGGCTAAACATACCCAGCTCCTTCAACCATTCCTCATCAGGCTTGGTTTCCAGACCCTTGACCATCTTATAACGATAAATATAATTTTATTATATTACTCCTGCCCATCTGGCTGGGTTGCCCCAGCCACATTCTTGGTTGCCCTCCTATGCACACATTCCAGCTTGTCAACACCTTTCTTAAAACTGTGGCGTCCACAACTGGACACAGGACTCTGGGTGTTCACAGAGTGTGATTTCAGAGGCATCTCCACAAAAGCAGGACTTGACCCGAGAAAAGGAGAGTTGAAGTGGGGGCTAGCTAGACACGGCAACCCTTTTCAGCCGTGGGACCCACAACGGCTAAGTAAAGTGGGCCAAGAAAGGCCCACAGCTGGCGCGAGATGAAAATCAAAGCGGGGAGAATTGAGAGAGAAGAATGCCGAACACAGAAATGACTGGCAGGGAGCCAGGTCTGAAGGGTAACTACAGGAGCTGGGGAAAGAATTCGTCGTGGAAGTAAATTTACCACAAAGGAAAGGAGGAAGGGTGTGGAGGAGACTAGTTGTGCACAGCGGGGGAAATGTGCATTCCTCTCCTGTCCTTAAGACTGGAATTTTCGGAGAGCTACAACTAAGGCTGAACAAAACTTCTCGGGATTAAAACAGCCTGAGGATGTGCATGTGTGGAACTGAGGCAGATAGATGCTCCCAAGATGGGGACTGCTTCATTCAAGCTAAGAAGGTGTGAGCGAGACCAATTTAGATTTTTATTTGTACAGAGGAAGCTTTAAGAACGCTTTATTCTAACCTGCTTGTCCTCTTCCTCCAAACGAGCTTCGGTCATAAAAACTCTCTATTAAAAAAATGAAGAACAGTGTGAAGACGACAGCGAGGAGGGGGAGAACGGACCGAAAGGAAGAGAGGCGTTTTTTTCTTCTGCAAAAACAAGGCCTGGCAAATTGTTACAAATGGACCCAAGTCTGGGAGGGCTGATTAAGCAGCTGACACTGTGGAATTAATGACCGTCTCCCCTCCAGAGAACAGGAGCAAAAATCCAGCACAGGGAGTCGGGAGGAGAATAAATCTGAGGGAATGGGACAGATCAGCGTTAAGAGTCCTATCAATAATGAAATTTAACACAGCCCGGCAGCTGGCTCAGACAAGCCTCAAACGAAGGCGGCAGAGAAAGCGGTGGCTTGTTCGCACTAGGGTTGCCCCATAGCAGAACCCAATTTCCTCCCCCCACCCTCTGACCCCCAAATACCACCGTGGCAATTTCAACCACACATATTATCACAGGGCAAAGATTCCTGAGTTGCAAGAAAAA
Source organism: Podarcis gaigeae (assembly GCF_964106915.1). Taxonomy (NCBI): domain Eukaryota; kingdom Metazoa; phylum Chordata; class Lepidosauria; order Squamata; family Lacertidae; genus Podarcis; species Podarcis gaigeae. The sequence goes on along the minus strand of NC_139677.1, from coordinate 97,377,647 downwards.
TCTGTACCATGGGCTAGCTAATGTACGTTATCCCCAGGTAACAATCTCCGTCTCGCTCAATCCAACTTGCAATTTGTTTAAGTATGTTAAGAGCGGTAGAGCGAGAGGTTGGAGTGAGCCAAATCACCGATCAAGGGCTTTTGATCTCACTTTTGGGATCAGTGATCATAAAAAAACCAAACACAAATGGAGGAGTCGATGTTTTTCTCCGTTTCCCACTTGCAATGCTGCTTGTTCACTTGGGTTGTTATTTGTTTGCTTTTTAAAAAATAAATAAATGTTGGTTTGTTAACAACAGCAGCAATGTTCAGAGATAACAAAAAGCAAGAAAATAACCAACATTGTAATCTGTAAAGCATCATAGCCTGGAAGGACAAAAGTAGAAAGATACAGAATTGCTCCAAAGGGATAATAAAATATTAACTTATACAAAAATTCGCTTTACAAATAATATGGACTGGTGAAAAATAAATGTATTCTCCACCATTGTTGAGAATCACGGTACCATACAGGTTTAAATAAGCCAGATATTTGCATGTACGAGTGGCACTGAGTGACCATGTCCTCAATATTTGTATAAGAAATAAAATCATGCCTTTTTAATAAAGAACGACAGTAATGCGAGCTCTGCATCAAGTTTATGGGATAGCTGTTCAAGACAGGCAGTTTGCCTTTAAAAATAAAACAATTTAATAAAACAATTCAGTAAAAAAAGTTTAAATAATAAGATAACACAATATTCACTTTCGAAAAATGCTTTTTTCCTTAAAAAAAAGGCTACTAAACACCAATGAGCCATTCCTACCCTTAGCGCTGAGCAAATAAACTCTTAACTTGTGAGCTACAGCAGCCTGTTGCTTGCTATTTCAAGTAAGAACACTTCACATATGGCAAGTGTGTTCTCATGCAATAAATCCATTGTTGTGACAGAACCGCGAGAAAAACACGTTATTGGGTGGGAAAAGAACCAGATACCGACTTGAGTGTCAGAAGACTACACTGAATTTCAACAGCATCTCCGTCTCCAGGCATGTCTTTGTAATGGAAACAGGAGATTGAAAAGAAGATGGCCAAGTTTAATTCAACAACGTGGCCCACCCTCTCAGACAACTCAATCTGAGGGCCATTATTATGACTGGATTGCCCCACACAAAATGCGTGGTATTTGGAAACAGTGAAAGCAGCCATTATGGGAGAAGTTTCTCCCTCCCTCTCGTTCATCCCGCTCCCTCTGTGTCTGCATTTAGCTGCAATTAAAATACACTATTTCATGGTAATTAGTGCGAAATAAAGACCGGGACTTGAGGAGACCTCCTTTCAGAAGTTATTAAGATCTGTAGCACCACCCACCCCTTCCTGGCCACGATTACATTTTCAGTACTTGTGGGCAAAGGCTGAAGAAAGTTGAGAAATGAAGGGTAAGTCTGAGCAGACCACGGCAGCCATGCCCCCCCTCCAATCATCAGTGTCAGTAGGGACTTTTACAACCAGGGATTTATAATGACTCTTAAAACAAATCCCTCATGACAAGTGGATTTAAGACTGGGGCAGAGCGTTCAGAGCCAAACCGAAGCAGAAACAACCAGCTCCATCATATCCACACAGCCCACAAGGAGAAACGGACAGAAAAGCTCAAGATACACGTTGATCTACCCACACGTAGTTGTTATCTCTGAGAAACGTAGAAAATAACAGGATATATTTATCCGAAAGTCTTCAAAGTCACACGAACCTTTAAAAAGTTAGCTGATGAAGATGAATACATCGAAACAGGGCCCTGTCCTGGTTTCTGATCCATAACTGACTTCTGACTTCTGCTCAGTGATTGAAATTAAGACTTTCACGTTGAATCTGACTATGGACCAACATGAGCTTATCTCTATTCATAATCTCTTATCTCTAATTATGTAACGAATTATTGTGTTATACATATCTTTACGAGTTTGAGTTTGTTATCTCTGTTAGAGTTTGTAATCCTTGTATACTTTTGAATGGATTAGTTTTTGTTACAATTGACTACAGTGGTACCTCGGGTTAAGAACTTAATTCGTTCTGGAGGTCCGTTCTTAACCTGAAACTGTTCTTAACCTGAAGCGCCACTTTAGCTAATGGGGCCTCCCGCTGCCGCCACACTGCTGTCGCCGTGCAATTTCTGTTCTCATCCTGAAGCAAAGTTCTTAACCCAAGGTAATATTTCTGGGTTAGCGGAGTCTGTAACCTGAAGCGTCTGTAACCTGAGGTACCACTGTATTAATTTGCGAGTAGGGACCACTGCCACTATTGAAACTTACATTGGCCTGAGTTCTTGGTGTGCTTTTTTTCTTGGCACAAGGAGATAGGGCCTGAAAGGAATCATAGAGGTGGAAGGATCATTTAGTCCAGAGGTTCCCAAACTTATTTGGCCTTAAAGGGGCCTACCACCCCCTTTTCAGGAAATGTATATATATATATTACTCAGCGCCCCCAGGAAATCTACCTTCTTTAAGCAAACGAACAGAAAGATGCAGCTCCCATGAGACAGACCAGAGTGAAGCCTGCCAGCTCTGTTCGATCTGCCCCCGGGGCAGGGCTGGCGCCCCCCGCCGTTAACCAAAAAGGCAGGCAAGCTGAAAGGCAGGATGAAGCTGAAATGGTCTACTCAAGCGCAGGAAAACCCCTTGGTTCGAGCACGACCGTCGGATCCAGGGGAGACCTTGTTGCTGTCCCACAATAGTGCCCGACCTGGCGGTAAACGTCATTACACAACAGATTACACCTGTACGAATGTGGTTTCCCCTCAAAATTTTCTTCTTTTCTTTCTTTATGCTTCCAATGTCCCCCCAATTGCACCCGAGGCTACTACCGCCCCCCTTGATCTAGTTCAACCCCTTGCAGTGTAGGAATATGCAGCTGTCCCACAAGGGGATCAAACCTGCGGCCTTGGTAGTGTCATCACGACGCTCTAACCAAGTGGCCTATCTAGGGAAGGTCCTCAGGATAGGAGCACCTTTCCGTTCAACTCTTCAAATAATCCACTTACATCCTCACTGCAGAAAGACGCAGGAGTGGGGAAGGAGAATCGAGATGGACCTAAGATCTTGGGCTCCAGAACAGGTTTGGGTTTTTCATTTATTTACCACAGTCGCAAGCTATTCTGCTTCCAATAGGCTTCCTCTTATCTTCCCTGTGAAGTAGGCTAGACTGAAAAAAATAAATGTATTTCACAATGCCTCTCAGGGCCCGTTTTATGGAGCCACCCAGAATTGCATGTGTTCCTGTCACACCTCACATTGCACGCTAACTTCAAGATGGGAGCATCAGTAGGCCCAAGCCCATGACAAATGGAGGGATGTCTCAACACGTTGAAATATACATTTGTTAAAAAACCAGAAACATTTCTATTAGGAATATTAGGTTATGAAATTAATAAGAAGGATTGGAAGGTATTTTTATACGCAGTAACAGCGGCTAGAATTTTGTTGGCTCAGAAGTGGAAACAAGAAGAAGTGCCTACGATTGAAGAATGGAGAATGAAATTAATGGACTATGCAGAACTGGACAAGTTAACAGGGAGGATCCGGAACTGACGAGACCAGAGGTTCACGGAGGACTGGAATAAATTTACAGAATATGCAAAAAATGTTTGTGAGAAGCAGATAACGTTTGTAAGTTTTCAAGAAGCTTTGTGAGAATGTATGGTAGAAATATTGCGTAAATAATATGATAAGGTAAATAATTATATAGTGCAATATTAAATTAAGAAATGTGGAGAAAGTGATATTACGGAGAATTATCAGACATGTTGATGGAAGTCAAAAAAAAAGGACGTTGGTGATAATTGGATGTTTAATGTTGTAGAAATTTATATTGGAAAATTAATAAAAATTATGACAAATGGAGGGACGTCCAAGTATCTGGGCCTGAGGGGTGGAGCGAACAGGACTGAGGGATAGTCTAGCACAGTTTTTGCCGACTTGATGTCCTCCAGATGTTGCCAAGCTACATCTCCCATCAGCCCCAGTCTGCTCTGGGAGTTGTAGTTCCAACAACTGCAGGGTGTCAGGCGGGCAACGCCAACTTGTGGAACGAAGCGTATTATGCAGCTAAAGAGAAGGCACTGGCACGGGATGGGCAATCTTTGGTTCACCGTGTAGGATTCTGGTCTGTGGTGCTATCAGCCCATCTTGAACTGCCTGCGGACGACTTTTCCAGCCAGCCATTGCGGTTGCGCAGCAAGCAAGCAGCTAGATAGCGCTCGACCTACAGAGCTTCCCGGCTGAAGCTCTGCAGTGCCTGACAGATATAAGACAAAGTAGAAACGTGAACGTGCAAAGCTGCTCGGAGCAGAACTTGACCTGATCCCTCGAGACGGCATAGGAAAGAAATCTTTTAAAAAAGCAAAGGAAAAGAAAGGCTGATTGCCCTTTGGCTCTCCCGCGTGCCATTTCCGTATCATAAGGTTGTTGAGTTTGGGGTTGGTTTGTTTTCAAAGTTAAAACCTGCGCTGCTCCTTGCTTGGGGCTGCTTGCTGAACTGGAAGATCACTCTTAACATTTTTTAAACAATTATTTCGTGGCACAGAAAGAGGCTCGTTCCCAGCAGCTCCTATAGGACCGTATATCTCCCTTACTCTGCTGCTTTTAAATGTCAGGCTAGAGGTCTTGCTTAGATTTGGAGCAGAAAAAGGACCAATTCATTATAGCCTTTTTCCAGGATAGCTCTCCACTCCAGTTTGGGGGTGGCTGGAATGAATCGATCTCGAGAAGGAAGGCTCTAATGCAAGTTCTTGTATCTTCAACGCCATTACTTTCAGAGCTGCCGTTAAATCATTTTAGCCTCTGCAGTCCCAAGGCTACAAAAAGCTATCCGTGGCTGCTGTCCAAACCTATAACGCGAGATCCCAAAGCCAGCCCCTCTTAAAATAAAAAATTGGAAGCCATAAGGAAACGGACAGTTCTCCCCTAACAAAAGCAAGCAGGCCTCCAACAGCACTGCGGATTTGGAGAACAAAAGAAAACGTTATTTTTGGTTATATTTAGTTCTCGCAGTGGGCTTGAAGCAGCCGTTGAAACCAGGAGAGGAAAGAACGAGAGAGGCAGGGTGGAACTGGAAGCAATTTCCCCAGCTTGCCTTTTTCGGAGGTACTTTCCTCACTTCCCAGAGTTAAAGTGCGGCTTTTAACAGCTCAAAGGCGGCTGAGTCAGTGTTGCTTTTAACTGCGCTCTTGGCACAGAGACGTGGATTTGATTTTTTTTTTAAAAAAAAGTTCCAGGAGAGGAAGCCGGTTTAAAACAAAAACAAAAGCCTCGCACAACTTGACTGAGGTAAGCTTTTGAGCTGTTCGTCTGGAGGAGGGAATCCTTCGGATGCAAAGATTCCCCTCCCGCTCAACCGTCCTCCAAGCACTTTATTCTCCCACAACAGATGGGAGTCAGAGTGCGCAGGTTCTTTAATGAGGGGAGGCGTGTTAATTAGGCTAGAAAGCAGCCAGGAAGGCCTCCGGGGTTCCCACCATCCGCACGGCGAGGGGAGGAAATACCTGAGAGAGCTGTGCCCCCAAGACAATATTTTTTTTCTTTTCAATGGCCACCTTTGGTTATGTCTCTTGAGATGCTCCATCTGTCTATTCATCTACACATGGAACACTGTTGGGCTCAGGTTCCCAGAAACACTTCACAAGGGTGCATTGTGGAAGTCGAGGGCGGAATTAGCAGAGAGATCGTTAGGCCGAACGATCTGGCAGTCAGCAGAAGCGAAATCTGCATGCCGTTACAGTGGTACCTCGGGTTAAGAACTTAATCTGTTCTGGAGGTCCGTTCTTAACCTGAAACTGTTCTTAACCTGAGGTACCACTTTAGCTAATGGGGCCTCCCGCTGCTGCCGCGCCACCGCCGTGCAATTTCTGTTCTCATCCTAAAGCAAAGTTCTTAACCTGAGGTACTATTTCTGGGTTAGCGGAGTCTGTAACCTGAAGCACCTGTAACCTGAAGTGTCTGTAACCCGAGGTACCACTGGAATGTGTATGGGTTGCGTCCCCTTCAAGGAGGTGGGGGTTACCAGGTGAAAATAATAGTCCCTTCCCTTGCCCCAATTATCTGGGTGAAATAAATGCTTCCTAATTTTGGTTGCTCCTTCCTGGATCACTGCCTTGTCGTGGTGAATGGGCTTGAATAACTCAGAGAAGCTACGAGCTCAGAGAAGCTATGAGCCCTGGAACGGATTAATCCATTTTGCATTACTTTCTATGGGAAACTGCGCTTTGGTTTTGGAATGGACTTACAGAACGGATTAAGTTCGAGAACCAAGGTACCACTGTACTGGTGTTATCAGTACCATGCTCTAACCAACTGAGCCAACTCTCCCTGTGTTCTTAGTTCCAGTTTTTAAATACACAACCTTTCAAGACACTAAAAGTTTCATTTCCACCTACATCTTGTAACCAATAACTAGTATTTGCTGTATGTATACAGTCATACCTCGGGTTGAATGTGCTTCAGGTTGAGCGCTTTCGGGTTGCGCTCCGCGGCAATCCGGAAGTAACGGAGCACGTTACTTCCGGGTTTCGGTGCATGTGCAGATGCTCAAAATGACGTCACGGGCATGCGCGGAAGTGGCAAAACACGACCCGCACATGCGCAGACGCACTGTCGCGTCTTACATTCTATTCAGGATGCGAACGGGGCTACGGAACTGATCCCGTTCGCATCCCGAGGTACCACTGTATTATCGAGTTCAGAAATGATTTTAAATAAATAAATAAATCAAGTTTAAGGGGAGGACTGGAAGGAATGCAGTTTTATATAAATAAGATAGATAGATAATACTTTATTCAGCTGTAAGCCCACAAGGTAAAACAAATCAATAGATAAAATAGCATTTTACAATCTAAAATATCAACTAAAATATTTCAAGTTTTATATAAGGATTTCTCCATCGGGCTCCGAGGAGGGTCTCCTCAGAAGCCACAGGGACTCTCCAGGGTGTTCCCCATTTAGATATATTTCACTGACGCCCACAGAGGCCCGGAACATAACCCCTGTCTTAAGTGGGGAGTCTCCTGTACGTATCTTTTTGCAGACCGAAAGCAACAGCGTTTCCATTCCGGACATGGGACTAAGAAGGGAATGTCCACATTTTCTGGCCCTGCTTCCATTTTTGCCAGAATGCTCTGGCACCCCTATCCAGAACACGTGTCAGAATGGGACTCCCAAAGCCTCTCTGTCTCAGGCCATCTCAAGTTGAGATGTGCTTCCTTGCCTTCGCCTCTGTACACACCGCTGCGAATATTTGAAAAGGGAGTCGCTGGTGACTCAAAGCCCGGCTAATTCCAGCAGGGATGTAATGGCTTCCTCAAGTTAATGCACCTTTATCTTTCTGTTTGCCCATTATTCCTCTAGTACGGTGAGTCAGCCTTGTGAAAGCCTTCTGTTAAATCACAGTATTTACACATCGCACCAGTCGTACAATTTCGATGGGATCACATTCTTTTCCAGCACTCTCGCCGTCCCCCTCTCCGCCTGCGGAAAGCAGAACCAAAGCTTCTTCCGTAGATCTTTGAACGGAAAGAGAGCTAAACCAAGTTCCCTCAGTTTGTTGAAAGCTATGAGAATGTCACTGAAGCCTAAAATTCCTTTTCGGAATTTTAAATGATGATATTCCAAAGAATTTTTTTTCTTATATGCGATGTCTGCAGCAAGAATCTTGGTGGCTAAGTATTGGAAAGGGAACTAATTACCCACTAGGGGAGAATGATTATATAAGCTTTCAGAATATTTAGAATTAGCCAAATTGACAGATATAATAAGACAAAAACCAAAAAGTGAAGTGAAAAAGGAATGGGAGTGCCCAAATGAATACCTTAAAAGCCAAGGTTCGAGGACAGAAATCTGGCTGAGTCTGGAAAAACCTTGTCAAGTGAAAGGATAAGAAAAAGGGATTTATATCTAGATGCTAGGATAGAGATGATAAGGAAAACAAGAAAACATAATGAGAGGTAAAGGAGGTGCTGTGGGATTGGTGGAAGTCAGTGTTTTTCTTTTTAGTGTTTATATTATTAACTTGTAAGATATGAATTTGGGGTTTTTTTGTATGCTGGTTTTTGTGTTTTGTGTATTGTTATTTTTCGTGTTGATGTTGTTGTGTGGAAAATACTAACAAAATTTATTATTATTTTTTTTAAAAAAAGAGAATGTCACTGAAACACAATGAGTATGGACATTTCTACAGAACATCTTTCTCCCTTAAGTGGGCAATTTATCGCAACACCACAGATGTGCAAGGTATACGCAAAATCCCAGGACCAATTCCTTCTTTCTTCTCATATACAGAATTTTGTAAGTTAAAGGTACAGGGTAAAGGGACCCCTGACCATTAAGTCTAGTCGTGGCTGACTCTGGGGTTGCGGCGCTCATCTTGCTTTATTGGCCGAGGGAGCCAGTGTACAGCCAGTGTTCCGGGTCATGTGGCCAGCATGACTAAGCCACTTCTGGCGAACCAGAGCAGTGCATGGAAGTGCTGTTTACCTTCCCACCGGAGTGGTACCTATTTATCTACTTGCACTTTGACGTGCTTTCAAACTGCTTGGTTGGCAGGAGCTGGGACCGAGCAATGGGAGCTCACCCCGTTGCGGGGATTCAAACCGCCGACCTTCTGATCGGCAAGTCCTAGGCTCTGTGGTTTAACCCACAGTGCCACCCGTGTCCCTTTTGTAGTATCTGTCAATTTAGGGCTCATCCCCAAGGCTGTGGCCTACGGAGAGCTGACTTCTGGCACCAGGCCGGTTGTAAATAATGTCTGCAAATATGACATGAAGGCTGTAGGAATCTCTTGCAGGTGACCGCGGTGCCTGGAAACAGATAGACAGGCAGTCAGATTGTGCATCTACAGAAGTGACCAAAGAAGGAATGTCTTTGGGAGGAGCATGGGGAAAAGAAACCCCCTGTAGCAGCACATCCAGACGCCTTCATCGGCCCCAGCTGCAACAAAACATGTCTCTCCTGTATCGGTCTCTACAGCCACAGCAGGCGCTGAAACTCTCCAAAGGTTTGACTTCAAGGCACACTCCTCCATCGCCTCCTGAGACAGATGGATGCCAGCAACTGGCAATTTAGGGTTTCTTCCTTTTGTGCCATATTCCTAGGCACAGAAATAGGCTTTGAAGCTTCACACACCTAGATAGTTTTGGGGTCTTTTGTACCCAGGAAGACCAGCATTTTATCACTGAATTGCAGCCAACAGCAACTGGGTTTTCTACAGATTACCACTGGCTCTGTTTCAGCAGTAAAACGCGGGTTTCCTTTGGACAAATAGCCAACAACTCTCAGACATGGAGCTTTGAAGTGAGGATATGTTCCTGGAAAGCAAACGGAAGTTTGTTTGAATGTTAGAATGATGTTGGAATGAATTTATGTGATTTTAGCAGAAATGTTACAAAGATTTAGGAAAAATAGACTGATAATTGGTGAAAGGAGAGAAAGTAAAGTTATATTAATTTCAAGGTAAATTTAGAGGGCAAAAATTTGAAAAGAGGGAAAGGATTTGCTGAAATGGATAATTGACTTAGAATACAAAAAAGGGAGGTGTGAGGAGGTCAGGGAAATAAGTTAATGAAAGATCAGTAATGGGAAGATTTGTTGTATTTTTTATGGATTTTTCTTTTTTGCTTAATGGATTTCAATTTTCTGTTTTATTTTCTTTTTGATTTTTCTTTTTTTCTTCTTTGTATTTCATCTTTTCTTGTTTAAAATGAGGGTTTTTTTTTTTACTTTTCTTGTTGTATTTCCAAAAACTTTAATAAATATTTTATTAAAAAAGAAGGAAGTTTGTTTGAGTGCTAAATTGAGTGATTTCTCAACTGTGCAATGCAGGATACAACAGAGTCTTGTGGCACCCTGAAAGCCTAGCCAATTTATTATGGTATAAGTTTTTGTGGACTACAGTTAATGTCATCAGATGCATCTTGAATTGCAGGTATGTATAGTTAAAGCTATGGTTTTCCCAGTAGTGATGTATGGAAGTGAGAGCTGGACCATCAAGAAGGCTGATCACCAAAGAATTGATGCTTTTGAATTCTGGTGCTGGAGGAGACTCTTGAGAGTCCCATGGACTGTAAGAAGATCAAACCTATCCATTCTGAAGGAAATCAGCCCTGAGTGAACTTGTCCTCTGTCGTCCCCTTCTCCTTGTGCCCTCCATATTTCCCAACATCAGGGTCTTTTCCAGGGAGTCTTCTCTTCTCATGAAGTGGCCAAAGTATTAGAGCCTCAGCTTCAGGATCTGTCCTTCCAGTGAGCACTCAGAGCTGATTTCCTTCAGAATGTATAGGTTTGATCTTCTTGCAGTCCATGGGACTCTCAAGATGGTTGGACAGTGTTTTTGAAGCTACCAGCATGAGTTTGACCAAACTGCGGGAGGCAGTGGAAGACAGGAGTGCCTGGCGTGCTCTGGTCCATGGGGTCACGAAGAGTCGGACATGACTAAACAACAACATACAAGCAGGAGGTGTGGGGAGGCTGTAAACAGCGAGGTCAGGAGGAAATAAAATGCTGGAAAAGTACAGAAATGGATAATAATGCACAGTATTTAAACATGGTAATTCACAAAATAATGACTATGTAATACATGGCCTGCTATTTATGGCCAGCATCTGAAAGTTTATGCCATAATAAATTTGAATAAATAAATAAAATCATGCCATGGGTTAAGAAGAGAGTGGAAAATGATATACACCAACACTCTTGAGATAACAGAATTAATCACGGCAGTAGAATTTTTTACACTAGAGTCACTGCTCTGAGTTACTTTAGTGAACTATCCAATATTGTTTAGACATTTTAATGCAATGAACTCAAGCTCATTCCACTCCTTAACATAATCAAAGCCAACATGAGATATATTTTGTTAACCTTTCTTAAAATTAAATACTGAAACACAATTGAAATCAGTGCTACAAAACCAAAGATTAAATATTGTCCTAGAAGAGCAAAACAATTTAAAACCGTAAGCCTAGAAACGTACCCCAAAGTTCAGAAAGTAAAAGTCTGTTTTTTTGTTTGTTTGTTTTTTAAGTTGGGAATCAAAAGAAGTACTTTCCTTACTTTAGTAAGGAAAGGACAATGTGGAGGAAAGATTTATAGTGTCTGTGTGTGTGTGTGTGTGTGTGTGTGTGTGTGTGTGATTTCTAGTTAGTGATACAATTTTTATCTTCAACTTGACAGGATGTAGAAAATAATTACAAATGAAAAGGTTATTCATAATTTTTAAATGAGTTAATTAGTAAACCCAGTCAGAGTCACTCATTACATTAATTAATAATTGATTATACTTGAAATTAAACACAGTTTTTCATTAAATCTAATTAAATATCTGCATCCCCCCCCAACATGGTGATTAGATCAGAGCACCCGATAGCAGCTCTCCTCATTAACTATGTTTATGCAGTGCTCAACCAATTACTTTTGATTTTGAATAATTCTTTTAGAATTTGGAAATTACGGACTCATGATCCCCACGAGCATAACATGACCAATAATTCCCCACCAACTACCACCTTTAGCTTGGGTGCATCTTGCCAATCTACTTTGGCATGAGGAAGATACTTCAAAACCATCAGATAGGATATGAAAAAGAGTTAAGGACTGTATCCAAAGTAGTGCTACGTAAAGACCCTGTCCGCACAAGGATTTCTGTTTGTGCAAAGGAACATTCTCCAACTCTCTTTCCCATGTAATGCTCCATAAAGTTATTCCAAGGGTTCCCCCAACCCTTTTGAGCAATTTGGGTAGGGTGTGGGGCCAGTGCCAGATTTAGGTAAAGGGTAAAGGGACCCCTGACTGTTACGTCCAGTCGTGGCCAACTCTGGGGTTGCGGCGCTCATCTCGCTTTACTGGCCGAGGGAGCCGGCGTACAGCTTCCGGGTCATGTGGCCAGCATGACTGAGCCACTTCTGGCAAACCAAAGCAGCGCGCGGAAACGCTGTTTACCTTCCTGCTGGAGCGGTACCTATTTATCTACTTGTGCTTTGTTGTGCTTTTGAACTGCTAGGTGGGCAGGAGCAATGGGAGCTCACCCCGTGGTGGGGATTCAAACCGCCGACCTTCTGATCGGCAAGCCCTAGGCCACATTTCCATATATGCTAAACAAGCTATAGCTTAGGGCCCCACTCTCTTGCCCCCCCAAAAAAAAATTAAAGGGGAAAAAACTGGATGCACATTTCCAAAATATAAAAGACAAATAAAATAAAAAACAAATAAAATAAAACCCATGTACAGCAACGGTGTTTTGTCTTGTGTAGGCTCCTATGACGTAAGTCATGGGCCCCGCCTGCTATCCTGCTCCCTAAAATATCACTGGTTTGCTCCTTTCTATATATAGGGTGCCTCCATTCTGCATGGCAACATGTGCAAATGGCTTGAGATACCTATCAGGTCCATAAATTACCATATAGCATATATTCAACACCAAAAACAGCAACAATTTGTTGTTGACAAAAGACAGCTGGACAAATAAAGAGCCCCATTACCTTCAGTAGCTTAGGGCCTCATCAAACCTAAATCTGGCCCTGTGTGGGGCACACACAAGAGTGGGGTGGGGAGAGTGGAGGTTTTGTTGCGCGAGTATAAATCGTTGCACTAACGGAACAGGTGAAGCGGACAGCCCCTAAATGCTTATGTAAAAAAAAGAAAGAAAGAAAGAGGAAGAGGAAGACATTTTCACACATCCAACCCACCCCCCTGGCCAACAAGTCCTGCCTGCTTTTGATGGATGCCAAAGTTCTGCAGGAACTAGGGACAAGTTCCTCTGACACGCGGAGATAATGTCCCAACATCTACTTGGCGCATAAAGATAACGCAAGATAAATGGGACGCCGGGGTTGGACATACTTGGCAAATGATGAAAGGTGACTGCACCTTCCATCAAGCTGTTATCAATTTAATGCTCGCTGATTAATCACTTCTCCTTCTGCTATGGAGCACGCTAAAAAAACCGGTGACCGTAAGCACGGTGGCAATCTTTTGAGAGCCGGGGTTGGGGGTGGAAGAGAGATTTGGCCATTAAAGAAATATCCACCGGAAGAATACGGCCGCAGAAGAAATAATCTGTTGGTGACAAATTGCACGCACGAGGGATGCAAGCAGGAAAGTCCTATTTTCTACTCACATGTGCAGCTTGCAGCAAGTTATAACACTAATGCTTTACCATTCGATGGCATGGAAGAAGTGGAGGCAAAATCAACAGGGAGCTCGATTTTGCTGCATGGGAACAAGTGCTTTTACCTAGGCTTAAAGAGTCCTAGGAACATAATTATAGCAGCCCAACCATCCCCATCTATTGGGTTGTGGGTTTGTTGTTGTTTTTTGTAAGGTTTCAGGTTGTTGTTTTCTTCCCTAATGGAAACAAATACAAAACTGGGACTGACATGTTAAGCTGGCGTCTCAGCGAAGGAGAAAAGAGAGACATAAACCATAAGTAACTGTTTTCTGAATTGCAGAAGCATCATCAGCAAGAGAGCAGCAGGGAGGTAGAAAATATAGGAAAAGAAATGGGGGTGAGAATGCCAGTCACAAAGAGGTTTGTGTGTTTTCACTTAGACCGACATATTACAAGCTGAATTCTTCAGGGACTTGCTTAGGTACAACCACATTCCGGAGACAGCCTCCCTGCTCCATTAAGCAATAATTCTGAGAGATGATTTAATTATTACATAACAGAATTTGGAGGTTGTTGTGCCCAAGAGCACCCCAAAAAAGAATTGAATCAGAAATGGGCTGGTAAAGACACAGTTGAAAGCCTTTATCCTTATCCCGCAAGATTACTGTCCCCACCCCTCAAAGTCTTCAATCCTTTCTTGCCTTAAAAGTATTGGAAAAGCTGGAAAATTGAGAAAGGCCACTTTCCATGTTTGCCAGCTATTGTGCGAAGATTCCGAAAGGGGATAAAAATTTGTTTTGCCCCAAATTGCGCAGACTTCATAGATGGGTGAACCTGCAGACTGCTCTTCCAACCACCACTACCCCATTTGCAACTCCATTCACCTAATTTATCGGGGAAGAAGAAGAAGAAGAAGAAGAGTTTGGATTTGATATCCCGCCTTTCACTCCCCTTCAGGAGTCTCAAAGCAGCTAACATTCTCCTTTTCCTTCCTCCCCCACAACAAACACTCTGGGAGGTGAGTGGGGCTGAGAGACTTCACAGAAGTGTGACTGGCCCAAGGTCACCCAGCAGCTGCAGGTGGAGGAGCGGAGACGCGAACCCGGTTCCCCAGATTACGAGACTACCGCTCTTAACCACTACACCACACTGGGGGTGGAAACAAAGAAATCAAGAATGGGTATTAATCTCAAGGTTAAGTTGAGTACTGGGGTACTCTGGGGCAAGCTGACTCTTCTACTAACCTGCCCCCTCCCTTCCCACAAGATGTTTCCCTGTCGAAATTCAGAAATTCAGAAATCACCAAAAAGGAAGTAACCACATGCCGCCACGCCAAATTGCCCTCTAGGTATTTGTAGGTGTCTCCATTTCTCTAAGAGCAGAATATGCATTTACCGTATTTTTCACTCCATGACGCACTTCCTAAAAAGTAAGGGGAAATGTCTGTGTGTCTTATGGAGTGAATGCGTGGTCCCTGTAGCCAAATTGCCCAGGGGCAAAAAGCAGATCATGCTTTTTTTTTTTTTAAAAAAAGAGGGAAGTGGGTGTTGAAACAAAGCCGCTGATTGGCAAGCGATCGGGAGGGAGATAAGGGATGCTAGCAATAAAGGAGGCTGCCTGGGAGTGGGGAGGTAAAGACAGCGAACTTGCAAGGAGAGGAGACAGGAAGACTAAAGCAATGAGGAGAGACATTAGAAGAAAAGGAGGAGCAAAAAACTGTTCCAGCTAAGGAAAAGACACTAAGGCAAACAAGAGGGAAGGGAGTGTTGAAAGGAAACAGCTGATCAGTAAGGGATCGGGAGGGAGATAAGGGACGCTAGCGATAAAGGAGGCTGCCTGGGAGGGGGGAGGTAAAAGCCAATGGAACCTCAGGATTTTTGCATTGGGTCACCCCAAATTCACCATCAGATCACATAGCATGTCCATGGCTACAGCCTGCACCAAACAAATCACGCACCCACTGTTGCGTGAGGCCGCAATAGCGCAAAAACATGGTTACAAAGCATAGACCCATATGGAACCTCAGGATTTTTGCATTGGGTCACCCCAAATTCACCATCAGATCACATGTCTGTAGCCACAGCATGAACCACAAAAATCAAACATCCACTGTTTCATTCAGAATATTTTTTTTCTTGTTTTCCTCCTCTAAAAACTAGGTGCATCTTATGGTCAGGTGCGTCTTATGGAGTGAAAAATACGGTACCTGTAGCATATGGCACAACAGACCATTTAAAGCAAGGTTTCCCAAACTTGGGTCTCCAGCTGTTTTTGGACTACGACTCTCATCATCCCTGGCTAGCAGGACCACTAGTCAGTGATGATGGGAATTGTAGTCCCAAAACAGCTGGAGACCCAAATATGGGAAACCCTGCTTTAAAACATAAGCAACTTTTTGGAGCTATCCTCCTGATGTTCTAGACGTCTACTGGATGAGTTCCTGTATGTATTTGGGTCTTTTACTTATTGACCAGCTGTTTGGAGTTGCTGGGAGTAGATCTGTCCAGCAAATTCCTTCATCTCCCCCCCCCCCAAAGTGGAGAAATCAAAATTGTTACAGGCAGCGCACAGTATGCAAGGCAGATGTTCTCTCTGGACAACTCGGCCAAAGGAGCATCAACCAGCAACAACAACACTGATGTTTTCATAGAGTCGAAGGAGAAAGATAGGCCCCAGAAAGGGAAAGCTTACCGATAAAATAAGCCAGGAGTATCACCAGTGTGATTGAGATGATGATGGCACTCAAGGCAGCACATTTCCACGTACAGTACTTATAGGGTTTCTTCAGGTTAAAGGCCGGCCTAGAAAATGTACTTCTGGGAAGAGGTCGAGGGGGAGGCGAGTACACAGTGCTGGACGTCAAGGGGTATCCCGGAGACGTTGTACAAAAGAGGGGAGAGGTTCCTCCCGGCTTGAAGAGGAAGTGCCTATGGGATGAGAGAAAGAGAGAGGTTGCAAGTGATTGAGGCGCAAGGAGGATTTTAAACTTAGCAGCGCTTGGCTAAACACAGACACACACATAAAAACAGTGCCATGCATCGAGGACAAAGACTTTGTAAAAACAGGAATGAAGAAGAAGAAAGAAAGAAAGAAATGAAATGCATCCACTGAAATTAAAAAAGTAAGCCTGTTAAAGAACACTGAAGCTACTCATTCATGTCTCCATCAGAAAGCCAAATTATATTGGTTGTATACAGCAGTGACAGGTGTCCAATGAGCAGAACCCAGGGAGACCAAGAGAAGGTGGATCCAAGAGTTAATGACACACAGATCCAGGTCCAGTGAGGTCCAGCTCTGAGGGCCTTCTGGCAGTTCCTCGCTGCGAGAAGCCAAGTTACAGGGAACTAGGCAGAGGGCCTTCTCAGTAGTTGCGCCCGCCCTGTGGAATGCCCTCCCATCAGATGTCAAAGAAAAGAACAATTACCAGACTTTTAGAAGACATCTGAAGGCAGCCCTGTTTAGGGAAGCTTTTAATGTTTAATAATGTTTCCCATGTTGGCTAGGAAAGATGGGAGTTGTAGTCCAACAACACCTAGGGACCCAAGGTTGAGAAAACCTGCTCTAAGATGGATCACTGATATGTGGTCCAAAATGACAAGTTTTATTTACATCATTGACATTCTCCTGTTCTTCTTGTGAAGGCCCAGATGGCATACATAAGGTTTTCATAAGCAGCTCACCTATCCGCATACTGACCAGTCCTAGACTTGCTTCTGGAGAAGTTTTCTCCAGGACCACAGCCCTGAGACCGGGTACAGAATAAGCAGCTGGGAGTTAAAACTATCCTAATCGATTGCACTGTTCAGGATTTTTCTTTTTTAATAAAGAACGGGCTGCATTCCACTTGCAGAATGACTTCTCCTCAGGCAATGGAACTTACAGGCCTTCCCCCTGCATGCCCACCCTCCAAATATTCTCTGGGTCCACCCATCCCAACCCCAAACAAATTTAGAAGGAGGTGAAGGAGTGTGCAAGAAGAGGAGATGGAGCGAAATTTGTTTGCATGAGTGGAAGTTGTTCCACGAGTGCAAAGACTTTGTTGGATGTGGTCCCACGGGCTCTTACTGAGACACAACCACCAACCCTTTAGGGAAACAAAACGTTGCCAGTTCCACGATTCCCTGAAACACATGCCAACTTCTCCAATCAAAATGATGGACACGTGGGGAAAAGTGCCGCCGAAGCAAACCACCGCTGTTGTCAAATAGACACAAAGACACTCCCCACCCCAAAAAAGTTCGGATGTGAAACCTGGAAAACATCGGATTAGGACATTTAAACCATCTCAAACAAAGCATGAAGCAAAACACAGTGACATGTCTTAGAAGACCTGCTATCCCGCTACAGCTGCCTCTGTGTTAGTGAAATGGCTTTCAAGGTGTCAGGAGGAAGCCAATGAGATGCTATGAATTGGCATATTAACGAGGCTGCCATTAATATGTGCAGGACGATTTGCGTTCCATACTGTCATGAACCTCATTGTTCCGATTACGACTTTTTGGGGGGCGGGGGAGGAGGTGGGGGGAAGAGAGGAAAATAAGGTAGGGGGGGTAGATTACGTGAGACAAGAAAGTGAGAGGGGAAATAATAATATGACAGATTAATTTGTCATGCAGAGGACCGGGGAATGGTTGCAATATTAACAGAGCAAAGACCACATTAAGCGTCAACATACCCATCATTGAAAGCACCGTCATGTCGGGAGGAGGTGAGAATGTCCATCTCAATGAGGTTGTCCTGCAAAGTCTCTAGGAATGTCTGCTTTGCTATGTTTCTACATACATATGGAAACATGAATGAAGCCAAGTGAGACATGCATCTATGAAGTGTGACCTCATAAACCCACAAATGGTTATAAGTGCAGCTGTGCATGGGATTAGAATGATGGGCCACTCATTGATATGTATAGCATGTTACAACATATACATATATAGCATTTGTGAATGTTCACTTCCATATATACACATATCTGCTCTATGTATGCGCACACACAAGAATATATACGTGTGTGTATTGCTACAAATATCTTAACGTTTGCTGAATGTTCGCATTCACGTCTCAAGGCCAGCGACCCGACACGAACTTTGGGAACGTGTGAAAATTCCTTTTGTCGGTGAATGCCAACCATCTCACCGGGTGATAGGAACACTCAGCCGCGTTATCCTCTTTTGAGTTTTCAGACATTCGCAGAATTCATCTGGGATTGCCAACAGTCACAGGTAAATGGCGACATTCATAAGATTTCAGACATCCAATGCAATCGGTAGCGATATCTACACACACATATACACACAGATCTGTGAGCACAAAACATTGCTTGGTGCCTATGTTCGCATTTCACGGCTTTGCTGCCAACGCAGCTGTCCAAACCCATCGCGCATGAATCTATCTAATCCACTGGACGTCTTAATTTCGCGCAGCAAGCGTCCCTAGTAATGAGTCTGGCTCTGTGGGTGCTCCGGCAAGAAGACAGACTACGCCAGTCAGTCAATAATCTTTCTAGAGAAACCCTATTCTTGCCGATCCGCAGATAAGAATTCAATCAGACGGAATCTCATTCTCTTTCTTCTTTTGGGTTACATTTCACGCTGCCGCTGCAAGCAGAATTGTTAACGTCTAAGACAAGCGTCCCCCCCCCCCCCGGCCAAATATCCTTACCTTGCATTGCTGGAACGCATAGTTCAAGAAACATTTGAGAGTTAAAATTCTGTGTCTGGTTTTTCACTCCGAATGTATACAGCCCGAGACACATCAGCACCAATTCATTTTATCCAGGAAAACAGGCAGACAACATAATTATGCCCTGTACACATCCCCTGAATAAGCACCCTTGAACTCACGTCAACCTCTGGTTTGCTTAAAATTCAAAAGCTGAATCAGACACTGGAGCCAATTGAAAACAAGTCAACAAAGGTCACTCCCGGCGAGGTCAGGAGCTCTTGAGTCAACCCTTATTTCATCCAAGAATAAGCGGCCATGTAAACAGGGTGATCATACCTTGATATGCAAATGAGGCTGGAGCGGAGATTCCTGACAGCAGTTGTTTACTCTGAATGCCCTAACATTAGAGGAAAGCCTTCCTATCTTGAAATAAGCTGCCTGGGTGGCTAGGGAAACCCAGCCAGATGGGCAGGGTATAAATAATAAAATATTTTTATTATATGAAAGTTTCTGTGATGCTACTGGACTTTCAACCTTGTAGGGTCTTCCTTCCCGGCTTTACCAAAACCTACTGGCTTGGATTCACATCTTTAAAAGCAGAGAGATCACCTTGCTGACAAAGGTCCGTATAGTTAAAGCTATGGTTTTCCCAGTAGTGATGTATGGAAGTGAGAGCTGGACCATAAAGAAGGCAGATCGCCGAAGAATGGATGCTTTTGAATTATGGTGCTGGAGGAGACTCTTGAGAGTCCCATGGACTGCAAGAAGATCAAACCTCTCCATTCTGAAGGAAATCAGCCCTGAGTGCTCACTGGAAGGACAGATCCTGAAGCTGAGGCTCCAATACTTTGGCCACCTCATGAGAAGAGAAGACTTCCTGGAAAAGACCCTGATGCTGGGAAAGATGGAGGGCACAAGGAGAAGGGGATGACAGAGGATGAGATGGTTGGATGGTGTTCTCGAAGCTACCAGCATGAGTTGGACCAAACTGCGGGAGGCAGTGGAAGACAGGAGGGCCTGGTGTGCTCTGGTCCATGGGGTACAAGAGTCGGACAAAACTAAACGACTAAACAACAAATAAATTCAATAAATAAAATAAATTCCTGGGGCTGATGGGAAGGCCACAGGTGCCCCATCCCTTTCACAGAGCATTGTGTTTTCAGGTGTTATGCAATAAGGGTTGGAAGCAAACTTTATTTGCTGCCTTGCATATTGCGGGACCCCAGACCCCATCACCCCTGGCAACTGGCCATGGGGGCAGGAAATGATGGCATTAGGGAGTCTAGCAACATCTGAAGAGTCTCAGGTTCCCCACTTTTGCTCTATAAAGTGCTCTCAATTTTTTTTTTTGGGGGGGGGGGGAAATCCCACTTTCCCTTGGCAGAGGTGAGGGGCAATGGTTTCTTTCCATTTCCCCCACTTTTGCCAGCCTTTGTGGGAAGGCGAGTCTTTGGCCGCTTCCTGATCCCATGAAGAGAAACACAATTCACATTTATAGCTTTGAGGTGTAGAGGATCGAGCTGCGTGAGTCGAAACGCCGGCTCGGAAACCGTTAAAAACCAAGCCTGGCATATTCAGAAGTTGTATGTCAAGAAGAAGGCAGTAAAAAAAAGAGTGCTTTTGATGGATGCACCATCAAGAAGGGTAGCAGCGAGGATATAAATATGAATTTATCAGTAGTTAAAAGCCTGTGTGTAAAAATGGGTTTCTACAATGGAACTGTACGTTTCAGCGGGAGATTGCCAATATAACGCTAGGCAGGATGTTGGGTTGTATAATGTTTAATGCAAGCGTCAATAACAGAATAGAAGAAGGAAGGGGCTTAGCGGAGGAGGGAGGCAGGAGGCAGCCCTCTGAGCCGAGATGAAGGGGGGGGGGATCAAATAGGAAGGAGAGAAGAACGCTGCAAAGAACGATGGCTTTATTTTTGAAACTCGGACATGTTCCTAAGTCTTTTGGGAGGGGGTGATACTCCTTGTATTCACGCCTTTTAAAAAGCCTTGAGGGAGCAAGCAGCTAGAGTTAATAAGGAACAATGCTGAAAATAAAGACCCAACTCAGTTCGCTCCCATCTTCCATGTAATGTGGAAGAACGGTGTGATGTCATTACTCAGTAGGAAGTGCCTTGCCAACAAAGGTCCATATAGTTAAAGCTATGGTTTTCCCAGTAGTGATGTATGGAAGTGAGAGCTGGACCATAAAGAAGGCTGATCGCCGAAGAATTGATGCTTTTGAATTATGGTGCTGGAGGAGACTCTTAAGAGTCCCATGGACTGCAAGAAGATCAAACCGATCCATTCTGAAAGAAATCAGCCCTGAGTGCTCACTGGAAGGACAGATCCTGAAGCTGAGGCTCCAAGACTTTGGCCACCTCATGAGAAGAGAAGACTCCCTGGAAAAGACCCTGATGTTGGGA
The DNA here is from genome assembly GCF_964106915.1 of Podarcis gaigeae. Classification (NCBI taxonomy): domain Eukaryota; kingdom Metazoa; phylum Chordata; class Lepidosauria; order Squamata; family Lacertidae; genus Podarcis; species Podarcis gaigeae. The sequence goes on along the minus strand of NC_139677.1, from coordinate 97,356,442 downwards.
AAGATGGAGAGCACAAGGAGAAGGGGATGACAGAGGACGAGGTGGTGGGACAGTGGTCTCCAAGCTACCAGCATGAGTTTGACCAAACTGCGGGAGGCAGTGGAAGACAGGAGTGCCTGGCGTGCTCTGGTCCATGGGGTCATGAAGAGTCAGACATGATAGATCTCTGAACATAGCCATTGCGGCTAGTAGCTATGATGATGACGATGATGATGATGATGATGATAATAATAATAATAATAATAATAATAATAATAATAATAATAATAATTTATTTATACCCTGCCCATCTGGTTGGGTTTCCCCAGCTACTCTGGGCGGCTTCCAACAGAACACTAAAATACAATACCCTATTAAACATTAAAAGCTTCCCTAAACAGGGCTGCCTTATGATCTGCCTTATCTTCCATGAATCTGTCTAATCTTTCAAATCCCTCCAAGTTGGTGGCCATCATTACTGATTGTGGGAGTGGCTTTAACTCTGTGATGTGTGTATTTTCTTCCCCTGCCTTGTATCTTCCAACATTTGGTTTCACTGGATTTCCCGTGTTCCGGTAATGAGAGGGAGAGAAACCCTTTGTCAACTTTATTCGTGCCTCACAAACTGTTATACACCTCCATCAAGTCCCCTCATGCTACAAGATATAGCTGAGAAGAAAGGGAAATGGGACACAAGGCAACTGAACACTGCAGGCCACCCCAAAGTCCTGCCCCATCTCTGTCTCCTTCCTACTGCACATGTGGTTCAAGTTTGAAAAGTGTTGCATGTGTGCCTTTGAGGAAAGGTAAGAACACTCTGCAGGAGGGAAGGTCTTAGTCGCCTTCCCTGTTTCTGAGAGGCATCCCACAGCTCAAATCCACAAAACAGTGCAGTTACTGAACACCTAGTGACAGCTAGACTGATGAGTTGCTGCATTTTGCAACCCTCACCGTGTCTTCAGGGGAGTGAGATCACCTTTGAAGGTGACCCGGAAACTACAACTACAGTGGTACCTCTGGTAGCAAACGGGATCCCTTCCGGAGGCCCGTTCGCAACCTGAAAAGAGTGCAACCTGAAATGCCATATCTGCACAGGTGCTTGGCGCGATTTGGTGCTTGTGCACATGCGCAAAGCATGATTTAGCGCTTCTATGCATGCGTGAGAGGCGAAACCCGGAAGTAACCCTTTCCGGTACTTCCGGGACGCAACCTGAAAAGACAGTAACATGAAACGTCAGTAACATGAGGTATGACTGTAATCCAGAATGCGGCAGCTAGATGGGTGACTGGGAGCGGCCGCTGAGACCACATAACACCGGTCTTGACAGACCTACATTGACTCCAAGCACATTTCTGAGCGCAATTCAAAGTGTTGGTGCTGACCTTTAAAGCCCTAAACAGCCTCTGCCCAGTATACCTAAAATAGCGTCTCTACCCAGTATGGTCTCTACCCAGAGAGCCAGTGTGGTGTAGTGGTTAAGAGCAGTGGACTCGTAATCTGGTGAACTGGGTTCGCTTTCCCACTCCTCCACATGCAGCTGCTGGGTGATTTTGGGTCAGTCGCACTTCTCTGAAGTCTCTCAGCCCCACTCACCTCACAGAGTGTTTGTTGTGGGGGAGGAAGGGAAAAGGAGATTGTTAGCCACTTTGAGACTCCTTCGGGTAGTAATAAAGCGGGATATCAAATCCAAACTCTTCTACCCCCATCGTTCAGCCCGGACACTGAGATCCAGCTCTGAGGGCCTTCTGGTGGTTCCCTCACGGCGAGAAGTGAAGCTACAGGGAACCAGGCAGAGGGGCTTCTCGGTAGTGGCTCCTGCCCCATGGAATGCCCTCCCATCAGATGTCAAAGGAATAAACAACTATCTCACTTTTAGAAGACATCTAAAGGCAGCCTTCTTTAGGGAAGTTTTTTAATGACTGATGTCTTAATGTATTTTTAATCTCCTGTTGGAAGGTGCCCAGAGTGCCCGGGAGACCCAGCCAGATGGGGCGGGGTATAAGCAATTATTATATATGCACGTTGTGACAGAGACTGATAGTCCAAGAAATGTGAGAAGCCTGACAGTAGTTTGATCAGGCAGCAGTTTCAGCACCACGGACAGTTCCAAGGAGACAATTTGCTTCAATTACAGATAGGTAGCCGTGTTGGTCTGCCATAGTCAAAACAAAAAAAATTCCTTCCAGTAGCACCTTAAAGACCAACTAAGTTAGTTCTTGGTATGAGCTTTCGTGTGCATGCACACTTCTGTGTATCTGAAGAAGTGTGCATGCACAGGAAAGCTCATACCAAGAACTACCTTAGTTGGTCTTTAAGGTACTACTGGAAGGAATTTGCTTCAAGGAAAGGCTGGAGCTAATTTCCTGCTGAATCGGTCCAAGTTCCCTGGCATCTCCAGTTGAGAAGATCAGGCAGCATAAGAACGTAAGCGCATTCTGCCTGTGAGGAGCCTGAAAGTAGGACTGAGTAGAAAATGCACTGCCACCTGCTATTCCCAGCAACTAGTTTTCAAAGCCAAACTCCAACAATGGAGGCAGAAGACAGCCAATGTGGTTAGTAGTCATGTCTAGCCATCTCCCCCCATGCATTGATCTAATCCTCTTTTAAAGCCATCCAAGCTGATGGCCACCACTGCTTCTTGTGGCAGAGAGTTCCACAGTTTACCTATCAGCTTCATGAAGAAGCAATTTCTTTTGTCTGTCTCGAATCTTCCAGCACTCAGCTCCATTTGGTATAGATGGGTTTTTAGTGTTCTAGCATAAGAAAGGCCCCAGTCTAAGATCTTGGAAAGCTACTGTCAGTCAGAGCAGACAATACTGGATTAGATGGACAAGTAGCCTGATCTGATAGATGGCAGTATTGAAATGCTCAGTGGCAAAAATGGGGAGGGGGTGGGCAGGAAAGAAGTCAGAAACCCTTAAGTCAACACGCCAGGGCCCCCAAATTAAATCCGATTAGACGTGCCCATAGACTCTGGGTACATTTGCAGCAGTTTCTGACAACCTGTGGTTGACAACACTTTTAAAAGTGATGGGAGTTTCTCAGGAGCAATAAAGACTCACCTGTAACATGCAATTATCCAAAGACAGAAGGCAAGGAAAGAGATGTGGCGAAGGAACTCGGGGAAGTGGAGGGAGAGACTAATGGGGAAGGATGCTAATTGATTGATGTGGTGCTTTGTATGGTTCCAGACTTGCCGGAGCAATATTTTAGGCAGCGGAAAATGCATCCGATGACATCTCCCCCATTATGTCTTAACAAGATCAAGTTCTCCTGCGCGGTAGACTACAATTATTCTCGCTGCGATCGGCGCAGCTAGGAGGCTAAATCTTTTCAATATATTGACTGATTCCAGTTTCTTAAATAGGATATTGATTTATTTCGCTTCGGGGGGACGAAGCTATACAAAAGAACACACGCACACGTAAGCCCATTTTGAATTTATGTTTCTCATTCCCGTTTTAAATGGGGGAAATAGCCTTACAAGCTACGGTTAATGCCGATGATATTTCCAAACTGTGGAAGACGACTGCGAGGCAATTTCCTCTTTCTCTTCGTCCAAGTGAAAATGCGTCAGGAATAAGCTATGAAGATACTACTACCACTAAAAAAAAGGAAACGAAAGCTAAACTAAGTCCCCACTGAAAGTAAGGAAGAGCCATAACTCAGTGGCAGACAATGTGCTCTGCATGAAAAAGTCCCATGAAAGACCTACATTGGCTCCCAGTACGTTTCTGAGCACAATTCAAAGTGTTGGTGCTGACCCTGAAAGCCCCTAAACGGCCTCGGCCCAGTAGACCTAAAGGAGTGTCTCCACACCCATTGCTCAGCCCAGACACTGAGGTCCAGCTCTGAGGGCCTTCTGGCAGTTCCCTCACTGTGAGAAGTGAGGTTGCAGGGAACCAGGCAAAGGGCCTTCTTGGTGGTGGCACCCGCCCTGTGGAACGCCCTCCCACCAGATATCAAGGAAACAAACAACTACCTGACTTTTAGAAGACACCTGAAGGCAGCCCTGTTTAGGGAAGTTTTTAATGTTTGATGTTTTATCATGTTTTTAATATTCTGTTGGAAGCTGCCCAGAGTGGATGGGGTATAAATATATTATTATTATTATTATTATTATTATTATTATTATTATTACAGTCATACCTCGTGTTACGTTTGCTTCATGATACATTCTTTCCCGTTGCGTCCTGCGGCGACCCGGAAGTACTGGAAACGGTTACTTCCAGGTTTCACTGCTCACGCATGCGCAGACACGCAAAATGACATCATGCGCATGCGCAGAAGCAGCGAATTGCAGCCCGTGGGTGCACAGACGCGCAGCTGCAGGTTGCATTTTGCTCATGTTGTGAACGGGCCTCCGGAACGGATCCTGTTCGCAACCAGAGATACCACTGTATTATTATACTGGGGAAGCTGGAAATGTGCTGCCAATCCAAACAAACACTGCTGCACTATTCTATTGACTGATTCCAAACAGTTATACTCTGCTCCAGTGCTATTTTTCTAGAAAAAAGAAGTGCTGGAACTCACTACGAATGCTTGATGGCATGAAGTGACCACTGCGTTAGCAAAGCTTCCCAGGACACCTTCCTGCAGAGCAGAGGAGCGACTCGGCACTCAGTAGGGCAAGCCAAACAAAAGTGAAGACAATCCGTGCTCAGTGAGAAGATGGGAGGGAGCAGGCAGATCGCTCTGCCTACCCACCCCCTTCTCTCAACAAGAGGGACAGCAGCAGATGGGGGAAATGTTTGCATTCGGCACCCCAGCAAAAACGAAATTCTGCGCTAAGGAAAATGCAAATGTTATGCTCGGAACACGCCATGCAAAGGAAATCCATCTGCAAATATTGATCTGTTTAGCATAAATTGTATTCATTGGCGCTGATTCACACCTGAGAGAGCCACTGCTGGCCCTGGGCTAAGCGGAAAAAAGCATCCAACTTAGGGCAACGTCGATTCAAAAGTTCAGCTTCAGAAGGACAGAGAAACAGGCCTCATACTGTCAGGACAGCTGGAGGTGTCGCTATAAAATATATCCATGGATACGAGATAATGAACATACATGCGCAAAGCCCAAATCCCCATTCATTTCTCTGGCGCATCACCAGGTGCCCTAGACATAACTTCCAGCCTTTTCTCTACATTCATGAGGACTAGATGCCTGGCACAAAGAGAGCATCTTACACCACTCCAGCCGAACAGGACTTACCTGGTCTCGAGGGGGATGTTACTGTTCAGCAGCCAGTTGTCCTGAGCGTGTGTGGACTCTTGCGTCCCAGCTTGCTGCTCTCCAGAAAGGGAGTGGTCCGTCGGAGCAGGGCTAGGATTGCTTCGCGGGGTGAAGTTCCCTCGATTGAGAGAGTTGATGGAGGCCGCGTGATGTTGGTTTGGCGTGTGAGCGTGGGAAAGTGGAGGCGGCGGGGTTCGGAGCCTGGAGTGGTTCTGAAGACTCGGCGGATGATCTACAGGGAAAACAAAAACACCCCACTGGTGAGTTTCGAGAACCACTTACTTTCGGACATCTCTATCCTACTTTTCTTCCATTGTGGTATCTAATGCAACCGACACCTGGTTCTCTGGTGGTCCCCCTACAGGTGAGGCAACACCTTTCCAGCAACTCCTTTTGGTAAAAGTGTATGCAAGTTCAGTTTCATATTGCTGCATTTTTAAATAAAACACATGCATTCCCACTATCATCTTATACCCTATATTCCAGCAGTCAATAGTCCCCCAGGAGGTTTTTGTAGCTCCTTGAGGCAATTTGCCAGTTTAATTTCAGAGTGTTTGCACCCCACACAACTTGGGGGTCTTAAAAAAAAAATTTTTTTTACCCTATTGGCCCGAATATAAGCCACACTTTCCCCCCCAAGTTCTGATCGTGAAAAGTTAAAGTGCAGCGTATATTCATGACCTCACACCACTGGCAAAGCGGCATGGCTGCATGGCTCAACCCCCCCCCCCCCGAGCTGCCTGGGAGTGTGGGGCAATGGCGCCTGTCCTATCCACAGCTCCCAAGCCACCCCCAAGCTGCCAAATTTTAAATATATGGCTTATTTGCAGGTGTGTCTTATATTCGGGCCAATACGGTATTTAAAGATTTTTAGTTCAATTTATTAATTGTGCACAGGAATATCACTGTTTGGATTTGTGCATATCATCAACTTTGAAACTAATGTGTGCGTACAGAATAAGGAAAGGAGATTGATGGCCACAAATGAGATGCAGAAGTCTCCCAAGTCTTTGCACTCTCAAACTCACCCGTATTTTGGGTGGTCGGGGAGGCAAAAAGACAGAAGGGAAGATTGCGCCAATTAAATTTGGAAAGAAGCAGTCAGGTTTCTTTTAGCTCGACCAAGCTAAAGCATCGTTTGGTTCTACTTGGCAATTTGACGCAGGTATAACGGTTGTGTTGCCTGCTACAGCAGTCTATCTGCTTCCACTATGTTATGCTTACAATATTCATAAACAAACCAAGTGTGATACAGACACTGTAAGTCTCTGCTGCTCTGTCTCATGCAAAGCAAGCTACCTCACTTCTGACATCGCCCCTGGCGCCCAGATATATATTGTCATAATCGTATTTCCTGCGAAGTTCCTCGTTTACTGGCTGATTCTTCCTACTAGCCGCAACCCAGGTTAGACTCTGCTTCTATAAAGCTGCTAGGTCAATTCCTATTTTACATCCTCGTGATGCGGTTGCTATTACTGACAATGACTTTTGAATTAAGGAAGGCGGAAAGTGTCGCTTCTGTTCTCTGTTTACATAGTTTCTCCAATTTCTTCCCTAAATGCAAAGCAGCAAATTTCTCCAGCGCCTGCCAGTGTGATTTCCCCCCAGAGGGATTTATAAGGTACATTCCTTTCCAGATCATCATTTACTATTCCACACATACCCCCTCATCCTGAGCCCTAGAGCTTTTCGACTATATTCATGCACACTTATGTCATGTTTCAGCATTGCAGTCGTAATATACCTTGACTGGGATTAAAAAAGGGATTTCTAAAGCTTTTCTCTTTTTCTCGCTCTTTTCAAGTTCTCAAATCGGAGCCCTTAACTAAACAACCTGTGAAATCTGAGTGCCGCAAAGCACCGCAGGAAAGCAACGCTTTCGGAGAATACCTGTACCATGACACACCTTTTAGACTGACAAATTTATTACGGTGTATGTCTCTGTGGACCAAAGTCCAGGAAAGCTCTCTCGCAACAAATGTTGCAGTCTTTCATGTGTCTCAAGACTCCCTCTGTTGTTTCAGTTGCAAGACGCTAACACGGCTACCTCTCTGAAGATTACCACCTATATAAGGTTTGCATTTTTCCAAGGAATGCATGAACTATTTTGCTGGATCAGACTGAGACTTGTCTAAATTCTGCATCCACAAAGGGCCGGCCAGATGGATCTGGGAAGCTCACAGCCAGGCCTTGTAGGTAACAGCTGTTCTACAGGACTTCCCCCAATGCATCCTATATAATGCCATTGAACATGGAAGTTTCATTTATGCATATTTTAATTGTTGATGTTTTTATTCTTAAATCACTTCTAGATATCACATAGGCAGAAATTCGTAAATGGAGCTAAGTAAATGAAATTGAAGACTCTCTCTGAACAGAGGGTAACAGTGGTTAATTTAGAACCGCAGGAGCTCATCATGACAGACCCCAAAGAGAGACAAAAAACACAGACATCGTTTTATAGACAGTGGTAAACAGCATAATGACCACTGTATTAGGTTCTGTGTGACTGCAATCCCATGTGCCTTTTCTTCAGAGTAAACTCAGTGGAACTTACTTTTGACTGCATAGATTCAAGTTGTAAAATACAGTTTCCCGCCCCCACAAAAGGAAATGCAACATTTAGCTTTTAATGAAACATGACTAGGCTTGCAAGGAAGTGCCAACTGCCAGCAAGAAGCAGTAACCCCATCAAAGAAGGGGAAAGACGTACCTAGCCTCTGCCCAATTCTTTCCCTCATCTTCTGACTCCCTCCATGCTAATCTGTCACAAAGAAACTTGAAAGCCTAATTATCACCTCATTCGCTTTCAGTTATCAAGCTGCAAGGAAAATCCTGTTCCTGCTTTGCTCCACTGTATTCCCCCTGCATTACACCACTGTCTCTGAACATGAAGTTTCTGCTGAGCCATCAAAGCTAACACTTGTTGATAAAATACCCATCAGTTTGTCAAATTCTTCCTTAAAGTCACCTGAGCGAAGAAGCCCTTGCCAATTCCACAAGTTAATTTAGATTTCACAAAACGTGCTTTGCAAGAGCCAAATGGCGATTCCTGAAGTCACTATGAGTTAAGTTAGCAGTAATATTAGAAGAAGAGTTTGGATTTGATCTCCCGCTTTATCACTACCCGAAGGAGTCTCAAAGTGGCTAACATTCTCCTTTCCCTTCCTCCCCCACAACAAACACTCTGTGAGGTGAGTGGGGCTGAGAGACTTCAGAGAAATGTGACTGGCCCAAGGTCACCCAGCAGCTGCATGTGGAGGAGCAGGGAAGCGAATCCGGTTCACCAGATTACAAGTCCACTGCTCTTAACCACTACACCACACTGGCTCTATATTAGGGAAAACAGTTCTTGTAACAACACAGGTTGCTGGTTAAGATTGCAACGACAGCCTCCTTCGCACAAACACCTTCAGTGAAGTAGCTTAGTCCTCTCCTCTGTCTGAGCGTGTGGGTTGGAGGAGATCGAGACGCTTTAAAAATGCAAATCAGTGATATTACCTCAAACCCCTCCTGAGGAGGTAACTGAATAACTGATTAAAGAGCATAATTCTCTCTCGCACACACACGCTTATCTTTCCCAATCCTGAGCAATGATTATAGCATAATGAAATACACATTTCTGCAGTAAGAAAATAACATTTGTGCTGCATTAGCTCTCCCAATGTTCCCCTCCGAAACGGCACTCTTCAGAGTTATATAGGAAATCAGATTAACAACCTACTTATGCCTCCATTAAAGTAATGAATCAACATGGGGAGGTTACTTTTTTATGTCAGCCAGCTACTTCCCATCCCTTATTTTTACAACTACAAATAATTACACAGAGCAGCTAGCACAACCTTTAAGGGCTTTTTCTGGAGAGGCTGAGTCTCCTGCGTATTTTTGACGGAGATTTCAAATCCGGGAAATAACACAGTTGCGGTACATGGGGGAATGAAAATAGCACGCCCAAGTTTTCCCTCGCCCCCCCCCCAACCATGAACATGCTGTGATATATGCTACACATACTCCCTGCGAGACACGCAGCCAGGAAAACAATAATTTATTTATTTGTATTCACAAGGTGCCTGATAAAATACATTCTCGAGGTGTTGAATTAAAACTTATGCCTGAAAGTCAGTAGAAAAATAGCTCAACTGTGGAGTTGCAAACAGGTCATTACAAAGTTTCCCGTAAGTGAGACTTTAGGTGCTTCCAAGAGACCTGTTTGCGGTGCATCTGTCCTGATTCGTCAGCAGAGAGATTAGATGATGTTGGCTCTTTAAAGAGCACTCATTATGCTCTGTTTGTGGGGAGGTTAGCTGATCTTTCCGTGTCACTTTCCTTATCACGAAAAGTCCTTTCGGGGAAGTGGTTTTTGTGCACAACCATGTATAATGGTGCAACCCAAATTTGCCAGTACGGTTGTACTTTGGAAGTCAAACAGAATCTGTTCCGGAAGTCCGTTCGACTTCCAAAATGTTTGGAAACCAAAGTGTGGCTTCTGATTGCCTGCAGGAAGTTCCTGCAGCCAATCGGAAGCCACAGAAGCCCCATCAGACGTTTGGCTTCCAAAGAACGTCCACAAACCGGAACACTCACTTTGCAGCGTTTGGGAGTCAAAACGTCTGAGTACCAAGGCATTTGGGATCAAATGTATGACTTGATTTGAATGATTTGAATCCCACCTGAAAATAGGGACACTCTAGAACAGAGCTTTCCAAACTGTGTGTCATGACACAGTTGGTGTGTCAGCTGCATTGTGTAGGTGTGTCACAGAAACACTCCCCACACTCCTCCGGGGCTGGATAGGGGTCAGTTCAACCTCTGGTTTGCCTCTGACCATTAGGTCCAGTCATGACCGACTCTGGGGTTGCGGCGCTCATCTTGCTTTACTGGCCGAGGGAGCCGGCGTACAGCTTCCAGGTCGTGTGGCCTGCATGACTAAGCCGCTTCTGGCGAACCAGAGCAGTGCACGGAAATGCTGTTTACCTTCCCGCCGGAACGTGCTTTTGAACCACTAGGTGGGCAGGAGCTGAGACCGAACAACAGAAGCTCACCCCGTTGCGGGGATTTGAACTGCCGACCTTCTGATCAGCAAGTCCTAGGTTCTGTGGTTTAACCCACAGTGCCACCCACATCCCAATTACCGTGTCACAAAAGGATGCATGTCTAAAAAATGTGTCGCCAACATGAAAAGTTTGGAAAGCTCTGCTCTAGAAAGTGCCTTTCCCCCCAAGAATGGGCTAGATGGCCAACACTGTGGGTCACTTGTTGGAGAAAAAAAAAGGAAACAGCTGCATTGGCCATTGTAGAAACAAATGACTTGTTGCACCGCGTTGAAGTATTCCTCACTTGCCCCAGCCCCACTCTGACCCCACAACTTCTGTGCTTTGCTTTAGGATCAGATTCTGCACAGGAACAGCTGCAGGCGAAGTCAGGAGAGGGCGGGCATTCTAACCTAGTGTTTTGGGGTAGCATTAGCCGTCTTTTTGTTTCTCTGTTCATCATTCGCCATCAATTCTTTTTACCCTTTAGAGAGAGAGAGAAGGAAAGAAAAGGCAAGGGGGGACTTTTCAGCCCATACAAGTTGGAACAAAGCCATTTTTGTTCAAAGCTCTCCAAACGGCAACATAAACTAGGGACAATTTCTGTCCGGCGGCTGCAGCTTTGACACCCGGCCTGTCAAAATAATTTATAGCTTGCTCTCTCCTGCCCCAGCCACTGCTTCTTCACAAAGACCCACTGATCCCCCCCCCCCCCAGGCTGGAAAACCATGGGTGCACTTAAGTGTAAAATTTCTTTGCACAGGTGGAAAACCTTCTCTACTTTGGCTACCCATGTTTTAGAAGCGGTGGTTGCTGTGACCTTTTAGCATCTTGAAGGCATTCCCTGAATCGTGGCCGGCAAGTGGGGGGAGGGGAATGTAGACCCAGAGGAGCACACCGAGGCCACTAAAACAGAGACAGACACACAGTCCTTGCTTTTAGGCCTTACAGTCTAAAAAGACATGGCAGAAAAGGAAGAAGGGTGTGGGAGGGAGAAGGGGGAAAATCAAACTCGTGTGTAAGTTCTTAGTTATCTAAAAGATAAAGGTAACGGACCCCTTTTTGAATTATGGTGCAGGAGGAGACTCTTGAGAGTCCCATGGACTTTAAGAAGATCAAGCCTCTCCATTCTGAAGGAAATCAGCTCTGAGTGCTCACTGGAAGGACAGATCCTGAAGCTGAGGCTCCAATACTTTGGTCACCTCATGAGAAGAGAAGACTCCCTGGAAAAGACCCTGATGTTGGGAAAGATGAAGGGCACAAGGAGAAGGGGACGACAGAGGACGAGATTGTTGGACAGTGTTCTCAAAGCTACCAGCATGAGTTTGACTACACTGCGGGAAGCAGGGGAAGACAGAAGTGCCTGGCGTGCTCTGGTCCATGGGGTCACAAAGAGTCAGACACGACTAAACAACTAAACAACAACAAAGGACCCCTGGATGGTTAAGTCCAGTCATAGGCGACTATGGGGTTGTAGTGCTCATCTCGCTTTCAGGCCGAGGGAGCCGGCGGTTGTCCACAGACAGCTTTCTGGGTCATGTGGCCAGCAGGACTAAACTGCTTCTGGTGCACAGAGGACCGTGATGAGTGTCAGAGGGCACTGAAACACTGTTTATCTTCCCGCCGCAGCGGTACCTATTTGTCTACTTGCACTGGTGAGCTTTCAAATTGATAGTTTGGCAGGAGCTGGGACAGAGCAACAGGAGGTCACCCCGTCATGGGGATTCAAACCACGACATTCTGATCAGAGGCATAGGAAGTTCAGGTGGTACTTGGTGTTGAAAATTTCTTGTCACCCCCCCCCCACGTTGATTTTTTTATAGGAAGGCCCCAATCCTGCAAAGTCCTACTGGTCACAGGGCCTGGCTCCTGCACACACTCCTGACAAAATGGACACAGTATTCCAGGTGTAGTCAGGCCAAGGCAGAATAGAGCGGGACTATGACTTCCCTCGATCGGGAGACTAGACTTCTGCTGATGCAGCCTAGAACAGCATTAGATATATATATATATATATTAATTAAAAATTGAAATTTCTAACCATTTCAGGCTGTGGTCTCTCCTGCACCTGAGACACCAGAGATTTGACCTCAGACTTTTATCATGCAAGAGAAATACTCTGCCAGGCACCAGGCAGCGTTGAGATTCCTGCATTGAAGCGGGTTGGACTAAATGAGCCTTTAGGGTCCCTTCCAATTTTCCAGTTCTATGATTCTAAGATTCTATGGCCCCACTAGAATCCTCTGCTGCAGGAAAGCCCTGTGTATCCCTATGAATCTCAAAGAAAGGGCATGAAATAAAAAAAAAATTAAAGCCCAAATATGTAAGCATCTTCCTTCCTTGCCACCCTGCCAACCCTCAGAAAAAAACTGGTGATGTTCCTTTACTACCTGCTCCTGGTTCCAAATGGTACCAAACAAAGGGGGTGAAATGACAAGAAATTGGTATAATTCCACAGCAGAGCATAAAGATATATTATCTGTAACTCAAGGTGCACATTTCCATTTCTCCCTCTTTTTTCTCTCTTTATAGAGAGAGTGAAAACCGCGTTCTGAAGCGGTCTCCTTCATAAAAGCCTATAAATTAAACAATAGAGCGAATAACTGACTGGAAGGTTTTATTGGCCCTAATGTAATACACGCAATTCAGCCGGCTTTTTTGGGGGGGGGGGCGTGGAGAGAGAGAGACGGGCTCAAAATTTCATTTCGAAAGGAAAAGGGTACAACAACATAATAAAAATGAATTAAATTAATAAGGATTGGAATCCGGCACACCTTGGGAAGCCTGCGTTTCAAGGCGAGGGCGGAATTGTTGCTGACAGAACCCAAATTAGTTTTACGCCGGCTTTAACCCACAGAGGTCCTAAATAACTTCAGACGTCAGCCACAACACCAGGCTGGCTTGGCCTGAGAACGCCATTGGATGAAGCTCTGGTGCGGGGGGGAGGGAAGCACAAGGGCCCCATCCTTTGATGCATGCGCGGCTCCACTACTTTGGAAGCAGAACTTTTGTTTTGTTTTGTTTTACTTTTTATTAAATACAGTTGTACAAGAACAACTACTATTCATTTTCCTCACTGCGCAGTCTGGCATTTGGATTGGTGACTTTGATAGCAAGCTGAGCTGCTCTTTCCACAATTACCTTCCGATTCTTGGATGAAACATTGTGAGCAATCTCTGCACAATAGGACTTGTTGCTCATCATCAGCACTTCCAGCTCTTTGACGTTGTGGACAATCCTGAATCCTGAAGGCAACATGTGCTTTGTCTTCTTACTGCTACCATACCCAATGTTGGGCATCAAGATTTGGCCCTTGAACCTTCTGTGGACTCTGCTGTCAATACCTCTGGGCTTCCGCCAGTTATGCTTAATTTTGACATAGCGATCAGATTGATGGCGGATGAACTTCTTGGTCCTCTTCTTGACGATCTTAGGCTTGATGAGGGGTCTGAGGGCCGGCATTGTGTCTGCTGGAGAATGGCGGCACCCACGCAGGGAGCGAACTTTTGACTTCGCCCTCTCTCGGGATTACGGGAGGATTATAGCTCAGAGGCCGAGTGTAGAGGTTCAGTCCCTGACATTTCCAGGTAGGGCTCAGAGAGGTAGCCCTCAGCTCTTCCTGAAACCCTGGAGCAGGCATAGGCAAACTCCGGCCCTCCAGATATTTTGGAACTACAATTCCCACAATCCCTAGCTAACAGGACAAAGTTTCCGAGCACAATTCAAAGTGTTGGTGCTGACCTTTAAAGTCCTAAACTACCTCGGTCCAGTATACCTGAAGGAGCGTCTCCACCCCCATCGTTCAGCCCGGACACTGAGGTCCAGCGCCGAGGGCCTTCTGGCAGTTCCCTCCCTGTGAGAAGTGAGGTCACAAACAGAGGGCCTTCTCGGTAGTGGCACCTGCCCTGTGGAACGCCCTCCCATCAGATGTGAAGGAAATAAGCAGCTATCCTATTTTTAAAAGACATCTGAAGGCAGCCCTGTTTAGGGAAGTTTTTAATATTTAATGCTGTATTGTTTTTAACACTCGATTGGGAGCCGCCCAGAGTGGCTGGGGAAACTCAGCCAGATGGGTGGGGTTTAAATAATAAATTATTATTAGGTACCGCTCAGGCGGTATTAATAATAATAATAATAATACAATATGCATGTGTGCTTGGGCCCAAGGTCCCCCACCCTTTAGGCAACTGGTTCCAGGAACATAGATGGAGAAGCAAATCCCAGGCATTGTGGCTTAATTGCTCCGCATCTAGTAAAAGGACCATATAGGTATTTCAACTCTTTTGTGGAGTGACATTTTCAGAATAATCCGTTCTATAGCCACAGGAGCACTGACCTTTCAGGAGAAGCAAGAGATGCACTTTTCTATTATCTAGCGACTTTCACCCTACAATATCAAGCAGGCGGAGCCGGCCATGGTGAAGACGTTAGACGCAAAAGAGGCATCCATATCGCGTGCCTGTTTGCTCTGAGGTGAGGCCTGTACATTTCAAGAATGGCCTGTTCCTTCCAAGGAAGCAGGGAGACAGTAACAGCAAGGCAGCTCTGAAGCAGGAAGTCTCTGAGAAGCGTCACGAGAGCTTTCCAATAATCATCGGAAGGGAAGTGTCAACTGGAGGCAACAGAACTCGTCCCACTCACCTGTGCACATACCTGCACACACTCCGGCTGGATGTACATTACTTGGAAAGTATGAGAACTCCAGGCTCTCAGGAAACCCATAATCAGGAAGTCAGTACCTCTTGGCAAACGTTGCAAGTGTTGCCTCCAAACGTAAAACGATTCCTATAATCTTCCTGACCACAATACCTCAAGGACCGTCTCTTTTACTATGAACCTACCCGGTCCCTGAGATCATCTTCTGAGGCCCTCCTTTGTGTGCCTTGTCCGCAAGAGGTCCGGAGGGTGGCAACACGAGAACAGGGCCTTCTCTGCAGTGGCTCCCCATCTGTGGAATGATCTCCCCAGGGAAGTTCACCTGGCGCCTTCATTATACACCTTTAAAGCTAAAGGTAACGGGGTCCTTTTACCTTGACCATTAGGTCCAGTCGTGGCCAACTCTGGGGTTGCAGCGCTCATCTCGCTTTGTTGGCTGAGGGAGCCAGCGTACAGCTTCCGGGTCATGTGGCCAGCATGACTAAGCCTCTTCTGGCGAACTAGAGCAGCACACGGAAATGCCGTTTACCTTCCCGTTGGAGCGGTACCTATTTATCTACTTGCACTTTGACGTGCTTTCGAACTGCTAGGTTGGCAGGAACAGGGACTGAGCAATGGGAGCTCACCCTGTCGCAGGGATTCGAACTGCCAACCTTCTGATCGGCAAGTCCTAGGCTCTATGGTTTAACCTACAGTGCCACCCACGTCCCATTATACACCTTTAGGTGCCAGGTAAAAACATTCCTTTTAAACCAGGCCTTTGGTTGATCTCATTGACATCTAACATCCTTTTAGAATGTGGCTTTTTTGGGGAGGGGGGGTTATTGGGTTACTGCTTTTGGTTTGATTTTATATGTTGTGGTCTTGTTGTGATCCGCCATGAGACCTTTGGGTACAGAGTGGTGTATAAATTGAATAAATAATACAGAATTATAATGACCAATAGCCACTGATAAACCTAGCCTACGCTATCAATATTCTGACCCCTTACCCACTTCCATAAAGGAACTTGCAGCTTCTCTTCTCCCCCTGCCAGCCCCCCAAAATCTTCTCCAGAGGGTCCCCCAACCCTCTAGAGCAGCCTTTCTCAACCTGTGGGTCCTCAGATGTTGTTGAACTACAACTCCCATCACCACTAGCTAGCAAGGCCAGAGTTTAGGGATGATGGGAGTTGTAGTCCAACAACATCTGGGGACCCACAGGTTGAGAACCGCTGTTTTATAGCATATTTTGAGGGTGCACCGAGGGGGACAGAGGAGGAAGGAGAGGTCCCATGCATGAGTGGATGATGGCCACTCACTATAGTGGATTTCACTCAGATTACAGAGACTAACGAAAGGTAAAATTTAAATTCTTCTAGTAAAACGCTCCCATGTTCCCTCTTCTGGCTGTACATATCGGACACATTAACCCCACATCGCCTCAGGGACAGTACCAGCATCGCTTAGCTTCAGCAAATGAAGTCCTTCTAAGAATTCATAGAATCACAGAATTGCAGGAGTTGCAAGGGACCACGAGGGTCACCTAGTCCCACCCCCTCCAACGCAGGAATCTTTTTGCCCAGCGTTGGATTCGAACCCACAACCCTAAGATAAAGAGTTTCGTGCTCTACAGACGGAGCTATCTCTGGTACCTTCCATCCACAAAGCTCTAAAACTGCCACCATCACTTTTATCAGAGCCAACTGACGAAGCCGAAACGTTTTGCCGTAGGAATTTAAAAATCCTGTTTCGTTAGCCGTTGCGGTAATTGCGGTTTTGGTGATTAAGTGCATCCTATCAGGATCTAGAACAAACTTGTCTGAAGTGCGCTCTCTGTCTGTCTCTCTCTCAATGTAATCAGTGTTGGGCAACTTTCATGAAACAAACAGTCTGGGATTCGGAGCTATTTAATCAAACGCAGTAGTCATAGCCTCATCTCCTGCTATAAAACGCTGCTTCTAATTTCTGCTGCCAACGTTGCCCCCACGAAGCGGTGGGGGGCAAGTTTGGCATTCTGAATGACTGCAAAGGAACAGCTGAAAAACATTGCAGCGCCTACATATCTTTGTACCTGGCAACCCGAGGATATTAAAGAACTCTAGAATTGGAAACAATATCCAAGAGGGATTACACCTCTGAGTACACATCATAAACCTGCTACATTTTTTCCCCTTAAGTGCAAAGTAAACTTTTCATTAGATTTCTTATTTTCGTTTTCCTGCAGAAAGAAAATTAAAAATTTCTGCTGCCTACACGGCCCTACGCATTATGGGGTTTTTTTTCCTTTTAAAATAATATTATGTTCGCCAGGCAGTGAAGCCTTACGATATATTTATACCTCCATATAAAAATGCTTAAGGTGCAATCAATCCTATGCGCACTTCCTCCTGAGTAACTCTCACTGAACTCGACGCGGCTTATTTCTGAAAAGAATTGCAGCATCACTCTCATGCATGTTTACATTACTATCGTCTTCCGGTAACCGGCAGCGCCGCCCTAAACTGCTCTACCTAGGAGGAAGCTCCAGTGAGTTCATTGGGGCTTCCTCCAACATAAGCAAGGTTAGCAGTGCAGCCTAACTCCTTAATACACATCAGTTTGTGAGGCATTGAAACACATGTCAATGGCTGTGTTCGAAATTCCCCAGGTGCATTTTGCTACTGGCAAAGGTCCAATTGTGAGAGCCAGTGTGATGTAGTGGTTAAGAGCGATGGACTCGTAATCTGGGGAACCGGGTTCACGTTTCCGCTCCTCCACATGCAGCTGCTGGGTGACCTTGGGCCCGTCACACTTCTTTGAAGTCTCTCAGCCCCACTCACCTCACAGGGTGTTTGTTGTGGGGAAAAGGAGAATGTTAGCCACTTTGAGACTCCTTCGGGTAGTGATAAAGCAGGATATCAAATCCAAACTCTTCTACAATTGCAACTACTGTACGTGCAGATTTCTGGGTGACAGTTTGGCAACCGCAGTTTAAAAGCCTCTGCCTCAGTCCACAGTTCAGAGTTTTCTGAACTTTTCAAGTTGGTGACACACCTTTTGAACACACATCGTTTTGTGACATGGGAATTCAGTTTTGCATCGTTTCGCGACACAGTAAGTCAGTTTTACTAGCAAACCACAGATTAGACCAATGCCTTTCCAGCCCCAGGACGACTGTGAGGAGGGTTCGTGCAACACACCTACACACCGCAGCCAACACACTAACGCATGGGTAGGCAAACGAAGACCCGGGGCCAGATCTGGCCCACATGCCTTTTAAATCCAGCCCATGGACAGTCCAGTAATCAGCATGTTTTTCCATGAGTAGAATGTGTCCTTTTATTTAAAATGCATCTCTGGGTTATTTGTGGGGCATAGGAATTTGTTCATTTTTTTATCTTTTTCAAAATGTAGTCAGGCCCCCCACAAGGTCTGAGAGACAGTGGACCAGCTCCCTGCTGAAAAAGTTTGCTGACCCCTGCACTAACGTGTTGCGACACACAGTTTAGAAAGCTCTGCCATAGTTAATGCTACAGTGGTACCACTGGATGCAAATGGGATCCGTTCTGGAGCCCCGTTCGCATCCTGAAGCGGACGCAACCCGCTTCTGAACATCCACGGGTCACAATTTGCTGCTTCCACGCATGCACATATCATTTTGAGCGTCTGCGCATGCGCAAGCGGCGAAACCCGGAAGTAACATGTTCCGTTACTTCTTGGTCGCCCCGGAGCGTAACCTGAAAACGCCCAACCTGAAGCATATTCAACCCGAGGTATGAATGTATTTCCATTTCCACTGTGTTTCTCCTCCTTGCAAATTTCTTGCCAGCAAATTGTTGCAAGAGTGAACTACAATCCAGCAATGTACTTGAGATCATATAATTGCAGCACTGGAAGATATCCCAAAGGTCATCTGCTGTGGCGACCGTAACCTAGGTTTAAGGTGCCATGGGGTGCCTAGCATATATATCTGAGTTTCTAACACTGGTCAGTGGTGAGCAGGGTCGCTGTAGGGATTAAAGGGGGTGGGTTGAACAAGGAAAAGCACACATCTTCCGTGTTGAGCGACTGCCAGTGATGTCACACCCATAACTTCTCCTGTCTTGTGCGAAGCGGTTATGTAGCGGTACACACCTTCCATTGTACTGCTCTATCGCACTGAGCTGTCTTAATTTAATTGCATTAGAGTCTATTAGAATGCTTAAGAGATAAGGAAAAAATCCATAGCATCTCTCTCCCTCTGCCTAAACAATCTGATTATAAAAGTGGCAAGGTAGTCAAAATACATTAGGCCAAACAAACATACACTGCAGATGGCCTTTCTCTCTCCCCCGCCCATTGTCCTTCTGCCATTGACTTACTCGGAGGGGGATGGTGGAGAATACTGCTAATTACACTGAGTTGCATTGATTCCACCACCACCCCAATCTCCCCCAAGAGGACGGGTTACTGTGTCCTCCCAGACTCTTAAATGTTTAAGGTTAGAATAAAACTGCCATCTGATAATGGTTCTCCTTTCAGCAGCGCCACTTTCCTCCTTCTTAGGCTCTGCTTTCCAAACAAGCTTCCAAATGGGACGGGAAGCGCAACTCTCCTGCGCCAAAGGAAGCACAGAGGTGCAATTGAGCGAGACCCCAATGCACTTGGCTAGGAAGCACAGAAGGGGCCAAAAGGCAGATGCATCTCCTTCCGAGCTTCTCCTCTGGCAAGAGTCAGCAGACCATCCCATTCCCATATGACACCGGTCTTGAAAGACCTACATTGGCTCCCAGTACGTTTCCGAGCACAATTCAAAGTGTTGGTGCTGACCTTTAAAGCCCTAAATGGCCTCAGCCCAGTATACCTGAAGGCGCATCTCCACCCCCATCATTCTGCCCGGACACTGAGGTCCAGCGCCGAGGGCCTTCTGGCGGTTCCCTCACTGTGAGAAGCCAAGTTACAGGGAACCAGGCAGAGGGCCTTCTTGGTAGTGGCACCCGCCCTGTGGAACATTCTCCCTTCAGATGTCAAAGAGAACAACAACTACCAAACCTTTGGAAGACATCTGAAGGCAGCCCTGTTTAGGGAAGTTTTAAATGTTGAATAGGTTCTTGTATTTTAGTGTTTTGTTGGAAGCTGCCCAGAGTGGCTAGAGAAACCCAGTCAGATGGGTGGGGTATAAATAATAATAGTATTTATTTATTTATTTATTTATTTATTTATTTATTTTATTATTATTATTATTATTATTATTATTATTATTATTATTATTATTATTTTCTGCGTACACCTGGGGAAATTAAAGGACAGTTCCACCCACTGGAGCCAGAGGCAGGAAGAGACACAGCCACTGGGATAACTTAACTTTCAGCTCCCACCCAGCTGCCTCTCGCAGTTGCAGAAAACTAGGGAACGGTCTTATGCTACGTCTTATGCTATTTGCTCATCTGTTCCAGTGCCATCTTCTTAAAACGGCTTCAGCTCTTTGGGGTCTCTGGCAGAGTATTTTACATACTTCCTGATCCCTTTGCAAAACAGAAATGCTGGAGGCTGACCCATCAGAAGAACTGGATCAGGTTCAAGGTGCTGGTTTTAACCTTTAAAGCCCTTCACGGCCTAGGACCCTCGTACCTACAGGACTGCCTCTCCTGGTATGTCCCACGGAGGACCTTACAGTCTTCAAACAAAAACATCTTGGAGATCCCAGGCCACAGGAAGGTTAGGCTGGCCTCAACCAGAGCCAGGGCTTTTTTGGCTGTGGCCCCGACGTGGTGGAACGCTCTCTCACAAGAGACTAGGGCCCTGCGGGACTTGACATCTTTCCACAGGGCCTGCAAAACAGAGCTGTTCCACCAGGCCTTTGGCCAAGGAACAGCCTGACCCCCTCCTTTGGTAATCCTCACAGACCTCTGGCCCAATGGTTGCCATTAATTTGATTTTGAACTGATTTTAGAATGAACTGATTTTAGAATGCTGTATTACTTTACTGTTGTTAGCCACCCTGAGCCCGGCTTCGGCTGGGGAGGGCGGGATATAAATAAATTATTATTATTATTATTATTATTATTATTATTATTATTATTATTTAGTTCTGGAAATTCATTCCGATTGTGCAGGTAAAATGTAATGGATAAGATTCTACAGGATGGGGTATTAGTGTGCGGAAACGGTCCAGATCCAATGATCCCCAGATGGTGGAGATGTCAGCACCATCCTGGGCAACTTGACTTGGTCGCAAGTAGACAAAAGCCAGGTGTAAAATGCGCCTGGCGCCTGGCTAATTTCGAACTCAGCGGCTATGCTCCCCCTACGCAGCTGGGAGGCAACAATGTTTCTGAGTATCAGCAACTGAAAACTGCAATAAGAGAGAGTGCTCCTGCTCAGAGGTTTTCCACAGGCATCTGGGGGGCCACTGTTAAAAGAGGATGTTGGGTGACATGGGACATTGGACTGATCCAGCAGGATCTCTTACTATAGCAACACCCTAGAGGTCCTGGGCCCTAAGAAGGTTAGATTAGCCTCAACCGGAGCCAGGGCCTTCTCAGCACTGGCTCCGGCCTGGTGGAACGCTCTGTCTCATGAGACCAGGGCCCTGCGGGATCTGATCTCTTTCCGCAGGGCCTGTAAGACAGAGTTGTTCCACCTGGCCTTTGGCTCAGAATCAGTTTGATTCCCTCCCCCTTTTTCTTTTCCCTTTCTCCTCCTATGATGAGAATGCTCCCTAATTGTTTTAGTACTGTATCTTAATCTTTTAAATTGTATTTTAATCAATTTGTTTTTATTATTGGTTGCTAGCTGCCCTGAGCCCGGTCTTGGCTGGGGTGGGCGGGGTATAAATAAAAAAATATTATTATTATTATTATTATTATTATTATTATTATTATTCACTTATTGCAGAATTGGAGTGGGCAGCTCCAGGGCATTCAGGCAACAAACCTTCCAGGCCTACAGTGTCAGGTCAGAGCTAATGCTCATTGAAATATATTTGTTAAAAAGGCAGGCCACAAAGATGGAAATCAGATCAATAAAATAAGCGCCTAGTAACAGGGTTGGCAAGGAAGGAAACAGCCAAGAAGCATTTTGACAGCTCACGGCTGCCTTTACAAGGTTTCAGATTTGTTAACTTTCCCAAATCCCAGGTGGGCTACGATTCCTGTTCTTTTCCCATCTTTCTATCATCCGCTGTCAGGACACAGGCTAATTGTATGTTATTGCAGTAATTCTCGTTTGCAAGTGGTCTTTTATATACCATGCTGTTTCTTTTTAAAAAGCCACTTGTATTACATGGTGCGGTTGCTGACAATTTTGACCAGAGGAAATGTTAGGAAGAAGTAATTAGCTCAACAGGAGGACGGATTCTGATCTCCTGTTATATCCCCCCTTCCTTGGCTCATTCTCCACCCCTTTCCTCCCCTGCTTTATTCGTGCCCGAAACCTGGAAACAAACTTTCCCCCATCAGTTTAATATGACCACTCTCCACTTGCCTCTTTCGAAAGACACATATTTTGTCTGCAAAGCTGCATCAATCTGCAGGGACCTTTTTGTAGTCAAGCTTGGGCTTTTAACGGGTATGTGATAGGAACAAATGAATCTGTTCATATAGGTTTCTCTCCAGTTACCATCTTCACAGTCTTCAATTCAGTTCATCACAGTTCTGCACTGGTATAGGATTTATTTTTTTCTTAAGTCCTGACAAAGAATTGTCGCCATTTTTTCCCTAACATGCATGTGTTCCCACGCAATTTTACATTTGCTTCTGCCGGTTTTTAGGGTTGCCACATGTCTGAGTTTTCCTGGACACATCCGGGAATCGGACTGTCAAAATAGCATCCGGGCAGATTTTCACTTTTGGGAATATGGCAATCCTAGCAGTTCTACCATATTTTTCGCTCTATAAGACGCACCAGACCACAAGACGCACCTAGTTTTTGGAGGAGGAAAACAAGAAAAAAAATATTCTGAATCTCAGAAGCCAGAACAGCAAGAGGGTTCGCTGCGCAGTGAAAGCAGCAATCCCTCTTGCTGTTCTGGCTTCTGGGATAGCTGTGCAGCCTGCCTTCGCTCCATAAGACGCAAACACATTTCCCCTTACTTTTTAGGAGGGAAAAAGTGAGTCTTATAGAGCAAAAAATACGGTACTTTTTTCTCAGTTGGAGAATTGCATCACAAAATTCGGAGGAGAGCAATTCTCATATATTGTTTCGGGAAGTGCTAATTAGGTAGGTCCGCATGAAAATGCAAACTGACCCAAATTCCATTAAAAGCAGTAACATTCAACATAACAATAATCAACAATTATTAAAACAACATTTAAAGCTACTATGTCAGTAGAACAAGGAGAGCTCAACAGTCGCAGCTGGCCGTAACCAAGTCCATTTCTCCTCAAAATCTCATGGGGAAAGTGTATATTTAAATGGCACTGGAAGATCCACAATGAAGGTGCCATGCAAAACTCCTGAAGGAGGGAATCCCATCTACAGGTGACCCCAAAAGAAAAGGCCCTCTCTTGTGTCAACAATGACACAATGAAGAGAGTCTCTTCTGCACGTCTCAGTCTGTACCGGCTAATATAAAGGACTGCGGTCCTTCGAATTTTGGAGTCCCAAACTGAGCAAGTCTTTATCAACCCCTTGAACTGGGTTTGGCAGGCTATAGGTTGGCTGTGCAGCAGAAACCAGTATATAATTCCAGATATCTAGAGGTCCCATTATGTCCAGATATCTAGAAGTCTCACTAGCTGCAGCTCCCAGACAGTGTTAGAAACTCAGGTATATAAACTGGGTGCCAAATGGCTCCTTAAACCGGGGTTTCGCCAAAACGAAATATCTAGTTGCCATCCTGGGGCCAAGTTCTTCTTGGGAAGGGTCCTGTGCGCGCTCCCATTGCTAGACAGGCGCGTTCTCTTTCTGTTTGTCTCTCCCTCTTTCCTGCCACTCCCCCCCCCCCCCCGGCTTTGGTGAGCGAGACTTTCCAGAGAGGTGCTGCTGACCCCGCTGCCACACAGCAGCTGAATACAATACGCTTAGGTGGCTTCAGTGCCGGGCGCCTGGCACCCCCCAGAATTCGGTACCCAGGTACCCCGAACCCCTTGCTCTCCCGGGTAAAGACGGCCCTGAATGCAATGCTCAGTTGGGAGTTCAACACCCCCTGGAGAGCCACAGGTTCCCCATCTCTCCACAAAACCATGTTTTGGCGTTACTTGTGAAAGTGGCCTTGTGCAAGCAAATCAGGAAAAATGAGACATCTGTTAGAAAATGGGTGGCCAGCCCTCTGCTCCTGCATACGGATTCAGCCTCCCAAATGTCAGCCTCCTGCTCCCACGTGGCTTAGCAATGTTCGGCGCTAAGAGTAACCATAGCAATTTCTCCACACAAATAAATTCCTCTTTCCAAAGGCTCCCCTCCTCTCTCTCTCTCTCTCTTTTCTTTCTCTCACCCCAGGCTGGCATGGGTAGATTTGAATATCAAGAAAGGGTGCAGACCCTCTCTGGGCACAAACAGAAGCGACCGCACACATTAACTTGTAGAGTTATGTCTGCAAAGATTTGGGGTTGAAAGGGTTGTTTGCAAGTTCAGCCAGTCCCCTTCTAAACCACTCTGCAATCTCATCTCACCGTTTGTCAAGAGAGGAGGCTAAGAGGAGCGTTAATCCCAGCTAATTCCCTGGGGTCATGAAGGAAACATGAGGCTGGCTTGAATTTTTCTTTTCGTTTTTGGTAAGTGTGGGAGTGCTGGGATTCTGTAAGGTTCTTAATTAAAGAGGGGCATCTTTGCAGCAGCTGAAGGCTCAAAAAGCACATTCTAACAGCAAACTAGGTCTCTCTCTCACACACATACCAAAGCAGGCACTTGCAAAATGACCACAGTTGTGCCTCATCCAGAGTGGAAACTATAAAACAGGGAGCAAAGGAAGAGGGAATTAAGCAGGCACAAGATAAATAAGTGTTCTTCAAGCTTGGTTCCCCATATGTGGTTTGACTACATATCATCCACATCCAATGGCTAAGATGGGAGCCATAGCCTGCAAAAATGTTAATGAGCCAGTTTGCAGGCTAGTTAATAATAAAATTTACCAAGCACACTGGTGGAGAAGAAAACAAAGCTGGGGAATGGGGTTTCCTTCCTACATGGCCAGGATGGAAACTAAACAGACTGGCAGAGGAAGAAAGGTGAGATATACCCCTCATCTGGAATTCTAACTACAGTCAAACCTTGGATCCCAAACACCTCCGTTTTGGAACGTTTCAGCTCCCGAACGCTGAAAACATGGAAGTAAATGTGGCTACTGTTGCGTATAAATATAATGTCTTGTCCTCTTCCTTTAGACTTCCCGGCACTATTCCCAATAGAAAACCTTCTGATGTTTTCCTAAATGAATATCTGAACATTGTTCTCATTTCATTATACTGTATATTGTTTCCCAAAATTATTTGATGTTTAAACAATTCCACCATACAGTCGTACCTCTGGTTACGTACTTAATTTGTTCCGGAGGTCCGTTCTTAACCTGAAACTGTTCTTAACCTGAAGCACCACTTTAGCTAATGGAGCCTCCCACTGCTGCCACCGCGTTGCCACGTGATTTCTGTTCTCATCCTGAAGCAAAGTTCTTAACCTGAGGTACTATTTCTGGGTTTGAGGAGTCTGTAACCTGAAGAATCTGTAACCTGAAACATCCGTAACCTGAAGCATATGTAACCCAAGGTACTACTGTATATGCATCATAGTACCTTTTTCTGTGCTTCCGCAGCTCTGGGTGCACAGCATGTGTGCCACTCTGGCTTCCGGAGCAGCTAGAGCCTCCTCAAATCTGCTCTGGAGCGTTGGTGGCAAACCCAGAAGGGATTTAGAGAGCAACAGCACAAGCAGAAATATTTGCACTGCTGAGACAAGTTACTTAGTGCTACAATGGACGCAACACTAAGGATTCTAAATTTCAGAGGGAAATCATAGATAATGATGGGAAAATACTATCCAAAATGTACAAGTTGTTGTTAGAATGGAATTTAAAGGATGAAGAAGTTAAGTCGGTAATGATTCACTGGGCCAGAGATGTGGGTCACAACATACAATTTGAGGACTGGGAAAAACTATGGAAGGAAGGCTTGAAATTTACTGCATGTATGACGTTAAAAGAAAATGTTATGAAAATGTTTTATAGGTGGTATATGACACCCGTAAAATTAGCAAAAATGTATAAGACATGTAATAAGTGTTGGAAGTGCAAAGATAAAGAAGGTTCTTTTTATCATATGTGGTGGGAATGTAAGAAAGTGAAAGACTTCTGGGGAAAAATATATAATGAATTGAAGAAGATTCTAAAATATACATTTATAAAGAAACCAGAAGTCTTTCTGTTAGGGATATTAGGAAACGAGATAAAAAGAAGAGATGGTAAATTTTTCCAATATGCAGTAACAGCAGCAAGAGTGTTACTGGTCCAGAAATGGAAACAGCAAGAAATACCGACTGTGGAAGAATGGAGAATGAAGTTGTTGGACTATATGGAGGTGGACAAATTGACAGGAAAGATTAGATACTTAAGAGACCAAAAGTTCATCGAGGACTGGGGGAAATTTGTGGAATATCTGGAACATATATCTGAGCCTGGCCTTGGCTGGGGAGGGCGGGGTATAAATAAAAAATTATTATTATTATTATTATTATTTATATAAGTGAGGGACAGATAACGCTAACGGGATTTAAAGAAGCACCGTGAAAGACTATGAAATATTGTCTAAAGGGAATAGAAAGAAAGTTATAAACAATGTCAATACAAAATTAAGAAATGCGTAATTTAAATTATAACTACGGATGATTTACGGATAAGCTGGAGGAAGTCCTAAAAAGGAATATGTTGTGAAATTTTGATGTGAAATTAATATGTTTTTTGTTTGTTTTTTCTTTTGATGTTAATTAATAAAAATTCATTAAAAAAAAATAAATACAATGGACGCAACACTTAAGATCCTTGATCTAGGGTCATGTTTTCATTACGGTGGCAAATGTCTGCCTGAGCTGTACCACTTCAGACTCTGCATGTGTGAAGAATGGGGTGGGATATGGGGCTCCCATGCAAGGCACCCAAACCAAACACTCCCTGGAAATGCAAAAAACTATTATCAGGGAGAAGGGTTCTAGTCGGCACTTCCTTCCCTCGGAGAACCTGTTTTCTTATCTAAGGAGAAGATGTATTTATTGCCAAGAAATCTCCACCTGCGCTCTGAACTGGCATGGCCCTGAAGCAGCAGCAAGAGAACCAGGCCCAGGTTTGTCCGTAAACACACACCCGCCGTTTCCCCTCTTGTTTTGGAGACCCCCGGGGCCTGAAACCAATCTGGACCACCCCTGCAACGCTCCCCAGCAAAGCAAGCCATTCATCTTGGTTTTAAATTCAGCCCATCACTTGGAGTAGGGATCGGACAAAGAAACAGCAATCAAGCGATTTCCATGCAAGGCAGGTAATTACGGAATCTGTTAAATTACAGTGATTAGACGCCGCTCCAGAGGAGAACAAAGAACATTCCAAGCAACTTTTTTTGGAGGAGGGAAAGCTGGGGGGGGGGGGAGTTTTAATTAAAACAGCTGCACGCCTCTTGCAATTGATTTGATCCATTCCGTCCCGTCCTCCCACCTCACTCCTTGCAATCCATCACCTTCTTTTAATTTTTTAAAATAAAAAATTGCAAAAAGCAAGCAGGTTAACAAGAGACAAAAGGCAGAGGAGGGAGTGTAAGTGGATCAAGGAGAGCCTTGGGAAATCCTCGCACAATAGGTCTGAATATGGCATTAAATGGTTCATTTGGTGGAAAGTGATTAAACGGGAGAGATTTGCCTTTCTTATGGAAATGGGAGCCTCTGTGCTGTTGGACCTATGCTAATGACCTGAAACACACACAGAGAAAAGGGAGGGCAGTGTTCAAATGCTATATAATACACTACTTTGCCGTGGGGGCTCCCAGAGGTCATTTGCATGAATACAGTCACGCAAAAAGGGTTCAAACCCGCCAATAGATTCGGGGAGAAGGATGGCTTGGGCAGGAATCATTCGCGCCGGAGTCAAAAGTTCACGGCACAGAAAATCAGTATCCGGTAGGTACATTGGTCCAAAACCAACAATGGCGGATTCTGCCTCCCTTTTGCTTTTTAGCGCGATAGTGCGGAAACAAAAGGGGGGTTTCTCTCCCTATTATTTGCAGAAAAGCTATATTGCAAGGTTAATTTAAACTGGGGAAAGGCGGGGGGGGGAGGGGGGGAAGTTGCAACCACTTGGAGGAAGTGGACACAAGTGCTTAAAAATAAATAAATAAAAGCTCCAGCGCTTAAAACCATATAAATCCTCCGGAATCCCAATTTATATTTCACAACATAAGCTGGTTAGGCTCCTGGTTATTACGCTCACATCACAACAGTGGGATCTTTTTTGGAATTTTTTTTTGCCATGGGGCTCTTTTGTCTTTTTCCCTCCCCCTGATATAAATGGTGCCAGCAGGGTTATCCTGTCAGATTACGAAAAGGAAGGGACCCGACTAGGGAGAAACATCAGTTGGAGAGGTTTCAAGGGGGAGATCTTCGACTTCCTGTGCGGCGCTGCAAATTCCGCTTCCTAATTCTCGAGATTTGGTGGGTGGCTGCTGTTTAAGCCTTCAACACCTTCGCATCCTAAACTAACGCTTGGCTTGTGTGTTCCTGTTAAGAAGAAAAAAGAAAAACTCCACAGGAGTGGGAAGGGAAGCAGGCAATGTTTCAAGTCTAATTGCTGCGAATCTCAAGAACCAGTTCAGCCTTATAGAAGTTAAAAGGTTTGTTTATTTGTTTGTTTTGGAGGGAAGGATGTCACTGGCAAGACTGAAACTGGCATACAATCATACCTCATGTTATGTCCGCTTCATGTTACGTTCTTTCAGGTTATGTCCTGCGGCGACCAGAAGTACTGGAAAGGGTTACTTCTGGGTTTCGTGCACATGCACAAAAGCGCAAAATGACGTCACGTGCATGCGCAGAAGCGGCAAATTGCAACCCCGTGATTCGTTCATTTCCGCCGCGGGTTGCACTCTTTTCATGTCGCGAACGGGCCTCCGGAACAGATCCTGTTCGCAACCAGAGGTACCACTGTATTTTCATTCAGCCTAGGGCAGCCTCCCCCTAGCTGCCATCAAGCACTGCTGCCTCTTACCAAGAGCAAGAACGACAAAAAGTGCAAGGCAGGGGCAGAAACAGAGCCAATCCTGCCCTCAGGCCACTGTGCCTGCACCCAGATCCTGCCCATCCAAGAAGCAGGAGGAAGCAGCTGTCTTGGGTGGCAGAAGCCCCCACAAGGTGCCATCCACGCGATCACTGTGCCCGCCCCGCCAACTATGCTAGAGAAGAGCCACCGGCATTGGCACCGACTTCTGGCGAGATCTTGCGATGTGCGTAAGTTCACGTGACGTTTTGTCGAGATAACAAATTACACAGTTGAGTTCCCGCATTCGGGAAAATTGCGGGGGGTCAGCACACCCACAAAGTGATAGATGAGCCTGGCTTGTTCAGTCGGTTAGAGTGTGGTTGTGATGGCCTGGGGCTCGGGCTCGGACTTGGAACCAGAGGTGTCTCAGTCTGCACCGCATACTTTGCCAGTGAACCAAGATGGCATCAACTGAACCAAGTCTGGGGCCTGATCCTGAAGAGTCCCAGTCTGCACAGGTTCCCCTGCAACAAACACCAGCTGGGTCTAGTCAGGCGCCTGAGCCTGCCCTGCCTCCAGATGCGGGGATGACCTCGTTGCCTCCAGCTGGGCCATCACTTACAGCTGCTCCACTACCTTTTGGGTCAGGGGAGGCTGAGGCAGCCTCTGGGTCTAGTAACCCACCGACGTCTCCCGAGCTGCAGAGACTAAGGTCTGAGAGAAGGAGAGACCTGAGTACTTGCAGGAGGAGTGCTTGCCTTCAGGTGAAACAGGGAGGTGAGTCACTGGGGGATCAGGACCGGCCATTACCCCGACAGAGATAAAAGGTTGTCGGATCCGGCCCCAGGTTGCAGGAGCAACATTGCTGTATGCCAGACCCTGCCTGAGATCCTGTACCTGCCCTTGCCTCATGTTCTGCCTTGACCCTGTCAGACTGACTCCTAGCGGAACCTACGGATTCTGGACCGGACCTGGACTGCGGTTCTCGAGTTACTCTCAGGCCCAGCACAGTGGTGCTGATAATGGCAAGGTTGCAGGCTCGATCCCCGTATGGGACAGCTGTGTATTCTTGCATTGCAGGGAGCTGGACTAGCGTATCTGCCAGATCCCCTCCAATTCTATAGTTCTTGCTGGAAATCGGCACCTATGCTGGCACCACTTCTCCAGCGGTGATCTGGGCAGCAGGGGAGACTTCTGGTTTCACCTCTAGCACCACCCTGAGCTCCTCATGCCTCAGTAAGCCAGGCACACAACCAGTGAGTGAAATTCACCAGGCACATTCTGTACCTGGCTATCGGCCACTTGCGACCAAGCGAAGATGCCCGGGTGCCAGGATATTGCCTGACGTCTTCCCCACCTGGAAGTACATGCCTGAGGATCCTGGGACCTTGACTCTTTTCACACACTAGCAACACATCCTGTAGAATTCTATCTGTTATATTTCATCTGCACAATCAGAACGAATTTCAGTAACGAGAAACCTGAATTGAAAATTACGATGTTCGAGATGTCTGCCCCCCCAAATAGCAACTAGACCAGGGGTCAGCAAACATTTTCAGCAGAGGGCCGGCCCACTGTCCCTCAGACCTTGTGGGGGGCCGGACTATATTGTGGGTGGGTGGGGAAATAAACGAATTCCTATGCCCCACAAGTAACCCAGAGATGCATGTTAAATAAAAGCACACATTCTACTCATGGAAAAACACCAGGCAGGGCCCAGAAACAACCCAGAGGTGCATTTTAAATAAAAGGACACATTCTACTCATGTAAAAACACGCTGATTTCCAGACCATCTGCGGGCCAGATTTAGAAGGCGATTGGGCCAGATCCGGTCCCCGGGGCTTAGTTTGCCTACCCATGAACTAGACGTTCCATTTTGGTGACTGTAACTGTGTTTTAAGGAGACATTTGGCACCTAGCTAAGTTTTTGACACGGCACACACAACACTGGCTTGCCTGCTACTCCCTGACAAACACTGTTTATGTGAAGGGCACGCCATATTGGGGAAGACTGGCCTAACAAGTGATATTCCAGACTGGGAATATTCCAGTTCTGGGAAGGGAGCAGTTAATGGGCAGAAACATCGGCGATCAACTGGGCTCTTTCTCATTACTAACTTTTTGAAGATTGGCTGGGTGAAGAGCCAAAATGCAATGAACTTAGGACTGGACCAGTCTTCTAAAACAAATGGTAAGAGCCCTTCTCCCATGGCTGGCAAATACACCCAGAAACGTGACAGGGGTGTTTAACAATATGACACTACTAGACCGTACAAAGTCCTCAGTGTGTTGT
This sequence comes from Podarcis gaigeae, assembly GCF_964106915.1. Taxonomy (NCBI): domain Eukaryota; kingdom Metazoa; phylum Chordata; class Lepidosauria; order Squamata; family Lacertidae; genus Podarcis; species Podarcis gaigeae. Next base: position 97,325,141 of record NC_139677.1, on the reverse strand, counting down.
ATTGGTTAAGAGCGGTAGACTAGTAATCTGGGGAACCAGGTTCGCGTCTCCGCTCCTCCACATGCAGCTCCTGGGTGACCTTGGGCTAGTCACACTTCTCTGAAGTCTCTCAGCCCCACAGAGTGTTTGTTGTGGGGGAGGAAGGGAAAGGAGAATGGTAACCGCTTTGAGACTCCTTTGGGTAGTGATACGAAATTAAAAGACGCCTGCTTCTTGGGAGAGAAGCAATGACAAACCTAGACAGCATCTTAAAAAGTAGAGACATCACCTTGCCAACAAAGGTCCGTATAGTAAAAGTTTTCCCAGTAATGATGTGTGGAAGTGAGAGCTGGACCATAAAGAAGGCTGATCCCCGAAGAATTGATGCTTTTGAATTATGGTGCTGGAGGAGACTCTTGAGAGTCCCATGGACTGCAAGAAGATCAAACCTCTCCATTCTTAAGGAAATCAGCCCTGAGTGCTCACTGGAAGGACAGATCCTGAAGCTGAGGGTCCAATACTTTGGCCACCTCATGAGAAGAGAAGACTCCCTGGAAAAGGCCCTGATGTTGGGAAAGATGGAGGGCACAAGGAGACGGGGACGACAGAGGACCAGATGGTTGGACAGTGGTCTCCAAGCTACCAGCATGAGTTTGACCAAACTGCGAGAGGCAGTGGAAGACAGGAGTGCCTGGCGTGCTCTGGTCCATGGGGTCATGAAGAGTTGGACACGACTAAATGACCAAACAACAACAACTACAAGACTGTACTAATTTGAAAAAAGGTTCCCCAATGCATTCTCTGTAGCAGTTTCCACATGATTGTGCATGGAAAATGCAACAATATGGGCACATGCCAAATGGGAGTCTTTGTAGCCCGAGGAAGAGAGGAACCTAATGACCCAATTTGCAAGCCATAATCGAAATCGGGAGCAGGTTTCTGCTAGCAACACTTCTTTGAGTTGGCTGCATTGCTGAGGCAGAGAGGAGGGTTTAAACTAGGACTGCTGACCTATTAAAGGATTTTTAACTATTTGCCCTTTCACAGAGTGATCAATGAATCAGATCAATTGCCTTTAAATTATGACTGCATGTCACCAAATCTTCAGTACAGTATGGCTTGTAAGTCATTGCTACCACACATCCCTGGAAGGAATGGCCTTATTTAACAATTCCCTTTCCAGTACCTGTGACAGAAATACCTCAGAAACAATGCAAGGACGTACCCCAAACTCTCCCTTTTTTTAATGAATATTTATTAGCATTTTCAAAAACCACACAAAAACAAAAATAGACAAAAAATAACAAAAATACAAAAATCCAAAATTTAAAAACAATTAAAAACACATAAAATTTCAATTACTTATTTTCTTTTAACTTGTTTCTCAGACCTCCTCACACCTCCCCTTCTTGTATTCCAATTTAAATTATCAACTCAGCAAGTCCTTAACTGTACCCCAAACTCTCACTCCACTGACTGAAATGCGTTTTCACCAATTAATCAACTAAAGTTTAAGTGGATTTATCTCCCAGATAAATTGTTTCGGATCAGATCTATGTTACCACTTTTTTTAAAAAAAAAAAACCTCACAGTGAATGGAGGGTTGCCAATTGAAAATGTAATTAAGAAGTGTGGTAGTTTCGATGTTTTTAGTTTTGTTTGCTAAATACAAATACAATAAACATGCTAAACTAGATCACTCTTGCATTCTTTTTCTGCTTTTCAGCTGGGGCCTGTTACTGTGCCATGGCCTGATCCGCAATAGCTGTACTACCCTGCACAAATGCTTTAAAAATAGATAAATAAAGAGAAAGGGACCCTCAACTGCAAGCTTGTGTAAAGGAGAGCCTGGGGTCTCAATGACTAGCAGAAGACTACAGTCACGCCTTGGTTTTTAAACAGCTTAGTTCTCGAGCGTTTTGGCTCCCAAATGCCGCAAACCTGGAAGTGAGTGTTCTGGTTTGCAAACTATTTTGGGAAGCCAAACGTCCAGCGGAGCTTCCGAGGCTTTCAATTGGCTGCAGGAGCTTCTAAACCTCTGCTGCCTTGTGGGACATATTCAGGAGAAGAAAAGGCTCAGGAGTTAACAAATTGAGAGCGGAGTCCCTAAGGGGGTTGGATGACTCCTTCCAGCAACTCCTGCAGCCAAGCTGGTGCCAAACGTATTGCTCTGCTTTCCTTTGGACCACATCAGTGAAGCCAAGAAGGGAGTCTTCTCATCTGGGCAGCCCAGGACCTCCACTACCCAGGCCTGCACCCCAGAGAGGTAACTTTAGTGCTGTTAACACAGCAGAAACAACACAGGACGCAGCAGTTATGAGTTGCCAGTCTCTGCAGCCACAGCAGACGCTGTGATTCCCCAGTAGTCTAACTTCACCCCTAGAGCTGCACTCCATCGCCTCGCAAGATAGACTGATGCCAAGAAAAAAGTGGTGGCTTTATTCCAGACCGGAGGTGGTCAAACTAAGGCCTGCGAGCTGGATACGGCCCACTGGGCTCGTTAATCCGGCCCACAAACCTTGCAGACCCTGCTGCCCGCTCGGTCAGTCCCCGTGCTAAACAGGCGCAGTACAGAGGCCTCACCGCATGGAGACTGGCTTCCGTGATGCGGCACAGCTTCTGATTGGCTGCAGGAAGCTCCTGCAGCAAATCAAAAGCCGTGGATGCCTCTGGGCGGGCAGCGACGCTGGCACGGCTTCTGATTGGCTGCAGGAAGCTCCTGCAGGAAGCTCCTGCAGCCAATCAGAAGCCATGGACGCCTCTGGGCACCGCCCCTTCCTTCCTGCTGAGGCGGCTGAGTGGGAGGAAGCGGCAGCGGCGCTCAGGCTGCCCAGGCCAGCAGCATCTGGGTGCCGCCCGTTCCTTCCTGAGGAAGCGGCTGAGGCGGATGGAAGTGGCTGCAGTGTGAATGGCATAGGTGGGGGGGCATTTCGGGAGAGGGGTGTTAAGTTGTGAGTGAACATATCAGACGACACAGCGATTCTTCAGACAGCTCTTGTTTATTCACAGGCCAGAACAGAACTGAGCTGAAGGGTTCAGCCAACCTGCTTATATAGAGCTCAACTACAAAGCAACAGTAACAACTTTCTGTAACTATCCAATCACTGAACGTCACTTTCAGTTCCTTATTTGCATATGTGGACCTGAGTGAAAACTATCTACAGTATCCCCCTGCTGGCCCAGGGTGAGAACTGCAGTACATAACAGGGGGTGCTTTCGGGAGGCAGTGGGTCCACCCCCCCCACAAGGTCTAAGGGACAGTGGACCGGCCCCCTCCTGAAAAAGTTAGCTGACCCCTGTTCCAGACTGTCCACACATTATCCCATTTTATCTTTGTTCTAGGATGCTTCTCCCGCGCTACTGCCACTCTTGCGGAATAAAAGAGGAATGGATTTCTCGAAGGCAGCACACCGGTGTGAAGTTTCATTCGCGTCACTTCAAGCAACTGCCGAAGGGTTTTACGGAGCAAGTCAGAAGCTGCCGAAGGTGCTTGTGTTTTGCCTCCTGTGTGGATTTGCCAAGGCTGATAATTAAGAGGCTTGTTTGAATAGGAAGCCTTGTTTCTTTCATTTCTACTTTTTTGCTTTTAATAACACACACCGCAATTCCCCTCATACCCGTTTATGAAAAAACCATTTGTTCGTGGTATTAGCAACGCTTATGCCAGCCTGTCATTCCGTCACTTCTCCGCCCTCTCATCCTATGCCAAGCCCTTCCAAACACTACGCACATCTGGCTCAGAGGCTGGATTTCCTTCGACAACAGGTGGCTAAGCTGGCGCTGGAATCGTGCTAAGGCTGCAGAGCTGCCCCAGACCCACTTCTGACAATTCCCTGACATGCAGCTCAGCTACACATAGCAGAGACAATTACACACTCCTTCCTAAGCAACAGGGAAATAATTCTCCGCATCTATCTCATATTCTTTGCCCTATCCTGGAGATGGAATATGTCCCCCGCCTCCCCACACAAAATACTTGATGTTAGAGAAGACCCAGGGTTACCAATTGCTACCTGAAAGGGTCCAAAAGTCCGAAAGCAGATCTGTTTATTCTTTAAAACAGTGTTTGAAATTAGCCAGGCCAAGTGTAACCAAATGAAGACGTCTGGGTGCCAGAATGGTGCTGCCTGATGTGTTCACCATCTGAGGATCATTGGATCTGGACTGTTTTCACACACTAATACAGTGGTACCTCGGGTTACATACGCTTCAGGTTACATATGCTTCAGGTTACAGACTCCGCTAACCCAGAAATAGTGCTTCAGGTTAAGAACTTTGCTTCAGGATGGGAACAGAAATCGGGCTCCGGCGGCAGGGCGGCAGCAGGAGGCTCCATTAGCTAAAGTGGCGCTTCAGGATAAGAACAGTTTCAGGTTAAGAACGGAACTCTGGAACAAATCAAGTACTTAACCCGAGGTACCACTGTACCCCATCCGGTAGATTTTCTATCTGTTATATTTCATCTGCACAATCGGAATGAATTTCTGGAACCAAATTGCTTTTTCTGTGCAACCTGAGCAGAAGCAGTCACCATTAAGAAAAAGAGGTCGGAATAGGACTGTCCCTGGCGGCAGCTAGACTGGGGACTGGGAGCGGCCGCCAAGACCACATAACACCGGTCTTGAAAGACCTACACTGGCTCCCAATATGTTTCCGAGCACAATTCAAAGTGTCGGTGCTGACCTCTAAAGCCCTAAACGGCCTCGGTCCAGTATACCTGAAGGAGCGACTCCACCCCCATCGTTCTGCCCAGACACTGAGATCCAGCTCTGAGGGCCTTCTGGTGGTTCCCTCCCTGCGAGAAGCCAAGTTACAAGGAACCAGGCAGAGGGCCTTCTCGGTAGTGGCACCCACCCTGTGGAACGCCCTCCCACCAGATGTCAAAGAGAAAAACAACTACCAGACTTTTAGAAGACATCTGAAGGCAGCCCTGTTTAGGGAAGCTTTTAATGTTCAATAGGCTATTGTATTATAATATTCTGTTGGAAGCCGCCCAGAGTGGCTGGGGAAACCCAGCCAGATGGGAGGGGTATAAATATATTATTATTATTATTATTATTATTATTATTATTATTATTATTATTATTATTATTATTATTATTGGCTGCCCTTTCCTGTGCAGCCCCAAACCTTCCCAGGCGAGAAGGAAGACAGTGGAAAACTAGCACTGTTTGTATTGTGTATTATAGCACCATTTTACAAAAGTACAGGAGGTACACGCCTTCTAAATTTTGAGATAGGGAAGAAGGACAGAGGAATGGGAGCGAGATGGAGCCGGGGATAAGCAGGGAAGTGGCGCCCTGGCTTGCTCCCAGAATTTTGCACCACTGAAACCAAGGGATGCCAAAGCCAGCCTAAGTCGGAGAACAATGTTTGCTTCCTAGCTCTAAGATCATTACTCCATCCACTTGACTGAAAAGGCTTTCTTTCTTTTCAAAGGTTTCCCCCGCTGCAGAAGGAAGAAAGGGTTGCGTTTGCAGCCAAAGCCGGCGGGCAGAAGTTATCCTAGCCGCCAACTCGGGCAACTCCTTTGGCTCCTACCCCAGAATCTGCCGCGGACAGGAAAGGCCAAGCAAATCCAAAAGGCTCCCCGTTTCCAAATTGCCTACCTGCAATTTACTGCACGTTAATTCCACAGGAAGCAAACGAGGCCAAACCTAAGCTCCGAAATATATTAGGGGCACAGCTTGTTTCTGTGTGCTTGCATCTCCCCTCTGGTATCCAAAACCACCACCTCTCTCTCTCTCTCTCTCTCTCTCTCTCTCTCTCTCTCTCTCCCCCTTTTAAAAAACCAGCCATGGTAGTAGATTTCATGTTCTCTTAACATGCCAGAAAGCTGGCTGGTGTTGAAAAGAGCATTCCACAATGACAGATTATTTTGTGCAAACTGGGTTGCTGTTGTGGGTTGGGTTCTCCCCCCTCCCTTGTGCTTTTCAAAATCCACAGGCTCCCATCTGCATTTCCTTTCCTCTCGAGTTTTCCCACCATTGTTGGCACAATCTCCCTGACATTACACAACTCTGAGGTTTTTCCCCCCCCCCCCAACAGCTGTAAGAATTTCAGAGTGAGATCCTGCCTCCGTCTGGGCTGACAGGAGCTGTGCCACAGGGCCCCACATGGAGTTTGCCTTTCATGCGGTGTTTTTTCTGAAGATCGAAGGCGCTCTGGAGGGAGGGCGCATAATGCGAGGCATGCTGCAGAGCTCAAGGAAACTGCTTGCTTGTCACCCGGACCCAAACCCCCAGAATTCAACAAGGGGGAAAGAAAGGACTCCCTCTACCCCTTGAACAATACCAGAGGAAGAACTGGATTTTATTGGTGCAGAAGTTGGGCGAGGGGGGTTATGTTTCCCTTGAAAAGCACAGCAGATGTGCCAAACCAAAGAGGAAAAAAAGCAGCTTGAGAAATGGTGCCCAAGCGTCAAGTTTCAACCTTCAGGTTATTATTTCTCTCTTTCTCTTGTTTCCGCCACTACTAGCCGCTCCATTAAAATTCCACCTTCGAAATCATAGTCAAAGCAAAGGAACAAACTCTTATTGTTCGGCGTCAAAATCCACAGGAACCCATGGGGGACACGGATAATGCACCCCTGGAACTTGAGCTACGGGGATGGGAGAAAACCGCTCAGGCAGCGCGACGAGGAAATGCTTTTGTGGGGGGGGGGGAGAACAGATTAAACACACCACTAATCCATGTGTTGTGTTCCTACCGCACAGGTGTGTCCGGGGATTATCTTCCTGACAAGCACGGCGCTTGTGCCAGCTTTTAAACAAAAGTAAAACTACAAGAAAGAAAGAAAAGAGAGAGAAGGCTCCCCTCTTTTCTCTTGCAACTCTCCCCATCGATCAAAAATAAAAAGCCCTGCAGCTATTTTGATCAGGGAAAACGCTCCACAACACCTCCCAAGTCGGATTTTAGCATAGCGGCTGAGTGCAAACGCAGCCACTTCTGACGCACAACCGCTTAACCAAACTTACGAAGGGGGTTTGTCTCGCAGGGCCTGGCTGCTGCTAATATTTAAACGAGAAGCTGAAGGAAAGTTTTCAGGCAGGATGAAAACGAGAAGCAGCTCCAGAGGCCACCAATTATAAGCAAAAAGTGAATGTAAGTTTTGCTACCTTCGTAGACCTAGTGTAGGGTTAAGAAGACCAATATTCTGGTTTCATGGGTCCCCCTCCCCCCTTTACTGTGCCCACTCAAGAAGTCTTGTTCCCACATTACACTAAACAAAGGTATATGCCGTCCCCAGTGTTCATGTCAAAGCGCGCACATTTGTGGAGCTGTACATCTCAACTGTTGCATTATGAACAATCGCACGAGTGTACAGCTCAACTATCAGTTTAAAGAGATTGTGTACTCATTGAAATGTAATGTGTGAGCACCTCTGAGTGTTTTCCCCACCTATTCCCTTTTAAAAAACACAAAAAACACCACACTGTTTACTTGGGATTACTGGGTTGTCTCTGAGCAAGTGCTGTAACCCTCCAATAGTTTGACTTCACCCCCAAAAGGCGCACTCCTCCAGTGTCTCCTGAGGCAGGCACATGCCAACAACAACAGTTACTTTCTGAACACACACTAGAGCTGTCTGTCTGTCTGTCTGTCTGTCTGTCTGTCTGTCTGTCTCTCATACACACACATAAAGAGGGAGAGGGAAAGGGAGAGGGGGAGGGAGAGGGAGAGAGAGAGAGAGAGAGAGAGAGAGAGAGAGAGAGAGAAAGAAAGAAAGAAAGAAAGAAAGAAAGAAAGAAAGAAAGAAAGAGATGTTGCATGAGCAACTCTTTGGCTAAAGTGCATGGCAGATTGAGAGAAAGACAACTGGGAACTGACCAGCCCCTGACATAAGTGAAAAGCAGATTGTGGCAAAATGAAATACAGTGGACGCTTGGATTGCGAATGTGATCCGTGTGGGATGCATGTTCGCAACCCGCAGCATTCACAACCTGTGTCTGCGCACACTGACAAGAAGTGTTTGTTCACACATGGACATAACTCCACTTTCTATTTAGTCATCCCCGCTTAACGAGTGGACAGCATTTCTCAGGTTGCTATAGCATCGTGTTACCTGCTGCAGAGTACTGCTCTGGCACAGGTGGCACTGTGGTCTAAACCACTGAGCCTCTTGGACTTGCTGATTAGAAAGTTGGCGGTTCGAATCCCTACGACGGGGTGAGCTCCCATTGCTCTGTCCCAGCTCCTGCCAACCTAGCAGTTCGAAAGCACGCCAATGCAAGTAGATAAATAGGTACCGCCGTGGCAGGAAGGTAAACGGCATTTCTGTGCGCTCTGGTTTCCATCACGGTGTTCCGTTGCACCAGAAGCAGTTTAGTTCTGCTGGCCACATGACCCAGAAAGCTGTCTGTGGACAACTGCTGGCTCCCTCGGCCTGAAAGCAAGATGAGTGCTGCAACCCCATAGTCACCTTTGACTGGACTTAACCATCCAGGGGTCCTTTACCTTTACCTGTACTGCTCTGAAAAAGCTGCTTGGAATTACTTACTAGTAAGGCTAATTGCGGGACGTGGGTGGTGCTGTGGGTTAAACCACAGAGCCTAGGACTTGCCTATCAGACGGTCAGCGGTTCGAATCCCCACGGCGGGGTGAGCTCCCATTGCTCGGTCCCTGCTCCTGCCAGCCTAGCAGTTCGAAAGCACCTCAAAGTGCAAGTAGATAAATAGGTACCACTCCAGCGGGAAGGTAAATGGCGTTTCCATGCGCTGCTCTGGTTCGCCAGAAGCGGCTGAGTCATGCTGGCCACATGACCTGGAAGCTGTACACCGGCTACCTCGGCCAATAAAGCAAGATGAGCGCCGCAACCCCAGAGTCGGTCATGACTGGACCTAATGGTCAGGGGTCCCTTTACCTTTAAGGCTAATTGCCTTCAGGAACTTGCCTGTACAGATTCTTGGCCGAAGCTCTAAGGTAACTATCCTATTGCCCGTCCACACATGCAAACACCCTGACTTCCCATTACTTCATCTGCAGAGTCCTGCGTGATTTGTTGCTGTCAGGTGTTTCTGAATCAAGCATACCCGAGGCCAGAGAAACCTTTCATTTAGCCACACACACAATGAATCCCAAAGTGACATTTCACTGTAATTCTTCCCCACTTATTTGCTGTTACAAATGTGCCCTCTCTCCCTGAAGGCTGGGAATGAGATACAATCACAGGAAATGCAACATTAGCTTTCCATGGCAGAATTTCACATGGCTTTATTGCCGCTCCATCACGGGGAGATGCATTCGTAAAGGAAAAAAAGGTGCCGCGGAAGAATCAAGAGGGAAATATCAAGGTTTCCTCGTTGAGACTGAATCACAGCTTGGAAGGAATGAACAAACTCCTGGCCTTCTCAGATATCTTATTCGGGCAGAGAGCCACACACACACACGGATAAATGATTGGACAGCAAAGCAACTTGGTCCATTAAAATTAACAGCATCGTTAAGGTTAACAACAGACTGACCCCAATTCACGTGGCAGGTGGCCGTCCATGAATTAGTAACCTCCTAACTAGACTCCTAACTAGACCAGTAGTGATGTATGGAAGTGAGAGCTGGACCATAAAGAAGGCTGATCGCCAAAGAATTGATGCTTTTGAATTATGGTGCTGGAGGAGACTCTTGAGAGTCCCATGGACTGCAAGAAGACCACACCTATCCATTCCTAAGGAAATCAGCCCTGAGTGCTCACTGGAAGGACAGATCCTGAAGCTGAGGCTCCAATACTTTGGCCACCTCATGAGAAGAGAAGACTCCCTGGAAAAGACCCTGATGTTGGGAAAGATGGAGGGCACAAGGAGAAGGGGACGACAGAGGATGAGATGGTTGGACAGTGTTCTCGAAGCTACCAGCATGAGTTTGACCAAACTGCGGGAAGCAGTGGAAGACAGGAGTGCCTGGCGTGCTCTGGTCCATGTGGTCACGAAGAGTTGGACACGACTAAATAACAACAACAACAAATTAGACTGCTGGAAGGCATTCTACACAGGACTGCACTTGAAGACAATTTGGAAACTCAAAAGGCTACAAAATGCAGCAGCCAGAATACTGACTAGCATGGGCTGGAAATAACTCATCACACCAGTTTAGAGGCTAGTTTAAAGGCAATTTTCTGAGAATCCTCCAGAAAAACAATCTCTCAAAGGACCTGTTGATGGCATTTTACCATTGTTGAGAGAGTATTAACTTATGGTCTCTGTGTGTGGTTTGGGAGCTGCAAGGTCAGGGGAAAAACAATGCTGTCCAGGGTTGTAAAGACTGCGGAGAGAATAATTGGGTGCACTCTTCCCGCCTTGGATCAAATCTACGCTTCCAGGTGTCATAAGAAAGCGGCAGAAATAGTGCAGGATAGTGCGCACCCCGGAAATGATCTCTTTCAGCTTCTGCCTTCTGGAAGAAGGTACAGGGTTATAAAGACTAGGACTAGCCACCTGAGAAACAGTTTCTATCCAAATGTGCATTGGGTTTTAAATGCAGTGTAAGGAGTCTGTATGGGAGTATATTGTATTTAAAAATGGGATATCAGAGTTTTTAGTGGGTTAACCAGGTTGGGATAGCTGGGACAGCAGGCTTGTTGGTTTTTGAATGTCCGATGTAGATTTTTTCAATTTCGTTGTTCTGTATGGGACAATGACAATAACGATTATGGTATCGTATCGTATCATCGTATCGTATTGTCCCATCAGTTTGTATGCCCAAATCAAGGGGCTGCTTTAAATTTAGCCTCAAGTCCTCATCTCTCAGGGAGCACAGAAAAACGGTACATACAGCGTGTATTTTTAAACACCCAGTAAAACATTCTCTTTTCTGATGGCTTTTTGGGACGGGAGACATCGTAGGATGTGGGGAGATGTTTTATATTAGATTTGATCGCTGCTGCTTGCCTGAATTTACGAGCTTTGTTTATCCCAAATGGCTCCAAGTTCTTTAAACGGAGAAGAGTGAGTAATACATTTTGCAAATGAATAGATGAAACAAAAGGAGTTTGGCTCCGGATTGCTTTCCGAAAGCATCCTCCACACCCCCTTTGCCACTTCTACCCAATTTCCAGCTTTGCCCCACACTGAATCAGCCCAAGCCTGTTGGCTGTTCAATTTCCCATTAGCTACCGACTGCTTTGAGAGCATTGATTTCGCGGCAGCGAACTCTGCACATGAACCGTTCCAGGTCCCCTGGCTCTTAATTTATTCTGGGTACTCTGGGCACCTCTCCGAGGTAGCTGCTGTGCTAATGAGCCGCGTGTTGCCCCTCTTAGCTTCTCTGAACTGCATCCCCCGTTCTCTGGTTCTCAGCTTACGAGACGAGGGATTGAAATTCTGCTGCGGTAGAATGATTCAGTGCGCCGGGGACAATGCTACGGAGCCAGAGAGAGAGATGTGGAAGTGGCGTATTCAAATCAAAGCCGCAGAGAAGCCCACAGATGTCTCGTACATCACAGCAACATTCGCGCAAAGAAAAACAACGCTAAGAATGATGTCATTTTACCGACAGGCCCTCAGATCAGAGATCACCAATTGGCACCCATGAGCACGTCTCACTTCTACTTTAAATTAAGCACAGTAGCCTGTCTTTCATACTGATGTTGGAATCTGCCTGTCTCAAGAGACAATGGAGTGCACCTCCGGAGGTGAAGTCAAACCACTGCGTTAGCAGCAGCAAAGTGACCTCTCCGGGGTGCATCCTGGGCAGTGTGTCTGGAGGTCCTGAGCGGCCCAGATGAGAAGACACACACACATCCCAGCGCCTTGAGGATGATGATTAATTCAATTTGTATACCACCCTTTATCCGTAGGTCTCAGACAGTTCGCAACATAAAACTACAATATAAAATACACAAAACACGTAATAAAAATACAGTGGTATGTCTCGGAAGCCAAACGTTTTGGTTTTCGAACGCTGAAAACCCGGAAATAATTGCTTCTGTTTTCGAACGCGCCCTGAAAATCGAATGGCTTCTGCCGATTTTTCTCTCTCTTCAATTTTCTCAATTGAAATTGCAGACTGCCCTTTGCGCCTTGGTTTTCGAATGTTTTGGAAGCCGAACGGTCTTCCGGAATGGATTACGTTTGAAAACCGAGGTACCACAGTATGTATTTGTGGTCCAAAGGAAATCAGAGCAATATGTTGGGCACCAGCTTGGCTGCAGGAGTTGCTGAAAGGAGGCGTACAAGATGCCATCCAATCATCTTTTTTTAAAAAAATACATTTTTATTGGTTTTTTTTAAACATATCATTTCCAACAATCATTTAACATAACTTATCTTATACAATAATTTAGACTTCCGCCAACAACTTCTGAAGATTTCCAATTCTTTATCACTTGTTCTGCATTTCTTAATTTCTCTATTACTTTTAATTATCCTTAACTAATAATAATAATAATAATAATAATATAATTTATTTGTACCCCGCCCATCTGGCTGGGTTTCCCCAGCCACTCTGGGCGGCTTCCAACAAAGACCAACAATACACAAAGATGTAATAATTCTCATCAAATCTTTCTTGCAATATTTCAAATAGTCCTCCCTACAGAACTTCTTGCAGTCCTACTAGTGTAATCTGTTCATTACAATTGCTTTTCAAATAGTTCAAATATTTACTCCCACACCTAGGGACTCCTACAATCCAGGGACTCTGGATTTGTGTAGGGTTGACTCCTTGGCCTTTTCTTATCCCAAAGTTGTCCTACAAGGCAGACGAGGTTTTGGGTCAGAGATTTCTTTCCTTCTCCTAGATGGACTCCCTTCCCGGGCTGATGAGCCCCATCTTCCCCTCACTTCCCTCTTCAGAACGTGCAGAAACAGTCTTCTTGACCATTGGACCCAATACTGCTCTTATCCACTCAATCTGCCAGGGCCTGTTTTCGCATGGGGGGGGGGGGAGGAGAAGTGCCTCTCCCAGTGAATCTTTACTCCCGTCATCCCTGACAAATGAACTGTGCTGAATGGGGCTGGGAGGAACTGGAGTCGAGCTGAGGCAGTATGGTTAGTTGGGGCGGGGTGTGCAAGTGGGAGGGTGTTAAGTTGTGGGTGAACATATCAGACGACACAGCGATTCTTCAAACAGCTCTTGTTTAGTCAGAGGCCAGAACAGAACTGAACTGAAGGGCTCAGTGAGCCTACTTATATAGAGCTCCAGAACAACGTAACTGTAGCAACTTTCTAAAACTATCCAATCACTGAACATCACTTTCGATCCTTCATTTGCATACAAACTATCCAATCACTGAACGTCACTTTCAATCCTTCATTTGCATAACTATCTACAGTATCCCCCTGCTGGCCCAGAGTGACAACTTCAGTACATAACAGAGGGAGAACAGTTTCTCAAGCTGACTTGCTTTAAGAAAATATAGTTACAATTAACTGAAGATAACAGAGGAAGAAGAAGAAGAAGAAGAGTTTGGATTTGATATCCCACCTTTCACTCCCTTTAAGGAGTCTCAAAGCGGCTAACAATCTCCTTTCCCTTCCTCCCCCACAACAAACACTCTGTGAGGTGAGTGGGGCTGAGAGACTTCAAAGAAGTGTGACTGGCCCAAGGTCACCCAGCAGCTGCATGTGGAGGAGCGGGGAATCGAACCCGGTTCACCAGATTACGAGACTACCACTCTTAACCACTACAGAAGCTTCAGTTAACCTACAACGGAAGCACAGGAGGTTGAAACTTGTTCCCGTCACACTAAACTGTGATTCATCATTATGCCCAAAGAAAGCCATTGCGCAGTGTCTGCCCCTAACACAGTTGGAACCTGATACGTTATTAATGGCTATGCATTTTAAACCCAGCTCAGGGTTATAATATGACAAGATGCAGGGATGATCTAAGCAGACCAGTGTAATAGTTAAGGCATCCCCTGCAAAGCCCCCTGAGAATTGTTAAAGGTGCTAAAAAACCCGTCTGCTCATAATCCCCAACCAGTCTTGCAGATCTCCTGTTCCCAAGGGTTCCTTGGAAAGAGGGAATGCTTATTAGACCAGTTTAAGGCTGCGAAGTCAATATGTCTTAAGAGAAGGACTTGTTCTAATCAAAGGAGCTTTGGTTTGGATTTACAGAGTTTATCCTGTTTATTTTAATTGCAAAAAGGAAAGAGGAGGGGGGGGGACCCTCAAGAAACGGCGGAGAAAGAAAGAAACAGCTTGTATATTCTAAGGCCTGGAAAGATTAAAGAGAAGAAAGAAGACCACTGGTGCCCTGTGCTGATGTGAAGTGCCGGACAATTCATTCACTGGACTGACTTGACCCTCGCAGATCCCATGTATGTAGTGATAATATGGCTGCCCATATATCGCTGGACTGCAGTCCCATCCGGAATGGTCATTTTTCAGGGATAATGGGAGCTGGTCCAGAAATATCTGGGCAGCCAAAGGTGCCCCATACTCGATGGACAGAGACCCCGGCTTTGGCGCACATTGCTTGAGTGCAGCATCCAAAATTTGCCAGGCACATTTTGAACCTGGGTATCAGCCACTCGTGATCAAGTTAAGTTGCCCGGGTGCCAGAATGGCGCCTGAAATAACAATAACAACAACAACAACAACAACAACAACAACAATAATAATAATAATAATTTATTATTTGTACCCCGCCCATCTGGCTGGGTTTCCCCAGCCACTCTGGGCGGCTTCCATAAAAACCAGAAATACACTAAAATATCACAGATTAAAAACTTCCCTGAACAGGGCTGCCGTAAGATGTCTTCTGAATGTTAGGTAGTTATTTATCGCTTTGACATCTGATGGGAGGGCGTTCCACAGGGCGGGTGCCACTACCGAGAAGGCCCTCTGCCTGGTTCCCCGTAGCTTTGCTTCTCGTAATGAGGGAACCGCCAGAAGGCACTCAGTGCTGGACCTCAGCGTCCGGGCAGAACGATGGGGGTGGAGACGCTCCTTCAGGTATACTGGGCCGAGGCCGTTTAGGGCTTTAAAGGTCAACACCAGCACTTTGAATTGTGCTCGGAAACGTCTCCATCATCTGCATGTGCCTGCCTGGGAATCCATGGATCTGGACTCTTTTTTAAAAAATAAATTTTATTAACATGTAAAACACATACATATACATTTACACAATACACATACACAACACACTACCTTATTTTCATAACATAAAACATACCTACATTACTCTATATAATACCTACCTATACTGTACATATCAACATATGTACACACCTACCCTACACAGACACCCACCAAATGACTTGACTTCCAGCCGTTCTTGTTACGCTATTTTATTTTTCCAACTAGCTTAAACACATTTCATTATTTCTTTAATCTCTTCTTCTATCTTGACTTTACTCTCCTTTCACTCTAATAGTTTTCTGGATTCACTCAATATCTATCAGAAAATCTACTTTTTCCACATAAATTTTGATGTACAGTGGTAAAAGGTAAAGGTAAAGGTACCCCTGCCCATATGGGCCAGTCTTGACAGACTCTGGGGTTGTGCGCCCATCTCACTCAAGAGGCCAGGGGCCAGCGCTGTCCGGAGACACTTCCGGGTCACGTGGCCAGCGTGACATCGCTGCTCTGGCGAGCCAGAGCCGCACACGGAAACGCCGTTTACCTTCCCGCTGGTAAGCGGTCCCTATTTATCTACTTGCACCCGGAGGTGCTTTCGAACTGCTAGGTTGGCAGGCGCTGGGACCGAGCAGCGGGAGCGCACCCCGCCGCAGGGATTCGAACTGCCGACCTTTCAATCGGCAAGTCCTAGGCGCTGAGGCTTTAACCCACAGCGCCACCTGCGTCCCGATGTACAGTGGTACCTTGGGTTAAGTACTTAATTCATTCCGGAGGTCCATTCTTAACCTGAAACTGTTCTTAACCTGAAGCACCACTTTAGCTAATGGGGCCTCCTGCTGCTGCTGCGCCACCGGAGCACAATTTCTGTTCTCATCCTGAAGCAAAGTTCTTTATTTCTGGGTTAGCGGAGTCTGTAACCTGAAGCGTATGTAACCCGAGGTACCACTGTATTCCTTAAAGATAGCCCACTCCTTATTCACTTTTTGTACCATTGTACCATCTGGACTCTTTTCACACACTAGCAACACACTCTATAGAATTCTATCTGTGATATTCTACTTGCACCATTGGAATGAATTGCCGTAACCAAAAAAGTCATGTTGAAAAATACAACACCTGAGCAGTCTGGCATCAAAACGCCAACTACCCACCCTGGAAGAGTGGCAGATGAAGGTGAAGGTGATGGACTATATGGAATTGGCAGAAATGACTGGCAGAATCCGAGACCAGGGAGAAGAGTTGGTGGAAGAAGACTGGAAGAAATTTAAAGACTATCTGCAGAAACACTGTAAAATTAATGAATGTTAAAATGATGTTGGATTGAAAATAAGTGGCATTAGCAACAAAGTTATTAAGAATATGCAAAAATGAACTGATAATGGATGAAAATATAGAGTTATAATATGTCAAGATATAGAGTTAAGATAAATGAAAGAGGGTAAGGATTTGCTGATTTGATTATGTAAACGGGAATACAAAAAGGGGAGGTGTGAGGAGGTCAAAGAAACAAGCTAATGAGTGTAAAGTTATAAAAAAATGGATGTGTTTTTAACTTCTTTTTTCTATTTTTCTCGTTTTCTGTATTTTTGTTTTTCTTTTTTCTTTTTGTTTTTTTATGTATTTTTGTATTTATGACTTTGTAAAATCTTAATAAATATTCTTAAAAAAACAAACAAACAAACAAACAAACAAAAAAACGCCAACCAGGCATTCTGTTTTGGTGACACTGGTTTAAGGGGCCCATTTGGTACCTAGGTTATATACCCGAGTTTCTAACACTGCTTGAGTGGGATGGGATCTGAACTCTGGCATGGTCAACGCTCTGTATACTGACTTCCAGATATGGAAACACAAGGTTTGGAGAACTGAACAGCCTACATTTCACCTTCCACCCTTTGCAATGGCAGCTGCTGAAGGAGGCAGTGCTCCTTCAAACCAGACAAGAAGATTCCTGTAGAATACCTGCAGCTAGCGAAAGCGACAGGAAGAGTATGGGGCCAACCAAACCAAAAAGTCTATAAGGATTGGAGAATCTTTAAAGAATATTTAGAAATCTGTGGAATAAAAGGAAACATCTCGGCAGAATTAGACTGATCCCTGTATTGTATAAATATAAGTTTGTAGGAAGGTAAAAAGAAATTATATAAGAAATATGTAACTGTGCGGTATAAAGTAATGGATAGACAAAGTACAGTGAGGTTAACTGGAAGTCAGTTTTAAATTTCTTTTCTATAAATTTTATAATTGTGTTCAATACCAGGAGTATATATGATGATAATTACATTAATCTTCTTATATCTTATAGTGTGGTAGTTTGTTTGATTTTTCTATTATTTGTTTGTTTGATTGTATGTTTGTTTGTTTGCTTGTATGTACGTCTGTTTTTCATAAATGTATTTATTTTAAATTAATTAAGATATATTTAAAAACGAAAACAAAAGCTTTTGAAGCAGTAGGGGAGACAGCTGATGTGATCAAGTCCTGTTTACGAGTTTCTCACAGGGCATCTTGTTGGGCACTCTGAGAGCAGAATGCTGAACCAGCTGGGTCTTAGGCCTGATCCATGCAGCCTTTGTCAACCCAGTGTCCTTTTGTTGTTGTTGTTTAGTCGTTTAGTCGTGTCCGACTCTTCGTGACCCCATGGACCAGAGCATGCCAGGCACTCCTGTCTTCCACTGCCTCCCGCAGTTTGGTCAAACTCATGCTGGTAGCTTCGAGAACACTGTCCAACCATCTCGTCCTCTGTCATCCCCTTCTCCTTGTGCCCTCCATCTTTCCCAACATCAGGGTCTTTTCCAGGGAGTCTTCTCTTCTCATGAGGTGGCCAAAGTATTGGAGCCTCAGCTTCAGGATCTGTCCTTCCAGTGAGCACTCAGGGCTGATTTCCTTCAGAATGGATAGGTTTGATCTTCTTGCAGTCCATGGGACTCTCAAGAGTCTCCTCCAGCACCATAATTCAAAAGCATCAATTCTTCGGCGATCAGCCTTCTTTATGGTCCAGCTCTCACTTCCATACATCACTACTGGGAAAACCATAGCTTTAACTATACGGACCTTTGTTGGCAAGATGATGTCTCTGTTTTTTAAGATGCTGTCTAGGTCCTAAAAACCCCCAAATATCTGGAGAGTACCAGTTTAGCAAAGGCGGATCTGAAGAATACCTTCCCACCGGAGTCTACCTCAGGCATCTCTAGAAAGTGGTGTGAACCTCTGATGTTGTGGGTTGGGGGAGTCTAACAGTTAACACAGCCCTGCTTGAGGCCAAACCAAAAGCAACAAGAGGTAGAGAAAATGAACTTTTCTAATCAGGCCAACTGCCAAGTTTTCTCCTAAAACAGTAATATATATGTAACGTATGCTTTGGAGAAGGCATCCTATGGAACAAGGATGAACATGCATTGGACGCTCACATGCAAAGCCCGACCATGCCCTCCTGCCCAGTTTACAGTTACTCCTGCCCCCCCCAAAAAAACACACTGCTATTTATTTAATAAGCGCTTTAATGAGAAACTGTGACTTGAAATGTGTTTTGTTTCACTGACAGACGATAATGCTTTCAAGCACGTTGCAGGCGCATATAAACATTCCTATGGAAAGCAGACGAAAATCTAAAACACAGCCTATGAAATTTTCCACCACTGTTTGGGGCAAAGCTGAAACCACACGCAAACACCCATTTGCAAAACAAAACAAAGCCCACGTTAGAATTCTAGCCTATTCTGTTTTTTATTTGGTAACAGAGGGCTTACATGTGGTTTGGGCTTTTGCTCGGCTCTTCGGCAACAGCAGCAGGAAATAATGATTTGTTGCTGGTCCTACCTATGGCATAGGCTGAAGTGTGTGTGTGTGTGTGTGTGTGTTGGCGGGAGCTTCTGTCACAGGAACCTGGATGTGGTTGCATCTACGGCAAGTCCCTCAAGACTGGCCATAGAGTAAGTTTCCACTTTGGCCAAGATGCGGAGTGAACCTTGAAGTCTCTTGTCTTTCCACAACCATTTCACACACTGGAAATTCTGTCCAGAATCATGTGGGTTTCTGAAGTCTTCACAAACAACTGACCAAGTCTGCACAGGTCCTCATAACAAAGAACATTCCCCCCCTCCCGCCTCTTTCATGATATATGAGCTACTGAGAATGAAAAATTGAGCATACCGTGTCAGAGTCTGTGGTTAGGAATTCAGTCTGCAGCTATGTAAGACAAACAGAGGTCTGGGAGGTCAAACATCATGTAGAATTGTTCGGCGTTAAGTTCCCCACACTCTCATAACGCTAGAAATTGTGACCTTCCAATAAAGATGAATGGTGCAAAATTCAGAAGAAATACAGAAGAAATTGCCCTGAGGGATAACTCAGTCGGTAGAGCATGAGACTCTTAATCTCAGGGTCCTGGGTTCAAGTCCTGTACAGTGGTACCTCGGGTTAAGTAATTAATTCATTCCGGAGGTCATTCTTAACCTGAAACAGTTCTTAACCTGAGGTACCACTTTAGCTAATGGGGCCTCCTGCTGCTGCCGCGCCGGAGCGAAGCACGATTTCTGTTCTCATCCTGAAGCAAAGTTCTTAACCCGAGGTACTATTTCTGGGTTAGCGGATTCTGTAACCTGAAGCGTATGTAACCAGTGGTACCCCTGGTTTCGAACTTAATTCGTTCTGGGGGTCTGTTCTTAACCTGAAACCGTTCTTAACCTGAGGTACCAATTTAGCTAATGGGGCCTCCCGCCACTGCCGTGCCACTGGCAGGCAATTTCTCTTCTCATCCTGAAGCAAAGTTCTTAACCCGAGGTATTATTTCTGGGTTAGCGGATTCTGTAACCTGAAGCGTCTGTAACCTGAAGGTGGTGTGGAAACGTTCTCTGCTATTTTCTCTAGGTTGGAAGTACAATTGGGGAATGAGATTCAGCACAGGTTCGGCAGTCTCCTGCAGCAGAGAAAATTATTTTCAGACCAGGGGACTCATTCCCCCACAGGTAACCTCTCTAGGGCCACATGGCCATGGTGCATATGCGGTCATTGACAAAAGCACATGTAAAGGTAAAGGGACCTCTGACCATTAGGTCCAGTCATGACCGACTCTGGGGTTGCGGTGCTCATCTTGTTTTATTGGCCGAGGGGGCCAGCGTACACAGCTTCCGGGTCATGTGGCCAGCATGACTAAGCCGCTTCTGGTGAACCAGAGCAGTGCACGGAAATGCCATTTATCCTCCCGCCAGAGTGGTTCCTATTTATCTACTTGTACTTTAACGTGCTTTCGAACTGCTAGGTTGGCAGGAGGAGGGACCGAGGAACGGGAGCTCACCCCGTTTTGGGGATTCGAACCGCTGACCTTCTGATCGGCAAGTGCTAGGCTCTGTGGTTTAACCCACAGCACCAAGCACATGTAGTTGGCAGCAAAAAGGGCACAGAAATTGAAGGGACTCTTTCTTTGTCCACATTCCAGGATGAGACTCTTAATCTCAGGGTTGTGGGTTTGAGCCCCACGTTGGGCAAAATATTCCTGCATTTCAGGAAGTTTGTCAAGATGGCCCTCGTGGTCCCTTCCAAATTCTTTGCGTCTATGATTCTATGAAGTATTGTATAAATGCAAAATAATTGCAGAAAGCATGGCTGGCAGCCACCGTTTTAGAAGGGGCATTCTTTCCCTTTGAGAAGATGATTCTTGCAACAAGAAAAGCATGTGTATCATCTAAAGCAGTGTTCCCCACCCTTGGGCCTCCAGCTGTTTTTGGACTACAATTCCCATCATCCTTGACCACTGGTCTTGCTAGCGAGGGATGATGGGAGTTGTAGTCCAAAAGCAGCTAGAGGCCCAAGGTTGGGGAACACTGATCTAAAGGACAAAAGCAGAGTGTGGCTTTTGCTTCGGAGATGCCCGCGCATGCAAATTCAACCTGTCACTTAAAAGCTGCAAAACCACTGGCTGAAGCACAACGTCATTAAATCAAGTTGACAGCCCTAATATCAGAGAGCTCTTAATCACCTTGGGGGCTAGAAGATAGCCATGGAGATTTCCCCTCCCTCTATCTCCCCCTTTCTGAAGGAAAACAGGCTCAGTTCCCGCCCTGTGACCTCTGGAAGCCAGGAGCCCTGGCTTAAAGGGTTAATTCCCCTGCCAAGGCCTTGTTTTATTCAGATTATTATGTAGGTGACACTAAGACTTGCCCTGCTACTCCCACCATGCCGGTAGCATTATGCTCATTTGGGAGGCTATGCAGACAAAGGGCTGAGGACTCTGCAAACAAAGTTCAGAAGACACAGCTTCTTTACCTGATGCTCGCATGCCTGCGCATCTCCAACCATAGGACTCAGTGGGCCATTGTTGCTTCTATGTGCATTAAGTACACAGCAGGGTTAAGAAATTCCATTAGCCAACCAGGCTCCCTCCAGAGGTA
Organism: Podarcis gaigeae; assembly: GCF_964106915.1. NCBI lineage: Eukaryota > Metazoa > Chordata > Lepidosauria > Squamata > Lacertidae > Podarcis > Podarcis gaigeae. The sequence goes on along the minus strand of NC_139677.1, from coordinate 97,303,753 downwards.
CCTGGTGCCTGATGGAACTACAACTCCCATCAGGAGTGCTGTTTTTTTGGAGCTGATGGGAGTTGCGTCAGTTTGCATCTCTTAGTACAGAAAGTATTGATCTGATGCAGGGGTCAGCAAACGTTTTCAGTCGTGGGCTGGTCCACTGTCCCTCGGACCTTGTGGGGGGCCGGACCATATTTTGAAAAAACAAAAAAATGTGAATGAATTCCTATGCCCCACAAATAGCCCAGAGATGCATTTTAAATAAAGGAGACATTCTACTCATGTAAAAACACCAGGCAGGTGTTTTACCCACGTATAACCCAGAGATGCATTTTAAATAAAAGGACACATTCTACTCATGGAAAAACATGCTGATTCCCGGACAGTCCATGGGCCGGATTTAGAAGGCGATTGGACCGGATCCGGCCCCCGGGCCTTAGTTTGCCTACCCATGATCTGATGTGTAGAGACCTTTCCTATTCTGCTTAGTTCAAGAGGTTTCTGGAAGCTTCTCTGTGTGGCAGAAAGTTCATGATGTTTGGGTTATTGTTTAGGTTATACCTTCAGAGAAGCTGAGTACAGCTAGTTTACACTGGCGCTCTTATCTGTCAAGGTCATGCTGACTATAAAAGTAGGGCCAGAAGGAGCCTGGGTTTCACTTTCTCCTTTCTATCTCTTTGTTTGGATGTGGTGTTCTGTTCTGTATGCTTAGTGTTAAGGTTTGGTCTTATTATAAGTATTTAAGTTTTATTGTAAGTGCTGCAACTGGATTTCTTATGGACAGGGCCAATCCTGAATGTATTGGATTTGCGACCATTATGCTCATTTGCCTTCAGTAACAGCAGAGCTCTTATATTTTAACTAGCTGGATTTGGGGGCATATTATCTTATCATTTGATTTATGCACTTAAAGGTAAAGGTAAAGGGACCCCTGACCATTAGGTCCAGTTGTGGCCGACTCTGGGGTTGCGGCGCTCATCTCACTTTATTGGCCGAGGGAGCCGGCGTACAGCTTCCGGGTCATGTGGCCAGCATGACTAAGCCACTTCTGGCAAACCAGAGCAGCGCATGAAAATGCCGTTTACCTTTCCGCCAGAGTGGTACCTATTTATCTACTTGCACTTTGAGGTGCTTTCAAACTGCTAGGTTGTCAGGAGCAGGGACCGAGCAACGGGAGCTCACCCCGTCACAGGGATTCGAACCGCCAACCTTCTGATCGGCAAGTCCTAGGCTCTGTGGTTTAACCCACAGCGCCACCCGCGTCCATTTATGCACTTACTGTGTTTTAAACCTGATTCTTAGTTGCCTCAAGTGCCAAATGTACACAAGCGGTCCATAATAAATGTTAAAATACACCCAAAAGGCAATGTGGGAAAGCAGGGCAGGGAAATCCTTTATTGCATTTCTGTCGTCCTTTTTGAAATGGCTGAAACACACCCAGCCCCGGACGCCCTTCAGGAAGGCTGCCACAACCCCATCACCTCCCCCCAAATAATGCTCTATTGTGTCTTCAGAGAAACAGCCTGCTCCCGCAATTCCATGTGCACCAACACTTGCGATTTACATGGGGATTTGCAGTGGCGGCACTTTTCCCTGGGCGTTAGTTGCTTTGGAAAGGTTCCTGGCTCCAAGCAGAGTTTACACAGCTGCGGGAGGAAAATCTAGCAGAGATCAACTGGAAAAAGAAGAGGGCAACACAAATCTCATGCAAAAGAGAGAGAGAGAGAGAGAGAGGGAGGAATGAATACTCAAGACAGCCCTGCTGTTGAAACAACTCTTACACCAAGAGAAAGAGAAGGAGTTCCCTAACTGTATTAAGTGTAGCCATAACCCAAATAAGCTTTAGCTCATTTTCACCATTTAGAGAGCATAAAGACTCCCTTTTGTCATCCAGAGTCTAAGCTGCCTAAAGCCTTTACAGAAACACAACTTTGAGGAAGGCAGGCAATTAAATCCATTTGGAGAGGCCAGGAAGCTGTGTTTTTTTCTTCCCCCTCCTAGTAGCTAGGATGGGCTTGTGTGGATCAGATTTATGGACTGTGGAGAGGACTATCCAAAGCTACTTTCAAAAGTCACCCTTTGTAGTTTTGCAGAAAGATGCTTGCAGGTGACCTCGATTGGACCGGTTGTCTGTCCTTATCAGAAGTCAGCAACCACATCACACACACACTCACACAAACACACACGTGCACACACAACCCTCCAGGCGCACTGTCTTGGTGCAGGACATATTTACTACCGACTTCCAGAATTTATTTTTCACATAAAGGAAGCTCCAGGGATGCAAATCATCTACAAAGGCTTAAGGAGCAAGCAGGCCGGGTAACAGACAGCTGAGAGCCCAGAACCGCTGCGGCACATCAATAATACAATAATGTCATCAACCCGCTGTAGAGACTGAACAATGCTTTTTCCTGTCCGTTAGTTAATTAGCAAACAGGGTGAGATTAAAGGCTTTAATCTCTTGCTTACTTTCATTCCCTCTCTTCTTATTTTTTTTAATAATAATTTTAAAAAAGCAAAAGCAAAACATGAAACCTGAACAAACCAGCAGCCACATGTAGGAAGGGAGAATAGAAAAGGGGAATACAAAATTGATTACATTTGTTGTGAATCGGTGTGTTTGGCTTAGGGAAGGGGTAGGCTAGATGATGATGATGATACCTTTACAGTGGTACCTTGGGTTAAGAACTTAATTCGTTCCGGAGGTCCGTTCTTAACCTGAAACTGTCCTTAACCTGAAGCACCACTTTAGCTAACGGAGCCTCCCACTGCTGCAGCGCCACCAGAGCATGGTTTCTGTTCTCATGCTTAAGCAAAGTTCTTAACCAGAGGTACTATTTCTGGGTTAGAGGAGTCTGTAACCTGAAGCATCTGTAACCCGAGGTACCACTGTACTGTCATTGTACAACCTGTGTCCAATGAAATTAAACAAGCCTCCCCCCCCCCCACAAACACTCAATCTCTTATCGAACAACACACCACCTCGCAAGTCAATTTCGCTGGGTTATTTTCCATTCAACAGCCTAACAGCCCATGGATAGAAGCTATTTTTTAGCCTGTTGGTACAGGTGATTATATTTCTGTATCTCCTGCCTGAGGGTAGAAAATTAAAGAGGTGATGGCCGGGGTGTGAGTCATCCCTGAGATGTTGTTGGGAAGCATCTGCCATCATCCTTGTCCACTAGCCATGCTGGATGGAATTGATCTGAGCTCAATATTGGGGCGGGGGGACAGGTTGACCTGTAGTTTTTAGTTGAGATTCCTGCATTGCATTCCAGTTCTACAATTCTATGACCCCCAGGCCACAGCTTCTGGTCATCACATGGAGAGGTAACCATGGAACAAGTCAATGGATCCAAACTACAAGAAAGAAGATTCCACCTAAACATTAGGAAGAACTTCCTGACAGTAAGAGCTGTTCGACAGTGGAATTTGCTGCCAAGGAGTGTGGTGGAGTCTCCTTCTTTGGAGGTCTTTCAGCAGAGGCTTGACAACCATATGTCAGGAGTGCTCTGATGGTGTTTCCTGCTTGGCAGGGGGTTGGACTCAATGGCCCTTGTGGTCTCTTCCAATTCTATGATTCTATGATTCTATGATTCCTGCACTGTGGGGGGTTGGACTAGATGACCCTTGGGATCCCATCCAACTCTACAATTCATTGACTCAGTTATTCTACCAGAGGGCAAAGTGTCTCTGGGCATGTCTAAAGTGCCTTTTCTTTTTAATTACGTTTCTGAGCACAGTACGTTTCCGAGCACAATTCAAAGTGTTGGTGCTGATCTTGAAAGCCCTAAATGGCCTTGGTCCTGTATAACTGAAGGAGCGTCTCCACCCCCATCATTCAGCCCGGACACTGAAGTCCAGCTCTGAGGGCCTTCTGGCAGTTCCCTCACTGTGAGATGTGAGGTTACAGGGAACCAGGCAGAGGGCCCTCTCGGGAGTGGTGCCCACCTTGTGGAACGCCCTCCCATCAGATGTCAAGGAAACAAACAACTATCTGACTTTTAAAAGACACCTGAAAGCAGTCCTGTTTAGGGAAGTTTTTAATATTTAATGCTGTATTGTTTTTAACACTTGATTGGGAGCCGCCCAGAGTGGCTGAGGAAACTCAGCCAGATGGGCGGGGTATAAATAATACATTATTAAATTATTATTATTAAATTAGCAACAATATAAAAAAAAATCAGGTGAAGGACAGAGTGAAGGACCTCACACATCTCTTTTGATTCTGAAGGTGTGTTAGAGGCAGCTGGGGTGTGAATTTCATTTTTTTGCAAAAGCCATCTCTTCTGGATTTACATCTCCCTGTTGTCGGAAGTGGTAAGTAGGGGAGAAATTGTGTCAGGGCCTGTAAAAGAATTCTGGTCCCACGGAAATCAGAGGAGGCTGGTTATGGCTTCACACAGGAATGTGTTTTGCTCCTCACATCACCTCGGTGTCTCCTTGAGCTGAAGGAGACCTTATTGTTTCTCTAAAATATTTCCTGGCTACTTTTCTGGGCCTGTTCCTGTTCAACATGGCTTACAAGCAAAACAAAAGGATAAAGAACCAGAGAGAGAAATTACACTACAAATCAACACTGGACATTTAAAAAATGAAATAAAATACAGAACCAGAGTGGTTGTAATTTGAGCCTTGTGTCTAGAGGTGCGGTGAGGTGGCAATGACAGCACTGGCTGTTTGATCTGCAGAGAGGCCGTTTTGTGCCTGGACTTTATCACTTAGCAATCCAGTGAGGACCGAGGAGTCGTGCACACCTTGACATGCTTAGGGGGCTGACATCAGAAGGACACCTCGATGGTGCCAGGATCCTAAGTCCCAGGCTTTCAGCACATCAGAAACGAATGCATGAACCACCTCGATTTACGCCAAGCGACGCCCTCAAGGTGGGACAGGAAGTAAATAAGAGTTTCCAGGTGTCTCAAAATCCCAGACCCTAATACGTGTTGGAATTATCCAGTAGCAATGCTGTTGGAAAGTTTGCAGGAGTTTTCATGGATTTCTTGCGGTTTCAACCTTCTGTGCATTTTGCAATACAGTGGTACCTCAGGTTAAGTACTTAATTCGTTCCGGAGGTCCGTTCTTAACCTGAAGCCCCACTTTAGCTAATGGGGCCTCCAGCTGCTGCTGCGCCACCGGAGCACGATTTCTGTTCTCATCCTGAAGCAAAGTTCTTAACCTGAAGTACTATTTCTGGGTTAGCGGAGTCTGTAACCTGAAGCGTTGGTAACCTGAAGCATATGTAACCCGAGGTACCACTGTACAGCTGCAATTTTTATGTTTTAGTGATGGTTTCATCATTTTATCTCTTGCAAACCGCAAGAGCTCTCCACTAGCAATCAAGCCGTGTATAGATCTTGCTTAGACATAGAATTATAGTACTGTAAAGTTGGGACTCCCAAGAGTCATCTAGTCCAAACCCCTGAAATGAAGGAAACCTCTCCACAGCCATAAACACATTAAGGATGCCACTATCTTATGGGCAAGTGTTGTATAGTTCAGTGGTTAGAGCATCTGCCTTGCAAGCAGAGGTTGCTGGCTCGGTCCCCATTGGCATCTCCAGGTAGGGATAATATTGAGAGGCAGTGTGGTATAGTGGTTAGAGCAGGGGTAGGCAAACTAAGGCTTTGGGGCTGGATGTGGCCCAATCGCCTTCTAAATCCGGCCTGTGGACGGTCCGGGAATCAGGGTGTTTTTACATGAGTAGAATGTGTCCTTTTGTTTAAAATGCATCTCTGGGTTATTTGTGGGGCCTGCCTGGTGTTTTTACATGAGTAGAATGTGTGCTTTTATTTAAAATGCATTTCTGGGTTATTTGTGGATCATAGGTATTCATTCATTCCCCCCCCCCCAAATACAGTCCGCCCCCCCCAAAAGGTCTGAGGGACAGTGGACCGGCCCCCTGCTGAAAAAGTTTGCTGACCCCTGGGTTAGAGTGTCAACCTAGAACCAGAGAATGCCAGGTTCCAATCTACCAGTCCTGAAACTCACTGGGTGCTCTTGAACCAGTCCCTGTCTGTGAGGCTGACCTACCTCACAGAGCTGTGGTTGCGAGGCTAAAGATGGCTGGGGAATTATAAAGTCTGCCCCGAGTTCCCTAGACTGGGGAATAAACCTAAGAGAGGAATACGACCGAAGGATATGTTTCAACCTGCTGCACAACGGCAACTGTAAATGTCGTGTAAAAAAATATGTAATGAACAATAATTTCAGCAAGCTTTTCCTGGATTATTGTTCTTAAATTGATTCTACACTGCCTCTACTCTTCTAAGCCTTTTAATTTATTTTATTAGATTATGTAAGTGTTGCATTACTATTTTTTAAATACCGAGCATTGTTTCATTTTAAGGTGCTAAAAGGTAAAGGTAAAGGACCCCTGACAGTTAACTCCAGTCGCGAACAACTCTGGGGTTGCGGCACTCATCTTGCTTTACAGGCCGAGGGAGCCGGTGTTTGTCCGGAGGCAGTTTTCCTGGGTCATGTGGCCAGCATGACTAAGCCACTTCTGGCGAAACCAGAGCAGTGCATGGAAACACCGTTTACCTTCCTGCTGGAGCGGGAAGGTACTATTTATCTATTTGTAGTTTTTGGGGTGCTTTCAAACTGCTAGGTTGGCAGGAGCAGGGACTGAGCAACGGGAGTTCACCCCGTCGTGGGGATTCGAGCCGCCGACCTTCTGAGATGCTAAAAGGTAAAGGTAAAGGTACCCCTGCCCGTACGGGCCAGTCTTGACAGACTCTGGGGTTGTGCGCCCATCTCACTCAAGAGGCCAGGGGCCAGCGCTGTCCGGAGACACTTCCGGGTCACGTGGCCAGCGTGACATCGCTGCTCTGGCGAGCCAGAGCCGCACACGGAAACGCCGTTTACCTTCCCGCTGGTAAGCGGTCCCTATTTATCTACTTGCACCCGGAGGTGCTTTCGAACTGCTAGGTTGGCAGGCGCTGGGACCGAGCAGCGGGAGCGCACCCCGCCACAGGGATTCGAACCGCCGACCTTTCGATTGGCAAGTCCTAGGCGCTGAGGCTTTAACCCACAGCGCCACCTGTGTCCTTAGCATCTGAGATGCTAAGCCGCCTTAAATGCTGGGCAGAAACTTTCACAATAAAGGCATTGGATAAATCCAATGTTAGGATGAGCGCGAAAGCCTCATGTCTGTTTTGTAATAAATCTGAACATACGAGTCAATGTGCAGCCCTTGACATCGCCTCACGTTAGCCGCAACCAGCATGGTCAATGGTCAGGGCTCATGGGAGGTGTAGACTGCAGACAGCAGCACCTTGGCTATTCAAAAGTACACAGCATCTCTCAAGTTTCCCTCACCAAAAGCTTTAGTTTCTGAGCATGTAACCTCAGGCTTGTGGGTTCAAGAACCACGTTTGGCCAAAAGATTCCTTGGTCCCTTCCAGTGCTACAATTCTATGGTTCTATGACAGAAACCCTGGCTTCTGGGAATTGTAACTCTGTGAGGGACAAACTATAATTCCCGATGTTCTTTTTGGAAAGCTGTGTGTTTTAAATGCATGGCAAGTACACAGCTCCAGTCTCCCATACAAAAAGGATTATTGAGAATGTGAAATCCACAACCTCTTTTTCCCCATTTTTCTTTTAAAATAAAAAAAAATGCTAATATTATTGAAGATACTTTAGCAATCCTTGTACCAGCCTTGTATGGTAGGCCATAATTATATTTGCAAGAAAGGGACGTGGATGGCGCTATGGGTTCAACCACAGAGCCTAGGACTTGCTGATCAGAAGGTTGGCGGTTCGAATCCCCGCAATGGGGTGAGCTTCCGTTGCTCGGTCCCTGCTCCGGCCAACCTAGCAGGGACCGAGTGCACGTCAAAGTGCAAGTAGATAAATAGGTACCATTCCGGTGGGAAGGTAAACAGCGTTTCTGTGCGCTGCTCTGGTTCGCCAGAAGCGGCTTAGTCATGCTGGCCACATGACCCGGAAGCTGCACGCCGGCTCCCTCGGCCAATAAAGCGAGATGAGCGCTGCAACCCCAGAGTCGGTCATGACTGGACCTAATGGTCAGGGGTCCCTTTACCTTTACCTTTAAGGTTGCCTGCCTAAGGCCCCCTTTGCAAGATGATTTCTGAGGTGAAATCTGAACCCAGGACTGAGCCAACTCTGCTAGTAGACCTAAGCTCTTTTTGCAGGGTCCTTCCCTTTATTATCAGGCTCTTTCTTTCCACATCCACAATCTCGCCTTGCAAGCCGCAGGGAACAAACAAGAGCAAACAAATGAAAAGATGCCCAACAGAGCAAGGGCCCAAAGGTCAGCCACATTGCTGGGAACCTACTGTACTGGCAAATGCTGGGGGAGGCAAATGGATGAGTTGTGAGCTGTTTTCCTAATGGAAGCAACAACACTGTACAGTGGTACCTCAGGTTACAGATGCTTCAGGTTACAGACGCTTCGGGTTACAGACTCCGCTAACCCAGAAATAGTACCTCGGGTTAAGAATTTTGCTTCAGGATGAGAACAGAAATTGTGCTCCAGCAGTGCGGCGAGAGCAGGAGGCCCCATTAGCTAAAGTAGTGCTTCAGGTTGAGAACAGTTTCAGGTTAAGAACGGACCTCCAGAACAAATTAAGTTCTGAACCCGAGGTACCACCGTATTACATTCATATCCCACCTTTTCTCCAAAGAGATCAACCTCTCCCCTTCTCCAATTTATACTCATAACATGCTTTTATTTTTGTTGATGGACTAAAGCGGTGTGGCAAGCTGGTAGATGCTGAAAATTTATACCATCCGACTTTTGATTATTACTGTTCGTGATGTTAAAACGCCCCCACCCCCAAACTTGAAACTGGGCGGGGAAGGGAAACAGCTCAGGAAGAGAACTATTTGTACAGTCTGGGTACCACTTTGCTCCTCTTATCGATATCTGAGCTAAGAGAATAATTCCCAATTCTTCCTCTCCTTAAATTCTGTTTCTTGAGAGAACTGCAGCTTCCTTTTAATGTGCTTGCTTGCTTGTTCATCAGGTGGAAGGGTGGATAAAATCAATTTAGGATAACTTTTCTTAAAGCTAGCAGTTTCTGACAGGAAGAGCTATTTGACAGTGGAACGGGTCTCGCTCAAGAGGTTGTGGACTCTCCTTCCTTAGAGGTTTTTAATCAATGTTTGGAAGGCCATCAGTCATGGATGCTTCAGCTGAGATTCCTGCATTGCAGGGGGTTGGACTAGATGACCCTCAGGGTCCCTTCCAACTCTTCTACGATATATATATATATATATATGGTTTTACATATAATTTCCAAAAATCATATAACATACCGTATTTTTTGCCCCATAGGGCGCACCGGCCCATAGGACACACCTAGTTTTTTGGAGGGGGAATAAAGAAAAAAAAGTATTTTCCCTCCAGGCTGGGATGGGGGAAGCCCGAGCTGACCCCAGCCCCCAGAACAGGCAGCTCTCTGCAAGCCTTGGGAGACTGGCGCGGCTTCCAGCCGGGCTCCCACGGCTTGCGGATATCTGCCTGAATCCCAAACCAGGTCGGGGAACAGCGGGATGGCGCGCTGCGCCTCCCCGCTGTCCTCCAAGCTTGTGGGGCTGGCGGCAGATATCCGCAAGCTGTTCTCTGTCGTCCCCTTCTCCTTGTGCCCTCCATCTTTCCCAACATCAGGGTCTTTTCCAGGGAGTCTTCTCTTCTCATGAGGTGGCCAAAGTCTTGGAGCCTCAGCTTCAGGATCTGTCCTTCCAGTGAGCACTCAGGGCTGATTTCCTTCAGAGTGGAGAGGTTTGATCTTCTTGCAGTCCATGGGACTCTCAAGAGTCTCCTCCAGCACCATAATTCAAAAGCATCCATTCTTCCGCGATCAGCCTTCTTTATGGTCCAGTTCTCACTTCCATACATCACTACTGGGAAAACCATAGCTTTAACTATATGGACCTTTCTTGGCAAGGTGATGTCTCTGCTTTTTAAGATGCTGTCTAGGTTTGTCAATTTCCTTTATTTTAATGCAAATGTTTAGGACTGGGGTGCGCATAAATATCAGAAGACTCCATCAGGGAAAGCCACTTTCAATGCTGGTTATCAGATAGGGCTAGTCCTTGAGGAATTCGCCACCTCTTTGTCAAGGACCATCTCCCTACTTAGAGCTCATTGACTTGAGGATGCGAATCTGGGGAGAGCAAACCCATTTCCTTTTTGCAACTGTGGAAGGCTGAGATAGCCACTTAGTCAATGGGGCCAATGCTTTGTGGATTGGAATCTGAGGCATCAGTAACCTAACCTTTAAGTCTCAAAAACTTCCTTTTGTTTTTTTCCTTTGTGTGTTTAGGTCTCACCCTTGATCAGAATCTTATTTAGGTGTCTCCCAAGGTAAGGAGCATCAGGGAGAGAGAGAGAACCAGTGCCTTTCTCTGACAAAAGGATGGTTAAAAGCACCTGGAAATTGCAGAACTGGATGCAAATGTCAGCTGATCACCTGATAAAATTGTTATGTGTGGTTTTTTTGGGGGGAGGGGGGCCACACAACCCAATGCTCCCCTTAACACACATAAGCACACACTGCATATATGGAAATTGTACATGTGGAAGGCTTCTAAGATTAATTTATTTTTAAATAAACTTTTGTGCCACTTTTTTTTTTTTAATGTACTGCTTATTTTCTTCATCTTTCTGGAGCTACTGCTGTTGTGGCTCCTTGTGTTTTCTTAAGGTTTTGACCCCCACTCCCTGAAAATAATCTCCCTTGATTATTTATAATCACATTAAATGTGATTCTGTTAGCTGTCTTGGGTCTTAGGAAAGAGGGGTGTGGGGCCGGGGAGAGCCCAAGTTTTTTAACTTGATTCCATTTTACTTTGAATTTGTATACCGCCTTTCTATGCACAAGGAGGTTTACAAACTGCAAAAGCAAGAAAATAGTATCAAGGATCACACTTGTAACAACCCCCTGATCTTATACAAAAAGACACAATACTGAAAAACAAACAACTTATATCAAATAAAGCAATATTCAATAATCCATTAGAATATAATAGTAAACAGTAAAATGAAACACCAGCAAATAATAATTCAACAGTTAACACTTATTTATTATTAACTATTAATTATTATTATTTATACCTCGCCCATCCGGCTGGGTTTCCCCAGCCATTCTGGGCGGCTCCCAACAGATTAAAAACAGAATAAAACATCAAACATTAAAAACTTCCCTAAACAGGGCTGCCTTCAGATGTCTTCTAAAAGACAGATAGTTGTTTATTTCCCTGACCTCTGACAGGGCAGGGGCCACTACCGAGAAGGCCCATTACAATGAAGAATTACTAAACTATAATCAATAAAAATAACAGCAAGTCACAATGAATGAAATGCCGCAAAACATACAAAGCCACGTGAAAGGATCCAACTGATCCAACAGTTAATGTATAAATAAGTAAGCGAGCAAATAATTTAGAAATAAAAGGGAGCCGGTGTTTGTCTACAGACAGCTTTCCGGGTCATGTGGCCAGCATGACTAAAATGCTTCTGGCACAACGGGACACCGTGACGGAAACTAGAGTGCATGGAAACGCCATTTACCTTCCCACTGCAGTGGTACCTATTTTTCTACTTGCACTGGCGTGCTTTTGAACTGCTAGGTTGGCAGGAGGTGGGAAAGAACAATGGGAACTCACCCCGTTGTGGGGATCCGAACCATCTACCTTATGATTGGCAAGCCCAAGAGGCTCAGTGGTTTAGACCACAGTGCCACCCGTGTCCCTACCTGTGTTCAACAGGTCTTAGTTTCAGGTAACTACCTATCTCCTAAGATAACCTGCACCTTAAACCTCATCTACGTCATTAGTTTTGTTCTTTGCCTCTTGATTCTCCACGAACGTTGCATTTGCCATGACGCTTCAATGTTATTTCCTTGCGTTTTCTGGATGGCAAGTGCGGGATGTAAATAAACCACCTGGTTACACAATTCCATCTGCCGTCTGGGCTCTCAAATGGAGCAAGCTAGGAACAGGGGCTACAGCTATTCTGGTTTCCTGTCCTCCATTGTATTTATTAATTTAAAGGTCGAATGGTGCACATCCATGCGTACTGGGGGTGGGAAAGGCCAGGAGGATTTTCAGCACCTATGTGGTAGGGGCTACTGATTTTTTAAAAAGAAAAAGATAGGTGCCAAATGGCTCCTTAGACCATGGTTGCAGTCACCAAAACGGAATGTCTAGTTGCCATTTCAGGGCAAGTCTTATTTTTCAAAGGATGGACTGACTGTGATTGATTCTCTGGCTCCTTCAGGTGACATCCTTGAGCTGGGGCAAGAGCTTTCGAGAACTTGAAGAAGAAAAGTCATTTGATCCAAAGACAGTCCACATATATATTGGCCTATTCCGACCTCCTTTTCTTAAGGCTGACTGTTCCTGCTCAGGCTGCACAGAACAAGCAATTTGTGTTCCAGAAATCCATTCCGATTGTGCAGCTAAAATATAGCTGATAGAATTCCAAAGGATGGTGTGTGTGTGTGTGTGTGTGTGTGTGTGTGTGTGTGTGTGTCATATCCAGATCCAATGACCCCCAAATGATGAAGAGGTCAGGTGCCATCTTGGCACCCAGGCATCTTCTCTTGGTCATAAGCGGTCAAAAGCCAGGTGCAAAATGAAACCATTCACATAACAAAAACTACCATTGAGGTATCAAAAATTTCAAAAGGAGGGAGGTCCATGGCTTGGCATTTTAAAAACAGGGTACTTAGCTACAGTGGTACCTCGGGTTACATACGCTTCAGGTTTCATACGCTTCAGGTTACATACGCTTCAGGTTACAGACTCCACTAACCCAGAAATAATACCTCGGGTTAAGAACTTTGCTTCAGGATGAGAACAGAAATTGTGCTCCGGCAGCGCAGTGGCAGCAAGAGGCCCCATTAGCTAAAGTGGTGCTTCAGGTTAAGAATACTTTCAGGTTAAGAACGGACCTCCGGAACGAATTAAGTACTTAACCCGAGGTACCACTGTAATTGGGAACCGCTGCTCTAAGCAGTGCTTTTTTCTGGGGGGGGGGGAATCAGGAGTACGCATACCCCTAAATATTTTGTCAATCTGATGTCAAATTCATTTCCTTTCCTGGTGATTTTCTTGAGTCAAAATGAGAGTACCCCTAAACATTTTTTTAAGGGGAAAAAAATCACTGGCTCTAAGCCATTTGCAAAGATACAAGACAAAATAATAATAATATGCAATTGGTTAAAACGATAAGGCCGGTTGAAATACCGGAAGTTTTTCGGGGGGGGGGGCTCTCTGACCTCAATTGGAAGGCAGTTCCATATAACAGGGACCCCAATACTAAACTAACAACTCCTGGTGGGTCCAAGTGGTGCATCTGAGCCATGGTGGGCCATAAATATTGACTCCCCAAAGACTTCAGCAATTGGGCAGGGATATAAAGGAGATATCCTGGACTCAAATTGTTAAGGGCATTGTAACCTAATGCAAGAACCGTGAGCTTTAAAAAACGAGCTGCCAGTGCGGACTTCTGAGAACTGGAGTTAAATGCTGGCGATAGCCTGTCCCCATAAACTGCCTAAAAGTAAAGGTAAAGGGACTCCTGACCATTAGGTCCAGTCGTGACCGACTCTGGGGTTGCAGCGCTCATCTCCCTTTATTGACGAAGGGAGCCGGCGTACAGCTTCCAGGTCATGTAGCCAGCATGACTAAGCCGCTTCTGGTGAACTAGAGCAGCACACAGAAACGCCGTTTACCTTACCATTGGAGCGGTACCTATTTATCTACTTGCACTTTGATGTGCTTTCGAACTGCTAAGTTGGCAGGAGCAGGGACTGAGCAACAGGAGCTCACTCCGTTGCGGGGATTCGAACAGTCCTAGGCTCTGTAGTTTAACCCACAGTGCCACCCGCGTCGCTATATAAACTGCCTAGCCACTGGCATTTTGCACAAGCTGGAACATCCGCACCAGGCCCCAGGATAGCCCCACGCAAAGTGCACTGCATTGATCAAGGCTGCCATTTGATCAGCATAGGACCTGGCTTGACTCACTTCCTTGAGTTATCTGCTCCGCACACATGAAGTCCTCTTCTTGCTTTTATGGTGCAGTTGTCTAGCTTAGATTGTGCCGTGATCTGCGGAGACCTGCTATGATGCTATCGCTTGGTGGCTGGGGACTTGTAAGCACATGTAATAGCTGTGCAACTTAGATGTTTTCTCCCGCTCTGCCCAGAAACTTTTTAATTTCAAGAGTTGGCAAATGTACCAATAACCACGCCCTAAAACAAAGCTGTTGACATACGTATTTGCAGAGGCTCTTAATTGCATTGACTGGAGGCGGAAACACAGCCGAGGTATTAATTAAGTGAATACTCATTTCATAGATTTGGCCCTGTCCAGTTTGGGACTACTGCACCAATCATATTAAAAAATAATAATTCTGTAGAACTTCAGAATTCTCTGTACACTGAAACATATCAGATTCAGGTACCAGGTGGCAAAGGTGGATGAAGCCAGAATAACAGATTTGGAATGAAAGATGGAACATTTGGGATTGGGAACCAAGTGTAAAACCAAGCTGGCTGTGCCTAATATAACCTTAATATATCCTGCAAACTCCAAGAATTTCTTTTCCCCCTCTCCCCAACCCAATCCATTTTACTCAAAGTAGCGTCCATGCACTAATAATGCAAACAACTCACTTTTTGCAAAAAAACACAACACGTGTAGAACAAGTGGCTATTTTTACAGCCTCCAAATTCACAAGGTACTCCTTGCAGCTGTCTCAGCCAGAAGCTGCAAAAACAACAACACACACCCCTTTTTAAAAAGGCTCCTGCAGTTTCTGAAGTCAAAAGACACTCTCTCCTGACCTGTTAGGACCCGATCGGACTGGGGAGAAAAACACCACCACCAGTATTTCTGAAAAGCATAAATATCATCTGATTTTCTAAAATGGGTCACAAAAATAAACAGCACATGGACAAACACAAATGCGGTTGACACATTTCCCTGGAACAAAACCTCAGGATTTGCTTGAAGTTGTGAAAAGATCCAAGGTTTCTTTGACTCTCCCAATATACTGTATCATTTTAATTTTTCATTCAGAAACAGAGACTCCAAAATTCACCAGGGGGGGGGGGGGACAACAGCACGTAATTATAAAGGAACACATCCTACTAGCACCTCTGCTGGCGAAACCCTTAGCAAAATTCAAAACAGAATGCATGAGATTTAACCGAATGGTCCAGTTCGTTATATTCACACGCACAAGCAACCCCAATAATCTTGCAGAGAAGACTGCCGGGAGAGAGCTGGGCTGAACGTTAAGTCAGTGAAATCTGTAACGCAGGATAAATGTTTTTGCCACCCTGACTGCAAAATCTCCATCAGATGCACGCCGTGTGGAATTTACTTCAACCCACACATTCTTTCTGCAGCTCTAAAAATGCAACTTGAGATCAGGCCAGGCCGAACCACCCCCTAACCATTCAGCCATGGGGGTGGGGGGTGGGGGTCCGAAATCAGCAAGAGTTGCAGAGTTGAGCTGCAATGCAAATCAAGCCCGCCCACGCAACCCTCCTCCCCTGCAAACAAAAAACAAAAAACCCACAAAAAAATCCATTTGCAAAACTTCGAACAGCAAGATGCAACAAAAGAAGCAGATTGTTCCCAATTGTAATGCGCGCTTGGCAATGCATCTTGCTGAAATGAGTTTCAAAACATTTCAAATTCAAAATAACCAACAAATACATACATATATATACTGTATATATTTAAAGCAGTAACACAGTTAAGTAGGTAGATAGAATGAACTCACCAATAGAAGGGAGGGAGAGATTCCCAGAGCCACTTTTAACTAAGAATGAATTGGGGACAAACTCTTCTTCAGAGTCAGAGTCCTGAGTTGGCTGGGCCACCCCATTGCCTAGCAACCTCCTCTGGCTCTCATTGGCTGGCGGGGAGGGGGGAGGGGAGGGGGTTTGCTCAATAGGGGTTGATGAAGCAGATGAACAATGCAAGGGAGGACCTGTTAAACACAAAACACAAACACAGACAGAAAATAAATAACTGAAAATTGCAACCCAAAATAGGAAAACAAAAGGAAGGAAGGAAAACACCAGGACAACAAGGGGGGACAAAGATACATCAAACAAACACACACAAAAAAAGCATGCACAGAGACACAGATAACTTCTTAGCAAAGCCTATGCGAGGAATCACCATTTGCAAATACTGTATATTGAGCACAATTTGGGCTGTCCCCTTGCGAAGGAGAAGATCCCATTCAATCCACTGGTGGAGATGACCTCTGAATAAATGCACAGAGATGCATAAAGCATTCAGGTGTAGTCTTGATTAAGCAGGGATTAAATAACAAGGGAAATCCTGCCGTTTTCAGACATTGGTTAGAAAGCTCTTGAGTTTCCTGTTGTATATGACTTCGGGGGTGGGGGAGAAAGGTTCTTGTCATTTTAAGCAGCCAGCTGGAGAGGGAATCCAAGAGTATTGAGGCTGGATTTAATCATGCATCGCTGCGATTTCTAAGCCCAGTGATCATGCCCTCCGAGGAGGAGACGGAGGGTTGCACCAGCAGGCGATTGCATGATGAAACTGAGCCGTAACAGATAAGGAGCAAAAGTCAATCGAACATCAAGAGAGAGGGTGCTTTGGAGTGCGGAACGCCAGGGGCGGAGAGATGCTTCGTTGGGTATCATTTGATGAGGGGGTCCTTCTCCTTGCCAGAAGGGAAGGAAGGAAGGGGCTTGCCCCAGTGGCACAGCTGGAAAGGGCTGCAGCTCAACAGGTAGAGCATCTGCTTTCCATGGGGGGGGGGCAAGGTCCTAGGTTCATCCCTCCCAAACGTCCAGATATAGGAATGGGAATCCTGCCTGTCTGGGATATTGCAGAGCTGCTGCCAGTCAGTGCCAGTGATGCTCAGCCAAATGGACCAGTTCTCTGGCTCAGTGTATAAAGGTAAAGGGACCCCTGACCATTAGGTCCAGTCGTGGCCAGTGGCGTAGTGTGGGGGGTGCAGGGGGGGCCGGCCGCACCGGGCGCAACATCTGGGGGTTAGGGTTAGGGGGCACAAATCCATGGGTTAGGGGGAACAAATTGCTTGCCTTGCCCCGGGTGCTGACAACCCACGGTTGCGGTGCTCATCTCGCTTTACTGGCTGAGGGAGCTGGCGTTTGTCTGCAGACAGCTTCTGGGTCATGTGGCCAGCATGACTAAGTCACTTCTGGGGAACCAGAGCAGCGCACGGAAACGCCGTTTACCTTCCCGCCAGAGCGGTATCTATTTATCTACTTGCACTTTGACGTGCTTTTGAACTGCTAGGTTGGCAGGAGCAGGGACCGAGCAACGGGAGCTCACCCCATTGCAGGGATTCGAACCGCCAACCTTCCGATCGGCAAGTCCTAGGCTCTGTGGTTTAACCCACAGTGCCACCCCTGGCTCAGTGTATGGCAGAGGATTGGAAAGAAAAGGATCTCAACAAATCTTTGTTATTTCCATAGCATACAGGTGTGGCCAACACATAACTCTGTCACCCATGGCTTCATTTACACATGCAGTCGCCACGCTGGACCTAGAAAATATAAAATTTGCCACCCAACCGGGGGCCTCTGGCAGAGAAGAAGGTTTCCTGTCAGTATTTTTTTGCATGCACAAAATGGGATAATAGGTTTTATTGCTGTTAAAGTGGATTAAAGCACTCTTGTCTCCCTGGCGCAATAAATCCAGGTTTTTTTTATTTTGGGGAAAAATGTATTTGGAAACTGATGGGGAAAGTGTACTGAAAAGGGTAGGATGGTGTAATAATTAACAGGAAGGTGCATAAACACCCCACATTCAAATCACTGTCATATGACCTTTCCACAAAAAATCACAACAAATCCTCAATAGGCACAGAACCCATCCAGCTAATTCCCTGAGGTTCAAAGTATCCAACAAAGTAAAACCAAACATACACAAAAAAAATTCACAGTAATTCATTTCTTAAAACAACTGGATCATCACCGCTTGCAGGCTAAAATGCAGCGTTAAAAAAAATGAGGCCCTCAGAACCAGGGCTAACCATTTATAAAAGTAATCAGCAGGAGAATCAAAGGTTTGTTTTTTTAGAAGGCAAGCCTTTAAACACTATCAGAACATAGATGAAGAGGGAGAGGGCCAGGTTAGTTATAACATTTTTATTTTTTAGAAGTTTAGGAGATGGTGAGTTTATTTATTTTAGAAACTGGATTTTCCTATTCAAATCTGAAAATTTTGCCTCCGTTTCCCAGCTTTTAAAAACTTTATACTTATTATCATAATTTATCATCATTGAAAGCTAGATACTCCTATTTTGTTTTGGTTTGTGTATACATATATAGTATGTTATTTACTAGTAATGGTTTGTTTGTTTGTTTGTTATTAAAGAGTTTGATGCTAATGTAAAAAAATGATTTTTAAATAAACAAATAAATGGGAAACAGCTTAATCTTCTGGAGCAGGGAGTAATTCTTCCTATTGGCCATTATTATTACTATTTATTTATTTTTTAAGTGTGTCCTTTTGGGGGGGGGGTTTCCCCTCCATTCATATCTCGCTGCCGCCTGAAAGGCAGGATTTGTGCAGCAAATTACATCTGAGGGTCTTGTAGACTCTACAGGAATCATAGAGTCATAAGAGTTGAAGAGCTAGAAGGGACCCCAAGGGTTATCTAGTCCAACCCCCTGCAACGCAGGAAATCTACACCCTGTGTGTGTACACGTGTTTATTTGTGTGCCTGCGTGGGTGCCCTCTTATGATCTGTGTCCAGCCTGGTATCTTGGAAACCCCCAAACTAGCCTCAACAGAACATGGCAATTTGGCTGCAAAACCTGCCCCAAACACCATGCACATGTTCTAGTCTGGTTGTCACAGGCACCGAACAGTCCATAACTGCACACTTCGCTGCACATCCCAGAGCGATTTTTGAACTGTTTCCAACCTTTTGAGTGGGTGCATATCTGCATGAAATCCATCCTTCCCATTATAGGCTGCAGTTTGGCTTAGTTTAAAGATAAAAAAAGATTCCTGTTGTTGCAATTGATAGCTTCCCCCTAAATCAGGGGTAGGCAAACTAAGGCCCGGGGGCCAGATCCAGCCCAATCGCCTTCTCAATCTGGCCTGCAAATGGTCTGGGAATCAACGTGTTTTTACATGAGTAGAATGTGTGCTTTTATTTAAAATGCATCTCTGGATTATTTGTGGGGCATAGGAATTTGTTCATTTTTTTCTTCTTCAAAATATAGTCTGGCCCACCGCATGGTCTGAGGGATGGTGGACTGGCCTCCTGCTGAAAAAGTTTGCTGATCCCTGCCCTAAATCTAACTTCAGCATGGGAGATAATCTGGAGTGAGTCTGCCACAAGAGCAGGAAGGATTAAGCCTCCTCACCCTGTTTGCTGCAGTCCTGATAAAAACTGCCTCCCCACAGTGCAGGTAGACCATAGCTCTTGTGGCTAGAAGCCACCTGGTGGATAAGAAAAGCTCAAGAGATCCAGCACTTAGCAGACACTCATGATGCACAGAGTTTCTTTAGAACCACAAAGACCATCTATGGGCCAATAAATCATGGCATCTGCCCCCTACGCTCAGCAGACAGTACCACACTTCTAAAAGATAAAGAAGCTATTGCACTGCACTGGAAAGAATATCTCCTGCTCTCCTGTAGCTGCGGATGGAAGACAATCTTACTCGGCTATGATCGATCATCAAAGACGACCAAGAAGAGTAGCCATTCATAGCCATATTCAGGGCCAGCCCTCGCATGAGGCAAGGGGAGGCAATGGCCTCAGATGGCAGAATACACAGGGGCAGCAGATCTAGTTGTTGACATTTATTCCTCCCCTTGTTCCTGAAGTAGTAGATCTTCACTCACTCCTGCGTCCCTGGCGGGGAGGGGGACATCCATTCCTCCTACATTTCGGGTGCCGAAATGTCTTGCTATGGCCGCATCCTCCATGAATTTCTCAAATCCCCTTTCGAAGCCATCCAGGTTGCATTAGTGCATTTAATCTGATGTGATTTTCTTCGCAAGCTACTCTGTGATATTTTCCAATGAAAAGGGACATATAAATACTGGGAAGGGGGCCACCACCAACAGACCCTCCAAGACAGTCCCGGATTAAAATAATAATAATAATAATAATAATAATAATAATAATAATAATAATAATATTAATAATAATAATAATAATAATAATAATAATAATAATAATAATAATTATTATTTATTATTTATACCCCGCCCATCTGGCTGGGCCTCCCCAGCCACTCTGGGCGGCTTCCATAGAAACCAAAAATACAGTAAAATATCACACGTTAAAAACTTCCCTGAACAGGGCTGCCTTAAGATATCTTCTGAGTGTCGCTTTGAAATCTGATGGGAGGGCGTTCCACAGGGCAGGCACCACTACCGAGAAGTCCCTCTGCCTGGTTCCCTGTAGCTTTGCTTCTCGCAATGAGGGAACCGCCAGAAGGCTCTCGGCGGTGGACCTCAGCGTCCGGGCAGAATGATGGGGGTGGAGATGCTCCTTCAGGTATACTGGGCTGAGGCCGTTTAGGGCTTTAAAAGTCAGCACCAACACTTTGAATTGTGCTCGGAAACGTACTGGGAGCCAATGTAGATCTTTCAAGACCGGTGTTATATGGTCTCAGCGGCCGCCCCCAGTCACCAGTCTAGCTGCCGCATTCTGGATTAGTTGTAGTTTCCGAGTCACCTTCAAAGGTAGCCCCACGTAGAGTGCATTGCAGTAGTCCAAGCGGGAGATAACCAGAGCATGCACCACTCCGGCGAGACAGTCCGCGGGCAGATAGGGTCTCAGCCTACGTACCAGATGGAGCTGGTAAACAGCTGCCCTGGACACAGATTTGACCTGTGCCTCTGGAAGCCATTCCAGTTTCTGATTTGATACCAGAATGTCCCGCTTTCCCTTAGGACAGTGGTGGCTAAACTTGGCCCTCCAGCTGTTTTTGGACTACAACTCCCATCATCCCTAGCTAACAGGACCAGTGGTCAGGGATGATAGGAATTGTAGTCCCAGAACAGCTGGAGGGCCTAGTTTGGCCACAACTTCCTTAAAGGTAAAGGGACCCCTGACCATTAGGTCCAGTCGTGACCAACTCTGGGGTTGCAGTGCTCATCTCACTCTATAGGCCGAGGGAGCCGGCGTACAGTTTCCGGGTCATGTGGCCAGCAGAACCAAGCCGCTTCTGGCGAACCAGAGCAGCGCACGGAAACGCCGTTTACCTTATCACCGGAGCAGTACCTATTTCACCCCATCATTGGGATTCAAACTGCCAACCTTCTGGTTGGCAAGTCCTAGGCTCTGTGGTTTAACCCACAGCGCTACCTGCGTCCCTACAACTTCCTTGGGACACACTTATTACCATAGGAGAAGTGTATGGAGTTATGTGACCCCCTGAGGCAAGGGGATAAGTAACTCTACAACCTTTAGAAGACATCTGAATGCTGCACTGTGTAGGGAAGTTTTTTTTTAAAAAAAGGTTAATGTTTTATTATGTTTTTCTATATATTGTAGGCTGGCCAGAGTGGCTGGGGCAATCCAGTCAGATGGATGGGGTATTATTATTATTATTATTATTATTATTATTATTATCCCTATTTTCATCAGAGAACAACCAACAAGGACCGCAGGAGAGACCAGAGATCACTGGACCAGCATCCTGTTGCCACAGCAACAAACCGGAGATGCCTACAGGAAGCAGAACCATGTCTGTCACAGCAGCCGAGTTCTGAGCACAGCACCACTCCAAGAAGGCCTTCCCAAAATTCCCGGGAACATCACTAAAACTGCCCTTTTATTATTATTATTATTTTACAAACGCCCTGGGAACGGGAGGCAGAAAGTGGCGTAATCCCGGGGAGCGACCGCGCACTTTCCGTTAACTGCAAAGAAAACAAATCGCCCCGAGAAATTTGTGCCAGACTCTGCAAAAACAACAAAAATAAAACTTTATAATACTTTCTAACATGTTGTATAAAAGTTACGGGCTGGCGTAACCAAAACCATACGGCGACTGCACAGTATCTCTTTCCAAAAGGCATGCGGGGAGGGTCGGGGGGGGCGCGAGGAACCGGCAAAGGGTTTTATCTGTTCAACATTGCCTCCCCTGCACCCACCCAGAAAAAAAGATTTGCTAAGGTTCAGAGAACTAAAAGCCCATTTCTCCTCCCTCGCTTCCTCCCTTCCTCGCATTTGGTCGCTGGACCATGTCACGATGGCAGGGGGGCTGGCGTGAAATCCCCTCCCTGGTTTATGTCGAGCTTGCCTTGTACATTGTCGAAATTGCACATCACTCCCCACCCTTCTCTTTCTTTGTCAGTAGGGTTTTGATCACAGCTTGTGCTGCGGCCTCATCCGTGAGGCCCTGAAGTTTCGGAGCAAGCAGATGAATGAAGCTCCAAGCCCTCCCATGTTAAAAGGTGCTGCGTATAATTCAGACCCACGTCCCCCGAAGACCAAAGTGCAACTATAACTCCATCTGTACGAGAGAGAGAGAGATTTGGTCTCGCCCCGAGGCCACATATATCATATATCATATCCATGCAATGCTGACAAAGCCAAACGCCACCAATGTCCTTCTGCTGCTTTGTTTACCACTGGCGACGATGTAACCTTAGGTAAAGGTAAAGGGACCCCTGACCATTAGGTCCAGTCGTGACCGACTCTGGGGTTGTGGGGCTCATCTCGCTTTATTGGCTGAGGGAGCTGGTGTACAGCTTCCGGGTCATGTGGTCAGCAGGACTAAGCCGCTTCTGGCGAACCAGAGCAGTGCACAGAAACGCCGTTTACCTTCCCGCCGGAGCGGTACCTATTTATCTACTTGCACTAGCGTGCTTTCGAACTGCTTGGTTGGCAGGAGCTGGAACCGAGCAATGGGAGCTCACCCCGTCGCGGGGATTCAAACTGCCGACCTTCTGATTGGCAAGTCCTAGGCTCTGTGGTTGAACCCATAGCGCCACCCGTGTCCCAGCGATGTAACATTACCCATGGTCTGTTCTTCCACTTACAGACGTACCTATCTGCACTGGTCAGTATGCAGGGTTCCTAATCTCCCACTGCCTAAACAAGGTTTTCTGGAGTCCTGGAAACTCACAGCGGCCCCACCCCACTCCAAAATTCTCTTTGCATCTCAAATAAAATGGAGTCCTGCAGTTAACTGCTGGGCTAGTTCAGGTCAGCCTATGGAATTAAGCCTCAGATGCCTGTCATATGGCCCCATTTCCCCCTAGATTAGCCACATGTGCTATAGACAAAGAATCATTTTCTATCTCAGGTGTCAGGAATGAGCCAGCAATAAATCACCCAGAGTAAGTGAAACGAACTCTTTATTGGAAGAAATAGGGAGTCTGCTCAGGGGTGCCAGGCCTAATCTTCTTTGGTAGGTCTTGACCCTATGAGGCAGTTGTGGAGGTTGAAGGTCCCAGAATTCCCACAGCAGCCTAAGTCTCCTCCTCCCCCAGGTCCTTCCCAAGCAATCTGAGACTGCGCCCGTGTCTTCCTCTGCTCCTCATGTTTCACACCTCTCCTGGTCCTATAGGGACCAGGGAGCAGGGAAGCTTGTCGCAGCAGGAGGGGGAGACACCTTGGCTTCTTCACCAGCCTGATTAATCTCTGCCATTTGGCCTCCTCCTCCCACCCTGCTGCCTCTCTGCCGTGGACTTTCCCTTCTCACTAAACCCTGTTACCCCTTCAGGTTCCGACACCACCTCCTCTTCCCAGGTTCCTCCCCCTTCTCCCTCTGACCACTCATTGTTGTCCCACCACCAACTCCCAGGCTCTGAGCCTTCTTCCTTCGGGGGTTTTCCCGCTGGTTCATCCCACCACTGTTCTGTGTCCAGTCGGTCCATGACATTGGGGTGGGGAATGACCTGTCCATGGGCCAACTTTGGCCTGATAGGCTGTTTCAGGCAAACAGCACCAGTGTTTGCCATTCAGAAGCCTATGGAGACCTGGCAGGAAGGACAATGAATGGCAATACTAGCTGGGTAAGGCTGGACGCGGGTGGCACTGTGGTCTAAACTACAGAGCCTAGGGCTTGCCGATTAGAAGGTCGGCGGTTCGAATCCCATCATCCCTGATGTTTGGCCATGCTGCCTGGGACCAATGGGGGTTGGGAGTCTATAAGCCCTATTCATGGGATGCGGGTGGCGCTGTGGGTTAAATCACAGAGCCTGGGACTTGCCGATCAGAAGGTCGGCAGTTTGAATCCCCACGACGGGGTGAGCTCCCGTTGCTCTGTCCCAGCTCCTGCCCACCTAGCAGTTCAAAAGCATGTCAAAGTACAAGTAAATAAATAGGTACCACTCCGGCGGGAAGGTAAACGGCATCTCCGTGCGCTGCTCTGGTTCGCCAGAATCAGCTTAGTCATGTTGGCCACATGAACCGGAAGCTGTACGCCGGCTCCCTTAGCCAATAAGGCGAGATGAGCGCCATAACCCCAGAGTCATTCGCGACTGGACCTAACAGTCAGGGGTCCCTTTACCTTTAAGGCTGGAAAAGAGGCCCTTCCGTGCTCCTGGAATCCTTAGCTAATTCCCAGCCTGGCTGACTGCTGCTGCCAACTTGGCCTAATGGATCCACTGGTCTCACGCAATGAAAATTAGGAGGGTATAGACAATTTCTTGCCGCCTTTCAGATTCAAAGGCCCTTGGTCAGAATCAACATTATATTGCATCTGCAAGCAGCAGTCAATGAAGCAGAGCAAGGGGGAGGGAAAATGGCTACCAGGCATCCTTGCAGCGGATGCAGGGACAAAGCGCAGCTACATTTTTCACAGCAGGGACAATGATGCCATCTCCTGGAAGGGTATAGGCCAATCTTCTGCAGGAGCAATAAATGAGCCTTTTTTCCTCCCCGGAGGAAAATCCACCAAACAAGCTAAGCAGAGGAAGAGGGAGGTTTCATTAGTATGAATGGCTAAGGGCTGAACTCCTTGTTTTCAGATGCTCAGGTCCTTTTATTTTGGGCAGCCAAAATGTCACTAAGCATGAGCAAGCTTTAGGGTCCAACAGAACTCTTCATTGGGAGAGGAAGTGTAGGACAGTGGCGGGGGAATATGCTTTGTTTGCAGAAAGTCTCAGGTTCAATCCCTAGCATTGCTAGGCAGGGCAGGGAGTTTCCCCTGCCTAAAACCCCGGGAAGCTGCTGCCAGTCGGTGTAGACAATACTAAGTTAGATGGACAATGAGTCCAATAGCTTTTCCCATGCTTCGCATCAGGCTGGATTCTAAGTTGTGGGGAGCAAAGAAACTGGCTTAGTATTGAAGCTATAATGTCCACACTGGTCATTTTTCCTGTATAGAACAAGGTTTATCAGACTTGGGTCACCCACTGTTTTTGGACTACAATTCCCATCATCTCTGACCACTGGTACTGCTAATGGGAGTTGTAGTCCAACAAGAGCTGGAGAGCTAAGTTTGGGAAACCTTGGTATAGAAAGGGCATAGCCATGAACAACATGCACCTCAGAATTTACAACTACTCCCTCCTCATCCTGTGAAGTTTTGGGCCAATTCTGGTATTCCCCTCCTTCTCCTCTTTCATTCCTTCCCCCCTCCCCTCCTTCTCTTCCTCTCTTGTCTCCCTCCCACTTCCAAGGACGCACCCCCCCCAGCGGAACAAATAACCTGCTGACAACGGCATGCCAACCCTTTGACACCTGGTTCCAAGAAGCCTTCAGAGGATGTGTAAAAATATCTGAGGCTGAAAGGCGTGAGAGAGAGAGAGAGAGAGAGAGAGAGAGAGAGAGAGAGAAACACACCTGGAAATGGTAAATGAAAGCAGTTGCTAAGATGCACTTTGCTGAAAGGGACTCAGCTTAGGGGTAAACAAGATGCATTCTTTCCGTGTAGAAATGCGTAAAGTTACAAGCAGTGCAGAGAGAAATCATTTGCTTCTCAAAATACCACTCACGATGTTTGGCATCTTCATCAAGCACGGAGGACCTTTTCTCCAGCCTGAGAGCCACATTCCAGCTGCGATAGCTCAGTCAATAGTGCATATGAAATGGGCGTAAAGGTAAAGGGACCCCTGACCATTAGGTCCAGTCGCAGACGACTCTGGGGTTGCGGCGCTCATCTTGCTTTATTGGCCAAGGGAGCCGGCATACAGCTTCCGGGTCATGGGGCCAGCATGACTAAGCCGCTTCTGGTGAACCAGAGCAGCACACACCATTTACCTTCTTGCCAGAGTGGTACCTATTTATCTACTTGCACTTTGATGTGCTTTCGAACTGCTAGGTTGGCAGGAGCAGGGACTGAGCAACGGGAGCTCACCCTGTTGCGGGGATTCGAACCGCCGACCTTCTGATTGGCAAGCCCTAGGCTCTGTGGTTTAACCCACAGCGCCACCCGCATCCCATGAAATGGGCTTATAGACTCCCAACTCCTATTGGTCCCAGGCAGCATGGCCAAACATCAGGGATGATGGGATTTAGAGTACAACAGCACCTGATGCGCTGTTTATAGCTCAGGCCACTGTGCTAGCATACAAATTTTTGCCAATAGGTTACAGAGGCAGAAAGAGGCTGGCATCGGAAAATCTGACCATGTACCATTGTTGTTGAACTTTCTATTCTGATATTTTATTCTAGTTTTAAAATAATGTTTTATATTGCCCACCTGGTTGTTGTTGTTGTTTTTTTTTAAAATAAGGAGAAGGGATATAGATTTGCACGGACAAATGTTTGTTCATCACAACTCACAGTTCACTTTTAGCATTCGTTGTCGCATAGACAGCTTTAAAACCTTGGCTGGCGATGTCATGCGCATCTGACTGCCCACTGTGAGAATGGGATGCTGGGCTAGGACTGATGTACACCTTAAATGGGGATTGTTGGAGGTGCATATGCTTAGCACATGAAAAACTGTGCATGGGATTATACAGCATACCCATGTAGGAAACGAGTCCTGTACATGAAAGAGTCGTAAACATGTCTCTGTGTTGCGTGGTCCCCGCTCGCCTTTCCCACACAGCAAATCTGAGCGTTACCCAGCTCACTTGTATGGATCTATGTCTGAAAGAGCGTGCAAAAGCTATGGGGGAAATATATTGCTCTGCTTGCACAAGTAGGCGCAGAGGTGCTGTGATCTAAACCAATGGGCCTCTTCGGCTTGCTGATCAGAATGTCGGCGTTTTGGATCCCTGCAACAGAGTGAGCTCCCATTGCTCTGTCCCAGCTCCTGCCAACCTAACAGTTCGAAAGCATGCCAGTGCAAGTAGATAAATAGGTACCACTGTGGCAGGAAGGTAAACAGTGTTTCCATGCACTCTGGCACTCGTCACGGTCCTCCATGCGCCAGTAGCGGTTTAGTTATGCTGGCCACATGAGCTGGAAAGCTGGTTGTGGACAAACCGGCTCCCTTGGCCTGAAAGCGAGATGAGTGCCGCAAACCCATAGTTCCCTTTGACAGGACTTAACCAACCATTGGGTCTTTTACCATTTACTTTTACAAGTAGGCGCATAGTTTAACCAAAGAAATAAAGTTAGTTAAAGCCGTTTCTTCCACACTATTTCAAACTGAATGAAATCCCCAAAGTGTGAAGGAAAAGAGCAAGGTGAGATTCTAAAATACGCACAAAGGTAAGATGAGCCATGTTTGGTGTTTTCTTTTTCTTTTCTTTTTTAAAAGGTATTCTAGCAAAAAAAAATCACACCTGGGAACTGAGAACCCCTTACTTGTTGAAATGTGTTGAATGGATTGCAGAAATGTGTGGTGGGGGGTGGCGGCGGAGGGCTGCCTAAGTCTGAGGGGCAGCAGCTGGCCTCCTTTACAATTTAAACACAGGCAGAGTTAGAAACACACACACTAACTTTGCCAAAGTTTCAGAGCTGTGGAGCTCCATGCTGCGTTCGGGGAGAGGGTGAGAAAAGCAATTTGTATCCCTCTAGAGCTGCTATTTACAAAAAGAGGGAAGTGTATGATTTGAAAAGCATTATCTGTGATCCTGGGGTTTTTCCTCCCCGTGTCCCCCAGGTGGGAGGGTCTAGGGCAGGGGTGACGCGGGGGCTCAATCCAGCCTCTGGGCAAATTTTTCAAGTCCTCCGAGACCCCACTGGTTTTGGTTTTGGCAGCGGCAGCAGAAAGAAAACAAATTTAGAGTGGGCAGGATGCTAGACCCCATAACCCGATGAGATGCAGCCCCAAACATCAGGGACCAGAGTTACTAGGAAAAGCTAACATAGTAAATTAATTACAGTGGTACCTCGGGTTACAAACACTTCAGGTTGCAAATGCTTCAGGTTACAGACTCCGCTAACCCAGAAGTAGTACCTCAGGTTAAGAACTTTACCTCAGGATGAGAACAGAAATCGCGTCGCGGCAGTGGGAGGCCCCATTAGCTGAAGTGGTACCTCAGCTTAAGAACAGTTTCAGATTAAGAACGGAACTCCAGAACAGATTAAGTTCGTAACCAGAGGTACCACTGTACAGTGATGAGATTCAGACTAGTTGCCACACTATACCAGAAGCAAGCAATTTCACATCTATGCTTCCAGGGATACGTGTTCAAAGCAGGCTTCGGACTAGGACTAGATTTTTTCTCTGCAGGTAGGAAAGCAAAAAACGACGCCCCCTTTGCACAGATTGTTGTGAGTACGTGCAGGGCTGTCTTAAGCATCTTTGGCGCTGTGGTGCAAAGCTCCCTCCGGTGCGCCCCCCCCCCCAGTTCCCAGAGTTTTTTAGGGAGGATGGTGATGCTGGTGGAGCTGGAGGAGGCAGGCAGCGGCTGGAGGGCAGTTCCTCTGGCGGGGAAGAGGTGGAGGCTGGATGTGGCGCCTCCCGGCTCAGCTGGCCACTTTGTGCTGCGGTGGCCACGGCAGACGGAGGCTCCGGGCCCGGCGCTGCTTCGGCATGGCATGAGCGGAGGCGGGCGAGGGCAGCGAGCTGATGCCGGGAGGCGTCGTGTCCAGCCTCCGCCTTTTCCCTGGCGCCCTCCAGAACTTGGCGCTCTGCGCCACTAGCCTCTATGGGTAAGACGCCCCTGAGTACTTGCAATGGACTCTCACTTTTGCATAGCTTGTGAAGAAACCTGTCAAAATGTCTCAAGAGCTCCAACCAGGCCACGGGAGGGAGAGGAGGCAGATACATAAAGCAGATAAACTGAATTGCATTGCAGGGGGCTGGACTGGACTAGTGTTCGAAATTCGCCAGGCGCATTTTGCACCTGGGTTTTGGCCACTTGCGACCAAGTGAAGATGCCCGGGCGCCAGGATGGCGCCTGAAGTCTCCACCATGTAGACATGCATGCTTGGGAAACCCTTGAATCTTGCCTGTTTTCGCACACTAGCAACACACCCTGTAGAATTCTGTTATACCGTGGTACCTTGGTTTTCGAACGTCTCCATTGACGAATGTTTCAGTTTTCGAACACTGAAAACCTGGAAGTAAATGCTTTGGTTTTCGAACATGCCTCAGAAGTCGGACATGCCACACAGCTTCCGTACTGAGTTTTTTGTACTGAGTTTTTTTGTACTGAGTTTTCCGTATTGAGGCTTCCATGTTGAGTTTTCAGTTTTTGAACGTTTCGGAACTCGAACGCTCTTCCGGAACGGATTATGTTCAAAAACCGAGGTGCCGCGGTATTTTATCTGCCCAACTGGAATGAATTTTAGGAACCCAAATGTCGTATTGAAAAATACGACTTTCGAGCTGTCTGGTCCAGAAATGGCAGCTAGGCGTTCTGTTTTGGCAACTGTAACCCTGGTTTAAGGAGCCATTTGGCACCTAGATTATATATCTGGACTAGATGACCCTTGGGGTTCCTTTGTCCCTACAATCCTATGATTCTGTGAAGGGTAGTAATGCAAGAGATTGAAAAGACATGATGTATTATTGGTAAGAGAACATTAAACCGTACTTTATCTGACTATTATCAGGGAGGGGCAGTATGGTGTAGTGGTTGGAATGTTGTACTAGCAACCAGGAGACCAGCATTCAAATTCTTACTCAGCCTTGAAGCTCGTGGGGTGATCATGGACCAGGCAGTAACCTGCTTAAATTTAACCTAACCTACCTACTTTACCATACATCACTTTACCATATACATCACTACTGGTTTTCCCAGTAGTGATGTATGGAAGTGAGAGCTGGACCATAAAGAAGGCTGATTGCCAAAGAATTGATGCTTTTGAATTCTGGTGCTGGAGGAGACTCTTGAGAGTCCCATGGACTGCAAGAAAATCAAACCGATCCATTCTGAAGGAAATCAGCCCTGGGTGCTCACTGGAAGGACAGATCATGAAGCTGAGGCTCCAATACTTTGACCACCTCATGAGAAGAGAAGACTCCCTGGAAAAGACCCTGATGTTGGGAAAGATGGAGGGCACAAGGAGAAGGGGACAACAGAGGACAAGATGGTTGGACAGCGTTCTCGAAGCTACAAACATGAGTTTGACCAAACTGCAGGAGGCAGTGGAAGACAGGAGTGCCTGGCATGCTCTGGTCCAGGGGGTCATGAAGAGTCGGACACGACTAAACGACTAAACAACAACCTACTTTACAGGGTTGTTGAGAAGATAAAATGTGGAAAGAGAGAAGTATGCATGCCACCTTGAGATCCTTGCAGGAAAGGGGCGAGATATAAATGTAATTAATTACAAATAAATAAAACACAAGCTGTGTTACTTATCAGCCTGAAAAGGAATATTTTAGTACAAATAAGGAAACAGTCAACATGTGGCAACCCCAGTTAAAGCCCTTTGCAGTCCGATTCTATCCGGCATTTCTCCCCCACTCTTAAATTCACCCCTACCTGGTGAAAATGAAATCCAATCGTGGTAAATGCTAACTTCGAAGTATTCCTGCCTTCCCTGTGCTTATCTCTGAATTTCACCACATGAGGAGATGGGGGAAACAACTCTGGGAAAGTTATAGAGAACTGTATTCTCCTGTTGACAGCCACCCATATAAGCAAGGCTTTTTTCTACAGCTGGAACTCACTGGAACTCAGTCGTGGCACCTCTCAGGTGGGCACAACTGCCCTTGGAAGAGAACAAGTGAGGCATTCAAGGTGAGTTGTGGCACATCTTTCGCTAGAAAAATAGTAAGGGACGTAACATCCTGCGTACTTGCTTATGACGGAAAGCACCTGCCCTCTTTCAAGGGCTTAATTTACAAACTGTTCATTTTCGCTACGACTAGTCATCATCCGTCAGGAGCAGGTCACACCCACACTGATTGGATCCTATATTTATTTAAACAGGCTCTTGTATTCATTAAGTAAGGTCTCACATTCATTTGTGCTTTGCATAATAGCATGACACATTCCTTTCTCTCTCCCTAACGCATTGCTTTTGGGCTTCACTTTGGAAGATATAAGCACTTCTTTCTATATTCACGGGATTTGCTTAGCTTGTCGCTTTATTTATTTATTTAGCTGTCTCCATCTGGTGAAGCGAAGCTTTAGGCCACAAATATTTATGCCACACTGTAGTACAAAGTGTGCTGGTCCCGGGGTGTGTGTGTGTGTGTTACCGTGCGGCGTGGTCTGAGTCCGGCTCTAGGCCGAGGGTATGGAGACTGTCCGTCAAGGGCGAAGCGGGGTCCAAAGCAAGGAGCCAGGTGTGGTCAGGAACTCTGGAAGAGCAGGACAGGGTCTGGCAGGAACAGGTTACCAACGATGTTGCTCCTGCAACCTGGGACTGGGCTGACTGGCCTTTATCTCCTCTGAGGCCTAGGGCAGCCCTGGTCCACAGGTGACTCGCCTCTCCTGGCCTTGAGGCGAGCACTCCTCCTGCGGGAACTTAGTTCCCTCCGCCTCTCTGCCCTGAGCCTCTGCAGCTCCGGAGAGGCTGGAGAGTTACTGGATCCAGAGGCAGCCTCACCTTCCCCTGACAGGGCTGGGAGAGGAGCACCTGCAGGCAATGGATCCTCCATCACCTCCAGAGCCAGAGTGGATTCAGCTGGTGTCTGCTCCTGAGGATCCGGCACAGGTGAGGGCCCTTCAGGTTCAAGCCCCTGCCCCAGCTCAGCCGGCCCTGGAGGCGGGGACTCCTGTGCAGGCTGGGATTCCTCAGGTTCAGCCTCTGAATCGGATTCCCGGGCCATCACACCAAGGGACGATGCATTGCTCGAGATGTTTTGCAGGCGAGTCAAAAGGACAAGGGGATGTCTTGCACAGGAGAGTCAAAAGGTTTGTCCTAGGAATGTGGCAATGGGGCTCATCCATGGATCTCCTTCTGATCGACTAAAAGGTTCACAAAGGGGTGAAAAGAACGTATGTAAACTGAGCTGGAAAGTGAGTTGAAAGAGGAAAAGTTGCAAAGTTGTGCAGCCAGAATTGTTAAGAGCAAGGAGTTGAAAAACAAGAAGAGAGAAGGTTTTAAACACTTTAAGAGAGCTGGAACGCTGGGAAGTGTTAGAGCTCAGCTCACAGTAGGGTAGTGTGGCAGAAAAGAGGAAAATGAAAAGCAAAAAGAACCCAGAAGCTGAATCAAGGGATGCAAATTGATATTGCCTTGGTTAGGGAAACAGTTCTGAATAGGTTTAGCTGGATGCTTTCATCTCTACTTATTTTTATTTGCTTTTATGGGTACTAAACTGCAAAATTAGGTGCTCCCCCTTTCAGTTATTCTCAAAAACCATTTGATTTGATGCCTGAATAAAAATGCAAGAAGCTTTAAAAAAAGAAAGAAATAGGAACTGGGGCTTTGATATCCACCCTATCCATGCCTAAGTGCTATAACAATCAAGCCAATCGAGGAAGGAGGTAGGTCCAGTGAAAGTACCAAAAGTTGTTTTATTATTATATTTTGTGTTTTTTACATTGTGATTTTATGTTGTGAACTGCCCTGAGATCTATGGGTCTTCTTCTTTGGCGATCACTCGTAGCTGAGTAAGATTGTCTTCCATAAACACGGTTTTAACAGTGAGTCCGTAAGTGACTGTGGAGGCCAATTCTGGATCCATACGTCCTTCTGCAGTGGGGACATAAGTTTACGGGTGGGAGTTCATCACGGTGAGGGTTTGCCAAGCGTGCCTTCCTCTTAGCACATTTCTCCCTTGCGTCCTGAGTTCGAGTGTCTTCAAAGCCCATGACACCTTTGATAAAAGCTGTTCTTCAATTGGAGCGCTCGCACTCTTTCCCAGTTGTCATTGTTTATACTACCTTTTCTTTAGATTTGCCTTGAGAGTCTTTAGACCTCTTTTGTTGACCACCAGCATTACACAGTATAGGGTGGTATAATAATAATAATAATAATAATAATAATAATAATAATAATGTGGTACCTCGGTTTACATATGCTTCAGGTTACAGACTCCGCTAACCCAGAAATAGTGCTTCAGGTTAAGAACTTTGCTTCAGGATGAGAACAGAAATCGTGCTCCGGCGGCGCGGCGGCAGCAGGAGGCCCCATTAGCTAAAGTGGTGCTTCAGGTTAAGAACAGTTTCAGGTTAAGTACGGACCTCCGGAATGAATTAAGTACTTAACCTGAGGTACCACTGTAATAGTAGTAATAATAATAATAATAATAATAATAATAATAATAATAATACCGCCAGCGGCTCATCTGCTCTAGCATCACAGTGGCCAACCAGCAGATAGGATTTGAAGACAAGACCACTGAGATTCAGAAGCCCCCAATGTGTTCCAAAAATAAAACCCCTGTGTTGCAATACAGAATAATCTGCTCACGTACAGCCACAACACGTGGCTAATACCTATGATAAATGTATTATTATTATGAGCAGTTAGAATATAACCCAAAATTTACAAATCAAATTTGCAGATGACACCAAACTGGGAGGGGTGGCTAACACCCCAGAGGACAGGATCACACTTCCAAACGACCTTGACAGATTAGAGAACTGGGCCAAAACAAACAAACAAGATGAATTTTAACAGGGAGAAATTTAAAGTATTGCACTTGGGCAAAAAAAATGAGAGGCACAAATACAAGATGGGTGACACCTGGCTTGAGAGCAGTACATGTGAAAAGGATCTAGGAGTCTTGGTTGACCACAAACTTGACATGAGCCAACAGTGTGACACGGCAGCTAAAACAGCCAATGCAATTCTGGGCTGCATCAATAGGAGTATAGCATCTAGATCAAGGGAAGTAATAGTACCACTGTATTCTGCTCTGGTCAAAGCTCACCTGGAGTACTGTGTCCAGTTCTGGGCACCACAGTTCAAGAAGGACACTGACAAACTGGAACGTGTCCAGAGGAGGGCAACCAAAATGGTCAAAGGCCTGGAAACGATGCCTTATGAGGAACGGCTAAGGGAGCTGGGCATGTTTAGCATGGAGAAGAGGAGGTTAAGGGTTGATATGATAGCCATGTACAAATATATAAAAGGATGTCACATAGAGGAGGGAGAAAGGTTGTTTTCTGCTGCTCCAGAGAAGCGGACACAGAGCAATGGATCCAAACTACAAGAAAGAAGATTCCACCTAAACATTAGGAAGAACTTCCTGACAGTAAGAGCTGTTCAACAGTGGAATTTGCTGCCAAGGAGTGTGGTGGAGTCTCCTTCTTTGGAGGTCTTTAAGCAGAGGCTTGACAACCATATGTCAGGAGTGCTCTGATGGTGTTTCCTGCTTTGCAGGGGGTTGGACTCGATGGCCCTTGTGGTCTCTTCCAACTCTATCATTCTATGATTCATAAACATCATTATATAATGTGTGTGGAGAATTACAGCGCCTGCTGTGGCTGTAGAGACTGAATACAGGAGAGACATGTTTTGTTGCTGCTGGGGCAGATGAAGGCGTCTGGTTGGGCTGCTGCAGATGCACCAGGGCATTTCTTCTGTCTGCGCGATGCAGGAATCACGGAACTTGAAACTACGCACAATTTACTTGAAAATATGTTATTTGGGAATAACATCAAGGTTGCAGGTTCGATCCCAGTCTGGGATGGTTTGTAGGGGGTTGGACTAGATGATTCTAAGGGTCACTACCACCTCTACAATTCTATGATTCTATAATCATATGATTCAACAGCATCTAAAAAAGCAGAGATTTCACCTTGCCAACAAAGGTCCGTATAGTTAAAGCTATAGTTTTCCTAGCAGTGATGTATGGAAGTGAGAGCTGGACCATAAAGAAGGCTGATCGCCAAATAATTGATGCTTTTGAATTATGGTGCTGGAGGAGACTCTTGAGAGTCCCGTGGACTGCAAAAAGATCAAACCGATCCGTTCTGAAGGAAATCAGCCCTGAGTGCTCACTGGAAGGACAGATCCTGAAGCTGAGGCTCCAATACTTTGGCCACCTCATGAGAAGAGAAGACTCCCTGGAAAAGACCCTGATGTTGGGAAAGATGAAGGGCACAAGGAGGAGGGGACGACAGAGGGCGAGACGGTTGGACAGTGTTCTTGAAGCTACCAACCTGAGTTTGACCAAACCGTGGGAGGCAGTGGAAGACAGGAGTGCCTGGCGTGCTCTGGTCCATGGGGTCACGAAGAGTCGGACACGACTAAATGACTAAACAACAACGATTCAACAGAACTTTATGTTCCTTTTATGACATGCACCAACACAGAGCAGCGCCCTTTCATTAAGAACTTTGTGGCAACTGAAGTAAACGCTAAAAAATAGTCAAAGGTTTCTGCTTTGCAATCACAGCAAGGAAGCAAAAATGTATTTTCTTAAGTTTAATTCGACCCCATCGCCTTTTGGGTGGGTGGTGGGGGAGAGGATAAACACTGAAGTAGGCAGGCGAGTGCAGAAGTCATCATCATAAAAGTAGCAAACGCAAGACAGACTCTCTCCACCTGGAGTCCACGAAGCAGCAAGAAGCAGCAGACCAGAACAAACCAACAGGGTATCTAATCTGCCATCATTCCTCAAACTGTAACCAACTGTGGGTGCATCTTTTTTTAAAAAAACCCTCCATAAAGGCCTTAATTATGCAGCTCCATAACCCGGGGAGAGATTTTTCCCAGGCACCACCTGGTGACGGGTCGACTTGCTGAGGCTTAATGACTGACAGCGTTGCTCACTGTTAACCCAGCCCCGTAATTCCCAAAGGGTGCACTTCCAAGCCTGGGAGAAAAAGGTTGACGTGCCTGGAGAAATAAAACAATTAAGAGCCCCTGCAAACCCAGCAAAGTATCCCTCTCCTTCCCCAGAAAACATAGCCCTGATTCTCCAGAATTCACAGCTCTGACATTTCCTTCTTCTAAGCAGCCGCTGGCGGGGACCAGCAATTCTGCTTTTTGCATCAGCTGGGACTGAATAATTCAAACACTCCCTGAGCCAGTGACATGGCAGAATTACCTGTCGGCTAATTGTTCCTTATTTTTTATTTATTAATTAACGCACACATATATATCCCTGCCTTTCAGTCCAAAAGGATCATCGAGACAGCTAAAAACTGGCTCAGACATCTTGCCCATGAGAGCAATGGGTGTTGATGACTACAGTGGTACCTTGGTTCTCAAACGCCTTGGTTCTCAAATGCCTTGGTTCCCAAACATCGAAAACCTGGAAGTAAGTGTTCCGGTTTTCAAACGTTTTTCAGAAGCCGAACATTCTGCACCAATCAGAAGCCACGCCTTGGTTTTCAAACATTTAAGAAGTCAAACGGACTTCTGGAATGGATTAAGTTTGAGAACCAAAGTACCACTGTATTTGGCGCTTTTGGTTTTGCTATTTATTTTGCATTTTTGTTTTTGAGGCTTTTTCGGCTCATTTGTTTTTGTGACTGTGTGGAACCAGTTCAGCTGATTGACTGATTGTGTTACTGTGGAAATGAATAAAAGCCCCCCATTCAAACAATGACCATCATCAGAGCAAGTAAATATATATATATATATATATATATATATATATATATATATATATATATATATATATAAATCTACGAAAGCATATATATATATATATATATATATATATATATATAAATTTCCATCATCTACAATACTGTCTTATTTATTTTATAGTACAGTACATTACTGCTTTCATTTTGTGGATCAATGGTCTCGTTAGAGAGTAAAATTCATGTCAAATTGCTGTTTTAGGGGTTGTTTTTAAAAGTCTGGAACGGATTAATCCACTTTGCATTACTTTCTATGGGAAAGGGCGCCTTTGTTTTTGGAATGCTTTGGTTTTGGAATGGACTTCCAGAACGGACTAAGTTTGAGAATCAAGGTACCACTGTATGGACCTTCTGTGTGTGCACATGCAACCCGCTTTGCACAATTCAGCAAACAAACCAGGAAATCTTCCATTAACTATGCTTCCGCATTCAGGGTTTACAATGGGATAGTGACACTTTGCCTACTCCCCCTTTTTAAAATGGATAGCCCCATTAGTTTTTTCTCTCCTGCACCTCTTCCATTGTTTTTGAGACTGGGAAGACTTTGACTGTGTTGGTGGAAAGGTTGGGTGGTCTGAGATGCTTTAGTTGAGATTCCTGCATTGCAGGGGGTTGGACTAGATCAGGCTTCGCCAACCTTTGACCCTCCAGATGTTTTGGACTACAATTCCCATCATCCCTGACCATTGGTCCTGTTAGCTAGGCATCATGGGAGTTGTAGGCCAAAACATCTGGAGGGCCGAGGTTGAGGAGGCCTGATCTAGGTGAGCCCTGGGGATCTTTCCAACTCTACAATTCTATGATTCTAAGAATGGAATAGCAGCACAATCTCCAAAGGTCTAAGCAGGGCTTTTTAGTTTCCCATCTTGCCCAAGCCACAAAACATAAAGTTATTTCTTGCCCTTCACCATAAGGTGGCCAGGCGCATTGCAATAACAGAATATGTATTTACAAGAATAGCTTACCATTATAAATACAAGGGAACAGCTACAGTTAACAGCTTCAGAAAAGGCAAAAAATTAACCTAGTAATAGTAGTAGTAGTAGTAGTAGTAGTAATAATAATAATAATAATAATAATAATTTATTTATATCCCACCCATCTGGCTGGGTTTCCCCAGCCACTCTGGGTAGCTTCTAACAAAATATTAAAACTACATTAGAATGTTACACATTAAAAACTTCCCAAACAGAGTTGCCTTCAGATGTCTTCTAAAAGTCAGGTAGTTGTCTATTTCCTTGACGTCTGATAGGAGGGCGTTCCACAAGGCAGGCTCCACTACCGAGAAGGTACTCCGTCTGGTTCCCTGCAACCTCAGTTCTTGCAATAAGGGAACCACCAGAAGGCCCTCTGCGCTGGACCTCAGTGTCTGGGCTGAACGATGGGGGTGGAAACGCTCCTTCAGGTATACCGAGCCAAGGCCGTTTAGCTAGTGTCTGGACTTGTTTGGACGCTGTTAGGCACCTCAGATATTTCCTGATGCCATGGGAAAGAGCTTTGTGGGTGGCCACAGCAGAAAGCTTCATTTTAGACAGAGTTAAACAATGTCAAAATTTCTCATATAGATATGGAACATTGCAAGCTAAGCACCCCACATGTGTGTTGGTGACACTATGGACGCTAGCCAATAGCCTCCAGCACAGTTACCACACTATCAGTGGTTGTTTACCCTACAGGGAAGGACATGGCTTTCCCTAATCATACCAGAAAATGCAATGGCACTGCACCATCCCTGGAACCTAGAAAAAATGAAGCATCTGAAACAGGTTCTGAAAGTAGGAATGCAGGTGGGGGCTGGTTGAGGTTGGTGGGGCAGCACCACATCATCATCAACAACAACAACAACAACAATAATTTATTTATACCCTGCCCATCTGGCTGGGCTTCCCCAGCCAGTCTGGGCTGCTTCCAACAAAAAAATATTAAAATACCGTAATACACCAAACTTTAAAAGTTTCCCTAAACACCAGTCTCCACTGCTCATATAGGGAAAGGTATATTTTCTCATTTCCCAGTAGTGATGTATGGAAGTGAGAGCTGGACCATAAAGAAGGTTGATCGCTGGAGAATTGATGCTTTTGAATTCTGGTGCTGGAGGAGACTCTTGAGAGTCCCATGGACTGCAAGAAGATCAAACCTCTCCATTCTGAAGGAAATCAGCCCTGAGTGCTCACTGGAAGGACAGATCCTGAAGCTGAGGCTCCAATACTTTGGCCACCTCATGAGAAGAGAAGACTGCCTGGGAAAGACCCTGATGCTGGGAAAGATGGAGGGCACAAGGAGAAGGGGATGACAGAGGATGAGATGGTTGGACATGGTTCTCGAAGCTACCAGCATGAATTTGACCAAACTGCGGGAGGCAGTGGAGGACAGGAGTGCCTGGCGTGCTCTGGCCCGTGGGGTCATGAAGAGTCGGACATGACTAAACGACTAAATGACTAAACAACAACAATATTTTCTCAAGGGCCCAATATCTTGCCCTGCATTTCCCCAGGGACCCTGAGACTTCCCTGCTGCCTACGCAACACATTTGGTTAGGGGGAATTTTTGACATGTACACATACGCATGTCTTCCAGCGTTCGAAATTCACCAGGTGCATTTTACACCTGGTTATCGGCCACTTGTGACCAAGTGAAGATGACCGGGTGCCAGAATGGTGCCTGATGTCTCTACCATCTGAAGGTGTGTGACTGGGGATCCTTGGACGTGGACTGTTTTCGCACACAAGCAACACACCCTGTAGAACTCTACCCGTTGTATTTTATCTGCCCAACCAGAATGAATTTCAGGAACTAAAAATATGGCTGAGAAATATGATCTTTGAGCCACCTGGCCCGAAAAATGGTCCATTTTTCCAACGGTAACCCCAGTTTAAGGAGCTACAGTGGTACCTCAGGTTAAGAATTTAATTTGTTCCGGAGGTCTGTTCTTAACCTGAAATTGTTCTTAACCTGAAGCACCACTTTAGGTAATGGGGCCTCCTGCTGCCGCCGCGCCGCCGGAGCACAATTTCTTTTCTTATCCTGAAGCAAAGTTCTTAACCTGAAGCACTATTTCTGGGTTAGCGTATGTAACCTGAAGCGTATGTAACCCGAGGTACCACTGTATTTGGCGCCTCGTTTGTATATCTGTGTTCTTAACACTGCACTCTCCATCTCTCGACCACAGCCTTCAACTCTCATTTTCGATTAAAAATGAAATAAAATAACCAGGAGGCCATTCACACACCTCCCATGTACCGTCTCATTTGGCCCTCAGACAACTATGGATTTTCCTCGAATTTGAACGACAGGATGCTATTAGCTCCCACAGCAAATTCGAGAGGGAGAATCTATTCCAAATGAATTCAATTATCCAGCACGGCCTGCAGCCAGCAAGTAACAAGAGGACTTATTGCTGGACTCTTTGTGTAATGTGGCTATAATTCAGTTCTGCTTTTGCCATGTGCAGGCTGCAGTGAGACTTAGGGGCATATTCGCTCTTCTTTCCTGCTTGCAGTTCTGTGCTGTTATTGTTTCAAACGCAGGCGATCCTGTTTTTTACAACTATCAATAAGATGCATGCCTTTACGTGTCTTACCCTAAAAGGTAAAGGTAAAGGTAAAGGTAAAGGTAAAGGGACCCCTGACTATTAGGTCCAGTCATGACCGACTCTGGGGTTGCAGAACTCATTTCGCTTTATTGGCCGAGGGAGCCGGCGTACAGCTTCCAGGTCATGTAGCCAGCATGACTAAGCCACTTCTGGTGAACCAGAGCAGCGCACGGAAACGCCGTTTACCTTCCCGCAGGAGCGGTACCTATTTATCTACTTGCACTTTGACGTGCTTTCGAACTGCTAGCTTGGCAGGAGCTGGGACCGAGCAACGGGAGCTCATCCCGTTGCGGGGATTCGAACCACCGACCTTCTGATCGGCAAGTCCTAGGCTCTGTGGTTTAACCCACAGTGCTACCCGCGTCCCCAATCGTTGGTAATTCTTGCAATTTCCACCTTTGGGCTAATAAAGTTATTGCCACTGTTGTGGCGCACATAAATAATCTTTGATCTACCTTTGCAATTTCCTCTTTTTTGCTTTCATTTCTCTTCCCAGTTCCTTTTACCTTTTGTACCGAACTTTCCAAGTTAAACGCAAGAAAATATACCGAGCTCAATACTGTCTGTGTTGACTGACAGCATCACTCCTGGGATTCTGGTCAAATTCCTTCCCAGCCCTACCTAGCGATTCTCTGCATTCCTGTGCGCACACATCCATTTATTTCATTCTGCAAGCAGCTGCAGATATCAGTTGCAGAGCAATTTTACCGCAGGAGGTTAATTCTTCCCCACGCTGGCTTCATCTTGACACAGGAATTAACACCCTCATCCTGCAAACTCGCAATACTGATTTCTTATTTATAACATGATCCTGTCAGCGGGGACCAGAGTAACAAAAAAGCAGCACATTCCATCTAGGCCTGGGAAGCCCGAGGCCACATCCTGTAAGACCAACATCTTCAGGCTGCATTACAGTAACTTCCACGAGGGTTGGGTCACCTAGGCTGTTTCTCCACATCCATTAACTCTAAGCAACCACTTCCATCCCAGCTAGTTGTTATAAGCACCATCAAACATCAATAAATTCAGAGTCTGGGTTTGCTTGTTTTCCTTTTCCCTTCCCATCCCTCTTTCCTTTTATGCTACGTCTTATTTGTATTCATATTTCAGCCACTCTAGGTAGATTTTCCACTTAAGTAAAGGTAAAGGGACCCCTGACCATTAGGTCCAGTCATAGCCGATTCTGGAGTTGTGGCGCTCATCTCGCTTTATTGGCCGAGGGGGCAGGCATACAGCTTCCGGGTCATGTGGCCAGCATGACTAAGCCGCTTCTGGCAAACCAGAGCAGCGCACGGAAACGCCGTTTTCCTTCCCACCGGAGCGGTACCTATTTATCTACTTGCACTTTGTGCTTTCAAACTGCTAGGTTGGCAGGAGCAGGGACCGAGCAACGGGAGCTCACCCCGTCGTGGGGATTCAAACCGCCGACCTTCTGATCAGCAAGTCCTAAGCTCTGCTGGTTTCAGTTCTATCTACCATCTATCTATCTATCATCTATCATAAGATTTATATACTGCTTGGTTGTAAAAAAAATCTCCAAGCGGTTTGCAGAAATATAAATTGTTTATATCACCTGAGTCTCTCTCCTATTTCCTTATCCAAAGTTTCCAGATAGTCAAATGAGGAATATAGATTAGCACTGAAGGGTCCAATGTAGCTTGCATAGTAGACTGTATTTTTGGAATTTGATACCAATACATTAAATTTTCATCTTAAACTGGAGGAATTTTGAAAGTGATCCATGCGACGGTCATCTCCAGGCTTGACTACTGTAATTCGCTCTACGCGGGGCTGCCCTTGAAGCTGTCCCAGAAACTCCAGCGGGTACAGAATGCTGCAGCGAGGCTCCTCACGGGGTCTCTGCCATGGGAGCATATTCACCCAGTGCTTTTCAAGCTGCACTGGCTCCCGGTGGAGTACAGGGTCAGATTTAAGGTGCTGCTTTGGACCTTTAAAGCCCTTCACGGCCTAGGACCCTCGTACCTACGGGACCGCCTCTCCTGGTATGCCCCACGGAGAGCCTCAAGGTCCATAAATAATAACACCCTAGTGGTCCCAGGCCCTAAAGAAGTTAGATTGGCTTCAACCAGAGCCAGGGCCTTTTCAACTCTGGCTCCGGCCTGGTGGAACGCTCTTTCCGCAGGGCCTGTAAGACAGAGTTGTTCCGCCTGGCCTTTGGCTTGGAGCCAATTTGATTCCCTCCCTCTCTCTCTCTTCCCCCCCCTTTCTTTTCCTTCTCCTCCTGCGATGAGGCTACATTTTAATATTTTAATGTTCCATTATTTTAATGTATTTTATTTTTGTTTTTAAGTTGTAACCATTCATCTTGTTTTTATTATTGCTTGTAAGCCGCTCTGAGCCCGGCCTTGGCTGGGGAGGGCGGGGTATAAATAAAAAAATATTATTATTATTATTATTATTATTATTATTATTATTATTATTATTATTATTATTTCCAGGTAGGACTTGAAAGGGTTCCAATGGACTCTAACAAAACTGATGAAAAGTGATGAAGAAGAGCAAAAATAAAATAAAAAAGTGTATCTTAAATGAGAACAAATTATTGCTGATTTTTGTCTTGAATATATGCTATTTGGTAATTTATGGACCTAATAGGTATCTCAAGCCATTTGCACATGTTGCCATGCAGCCAGTCCATGCAGAATGGAGGCACCCTATATATAGAAAGGAGCAAACCAGTGATATTTTAGGGGAGCAGGCTAGCAGGTGGGGCCCATTATTTACATCACAGGAGCCTACATAACACAAAACACCGTTGCTGTATGTAGGTTTTATTTTATTTGTTTTTTATCTTAAATTTTTGAAATGTACATCCTGTTTTTTCCCTTTAATTTTTTTGGGCGCCCCCAACAGAGTGGGGCCCTAAGCTATAGCTTGTTTAACTTATACATAAACCCGGGACTGATCTAAGCTCTGCTTAAGCATTGTGCAAGCAAAGCAGGACAAAAGTGCAATACAGTGGTACCTCGGGTTACATACACTTCAGGTTACAGACGCTTCAGGTTACAGACTCCGCTAACCCAGAAATAGTACCTTGGGTTAAGAACTTTGCTTCAGGATGAGAACAGAAATCGTGCTCCAGCAGCGCGACAGCAGCAGGAAGACCCATTAGCTAAAGTGGTGCTTCAGGTTAAGAACAGTTTCAGGTTAAAAACGGACCTCCAGAACGAATTAAGTACTTAACCCGAGGTACCACTGTAAACAGATTGTCTGGAGGAGCCCCTAGTTACATGCCCTTAGAAAAAAGAACAACAACAAAAAATCAGTAGAATATTCATTTCGGATGGACTGTCTGATCTTGCCATCATTGAAATTCATGCAACATTCCTCTAAAGTTTTGTTCCGTTTTTCATCCGATCTGCTACCAAACTGTAGGCAAAAGGACTTGGATGTATCTGCCAAATGTGAAGCTGCATCATATCTCCAAAGTCCTCCGGGGCTAAATTATCAGCCAGATAAAACCTTTTGTTCTGCGTTTCCATTCTGAAAAGCTTTCTGACGGAATGAGAAAGGACTACTGTCTGGACTCCCGTAGATACAGCACCTTATTTTTTATTGTTTACACTCAATCAAAATCAAGTGTCTCTCCCCCCCCCCCCCCCACTCTGAAGGAACAGTTACGGCAAGTAAAACGACCTTCAGGAACCGTCCTTCTGAACAAACCGGTAGGTGCATGACAACAGCCTGACCTGCATTAATTTCATAAAAAAATACAACTTCCCACCGTCCTAAACACACACACAACACTTAGGTGCCAGTTTTAGCAAATGAAACAAAGTTAAATTCCCAGCCGGATCTCAACACGTTTGCTCAAAAGCAAAACCCCACAGATCTCAAAAAGCCTGACTTTGAAATATGCACATCTAGGACTGCAGCTGTAAGTTCATTCCCTCAGTGGCAGACCAGCTTCCCACCATGCAAAAGTTCCTGTACTGAATTCCTTCCATCTCCGATAGTCAGTGCATACAGCAATAAGGCAGATGGAGGTAGGGAACTGTAAGTTAAGGCACCTGGGCTTAACTTCTGTGTCCTGCGAGCAGTAAGTATGTCCTGCGACAAAAATTGCCAACCCTTTATGGACAGGTGAACACATTTTGAATTTTGAGAGAGTGCTGGAGGCGGCAGTCACAAAATCGCTGCTTTGGCGTATGTTGTCACCAA
Source organism: Podarcis gaigeae (assembly GCF_964106915.1). Lineage (NCBI taxonomy): Eukaryota > Metazoa > Chordata > Lepidosauria > Squamata > Lacertidae > Podarcis > Podarcis gaigeae. The sequence continues at coordinate 97,259,217 of NC_139677.1, read as the reverse complement.
TGACAACAGCAAGCTGAACGTGAGAAGTCAGCTATGTACTGCAGAACCTGTTTGTGGAGCTTAGGGCTGGGTGATATCTGGTTTTTAACACTGTGATATATTGCAACTGGGACGAGGGTGGTGCTGTGGGTTAAACCACAGAGCCTAGGGCTTGCGGTTTAAAAGGTCGGCGGTTCGAATCCCCGAGACGGGGTGAGCTCCCGTTGCTCGGTCCCTGCTCCTGCCAACCTAGCAGTTCAAAAGCACAACAAAGTGCAACTAGATAAATAGGTACCACTCTGGCAGGAAGGTAAACGGCGTTTCCGTGCGCTGCTCTGGTTTGCCAGAAGCGGCTTAGTCATGCTGGCCACATGACCCGGATGTTGTATGCCGGCTCCCTCGGCCCATAAAGTGAGATGAGTGCCACAATTCCAGAGTCGTCCATGACTAGACCTAACGGTCAGGGGTACCTTTACCCTTTACCTCGCCAGCCAGTGCTCCCCCCCCTAAAAAATTGTTTAGGGGTACTCTCATTTTGACTCAAGAAAACCACCATTTTATAGTTCAAAGCAGAAAAAATAAATATAGTAAATGGACTAAAGCACAAAGATTCACAAAATGTTTAGGGGTATGCGTACCCCTGCGTTCCCCCAGAAAAAAAGCACCGCTGCCAGCTAAACATTGCGACATACTGATAGATTCACGAAGTCTGAAATATGGATGGAGCTATGTAGAGGAACTGGCTATTTTCACTGTTTTCCCTGCACTGTGATTTTTGCATAGCACACACAAACACATTGTGATTTGCAATATATTGCCAGGTCAGAAATTATGAAACCAATATCATGACAAGGACTTCAAAACAGTTTTGGACAATATATCGCCCAACCCTAGAGGAGATTAGACAATATTGTTCACACACACACACACACACACACACACACACACAGTTGCTGCCTAATAGCAGTTTGGTAACATCACATTTCTTATTTCACATTTGTACCTGTACTTTTTGCCCCTAACTTTTATTCCATGAGGGCTATATACCGTATTTTTTGCTCTATAAGACTCACTTTTTTCCCTCCTAAAAAGTAAGGGGAAATGTGTGTGCATCTTATTGAGTGAATGCAGGCTGCACAGCTATCCCAGAAACCAGAACAGCAAGAGGGATTGCTGCTTTCACTGCGCAGCGAACCCTCTTGCTGTTCTGGCTTCTGAGATTCAGAATATTTTTTTTCTTGTTTTCCTCCTCCAAAAACTAGGTGCGTCTTATGGTCTGGTGCGTCTTATAGAGCGAGAAATGCGGTACTTGTTTTAAAATAAATGACGGATCAGAGTAGGGGAAACCTGTCTAGGGACATCACTATCATAGACTAAGTTTAGATTGTAAACTCCTTGGGGCAGAGACCTGCCTTCTGCTTTCATTTCGTTGTAGCCCACCCTGTATCTTTTAAACTGTGGGAGCATTGTTTTGGTACATATGTTGTGTACTTTTGTGTTTTTATATTGTATACCTCCCTGTGACCCTCGGGTGAAGGGCGGTATAGAGACTTAAATTAATAGTAATAATAATAATAATAATAGTAATAATAATAATACTCCTCTGTTGGTGCAACAATGCCCACTGCAACAATTGTGCTGTTGAGGCACTTCCGTTTGTGGGGCCCTACAAGCCGTTTCTGAACACGGGTCTTGTGCCGGGGAAATATATTGATTTACACAATCTGCAGGAGAACATATGTCTTAAATTGAACACGAGAACAATGCCCAGCCAAACGCTTCCTTGTATAGAATTTAATGGGAAGTAACTTACACAATTAGAAAAGAAATTACGAACAAAATCGCAACAGACATGGCTATGCATGAGGAGAATCAAGCAATTTATTCACAATAGGCTCCACCGTTCGGGCTTTTCTTTGCCTTCTTTTTTTATTGCTTTGCTGAAATCCAATGAAGCCAGCTGTCATTCTGATTCAGGAGACCAAGTCCTGATCAAAGATCCCCTCCCTCCCAAAACACACATATTCAAGCTTTTATTTTCTTCCTGGAGGAGATACACCCCCCCCTCCATCTCGGAGCACTGGGCTGTAGTCTATCAGCCGACTCTATTACATTATGCAAAACTTTGCAGATAGCAGGGAGAAGGTGCAAAAGGACCCTTCTTGATTAACATCAGGGTCAACCCGCTGGAATTGGGGGATAAAGAGAGAGAGGCATTTAATATTTGTTTTAAGACACACACCCTGATTAAATTAATCCGCGTTACCAGACCAACAGGGGCACGTGAGAGAAAAGAAGCGAAAAATGTGTGTCATTCAATTTTCTGTTTCCCCATCCCTTTTGAGACCGAGGGGCACGGATGTCACTGCAAGAATTGGCGGCCGTCATCACCCAGCTACTAAGCCGACTTAAAACCCAATCGTCCCTTGAAGTCCAACAGTTTCACAGTACAGGTGCCTTGTGGATTTCCGAACGCTGAGCCACACACAAAACAGAACCGAAGCTTGTCGCAATCAGAAAGCAAAGAGGGGCACCCCTCTTCCTTTGTAGGCAAAGGGGAAGAGTCACAATTAAGCGGCACAATGGCAGAGGTAAAAGTCAACGATCACAGATATGAGAAGCGGAGGAAGTACAAAGGACCTCTTATAGGTCACGCTGCCCACCCCAAGAGCAAACTGTGATTGCTCCCTCTAATATATTCTCAAGTACTTCCATTCCACCAAGGTTTCAATGACATGAATGATGAGCTTCGCAATGTCTGATGAAACGTAATTTCTGTGTTCTGCACAATGGACGTCTCTGCTCCCAAGCGGTTGCTAATCAGACTATTAATGATAAAAGTCAAGGGGGGGGGGGAGAATGTAACGACAGGCTTGGCTTGTTAAGAGACTTTGTGGGGACTTGACCCCTGATAGGATGGAAATTAAACCCTTTCCAGATTTCTCTCTGACGGCGCTGGAATGGCTCTTTTCCAACCAACCGCAAGAGCTTTGAAAACGTTGTTGACATAATAAGCAGGCTGTTATAAAAAAATATAGACTAGATTTTCTTTTTCTAACCTTTCTATGAGGCTACAATTTGATGGTCCCAGGTGGTGGCATTTCAGGAATCATTGGATATAGTGGTACCTTGGTTCTCAAATGCCTTGGTACTCAAACAACGTGGTACGCAAACCTGGAAGTAAGTGTTCCGGTTTGCAACCTTTTTTCGGAAGCCAAACGTGCTCCGTTTTGAGTGCCACACCTCCATTTTGAGTGTTACGCTTCCAATTTGATGGATCAGCTACTGATGAATTGACTGTGTGACTGCAGTACAGTGGTACCTTGGGTTGCATATGCTTAAGGTTACACACTACGCTAACCCAGAAATAGTGCTTCAGGTTAAGAACTTTGCTTCAGGATAAGAACAGAAATTGGGCTCCGGCGGTGCGGCAGCAGCAGGAGGCCCCATTAGCTAAAGTGGTGCTTCAGGTTAAGAACAGTTTCAGGTTGAGAACAGACCTCCGGAACGAATTAAGTACTTAACCCGAGGTACCACTGTACATTGTTTCTTGCTTTCGTTTTATGGATCAATGGTCTCGTTGGATAGTAAAATTCATGCTAAATTGCTGTTTTAGGGGCTGTTTTTAAAAGTCTAGAACAGATTAATCGATTTTGCATTACTTTCTATGGGAAAGTGTGCCTTGGTTTTGGAACGCTTTGGTTTTGGAACAGACATCTGGAATGGATTGAGTCTGAGAACCAAGGTACCAGACTTGAAGAGGGAGAGCCATGTAGAGAGGTCCAGACTTGAAGAGGGAGAGCCATGACTGATGCCTCCTCTGCTGCCATTACAGGAGTGTACAGAGCTCAGTGGAAGAGCATCTGCTCTGAATGTGGAAGGTCACGGGTTCAACTCCTGGGATCTCCAGATAGCTATAGGAGAGACTCCCTGTCTGGAACCCTGAACAGCTGCTGCCAACCAGTGGTGGCGAAATGGATCGGCATAGACCAGAGGTCGGCAACCTAAGGCCCATGGGTCAGAAGCAGCCCACAGAGGTCGTTTAACCAGCCCATGAGCTGCCCCTGAACCAAGCCACCCACTCGACAAGCCCCTACCCGCTGCGCTAAACCGGTGCAGCGCGGCGCAGGGACTCTCTTCTGCAGCTCCAGAAATCCCTTCTGCGCATGCCCAGATGTCGGAAATTGCGTCTGCGCATGTCCACCTTAGCTGTCAACTTACAGATTTGAAAATAAGGGACCAGCAGCCTTGGAAATAAGGGATCAGCAGCCAAAATAAGGGATTAGCTTAGCTTATGCACTTCGGGGCTGCCATTGTCCTGGCGCGAGGAGTTCCATCGGCCCTTCCCCGCCCGAGAGAGAGGGAGGGAGGAAGAGAGACTCTTGCCCGCGAGCCCGGCATGATGCGGTTGCGGCGCGGCGGCAGCCTCTGAAGCACCGCCCTTCTTTGTCCCTCCCCATCCCCTCCTCTTCCTCCTCCCTCATGCCGCCTCCTCAGCCGCCTCCGGCTTCCCCTGGCAGTGCGGCGGAAGTCTCGCAAGAGAGGGGCTGCCTGCCTGCCCGCTGCCACCCATCTCCTCACGACACACCCCTGAGGGGGGAAAGGGAGAGATGGAGACGTGGCAGCTCATGCACACGCTCTCTCTCACAGTGGAGGACCCTGAGCCGCTGCTTCCCTCCTGAGCCGGGCGAGCATGAAACCCGGGAAATTTAAGGGACATCATCAATCTGGGACAGCAGCAGGACATGGCACTGAGATAAGGGAGTTTCCCGCCAAATAAGGGACGCTTGACAGCTATGATGTCCACGGTGCCAGAAATTGCTTCTGCACATGCCCAGACACTGAAAATCACTTCTGGGAAGGCACAATTTTCGGCATCTGGGCATGTGTAGATGTGATTTCTGGCGTCGCGCTGCGTTGGTCCGGCCCACAGAGGATCTCCATGGGAGTGATCTAGGCCATGCCCGGTAAGCCTTGCTGACCCCTGGCATAGACAGATAGCCTTCAACAAGTTCCAGGACCCACCTTCACCCCAAACATGCATTTGGGGTCCCATTTCTTAACCTTTTAGCATGGTGGTAGTGCGGCCGTTGTAACCTGCCTTGGAGCTAGTGTGGGTCCCAACCCATCAGTTGAAGACCAGCAGCGTAGACAACCCTGAGATGGATGGACCAATGTTCTGACCCAGTAGAGGGCATCTTCCTGTGTTCCACAGGTCTTGCCCCAGAAGAGGCCATTAGTCTTTCCAGTCTTCCAACAGGCAGCAGACCAGAGACAGAACTACAGTGGTACCTCGGGTAAAGTACTTAATTCATTCCGGAAGTCCGTACTTAACCTGAAACTGTTCTTAACCTGAAGCACCACTTTAGTTAATGGGGCCTCCTGCCGCCGCTGCGCCACCAGAGCATGATTTTTGTTCTCATCCTGAAGCAAAGTTCTTAACCTGAAGCACTATTTCTGGGTTAGCGGAGTCTGTAACCTGAAGCGTATGTAACCCGAGGTACCACTGTATACCACACCTGGAGATTAGTCAGTGGATTTCTCTTCCCAGAGGACCAGGAAAAAAATGGAGGAATTTGAGGACACTGCTTTACCTGTATGTCTGCCCTTCCAGCCTTCAGTTCTTCCCATCCCTGCCGCCGCAGGATTGCATCCTTAACCACCTTTTTTGAATCCCCTGTCAAGATGGCTAGACTGGGGCGCAGATGGGGACTTTCCAATGGGTCAAAATTGGGGCTGCAATCAGTAGTAACTTTTATGAGTATGCAACCAGAGCGCGATCGTTATTCCAGATAAATTAATGTTGAGGACAGGGACATTTTCTCAAGGTAATTGAAATACTTTTTGCCTCCTGGCCCCCCAAGTCTCTACAGTGATGTCACACTTGTCTGCATTATATATGTCTCAATGCTAATCTTTTTGCACTCTTAGTTATACCCACTCAAGCCATTTATTTAGGCAGAGAGAGAGAGAGAGAGAGAGAGAGAGAGAGAGAGAGAGAGAGACGTCCTGTCCTCAGGAAGAAGCAATGTTCTTTGTGGGTTGTTTTTTTTTAATAATAAAAAAAAGCAGCCAGTGACCCAAGAGGATGTGCATATTAAGAAGGAGAGGAAGATATGCCTGTCAGTTCATACAAATTAAGATATGCCTGTCAGTTCATACAAATTAAGTAGCTCGGCTTTGGAGGAAGAGGAAACGGCACGTGTAACCCGTCGTGCCAATTTTAAATGTAAAGAAGGGAGAAATGTAAAGTATTGCACTTGGGCAAAAAAAATGAGAGGCACAAATACAAGATGGGTGACACCTGGCTTGAGAGCAGTACATGAGAAAAGGATCTAGGAGTCTTGGTTGACCACAAACTTGACATGAGCCAACAGTGTGACACGGCAGCTAAAACAGCCAATGCAATTCTGGGCTGCATCAATAGGAGTATAGCATCTAGATCAAGGGAAGTAATAGTGCCACTGTATTCTGCTCTGGTCAAACCTCACCTGGAGTACTGTGTCCAGTTCTGGGCACCACAGTTCAAGAAGGACACTGACAAACTGGAACGTGTCCAGAGGAGGGCAACCAAAATGGTCAAAGGCCTGGAAACGATGCCTTATGAGGAACGGCTAAGGGAGCTGGGCATGTTTAGCCTGGAGAAGAAGAGGTTAAGGGGTGATATAATAGCCATGTTCAAATATATAAAAGGATGTCACATAGAGGAGGGAGAAAGGTTGTATCCTGCTGCTCCAGAGAAGCGGACACAGAGCAATGGTTCCAAACTACAAGAAAGAAGATTCCACCTAAACATTAGGAAGAACTTCCTGACAGTAAGAGCTGTTTGACAGTGGAATTTGCTGCCAAGGAGTGTGGTGGAGTCTCCTTCTTTGGAGGTCTTTAAGCAGAGGCTTGACAACCATATGTCAGGAGTGCTCTGATGGTGTTTCCTGCTTTGCAGGGGGTTGGACTCGATGGCCCTTGTTTTCTCTTCCAACTCTATGATTCTATGATTCAAACGGAGCCACTCCATTTGCCTATAACTGAGGAAGTGAAGAGAATCGGGGCCACTGTCAGCTCACTTGAGAAAGCAGCTCTATCAGGCTCCTCTCTCCACCCAGAATCACCTGGCAGCACCCATAATAATAATAATAATTTATTATTTATACCCCGCCCATCTGGCTGGGCTTCCCCAGTCACTCTGGGCAGCATCCAACAGAATATTAAACTACAATAATCTATTTGGGTATCCTTCTATTTAGGTATCTATTAAACTTTAAAAGCTTCCCTAAATAGGGCTGCCTTCAGTTGTTTTCTAAAAGTCTGGTAATTGTTTTTCTCTTTGACATCTGGTGGGAGGGTGTTCCACAGGGAGGGTGCCACCACTGAGAAGGCCCTCTGCCTGCTTCCCTGTAACTTCACTTCCCACAGCGAGGGAACCGCCAGAAGGCCCTCGGAGCTGGACCTCAGTGTCTGGGCAGAACGATGGGGGTGGAGAAGCCACTCAGAGTGGCTGGGGAAAGCCAGCCAGATGGGCGGGGAACAAATAATATTATATATTATATATTATTATTATTATTATTATTATTATTATTCAAAAAACAGCAACGGTCTGGAAACACCCTAGTGCCTGGGTTTTCCTTCTTGCTCTTCTAATGTGGTGTGGTGTAGTGAGCCAGTGTGGTGTAGTGGTTAAGAGCGGTAGTCTTGTAATCTGGGGAACCGGGTTCGCGTCCCCGCTCCTCCACATGCAGCTGCTGGGTGACCTTGGGCTAGTCACACTTCTTTGAAGTCTCTCAGCCCACTCACCTCACAGAGTGTTTGTTGTGGGGGAGGAAGGGAAAGGAGAATGTGAGCCGCTTTGAGACTCCTGAAGGGGAGTGAAAGGCGGGGTATCAAATCCAAACTCTTCTTCTTCTTCTAATGGAGGCAGACAGTTGGCAGCATGGGACGCCTCTGCTAAAAGACCTGCACTGACTGCGCTTATACATGAAGTTCAAGGTTCTTGTATCAACATGAAAGGTCCTGGAGGCAGGATACCTTAAGGACTCCCTGAACCCTCATATGACTGCTCAGTCATTGAGATGATCTAGAGGAGGGCTGTTAGTTACTCCACATGTAACAGAGGACTGATGGGCTTCAGCTATTGGCATCTGTCTGTCTTGAGAGACAACGGGGTGTTCCTCCAGCGGTGACGTCAAACCACTGTTAGCAGCACCAAAGGGACCAACCTGAGGAGCAAGCCTGGGCAGTGTGTCTGGAGGTCCTGGGCTGCCCATATGACAAGATCTTATCGGCCTCATGGATGTGGGAAAGCAGAGCAAGCATTTGGCACCAGATTATCAGAAGGAGTTGCTGGAAGGAGGCGTACAAGGTGCCATCCAACCGTCTTAGGGACTTTTGTAGGGTTTATTCCTTAACCTTTTCATCTCCCAAATATTTTCCTTCTCCTAGAACAGGGGTAGGCAACCTAAGGCCCGTGGGCCGGATGCGGCCCAATCGCCTTCTCAATCCGGCCCATGGACAGTCTGGGAATCAGCGTGTTTTTACATAAGTAGAATGTGTCCTTTTATTTAAAATGCATCTCTGGGTTAGTTGCGGAGCCTGCCTGGTGCTTTTACATGAATAGGATGTGTGCTTTTATTTAAAATGCATCTCTGGGCTATTTCTGGGGCATAGGAATTCATTCATTTTTTCTTCTTCCCAAAATATAGTCCAGCCCACCACATGGTCTGAGGGACGGTGGACCGGCCCACGGCTGAAAAAGGTTGCTGACCCCTGTCCTAGAACTTCAACCAGGTCTGACATTTACCATCTCCAAGTCTACGGAGATGGTAAAGTTATCCTCACTAGTTTTCCATTTCCATATCTTCCTTCTTCCCAAGTTCATTCCTTAAGCCATTTATTAGCATTGCAAATACTGAGCAGCTCATTCTTATGCTTTGAGCAGGAGTGGGTGAACTTTCTAATCCATTTATCTATTAATTTATTATCTAATTACAGTTCAGAATGACAGTGCTATTTGTTTAAATAGACCCCTCCAACTAAACCAATACGGAAAAACACATGCATTCAAATCAATTAGAATGATCCGCAGCAATGTTTTCCTTAATCAGCCGGTAACTGTTATTGCCATTTTGCAAAAGGGAAGGGGGGGAAAGTGTTCAGCATCCTTAGAAGCACACGATTGTGGCTGCTTACACAGAAAGAACTTGATCTAAAATATATGCATGCCAGCTCACTATGATAGCAGTACACAGGCAAACAAGTTAGAATTATTGGGTTGAGACAGACAATAATCTGTTCACTCCAAATGTACCATTTCCCCCTCCACTGTAAACCCTGAAAAACATAGCACGGAAATATTTAAACTGATGGAATTGTTAGATTAATAGGTTAAAATCTAGCTAAAATAAAATCTAGCTAATGTTTTATTATCCATGTAGGATTGGGACAGAGGCAGAGAAGAACCAGGTTGCCATTTTCAGAATTCCAATTTGCTTGAGGAAAAGCCACCCACGGATTGGCTAGTATCCATGCCATCACCAAAACAACTTCCCCCCAATTCCCAGAGTTTTTTCTTGTAACAGGCATTCTCTATCTGTATATTTCAGAAACAACTGAAGACCTTTTTGTATTGGCAAGCTTTTCCTGCTGGGCATGCAGGTCTGCAGCAGCCCATAGGGACCCGGCATGAAATAGTTCCGTACATGGAAAAAGTGGTACGTGGAGTCTTCTTTGGTATCTGGGATTGCACAGTGTGTGTGTGTGTTTGCTTTCAAAAAAATGTAATAATCAAAACAATGTGAAGGGGATGTAATATACATGTCGGGGTTTGAAAGTGGTCTGTTGTTTTCAACAGATGGGGAACATACGCAGCAAATATTCAGGGAAAAAGGGAAAGTTGTCTCCCGGGTACGACTTGAAGCCGATCTATTGGTTTCATTTGCAACTCAAGACTGCTTTTGAAACAGCATCCAGCCTTGGCTTGCAAATACATAGGGGAAACCCCACACATTCGTAATATTTATTATGGCAGAGCATGATTCAGTACAAACCACCAACGCTTTATTTCCTTCCCTTCCCTGGCATGACGCCTCACTTTCTTTTCAAGCAAGGTATTTATAGCTCAGTCAGATATATTTTTAAGATGAAGGGAAACAAAGAGAGAACCACCAAACCCAAACCGAGTGTTTCTTGCAGAAGAGCTACATATTCTGCCTTCGGATCGGAACCAATGCTATGTAACAGCTGCAAAATCTTATGACTCCTGTTAAGGTACTGTTAAGGACTCCTGTTAAGATAAGCTGAATTATTGCCTTGCCAATTTGTTAAGTCCCTTTAAAAGTGAGCATGTGTGTGTCTTAGGTAGTGGAAGAAGGGCTGGGAGTTGGAGGTTGGCTGGTTTTGTTTTGCCATTGTTTTGATGAGCATGGAAACTTCAGGCAGACTCTGTGTTCAGAGATTGTGAGGTCAGGCAAGCAATGGGCTGATAACTTATGCACTACTACGAAGGAATTTTGGAAGCAAGAAGCAAAAAAGACCCTTTCTTGGGCTCAAGGGAGACAAATGCATTGTATTGGACTTGATATGCATAAACACTAAAGGTAAAGGACCCCTGACAGTTAAGTCCAGTCACAGACAACTCTGGGGTTGCGGCGCTCATCTCACTTTACAGGCCGAGGGATTTATAGCTCAGTCAGATATATTTATAGCTCAGTCAGAGCCGGCGTTTGTCTGCAGACAGTTTTTCCGCGTCATGTGGCCAGCATGACTAAGCTGCTTCTGGTGCAATGGAACACCGAAAACTGAGCAGTGCACGGAAACGCCGTTTACCTTCCCGCCAGAACAGTACCTATTTATCTACTTGCACTTTGTTTTCCTGCGTGCTTTCGAACTGCTAGGTTGGCAGGAGCTGGGACTGAGCAACGGAAGCTCACCCCGTCGTGGGGATTCGAACAGCCAACCGTCTGATCGGCAAGCCCAAGAGGCTCAGTGGTTTAGACCACAGCGCCACCCGCGTCCCTGCTTGTTAATAAACACCACTGCTTGTTAATAGTTGCCATCCTGCAAGTACAGAGTCATCTTCAAAGCCTTGTGTGTGATGTCAACTTCATCACCTGGGCTGAAACCGCTGCATGACTCTGCATGACTCAGAAAAAATAACCAACAATCACTGCCTCCTGTTGGATTGAATTCCATGGTTTAACTATGCAATGCATGAAGAATTACTTACTTTCATTTTTCCTGAATCTCCCAACATTCGATTTCATTGGATGCCAATGAGTTCTAGAATTATGAGAGGGGGCAGGGACTTTTCTCTGTCTGTTTTCTCCATCTTTCCTTCACCTGCAAAATGTCCCTAAGTCCTGCAGTGAATACCGTATTCTTTGCTCTACAAGACTCACTTTTTCCCTCCTAAAAAGTAAGGGGAAATGTGTGTGCATCTTATGGAGCGAATGCAGGCTGCGCAGCTATCCCAGAAGCCAGAAAGGCAAGAGGGATTGCTGCTTTCACTGTGCAGTGAGTCCTCTTGCTGTTCTGGCTTCTGAGATTCAGATTTTTTTTTCTTGTTTTCCTCCTCCAAAAACTAGGTGCGTCTTGTGGTCTGGTGTGTCTTATAGAGCAAAAAATACGGTAAATTCTGGCCAGCTTGTCTTTCCTAGGACTTTCCTGTGATTTAGTACAAATAATCAAGTAGTGCGTTACAAGATTTCACCTCCCAAAAAGTTTTAAGGCTGCTTCTCAAAGTCCTTGTTTTATGGGGACGTGTCTGTGTTAAAACATGTAATGCCTTTCCTTCCAAAAAAGGGAAGAAGGCTATTGCTTCAGATAGCCAGGGAAATAAAATCAATTAACCAAGTAAAGTTATTTCAGTTTAAGATCATAGCACTTAAGTAGTGACATCTGCTCTTTCTCCAAACAATTTTAAGAGCTCCCTTTTTTGCATTTAATATAAACTGGTGTCATTTAGAGATGGAAAGAGGAAGTGGGCGGGGGCACAGTGTGGCTCTGTATGCTCTGATAAGTTGGCCATTGATGCATCAGCAAAAGAGACAACCAATGAGGGAGGACACTGAGTGGCATATAGTTTGCATATGCCTTCCCACACTTGGGAGGCGGAGAGGAGGAGTAGAAGTTTGGATTTGATATCCCGCTTTATCACTCAGCCTCAAAGCAGCTAACGTTCTCCTTTCTCTTCCTCCCTTGCTACAAACACTCTGTGAGGTGAGTGGGGCTGAGAGACTTCAGAGAAGTGTGACTGGCCCAAGGTCACCCAGCAGCTGCATGTGGAGGAGCGGGGAAGCGAACCCGGTTCACCAGATTACGAGACTACCGCTCTTAACCACTACACCACACTGGCTGATCTCTCCCTCTGCAGTACCATACGGGCCTTTCATCCTGCCTGGAATCTCTGGTCTGCTTGCTCACCACCTGGCCAATGTATTTTGCCCATATTGAACCACCAGAACACAGCAAGAGCCCTGATGCTTCAGGCCAGTGGCTGCTCCAATCCATAGAACCCGAGCGAAACAGCAAATTCATGGGATTGAGAGGAAGACTTCTCCTGGAGGCAGAAAGGGAGCCATCATGGCTAGTGACCTCAGTGGACCTCAGTCTCTGCCAGCCGCACTAAGGTTAGCTGAAGCTTCCCTGCTAATGAAAACAGCCACCGCCCCACCCCACCTGGGAGCAGAACGAGAGGAGGAGAAGTGAAAAATGCCTTTCTGCAAAAGGCCATTACGAATCAGAATCTATTATTCAACGTCTATGAAACTCTACGATGCATAAAGAAGGCTAAGTAATCACTACTGATATCAATGTTTTATGTGTGCTTTCCTAGTCTGCCCTCCCAGGCACAGGAACCGTGGGGAAGGTGACAAATTATATTTCCTCTGCTTGGCTCCTGTCAAATCGAGGGTGAAGCAAGGGAAGGCAGATGTGGGGAAGGGCACCAGAAATTTGGAACAGAGGTCCGCCCTCTCAGGGCCGGCTCAAGGAATTGTGCTGCCCGAGGCTAGGGAGAAGTTGGTACCCCCTCATCCCATGTACAGAAGCTAAATGGAATGGCAGTTGAATCTCACTTCAACACTGATTGCAGGGGAATGTTCTTCTAGTGCACCTGAGGACAGCAGGTTAATTTAGGAGACGTATGCAAGGCCTGTGGTACACTGAGTTTTGCTCTCCAGCAGAGGGGAATGGTTGGGGGGAGATCTCGGAGAAATATCCCAGGTGTGCTGCTGCTGACCTACGAACATCTGCCCCCTGAGTCAATTGCCTCACTTTGCCTAATGGAACAGTTGGCGCGGCACAGAGCAAAGAGCAACTGCCAGCTTCTGCTCTGACATTTTGTGATGACTTGCTCCCAGGTAAGTGGGGTTAGGATTTCAGAGTTGGCCAGGCTACATGTCTATGGGTCTTTCTTTAATGAAGGCTGATCGCCGAAGAATTGATGCTTTTGAATAGTGGTGCTGGAGGAGACTCTTGAGAGTCCCATGGACTGCAAGAAGATCAAACCTCTCCATTCTGAAGGAAATCAGCCCTGAGTGCTCACTGGAAGGACAGATCCTGAAGCTGAGGCTCCAATACTTTGGCCACCTCATGAGAAGAGAAGACTCCCTGGAAAAGACCCTGATGCTGGGAAAGATGGAGGGCACAAGGAGAAGGGGACGGCAGAGGACGAGATGGTTGGACAGCGTTCTCGAAGCTACAAACATGAGTTTGAGCAAACTGCGGGAGGCAGTGGAAGACAGGAGTGCCTGGCGTGCTCTGGTCCATGGGGTCACAAAGAGTCGGACATGACTAAACGACAACAAATATAGGGTGTATTTTTTAAAAATAATAATAATCAGAATTTATAGACTATTCTACAATTAAAAAGAGATATAAATACCCAAAAGGCACTACGTACACATATATTTTATTTCAAAAAAACCCATTCAAATGCAGAAAATTGTACCACATCAGGATTGTTAATGGGAGGGTTATAAATACTTTACTAAATAAATGCAAATTATGTTTTCATTCTATTTTATATTCTGTTGGAAGCTGCCTGAAGTGGCAACCCAGTCAGATGGATGGGGTACAAACAATAAGTTGTTGTTGTTGTTGTTACGCAAAATGGAGGCTTCCACATGCCCATGGGTCTTGCACAAATTGTCTCATAAGAACTCTACAGTGCTTCCCCCCAAAAAGAAATATGTTTAGAGGTACTCTCATTTTGACTCAAGAAAATCACCATTTTATAGTTCAAATTGAGAAAAATAAATACAGTAAATGGACAAAAGTACAAAGATTCGCAGAATGTTTAGGGGTATGCGTACTCCTGCATACCCCCAGAAAAACACACACTGGAACTCTGTATTAATTTCTGTGGTGTCTCACACTACACCAGCCTGGTCCCTTCCAGATTTTTTTGGATTTCAGCTCCATCCGGAGGGCACCAGGTTGAGAAGGCTGCCATACATTTTCTGCAACAGGTGAAACAGCAGCACAGCACCAACCCTACCATTAGGTCAGAGACAGGGACCTGGGACCTCTGGGCAGATGGTTTAAAGGTAAAGGTAAAGGGACCCCTCACCATTAGGTCCAGTCATGGCCGACTCTGGGGTTGCAGCGCTCATCTCACTTTATTGGCCGAGGGAGCCAGCGTACAGCTTCCGGGTCATGTGGCCAGCATGACTAAGCCGCTTCTGGCAAACCAGAGCAGTGCATGGAAACGCCATTTACCTTCCCACCAGAGTGGTACCTATTTATCTACTTGCACTTTGATGTGCTTTCGAACTGCTAGGTGGGCAGGGACCGAGCAATGGGAGCTCACCCTGCTGCGGGGATTTGATCCGCCGACCTTCTGATCGGCAAGTCCTAGGCTCTGTGGTTTAACACACAGCGCTACCCGTGTCCCGGGGCAGATGGTTTAGGGTGTCACAAAGTTTTTTGTTCTTTTTTTACCACCAAGGAGGGAGGAAATGCCCTTGTGGGATTTGCTTCCTTAGATACCCAAAGAACATGACTTGTAGTCTGAACCATCTCAGGTAGCAAAATGTCTTGGGAGAGATATGGGGGCATGTTTTAAACAGGAAAACAAAAGTGAGCGAGATCTCTGTACCCAACTGTCTTGTCTGGCCTGGGATCGCCCAAACGAAGGATACCCAAATCCTCAGCCCAGCTGCTCCGTACTCAACTGCTACACCCACAACTTCTTAAGGAATGGACTCGGAGAAAAAAGAGCTCTGCCGAAAGCTGTTTGTGGAGCGCTGCCAATGTCTACATGAGCTGGCTTTCTCGGCCAAGATCATTGAGCAAGTCAGTCAGTATCACAGTCAATTCACTCTCCCTTGGTACAGTTTGATCCCTTTGCTCAATGTTTGTCTTGGCCCTCGAAAGCAAATTCTGACACCGGCTATTCAGGACAATTAAGCAAAATGGAAATGTTCCGTGGTTAAAACAGATTTTTCACAACTGGCTATTGGACAGTTTTCATGAGAAAAATAGAATAGCAGTCATTATTTTTGTTCTGGGGAGGTGTTTTCCCCCCTCTTCATTTTAAGCACAGTCAGGAGCTTGACCTCTTAAATATGTTAAGGAGGGGGAGGTTTCTATGCACTGTGCACAAGTGAAAAAGAAAGAAAAAACCTCATCCAGGAATCTAAGAATGTGTAGACACTGTGCATTTAAAGCACACAGCCTTCTGCAAATAAACTGTAGTTTACCACTTGCAAAGCTATAATTCCCGGCACACCTAAACTACAGTTCCCAGGATTATTTGTCACAGGCTTTAAACGTGCTTAAAATGTATGGTGTGTGTCTGTTTGTATGTTCTGTTTCTGGCATCTCTGATTGAAAAGGATTCCAGGTGTTCAAAGAGGCACCTCCCCCCTTGAGAAATAACAGTACAGTGGTACCTCAGGTTAAGTGCCGCATTTTTCTCTCCATAAGACGCACCTGACCATAAGACGCACCTATTTTTTAGAGTGGGAATGCAAGAAAAAAAATATTCTTTAAAGAGAGCACTGAGCACAGCCTGTGTGCATCCCAGGCTCTGCTCAGCGCTCCCTTTCACGAGCCGCGTGGAGCGTGTGTTTGGCTCTTGGGGGCTTTTCCCCAAGGAGGGAGAAGGGCAGCCCATCTGTGCTGGTCCCGGGGGGAAGGTTACCGTTGGCATAGTCAAAGTCCGGTCCTGGGTCAATAGCCTGGAAACAGTTCCGAAGGAGCGGGGCGAGGTCCGAAGCAGGAAGCCGGGCGGGGACAGGAAAACTGGAGGAACAGGACTGGATGCTGGCCGAGACAGCTCTTCATCGACGTTGCTCCCGCAACCTGGGACCGGGCTGACTGGCCTTTATCTTCTCTGAGGCCAGGGGCAGTCCCGGCCCCCAGGAGACCCGCCTCTCCTGGCCTTAAGGCGAGCACTCCTCCTGGGAGAAACCAGTTCCCTTCGCCTCTCTGCCCTGAGCCTCTGCAGTTCAGGAGAGGCTGAAGGGTTACTGGGCCCAGGGGGAGACTCACCTGTAGGCACTGTGTCCTCAACCACCTCTGGAGCCAGAGTGGAATCACCTGGTGCCTGCTCCTGAGGATCCGGCACAGGTGTAGGCGCTTCAGATCCAAGGCCCTGCCCCAGTTCAGCCGGCCCTGGAGGCGGGGACTCCTGTGTAGGCTGGGGTTCCTCTGGTTCAGCCTCTGAATTGGAATCCCAGGCCATCACACCATCACTGATGGGCTGCCCTTCTCCCTCCTTGGGAAAAAGCCCCCAAGAGCCACACACACGTTCCACGCGGCTCGTGAAAGGGAGCTAAGCAAGAAGCCCCTTGACTGAGGGGCTAAGCCAGAAGCTAGAACGGCAAGAGGGAGCGCTGCTGTTCTAGCTTCTCTCACTGTTCTGGCTTCTGGGATAGCAGCGCAGCCTGCATTCGCTCCATAAGTCGCACACACATTTCCCCTTACTTTTTAGGATGGAAAAAGTGCATCTTATAGAGCAAAAAATACGGTACTTAATTCCTTCCGGAGGTCTGTACTTAACCTGAAACTGTTCTTAACCTGAAGCACCACTTTAGCTAATGGGGCTCCTGCTGCTGCCGTGCCGCCGGAGCCTGATTTCTGTTCTTATCCTGAAGCAAAGTTCTTAACCTGAAGCACTATTTCTAGGTTAGCGGAGTGTGTAACCTGAAGCGTATGTAACCTGAAGGGTGTGTAACCCGAGGTACCACTGTACATCCATTTCTCTTTTCGTATCTAAACTGTGAATTCTGATGCCTGGTTTTACACTGTTCTTATTTCATATTCACGCATAGCTTGGGGAAACGAAAATATTTTGCAAGGTGGCTAAGGAAGTGACTTTAATAAATAAATAATACATGGCTTATGGCTTCGGAGAAATTGGTGAATAATTGTTGATTCCCATGCACAGGAAGCGGTGGGGGTGGGGCGGTGGGGAGGAGAGAGAAATGCTTCTAATGAACTGCATTAATAAAGCCAGAACTGCCAAATAATTCAGTTCTTTCCCTTACTAGCTGAAGCCACAAATTTCCCAGCAGGCCAGAAAGCAGGATTACATCTCAAGAGTCTTCTTGCTGAGGTTGTTCCTGCATCAACTGGGATGTGTCCCCGAACACAACTGGAAACGCCCACAAGGCAATCTACACTGTATCTGGGGTATTTTCCTTGAAAGATTCCATCAATGGTGTCTCTGAAAAATTGTACACATAACTTGGGAAGACAGGCGGACTAATACCAGTGTCCTGGAAGAAGCAAAGATCACTAGTCTCGAAGCAATGATTCTTCAACATCAACTTCGTTGGACTGGTCATGTTGTGCGGATGCCTGATAATCGTCTTCCAGAGCAACTACTCTATTCCAAACTTAAAAATGGAAAGCTGGTGGTCAACAAAAGAGGTTTAAAGATGTCTCAGGGCAAATCTGAAAAAAATGTAGTATAAACACCAACAATTGGGAAACACTGGCCTGTGAGCGCTCCAGTTAGAGAACAGCCTTTACCAAAGGTGTCATGCGCTTGAAGACACTCAAACGCAGGATGCAAGGGAGAAACGTGCTAAGAGGAAGGCACGCTTGGCAAATCCACACCGGGATCAACTCCCGCCCAGAAACCTATGTCCCCACTGTGGAAGGACATGTGGATCCAGAATTGGCCTCCACAGTCACTTATGGACTCATTATTAAAACCGTGTTTATGGAAGACAATTTTACTCAGCTACGAGGGATCACCAAAGAAGATTTTCTGTTTGCTGCTTCAAGCAGCAAAATGGCCTTAGGCCAGTGCTGTCTGAAAACAACATCTCTCTCCTCCTTTTTTCTCCATCAAGGACCTCAACAGTCTGGGGTCCAAGTCAGCACCTCTGGCCTGGAGAATGTACTTTCCCCCTTTGTCAAGGTTAATAAATAAAGAAAGGGAAGGGAAGGGAAGGGAGATTCAGTTTTCCTACTCTTAAATTCCAACCTTCTTCATATCAAAGCAAGCACATGCCTTCAGAAGATGATTTAGAAATGCTAAAACATTTCCTGAAATCAAGTACGTGGTACCTATTGCTCATCTTATTGTTTAGCAGACAGAAGAATTGGCGTTCGGGAGTTTGTTCAGGGCTGATTATGATGGTGTTTGCGTGATGGAGGGGAACAGTAATTCATTGCAGGCAGGGAGATAATTCAACGCAGAGATTGGCTGGCAGAAAGTAAAAATGACAGATGATTCTGACAATAGTTTGCAATTATCCCCTTCCTTCTCTCTCTCTCTCTCAACTCTGGAAACTGGCTCAAAGAATACTCTTTGACATTTAGCTTTCAGGAGACAGGTATTCTTAAACACCTGGGCCTCATTTTTATATATTTTTTTAAAAACAGAGCTCTAAATACAGTAATTCAAACACTCCCCACCCCTTCCCACTAACAGAGTTACAGGGCTTCTGGAAATGTTTCTCACAAAATGAAGTCAATAGAACAGATCACAAATGCAACAGGGAACGATATCCTTACTTTTAGCTACGCCCTATTAGATTCCACAGGATCTCTCGCAAAAATGTATATAACAAAAGCATGGCTCTTTCCATTCTCACACTACAGACTTTTTCATTAGGGAAAAGGGACTATTCTGTTATTTGCTCCATCGCATCAAGAATGTTCCTGCTGTTCTCTAATAAAATGGGATTATATATATATATATATATATATATGCAGGTTTTGGTGTCCTCGGGTGTCTTCCCGTGTAAAAGTTGGGGTGTCTAGGCGACGTTTCGACGAGGTCTCACTCGTCATCTTCAGGCTGGTGCTTTCGGCTTCTTGTTACTGGAACAGAGCGGGATCTCAATGTTTGAGTTCCTATAAATACTGTAGAGGGGGTGTGGTGTCTAGCCTCCAATGTTCTGGGCAGAGAGGAAGTTCCCAGGCTAGTGTGCCTTTTCTTCTTTTGTTCCTTAATTACTTGAGAGATACCTTGAGTGATTTCTTGAGTGATATCCTGAGTACCACTTAGGTGGGTCATTAGGTGTGGATTAGTTGCTAAAGTCTTTGTGTCTTGACCTCTTGAACTTTGTGAAGAGTTTTCCTGAGAAGATGGCTGTATTGCACTTAGTTGTGCTTTGGCTTGGCTTCGTGTATAGGGGCGAGCTGTGGTTTTGTGGCTTGTGTCAGCCAGATCTGTGTAGGGATTGCAGGGGGGTGCAGCATCCGGAGGTGCCACCATGGATTGGCTACTGGATGGTGTCAGTAATTCATCTGTGGAGAGGGTCTGGGTTTGGGTCTGGTGTGGTTGATTGGTGTTGGCGTTCTGTGTGCCTCTGGATCTGGTGTCAGTTTTTGTGGGGAGGGCTAATTTCCAGATGTCTGGCAAGCGGGATGTGTCGTCACGCTTGTTCATGTTGTGAGGGTGTTTCTCTATCTCGATGGCTTCCAGAGGCACACAGAACGCCAACACCAATCAACCACACCAGACCCAAACCCAGACCCTCTCCACAGATGAATTACTGACACCATCCAGTAGCCAATCCATGGTGGCACCTCCGGATGCTGCACCCCCCTGCAATCCCTACACAGATCTGGCTGACACAAGCCACAAAACCACAGCTCGCCCCTATACACGAAGCCAAGCCAAAGCACAACTAAGTGCAATACAGCCATCTTCTCAGGAAAACTCTTCACAAAGTTCAAGAGGTCAAGACACAAAGACTTTAGCAACTAATCCACACCTAATGACCCACCTAAGTGGTACTCAGGATATCACTCAAGAAATCACTCAAGGTATCTCTCAAGTAATTAAGGAACAAAAGAAGAAAAGGCACACTAGCCTGGGAACTTCCTCTCTGCCCAGAACATTGGAGGCTAGACACCACACCCCCTCTACAGTATTTATAGGAACTCAAACATTGAGATCCCGCTCTGTTCCAGTAACAAGAAGCCGAAAGCACCAGCCTGAAGATGACGAGTGAGACCTCGTCGAAACGTCGCCTAGACACCCCAACTTTTACACGGGAAGACACCCGAGGACACCAAAACCTGCATTCCTGTACCCGTGAAAATCTACGAAAGCACATATATATATATATATATATATATATATAATAAAGAGAGAACACATGCTTAGAAGAATTTACAGAATATAGATGGTATAAAGCAGGCCACTTTCTGGAAAAGGGGGAAAAGGGGGAAGAAACAGGCAAAGGAAAACAAGAAGTCAAATACACTTTTTGAGGCTGCCAACTCAGCCTTGACAAGTCTTTGACAGGAAGCTGGCTGTAAAATATAGAGTTTGAGAGGGCAGAACGGGGAGAGGGGAGGAAAAAAACCAGTCATTTTGGAGATAGAAGCAAGAATTGGCCTCTCCAAGTCCATATGGGTGAACGTGTCAGTTTTAGTTTTTATCTTGTGTTTTTTTCCTGATCTTAAATTCAGCTCTTCACATTAGTTTACATTTATTTGGTTATCACCAGGTTGGGCATTGCTTTAATTCGGGGTGAAAGGGGCAAAACCTGCATGTGATAATTTATATGTGCAGACACACATTTAAAAATGACTGTTCTTTCGGTTCTGCCGGGACCTTCACTATGCACCTTTAGGCGCCAGGTGAAAAATGTGAATGTTAATGAAAATAGCATCAAAATGCATTTATAAAGGAAAAGTCTTTGCAAAAAATCTGTATATTAGGCAAAATTGCATACAAAGATGTGTATATTAGGAGAAGTTTGGACTAAAACCCCTCTGCATTTAGGACTTAAAAAATAACAATCACAATAATAACCACAAGTTTTTAATGTTTGATGTTTTATTGTGCTTTTAATTCTGTTGAGAGCCACCCAGAGTGGCTGCGGAAGCGCAGTCAGATGCACAGGATATAAAAATTATTATTATTATTATTATTATTATTATTATTATTATTATGATGAAATGTGGAGAACTGATTGCAGGTGCTAATTTCAGGTGCAGTGCTGAGGAGGAAGGGAGGGAATGGATCCTTCTAGGACACAAAGAGAGAAACAAAAACACCAGATTCACTTGTGGAAAAAGAGGTACAGCACTGATGGAATAAAAAGGAAGGAAGGAAGGAAGGAAGGAAGGAAGGAAGGAAGGAAGGAGGTTCCATGGAAAGTGCTATCAGGCTGATGCTTCTGCACCTGTTACCTCTCTGATACAGCCAATAATTTGGCCACTCCAATCAAGAATCCTCTCAGGTTGTTCCTAGTTTGTACTCCAACTTCTTGCGAGTGTGGGAAGTAAGGGGCTGTGGGCGATGGGGACAGGGCTGGATTTAGGTTTGATGAGGCCCTAAGCTACTGAAGGTAACGGGGCCCTTTATATGTCCAGCTGTCCTTTGTCAACAACAAATTGCCACAGTTTTTTGTGTTGAATATATGCTATATGGTAATTTATGGACCTAATAGGTATCTCAAGCCATTTGCACATGCAGAATGTAGGCACCCTATATATGGAATTGAGCAAACCAGTGATATTTTAGGGAGCAGGCTAGCAGACGGGGCCCATGACTTACATCATAGGAGCCTACACAACACAAAACACTGTTGCTGTATGTAGGTTTTATTTGATTTGTTTTTTATCTTATATTTTGGAAATGTACATCCAGTTTTTTTCACTTTAAATGTTTTTGTGGCCCCCAAGAGAGTGAGGCCCTAAGCTATAGCTTGTTTAGCTTCTATGTAAATCCTGCACTGGATGGGGCAGTCACTTCTGTTGAGACTCTTCTTTTGGGTGAGTAAAAACTCTCAGAATCATTCATTTCCTCCCCAGCTTAGGGTCTCTGTGTCACTTTGGAGACAGATGTGGACCTTGACTTTCAGGGAAGACAAAATGCCTCTCTATTCCTATGGAGGAAACTTAATGAAGCATTGCAGAAAAGATAAACAACAGTGAGGACAGAAACCAAGCAGAGTTGCAGGAAGGAAGAAAATACTTTATGTGTTTTAACCATCCTTCACTTTACAACAAAACTTTAGCTTCCCATTTCTGCCTGGATGGAATCTTATCTGGATTAGGGATTTTACGTTAACATAACATACATTATATTGGGAGAAATGCTTTGCAGAAACATTCAGGCGAAATTGCATACAAAAGGTGAAGGCTAGGAGGAATTTGCACTTAAAATGCTGGTGGGTTTTCATGAAAACTTCTAAAAAAATGTTTTACAACTAATTTGGAAATGTGGAGAATTGGATTTAGAATTGGAAAAAACTGGGAGAAAATTAAATGAGCAGATTCTCTCATTCCTGATCACATTTTATATCCTAATTCTCTCATTTCATGCAGCTCAGTGTGGTGGACTGTTTAAACAAGCCGAGTCTGGTGTCTGCCACAACCTCATTAAACAAACCTTTTGCTCAGATCGCACATTTTCCTGCACCAAAAAAATACACCACTCCTGCAACTGGAAAGTAAAATATGTTTTGGTTAGCTACTTGATTTTTAACTCTATTTTTACATTGATCCTTTTGTTCTCCTGAGAAGGAGAAGAAAAGTGTGTTGCCTAGACATACATGGGGTGGGTAAGAGAAGCAAAATTAATTTGCAAAATAACTAGAGACATTCCAGCAGAAGAACGCTAAGTAGGTGGGATTGGGTCACAGCCTCTGCACATTCACTCCCTCTCTCTCTTGCAAAAGGCTTGAAAGAGGTAAATCATGCAGGATCAGGATGCAGAGACAATAAGCTGATCCCCTCTTTGTAAGAGGTCTGTGCTTTAAAGTCCCTCGAGAGGCAAAAAGCCCCACACATTAAGAAAACATCACGGGCAAAGTCTTCCTTTTAAAAAGAATAAAATAAAATAATCTATATGAATGGCAGCCCCAAGCAAAATGAAGGGAGCAGCATTCCAGGATATCGGAGATTAGCAGATGTGATGACAAACCAATAATAAATGCAGACCTGCCTGTTTCATGGGGAAGACTTAGGGGATAACAATACAGAGTGTGTGTTCCATGAACCTAGCCCAGATTGTTAAAAGGCTTTGAGAAGCTTCGCTTGTTTTGCTTAGTAATCCCAAAATGGCAGCCCAGGACAAGTTTGGCATCCTGGAATAGAGGTGTGCTGGGTGAAAATAGCTCTTGAGTCACGCAGAAGAACAAAAGGAGGGGCGATACTAGGAACATCTGTTTGGAAAGAACGCCTTGGAAAGCAGGTGGACGTGAATGAAAACAAAACAAAAAACCCTCCAGAGTTTTCGCACACCATTAATGATGATCCAAAACCAAAAATCCAAGATGCAAAATATTTCAATGTTGATTTAAACATTACAAAACACACTCGCATTCTATGCAGCGGGACTTTTCAACTGACTATAAAATAGGTTAGTTAATTCTTGGTCAACCCTGGAATGGATTAGCAGTTTCTCTTCTGGGTACCACTGGTTTACATCTGCTATGCCCAAAACTTTTGGCAACCAGTCCACTTTAACCAATGGGGAATTAGTTTGTTTCCAAAGTTTTGCTAGCACAGTCTCTGCAGCGGCAAGTTTGGGGGATCCCAACTGATACTCATGTCATTTAATTATACCTGATGGATTCTACTGCAAATTGTAGGGTAGCGCTACATGCCCTGATAATCATGGTATTAATATGTTGAATTGCTTGGGGAACCGTCTATTAGGGTTGAAGAGCAGCTGTCAGTAAATCAAGCACTGATATGAAGGTTTCGGCAGCGTCCTCTTCCTCCTAGTCTCCCTTTGAAGTATCTCCTTCTCCATGTGCTCCAGACATTTTGTGAGGAACTGTGTTCAGACCCAGAATCAGCCCGCATTCTGAAGCAAAGAGCACAGATTTGCTTCGTAGCTTGTACAGGCTATGGATCATTAAGCATCAGGTAATGACCGGCCTCTTAACTGCATCCCCTCTCAAATCTATTACAGCTGGTTCCAAGCAGCTGTACAGTACAGCACTTTCAAACAATCCCATTGCAAGGAACTGTTACCGAATGATTTATTCGAGTGGCAGCCGTCGCCTTCGCAGGGATCATTTATTAATTAACAATCACTAACTAGATGGTGCTTGCTGGTTCTTTTTTTTTTTTATAAAACAACAACAACAAAACCCTTTAAAGTGGAAGCAGAGATGCGGCCATTTTGCCTCTTCAACCCAAGAATGGCATCGGAGATTCGGGTTGTTGTTTGCCCAGGCGGGCGCATCATGTGACCCATGAAAGCTGCAAAACAACCAGACTGTGCAACGGTGATAGGATAAAATCAGGCCAAATCTTTATTGACAGCAGCGGGCAGGGCAAGGGTTGGCATGGCATTGGGTCCCCGGATCAGTTCATCATTCCACAAGACCCATGTTGATGGAATGGATCTGCTGGGTTTGGACCTTTCCAAACCTGTAAGACACGAATCAACCAGGGTTGAGCTTTGCCGTGGTGCAAACCAACCAAGCAAGGTCTCCCTAGGACACCAAGGTGTGGATTCCAACCAGGCAGATACCCAACCCACGCTTGGGTTTGTCGGGGTCAGTCCTTCCCTCAGGCCCCTTACGACTCTCCCCATACTATAAGGGACGTGGGTGGCGGTTGGGTCTAAACCACTGAGCCTCTCAGGCTTGCTGATCGGAAGGTCGGCGGTTCAAATCCCCACGATGGGGTGAGTTCCCATTGCTCTGTCCCAGCTCCTGCCAACCTAGCAGTTCGTAAGCATACCAGTGCAAGTAGATAAATAGGTACCACTGTGGCGGGAATGTAAACAGCATTTCCATGCGCTTTGGCTTCCGTCACAGTGTTCCATTGAGCCAGAAGTGGTTTAGTCATGCTGGCCACATGACCCGGAAAGCTGTCTGTGGACAAACACCGGCTCCCTCGGCCTAAAAATCGAGATGAGCGCCGCAACCCCATAGTCGCCTTTGATTTGACTTAACCATCCAGGGGTCCTTTACCTTTCTTTAACCTTTTACCTGTGCTATATTGATCCTGCCCAATGCCAATTCCACCCTCATACAAACAATGTTATTCTGCCTAACAAAAGGAAGCCGTAATTTCACTGAGGGGGAAAAAACAAAACACACACACACAACCAACCAAGTGCCAAACAAATTGAGAGAAAAATAATAATTTCCAGCCCTGTCAACCAGCAACCCCAAATTGCTCTAACCTGAGGGTGGGAAGCTCTCAAAGCAAAATTGCTGTGAGCTCCAGGGGAATCAGCCTTAATATAGGGTTTCCCCTCCTTTCTGCAGCAAGGGCTCATGGGACAGCTTTTCCCCAGGAGCCCATCACACATAGAAGATACTGGGGAAAACCTTGCCTAGTATTTTGCTGCAATCCATGGACCACAGCACCATTGGGCAAAGGAATCCTGTGCTTATTGGGCATGGGATGGGGCTTAGAATGTAAGCAGAACTGCTTAAACTGGATCAGTCTTCAGATTCATCAGGCACACCCTTGCTGCATCCAGATTTTTTCCTCATCATCACATTTATACCCCCCACCCACCTGGCTGGGCTGCCCCAGCCACTCTTTCTGGGCTGTAGATGTGTGTTGATTTGCAAACTGGCTGTTGAGATATGGTAAACTGGTCACTGAACGACAAGTTATTTCTTGAACTTCATAGCTGAAGCTGGATGTCCCCAGTTAAAATACAACCATGTGTTCACTACGCAGTGTTTCCCAACCTTGGGCCTCCAGCTGTTTTTGAACTACAATTCCCATCATCCCTGACCACTGGTCTTGCTAGCTAGGGATGATGGGAGTTGTAGTCCAAAAACAGCTGGAGGCCCAAGGTTGGGAAACACTGCACTACAGGACATTGTTTCTTTCATGCAAAGGACTGCAGTGAGTGCAAAGGGTTAAAGACTCCTTATCTAGGTCCGAGTCTGGAAAAGAGAATATTTGCACAACTGTTTGCTCAAAACACACACAAACATTTGCTAACTGCATGGAAGTTATGACATGGTTAAGGTTACCATTTTGTTTAAACAGTTCCTCAATTTTCAAGCACTTGCTCATTTAAGGAACAGCTTCAATTTTTCATCTGCTGCCAATTAGATTTTCTTTCTTTCTTTCAGAAATGACCATATTAGCAATTCATCCAGCATCAGAGTTTTTGTTTTGTTTTAGCTGTTGACTTTAAATAACCTACGGGCAAAGTAGGATGGAAAAGAATGAAAATATGTTGCAGGTGAGATAAGACTGCTGTAACACTCGCTGCACAACATCACTTGGCTCTCACCAAGAGAAAAAAAGACAGCTGGATGAACCCCTTGAAATTGTCAAGCTGAAAACCAGTCTTGGCCGCAGACAGTTTGTGCTCAACGTGGTGACGAAAAAGCTTGACAAAAAGATACAGGGCAGTTTCCCCAACCTGATGCCCTCCAGATGTTCACAGAATTGTAGAACTGGAAGAGATCCCAAGAAATGCAGGAATTTCAGCTAAAGCATTCATGACAGATGTTGTTGGACTACCACTCCTATCACCCCTGGCTGTTAAGCCATACTGATGGGCCTAATGGGTGTTGTAGTCTGAAACATCTGGAGGACATGACATTGGCTCCTCCTCTCAAACCAAGGGGCTGCCATCTTTGCTAGTGGGCCACATGTCTAAAACAAGATGCTTCTTGACCGTGCAAGATCAAAGAATAGGCAAGATGTTATCTCATGGTTTCATGGCAAATGTGGTGCCTGGAAGAGTGTGTATGTGCAGTTCAATGGCTATCATTAGAGCAAAAGCATGGTCCTGTGTGATTTCCAAGATGATACCCACAGTTTGTATCTAAGGAGCGGGATGTGGGGTTGCCCACATGGAAGAGGTGAAGACCCTTGCGGTTAAGCCACTTTGAAGACCTTTCCTTACTATTTCTGTCTCCAGAAAGAAAGAAAGAAAGAAAGAAAGAAAGAAAGAAAGAAAGAAAGAAAGAAAACTTCACCTGAACGGCGTTCATTGTAGTGGGTTTGGGGGGAAATTAAAATTACAGGCCTGAAACTCAGACCAGCTTGTCCAAAAGAAAACAACGTCTTCTGTGAAGGATGAGAAACCTGGGCTGAATTTAGACCAAAGCTCCCTCTGCCCATATTTGTGGCTTTGGGTGCAAAAGCCAGCCTGGCTGTCACATGGTTTCAACTAGGGGTGGTTTAACCTCAAATTCCAAATTGAACCTGTCAAACAAGGAATGAGTTCACAAACCCTGTAATTGCCAGATCCACAGCTGGTAAAAATTGAGCAGCCTCCTGGGAATTTCAAGGGCAAGTCCATTTAAAAAAAAAAAGAGAGAGAGAGAGAGAGAGGGAAAGAGATGGAGACTTGTTTTCCATCATCCAATTATTTATACCACTGTTTTTAAAGTAACCCCTATTAAGTGTTCCTTGATGAGGCAGAAACGGTGGGCTTTCCTGAACGACATTTCGAACAATCCAAATATTGTTCGATCTAAAGTTAAGCATGAGTAGATTCCATTGTTTTCATTGGGAATGCTTCACTTAGTCTCTTCCACTGAAATCAAGGAGACTTACAATATGTCCTTGATGTTGGTTAGTATCTAAAACACCTTAAGTTATGCTTCAGTTTTTGAGATTTTAAAACAATGAGCAATTCACTTTTCCACCAAATGGTTTATAACTCAAAGGCCATCCTATAAAGCAAAAGTATCCCACAGGGTTCCCTTCAGATTTGGTTGGCCTACAACTACCATCTTGCCAACAAAAGTATAGTATAGTAAAAGCTATGGTTTTCCCAGTAGTGATGTATGGAAGTGAGAGCTGGACCATAAGCTGATCGCTGAAGAATTGATGCTTTTGAATTATGGTGCTGGAGGAGACTATTGAGAGTCCCATGGACTGCAAGAAGATCAAACCTCTCCATTCTGAAGGAAATCAGCCCTGAGTGCTCACTGGAAGGACAGATCCTGAAGCCGAGGCTCCAATACTTTGGCCACCTCGTGAGAAGAGAAGACTTCATGGAAAAGACCCTGATGTTGGGAAAGATGGAGGGCACAAGGAGAAGGGGGCGACAGAGGACGAGATGGTTGGACAGTGTTCTTGAAGCTACCAGCATGAGTTTGACCAAACTGTGGGAGGCAATGGAAGACAGGATTGCCTGGCGTGCTCTGGTCCATGGGGTCACGAAGAGTCGGACACGACTAAACAACTAAACAACAACAACTACTACCACTGGCCATGTTTGAAGGGCTGATGGGAGTTTGAATATCCCTGCTATAAAGGAAGCTCACCTACAGAAGCTTGGGAAGGAAGGCCAACAGTGGCAGGAGCACAGTGGAAGGAAGTAATCCTGCAGCTTCTCCAAGGTCGCGAAGGAAACATGTTGCAAAAATAAAGATTGCCCTCAGGACTCCGAAGATCTCAACCATAAAAGCCATGCTTCCCTCCCACATGTCAAATAACTTTTCTGCCCATCCTTTTATTGCTTCTCAGGTAATGTTTATTGCTCGGAAAGTAACTAATCATTGGTTGATGGGAGCTTGGATGCAATTAAAAGGATACCCTTCGCCTCTTAAAATGCAAAACATTTCTGAGCGTCATAATCATCTAGGTTTTATAACTCGGCTTTATTACTTTCCAAATATACAATGCTCATAAAAAAAAGAAAGTAATTGGCTCTTTACAATAATGCTGCCTCCTAATGTTTGCCAGCAACACTGGATGATCAGCCATATCACACAGGTATTACGTCTTAAATTGTTTTGCTTCCTATCCCCAGCATTGAAAGTTTTGAGGGTAATTGTTTTGCATAAATATATTAAAAGCTGATGCAACCGAGGGAAACTATCGACCAGGAAAATAGGAGGTAACAATACCAGCCAAAGGTCGTAGTAGAAAGCATCACTGAATACGAGTTAAGAAGATCAACATATCAGTTCAAGAGCTGTGGATACAGTTCTTTTTTCCCTTGTGATGCAAGCCTAATTCACATCCAGCATCTCAGGTTACATAAAACACCATGAAGAGGGATAGCAAATCATCTAGGCTAATGCGAGGAGGGACAAACCTAGACGATGATCCAGTGATCAGCTGCCCGTCTTGTCCCTCCCCTGATGAGTGAAGAAAGCTGCCTGCTTCTTAAAAACCCAAAGCAAAACCTTGTTACATAGGTCACTGCCAGACTCGATGGTATTCAAATTATGTAGATATAGCTGATTAGGAGAGCAGTGGCGAAAATGCCTGGGGAAATTTTGGGATAACACTTGCTTCGACGCAACATCAGCTAACCTCCCTGCAAGCACATTAGAACGAATGCTCCTTAGATAGCCAACGTTGCGTAAACTCTTTGCGAATAACTCAGGATGTGAGCTCACTAAATCGGTCCCCTGCAATTGCCTGTAGACTTCTATGAGCATATACACTTAGCTCTGTAAAGTGTAAAGAACATAAAGGTAAAGGTAAAGGGACCCCTGACTATTAGGTCCAGCCGTGACCGACTCTGGGGTTGCGGCGCTCATCTCGCTTTATTGGCCGAGGTAGCTGGCATACAGCTTCCGGGTCATGTGGCCAGCATGACTAAGCCGCTTCTGGCGAACCAAAGCAGTGCATGGAAACGCCGTTTACCTTCCCGCCGGAGCGGTACCTATTTATCTACTTGCACTTTGACGTGCTTTCGAACTGCTAGGTTGGCAGGAGCAGGGACCGAGCAACGGGAGCTCACCCCGTCATGGGGATTCAAACCGCCGACCTTCTGATTGGCAAGTCCCAGGCTCTGTGGTTTAACCCACAGCACCAACATAGCTAGCATTTAAAGCAAAGTTAATAGGTGAAAATATTTTGTAAATTTCCTTGCAATCTTTGGATGAAGGGTGGTATATAAATTTAATAACTAACTAGTTAACTGGGAGAAATCACAGAAACATTAGCCAATGGGTATCTAATAAAAAGGGGATCTTCCTCATCCAAGTCCTAACACACTGAAAAACAACAAGGTTTTGTTGCTGAATGGTCACTATCCAGGTAGGCCTGGATAGATATCAATATATCACCCAGGACCAGTATGAGGGACAGACTGCGATTACAATTTCACTCAGTGGTTTCTTGCTGGTGAAACCACTGCCTTCTGAGTCCCTCTGCTACCAGCACCAAGGGAGAAACAAGTTGCAGCTGGGTGCTGGAGGCACCGTCAGAAAGTTCTTCCTGATGTTGAGTCAGAATCTTCTTTTAAGTGACTTGAAGCCATTGGTTTGAGTCCTGCCCTCCAGAGCAAGAGAAAACAAGCTTGCTCCATTCACCACAAGACAGCCCATGAGATATTTGAAGATGGCTATTATATCTCCTCTCAGTCTCCTCTTTTCCAGGCTAAACATACCCAGCTCCTTCAACCGTTCCTCATAAGGCTTGGCTTCTAGACCCTTGAAGGGAGTTGGGAGTCTTCAAAAATCTGAAGGTCTACAGATCCCCCATTCCTGATGCAGAGTTCCTAGGTATCTGTTGTTCCACATATAACAAACACAAGTTGCGTGCCGTACCATAAAGGTGTTTGCTGGTGCGCCAGTTCTTTGGTTTGGTCTACAGGTCATCTTGAATTCTGGTGCTGGAGGAGACTCTTGAGAGTCCCAGGGACTTTAAGAAGATCAAACCTATCCATTCTGAAGGAAATCAGCCCTGAGTGCTCACTGGAAGGACAGATCCTGAAGCTGAGGCTCCAATACTTTGGCCACCTCATGAGAAGAGAAGACTCCCTGGAAAAGTTCCTGATGTTGGGAAACATTGAGGGCACAAGGAGAAGGGGATGACAGAGGATGAGATGGCTGGATAGTGTTCTCGAAGCTACCAACATGAGTCTGACCAAACTGCAGGAGGCAGTGGATAACAGGAGCGCCTGGCGTGCTCTGGTCCATGGGGTCACGAAGAGTCGGACATGACTAAACGACTAAACAACAACAACAGGTCATCTCCTTCAATTTCCTGATGAAACAGGATTTTGCCTGGTATATTAATATGCACTACCAGCAGACATCTTCCAGATGAGCTCCAGCATGAGTTCCTCTGATTTGCCACAGAGATAAGTGTGAAGGTTGCATCAAAGGTCAATGACAGTCCATGTTTATTGGCCAACTCTCCGGTCTGGAGCCACTGTTATTGAGCATGTCTATGAAATCACCTCGGAACGAGGTAGGGCTTAATCGATAAACAACAGCGCCTTGTGCATATTGATAAGCAGAGGAGCCTGGGGAGAAGTGCGGAACTGCAGGGAAGTAGCAAAACAGAGACTAGCAGCGCCATTGAAGTAAATATCCTGGCAAAGATTTGGGGGGAGCAGCTATCCCTTACCCTCGCCTTACAGCCATTTCTTAAAGGAACATCACACCCCAAGACCCACCTGCTGGAAATGGTCGCGTCAAACACCTGTTTGGGTTGCTTCTGAAATTGGGCTGGCCTGGTTGGGGAAATTATCCAGTATCAATCCCAGTGTCAGGCTTCAAGGAATCCGATCCCTCCCATGGTGGCAGCCAAGGAGCAGATAAACAAGAAGAGTTCTTACTAAGTCATTTATTCAATATTCACACAGAGAGACGAAGGAATGTAGTCTCTCTTAGAATACAGTGGTACCTCGGTTTTCGAACAGCTTAGTTCACAAACAACTTGGAACCTGAACCCTGAATGTCCCCCTGTGTTTCCTGTTGCACTGCTAATTTTCATCCCCCCATTGTAATTCAAGCCTTCTGTTTCAGATTGCAGTGTTCTGAGGTGATATTTGGAGCTTATATTTGGTGCTTTTTATTTTGAGGAGTTTTCAGTTGATTTGTTTTTGTGACTAAGTGGATCCCAGTTCAGAAATGTATATAAGCATTTGCTTTGCCCCTGTTGTCCAGTTCTGTTAGTTCAATAAAGGTTCTTGCTGTTATCACTGTGTCTTGCCTCTTGGGGACCCACTTTTCTGCAGCAATACACTTCAGAGCACCAGTTATTGAAAGGAACAACACTCCAGGTGGTTTTTGAAAGAGTAAAATAAAGACAAATTCACAACCCTACCTTGAAAGCACACTAAAGTTAAAATACTGAACAGATTTAAGATTCGCCTGGTGCCTTCATTATATGTCTTTAGGCACCAGGCAAAAATGTTCCTTTTTAAGCAGGACTTTGTTTTATTTGATTGATATCCTATGCCTTTTTTAAAATGTGGGGTTTTGGGGGGTGGGGTTATTGGGTTGCCGTTTTTATTTTGATTATGTATTTTGTGGTTTTACGTTTTGATTTTATTCTGTGAACAGCCCTGAGACCTCTGGGTATAGGGAATAATAATAATAATAATAATAATAATAATAATAATTCCTCAACTTTCTAAGCATCTGGGTAGGCCAGTCTATACAAAAATGTTTTCAGCAAGCACTGGAAAGAGTACAGCAAAAGCGCCTGCCTGGGCTCAAGAGGCAGGGAGTTCCAAAGGTGCTGCCACACTGAACAATCAAGTTTTTAAAAATGCAGAGCAGGCAATACGTGGCATCTGTAGTAGTGTCACATGCATGGGATCTAACTCATAAGGGCTGAGGGGGTCTTTGCCGCCCCCAGTAAAATATCAGGCTCAGGCCTCCCCAAAGATGATGGGCATTGCCATTAAAATGGTTTGTGCGTGCTGTGCTATGTGATTGATTATGTGGGGCATGGTCCCTCCCGCCACAATATTTTATTCAAGTTGGCACCCTTGGCCACATGTGTATCAATCATTTTAGCTTTTATTTCACTTTCGCTTCATATTGCTTTTAAAAATTGTTGCATTATATTCTAAGTCACTTTCAGTTGGCAAATCATAAAAAAATCTACTCATAAGAAAGAAATAAAAAATATTGAAAGGGTTTGGGGAGAACAAATACCTTACTATAAATGTAATGAATGTGCATGTTGATTTACAGGTGCAAAAACCTTCTGTTATCTTAATATACAGTTTTCCCCAACCTCGTGCTGTTTTGGACTACAGCTCCCATTATCCATTACCATTGATGGATGATGAGAATGATAGTTTATGTGGCTCAAGTGCGGAGCCATCTGACAGTTTGACACTGGAAGCGAAAGCAAAGAAAGCCTGACTGTGAGGATCTGATTCCCTTTTTTTCCTTAAAAAAAAGATTAAATATTAAGGATGTTATAGTCTCGTGGCTTCTATTCAACCAGATGTTCAAACCCTTCAGCATCCCACCAGATCTATGACCAAAATCTTGAAGGCAGTGATGAAAATGATGTATAGATGGTATATTACACCTGTCAAGTTAGTGGAAATGTAAAGAAAAAGAGGGAACATTTTATCACATGTGGTGGGAATGTAAAAAGGTGAAATGCTTCTGGGAGATGATATATAATGAGATGAAAAAAATGTTGAAATATACATTTATAAGGAAACCAGAAGCATTTTTACTGGGCATTGTTGGGAGTAATATAAATAGAAAGGAATGTAAGCTCTTTTTATATGCAATAACAGCAGCAAGAATATTACTGGTCCAGAAATGGAAGCAAGAAGAATTACCGATGATTGAAGAATGGAGGGTGAAGTTAATGGACTATGCAGAACTAGATAAATTAACAGTAAGGATTCGAAACCGCAGAACCAGAAATTCATGGAAGACTGGAGTAAATTTATGGACTATTTGAAAAGTATTTG
This sequence comes from Podarcis gaigeae, assembly GCF_964106915.1. Classification (NCBI taxonomy): domain Eukaryota; kingdom Metazoa; phylum Chordata; class Lepidosauria; order Squamata; family Lacertidae; genus Podarcis; species Podarcis gaigeae. The sequence goes on along the minus strand of NC_139677.1, from coordinate 97,225,235 downwards.
TGAGGATCAGATGACGTTTGTAGGTTTGCAAGAAGTTTTGTGAGGCGTATTATTGGAAGTATTGCAAAAATGGAGAAGGGGAAGGATGATTTCTTAAGAGATGTAAAGGCAATATAAAGTTAAGAAATGCATAAGTGGTTAAAACGGTGGATCATCAGAGGTGCTGATGGAAGTCTCAAAAGATTGTATAAGGGATAAGTTTTCTGGTACATTTTATAATTTATATGTTAAAATCAATAAAAATTAATTTTTTAAAAAAATAATCTTGAAGGCAGGACAGACAAGAGCCAGCCTTGTCTTTGTATAGAGTCAGAGTAATGGGCTCATCCATGGTTTGAAAATCAGGAGAGGGGGAGAGAGAGAGAGAGAGAGAGAGAGAGAGAGAGAGAGAGAGAGATAGGGATACAGTTCTATCTAGCGTGCGCACATGTGCATGTAAGTATGTGCAGATAAAAGTGCCTGGCCTGTGAAACAAGAGATGCTTGAAAGCAGATGGCCCTGGGTAGAAAAACATGCTCAGGTTTATGTCTGAGAACAGGCTAACAGATGTGCCACATTATCCCAGCCTTTTAAGAAGATGTATGGTTTTGGTGCCATTCTGGTTTTCTGAAGGCTAATGAACTATCTTTCGGAAGAACCATATGTCAAAGGACACCCTGGCCAAAATCGCAACGCTTATTATCGTACTCCTCTCTACCCTGTTCTCTCGAGACATCTTAATTGCGTTGTTGTGACATTTACCACACAGTCCAAAAGAGACAGAAGTGCTTGCGTATTGAACTGTGATCAAGTGGGGAACAGGTTTCCCAAATATGGAGGGAATCTGATATAGTTGTGCCATCCGACAGCAGGTTTCTTCATAGAAGTCGTGGCATTTATTTACTTATTTTTCACCACTCCGAATGTGCGGATAGAAGCCCTTGGCTCCATCTCATGTCCTATTATGCCTGGTGTTTAAATGTTCATGTAATACTGAGATGGTGCAGTTCGGCTCACTAACTTCTTGGCTGAAACTGTCAACCATAGAATCACAGAATTACAGTGGTACCTCGGGTTACAGACGCTTCAGGCTACAGATGCTTCAGGTTACAGACTCCGCTAACCCAGAAATAGTACCTCGGGTTAAGAACTTTGCTTCAGGATGAGAACAGAAATTGCGCAGCGGCAGCGGGAGGCCCCATTAGCTAAAGTGGTACCTCAGGTTAAGAACAGTTTCAGGTTAAGAACAGACCTCCAGAACGAATAAAGTTCTTAACCCGAGGTACCACTGTATAGAGCTGGAAGGGATCTTGAGGGTCCCTGCAATGCAGGAATCTCAACTAGATCACTCATGAGAGATGCTTAAAAACCTTCAAGGAAGGAGAGTCTACCACTTCTTGTGGGAGTCCACTCCACTGTCACTTGAGCTCAGGATGCAAGGGAGAAACTTGCTAGGAGGAAGGCATGCTTGGCAAATCCAGACCATGTTCAACTCCTGCCTGGAAACCAGTGTCCCAACTGTGGAAGGACGTGTGGATCCAGAATTGGCCTCCACAGTCACTCATGGACTCATTGTTAAAACCATGTTTATGGAAGACAATCTTACTCAGCTATGAGTGATCACCAAAGAAGAAGAAGACTATCAGAAATGTCTTCTTGATGTTGAGTCGGGACCTCCGACTCAAGCCATCCTCCATGTGTCATCCCTTCAGATTTTGGAGGTGGCAAACCTATCTTCTCTCAGTCTCCTCTTTCCCAGGCTAAAAAACCCGCAGATCCCTCAACCGTTCCCCCTATGAGGTTTTTAAGCCCTCCGCTTACTGGCCTCTAGGAAGGTCATGGGAGGAATCTGGAAGGCCTTGAGAAGCTCCTGCGATCTTTGCCTTCTCCCTGCATCAGCTTTGGACAGGTAGGGATGGGCTCAGGGTGGCAGTTAAAGAGGTCTTTCCGACGTTATGCAATTTTGCCTTTCTGTGTGGACCTCTGGAACGCAACTCCTGCGTGCGTTTCAGGTCTACTGTTGTACACTGCCATCATGATTAATGGTCATTGATGGTCCTATGTTCCATGAGTAGTTCACAGGTTTCTTGGATCTGGAAACACCAGAGTAGATACTTCCAGAGTAGATACTTCAACCCCAAAGACACCTCAGGCAGATGAGTTTTTGACGGGTTCCGTTCCTGCATTTGGTTGCCAGTCAGCTATTGAGTGTTCAGGCATCTCACATGCATGTTTGAGCCATCCCTAAGGCTTGCAAACGAATGGGAAGGGTCGTGACTTTGTGAAACAGAGGAACACCAATCCCAAACTTTCCCTTTAAGAAACAGCTCTCTTCCAAAGCACCAAGCAATAAAACTATGCAGAAGGCTCTGGGTGTATAGACATCAGAATTCAATACTGATTATTTATTTTGCATAACTAATAAGGAAACATAACAAAAGTTGCTGATGTTAACATGCAGTGGGAGAAAAAAATGGGCTTTAATGGCCCCCATAAACTCTGCTATTGATGGCAGCTTTATAAAACTCCGCATTGACTACAGCTAAAGGCTATACGTTCTATCAATATGGTCAGCAATTAATATTGACCGATAAAATGCATCCGGTAAGCTCACTCCTTCCTTGAGTCGCTTTGAGCTTACTTTCAGCATAATTTTCACATCTGAGGAAATATTTCCCCATTAAAATCCTCAAAGTCATTTTGCGAGCAGCTCTTGGGATCCACAGTATCCCAAGTATGTATCATTAGTTGTGAGGAAGCTTCTGTTTCCTTTTTGCTTCCCTGATCCCTTCCCCTCTGGCCCACCTGTAGATCAGCACCTCTGAGATGCTTCTTGATTCATCCTCGGACTCGCATGCCATATTGGAGGAGAGAGAGGGGCGTTTGTGTGTGCAGACATTAGCTTTGTGTGCAAAGATAACATATTCATTCATCTGCTTCTTTCACTCTTGCTTCGGATCCCATCCACCACTAGCATCTTTGCATGGAGTGTGTTTAATAATAATAATAATAATAATAATAATAATTTAATTTGTTATATGTCGCTCATCTGACTGGGTTGCCCCAGCCACTCTGGGCAGCTCCCAACAAAATATTAAAAACACATTAGGCGAACTAATGCCAGTGTACTGGTAGAAGCAAAGATCACCCGTGTCGAAGCGATGCTTCTTCAACATCAACTTCGTTGGACTGGTCATGTTGTATGGATGCCTGATTATTATCTTCCAAAGCAACTACTCTATTCCGAACTTAAAAATGGAAAGCCTGATGCTGGTGGTCAACAAGAGGTTTAAAGGCTCTCTCAAGGCAAATTTTAAAAAAAATGTAGTATAAACAGCAACAATTGGAAAACACTGGTCTGCAAGTGCTCCAATTGGAGAACAGCCTTTACCAAAGGTGTCATAGGCTTTGAAGACGCTCAAACTCAGGATGCAAGGGGGAAATGCGCTAAGAGGAAGGCACGCTTGGCAAACCCTCACCATGATCAACTTCTGCCCAGAAACTTATGTCCCCACTGTGGAAGGACGTGTGGATCCAGAATTGGCCTCCACAGTCACTTACAGACTCACTTTAAAAACCATGTTCATGGAAGACAATCTTACTCGGCTACGAGTGATCGCCAAAGATTAAAAGGACAGTAAGACATCAACCAGTACAAACTTTCACGAATAATAATCATAATAACATGTGGCCCCGGAAGATCACCGAGAAGGGAATGTGACCTCTGGCTGAAAAGGATCTTCCACCCCTATTCTACAGATAGTAGTTAGTTAGTTAGTTAGTTAGTTAGTTAGTTAGTTAGTTAGAAACACACCCTCGCCCACCCTCACATGACATCTTTGTTATGACGGAAGAGAACCTTAATAGGCCTCAGTCACTGAAATTAAAACAGAAAGCGAGGGGGCAGCATGAGAGGAATCAGTGTTGCAAGTCTTCGTTTACAAAAAGCAACCCCCCCAAATAAAACACACACACCAATTTTACTTAAAATCACCATATGCTACCCAATCTGACTGTGGGAAGCAGCAGCAGGGAGAGAACCGCTATACTTATTCCATGCGGGTGCTCAGAACAAAATCCCATTCCCCTCTGTGGCCAAGACACCTGCTCTATATTAAGAAACTGGCAATGGAGCAGTTCAATTAAAGGTGTAAAAAGGAGCACGAACAGCACTTGCAACGGCTGCTGCTTCGGGATGTGCTCTGCTTCCCATCTGCCCACCCTTCCTTCCCGCTTTAAACACGCTGTGGTCAAGCCGCAATTGCGTACTGCGGCACACTCTTCCTCACAGAACTGTTGACCCTGAAATGTGCATTCCGTCGCCAACCCCACAACTGGGAGACATCTCTGCGGCCGGGGAGACAAAACTGAGGAGGTGAAAGAAGAAGGGGAAACACCCTGTGACCTTCATGTTTTCATAAAAGACAAGTTTCTAAAAATACGCCTTTTCTTTTCCCTCCTTACAGAGAGAGAAGCCGGGGTTATTTACATAAGTGGCGGGAGTCAGCGGAGATAGGCTTGGAAATGATCTGCTAGGATATCAGTTGGAGAGATAAGGAAAGCAGGGCGGAAAGAGAGGAGGAAATGCTTGATAGGGTGAAATTTCAAATGCAGGAGTTTGGGTGACATTTTTCCGTTTTTTGGGTTGAATGGGCCCTGCGAAGAGCTCAGGGGCTGCTGAACTAGCGCCGCTTTTCCACGACAAGCAAAACGGGAGCCTTTTTCATAGTACAACGCCGCCGACCATTTTGTACAAGAAGCCTTGCCAGTAAAGTACAAAAAGACTATTCTGCCCCCGTTTCTCCTCCGCCATTCCTCATAACCAAATCAAACGCCCCAGAGCTGCTGGAGAACCTTTTGTCCCCACCCAGTCGTGGATAGACTACAACTCCCATCGTGCCTGGCCAGGGTCAGCCCAAGGCATTTTGCCACATGAGGCAAAACAGAAAATGGTGATCCCCACCTTCTCCTCCTTAAGAGTCCTGCTTCATCCTCCTCCGCTGCTACCTGAAGAGGAACAGGTGGCTTCACACTTCCCAGGCAGTGACCATGGGCGACAGTGGGGTGCGGTCAGTGGACTAGGGGGGCTGGGCTAGTCCCCTAAATGTTCCCCCGGCACTTCCTTTCCAAAGCCCAGGAAGCTTCTGCCCAGCTTAGGGAAGTGTTAGAATATTCCGTTCCACCTTAAGAGGGACAGGCATGACTGTTGTGTGTCACATGCCTGTTTACATTCCAGCACAGCTCGCTGGGAACTTCCGTTTGTGTATAGCTTTTGCTTACGCTGCTTGGTTGGACACGAAAGGGAGAAGACATGTTTTTCCCTTTTGTCCTGATGTATGCTAAATAAACTGCCTGTAAATATGCTTTACGCAGCCTCTCCCTGCCACTACTGTTGTGCATTTACTCTGCTGAACTGTGTGCCCAGCTTCTGAAGCTCTGGGTCGCAGATTCATGCTGCACCAAGAACTGGAGTTTGACCACCACGTCGGCCGGTGGGCTGGAGCCAGCAGGGGGCTTGCCAATTTGCCACCGATTCCTTAGCAGCATCCCAACAGGAAGAAGGCGCTATGCTCACATGTGCAATGTCACACACACAACATTGAACCCCCTCCCCATCACACTTGTAAGCTGGCACCTCTGGCCCTAACTGTTCCCCTATGAAAATTTTTACCACATGCCACTGATGGGCGACAAGCTCAGAAGGTAGTAAACAGTATGCTCCCCAGAAGAGAACGCTCCTCCCAGTTGTCCCCAGCCTGCAGCCTGAAGCGACTGCCCCACAGAGTCTAATGACTGAGCCGGCCCATTTTATGGGCTGGGGCTGATGGAGGCAGGCTAACAACATCCAGAGGACCCTAATGATTTTCCACCGCAAGTTTAGAAGACAAAAACAAAGATTGGGACACAAAACAACAGGATGGAAGACAAACAGATGGACAGAAGAGTCTTTGTAAGGAGCAGAACAGAAGAACCAGTATCTCCCTGGCGGTCTCTCTTACCGGTTTCGGTGTTATCGTGTTCCGTATCGGTGAGGGTGAGGTTGGAGTTGGCTCGACTGGACAAGCAGGAGCTGCGGCCCGACTTGGGGTTACGCCCCCACAGCCTCACGGGGTGCTCTGGAGACATGACCGCGTCGGCTTCCGTGTCGGCGTCCGAGCCGGCGCTGATGGAGTAGCCGCAGTGGGGCAGCCCTATATCTGTCCGGTATAGAGTCCCGTGTGGCGGAGGCGATACGTCTTCAAGGCCCAGCTCTCGCAAGGAAAAGTTGGCTCCTGGGGCAGAAATGGGGGAGAGGGTTGGGAAAGAAGGAGAGAGCAGAACATTGTGGGATGTCCGTCTAACAAGGGATAATGAAGACGTTTACCAGCAGATGTTATGTTACATTGTGTGGACCTTCCATTGGAGATGTATCAGCGTTGGGGAGCCTGTGGTCCACCATATGTTGTCAGAATCCAGACCTCATCAGTCCCTGCCAACATGGCCGACAGCCAGGGATTATGGGAGTTTTAGCCCAGCAACATGCTGGTTCTCCAACCCAGGGTGAGAGCTGAACAAGAATTTGAACATTGCATCTCTGGTCCAAGCACAACACTCTTGCCTATTCCAATTCAATTGATATGCTGGCTTATGCAGTGTGAGTCATATGGTTGTGCTCTCCAATTCCACCCACACAATTGTGTGCGTGGATTTGAACTTGAGTTGGTGGGGAGAAGCAGAAGTATTTGCACTCTCTGGTCTGCCCTTCAGCCTCCGAAAGGTTGGAACAGACCTTGCTCACGTACAAACATCTGTCTGCATTATCATGAAACCTGAATTTTGCAAGGTTCTCAGCTGTGCATAGTCGCATGTGAGCAGGGTACGTACAGTTGCGCATGGGCCGACTCTCTTTCAAGATCCTGATGTGGAATTTGGGGGGGCAGTCAGCCTGGGAAAACCCACCCTGCAGGGCTATGGTCACGCTATGCCAGAACATCATTCCAAGTCCAATGTATAACACACTTTCTGCATCACACAAAACGAGTCCGTTTGGAACCCCAAGGTCATCCGCTCAGACACCTGCCCTTGACATTTTCCACTCCAATAAGGTCACAGCAGAATCTGTTCAGCAGCAGAACAGATGTGATTGTTTAGCTGGCTAAAAATATTACCTGGGAAGAAAGGGCTCTTGAATTCGCCTCTAGTTACCTGCAGAGCTACATAATCTTTTCAAGGCAGAATAAATAAACATTTGAATAATAGTCCTGCCTCTTCAAAGGAAGAGGAAAGTTCAGGAAAGTTGTCTTCACCAATTAGTTCTTCTGTTAGAAGCCCCATTTATTTATCAAATTCCTATCACCTCCCCCACCTCCTCTATTTATTTTTGTTAAACAGAATTGCAAGAGAGTACCCAGAAATCTTTTATTCCTAATCTTTTGTTCCAGCTCATTAATTCCAAATACTGCCAGGACGATCCTGTCATTTAGGTTGGGGATTATTGCTGTTGCTCTTAGTAACAGCATTATTTTATAACCCGCCCTTGACACTTAGGTTCCAGGTGGGTCACAACAATTAAAAAATACATTTATTTTCTCTAACAAGAAATTTCTGACACCCTTTCCCCCCGAGCATGTGGATACCCTGTTCCTGTGTCTCAGTGGCTCCATTTGGGCTACCATCCTATCGGCCACTTGAGATAGCTCCAGCTATCTAGGCGCAGAACAGCTAAGAGCAGGGGTACGCAACCTAAGGCCCGTGGGCCGGATCCAGCCCAATCGCCTTCTCAATCCGGCCCATGGACGGTCCGGGAATCAGCGTGTTTTTACATGAGCAGAATGTGTCCTTTTATTTAAAATGCATCTCTGGGTTATTTGTGGGGCTTCCCTGGTATTTTTACATGAGTAGAATGTGTGCTTGAATGAATGAATGAATTTATTAATACGGTCACAGACCAGCGTCAACACACACAATATCATAGATCATAAAAAATATCAGAAATACAAGGGACAATATAAATATAACAAGGATTTAAATATAAAAAATTAAAATTAATTATTAGCATGCCCCCTGTAATTATCATTTAGGGGTTTGGTCATTAAATGTGTGCTTTTATTTAAAATGCATCTCTAGGTTATTTTGGGGGCATAAGAATTCGTTCATATTTCCCCCCCAAAAAATACTCTGGCCCACCACATGGTCTGAGGGATGGCTAAAAAAGGTGGCTAAGAGGATAGAGGGGAAGTTCTACCATAGAGAGAGTCTGCGTAAGCTGAGTTTAAGGCCAAGCTAGGTTCAGGACATTGGACAGGGACTGCAGAACTAGTTCAGGACCGTGGACAACAGCCCTGCAGCGGAGGTAGGAGATTTCAGTTGTCTCAGCAAGGTATTGAGGGGCAGCTTTGTAGTTGGAGAGATAGACTGTGGCTCCGTTTTGGCTACTATCCTATCGGCCACTTGAGGTAGCTCCAGCTCTTGTCCTGCTGCTGCTGCAATGTGCTTTTTGCACCAGGCAAAAGCATTCTTCTTTACTCAGGCCTATGGCTATTGAATAATTTATGGCCTGTAAAAGTGTGGGGGTGAAGACTCTTTACTATGATGATTATTTTACTATTAGGCTGTCAGTACGCTTTTTACTATGTTTATAGTATGTTTTTATCATTGATGTTCTATAATGTGTTTTTGATGTACATCGTCTTGGGATCTTTTGATAAAGGGTGGTATATAAATTCATTATTATTATTATTATTATTATTATTATTATTATTATTATTATTTCTCCTCCCCATCACCAGTGAAATGGAGGGGGAGGGAGGGAGAGAGGATGCATAGCGATGATTTCCACTGAGCTCCATGCTATGGAGAGGAAAGAGAAAATGCAAGGCACAAAAGCTCTTTTGCTGGTAGCTCTGTTTCCAAGCTCAGGCCGCTCCACCTTTAAACCAACAGCTCCCTTCAACTCCTGCATTTGAAAAATAGCTATGATTTTTACACTCTTTTGTGGTGTGTTATTATGTAGGTCACACCTGTGGAAGAGCTGCCTCGCCACAAGCCTGCTCCCAGCAGGGAAGGACTTTTGCAATAACACAGGTGGCACCGGGGTGCTCCACTCAGCACAAGCAACCTGGCGATTCTGCGTCTCTCTCTCTCTCTGTCTCTCTCTCTCTCTCTCTCTCTCTCTCTCTCTTGTTTTTGTTCCTTACGGGGAAGCATTTGCTTAGCTAAGAAGAGGAGGAGGAGGAGGGGTTTAGATTTGATATCCTGCTTTATCACTACCCAAAGGAGTCTCAAAGTGGCTAATATTCTCCTTTCCCTTCCTCCCCACAACAAACACTCTGTGAGGTGAGTGGGGCTGAGAGACTTCAGAGAAGTGTGACTAGCCCAAGGTCACCCAGCAGCTGCATGTGGAGGAGCAGGGAAGCGAACCCGGTTCCCCAGATTACGAGTCCACCGCTCTTAACCACTACACCACAAGAAGAGCCTGCAAGACCAGGCCAATGGCCCATTCCAGCCCAACATCCTGCTCTCACAGCACCTGTGGGAAATCTCCAAACAGGATCCGAGCACAAGAGCAATTCCCCCCTCTTCTGTGGTTTCCAGCAACCAGTATTCAGAAGCATTGCTGCCTGCAATTGTGGAGACAGAACATAGCCACCATGGCTAGTAGCCATCGATAGCCCTCTTCCCCCATGAATTTGTCCAATCTTCTTTTAAAGCCATCTCAGTTCATGACCATCACTGTCTCCTGGGCGAGCGGATTCCACAGTTTAAATTTCTTTTCCCTGCCCTGAATCCATTGGGTGTCTGCAAGCACTATTTAGCGCTTCTGCGCATGTGTGATCGCCGAAACCCAGAAGTAACCCATTCCGGTACTTCCGGGTTTCGGCGGACCCCAACCCGAAAAAATGCAACTGGAAGCGTGTGTAACCCGAGGTAGGGCTGTAGTTAATTTTGATAGAGGACTTTGTAATCTCCTTTTCTTTTCTTTATCCCTTTTTTCTGTTTTCCTGTTTTAGATTAGCGTGCTTTCTTTGTATCTTTTGCAGAAAACCTTCAGTTGAAGTTGATTATTAGAAAAAGAGAAACGCCTTTTCTCTATTCTCTTTCTATGCGCCATTGATATCAAGTTCCCCATAGGTAGAGGTGAAGTTGCAGGGGGCGCCAGGCCCAAAGGATGCGCTAATAATTGCACGGAGGGGGTTGTAGTGGAAAGGCTGGTGCAATTCTCCCCGCAACCACACAAAAAACCCCCCCAGCCATTATTTGAAACAAGTAGTCTAGCATGAGAACAGGAGCTGAGGGTGAACTTCACACCTTTTTTTAATTACCTAAGACAGATTAAGCTTCCTGACAGCATTGACAGGCTTGGGGATAGCAGCTCTGCCAATTCTGCAGAGCTGGTCGAAAGAACATGGAGCGAGCCTATGATAAATTAATCCGGATAACACCACTGGGCCTCCTTGCAAGAGAAGCAGCCATCCCATTTTACCACCTCGCAGCCACAAGAGGATGGAGAAGGGCTAATGAAACAGAGAAGGCTGCACCGCCCTTGAAGTTTACCTGTGGGAGCAGCTCAGCACGGTTTCCCCCTCTTATCATTTGAAGCTAACTTGGTATCATGATTCTGGGCCCCAGGGAGACCCAGGGAGGAAAGGCCTCTGCTGGCTGGTGGTTTGCTGAATTGATTTCTGCTCCAGATATGGGATGGTTATAAATAATAATAATAATAATAATAATAATAATAATAATAATAATAATAATTTATTTGTACCCCGCCCATCTGGCTGGGTTTCCCCAGCCACTCTGGGCGGCTTCCAACAAAGATGAAAGATACACTAAAATGTCACATATTAAAAACTTCCCTGAACAGGGCTGCCTTAAGATGTCTTCTGAATGTCAGGTAGATGTTTATCGCTTTGACATCTGATGGGAGGGCATTCCACAGGGCGGGCGCCACTACCGAGAAGGCCCTCTGCTTGGTTCCCTGTAACTTGGTCTCTCGCAGTGAAGGAACCGCCAGAAGGCCCTCGGAGCTGGACCTCCGGGCAGAACTATGGGGGTGGAGATGCTGCTTCAGGTATACTGAGTCTCATTTTGCCTAACCCCTACAGTGCAGGAATCACAGCCCAATGCCATTGCTTTTAGATGTTTCTAGATGTTATAAATCAGTGGTTCCCAATGAGTTAAGTTCTGCGGACCCCCTGGTTTTTTTCTTAAAGCAGACCCCTGACTTTAGAAAAAGGTGATATCTCTCTGGTAGTTTTTGTTATGTGAATGGTGCTACCATAAAGGTAAAAGGTAAAGGACCCCTAGACGATTAAGTCCAGTCAAAGGCGACTATGGGGTTGCGGCGCTCATCTCGCTTTCAGGCCGAGGGAACTGGCGTTTGTCCACAGACAGCTTTCCGGGAGATGTGGTGCAGCGGGATACTGTGATGGAAACCAGAGCACACGGAAACACCGTTTACCTTCCTGCTGCAGTGGTACCTATTTATCTACTTGCACCGGTGTGCTTTCGAACTGCTAGATTGGCAGAAGCTGGGACAGAGCAACAGGAGTTCACCCCGTTGTGGGGATTCGAATTGCCAACCATCTGATTGGCAAGCCCAAGAGGCTCAGTGGTTTAGACAACACCACAGTGCCACCCACGTCCCTGCCACCATACCCTCTGACATGTCCCAGTGCCGTGGGTGTGACCTGCCATGAGATCATGGTGACTAAAAAGTGAGCATTTTGGGGCACTGCGATCTTGCACGAGAGCATGCCCCCGCAATGGAATGTCCAAATTTGGGACAGTGCCACGTGCCCCCTGGGTGGGTCATGCAGACCCCTTGGTCCATGGACCAATAATTGGAAACTACTGTTCCAAATGTTTTTGGATGGTGTTTCAAGGTTATAGATATGCTTTTTTTCCCCATTTTATGTTAAATTTTTGGTTTTCACGTTTTGAAGTTTTGAAGTTTTACCACCCTGGGCTCCTCTGGGTGGAAAGGCAGTCCAGGAATGTTCAGGAATAGATGGGAAAAACTTTGAGTGCCCTCCCCAACTGCCCAACTTCAAGGAGGCCAGGGTGCAAGAACCGTACCTGTTCGGCAGTATTCGTCCACTTCCTGGTGTACCATTTCTTTCACCCGGTTGCCGTATGTCAGCCTGGAGTCCTGGTCGTAAGCCTTCAGAGTCTCGCTGGAGCTGTACGACTTCTGAGGTATCTTGCTGTCCTCGCTCTCCGCGGACGAGCTGGTGTAGCGGCGCTCTGCATCGCGGCGCCTGGTCAGAGAACGATACGGCTTCCTTTCTTTCACATCCATGGCCCTCTCGTCTCTGTCTTCAACATCAAAGAAACGGTGTCCGTGAGGCAATCAGATCGGAATGTTCTGGAAGGGAAAACCAACCATCTTTTACAGTGTGTTCTGTATAAGGACGCGGCAAGCTATTAAGAAGGACAACTGGTCCATTTTTTATAGTATATGCTCCCGATAAACAAATCAAGTGTGCTCCTATCTGCTTCCTTGTTATTTTAGAATTAATATTTCAAACCCTTTTTTTGGCAGGGCACGCCACTAGACCTCACGAAAGCGGCGTTTGGCTTGGTCATTTTCAAGTTTACGGTCAAAGCACCTGACTTTCGAGCACAGGAGCGAATTCCCCCTCCAGTGGCTGCTTCCACGAGGCCCGCTCTATAGGAAGATTTCCCCATGGCAAGAAAACCCATGTGCCATGCCAGCATCTACAAAGCCGGTCTCTGCAATTGCCATTAGTGACTGTGTAATAAGTGAAGCAGCAACAAAGGAAAGCATAAAAACCTACCAGGAAATGGAGAGCATTCCTACCAAATGAGTTATATGAAAAATTTTCCCTCATAAAAAACGTGTTGGAAAACCTAAAGTTTCTGATCTGGAACACGTCGCTTCATGGATTATATAGAATCCAATAATCTGTTGCCTCGCCAGCCTCTCATTGGGTTCCAAAGCGGCATTCCACATAAACGTCAGGAAAAGAGGTTAAGAAATCCAAATCTGGGACTAGACATTGCAGGCGTTTAAAAATACCTGTGTCTAGTAGTTGGACCCCACAATCGCCCCTGTGGCGATCACACAGGGTCCCCAGACGTTTAACGGTCTATTGATCCCTGTGGCAACACTGAGTCCAGACAGTTGTTAAAAGTGAACCAAAAAAAAAACCCCAGTTTATTTTACAAACATCAACAAGTTTATGGTTTCTCAGATAATATTCCTGTCAGTATCTTAACTTTAGTTTCTTATCTGGCCTATACCTTCCTAATACATTCTGACTGATTATCTCAACTGTTTGACTGACTCCTCTTAACCAGTTCTCTCACTCTCTCACACCAGACTAGCCACAGACTTATCTTCTCTCTCTCTTCTAACTCCAGACTGTCTTCTCAACAAGTCTAACTCTAACTCCTTAAAAACCTCTGTGCTTAAACCTTATACACAGTTAAATCTGCCCCTTGGGTTCCCATTGGCTAGTCATTTTACAATTAGTTAACCCTTTCCTTATGAACCCTTATGATGTCACACACCTAGGAGGGCAAACGCCACACCCCCCTCCCAGATGTCTAGGGAAACTCAGTGTGTGACATGATGTCATCAGCCCATGGCTTCGCTTGCCTTATCAGCCCTGCAAAAACTCAGGTGGCAACCTTTACACCTGATTTGGTCAGATCTAGATTGGTTTGCTTCCAGTGGTGGCTGGTGCCTATTAGCTCTGGTAAGGGAAGGCAGGGAGCAGTAGCGGAGGGGTGCCAGGGGAGCCCTTGCCCCAGGAGCATGGGGTGCAAACCTGGTGCCCCCACAGAGATCCTCATTGTGCCAGCCCTGCCTGGCTCCAGCAGTGAGGATTGGGGATCATGGAGGATGCCCTCCGCCCTCTGTGTTCTGTCCCCGCTCTGTGGCGTCGGTGGGTGAGCACGCTTGGTGCCCGCCCCAGGTGCTGACAAACGGCGCTACGCCCCTGGCAGGGAGTTTGACAGTAGCTGGCACCAGAAACAATGGTTGGCAGAGCCATCTGATTCTAGTTTTGTCCCCATCCTCTTCCTCCCTGCTGAGTCCTACAAGGGCAACTCTGAGGCACAGGAGGGGGGGGGGGTTCTGCCACATGCAGTTTTGCCACATGCCTGGGCTGGTTGTCAGGAATTTGGCAGGCAGGTGAGAGATGAAGGTTGATGGGTGCAGTGCCCCCTTTGCCCTAACATAGCAGCCTCCAGTGTTTAGTTTCATGCCGGTGACATGGGGCTGCCTGTGCAAAGTGTTCAGAAATGTCAGCATATGTTCTCTGCAAACAGGGACAAAGGTCAGGTTCTGTACTTATGATTCGAGAAGTGTAGCTAGAATTCTGTAGCTAGAACACCTATTTAATAAATAATAATGATAATGATAATAATTTATTTATACCCCACCCATCTGGCTGGGTTTCCCCAGCCACTTTGGGTGGCTCCCAACAGAATATTAAAAACATGATTAAACATCAATTAGTTTCTGGGCTGAATTCAAAGTGCTGGGTTTTGAATCTTAATTTTAGTGGGGTGGGGTTGTATGTATATATATATATATATATATATGCAGGTTTTGGTGTCCTCGGGTGTCTTCCCGTGTAAAAGTTGGGGTGTCTAGGCGACGTTTCGACGAGGTCTCACTCGTCATCTTCAGGCTGGTGCTTTCGGCTTCTTGTTACTGGAACAGAGCGGGATCTCAATGTTTGAGTTCCTATAAATACTGTAGAGGGGGTGTGGTGTCTAGCCTCCAATGTTCTGGGCAGAGAGGAAGTTCCCAGGCTAGTGTGCCTTTTCTTCTTTTGTTCCTTAATTACTTGAGAGATACCTTGAGTGATTTCTTGAGTGATATCCTGAGTACCACTTAGGTGGGTCATTAGGTGTGGATTAGTTGCTAAAGTCTTTGTGTCTTGACCTCTTGAACTTTGTGAAGAGTTTTCCTGAGAAGATGGCTGTATTGCACTTAGTTGTGCTTTGGCTTGGCTTCGTGTATAGGGGCGAGCTGTGGTTTTGTGGCTTGTGTCAGCCAGATCTGTGTAGGGATTGCAGGGGGGTGCAGCATCCGGAGGTGCCACCATGGATTGGCTACTGGATGGTGTCAGTAATTCATCTGTGGAGAGGGTCTGGGTTTGGGTCTGGTGTGGTTGATTGGTGTTGGCGTTCTGTGTGCCTCTGGATCTGGTGTCAGTTTTTGTGGGGAGGGCTAATTTCCAGATGTCTGGCAAGCGGGATGTGTCGTCACGCTTGTTCATGTTGTGAGGGTGTTTCTCTATCTCGATGGCTTCCATGATTATTCTCTTGTGGTGATGTTCCGTGTTAAAGAGCAATTTGGAATCTGCAAAATTAATTTCGTGTCCTGTTTCTTTCATGTGTTGGAAAAGAGAGGAAGTTTTTTCTTCTTTTTTGACGGCATTCTTGTGTTCTGCGATACGTGCATTTATTCGTCTGTTTGTTTGTCCAATGTACGTGGCTGGGCAGACTTTGCAGGGTATTTCATAGATCCCTTGGTTTTCCAACTGGATTTTATCCTTGGGGTTTCTGAGGATATTGGCTATTTTTTGGTTGGTGCAAAAGGCTGTTTTGATATTGTGTTTATGGAGGATTTTGCTAATTTTATCTGTAGTGCCCTTGATATAAGGAAGGAGGGCCATGCCATTGTTTTCTTCTGTGTCTTGGTTTTTGGGGGGTGTTTCCTTTTGGATTAGCTTCGTAATCCTGTTTTGCTGGTATCCATTGGCAATTAACACATTTGAGAGATTCTGTAACTCAGTTGTCAAGTGGTCTTTGTCAGCCAGGCGTTTGGTTCTGGAGATGAGAGTCTTGGCTACGGAGTTTATTTGTGCAGGGTGGTGGTGTGATTGTGCATGTAAGTAGCGGTTGGTGTGTGTTTTTTTCTGGTAGATAGTGTGTCCTAGGGAGCCATCAGGTTTTTTGTAGATTAGGACGTCAAGGAAGGGAAGTTGGTTGTTGGCTTCTATTTCCATAGTGAATTGTATTTTGGGGTGTAAGTTGTTGAGATGTGTGAGGAAGCTATCCAGTTTTTCCTTCCCGTGTGGCCAAATTACAAAGGTGTCGTCAACATATCTGAGCCAAAGTTTGGGTTTGTGTTCTGACTTGTCTAAAGCATTGGTTTCAAAGTGTTCCATGTACAGGTTTGCGATGACCGGTGAGAGGGGTGATCCCATAGGTGCTCCTTCTATCTGTTTGTATCTTTGTCCATTGTGGATGAAGTACGTGTTGGTTAGGCAGTGGTTGGTCAGGTCCAAGATGTATTCGGGGGGATTGTATTTGTTTTGAATAGCTGTCAAGGCTTCATTAATGGGCACTTGTGTGAAGAGAGATACAACATCGAAGCTCACAAGTAGGTCATTAGGATGTAGGTTTTGCTTCTTTATTGTTTCTATGAACTGGAAGGAGTTTGGTACGTGTGAAGAGATGGATTCTGCATAGGGCTGAAGTTGCTTGGCGAGAAATTTAGCGAGATTTTGTAGAGGTGAGCCTATGGAGCTGACTATTGGTCTGAGTGGTGTTCCTTCTTTGTGTATCTTGGGGAGGCCGTAGAGTTTGGGGCATCTGGATGATTTTTCTCTGGGGATGATTCTTAGCTGGATTTCTTCACTGATAGGAGAGGCTTTTATTTTGGATTTGGTGGTTTTTTCCAGATAGGTGGTGGGATCTGTTTTTATAGGTTTGTAGGCAGGATCTTGGAGTAGCTTTGATAGTTTTGCTTGGTAGTCCGATGTGTTCATCACCACTGTGGCATTACCTTTGTCTGCTGGGAGAATGATTATGTTGTTGTCTTTCCTCAGGTTGGTGAGTGCTTTCTGTTCTTCTTTGTGTAAATTGCTTCTGGGTGGTTTGCTGGAGCAGAGGATGTTGGTGACTTCAAGTCTGATTTTATTGGCTTCATCTGGGTTGAATTTGGTTAGGCTAGCTTCGACTCCGCATATGATGTTTTCCGTGGGGATGCAGAATCCATCTCTTCACACGTACCAAACTCCTTCCAGTTCATAGAAACAATAAAGAAGCAAAACCTACATCCTAATGACCTACTTGTGAGCTTCGATGTTGTATCTCTCTTCACACAAGTGCCCATTAATGAAGCCTTGACAGCTATTCAAAACAAATACAATCCCCCCGAATACATCTTGGACCTGACCAACCACTGCCTAACCAACACGTACTTCATCCACAATGGACAAAGATACAAACAGATAGAAGGAGCACCTATGGGATCACCCCTCTCACCGGTCATCGCAAACCTGTACATGGAACACTTTGAAACCAATGCTTTAGACAAGTCAGAACACAAACCCAAACTTTGGCTCAGATATGTTGACGACACCTTTGTAATTTGGCCACACGGGAAGGAAAAACTGGATAGCTTCCTCACACATCTCAACAACTTACACCCCAAAATACAATTCACTATGGAAATAGAAGCCAACAACCAACTTCCCTTCCTTGACGTCCTAATCTACAAAAAACCTGATGGCTCCCTAGGACACACTATCTACCAGAAAAAAACACACACCAACCGCTACTTACATGCACAATCACACCACCACCCTGCACAAATAAACTCCGTAGCCAAGACTCTCATCTCCAGAACCAAACGCCTGGCTGACAAAGACCACTTGACAACTGAGTTACAGAATCTCTCAAATGTGTTAATTGCCAATGGATACCAGCAAAACAGGATTACGAAGCTAATCCAAAAGGAAACACCCCCCAAAAACCAAGACACAGAAGAAAACAATGGCATGGCCCTCCTTCCTTATATCAAGGGCACTACAGATAAAATTAGCAAAATCCTCCATAAACACAATATCAAAACAGCCTTTTGCACCAACCAAAAAATAGCCAATATCCTCAGAAACCCCAAGGATAAAATCCAGTTGGAAAACCAAGGGATCTATGAAATACCCTGCAAAGTCTGCCCAGCCACGTACATTGGACAAACAAACAGACGAATAAATGCACGTATCGCAGAACACAAGAATGCCGTCAAAAAAGAAGAAAAAACTTCCTCTCTTTTCCAACACATGAAAGAAACAGGACACGAAATTAATTTTGCAGATTCCAAATTGCTCTTTAACACGGAACATCACCACAAGAGAATAATCATGGAAGCCATCGAGATAGAGAAACACCCTCACAACATGAACAAGCGTGACGACACATCCCGCTTGCCAGACATCTGGAAATTAGCCCTCCCCACAAAAACTGACACCAGATCCAGAGGCACACAGAACGCCAACACCAATCAACCACACCAGACCCAAACCCAGACCCTCTCCACAGATGAATTACTGACACCATCCAGTAGCCAATCCATGGTGGCACCTCCGGATGCTGCACCCCCCTGCAATCCCTACACAGATCTGGCTGACACAAGCCACAAAACCACAGCTCGCCCCTATACACGAAGCCAAGCCAAAGCACAACTAAGTGCAATACAGCCATCTTCTCAGGAAAACTCTTCACAAAGTTCAAGAGGTCAAGACACAAAGACTTTAGCAACTAATCCACACCTAATGACCCACCTAAGTGGTACTCAGGATATCACTCAAGAAATCACTCAAGGTATCTCTCAAGTAATTAAGGAACAAAAGAAGAAAAGGCACACTAGCCTGGGAACTTCCTCTCTGCCCAGAACATTGGAGGCTAGACACCACACCCCCTCTACAGTATTTATAGGAACTCAAACATTGAGATCCCGCTCTGTTCCAGTAACAAGAAGCCGAAAGCACCAGCCTGAAGATGACGAGTGAGACCTCGTCGAAACGTCGCCTAGACACCCCAACTTTTACACGGGAAGACACCCGAGGACACCAAAACCTGCATTCCTGTACCCGTGAAAATCTACGAAAGCAAATATATATATATATATATATATATATATATATATATATATATATATATTGTACATTTTCTCCAAGGAGCTCAAGGTGGTGTGCATGAATATAGTTATAATTATAATAATTGTGAGCCAGTGTGGTGTAGTAGTTAAGAGCGGTAGTCTCGTAATCTGGGGAACTGGGTTCGCTTCCCTGCTCCTCCACATGCAGCTTCTGGGTGACCTTGGGCCAGTCACACTTCTTTGAAGTCTCACAGCCCCACTCACCTCACAGAGTGTTTGTTGTGGGGGAGGAAGGGAAAGGAGAATGTTAGCCGCTTGGAGACTCCTTAAAGGGAGTGAAAGGCGGGATATCAAATCCAAACTCCTCTTCTTCTTCTTCTTCTTCTTCTTCTTCTTCAATTTATTATTTATACCCCACCCATCTGGATGGGTTTCCCCAGCCACTCTGGGTGGCTCCCAACAGAATATTAAAAACACGATAAAACATCAAACATTAAAAACTTCCCTAAACAGGGCTGCCTTCAGATGTCTTCTGAAAGTTGGATAGTTGTTTATTTCCTTGACATCTGGTGGGAGGCTGTTCCACAGGGCCGGTGCCACCACTGAGAAGGCCCTCTGCCTGGTTCCCTGCAACCTCACTTCTCGCAGCGAGGGAACCGCCAGAAGGCCCTTGGAGCTAGACCAACGATGGGGGTGGAGATGCTCCTTCAAGTATACTGAATATTTAGCATATTCCACTTCCAGTTTGTTTCTGTGCCCAGTTCTTACATCGAAAGCCCTAAACCTCCAGCCCTCTAGATGTTTTTGCGGCCAGACCCTGATTTCCACGGAGCAAATTCCTCCTGATCAGGGGAATTCCACCATTGTCGGAGGTGCCAACCTGACGGAGGCGTCAGGAGGAAATTGGAGTTGTGGGGACCTGCAGATTTGGAGGGACTTTGAAACACGTCCTGAAATATCTTTTGGATTTTAGTTTTAACTACGGAGATTTGGCTGACCTTTCGAGAAGGAATAAAAACATTGCTAGGTCGGAGCTTCCCCGAGATCTACTCTTCAGTATCAAAGGAAGGAAATTAAGAACAAGATCAGCAGAAGACAAAGTAAAGTGTATGTATAAATATGAAGAAGATCTGCAGAAAGGACTTGGAAAAGAGTTAAGAGCCTCGGACAGAAGATCACCAGGTTGATGGACTATATGGAATTGATTGATGGAAATGACTGGCAGAATCTGAGACCAGGGAGAAGAGACGGTGGAAGAAGATTGGAAAAAGTTTAAAGTTTATTTATAGAAATACTGTAAAATTAATGAGTGTCAGAAAAATGTTGGAATGAAATTATATGGCTTTAGTAGAAATGTTATAAGGAGTTAAGCATAAATAAGTATTATAGTATTAATGGAAAATAAGGTTAAAATAAGTTAAGATAATTATATGACAGAAAATAGAGAAAGATGGAAAGGAATTGCTGAAACAATTAATAGAAGTGGAATACAAAAAGGGAGGTGAGAGGAGGTTGATGAAACAAGGGAATGGAAGATAAGGCATTGAAATGGTATGATGTATGTTTTTAAATTGTTTTTGCTCTGTTTTGTTTAGTCTAATGTGTTAATGTTGTGTTGTGTATTGTTTATATATTGTATTGTATTGTTTTTTCTTTCTTTTGCTTCTTCTTCTTTTTCTTTTCCTTTTCTTCTTTTTTGTAAGGTTTAAAAGTAATAAATATTTTTTTTTTTTTAAAAAGATGTTGTTGGGGCTCCCAAACAGCATGGTTAATGGTCAGGGATGATGGGAGCTGTAGTCCAGCAATATCTGGGGGCCACAGGCTCCTCATCTCTGGCCTAAACATCTGGGAACCTGGCTATGTAAAGAAGTCATCCACATGTTGAATTTGCTCAGTGAGACTCTTCTCTGTGTCCCACCACCCTCCACTTTTGCCAATGGCACCTTCTTATGTTCTTATGCAAAAGGGGTGGAGGGGACGAGGTGGACATTGGGATGCCACGAGCCAGCATGCTGAGAAGACACTTTCGTCAGCAGCCGAATAGGCAATATCCCCAGTAAGCTGGGCACTCTTCACAGAAACCCAAGGAATGCACGGTTGGCTTAGCAGATTTATTATAACACTGAGCCCCCCGTGAGCAAAATAGCTCTGCAGATATCCCTGGACAGGACTTTGGAAAATTGCAACATTTTTAAACACAGAAGGACCGAGTTAATGCTGTAGGAATGCTTCATAAATTCATGCACGGCTAGGGGAGGTGTTTTAGCCGTTGCAATGTAGGCAGTCAGAGAACTTAGATCCCTGCTTGCTCTTTAAGGATTTCACTTGGCTGCAGTGGAGAAGACCTTATTGAAGAGTTTTGAGAGCTGCAGGCAATCCGGGTGGACAATAGTGAGCTAATCTCAGTAGAAAGCAGTTTCGTATGCAAGAGGAGAATGTAAGAATAGACTGCGGGATCAAGACAATGGCCAATCTACTCCAGCATCCTGTTCTCTGCTCAATCCACCAGAGCCTGTCTTCACATGCAGGGTTTGAGACCCACGAGCTATCCTCACCTGCTTTAGCCAGCCTGGGGTGTGGTTGCTGTTGCTTGCTGACAGCTTCTAGGAACCACTACATTAGGGTATGATATATAGGATGTATATATAGGATATATAGAATAGTATAGTTAAAGATATGGTTTTCCCAGTAGTGATGTATGGAAGTGAGAGCTGGACCATCAAGAAGGCTGATCGCTGAAGAATTGAATTATGGTGCTGGAGGAGACTCTTGAGAGTCCCATGGACTGCAAGAAGAGCAAAGGTCTACAGGTCCCCCATTCCTGATGAAGAGTTCCTAGGAATCTGTTGTTCTACATATAACAAACATAAGTTGTGTGCCGCACTATAAAGGTGTTTGCTGGTGCGCCAGTTCTTTGGTTTGGTCTACAGATCATCTCAAATTATGGTGCTGGAGGAGACTCTTGAGAGTCCCATGGACTACAAGAAGAGCAAACCTCTCCATTCTGAAGGAAATCAGCCCTGAGTGCTCACCGGAAGGACAGATCCTGAAGCTGAGGCTCCAGTACTTTGGCCACCTCATGAGAAGAGAAGACTCCCTAGAAAAGACCCTGATGTTGGGAAAGATGGAGGGCACAAGGAGAAGGGGACGACAGAGGACGAGATGGTTGGATAGTGTTCTCGAAGCTACCAGCATGAGTTTGACCAAACTGCGGGAGGCAGTGGAAGACAGGAGTGCCTGGCGTGCTCTGGTCCAGGGGGTCACGAAGAGTCGGACACGACTAAACGACTAAACAACAGCAACAACATATAGGATGTAACATAAGCACACGGTGGTACTTTGTGAAGTCTCCCTAGCCATTGGCTGAGTTAAACTATCAGCACAGAGAGCGTAGGGGACAACAGGTGCCGGGAACTCTTTCTGTGACCCATAGAGGGTCAATTGTTGATGCACAACCTCTCTGCATGGCCTTTCTTGGACCAAAGACTGGGAAAAGAATCAGAAAAGTCCAGGGAAGCCAAATTATTGATGCCCGTGTGTAGCTCTTTATTACCGCCTTTGACAGAATGCTCTCTCCTAAAGATGTGAAGTTCTTAAGCATGTTATTTGCAGTCCTGGATTACACACATTGCAAACATTTGCCCAAAAGAGCCCAAAGTGCTCACAGACTAAGGCTATGCCTTAGGCTACTTCTAGACAAATTGGCTATTTACTGAAGACCTAATCCTGGACTGCAAAGACCAATTTCCTTGATAACGTGTTGTTGTTCTTAAGCAAATCTTTCCTTCAACACCCGGTATAGTACAATGCATGAAAAAGAACGCCGTTTAAGAAAATCTCTGATCTCTCGGCACAGAAAGAGACAAATACTGGTTTTTTTAAAAACTCAGCAGGGCTAAACTTCAAACCGAAGTTTATTACCGTGCAAGTTATACATATGAAGAGAAGCATGGGCCACAGATTGATTTTCGATTTTCTATGGGTCTTATTTTTAGACCTTCTCCTGGAGAGGGATAATCAGAGTGCACAGTAAGACAAGAGCAATTGATTAATGAGCATAGCCCCTGCTGTGTCCAAAGCTTAACTTTCAATTATGCTGCCGGCAGCCACACTTTTGCCTTACATATATAATAGCTGCAGGGGCAGAGATGGGGGAAAATATACAGAGAAAAACAGGGTGAATTAGAGAGCCTAAGAATTTTTCTTTCTGCTCTGCACCTGCCACATGCAGCCCTGTTTCCGTTCCACTGCAATTCTGCCAAAACCAATGTTACTCGCTTTCGCTGCCCCCGGTGGTGAAATGTTGTAACACATGTAATTTATTGAATTAATTATGTGCATTGCAATGCCACTATGTTATTTCACCCCATTCACTTCAATGCAAACATCAAGCAAATGGAGGGGAAGCATAACAAATTACATTATCGCTTGTGGGCTGAAAGCAGCAACCTTGTTTGAAAGTGTTTTAAATATTGTTCTAATTGTGGTAACCTGCCCTGGGGCCTTAGGGTGAAGAGCAGGTAATAAACAAACATACATTTATGTCCTTCATTGGGGGAACATTGCAGAACAGCTGACAGAATGGGATGATGGCTGGATGGTCCTGTATAAATCCAGTATTGAAGCGATGATTCTTCAATATCAACTTCGTTGGACTGGCCATGTTGTGCTGATGCCTGATGATCGTCTTCCAAAGCAACTACTCTATTCCGAACTTGAAAATGGAAAGCGTCATGCCGGTGGTCAACAAAAGAGGTTTAAAGACTCTCTCAAGATAAATCTAAAAAAAGGTAGTATAAACACTGACAACTGGTAAATACTGGCCTGTGAGTGCTCCAATTGGAGAACAGCTTTTACCAAAGGTGTCATCAGCTTTGAAGACACTCGAACTCAGGACGCAAGGGAGAAACATGGTAAGAGGAAGGGATGCTTGGCAAACCCTCACCATGATCAACACCCACCCGGAAACCAATGTCCCCACTGTGGAAGGACGTGTGGATCCAGAATTGGCCTCCACAGTCACTTATGAACTCACTGTTAAAACCGTTTTTATGGAAGACAATCTTACTTGGCTACGAGGGATCACCAAAGAAGAAGATAAATGCAGCACAAATGCACTGTTAATGCATCAGTGACATGCTACAGAATACACCCATGATAAAACAGCAGCTTGAAGATGTCCACAGTCTAGCAACATCTGGAGGGCTTCGTTTTGAGCTAAAAAGCCCATCCTCCTTCTTTTAAACAGTGCTGAGACAGCTACTAAAACATTCCAGGCCTGCTTTTTAAGTTCAGCTCATGGTCTCGCATTCCCTCTTTTGTTTTCTGCCAGAGCTAGAAAGAAGTCAGTCAAGGGAGACATCTTTTAAATCGCGAAAGGTTATAGCTCAAGCTTTGGCATATGAAAGATAACCCCTCCACAAGCTTACCCACCTCTATTGCCAACTTCCGGATAAAGATAAGTTATATCCCGGCCGCCACGATCTCAACACCAAATGCGCCTTGTGAACATCTCTTGTCTTTCCGGAAAGATGGAAGGCAGTGGAATTAAGGGAACAAGGAGGTGTGGATTTGAAGTATCAAGTTTGTAAAAGCAACGCAAACCCATCTTGGTTTTAGATCGCACGACTCTGCCTCAGGGGTGGGGAAAGAGGGTTTTAGTGCTTAGCAGGCGAAGCTACAGAATGAGGCTGCCTCTGTTTCCTTACCTTAAATTATTGTGATTTTTTGAACAATACATTTCACCAGGAATGTCCCACAGAGCTGCAAAGTCTTGCCTTAGGGCAGGTTACCTCACTTCCTAATCCCTAAGCAACACCTGCTGCTCGTTTCAACTCATTTGCAGTTTTTTTTAAAAAAAGCTTCAGGATCTGTTTGAAAAGTCCAGGAAGGGCTTTGTATCAGAGGTTGAAGAAGCCAAAGGTTCTTGGTTTTGTTCTGCGTTTTAAGGCTCTCCTGCAACCTGCTGTGCCTATATCTGAAATCTTATTCTGAATCTGGGGCTCCTTAACACCTTACAGATAATTGATTTCTTTCTGTCCTTTTTGGTGTACACAAAAAAACGTATACAGGCATGAGGAATAGGATCTGGCTGGTGGGCCAGACCGCTATCTCCCCCTCCTGCATGTAGGCCAAATTTGAAAGCTGGGCAGGGCTGCACACCTGTCAATCACTGTATGTCACAATGAAATTGGGTGGTGTGGAACCCTGAAGCCCAAACAACCAGCTGGCTGGTAGGACTTCAAGGCACAGCACAGGGCTTTTTTTCCCCAAGGTGCTTTGAAGTGCTGATGGATCAGCTGTTTGCCGGGACTTCAAAGCACCTACTTGCAAGCCTGCACTTTGAAGTCCAGTCATCAGTTGGTCCTTAGAACTTTGAAGGGATGTGCAAGGCTCTTCGAATGGGACTTCCAAAAGAGACCTATGTCGTCCTTTGAAGCCTTAACAATTAGCTGATCACCAGCACTTCAGAAGCCTGGTGCTTGGGGCTTCTGAATGCTGATGATCAGCTGATCGTCGGTAGTTCCTATGCAAGATGTGCTGCCACTTTGGATGCCCAACCAAACAGTTGAACTATTGGACTTCAGAAGCATCGCATGGGGCCTTTCAATGTATTTCAGGCATCTAATGCTCAAAAGTCTCTCACACACAGCACAGGGCATTCCAGTCCTGTCATGGGTTAATGCCAACTGGGCATCCCCAAGTGGTGGCACCATCAACAAGGCCTCACCTGATGATTGTGGGGCCCAAGCTGGTTGAAATTGGCTTGACAACTGTGGTAAAGGGGCTTTTACAGAAGAGGATATTCAAAAATTGTAGCCTCCTGACAGAGCGGCATGGCCAATTCCCCTACCTAATTCAATTAAATTGTAGACCAGGCCTAAGCCATTTGCAGATTTTTAAAGTGTGTAGCCAATACCAAATAGCATGAGAAACAGCCCTACTAGAAAAATTAACCAATAAACTGAAACTGACACGGGGCAAACAGAAGAAGACGCCTTTACCTCGTATGGCTCCCCTTGATCACATACAGTGGTGCCCCGCAAGACGAACGCCTCGGAAGACGAAAAACTCGCTAGATGAAGGAGTTTTTTGTTTTCTTAGCCGCTTCGCAAGATGCATCTCCCTATGGGCTTGCTTCGCAAAACGAAGCTTGCCCCGCAAGCTCCGGGGATAGCGGGGAAGCGCAGCGCGTCTTCCCCTCTGTCCCCGAACCTGTATAAAGCAAGGGGCGGCGGGGAGAAGATTGCTTCTCCCCGTTGCCTGCCCCGCAATCTCCGGGGACAGAGGGGAAGGCGCGCGCCTTCCCCTCTGTCCCCGGACCTCTTTAAAGCAAGGGGCGGCGGGGAGAAGATTGCCTTCCCCTCTGTCCCCGGAGATTGCGGGGCAGGCAACGGGGAGAAGCAATCTTCTCCCCGCTGCCCCTTGCTTTAAACAGGTCCGGGGACAGAGGGGAAGGCGCGCGCCTTCCCCTCTGTCCCCGGACGGTCTCCATAGGAACGCATTGATTGATTTTCAATGCATTCCTATGGGAAACTGTGCTTCGCAAGATGAAAAACTCGCAAGAACGAATTAATTTCATCTTGCGAGGCACCACTGTACACAGCCCAAGAAGACAATGACAATAATCTACCAACAGCATACAAATCAATATGGCTAACCTGATCCAAAACAGCCACCCACCCCACTCACACACAAAAACAAAGACATTATTGAGCATTATTGAACAGTATTTAAGAAAGAAACCATTATTGGGATTAAAAGGCTTGCAAGCTGTCTACCCTGGTTCTTGCAGAAGAAAAAAATTAGAATCTCATGGCATTGTCAAATCAAAACATTTCACAGCTCCCATCTGGAGATTGCTTCCTCCCTCCTTTCCTTCCTTCCTTCCTTTTTACAATCATGTTAACATTTTTAAAAAGCATCCCTTGATCTCTTACATGTCTGCAGAGAGCTGCAATGTCATTACAAACTGGAACAAATCTCCCTCCCTCCCCCACCCAATTTTGTGTGTGTGTCTTTAAGGACTCACAAAACCCCCTTTGCTTTGTGATGGTGGGCAGAAAGTGAAGGAAGAAAACTTGGGTGATAGCTCAGCGGCAGAACATCCACTTTGGAGGCCAAAGTTCCAGGGTTTAACCCTCTTTTAAGTTGTCAAATAAGCCTAAGTCGATCCATGTCGTATGTTGTGGGTTGCATCCAAATAATCAGCTGACAATCTGGATCTGGGTTGCTGTTGACATCTGTCTGTCTCGAGACAATGGAGTGTGCCCCCGGGGTGAAGTCAAACCGCTGCATTAGCAGCACCAAAGTAACTTCCCTGGGGCGCATGGCAGGGCTGTGTGTATGGAGGTCTTGGGCTGCCTAGATGACAAGACCCCGCTCTCAGCCTCGCTGATGTGGTCCAAAGGAAAGGGGAGCAAAACGTTTGCACCAGGCTTGGCTGCAGGAGTTGCCGGAAGGAGACGTACAAGGTGAAATCCATTCGTCTTAGGGACTCCACTCCAGATCTATGCATTCTGTGAACCGCCCTGAGACCCCCGGGTATAAATTCAATAAATAATAATAGAGCCTTTTCTTCTCCCAAAGATTCCCCGCAAGGCAATGGAGGTTTAGGGCCAGAGGTTTCCCTTCTCCTAGACTGGCTACTTTCCCAGGTGGACGATCTGCATATGCCCCTTACTTCCCTCTACAGCACATACAGTGGTACCTCGGGTTAAGAACTTAATTTGTTCCGGAGGTCTGTTCTTAACCTGAAACTGTTCTTAACCTGAAGACCACTTTGTCTAATGGGGCCTCCCGCTGCCACTGCGCCGCCACTGCGCAATTTCTGTTCTCACCCTGAAGCAAAGTTCTTAACCCAAGGTACTATTTCTGGGTTAGCAGAGTCTGTAACCTGAAGCGTCTGTAACCCAAGGTACCACTGTTTAGAGAACACCTTCTTGACCATTGGATCCCCTATTGGTCTCGCCCGCTCAACCCACTAAATCTAATTACATTACACAGAGTTGGCCAAAGAGTTGCCAGCTATCCATTCGTGCAGCACACAGTGGCTATTTAGGGAGCTCTGGCCTGTAGGCCCCTCTGCCCTACACCAAACGTCATATATGGCACCAGGTGTGGGGCAGATAAAGACCTGGTATAGAGGAAGGGGGTCTGCAGGCTGCACAGCTCCTTGCAAAGCACTCCACAAGGCTGAGCAATCAGCTTATAGAGGGCTTTTTAATGGGCTCTGCAACACCTGTCCGTCTGCTGGTTGCCGGGTCTTTAGTGACCCCTGGCAAAGTACCCCACAAGGTCTTCTAAAGTCCTTTGCAAGCTACGTATTTGATTTCAAAGTGGGTGGGCAGAAATGGCCACGTGACATGATGATGGAGGCAAGTGGTTGAAATGTGGGCAACCCTGCCCACCTATTAAACCTGGCCCATGTGGGGTGTAATAATAATAATAATAATAATAATAATAATAATAATAATAATAATTTTTTATTTATACCCCACCCTCCCTGGCCGGGCTCAGGGCAGCTAACACCAATAAAATCACAGTAAACACATAATAGGGGGAAAGGGGGGGGGACAAATTTAAAATACAAGTTAAAATGCAATTTAAAATGCAGGCTCATTTTGAAATAGCCGATAAATCAAGACCATAAGGGGAGGGAAACATAAGGGTCAGACCGAGTCCAAACCAAAGGCCAGGCGGAACAGCTCTGTCTTGCAGGCCCTGCGGAAAGATGTCAAGTCCCGCAGGGCCCTGGTCTCTTGTGACAGAGCGTTCCACCACGTCAGGGCCAGTGCTGAAAAGGCCCTGGCCCTAGTTGAGACCAATCTAACCTCCTTGAGGCTCCAGACCTCCAAAGTGTTGTCATTTGTGGACCTTAAGGTCCTCCGCGGGGCATACCAGGATAGGCGGTCCAGGATACGGATAAGGATCCAGCCTGCCATTCAGATCCAGTTCCCCTCCCCTGCAATAGCTTATCCCATTATATCATGTTGATGGTCCTTTCTCCCCACTAGAGCACAAGAGAGAGGGAGAGAGAGAGAGAGAGAGAGAGAAAGAGGGAGGCCCCTCTATTAAAAATGGTGGTAAATATGTGGAGAAAATTCTGTGTGGTCTTCTGCCCTGCAAGGGCAGCTGGACAAGGCTCTGACATTTCCGACTCCAGTCACTGTCACACAGAGACAGGAAGCCGCTTGGGTGCCTGGGGCAGTACACCCAGGGGTGGGGTGAGCCGGCCATAGAGGTTCAGGCGAGGGCGGGGCAAGCCCCCCATAGGGGCAGGGCACACCACGGGGCCTCCGTAGTCTGCCTGCCTTCTCCCACTTAGCCTCCCTACAGCTGAGGGGAGGCAGCAGGCGGAACATTTGGGCAGAGCGGAGCCTGCGCGCGCCCAAGCCACCATGTGCTTCCCAAGATAGACGTGTGGCTTGGGCGCGCTGCAGGCCCCCTCAGTGGTGACACCCATGGCAGCCTGTACCCACTGCACCTCCTCCCTCCGCCCCTGCTGTCACATTTCCAAGGCCCCTTTCTTCCTTGAGGTGAAATTGTGATTCGCTGTCAGCAAAACTTTCTCTGCTTGATGTTCTCAGAACTGTGCCTTAAATAATAATAATAATAATAATAATAATAATAATAATAATAGTAATAATAATAATAATAATAATAATAATAATA
Source organism: Podarcis gaigeae (assembly GCF_964106915.1). Taxonomy (NCBI): domain Eukaryota; kingdom Metazoa; phylum Chordata; class Lepidosauria; order Squamata; family Lacertidae; genus Podarcis; species Podarcis gaigeae. Next base: position 97,195,735 of record NC_139677.1, on the reverse strand, counting down.
ATAATAATAATATTTTATTTATATCCCGCCCTCTCCAGCCGAAGCCGGGCTCAGAGCGGCTAACAACAATAAAATGATACACATTCTAAAATCATTTCATTATAAAATTAATTCAAATCAGATTAATGGCAACCAATTGGGCTAGGGTTCTGTGAGGATTGCCAAAGGAGGGAGTCAGGCTGTGCCTTGGCCAAAGGCCTGTGGAACAGCTCTGTCTTGCAGGCCCTGTGGAAAGATGTCAAGTCTCGCAGGGCCCTGGTCTCTTGTGACAGAGCGTTCCACCACATCGGAGCCACAGCCAAAAAAGCCCTGGCTCTAGTTGAGGCCAGCCTCACCTCTCTGTGGCCTGGGACCTCCAAGATGTTTTTGTTTGAAGACAGTGTGTGTGCATTTTAGCGTGTGTCCGATCGTTGCTCCTCAGGGGGGGAAAAAAAGGATATTAAGTCACTCAATCTCTACACCATTTCTAGAAAGCACATAACTGGTGGGGCCTCCCGTCTGTTTGGGGTCCCAGAGCCTTTCCCAAGGGGCCAAGCGTCCTCTCTAGTTGCAGACACCGTTCAAGCAGCCAATATTTTAATAGCAGCTCACCATTCTGTCTCCGGGTTCCTCCCCGCCCTCTCCATCCCACCCTCCCTTTATAAATACTGAAAAGATGAAATCAACTTAAGTGTGGAGATGCATCTCTCCTGTGGCTTTTGCAATTATCGTCTTCCTCCAAGCTATATAAATCGCACACATTTAATATATTGTTATCTCCAGTCTGTTTACACTAATTTTCATTTATACAATACATCTAGTATAACAGAGGCAGAGCCAATTTCTCTCTCTCTCTCTCTCTCTCTCTCTCTCTCTCTGGCTTTCTTTTCTTTCCCCCTTTTTGGGGGTTTTGTATGAAAGCCTTCAGGGAAGCTTGTAGCTTTTGATCGTTCTCTACTTTGATGTAAGCAAATGTTTTAAGTTCTGCTCCAGCGGAATGTTTCCAGCGCATATTCATTAATGATGCAAGCTCTCTTGCCTTTTGCTGGCTAGACTATTTATAGTTCATTCTCTGTGTGTTTTATCTTCCTTGTAGTCATGAAGGCAAAAAAAAAGCAAGCAAGGAACGACAAACCACCACAGCTCTTCCTTTGTCCGATCTTATCCAATCAAGTGGTGGGGTTTTTTTTGGGGGGGGGGTTGCATTTACTTACTGCTAGAGATGTGTGAAACTATCAATTTCTGTTTCATTCTTCCAATCTCGAATTTGGTTCTCCACATTTTCATGTCAGTTAGTGATTTATTTCCTTCAAAAATTCCCCATGAAAATTCCCCAGCATTTGGGTGTGAATTTCTAAAGTAGAGATCTCTTAATGCATTTTTGTAAGGAAACTCCCTAATCATAATGTTATTTTCACCAATATATTCATTTTATGCACACAACACTCTTGTAAATACACTTTTCCACACATTACGTGGCTAGACAATTGAAACGCAAAATTCAGAGCAGCGCAGATTTCGAAGGGCAGCTGTGTTTCAATTCACATGCTGTTTTACAAAGTTCCAAACAGATAAGATTTGTCTTTAAATGTGGAGTGAACTGAATCCTGTCCCCTTATCCCTTCTAGCTTAAATCAACTAGGAATTGCAGACTAGAAATACTGTGTACTCTATCAGTGCCAAAAGGACTTCAGACCAACAACAATGAACTCTTGCTGATTAACTAAGATGAGCCATTGGATTAACAGTTCAGCCTTGCCAGAGATGGTTCATTTTCTTCTGCAAATATTCTTCTCTGGCCACCTCTTGCATATCAGTAAAGGTAAAAGGACCCCTGGATGGTTAAGTCCCATCAAATTCAACTATGGGGTGCAGCGCTCATCTCTGCTTTCAGGCTGAGGGAGCCGGAGTTTGTCCACAGACAGCTCTTCTGGGTCATGTGGCCAGCAAGACTAAACCGCTTCTGGTGCACAGAGGACCGTAATGAGTGCCAGAGCGAATGGAAACATCATTAACCTTCCTGCCGCAGTGGTACCTATTTATCTAATAAACTGCTAGGTTGGCAGGAACTGGGGGAAAACAATGGGAGCTTACCCTGTCTTGCATATCACACCCTCTTTATACAGAGCGAATCCTTTAAAAGAGGCCCTGTGGATACAGAATAAACATGTTCCACGGGGCCTCTTTTAAAAGACTCACCCTGTATATGTATCTTTCTGTCTATGCACCTCTGATGTATGTTGTGCTGTGTGGGTGGGTGGTCCACACAAAGATTTAATGCAGACTCATCTCACTACATAGAATATCTTATTTTTAAACAAGATTTTTGTGCTGATCACATTTCTATCTATCGAAATAGACTTCTGCCCTTTGGTATGCCAAACCACCCATTCAGACTCCTTGCCCTCGCTGGGCATCCGTTAGTCTTGGGGGGACAATGGAGGTCAGGGCACAAACCAACTCCACATCAGGAAGAACTCTCTGATAGTGAGAGCTGTTTGACAGTGGAACGGTCTCCCTCGGGACGTGGTGGACTCTCCTTCCTTGAAGGTTTTTGAGCAGAGGTTGGATGGTCATCTGCTGTGGATGCTTTAGCGAAGATTCCTGCATTGTAGAGGTTGGACTATAGGACCCTTGGGCTCCCTTCCAACTCTATATAACAACAACAACAACAATTTATTATTTATACCCCGCCCATCTTGCTGAGTTTCCCCAGCCACTCTGGGCGGCTTCCAATGGAATATTAAAATACAACAGTCTATTAAACATTAAAAGCTTCCCCAAACAGGGCTGCCTTCAGATGTCTTCTAAAAGTCTGGTAGTTGTTTTTCTCTTTGACATCTGTTGGGAGGGCATTCCACAGAGCGGGTGCCACTACTGAAAAGGCCCTCTGCCTGGTTCCCTGTAACTTGGCTTCTCACAGTGAGGGAATTGCCAGAAGGCCCTTGGCACTGGACCTCAGTGTCCAGGCAGAATGATGGGGGTTGAGACGCTCCTTCAGGTATATTGGACTGATTCCATTTAGGGCTTTCAAGGTTAGCACCGACACTTTGAATTGTGCTCGGAAACATACTGAGAGCCAGTGTATGTCTTTCAAGACCGGTGTTATCTGGTCTCGGCGGCCGCTCCCAGTCACCAGTCTAGCTGCCACATTCTGGATTAGTTGTAGTTTCTGGGTCACCTTCAAAGGTAGCCCCACACAGAGCGCATTGCAGTAGTCCAAGCAAGAGATAACTAGAGAATGCACCACCCTGGGGAGACAGTCTGTGGGCAGGTAGGGTCTCAGCCTGTGTACCAGATGAAGCCAACAGCTGCCCTGGACACAGAATTGACCTGCGTCTCCATGGACAGCTGTAAGTCCAAAATGACTCCCAGGCTGTGTACCTGGTCCTTCAGGGGCACAGTTACCAGGGAGTCCCCCACATCTGCCCACCTCCTGTCCCCCCAATCCTGTCTTGACAGGATTCAATCTCAATCTGTTAGCTGCTATCCATCCTCCAACCGCCTCCAGGCACTCACACAGGACCTTCACCGCCTTCACTGGTTCTGATTGTTTGATTCTATAGAGAGAAATCTCTGGCCTCTATGGCTGGAATGTAGCATGTTGTTCAAAGGTAAGAGTCACACCTGTGGCTCCAACCACTTTCCCCTGCCCATGTGGCACCCCAAAAGTTGCCTGTGAGGTAATGTGCCACTTGGGGTGAAAAGGGACCCCCTGCCTGGTGTAAAAGGATTACAGCTTCAAGTTATTAGTCTTTTGAGGTACCGCAAGACTTCCCCCTGTTCTTTTATCTTTCTGCGAGCTTCAGGAATTTGCATTGTTAGCTGCAGCCGGGGTAGATACAGTGAGATATGGAAGACACACAGGAACTACCATAACGAAGGCCGGATAATTACACTCTTAGCAAGCAAAAGGAGGAGGAAAGATTAAAGGAAGAGATATGCAGATACATGAAGGTGAAAGCAAAGCTGATCTCAATCAGATCTAATGGCCTCCTGACCACCTTGCTGATTAAAACAGATATAGGCAGAAACGAATATATAGTTTTATATATATAGGCAGGAATCTAAAACCGAGAAAGTTCAGGGGTGGCGGTGGCTGGGGAGAGAGGGTTGCAGGGCTGAAAAATGCAGCTGGGAAACTGGAAGTGCAGGAGCAACACAAAGATTCGGTTTGACTCGAAAGCTAAACAAACAAATCCTCTGATCACCGAAGTAGCAAATAAGGCAGAACACAATGCAGACCCTCCAACTCAAACAATGGGGAAGCTTGGGAATAGGTTTTGCCCTGACATAAGGGGGTCGGCTTTAACCCCTCGCGGTCAACAGGAGTTGTATTCCCACCAGCCAGTGACTGGTTTAGAAGTTTGCTCTCCTTTTGTACAGCTTCCATGGGACTCCCTCACATCAACTTGAACGGTAGCTGTATTCGTTTAAGGCAGTCTTTGTTTGCTTGGCGCTTTCCAGAAGTTTGGGACTACAATTCCCATCAGCCTTAGCCAGCTTGAGCAGGGAGGGGGTTGCAGGTCTGATCCAAGCTCTCTTGGAGGAAACTGATTTTCTAGATTCATTTCGACCAGGGTTTAGGCCTGGTTGGAGACATGGGGAGATATCGTTGTGAAGCGGCTGTCTGAGCTGCGGAGAGTTGGCACCGCTTTGCCAAGGTTCTTATTACACTTAGAATTTTAGAGTTGTAGAGTTCGAAGGGACCCTGAGGATCATCTAGTCCAAACCCCTGCAATGCAGGAATATGCAGCTGTCCCATGCAGGGATCGAACCTGCAGCCTTGGTGTTATCAGTACTGCATTCTAACCAACTGAGCTATAAGGCCACACTTCCAGAGGATGGTTCTTGGGGGATACAGGCAGCTCCCCATTTAAGTTCCAAGGCACCGCACATTTAAATGAAATTGTGTATATTTGAAACGCCCTTGAAAAAGCCCGCAAAAGCCCTGCCCCGCCCCTTTTGGTGATGTTTCCGGATCACTTCCGGGTTTGGCGTGATATGCACATGCGTAGTTGTGCAGGTATCAGATGTGCCTAAAATGGTCACTGCCTGTATTGTTTGGCCCCGTGGAGTGTGGGGTTCTGCAGGACTCAGTTTCATACTCCCTGGCTGTTCAACATCTGATGGAACCACTAAGAGGGGTCATCCAGAGCTTCAGGATACATTGTCGGCAATATCCGGATTTCGACTTCTCCTTTGCATCTGCAGGTGTGGCAGTGGATTGATGGACTGATGTCTTGCCTTCATAATGGACTGGACAAGAGCAAATAAACTGAAGCTCAACCCAGAAAAGACAGAGGGACATACTAGTGTGTGGCTCCCTAGACTGGGTGAGGTGGGTGTGCCCTGCTCTGAAAGGGGTTCACTTCCTCCAAAGGAGCAGGTGTGTACGTTGGGGGCACTTCTGGAGCCAGTGTGGTGTAGTGGTTAAGAGTGGTGGACTCATAATCTGGTGAACTGGGTTCGATTCCCCGCTCCTCCACATACAGCTGCTGGGTGACCTTGGGCTAGTCACTCTTCTCTGAAGTCTCTCAGCCCCACTCACCTCAAAGAGTGTTTGTTGTGGGGGAGGAAGGGAAAGGAGATTGTTGGCCACTTTGAGACTCCTTTGGGTAGTGATAAAGCGGGATATCAAATCCTAACTCTTCTTCTATTACTGTCCCTGAGGCTCAAGTGGTTTCAGTGACACAGAGTGCCGTACACCAGCTATAGCCAATGGCCCAGCTGTGCACCAATCAGGACAAGTAAAACCCACTGAAATTAAAGGAAATGACTCACTCAGGTCCATAGATTTTCAAGTCACTCCACTCTGAGTATAACTTAGTTGCACAGAGTGTTTCGGGGTTTTTTTTCCTCCCATGGAAGAGTAACATTTTTTTGATCACATGACCCTGCTGAAGGTATGAACTGCTGCTGAGGTTGGGTTTGCATCATGACTGATTATTTTCCTGTTCTCTCTTTAAAAAAATAAAAATCACAATAATGCACATTGTAATAAGGAAAGTGGGTCACAAGGGGGAATAATCACGCCTTGACATTTATTTTAATTCACTATTTCTGCCTGAGATTCTGCTTGCTATACCACTTTCAAACCTTCATCCTGATAAAATGTCAACCCCATTAACACGCAAAACGCATCTCCCAGAGTGGCAACATTATTTTCTAAACTCTGCTTTATGCATCGCAAAGAAACAAGACAGGAGAGGGAGGGGACTAAGCAGTCAGCAGCAGCGCTAGGGCTGTAGTCTTCTCGTTCGAAGATTTGCTGTTTAGACATTTATTTCTTGCATTTATATCTCGCCTTTTCCTCCAAGGAGCTCAAGGTGGCGGACGTGGTTCTCTCCCCCTTCTCATTTAAGCCCCACAACAACCCTGCGAAGTAGGTTAGGCTGAGAGGCAGGGACTGGCCCAAGGTCACCCAGCCAGTTTCATGGCCTAGTGGGCATTTGAACCCTGGCCTCCAGGCTCCTAGTCCAACACACTGTGGCGATCACACAGGGTCCCCGGACGTTTCACCAACTATTTTTATTTTTTTATTTTTTTTAATAATATTTATTAAAGTTTTTAAAGTTAGTAAAAGAAAATCAAAAAGAAAAAAAATAACAAAAAATACAAAAATACAAAATAGTTAAAAACACATAAAGTTCACAATACTTATTTTTCATTAACATATTTCCCCGACCTCCTCATACCTCCCTTTTTTGTATTCCAGTTCAAATTGTTAGTTCAGCAAATCCTTATCGATAGATTTTAACCTATTTCTATACCTCCCCCCCCCCATATCACTTAAAACATTACAGCTGGAAACCACTTAGTTTCTATCCGACATCATTCTAACATTCATTAATTTTACAATATTTCTGTAAATAGTCCTTGAATTTCTTCCAATCTTCTTCCGCCGACTCCGGACGTTTCACCATCTAATGATCCCTGTGCCACCACTTTATTTCTCGCTGCCACCACCCAGGCCCTACCTGGTAGAATACTGAGTCCAGTCAGGGTTAAACTGGAACATAAACTTCTGTTTATTTATTGCAGTTTAACAAGCGTGTGGTTTCATAAACGGTATGGGTCAATTACAATCATGGGGTGCCTATCCAGACCTATAACTTCCGCTACCTGCTCTCACTCACCAAACCACCTCTCAGATATTTACTTGTCTTCCTAGCTCCTAACTATTCCTGACTCAGCTTATTTCGCGACACTAACTCAACCTACCCACAGACTCTATCCCAATTCACTCCCACTCCAACCAACCACCCAACTCCCAACAAACTCCTCCCTTTGCTGGTTTTATAGTCCCTCTGACTCCACCCCCGGGTTCTGATTGGGTAACTTGCTTAACTATTACACCTCCAGCACTGTCATATGTTAACGCCACATACACTATATGTAGCAGAATCACAAGGCCCACCCTTCAGAGATCTCCCAAGCAGAACCAGATGCAAAATAGCAGTTCAAGAGTAGAGATATACATCTGAGAAGATGCACAGCACTGGCAGACGAAATTAGTGGTCTATGCAGAATTAGATAAGATGGCAGAAAGGATCCGAAACCTGCGGGATCAGAGATTCTCAGAGGACTGGAGTAAATATTTGAATTATTTGAAAAGCAATTGTAATAAACAGATTACGCTAGTAGGACTCCAAGAAGTTCTGTAAGGGGGATTATGTGAAGTATTGCAGAGAAGATTATGAAGAGAGTTATTAGTTAAGGATAATTAAAAGTAATAGAGAAATTAAGAAATGTAGATTAAGTGAAAAAGATTGGAAAATCTTCAGATGCGGTTGATGGAAGTCCAAAACATTGTATAAGATAAGAAAGTATGTTATATGATTTTTGAAAATTATTTGTAAAAATCAATACAGTGGTACCTCGGGTTAAGTACTTAATTCGTTCTGGAGGTCCGTTCTTAACCTGAAACTGTTGTTAACCTGAAGCACCACTTTAGCTAAAGGAGCCTCCTGCTGCTGCCGTGCTGCCGGAGCACGATTTCTGTTCTCATCCCGAAGCAAAGTTCTTAACCTGAGGTAATATTTCTGGGTTAGCGGAGTCTGTAACTTGAAGCGTATGTAACCTGAGTTACCACTATATATATATAGAGAGAGAGAGAGAGAGAGAGAAGATTCATAGCAGAGGGAATTTTGCTTCCAGTCCCAGAAACTCAGCTCACAGCCCTGTTTCTGGGGAGGGGGGGACCTCTTAGGGTTCCTCCATGCCCCCACCCCATCCAAAATAACTATAGAATCCTAGATTATAGTGGTGGAAGGGACCCCAGGGTCATCTAGTCCAGCCCCCTGCAGTGCCAGAATCTCACACATGACTAACAGATGGCCATCCAATCTCTGCTTGAAAACATCCAAGGAGGGAGAGTCCAACACCTCCTGAGGGAGCCCGTTCCACTTGTCAAACAGCTCTTCCTATCAGAAATTCTTCCTGATGTTGAGTCGGAATCTCATCTCTTGTAACTTGAAGCCCATGCAGGAAGTGACCAGCGACAGGGTCTTTTTTGGTTGTGTCACCCCAGATTATTGGGGGAGCGTGGGGGGGGGGGAATCAGATGCAAAGCTAAAACACACTGCATGTTCAATCGCCAAAGGAGTGAGCAAAGAAATGTGAGGGTGATAAATGCTCCTTCATTGCATCCCGCCCCCCACAAAATACATTAATTCCCTTCTGCAGCCACAAACCTTGCAAATTCTATATTTTCCAAAGTGCAAAGTCAACATCTGTTCATCAACGTTTGTCACCAAAATCAAGCCACGCGACAGATGAAGCACTTTTCATTTTGTGTCAAGCCGTTTGTCCACTTTGCCCACGACTATTTGTATCTAGCTATAGCTCCCCATACGCAGGTGGCGCTGTGGGTTAAAGCCTCAGCGCCTAGGACTTGCCAATTGAAAGGTCGGCGGTTCGAATCCCTGCGGCGGGGTGCGCTCCCGCTGCTCGGTCCCAGTGCCTGCCAACCTAGCAGTTCGAAAGCACCTCCGGGTGCAAGTAGATAAATAGGGACCGCTTATCAGCGGGAAGGTAAACGGCATTTCCGTGTGCAGCTCTGGCTCGCCAGATGCAGCTTTGTCACGCTGGCCACGTGACCCGGAAGTGTCTCCGGACAGCGCTGGCCCCTGGCCTCTTAAGTGAGATGGGCGCACAACCCCAGAGTCTGTCAAGACTGGCCCGTACGGGCAGGGGTACCTTTACCTTTACCTTTACTATAGCTCCCCAAGGTCACAGCAACCTTTCCAACCCTACTATGTGAGATCCAAGAAGAAGAAGAGGAGACCTGGAGATGCCTAGGATTGAATTTATGACCTTCAGGGTGCAAAGCTCGAATTGACCACTGGCCTATAGCCCCTCCCAGGAAAGAACAGAGGAAGCTACCTTATTGTGAGTCAGATCATTGACTCCCCCTCTTCTCTACAACAGGGGTAGCCGACCTGCTACCCTCCAGATCATGTTGGACCACAACTCCCACCAGCCCCAGCTAGAATGACCAAGGTGAGGGATGATGGAAACTATGCTCCAACCACATCTCAAAGACACAACGTTGGCAGCTGCTAGTCAACACTTCCTGGCAACAGGTCTCCAGGGTTTCAGGAGCATGGAGATGCCAGGATTGAATCTGGAACCTTCTGCACGCAAAGCAGGTGCTCTAACCACTGAGCTACAGCCTTTCCCTGTCCACCCACTGATGTGGAAAGTCAAGATATAATTAGGGATAGATGGATCAGTTTCTGGTCAGCGTCTCCTCTGAATGCACAAGTCCATTCTGTGCCATTTCTGTATTAATCTGCATTTTTAAAACAACAACAACAACAACAACAACTCTGCATTGAAGCCCACATCCAAATACTTTGCTGCAAGTTTTTTCTTACAGAGTTGGAATTTCTGAACGTCTTTTTTAAAACACAAAATTCAAAGACGTGCATCTTTTTGACACTCTTTCTGAGCCAAGCACAGCACCACGACATTCAGGAGAACGTGAAATCCAAAGGACATCGACGTTCTGACATCCACACCTTAATACATGGTATGTGGGTCAGGATTGCTTGCTATCAGAATTTGCAAAGCCCCGCTAGAGACAACCTTACCCATCGGTTCAAACGTAACAGAAATCTGACGAACTGCCATAGTTTTTATAGCCAGTGATCCCGTATAAAGTTACGCTTTTAAAAATATACAGCCGGGTGTTAGGTAGCGTCAATTCCATGCGGTCCCAACAACTGATATGCCAAGTCAGGTAGTGTTTTAGCAATTGAGGTATCATAGGAAAGCAAATTGAAATAAATGTGGGTTTTATTTATTTTATTTTTTTAAAAATCCAGCGCTTACCTCTTTTAGATGCCTCCCCCTGCCTTCTGCCAACCTAAAATAGTGGCTCCAAATCCTTCACAAGGAATGTCAGGCTGCTCCATCTACATTGCAGAGCTGTTCAATCATCTGCTTTTAGGTTGAGCCATTTACCAGACATCATTGTTATCTTTCGCCCCCCCCCCCTCTGGGGTGGAAAACAAAAACCAAAAATCCGACAAGGTACCAGGGCCTTAACAACCTTGGTGGACAGAATCCGGGCGGAGAAGAGGTAAAGAACAACAAGGATGCAACTTCAGTGAACAAGTCAAAGTTAGCTGTTGGGTTTCCTTTTCTAAGGCAGAGGGAAAGGAAGAGCTCTTTGCTAACCCCGTTGAACCGCTCGGCTTCTGCAGACCAGGAAAACTCCGGCAAGCGGTTGGCTTGAATGGAATGCAAAGGCATGCTCCCAGGGACTGGCCTTTGCCTCGCCAGCCTTTCATTATTTACACTTTTCTATCTGAATGCTTTAGAAAAGGGCTTTAGAAAAGACACTCCCCCATTGTCGGGGGCCCCCCTCCCTCTCCTTCGACAGGAACTTGTTGTGTTGTCGAAGTTCCTCTCATTTAAAGCTGAAGGGAGGGAGAAGCCATCCTCAATGGCATCACCAGGTGCTGGGAGAGGAGGAGGAAGACAGGAGGTCTCTTTCAGGCCCAGACGCTTTGAAATCTCCCCATCTTTGTCCTCCGTGCTTTTCAACAAGCTGGCTCTTTAGGAGCCGTCGCACCTTAATTCAGATTTCGCTCCCCCTCTTCGCCCCTGATTGAAGGTATTAAAAGAAGCAGGGGAAAGAAAGAAAAAGCAGCATGGAAAAAATTGAGCAGAAGGTGGGTGGAAGAGGGAAGGCACAATCCGGTGGCGAAAGAGAGGGAAGCTCATACCACAAAATGAAAACCAACAGGAGGCCAGGGCATTTTAAAGATTCTGAAATCTTCCCCAGGGGTAATTCAAAGAGAGATTCCCTTTCACTGGCAGAGTTCTCCCTCTGGCTTTCGATGATCTCCGAGGAAGATTTTTACACCAAAATGTATTACGCTCCGAAGGATGTTTGCCGCTTTTAAAGGTAAAGGTACCCCTGAAAAATTAGGTCCAGTCGTGGACGACTCGGGGCTTGCAGTGCTCATCTTGCTTTACTGGCCGAGGGAGCCGGTGTACAGCTTCCGGGTCATGTGGCCAGCATCGCTAAGCCGCTTCTGGCGAACCAGAGCAGCAGCAGAAGAAGAGTTTGGATTTGATATTCCGCCTTTCACTCCCCTTCAGGAGTCTCAAAGCGGCTAACATTCTCCTTTCCCTTCCTCCCCCACAACAAACACTCTGTGAGACACGAAAACACCGTTTACCTTCCTGCCAGAGTGTTACCTATTTATCTACTTGCACTTTGACGTGCTTTTGAACTGCTAGGTTGGCAGGAGCTGGGACCGAGCAACGGGAGCTCACCCTGTTGCGGGGATTCGAACTGCCGACCTTCTGAGTGCGAAGGTAGCATTCTTCTACGTCTCTTTGTAGAAGGCTTGCCTCTTGGTCGCCTTGACTTTGATGCCATTTTCAAACAAAGCTCTCCATGTGGGTGCCTGAATTCGGATGCTCAAAGCCTGGGGTGGCAGAAACTTGGTTCCCTCTAGCTGTTGCCAGACTACAACTCCCATCATCCCTGACCACTGGCTTTCCTGACTGCTGCTGATGGGAGCTGGAGTCCAAGCACATCTGTAGGATGCCATTTTAGCTATCCCTCCCCTAAGTGATGTGTAGAGAAAGGTGGGGAAAGAGGCAAAAGGATTCGGGCAATTTAGGGAAACAGCCAACATTTAATCGGGTGAAGAAAATGGCATTGTTAAAAAGCAGCCGCTGGCTTCCTAACTGATACATTGATACCCTTCTCTCCCCCCTCACCAGCCAAAAAAATATTTAAGTATTTTAAAAATATAATTATTTAATTATATATATATATATATATATATATATATATATATATATATATTATTTGAGAATAAAAATATTCTCAGTTAAGTTTCAGACTCCAGCTTAAAATTGTTTTATTCCAGGAGGTCTTTGCACCATGAATGCTCTCCTAATATTTCCATTTACTGATTCATTCAAATTTTAAAAAATAAAAAATATTTACCGCTATTGTGGTTTTTTTTTTAAAAAAAAGAAATCAAAGGGTTTACTGAAAGCATACATACAAAACCAAGCTGAAGTATTAAAACCAGAGACCATCGGCTAATTATTGTAGAAATAACTGCAACAGCTTGGCAGTGTAAAGGAGTTTAAAGGTGAGAACAGAAGGTGTCTGCTCAATCTCGGTTGACAGAGCATGCCACTGAAAGCTCAGTTTCCTGTTGCTGTCCGATGGGCCTCGCCAACTCTAGAGGCAACCCACAACTCTCCTGGCAAGCTGGGATATAAACTGATGCTTGAATCAATGTGTTATATTGTATGCTTTGCATCACATTCATCCAGTGCTTTACCAACTTCACTGACTCCCGGTGGAGTACAGGGTCAGGTTTAAGGTGCTGGTTTTGACCTTTAAAGCCCTATGAGGCCTAGGACCCTCGTACCTACGGGACCGCCTCTCCTGGTATGCCCCGCGGAGGACCTTAAGGTCCACAAATAGCAACACTTTGGAGGTCCGGAGCCTCAAGGAGGTTAGATTGATTTCAACTAGGGCCAGGGCCTTTTCAGCACTGGCCCCGACGTGGTGGAACGCTCTGTCACAAGAGACTAGGGCCCTGCAGGACTTGACATCTTTCTGCAGGGCCTGCAAGACAGAGCTGTTTCGCCTGGCCTTTGGTTTGGACTCAGTCTGACCCTTATGTTTCCCTCCCCTTATGGTCTTGATTTATCGGCTATTTTAAAATGAGGCTGCATTTTAAACTGCATTTTAACCTGTATTTTAAATTTGTCCCCCCCGCCCCCTTTCCCCCTATTATGCTTTACTGTGATCTTATTGGTGTTAGCTGCCCTGAGCCCGGCTCTGGCTGGGGAGGGCGGGGTATAAATAATAATAATAATAATAATAATAATAATAATAATAATAATAATAATAATATTGTATGCCCTGCTCCACAAGCCAACTTTCAGACCTATCAACAAGCAGGTTATAACTTCCTGAACAAACAGACATTAGAAACACCACTCGTTTCTGCCACTGGCCAACACGGAGACTTGAAATTCTCATTTCAGTGGATCTAGTGGCCTTGAGAGGAAATCAAGGGTTTTGTGTGTTTCACCTCCCCAAAGCAAATAAAATAACCAGCTTGCTTTTGAGAAAAGGATGCTGAGCTCTGGGAAACTTCCTGGCTGGATCGCATCAGAAACAGCCAACTGAGCTGGGGCTGAAGTGTGTGTGTGTGTGTGTGGCAGTAACACTACAGCGACAATGGCCTCAATCTGAGCTAGAAGTCTTCCCTGGCAGGCCAAACGTCAGACACAAACGCGAAGCGAGAAAGGGCCTTGTGGCACCCGCCACTCGACTGTTTGCCTCTTGTGCACGTAATTAGGTTGGGTTCACCAGCGTCTTTAATTAGTGTGTCTGCTAACGCGATTAGGCTATTTGTGCACACACAATTCATGCAATTATTTGGGTTTCCAACGGCCTTTTCCTCCGCTCTGCCCCTACAACTCAGAAGGCCACCTGCTTTGTTGTCAAGAGAGGACTTGCATGGGAATTTGCATGGGTGATGACCTCCCCTCTTCACATATGGATGCAAAGATCCTTCCAGTGCAGGTGGGGGCAGAAAGAGAGAGAAAGAACAGGGCATCTTTGGCACGGAGCTTACCCTTTATCTTTAGGACTCTTTCAATGGTACAGATGGACCTCCCCCTCCGCCCTGGTCCATTGCCAGAAAGGGAAGGTACGTAGCTCCATGGGAGAGACTCTGCATTGCAAGCGGAACATCTCAGATTCAGTCCCGGGAATTGTACTGTCTGGGGCTGATGTGAGTGGTGGTCCAAAACAGCTGGAGGGCACCAGGTCAGGCAGGACCGGATTTAGGTTTGATGAGGCCCTAAGCTACTGAAGGTAATGGGGCCCTTTATATGTCCAGCTGTCCTTTGTCAACAACAAATTGTCGCTTTTTTGTGTGTTGAATAAATGGTATGTGGTAATTTATGGGCCTTATAGGTCTCTAAAGCCATTTGCACATGGAGAATGTAGGCACCCTATATATTTTGTTGTTTAGTCGTTTAGTCGTGTCCGACTCTTCGTGACCCCATGTCGTGACCTCCTGTCTTCCACTGCCTCCCGCAGTTTGGTCAAACTCATGCTGGTAGCTTCGAGAACACTGTCCAACCATCTCGTCCTCTGTCGTCCCCTTCTCCTTGTGCCCTCCATCTTTCCCAACATCAGGGTCTTTTCCAGGGAGTATTCTCTTCTCATGAGGTGGCCAAAGTATTGGAGCCTCAGCTTCAGGATCTGTCCTTCCAGTGAGCACTCAGGGCTGATTTCCTTAAAGATGGATAGGTTTGATGTTCTTGCAGTCCATGGGACTCTCAAGAGTTTCCTCCAGCACCATAATTCAAAAGCATCAATTCTTTGGTGATCAGCCTTCTTTATGGTCCAGCTCTCACTTCCATACATCACTACTGGGAAAACCATAGCTTTAATGGCCTTGTTGGCAAGGTGATGTCTCTGCTTTTTAAGATGCTATTTAGGTTAGTCATTGCTTTTCTCCCAAGAAGCAGGCGTCTTTTAATTTTGTGGCTGCTGTCACCATCTGCAGTGATTATGGAGCCCAAGAAAGTAAAATCTCTCACTGTCTCCATTTGAGCAAACCAGTGATATTTGAGGGAGCAGGCTAGCAGGCGGGACCCATTCCTTACATCATAGGAGCCTACACAACACCAAACACTGTTGCTGCATGTAGGTTCTATTTTATTTGTTTTTCATCTTATATTTTGGAAATGTACATCCAGTTTTTTCCCCTTTTAATTTTTTGGGGGACCCCAAGAAAGTGGAGCCCTAAGCTATATTGTTTATCTTATACGTTAATCCAGCACTGGAGTCTGGGAAGGCTGATATAAGGCTTCGAAAAACATCGTCGACAAACCATGGTTTACGAAGCCATGAATAAGTGTCACGCTGAACCGTGAATAAGTGTCAGCCTCCGGCTACGCAGCAGCTTCAGCACACAAAAAATCCCAGCTTCCGTGAATCCAGTGTTCCCTGCCATGTTCGAAAAAGGAAACTTAACAAACCAGGATTGTGACATTTTCCTTGTTTATTAACCAGCATTAAGCCAGTAGCGGAGATACAGCCGTGGCACCTTTTCTCCAGAATTACCCCTAGTTCTTTTTTCTTTTAAACTAAGGTACAGCTTATCCTTCCTGGATCTTTGGTTGAGAAGGTGGGCTGGGTATTTTATTAGGTCAAATGGCTTCATTTGATTTTTCTTTTCTTTTCTTTTTTATATATATAAAAAAAGTTCCTCGGTTTTGTAAGATCAGCAAGAAAAAGGCAGCTGAGTTATCTTGATCGGTGACTCTGCAGTGAGCAAAATGGGTCTGGACATTAGTAAGGCTGATAAAGGTGACAGGACAGACTTGTGCCAAGCCATCCGGGTGCCGTAGCTGCTGATAATGTGATAATAAATGTTGCTTATTAGGTGTTGCCTCAGATCTGCGTTTTCACGAAGGGTCAAGGGCTTAAGGGTTTTCAGCATTGGGCAAAACAACTCGCAAAGCCTGCCAGGAAAGCCAGCTCTTGCGATGACCCTGGGAAAGAAGGATTTTGTTTTCCTGAGGCTTTCTATTTCCTGGACCATATAAGCCTTTGGTTTCTAGGTTTCCTGCAAGGGACTCTTCATATGTAACATATGGACTAGTAGCAGGGAGAAAACTCTGGAGGCAAAAATAATTAAACTAGGGGTTGAAAGCAAAGCATAAATATATACTGTTGGCCAGTCATGTGTCCGACGCTTTGTGACCCCATGGACCAGAGCATGCCAGGCACTCCTGTCTTCCACTGCCTCCCGCAATTTGGTCAGACTCATGCTGGTAGCTTCGAGAACACTGTCCAACCATCTTGTCCTCTGTCATCCCCTTCTCCTTGTGCCCTCCATCTTTCCCAGCATCAGGGTCTTTTCCAGGGAGTCTTCTCTTCTCATGAGGTGGCCAAAGTATTGGAGCTTCAGCTTCAGGATCTGCCCTTCCAGTGAGCACTCAGGGCTGATTTCCTTCAGAATGGAGAGATTTGATCTTCTTGCAGTCCATGGGACTCTCAAGAGTCTCCTCCAGCACCAGAATTCAAAAGCATCCATTCTTCAGCGATCCGCCTTCCATAGCCTCCAACATTTCTCTAATGAAAATAGGGATGTCCCGAGGAAAAGCAGGGCATTCTGGGATCAAATAAAAAACCGGGATGGCTTCTGTAAATCCAGGGCTGTCCCTGGAAAATAGGGACACTTGGAGGGTCTGAGATGCCTGTAGGAAACTGGCAAGGTGAACCTGACCTCAAGAGCTCACTACCACCACCTCCTGCACTGTCCAGGAACCGGTGTGCATAGGCATTGCTGCCTCCAGCCACAAAAGTCAGCAGCCAAGGGGCAGAAGGAATCGGGGGCCACTTGACTTGATTCCGCCATGCAGAGAGCTCTCCAAAACCCTGCGGCTTCGTGCGACCCCAGCGCTGGCCTGCTCAGCAGTCAATCTTCAGCAAAGCCCTGTCAGAGACAGGGCGGGAAGCAGCCCTAAGCAAAAAGCCCATCTTCCCCTGAGCTGAGGGCCCCATTGTTTTAGCCACAAAAGGAGCAATTCCAGTTGAGCCACCGTCCCCCCCCCCCCAGCCACTTTGCATATCCTTTATTTCCCTTTTAATTGGCATTATGCTCAGAGGCCGGTCTGCAAGGCCATGGGAACGAAGAGGCAGATCCCCTACACACACACACCTTTTTGAACAAGCGGGGTCCAATTAAAGAGCCATTATGCTCCCCCCTTTCCTCCCCCAAACCCCCCAGCTTTTGCCTCGTTTGACAGACTACCACAGAAAACGAGACACGTTGTTAATCTGCAGGGCCCGGCTACCTTTTCTTATGAAAATTAATGTCTTTCCCCCTTTTTTAAAAGGGGTGAAAGAAAGAGAGATAAATGAGGGTACAAAAGGAGAAGCAAGGGGAGACAAGTGGCTTCGACTCTGAGGACCAAAAGTGGATTGTTTCACAAATTGCACACCTCGACTCTCCAGATGACGTGCCTTCGTTTTTTTATTGCCTAAGATTCAAAATCCATTTGTGAGGTCTAGCCGAAGGGCTGGAAAGAAAGGGGAGTTGAGTCTGGGTACAGAGGGGACCGGTGCTAAGAGAAAGGACTCAGGCTGAGTGTTCATGAAGAGAGAGGCAATGTTTGGAACTCTTGAGCAATGGCGTCTGCACCCACGTGACCGAAGGCAATAAGCTGTTATTATTCTCTTAAGTTAGGGACGCAGGTGGCACTGTGGGTTAAGCCACAGAGCCTAGGACTTGCCAATCAGAAGGTCGGCGGTTCGAATCCCCGCGACAGGGTGAGCTCCCGTTGCTCGGTCCCTGCTCCTGCCAACCTAGCAGTTCGAAAGCACGTTGAAGTGCAAGTAGATAAATAGGTACCACTCTAGCGGGAAGGTGAACTGCGTTTCCATGCGCTCCTCTGGTTCGCCAGAAGTGGCTTAGTCATGCTGGCCACATCACCCAGAAGCTGTACGCCAGCTCCCTAGGCCAGTAAAGCGAGATAAGCGCAGCAACCCCAGAGTCGGCCATGACTGGACCTAATGGTCAGGGGTCCCTTTACCTTTACTCTCTTAAGTTATGCATCACCTTTCCCAGGACTCTCAAGGCAATCTGCAAACATACATTTAAAACAACTGAATATATACATATATATTAAAGTACCAATGAAATCTTCCAAAGATGGGTTCAGGGTGCCAGTGGGGTGCAGTGGTTAGAGCGGTGGTTAGAGCAGGTGGCGCTGTGGTCTTTACCACTGAGCCCCTTGGGCTTGCCTATCAGAAGGTCGGCGGTTCGAATCCCTGTGACGGGGTGAGCTCCTGTTGCTCAGTCCCAGCTTCTGCCAACCTAGCAGTTCGAAAGCACGCCAGTGGAAGTAGATGAATAGGTAGTGGGAAGGTAAACGGCGTTTCTGTGCGCTCTTGCTTCTATCATGGTATTCCGTTGCGCCAGAAGCAGTTTAGTCAGCGCCATTGCCATTATAAGAGAACAAAGGAAGTGTTTGTGGTGAGTTCTGGAACCTCTTTTTAAATAGAAATATAGCACTAGTGATGATGATTTTATTATTTATATGCCACCCATATGACTGGGCAGCTTCCAGAAAAATATAAAAACACCATGAAATATCAAACATTAAAAACTTCCCTAAACAGGGCTGCCTTCAGATGTCAGGTAGTTGTTTATTTCCTTGATGTCTGATGGGAGGGCGTTCCACAGGGTGGGCGCCACCACCAAGAAGGCCCTCTGCCTGGTTCCCTGCAACCTCACTTCTTCTAGTGAGGGAACCACCAGAAGGCCCTCAGAGCTAGACCTCAGTGTCTGGGCTGAACAATGGGGGTGGAGATGCTCCTTCATGTTTACTGGGCCGAGGCCGTTTAAGATAACTGGGGCAGCTACACTGAAAGCCCTGCTCCAAGCTGCTGTAGTTCTGAGATTACAAGGACTTCATGGAGAAGCTCTCAAGGAGGAATACATCCACAAAGGATTGTTTTGAAGGAGTTTCCTTCCACAACCTGCTGCCCTCCAGCTCCCTCCAACCCCACCCAACACTGCTGGTATGGAGGCTGGCTCAGCTCAAAAGCTCACCTCCAACAGTAGTGCCATGACATTTAAAAATGTAGTCCGAAGAGCAACCACACTACTTGGGGTTGAAGGGAATTGCACAGCAACAGCAGAGCAGAACATGTGGGGTCCTGATCGCTAGGTTTGTATGCTCAAGATGTCACCAGCCCCTCTCCGGACTTTGCAGGGTGTGGAAAACTAATAATTTAGCCTTCGGCACACGGGCAAACAAATCTAAAAGTGGCACTTTGGGGCAGCTAGCGCCTACCCGATGCTTTCTGAAACTGCATCTTCATTTTTCCAGCTGTCATCTGGAATCTATCAGCAGGTTATTCAAGAGCAATGCTCCCCTTGTTGTGACAATGGGAATAAAGAGAGTAACTGCCAATAAGGAAGGCATTCTTGTCTAATTTTTCCTGCCCACCCCTACAGTTTAATTTCCAAATGCCAGGAAGCTCTTGGGCTGCTTCTTAAAGCACGATGAGCCCCTCCAGTAAATGAGCAAGTCAGCACCGATCCAGCAGAGACGGGTGTTGTGAAAATGACTAAAAATGGATTTCGATGGAAAAGCATATAATTCAGTTCCGATGTTTACCAGTAAATTCAGGCACAAGGGCCATATAACTCCCTAACTCTGAGAAACTGACAGATTTCCCATTGCCTGCCCAATGGCAAAAGGGACAGGCTCCGGTCATCTGCGTGAAGCATTGTGACACGAAATGGGGGCTGCCGAGATGATGCCAAGCAGCCTGGTGCAAGTGGAATTGCTCATGCTGCAATGCTCCTTTGCAGGGTTGGGTCCCCAGAATATCTGGCACTGGGAGGACTTATTCCCTCAACCAGTATGCTATCTGTTGACTTAAAGCTCTACCCCTCTTTCAAATCTGAACCATGAAGGTGGTGAAGGTCCTGTGTGAGTGCCTGGAGGAGGTTGGAGGATGAATGGCGGCTAACAGATTGAGATTGAATCCTGACAAGACAGAAGTACTGTTTTGGGGGGACAGGGGGCAGGTGGGTGGGGAGGACTCCCTGGTCCTGAATGGGGGAATTGTGCCCCTGAAGGACCAGGTGCGCAGCCTGGGAGTCATTGTGGACTCTCAGCTGTCCATGGAGGAACAGGTCAATTCTGTGTCCAGGGCAGCTGTTTATCAGCTCCATCTGGTACGCAGGATGAGACCCCACCTGCCCACAGACTGTCTCGCCAGAGTGGTGCATGCTCTAGTTATCTCTCGCTTGGACTACTGCAATGCGCTCTATGTGGGGCTACCTTTGAAGGTGACCCAGAAACTACAACTAATCAAGAATGCGGCAGCTAGACTGGTGACTGGGAACAGCCACTGAGACCACATAACACCAGTCTTGAAAGACCTACACTGGCTCCCAGTACATTTCCGAGCACAATTCATAGTGTTGGTGCTGACCTTTGAAACTCTAAAAGGCCTCGGTCCAGTATACCTGAAGGAGCAACTCCACCCCTATCATTCAGCCCGGACACTGAGGTCCAGCGCCGAGGACCTTCTGGTGGTTCCCTCACTGCGAGAAGCAAAGTTACAGGGAACCAGGCAGAGGGCCTTCTCGGCAGTGGCACCTGCCCTGTGGAACGCCCTCCCACCAGATCTCAAAGTGAAAAACAACTACCTAACTTTTAGAACACATCTGAAGGCAGCCCTGTTTAGGGAAGCTTTTAATGTTTAATAGGTTATTGTATTTTAGTGTTCTGTTGGAAGCCGCCCAGAGTGGCTGGGGAAACTCAGCTAGATGGGCGGGGTATAAATAAATTATTATTATTATTATTATTATTATTATTATTATTATTATTATTATTATTATTGCCTGGACCTCTCACTTGATCTCAGAACCAGCTAGCAAAACTGATGCAGCACTTAACCACCTGAAAGAATGCCAAAAATGGGTGCAGAGGTGGTTCAACACAATCCAGTTACTAGGGAAATTTGAAAAGTGGACACTCTTAACCCTTCTCTCCAGATCATCTACCATAGGAGCCAACTCCTAGGGGCCGGGGTCCCTTTGTCCCAGCCCCCAATAAAATATTTGAGGGAGTTGGGTCCCCCCAAACTTGATGGGCATTGTCATTTAAATGGGGTGTGTGTACTGTGTCATGTGATCGATTAAGCAGGAGAGGGCTTATCTGCAAGCGGAAATAATGGCGCCAATGGAATCACTTCGTGCTATGTCGGGATTCCACCCAAACTCCGTCTCTATGCATTTGAACACCTCGTAAAAAGTCATCACCCAATTTTGCATGGCGGTTCCAGAGATGAGATGTTTAGATGCTGTTTTGAATCAAGCTGATGGACAGAACCTTTAAAAACTGCGCTGATTTTAACTATCGGTTTTGAAACTGCACCGGGTTTTTGTTTTGCTTCTCTCAATGCCCAAGCAAGACTCAGCCCTTTTTTTGCTAGTGTTTTGTAAAAGTGACAGGCATTCCAGTATACTGAAAGCCAGAACACAGGAGGGATACTAGGCAGGGGTGTAGCAATGTGGGGTTGGTGGGGAGCGGTGCGCTCTGGGTGTCATGCCTAAGGAGGGTGACAAAATCCACTCCCTGGGGGCTGATCGGCATGGCGGTACTTGCACCGCCGGCGGACGTATTTGCACGGTGGCGCTTTCACCTCCTGGTGGGCGTCACTCGTAGAGAGAGAGACTCACAAACACACACACACACAAATGGATGTGGAGATGCGGGTGCGTGCTCGCACGCGCAGCACCCCACCGCCCAGTTCCAGCCGCTGCGTCAAGGCCAGGGGGCTGCTGGGAGCCGCTTTGCTGCCTTACAGTGAGCCGGGGAGGGAGGGGGATGGATGGGAGCTGCTTTGCCATGAGCACGCTGGGCGTTTCCCAGCACAATTCAAAGTGTTGGTGCTGACCTCTAAAGTCCTAAATGGACTCAGCCCAGTAGACCTGAAGGAGCGTCTCCACCCCCATCGTTCAGCCCACACACTGAGGTCCAGCGCTGAGGGCCTTCTGGCGGTTCCCTCACTGCAAGAAGCAAAGCTACAGGGAACCAGGCAGAGGGCCTTCTCGGTAGTGGCGCCTGCCCTGTGAAATGCCCTCCCAGCAGATGTCAAAGAGATAAACAACTAACTGACATTTAGAAAACATCTGAAGGGAAGTTTTTAACGTGTGACATTTTGATGTATTTTTAATCTTTGTTGCAAGCCACCCAGGGGGGCTGGGGAAACCCAGCCAGATGAGCGGGGTACAAATAATAAATTATTATTATTTGTGTGATCGGTGGGCGGTGCTGCCACCCCCGGGAGGATTGGCGCATCGCTGTCGGCACCCCCAGGAAGATTGGCGCCCCCCCCGTGGGAGGATAGCCCCACCTCTATGGCCGGTTTCCCCCCATCCCCTGGGTGGATCAACCCGCCCCCCGGGTGCAAGCCATATTTGCCATTCTGGGTGCTCCAGCGGCTTCCTCTGCTACTGATACTAGGATGGGAGGGCAAATTAGCCTGGTATGGAGGAAAGTAGTAGTAGGAGGAGGAGGAGGAGGAGGAGGAGGAGGAGGAGTTTGGATTTGATATCCCGCTTTATCACTACCCTAAGGAGTCTCAAAGCGGCTAACATTCTCCTTTCCCTTCCTCCCCCACAACAAAACACTCTGTGAGGTGAGTGGGGCTGAGAGACTTCAGAGAAGTGTGACTGGCCCCAGGTCACCCAGCAGCTGCATGTGGAGGAGCGGGGAAGCGAACCCGGTTCCCCAGATTACGAGTCCACCGCTCTTAACCACTACACCACACTGGCTCTTGCCAGTGTAGCAGCCAGGAAAGTCTGCTTTCAGATTGTATAAGCTACACATTATTCCTGACATATATGTATAGATGCACAGAAAACCACACGTCTTTTGCTTACCCCTGGGTTTCCGGTGCAGTTTTCTGTTCTCCAGATAAGGGGCCACCGACACACAGAGGAAATCTAGTGTGACGAATATGCAGACTTGGGCTGGGTGGAAGGTGAGGCAGTGAAGAGAGAATCACCCAACACCCCATCCTGCTCCTTTTCAGTTCTCATTTGCCCACTCTCCGAACACAGTGGCTTTTATAGGAGAAGCGGTAAGAGTCTCGAGCAGGAAGCTTGTAAAAGTGGGAACAGAGTGCCTAAGGCTTTGTGACATTTTCTTAACAGGACCCAGAGAACCTGATTTTAAGCAAGTCATAAAACCCCCGCTCGTTCTCCATAAATCCTGCTTGCAGCGAGGAATTCGCCCTAGACGAGTCACACCGCCTTTGGGGCAAGTGGCTTGCCAGGCACCCCACTCAATTTATATGGATGAGCCCATTCTGCAGAAAAAGTGCAAAGCCAAGTGCTTGCAAATTTGGGGACAGAGAGAGGATTTTGCAGCAAGAAACGTTTGCAGCAAGGGAGAATATTCCCGTTGGATTCACAAGAGCTTGGTGCAAACCACATTCAACTAGGGGCATGAAGTCTGCTGCAGCCCAAAGGCCACATTCCATTAAACAAAACCTTGAAGGCCAAAAGCCAGCAGTGGTGAGCAGGGCCAGAATCAAAAGTGGGTGGTAAGACAAATGCCAATATAATCACATATTCTTCTCTATACTCTTTCCAGGCAAGAAGCATTACTAAATTGAGATTCCTCCATTGCAGGGGGTTGGACTAGATCAGTGTTTCCCAACCGGTGTTCCGCGGCACACTAGTGTGCCGCGAGACGTTGCCTGGTGTGCCGCGGGAAAAATTAAAAAATTCGAAAGATATCCGGAGAGGCGGCCTTCGGGCGAGTTTTAATTTTAATTTTCCTTCTCCCACTTAATGCCCCACGCTCGCCCGAGTGGCTTGCAGTCCTCGGTAACCACGGCGACCCGAGGGAGGGGAGGGAACAGGGAAGTCGAGGGCGGCGGCGAGCCGCGATGACGTCAGTGGGCCGCGCCGCCTCGCCCTGGCACGGTGTGAGAGCCCCGGCTAGTGCCGCGAGCTTCGGAATAAGTGGGATCCGCGTGCGCGAGACCGAGATCGCGGGTAAGGAGCTCAGCCCTGGGCAGGAGGAAGCGGGGCCGCGCGTGCGGGCCACATCCCCACAGAGAGCGAGCCTCCCCCGGCCCACCACTCCGGGCAGGTCCACTCGCATGAGGGGGCGGCGATGGCGACGGCCGGCAGCTTGCCTGCAATGCCATCCCTCGAGCAGGCGAGGAGCCCGGAGGCTACCAGATGCGAGTCCTCTTTCCCACCCTGCTCGGGAGTCCAGAGCACTTGGTCGCATTCAGGATCTAGAGTGGGGAAGCGGGGCTTGTGTCTGGGCTGGACACATTGGGCTGCCTGTGCCGCTCGACCTGCGGGGAGAAATCAGGGTGGGAGTCACGACCGTGAGGCAGGGCTGCCAAGTGTGGCAGAAGAGGACACGGCCGTCGCACCTGTCCTTAGGTAGGAGCTTCTTCCGTGTCGACCTGCTGCCCTAAAGTCTTGGCTTTTTTCTTGGCTTTTTGGCGGTTGGCACAGAAGGAAGGCAAGGGGGAGGGAAAAAAATTGAAACTTACACTTTCATGCGTCCCTCCCGGCGTGACGCTGCGCGCTGACGTCACGGGGCTGTAATGGTGGTGTGCCTCGAGATTTTTTTCATGAAACAAGTGTGCCTTTGCCCAAAAAAGGTTGGGAAACACTGGACTAGATGACCCTTTTCAACTCTACAATGCTATGAGCCTATGATTATCCAAGTTACATTTCAGTCAGATTTATACACTCCAAAGGGCGTGTGTGCTAAAGCAGGGTGTGTGTGTTAACTACCTGGGCAGTTATCATTCCACAAGGGCTGACATTGATGCCAAAATCCGGCATCGCCTGAGCTCTGAGAGTGCAGCTTTCTCCCAATTGAAATGCAGAGTGTTTGAGGACAGGGACATTCTCAGGGAAACCAAGATGCTTGTTTACAAAGCTATTGTACTGCCAACCTTACTGTATGCTTGTGAAACATGGACCACTTATAAACACCATCTCCAATTCATCAAATGATTCCATGAACGGTGTCTCTGAAAAACTTTACACGTCACTTGGGAAGACACGTGAACTAATGCCAGTATTGGAAGAACGTTAAATAAGTTGGAGTTCTTGTTATTAAATATACCAAGAAAAAAGCACACCAAGAACTCTGGCCATACTGGAAGAAGCAAAGATCACCAATGTTGAAGCAATGATACTTTAACATCAACTTTTTTGGACCGGTCTTGTGTGGATGTCTGATTATCATCTTCCAAAGCAACTACTCTGTTCTGAACTTAAAAATGGAAAGCATAATGCTGGTGGTCAACAAAAGAGGTATAAAGACTGTCTCAAGGCAAATCTAAATAAAATGTAGTATAAACACCGACAACTGAGAAACACTGGCCTGTGAGCACTCCAGTTGGAGAACAGCCTTTACCAAAGGTGCCATGGGCTTTGAAGACATTTGAACTCAGCGCGAAAGGGAGAAACGTGCTAAGAGGAAGGCAGGCTTGGGAAACCCTCACCATGATCAACTCCTGCCCAGAAACCAATGTCCCCATTGTGGAAGGACGTGTGGATCCAGAACTGGCCTCCACAGTCACTTACGGACTCATTGTTAAGACCGTGTTTATGGAAGACAATCTTACTAGGCTACAAGTGATTGCCAAAGATGACGATGACGATGATGATGAGGTGTGCAGCCTGGGAAAGAGTGCTGAGGTCCAGAAAGCGATTCTTGGGGAGGGGGGGTCTCATTGAACCCTGTTCCTGAGGTTCTCCATCCCAGCGTTAAGCCATAGTTCAAAGCAAACAATGGTTTAATTTGCATGCTGGTGCATGCTGCTATGTGCTGCTAGCTTTGCTCCTGTGCTGTGCCGCTAGGAAATGCCAGACACCTGGGATTGCGGTTCCATTTCCCCAAGCAGACCATAGGCAGTCAACCAAAAACAAACCATAGTTACAATTTAGTGAGGAACGATGGCAAGCCAGACTCTGGCTTCCTTCCTGGTGGCAGGGCAGCAGCAGCAGCAGTGGTGAGGTGAGGCATGCACCATATCAATGTGCTGCTCCAGGATGTCATGCATTCACATTAAACTAGGACGGCGCTGTGGGTTAAACCACAGAGCCTAGGACTTGCTGATCAGAAGGTCAGCGGTTTGGATCCCCGTAAGGGGGTGAGCTCCCGTTCTTCGGTCCCCGCTACTGCCAACCTAGCAGTTCGAAAGCACGTCAAAGTGCAAGTAGATAAATAGGTACAGCTCTGGCAGGAAGGTAAACAGCATTTCCGTGCGCTGCTCTGGTTCGCCAGAAGCGGCTTAGTCATGCTGGCCACATGACCCGGAAGCTGTACACCAGCTCCCTCGGCCAGTAAAGCGAGATGAGCGCTGCAACCCCAGAGTCGTCCATGACTGGACCTAATGGTCAGGGGTCCCTTTACCTTTACTAGAGAATCCGTAGCTCTCGCACTGCTGTTGGATTCCAACTCCCATCAGCCCCACTCAGCGTGGCAAAAAGTCAGGGATGATGGGAACTGTAGTCCCACAGCTTCTGTAATATCAGAGTTTCCCCACGCCTGACATCAAACCAAAGTTTGTTTCGAACTATTGTTTACTGCCATGTGCAAAGCAGAACAAATCATGGACTTTTGCTGGGCTAAGAAAAGCTCCCTAACCTCTGTTATAGCAACACTTAAAACACATGCTTGATTTAGGGACTGAGATAATTCTTTTGGCTCCGGTGCAGGCTTATGGATGAATTACGAACGACCTACTCAAGGGTGTTTTTCTGCTGAGCTGTTCTCGGGAAGCCTTGACCAAATCCGTCTCAGATAAAGACTCTCTCTTCCTTTTCCATTAAACGCTGGATTCGGGCCATTTCCAAATCTAAGTTGAGCATTCTTTAATCACCTTTTCTTAGCCGCACGGCGTTTGCCAAATAATTTGCCGACAGAAAGAGGAAATCGCATACAGCATAAAGAACCCCACTAAATAGTGCAGAGTTAGATAAACAGCTGAGATGGTAAAGGTTTCATGGGGGAAAGTGAAGAAACTGTGTGAATGCCACGACGTATCATGGAAAAGTGGCAAGGAGTGTACAGCCCACAACTTCTCGTACATTGTGAGCTGGCTGCAGGAGGAAAGGCTCTGCAAAATCACCACTAGGGCTAATGAAACACAACAGCAGCCTTGCTGGATCAAGCCAAAGTCCCATGCAGCCTAGCATCCTGTTCTCCCACAGTGGCCAACGAGGTGCCCATGGGAAACCCAAAAGCAACACCTGAGCTCAACAGGGCTCTCCCCACCCCCTTGTATTTCCCCGCAGCTGGTATGCGGAGGTGGTATTGGCAGTTAGGCATTGGTATGGAAGGGTAGTCTGATAAAGGATTCTGGGGGGCGTGGCCCTGTCCGAAGCCTGTGGAGGTGAGGCTTGACCCTGGGGGAGTTCCTAAGTGTTGTGCTTCAGCAGGACTCCCCCTACTGGCGGTTAACCCTTCCCGGACTTCAAGCGGACGGGCTGAAGCTGGATATAGTCAGTTAGGACCAATGTCTAAGCCAATACCGCTCATCACCTGTAACCAATAAAGTTGTGGCCTTATTTAGCCCATTAACCTTAATAATTGTGTCATGTGTCTTTATTTCCACTGGGGGCGATGGAAACTTGCCATGCAAAGTTGTGGCCAAAATTTTAATTCCATAACACATTGTCATGGGTCATTATTTGTTCTGGTGGTCCCTGGGGACCAAGGGTTTTATGGTGCCCTGGTTCAGATGGAACCCCCTGGTTAGCCTTACCCTTGGTGACAATGTAGCCTTTACATGCAAGTTTAATAAACTTCTGGAGTTGTGTCCAGAAAGGAGTAAGGGAGCAACTACAGAATTCACTGATCCGCTCCTCACCTTTCCATCCTTCATTTATTTCTGTCCTACCTTTCCACCAAGGTATGCAGCATGATTAACATAATATAATCAAACAGCACAACCTCAAAGCAAAATATACATATGGAATAACCAGTGCTTTTTTTCCTGGGGGGGACGCAGGGGTACACATACCCCTAAACTTTTTTTTTTTTTAGGAAAAAAAGCACTGGGAATATCTGCTGTCAAAGAGATCCCTGGTTTTTGAGTCTGCTGCAGCCTCAGAACGAATTATATTATTTTGTTCTCTAAGGTGTATTAAACTGAAAAACACAACTTTGTATAAACCTGAGCAGAAAAGCGCTGAGAATTATACCGGGGGCGGGGAAGGAAACCACTGGACCCAAGCAGCCAAAATAACCCTGAGATCAGGCCCTGCCAACCTTCATGGTTCCATAGGCACTATGCAAACGAACGCCAGTGCATTAATATTAAATAAAAAAGTGCTGGGTCTCCTTGGGAACATTGTTGGCTTTTCTTGCAAAGCAGGCAGCGCCGCTGAACTTGCCCAGTGACTTCTCATCCATCAACATCTAATTACAAGCTTCAAATTAAAACAAAGTTCTAGTCTGGGGCGGCTCCAGCTTTCAAACGCTGCTTGGTGGAAAAGAAGGATTTGCTCTCTCGCACACGTGAGGAGACAGGCTGCAACGCTCTGCGGGTCCACGCGCCATTTCTCCTAGCAGAGGCCCAGAATGCGCTCAATGGTCCATTCCACGGCTATTTGCTCCATGCCAAGGTTTTGCCACGGCGGTGCGCTTGAGACTGACAGGTGCAAAACAAGCTGACTTTCAATTGGGCCGTGTAAATAGACCCGCTGGTTCCCTGCCTCATGGTAGAATCCTTAAGAGTTTAACTGCTGTAAGAGTTTCCAGCACAAATTCATTATACAGTGGAAACTTTCACCTGATGTGGGTTTCGAACCCAGAACCCTGGGATAAAGAGTCTCATGCTCTCAGGTCCCATCACCCAAGGCATACCCTGCGTGGTAGGCTGTCATGTGAGAGCCGCATTCTAACACTGAGCCACAGCCCTGTAGCGACAGGAGTACAGTGGTATCTTGGGTTAAGTACTTAATTTGTTCCGGAGATCCGTTATTAACCTGAAACTGTTCTTAACCTGAAGCACCACTTTAGCTAATGGGGCCTCCAGATGCCCCTGAGCCACTGGAGCACGATTTATATTCTCATCCTGAAGCAAAGTTCTTAACCTGAGGTACTATTTCTGGGTTAGCAGCATCCGTAATCTGAAGCGTCTGTAACCTGAGGTACCACTGTATTTGTTATACACTGTATTTGTTATACAGTGGTACCTCGGGTTACATACACTTCAGGTTACATACGCTTCAGGTTACAGGCTCCGCTAACCCAGAAATAGTGCTTCAGGTTAAGAACTTTGCTTCAAGATGAGAACAGAAATCGTGCTTCAGCGGCGCAGCAGCAGCTGGAGGCCCCATTAGATAAAGTGGTGCTTCAGGTTAAGAACAGTTTCAGGTTAAGAATGGACCTCCGGAACAAATTAAGTACTTAACCCAAGATACCACTGTACTCCTGTCGCTACAGGGCTGTGGCTCAGTGTTAGAATGCGGCTCTCACATGACAGCCTACCACGCAGGGTATGCCTTGGGTGATGGGACCTGAGAGCATGAGACTCTTTATCCCAGGGTTCTGGGTTCGAAACCCACATCAGGTGAAAGTTTCCAGAATTGCAGGGGGTTGGTCTAGACCCTTGTGGTAAAGATAAAGGGACCCCTGACCATTAGGTCCAGTCGTGGCCGACTCTGGGGTTGCGGCGCTCATCTTGCTTTATTGGCCAAGGGAGCTGGCGTACAGCCGCTTCATGTGGACAGCATGACTAAGCCGCTTCTGGCGAACCAGAACAGCACATGGAAACGCCGTTTAACTTCCCGCTGGAGCAGTACCTATTTATCTACTTGCACTTTGATGTGCTTTCGAACTGCTAGGTGGGCAGGAGCTGGGACCAAACAATGGGAGCTCACCCTGTCACAGGGATTTGAACTGCCGACCTTCTGATCGGCATGTCCTAGGCTCTGTGGTTTAACCCACAGCGCCACCTGTGTCCCTGTAGTAGGGTTGCCATATTTCAAGAGGTCAAAGTCCCGACAGCTCAAAAAGTTATTGAGCTTTTTTAGGGAATCACCCGGTAGCCCCTTTGCCACCGCCAAGCCAGAGATATCAGAGCCAGAGCCCAAGTTGCCCACACCAGAGCCAGAACCAGAGCCGCCTGTGCACCTTTTTTAAAAAAACCAAAATTCAGGACATTTGGTTTAAAACGTAAAATCTGCCCCCCCACCGGATGGACATGTTGTTGTTGTTTAGTCGTTTAGTTGTGTCTGACTCTTCGTGACCCCATGGACCAGAGCACGTCAGGCACTCCTGTCTTCCGCTGCCTCCCACAGTTTGGTCAAACTCATGCTGGTAGCTTGGAGAACACTGTCCCACCATCTCGTCCTCTGTCGGCCCCTTCTCCTTGTGCCCTCCATCTTTCCCAACATCAGGATCTTTTCCAGGGAGTCTTCTCTTCTCATGAGGTGGCCAAAGTATTGGAGCCTCAGCTTCAGGATCTGTCCTTCCAGTGAGCACTCAGGGCTGATTTCCTTCAGAATGGAGAGCTTTGATCTTCTTGCAGTCCATGGGACTCTCAAGAGTCTCCTCTAGCACCATAATTCCAAAGCATCAATTCTTTGGCCATCAGCCTTCTTTATGGTCCAGCTCTCACTTCCATACATCACTACTGGGAAAACCATAGTTTTGCTATATGGACCTTGGATGGACATGTAGGACCCCCAAAAGAGGACATGTCCAGGAATTCCCAGACATATGGCAACCGTGCCTTGTGGCACCTTTTAGTCTATGATTCAAACTCTTTTAGAACACTTTTTAAATTTCGCGGACATGTTTGCAGTGTTGCAGATCACAACACAATTAAAAAATCCAACAGAACCACCCATTATCAATTTAAACACACACAAAATTCTGCATAGCATGTAGCTCTCTTGAGGCAGCACAGGGTGTTGACATTTTGTGCCCCTAGTATACACATGCAACTTGGTGAAAAATCCCTCTTACAAATTGGGGTATAACAAATGGGCTAAGCAAATAAATACATCTGCCTCCCTCTCATCCTTACCCAACACTGCCAGACCCAAACCTTGGTCAAAGTTAGCAGTAGCTTCTCCATGTCTCGACACTGTTGTTTGATAGATTGTGGTAGTAATACTTAGCTATTTCCCATGGGCGTGGAACAAGGCGTTAATTCACTAACATTTGTCAAAATACTGAAATTCTCTTCCGAGGGACGGCTGTAGTACTGCGGCACGTTATTACACCTCGAGAAAGACAGGGGGGAAAATACTATTTTGCAGCAGAGATCCTGCTCCGATAACCACCAGTGCACTTTTCATTAATATCTGGTGACAGATGTAGTTTACTGAGGAAAAGTCTATTACCTACACTCTAACATGAAGTTATCTCTTTTTCTTCCAAACAGCATAATGACTGGATCTCTGCCCCAGCATCGCTGACATATATCAGTTCTTTGCAGGGCGTGAAATCATATCCTCTGCTTATTGTAACTATATTAAAGTGCTTACAAGAACAGGAGGAAAAGGGTGTATGTGTGCTTGCGGGAGAATGACATCAGAAATGTCCAAAAGATACAGAAAAAACTCAATTACTGATCTGTACGTACAGACACACATACAACACTCTCAAACTATCCAAATTCTGCGCCCGTTTTTCTTCTCATGCAAAACTTATTTCTGCTCCTGCATAACAGAATTAGGAGTGATACAGGCCACTGAAGACCCAGCCTTGCCAAGTGAAGAGCCTGCTTATCTGATTTCGACAAATTTATATACTGCTCAACTGCTGTAGTCTCTGTGCGGTGCACAATAAGGTTACTGAAGATGCAATACAGGTAAAAAGTTTAAAGCTAGCCATAAATAAGAAAAGGGCTTAAAATGCCTGCAGAAATGAAAAGGTCTTTGCCAGATGGTCAACAGGGAAGGGGACTGCCTGGTCTCAGCCAGGAGGGAATTAGAGATTTAGAGCTCCTTTGGTTACTTGATATCACCCCTTAATGCAGGCATCCCCAAACTTGGCCCTCCAGCTGTTTTGGGACTACAACTTCCATTATCCCTAGCTAACAGGACCAGGGATGATGGGAACTGTAGTCCCAAAACAGCTGGAGGGCCAAGTTTGGGGATGCCTGCCTTAATGGGGAAAAGTTTCTTCTCCCCTGGGCTAAAGTGGGCATCTGATTAATGCGCAAAGCCTTCAAGGATAACCACCATCTTTGTGAGCCTAGGAAGGCCTGGCAAATAATTGAGTAATGTAGAGTGGGACCCAAGAGGAGTGCTTTGGAGGTGGCATGACAAGATGGCAGAGTGAGACACTCCTACTGTGGGTCAGAGAAGGTGCCTCAGCAGAGAGGGACCTTGGTGACAATGACTCACTTCCCTCCAGTAGAGGTCAGGAGGACTTTAGGGTCTCCTCTCACCTTCTCCACCTGACCTGTAAGAAAGGATGCTGTTTTCCTTCCCACATTGCAGCTGGGTGGGTGCCTGAGGGGCAGACAGGATGGTCTTCGCCAGAGGCCACCTAGAGATTCATAGGCCGAGAGGAAATCTGAACTGAAAGACCTACCTTGGCTCCCAGTACGTTCCCGAGCACAATTCAAAGCGTTGGTGCTGACCTTGAAAGCCCTAAACGGCCTTGGCCCAGTATACCTGAAGGAGCGTCTCCACCCCCATCGTTCAGCCCGGACACGGAGGTCCAGCTCCGAGGGCCTTCTGATTCCCTCAGTGTGAGAAGTGAAGTTGCAGGGAACCAGGCAGAGGGCCTTCTTGGTAGTGGCACCCGCCCTGTGGAACATCCTCCCATCAGACGTCAAGGAAATAAACAACTATCAGACTTTTAGAAGACATATGAAGGCAGCCCTGTTTAGGGAAGTTTTTTAATGTTTGATGTTTTATCGTGTTTTTAATATCCTGTTGGGGGCTGCCTAGAGTGGCTGGGGAGGCCCGGCCAGATGGGTGGGGTATAAGTAATAAATTATTATTAATAATTATTATTATTAATCTGATACAATGCAACAAATAAAACTGCCTCCCATGCCAACCTGGGAGACGCAGGGCATGAAAGGGGAGTGCATGCACAAAAAGGTATCTTCAGATTATTATTGTTGTTGTTGTTGTTGTTATTGTTATTGTTATTGTTATTGCAGGCCGAGGTGTGGGCAATTAAAAGGCAGTTTCCGGATACAGAGAAAATCTGCTACTGGTAAGAGGAAGAACAGATGTTTGCCCAGATCATCACAGGAGAGAGAGAGAGATGCAGTGGGCCATGGCAGATCCTTAAGAGGCCCACACCTTACAACATCTGACAGATGTAAAGCATCATAATTACCTTGCAGTAAGCGACCGAGCGGCTTCTGTGCAGACACTGAGCGAGGAAGCATGTCTTTCCCCCCTCTCCACCCCCTTTTGCTACTGGCTCATCAAGTGCAGCCTCCCCAAGGGAATTTCCGAAATGCTAAATTGAAAATAGCCTGTTTGCCATCTACAGAACCAGATCTATTTATTTATTTCGGACAGAGACATTGCCGGAAGGGTGCCCCCACTCGCTTGCCTGGGTTACTTCCTTTAGCACGGCAGGGGTGCTGCTTTTTTGCAATTAAGACAGAAGAAGCAGTATTAAATCACCACAAATACTTCAGAGAGTGCTTTGGAATTTTTTTTAAATTCAAGCAATGCCCTCCCTACCCCACCAGGGCCAAATATTTCCATAATGTCTGAAAGTCTGCAAAAGTCTTTAAAACTCTTCAGTGCAGCAATTTTCAGAAGGGTGACCACCTTAGAGGTAAAGGGACCCCTGACCGTTAGGTCCAGTTGCGAACGACTCTGGGGTTGCGGTGCTCATCTTGCTTTATTGACCGAGGGAGCCGTTGTACAGCTTCCGGGTCATGTGGCCAGCATGACTAAGCCGCTGGGAGAGACTAAGCACACTGGGAGAGCCAGTGTGGTGTAGTGGTTAAGAGCGGTAGTCTTGTAATCTGGGGAACCGGGTTCGAGTCTCCGCTCCTCCACATGCAGCTGCTGGGTGACCTTGGGCCAGTCACACTTCTTTGAAGTCTCTCAGCCCCACTCACCTCACAGAGTGTTTGTTGTGGGGGAGGAAGGGAAAGGAGATTGTTAGCCGCTTTGAGACTCCTGAAGGGGAGTGAAAGGCGGGATATCAAATCCAAACTCTTCTTCTTCTCTTCTTCTGGCGAACCAGAGCAGCGCACAGAAACGCCGTTTACCTTCCCGCCGGAGCGGTACCTATTTATCTACTTGCACTATGTGGTTTCAAACTGCTAGGTTGGCAGGAGCAGGGACCGAGCAACGGGAGCTCACCCCCTTGTGGAGATTTGAACCGTGAACTTTCTGATCGGCAAGCCCTAGGCTATGTGGTGTAACCCACAGCGCCATCCGTGTCCCTGGTGACCACCTTACTCAGTCGCGACAAAAGCAACGGGTCTTGTGGCACCTTATCACAGCCTCTCCGATTTGGCTACTAACCCTGATGGCTATGTTCTGTCTCCACAGATGTGGAGATTTTGAGAAAAGCAAAGAGGCAGCTGGTTCGGGTCCTACCCACCAGAGCAAGAGAACACAAGATTGCTCCATCCTCCATGTGACGGCCCTTTAAATATTTGAAGATGGCTCTCCTATCTCCTCTCATTCTCCTCTTTTCCAGGCGAAACATACCTCTACCATTCCTCATCAGGCTTCATTTCCAGACCCTTAATCGTCTTGGTCACCCTCCTCTGCACACATTGCAGCTTGTCAACATCCTTCTTAAACTGCGGTGCCCAGAAATGGACATAGTACTCTAGGTGGGGTCTGACCAAGAAAGAATAGAGAGGGACTATCACTTCCCTGGATACTACACTTCTGTTCATGGGTATAGCCAGGATTTTTGTTATCGGGGGCAGGCCATTTGTTGAGGGCAGAACCTCAGTTTTCTATGGATTTTTATTGATTTTTTAAAAATTGATTTGGGGGGCAGCTGCCCCTTCTGGCCCCCCACCCTTGGCTATGCCCATGCTTCTGTTGACGCAGCTGCTATTCTCTGCAGTCTGCTAGACCTTGCACAATCCTTCTCCTCTCACACACCACATGCCTGGTCTCCAATCCTCATTCTAGCTCAGGCATAGGCAACCTCAGCACCTCCAGACGTTTTGGGACTACAACTCCCATGATCCCTAGCTATCAGGACCAGTGGCCAGGGATAATGGGCGTTGTAGTCCCAAAACATCTGGAGGGCCGAGGTTGCCTATGCCTGTTCTAGCTCCTTCTTTTACATACAGAGAGACTTGAGTCCACTGGTTTCTTGAAAAGGATTCTTGGTTTCTCCTCTTGTATCAACAGATACATAAAAACACAAGACGAGCCTCCTGAGGTTTCCAGCAACTGGTATTAAGAAGCATTAGCTAATCTGACTAACAGCCGTTGTGCAATATTTACCGTATGATGTTGGGAACCGAAGGACCCTCAAGCCAACATCACCCCAGCTTCCCTTCCCTTTATCAAACGGCGCACAGATGTGCAGCTACGAAGTCTGTGCAAAGCATTCCCTCCGTGGCAGAATGAACAACAGCATTGCCAAGCCCATTAGAATGGCTTTAGAATTCAACCATGTGGTTATTTACCTGTTGGAAAGATCTAGGGATAATCCATCAAAAGATCCTTGAAGTATGCAGCCTTAACGTGGACATGTGTTGATTGCAGTTTACCTGTCGGGGGAGAGGAAATAAAGAAATACAATAAGGAGGTTGGCCTTTTCAGTTATTTCTTTTAGGCTGGAAAGCAGGAAGTGGAACAATCATATTAATAAGAATAATAGCAGCAGCCATGGGACACTTCTTCAGGGGAAGCCGGGAATTCAAAACAGCTACTGATTTAGCTGAATTAGAGAACAGCAATCTTGTCCCCCGATACAGTTAGCTCTTTAAAATCTCATTAAAATCTCAGTGATATGAGCAGATGAATGGAAGATGAAAGCATCAAATAAGCAGAGCATCTCAAAAGTTGGTTGAACATCCGGTCCACTGGGTTGTTTTCATATGGAGTCACCATG
This sequence comes from Podarcis gaigeae, assembly GCF_964106915.1. Lineage (NCBI taxonomy): Eukaryota > Metazoa > Chordata > Lepidosauria > Squamata > Lacertidae > Podarcis > Podarcis gaigeae. The sequence goes on along the minus strand of NC_139677.1, from coordinate 97,159,627 downwards.
CCCCCTGGGTTGGCTTGATGGTTTCATATTATTTGGTTTGGCGGGTGTGGTAGAATGGATTCTTACATTGTCCGAAGATGGTTCCAAAAGTCAAATGGGTGTAATTTTTGGATCCTGTTTTTTTTTTTTAATTAAAAAATCTTTAAGCAAAAACATGGCTTATTTCCCCCACAATGAATGGAAAATTGGGTTTCCTTATATTATAATCTCTTTCGTTCAGAGAAAGAATCACTGGAATAGCATCTAATGCTGCACACAGGGCTGGACCCATTATTCCTAGGCAGTAGGACCAGTGGTCAGAGATGATAGGAGTTGTAGTCCAACAACATCTGGTGACACAAGGTCGAGTAAGGCTGCTCTAAAGCATGAATGAATAAAAGTAAATTTTGAGATCCTCCTCAGGTGAAACACGTGGGGATTTTCCAAGCAAAGGTTGGGAAAGGCTATTCTAGGGTAACAGACAGGAAATGCCATGGGATTTCTTGCATGAAAATCACTTGCTCAACCATTGAGCTACAACTCTTCCTGTAGAACAGGGTTTCCCAAATCTGGAACTCCAGTTGTTTTTGAACTATAGTTCCCATGATCCCTAATCACTGGTCCTGCTGGCTAGGGGTGATGGGAGCTGTAGTCCAATAATAGCTGGAGACCCAAGTTTGGAAATCCGTAGAAGCTCTAGAGGTTCCATATCACCAGTCACAAATGAAAACTAAAAAACTGTTCTAAATGTATTAAATATGTATACACCAACTACTCATTTAAAATATCAAGGCAATATACAATAGCCCACCCAAATCTCCACCACCAAAGAATTTGTCAAAGTTAGTAAATGAGAGTGAACCAACCTCCCTCCGGTTACAACAGACACCATCCCACAAGGAAACATTGAAAGAACAACGAAGCACTAAAGCACGACACAGAGCGATTGCACCTCTTGCATCATGGTTTAGCAAAACAACATCAGAGAGATCTTTAGCCTGCCCCTCCGAAACCAAACGAGCTATCTTGAGGCAGCATCACAAAGCATTAAGATACCACAAAACAATGCAAAATAATCCTAAGCATGAGCGGCTCACCTGGAATTAGTATTTGCTTAATTCTGAATACAGCTCTTGGCATAATAAAGTCTCCAAGAGACGCCTGAAAGTCAAAAGTGAAGATGTCAGAAGGAAGCTCTGCTGGAGGAGTTCCCCGAAGCAATGGAACCAGCAACACTAAATCCCTAGCTTCTGGTTCGAGGTCAGTTTGGCCACTCTAACCAGGGCTGTGGGTGGGGACAACTGAACACCACTCCTCTGGATGACCTTACTTCACCAACAAGGAGTGGTGACATCTGCCAATGAGTGTGTGTTTAAGTAGCGCTCTTGAAGGGCGACTCAGCTGGAAATGACAGTGTTCTGAAACCTCCACTCTCCAGGTGTTTCATTGAACTACAGCTGCCACCATCCCTAGCGACCTTAGCCAATGTCCAGGGATGGTGGCAGTCATAGTCCAAAGCCATTTCTGGGAACCCAGGGCTGAAGAATGCAACCTTAAGAGGCACAACGGGGAGAGAATTTAATCTCCCACATCTTGCCACTCGTTGTTGTTGTTTAGTTATGTCTGACTCTTCGTGACCCCATGGACCAGAGCACGCCAGGCACTCCTGTCTTCCACTGCCTCCCACAGTTTGGTCAGACTCATGTTTCTAGCTTCGAGAACAGTGTCCAACCATCTCGTCCTCTGTCGTCCCCTTCTCCTAGTGCCCTCCATCTTTCCCATCATCAGGGTCTTTTCCAGGGAGTCTTCTCTTCTCATGAGGTGGCCAAAGTATTGCAGCCTCAGCTTCAGGATCTGTCCTTCCAGTGAGCACCCAGGGCTGATTTCCTTCAGAATGGATAGGTTTGATCTTCTTGCAGTCCATGGGACTCTCAAGAGTCTCCTCCAGCACCATAATTCAAAGCATCAATTCTTTGGCGACCAGCCTTCTTTATGGTCCAGCTCTCACTTCCATACATCACTACTGGGAAAACCATAGCTTTAACTATACACAGACCAATTTCTTGCCCTGTCCACAAGTGCACAGGAGCCAAGCCTGACAACTGTAGCTCCCTCTAGGCCAGCCTTTCTCAACCTGTGGGTCCCCAGATGCTGTTGGAACTACAACTCCCATCACCCCTAGCTAGCAAGGCCAGAGCTCAGGAATGATGGGAGTTGTAGTCCAACAACATCTGGGGGCCCACAGGTTGAGAACCGTTGCTCTAGGCATTTGCTAATGGAGGAGATCAGGGAAAGCCATGCCTGACACCCTCTGTTTTATCCAAGGCCTTCTTGCATTGAGCAGGAAGATCTGGAGGGGCTTCCAAGTAAATTTGGCTGGGCATATTGGAAACCCTGGTGGCAGAGCCCAGTGCAGTAAGCTTGGTAGTGCCAGGGCATCGGAGAGGTTTGGGACACATGCTGCTGCCCTCATCCTCAGTTTATGCTCTTGAATGTTCTGTCTACATGCCTGGAGAGGGCTATAACTTTCTCCAAGGTCAAGGCCCTATGCTCTCCGTTGCCATGCATTTCCGTTCCATCACTTGCTTAGCCTTCAGAAAGCTCAGAGCAACTTACGTTAGGCATCAGTTACCCATTTCGTTTGCATATCATTAAGATTTCCAGGACAAGTCTTCATGACCAGCTGAAATGCAACAGGTGCACCAATAAGCAACGATCTTACTTTTAAAAGACATCTGAAGGCAGCCCTGTTTAGGGAAAATTTTAATGTTTAATGCTGTATTGTGTTTTTAATATTTGGTTGGGAGCCGCCCAGAGTGGCTGGGGACTGGGGAAACCCAGCCAGATGGGTGGGGTATAAATAATAATATATCATCATCATCACCATCATCTCAGTGCTGCAAAGAAAAGTTACAGCTGTTGGATGTGTGGTTGCTGTGGAGCTCTGAAAGATGCAGGAGACTTGTGGGTGCGCATCCATGTGTGGCAGCTGTGACAGTTTGTGCCCTTGGTTTCAGCACCCATCATTTGAGCTCTGTGGCTTTTGAAAACGCTATAAATAAGCATGAAGAGACCTCATTCCAAATCCATCATCAGTGTAATTTGCACTACACAGAACTTGGGTACAATATAATTAGCAAATGCATTGCAATAATTTATTTTTGGTTTAAAAGGCTGAACAGTCACGGTCTTCTAACAAGGTGGGGAAGAGAAAACAGAGCTATGAGCCAAGTGGTGGTTTTTTTTAGTTCCCCTCCCCCCCCCTTATTCTGGCTCCTATTAATTCAGTCATTTTACCTTTGGTGTGCATTCACTCACCTATGCAATGTGAGCCGCTCCACTGAGAAAGGCTTTGAATATGGAGCCTGCTTTTTTTGTTTCTTGTTTTGGGTGCGATGCAAAACGCAAAGCCAAAGCCGCGAGAGCCCCTCTGCATTTGCATTATTATGATTAACACTACTCCAAACAGAAAGCATCCGGCGGTATTAATTACAGGAATGGTGAGATTCAAATAGTCATAAATCATTAGACAGCATAATGTAAACTCCCCGAAACCTTATCAGAAACTAATTTTGCATGACTTCAGAGGCTTTTTTCTTCCCTGCTCTGCCTTTCCACCTCATTTATATGGTGACTGTTGACGTAGCGGCAGGAATTGTACGTGCTTGATTGAGAGGTATGAAAAGAAAGAGCAGAGAGGGTGAAATTTATGACTTTCCCTAACAGCTACTTTTGTGTTACGCATAACTCTTTATCCTAGAGGGTGGAAAGGTTATGGCTGGTATTTAACTAACTGCTCCCATCAGTTCAAGGATTTCCATTTGCACAACTCCTTCTCCCTCTTGCCAGATCTGCTCCAAAGGGTTGGGGAAACCTCTAGAACCGATTTGGGGGTACACTGAGGGAGGAAATGGGAGCTGTGGAGGATACCGCATTCACTTACCGTGCACTAGGCTCATCTGTCTGAGTTTACAGCATGTAATACTATATCTATAAAAGGTAAAGGGACCCCTGACCATTAGGTCCAGTCGTGACCAACTCTGGGGTTACGGCGCTCATCTCGCTTTACTGGCCGAGGGAGCTGGTGTACAGCTTCCGAGTCATGTGGCCAGCATGACTAAGCTGCTTCTGACAAACCAGAGCAGCGCACGGAAACGCTGTTTACCTTCCCGCCACAGTGGTACCTATTTATCTACTTGCACTTTGACGTGTTTTCGAACTACTAGGTTGGCAGAAGCAGGAACTGAGCAACGGGAGCTCACCCCGTCACGGGGATTCGAACTGCCAACCTTCTGATCGGCTAGCCCTAGGCTCTGTGGTTTAACCCACAGCGCCACACGCATCCCTATACCCACTATACCTATAATAACTCATAAATAAGTCCCATTGAGTTCAATGGGTCCTTTCCCCAAGGTAAGTGGAGCCTGAGGTTGTATTCTGAACTTGAGGCTCTATCCTGGAACTAATAGCCAGCTGGCTCCAGAGGCCTGCAGCAATGCACCCTAACTGCACTAAGGATGCAGAAGCACTTTCTGGCTGAGAGCGGGACCCTCCCTTGAAGAAAGGCAAAGTCCTCTTGACTCACAGAGCTGAGCTTAGGACCCCACCCTGAGGAATGTCCTTATCTTGGTTCCCTTTGAGATTCAAGGCCTTCTCCTAAGAACCTCAATCACTGGAATTAAAGAGGCAAACAAGCGTTTGTTCTCCGCAGGGAGTTGTAAGCCACCATATCAGGAGCTCATTGCATTGAAGTTGGGCCTTCAATGGAAAACTGGAGCTCTTTCCTGCACCCACAACGAACCAGACACCACTTCTTCTTCTTTGGCGATCACTCATAGCCAAGTAAGATTGTCTTCCATAAGCATGGTTTTAACAATGATTCCGTAAGTGACTGTGGAGGCCAATTCTGGATCCACACATCATTCCACAGTGGGGACATTGGTTACTAGGCAGGAGTTGATCACGGTGTAGATTTGCCAAGTGTGCCTTCATCTTAGCGCATTTCTCCCTTTTGCTCTGAGTTCAAATGTCTTCAAAGCCCCTGACACCTTTGGTAAAGGCTGTTCTCCAATTGGAGCGCTCTCAGGCAAGTGTTTCCCAATTGTTGGTGTTTATACTACATTTTTAAAAAAATGCCTTGAGAGAGTCTTTAAACCTCTTTTGTTGACCACCAGCATTACGTTTTCCATTTTTAAGTTTGGAATGGAGTAGTTGCTTTGGAAGACCATCATCAGGCATCCGCACAACATGACCAGTCCAACAAAGTTGATGTTAAAGAATCATTGCTTCAACACTGGTGATTTTTTGCTTCTTCCAGTACACTGGCATTAGTTTGCCTGTCTTCCCAAGTGATGTGTTTTGGAGACACCGTTGATTGAATCTTTCGATGAGTGGGAGATGGTGTTTATAAGTCTCCTTCCAAACCGAAATAAGTAACTTTTCCATTTATTTAGGCATTGAGTATTTGTACAATGGCAGCCCTTAAGTATCCACAGAATATTGGCAAGGGAGGACGCACTGAGTTCTGCCCGACATTGGGTGAGCTTGTCGCGTTTGTGTGACGTCACATGGGCAACACACAGGTGTGATGTCAAGTGCATCGAGAGGAAGCTGCAAGGCCCTATGAGACTCTCTGCCTCTGTGAGGAGGCCAGGAAAGTTCTGGCCCCTCAAGATCAGAGGGAGTAGGCTAAGCTGTCCTCAGTCCCATAGAATTAATGCCTATGATGGGCAGAAAACCAGGACAACTGATCACACCCATTATCACACTGGCCACACCCCATTATTTCCTGGCAGCCCCACGAGGTCCAGTGAACACCAGACTCCACTACTTCCCTCCCAGCTCAGGACACCAGTCTTGTCTGGATTTTAGCTATTCAACCAGTACTGAGTTGAATCGCTGATCCTTGAGTTTTTCCTTGTTTCTCAAGGAAGCAAGCATGTAATGAAGAAGACCCTTCTTTTGTCTGTCCTGAATCTTCCAACGTTCAAGCTTCCTTGGATGCACATGAGTTCTAGTGTTGCGAGAGAGTAAGAGAAGAAGTTTCTCTATCCTCTTCCAAACCATGCCTGACTTTAGAGACCTCAAGCATGTCTCCTCTTACTCAGTTACAGATAGGTAGCCGTGTTGGTCTGCCATAGTCAAAACAAAAAAATTCCTTCCAGTAGCACCTTAAAGACCAACTAAGTCAGTTCTTGGTATGAGCTTTTGTGTGCATGCACACTCCAGTGTATCTGAAGAAGTGTGCATGCACACGAAAGCTCATACCAAGAACTGACTTAGTTGGTCTTTAAGGTGCTACTGGAAGGAATTTTTTTGTTCCTCTTACTCAGCTTACTCAAAAGCCCCAAGTCACAACTGCAGGAGGAACTGGGAAACAAGATCTGGCTGAGACACAAACTGGAAATCAGAACCAAAGCATATCCAAGACGACAGAGCCAGGGCAGAGCTCAGGAAGAGCATGTTGCTCATCTGAAGTTCTTTTAAGAGGATCCCATGGCCAGCCTCAGTGGATGAGAGTACTTACTTCATTGAACAGCTCTGACTTCCATTTCAGGATGTCAAGTTTGTTCTTATGGGATATGAAAGAAGAGACAGAAACTCAACAACACAGGCTGTGCAATGCAATATTTAGCAAATGCAATTTTCTCATGTATACTTGTACTTAATTCATTGTAATCTTATGAAGAAGAGGAGGAGAGGGGAAACAGTTTTGTCAAGAAGGGGCTACAAGGAGGAATTTTAAGAATGCAACATCAGGGTCTTTTCCAGGGAGTCTTCTCTTCTCATGAGGTGGCCAAAGCCTTGGAGCCTCAGCTTCAGGATCTGTCCTCCCAGTGAGCACTCAGGGCTGATTTCCTTCAGAATGCAGAGGTTTGATCTTCTTGCAGTCCATGGGACTCTCAAGAGTCTCCTCCAGCACCATAATTCAAAAACATCAATTCACTACTGGGAAAACCACAGCTTTAACTATACGGGCCTTTGTTGGCAAGGTGATGTCTCTGCTTTTTAAGATGCTGTCTAGGTTTGTCATCACTTTTCTCCCAAGAAGCAGGCGTCTTTTTATTTCATGACTGCAGTGATCATGGAGCCCAAGAAAGTAAAATCCCTTAGTGCCTCCATTTCTTCCCCTTCTATTTGTTGGCCTCTGTTATTTTCTCCTACCAATAGAGAACCCACTTAAGGGCTCTCTTGGATACCCCATAAAGGAAAAGGGGCAGATTTTGTTTACAACAGTACCCCAAGATTTACAGTGCCTAGGCGGGCCCGCAAGATTGCTTGTCACCTCTAAGGGAAATCAATACAACCCCCCTTCCTTTTCGCCCAGTCATTTCGACAGAATGAGATTTCAGTTTCTGTGCTAGAAGCACGAATCCAGCCTCCTCGCCGTCCGACCTTCCCCAGCGACCACCACACAGGCACACACACCCTTCCAAGGTGCTATGCAAACAATATTACCATATGACATTACCCAGCCCTGTTCCATTATTTAATGCCTCTCGAGGAGAGCCTGAGAGTGAGCCTTTTAATCCTCGGCAAATTGACAGGATCTCTATCCTGGGAGATGCAAATTGAATAAAAATGAAAGGATCTGGACTGCACCCATTGCATTCTCCTCAGCCGCTTAAAGCCACCCTCCTCCCCACTGCCAATTAGTTCTCTCCCGGAAAAGGGTGCAGGAGGAAATCCACAGAACTGTGTTTCGCCAGTTGTCAATAACAATAAAAGCTCGCCTGTGCAGTCTTCCTCCAGACCTGAATTCTGCATTTCCAACCCGCCAATTAAACTCCTGCTGCGACTTTAGAAGTTGCAGCCACTGTGCAGCTGTTCTGCTTTGCTGGCACTAAATTTCCCTCAGTAGTGGATCAACGTGTTTAAACACTTTGATCTTCCTTATCTCAGCAGAGGGATTTGAAAGCCTACTTGGAGAAACAAGCTTTCATTTGGGCTCAACCCTTCTTTATCTAACCTGAAACTTTGGGTGTTTGGGGGTGTGTTTTTTATTTTATTTAAAAAACCTCATTGTCTTTGGAAATCGCTTCTTTTCCTGTGCACACAAACTCAAGCATTCTCTTTCTCTCTCTAACAAGAAAAAGAAAATGGGGGGAGATTTAGCCGATGGTACTTCAAAGGGCAGATAAAGGCTACAAAGGAGACAAAATTCTATATGCAGTAATTCCATATCATCTCAATATCGGGCACATGCTCTCAGATTTTCTATTAAATCTTCTTCAAACACCACACTAGCTTCCCTGAATATGCAGACACAATGGTGGTTCTGTTAGAAAACATCAATGAAGAAATGTGGTTTTAACAAGGGCTGCTCCAGTTTCCTATCCAAACCCGGGAACATCTCAGCTAAACTGAAAATATGCAAAGTGTTGATTGGTGTTTTCTTCTCCAAACAAAATTTTCAGATTGGCACCAGAATTCAAGGAATGCAGTATTATTATTATTATTATTATTCCTGTGCAAGCATGGTGTACGCTGCACCAATCACAAGGTTGTTGCAAGGACAGAAGGAATCAGACAGGGTAGGCATCCTTTGCAATGTCTTGAGCTCCTTGGGAAAGACATAGGATAAAAATAACACCCTCCCTTCTTTCCTTACAAGTGAAAGTATGAGGACCTGGACCCTACAATCATCATCTGAGGCCCTTCTTTGTGTGCCTCCTCCACAAGAACCCCAGAGGGCGTCAACACAAGAACAGGGCCTTTTCTGCAATGGCTCCCCATTTCTGGAATGCTGTCTCCAGGGAGGTTTGCCTAGCACCTTCATTACGTATCTTTAGGTGCCAGGCAAAAATGTTTCTCTTCTCCCAGGATGTGGCTTGGAGAGGGGGTGTGCTCTAGGAGCCAGACTGAGAAATCTCATAGAATCATAGAATAGAATCATAGAATCATAGAGTTGGAAGAGACCACAAGGGCCATCGAGTCCAACCCCCTGCCAAGCAGGAAACACCATCAGAGCACTCCTGACATATGGTTGTCAAGCCTCTGCTTAAAGACCTCCAAAGAAGGAGACTCCACCACATTCCTTGGCAGCAAAATCCACTGTCGAACAGCTCTTACTGCCAGGAAGTTCTTCCTAATGTTTAGGTGGAATCTTCTTTCTTGTAGTTTGGATCCATTGCTCCGTGTCCGCTTCTCTGGAGCAGCAGAAAACAACCTTTCTCCCTCCTCTATGTGACATCCTTTTATATATTTGAACATGGCTATCATATCACCCCTTAACCTCCTCTTCTCCAGGCTAAACATGCCCAGCTCCCTTAGCCGTTCCTCATAAGGCATCGTTTCCAGGCCTTTGACCATTTTGGTTGCCCTCCTCTGGACACGTTCCAGTTTGTCAGTGTCCTTCTTGAACTGTGGTGCCCAGAACTGGACACAGTACTCCAGGTGAGGTCTGACCAGAGCAGAATACAGTGGCACTATTACTTCCCTTGATCTAGATGCTATACTCCTATTGATGCAGCCCAGAATTGCATTGGTTTTTTTAGCTGCCGCGTCACACTGTTGGCTCATGTCAAGTTTGTGGTCAACCAAGACTCCTAGATCCTTTTCACATGTACTGCTCTCAAGCCAGGTGTCCCCCATCTTGTATTTGTGCCTCTCATTTTTTTGCCCAAGTGCAATACTTTACATTTCTCCCTGTTAAAATTCATCTTGTTTGTTTTGGCCCAGTTCTCTAATCTGTCAAGGTCGTTTTGAAGTGTGATCCTGTCCTCTGGGGTGTTAGCCACCCCTCCCAGTTTGGTGTCATCTGCAAATTTGATCATCTGCAAATTTAAGGAGGATATTGTCATGCTGGTACATGTGCAGAGGAGGGAGTGTGATCAAGGGTCTGGAAACCAAGACTGATGAGGAATGGTTGAAGGAGTATGAGTATGAGAGCCACATCAAAAGGCTTGTTACAAGGAAGATGGGGCATGCTTGTTTTCTCTTGGCTGTCTGTCAAAGATGCTGAGATTGGAGTAGGATGGACAAGAAGACGCTCAGGATTCCTTCCAACTCTACAATTCTATGTTTCCAGGAAGTGTAAGAGAGTCAGTGTGAGAGCCAGTGTGGTGTAGTGGTTAAGAGCGGTAGTCTCGTAGTCCTGGGGAACCAGGTTCGCGTCTCCGCTCCTCCACATGCAGCCGCTGGGTGACCTTGGGCCAGTCACACTTCCTTGAAGTCTCTCAGCCCCACTCACCTCACAGAGTGTTTGTTGTGGGGGAGGAAGGGAAAGGAGAATGTTAGCCGCTTTGAGACTCCTTAAAGGGAGTGAAAGGCGGGATATCAAATCCAAACTCTTCTTCTTCTTCTTCTTCTTCTTCTTCTTCTTCTTCTTCGGGGCCTGAGGTTCTGTCCCTCGGCCTGAGGTCCCATGGAATAAACCCCCTATGATAAAATACTATCAAAATCAGTCCCATGGCCCATGTATTCCAAGCATACACACCTGGAGGAAAGTCTCAGAGGGACTATCCTCTAGTCTCAGTAATGTGATGAAATAATAATAATAATAATAATAATAATAATAATAATAATTTATTTATACCCCGCCCATCTGGCTTGGTTTCCCCAGCCACTCTGGGCGGCTTCTAACAAAATATTAAAAATACGCTAAAACATTAAAAACTTTCCTAAACAGGGCTGCCTTCTCATAGTAAGGGAACTGCCAGAAGGCCCTCGAAGCTGGACCTCAGTGTCCAGGATGAACGATAAGGGGTGGAGATGCTCCTTCAGGTGTTTAGGGCGTTAAAGGTCAGCACCAACACTTTGAATTGTGCTCGGAAACATACTGGGAGCCAATGTAGGTCTTTCAGGACTGGTGTTGTATGGTCTCGGTGGCCGCTCCCAGTCACCAGTCTAGCTGCCGCATTCTGGATTCGTTGTAGTTTCGGGTCACCTTCAAAGGTGATCTTACTCCCCTGAAGACACGGTTGGGGTTGCAAAATGCCGCAACTCATTGTTTCCCAGCAAGCCGTCTATGATGAAGGCCCTTTGATTTGAGGCCATTTTACTTGCTGAACAAGTTCCTCTGTTGGAAAATCCTATCTATACACAAGTATCGGTCCCATCCACATTCCACCATGGAATGAAGCGTGCTCCCCTACCTGGTGAAACCAAGGTGATTAAGCACACTTACCGTATTTTTCGCCCTATAGGACGTACTTTCCCCCCTCCAAAAATGAAGGGGAAATCTGGGTGCATCCTATGGGGCGAATGCAGGCTTTCGCTGAAGCTTGGAGAGCGAGAGGGGTCGGTGCGCACCGGCCCCTCTCTCTCTACAGGCTTCAGGAAGACATCCTCAGCCTAGGCAGCCGTGCGGGAGTTCCTGCACGGCTGTCTAGGCTGCGGATAGCAGCCTGCTTCCTGGAGTGCCGGGCGCGCTGAAAGCAGAGCGCCCGGCGCTTTGGGAACACATCCGCAGCCTAGGCAGCCCTGAGGGAGTTCCTCGCAGGGCTCCCCACGCTGCGGATAGCAGCCTGCCGCCCGGCGGGCAGGGCGCCCTGAAGTAGAGCGCCCCTCGCACCGTGCATACATCAGCCAGCCCCACAAGCTCGGGGGACAGCACGGAGGCGCAGCGCCACCATTCTGCTGTTCCTCGACCTGGTTCAGTTTCCCTGACCAGCTTTTGAAGGGGAAATAAAGAAAAAAGGACTATGGGACGGAGCGTCCTATGGGACGAAAAATACGGTACATCTGTGTTGGACCCTTTTGAGTAGCACTGGGATGATTTAAGGTGGAATAAAATCATACGCTTTTGATACGGGGTTTCCCCCTTTCTCCTCTCCCCCAAGCGTTAGCTGCAAATCATCAGCACGTTCTGCTCAGTTGGAGACAAATTAAAGTCATACTTTGTGCAGGGGCAGGAAAGTTCTCGGGCAGCCTGTCTTATTTTATTTGCAGAAAGTAAGCCCAGGAATTTCTGGGGTCACGAGCAGACACCACGCTGGGCAGTGTCATAACACACACGGGTGGAACAGGCCCTACTCCATTTCCGAAGGAACCCCACAGCTCCTATAAATCAGTCAGCAGGTACCTTGGGCCCACAGATATTAGCAAAGCTGACTCAAGGAATTGAAAAATGGAGTGAGCTTATTTGAAGGCTGTGATTGTTATTACACTAGGCTTGCCGGGGGGGGGGGGGGAGGAAGTGCCAAAGCGACGAGAGACTTGAGCCAATGGAGACAAGGTGGCCCATGGCAGCCTTTCAGGAAAAGGAGGAAGGAAACAGAAAGGTGATTCATGGTATGGGCAGCTTGGACAGTGAATCTAAGGATGAAATTGATACCTGCTGCAATTCCTGCATTGCAGATAGTGATAATAATAATGTCTGGTTGCCCCAGACACTCCTTTGGGCTCCTTCACCTCTTCTAGCTGTCCATGGAGGCGCAGGGCAATTCTTTGTCCAGGGCAGCTGTCTACCAGCTCCACCTGGTATGCAGGCTGAGACCCTACCTGCCCACAGACTGTCTCCCCAGAGTGGTGCATGCTCTGGTTATCTCCCACTTGGACTACTGTAATGCACTCTACGTGGGGCTACCTTTGAAGGTGACCCGGAAACTACAACTAATCCAGAATGCGGCAGCTAGACTGGTGACTGGGAGTGGCCGCTGAGACCACATAACACCACTCTTGAAAGACCTACATTGGCTCCAAATACTTTTCCGAGCACAATTCAAAGTGTTGGTGCTGACCTGTAAAGCCCTAAACGGCCTCGGTCCAGTATACCTGAAGGAGTGTCTCCATCCCCATCATTCTGCCCGGACATTGAGGTCCAGCGCCGAGGGCCTTCTGGCAGTTCCCTCACTGCGAGAAGCCAAGTTACAGGGAACCAGACAGAGGGCCTTCTCAGTGGTGGCACCCGCCCTGTGGAACGCCCTCCCACCAGATGTCAAAGAGAACAACAACTACCAGACTTTTAGAAGACATCTGAAGGCAGCCCTGCTTAGGGAAGCTTTTAATGTTTAACAGACCACTGTATTTTAATACTTTGTTGGAAGCTGCCCAGAGTGGCTGGGGAAACCCAGCCAGATGGGCAGGGTATAGATAAATTATTATTATTATTATTATTATTATTATTATTATTATTATTATTGGGGTCAAAAGGACTCTGATTCAGGGAGGATCTCTGCAGATAGTGTCTACGCACATGTCATGTCAGCACCAAGCAAAAATATTTTTAATTTATTTTTTTACACCAGCAGGACCTGTTTTTTGCCTGCTTCTTTGATGTGCATATATGCCTATTACTGCCTCGGTGGTTAACCTTTATTGCCGTTAATCTTTCGCTTTATGGGTTTGACCGCTATTAGCCATGGGAGCTGTCTGAAAGTTTTGTTGCTGAAGGACAGGGAACAATTTTTACAAACAAGCAAGCCAAACACATGGACATTGATTGCTGGGGGCACCAAGTACCGTATTTTTTGCTCTACAAGACCCACTTTTTCCCTCCTAAAAAGTAAAGGAAACGTCTGTGCGTCTTATGGAGCGAATGCAGGCTGCGCAGCTATCCCAGAAGCCAGAACAGCAAGAGGGATAGCTGCTTTCACTGCACAGCGATCCCTCTTGCTGTTCTGGCTTCTGAGATTCAGAATATTTTTTTTTCTTGTTTTCCTCCTCCAAAAACTAGGTGCGTCTTGTGGTCTGGTGCGTCTTATAGAGCAAAAAATATGGTATACGTGGCACAAGGGGCTTCAGAACTCTCCCAATATTTGGGGGCAGGGGTCTGCACCCCACAAATATTGAGGGGGCTGCCACCCCCCATGTGATTTGGCTGAGCCCCCTCAATTTGGGGAGCAAGTTGGCATCCCTGCATCCCTGTTGATTGCTGTCCAAAGAGCTATCAAGCGCCAACCTGTTTCTAGTCCTTGTCTTTTCAAGGCAGTGATCAGCTTCCTGCATATTACGGATCACCATCATAATCTTAGTGTTCATGCCCCACTCATCTGACTGGGTTTGCCCCAGCTGCTCCGGGAGGCTTCCGACAGATATAAAAACAGGTTGTCGGCATGTCTTTCCCGGCCTCTGCAATGCCCCAGCTTGACCCCGAGCCTTGTTCGAACGGCGGAACGTGGCCAGCTGAGAAAGTTAAAGGCCGCAGCCTGCTGAGAGCATGTGACAGCACAGCATCTCCCCGTAGGGCAGCACCTGTCCGGCTGGATGTTTTGATCACGTTGCGCATCGAGGAAAGGCTTTCGCGTTGCTCCATATGGCTCTAAAAGGGGGCGCCAGCTGCCTCCCCTCTCCTGATAACGTTGGCTCGCCATCGAACGACATATGAAACCATATGGAATCATCTCTCCATTAGGAAGAGACGATAGCCAGACGCACAAAGTCTCTCTCTCTCTGTTTCTCTCAATAACAAAGTTATTAGTGGTGGCTTCTCCTGACTGAGAACAGGCCTTTGCATAGTGTGTGAGAGAAATTGAGTGTGAATGTGTGTATATGAAGGAGCTTAAGGAGCCTTAAGGGGTCACCACGAGAACCTCCTCTGTTTTTAAAAGCATCTATCGTCCCTCCTTTGTTTTTTATTTTTTAAATGGAGGCTTTTTCATCCATCAGATTAACCTCAGCCTGGCTTGATTAACCTGCTGCAGCTGCACAGTTTCTCCTTCACTCGGAGACGACTTGAGTGTGACGTGTACAAATGGCACATTTTCCTGCGGAGCAGGAGGAGTGGAACTAAGAGCAAATGAGTGATAGCTTGCAAATCGGCTGGGTTTGCGAAGAAACAGAGCCGCTTGCTGCAGCCTGCCCGGAGCGTCGACCGCAGGCTTCCCTGAAAGCAGCCTCGGCGACAGGTGGACGCTTTAATTTCCCCCAGTGAAGTGCTGCCCCGGGGTGTGTGGGAAATTAAAATCGCCCCCTGACGTTGGAGAGAGGGCACCTTGCCAAGGGCTCCCTCGAATCTGGAGCTCAGGACACAGGAAGTCATATTGGTTCAACTGGTTCTGTTATTATTTACGTTAACTGGCAGCAGCTATCCAGATGGGAATCTCTCCCAGTACTGCCTGGAGTTGCCAAGAATGGAACTGGCAATCTTCTACATGCCAAGCGGAGGCTCTGCCACGGAGCTATGGATCTTGCAGCTGTCCATGGAGGCACAGGTCAAATCTGTGTCCAGGGCAGCTGTTTAGCAGCTCCATCTGGTACGTAGGCTGAGACCCTATCTGCCCACGGACTGTCTTGCCAGAGTGGTGCATGCTCTGGTTATCTCCCGCTTGAACTACTGCAATGTGCTCTACGTGGGGATACCTTTGAAGGTGACCCGGAAACTACAACTAATCCAGAATGCGGCAGCTAGACTGGTGACTGGGAGCGGCCGCTGAGACCATATAACACCGGTCTTGAAAGACCTACATTGGCTCCCAGTATGTTTCTGAGCACAATTCAAAGTGTTGGTGCTGACCTTTAAAGCCCTAAACGGCCTCAGTCCAGTATACCTGAAGAAGCGTCTCCACCCCCATCGTTCTACCCAGACACCGAGGTCCAGCACCGAGGGCCTTCTGGCAGTTCCCTCACTGTGAGAAGCGAAGTTACAGGGAACCAGGCAGAGGGCCTTCTCGGTAGTGGCGCCCTCCCTGTGGAACGCCCTCCCACCAGATGTCAAAGAGAACAACAACTACCAGACTTTTAGAAGACATCTGAAGGCATGGGAAGGTTTAGGGAAGCTTTTAATGTTTGATATATTAGAGTATTTTAATATTCTTTTTGGAAGCTGCCCAGAGTGGCTGGGGAAGCCCAGCCAGATGGGTGGGGTATAAATAAATTATTATTATTGTTGTTGTTGTTGTTGTTGTTGTTGTTGTTGTTAATTAGGTGCCCTTTGAAATGCACAGGGTACTTTTACTCATCGTGTTGTGTAAATGGTACACACCTTCATGCAATAGTATCATACACATCAACTATATCTTGATTGCCTATATTATGCCCACCAACATTTCGCTGATGAAAATAAGAACGTTCCATTCCATAATGTCAATAACTTTATTATTTATACCCCACCTGTGTGACTGGGTTGCCCCAGCCCTTCTGGGTGGCTTCCAACATGTATCAAAACATAATACAACATTAAACATTAAAGAAAAAAAACCTTCCCTATACAGGGCTGCCTTCAGATGTCTTCTAAAGGTTGCATAGTTACTTATGTCCTTGGTTCAGGGGTTACATAACTCCATACCCTCCAACATTTCTCCAATGAAAATAGGGATGTCCTAAGGAGCGTCTCTCCCCCCCCCCCCATCGTTCTGCCCGGACGCTGAGGTCCAGCACCGAGGGCCTTCTGGCGGTTCCCTCATTGCGAGAAGTGAGGTTACAGGGAACCAGACAGAGGGCCTTCTCGGTGGTGGCGCCCACCCTGTGGAACGCCCTCCCTTCAGATGTCAAGGAAATAAACAACTATCTGACTTTTAGAAGGCATCTGAAGGCAGCCCTGTATAGGGAAGCCCAGCCAGATGGGTGGGGTATAAATAAATTATTATTATTGTTGTTGTTGTTGTTGTTGTTGTTATTATTATTATTATTATTATTATTATTATTATCCATGTGTTAGTCCTGGGGTCCGCATTGGGTGGTCTTCTGTCTGCCTTGATAGCTCATTCAGTAGAGCATGAAACTCTAAATTTCAGGGTCGAGCCCCGTGTTGGGCAAAAGATTCCGGGTTGGCCCTTGAGGTCCCAACTCTACAATTCTATGATTAATACGATTACTAAGAATAATAATTTTTATTTTTCAGTGATGGCTCCCACTTGGTGGAATGCTCTGTCCCATGAGACCAGGGCCCTTCAGGATTTAACCTCCTTCCGTTGGTCCTGTAAGACAGAGCTATTTCTCTTGGCCTTTAATTTGAATTCAGCCTGATTTTTTATTTCCCTTCTCTTCCCTCCCCTTTTATGAAGATCACCCGCTCTGAGACCCCACAGCTAATTCTCCCCTGGCCTCCTCGCTGGCCCAAGTAAGACCAATTTAGCCAGCTAGCCCTGGGGATTATCCGATTGATTTTTGATTTCTTGAATTTTATTGTTATTCACGTTTTTATGCCGTATTTTATGCTGCTTTTATAATTAAGTGTTTTAAATTTGTTGTTAGCCGCCCTGAGCCTGGTTTTTGAACCAGGAAGGGTGGGGTATAAATAATAATAATAATAATAATAATAATAATAATAATAATAATAATAATAATAATTATTATTAGTACCCCATCCATCTGATTGGGCTTGTTTTTAATGCACAACCTCAGTATTCTTGCGGGGCAGGGGAAGAGAAAATCTTTCCCACCGAAACTTCTATTTTCAAGCCGAACATTGAAACCAGAGAATATTCAGCGTGCCCCTGATGTCTGATCATTTGCTGGGCACGAGACGCTCCAGAATCCGACGGAATCCGGAGCATCTCCCCTTGTTTGTTCTGCGGCAGGTGACAATCACTTTGTTGCATTTCCAGTGTCTCTGTCTGAACTGTGAGAAGGTTGCAGCGAGTAATAAGAGCTTCCCCGAGGGAACGGTTAATCTTGTGTTCCCCCTAGTCCTGTGTTTTACACTCGCCTCATCTGGTCTATCCGACCCAGAGGTTGGAAACTGAGCTGAGGAAAGGCACACCGGAAGGAGGATAAGGGCAATAATTAACCACAAGCGTTCGAGGAACAAGGCCTAGTTTGGGGGGGGGGGGTGACAAGGCCTGGTTAGAAGTGCAAAGCCATGTTTAACAGCAAAACATGGGTACTTAGTGGTTTATTAAACAAGCGTGGGAGACGAAGAGAACTGTCAGCGTCACTTTGCTTCTCAGGCCATGCAAACGCACAGGTGCCCTTTGAAATGCACAGGGTACTTTTACTCATGGTGTTGTGTAAATGGTACACACCTTCATGCAATAGTATCATACACATCAACTATATCTTGATTGCCTATATTATGCCCACCAACATTTCGCTGATGAAAATAAGAACGTTCCATTCCATAATGTCAATAACTTTATTATTTATACCCCACCTGTGTGACTGGGTTGCCCCAGCCCTTCTGGGTGGCTTCCAACATGTATCAAAACATAATACAACATTAAACATTAAAGAAAAAAAACCTTCCCTATACAGGGCTGCCTTCAGATGTCTTCTAAAGGTTGCATAGTTACTTATGTCCTTGGTTCAGGGGTTACATAACTCCATACCCTCCAACATTTCTCCAATGAAAATAGGGATGTCCTAAGGAGCGTCTCCCCCCCCCATCGTTTGGCCTGGACGCTGAGGTCCAGCACCGAGGGCCTTCTGGCGGTTCCCTCATTGCGAGAAGTGAGGTTACAGGGAACCAGACAGAGGGCCTTCTCGGTGGTGGCGCCCACCCTGTGGAACGCCCTCCCTTCAGATGTCAAGGAAATAAACAACTATCTGACTTTTAGAAGGCATCTGAAGGCAGCCCTGTTTAGGGAAGTTTTTAATGTTTGATGGTTTTAAATATTCTGTTGGAAGCCACCCAGAGTGGCTGGGGAAACTCAGCCAGATGGGCGGGGTATAAATAGGTAAAAGGTAAAGGTACCCCTGCCCGTACGGGCCAGTCTTGCCAGACTCTAGGGTTGTGCGCTCATCTCACTCTATAGGCCGGGAGCCAGCGCTGTCCGCAGACACTTCCGGGTCACGTGGCCAGCGTGACAAGCTGCATCTGGCGAGCCAGCGCAGCACACGGAAACGCCATTTACCTTCCCGCTGGTAAGCGGTCCCTATTTATCTACTTGCAGCCGGAGGTGCTTTCGAACTGCTAGGTTGGCAGGCGCTGGGACTGAACAACGGGAGCGCACCCCGCCGCGCCCGGGTATAAATAATAAATTATTATTATTATTATTACTAAGGAAAAGTGGGACATTCTGAGCCAACATCGGAAGGCAATCTTGTATGTGGGAAAGTTTTCAATGTTCAATGTTTTTATATGTGTTGGAAGCAACCCAGAGTGGCTGGAGCAACCCAGTCAGATGGAAAGGGTGTAAATAGTAAAACAACAACAACAACGGCATAGGACATCCCTAGGACATTTAGGCAGAGCAACAGAGTGCAGGGGTGTAAATAAGGGTTGGTTTGGTTGGTGACCACAATTCCCACCATCCCTAGCTAACAGGACCAGCGGTCTGGGATGATGGGAATTGTAGTCCCAAACATCTGGAGGGATGGAGTTTGCCTAGGCCTGGTCTACACTGACTGACAACAGCTCTCCACGGATGCAGAGCTACCTAAAGATGCTGATACAGTGGTACCTCGGGTTACATATGCTTCAGGTTACATACGCTTCAGGTTACAGACTCCACTAGCCCAGAAATAGTGCTTCAGGTTAAGAACTTTGCTTCAGGATGAGAACAGAAATTGGGCTCCGGAGGCACGGCAGCAGCGGGAGGCCCCATCAGCTAAAGTGGTGCTTCAGGTTAAGAACAGTTTCAGGTTAAGTACAGACCTCCGGAACGAATTAAGTACTTAACCCGAGGTACCAATGTAATTGAACTTGGGACCTTCTACATTCAAGGCAGATGTTCTACCGACAATGACTTCTGTAAAACAACAACAACAACAACAACCATGCATATGATAGAATCACAACACTGATACCCCAAATCCTTATACTGACTTCCTTGGCCCATTTAAATCGATGGGTTTTCCTTCTAAGTTGGCATTGCATGTTAATGGAGTGACAGCTCTGCTCTTAAGAAGCCTCTGGATTCCTTCGCTTGTTTTCCTGCAACATCTAAAGCCCTCTCTGCGGAGCAACATTCAGCAAAAGAGCACGAGGTGTTTGGGCGCAATGATAAAAAGACTTGAAAACTGTAAAGACTGACAGATTTGCATGAAACGAAAGCAAGACTACAGTGGAATCGCTATGATCACATGGAGGCCTCTTGTGGGAGGGGGGGTCCTCGGGGGAAGAATCGCCTGAGGAAGAAGGATACATGCTAGACGCACCACAAGAAGATTTGAAAAGCTCGAGGTTTGCAAATTGACGGCGTAGAAACAAACAAATATTTCTAGGAACCATGGGGTTACTTTTATCAATGGAATATCAAGAAAACTTTTCTATCTTGCACTGGAACTCATGAGAGATTTTATATTGAACAACATGCTTACAAGCATCATGGTCTCATTCCCCCAAGCAACCAACCAACGCCCCCATCTCTCCTATTTTCATCAATTGGCTTGGACTGCCTCTACTCATTGTTTAAGCCGCTACTATCTGGGCTGGAATCTCACATCCCGTTTCTTTTAAGCTCAGCACAAATTCCAAGCTCATGCTTGCAGCAGATATCTATTTACACATGTGTAGAGTTGTGGTAAAGGGACGTGGGTGGCGCTGTGGGTTAAACCACACAGCCTAGGACTTGCCGATCAGAAGGTTGGTGGTTCGAATCCCCGCGACGGGGTGAGCTCCCGTTGCTCGGTCCCTGCTCCTGCCCACCTAGCAGTTTGAAAGCACGTCAAAATGCAAGTAGATAAATAGGTACCACTCTGGTGGGAAGGTAAACAGTGTTTCCGTGCGCTGCTCTGGTTCGCCAGAAGCGGCTTAGTCATGCTGACCACATGACCCAGAAGCTGTATGCTGGATCCCTCGGCCAATAAAGCGAGATGAGCGCCGCAAACCCATAGTCGGCCATGACTGGACCTAATGGTCAGGGGTCCCTTTACCCCTTTAGAGTTGTGGTGGTGGGGACTACTGCAGCCTTGGGAGCCAGATGAGTCCCTAAAATGTTATAATTCCTGCTCCATGATTGCAGTCATGGGATTGTTGTCTTTTACATGACGGTATATGTTTTGACTCCACAGAGTGGGAAGTGACGGAGACAGGATGTTTGAGTTACTGTGTTCCGTGAAGTGGGACTATTGTCCTTTGTTCTTTTTCTCTTTGCTGTCTGATGCTAGAGAGAGAGGGAGCCATGTTGCAGTGCTCTGTGTGTGTTCATATGTAAATAAAGTAGATTAGCCAAAATGCTGAGTTGCTGAGGTCTGTTACGCAAGCTGCAAAGACTCTGCGGATCCCTAAGTGTGCCGGTGTCTTTTGGCCTCAGTCACTGTGATGTTCGGGCTGCAGAAAGCTTTTGAAGCTCCCGAACAAACTACCAGGAGGGAGAGAATATGCCAGTTGGGTATGTATTTCTACCAGGGTCCTACTCGAGTGTAGGACGAGTTTCTGACATAAATTAGGGATGGAGAAAAAACTCCAATCAGGCTTAGCCACCACAGATTGGAAGAAGATTAACCATACTGCAGTTCCCTTTTTAAAAAAATCATACAGAGCTGTGCTTCTATGGGGAAGATGTAGACAGCTGGTTTGCTTTTAGGGGGAAATGCAAGGGAAAGCAAACAGAGAGCGAAACATGTTGAAAATGTGGATATTAGGGAAGAGTGCACAAAAATACATACAATTATAAGTGTGGATTTTCTGTGTGGCTTTTAGTGATGAATGGGGCAGTCCATTTTTGGCCGATGTGCAGGTGTTTGTCCAATACTCATATTTACTCTGTTGTTGTTGTTGTTGTTGTTGTTGTTGTTGTTGTTGTTGTTGTTGTTGTTAGAATTAGAATTAGAATTAAAACCCGCACTTAAATTTGCATACAAATGAACAGACACCTGACTTTTTAGGGGTTACGGGAAACCCGAAAACTGGGATTCCAGTTCTCTTGAGTGGTAAGACATGGGTTGGAGCCTGGACTTTTGCTGATGACACCGAGTGGGTTATGGATACGGCCCACAGGCTGGGAACAGTGTCTGTGGCTTTGCAGGGGGCACAGGGTTGAACAGGTGATGCTTGAGGGAGTTTGGCAGTGTGGGGCAATTCAGGAGGGATAGATCAGGTGGCGGAACCAACAGCAAAATCTCAAGCTGAGCTGGACCACAGGAGAGGGACCAAGTCCTGCAGGAAAACCATTATGTACTCTGGAGAAGGGAACATCAAGGTGAGACATGAGAGTTGTGCTTAGTTTTCTGAAGGGATGTCATGTAGGCAATGGTTTCTGTTTCTCATAAGGGGGTTCCTCAATCTCCTTGATCACCACGACTGCATTTTCTGAACCCTTTCCAACTTCACAATACCCGTTTTGAGTTGAGATGACGGGAACTGATGCCAATGCCCTCTTATGTATAGGAATAAAAGGCTGTTCCTTTCCAAAATGGGGTTTGTCCCCACAAAAATGGAAACTCTCCACAATGCAGCAAGGATTCCCCCCCCCTTTCCCTTCTTATCCTGACACTCGTTTTAAGAGCCTTCTGCGTTGACCTACTTCTTCGAAATTTGCCATCTTGGGTCTCCGGTTCCCGAAGTGGTTTTCTTTTTTCATTTACATGATGTGAGTTTATCCTAGCAGGAAACTGAAGTGTTTTCTACATATGTTTGAAGTGTGAAGAAAGGGCGGGGGAGGGAGGGGCAGGAAGGAAGCACCCTTGCCTAGATGAATAATACAAAACAGGGAGCTGAACTCTGTAAAAACAGTACAATACACAAAGAGAGGCTTCTCCTTTCCTGTTTGATTATACAAATGTAAGTCTGTTGGTAAATACCCTTCCTTCGCTCCAGACTACACTTCCATTTTTAACTACCATTCACAACTTGCTTTTCTGTATCTGCATACCTGTTCGTTCATCTTTGATAATCAAAATAGCAGGCCCTATTTCCCAGGGACAGTCCCGGATTTAGAGAAGCCATCCTGGTTTCTTATTTGATCCCAGAATGTCCCGCTTTTCCTTAGAAAATCCCTATTTTCGTTGGAGAAATGTTAGGGTATATGGAATCACCCCTGAGCCAAGAAGATAAGTAATTATACAACCCTGTACGGGGAAGTTTTAAAAGACAGCCTTGTATAGGGAAGGTTTTTTTTTTAAAAAAAAAAAGTTTAATGTTTATTATGTTCTTATATATGTTGGAAGCCGCTCAGAGTGCCTGGGGTAACCCATTCAGATGGGTGGGGTATTACTACTACTACTAAAGGTAAAATGTAAAATTTTACTAAAGGCAAAATTATACTACTATAATGTACTGTCCCTATTTTCATTGGAGTAATGTTGGAGGATATGGAAGAGGTTGTCCTGTCCTGTCTTTATTATTATTATTATTATTATTATTATTATTATTATTATCCTTTCCTTATTATTATTTATTAAATCTCTATACTGCCCTTCACCCAAAGATCACAGGGCTGTTTAACACACACACACACACACACACGCATGCAGACTTGGAATTAATTGTGTATCATTCATTTATAGAGCAAAGACAACCAGAGAACTTTTTGTTCCAACAAGTTTTCCCAGCATAAACAGGTCTTTCCACAAGTGTCCACTTGTTTGGGTTTTAGCCTTGTTTTAAATGCACTGGTTGTCCTTGTGCTCTTGACAGTTCTTAACTATCTTATATGCTCATTCGCCTTGTGATGGTGCTTTAGAAAGCAATGGATAAATTGATAAAGACTGAATCAATAACTTTCTTTTTCTTTGATGCAGTGCCGTCACAATGGGGGGGGGCGAGTGGGCTATGCGCTCCCGGTGTCACGTCCCTGGGAGTGACAAGGCAGCACCCCGCCGCGGCGACGCAAGCAGCCATCGTGCCGCTGCATGTGGAGGATCCTCCGTTCGTGGCTGCAGCCGTGAGCAGAGGATCCTGGCACCGTCCCTACAGCGCTGGAGCGGCTCCAGCAGCAAACCGCTATGTACAGCGCATGTGTGGCATCGCTACATATGGCACATGCATCGTACGTAGCAGTGCCACACATGCGCGCTACCCCGCCCATAGCTGTCAACGTTTCCATTTTTTAAAGGGAAATTCCCTTATTCCGAATAGGATTCCTCGCAAGAAAAGGGAAAAGTTGACAGCTATGGCCCCGCCCTGGGTGTTACGGCACCTTCGTTCCCCCCCAGTGGCGTAGCGTGGGTTGTCAGCACCCGGGGCAAGGCAAGTAATTTGCGCCCCCTAACCCGTGGATTTTAGCACTCGAATGCGAGCGCGCCCCCACAGATGTTGCGCCCGGTGCGGCCGGCCCCCCTGCACCCCCACGCTACGCCACTGTTCCCCCTGCTTTGATGCATAAATGGCCGCTCTGCCTGACCCCCCCCCCCCAGAGTTTGGAAGGGGACAGCGAAAGCATCGGAGTTATGTGTGTTATTCCTCGAAACAGCCCACTTTAGCCGACAACTCATTACATGGCATGATGACCACCACTCTCCCCAACTCCTTTCATCTTTTATATTCTCATGCACTTCTGATAAATTCTACATCTCCCCCCCCAAAGTCCAGCCTTGCTACCCCCGAGCCTCAAAATAGGCGTGCCGCACCTCGGCCAAGCGTCCTTCCCCACAAACTCGTGGCCAATTCATCTTTCCATTTGGCATTTCATTTTGATGTTCCAGGCGTAAAAGTCGGATGGCTCCCTCAAGCCATTTCTCCTCTACGAAACTGTAAATTGCTAGGCAATTGGGAAGGCGTTTAAAATACACTGTTAGGCTGGGGGGGAGAGATGGAGGAGGAGGAATAGGGGTTGCGGGAGACAGTGGCAGGCGAGGAACAAAGGGATCTTCTCTTCTAACTTTTAAGCAATGAATGAAGTCAGGAAAAGCCTGATCTGAATTCTCTGATTTTTTCCCCCCAGAGCCGCAGCAGAAGCAAGGCAGATGCTCTCTATTACCATAAAGCTATTTCCATAAAAGAAATGAAACTCAATAGTTTTTATGATAATTAGAGAGGTGTGGTTTTTTTTTTTTTAAAGTATTAATAAGTCTATTGTTATCGTCTCTGGCATTGGAGGGGGGGAATGCAGAGTTTCTGTCTGAAATACGGGGCTGCATTTTAAAGATGTGTTCCTTGAAGAGCACCATTCAAAGATCCATTGGCGTGCTTCCTGGGATCATGGAAGAAACGGCAGAAGATTGTCACTGATAACCATGGTTGGAGCTTCTTCTTGGCTGGTTTGTGCTTGGGATGCAAAGAAGCGCACTTAACATTTCAGAGCAGGGGTACTGAAGGTGTGGTGTAGTGGTTAAGAGCAGTGGACTCATAATCTGGTGAACCGGGTTCACTTCCCCACTCCTCCACATGCAGCTGCTGGGTGACCTTGGGCTAGTCACTCTTCTCTGAAGTCTCTCAGCCCCACTCACCTCACAGGGTGTTTGTTGTGGGGGAGGAAGGGAAAGGAGATTGTGAGCCGCTTTGAGACTCCTTCAGGGAGTGATAAAGCCAGATATCTAATCCATACTCTTCTTCTTGAGACAGCAATTGAAGCCACAACCACACCATACACTAAAAAGCCATTGTTGCTGACATCCGTCCGTCTCAAGAGACAAGGGAGTGTGCCTTCAGGGGTGAAGTCAAATCACTGTACTAGCAGCAGCAAAGGGGCACAAGCCTGGGCAGTGGGCATAGAGGTCCTAGGCTGCCCAGGTGACAAGACCTCCCTCTTGGCCTCGCTGATGTGGTCCAAGGGAAAGCAGAGCAAGACATTTGGCGCCAGCTTGGCTGCAGGAGTTGCCGGAAGGAGACAATGTGCCATCCAACTGTCTTAGGGACCCCGCTCTGGATTTGCATAAGGTTTACTCCCACAAGGCAGCGGAGGTTTAGAATCAGTCTTCCTTCTCCTGGATGAGCTACTTTCCCATGTCAACGATCATGTCATGTGGAAGAAGGAACAAGCTTGTTTTCTCCTCCTCCGAAGAGAACTCGAACCAATGACTTCAATTTACAGTGGTACCTCGGGTTAAGAACTTAATTTGTCCTGGAGGTCCGTTCTTAACCTGAGGTACCACTTTAGCTAATGGGGCCTCCCGCTGCCACCACGGCCGCACAATTTCTGTTCTCATCCTGAAGCAAGGTACTATTTCTGGGTTAGTGGAGTCTGTAACCTGAAGCGTCTGTAACCCGAGGTACCACTGTACAAGAAAGGAGATTCCAACTAAACACCAGGAAGAACTTTCTGAAAGTAACAGCTGTTCACCAGTGGAACAGTCTCCCTTGTGAGGTTGTGGACTCTCCTTCCTTCGAGGTTTTTAAGCAGAGAAGAAGAGTTTGAAGAAGAGTTTGGATTTAATATCCCGCTTTATCACTACCCTAAGGAGTCTCAAAGCGGCTAACATTCTCCTTTCCTTTCCTCACCCACAACCAACACTCTGTGAGGTGAGTGAGGCTGAGAGACTTCAGAGAAGTGTGACTAGCCCAAGGTCACCCAGCAGCTGCATGTGGAGGAGCGGGGAAGCGAACCCGGTTCACCAGATTACGAGTCCACCACTCTTAACCACTACACCACACTGGCTCTCAAGTTGGATGACCATTTGTCAAGGATGCTTGAGTTGAGATTCCTGCATTGCAGGAGGTTGGACTAGATGACCCTTGGGACCCTTTCCAACTCCACAACCCTATGATTCTCTGCGGGGCAGGGTTTACCTGTGTCAGCATCGCCCTTGAGCCAGTGCCACTAACTGGACTCATCTACTTCAGCCCCAACTGGGCTAGGCGAGCTGGGTAGCACTTCCAGAGACCACCTTCTGCACAGGAACAGGTCAAAGTGCTGTGGACTCACAGCTTAGAGTTGTGAGCACCGGATTCACTCCAACAAGAAGACAGTCGTCGCACAGCAGAGTCTAGCAGAGTATAAACGACTCGGAGAGCAGCTCTGTAGAATATCTTCTTTTATTCTATAACTACAACTATAATACACAACTATATACAGAGCTAAATAGGTCTAAGCATAAATGAATGCTGAACTGCACTGAGTGTCTGCAGCTGCTCTTAGCAGCAACCTTATCTATACACACGATCTCTAAGATTCAGTCTCTCTCTCTCCGACACACTGACTGACTGACTGTTTGATGTGGTGCTGGAGCAGAATAAGTAGAGAGCAGAACACTGCTCCTCCTCTCTGGAGAATCAGCAGACTCATCAGGAGATTCTTGGATATGGGAGGGGTGAAATCTCCTCAACCTGACCCCCTCTCAATATCTTATTTAAGTTGGTGCCCCTGCTACAGAGCAGAACCGAGCCGAGTAAGAATCATAGAATCATAGAGTTGGAAGAGACCACAAGGGCCATCGAGTCCAACCCCCTGCCAAGCAGGAAACAGAGGTGAGCAGACGTTGGGTTTCAACAATTGCCTCCTCTGTTTTCAGTGCTGCATTATGCCTTAGCGAGCCGAGAAGGGTGGAAGGGTGGTGAAAGTGGTGGAGGAAGGGAAGGTGCCGAAATCCACATATTCATCGGAGCCAGACCTTGGGCTGCAGGTTCCTGCCGTCTGCGTTGTGTAGCCAAACGCTGGTGGCGTATTGTCAAAGCAAGCCTGTCAACAGATTGATGTAGCGCATTTGGACACCTCGGAGACGTGGTCTGTTGACGGCGGCATCTTAAATTTGCCTGCGTTCGTCTCCTCCGAGTTTTGGAGCCTGTTCCAGAGATTTCATCTGACACCCTTAAGTAATTTGTTTAGTTCTGCTCTTCTGAGGGCTTAATCCCTGTCCACACTAGGGGGCCATGAATTCCTTCCTAGAGGGGAGATGTTTTGAGTTTTGGTCGTTTGCCGGCATAATGTGAAATGACAAGCACTTGGGGAGATGATAAATCTAATCAAAAAGCCCCCCCTTTGTGCCCTTTCCATGAAGGTGAAGGAAGGAGCTGAATATGGCTTGATATTTCTTAAATATATATTCATGGGAAGATTACGCACCAGGGGGGGGGGGGAATTTTGTTTTCCTCAACTTCTGTTCTGCCTCTCGGCCAAGCAGTTCACTTCCAAATAATGAGTGACAAGATTATGAGCTGAAAATTTTCAGATGAGAAACTTATTACACTGGTACCTTCGGTTCCAGATGCTTCAGGTTACAGATGCTTCAGGTTACAGACCCAGAAATAGTACCTCGGGTTAAGAACTTTGCTTCAGGATGAGAACAGAAACTGCACAGCCGTGGCGGCAGCGGGAGGCCCCATTAGCTAAAGTGGTACCTCAGGTTAAGAACAGTTTCAGGTTAAGAATGGACCTCTAGAACGAATTAAGTTCTTAACCCGAGGTACCACTGTATTAGAGAACATAGGAACAACCCTCTGGATCAGGCCACATCCCATCTACTCCAGTGGCCAACCTATGAGAAATTTGCAAGCAGGACTTGAGCATAACAACACTCTCCTCATCTCCTGCAGTTTCCAGCTACAAGTAGGCAGTATTGATGCCTCTGACAGTGGCGGTAAAACATAGTCGTCATGCTTAGAACATAGAACTGTAGAGTTTGAAGTGACCACGAGGATCATCTAGTCCAACCCCCAGCAATACAGGAATCTCTCCCCCCTCTTTCTTTTATTAAATAAAATCTATTAATTTTCACATAGACAAATATACACGAGTTACATAACATATAAAACAGAAAACGATACAATTGAATAGAAATGATGAAATAAGAAAAGATAAAGAAACAAACAAACAAATACAATACATTAAACTTACATGACAGATTAAAATATATAACTTTGAATAATTCTCATTATATTATCTGTATTCCTTGCACAGATTCATATTATTTTGTTTTGTGTGTGTGTGTGTGTGTGTGTGTGTATAAAATCCACTATTATATTTTATGTAATTCTTGGTTACCAGTATCTTAAGTATCTTATTGTTCGTACAGTACATTTTAGAGTATTATTTAAATATTTTCCATTCCCTATATACCTTCTGGTTTGACACTCCTCTAATTTTCCAGCCAATTTTGCTAGTTGCAGGTATTCCATCACAAGAATTTGCCACTTGGAAGAACGAAATCTTACCAACGATTACAGAGTGGCAAATACAGGAATCTTCCATCCAATGCAGATCTCGAACCCACAACCCTGAGATTAACAGTCTCATGCTTTCCCAACTAAGCTATTCCTCAGCTGCCATCGATAACCTTACCCTCTGTGAAATTGTCTAATTCTTCTTTAAAATAAATAAAAATAAATTTTAAAAAGTTGTCCAGTAGCACCTTAGAGACCAACTAAGTTTGTTCTGGGTATAAGCTTTCGTGTGCATGCACACTTCTTCAGATACTGCACACGAAAGCTCATACCCAGAACAAACTTGGTCTCCAAGGACAATTTTTTATTTTTTTAAATTGATTCTGACTGCGTCAGACCAACACGGCTAACTCCCTGAATCTTCTTTAAAATTATCCAAGTTGGTGGCAATCACAGTCTTTGGAGGGAACAAATTTCGCAGTTTAACTATGAACTGTGCGAAGGGTTTTCTCTGATTCTCATCAAGAAGCACCGAGCTTCCTCTACAAAATTATGTATGTGAGGACGATCATGGGTGCTCCACTGCTGCATGGAACAGAATACCCAATTCTATTTTTTTCCCTTTCCGTGCATAGCAGTGGCACATGTTAAATGCAGCTCTTTGCAGTCCCCCTGCTCATGGAGCGCTGCTCTTTTTTAAAGAATGGAGTTGGAAGGGACCCTGAGGGTCTTCTCGTCCAAGCCCCCACAATGCAGGAATCTCAACTCAAGCATCCATGACAGATGGCCACCCAACCTCTGCTTAGAAACCCCCAAGGAAGAAGAGTCCACCACTGTGATGGCCTGGGACTTGGGCTCAGACTCGGACCCAGAGGAGTCTCAGTCTGCACCGGACCCTTTGCCTCAGGCATCACCTGAACCAAGTCTGGGGCCTGATCCTGAAGAGTCCCAGTCTGCACAGGTTCCCCTGCAACAAGCACCAGCTGGGCTGAGTCCGGGGCCTGAGCCTGCCCTGGCTCCAGATGTGGGGATGACCTTGTGGCCTTCAGCTGGGCCATCACTTACAGCTGCTCCACTACCGGTTGGGTCAGGGGAGGCTGAGGCGGCCCCTGGGTCTAGTAACCCACCGACGTCTCGCGAGCTGCAGAGACTGAGGTCTGAGAGAAGGAGACACCTGAGTACTCGCAGGAGGAGTGCTCACCTTTGGGCGAGACAGGGAGGTGAGTCAACGGGGGATCAGGACCGGCCGCTACCCCAACAAAGATAAAAGGCTGTTGGACCCAGCCCCGGGTTGCGGGAGCAACATTGCTGTATGCCAGACCCTGCCTGAGATCCTGCACCTGTCCTTGCCTTGTTTCCTGCCTCGTCTCCTACCTTGGCCCTGTCGGACTGACTCCTAGCAGAACCTTCGGATTCTGGACTGGACCTGGACTGCATTTCAAGGATTACCCCCCGGGCCCAGCACAGTCACATTCCAAGGGAGAAAAGCAGGACATTCTGGGATTAAATAAAAAACTGAGACGGCTTCTGTAAATCCAGGACTGTCCCTGGAAAATAGGGACACTTGGAGGGTCTGCCCTCTCTGCTTACCCTCTTCAATTCCCTCCTGGTTCTGGGAGACAGTGGAGCAGGAGGCACTTGGCTCTTTAATTGCCTGGCCTGCCTCTTCCTCCTCTTCTTCAAACTCATCTTGTGCTCTACCCTTCAGCTCTGAAGTTTCCCTGCCTTTGACACTTGCCTCATGGCTGGTACAGTTTCCCGAAAAACACGGCTTTCGTCTCCCAAGTCAGACTCCAGATCCCCTGATGTTCACTCATCAGCATCCTGCCAGCTTATTATTTTTATTATTATAATTATTATTAATGCCCTGCACATCTGGCTGGGTTTCACCAGCCACTCTGGGTGGCTCCCAACTGTTAACGGAGAAATCTGAGGGCTCCCTTGGACAAAAAAACAAGGACACCAGCCAGGAATACCAGAGCAAAACATCAGCCAGTACACAACAGATTATTAAGAATAATAAAAAGCAATAAAACATCAAACATTAAAAAAACTTCCTTAAACAGGGCTGTCTTCAGATGTCTTCGAAAAGTCAGATAGTTGTTTATTTCCTTGACATCTGATGGGAGGGCGTTCCACAGGGCGGGCGCCACCACCAAGAAGGCCCCTCTGCCTGGTTCCCTGTAACCTCATTTCTCACAGGGAGGGAACCATCAGAAGGTTCTTGGAGCTGGACATTAGTGTCTGGGCTGAACGATGGAGGTGGAGACGCTCCTTCAGATATACTGGGCCGAGGCCATTTAGGGCTTTCAAGGTCAGCACCAACACTTGGAATTGTGCTTGGAAACATACCCAAAATTTTACATGCCCGCTTTTCCTAATTCATGGATTTGGGGACAGTTTTTTTGAGGGGGAGGGGATTGGATTGGAGAACAGCTTCTTGGGAATCTGAGGACTGTCAAAGGATAGCTGGGCTTTGGTTTGCATAGTGCAAGTCAGGTAAGATGACACAGAAATGCAAACCGTACGAAGCCATCCTCCCCCCTTGCCATAATATGCTAAAGGCTTCTGCAAACTGTCTTCTCTAGCACTGTCATAAATAATGAAAGCAGAACTCGGCATGTCAAAATAAATTAGAGCACTGCCTCGCAGAATGCGAGATCATCAATTCCGCCACCCCAGACTCATTGCCCACTGCCCTACCTTTCTGCTGCATTCGCTTCCTTGCTAACTTGGAGCGACCCCCAGTTTTGCAAGTACAGGCAGGATCGGGGACTGTGCATCCAATTTTCTTTCTTCTGTGGCTTTACTGCTAACTGCACTGGCTTTGTACATGTGGGTGTGTATGCATTTTCATTCATTGGTACCTATTTCAATATTTGTTCCACCTGTCCCTACGTACCTTTGTGAAAGGTTTGCATCCCTGGTAAATATGAATCTATGCCAAAACCAAAACCAGGGTGGTCTTGTCTGATTGCATTTCATATATGCATGTAGTTTTAATTCTATTGATGTTGAATAATAATAAAATAATAATAATAATAATAATAATAATAATAATAATAATAATAATTTTTATTTATTTATATCCCGCCCTCCCCAGCCAGAGCCAGGCTCAGGGCAGCTAACACCAGTAAAATTACAGTAAAAACATAATAGGGAAAGAAAACCACCATTTAAAATACAGGTTAAAATGCAATTTAAAATGCAGCCTCATTTTAAAAGTAGCCCATAGATCAAAACCGTAAGAGGAGGGAAACATAAGGGTCAGGCTGAGTCCAAACCAAACGCCTGGTGGAACAGCTCCTGTCTTGCAGGCCCTGCAGAAAGATGTCAAGTCCCGCAGGGCCCTTGTCTCTTGTGACAGAGCGTTCCACCAAGTCGGGGCCAGTACTGAAAAGGCCCTGGCCCTAGTTGACTGTTTTAACTGTTTTAAATTATTGTTTCTTCTATGTTTTTAAGCAACTCCCTAGCTAGCAGGAACAGTGGTAAGGGATGATGGGAGTTGTAGTCCAAAAAGAGCTGGAGACCCAAATTTGGGGAACCCTGGTCTAGAGGGTACTATTCTGGCTACCACCATTCTAGAGTCTTGCATTATTGGCAAAGCAAACCCATCACAGCCTCTCCTCTCCCACCGAGATGTACTGGGCAAATATTTCATTTGCACAGATGATCTTAGCAACAGCAACAACAATACTGAGCAGAAAATGCAGAAGTGGCCCATTTCACTGGTTCCCATGGTAATAGATGGTGCTAAGAGCTATAATTCGGAAGCCTTCACATTGTGAAAATAAGACGCAAAATGCATCATATTAGGGTAAATGGCTCTGCAGAAATGGGGCACATTAGATGAAACTGCATACAAAGATGCACATGTTAGGAGAAATTCCGAAGAATTTCCTCGAGGCCTTTCAAAAGAATCTGCAGACTGACACACAAATGTGAACTGAATGTCAAACTAAAAAAAGTAGAAATTAAAAGAAACCAAAATTGCCATTTTTGCCCATCCCAAATATATGAAAACCTGTGTCTCGTGGGGTGTGTGTGTGTGTGTGTGTGTGAGAAAGAGAGAGAGAGGGAGAGAGAGAGAGAAAGAAAAGAAAGAAAGAAGATAGATAGTTGCTTTGCAAACTCTTCATTATAGACATCCTGGAGAAAGAGTTCAGTTTTGCATGCAAAATAGGATGCCCAGTTTATTTATTTTTGCATGAGTAAATGAGTGATATGGAAATCCAGCAGGATCCTTTATTGTTCCACACCTTTGCAGGGGAATTGCACTAAAGCTTTGCGAACCTTTCCGTCAAAATTTGCATCTTGAACAAGGATTGTTCACCAGAGCAGTAACTTAACCACAACATTCATGCATGCATACACCTGCTTGGTACCTGAGTTATCTAATTGCCTTATCAACTGGTAAGGAAAATCTGAAATCCATAGAAGGACGTGAGTGTTATAATCCTCCTCCCAATCTGACAAGGCAATTCAGATGATCAGCCCCCTGCCATGTGGCAAATGTTTTTTTTAAAAAAAAAAATTATAATTTTTTATTGTTAAAATAATTCAACATTAATACACATACAAACATACAAACATACATTTCATACAACATACCTACATACCTACAACCTACCTACACTCAATCCCACAGATCATTCCCATCACCACCCACCACCCCTCACCCTTTGTGTTAGACTTCCAATCTACTCAATTGCAATTTCTTTCTACTTCTATTACTTTCTTTCACACACCTTTAACCTAATTTCATATTTCTTTTTCTATTACACATTGTTATCCATCTTATTTAGTATTCCAATATTTGAAACAAAACTTGTTTATTCTAATAGGAGTTCTGATTTTTCGATATAGTTTTGCAAGTATCTCTTAAACACCTTCCAGTCCCTGTCTGCCTTCTCTTTTGAGATCCTTCCAATTTCTCCCATTGTTTTGGATATATTGTAGTACTCCAATAATTTGGCAAGCCACTCTATCTTTGTTGGTACAGTACCACTTTTCCAATTTTTCGCAATCAATAGCCTTGCGGCTACTGTTGCGTACAAATATAAGGTCTTGTCTTCTTCCTTTAGGCTTCCTGGTACTATTCCCAATAAAAAACCTTCTGGTGTTTTCCTAAATGAATATCTGAACATTTTTTTTCATTTCGTTATATACTGTTTCCCAAAATTGTTTGATGTTTAAACAATTCCACCATATATGCATCATAGTACCAAATGGCAAATGTTTGTTTGTTTGCCTCCATCCTTCATTTCCAGAACACTTGTGGCTCAAAGAATCTTGAACATCCAAGAATCTATGCAGCGGATAAGCAATTTTAGCCAGAGGAATGGGCAGATGTGGGATTCCAAACCTACAACGTCGGAACAAAGAAAGCCAAGCTGCCTTCATAGAATCAGAGTTGGAAGGGACTCCCCTGGGTCATCTAGTCCAATCCCCTGAAATGCAGGTCTAACTGTTTGCACATGAATCCCATAATGGTCTACTAGGGATGGGCAGATTTCCAGCTGAAGAACATGGGAAGCCACCTTAAAGTGAGCCAGACCCATTGGTTCCATTTAGCTCTGTATTGTCTACAACAGGCTTCCTCAACCTCGGCCCTCCAGATGTTTTTGGACTACAACTCCCATGATCCCTAGCTAGCAGGACCAGTGGTCAGGGATGATGGGAATTGTAGTCTCAAAACATCTGGAGGGCCGTGTTTGAGAAAGCCTGGTTTCAGGTGAAGGCCATTCCCAGCCCTACCTGGATATGTTGGGGACCTTCTGCATGCAAGATACATGCTCTGCCACTCATAGATCCTAATTCTGTAAGAGCTAGGCATGCTCTGGTCCATGGGGTCACGAAGAGTCGGACATGACTAGACAGCTAAACAACAGCAACAGGTCAGAAGATCTAGTATCTCATTACTTATTCAACTGTGTTCTAAAAGGAACAATAAAGAACACCAGTCTTGTTCACAAGATAGATTTCCATTCCAGACACAGGATGGATAAGCAAACACCTGAAATTTGCACTCCCATTTCGGTTGGGATTCTCTGACACTCCTAATTGCAACCCACAGGTACTGGAAACAAAATTTGATGATATGCAATGTCCAGACTCTAAATTCAAAAGAATTTTACTTTCATAAAACAAAAAAACCGAGAAGAAAATATTTACAGTCTCACGCTTATGCAATTTGTTCCTTATAGAGAGCTCCTGCACAGGTTTTTCCCTATTCATGTTTTAGGGGTCTTCCTCAGTCTGTTTCACTTCAGATAGGTCACACTGACACAACAATGTCCTCAACAGTATCCTGAGAAGCCTCTCTCAGCAGCCATTCTCCCTCAAACACAGAGAGAACAGTTAAAAACAACAGCTATTGGAATAACAGTCACAACAGAATGGAATGCCACTCATGTGGCTCACAGTCAGCCAATCACAGGAGAGATACACAGTAATTGAACATAAGTAAACATTCCCATTTCAGGAAATTAAGCCATTATCCTTAGCACTAGATATGCCACAAGCCTGATCCAGCAGCGCTCTTATTATGATGTATTTCAGGATGCTCCAATTGAGACCATGGTGAAAACGGTCCCCTCTCACCAAAAAGCTCAACAACTTTGCTAAAAACAACGTTATTTTGTCCGAATTTTCACTTTTTGAAATATGGCAACCCTAATGGTGAGGGCTGAAGATGAAGTGGGACTTAAACTTCCATCCACCATGTAGTGGTTCTGTTATGTACTGAGTTGAATAGGATCCAAAATGCAGCAGTCTGATTGGTCCTTGAACAATAGGATTCAGAATGCAGCAGTCTGATTGGTCCTTGAACAATGCAGCAGTATGATTGGTCTGCAGGAGCCACCCAGTCCAGGTAGAAGTGAATCCGCAACCTGATTGGCCTACAGGAGAATCCCGTAATTAGCCAATCATGTGTGGCCCATTGTGTAAATAATGTATATAAAGCAGATATTTTGGGGGAACTTTCATTCCTCCTCACCACTATGAGCTGAATAAAGAGTATGAAATCCACTCGACTCCAAGTATATTTCAGGCTCTATGACAGATGTTGAGGAACTACACCAAAGAGAAGGTGATGTAAAAAGAAGGGAAGTTCCCTGAAAGCAGAAAGTTTGAAAGCCACATATCTTGAGACACAGGCAACTGGCAATGAATTGGGTGAAAAGACTCCTGGGGAAGAAGGAGAACTTATGACAAACTTCCACCCCCAATATATTCTCATCGGATTATCTTCTTTACCTTCAAAACCATTTCTTCCTTGCTTCATTTCCCCAAGCCCTTTGTGTGTTCGCTTTGTCCAAACCCATTGGGGGGAAACAGAAAGGGAAATGATGGATTCAATTTTGCACAAAGGGATTGCCTGTGGTTTTGCGAGATGCCCAGAAGCCCCCGAGAGCAGAACCCTGGGACTTCTGAATGTGCCACCAATTTTTTGTTATAAAATAAAAGTGACAGCAACTCATGCATAAGTCTATCTAGAGAGAGGCAGAAGTTGCGCTTTGAAGTCGAAGCGAATCTGCGGAGGAAGGGTTGTGGGGGAGAAGAAGATGGAAAGGCACTCAAAGAAGAGTTTGGCGGGAAATGTAGGTCTTGTTCATGCGTCTCATTTGCAACGTGGGGATAAGCCAAAGTTTCATGGGACTTCAAGATGGAACTAATAACATCTCTTCAATAAAGAGCAGAGACGGTTCTACCATTACACACAGAGAGGCAACCCCATCAGGCAGGTGGTTTGGGGTATCGTGAAGGAGCAGCAAATAGCTGGCTGTTTAATTTATTATTGTTGTGTTTTTCTGGAGAAGGTCTTTAGGGAAATTCATGCCCGAGGTGACAAAATAACTGTGCTGGCCTTGAGTAGTCTGTATATTGAATCAGAGGTGGAGGGCACTACATAAAAAAGAGGATAAAAAACAACAGTTTTCTCTCCCTTTCATAACACTATTGTTATGAAATTGCTGAATATTGCAAGATTCAAGACAGGGAGTCTAGGATCAGTCTAGGACACGGATGGCCAACTCCCAAGAGACTGTGATCTAGTCACAGTGTTAAAAACTAGCAGTGATCTACCCCCTTTTTTGAGGTTCAGGTCAGAGTTGTTGAACTTTTTTTAGGAATGAGGAAGGCCCATTTTTGGGGCGTTTGGGTCAAAATTGTTGAGTTTTTTCAGGGAGGAGGTAAAATGTTGAGCTTTTTTTTAGGGGAGCCACAGTTGTTCAGCTTCTTTGGGGGGAGCCCATGATCTACCAGTGATTTAACGCAGACGTCCAGTGATCTACCGGTTAGATCATGGGCCTTAGGTTGCCTACCCATGATCTAACGAGACCATTGATCTATAAAATGAAAGCAATGAACAATGTGCTGCAGTCACATGATCAATCAGTAGCTGAACTGGGTTCCACACAGTCACAAAAACAAAAACACAAAATAAATATCAAAAACAGACAAACCTCAGGGTAACATTCAAAGCGGAAGTTTGAGGCACTCAAAATGGAGCACGTTCGGCTTCCGAAAAATGTTCACAAACCAGAACACTTACATCCAGCTTTGCAGTGTTTGGGTTCCAAGTTGTTTGACTACCAAGGTGTTTGAGAACCAAGGTACCACTGTAACCCAAAGGCAAATCTTCAATTCGAATGCAAAAAAGATCTTGTGTTGGTGCCCTGAAATTAGGGTGCGCATAGACCAGGCGTAGGCAAACTCTGGCCCTCCAGATGTTTGGGACTACAATTACCATCACCCCTAGCTAACAGGACCAGTGGTCAGGGACGATGGGAATTGTAGTCGCAAACATCGGGGGGGGGGGGTCGGAGTTTGCCTATGCATGGAATAGACCCTTCTGCTCCACTTGGAAGGCAGGGATGGTCTGGGGAGCCTGAGAGGACTCCTCCCGCAGCCAGGATCTTATCGCGTGATCCTGCCTATCAAGCCAGAGGAGGAGGAATCTTCCCAGATGGAATGGCTGTCCTTCAGGAGCCTCAGGGGGAAAATAAAGCTTTTCATGCAGCTCCTAGTCGAACTATGGAACTCCTTTCCCCGCAAGAGGCAGTGAAGGCCACCAACATAGTAAAGTTAAAGGGACCCCTGACCATTAGGTCCAGTCGTGACCGACTCTGGGCTTGCGGCGATCATCTCGCTTTACTGGCCGAGGGAGCCGGCGTACAGCTTCTGGGTCATGTGGCCGGCATGACTAAGCCGCTTCTGGTGAACCAGAGCAGCGCATGGAAATGCCGTTTACCTTCCCGCCGGAGCAGTACCTATTGATCTACTTGCACTTTGACGTGCTTTTGAACTGCTAGGTTGGCAGGAGCAGGGACCAATCAATGGGAGCTCACCCCGTTGCGGGGATTTGAACCGCCGACCTTCTGATGGGCAAGTCCTAGGCTCTGTGGTTTAACCCACAGCGCCACCCGCGTCCTGCCACCAACATAGATGGCTTTAAACGAGGATTAGACAAATTCTCAGAGGAGAGGGCTACCAGCCATGCTGACTATGCTCTTGCTTCCACAGTTGGAAGCAGCAAAGCTTCCGAATACCAGTTACTGGAAACCACAGGAGCGGAGAGTGACTCTTGCGTTCAGATCCTGCTTGCTGGTTTCCCAAGCTGTGAGAACAGGATGCTGGACTAGATGGGCCATTGGCCTGATCCAGCAGGCTCTCCTTACGTTCTTGTGTTGGCCTTGAGAAGAAAGGCTTTGTGAACACATGAAACCATATGAACACATCAGACCACTGGCCCACCTTGTTACGTATTGTCTGCACTGACTAATAATAATAAATCATAATTATGAATTTTTATTTATACCCCGCCCTTCCCAGTTCAGAAAACCGGGCTCAGGGCAGCTAACAACAAATTTAAAAAACTTAATTGATGCAACAAAAAACAGCATAAAATACAGTATAAAACGGGAATAACAATAAATTCAGAATTCAGAAATCAATTTGGAGGCGGAATCCATCCAATAAACATTAGATGGTCACCAGGGCTAGCTGGCTAAGTTAGTCCTATTTGGGCAAGCGAGGAGACCAGGGGGAGAATTAGCTGTGGGATCCCAGAGTGGGTAATCTTCGTAAAAAGGAGAGGGGGAGGGAAGGAAGGGGAATGAAAGATCAGGCTAAGTTCAAATGGAAAGCCAGGCAGAATAGCTCTGTCTTACAGGCCCTGCGGAAGGAAGTTAAATCCTGCAGAGCCCTGGTCTCATGGGACAGAGCATTCCACCAGGGTGGAGCCATCACTGAGAAGGCCCTGGCCCTGGTGGAGGATGATCTGACTTCCTTAGGGCCCGGGACCTCTAAACTATGATTATTCATGGACCTTAAGGTCCTCTGTGGGGCTAGCAGGGTTTGACAGCCTCCTTTCAGGTAGGGCCTCTGGCCCTGACTGAGCACAGTTCCTACATGTGAGGACACTCCTGTTCTAACACAACTGCATTATTTTGCTGCAGATTCCCACTTGCGATGACTAACAACTAATTGCCATCTCCTGCAGTTGTGATTTTCTCTTACTGTTCCCAGACCCACAAAACAACTCCAAAGGTTTATTGCATGCAGATGGTTTCCCCGGTTTCTCTTTATACATATTTGAAAAAATTCTGGGTTCCCTTCCCTTTTAAACACAAAAGCAACAAGGCTGAAGAAATCTAATTTTCACGGCAAGAAACCAGCATTGTAGGCAACATGACAGAAGGAAATGTTTTGGCTGTGCTTGGGGTAGGGGGAAGACCCCCCCCAAACGACAATCTTTTGCAAAGCAAGATGTGATTAACAAGCAGAAAGCAAGCGCTATGCGATTCTACAGGATTTGGTAATTGAATCCACCAAGGATAATGACGTTGACCTTCCCATTTGGAAATAAACTAGGCATTCAGCTTATAAGTGCTGTTCGCATTAATTCTAATTGCCCATACATGGCTAACGCGGCAGGATACTACTGGGAGGACAAGGAACAGGTAAATAATGATTACCATTAGCCTGTTTTACTAACAACATCAACAAAGCAAGGAGTATTTATGACAACGGTTTCTGGACCATGTAAAAGGCAGAGTTCGACATCTGGATGCCATCGCTCCAACACAAGGATTTCCCTCCGCGTGCCAGAGCCCATGCATCAAAGCGTATCGTAAGGACATAAAGTCTGCCTTGTTGATTCAGACCAAACATCCATCGCGTCCAGAATTCTGGCTCTGAGGATCAAATGGTTATTTCTGACGATTGTTACTTCTGATGGAATAATCTCCCTTCTCTTGTTCTGGGGGTTCTTGCCAATGTTCCCAAGAAGAGTTTGGATTTCATATCCCGCTTTATTACTACCTGAATAATAATAATAATAATAATAATAATAATAATAATAATAATTTATTATTTATACCCCACCCCTCTGGCTGAGTTTCCTCAGCCACTCTGGGCGGCTTCCAATCGAGTGTTAAAAACAATACAGCATTAAATATTAAAAACCTCCCTAAACAGGGCTGCCTTCAGATGTCTTTTAAAGTTAAGATAGCTACTTATTTCCTTCACATCTGAACGGAGGGCATTCCACAGGGTGGGTGCCACTACCGAGAAGGCCCTCTGTCTGGTTCACTGTAACCTCACTTCTCGGAATGAGGGAACCACCGAAGGCCCTCGACGCTGGACGTCAGTGTCCAGGCTGAACGATGGGGGTGGAGACGCTCCTTCAGGTATACAGGCCTGAGGCCCGAAGGAGTCTCAAAGCGGCTCACAATCTCCTTTCCCTTCCTCCCCCACAACAAACACTCTCTGAGGTGAGTGAGGCTGAGAGACTCCAGAGAAGTGTGACTAGCCCAAGGTCACCCCGCAGCTGCATGTGGAGGAGCGGGGAAGTGAACCCGGTTCACCAAACTACAAGTCTACCGCTCCACTACACCACACCGGCTCCCAAGCAGATTTGGGGAGGGGGCAGGGGACACAGAGGGAGCAAGTCCCATGGCAATGGCAGGACATATCACACTGCTTCCTGCTAGTGCAACAACCGAGTTGGAGCCAATGTTTGTTCTCTGTACCTATTTTGCAATACTCCCTTCATCTGACCTTAGGAACAAATATAGCGACATGTTTCATAGGGGCAAAGGAAGCTTCCTTGTATCAAGTCAGACCATTGCATCCATCTAGCGCAGTATTGTCTGCTTTGACTGGCCATGGCTATTTCTTCCAGAGTTTCAGATAGGGGTCTCTCCCAGCCCTACTTGGACATGCCTGGGACTGAACCTTTGGACCCCCTGCAAGCAAATTGGATGCTGTATCCCTGAGCTGCAGACCTTTTCCTAAATCAGGATATTTATGGTCCATACAAGTGTTTATTTGTAAGTCCGCTCCATCTTGTTTCCACACTAATCTGGCGTTAAATAAAATAATAATAATCTGTACAAAAATTTGCCTATCTCTCTCTGTTTATTCGCACACACACATTTTCTCACAAAGTATGCTCTTTGGGAAATTTTATTCAAAAAATGTGAGTTTCTACATGAATTTGGGTATGTTCCTTGGGCCGAGAATCATGTTGTGGCCTTCCGAGAAGTGAGAGATCCAATGCACAGCTACATTTGACTTGTACGTTCACCCAGGGGGCGAGGACCAGGCCGCCTCATATTGGAAATTGCAAATACAATTTTCACAAATGTAATTCACAAATACGAAATTCCTCAAGCATCTCTGTGGAGGTTTCATTCAGCTCTCATGGGAACTTAGAAGGAGCTTCATACTTTAGATTTGCCCATCTACCTCAGCATTCTCCAACCCGGTGCCCTCCAAATGCTTTTGACCACACTCCCATCATCTGCAACCAGTGTTCCTAGCAGTGCCGGATTTACGTATAAAGTAAACAAGCTATATCTTAGGGCCCCACTCTCTTGGCGGCCCTTCCAAAAATCAAAGGAACAAAAAACTGGATGTACATTTTCAAAATATAAGATAAAAAACAAATAAAATAAAACCTATATCCAGCAACAGTGTTTTGTGTTGTGTGGGCTCCTATGATGTAAGTAATGGGCCTCACTTGCTTCCTAAAATATCACAGGTTTGCTTGTTTCTATATATAGGGTGCCTACATTCTGCATGTGCAAATGGCTTTAGATACTTATTAGGTCCATAAATTACCATCTAGAATATATTCAACACAAAAAACAGTGACGATTTGTTGTGGACACAGGAGAGCTGGACATATAAAGGGCCCCATTAGCTTCAGTAGCTTAGGGCCTCATCAAACCTAAATCCGGCCCTGGTTCCTAGCTATTTAAAGACTTACTGCGTTCAAACGCACCCAACCAATATGGGACAAGGCAAGTCTTCATTTGCCTTTCACTCGGCCCTCACCACACCGAAAGATAAAGTTGCCTGGCAAGCGCATGTGTGTACACCTAGTTGGAAAACATTTCCTTCCATTTCTATATTGCAAACAGATCTTTGCCAGTAGCCACCTCACTGCTAATGATCTCTGAAATGGTACCCTCGGCTGCTCTTGTTGACTATTCCAAAACACCACCTGGACACACTTAGAAATGCAAGACTGCCCACGGCAGGAGCAAAAGCTTCCCCATGCGAGATAAGATTCGATGTGGATGATACCTGGCTCCATTACAGCAGAAGCAAGACTAGCAGGGGCCTGGAGCTCTGCAAATCCCTCTTTGGTGTCATCTGATCTTCCTTTAAGGGCAGCCCAGAAGAACATTCTGAAAAAGGAGAGGAAAGAAAGAGAATCATTCCACGTGTGTTAGGCCACCGGAGGGGGCAACTATTTTCCTTGGCGGAGCTCCGCCGAGCAAGTGAAACACATACACAATTAGCAAATTAATTAGTTGGAGAAATAGTTGGATGGAGTCCGTTGCACCGCCAGGCCTTCTTCCTGCCACCTAGGAGAATGGTTTTGTTTTTTTGTTTTTTAACCCTCACAGTCTTTTCCCAGGCGTCAAGAGTTCGTATCACCTGTCCCCCTTCCCCTGCAAATGTAGATGGCTCAGAGATTGGCAGAAGTGGAGACTGTGGCAGGCCATGAGAAGGAGATCTTGACCTTGCGCAAAAAATACCCATTGGGAGCAGCCAACTGAGAATTAGCCAAAGGTGCGAGCTGTCTGAAAGAACATTCATGCCTCAGAGCTGAAAGACCCAGATTTTCTATCCACAGCCTAAGAGTGCCTCAGCCAATGATGTCTACTAGAGCCAGATGAAAGGACATAGGCCCATGACCTATATCTATTATCCCGCCTTTCTCCCAGGAAAAACACTCTCTCAAAGGACCTGTCGGTGGCATTTTACCATTGTACTGTGGAGAGTGTATTAACTTATGGTCTGTGTGTGTGGTTTGGGAGCTGCACGGTCAGGGAAAAAACAATGCTGTCCAGGGTTGTAAAGACTGCAGAGAGAATAATTGGATGCACTCTTCCCACCTTAGATCAAATCTATGCTTCCAGGTGCCATAAGAAAGCTGCAGAGATAGCGCAGGATGGTGCGTACCCCGGAAATGATCTCTTTCAGCTTCTGCCTTCTGGAAGAAGGTACAGGATTATTATAAAGACTAGGACTAACCGCCTGAGAAACAGTTTCTACCCAAATGAGATTTTGGTTTTAAACGCATTGTAAGGAGTCTGTATGGGAGTATATTGTATATAAAAATGGGGTATCCGAGTTTTTAGGGGGCTAACCAGGTTGGGATAGCTGGGATAGCAGGCTTGTTGGGTTCTGAATGTCTTATGTAGATTTTTCAATTTCGTTGTTCTGTATGGAACGATGACAATAAAGATTATTGTATCGTAAGATTTACAGAAGCCTTCCTGATTTCTCAATTGATTCTGGAATGTCCCGCTTTTCCTTAGGACATCCCTATTTGCACCAGAGAAATATTGGAGGGTTTAGTTGGACCTCCCTATTTTCATCAGAGAAATGTTGGAGGGTATGGAGTTATCCGTCCCCTGAG
The DNA here is from genome assembly GCF_964106915.1 of Podarcis gaigeae. Classification (NCBI taxonomy): domain Eukaryota; kingdom Metazoa; phylum Chordata; class Lepidosauria; order Squamata; family Lacertidae; genus Podarcis; species Podarcis gaigeae. The sequence goes on along the minus strand of NC_139677.1, from coordinate 97,116,023 downwards.
CCAAGGAGACAAGTAACTATACAACCTTTAGAAGACATCTGAAGGCAGCCCTGTATAGGGAAGTTTTCAATGTTTTATTATGCTTTTATATATGTTGGAAGCTGTCCAGTCAGGTGGGTGGGGTATAAATAGTAAATTTATTATTTGTATTATGGAATTGGATATCCCCATTTTCCTCGGCAGAAATGTTGGAGGGTATGAAATTAAAATAACACACACACATAAATAAAAATATTTAAATAAGTAACCCTGCTTTAAGAAACACTGGGAACACCTAAAACCATTTGAAAGCATGCACACACACTGAACGAAAAAAACATTTGTCTGTTGGCTAGGATTGCCAGATTTCCAGAGGTAAAAATCCAGACAAAAAAAAACATGTTGAGCGCTGTTTTTTTGCATGATTGCCCGCACCAGACCCCAAAACTGAGCCACCCATGCACACATTTTTTTAACCCCCCCCCAAAAACCCTGGACATTTGCTTAAAATTGTAAAAAATTCCTCCAGATGGGCATGTAGACCCCCCCCCCCAAAAAAAGAGGACCTGTCCGGGATTTCCCGGATGTATGCCAATCCTACTGTTAGCACAAGGGAGATCAGCCTAGCCACATAAACCCCATTCTCTTATTTTCTTCACAATGCATGTGAGGCTACCCTAAACCTTGCCATAGTCCTCAGACCAGTGTTTTCTCTGACATGCTCATCTTTACGTGTTCGGATTTATGGAGAGTTTGTGTGCATGGAGGAGCACTCGATTATGCGGTTCCCCAGCGGAAGCGAGATTCTGCAGAGACAAAAGTACCTTTCACTCTGCTGTTTGTGAGAACAAGGGCATTTGGGTGCGTTTTAGCGCTGCTCCAGAGCATCCAAGCACTTCCTTGAGTCCATCTGGGATATGAAATTTTAGAAGGGAAAATTTCCTCTCAAATGGAAGGACGGGAAACAAGGCTACTCCATCATCGTCTGTGCTCAAGCTTTACTTAGCGATGGAATCAGAGAAAGGTCAGAGGATCTCAAGAGGTTGAGGACTCCTGTGGCCTGAGGCTGTTGTGGATTTTGAGCGCTCTGGCTTCTGAGCCCTCTTCAGGGGAAAGGAAGTCCACCATCAGACACACTGGACTTCAAAAAGAGGACACTTCTAACTGAAAATAAAACGAGGGGATTCGGAAAAAGGAAGCTGGAAGAGAAAGTCAAGAGGGTCAAAGCTCTTCAGAATGCTAGGGGGGGTTCTTCAAAATTGCAACAATAGAAGTTCAGCGAAAATGTATACTGACGAACAGTGTGGTTGTTACAAAACCCAAGAGGATTTCTGTGTGGTTTAACAAGTTAGCGTCAAAGAAGTTATAGGGGGCTTCCTTCAGAAAATGGAAGTCTTGCCTAAGTGAAGAGGACCAAAAGGAACAGAAATGTTGGCTAAAGAAATTTCACAATTTCTTGTGGATGCTGAAAAAAGAATTCTGAGGATTCTAAGGGATGCTGAAAAAAGAATTCTGAGGAACGTGTTGCTAAAACCGTAAAAGCAAACAACAAATTATGTAAAGGCATTAGAAACAGGAGACCAAGCAGGGAGACTTGGTTGGACCTTTGGATGAGAAGGAAGTCAAAGGTGTGCTCAGTGAGGAAAAGGATGTTTAAGAGAAGGTGAATGTATTATTTGCATCCGTCGTCACTGCAGGAGGAGTTCATCTGTGACTGATCCAATTTTGTCAGCAAGGGACTCAGAGGAAATGTGGCAAATAGTGGTGACGAGAGATGAACACAATAAAAACCGACAAATCGCTGGGTCTGCGTGGCAACCACCTGAGAGTTCTTAAAGAACTCACATGTGAAATTGCTGATCTTCTAACAAAAATATGTAAGATAGGTAGCTGAAGGCTGGGAAATACCAATGTAAACCAATTTTTAAAAATAATTTGCAGTGGGGGGGGGGTGGCTGGTAAACAAGTAGGTTAGCTCAGTATCTGTCCTGGAAAAAAACTGGTGGAAAAACATGATCAAAGACAGAATAGCCAGCATATAGAAGAACAAGCCATGCTGAAGAAGTACCAGCATGGCTTCTGCAATGGTACGTGCTGCCTAACACTTTGGAGTTTTGTTGAAAGTGTCCATAAGCCTAGGTCAAAGGACAGTGGAGGAGTTTACAGTCATACCTCGTGTTGCGTTAGGTTCATGTTGTGTCTCTTTGGCTTGCGAACGCGGCAAACCCAGTACACTTCCGGGTTTCATCATGCATGTGTGCGCAGAAGTGTTCTGCATGTTTTGCGCATGTGCAGAAATGTTTTCAGTTAGGTGTTGATACAGATCCTTCATTAAAGACTCATTGAATAAGCTTAGCAGAGGTGGGGAAAAGGGACAGGTCCTCATATGCATCATTAATTGGTTAAAAAAACAGAAAGCAGGGAAAGGAATAAATGAACACTTTTTCCAGTGGAAGGATGTAGGAAGCTGGGTCCCCCAAGAGATCTGCACTGGGACAGATGCTTTTTAACTTGTTCATAAATAATCTGTAATTAGGATAAGCAGTGAGATGGCCAATTTGCTGGTGACACCCAACCATTCAGGATGGCCAAATAGGATTGTGAGGAGTTCCAAGATGATTTATCCAAAGAGGATGAACAGGCATCAAAACGGCAGATACAGGTTCAACGTAAACAAGTGTTAAGCAATGAACACTGGGGCAAAAACATCTAAACGTACACTAATGGGGTCTGAAATGGTAGCGACTGCCAATCCTTGGGAGGGCTGGTGGCTTAGAGTTAGCAGTATGGTGTAGTGGTTAGAGTGATGGACAAGGATCTGGGAGACTAGGGTTCAAATCTGTACGGATCTCATTAGGTGACACTGGCCAGTCACTATTGCGCGGACAGGCGGAGTCCCCAGATCCTGCGCGGTCCCCCTGTCATGTGGAATAACGACTCAAGACAACGTGCTATGGGATTAAATTGGCCACAACTTTATTAAATTTCAAATGTGGGTAGACCTTGGCTCAGGCATTGGGCGTTCTCCCTCCCCAGTCCCCAGCCGGGGACCTAGGGAGCATCAGGGTTATCCAGTGTGTGTGTGGGGGGGGGGATGGGCCGGCTCTGGAGAACATATGTTCAAGCAGAGATAGCCGCCCCCGTAACGCCGCCGCCGCAGGGGAGAGCAATGACGACCTTCCGGTGTACGGTCAAAGCCTCCCTTCAGAAACCCCTTTAACGGGGAACCCTGGTATCGCCGCCGCAAAGAGGAAGATGGACAAAAGGATTCCGCCCAAGGCCTGATACTGCCAAAGTTGTGACGTTTTGCTACGGGAAAGGCGAAACCTGCCAATGCAGGGAAATTCCTTTCTGGCCCTTTAACAGTGACCTTAACATAGCAGCGCCCGCATATCTGTGAAGAAAAGTTAACCTGCAAAACCTGTGAGGAAAATTAACCTGCAACATAAGACATTGACTGAGGGTGGGTAGGGTGGGAGAAGCTCTGGAGCCAAGTGAGAATTCCCAGGTAAGATCCTCCCTCCTTTGTGTGGGCAGGTAATCCCTCCCCTACCTGGCCTGGTCTCCATGGCAACTCTTCCCCCAGGTGGGATTGGACAACTGACTGAGGTAGGCAGAGACCTCCAGGTATCCCACCTGAGGGAAGGCAAAGCCTAGCCTATGCTGTTGGAGCCGCTCCAGGTCTAGGGGCTGCACGCGTCCACGCAAAGGGCGCCCCCCGTTTTAAGCGGGGAGCGGTCATTCCCAGATTAACCTAACCTCAAAGGCTTGTTGTGAGGATGAAATGTGTTGTGGGAGAGCCATCTCCGCCACCCTGAGCTCTATGAAGGAAGTGTGAAATCTGAATGTAGTGGTGAAAATAGAATAAAATAAAATAATAATAATAATATTTATACCCCGGCCATCTGGCTGGGTGGCTTCGAACAGAATATTAAAATACAATAGTCTATTAAACATTAAAAGTTTCCCTAAACAGGGCTGCCTTCAGATGTCTTCTATATGTCAGGTAGGTGTTTATCTCTTTGACGTCTGGTGGGAGGGCGTTCCACAGGGCGGGCACCATTACCGAGAAGGCTCTCTGCCTGGTTTCCTGTAACTTGGCTTCTCGCAGTGAGGGAACGGCCAGAAGGCCCTCAGTGCTGGACCTCAGTGTCCGGGCTGAACGATGGGGGTGGAGACGCTCCTTCAGATATACTGGACCGAGGCCATTTAGGGCTTTCAAGGTCAGCACCAACACTTTGAATTGTGCTCGGAAACGTACTGGGAGCCAATGTAGGTCTTTCAAGACCGGTGTTATGTGGTCTTGGCGGCCGCTCCCAGTCACCAGTCTAGCTGCCGCATTCTGGATTAGTTGTAGTTTCCAGGTCACCTTCAAAGGCAGCCCCACATAGAGCACAATGCAGTAGTCCAAGCTACTAATTTAACTAACACCAGTTGTTCATGTAGTTTGGTGTGATCTACTCTAATGGGCAACAGCTCTCAAGGCCATTTTTTCCCCCACCAGCTGCAACCTGCAGAACCTGGGACTGGTCTGCATGCAAAAATTTGGAATGGCAAAGCAGACCTTCCAGGTTTGGTTATGGGTAGAGCCACTTTGGCCCTGGACTTCTTGAAGTCCAGAAATCAGCGGCAGAAGGGGAGGCAGAGAGAGCGCCGAAGCACAGCAGCTGGGTTACTGCAAAAACAGGCACCCGGCCTCCTCTTAAACAGGCTTCCTTATTTCCCATACAATAAAAATCTTGATCCACTTAGTGACACCACCGTTTCAAAGAAGCATCAAATAAACACTGTGCTCGAAAACACTTTCTCTTCCCCCACCCCTTTCCCTTCCCTCGTTGCTAACTGTGAAGCTCACGTCTCAAGCCTGGTACTCTAATGGAATGTCTAATGCTCTGCAGCTGCACATTTTTAATGCAAAGCTGGGGGCGGAGCCCTGAGAATTATAGATATATATATACACACACACATACATACAGGCAACATATGGTTTTATGTAATCTTGCCATGAATTTTTTAAACGGCGTGTCCTAATTCATGCTGGACGGAAAGAGCTTTTTCAGCCGGTCCTCTGTGGCTACAGCCCCACATGCGTGGAGTGTGTGATGCCTTATTGCCGCAGTGTTTGCAGCAAAGGCAGCCCTGGCGCAGAGGCTTAGGCAAGACAGCCAGATAGCCAATGGCTAGGGCCGCGGGTGGCACTGTGGGTTAAACCACAGAGCCTAGGACTTGCCGATCAGAAGGTCAGCAGTTCGAATCCCCGCAAGGGGGTGAGCTCCCGTTGCTCGGTCCCTGCTCCTGCCAACCTAGCAGTTCAAAAGCACATCAAAGTGCAAGTAGATAAATAGGTACCACTCCGGCAGGAAGGTAAATGGTGTTTCCGTGCGCTGCTCTGGTTTGCCAGAAGCGGCTTAGTCATGCTGGCCACATGACCCAGAAACTGTACGCCTCCTCCTTCGGCCAATAAAGCGAGATGAGCGCCCCAACCCCAGAGTCGGCCACAACTGGATCCCTTTACCTTTACCTATTCAATGGCTATTGTTGGGAAAGGCCAGGCAATGCAAAGGTCAGACTGACACAACTAGGACCGATCAAGTCCAACACAACCTACTAGTGGACTCCTGGGGTGCAAGCATGGCTTTCTTAATAATAATAATAATAATAATAATAATACTAACCCGCCCTTCCCAGCCAATACCAGGTTTAGGGCAGCTAACACCAGGTATAAAAACAATTGATTAAAATACAACTTAAAAACAAGATTAAAATACAACATTAAAATGCAGCCTCATTTCAGTAGAAAAACAAATCTTGGGAGTTCTCCAGCCAGATGTCAGGGAGTAAGGTGTCCCAGTTTGAGTAAAAACCACCACCCTGTCTGCACACTGACTTCTGATGCTCAGGGACCGAAATACATGGAATCATAGTATTGTAGAATTGTAAGGGTCCCCAGGGTCATCTAGTCCAACCCCTTCAATGCAGGAATCTCAGCTAGAGCATCCATGGCAGATGGCTATCTAACCTCTGCTTAAAAATCTCCAAGGAACATCCCATTCTGTGGGGCAGTTTTTAATAGGTAGGGAAATACCTATTAAACACAATTTATCCCTCCAGGAGCCCCCATGTGGGGGCTGAAGAGAGTTTTAAAATCCCATTATTGGCAGCAAAATTAAAAGCATAGGCATTAGGGTGTAAAACCTTGTTTTGAGCAAATCCACCTATGAAGGAAGTTGGCTTCCCTTTTGTACCCCCCGCTTAATAAAGCACCAGACAACAAATTGGAAAGTAAGCTTAAAAATGTAATCTACTTATTTATTATCATGCATGGGTTTCACAGCAATGGCAGCATAGAATCATAGAATCATAGAGTTGGAAGAGACCACAAGGGCCATCGAGTCCAACCCCCTGCCAAGCAGGAAACACCATCAGAGCACTCCTGACATATGGTTGTCAAGCCTCTGCTTAAAGACCTCCAAAGAAGGAGACTCTACCACACTCCTTGGCAGCAAATTCCACTGTCAAACAGCTCTTACTGTCAGGAAGTTCTTTCTAATGTTTAGGTGGAATCTTCTTTCTTGTAGTTTGGATCCATTGCTCCGTGTCCACTTCTCTGGAGCAGCAGAAAACAACCTTTCTCCCTCCTCTATGTGACATCCTTTGATATATTTGAACATGGCTATCATATCACCCCTTAACCTCCTCTTCTCCAGGCTATACATGCCCAGCTCCCTTAGCCGTTCTTCATAAGGCATCGTTTCCAGGCCTTTGACCATTTTGGTTGCCCTCCTCTGGACACGTTCCAGTTTGTCAGTGTCCTTCTTGAACTGTGGTGCCCAGAACTGGACACAGTACTCCAGGTGAGGTCTAACCAGAGCAGAATACAGTGACACTATTACTTCCCTTGATCTAGATGCTATACTCTATTGATGCAGCCCAGAATTGCATTGGCTTTTTTAGCTGTCGCGTCACACTGTTGGCTCATGTCAAGTTTGTGGTCAACCAAGACTCCTAGATCCTTTTCACATGTACTGCTCTCAAGCCAGGTGTCACCCATCTTGTATTTGTGCCTCTCATTTCCCCACCCCCCAAGTGCAATACTTTACATTTCTCCCTGTTACAATTCATCTTGTTTGTTTTGGCCCAGTTCTCTAATCTGTCAAGCAGTCAAAACTATGCAAGCAAAATACTTATATTCACAGCATAACGAGCTTCAGGCTTGTGTCTGGAGCTGGAGTAAACACAGGGTACATCTGCCCTTATGGCTGCTCACAGGAAGAGAGCTCAGGAGGAACAGGAAGTACTGCATGCAACTTCCTCCAGGAAAAGAGGGGACATGACATCACACAGAGCCCTCTCTACCAAGTGCATTTCTATGGTCTATCTATCAGCTGTACAGCTCTGTGGACTTAGCTCCTAACTACCAAGAATACACATTTGTTAGGTTTGGCTCTCTGTCCACTTTATCATCATCACCATTTTCCTGAATAGCTCAGTTGGTAGAGCACAAAACTCTTAATCTCAGGGTCGTGGGTTTGAGCCCCACGTTGGGATAAAGATTCAGGGGGTTGGGCTAGATGACCTTCATGGTCCCTTCCATGGAATTCTAGGATTCCATGCACATCTACCATGACCTCCTTTCCTTAAACTAAAAAGTCTCAAGCATAGCCATTGAGTTGCCACCGTTTCCTGTAGTAGCTTCTACTCCTGCCGAGAATTTGCAAGTGAATCTCCAAAGAACAAGCACATCTTGCTGTATTCCCCACCAACCTTCTAGCCTGGCACATACTCAAATCAAACAAATGTTTCCAAACTTTCAACCGAGGCAGAGGGAAATGATCAAACAATGAAGAAACCGCCCGCGTGTGGAAATAATCAGCAGTGCTTACTTCTGGAGAGCGAAATCCACAATGCTCCAGCAGTTTCTGATGCTCTGATCAAAAACAATTGGTTTTGCGAGCAAACAACAGAGCTGCATTTTCTTTTTCACCTGCAGCTGCTATCATTTTCTTATCAATCAACACCTTGTGACAACCGATCCCCCTCGGGTGAAAGGAGGTTTGTGGGTTTTTATAAAAATAAAATAAAAATAAAAGAACCTATGAAAGATCACTGGCTTGCCCTTAAGGGGTAAAGGCAGCAGCTCATCTTTACACGGTATTGACGAACCGATAGACAATGAGGGAGGTTATTCAATAGACTTGGAAGATTCACTATAGACAAAAGAAAGGACTTCTTCACACAGCAAGAAGTTAAACTATGGAATTTTCTCCTGCAAGAGGCAGTAATGTCCAACAAGAGAATCAAGCAAATAAATGAGTCCGTTAGTGGCTATCAGGTGCAATGGTTATGTTCTCCATCCTCTATTGCAGCACTTCTCAACCTGTGGGTCCCCAGATGTTGTTGGACTACAACTCCCATCATCCCTGAGCTCTGGCCTTGCTAGCTAGGGGTGACGGGAGTTGTAGTTCAACAACATCTGGGGACCCACAGGTTGAGAAAGGTTGCTTTATCAGAAGAAGTGTTCTTCTGATTACTAGTTTCAGGGAATCACAAGTGAGAAGAGTGCTGTTGCATTCAGGTCCCACTTGTCGGCTTCCCATTGGGGAATTCTGGTTGGCCATGGTGAGAACTTGATGCTGGACTAGATGGGCCTTTGGTCTGATCCAGCAGGGCTTTCCTTATATTCTGAAAAATGTACACACACAGGACACACCACTTAAAATACCTGAAGGAACATCTCCACCCCCATCGTTCAGCCCAGACACTGAGGTCCAGCTCTGAGGGCCTTCTGGCGGTTCCCTCACTGCGAGAAGTGAAGTTACAAGGGAACCAGGCAGAGGGCCTTCTCGGTGGTGGCACCTGCCCCGTTGAATGCCCTCCCGTCATATCACAAACAACTGAAGACACCTGAAGACAGCCCTGTGCTGGGAAGTTTTTAATGTTTAATGCCTTACTGTGTTTTAATTTACTGGAAGCTCCCCAGAGAGGCTGCAGTAACCCAGTCAGGTGGGTGAGATATTACTATTATTATTAAAGGCTCAGAACTGCAAATAATGAAAAATTAAAATGGTAGAAGTCCCTCAAATGGTTTAGAATTGCAGGAGAGGAATCCTTGTGGCAGTCAACACGGTTTGGGGTCAAAAAAGTAGCCTGTAACATTCTTGTGGCTAACACATCTGAAGCTTGTCCACATTGACCTTGTTGATATGGCAAAGCCAGAGGCGAAAAGGGCTAGGGGACCACTGACAGATGTATGCAGTGTGGGGGCACCTGCCTCTAGTAGAAGCTGTGTCTTTAAGAAAGCATATTTCAAGGGTTGGCACCTGCTGAAGTGCCTGTCCGTGGCAGTTAGCTTCAGAATATGCACACTGAGTGGCATGAAAGGAAGACAGGCAGGAACGAACAATCCACCGAGACCAGAGGTTATTTTTAGAGAGAAAGCTTCTCCAGCCAACATTTAATAAATAAGTAACGGAGAAGACCTCAAAGGAAGGCAGCAGCCGCTGGGGCCACGTGAGTTGCTTCCTTAGCCATGAATCTCAAATGCGAAGGCTTTGCAATTTTCCCTTCCGTTAATGCACAGAGTGGTTGAATTTTCCTCCTCTACAATCTCAGTTTTATGCTGGAAGCTGAGCAATGATGGTGTGGAGGGGCTGCCACAATTTAGGGATGTGTTCCTCTGAACATGCCCAAAAAATCTGGTGAAGTTGCAGGGATTCACAGAGCAGGGGTAACTTAAAGGTAAAGGGTAAAGGGACCCCTGACTGTTAGGTCCAATCGTGGACGACTCTGGGGTTGCGGCACTCATCTCGCTTTACTGGCCGAGGGAACCGGCGTACAGCTTCTGGGTCATGTGGCCAGCATGACTAAGCCGCGTCTGGCGAACCAGAGCAGTGCACATAAATGCCGTTTACCTTCTCGCCGGAGCAGTACCTACGGTATTTATCTACTTGCACTTTGTGCTTTCGAACTGCTAGGTTGGCAGGAGCAGGGACAGAGCAACGGGAGCTCACCCCGTCGCGGGGATTCGAACCACCGACCTTCTGATCGGCAAGCCCTAGGCTCTGTGGTTTAACCCACAGTGCCACCCGCGTCCCTTAGGGGTAACTTGGATAGCTTCAAAAGAGTAGACAAATTCATGGAGGGTAAAGGTAAAAAGGTAAAGGTACCCCTGCCCGTACGGGCCAGTCTTGACAGACTCTGGGGTTGTGCGCCCATCTCACTCAAGAGGCCAGGGGCCAGCGCTGTCCGGAGACACTCCGGGTCACGTGGCCAGCGTGACATCGCTGCTCTGGCGAGCCAGAGCCGCACACGGAAACGCCGTTTACCTTCCCGCTGGTAAGCGGTCCCTATTTATCTACTTGCACCCGGAGGTGCTTTCGAACTGCTAGGTTGGCAGGCGCTGGGACCGAGCAGCGGGAGCGCACCCCGCCGCAGGGATTCGAACCGCCGACCTTTCGATCGGCAAGTCCTAGGCGCTGAGGCTTTAACCCACAGCACCATAGTACCTAGTCATATTGGTTATGTTCTGCCTCCATTGTTGGAAACAGCAATGCTTTGATCCTGCTGGGCTCTCACAGATGCTACTCTCACCTCTTTGAAAGAAAACACAAACAAGGCAAATAAATATTATCATTAGCTATGAATTCACTGTATATTTTGGGGCAAGCCATTGCCCGTTCTTTAAAGACAACTAAATATAATTATTAGCTATGAATTGATTGCATGGTCTTAGGCAAGTGAGTCTATTGCCCATCCAAATCAAGGTTAAATTCACTTCCGCGCGGCAACGAGCGATTTAAGTCATGTGCAACCACTCATGTTCTCTGCGCAGAACGTTTTTCCTCTTGCTGCCACCATAAACCTTCTCCCCGCTTCGCACAATCAAGAAAAATCCTCTTGTATCTACATATTCATAAGAACATGATCAGTACACCAAATCCAATTAACTTAATGGACAGGCTCTTTTGAAATACATGCACCACTCAGAGAGAGAGAGAGGGGGGGGTGGGGGTAGAGAGAGAGAAAAAGGCAGCGAATAACACTCTGCAATCAATACATTCCCGTGTTCTAGGTCAAGGATTGCAAGATTTTTTACTTTAAGGAAAAGAGCTTCTGTTCAAAACTACCACAGCAGGGAAACAATCAAAGGAACACAAAGCAGAAAAAACAAGGAATTCCTGGCAACCTGTCCTTCATAATGCAAATGCCGAGAGAGATGCCATGCAAGAGTGTGCAATGCTTGAAACCAATAGTATTGACCCCAAACACTGGAATGAAATGAATGGGGAAAGTAGCATTCGCGAAAGCACACACCGTCCTTGGCTGGTGAGCCGGCACTAGAAGGATAACAGGGTGCCGAGCAGAATTCTTTACGGAAATGTCAAGGCTAGCGGTTTATTGAGCATGTTTGCAAAGGTTCAAAGACAAAGATGCTGTCAACAGAGAAACAAGAACAAAACCGGTTAGGAAAACAATGCTGTCAGTCTTAACTGTGCTAACAGCGCTGTGTAGGTGTAAGTATTGGGGACAGGGGCTCAAACACTTCAAGCGTGGGTTTCGCCGACAAATCGCCCAGGGTTAACAACAGAGTCTTTATTTTGGGGAACAACGAGCGTCAGCTCAAGAGTAAGCCGAAGTCTGGGATGAATGCAATTGGAAATAGAGAGGGAGAAGGCAGATCTGGATCTGGATTTCTGGACGGTTTGCATTAAATCAGGAATAATTCACAGTTTTCCGGTTGTTTAACAACAAGCAGCAAGAAAATGGCTTCCACCCACCACTGCTGGGGTGAATATAGCACGCGGCAGACCAAAGTGGTGTTTCGTATGAAAGGGTTTCTAAGTTCCATTCATTCCTAGGCTCAGAATTCTGTCATTCTAAGTCTATGAATATTGCACCAGGCTTCAGATCGCAGATCTCAAGGTTCTGGTTTCAGGGATGCAGAAAAGCTTTACTTCCCCCTTGCATAGCTCAGTCAGGGTCATGGGTTCAAGCCCTACGCTGGGCAAAATATTCCTGCATTGCAGGGGGTTGGACTAGATGACCCTTGTGGTCCCTTTCAACCACAGTTCTATGATAACAGTATGAGAAGTGTTCTAGTGAACCTGAGTGCGGGAAGATTCAGGACGGAGAAAAGAATGGGATTCTTCATGTTAGCACATAGTTAAATGATGGCATTCGCTCCCACAGAAGGCAATGATGGCCACGAATGTAGGTGCCTATAAAAGAGGATTATCATGGAGGAGAGGTACATTGATGGCTGCGAGCCATGATGGCTATGGTCTTAATCCACAGCTGGAAGCAGAAATGCTTCTGAATTGCTGGAGACTACAGGAAGGGTCTATGGTAAGTTCTTAAAGAAATGGGAGTGCCTGATCACCTCATCTGTCTCCTGAGAAATCTCTATGTGGGACAAGAGGCTACAGTTAGAACTGGATATGGAACAACTGATTGGTTCAAAATTGGGAAAGGAGTACGGCAAGGCTGTATATTGTCTCCCCGGTTATTTAACTTATATGCAGAATTTATCATGCGAAAGGCTGGGCTGGATGAATCCCAAGTGGGAATTAAGATTGCCGGAAGAAAGTAAGGAGGAATTAAGGAACATTTTAATGAGGGTGAAAGAGGAGAGCGCAAAATATGGTGTGAAGCTCAACATCAAGAAAACTAAGATCATGGCCACAGGACCCATCACCTCCTGGCAAATAGAAGCCCTGAAGAAATCAGCCCTGAGTGCTCACTGGAAGGACAGATCCTGAAGCTGAGGCTCCAAGACTTTGGGCCACCTCATGAGAAGACTCCCTGGAAAAGACCCTGATTTGGGGAAAGATGGAGGGCACAAGGAGAAGGGGACGACAGAGGACGAGATGTTTGGACAGTGTTCTCGAAGCTACCAGCATGAGTTTGACCAAACTGCGGGAGGCAGTGGAAGACAGGAGTGCCTGGCGTGCTCTGGTCCAGGGGGTCACGAAGAGTTGGACACGACTAAATGACTAAACAACAACAACAACAGGAGGAGGAGGGGACAGTGTTCATAGAATCAAAGAATTGTGCTCGAGTTCTGCTTGCTGGTTTCATGCCTCTCCTGGTTCTGGGAGACCAACTGGACTCATCTTTGACTCCTTTCTCTTCTCCCAGACTCTCTGCCACAGACTCTCCCTACTCACTAAGCCCAGTTAAAGAAGGTAAAGGGACCCCCAACAGTTATGTCCAGTCGCAAACGTCTCTGGGGTTGTGGCGCTCATCTTGCTTTACAGGGCGAGGGAGCCAACGTTTGTCCGCTTCTGCTGACAGTTTTTCCGGGTCATGTGGCCAGCATGACTAAGCTGCTTCTGGCGAAGCCAGAGCAGCGCACGGAAACGTCGTTTACCTTCCCGCTGGAGCGGTGCCTATTTATCTACTTGCACTGTGTGCTTTCAAACTGCTAGGTTGGAAGGAGCTGGGACCGAGCAACGGGAGCTCACCCTGTTGTGGGGCCTCAAACCACTGACCTTCCGATCAGCAAGTCCAAACAGCACAGTGGTTTAAACCACAGTGCCACCCATGTCCCGTTACCCCTTCAGCCTCCTCCCAGGCTCCCCCATCTTCTCCCTCTGTCCCTTCATCGTCATCCCATCACCACTCCCTGGGCTCTGAGTCCTCTTCCCTTGAGGGTTGCCAAGCTGCTTCGCCTGCTACTCCTCTGCGTCCAGCCAGTCTGTGACACCTGCAAACCCGTACCTTTCGAGGAAACAGGAAAGGAGAGGGGCCTGTTAAGCACCACGCAGCGTATCTCAAGTCCAGGACATTTTTCACTGCCACCGACGGGGGGGGGGGGGCGATGATGAGAAAAGCGGAGGGGCAGGAGGAATCAGTCCTCCCGCCCTCCCTTATGCCACACGCCCAACGACCCACAGCTCCCTCTGTTTTGAATCGCCAAATCATGCATTTCTCATTAATGGCCCAGACACAGAGAGTTTTCAATTAAGTCAGAAAGCGCTGTTGTAGTAATTACATTATGATATTAGCCCCCACAGATTAATACACTGGCAGCCGCGTGCAGGTTGCCTTCTGCAATTGTGTCACGCTCCGCTCGTTTGCTCTCGTAATGAAACCAAAGCACAGGAATGTCTCACATAAAACGGCATCGGCCATCTGGATGGCTGCGATCAGCAGCTCCCGTAGTCTATAAGATTGGGTGCAGAAAGCAGCTTTCTTTCCTAGAGACTGGGAGTGTGGAAGCAAGGCCGCGACCCTCCTTCCCTTCTTTACATCTGCAAGCTGTATTAGCATGCTGATCAGTTCCCAATCCCTCTTCCGTTTCTCACCTGACGCTAAGTTTCCCAATAAATCTACCACTAAACATCTCTTAGCACCCTGGCTGAGTGCTTTGGCTGGGAGGAGTGATGTCATTGGAACTCCTTTCCTTGCCCAGATGGAGGAGAGATAAGTGTTTGTGTGCAGAAATCAGCCTGCAGTATAAAGGCAAAAATTTACATTTGTCCCTCCTCCCACTACTGCTTCTGGCTCCGCCCACCACTGCCATGTGGCCCTCAGAAGGCTGCCAAAAAAGGATTGTGGCCTTCAGGCTGAAACAAGGTTCCCCTCTCCTGCTCTGCTGCCTCTTGCCAATGCCAGTAGCATGCTAAGCCTCTCAAGCCAGGAGGACAAAGCAGCTGTCCAGATATTGTCTATGATATTTATTAAAAGTTTTTGGCCCACCCCAATTAAAATAGGCTAGAAGTCAATTTCACAGCCATTGCTTTTTAAGATCTCGCAAAAATGTTAATTCATGGAGAGGCAGTAATTTATCTTGCTGCAGTCACTCCCAGGCAAAGACTTGCACATTTTAAACACCACTCTTGCCTCTCTCCTTCACTTGGCTCCCAGAGCTTAAGAAGTCCAAGGAAGCCAATCGGGGTTGTTGTTTTTAATCCCAAAACTTAAGAAAAGTAAGCATGATTGAGGTCTAGCTCCAAGGGCCTTCTGGCAGTTCCCTCACTGTGAGAAGCCAAGTTACAGGGAACCAGGCAGAGGGCCTTCTCAGTAGTGGCACCCACCCTGTGGAACGTCCTCCCACCAGATGTCAAAGAGAACGACAACTACCAGACTTTTAGAAGACATCTGAAGGCAGCCCTGTTTAGGGAAGCTTTTAATGTTTAACAGACCACTGTATTTTAATACTTTGTTGGAAGCCGCCCAAGGTGGCTGGGGAGACCCAACCAGATGGGCGGGGTATAAATAAATTATTATTATTATTATTATTATTATTATTATTATTATTATTGTTATTGTTATTGTTATTGTTATTGTTATTGTTATTGTTATTATTATTATTGAAGGCAAAGCTCACCCACAACCACGACATGGCAGTCAAAGAGCTTGGAAGGCCCAGGAACCCACTTCTGACACCCTAACCGGGGTTGCGGCAACCTTGCAGATTTAATTTAAAGGAAATAATGGAGGGACTGTTCCACCTGAGGATGCAATTTGAAAAGCAGCCTGGCACTTAGGTGAGGAACGGTTGAAGGAACTGGTATGTTTAATTTGGAAAAGACAGAGGAGATAGGATAACCACCTTCCAATATCTGAAGAGCTGTCACATGGAAGATGGAGCAAGCTTGTTTTCTCCTGCTCTGGAGGGGACGACTTGAACCAATGGCTTCAAGTTACAAACAATAATAATAATAATTATAATAATAAATTGTATTTATACCCCGCCCTCCCCAGCCAAGACCAGGCTCAGGGCAGCTAACACCAGGTATAAAAACAATTGATTAAGACACAACCTAAAAACAAGATTAAAGTACAATGCAGCCTCATTTCAGTAGAAACTCAAATCAAAAACTTTTTGGGAATGAAAAACGTCAAATCTTCACCAAGGCCAAGTATCCAGACTGGTCCTACGTGGGCCAGAAAAAAGCCAGGGAAGTCCCCAAATAGGAGTTCCATCACAGGAGGAGAAAGGAAAAAGGAAAGCGGGGGAGGGGATCAAGTTGATTCCAAGCCAAAGTCCAAGCGGAACAACTCTGTCTTACAGGCCCTGTGGAAAGAAATCAGATCCTGCAGGGCCCTGGTCTCATGAGACAGAGCATTACACCAGGCCGGAGCCAGTGTTGAAAAGGCCCTGGCTCTGGTTGAGGCTAATCTGACTTCCTTAGGGCCTGGGGCCTCTAAGGTGTTGCTATTTATGGATCTTAAGGTCCTCCGTGGGGCATACTGGGAGAGGCGGTCCCGTAGGAACGAGGGTCCTAGGCCGTGAAGGGCTTTAAAGGTCAAAACCAGCACCTTGAACCTGACCCTGTACTCCACCAGGAACCAGTGCAACTGGAAAAGCACTGGGTGAATATGCTCCCATGGCAGGGACCCCGTGAGGAGCCTCGCTGCACCCGCTGGAATTTCTGGGACAGCTTCAAGGGCACCCCCGTGTAGAGCAAATTATAATAGTCAAAAAAGGAGTATCTGACTTGACTCAACATAAGGGAAAACCTTCTGACAAACTGTTCAACAGTGGAACCATCTCCCTCAGGAGGTTGTGGACTCTCCTTCCTTGGAGGCTTTTAAGCAGATGTTGTATGACCATCTGTCATGGAGGCTTGAGCTGAGATTCCTGCATTGCAGAAGGTTCGACTAGATGACTCTTGTGGTCCCTTCCAACTCTACTATTCTATGATTCTATGTTTACCACATCACTGAATCAGATCATCGATTGCTGCCTGCTTTGAGCGAAGTCCTCCGTTGCTGTATTTTGACACGGGCTACTATAGAGAGGGTGTAAACCTGCAATTAGCACATTTGCAGTGGCTGATGCAGCCCTTTGTCAAATTGTGAGCAATGGAGGATGTTTGGATGTAAATTGCTAATTACTGCATCCCAATGTCTCACTTGGAAAGCACTTTTGAGGCGGTTAAAGAGGAACGCCACTAGAGAAATGCTTTTTCCTCCTCTCTCCTTGTTCATCTTGTCCTGACGCAGATGAACATGCCCTGAATGCAGCCCGCTGCCGAAGTTTGGAGGCCGTAGGCAGAGAAAGAGAATAGAAAGCGCCGGTGCTGTGGGGCAGGGAGGAGGGGCAGAATAATCTATTGGCTTCAAAGAGTCAAAATATCTGCCCCGCTCGACAAGGCAGCCTCAGAGAGCACTCAATGAGAACACTGCGGGGAATTTAATGACCATGAGAAAACTGAAAAGAAAAGGGGTTTTTGTACAGGCATGGTTGGTTTTAGTCTTTTCAGGGAAAAAAATAAAAGGGTCAACGGGGTCAAGAGGTCATCGTTTCATGGGTTAAGCAACAAGACAAAAGGACCTTTTCTCCACTCGGCTATTCAGCCTTCGGAAATGTCCCGATCGGGGTTCCCCCACCCTCTGGCTCTGCCCACCTTGAAGACCACAACAACCTCCCAGACGACCCTTTTTCTACCACAATCTGTACTATTCATGAAATGGACTCGAGGTGACTTACGGGGGTGGAAGAGAGGAGGGGGCTGACCTCTCACCGGAGTTTAAAACCAGTCTTAATTAACTTAGGCCAATTCATCCCTCCGGCAAAGCCTATACTTCAGGGCAGGACCTCACCGGTGGGCTCAGTGGCCTCCAATGTTAATCTTTTGTTATCTTCTGCCCTGTAATCCCTTCCCAACCCTCCGGGTCAGATCATAGTTGCTGATTAATGGAAAGGGAGACCTGCTATTCTGAAGTTAGGACGGATAAGGTCTTGAATATCTTCCCTGCCCGTGTTTCCATTGGCTGAAAGGAGAGATGCATTTCTGAACGCTAAAGGAATCCAAGCGTTCACCCATCAACAATGAGACATTCGGGTGATACGCAACTAAGCCACACTCAGAGTTTGGGATGTCAGAGCTCTCTGATGAAAGCGAGAGTGGGAACGGAAATTGGCAAGGTCCACTTACTCATCCCATGCCCAGAATGGAAATCAACCCACTTAATATGATTGGCATTCACAGTTGTTGTTTCTTTCAAGCCACAAAGGGAATGCCACTGACGGAAGTTTTTCCCATTTCCATTGTGCTTCCTTTGCATTGGAAATGAATGGGTTGGGATAATGCAGTTAATTACATAAACCACACAGCGTTCATAATTTTGCTACAGTGGGCAGCAAGATGAATATGGTTTTTGGTGGAAGGCGAACTGCAGTGGGAATGGGAACAGCGCTGCGTGCGATTAATACAGGGTGGAATGGAAGATGGTGCCTTCTGGCATCCCTACTCACGAGTACACCCATTGGAAGCAAAGCATTTCAGTAACTTGAGTCCACTGAGGTCAATGTGTCTACTCTGAGTATGACTAACAGTTGGTATCACCGAGATCAGAGAGAAGGAGCACCTGAAATCTAAAGAGCCACAGAACTGGCATATTTGTGTGTCCGCTATTCCATTCAGTGCATCTATCATTTTGGTTTTCTTTTTCAACTGCTGGCTTTATTAATGAAGTAGTACAACCCAGCTGAAGCTGCCCAGAAGAACAAACTGAAGGATCCTAAAAACCCGTCAAAATTATCCCAGTTTGCACTTCATCTCCAGATGGTCCCAATCTCAGCATGAAAGTCCATACCTCTCCAAGCAGTGATTGATCTTAGCTCACTGTTTTAGACACTAGTTTTGATTAATATCCTGCAAGGTTCCCACACTCGCTTTCCCTATTCCAAGTGGTTTTTTCCTTTTAAAAAAAACAAACTTTATTCTCCACCTGCTCCCAATGACAGACACCTCATTTTTCACTTAAGAAAAAAAATCCAATATTTTTAGGCACTACACAGAAAGAACAACCAATGCAGAAAAACTTTGAGACAATTACCTAAGTTCGGTGCTGCTGAGATCAATTCACTTATTCTTTATGTATTAGTTTTCCCGCAGCAAGGTTTCTTTGGTTGACTTCAACAATATTGTAATTATAACAGATGCTTTACAAGGTTTATGCTATTCATTGTCACAACAACCCTGCATGGTTGGCCACAACAAAGGAAGACGCGTGGTAGAGAGAAGGTTGTCCAGAGCTGTCCAGTGACTTTAGGGCTAAGAAATTATTCTCCAGGATCAAAGGGAAATACACACACTAGATGATCCCTGGGGTCCCTTCCAACTCTACAGTTCTGATTCTCCTAGGATCTAGGAGTCTTGGTTGACCACAAACTTGACATGAGCCAACAGTGTGACGCGGCAGCTAAAAAAGCCAATGCAATTCTGGGCTGCATCAATAGGAGTATAGCATCTAGATCAAGGGAAGTAATAGTGCCACTGTATTCTGCTCTGGTCAGACCTCACCTGGAGTACTGTGTCCAGTTCTGGGCACCACAGTTCAAGAAGGACACTGACAAACTGGAACGTGTCCAGAGGAGGGCAACCAAAATGGTCAAAGGCCTGGAAACGATGCCTTATGAGGAACGGCTAAGGGAGCTGGGCATGTTTAGCCTGGAGAAGAGGAGGTTAAGGGGTGATATGATAGTCATGTTCAAATATATAAAAGGATGTCACATAGAGGAGGGAGAAAGGTTGGTTTCTGCTGCTCCAGAGAAGCGGACACGGAGCAATGGCTCCAAACTACAAGAAAGAAGATTCCACCTAAACATTAGGAAGAACTTCCTGACAGTAAGAGCTGTTCGACAGTGGAATTTGCTGCCAGGGAGTGTGGTGGAGTCTCCTTCTTTGGAGGTCTTTAAGCAGAGGCTTGACAACCATATGTCAGGAGTGCTCTGATGGTGTTTCCTGCTTGGCAGGGGGTTGGACTCGAAGGCCCTTGTGGTCTCTTCCAACTCTATGATTCTATTACTTTCACGAGCTACATTCCCAACCTCACAGATGCTAAGATAAAAGCCTCTAAATGTCCTTTTTTTCCAGGGACAGTCCTGGATTTACAGAAGCTGTCCTAGTTTCTCATTTGATCCCAGAATGTCCCACTTTTTCTTAGGACGTTCCTATTTTCAGTGGAGGAATGTTGGAGTTCTGTGAGCCCTGATCCAAGGAGAAAAGTTATTTTACAACCTTTAATGTATTTTTAACCTTTGTTGGAAGCTGCCCAGGGTGGCTGGAGAGGCCCGGCCAGATGGGCAGGGTACAAATAATAAATTATTATTATTATTTAGAAGGGCCATCTGAAGGCAGCTCTGTACAGTAATACCTTGGATCCTGAACGCCTCACAAGTCTAACGTTTTGGCTCCTGAACGCCGCAAACCCAAAAGTGACTGTTTCAGTTTGAAAACTTTTTTTGGAAGCCAAATGTCCAATGGCTTCAAATTGGCTGCGGGAGTTTCCTGCAGCCAATCAGAAGCTGTGCTTTGGTTTCCGAACATTTTGGAAGTTGAACAGACTTCTGGAACAGATTCCGTTTGACTTCCAAGGTATGACAGTTTAAGGAAGGTTGTTTAAAGTTTCAATATATTTTTATATATGTTGGAACCTGGGCTGGGGCAAACCAGTCAAGTTGACTGGGTATAAATAATTAAATTATGATTATGATTATAGAATAGGGTGTCCCCATTTTCATCGGAGAAATGTTGGAGGATATGAGATGTTCAAGTAGCTGATAAGTGTCAACAGTGCTTTTTTATTAAAAAAATGTTTAAGGGTACTCATTTTGACTCAAGAAAATCACCATTTTATAGTTCAAATCGGGGGAAATACAGTAAATGGACAAAACAACGAAGATTCACAAAATGTTCAGGGGTATGCGTACCCCTGCATACCCCCAGAAAAAAAGCACTGACTGTCAATGACTTTTGGGGTTCTTTCCAACTCTGCAATATTATGATTCTATTAGATGAACTGTGTTCCTTTGGATGGTCTCAGGAATTGAGATTTGCATCCTCAGGGATCGAGCACCATATCCCCCTCAGTTTCTTGCGTAGGAATGAACCTGAATGGGAACTGGACCATAGAATTGTTCTGAATTGCAGTCTGATCTTCTCCCCACCACAAACAAACCACCACTGCTACCAAGACAGGCCATGCAAATATTCCACTCTCACAAAACATGGTAGCAGCAATAATAACAGTACTACGTGTGAAGTGTAGAAGTGGCCTTTTTCACTGGTTCCCATGGTAATTGGTGGTGTTAAGAGCTGTTTGTAATTTGTAAGGCCTCAAGTTCAACAAAGAAAGGAGGGAAAGAACAAGGCAAGGCAAGGCAAGCTTTTATTAGTGTGTTAAATAAACTCTCCATTCCACAATTCCTTTCATATGCCTTGAGTTTCCAGTATGACCAGAGGAACACCAATCTTCAAAGGCCATAATCGTATCAAAATACACTGCAATCCACTCTCCCCTCCTAGCTTTCATCAGAATGGTCTCCATCATCATTAAGAAAAATTTAATTAATTGAAGGCTTACCACTCTGGTAATGCATTTTAGTTAATTATCAGAGTTTGTTTCTGAAGGAGCTATTAATCTTCAAAGATTGTCAAGTGTTTTGCAGGCCATTACGCCCCTATTTTGCAAACCCGGCTCTTTAATCAGACACCCAAAGGCCATGCTCCAATCAACCCCAGGCATGAAACCTTTGTTCCCTAATGGAAATGAATGATCTCTAAGCCCAGATGTTCAGGGACATTTCCTAGGAGGTTCTCAAGCACCTGTTCACTGCTGGGGCAATATTATATCCATGGCCTTGCATAGCTTGTTTATTTCTCAAGAGCCTGAAGCTGTTTTCATATGATTCTCAGGAGATGTTGCATCCATAAAGTCTGGATGTTCAGCTATATGCAACCCAAACTTGGAAGAAGTTTCAGGCTGCAACTCCCACCATTCCTGGCTGCCTGCCAATGATGGTGGAACAATGGGACAAAGCTTAGCTAGATGGCTTCTGAGATCCCTTGCACCCTATGATCCTCTGCGTCCATGAGTTAACGTGTGAGATTCTTGATGAAATTGCCAAGATTGACAATATTGTCAGATTCTTGAGGCCCTCTTTAGTAGATTCTGTGGGTCAATATGACTTTTTCTCTATGTTCATATTTGTAATTTTAGGATGGCCCGGGGAATTGTCTGAAGGCACGCAACATGGGTCTAATGAAAATCTAAGCCAGTCTTCCTCAACCTGGTGCCCTCCTTATGCTTTTGACTACAGCTCTTACCTGCAACCTTCCAGAACAACTATAATGGAGAACCCATTTAGCTGCCATGTTTAATGAGGGCCCTTGATAGAGCGACCCTCAGCGAATTTGTCTAACCCTTTTTAAAGCCATCTAAGCTAGTAATCATCTCTACAAATTGTGGCAGGTAGCACCATAATTAATTATTTCCCCTATCAGCAGCAGATTAGACTGGATGGAACTTTTTCTAACCCTGTAACTCTGTATCTTCTACAAAGCAGAGGTGAAACTATGACTCTGATTAAGGTTCAAAATCTTCTGATAGATCTCTATCTGTTTACAATTACTTCTGATAGATCTCTTGGTGCTCTCCAGCAGATCAACAAAGACTTCTGGCTCCTAATGGTTTAGTAACAAAAAACTCTCCCTTGCCCAAATTATACTGCCAAAATTAAGAATGAATGTGTGGCTAGTGGCCATCAGGTAAACCAAAAGTGGATTTCTGTGAAGAAGTAGTTCAGTTGTGGTATTGAAAACAAATGCCTGGGCTTGAAATTATTATTTCTAGATGTATGCCGTTGGCCGTAGGCTCCAGTTGGTGGATCTAGGGGTTCTGGAAAGAAGAGTGTTGTGTATCACCCTAGTAGTACCCTTGCCATATGGGTTTCGTGTCAGGTGAACATTGTTGTGTAAGATAATGCATTAGAAAGTCACTGGTAGCTTTGTAGCACAAGTTCCTGCTAGTGCAACCCTTGAGTTGAATTTCTCTGTTGTACAACATCAAAGCTATTACAGTGGTGCCTCGCAAGACAAAAATAATCCGTTCCGTGAGTCTTTTCGTCTAGCGGTTTTTTTCGTCTTGCGAAGCATCCCTATTAGCGGCTTAGCAGATTAGCGCTATTAGCTGCTTAGTGGCTCTTAGCGGCTTAGAAAAAAGGGGGGGAACTCGCAAGACTCGCAAGATGTTTTTGTCTTGCGAAGCAAGTCCATAGGGAAATTTGTCTTGCGAAGCGCCTCGAAAAACGGAAAACCCTTTCGTCTAGCGGGTTTTTCATCTTGCGAGGCATTCGTCTTGCGGGGCACCACTGTATTATGCTGCCGATCTGACTGGGTTGCCCCAACCATTCTGTGCAGCTCCCAATAAAATAGTAGCTAGCTCACTTATCTGCACTAGAGGACAGACAATGTGCAATTCAGCCCAAAGTCGAGGCTGCAGCCTTGAGGTCTATCCATCTTGACTGAAAGTCGTTTCCTTAGTCTGTCACAAAGCTGCTACCTATTGCTTCCACAGGGTGAACCACGAGTTCCATAGATGGCCCCAGTTGTGCCATAACCTCAAACTTGATTTCTATCTTTCTCTCCTTTTTCCCCTTAGCTACCTCTGCTCAGTTAGCTAGCAGGCATGACTCTTGGGTAATGAACTTCAAATCCCACGCCTCTGAAACTCTGATCATATGGCCAATCAGTCTGCAGAAAGCCCACTGAAGAGGATGGGAAAATTGCCTAGCAGGGGGGTTGAGAAAGAAGATTGCACTCCAAGATGGGTTATCAAACCGTCTTCCATCTACTTAGATTTAATTAAAAGTGCCTGTCGAAGATGGTTAGATTTTACCGTGCACATGGCAGCGAGAACGCAATGTTTTCAACAAGGTGATAATTATTTTCTTTTGCAGGCGGTTTTCGAGAACATTTCCACACCGGGGTATTTCTATAACTAAGATGACTCAGGTTGACAGAAGCTGTCGATTTGGGCTTGAGACGAACGATTTGGAAAAAGAAGAAGGAGAAGAGGAGAAAGCAAATTATAGTGGGAAGCGTTTTGATTCCTTTTTTATTGTTATTATCCTCATGTTATTGCACCTGTGAAATAACACCTCTGATGATTTTTGGAGAAAGATGGGGAAGAAGAGAAAAGCGAAACTTGTGTAACTTACTAGAACAACCAAAGTTCTGATACAAAGGCCAGGTTATCTCAGAACAATCCCCTACCATAATATTCTTAAGCCTACCACTTGGAACAGCACTGAATATTCCAGCAGGTCAATGAAGATTTTCAGGTGCAGTGCCGTATCGGCTGACTTCATCAGAGCAAGGAAGTAGAAGCTCATTTTGCCCATCATCAAATTAGCCACAGTCAGATCCTTTCCAGTCGTTTCTGGGACATTTTTTTTAGGACGTACAAATATGCAGGTGACGGGCAAGGAAGCAGGTGAGTGGGCATTTGAAGAAAAATGTAACTAATTGGTTACATATACCATGCTTACAGATGTTCCACAATAGCATGTCCCTCAGATTCAAGGATCTTTCTCAATGTGGCAAAACAAGGGACTTTCCCCAGGCACCAATTGCTGAGAATCACAAATGGTGAGAGGGCTGCTGTGCTCACCTCCTGCTTACAAGCATCCCATAGTTTGCTCGTGGTGAGAACAAGATGCTGGACTAGATAGGACCATCATCTGATCCACCACTGAGACTTCTTACGGGTGGAGTATATGAATCTATCCCATTTGGGAATGGTGTTATTTCAACATTTTGGAGTATGTGAGAGGGGGTGTCTGAATCTCACACCCTTCTAAAATTCATAAGGTAAAGGTAAAGGGACCCCTGACCATAAGGTCCAGTTGTGGCTGACTCTGGGGTTGCGGTGCTCATCTCGCTTTATTGGCCGAGGGAGCCGGCGTACAGCTTCTGGGTCATGTGGCCAGCAGGACTAAGCCGCTTCTGGCGAACCAGAGCAGCGCACAGAAACGCCGTTTAGCTTCCCGCCGGAGCGGTACCTATTTATCTACTTGCACTTTGACGTGCTTTCGAACCGCTAGGTTAGCAGGAGCTGAGACCGAGCAACGGGAGCTCACCCCATAACGGGGATTCGAACTGCCAACCTTCTGATCAGCAAGTCCTAGGCTCTGTGGTTTAACCCACAGCGCCACCAATGTTCCTGTAAAACTCATAAAGGGAAATACTTTTCAAGAAATGCACTCTTTCTGAAGACCGCTAAGTGCTTGAAATAAGATCTGCTAACTTCTTCAGGATTGCAATATATTTCACGTAATGTTAGGAGCATGAACATTTCTCCCCCAATCTGGGGCTACACATAACTTCAGCGCAATTAAGAAATGAATTATATGATCTTTGCAAGAATGAAATTCCACAGGGCATCTTTCCAGCCACCATTCAACAAGATTAATTTTGGACATAAGGGAATATCATGCCCCGTGATCTCCTTAATCTCTTTCACATCTCTCTGCCAAAACCCTTAAATGTATTTACAGGAACAACACGGATGCATAAACGAGCCTCTCTCCCTGCCTATTTCCTTTCCAACAAGCCCTTCTCTCCTTTTTTCCCTTGCAACATACGTGTTCAATTTGCACAAAGCTTTTTTCCGCTTTTGATTCCCTGACAGAATAAACGTAACAATTTGTTACATTTTCCCTGCCATATATCAGCTAATTCCATTTCCAAAGCTTTGTTTCCAGTTTACGATAAACACACAAAATCTCAGTCAAGTGTCATACACCCACCATAAAATCTGGACATCAAAGATCTTCAGAACTCCTGCCACTACCGTCAACAAACAGACCAATCCAAGTTTTTTTTCACTCCATGAAAGATACAGGGAGAAACAGCAAAGTCCCTATATGCAGATATCAGCTTGGATCTTGAGAAGTTAAGGAAATTCATGGACAGAAATTATCACCTTCCCCACACCCCAAACATCTTTTTTGAGGGGTCAGGCCCTCCATAACAATTGGGCACAGAGGACTACGGTGGCAGGTAGGAAAGGATGGGGAACATTCCTTCCATTACCTTCCTTATTCATTGATCGATTGCATTTATATCCCAACCTTTTCCCCACAGAAGTCAAGGTGGACTGCATGGGTCTCCTTTCACCATTTGATCCCCACAACAACCCTGTGAGGTAGGTTAGGGCGAGAGGCAATGTCTGGCTCAAGGCCACCCAGTGTGCTCCATGGCCGAGTGGGGATTTGAACCCTGGTCTCTCAGGTCCTGGTCCAACACTCCAACCATTATGCCACACTGGCTCTCTAACCTATCTCATGCTCCAAGCCAATGAGATGATGAAAGGTTGATTTGATGGGCCTTACCTGCTAATTTCTCCTACATTTCATGTCTACCCTGAGAGTTTAGCATGATGGATGTCACACTGGGCCAGCGTGGTGTAGTGGTTAAGAGCGGTGGACTCATAATCTGGTGAACCGGGTTCGCTTCCCCGCTCCTCCACATGCAGCTGCTGGGTGACCTTGGGCCAGTCACACTTCTCTGAAGTCTCTCAGCCTCACTCACCTCACAGAGTGTTTGTTGTGGGGGAGAAAGGGAAAAGAGAATGTTAGCCGCTTTGAGACTCCGTAAAGATAAAGGGACCCCTGACCATTAGGTCCAATCGTGGACGACTCTGGGGTTGCAGCGCTCAGTTCGCTTTACTGGCCAAGGGAGCCGGCGTACAGCTTCTGGGTCATGTGGCCAGCATGACTAAGCCGCTTCTGGTGAACCAGAGCAGCACACGGAAATGCCGTTTACCTTCCCGCCGGAGAAGTACCTATTTATCTACTTGCACTTTGACGTGCTTTTGAATTGCTAGGTGGGCAGGAACAGGGACCGAGCAACGGGAGCTCACCCTGTCGTGGGGATTCGAACCGCCGACCTTCTGATCGGCAAGTCCTAGGCTCTGTGGTTTAAGCCACAGCGCCACCCTTGTGGGGGAGGAAGGGAAAAGAAAATGTTAGCCGCTTTGAGACTCCTTAGGGTAGTGATAAAGCGGGATATCAAACCCAAACTCCTCTTCTCTTCTCTTCATCTGTCAAGAATGCTCTAGCTGAGATTCCTGCATTGCAGGTGGTTGGAATCATGACCCTTGGGGTCCTTTACAACCCTAGCATTCTGAGTTGTAGTTCAACAACATCTGCAGCCCAAAGGTTCCCTGCTGAGCAGATTCCAACTAAGCGTATGGATGAACTTTCTGATGGTAAGAGTTGTTTGACTTTGGGATGGGCTACCTTGGAAGGTGGTGGAGTCTTCATTGGAGGTTGGATCGCCAGCTGTCATAGGCCTAAGGTGCCGGCCACAGCAGAACTCAGTGGAGGGAGAATCCAGCCAACCAGCCAGATCTCAGCAGGGGTACTTGCCTGTTCATAGGCAGTCCAGACCTAAGGTCAGGAGTGTCTCAGTTCACGTAGTCAGAAGATCGAGCGTCAAGAAAGCCAATGGTCCAAGGTCGCAAGAAGCAGCAAGATCTGGTCAGGAACAATGAATATTGTTTCCAGCAACTGGCTGAGGCTGGAAACCCTGCTTAAGAAAGCTGGAGCCAGCTGGTTCTCATCAGGAGCAAGGAGGCTGATCAACAGCAGGTGAAGTCAACTTTGCCTCCTGCTCCTTCAGACTGCTGCTCAGCAGGTGAAGCCCATTATGTCATCTGCCAGGGATTCTTTAGGCATGATTTCTGCATTGAAGGGGGTTGGACATCTCAGAATGTCTCTAATCCATACTGCCTCCATTTCTTGAAGGCAGGTCTCTCTTGATCAGCCTTGAAAAGGTAGGTGCAATGCTCTCCATCAAATTGAGTCCTGTATCCTGTTTTCACAGTGGCCAACCAGATGCCTGGGGAAACCCCACAAGAAGGATTCAAGGGCAAGAGACCTCTCACTTCCTGTGGGTGCCAGCAGCTGGTATACAGAAGCATTAATAAGGTAAAGGTAAAGGACCCCTGATCGCTGAAGAATTGATGCTTTTGAATTACGGTGCTGGAGGAGCTCTTGAGAGTCCCATGGACTGCAAGAAGATCCAACCTCTCCATTCTGAAGGAAATCAGCCCTGAGTGCTCACTGGAAGGACAGATCCTGAAGCTGAGGCTCCAATACTTTGGCCACCTCATGAGAAGAGAAGACTCCCTGGAAAAGACCCTGATGTTGGGAAAGATTGAGGGCACAAGGAGAAGGGGACGACAGAGGAGAAGATGGTCGGACAGTGTTCTCGAAGCTACCAGCATGAGTTTGACCAAACTGTGGGAGGCAGTGGAAGGCAGGAGTGCCTGGTGTACTCTGGTCCATGGGGTCACGAAGTGTCAGACATGACTAAACAAGTAAGCAACAACAACAAAGGACCCCTGACAGCTAAGTCCAGTCGCAGACCACTCTAGGGTTGCAGTGCTCATCTCGCTTTACAGGCCGAGGGAGCTGGCGTTTGACCGCAGACTGTTTTTCCGCGTCATGTGGCCAGCATGACTAAGCCGCTTCTGGCACAATGGAACACCAAAACCAGAGCAGCACATGGAAACGCCGTTTACCTTCTGCCGGAGCAGTACCTATTTGCCATACTTGCACTTTTGGGTTGCTTTCAAACTGCTAGGTTGGCAGGTGCTGGGACTGAGCAACAGGAGCTCACCCCGTCATGGGGAATCGAACCGCCAACCTTCTGATCGGCAAGCCCCAGAGGCTCAGGGGTTTAGACCACAGCGCTGTCCATGTCCCATTTAGAAGCATTACTGCCTGGGAATTCAGTGTGACAGGCTTTCCTCTTCTTTTTGTATGAAGACTGTCATTTTAAAATGTATATATATTTAACAGAGTTAGTTGGGCTTTTATGAATTCTAGGCAAAAACAAAATAAAAAGTATGAGCCCTGGAATCAGGACCACATAATGCGGTTTGTTACTCATTACTGTTATCAAGAATCCTTCAATGCTTGTCAGGATTATTGCACAACCCCATCTAAAATATATTGTACGTTCTGTGCCGGATAGATGTTTGACTCGCCAAATCCCTGCTTATCTCTAGGCCCGTGTAATGCCAAATTCCTGATTTTATTCCTACTTTTATTCCAGATAAAGCCATCAATCAACTTTTGCCAAGACTTTAGAATATATGACATCAAGTATCCCATTATCACTTGGAACACTATGTTTTTTTTTAAATGGTATAATTTGGATGTTAATCTACATAATGATCTTTATTTGCTGCAAATGTTCCCTCCTGCCCTTCACCCTTGTATTCCCCCCCCCTATTATTTATAAATAAAATGGGGAAGGGGGAAGAAACAAAAGCAGAGGTTGGACGGCCAACTGTTATGGATACTGTCCAACCGCTGCTTAAAAACTTCCAAAAGCCCTGTCTGAGAAGAAGAAGAAGAGGAGTTTGGATTTGATATCCCACCTTTCACTCCCTTTAAGGAGTCTCAAAGTGGCTAACATTCTCCTTTCCCTTCCTCCCCCACAACAAACACTCTGTGAGGTGAGTGGGGCTGAGAGACTTCAAAGAAGTGTGACTGGCCCAAGGTCACCCAGCAGCTGCATGTGGAGGAGCGGGGAAGCGAACCCGGTTCACCAGATTACGAGACAACCGCTCTTAACCACTACACCACACTGGCGGAGCTCTGCTAGATGGCCCAGAAGTCTGACTCAGGATAACACAGTTTCCCACATTCCTACACTATGCAAAAAAAAAGAGAGAGAGAAAGGTAAAGGACCCCTGGACGGCTAAGTTCAGTCAAAGGCGACTCTGGGGTTGCGGCGCTCATCTTGCTTTCAGGCCGAGGGAGCCAGTGTTTGTCCACAAACAGCTTTCCGGGTCATGTGGCCAGCAGGACGAAACTGCTTCTGGCACAACAGAACACCGTGACAGAAACCAGAGTGCACGGAAACGCCGTTTACCTTCCCGCCACAGCGGTACCTATTCATCTACTTGCACTGGTGTGCTTTCGAACTGCTAGGTTTGACGCAGGTGGCAGTGTGATCTAAATCACTGAACCTCGTCATATGTGGTGGGATTGTCCGTTAGTTAATGAATTTTGGAAACAGATTGGTATAGAAATATCGGGAATTGTGGCTAGGAAGGTGGAAATATCCATAGGCGCTGACTCCATGGGGCCTGAGGGGGCCCGAGCCCCCTCAAAAATTCGTTTGGGGGGGCTCTGCCCCCCCAATAATTTAAGAAAATTATTAGTTATATTATGCTTTGTAAAATCACAAAATTATGTTGGTATTTTTTATTTTCCTTGTTTGACGATAGTTACCTTTTAAAATACATTCAATAATGAGTTAAAACAAAGCCACTCCCGATCTAGAGAGGGGGTGGGGTTGCGGGCTCTCGACCCACCAACAATCTTGCGGGGCTAGCATCAGCCCCGCGAGAAGCGGGGATTCCCCCTAGCTCATTAATATTCACCGCCCACGGCGGCAGCCAATCGGCTGCCGCAAAGGGCGGGCCCTCACAGGTTCACTTAAGGTCGGGGCAGCCCGGGGCTCGCCCCTTTCGTTCCCCCAGCAGCAGCGGTTTGGAGGTCTTGGGCCCCCCCAATATTTTTTATAAGTCGGTATGGGCCCCCGACCCCCCCAATATTTTTTATAAGTCGGCGCCCCTGGAAATATCTAAATCAATGGTTCTTATTAGTCTGAGTAGCACCGAGTTAAAAACAAAAGAGGAATGTAAATGGGTAAAATTGATGGTAATTGGAGCCAGACAGGTTATAGCGAGCAACTGGAAAAACGCAGAAGAGCTAGGGGTGAACCAATGGAGAAAAAAATTGAATAATATTAGAATTTTAGAATGTCTAACTATGAAGATACACAGAATGAAAGGGTTTAAGGTCAGTGAGAAAGAGGAGGATTGGATTGAGAAGATATTAAATTATTTGGGTAGATTTGAACAATTTGGGGCAATTAAAAAGTTAAAAAGTTTAATAACCATGTGGAGGGAGGAGTGTTAATGTATATAGAATTGTACATATGGTTGTTGGTAAAAATAAAAAATATTTTTTAATAAAATAAACCACTGAGCCTCTTGGGCTTGCCGATCAGAATGTTGGCAGCTTGAATCCCCACAACGGAGTGAGCTCCCATTGCTCAGTCCCAGCTCCTGCCTGCACTATATACAAGACAAGCAACCAATATACCGTATTTTTTGCTCTATAAGACTCACTTTTTCCCTCCTAAAAAGTAAGGGGAAATGTGTGTGCATCTTGTGGAGCGAATGCAGGCTGCGCAGCTATCCCAGAAGCCAGAACAGCAAGAGGGGTTGCTGCTTTCACTGCGGAGCGATCCCTCTTGCTGTTCTGGCTTCTGAGATTCAGAATATTTTTTTCTTGTTTTCCTCCTCCAAAAACTAGGTGTGTCTTGTAGTCTGGTGCGTCTTACACAGTGAAAAATATGGCACTTATAGAACGCTATGGGAACATGATGCACGACTAAGCCAGTGGTGGTTAACAATATGCACGACAATATTTCAGAGGTGTGTTACTTTTGCAGAAAACTTCCCTGAGCATGCAGTGCTGGGTGGATGGGAGAGAAGGCAAAAAAGAAAAGAAAAAAGTATCGGTGGAAACGAAAAGACAACTCTGCACTGCTGTTCCTTAGTGATCAGGTTACCTTTGTCCCAACTGCAAAGTATGGGATCAAGGCTGAGCTTTGAGCCAGATAAAGCTAATTCACAGAACTAAGCTGCTCTGCGGGCTCATTATGAAACAGCTTTGAGAACTTCTGCCCTGAATGGTTTAAATGCAATTCAAATTCAGGTCCTTAAAAAGAAAATGAAAAATCTAAACACAACTTTCTCTCTCTCTTTCTCGAACTTCAAAAGAAAGAAGAGTAAAGGAGCTCTTTAAGCTGATGTGGTGCCATTTCAGTGCATCGGAATAATGGGCTGCTTCCAGGGAAGAGATGAGTTCTCCTCTTGGTTCACTGGATGGCATTGTGTGAATGGGACCGGCTTTGCTCTTTTTGCTACTCACGGTTCAGAAATCCAGCAGGGAAGGAGGGGTGTGTGTGTTTCAGAATCACCCATTCATTCGCTTGGAGATCGCAAGTGGAATTGAAAAGGAGGCAGATGCGACAGTGAGATCTAAGCAAGGGGTACAGCAGACGTCAAGCCCAAGGACCCCAGCAAAGCAACCACATTTGCCAACGTTGCTGCCATTTCGTACCTCCCCTCTGCATCTAATCCGGGTAGCGGGTACATGCTTTCAGTCCCCTTAAGATGAGTCTTTAGAAATCAGCGCCCCAAGGCACTCAGATAAAATAAAACCTTCCCACCAGGAAGTATCAGATGCAGCCCTCCACCCCAAAAGAAAACAAATCAGGATTTAAATTTAGTGATGATTCATTTTAAGATCACCACCTGATTGTGTAAGCTGTTGTGTTTGGGGTGCAAAATGGATTAATCCATTCTAGACTTTTAAAAACAACCCCCAAAACAGCAATTCAGCATGAATTTTACTATTTAATGAGACCATTGGTCCATAAAATGAAAGCAATCACACAGTCAATCAATCTGTAGCTAAAGTGGGTTCTACACAGTGACAAAAACAAAACAAAAAAGAGCCGGAAAACAAAAAATGTAAAATAAAAAGCAAAAACAGACAGACCTTAGAGTAACACTCAAATCGGAAGCGTAACACTCAGAGCATGTTCGGCTTCCGAAGAAAAGTTTGCAAACTGGAACACTTACTTCTGGGTTTGCAGTGTTTGGGTTCCAGGTTTTTTGAGTACCAAGGTGTTTGAGAACCAAGATACCACTCTACAGCGAAATATAAAATAGATGAAACATTGGAATCCACAAGGGGGAATTCCACTCAGTCAACGGCCTGCTGTTCCAGTGCTGATTGTTGGTGGGCATTTTCCACCCCCCCGCCCACTCTCCCTATGGCTCTTTAGACCAGACAGCCCATCAAACAGAAGACCCTCCTCTGTAACCGTCTTATCGCAGAAACGTCTGTCTTCACCTTGAGAAGCTTATCTCCACCACCTGCCTGCACCACTGAAGATGGCGAAATCTCCCTTCGGGATTAAGAGAAGAGCCCCACACATTGCTATGACAAAGGGGGGACAAGAACGGTAATGGAAATGACTGGAAATCTTCCCTGGGTTAATGATAATAATAATAATAATAATAATAATAATAATAATAATAATAATAATAATAATAATTCGTATCGGGAAAATTCGTATCGGGAATTCGTATCGGGAAACAGGATCCCTGGAAAGCAAGCGTTGATTTCTAGGCAGGGCTCTGAGCGGTTTTCTGTCTGCCCCGCCACTAAACAAACTCTTAATAATAATAATAGTTTATTATTTATACCCCACCCATCTGGCTGGGTTTCCCCAGCCACTCTGGGCGGCTTCCAAGAAAACACTAAAATACAATAACCTATTAAACATTAAAAGCTTCCCTAAACAGGGCTGCCTTCAGATGTCTTCTAAAAGTCTGGTAGTTATTTTTCTCTTTGACATCTGGTGGGAGGGCGTTCTACAGGGCAGGTGCCACTACCGAGAAGGCCCTCTGCCTGGTTCCCTGTAACTTGGACGCCGATATCCCAAAAGCGGACGCCAGAAAACATATGGATCTGGGCATGAGCCTCACAGGCCTTTCCTCCCAGCTGCTCACTAAATTGCCACTTAGGGGAAGGCATTGCTGAAGACAGTCCCCCTTCCATGTTTGTCCCGGTGGTGCTGAGATGGAGGCCAGCTGGAGGCCTGCTAGATAAGCCAGCTAAAGAGGGTCAAGGAGGTTGTCCTTGACTTTCCAGAGGCATCTTAATAGCTTTCTAAAAACAGTGGGCCATCAAGTGTTCAGACAATTTAATTTCGCTTCCCAGCTGGAATGTTAAGTACAGTGGTACGAAGACATTCTGAAAACAAAGAGTGATAAAGGAGAACTCCTTTGCTGTCTCACTTTGTTTCTCTTGACATCACCGCAAACCTTCAAAGGATGTATCGAGCAGAGAGCATGCTAATGATCTTTTGGTACACGGCCAAGAAGAAATTAAAAGTGCTTTTGAGAGGTCTCCTCTCCCCAGGAATGAGAATGGCGGGCTTTTTCTAAACCTTCATCCCCAAAACTAACCACAAAGATGATGATAACCTGCACACAATATGAAATAGGTGTTTTTTCCCCCCATATCAAATTGTTTTTACTGTTGTTTTTACTGTGAAATCGCTTCAGGATACTTTGTGGGAAGCAACTCGTAAAGTGACACAAATAAATTAACTAAACATGCAAGTAAGGATGATATTATGTGCCCAAATCTTGTGCCAAGAGGAAGCTGATATAATTGTGCAAGTTAAGTAAATTTGTGTGTAATCTAAAGGATTTGTTCTATTTCTCCGCTTCAAGGGGAGAGAGGGTGAATCGTACAGGATATAGAAATTCATACCCGCCAACATTTCTCCGGTGGAAATAGGGACATCCTAAGCAAAAGAACAGGGATGCGGGTGGCGCTGTGGGTTGAACCACAGAGCCTAGGACTTGCTGATCAGAAGGTCGGTGGTTTGAATCCCCAAGAAGGGGTGAGCTCCCGTTACTCGGTCCCTGCTCTTGCCAACTTAGCAGTTTGAAAGCACGTCAAAGTGCAAGTAGATAAATAGGTACCACTCCGGCAGGAAGGTAAATGGCGTTTCCGTGCGCTGCTCTGGTTCGCCAGAAGTGGCTTAGTCATGCAGGCCACATGACCCGGAAGCTGTACGTCGGCTCCTTTGGCCAGTAAAGCGAGATGAGTTCTGCAACCCCAGAGTCGGCCACAACTGGACCTAATGGTCAGGGGTCCCTTTACCTTTAAGCAAAAGAACGGGACATTATGGGATCAAATCAGAAACCAAGATGGCTTCTATAAATCTGGGACTGTCCCTGGGAAAATATGGACACTTGGATGCCCTGCGACTACTGAACAAGCTCTTGAAGCCTTAAAGGATAGAAGTTGACTTTAAAAAACAAACAAAATAAAATGCAACAGTTGCGATTCTCAGGTCAATCCAATTTAGAAATTAAATCAATGTATTTATAGCATTAACTATGCTGTTCTTCAGAGTAGCCTTCTTATTATTCCCTTTAAAAGGAGGGGGAAAAGAAAAAAACACACACTACTCTTTAAATTCAACAGGGGAGAAAAATGCAATACCTGCAGTAGTAAAACATATGATAACTAAAACTTTCCTGCACAGCAATCTTGCTGGGTTTGGGGAGGGAGTGGTTGCTGTGGAAGAAGAACCAAACCCAAAGGATACATTCACAGAATCATACAATAGTAGAGTTGGAAGGGAACCCTGAGGGTCATGTAGCCCAACCTCCTACAATGCAGGAATCTCAACTAAAGCATCCATGACAGATGCTTAAAAACATCAGGGAAGGAGGAGTCAAACAGCTCTTATTGTCAGAAAGTTCTTCCTGGTGTTTAGTCGGAATCTCCTTTCTTGTAACTTGAAGCCATGGGTTCGAGTCCTACCCTCCGAAGCAGGAGAAAATAAAATTCCTTCACCTTCCATGTGACAGCCCTTGACATACTGGAGGATGACTATCATATCAGCCATTCCAGCCGGGTGAAAGAAGACCTTCCAAGGGGTCCCAATTTTCCAGGGACACTCCCGGATTTACAGAAGCCATCCTGATTTCTGATTTGATCCCAGAATACTCCACTTTTCCTTAGGACGTCCCTATTTTCATTGGATAAATGTTGGAGAGTACAGTATGCGACCCCAGAGCCAAGGAGATAAGTAACTATGCCACCTTTAGAGGACATCTGAAGGCAGCCCTGTATAGGGAAGTGTTTTTTATAAAATGTTTTTATATACTGTATGTTGGAAGCCGCCCAGAGTGCCTGGGGCAACCCAGTCCAATGGGTAGGGCATTATTATTATAGTATAATTAAAGCTATAGTATAGCTATAGTATAGTTAAAGCTATGGTTTCCCCAGTAGTGATGTATGGAAGTGAGAGCTGGACCATCAAGAAGGCTGATCGCCGAAGAATTGATGCTTTTGAATGATGGTGCTGGAGGAGACTCTTGAGAGTCCCATGGACTGCAAGAATATCAAACCGATCCATTCTGAAGGAAATCAGCCCTGAGTGCTCACTGGAAGGACAGATCCTGAAGCTGAGGCTCCAAGACTTTGGCCACCTCATGAGAAGAAAAGAATCCCTGGAAAAGACCCTGATGTTGGGAAAGATGGAGGGCACAAGGAGAAGGGGACGACAGAGGACGAGATGGTTGGACAGTGTTCTCGAAGCTACGAACATGAGTTTGACCAAAATGCGGGAGGCAGTGGAAGACAGGAGTGCCTGGCGTGCTCTGGTCCATGGGGTCACGAAGAGTCAGACACGACTAAACGACTAAACAACAACAATTATTATTATTATTGGCCTCCACAGTCACTTATGGACTCATTGTTAATACTGTGTTTATGGAAGACAATCTTACTCGGCTACGAGTGATTGCCGAAGAAGAAGAAGAAGAAGAAGAAGAAGAAGAAGAAGAAGAAGAAGAAGAAGAAGATTGACAGTCCTGTAGGGGAGATAAAGAGGCTGGGAGGGAAATATTTGGCCCCCGAGCCTGAGGTTCCCCCTCCCTTCTCCCAGGGCAACAAAAGGCTTTTGAGAGACTCCTAAAAACCATGCAAACCATCGTGCGGAGCCATATGCAAAATTTTCTTTCTCTAACAATATTTATACTTTCCTCCCTCGCCATGCTGGAGCACCAGTGTTTCATTAATTCAGTCTGAAGAGCTCTGAGGATTTAGAGTACCGTACAAGAGCGAGCATTATTAAGCATTATTGCTACCGCTGTTATTGTTATTAAGATGTATTTCAGGAGCCATTCATAAAAAGGCGGTTTCAAGGTTACCTGGGGAACCCAGTCAGGAACTGCAGGTGACGTTGTACACTCTACGACATCGGGCGAGGAGAAAGGCTTACCTGAGACGCCTCTCCCTGAGAGAATGATAAGCAAGGAAAGACGGAGATGGACTCCTGCCCCGCTGGAAAGCTTAAACACATGCGCTCTCTCCCCCTGGTAAATCCGGGCAGAGTTGTTGAGCTTTAGGCACTGTGGCACATTATTATTTTTTTGCATGCTGATTTACCAAACCTCTGTGTGCCAGTTTGGCTATAAAGCGGAGCACATGGGGGTTATTTTGCAGACCCGGGAGGGCAATCCAAATCACCAGGGTAAAACTGTGCCAAGTAAACTGTGGGGCGCGGGTGGTGCTGTGGTCTAAACCACTGTGGGCTTGCCAATCAGAAGGTCGGCGGTTTGAATCCCTGTGACGGGGTGAGCTCCCATTGCTCAGTCCCTGCTCTTGCCAACCTAGCAGTTCGAAAGGATGTCAAAGTGCAAGTAGATAAATAGGTACCGCTCCAGCAGGTAGGTAAACGGCATTTCCGTGTGCTGCTCTGGTTCGCCAAAAGTGGCTTGGTCATGCTGGCCACATGACCTGGAAGCTGTACGCTGGCTCCCTTGGCCAATAAAGCGAGATGAGCGCCACAACCCCAGAATCGTCCGTGACCGGACTTAATGGTCAGTGATCCCTTTACCTTTTAAACTGTGCCAGTGTAACTTACCCTGGTTCCAAACTCTGTTCAGGAGGAGTATTAATGCTGGCTGTGACAGCCCAGGCCTCACAGAGGGGAAAGAAGCCATTCAAATAGAGTTTGATGCACATCACACTTTGGACCGGTGTAAATTCTGGTGAAATCGGTACGTCATGTAGCCTAGCCGAATGGAGTTTGGAATAAGGATAACTGCTTTCTGCTCTATCCCGCCCCTTCTCTCTTTCAGAGAGAAGTCCTGTTCCAGGACTTTCGCTGGCTGAGCCAGGATTGAGGACTTAAGATAAGCAAGAAAAATGAACTGTTTTCAGTGTTACCCATTTGTTTTTGTTTTTTTTAAAATTAAAGTGCAAAATTCAAGGAAAAAGCCAACCCCCCCGGGTGTTAGAGGACACATACTATAGTCTTGAATTTAGGAACATGGTTTAAATCCATAACAGGCTGTTTTTAGCAGATGCCTAGGTCAGTAGAGCATGAGACTTAATCTCAGGGTCATGGGTTTGGTGACATGTAGCCAAAATACGAACCTAGGATGAGTCCTCACAATGGCTTTTCCACTGGGGAAGGAAAAGGACAGAAGCACCTGCAATTTCTGCAACACACACCATCAGTTTATTTTAAATATAGTTTAATACGGGGGCAGTTGATGCTGTGCCCTTCAGACGTTGCTTGACTACAGCCGCTCCCCACCCCTGACCAGTGGCCACGTTGACTGGAGCTGATGGGAAGGTTTACTGTATGCTTCTGAAACATGGACCACTCATAAACTCCATCTCCAACTCCTCAAAAGATTCCATCAAGGTGTCTCCGAAAAATGTTACACATCATTTAGGAAGACAGGCCAACTAATACCAGTGTACTGGAAGAAGCAAAGACCACCAGTGTCGAAGCAATGATTCTTCAACATTAACTTCAATGAATTGGTCATGTTGTGCGGATGCCTGATGATCGTCTTCCAAAGCAACTACTCTATTCTGAACTTAAAAATGGAAAGCGTAATGCTGGTGGTCAACAAAAGAGGTTTCAAGACTGTCTCAAGGCAAATCTTTAAAAAAATGTAGTATAAACACCAACATATTGGGAAACACAGGCCTGCGAGCGCTCCAACTGGAGAACAGCCTTTACCAAAGGTGTCATGGGCTTTGAAGACACTCGAACTCAGGACGCAAGGGAGAAACGTGCTAAGAGGAAGGCATGCTTGGCAAATCTACACCATGATCAACTCTTGCCTGGAAACCAATGTCTCCACTGTGAAAGGACATGTGGATCCAGAATTGGCCTCCACAGTCACTTGCAGACTCATTGTTAAAACCGTGTTTATGGAAGACAATCTTACTCGGCTACAAGGGATCGCCAAAGAAGAAGCCACATTGTCTATCCCTGGTGAAATGTGGCCGTACGTGGTTCAAAGGATAGCTGTGATCTGCTAATGCTAAGGCAGGGAATGCAAGCGGTTGCGCTACAGAGACGCCAAGATTCTTGTCGCTTATTAAAGTTTCATCTGGCTCCCCCGCCCCCGCCCTCCATGCTCTCCCTGCCATGCTGTGAACATGGCAATTAATTATTTAGAACAACTAATCAATCAGGGATTAGATGTACTAATCAAACACGTTTCAGCTGCTAAGTATCACTCACATGAAGACATTGATCAGCTGAAAGATGCTCCGCAGACTGTTCAGAAGAGGATTCTTACAGGCCGCGTTACGCACCTCTTAAAACCCCCAGGGGTCGAATCCTTGACACCATCTGCTGGACCATGTAGAGAGCTGAACACCAAACTGTCAGACAGACGGCAATTATTTTCTGTTCTGGTGCCCTTTTATGCGCTCTCAGTAGGGAATCGGATTTCAGGGCAAGTCTGGAAACTTTGCCATCGGCTAAGAGGTTGAAAAATGTGCTTGGTTCCTCGTTTTCTTGATTACCTGGTCACTTGAAGTAGTCCGGGGCTTTATTGCTAGTTAACAGCACTGGAGATTATCATGATTCTAAGAGCATATTTAATGTGCCAAGTGTTCTGCAATCAATAGTCCTTTTTTAAAAAAAAAAAAAATAGGCAGGAGAGGGGAAAATAATCAGAGCATAAATTTGCTTAACATCAAGAACTCCAGTTCTGTATTAGAATGGACGCTATGGCAAACCTTGAACTAGGAACCTTCTCCAACTGAGCTATGGGCCTGAACAACATCAGAAGAGCCCTGTTGGATCAAGTCAAAGGCCTGTGTAGTCCAGCATCTCGGCCAAACACTGGCCAAACAGATGTCTATGGCAAACCCACTGTCAGGTGTGTGTGCAGGAGCCAGGCCCTGTGACCAGTAGGGCCAAGGTCCCAAATGATATGGAAGCGAAGGCACAGAAAAAACTCAATATGGAGGCCAAGTGGCCGAAATATTGGGAAATTCTGGAACAAGATGGAGACAGAATAAAACTACAGAGTTTTGAAAAATTAAAAAATAGAGTGCGAGACTGGCTCCATTACTATCAAATAATAGAGGCATATAACTTGGACAAAAAAGTTGGCTTCCAGGTGGAAAAATCAAAATTGGAAACAAAATTGTTAGATCCCAAAATTAAGAACTTGTCAAGAATGTATAACTTGCTGTTGAAATGGAACACTCAGGATGAAACGGTGAAATCTGCTATGATTAAATGGGCACAGGATGTTGGACATAACATTATGGTGGCTGACTGGGAACAGTTATGGACCACAAGTATGAAGTTTACGGCATGTAATGCCTTAAGAGGGAATCTAATGAAAATGATTTATAGGTGGTACATGACACCAGTCAAGCTTGCAAAGATTTACAGTTTACCTGACAATAAATGTTGGAAATGTAATGAGACTGAAGGTACATTTTTTCACCTTTGGTGGACATGCCCAAGGATTAAGACATTCTGGGATATGATTTATAATGAAATGAAAAAGGTATTCAAATACACCTTTCTGAAGAAACCAGAGGCCTTTCTCCTGGGCATGGTCGGCCAATTGGTGCCAAAGAAGGATAGAACATTTTTTATGTATGCAAGCAGCAAGAATACTTATCGTGAAGTATTGGAAGACACAAGATTTACCCACCCGGAAAGAATGGCAGATGAAGTTGATGGACTATATGGAACTGGCGGAAATGACTGGCAGAATCCGAGACCAGGGAGAAGAATTGGTGGAAGAAGACTGGAAAAAATTTAAAGATTATTTACAGAAATACTGTAAAATCAATGAATGTTAGAAAAATGTTGGAATGAAGTTATATGGCTTTAGCAGAAATGTTATAAGGAATTAAGTACAAATAGATTGTTAATGCATTAAAGGGAAAATAAGTTTACAATATGTTAAGATAAATTACAGGACAGAAAACAGAGGAAGATGGAAAGGAATTGCTGAAACAGTTAACTGAAGTGGAATACAAAAAGGGAGGTGTGAGGAGGTCGCTGAAACAAGTGAATGAAAGATAAGACTTTAAAATTATTGGATGTGTGTTTAATTGTTTTCTTTTCTTTTGTTAATTCAATGCTTTATGTGATGTTTTTGTAATGTATTGTATTGTCTTGTTTAATTTCTTTTTTCTTCTTTTTGTAATTTTTAAACTGTTAATAAATATTATTATTTTTTTAAAAAAAAAACAAACAAAGTCCCAACTGATGTAAAATCCCTGCCAAAACTTCAGACTTTCGAAGTGTCCCTGTTTTCCAGGGACAGTCCTAGATTTACAGAAGCTGTCCTGGTTTCTGATTTGAGCCTGGAATGCCCTGCTTTTCCTTAAGATGTCCCTATTTTCATTGAAGAAATGTTGGAGGGTATGGAGTTATGCGACCCCTGAGTCAAGGGGATAAGTAACTATAGTCGTACCTTGGTTCTCTAACGGATCCATTCTAGAAGTCCGTTCAACTTCAAAAAACATTTGAAAACCAAGGTGCAGCTTCCGATTAGCTGCAAGAGCTTCTTGCACTCAAGCGGAAGCCGTGCCGGACGTTTGGCTTCCCCAAAAAGTTTGAAAACTGGAACAGTCACTTCCGGGTTTGCGGCATTCAGGAGCCGAAACATCACAAGACGTTCAAAAACCAAGGTACGACTCTATATAAAACCTTTTGAAGACATCTGAAGGCAGCATGATACAGGGAAGTTTTTTTAATGTTTCGTGTTTTATTATGTTTTTATATATGTTGGAAGCTGCCAAAATGGCTGGGGCAACTCAGATGGGTGGGGTATAAATAGTAAAATAATAACAGCAAGATCATCATCATCATCATCATCAACAACAACAACAACAACAATAAAATAATGGAATAGGTCATCCCTATTTTCATCAGAGAGATGTTGGAGTCTGGTTTTGTAAGACAACACTGCTTAGCTTTCTCAGAGTGGATTGTTTTTTTCCTGCTATCACCCCTGCAAAACCATCATTAAAAAGTTTGATGCTGCTTTTACATATTAGAGAAAGATAGGAATTAGGAAAACGAGTGGAGACCTCTCCCTCTGGGGAGTTCATATTACTGACCTCCCAAAAACGCTTGCCAAAAAAACGCAAAGGACGACACAACGTTAAAAGACTCTGTTTTCGATACATGATTGAGCTGCTTGCCACTTTATTTGCCGTCCCAGGACTTTCTGACTGTTCCTTGGCAAGTTGTTCTATGGTTTCCCCTTAGGCTGACCCCTATAGTAATTGGAATTTCAATTATTCATTTTCAATTATAAGCACGGCACGATGATCACAAACGTCATTAAGTATTAAATTACTCCTAATGATGGATGGATGGATAGACGGGTCCTTCTTCAGATTGTCCACCACCACCGTTTCCTGTTATAGCTGCTCAGGTCAATGTTCTCATAGCACAGCTTGCAAAAAAAGAGAGGAAAGGCCTCAGCTCAGTAGTACAGCATCTGCCCTGCATGGAGAAGGTCCTAGGTTCAATTCCTGGCATCTCCAGGTAATACCAGGACAGACCTCTGTCTGAATACCTGCGAGGAGTCATTCCTTTTGTGTGGTACCTCTGGAACTCCCTGCCTATTGACATTAGGCAAACATTTTTTAGGTGTCTGCTGAAAACTATTTCAGCAAGTCTTTCCAGGCACATGATTTCGTTATAAGTTGCTTTTTAAACTTTGATTG
This sequence comes from Podarcis gaigeae, assembly GCF_964106915.1. Taxonomy (NCBI): domain Eukaryota; kingdom Metazoa; phylum Chordata; class Lepidosauria; order Squamata; family Lacertidae; genus Podarcis; species Podarcis gaigeae. The sequence goes on along the minus strand of NC_139677.1, from coordinate 97,073,590 downwards.
GTTTTATCTTCACTTTTAATGATGGTTTAAATAGGTACTGCTCCGGTGGGAAGGTAAACGTCGTTTCCGTGCACTGCTCTGGTTCGCCAGAAGCGGCTTAGTCATGCTGGCCACATGACCCGGAAGCTGTACGCTGGCTCCCTCAGCCAGTAAAGCGAGATGAGTGCCGCAACCCCAGAGTCGGCCACGACTGGACCTAATGGTCGGGGTCCCTTTACCTTAGTTACATTTGTGCTTTACTGGTTTGTGGATTCTAGTCATGTTTTATATATGACTTGGGAGATTTTCTTTTGAGCAAGTGGTTTATGATTTTTTTTCTAAACAACAACAACAAGCACGCATAAGGGCTGGAGACCATAGCGAATTTGGCTGACATCTTACTAGCCACTTCATAGTAAATCATTCAGCTTTTTTGCCAGTGCAGTGGTACCTTGGTTTTCAAACTTAATCTGTTCCGGGAGTCCGTTCCAAAACCAAAGCGTTCCAAAACCAAGGCGTGCTATCTCATAGAAAGTAATGCAAAACAAATTGATTAATTCCAGACTTTTAAAAACAACACCTAAAACAGCAATTTAACATGATTTTTACTATCTGACGAGGCCATTGATCCATAAAATAAAAGCAATAATCAATGTACTGTACTATAAAATAAATAAGACTGTATTGTAGATGACAAAAATGAAAATTTGATTTTTTTACTTCCCTGCACTGATGATAGCCGTTATTTGGATGTGGGGCTTTTATCCGTTTCTGCAGTCACACAATCAATCAATCAGTAGCTGAACTGGGTTCCACACAGTCACAAAAACAAATTAACCAAAAAAGCCTCAAAAACAAAAACGCAAAATAAATAGCAAAAACAAAAGCGCCAAACTTTATCCATTCCAGAAGTCTATTTGACTTCTGAAATGTTTGAAAACTAAGGCGCAGCTTCTGATTGGTGCAGGATCCCCGGAAACAATAGCCGACAGCCGTATCAGACGTTTGGCTTCCAAAAATTGTTCAAAAACCGGAACACTTACTTCCGGGTTTTCGGCCTTTGAGAACCAAACTACCGCTGTATATTTTCAGATGGTGTTTCTATAACCACAAACTCTAGGAAGCTACTGTTTTAAAAACCAGGAAGCTGAGATTCCTGGGATTCCAGCAGACCCTTGCTAGTTTTAGAAACGGCCCCATTCACTAAGTATCCCCAGTCTTAAAGGTAAAGGGACCCCTGACCATTAGGTCCAGTCGTGACCGACTCTGGGAGTGCAGCTCTCATCTCGCTTTATTGGCTGAGGGAGCCAGTGTACAGCTTCCGGGTCATGTGGCCAGCATGACTAAGCCGCTTCTGGAGAACCAGAGCAGCGCACGGAAACGCCGTTTACCTTCCCGACGGAGCGGTACCTATCTATCTACTTGCACTTTGACGTGCTTTTGAACTGCTAGGTTGGCAGGAGCAGGGACTGAGCAACAGGAGCTCACTCTGTCGCGGGGATTCGAACCGCTGACCTTCTGATTGGCAAGTCCTAGGCTCTGTGGTTTAACCCACAGCGCCACCCACGTCCCATGTCTTACTGCTGCTCAAATATTCCCAGTCTTACTGCTGCTCAAATATTCTTCACTGTCCCTAGTATGGTTTACTGCATATGAAACAATTTCCGTAAGGAAAAACACTGTGTGTGGAATAAATTACACAAAGAGGGGGGCGGGGACAGAGAGAGTATGCAAATTTTATTCATTCAAATTTCCCTCACAGCATGGAGTGACATCCAGAAACTATATTCTCTTTTATAGCATCATTCTGCCCTTTCAGGAACTGCCTGGAACCTCAGGCTAGCATATGGAGAAGCCTACATCTCTACGAATTGGCAAGAAAAGCCATCTTCAGAGAGGCAAAGCGGCAGGATGCAATCCTCACCCACTGACCCAATGGAGTTAAAATGAAAATTTCGTTTAAAAGGGGGGGGGGCACTAGCTCTTATGGTCCTTGGGGATCTTTGTGTAAACTGAGAATAAATCCTTATATTGGACATGTCAGCTATCAGTATTATCACTGACAGCAGGTCTAAGAGGGCCAGGAAGGCTGGATCTCTCTTTAAATACCTTGCTAGGAGCTTTTAATGAGGGTGAAAGAGGAGAGCGCAAAATATGGTCTGAAGCTCAACATCAAAAAAAACCAAGATCATGGCCACTGGTCCCCTCACCTCCTGTCAAATAGAAGGGGAAGAAATGGAGGCAGTGAGAGATTTTACTTTCTTGGGCTCCATGATCACTGCAGATGGTGACAACAGCTACGAAATTAAAAGACGCCTGCTTCTTGGGAGAAAAGCAAAGTCAAACCTAGACAGCATCCTAAAAAGTAGAGACATCACGTTGCCAACAAAGGTCCATATAGTAAAAGCTATAGTTTTCCCAGTAGTGATGTATGGAAGTGAGAGCTGGACCATAAAGAAGGCTGATCGCCAAAGAATTGATGCTTTTGAATGATGGTGCTGGAGGAGACTCTTGAGAGTCCCATGGACTGCAAGAAGATCAAACCTCTCCATTCTGAAGGAAATCAGCCCTGAGTGCTCACTGGAAGGACAGATCCTGAAGCTGAGGCTCCAATACTCTGGCCACCTCATGGGAAGAGAAGAATCCCTGGAAAAGACCCTGATGTTGGGAAAGATGGAGGGCACGAGAAGGGGACTACAGAGGACGAGATGGTTGAACAGTGTTCTCGAAGCTACCAGCATGAGTTTGACCAAACTGCAGGAGGCAGTGGAAGACAGGAGTGCCTGGCGTGCTTTGGTCCATGGGGTCACAAAGAGCCGGCCACAACTAAACGACTAAACAACAACAAGGAGCTGGACACAGGCAGTGCTTCACTCAATGTTTGACCTCCTCTGCCCCCTCAATATTAGGGGACTGAGCCCCCTCTTAAACAATATAGAGGTGGCTGAAGACACCTCAGCCCATAGGAATTGGCGCCTAAGTTGTGACTATATATGAGGAAGTGGGAGTAGATTGGTTCTTCCTGATCATCTGACCCTCTTTTGAATGTTCTGCCAGGGGATTCTGCCTGCAGTTCCCTGCAGTTCCCACTTCTGCCACCAATTGTCTAGATGAGTCAGGGCTTGTTGACACTTCCATTTGTCCTGCCGTTTCCCCCTTGGAAAACCCAATCCTTATGGCTGAATCAGAGCTAATGTCAATAGGGTTTTCCATTTGGGATTGATGTTTGCTAATATTCAGCACTTAAGAGTCTCTGTCCAGTATACCTAAAGGAGCGTCTCCACCTCCATCGTTCTGCCTGGACACTGAGGTCCAGTGCCAAGGGCCTTCTGGCAGTTCCCTCACTGCGAGAAGCCAAGTTACAGGGAACCAGACAGAGGGCCTTTTCGGTGGTGGCACCTGCCCTGTGGAACACCCTCCCATCAGATGTCAAAGAGAAAAATAACTACCAGACTTTTAGAAGACATCTAAAGGCAGCCCTGTTTAGGGAAGCTTTCAATGTTTAATAGGTTATTGTATTTTAGTGTTTTGTTGGAAGCTGCCCAGAATGGCTGGGGGGACCCAGCCAGATGGGCGGGGTATAAATAATAAATTATTATTATTATTAAGAGTTTGTTTAGTGGTGGGGCAGACAGAAAACCGCTCAGAGCACTGCCTAGAAATCAACGCTTGCTTTCCAGGGATCCTGTTTCCCGATACGAATTTGTCCAAGGTCAGCATGACACTCAGACATAAAGCTGAGTGTTATTTCCTGGGTAACTTTGAAATTCTCGATAGCATGCTCTTTCAGCCTCGAATATAAAGCTACTTAATAGGTGCAGCGTACCGCAATGTTCTGATAGCCCCCCGTTCCACCCTACTATGATCCCTGTGGGTAAAAGGTGAATTAATGTAAAATTAGATTGGTACTGTCTTGGTGCTCTTAAGTGCTCTTTGGTCAGCGCTGCCATGTTGCCGGTGCAGGGCCACCGGGTCATGGTTATTAGCATGTGGTTTATATGGATCATTGCCATTCCCTTGCAACAGGGGAAAGAGCTCCCCCGAGAGCCTTTTAAAACAAACTTGATTTTATTCAGCCTACGGAATTCAATCGTCATTATCCTCACGCCTAACCAGAGAGAGCTCTGCTGCATTCACACAAAAGGAGGCCACAGGTCAAACACAGAGATCAGTGACCCAGGCACTGCAAATCAATATCTTGCAACATGATGTCTATGATCCCCCCTTTTTTTTAAAAAAAATGTGGTTCTATGGATTCTGGATCTTCAGCTAATGCAAATCAGTGGTCAATCTAGTGCTTGTGTGTGTGTCTTCGATATCCAAACATCAAATTGAATCACATCCTATACAGTGGTACTTCTGGTTGCGAACGGGATCCATTCCGGAGGCACGTTCGCAACATGAAAAGAGCGCTACCCGCAGCGGCGCATCTGCCCACGTGCAGGTTGCGATTGGACACTTCTGCGCATGCGGGTGACATCATTTTGTGCTTCTGCGCAAGCAGCGAAACCTGGAAGTAACCCTTTCCAGTACTTCCGGGTCACCACGGGATGTAACCTGAAAGAACGTAACATGAAGCAGACGTAACGTGAGGTATGACTCAGCAAAGAACATAGGGGCTGAGCTTGTTATGTCATTTTAATTTATGGGCAATTTTTACGGCATGGCTGTATCCAGTGGCGGAGGAAGGGGGTGTGGGAGGTGAGGGTTGCCCCCGGTGTCACTGGGGATGTGTGACAAAATGACAAAAATATGAATTTTAAAAAATAATAAATAAAAAATTGCGCTCACGAAACGTTTTAGTTCAGTCAAGAAACGTAACAAAACGCGGCTAGCACTGGGCGCCATATTATGGGAGCTGGCGCTTACCACAGGGCCTGCAGCATGCCTGAGCCATGCGTCTCTCCTAGGAGCGATGTGGTGGCTTGGGCACCTGTAGGCTCCGCACTGCCTGAAATGGCACTGTGGGGCTTGCGTATGCCCACCGCTTCTCCCTCAGCTGCCCTACAGCTGAGGGGGAGGTGGCAGAGGGGCTCCACGCAGCGCACCCTGCCCCCATGGGCAGATTGCCCTGCCCCCGGCTGTAGGATGTGACCGCCACACTGGGCACCCGAGAGGCTAGCTACACCGCTGGCTGTACAGTGGTACCTCAGGTTACATACGCTTCAGGTTACATACGCTTCAGGTTACAGACTCCACTAACCCAGAAATAGTGCTTCAGGTTAAGAACTTTGCTTCAGGATGAGAACAGAAATCGTGCTCCGGTGGTGCAACAGCAGCAGCAGGAGGCCCCATTAGCTAAAGTGGTGCTTCAGGTTAAGAACAGTTTCAGGTTAAGTACAGACCTCCAGAACGAATTAAGTACTTAACCTGAGGTACCACTGTATCCACATTCCCAGCTGGACCCTGAAACACATATCTGGGAGCCATATGCTCCTGCTGTCCTGAATTTACAGGGACAAATCTTATTTTTCATGACCTACCCCTGGTATGTTGTTGCATATTGTGACCCTACCCTCCACCCTTTTTTAAAAGAAAAAAAAAGAATGGCATGTGTTTTGGGCACTAGAGTTGGCATCGCTCAGGGTTCAAGCTCCCCCCTCAAGGTCTCAAGGTGGATTGCTATTGCTCTTTCATTATTATTCAGTTCAACTATTTTCATCAGAAAAGATCGCAACACAATTTACAAACCAAACCAAAGAAGATTAAACTAGATTGTACGTAGCGTGGGAGGAAAAAATAAGAATATCTCTCACCCATGTGTGTGCAATAAATAGCAAAAGAATCAGTAGGCGCCTGGATTCAAAAAGCAGGCTAAACTCCTTCAACAGGAAAGCAGACTTTAAACTCACAAAAGTCAAGCAGCGGCATAGCATTAGGAATATGGGTTGTTAGACACTTTTATCCAATTTAGCCCACTTGCCAATGGTTCCCCTCTTTCTACACCTTTTGCCACGAACAGACCACATACTGTTAAGTAGGTCCCTTCCAGCTCTACAATTCTATGATTCTATGAAAATGGTATGCTCACAAATTGTTTCAAAGGTCAGATTCATGCATTTATCTAAGCAGCAGAAAGGACAACCCAGGCGGAATACTCTTAGGTGGAAATACAGAAAGGACAACCCAGGCGGAATACTCTTAGGTGGAAATACAGGAAATACGTGCTCTAAACTTAGAGCAAAATTTACTGTATTTTTCGCACCATAGGACGCACCGGACAATAGGACGCACCTTGTTTTAGAGGGGGGAGAACAAGAAAAAAAAAATTCTCCCCCTCTCTGCCCAGCGCCCCTTCAGCGAAGCGGCAGGAGGCGCTGCGCAGAGAGGGGGAGAATTTTCCCCCTCTTGTTTTCCCGCTCTAAAACAAGGTGGCATTTAAGGTGCGTTCAGGCGGCTACCTTGGAAGCCTGGAGAGCTAGAGGGGTCAGTGTGCACCGACCCCTCTCACTCTCCAGGCTTCAGGTTCCTTTCAACCTGCTCTTTGGGGCTGGTGGGGGAATCCCACCACCAGCCCCAAAGAGCAGGTCAGGGAGCAGCGGAAAGGCGCAGCGGAGAGGCTGCTGCCATAGTCGTGCGTCACCTCTCCAGCTGGGAGAGGGTCGCGGGGCTATGGCTTCTTTAGCCCCTCACACGCTCTCCCAGCTGGAGAGGTGGTGTGCGGCTGAAGAGGCTCCAGCCATAGCCGCGCGTCACCTCTCCAGCCGGGAGAGGGTCCCGGGAGGCTTCTTTAGCCCCGCGCGCGCTCTACCGGCTGGAGAGGTGGCGCGCGGTTAAAGAGGATCCTGCCATAGCCGAGCGTCACCTCTCCAGCCAGGAGAGGGTCGCGGGGCTATGGCGTCTTCGCTCCATAGGACGCACACACATTTCCTCTTCATTTTTGAAGGGGGAAAAGTGCGTCCTATAGAGCGAAAAATACGGTAGGCACATCTGTCCTCATAAGTTACATGGCACAGAAAAAGAGAGAGAGAACAGAAAGAGAAGGTCATGTGCTCCAGCTCCAGTGATGGAATCACACCTAAAGAATCCCTGACAGATGACCATCCAACCTCTGTTCAAAGACCTCAAAGGAAGAGGAGTCCACCACCTCTCGAGAAAGTCCATTCCACAGTCGAACAGCTCTGACCATCAGAAGGTTCTTCCTATATTGAGGGTCCAAATCTCTTTCTTTATAATTTGAATCCATTGGTTGAGGCCTTACCCTCTGGAGCAGCAGAAAACTCCACCATTCATGTGAAAGCCCTTCTGGTATTTGAAGATGGCTATCATAGCTCTGGCCCATGGGGTCACGAAGAGTTGGACACAACTAAACAACAACAACAACCAGACTCCAGACTCCTCTTCTCCGGGCTAAACATCCCCAACTCCATCAACCGTTCCTCATCAGGCTTGGTTTCCAGACCCTTGATCATCTTGGTCGCCCTCCTCTGCACACCTTGCAGCTTGTCAACATCCTTCTTAAACTGTGGTACCCAGAACTGGACACAGGGCTCCAGCTGTGGTCTGACCAAGGCAGAATGGAGTGGGACTATCACTTCCCTTGATGCGGCCTAGAATTGCATTAGCTTTTTCTTAATGCTGCATCACAATGTTGACTCACGTTCAGCTTGTGGTCCAACAAGACCCCTAGATCCTTTTCACATGTGTCCCCTCATCCTATAGTTGAGATGATGGTGGTGCAAATGGAAGGTGGCCCCCAGGCCCAATTACTTGGTGTTAGGGGCACCCCCCACAGAGTTGTGGGGAGAGGCTACTGGAATGATCCTGCCCTGGCAGTTTCCTGAGGTGGCATCAGGCCTGGCCCAGCTTACTAATGTAACGGAAATAGGTGTGTCCAGATCCTAGCGAGGTATTTAAGGAGAGATCCAGCCTTTCTAGCCCTCTTAGACCTGCTGTTAGCAATAATACTGATGGCTGGCATGTCCAATATAAGGATTTATTCTCAGTTTACACAAAGGTCCCCGAGGACCATAGGAGAGATGTGTGGCATCAAGCCTGGCCCAGCTTACTAATGTATCAGAAATAGGTGTATCCAGATCCTAGCAACATATTTAAGTAGCGATCTAGCCTTCATATCACCTCTCCTCTTTTCCAGGCTAAGCCTATTGTACGGAACAACGAAAATGGAATCTACGTGCTCTAATGGTAGCCAAGAGAATGATATTGATGTACTGGAAGAATAAAGATATGATACCCTTTAATCAATGGAGCGCTTTTTTGGGGGGGGAGCAGTGGTACACATATCGCTAAACAACTTGTGATTCTAAGTCTGGCCTCACTGAGGGGCAATATTTCAATATGAGAAGGATGTGGGTGGCACTGTGGTCTAAACCACAGAGCCTAGGACTTGCCGATCAGAAGGTTGGCGGTTAGAATCGCCGCAACGGAGTGAGCTCCCGTTGCTTGGTCCCTGCTCCTGCCAACCTAGCAGTTTGAAAGCATGTCAAAGTGCAAGTAGATAAATAGGTACCATTCCGGCGGGAAGGTAAACGGCGTTTCCGTGCACTGCTCTGGTTTGCCAGAAGCGGCTTAATCGTGCTGGCCACATGACCCGGAAGCTGTCTGCGGACAAACGCTGGCTCCCTCGGCCTATATAGTGGGATGAGCGCCGCAACCCCAGAGTCGTCCGTGACTGGAACTAATGGTCAGGGGTATCTTTACAGGAAAATGAGAGTACCCCTAAACATTTTTTTTAGAAAAAAAGAACTGAATAAATGGATCAACAATATGATAACACCTGCAACTTATGGATGACGTAGACCTTGTTTGGATTAATATGACAATATTTGGAATGAATCTATACAAAAGATAGTAGGCTATTAATATTTACATATGCATTAGAATAATATCAAATTTATAAAAGTATGTATGGGTTAGGGTATTATATATATATATTCATGTATTGTGTTTTCTCTACAGATTTTTGTGCCTTTTCTTTTCTTCTCTTATTCTTTGCATCACTTTATTTCCTTATGATTGAAAGCTTTTCAATAAAATATGAATACCAAAGGGGGTGGGGGGTGGGAATCACCTCGCAGTCTTCTCCTCTCCAGGCTAAGTAAAATAAAATAAAAGGCGGCGGCTGGATTTGACTCAAACATTTGTAGCGCTGTTCATGTTGTTCTGGAACACGCTCTTGAAAGAATTCCTTTCTGGACACCTGTTGATAAATACGGCTCAGAAAGTGTTTTGCCTCTATGTCTGCTATGCGGATTTCCATATCAACGCCTGTCCTCGCCGAAGTAATTCTCGCTTGGGGGACTTTCCACTCTCTGGACTCTTAATTCGGCCAAGACCCCCTCTCCACAGAATCTTTAGACTTCATGAATGCATTAAATACCTATAGATCATCTACCTTCTGGGAGGATTACCATAAACCTGGCCTGATAACACAGTCTAGGAATTATTTAAAAAATTCAATTTTTAAAAAGCATTGAAGCTTAAAAAAAGCCTCATTCCCCGAGCACTCGTATACTCTGCACACTTCAAAACCTTCCCCTCTTGCTTAACCTTTCCCTTCCCTTCCTCTTTCTTCGAAAGCGATGACTCATTCTTGTTATTTTTTAAATTGTATTTTTATTTATTTATCTGCTCACCGGTCGCAGTATGGAAACTTGGCAAGGAGTCCCTTCCTACCTGTCCCTTCCCATTCATGATTTAAAGTGGGGGCAGAGGAACTTGTTCTATAGGGAGGAAATTTAGACAACACATTTTCCAACTTGCTTCCAAATGCACCCATGAGGGCTAGAATCTTAAGAAGTAAAAGCTCGGGTTCCAGTGAATCAAGCAAGCTGCTGTTTCATGAACCCCTTCCTGTTTTAACCTGACGATGTTATAAGAAGGCCTGAGAGGGCTATTAACGGTTTCCGAAACATTTTGCTGCACCAAAGAATGTAACATTGCAGCAAAGACCTCCAGTTTGTGTACTCCTTGAGCTCCGCTGCTCCTGCTGCCCATGTTAAATTCGTACAGTGGTACCTTGGTTCTCAAACTTAATCCGTTCCAGAAGTCAATTCCAAAACCAAAGCATTCCAAAACCAAGACGCGCTTTCCCATAGAAAGTAATGCAAAATGGATTAATCCGTTCCAGTCTTTTAAAAACAACCCCAAAACAGCAATTTAACATGAATTTTACTATCTATCGAGACCATTGATCCATAAAATGAAGGCAATAAACAATGTATTGGAGTCACAAAAACAATCAACCAACCAGTAGCTGAACTGGGTTCCACACAGTCACAAAAACAAAACAAACAAAAAAAAAACAGCAAAAACTCAGAATAGCTAGCAAAAACAGACAGATCTCAGCGTAACACTCAAAACGGAAGTGTGGCACTCAAAATGGAAGCCTAACACTAAAAAAAAAAGCACGTTTGGCTTCCAAAAAACATTCTCAAACCGGAACACTTCTTCCAGGTTTGCAGTGTTTGGGTTCCAAGTTGTTTGAGTACCAAGGTGTTTGAGAACCAAGGTACCACTGTACCAATATTATCTCCGTCTGCATGCAACTTGCAGGTGTCACGTGTGTTGCTTCTGCATTTGCATTTACAAAACATTTGCCAGGAAGCAAATGGTCCTCAGATCATCCACAGGGAAAGTTTTTCTCTCACTCTCATGAGAACTCGGTGCCCATCCTGTGTGGTGGGACAATTTGAAGGCAACTTTGTGACCGCCATCGCTACTGCTTATGGGAGAAAATTCCATAGTTTAACTATGTGCTGTGGGTTCAATCAGCTCTGCTGCATTTTCATACATTTCTCTAATGAAATTAAGGATATCCTGTGTCATAAAGATAATCATTATGATTTATATCCTGCCCAGGGCCGGATTTAGGTTTGATGAGGCCCTAAGCTACTGAAGGTAATGGGGCCCTTTATATGTCCAGCTGTCTTTTGTCAACAACAAATTGTTGCTGTTTTTGGTGTTGAATATATGCTATATGGTAATTTATGGACCTAATAGGTATCTCAAGCCATTTGCACATAACAAAACATGTATTTTATCAAAGTAATTCTTGAAATTTTTTTCTTTAATTTTTTGGGGGGCCCCCAAGAGAGTAGGGCCCTAAGCTATAGCTTGTTTAGCTTATATGTAAATCCGGCACTGATCCAGGCCATCTGACTGGGTAAAAATATACAAAACATAATAAAACATTTTTTAAAAAAACTTCCCTATACTGGGCTGCCTTCAGATGCCTTCCAAAGGTTGTATAGCTACTTATCTCCTTGACTTGGGGGTCAAATAACTCCATACCTTCCAATATTTACCTGATGCAAATAGGAACGTCTTAAGGAAAAGCAGGACATTCTGGGATAAAATCAGAAACAGGGACAACTTCTGTAAATCCAGGACTGCCACTGGAAAATAAGGACACTTGGAAGGTTTACATTGGGGGGTCCTGGACATCTGCCCCAAAGTCTTGCCTTAATTGGGGCCCTGGTTTTTAGTCCTATTTTCTGGCTAAAAACCCCCGTTGCCCAGATCAGTCTCTGCGTGCTGATGTTCTTTATGCTGTGCTAGAATCTCAATCTCTGAGTCAGCCTTTAACGTCTTTAAAACTTGCCTTTACAATTGGCAGAAATGACTGGCAGAATCCGAGACCGGGGAGAAGAGTTGGTGGAAGAGGACTGGAAGAAGTTCAAAGAATATCTCCAAAAACATTTTAAAATGTTTGAATGTTAAAATGATGTTGGATATAAAGATAATATGGCATCAGTGACATAGTAAAAAGAAATATGTAAAAATGATTTGAGAAAAAAGGGGTAAGACCAGAGTATTATTATGTCGAGACTAAACAAATGATATAAGGGATTAAGTCATAAAGAACATGTGATAAGTGATTTTAAAAAAGGAAAAGAAACCAAAGGCATAATAGGTTGAAATGTACAATAGGGCATAAGATTGGAAAGAGGGCAGGAAATTGCTGAATTTGATTGTGTAAAGGGGAACAAAGAAAAGGGAGATGTGAGGAAGTCAGGAAAGAGGGTTATAAAGATTGTAAGTAAGAAATATTTTTTTCTCTTTTTCTTTTTTCCCCTACTTTCTTTGTTGTTTTTGTCATTTTTGGTTTCTGCTAGTTTTTGATTGTCTTTTTCCCGTTTTTTTTCTCTGATTGTGATATTTGTTTTATTATGTAAAACCTTAATAAACATTTATTAAAAAAAAAATAAAACTTGCCTTTATGTTTATTTATTTTTTTGAAAGAGTACACATAAGCTGCCAAGCCCCAAGGAGGACAATTTAATTCACCATCCAGCACGGTTCTAAATCCACTGTAATTGGATGATAATTTGCCGTGAAGCATAGATGTCAATCCTCATGTTTGCCTCTTGACCTGACAGGATATGGCGAGCGAAAAATGTCGAACAGATAATTACTGTTGGAGTAACCCTGATGTCTTGATTATTACTTGCAGGCTAGTCATTCTGGGGTAATTCCCAGGGGTATCTCACCCGGTGTGGTGGGGGGGAGGTTGAGGGAACGACAACTTTTCTATATGAAGCAGTTGCGGGCTTCCATCATGTGCCCCCCCCCCTTTTTGCTTGGGAGTCACACTCCCGATTCTGTCAAAAAAATTCCCTCAGCAAATGCAGACACGATAAGACAGGGAGGGAATTTACATGCTGCGAAAGGTCTTGCTCTCATTCTCCAGAAAGATGAAGCCTGCAGACCAAGGGTTTCAGCAGGGGGCCAGTCCACTGTCCCTCAGACCTTGTGGGGGGCCGGACTATATTTTGAAGGAAAAAACATGAACGAATTCCTATGCCCCACAAATAACCCAGAGATTCAATTTAAATAAAGGGACACATTCTACTCATGTAAAAAAACACCAGGCAGGCCCCACAAATAACCCAGAGATGCATTTTAAATAAAGGGACACATTCTACTCAGGTAAAAACACGCTGATTCCCGGACTGTCCGCAAGCCGGATTTAGAAGGCGATTGGGCCGGATCCGGCCCCCGGGCCTTAGTTTGCCTACCCATGCTGCAGACCATACATGGTGCAACCATATCAGATCCTGGGAGTAACACCTCTCCCCCAAAACACTAGGTTACTTCTGTCTCGTGCTTCAAGTATCCCCTCAACCTTTTCAGAGTTTGCCTTAGGCCTCGTACACACCATACACTATGATAATACAGTGGTACCTGGGCTTAAGAACTTAATTCGTTCCAGAGGTCCATTCTTAACCTGAAACTGTTCTTAACCTGAAGCACCACTTTAGCTAATGGGGCCTCTTGCTGCCGCTGCGCCACTGCTGAGTGATTTCTGTTCTCATCCTGAAGCAAAGTTCTTAACCCGAGGTACTATTTCTGGGTTAGCAGAGTCTGTAACCTGAAGCGTATGTAACCCAAGGTACCACTGTACTTTAAATAGTCATGGTTTCCCCCAAAGAATTCTGGGAGCTGGAAGGTACATTCTTTCACCTTTGGTGGACATGCCCAAGGATTAAGACATTCTGGGAGATGATTTATAACGAAATGAAAAAGGTATTTAAATATACCTTCCTGAAGAAGCCAGAGGCCTTTCTCCTGGGCATGGTCGGCCAATTGGTGCCAAAGAAGGATAGAACATTTTTTATGTATGCAACAACAGCAGCAAGAATACTTATCATGAAGTATTGGAAGACACAAGATTTACCCACCCGTAAAGAATGGCAGATGAAATTGATGGACTATATGGAACTGGCGGAAATGACTGGCAGAATCCGAGACCAGGGAGAAGAGTCGGTGGAAGAAGACTGGAAAAAATATAAAGATTATTTATGGAAATACTGTAAAATTAATGAATGCTAGAAAAATGTTGGAATGAAGTTATATGGCTTTAGTAGAAATGTTGTAAGGAATTAAGTATAAATAGATTAATAGAGTATTAAAGGAAAAATAAGGTTAGAATGATAATTATAGGATAGAAAACAGAGGAAGATGGAAAGGAATTGCTGAAACAATTAACAGAAGTGGAATACAAAAAGGGAGGTGTGAGGAGGTCGCGGAAATAAGTGAATGAAAGATAAGATACTGAAATTATTTGATGTGTTTTAAACTGTTTTTGTTTTTGTTTTGTTTTGTTAGTTCAATGTGTTAGTGTTATGTAGCGTTTTTGTATTGTATTGTATTGTTCTTTTTTTCTAGTGTTTAAATTGTTGGGAAAGTAATAAATATTATTTTTTTAAAAAGAATTCTGGGAGCTGTAACTTGGGAGGGGTGCTGGGAGACCCCCTCTTCCCCCCACAGAACTACAGTTTCAATGGGTGGTTTAACAGCCAATCCCTCTTCACATTCCCTCCTGTAGCTCTGTGAGGGGAATGGGGTCTCTTAACCAGGGGCGGTGGAAGCGGGGTGCGGTGGGTGCACCACTGGGGTGTGTGACAAAATGGCGGGCAGCACTCACTGCACGGCCTCTCTCCTGGGAGAGACAATGGTGGCTTGGGCGCGCGCAGGCTCCGCGCTGCCCAAACTGTCCGCCCGCTGCCTCCCCCCCAGCTGTAAGGCGGCTGAGGGGGAGGAAGCAGACAGACTCTGGAGGCCCCACCCTCACCCTGCCCCTATGGGGGGATCGCCCTGCCAATGGCCGTGCCGCCCCAGGCGCCCGAATGGCTTCCTCTGTCGCTCCTCCTAACAACTCTCAGCACCCTTAACGTATGGGGGCAGCCATTTTTATTTTTATTTTTGTTTCTGTACAAGTCATCCCTGGGATGATGGAATGACATTGTATTCTAGCCCCCCCCCCCCCCGAGAGCACATCTTCTCTTCTTGCATCTTTGAACACTGCGCCAGTCGCAGCGCAAGTGGGATTTCAAGCTTCTTGCGGAGGCTGCTACCCACGGAAAGAAAGACTTCGAACTTCAAAGGCAGACCTTGGAGCACCTCGTGAAATTCAAAGACTGTGGCACAAAGGCAGACTGAGTGGCAAAACTACGTTCTGATCCATACCAGGGTCCAGAAAGTGGAGATCAAGTCAGTTTTCTCTTAAATGCAGGTTTCTTTTTCTTTTTTTCAGTTTAATAATTTTTATTAAGTACAAATTAGAAAACATACATATTTACAACAAAAGAAAATACAAAAGCAAAAGAAAATACATATAACCAAGGAAAAAAATTAGAGAATACTTTGTCTATTTTCATATCTACAGTTATTTATACCTCTATAAAATGCTATTCACAATAAAGGAGTGAAATGAAAGATAAGATATCAGAAAAAAGAAAAAAAAATAACAAAGAAAAAATAAAGAAGTAAAAGAAAAAGATCGTAGGTGAAAATTTTTGAAAGTAGATAAGTATTCAGTATACATAGCCGTTTCCCATCTATATTTATATTTGATTGTATAATTTCATCTTGTCCTTATCTACCTTAAATAAAGTGGTTGTTTGTTTGTTTTTTAAGACTTCCACCGTTTGCCTCACGCGTTTTTAATAATCCGTTCGTCAGATCCTCTGTTCTTCATATTTTCCCTTTGGATTTCTTTAATGTCTCACTTTGTATTTTTTATATATAAGGTTTCTTTGACATCTCAAGTGTACCAACCCAGATGGGAGATCAGAGCCTTCGACCCCCCATATGTGGGAAGGCATATGCAAACTATATGCAAATCAGCATCCTCCCTCATTGGTCGTCTCTTTTGCTGATGCATCAATGGCCAACTTATCAGAGCATACAGAGCCACACTGTGCCCCCGCCCACTTCCTCTCTGCATCTCTAAATGACACCAGTTTATGTTAAATACGGAAAAGGGAGCTCTTAAAATTGTCTGGAGAAAAAGCAGATGTCTTTACTTTAAGTGCTATGATCTTAAACTGAAGTAACTTTACTTGATTAATTTGTTTTATTTCCCTGGCTCTCTGAAGCAAAAGCCTTCTTCCCCTTTTTGGAAGGAAAGGCACTGCGTGTTTTAACACAGACACGTCCCCATAAAACAAGGACGTTGAGAAGCAGCCTTAAAACTTTTTTGGAGGTGAAATCTTGTAACACACTGCCTGATTATCTGTACTAAATCACAGGAAAGTCCTAGGAAAGACAAGCTGGCCAGAATTTATTTACCGCAGGATTTAGGAGCATGAAGATAATGGGAAACAGTTGGCCAAGGAAACACGTATTAAATTGGAACCACTCTCCTTCTGCTTGTTATCAGGATTCTATCAGAAAGAAGCAGGTAATGCACTTTTATTTTATTTTTTTAACGAAGATGATAACTTGATGCATCATGATCAAAGTGGGAGTAGATGTCTTTCTTGACAAAGAACCTACCCAGGATAGAGGACGGCACTTGACCTCATCTCAACAGCGTCTCTGGCAGCAGCACTTCTTATCCCACATTGAACTTTATGCATTTGGCACAGGGTGGTAGTGGCTAAGAATCCAAGCTAAAGATCAGCCCATTTCCATTACACAGCTGTTTCATCTCATTTTTTGTGGATTTATTTTTTTAATAAACCAACAAACAGCATTTAAATTGTAAAGTGCACATTCTATAAAGCACACATTTTCTTTGCCTTTTGTAGATCCTTCCTTCTCTTAAAAAATTTTTTTTGAATGAATTTTCTGCTAAAACATGTGTTTTTTGGTGCATCCTTTATGATAAAATGTGTGTTTTCTGTGCGTCTGCATTGCAAAATTCAGAGAGGTGCATTCTCTGATTTATAGCTGTTTCTGACCCTCACATGGGCCTGGATTCCACAATCTCTGACCACCAGCGTAAAGGCTGTTTTGTGTCCGCATAAGGGCGAGAATAATGGTTGTGCAATACGAAATCCAGGGCCACAGCTGTGCCAGCAGAGGAAACAGCAATGTGTTGAGCAACCAGCCATGATAACCATAATGGCTGCCTTCTCTTCCACCAGCCGTTCAATCAGTGCAATTAATGCATCGCTAAGGGACTTTGTGCCACACTGAATTCCTCCCATGACCGGGTAAATCAGGCGTTTGCTTCAAAATGCAAACCAAGCAAATTTCTTCTATTTCCCAATGTGAGAGTGAGAGGGATTCCTAGCTCAAATTCACCACTCCACTCAACAAAAAGGAATACCTTTTAACCAGGGTGTGGGTGGGTGTTTGAAACACCACTATCTAGAGTTGCTCCAACTAGCCATGGGCTGGTAGCCAGAATTTTCCTTACCCAAAAGCTCCTACTAGAATGAAGCTACCTGACAATGCCATGTTGCTTCAACAGGGGTGTCTGAGGAAAACAGGGCAGGTGCCAGGAGGAAGGGCAAATCTAGCTAGGTGGCACTAGACATCACCCTATGTAGAAAGAAAAAAGTATACTATTTATTTATTTTCTTCCATTTCTATCCTGCTTTTCTTCCAATGCAGAACCTGAGGCAGTATACACTTGGATCCCAGGCAGGTACCCATCTAGGCCAGGGGTCAGCAAACATTTTCAGCGGGGGGGGGGGGGGCGGTCCACTGACCCTCAGACCTTGTGAGGGGCTGGAGTATATTTTGAAGGAAAAAAAGAACAAATTCCTATGCCCCACAAATAACCCAGAGATGAATTTTAAATAAAAGCACACATTCTACTCATGTAAAAACATGTTAATTTCTGGACCGTCCATGGGCCGGATTTAGATGGTGATTGGGCCGGATCCGGCCACCGGGCCTTAGTTTGCCTACCCATGATCTAGGCAATGACCAGGCTCAGGTGTGTTTAGTTTCAGCTGTCTCAAGTAATTTCAGACAACATAGGGACATAAACTAACCATTGTAATCTGTATTGTGGTTTGTTTGTTTGTTTGTTTGTTTGTTTGTTTAATTATTTTGTGGTTGATCTTTCAGTCCCTGTCACAAAAATCTTCACTAAAACATATTGGGAATTTTATTATATTGGTACATCTGGTTGTGAACAGGACCAGTTCTGGAGGCTCGTTCGTAACATGAAAGGAATGCAACTCGCAGTGGCAGGTCTGCGCACGCAGGGTTTGCGATTTTCCACTTCTGCACATGCGCGTGATGTCATTTAGCGTTGCTGCGCATGCGCAAGCAGCAAAACCCGGAAGTAGCCCTTTCCAGTACTTCCGGGTTGCCGCGGGACATAACATGAAAGAACGTAACATGAAGTGGATGTAACATGAGGTATGACTATACTTCCTGAAATTCCACGTATCTTTCCAGTATGATTTTGAGAGTTTTCTTCTTTTCTGTTTCCAGTGCTGCCTTCTGTTTAGCACCGGGGCTCCCTCTTCTGCCTCCTAATCCTTCCCTCCCTCCATATTTTCCCTAGGGATGTAGGTAGCGCTGTGGTCTAAACCACCAAGACGCTTGGGCCTGTCAACTGTAAGGTTGGCGGTTCGAATCCGTGCAATGGGGTGAGCTCCCGTTGCCCTGTCCCAGCTCCTGCCAACCTAGCAGTTCGAAAACATTCCAGTGCAAGTAGATCAATAGGTACCACTGCAACAAGATGTTAAACAGCATTTCCATGCGCTCTGGCTTCCGTCATGGTGTTCTGTGCACCAGAAGTGGTTTAGTTGTGCTGGCCACATGACCCAGAAAAACTGTCTGCGGACAAACGCCAGCTCCCTTGGCTTGAAAGTGGAGATGAGTGTAACATCCCATAGTTGAATTTGACTGGACTTAACTGTCCAGGGGTCCTTTACCTTTACCTTTGCCCTTTGTGTCGTTTCTCGGAACCAAACAGAAGAAGACCCCTGCTGCATCAGACCAATGGCCCATCTGCTGCCTAGCAACTTGTTCCCTGCCACAGCCAATCAGATGCCTCGAGAAAGCCCACCTGCAAGGCATGAAGGGAATACAGTAACCCTCTCCCACTCTTTCCCCCCAGCAACTGCACCCGAACCTGGAGGTTCTGTTTAGGAAAATCTATATATCTATGGTTTTGCAACGAGGAGCAAGGTTCCGAAAGCAGGGCAACGCCAGGATATCATACGCTCCTCAGATTTTCTGCTCCATCTCTAACATTTTTGCTGCTATAGACTTCCAGGATGTGAGACCGTTTTACTATTCTTCCCAAATCTTTTCTATTCCCCAGCCTGCAATTAAATCTCAAGAACTGGTCATCCTTCGGGTAATTAGTTGGAGCTCTCCGTGAAGAGGAAATAGTATGAAATCAATATTGCCACTTCTTGTTTACACTATGCCCATTGCCAGAGCTTATCTCTTTACGCTTTCTCTTTGGGAGTGTTGCCGCTTCAAGATATATCAAATAATATTTGCTAATGTAAATAAGAGCCTGGTGTTACATGTGCAGCGAGGAAGCAGTGGCGGAGCATGTGCCCATGCTGCCCAGAGCGGGCGTGCTCAGAGGGGGGTGGGGCACGGAGGGTGCCCTCCCACGCGCCACAGTTCAGGGTAAGAGAGGGGCAGGGAAGCTGCTGTTCACCTCCTGCTCTCTGCCGCCGGGTTGGAAGAGCTGCTGCCACTGGGCATGAGGTGTGCCACCCACTCGCCTGCCATTCTGACACCCCCCTCAGTCATGACACCCAGGTCGGACCGCACCCACCACACACCCCTTCCTACACCTCTGCAAGGAAGGCAGCACAGTGATACCTCGGGTTACAGATGCTTCAGGTTACATGTGCTTCAGGTTACAGACTCCGCTAACCCAGAAATAGTACCTCGGGTTAATAAATTTGCTTCAGGATGAGAACAGAAATCGTGCTGCGACGGCGCGACAGCAGTGGGAGGCCCCATTAGCTAAAGTGGTGCTTCAGGTTAAGAACAGTTTCAGGTTAAGAACGGACCTCCGGAACAAATTAAGTTCTTAACCTGAGGTACCACTGTAGTTTCCTGAAGGGCTAAAGTTTAATGTACCATATTCAAGCTGTGCATGAATCATTCAATCATGGAATCTCAGAGTTGGAAGGGACCCTAAGGGTCGTCTAGTCCACCCCCTGCAATGCTGGAATCTCAGCTAAAGCATCCATGACAGATGGCCATCCAACCTCTGCTTGAAAACCTCCAGGGAAGGAGAGACCACCACTTTTCGAGGGACTCTGTTCTACTGCCAAACAGCTCTCACTGTCAAAATGTTTAGTCAGATTCTCCTGTCTTGTAACTTGAAGCCATTGGTTTGAATGCTGCCCTCCAGAGCAGGAGAATGCAAGCATACTCCCTCACCCATGTGACAGCACTTAAGATATTTGAAGAATGCCAGGTTTGCATCTCTCCCCAGGTTAAAAAAAAAAAAAAAAACAGCCCCAGAGTTTCTCCCAGCAAGGCAAATAGAAGCAGGCAGAGCAAGAGATTTCAGAAAATACAATAATTTCTCTAGTACGGTGGTACCTCAGGTTACATACGCTTCAGGTTACATACACTTCAGGTTACAGACTCTGCTAAAGCAGAAATAGTGCTTCAGGTTAAGAACTTTGCTTCAGGATGAGAACAGAAATTGTGCTCCGGTGGCGTGGCGGCAGCAGGAGGCCCCATTAGCTAAAGTGGTGCTTCATGTTAAGAACAGTTTCAGGTTAAGAACAGACCTCCGCAACGAATTAAGTACTTAACCCAAGGTACCACTGTATTGTTATCTCAGTACAATTTGCTCTTCCCTTCTGTGGCTGTATTTGAAGAGAAATCCAAAGATTCTATTGCAGACCTCTAACTTCTCATCCGGCTTGCCAGATGTTGAATTTCTTATGAAATTCACTAGAGAGCCAGAGGTGGTGCAGCGGTTTGTTTGAGTGTCGGACTAGGACCTGAGAGACCATTGTTCAAATCCCTACTCACTGGGTGACCTTGGGCCAGTTACTGCCTCTCAACCTACCTCACAGGGTTGTTTGGGGGACTAAACCTTGCATGCTGCCACAAACTCTTTGGAGGAAAGCTGGGGCATAAAGGCAAGGAATGAATGCAATAATAAAGAAAGCTGAAGTGGGTGGACACAGGGACATAGGATGCTGCCTTATACCAAATTAGACCCATGGTTTATTTAGCTTTGTCTACACTGGCTGGCAGTGGCTCTCCAAGATTTCAGAAACCGGTCTCCCAGGTATAGAATCATAAAGCTGGGAGGGATCTTGAGGGTCATCTAGTTCAACGCGCCACAAGGCAGGAAACTCAGCTAAGGCATCCATGAGACATGGCCATCCAATCTCTGCTTAAAAACCTCCAATGAAGGAGAACCCCCCAACTCCTGAGGGAGTCTGCTCCATAGTCGAACAGCTCTTCTTATCAGAAAGTTCTTCCTGATGTTGAGTAGGAATCTCCTTTCTTGTAACTTGGTTTGGGTCCTAACCTCCAGAGCAGGAGGAAACTCCATTCTCCATGTGACAGTCCTTGATATATAGGTATCATATCTCCTCTCAGTCTCCTCTTTACAAGGCTAAACACCCAGCTCCTTCAACCTTTCCTCATAAGGCTCCATTTCCAGACCCTTGATCATCTTGGTCTCCCTCCTCTGCACACGTTCCAGCTTGTCAACACCCTTCTTAAATTGTGGTTCCCAGAAATGGACACAGGACTCCAGGTGTGGTCTGACCAAGGCAGAATAGAGTGGGACTATTACTTCCCTTGATCTGGACACTAGACTTCTGTTGATGCAGCTTAGAAGAACGTTAGCTTTCTTTGCTGCTGCATCACACTGTTGACTCCTGTTCAGCTTGTGGTCCACCCAGACCCCTAGATCCTTTTCACATGTACTCCTAGTGAGCCAGGTGTCCCCCCATCCTATATGTGTACATCTGGTTGTTATTGCCTGTGTAGAACCTTACATTTGTCCCTCTTGAAAATCATTTTGTTAAGCTGGTCCCGGTTCTCTAACCTGTTAAGGTCACCTTGAATTCTGTCTTCTGCAGCATTAACTAGCTACTCTTCTCAGTTTGGCATCATCTGCAAACTGCATGAGCATCCCCACCTTTGTCCAAGTTGTTTATAAAGTCGTTGAACAAAACAATGGACCGAGGACAGAACTCTGTGACACCCCACTTGTCACTTTTTTCTCCTACATGGGGAGACCAGAGGTTGAATGTGGGACCTTCAGCATGCAAAGTGGATGGTCTACCAGTGAGTATGGTCCATCAGCATTGTCTGCGGTGACTTGGAGTGGCCTTGGAGGGAGACTTTCCTAGCTCTACTTTGAAGTCTCATGGTTGAGTCTCTCTAAAACCTTGGGAAACTAACCAAAATTACCTTGAATTTCTGCTTAACTCTCAAGAAAGAAGGGCATTTTCGCTGGCCAGGTCTAATTCAAATCCACCCAACCTCCTTGGGGGAAGGTTCTTAGGCAAGGAGAAAGAACTTGCCCATGTGAAGACCACCTGGTGGAAACCCTTACACATATGGTTCTTAATTGTAAACTATATGCTGATCTCCGTCAGCAATTTCTAGATCAACTCTGTACCCCCAAATGGAAGCCAGAGTTGGAGGTCATACTTTTTCTATTACTGGGGAATGATCAGGAGCTCACCAAGTTAGTGGCTAAATATCTCTATTTGGTTTTTTGTCACCGAAATACACTGCAGACGTCTGATCTCCCTGGAGACCTAGAGATGTGACGATAGACTGCTCTGCCTCCTTTCTTTTAGCAAATGTTTTGTGCCACTGGGGAAGTGGTAATTCTGTATTGATTTGTTTTGGAAGTTTGTATGTGATACCAATAAAAGGTTTGATGATGATGATGATGATGATGATGATGATGATAAAACCTTGAGGAGCCACTACCAGGTCCTGTAATCACCCACTGCCAATCAGCATCCCTCTCCTGGACGGACCAATGGCGTGACTCCGTATCAGGCAGGTTCCTGCATCTCCAAGGCATCTTCTCCTCTCAATTGCCTCTGCCCCGTTACAGTGGCTTGGCTCCCCTCACCACTTGAAAGCCACGGCTTTGGAAAAGCATTCGAGCTGACAGCACACATTCTCCACTCCCACCTTCCTTCGCTATGCTCCCTTTCATCACCAACTTCAAAGGAATCTTTATCACTGGCTGCCTCCCTTGCGCATCAAAGCTTCGAGGTGTCAGCTCAAGAATGCAAGGTAAGTAATGACGCTGGGTTTACAGAGCTCGATAAGGAGGATTTCAAGACAGAGAAGTAAATACACTTTCCCCTTTTTTTGGAGGGGGGGGGGAAGCAGGAGTAAACTAACCCCTCCCCCAGCTACACATACAATAAAATGGAAATGCTATTGTGCTTCAGAATGCAATTAACATTATAGTTGGGTAGGGAGTAGGCGGAGAAGGAAAAGGTGACTGCAAAAGCAGCCCTGGTGGTTATGGAGGCATTCTGAACAGCATTTATCTTTAACATATTGGGATCCAGCCCAAACGAAACTGGGGAAAGTTCAGAAAGGGCACCCAAAGTGATCAAGGGGGTGGACCAAGGAATTTCCCCATGAAGAACAGTTACAACATTCAGGACTTTTTAGAGAAATTGTAAGTACGAGGAGACATGATAGAGGTAGGGGCTTCAAGGGGGTTGCTGGGCATTGGATTCCAAAGCATCTACTCTATTCCGAACTTAAAAATGGAAAGTGTAATGCCGATGGTCAAGAAAAGAGGTCTAAAGACTGTCTCAAGGCAAATGTAAAAAAATGTTGTAAGAACTCTGACAATTGGGAAACACTGGCGTGTGAGCACTCCAATTGCAGAACAGCTTTTACCAAAGGTGTCATGGGCTTTGAAGAAGCTTGAACTCAGGATGAAAGGGGGAAAATGAGTCAAGAGGAAGGAACGTTTGGCAAATCCTCACCTTGATCAACTCCTGCACGGAAACCTATGTCCCCAATGTGGAAAAATGTGTGCATCCAGAATTGGCCTCCACAGCAAAAGAAGAGTGGCAGATGAAATTGATGGATTATTCCCAGTTGGCGAAATTAGCTAGGAAAATTTGGAACCAGCAAGACCAGACTTTCCTGAAGGACTGGAAGAAATTCACGACATATTTGAAAGACAATTGTAATCAACTGACATCGCTTGTAGGGTTACAAGAAGTTTTGAAAGGAGAACTATATGAATTACTGCGAAAGAGGACTAAGAAGGGTTTTATTTAGGAGTTGGATTTTATAGCAATAACTATAATAATAAAATGCAAAATTAGAAAGGAAGTTAGAAAACCATCAGTTGAGGTTGATGGAAGTACAAGGCAGAGATAGCCAAAGGTCTGTTTTGTTGTTTAAGATGGGATGTTATGTTTGGAAAACGTGTAAAATCCAATAAAAAATATATTAAAAACAAACAAACAGAATTGGCCTCCACAGACACTTATGGAGTCACGGTTAAGATCATGTTCATGGAAGATGTGATAGGAATTTTATGATTTTAGATATATGGCAACGTTCATAACCACATGTACATAGATCAGCACAGGAAAGCCAACCTGGAACCATTTTGATTCCTAAACTGAGCAAATGTTTCTCTGCATGGTCAAAATGGAAAAGTCTCCCCATTGTCTCTTTCCTCACAAATCCTGTCTTAAGGACACATTTAAGATACAAGGTGTGAGCCGGTGACCTGGCCCAGGAAATAAGTCTTTTACCACTACAAAAGAATGGCCAGGCTCCCCAGGAAATCCAATCAAGTAACCTGCCAGACAGGAGATAAACAAGGACAAGAGAAAAAACAACATTTAAATTTCTGTGATGTAGGTGGGATGTATCTGAGGGGTGGTCTTAGGTTACACCCCTTCTGTGATGTATGCATAATGTTTCTGGGGGTGGTCTTGATCTACAGAATGGGAATTTCAAAAGTCTTTATAAGCCCTTGCACAGCAATTTTGGGGGTCCTCTTCCTCTCCTGCGTGTGAGGGGAGCACCCTGTTGCAACAGATCAATAAAGATCAAGCTTACTAGCTGCTTTGCTTCTCAATATTCTCTGGTTGGCCTCTGTTATTTTCTCCTACCAATAGGGAACCTATGTAAGGACTCTATATGGGCTCTTGGATACCCCATAAGGGAAAATGGCATATTTTTATTTACAACAAAGACAATTTTACTCAGCCATGAGGGATCACCAAAGAAGAAGGAGGAGGAGGACGACGGAGCCTCAAAAAGCTAGCTGATCCCCTAAAAAAAGCAAAAAAGGTTCAACAATTTTGGCTGATCTCCAAAAAAGAAGCTGAACCTGAAGGAGCGTCTCCACCCCCGCCGTTCTGCCTGGACACTGAGGTCCAGCTCCGAGGGCCTTCTGGTGGTTCTCTCGCTGTGAGAAGCCAAGTTACAGGAAACCAGGCAGAGGGCCTTCTTGGTGGTGGCACCCGCCCTGTGGAACGCCCTCCCACCAGATGTCAAAGAGAAAAACTACCACCAGGCTTTTGGAAGACATCTGAAGGCAGCCCTGTTTAGGGAAGCTTTTAATGTTTAATAGGTTATTGTATTTTAATATTCTGCTGGAAGCCACCCAGAGTGGCTGAGGAAACCCAGCCAGATGGGCAGGGTATAAATAAATTATTATTATTATTATTATTATTATTATTATTATTATTATTATTATTACTACATCTTTGGGCGATCTCTTTAAAAAAATAAGCTCCTCCCCAGGTGCCAGCATAGGTAGCTACACCACTGATGGGCAAAATACTCTGCAAAAGTATTGTGTCAATGTCTTCTTCTCTGTGATGCAGAGCAACCAACCATGTATGCCAAAGTTCAAAGGTTGGGCGAGAGCTCTTGCCCAAATGCCATCTTGGTATTTGCCAGTGTCCTCCCAGACCTAAGCCAATTAAAACACGAAAATAAAATCACAATAGCTGAAGATTGACTCAGTTACAGATAGGTAGCCGTGTTGGTCTGCCATAGTCAAAACAAAACAAAATTCCTTCCAGTAGCACCTTAAAGACCAACTAAGTCAGTTCTTGGTATGAGCTTTCGTGTGCATGCACACTTCTTCAGATACGAAGAAGATATGAAGAAGTGTGCATGCACACGAAAGCTCATACCAAGAACTGACTTAGTTGGTCTTTAAGGTGCTACTGGAAGGAATTTTTTTTTGTTTTGAAGATTGACTGACGTGCATTAACATGCCAAGGTTCCATTTTTCCTTGAATCTGTTTTTTACAAAAAAAAAAAAAAAGGCCAAAGGCACTGCATTAAATTTCATTTCATTTCATCTCTTTCTTTTCTTTTTTTTTTAAAAAAGAACCACCTGCGCTGAAGATGATCGGTTAGGCCCAGAGGGGTCGGCTGATTCTGTCCTGCTGATCACGTCCCCGAATGCAAAGTTCACCTTTTTGCGGCAGACGGTGCCTTTTGCCTTATCTGCAGTGGGGAGATAAGGGGGCGAGTGGATGACTCTTGAATCTTTATTGCAGGAATCCAGGGACACCGAGCATTCAGTCTAAACCCCGGCATCAAACACATAATTACTTCATCCGTCAATTCACTTGCGCTTCTGGTAGTTGGGCAGTGCAGGAGAAAAAATAGGGGTTCGGAATGGTTGCCAAAAGAGGAATCACAGGCAGACTGTTGACACATGCCATTGTATAAAACTGCCTTATAGCTAGTGAGACTATTGGTCCATCTGCTCAGTACTGTCTACATTATGGCCTATTCTATGTTCTGCCTCATTTGTCACTGCCAGTATGTCTCTGAAGGTCAGTCGCCGGGGAATGGAATAGAGCAGGAGCGCTTTCGCACTCAGGTCCTGTTGAAGTCAGTGTAGAAAAACGTAGCTAAGAAGCTCAGAAGCTCATATATGACCGATATGTTCATCCAGGTGCCAAATATGCTTTTTTGAGCGCTTCCCAAATACAATGACCTGCATCTTATCGTAGTTTATAGATAAAGCATTCCTCGTGCAGTATGAACTTAATTTCGCAAGCAGGTGTCTCAGGCCCACCTGGATTCTAGATGCAAGTACTAGGTCATCAGCATACACTAAAACTGAGAGCTTTTGGTCGAGAATTGTGACAGGGGCAAACTGTAAGCCCTCCAGTTCTTCAAAGGTAAAGGTAAAGGGACCCCTGACCATTAGGTCTAGTCGTGGCCGACTCTGGGGTTGCGTGCTCATCTCGCTCTATAGGCCGAGGGAGCCGGCGTTTGTCCGCAGACAGCTTCCGGGTCATGTGGCCAGCCAGATGTGGTTCGCATCTGGCGAACCAGAGCAGCACACAGAAATGCCGTTTACCTTCCCACTGGAGCGGTACCTATTTATCTACTTGCACTTAGACATGCTTTCGAACTGCTAGGTTGGCAAGAGCATTCTTTAACCATGTCATTAATATAAAAATTAAACAGGAAAGTCGCTAAAATGCATCCCTGTTTGACTCGCATATATGACTGACATTCTCCTATGGAAATTAAACCAACGTCCAGACTTTAAAATTCAAAAAAACTTTACTCACAGAAACTTATGGAGGAATGAAAACATAATATTTACAGCCACATGCTTCTCCAAGCATGCACTTGCAGTCTCTTCTTCCAACTTCCGAAAAACGGTATTTCCCTCTCTTTCCAGAGCTCAGCACTTTCAGCCTTCTGTATCTCAATTAAGCCATGCCTTGCAGCTTCCATGAGAGATTTCCACTTTCCCCTTCTCCTGCAGCTTTCTTCCAAGCAGAGAAGCAGCACTCCCGCACTCGATTCAACTTAGCAGTGTTCACAGTGGATTCTAAAACACAGTCACCTTGCCTCACGTAAAATGGAGTCTCTCCTTCGCTAGATACCTCCCATGTGACCAACGTTAGCCTATCCCATGAGAACTACCAGAGAACTCTCTGGAATTCAGTTACCAACCAATAAAATTTAAACACACAGTAATACATAGAGGCATTTACAATTTCAGTGAATTTGATTACAGTCATACCTCATGTTGCGTCCGCTTCAGGTTGTGTGTTTTCGTCTTGTGTCCCGCGGCAACCTGGAAGTACCGGAATGGGTTACTTCTGGGTTTCGACGCTTGCGCATGCGCAGAAGTGCCAAATCGCGCCGCGCACTAGCGCAGACACAACACTTCGAGTTGTGGGCTTTTCACATTACGGGTGGGCCTCCAGAATGGATCCCTTCTGTAACATGAGGTACCACTGTACTGTTCTTAACAGGTCCTGCTTGGGGGGGGGGGGGCTTTCCATAAGCATTTGGTTGGCCACTATGAGAAATGGATGCTAGACTAGATGGGACTCTGGCCTGATCCTGTGGCGCTCTTCTGTTCTTCATGGGACCTAAAAAAGGTAAAGGTACCCCTGACCATTAGGTCCAGTCGCGGACGACTCTGAGGTTGCAGCGCTATTCTCGCTCTATAGGCCGAGGGAGCCAGCGTTTGTCCACTTCTGGGTCATGTGGCCAGCATGACTAAGCCAATTCTGGCAAACCAGAGCAGCACACAGAAACACCTTCCCGCCAGAGCAGTACCTATTTATCTACTTGCACTTGACGTGCTTTCAATCTGCTAGGTGGGCAGGAGCTGGGAACGAACAATGGGAACTCACCCCGTCACGGGGATTCGAACCGCCAACCTTCTGATCGGCAAGCCCTAGGCTCTGTGGTTTAGACCACAGCGCCACCCACGTCCCCCATGGGACCTACTGCCAGGTAGATACTTATTTGTTAATCTATTACATTTAAATATGCTTAGCACTATGTTTTCTGTTACATTGCTCACATAGCAATCCTTTTGCACATGTGCAGGAAATATATATACAGGCAACAACCGTTTTGTGCGAGAGTTTCATCCCTGACCCACCAACAAAGTGCATGTAAGCCTGCCCCACCCCTTTTTCTGGCTTCAGGTTGCAGCGATGCGTGCATGCACAATCACACATGCTTTGAATGCGCACAAAAAGCATTTGATTCTCTAACTGGAACACACTTTTTAAAGGGCAGAATTGATTGGCTAGCATAAGAAAATGTATCCAAGCACCGTGGCTTTCAGATGAGAATGGAAAGAAAAGGAACCTAACCTTAATCCGATCCATATATCTTTAGGAAAGCCTTGGTCGATAGCATTCCTTCTGTGCAAAAAGGGGGTGAGTGCAGCTGCGAATGCAGCAGAAACAGCACCATCTCTACAAAAGATGGAGATAAGAGCAGGCTCAGGGGAAGCCTTAGCTTTGCAAAAGTTAGGGAGCGGGAGCCTAGGAGAGGTAGAATCCTAAACAGCCAAATGAGCATGCTCAGTCGTTGCAGAATGCTGTTGGAGGTTGGAAAACCAGGTGGGAGGAAATGGATGAGTCTTGAAGGGAGGTGGCTGATTGAGTGGATCACTGGCTTTAATTGAAATGGATGTAGAACCGGTTGTTCCACAGTTGGTACTGACCTTGAAAGCCCTAAATGGCCTCAGCCCAGTATACCTGAAGGAGCGTCTCCACTCCCATCGTTCAGCCCGGACACTGAGGTCCAGCTCCGAGGGCCTTCTGGTGGTTCCCTCATTGCAAAAAGCGAAGCTACAGGGAGCCAGGCAGAGGGCCTTCTCGGTAGTGGCACCCGCCCTGTGGAACTCCCTCCCATCAGATGTCAAAGAGATAAACAACTACCTGACATTTAGAAAACATCTGAAGGCAGCCCTGTTCAGGGAAGTTTTTAATGTGTGACATTTTAATGTATTTTTAATCTTTGTTGGAAGCTGCCCAGACTGGCTGGGGAAACCCAGCCAGATGGGCGGAGTACAAATAAATTATTATTATTATTATTATCCATTGTTCCATTTCTGTGTTTGTTCCTTGATGTAAAGTGCACACACATTCACCGTATTTTTCGCTCTATAAGACGCACCAGACTACAAGACGCACCTAATTTTTGGAGGTGGAAAACAAGAAAAAAAATTATTCTGAATCTCAGAAGCCAGAACAGCAAGAGAGATCGCTGCGCAGTGAAAGCAGCAATCCCTCTTGCTGTTCTGGCTTCTGGGATAGCTGCGCAGCCTGCATTCGTCCATAAGATGTGCACACATTTCCCCTTACTTTTTAGGAGGGAAAAAGTGAGTCTTATAGAGCAAAAAATACAGTACCTATCTGTGGGTCTTTTTGAGGGTTATGTACATCTCACAGAGCCCTGGTGCTCAACTGTTGGGTCGAAACCTGATCCAAGGTGGGTTGCAATGGGCAGTGGCGTAGCAAGGTCAGGTGGTACCCGGGGCGGTAAATTTCTTGTCACCACCCACCCCATCACTGAAATAATCTAGTTGGACTCCCAAGAGACTGCGATCGACTCACAGTATAAAAAGACTGGCTACGATCTACCCATTGTCATTGCCGGGAGTTGTTGCACTTTTTTTGGGGGGGGGGAGGTGTGATGGCCTGGGAATCGGATTCAGAGGCTGAACTTGAGGAATCCCAGCCTGCACAGGAGTCCCTGCCTCCAGGACCAGCTGAGCCGGGGCTGGAGCTTGAACCTGAAGGGCCCTCACCTGTGCTGGATCCTCAGGAGCAGACACCAGCTGAATCTGCTCTGGCTCCGGAGGTGATTGAGGACCCATTGCCTGCAGGTGCTCCACTCTCAGCCCTGTCAGGGGAAGCTGAGGTTGCCTCTGGGTCCAGTAACCCTCCAGCCTCTCCTGAGCTGCAGAGGCTCAGGGCAGAGAGGCGGAGGGAACTAAGTTCTCGCAGGAGGAGTGCTCGCCTCCAGGCCAGGAGAGGCGAGTCATTTGTGGACCGGGGCCGCACTATGCCTCAGAGGAGATAAAGGCCAGTCAGCCCAGTCCCAGGTTGCGGGAGCAACATTGTTGGAAGCCGGTTCCTGCCTGCACCCTGTCCTGCTCTTCTGCCAGAATTCCTGACCTCACCTGACTCCCTGCCTTGGATCCCACTACACCTTTGACGGACAGCCTCCATACCGCACCCTCGACCTCAGACTGGACTCGGACCTCATTGCACGGTAACCCCCCGGGACCAGCACAGGAGGATTGACCAAAGTTGTTGAGCTTTCTTGGGGGTTGCAGGGTTTGGGTCCTGAGTTGAGAGAGCTTCTGCATGCTTCCTCCAGCAGCCTGGGACCACGGGGCTGTCAAATCGAAGAGGCAAAAAGTGGCGCAACTACCCCAATTTCCCCAACACCTCGGGGTAGGTGGGAGTCGCGGGCAGGTGGCGCGCTGAATGTCACCCCCCTTGGTGATGACACCCAGGGCAGTCTGCACCCACCACACCCACCCTGGCAACGAAAATACTACCACAGAGCAAACCTTTGGTGAACAAGTAGGAAATGGCTTCCCAATTGGATGTTTGGGCCTGAAAAAAGTTGGGCACTGTAGACTGGAACACTGAGCAGGAAATACTATGTGCAGTGAAATTTTGAGTGGGTCCCTCTCACGTCTGATACATTGGCTATTTCAAACACAACCCAAGTTATTCCTTGCAGAAATGAGGCATTTAAAAAGGTGTGAAACGAGCTCTGTGGCATGGATCTGCCTTTGAAAGTGTGTAGAGTTTTACTACATCTTCTCTGACTTTTGTATATTTTAGTGTCTGAAAAAGCTGTCGGGGCCATTTTACAGCCCGGCGTGTCCACAGGTATTCTTCTTATTACCCTCATTTCCTGACAGGAAATCAAGAGCATTCCACGATGACCACATTCACACCTCGTGTTGGTAACAGGAGAAATCGAGAACACGATAGGCGCATTTCATGTAAGGTAGAGCAGACCTTACTGAGAGGAGTGATGCAAAGAAAACGCCTGGAACACCGGGGCCATTGCAACAGTCAGATAATCCTGTGCCAGGTTTTCATCCAGACCTCATGCCATGGCCAAAGCAAACATGATGCAGACTGCAGACAAAGAAAGCACCACCTCATGCTCCTAAGAGACCCATGCTACTCAATGGGTAATGCACAGACTGGGCTGGAACATTTGAGCCTAGCTGTAGGGGCAAGCGCATTCTTGGTGTATGAATGCTCCCCTGCAAATTGGCCAACTCACATGGTAAGTACATTTCAATGTGCCAATGTGGGCATCGAGCCCTTTCCTCATGGCCTGTGTCACAGGGCCTGGGGAAAACTAAAAAGCAGAATCACCACCTGCTAGATCAAAATGGAGCCAGAGTAACACCTGGCAGGTATGTGATGGGAGTCGGGCAAAATCCTAGCAGGCCATGGGCAGCGTTGGTAAGTTCAGGCATTTGACCAGAGGAGGAACGAACACTGTGAGAGCGCAGAGAGAAGAAGCACCCATGGTGCATCTGCAGAAGCACAGCCAGACACCTTCCTCTGCCCCAGTAGCAACAAAACAGGTCTCTCCTGCATCGGTCTCTACAGCCACAGCAGGTGCTGCAACCTTCCAAATGCTTGAGTTCACCCCCAAAGGCACACTCCTCCACTGTCTCCTGAAACAGACGGATGCTAACAGGGCTGTGACTAGCAAGGGGACTGTGCCCTGCCCCAGTGGCATAGCATGGGGGCACCCACATTGGTGGTTTCCCTGGGTGCAAAACTGTTAGGGTGTAAAATGTCAACACCCAGTGCTGGCTCAATACAGCTGTGCACTTCCATTGCTGTGCTCCATTGAAAACGGCTTCTTCGTGAAAACCAGGAAGTGACCTCTCCAGACAACTGAATGACTCTTCTTATTTCTGTGGCTGCAATCTGTTGGGTGATGCGGACACCATTTGGCAGTTGAATGCACATATGTAGACCATCCATTTCCCTCACTTCCCCCAACCCCACGCTCTCTGCATGGCCCCGGCACCGGCAACCCACGCTACACCACTGCCCACCCCCAGTGCTGCATATCACCCCTGCAATGCATATTTTGAAGTGCAACTTCTTTCAGCTGAGTATTTTCACCAGTGAAATGGCATTTCCTCCAACTAGAGGCCAGCATCCTCCCTCCCTCCATGTGCTTTTTGCAACATTCCATCCTGCGACTTGCTAACCAAACAAGCCTGGCTGTTTCCCATCCTCTCTCCTCATCTGAAACCCAAATGAGTATATGGTTAAGGCTGGAAGAGGGAGAGATGCAGGTGTTACGGGTCAGAACGATGAACAGGCTGCAAGTGCCACAAAAGGATGCTTGCAGGAGGCCAAATGGTCTCTCCTTCTGGCAACCAGCCCAGTTCTCATAAGCATGCAAACAAAAGTATCAGAATTTGCAAATCAACACTTCCAAAGATACAGTATAGTCTGCTGATGATTATGGTTGGATTTCCCTCACAGCCCACAGCTTCAACTTGTGTTTTCCTTCTCTGCACAAAGTGGTGCTGAGCTTTGCAGGGATCTCTGAATTTTCACGCAGGAATCCGATCGCCAAGAGTTGGTTTGGCACAGCTAGAAAACTGCTAAGCCAACTCCTCATTATGTCTCTAATGAGGGTTTCTTAAGTTCTTGCGTTGCACGGTTATTACATTGCTTATTATGTTCTAAACTGCCCTGTGGCCTTTTGGGAAAGGGCGGCACAAACCTTTCTCAATTAACTAAGTAGTTGAGACCATCCCCTTTTGAGTCAGGTGGCATCCTCTTCCCATTGGCAAAGCTCTGTCTATGTAACCGGCGTCTAGATGGCACAGGGTGGCAGGAACTACCTGTGGGCATTGGCTTGCATATGAGCCTTACTGTGCCAAAGGCGTGGGCAGTTGGCAGTGCCAAGGGGCATGGCTTCTCAGAACTCTTAAGTGCAGCAGCAGGGCACCCATGAGCAGTGATTCAAAATCTGTGAGCTTGCCTTTGCCAAATTTCTGAGGACCCCTGCCCCCTGCAACAAGCCAAACACAGCCAACCATAGGAGCCCATCAAGGGCTTGATGAAATCTCAGGCTTTTGCTGCTTGCCTGGGACAGCACAAAGAAGAGGTCAAGAAAGCTAGAAAGCCACAGCACGTGGTCTGCAGTTGTGCTCAGCCAGAAGCTATGCAAGACTTACCAAGGTGAACCCATTTTGAACAGGCACATTTGTACTTTTTTAATGTCTGTAGAAAACGGCTGCCTGCTAAGGTGGTCCTGTGTTCTACTTTACCGAGGAGATCCTCTCTTTGAAGGGTTATCAGAGGACAGTCCTCTATTTGAAGGAACATAGGAAGGATTTGCTGAGTAATTTTATTAACCAGCAAATAAGGAGCAAAGTGGCATTCTCACCAAACTAGCTAAGTTAATATTTCAAGTTGACTCAAATACAGTGCTTGTTGTTGTTTAGTCATTTAGTCGTGTCCGACTCTTCGTGACCCCATGGACCAGAGCATGCCAGGCACTCCTGTCTTCCACTGCTTACCACAGTTTGGTCAAACTCATGCTGGTAGCTTCGAGAACACTGTCCAGCCATCTCGTCCTCTGCCGTTCCCCTTCTCCTTGTGCCCTCCATCTTTCCCAACATCAGGGTCTTTTCCAGGGAGTCTTCTCTTCTCATGAGGTGGCCAAAGTATTGGAAATACAGCGGTACCTCGGGTTAAGTATGTAATTCATTCCAGAGGTCCGTACTTAACCTGAAACTGTTCTTAAGCTGAAGCACCACTTTAGCTAATGGGGCCTCCTGCTGCTGCCGCACTGCCGGAGCACGATTTCTGTTCTCATCCTGAAGCAAAGTTCTTAACCTGAAGCACTATTTCTGGGTTAGCGGAGTCTGTAACCTGAAGTGTATGTAACCTGAAGCGTATGTAACCCGAGGTACCACTGTACAACAGCACGGACAACAAAACATTGGTGAAACAATTGACAATCAAGCCTTTTGCCCACAAGCTGTTTCTCCAAAATGTATAGTTAAAAAGAGGGCTACCAGAGGAACTTCTAAGTGTGTAGATGCAGAGCTGCGATCTCAACCCCCAATTGGAATATGATATGGGGAGGGACAATCATGATGGTGTGACTACGAATTCCTAGCTGAGCTATCGGAAATTAGCTCCAAATGAAATAGGTAGTCCTCTCCCGAGAATCAAAAAGTATACTAACACCATTGAATGGGTTCCCACTGATAAGAGGAATGGAAGCAATTTTAGAAGATGAAATTGAGTACCTGGACAAAGTGGAAGCTGCCTTACACTGAGCCAAACACCTGGTCCATCTTGCACCAAGTTTATACACTGGCTGGCAGTGGCTTTATAGGGTTTCAAACTGGGACAATCCCACCCATAACTGGAGATGCTGTAGATTGACCCTGGGACCATCTATATTCAAAGCGGATGCCCTGCCATTGAGCTACAGTCTTCCCCAGAGCTACTCTATCCAAAGAGCTATTGCATCTAGGGCTGGGCGATACCTGTTTTTCAACATTGTGATACATCTCCAGCTAAACCAATATATCACAATGTCTGAAATAAGGACAGAGCTATGTAGAGGCATTGGCTGGCTTCACGGTTTTTCCTGCATGGTGATTTTGGCCGGCGCCTGCTCTTGTGATTTGATGTCCACTTTGAGAGCTGACTCAGCAAAGATAACAGGGGCTGCAGGAATCGAGAGAAACTTTGGCAGGCTTCACCGTTTTTCCTACAGTGTAATTTTTGCATAGCACACACACACACACCATGATTTGCCAGGTCAAAAATTATGAAACCGATATCACAATATGGACTTCAAACCGGATTTGGATGATATACTGAAATATCGCCCAGCCCTAGTCCCATCCAAGTCTACAGTAAGAGAGAAGGACCCCATTGGGAGTGGCCGCCAGGACCACATAACACCGGTTCTGAGAGATCTGCATTGGCTCGCAGTACGTTTCCAAGCACAATTCAAAATGTTGCTGCTGACCTTTAAAGCCCTAAACGGCCTCGGTCCTGTATACCTGAAGGAGCGTCTCCAGCCCCATTGTTCAGCCCGGACACTGAGATCCAACGCCAAGGGCCTTCTCGTGGTTCCCTCTTTGTGAGAAGTGAGGTTACAGGGAACCAGAAAGAGGGCCTTCTTGGTAGTGGCGCCCGTCCTGTGGAACACCCTCCCTTCAGATGTGAAGGAAATAAGCAGCTAGCCTATCTTTAAAAGACATCTGAAGACAGCACTGTTCAGGGAAATTTTTAATATTTAACGCTGTATTGTTTTTAACACTTGATTGGGAGCTGCCCAGAGTGGCTGGGGAAACTCAGCCAGATGGGTGGGGTATAAATAATAAATTATTATTATATTATTATATGAATAGAGATTGAGCAGGCTCACGGGTCATCTTGCCACAGACTTCCCCACTTTGTGCTGTATTTCTAGTGAAATTGTAGTCAATGTTTCTACGGCTGCATATAACTGGCATGTGCCAAACCGTTGTCCTCCCCCCCCCCCCGTGTTTCCTCTTTCTTAACGATGCACAAATTGCCAACCTCCTGCCTGTGGCACTTTCATTATGCAGATCAATGGCCGTCTGCCCGTGAAAGTGCACCTTTAGAAAGTGGTGGAAAAGATTAAATAACCTGTAGCAATAACTCAGAGAAAGGCTATTTCACCATGGAGGGAGCCGTTCTGAATCCTAAACGCACTATGCTAGTACTTCAAAGGCAAGAGGAACTCAGGCGTGCTGAAAGCTTCATTCTGGACCCGCCCATAACTGTGTCAGCTACCAGAAAAGGTAAGGAATCACCCAAGTAGAATGCCGCAATGAGCTCCTTTGGCTATTCATAGATTCATAGAATTGTAGAGTTGGAAGGGACCTAGGGTCAAATAGGTCAACTCCTGGAGAAGAGGAGGTTAAGGGGTGATATGATAGCCATGTTCAAATATATAAAAGGATGTCACATAGAGGAGGGAGAAAGGTTGTTTTCTGCTGCTCCAGAGAAGCGGACACGGAGCAATGGTTCCAAACTACAAGAAAGAAGATTCCACCTAAACATTAGGAAGAACTTCCTGACAGTAAGAGCTGTTCGACAGTGGAATTTGCTGCCAAGGAGTGTGGTGGAGTCTCCTTCTTTGGAGGTCTTTAAGCAGAGGCTTGACAACCATATGTCAGGAGTGCTCTGATGGTGTTTCCTGCTTAGCAGGGGGTTGGACTCGATGGCCCTTGTGGTCTCTTCCAGCTCTATGATTCTATGAACTCCTGCAATGC
This sequence comes from Podarcis gaigeae, assembly GCF_964106915.1. Lineage (NCBI taxonomy): Eukaryota > Metazoa > Chordata > Lepidosauria > Squamata > Lacertidae > Podarcis > Podarcis gaigeae. Next base: position 97,036,860 of record NC_139677.1, on the reverse strand, counting down.
AGGTATCTCAACTAAAGCATCCACTACAGATGGCCATCCAACCTCTGCTTAAAAACCTCAAAGGAAGGACAGCCCACAACCTCCCAAGGTTGTCCATTCCACAGCTCTTACCATCAGAAAGTTCTTCCTGATGTAAGTCAGAACTTGTAACTTTAAGCCATTATCTCAAGTCCTACACTCCAGAGCAGGAGAAAACAAGCTTGTTCCCTTTTCCTTCTGACAGCCCTTGAGATTTTTGAAGATGGCTATCATATCTCCTCTCAGTCTCCTCTTTTCCAGGCTAAACATACCCAGCTCCTACAAATGCTCCTCAGAAGGCTTAATTTGCAGACCCTTGATCATCTTGGTCACCTTCCTCTACACACCTTCCAGCTTCTCAACATCCCTCTTAAATTGTGGTGCCCAGAAATGGACACAGTTTTCCAGGTGTGGTCTCAACCAAGGCAGAATAGGTACCGTGACTTCCCTTGATCTGGACAATGTACTCTCTGACACTACAGTCATACCTCGGGTTGAAGTAGCTTCGGGATAAGTATTTTCGGGTTGCGCACTGCGGCGACTCGGAAGTAACGGAGCACATTACTTCCGGGTTTTGCCACTCACACATGCGCAGACGGTCAAAATGATGTCATGTGCATGCGCGGAAGTGGCAAATCGTGACACGTGGACGCGGGTTGCGTTCGCTTCAGGATGCGAACGGGGCTCCAGAACGGATCTCGTTCACATCCAGAGGTACCACTGTATTCAAAGACTTGCAGGCTCACTATTCATATGGATCCTTCCTTCCTTCCTTTTATCACAATGCCCAAAGAACATGGGATTCTGCTATTTATTTATTATTTGGAAATGGTATAGGCAGCTGCTTGCATGCTGCATGGGTGCTGAAGGGCATTGCGATGCTGTCGAATCTCAACCCTGGCAACTAGCCTTTTGAGCTATTTTACAACAGCTCAGAAGCAAGCCAAGTCAAACATGCAGAACTGACCTTTGCAAATTCCACAACAACAACCACCACCACCACCATGCTAGCCAGGTTTCAGCAGCGTATCACTTATTTACCACCTTCCACAAAGAATTGTTGATGATACATAACAGTGGGGATGCGAGCTCCTTCAAAACTCTTGGGTTTATACACAAACGGTTATGTAATGCTGCAGGCGCCAAGCCAGACGGCCCGGCAACAGCCCCATTTATCATTCGTTAGCAACAGGCGCATTAATCGGCTCCAATATCAGCGCTGTCCTCCGACATTGACAAAACCCCTGTTGATTCTGAAGGCACATTTTATTAAATGAGATGAATAATGCGGAGGCCAGAGGTCACTCTCCTTCAGCTAAGGGAGCTCAATTATTTATGGATATCTCCGTCATTAAGATGTCTCTAGGTTGGCAGGCCCATTAGAGATTTCATTTCTTTAACGCACCGTGTAAAATGTAGGATCTTCACATGCAGGGATAGACACACGAGCCATGTTTTATGTATGTGGCAGGGAATGCTCAGCAAATGTCAATCTGGGATCGCTGATGGTTGGCGCTGTGATGGAGCCCGGCACTGATTGGCTGAGCTGGGGCGGGACGGACAAAAGAACATAAGGAGAGCATACTGGATCAGGCCAATGGCCCAACTAGACTGTAGAAGAATAGCCAATGCTCTCAAAGAGAGGCATGGATACTGTTTCTGGTGTATACAGTGATACCTTGGTTTTAGAACAGCTCAGTTTATGAACAACTTGGAAATAGAAAACTGCAAACCCAGAAGGAGGTGTTGCGGTTTGTGAACTTTGCCTTGGAAGCTGAACATGTTCCGCCTGTGTGTTCCGTTTGTAAATTGAGTCCCCCGCTGCTAATCAGAGGCTTTCTGTTGAGTCTGTTGGCTGTTGAGACCCGAGCACCCACGCAACACAGAGGTGACAATTGGAGCTTTTGTTTTTGCTTTTAAAAAATTGTGTTTTTGTTTGCGTGACTGCAGAAATGGATAAAAGCCCCCCATCCAAACAATGACTATCATCAGTGCATGTAAGAAAAAAATTAATTTTAATTTTTATCATCTCCAATACTGTCTTATTTCTTTTACAGTACAGTGGTACCTCGGGTTAAGAACTTAATTTGTTCTGGAGGTCTGTTCTTAACCTGAAACTGTTCTTAACCTGAGGTACCACTTTAGCTAATGGGGCCTCCCGCTGCTGCCGCATGATTTCTGTTCTCATCCTGAAGCAAAGTTCTTAACCCAAGGTACTATTTCTGGGTTATCAGAATCTGTAACCTGAAGCATCTGTAACCTGAAGCGTCTGTAACCCGAGGTAGCACTGCACAGTACATTGATTATTGATTTTATTTTATGGATCAATGGTCTCATTAGATAGTAAAATTAATGTTAAATTGCTGTTTTAGGGGTTGTTTTTAAAAGTCTGGAATGGAGTAATCCGTTTTGCACTACTTTCTATGGGAAAGTGCGCCTTGGTTTTTGAACGTTTTGGTTTTGTTACTGACTTCCAGAACGGTTTAAGTTTGAGAACCAAGGTACCACTGTATCCCAAAAAGTATGTTTCTATTATGCTAGACTAAACTAGACTGCACTGGTTAAATGTTTCTTCATGCCATATTTGCCATGCTCTCCTCCCACACCAAGGTGACACATCCCATCCTCCGAGAACCACTGGGCTAGATGAACCAATGCTCTAACTTGACTCTTTTGCCCTAATAGCCCAGTCTTCACTGCTCATCTACTTGTTTGTTTTCTGCAAACTTTTCTGTGGCCTGTGCAAAGTGGGCTACATACAGATACAGTGGTACCTCGGGTTAAGTACTTAATTTGTCCCGGAGGTCCGTTCTTAACCTGAAACTGTTCTTAACCTGAAGCACCACTTTAGCTAATGGGGCCTCCTGCTGCCGCCACGCCGCCGGAGCACGATTTCTGTTCTCATCCTGAAGCAAAGTTCTTAACCCGAGGTACTATTTCTGGGTTAGAGGAGTCTGCAACCTGAAGCGTATGTAACCCGGGGTAACACTGTAATCTAAATCAGGGGTCAGTAACCTTTTTCAGCAGGGAGCCGGTCCACTGTCCCTCAGACATTGTGGGGAGGCAGACTATATTTTGGAGGGGAAAAAATGAACGATTCCTATGCCCCACAAAATAACCTAGAGATGCATTTTAAATAAAAGCACACATTCTACTCATGTAAAAACACCAGGCAGGCCCCACAAATAACACAGAGATGCATTTTAAACAAAAGGACACATGCTACTCATGTAAAATCATGCTGATTCCTGGACCGTCCGTGGGCTGGATTGAGAAGGCGATTGGGCCGCATCCGGCCCCCGGGCCTTAGGTTGCCTACCCATGATCTAAATACAGTGGTACCTCGGGTTAAGTACTTAATTCGTTCCGGAGATCCGAACTTAACCTGAAACTGTTCTTAACCTGAGGTACCACTTTAGCTAATGGGGCCTCCCGCTGCTGCCGCGCCACCAGAGCACAATTTCTGTTCTCACCCTGAAGCAAAGTTCTTAAGCTGAAGCAATATTTCTGGGGTAGCAGAGTCTGTAACCTGAAGCGTATGTAACCTGAAGCGTATGTAACCCGAGGTACCACTGTAAACAACCACTACCTCAGAATGAGAGTCCATCAATGCTCTGGCTCGTTTTTAAAGGGAAAAGCAGGCTTGGAGCTTATCAAAGCTGGCGGAGAAACTGCCCACCTTTGTGTTGCCATTCCTTCTGCGTTTGTTTGTCAATTCGCATTCCCACCCCCCACTCCCCCTTTCCTTGAGCGAGCGATTATCACGGACACCGTGTCATGTTGGCAAGCTCGCCTTCTACCTGCGTGGCAGTGGAGCGGCGGCAGATGGCGGGAGCTAAAGGGAAATCCCACAGATCCAAGGACTGACATCTCAACAAGGCTCGGAGGCTGCCGAGTCTCGGAGAGCCAGGCTGCTGCGCTAACTAGACTGACAGCATCAGGCCAAATAGGAGGCTCAGGGAATGGCCCTGGATGTGTTTTGCCTGCAGCCTCTTATCGGAAAGGTCTAAAGCTAGGAGGCAAAGGCACGATGCAGAGCGGCGACTTTGCATTCTCTTCCAAGGGAATAAGGCAGGAGGGGGGAGCATCCCTCCACACCAGGGGCAGGCAACCTAAGGCCCAGGGGCCGGATGCGGCCCAATCGCCTTCTCAATCTGGCCCACGGATGATCCGGAAATCAGCAAGTCTGTGGCTGCAAGGAGGCTGAAGATGGGAGACAGCCTATTTCTTTTTCTTAACTTTTACATCATACTGAGAATGATATACCGGTAATTGTAGAATTGCAGAGTTGGGAGGGAAACTGAGGGTCATCTAATCTAACCCCCTGCAATGCAGGAATCTTTAGCCCAACATGGGGCTCGAACCCTCAACCCAAAGATTAGGAGTCTCATCAGGACCAACTGAGCTGTGGTGTCAATTCTTATACCAACTCCAGGTCGGGGATTTTGACACCCTTCCTAGAAATGAAAACGGTGTGTGTTTATCCACACACACACACAAATCTAAATCACGGGGGGGGGGGGGGTCAATTATCTCCTAGGGATAGAAACTGCTTTGTCGTTTCACATCCTTGCGTAAGATTGAGAAGCACATGATGAAACAGCTAATTGTCCAGGCAAAAAGTATTGCAGGGGAAGAAGGCAGAGAAGACAGAGGAGCTGAGGAACACGCCTCTTGCTTGACGGCAGCGAAATTCAGGATCCTCCTAATGAATGCACTATATCTGTACTTTCCAGAAACAATGGGAGGCATCTGAGAGCTCTGTCAGGCTTCCCCACCTGGATAAATGGATCTTTACTGCAAATGTCTACTATGGTTTTAGACTTGGCCGGGAGAGAAGATGATTTATTGACAGCAACAAGTGCAAACCTAGTAAAGAGAAAACTACAAAAAAGAATCGGAAATTTAAACTGCAAAGAGTCACGGCCCTGGAAGGAGAAAAATACAAAGATACTGGGAAGCCTACGAGGTATTAACTCATACAAATATTCCCTTTGCAAAAATAAAGATTCATAAGAATAAAGGCATTCTCTCCACTTGTGAGTTCCATTATTATTGAGAATAAAGGATCTATACAGGCTTAAATGAGCCAGACATTATCACATACTGGTTGGCACTGAGTGACCCTGTGCCTCAATATTTGCAAAAAAAGTAAAATCATGCCGTATATGGGGAAAACAGTCATTCACCGCCAAGCCCTTATATAGCAGCAATCGAAATGATTAGGATTAAAAGTCTTCCAGGATTTGGCAATACAGCATTTCTTAGTATAAATCATCTTGAGATGGTTGTTTAGAAGACCATTAATGAATTATTATTATTATTATTATTATTATTATTATTAGGTATGAAAAGGAGATGTGGGCGGCAGGAATTATACAATCTACATATAATCCAGAAGCTGAGAATTGGGTTGGTTTTTATGCCTTGTTATAACAACAACAACGGCTTCCGGTCTGCTTCTGGTTATGCTTCGGCTTGGAGAAGATGTGGGAGAGGGCCTTCTCGGTGGTTGCTCCCTGACAGTGGCTGCTCCCAGACATTGGAACTCCTTCCCTAGAGAAACTAGACTGACTCGCTCCTTGCTGTCCTTCTGGGGAAACTCAGCAAGATGGTTGGGGTATAAATAAATAATAATAATAATAATAATAATAATAATAATAATAATAATTATTTTGTTCCAACAGGCTTTGGGGAACTGGCTACTTTTAATGAGGGGTCTTGTGAAGTGCTGTATTTTTTTTTTTGGGGGGGGGTAATTATCTGTATGTTCTTAAAATATCACACACACACACACACACACACACACACACAACTCTTGAGAGTCTCATGGACTGCAAGAAGATCAAACCTATCCATTTTGAAGGAAATCAGCCCTGAGTGCTCACTGGAAGGACAGATCCTGAAGCTGAGGCTCCAATACTTTGGCCACCTCATGAGAAGAGAAGACTCCCTGGAAAAGACCCTGATGTTGGGAAAGATGGGGGGCACAAGGAGAAGGGGACGACAGAGGTCGAGATGGCTGGACAGTGTTCTTGAAGCTACCAGCATGAGTCCGACCAAGCTGCGGGAGGCAGTGGAAGACAGGAGTGCCTGGCGTGCTCTGGTCCATGGGGTCACGAAGAATCGGACACGACTAAACGACTAAAGAACAACAAATACACACACACACACACACACACACAGACTTCCTATCTGTAAGCCACCATCCTTGCCAGGGAAGAAGACGGGATATATTTAAATAAGGAAATGACGCCCCATTGGGTGACCTTGGGCCAGAACCCTGTATCTTAGCCTAACCTATCTGGCAGGTTTTGTTGTGGGGATTAACTGAGGAGAGGGAAACCCTCGTGTACCACCATCTTGAACTCTTGGGAGCAAAAGAAAAGGGGAGAGATGCAGTAGTCTAATAAACAAACAAATTTTTTTGGAGTTGGACTAGACAGGCAATCCAGGCCCCCTTTGATCTGATGCTAGGCTCCCCAACAGGTAAGCTGAAAACGCTTCTGTCTTGGCTATTGATAGAGCGCTCAGAGTCGCTGAAGCCCAGAGAGACTCTGATTACATTTGTATTCCTGATAGCCCGATCACTCCATTTCCTGTTAGAAATTCATTTCCCTGTCAAATAGGCAACTCTTGAACTTGCTGTGTGCGGAAAAGGAGAACGCTGAGAACGGCTTGCCTCCGACAGCCTTGAAGGTCAAGCGGGAGTTGTATTTCAACAGAGCTACACCTCTGGCATGTCTGACAGTGGGTGGGTGATGGCAGAGCAAAGGCGGGTGGGATGGAGGAAGAAAAACCCCTAATATGGTGGGGAAAGGCTGAGCAGGGAGTTCTCAGAAGCATATTTGCTCAGTGTGGGTACTAAATAACCCTTTATGAAGGTGAGAGAGGGAGAGGAGGGGGCTCAGATTGTGTGTGTGTGTCTTATTTCCCCTCTGAACTCGGTCCAGACAAAGAGCCTAATGTTATCGCGGGGAGTGATGTAAGTAACAGGATCAGCCCATTCCACAACTGGCATGAAACTCTAGCAAGCAAGCTCTGCGTAGATGCGAGGCCAGAATTAAGGAGAGATCAGATAAACGGCAGTTGTGAGTGGTGCAGAAAAATTGGGAGGCAGGGCCAAAGTGGCCTGGAGATCAGTGCAAATTCACAGGGAGAAAGGGAGGGAGGGAAGCTGGAGGAGGTGGTGGCAGTGGCTCCCCACACAGTAGAGTTTGGGCAATTTAATACGGCATAAAGGCTTTTGGTGGATGGGTCAGGGGGGAACTGGCCTCTCTCCGCAGCCTGGGAGCTTAATGATGCTTATTTAAAAGGCTTCTAATTGCTACTGTGGATGAAACAGGCCCTTACGCAATGCTTTGATCTCTCAGCTCGGAGCGCCGAGAACAATAAAGCAGCGAGCGGTAACAGTTCAAGACTCGGAGGCAGAATCAGGCCAGGTATGAGCCCAGGGCACAGCAGTCAGTATCCTCATGCATCTCCATGCCTGATACAACTCCTGTTTGTTTGTCCAAACAGAAGGGACAGTCCTCAGCCTGACCTCTGAAAACGCACCATTAATTGGATGGCATGAAAAGGTAAAGGGACCCCTGACTCTGGGGTTGCGGCGCCGAGGGAGCCGGCGTACAGCTTCCGGGTCATGTGGCCAGCATGACTAAGCCGCTTCTGGCGAACCAGAGCAGCGCACGGAAACGCCGTTTACCTTCCCGCTGGAGTGGTACCTATTTATCTACTTGTACTTTGACGTGCTTTCGAAATGCTAGGTTGGCAGGAGCAGGGACCGAGCAACGGGAGCTCACCCCGTCGCGGGGATTCAAACTACCAATGTTCTGATCGGCATGCCCTAGGCTCTGTTCCTATTTTCATTGGAGGATATGGAGTTATCCGACCCCCGAGCCATCTGAAGGCAATCCTGTATAGGGAAGTTCTTTTTTAATGCTCTCCAGATAGAAAACCCTGCCAGATAGTAGATTGCCTCTCTAACGTTGGACACATGGCCACTCTATTTATGTCTAGGGGAGCGAGAGCAACCTGTTTCAGTTCACATTTTAATATGAACCTGTGTGTTCATGCTTTCCGAAATGCAACTGGCCTTCAAAATTCACGTTTATCCCCATTTTGCTATGGTACTTTTCCAAGCCCAAAAACGTATGCAAGAAAATGCATATATTAGGGAAAATAACATAGAGAAATGTGTCAGGTGAGGGAAAATTGTTTGCACAAAACGTTAGAGACAAGGCATGCCAGAATGCTGGTGAATATTTGGGAAAGACTGAAAGAAATTGCATCCTAATGCAGAAATGTGGTGAGTTTCTAAGAGGAGCAAAATGAGAAATGAAGTTAAACTGAAGTTGGCATATTCCTGGTTGTGACTTTCTATGTACATTGAATTTTGGGAGGTGGGGTGTTTGGAGAGGGGTGGGGGTTGGGGAGAGCACGCTACACCAATTCAGGACGGCAAAGAACGTATATAAAATGATCTGTCCTGTGCCGAACACAAGCAGCCTGTGTAAGCCTAGTATCTGAAATCCATTGTTTCTTGCCTTTGGCGAGAAAATCTGTCACACAGTCTATCCAAGCGGCAGCACTCACAGTAATAAGTTATTAGGATTTCGATTTGCACAACCCACTCCTAAGGTCGGGGTCAATTGTTCGAAAGCCTGGCTGACCACTGTTTTTAATACGTTCTGTTTAACAAACCACATGGGACTCCGAGCCACATCTGGTGACGGCTTGCGCTGAAATGCGATGGATTGCCACCGTGGGGATGAATTGGGCTAACTAGGTTTAGTGGGGGAGGCCCTTTTTCACATTGACACGTTTCATTAATGCTGCCGTTTCGTTGATGAGTTATGGCGCCTCTGTCAGACATCTTTTTCCCCGCTCCACCTCCAAATAGTCACCGAGGGAGCAGACTTAGCAGCAGAAGAGAACTTTCTTAAGGTCAGTGAGGAAAACGTGAGGGAGGGAGAGAGGTCTGTTGGAAGCGTGTGTGCGCTGGGGATCAGAGTGAATTATATTAGCCAATATATAACTTCATGGGAAAACTAGCCGCAATGGTTATATCCTTCTTCCCCTCTGAGAGGCAGAAACACTTCCGAAAAACCAGTTGCTTGGAATCAAAAGTAGATAGAGTACTCAGTTCCTGCTTGCAAGGTCAATGTGAGAATAGAATGTTGGACCAGAAGGACCAGGGGCCTGATCCAGCACCCTCTTCTTATGCTCTTAACACCAGAATAAACAAACATTTTCAACTTAACTCCTTTCTCAATGCGTCTCTCGGAAGCTATGCTCTGCAAATGGACTCCATCAACCTCACCAGCCCGGTCAGGGATGTTGGAACATCTGACAACATCTGGAGGGTCAAAGGTCTTCCATTTCTACCTTTGAGTGAAAGTGCATGTGAGAACAATGCAACATTTCTGCTCTATGTGAGGTACACGCCGCAACGTCGATGCTGAACATGCATGTCGTCAAAACTCAGGCTGAACGTCAAATCCACACAACCAATCACTTTGTCAACTGCAGAAACCAGGACCCAAATTTCCTCTTTTTTTGGGGGGGGGGTCCCCCTCTCACAAAATAAACCTTTGCACGGTGTGGGAATTAAAAGGCTAGGAAGGTGCAAGAGTGAACACACGCAGAAATGTTCCTGGTGGTTCTGGCAGTCACATGAATCGCATTCATCTCACGAGGCTCAGAGCCAGCAGCTGATCAGACCCAAACACCATCGCTACATAGCTTAGACGCTCTCTGCCTGTCAGTGGTTGTTTTAATTAACACCAGTGAATGATATTTGGAAACACAAAACAAATCTAAAGTGACTGCCTTGGCTGGGAATATCTTGTTTCGGTCGAAGATTAAAAACCATGGACTGGTAATAACTGTGATGATCGTTACAGAAGGCAGAACTTAATGCTGGTTGGAATATGGTTACGGGCTCATCCATCTGACACAGAAACCTCCTAATTGTGGTGTGGCCCCATTATCCGGGTGAGTGCAGAAGGAGTTCAAAACTCACAAAGGCCTGAATGGTACCCAGTTCTTGCCCTGGGTCATTGATCGATAAATATAGAACATGCAAGCTCACCAGTGAGCCAGGGTGGATGTTATTGGAGCAATTTTTCGCTCTCCAATAGGTGGATGACATGTCGCCCGAATCAATAATGCCCATGAAGGTGATGAATGGGGGATTTAAGCAGGCAGACACCCCCACCGCCCGCTGGAGTGATACTCACTGAGCTTGATTGTCGTACGTTTGATTCCCAAGCTCTCTGGCTGAAAGAGCAAAATGGCTGTTATTTTAAAATAGAGTCCGGAAAGGAGAAGATTTTTTAAAAATGGAAAGTCTTCCAGCTTTGGAGAGACAACGCATTTTAAAAAAAGACAGCAGGGCTGTTTCTCATAGTAGTGACCTCACACATTTATTTCTGTAATGCCACTGCATAATAAAAATACAACCAGATACATGCCAAAATAATTGTGCTCCTTCTGACTGTATAATAATGCCTGACATTTATGTACTCTGCACATGGGACTCCAAACCCTGAAATGGACTCCATAATCAACCAACAAAGGTATTTTTATTATTATTACTGTTAGTCTTCCCGCCTTTTCTCCAGAACTGGGACCCAAGGCGGCTTGCAAAAATTAAAGCAACATGGATAAAACAAAGAAAGCTTAAACAGTTGGAAAAGATAATAGTTTAAAAGTTATTCAACTATAACAGAATCGTAGAGATCGGTGGGACCCCGGGGGCAAGACTGAAGCAACTATACAGAGAAAGTACTGTGTATATGGAGATATAGAGCAGGCATAGGCAAACTCGGCCCTCCAGATGTTTTGGGACTACAACTCCCACCATCCCTAGCCAACAGGACCAGTGGTTAGGGATGATGGGAGTTGTAGTCCCAAAACATCTGGGGGGCCGAGTTTGCCTATGCCTGATATAGAGTTATTAAATGGGAAGGGGAAAGAAAGAAAAACAAAACTCCTATACAAAAACAAAAAATCCCAAGCCCACACTAATGAGAAATTAATGTTGGCACTACTACATATCAATATTAAAGCGGATTAAAAGATTACTAGATAAAAAGAGCAAACGGAGCGTTCAGCATCATAGGTTCTAATAGCATTACATTCCCATTTCCTGCCAACTGGTTTTTAGTTAATTGCCATTAATTTATTTTTTTAAAAGGGACTAAATAGCAGAGGTAATGAGATTCCTGAGTTATTGGCCTATACGCTCTAGACTTGATACTGCCTCGTTCGGGAATTGGGTGATTTGGTGACTCATGGTGGATTTAGGCTAGCTAGCTTGGGTGTTCATGAGAGAGAGTGGGCAAGCCTTTCTCCCTTTCCTCTAGGATCAATCATGATTTCCGCTGGCTAGCTTCACCCTGGTGGATCAGACCAAAGGCCCATCTAGTCCTGCGTCCTGTGGCCAACCAAATATCTATAGGCAGCCCACAAGGCAGGAAATGATAATAACAACTCTGCTCACTTGTGATTCCCAGAGACTGGAGGCAGTAAAGGGTAAAGGTAAAGGGACCCCTGACTGTTAGGTCCAGTCGTGACCGACTATGGGCTTGCGATGCTCATCTCGCTTTATTGGCCGAGGGAGCCGGCATACAACTTCCGGGTCATGTGGCCAGCATGACTAAGCCGCTTCTGGCGAACCAGAGCAGCGCACGGAAACGTCGTTTACCTTCCCGCCGTAGTGGTACCTATTCATCTACTTGCACTTTGACGTGCTTTCAAAATGCTAGGTTGGCAGGAGCAGGGACCGAGCAACAGGAGCTCACCCCATCGCAGGGATTCGAACCGCCGACCTTCTGATCAGCAAGTCCTAGGTCTGTGGTTTAACCCACAGCACCACCTGCATCCCAAGACTGGAGGCAGAACATAGCCTTATTCTCCATCAGTGTGCCTAACCTTTATTTGGTGGCTATCACCGCAACTTGTGCCATCACATTCCTTTGAGCTATGCACCATGTTGGGTGAAGAAGTGCCCCAAATTTTCCAAGATTCAGTTTCCTCGGATGACCTCTGCTTCCAGTATGATGAGAGGAGGAGGGAAACCTCTTCCCACAAATCCCCTTTCTGCTACCAGCCAGCTACCCTCTTTCCACCTCCTTTCAGGTGGACTTCTTGGTCCAGAGACACTGCAGGATGAAAAAGAGACTTGATGGTGGCAGGGCTCCTCGAAGCAATCAAAGCTCGTTCTGCAACTGACACAGACTCCAGACTGACACTGCCCCAGCTTCTCCACCCAAACCGTAGTCCCAATCCTGCGATGAATTGCAATTCATTTCCTCCTGTGGTCTGCTGACCAGATTTGACATTGACACCTCTGGCTGCAAAGCAAATTTCAAGGCCCTTTTAGTCATTCCCTCCTTCTCTTGGGCAGCTGTTCTTTAAAAAAATAAACCAATCAGGGGAAATTTCAGCCCCGTATTACCCTTTGGAACAAGCAGTCCAAACACTCCTGTCACAATTGCCTTGAGATGCCATCAAGGAGCCCCGCTGTCATCAAGTCTCTTTCTCCCAAACCAGGTACCTCTCCAAGCCCCATAATGATTTTTGCTGCTGTTGGAATCCTCGCCAATTTGTCAACATCTATCAGCAACACCCAAGAGCTGTACCGCCACTCCGGCACAGCAGAGAGGCGGGGGGAAATATCACCTCCCAATGGATGGAGAAAGCCTGTTTTCTTATGTGCTCATATCGCCTCAGATCACATTTGCCCTTTTTTGTCATCTTAGAACATTTTAAGCTTATATATATTATATGTGCTGTCTGCCAAACCCCCAAGGTCTCTTTTGCCATTACTCCATTCCAGGTTGCCTTGTCTCGCTGAATATCTGTGTTTTAGATTATTTTCTTTTAGATTTATTAGCTTGGTGTTTTTTCCCCCTCTTGGCTGAATCTCACATCACAGTTCCCTTCCTCTATCTGTGACATCTCCCCTTAAATCTTTTATACCACATCTTTCAAGGATTTTACTGAGACTGCAAGGATGCTCGCTGGAGCTTTGTGCAAACGTGAAAAAATAACAACAATAACAGTAACAACAACAACACTTTTTAGTCTGTTCAATGGACTTGGTTGTATGATTTTAATCATGATTTTGATTACACGATTTTTAAAAAATTATTGCAGTGTGTGTGTGTCTTTGGATATTTTATAAATGGCGGGATATAATTTTGATGATGTTGAAGCTTTTGGAGCCAAGGAGGCTGTGATTTGTTGATGCTAGTTTGTATGGTATCCATTATGCTATCTTCTGTTATTTTAGTTAACATTGCATCTACTCAGTATTGATCTTGAAGGAAGCAATCCTTTCACAAGATGAGTCAGGTTAGGATCCAGCAGATCCGAAGCTAAGCTGGGCATCAGCAGTGCAGCCAGGCTACGCTGGTGTAACTCCCCATACTGAGCTCAACCAGAGCTTCACCGGCATATTTTCCAGGACACAGCTGGTTGAGTCAAACCCAGACAATCTTAAGATGGCGCAGGCCTTGAAAAAGTGTTGTGATGGGGGCATGGCAGCTGTGGAACCAGAGGGAGGAACTTAAGCTGGATTCTAACTCACTTAGCTCAGTAGTATATAGTGTGGGTTCAGGACCATGGATAGCGCTCCTCCCCATCCATCCAAGTTGTGTCAGCAAGGTCTTATAGGGCTAGGTGGTCTTTGGCCAGAGTCCCTCCAAGTCCAAACCAGAGTCCTACCCCCTGGCTAGTTAAAGGGCCAGCGCCTTCTTCTCTAGCCATTGCTTTCTTTGGGGGTAAGGGGGCTTACAGCTGTGGGGGGGGGGTCTCTCATTAGGGCTCTGTATACCAAGTCAGAACATTGGCCCCTCTAGCTCTGTATTAAGAGCTAGAGGTCCATATAGTTCAAGCTATGGTTTTCCCAGTAGTGATGTAGGGAAGTGAGAGCTGGACCCTAAAGAAGGCTGATCGTTGAAGAATTGATGCTTTTGAATTATGGTGCTGGAGGAGACTCTTGAGAGTCCCATGGACTGCAAGAAGATAAAACCTATCCATTCTGAAGGAAATCAGCCCTGAGTGCTCACTGGAAGGACAGATCATGAAGCTGAGGCTCCAAGACTTTGGCCACCTCATGAGAAGAGAAGACTCCCTGGAAAAGACCCTGATGTTGGGAAAGATGGAGGGCACAAGGAGAAGGGGATGACAGAGGACAAGATGGTTGGACAGTGTTCTCGAAGCTACCAGCATGAGTTTGACCAAACTGCGGGAGGCAGTGGAAGACAGAAGTGCCTGGCGTGCTCTGGTCCATGGGGTCACGAAGAGTCGGACACAACTAAACGACTAAACAACAACAACAAACAACAACAGCTCTGTATTGTCCACACTGACTGGCATTAGCTCTTCACTGTTTCGGAAAGGGGTCTAGCCCCTCCCTACCTGGAGACGCCACCCTTCTGCACATGCAAGAAATGCTTTACCACTGAGCTATTGTCAGGGGCTGGCTAGGCGAGGAGGAATGGGAGGAGGCTACAGCTTGTGAACCCCCCAGAGACACCCCACAGGAGGAAGGCTCCGAGCCAGGAGAATGGTGGTGGGATACAGAAGACAGGCCAGAGGAAGAAAGGGGGGCAGATGGGTTGGAGGCTGAGCAAGCAGCAGGTTTGAGTGAGAGTGAAGCGGCTGAGGAGGAGGCTGAGGTTGCAACAGATCCACAGCAGCCTTCAAGTTCCACTGCTTTCCTTTCCCCTCCTCCCCTGTCTCTAAGAACGAGGAGGGCATTACATGTAACAGAACAAAAGGCATAGAGAGCCCCACCCCACCCTTTCAGAGGAAGTAGGAGGCTCAGATCCTCAGTTCTGGCAACTGCTTCATCGGGCTTCATCCTGTCTGTGATGTTCTCTGTCTGTATTTTGTCTTTGAATAAAGAAACAATTTTACTGCTTGTCTTGGTGCTGACCCACAGCTGAACCAGCCCTGATAGCTATGGAGCTTCGTCAAAAAGTATCACGCTCCATTCTAGGTGTGCCACAACGCTTCCCTGCCCATGCCACTTGTGGAATGAATGCCTTCTCTGCCCGTGTGCGGAAATGTGAGATTAAAATCCCATGGCGCTCCCAAGTGAGCCTAACCCAGTGTCAGGGACTGGACTGAAGGGGAAGGCTGGGAATCACCCCTTCCTCCTCCTCCTTTGATTCCCTTGGAGAAGGAAAGGGAGTGTGTGTGGGGAACGGTCCCTCCTTCTCCGGTGGTTTAAAGAGAAGAGGGAGACAGGATTGAATTGCAGCAGAACGCAGAGCTGCCAAGTTACGAGGCGTTAGGAGAAGGAGAAGGAGAATTGCCAGCAGAGACGTCCTTGGAAAGCTTAGAAATGCCACCATCCCCACGGACTCGCTGCTACCTTAGAATTCAAGAGCAAAGGGCTCAAAGACATTTGACTCCTGAGGACACCTGAAGGGCCACAGGCTGTATCACGGGTGATCAAAGTCCCAGCAGGGGATGTCAGGACCGGGGGCAAGATGGCGGGGTGGAAGCAGGAACGGGGGTCCAGAAGCCAGGAGTCAGGAATCCAAGAGTCCGAGGGTCAGAGAGCCGGGAGTCAAGAAGCCAAGGGTTCAAGTGTCAGGAAGCAAGGAGTCACGAAGTCAAGGGTCCGAGGATCAAGAAGCAAGGAGTCATGAAGTCAGGGGTCCGAGGATCAAGAAGCAAGGAGTCACAAAGTCAAGGGTCCAAGGATCAAGAAGCAGGGAGTCAGGAAGCCAAGGTTCAAGGATCAGGAAGCAAGAAGCCAAACACAGCAAGGCAGGAAGCGTGCTGCTGTGGCAAAGAGCCAAAGGGAAATGCTGACCTTATATCCCTTCCCGGCTCTTGCCACCAGGTGCTGTGAGTTACCAATCGCCCTCACCTGTGAGGCTGTGCCTTGCCTCTCCAGAACAAACTTAGGAAGGCCCCAGTCCTGCAAAGTCCTATTGGTCACAGGGCCTGGCTCCTGCACATACTCCTAACATGCTGTTGCTGGGGAAAGAAGGGGTGGAACTGAGAATGAGCAATGTCACTATGGAGCTAAGGACTGGATTCTTTTTATTGCGCCACGAGAACTGAATAAAACCATAAATATGAACTTTCTTGCTTCTACCTTGATCCTTGATGCTGCCGGGGGAGGCTAAACCCCGCCCCCCAAGCCTGACACCCTAGAAAAGTATGCAAAACTGTAACTGTGCACATAGGAAAAATAAATAAATGTGGAAAGGTTTGGCATCAGCAGTTGGCACCCTTGGGCAGCTAACAGGACTCCAACACCCTGACAAGGCTGGTGCCTGCTCTAGTCCCTAATCTCCATCCCCCCCCCCCCAGACCAGCAATGAGCACTACCAGACGGCTACATCCATCTACCACTCTGATTTTCCACAATGTCGCCCAGCTATTATCACTCTGGACATGGTGGTAAATTAAATGAATGTCTAGATCCGACTCCACAATGTTGCTTGGAACCCTGCCACCATAGCCAGGTAATCCCACCTGGGTGCACTGGGAGCCATGGGAGGACACTGTTGCTCAGTGAGAGCCAGTGTGGTGTAGTGGTTAAGAGCAGTAGTCTCGTAATCTGGGGAACCGGGTTCGCTTCCCCGCTCCTCCACATGCAGCTGCTGGGTGACCTTGGGCCAGTCACACTTCTTTGAAGTTTCTCAGCCCCACTCACTTCACAGAGTGTTTGTTGTGGGGGAGGAAGGGAAAGGAGAATGTGAGCCGCTTTGAGACTCCTTAAAGGGAGTGAAAGGCGGGATATCAAATCCAAACTCCTCCTCCTCCTCCTCCTCTTCTTCTTCTTCTTCTTCTTCTTCTTCAGGACTCTCTCAAATCGGGTGCCAGCCCTGTCTTTTGAAAACCAATGCATCCTTCAGGCATTGACTTGCCGCCTCCAACTGCAGATGTTACAGGAATCTTGCGTACATTCAAGGAACACGGTTTTGGCGGCTCATGCTAAGTTTCTAATATAAAACTCGGTCCCGAATAACTCTCCCAGACATCTTTTTGAAGCGCGATACTCTCTGACATTCAGGACATCTTTGACGAGCCCATGTTTAATTGCCATTGTTCTGCTGGGGTAATAAATGCATGTCATGAATATTGGGCCTTCAACTTCCTCACTAGATTGAGCCAAGGAATTAATTTTCCCATTTCCAAAACCAGGAGCTACCCTGAGGCGATGGGCGAGGGTGAGGAATAAATTTAAATAACTAAATAAAATTAAAAGAGTAAGCATCGATTCATGAAAACAAGCTGATTCGCGAGCATGGAGCGATATCTGCGGGTCCCCTCCCTAGACGATCATACTCTTTGCTTTCAAATTGCATCTCAGCGTTGTCGTAAACACCAATTCACGAAAATGAAATAACTCCCGAGAAGATAAATAAAAAGATGACAGTTGCATAAACATATGTGCGGGCACCCACACCCCCCTCAAATGCATATATTGTTTTTAACAAGACTGAGCTGTGTAGTGTGTTATGCACTCTGAAGACTGGAAGAGCCCTGGCTGGTTGCTAGTTTTTAACATGATTCGTATTCTGAACTGAGCAAAGGTGAAGGGTTTTGCTCTGCCCACTGAACCACTCTCACCTGACTCAAGATACAGAGCAAAGGGCTCTTTCGCCCTCTGCTCTCCAGAAGCGGCTTTGCTCCAGTTCCACTTGTACACCCTTGTGCAAATTAACTGAAACTATGGCACATCGATCAGTCTGTCAAGCACCCACAAAAGAAGGTGTTTTGGGGGTGCTTCAGTTATTATGGTGTCGGAAGCCTGCAGCCAATAGAAGGAATGATGTGCTCGCCACAATATATTGAGATTCTACGAAAGAGAGTTATTCCAGAACTGGAAAAGAGGTATCCTGACGGTACTGGGATATTGCAGCAGGACCTATTCCCCTGTCACACATCAAAAGTGGTGAAGAAATTCATGACAGAGCAGCAAATACAGGTATTTGATTGGCCAGGGAATTCCCCGGATGTAAATCCCATTGAGAATTTGTGGGCTATATGCAAAAGTCGCCTCCGTGCTGTAGACTGTACGACTATGGAGAAGCTATGGAGACACTGATTCGAGTGTGGTACAGGGATCCGAAAATCAACAGTGACTGTTCGAAACTAGTAGACTCCATGCCAAACTATGTTCAAATGCTGCTTAAAAATAGCGGAGATCATATCCATTACTAATGTACGTATATGTGAGTTTTGTACATGTATATGTGGGTTTTGTACAAAAAAACTACTGTACTAAATTCACGGTTTGTTTCAATTAATTTGCACAAAGGTGTATTATTCAGCGCAACCACTCTGCATAAAGCAGGCTGGGGAACCTCTGGTCCGCAAGCCATTCTGCTGTTCACTTCTAGGGTGGGCAGAATGGTGTAAAGAACCCTCATCTTGCATTGGAGGAGGTGGTGAAGGTATGGAATAAGGGATGTATCCTTGAGGTCAGGGGCTACAACCTGGATACAAATGAGATGCTTCCAGTGGGCCAAATACAGCATTGAGGCCAGGGCCAGATTTAGGTTTGATGAGACCCTAAGCTACTGAAGGTAATGGGATCCCTTATATGTTCAGCTCAGCTGTCCTTTGTCAACAACAAATTATCACTGTTTTTTTGTGTTGAATATCTGCTATATGGTAATTTATGGACCAAATAAGTATCTAAAGCCATTTGCACATGCAGAATGTGGGCACCCTACATACAGAAATGAGGAAACCAGTGATATTTTAGGGAGCAGGCTAGCATTTAGGGGACCATGAATTACATGACTGCCAGTGTGGTGTAGTGGTTAAGAGCGGTGGACTTGTAATCTGGTGAACCGGGTTCGCTTCCCCGCTCCTCCACATGCAGCTGCTGGGTGACCTTGGGCCAGTCACACTTCTTTGAAGTTTCTCAGCCCCACTCACTTCACAGAGTGTTTGTTGTGGGGAAGGAAGGGAAAGGAGACTGTTAGCTGCTTTGAGACTCCTTTGGGTAGTGATAAAGCGGGATATCAAATCCAAACTCTTCTTCCAAACTCTTCTACATCCTAGGAACCTACACACAACACAAAACACTGTTGCTGTACGTAGGTTTTATTCTCTTTGTTTTTTATCTTATGTTTTGGAAATGTACATTTTTCTTTCTTTTAATTTTTTGAGGGGTCCCCAAGAGAGTGGGGCCCTAAGCTATAGCTTGTTTAGCTTATATGTAAATCCGGCACTGATTGAGGCCTACGGTCAACTTTCCAACTACAT
This sequence comes from Podarcis gaigeae, assembly GCF_964106915.1. NCBI lineage: Eukaryota > Metazoa > Chordata > Lepidosauria > Squamata > Lacertidae > Podarcis > Podarcis gaigeae. The sequence continues at coordinate 97,017,585 of NC_139677.1, read as the reverse complement.
CCTCCAAAAGAGAGTACTTTCTTAAAACAAAAACATTGCCCGTAAGTATCACAATTGCACCCATCAAGGAGAGGTCATGGGGATGAGCGGCAACGTAATTGCAATGGTCAGCAGTTCTGAGAAACGTTCAATTTCATAAAATTACCTTGATTGTTTAGAAGGTTGGAGGTGACTTTCCTCTTAACAAGTTATGCTTCTCCAATGGGGATGTCATTGGCATGGGGCGGGGGTTGGAGGCTTGTTAAACAAGCCAGGTTTTCATGGACCCGTTTCTTGTATAATACCCTCCATTAAGTTTACTGATTCGAGCAAACTCACTTTATGTTTCGTTACAGAGGAAACTATCGGTTTTACTGTTTGCTTAACAAAAGGGAACATCCCATAACGACCCGTAATTGAAAATGCGCCATCCCTTCTTAACCCCTTGACATACTTTTATGGGTATTCTACTTTTAAAACTCAACTTTTAAAAGTAGGAATTACTTTCATCCGTCCCCCGGCCTCTCCTCCTCCAGAACGATTAAACGGTTTGGAAAACGGCTTTCTGATCCAGTGGGCCTAGAATAAAGGCACCATAATAGAAATCATGACTTAACTTTTTAAACATATACAGTGGTACCTCCGCTTGCGTTCACCTCCAGTTACATATCCTTTGGGATACGTACGCGGCAAACCCAGAAGTAATTTTCCGGGTTTCGACGCGCGCGCAGAAGTGGCACCTCCAGTTGGGGAAACCTCAGGATCCGACCAGAGTTCTGGAATGGATCTTGTCCACAACCGGAGGTACAACTGTGTGTGCGTATGTGTGTATGTATATGTGTGTGTGTGTGTGTGTGTGTGTGTGTATACAGTGGTACCTCGGGTTAAGTACTTAATTCGTTCCGGAGGTCCGTTCTTAACCTGAAACTGTTCTTAACCTGAAGCACCACTTTAGCTATTGGGGCCTCCTGCTGCCGTCGCGCCGTCAGAGTACAATTTCTGTTCTCCTCCTGAAGCAAAGTTCTTAACCCAAGGTACTATTTCTGGGTTAGCAGAGTCTGTATCCTTTGTTTGGAGCTGGCTCATTCCTGACAACATGTTGAGGAGGGGGTGGAGCCAGAAGCAAAAGTAGGCAGGGCAATGGCTGTGGGTCTCACATTTCTACAATAAGGTAGTTTCTACACACATGGGCACCCTTCTCTCTGTACTCTGTCCATGCAAGCAAGAGGCGCTATCTGAGTTTCATGACATAGTCAACATATTATGTTGTGAGCTGCCCTGTGATCTTTGAATGAAGGGTGGCATACAAATTTAATAAATTTAATAAATAATAGGAAAAGTAGATCAAACCTATCCATTCTGAAGGAAATCAGCCCTGAGTGCTCACAGAACCTGAAGCTGAGGCTCCAATACTTTGGCCACCTCATGAGAAGAGAAGACTCCCTGGAAAAGACCCTGATGTTGGGAAAGATGGAGGGCACAAGGAGAAGGGGAAGACAGAGGACGAGATGGTTGGACAGTGTTTTTGAAGCTACCAACATGAGTTTGACCAAACTGTGGGAGGCCTGGCGTGTTCTGGTCCATGGGGTCATGAAGAGTCAGACACGACTAAACAATTAAACAACAACAATAATATTTTAGCCAGGCATAATCAGCCAAGGAGAGCTGGTGAAGGATGTGGCTGAGGAATCAGAATTGGAAGGGATTCTGGGGGTCATCTCGTCCAACCCCCTGCAAGTGAGGGTGCAGTCTGTGGAAAGTCCCGAGGGCCTGATAAAGGAGCCCGGGGGCCACATTTGGTTCCTGAGCACAAGGTTATCATCCTTCACTCCTCTTTCTGTCTCTTTATGCTTCCCTCTTTTTCTTCCTTGCCATTCACATGAAATCCTCCAAGGCTTCCTCTTTGTCAGAGGAAGGAAGCTTGTAACAAACAACAACATTGAAGAACAGATATCAACACAGCCCTGCTTGTGACACAGTTCGCAGCTTGAAAAACATACCAGCTGAAAAAAAATGTGTGTTTTGTGATGCAACGTCTTTAGAAATGCATATTTTAGGGAGCAAATATGTTCAAGATACAAATTTAAATATGCATTTTCATACGTGTGTGTGTGTGTGTGTGTGTGTGTGTGTGTGATTACTGTGGAAACAAAACAGAACAGGCAAGCAAGACAGATCAGAAAAAGACAGATGCATCCCTTGGCAGTGATAGCTAGATATGGGGTCCATCACTGTCCCCTGAACTGTATAAACACAGAGACAGTCTCTGCTGAAAGGCTGAGTGGTGATTACCATAAGACCGTCAAGTGCATCTTGACAATATAACCAGAATAGTAAATATTTAATACGATGCAGCTCGTGAACAGCAAAGCAAAATTAAATGAGAAGTCAAATAAAATGAGCTTGGAAACACAATAAAGTTACTTATTCAGTGCCTGTGAGTTCTCTCAACCCCTCCAGAGGTACCAGTGTCTTGTATCTTGGCTGTTTCCCCATGGGCACCGTGGGCATGCTGGTGACAAGAGGGCTAACATGGTCATTCTCCTAAACCTGATAGAATTGTGTGTGTTTAAGTGTGTGTGTGAGAAGGAGCGACAGAGGGAATGAGCCTGTTGGTTCCACCTTCCCTCTGCACAGCTCTCCGCCTCCATTCCAACAATCCTCTACATGTTGGGGGATGATCTTCTCCTCCTCTCCTCCAACTGGATCCCCACATTGTGTGGGAAAACCACACACAGAGCTATTTATACTGAATGAAACCACTGGTCCATCAGAGGTCACTTTTGTCTACCCTGGCCAGTATTGGCTTTCCAGGGGTTCAGAATGGGAACGCCTTCAGTCCAGCTGGAGATGCCCAGAACTGAATCTGGGACCTTTGACCTACTACTGGGTTATGGCCCTTCTTCAAGTGATGGAAGTGATGCTATCAACCGTCTGACCTGGAATGCCTGCTTCATGTATGTTCTCGAGGAAAAGGCTCAGGACCACAATACCTCAAGGACCGCTTCTTTCCATATGAACCTACCGGACCCTGAGATCATCTTCTGAGGCCCTTCTTTGTGTGCCTCCTCCTCGAGAGGTCAGGAGGGTGGCAACATGAGAATGGGGCCATCTCTGCAGTGGCTCCCTGTCTGTGGAATGCTCTCCCCAGGGAAGTTTGCCTGGCGCCTTCACTACACACCTTTAGGCGCCAGGCAAAAACATTACTTTTCAACCAGGTCTTTGCCTGACTTGATCTATATTCTATACCCTTTTTTAAAAATGCTGGCTCTTTGGGGGTTTTTCATTGGGTTGTTGGTTTTGTTTTGATTTTATGTATTTGATATTTTATGTGAACCACCCTGAGACCTTTGGGTATAGGGCGGTATAGAAATTAAAGAAATAATAGGTAAAGGTAAAGGGACCCCTGACCATTAGGTCCAGTCCTGACCGACTTTGGGGTTGCGGCGCTCATTTCGCTTTATTGGCCGCGGGAGCCGGCATTTGTCTGCAGACAGCTTCTGGGTCATGTGGCCAGCATGACTAAGCCACTTCTGGTGAACCAGAGCAGCGCACGGAAACGCCGTTTACCTTCCCGCCAGAGCGGTACCTATTTATCTACTTGCACTTTGACGTGCTTTCGAAATGCTAGGTTGGCAGAAGCTGAGACCGAGCAACAGGAGCTCACCCCGTCACAGGGATTCGAACTGCCGACCTTCTGATTGGCAAGTCCTAGGCTCTGTCCCAAAGAAATAATAAATATAAATAAATAAAAACAGAAGTGCCATTTGAAAATTGAGTGCACCCATTACACTGACCGAAAGAACTTAGGAGCAAAGGAAAACCCAGGCATTGTTATCAAAAGGAGCCACGTGAATTCAAAACATTAGTGTGTTCTTGGAAATGCCAGCATACATCGCCCCTCATTTTAATTAAAACTTAAATTAATTTTAATTAAAAAATCAATCTTTGTAATGAGAGCAAATATCACCTAACACTCTATTTTCAGTTTTTGCTACCCTGCAGCTATCTTGATTATGGGAACGAAAGGAATGCTTTTCAACAAGCCTAGCCAATTCTCTCTCCCTCCACCCTCCTCTCAAGTTTTGTTTTCCAGTTTGCTCACAACACCGAGCAATTTACGGGTTGCATGCATTTAAACGCAGGGACGTTCCTAACGGTCTTTGGTTGTGTGTGTATATTTGACTCTGGAAAAGTTAGCAATGCAAGAGTCAATGCACATTAAACATCTTCCCATTCACACTGGGTCCCAATCATGCAGTGATTCCCATGTGTGCAGTGGGAGTTTCCTCTCCCTGTGCCCTCCCCAAACCCCTAAAACAGATTTAGGAGATTGTTCCATTGCACAGCCAGAAATACTTCCACGGACAGAACACTCTCATAGTATTACTTTGGATACAAGCCACTGGCTACAGGTGATTTCACAGAGACTCCAGGAAGCTTGTCGCTATTAGCAAACAGCAATGTGAACTGGCACCCCAGTCCTGGAAGCAATAAATATACACATGGAGGAAGCTTTCATGAACTGATGACCTTACTGGATTTTGAATAGGTCAGGCTTCCTCAAACTCGGCCCTCCAGATGTTTTTGGCCTACAACTCCCATGATCCCTAGCTAGCAGGACCAGTGGTCAGGGATGATGGGAACTGTAGTCTCAAAACATCTGGAGAGCCGAGTTTGAGGAAGCCTGGAATAGATGCTCACCTGGATGCAAGACATCTGACTACAGAATCTTAGTGTTGGAAGGAAATTATGGATAATCTAGCCAACCTCCTGCAATGAAGGAATCTCAGCTACAGCATCTATGACAGATGGCCATCCAACCTCTGCTTAAAACCCCTCAAGGAAGGAGAGTCCACCACCTCTTGTGGGAATCTGTTCCACTACCAAACAGATCTTACCGTCAAAAAGTTTTCCTGAATGTTTAGTCAGAATCTCCTTTCTTGAGCCACTGGTTTGAGTCCTACCTTCCACAGCAGGAGAAAACAAGCATGTTCCCTTCTCCATATGACAGCCCTTCAGATATTTGAAGATGGCTATAATATCTCCTCTCAGTCTCCTCTTTACCAGGCTAAACATACCCAGCTCCTTCAAGCACTCCTTGTAAGGCTTAGCTTCCAGACCCTTGATCATTTTGGTTGCCCTCCTCTGCACACCTTCCAGCTTGTCAACATCCTTCATAAATTGTGGTGCCCAGAACTGGACACCGTATTCCACGTGTGGTCTGACCAAGGCAGGATAGAGTGGGACTATTATTTTCCTTGATCTGGACACTAGACGTCTGTTGACGCAGCCTAAAATAGTGTTACCTTTTTTTTGCTGCTGCTGCATCACACTGTTGACTCACGTTACGTTTGTGGTCCACCAAGACCCCTAGATGTGGCCCCAATTGACACTAAATACTGTAAACACGTATTGTTACATGTTGCATATAAGCTGCTATTAGAATCACTGGAATGAAAAGCTGGATATAAATCTTCAGAATAACAAGCAAATAAATTTCTGCTTGTTTGTCTGGAGACAATTCTTTCCCAGTTTAGTGTCCCCTGCAAATTTGATCAGCATCCCCTCATTACCTTCAACCAAGTCATTTATAAAGGCACTGAACAACAACCATCTCAACTCAGGATCTCAACTTCCCAATATCACATCATGGAACAACAACACATGAATATAATGGTACCTCGGGTTATGTACGCTTCAGGTTACATACACTTCAGGTTACAGACTCCGCTAACCCAGAAATAGTACCTCGGGTTAAGAACTTTGCTTCAGGATGAGAACAGAAATCGTGCTCTGGCGGCGCAGCGGCAGCGGGAGGCTCCATTAGCTAAAGTGGTGCTTCAGGTTAAGAACAGTTTCAGGTTAAGAACAGACCTCCATAACGAATTAAGTACTTAACCCGAAGTACCACTGTATATAAAGCTGCCTCATTCCAGTAGCCAGTACTGTAAGTCCACTTCATCCAGTATCTTTTGTTTCAAGTAACAGTGGTATCTAGGCAGGCATCTCTTTCCCAGTGCTGCTCCCTGTGGGCTTTAAAATTGGAGATGCCAACGACTGGGCATGCAAAGCATGAAGTCTGTAGCTGAGACATGTCACAGGAAATTTGTACTGTTCTTATTTCACAAGGTAAAAGAGACGCGGGTGGCACCATGGGTTAAACCACAGAGCCTAGGACTTGCGAATCAGAAGGTCGGCGGTTTGAATCCTCGTGATGGGGTGAGCTCCCGTTGCTTGGTCCCTGCTCCTGCCAACCTAGCAGTTCGAAAGCACATCAAAGTGCAAGTAGATAAATAGGTACCACTGTGGCGGGAAGGTAAACGGTGTTTCTGTGCACCAGAAGGGCTTAGTCATGCTGGCCACATGACCCAGAAGCTGTACGCTGGCTCCCTCAGCCAATAAAGCGAGATGAGCACCGCAACCCCAGAGTCAGTCATGACTGGACCTAATAGTCAGGGGTCCCTTTACCTTTTCCTTATTTCACAAGGTGGGCATAAATGATAAGGGAACGGTTTCTGAAAACACAGGTGCCAAACGTGACTCAGGTTACTATCCTGCACATGCTCTCCACCAATCATAGTCAGGCTTTGCTTCCAACCACCCCACCATCGCCAGCCAGCTCAGCCAACAGCTAAGGATGGTGGGAGATGTAGTTTAACATCACATGGCGACTCAAGGTTGAAAAAACAGTGCTATGAGGACTTGATATTAATCACCCCACATGGACTAGCACACAGTGTGCTGAACAAAAGATAACAACCAGCCTGTTTATTAGCTGCTGTCTGCTCTGCTGCCAAAAGAGGATTCCTTCTTAGACAAGGATCTAATGATCAGCCTCCACTCTCATCTCCGGAGGTCCTTCTTCTCTTCCTTTTTTCCTCCCACAATGGGAGTCGTTTTCATCGACCTGCCAAAACGTGCCAGAGTTCTGCCCCCTCTTTTTCAGCTTCCTCTTCTGACCCCGTATGAGCAGTGGTCTCTTCGGTGGTTGGTGAGGCAGGGACCTCCCATTTGTGAAGGTTTTCGACTGCTCGCCAGCTGCTATGCGTGTGTTCCAATTAATGCTCTCACCCTTCAGAGCTAGCTTGTTTACTTCCATGCTCCCAATGTGTGGGCTTGGGGGTCAAAACCGTGCTCCCTCCCATATGTCAGGAGATAAACGCAGGAACACTGCAAGAACCCACAGTCCTTGTCATCGTAGCATCTCCAGTTCATTCCAGGACAGGATATGAGGAAATCAAAATGGGCAAGGATTATGTACAGCACATTAAGACATCGAGGAGCAATGGTAAACACTGAGGCTGTCTTGGAGCTTGTGCAAAAGCCATTCCAGTCAATTTTGAGTCATTCCATACACATCTGCCTTTACTTTTGGAGATCTGGGGAGGATGTCATGGTAAGGTAAAAGGTAAAGGACCCCTGGACGGCTAAGTCCAGTCAAAGGCGACTATGGGGTTGCTGCACTCATCTCGCTTTCAGGCCGAGGGAGCCAGTGTTTGTCTACAGACAGCTTTCTGGGTCATGTGACCAACAGGACCAAACTGCTTCTGGTGCATGGAGGACCGTGAGAAGTGCCAGAGTGCATAGAAACGCTGTTTACCTTCCCACTGCAGTGGTATCTATTTATCTACTTGCACTGGTGTGCTTTCGAACTACTAGGTTGGCAGGAGCAGGGACAGAGCAATGGGAGCTCACTCTATCACGGGGATTCGAACCACTAACCTTCCAATCAGAAAACCCAGGAGGCTCAGTGGTTTAGACCACAGTGCCACCCACGTGGTATTAACAATGGTTAAAAGATCAGAAATTCTCTGTGGAGAATTTCCTCTCCTGTGTAATCGCCTCCAGCTAACCTCTAACATGGTTGAGTATTACAGCTGGGTAATATATTGATATATTGTTCAAAACCGGTTTGAAGTCCATATTGTGATATCAGTTTCATAATTTTTGACCTGGCAATACATCGCAAATCCTGGTGTGTGTATGAGAGAGTGCTATGCAAAAATCACAATGTGGGGAAAACCGTGAAGGCACCCAACATATACAGTGTTACCTCGGGTTACATACGCTTCAGGTTACAGACACTTCAGGTTACAGACTCCACTTATTCAGAAATAGTACCTCGGGTTAAGAACTTTGCTTCAGGATGAGAACAGAAATTGTGCTCTGGCGGCGCAGTGGCAGCAGGAGGCCCCATTAGCTAAAGTGGTGCTTCAGGTTAAGAACAGTTTCAGGTTAAGAACAGACCTCCGGAACGAATTAAGTACTTAACCCGAGGTACCACTGTATCAGTATATCACAATGTTTAGTTGGTGATATATCACAATGTTGAGAACCAGATGTCACCCAACCCTCCTGAGTATCACAGCACCTGATAGCTCAGTTCGTAGAGCATGAGACACTTAATCTGAAGGCTGTGGGTTCAAGCCCCATGTTGGGCAAAAGAATCCCTTCCAACTCTACCATTTTATTATCTATGGTCAGCACTACAGACCGGCGGGAAGAGGCAGAATTCAACTCATTTCACATTTAGCGGTGAACCTACCTAATTTGCACTTTCTGAAACAATGCACAAACTGAAACACAGCCAACATTTGAAATTTGTGCTCCTCCAGATCTTGCAGTAAAGTTCTCAAGCCAAGCAGTGTGTACGGCAATGCGTAGACTAGATTGAAGTGTGCATCGAAAAGCACATATTTGTTAAAATGACATGCATTGTATTAGGAAAATATGCTTTGCAAAAAACAGTGTATTTGTTTGCTTCTTAAAATATATACGCTGCCTGACTGCGGGGGGGGGGGGGGGGACCCACCTCAAAGCAGTTTACAAATTAACCACAGTTGCATTTTAAAACACTGGTGAAATTTCTTGATGATTTCAAAACATATATAACCACAAACTGATGTGGAAAGTAGAGAACTGAGCTTAAGATTGGAATGTGAAACTGAGAAAAACCAGAAGTGACAGATTCACCCATCTCTAATCAGCACTGATGTTGGGTGTTTAATTTTGTGTTAGATATTACTTTCATAAAAACCATTTACTAGCCTCTCTCTTGACACTATTGCAACTATGGGGTCGCCAACTTTAATTGGGTTAATGCTAACCCAATTCCCTCTGAAGCAGAGTTGCCTAATCCATTTCAGACTTTTATTTATTTATTGACTTAGCATATCTCACCCTTCTCGTATAAATAAACCACTCAAGGCAGTTTACAACACATAAAAATTCTAATTCCATGAAAACAGTGGCAATAAAGGGGACAGGGCCAGCAGCTTAAAAACCATAAAAAATATTATATGTGTACCCCACAAAATAAAAGCCTGACAGAATAAAAAGATACTGAACCACTGGGCAGAAATTCTAATTTGTTAATGAGAAACTACCTAATTCACACTTCCTGAAGCAAGATGCAAACCGAAGAACAGTTATGCTTCATTTTGCAGTGCAGGACTCCAACCAAGACAGTATGTACAAAAATCCGTCTATTAGGAACAAAGGCACCTAATATGCAAGCTGTAGTGAAAACGAAATGCAAAATATCAGGTGAACATGAGTGCAAAAATGTTAATGTTAGAACTGCATGCAAAAATGTGCTTATTAGGAGACATGTATGTGAAAATGCTGACAGAACTTCATGATTAATACGTCCCACAACGCCTATCAAAATTATACCTCAATGCAGGCTTCAAGGAAACTAAGGCACAAAATAAACACTCAAGCCCTTCAAGATCCTATTAAGTGGGATTGCTTCCAAATGACTCTTAAGGACCATCTGCTTTTGGAGTTCCCTGATAACATCAAGGAACACTGGACCAAGCTAAAGACATCCATTATTGCAGCCTGTGAACAAACTATTGGATACCAAACCAAGAAACACCAGGAGTGGTTTGATGAAAATGATAGTGAGATTGAACACACTATTGACAAGAAAAGGAATGTTTCTTGGATCTGGTACAGAGATAGAAACTAAGAAAAAATACCTATGCCAACACTAAGGCACAGAGTTTCTTTAAAGCCACAAAGACCATCTATGGACCAATAATTCCTGAAATATGCCCCCTACGCTCAACAGATGGTCCCACACTTCTAAAAGATAAATAAGCTATTGCATTGCACTGGGACATTACCAGCATCTCCTTAACCACAACTCCCCCATAGCTGCTGAGGTCCTTTCACAAATTCTACAAAAACAAATTAGAAATGAGTTGGTCTTTAAGGTGCTACTGGAAGGAATTTTTTTTGTTTTGACTATGGCAGACCAACACGGCTACCTATCTGTAACTGAAATTAGAAATGAGCTAGCAGCAGGAGAGTTGTGTACAGCTATTAACTAAATGAAAAACAACAAAGCCAGCAGACCTGATGGGATACCTGCCAAAACCTTCAAAGTGGGCAGAATTGAACTACCCAGAAAAATTTGTGAGCATCCTTCAGCTCCTCCATGATAATATGGCAGCAACAATCACAGATAACAATGGCCCTTAAAGTGAACCATTCACAGTGGGATCAGGTGTTAAACAGGGTTGCGTTATGCCCCAACTCCATTCATTATTTTCATTTCCCTGATCCTATACATTGTTGAAAGGAAGGAAACTCTCCACTGGGGTAGAAACCATATATCCAAGAGATGGAAAGGTCTTTAACTTGAGAAAGCTGAAAGCAAAGAATAAGGTTACCATAACTTCTGTCATAGAGCTTCAGTATGCTGATGACAACGTAGTGTGTACACACTCAGAGGATGACCTCCAAACCATCCTAAATAGCTTTGCAGAAGCCTACAAAAAGCTTGGCCTATTGCTCAACATCGAAAATACCAAAGTGCTGCACCAACAAGCACAAAAAAACCCCTTTGCAGTGCCACAAATCCAACTTAACAGTGTAACATTGGAATGTGTTGATCACTTCTCCTACCTGGGCAGCTATCTTTCCACAAGGGCCAACATTGATGATGAAATCCAGTATTGCCTAAGCTCTGTGAGTGCAGCTTTCTCCCGATTGAAGTGCAGAGTGTTTGTGGACTGGGACATTCTCAGGGAAACCAAAATGCCTGTTTACAAAGCTATTGTATTACCAACCTTACTGTATGCTTGTACCACTTATAAACGGCATCTACAACTCCTCGAAAGATTCCATTTTAAAAAAATGCATATCATTTGGGAATATAGGTGAACTAATGCCAGTGTACCGGAAGAAGCAAAGATGACAAGCAATGGTTCTTCAACATCAACTTCGATGAACTGGTCATGTTGTTTGAATGCCGGTTTATTGTCTTCCAAAGCAACTACTCTATTCTGAACTTAATAATGGAAAGCGTAATACTGGTGGTCAACAAAAGAGGTTTAAAGACTCTCTCAAGGCAAATGTTAAAAAAAAAGTAGTATAAACACCAACAACTGGGAAACACTGGCCTGCGAGCGCTTCAATTGAAGAACAGACTTTACCAAAGTTGTCATGGGCTTTGAAGACGCTCAAACTCAGGACGAAAGGGAGAAACGTGCTAAGAGGAAGACACGCTTGGGAAGCCCTCACCATGATCAACTCCCACCCAGAAACCTATGTCCCCACTGTGGAAGGGCGTGTGGATCTAGAACTGGCCTCCACAGTCACTTACGGACTCACTGCTAAGACCGTGTTCATGGAAGACCATCTTACTAGGCTAAGAGTGATTGTCAAAGAAGAAAGGTTACACAACATGCTTGCCATGTATGAGACTCTTTATCTCAGGGTCCTGCACTGCAGACTCCTGCTTCGCAGGGGGTTGGACTAGATGATCCTCAGGATCCCAACTCTATGAGTTGAGGATTCTAGGATTCCAGGGTAGCAATGAGGGGATGAGATAGGAAGCAGGCAAGGTGCGCAGGAAACAGCAAATAATGCTCAGGATCAACAGTGCATGCTGGGTAGACAATGCACTGGGATCTCTTAGGGCCTGGAATACAAGCACTTCATTATTTTTTTAGTTATTGTCCCCCTCACCCCCATGTTTTTAACTGTTTCACCTTGAGTTCTTCTCAGAGAAAAATACAGGGTATAAATGAATAAATATCTAATAATATCCAGCCACATGGAATTGTAGTTAGCACATGCTCAACAGTTCACAGTGCTGCTGCGTGTCTGCAGTCAAGTCAATGTGTTATTGCCACTCTGGGTTTATCTGGGTTCTCTGGTGTGGGGGATTAAGGGGGGTGGATTTAAGGTTATCAATGGCTATAGAGAGAGGCAGGAACACTTCTGCACATTTCCATTGCCATCCCCATCAGTTGTCTCACGGCACAACCCTACTCAGAGATAAGTCCCCTCTGAGCTCATCTGAGGCTTACTTACAGGTTTAAGTGGATATAGGACGGCAGCTTTTGTGAGTCACCACGTAGCCAACGCTGTGAGTCATCGCATGGTTATGTAGCACCCGTGACATCGCCCTAAACCAGAGAAGACAAGCAGCTGTGAGTAAGGACTGTGTCGCAGGCTCCAGGCCTTGGAGAAGGGAACTGCTTTGCCAGGGAATGAGGCTGCAGACTTCTTGAGGACTATATGTTCGTCTGGGCCTCAGAGTCTTGCTTGGTTGCAGCAAGGAACAGGGAAGGGGAAAAGTAGACAAATGCCACACTCTCTCTATGGCCCTTGGGACATTTCCTGCACCACGCCCTTTCCCAGGCCACGCACCCCTCCCCAGGTTGTGCCCCTAAATGGCCCTGAACTGTTTCCTCCTCAAACACTTTTGTGTGGGTGGAGGGCATCCCTGAACTGTGATAACGCCTTTTGCCCAGCAGGACGAAAGATGGAGGCAGAGGGCGTTCTTGGTGGTGGCGCCCTCCGTGTGGAAAGCCCTCCCATCAGAAGTCAAGGAGATAAAGAACTACACAACTTTTAGAAGATATCTGAGGGCAGCCTTGTATCGGGAAGTTTTTAATGCTTGATGTTTTATTATGGTTTCATATGTGTTTTATATATGCTTCCATTATTATTATTATTATTGTTATTGTTATTGTTATTGTTGGAGAGCTATATCTCTATAAATGGAGAGCTATATCTCTATAAATAATTTTTATTTTTAAGTTGTAACACTTTTACTGACATACAAATCAAATAATTTCCCAATAAACATACAGTCGTACCTTAGAAGTCGAACAGAATTCGTTCCAGAACGTTTGAAATAATAATAATAAATAATACATTTTATTTATACCCTGCCCACCCCAACCAAGACTGGGCTCAGGGCAGCTAGCAACCAATAATAAAAACAAGTTGATTAAAATACAATTTAAAAAACAAGATTAAAATACAGCATTAAAACATTAGGATGCAGCCTCTTCACAGGAGGAGAAAGGAAAAAGAAAGAGGGGGAGGGAATCAAACTGATTCTAAGCCAAAGGCCAGGTGGAACAACTCTGTCTTACAGGCCCTGTGGAAAGAAATCAGATCCTGCAGGGCCCTGGTCTCATTAGACAGAGCATTCCACCAGGCTGGAGCCAGTGTTAAAAAGGCCCTGGCTCTGGTTGAGGCTAATCTGACTTCCTTAGGGCCCGGGACCTCGAGGGTGTTGCTATTTATGGACCTTAAGGTTCTCCGTGGGGCATATCAGGAGAGGCGGTCCCATATGTAGGAGGGTCCTAGGCCGTGAAGGGCTTTAAAGGTCAAAAGCAGCACCTTAAATCTGACCCTGTACTCCACCGGGAGCCAGTGTAGCTTGAAAAGCACTGGGTGAATATGCTCCCATGGCAGAGACCCTGTGAGGAGCCTCGCTGCAGCGTTCTGCACCCGCTGGAGTTTCTGGGACAGCTTCAAGGGCAGCCCCGCGTAGAGCGAATTACAGTAATCAAGCCTGGAGGTGACCATCGCATGGATCACTGTGGCCAGGTCGAGGCGGGAAAGGTAAGGGACCAACTGCTTGATGCGGCGAAGGTGGAAAAATGTCGCCTTGGCTGTTGCTGTAACTTGCGCCTCCATGGAAAGGGAGGCATCAAGGATTACACCCAAACTCTTAACAGAAGGCAATGGCACTAATTGGGGCCCCGCAAGAGAAGGGAGTTGGTCCCTCATCCCCATACCATGCTTTGATATTCCCTAACCAAGGGTTTTCACTGCATCCATCTCAAGGGCAGTCTTGTGTCTAAAATACCAGTTGCAAGAAACTGCATTCATTTCCTGCTTGTAGACTTGCCATGGGCACCTGGTTAGCCACTGTGAGAACAGGACACTGGGCTAGACAGGTCAACAGCCTGATCTACCAGGGCTCTTCATCACACACTTCAAAGAGTGTTGCAACTCGAGATAATCTTCTCCAGGCCCACACTCTCCCTGCGTTGCTGGGCTCCAACTCCCATTGCCCCTGACCATTGGGCATGCTAGCCAGGGCTGCTGGCAGACGAGGTCCATCCATGGAGCAGCCCCTGGCTAAGGAAGGCTACTTCAAAATTGCTGTAAGACAGGGGGGAAATGCCGCAAATTTTCAACCCACCTCCCAGTAGGCGATACAAAACAAACAAACGATCATCTCCTGGCTTAAATATTAATGAGGTGCTGCTGGTTCTTTCAGGTCTGCAATGTGGCTTTTGTGCTGGAGGCGGCTGCAACATCACGCCTGTTTCCGAACCAGAGATGATGAAATAAAAAAGGTCTTTCCCGTTTGGATTGAAGGGTGTGTAAACAACCTTTGAGCCAAATCTCCGGCTGTGAGAAATTGCACGTTGCTTTGCCCCATTTTTTAAAAAAATAAAAATAAATAAGTTGTGATGCCCGATCCGCCGCTGCAAGTGCTTCTGCTCTGGGTTTAAAGAGCTAGCTAATCAGGCAAATCCCCTGTTTTAAAAAACAGAAAACAAAACGCTGCTGTCATCTGATCATAGGGAAAAGGTTGCCTAGCATTTCCCTTCCCCTCTATTTGAATATCGCCATTTGCTTCCCTTAATTGGAAGCACAGGAACAAACTGCAGCATGTCTGCACGGCAGTGCTGACAAGTTTGCTTGGACCACAGCTTTGCTCTCATCTACCCGCCCCAAAACCATAAAGAAGGCTGATTGCCGAAGAATTGATGCTTTTGAATTCTGGTGCTGGAGGAGACTCTTGAGAGTCCCATGGACTGCAAGAAGATCAAACCTCTCCATTCTGAAGGAAATCAGCCCTGAGTGCTCACTGGAATGACAGATCCTGAAGCTGAGGCTCCAATACTTTGGCCACCTCATGAGAAGAGAAGACTCCCTGGAAAAGACCCTGATGTTGGGAAAGATGGAGGGTACAAGGAGAAGGGGACGACAGAGGACGAGATAGTTGGATAGTGTTCTCGAAGCTACCAGCATGAGTTTGACCAAACTGCAGGAGGCAGTGGAAGACAGGAGTGCCTGGCGTGCTCTGGTGTCCATGGGGTCACAAAGAGTTGGACACGACTAAACGACTAAACAACAACAACACACACACACACACACACACACACACACACACACTATGTAACCTTTTCAAAGCATTAAAATAAAAGGTTATTTCAAACCTTCGGACCTCCTTCCCTCCCTCCATGGGTTCCATTTCCAAAGAAAATATATTCTTTTTCTGCAACTTTTACTGTTATCTATCTATCTGTTATCTACCTGATATATAGTCACAGTTTCTAAAGTTCATTTCACATTACAAGTGTCATTGTCTCCCTACCAATGATTTTAACTGTTTACAGTGGTCTTTTAAGTATGTTAAAAAATTATTTCAGTCTTTTAGAAATACTTGGATCTTCTTGGTTGCTGATCTTTCCCATCAGACCCTGATGCTGGGAAAGATGGAGGGCACAAGGAGAAGGGGACGACAGAGGACGAGGTGGTTGGACAGTGTTCTCGAAGCTACCAACATGAGTTTGACCAAACTGCGGGAGGCAGTGGAAGACAGGAGTGCCTGGCGTGCTCTGGTCCATGGGGTCATGAAGAGTCGGACACAACTAAACAACAAAACAACAACAACACTCGCCCCCAAAAACGCCAAGAACTATACGGGGGACTTCACAAGCAACACCAGGAAAGGAAATCACCACCAGCAGAATCCCTACTTCTGCATGCATTTTCTGGCTCCCATTTTGGCTGGTTCCTGGAAGCAGTCCTACAGCCGATTTACCCCATGTAACACAATTTAAACCTACAAAAATGGAAATCAAAGGCATCTTCCTATTTTTCGTAACATCCTTTGGCGCGGGGGACCAACTCTCCCTACGAATGTGGCACTTATTACAGAGGGAACGAAGGTGACAAACTTAATTGCTAGGCTGTGCTACACAGAAATCAGGCTTCGATTTGTTCAATTTGAGAGAGGAAATTGTTGCACTTGCTTGACTGTGCCACTTCTTCAGCTCTGCAAACTCAAATTGAAACCCGAGTTGTTCCCTTAGTTAGTTAACTGATATTGGACCAGTATTCCTTGATTTCGATGCAAGGGGTATCTCTGGTTTGGAATGAGTCAGGGTCTCTGGGTCCAAGGGAAGAGCAGGGAGTGAGGTTCTCCTAACACTCAAACCTGGTTTTGAAGCTAGGAATGTAATCTGGGGACACAATACAGTTGTATGCCATAATGCATGGGATAGAGAAAGCGGGTAAATCTTTTCTCCCCCTGTTTTACTACCAGAACTCAGGGCCATCCAATGCAGCTAAATGTTGGATATGTAAAAGACAGGCCCTCTTCAACCAGTGCATAAAGGTAAAGGTAAAGGGACCCCTGAACGTTAGGTCCAGTCATGAACGACTCTGGGGTTGCGGCGCTCATCTCGCTTTAGTGGCCGAGGGAGCCAGCGTACAGCTTCTGGGTCATGTGGCCAGCATGACTAAGCCACTTCTGGCAAACCAGAACAGCGCACGGAAATGCCGTTTACCTTCCCGCCAGAGTGGTACCTATTTATCTACTTGTACTTTGATGTGCTTTTGAATTGCTGGGTTGGGAGGAGCAGGGACCGAGCAACGGGAGCTCACCCCGTCGCGGGGATTCGAACCGCCAACCTTCTGATCAACGAGCCCTAGGCTCAGTGGTTTAGACCACAGCGCCACCCGCGTACATTACTGAATTAGCTCCCGCAAGGGACAGCAGATGGGCATCAACTTGGATGGCTTACAAAGGGGATTAGGCAAATTCATGGAGGGCAAAGGCTAACAATGACTACTGGCCGTTATGGCAATGCTCCGCCTATCTTCTCAAACTCATGGTTGGGAATGACAAGGGGCAGAGCGCGGTCACATTCAGAGCCATCTTGTGGGCTTTCTGTAGGCACTCAGTTGTCCACTGTGAGGACAGGATGTTGGCCCAGATGGACCACTGGCCTGATCCAGCAGCAGCCCAACTGGGCCACAGTTGGTTTTTTTTGGGGGGGAGGGAATGTTCTTAGCTTAAGATGCAGCAGTATCAAGATAGCAAATTCTAAAAGCTCCTGCAAAAGGTTGGGTTACAGGAAAATCAATGGCCCAGAGAACCATTTCTCTTTCTTTTCTACAAGAAGATTCACTGGGAAAGGGATTAGAGACTAATACGCTCAGAAAAGCAATGCAGGAGGCATTGGTTTTGCACTAACAAATGTACAAATCCATCTTTATATTCCATGCATGGCCATAAATACTTCGCTTTCCTGTGCACTTACCCTCATGTCATCCTCATGAAATACTATATTATACGAACGACATACTGTCTCGCCTGGTCTGAATCGATATTTCTACATATATCCCAGTTTCAGAAAAGAAAAACGTATTAAGTTAATATTTCATTATACTGGAAGACAACCTGGGAGCATATGACAGCAGCCACCAGAGGGTATTTTTTTTTGGGGGGGGGAGAGGTAGAGTAGTGGAAACCATGATAAAGAAATATTTCCCCAAATTTAGAAAGTGTAATGCCCTTGATGTACTGGAGTACAACGAAGTTTTTGAAGAAGATGAGCCATTTTCCTGTTCTGAATTGCACTACAGAAACACACTAAAATTTATTACCATTATCCATTACAGTGGTACCTCAGTTACATACGCTTCAGATTGCATACACTTCAGGTTACAGACTCCGCTAACCCAGAAATAGTGCTTCAGATTAAGAACTTTGCTTCAGGATAAGAACAGAAATTGTGCTCCGGCAGCACGGCAGCAGTGGGAGGCTCCATCCGCTAAAGTGGTGCTTCAGGTTAAGAACAGTTTCAGGTTAAGAACGGACCTCCGGAACGAATTAAGTACTTAACCCGAGGTACCACTGTATTACCTGGATTACAAGTTGGGTCAACCAAGTTAGAATTTTAGGTGTACCCTCAACTTGACAATTATTGTTATTACTTCCCTGCCCTTCACCCTAACATTCCAGGGCAAGTTACAACATCAAAACATAGTATTAAGAAGAGTTTAAAACAATTTACAGTCACAAAAAGAAGGCAAGTCCTAAAAATATACACTTCGAGTGCCTAAGCTGTGCAATGACGGTGCGAGATGTGCCTCTGTGGGGTGCAAGTTCCACAGTTTAGGGGCCACCACAGAGAATGCCCTGCGGCCTTTGAAGAAAAAGGTTCCTCAGCTCTTAATTAAGGAATGCTGACATACACTTTGTCTCCCCCTTGTAATCTTTTCACCTGCCTTCTGTCCATGCTGAGTTAAACATTTTTACTGAACACAAAGGAACGTCACTTGGGAGAGGGAAGCGAGAAGTTGCTTCCTGCTCCCAGACTGGGGTCCCGAGTTTCCCGAGACTCCAGCTGTTTGTTTACTTCCCAGAAAGAATTAGGTAGTTAATTTCCCCGGCATTTCTTGCTGGCCTTTTACATCAGCTCCTTTGATAAATCATTTGGGACACTGCATAATCAAGTGCTGCCATAAAAACCCTTATACAGATCTATAAACCAGATTACATCGCACAGGGAAATCATTGCACCGGCCGGCTCCGAAAAAGCAGACAACTTGCGTTTAAAAATCAAAAGCGGAGGGCCGTTGCTCCGGTAGCGAGTTTAGTGTTTCCCTCTCTGGAGTTGTCGGTCAATGCCGTGAGAAATCATTGCAATGGCGTCTCGTGGGGTTCTGTAACCGCAGAACACGAGCAAAATTCACACTGGTCCTCACTTCCTCTCCTAGTTCCGTTATCTGGCATGGGGGGAAGCAGAGCGAAGGGAGACTGAGACAGAGATGGAGAAGCCCAGGCCCCAAAGCCCTTCCAGGTCTCCTTATATAGCATTTAGGATGCTCCCGACAGGCCACCCACTATATAGCCACTCCCCTTTTCCCTAGTCCACAAGACTGAAGTACTTTTTTGGGGGGACAGGGGGCGGGTGGGTATGGGGGACTCCCTGGCCCTGAATGGGGTAACTGTGCCCCTGAAGGACCAGGTGTGCAGCCTGGGAGTCATTTGGACTCACAGCTGTCCATGGAGGTGCAGGTTAATTCTGTGTCCAGGGCGGCTGTCTACCAGCTCCATCTGGTACACAGGCTGAGACCCTCCCTGCCTGTGGACTGTCTTGCCAGAGTGGTGCATGCTCTAGTTATCTCCCGCTTAGAATACTGCAATGCACTCTACGTGGGGCTACCTTTGAAGGTGACCCGGAAACTGCAATTAATCCAGAATGCGGCAGCTAGACTGGTGACTGGGAGTGGCCGCCGGGGCCACATAACACCGCTCCTGAGAGATCTGCATTGGCTCCCAGTTATGTTTTTGAGCACAATTCAAAGCGTTGGTGTTGACCTTTAAAGCCCTAAACGGCCTTGGTCCTGTATACCTGAAGGAGCGTCTGCACCCCCATTGTTTAGCCCGGACACTGAGATCCAGCACCGAGGGCCTTCTGGCGGTTCCCTCATTGCGAGAAGTGAGGTTACAGGGAACCAGACAGAGGGCCTTCTTGGTAGTGGCGCCCGCCCTGTGGAACAGCCTCCCTTCAGATGTCAAAGAGATGAACAACTACCTGACATTCAGAAGACATCTTAAGGCAGCCCTGTTTAGGGAAGTTTTTAATGTGTGACATTTTAGTGTATTTTTGGTCTCTGTGGAAGCCGCCCAGAGTGGCTGGGGAAACCCAGCCAGATCGGCGGGGTACAAATAATAAATTATTATTATTATTAATTATTATTATTATTTATCTCCCCTCCAACTTTTTACAAAACTGACGGTGAGGCTGTGGTTTTCCTCCAGAGCAATATGGGAACGTTTGTGAAGACTTGCCAATCCCTTTGGACATGTGCGGTCCTCTTGAGTAAAGCGGCAGGAGATAACTGATGCAACAAATGGGTAATACACGGACTGGTCTGTTTCAGCTTCGTTACAAGCGTATGGTGTATAAAATACCACAATGATAGCAGCCATATAAGCATCTAAAGGTGTTCGGCCTGGTTAGTTGACTGCCATGCAAGCAAAGCAAGTGGACCGAGAAGAAAACAGCTTTAGAGCCTTTGTTCCACACAGTGCCCTTCGGATTTTGCTGGACTACAACCCCCATAATCCCTGAGCATTGGCCTTGGTGGTGGGGCTCATGGGAGTTGTAGTCAAACAATGTCTGAATGGCACCATGTTAACTATCTCAGATTTAGAATGTTAAAAAGGCAACAGCAGGATTTTCGTTATAAACCCTGAAGATTAAAATTATGCAAAAAACAAAACAAAACAAACCCACCCCACGGAGTCATAGAATTCCAAGGGTCATTTAGTCCAAATCCCTGCAATGTAGAAATATCAATAGAGGAGTGTCTCCAACATTTCAGGTGGGAGACACTCCCATTCCTACCAGGAGGTACTGGGGATCAAACCTGGGACCTTCTACATGAAAGCCAGGATCAGTGCCAATGAGCTACAGCTCTTCTTCATTGCAAGCCTGTTCTTTAGTCCCAGTCTTGCCTGGTTTTCCTGACGCAACTGTATCGCAAAGCGTCTTCCACCCAGCCGGTAATTTTATATGTGCCATGCAAAGTACGGCAGGAAGTATCGGCTTCATTTATCACCCTCCTATCAAGGACAGTGCTTTCTTACAAGGCCTGCCACAAAGGCCTGTCATAATACGGGCCGGGGATGGAAGATTGTAACGGGACTCCGTTACAGCTTACTCAAGCTGATGGCCTTGATAATATTGCAGCCCAAGCCCAGGAAGCTGCTGCCTAGACGTTCTCGCGGCTGTCGGTGTCGATACCAATGTGGCGGTGACGGAGCCCGGGGGCAAAAGTCTAGGCTCTGTGCACGCTGAGTTGATGAGAGGGGAGAAGTCAGTTTCCGGCACTGGGAAGGGACAGAATGGCTCCCAGTGCAAGGTCACAGGGAGTGACGGACAGCTGAGTTGTTTCGGTGGAGAGCACACCGGGGGTGGGGCGCAGGGAGACAGCAAAGCCAAACAGGAGCCAGATAAGGGTCTGGAACAAGATCCTGCACTTTATCAATGGCCGGGGTTAACATAAAGGAGACACATGGGAACGCAAACAGAGGGAAAGCGATAGGTTGGTTTTTTGTTGTTTTTTTTGTCCTCCCTCTGGCTCTGTTGACAACAAATAAGTTTGCTCTGGAAAGGGGGGAAGAAAGGAAGACAACAAAGGAGCCTTGCAGCCCAATATGGAAGAAAAGTCCATTTGTTATGTGCACACAATTAGGGGTTTGTTCAGCATGACTGAGAGACGGCCGCATTACTGAAAATCTGAATTTTGCGTTTTGACCTCTCTCCGCTGCGTATACCGTGTCAACGAGAGCCGGCATTTCTGCTCTGTAAAGCTGATCTTTCTCTCTTTCAACTTTCACATGCTAAGATTAAAGAAGTGGCTGTTTGTAGGCATACTTCGCTGGCTGCACACAAACCTCCACTTGTCTCCAGAGGCTCCACATTTCATTCAGGTCAGAGACTTTTTCCCCTCCAAAGGGGATGCCCGTTAGCTATTATTTCCCCCCAGCGATGCAAAGCTGAGATTGAAGTCGTTGCACCTGTCGAACTTCAGCCTTTGCAGAAGCCCTGTCTCATGTCCTGTGATACTGCACCGTAACAGAACATGACCAAAATACAGATCCCCCAGACCTTTCACAGACAAAACAGTGATTCTTCTCGGTGGTGAATCTTGCTTGCATTCCAAGGTCGGCTGTACATTAAACTCTGGTTTTGGCACAGCCGTTCAGCTTTGTGAAATGTTTATCTTTTCGCCTCTCTATTCCAGCTGACCACTGCAGCAATCTTTTAATCTCTTGATGATCTCTGTTCCAAAGGAATTTGTTTTGATTTTATAGCCTTTTCATTTGCTGCTTCTTAAATGCTTGCCTTACTTCGACTGCGACTCTTAATTGGTTTCTGCTTTCTCGATCGCCCGGAGGACTCTCGTCACTGGGCGGATGATCAGTCAAATGCATAAATAAAAAAAATGTTAGACATTGCATGCAGATGCCCTCTTCTGAAATGCTGTGCCCACATGCGGATGCCTGGTGAGACATGCATGCGTGCTGGTGGGGGAAAGTGTGATCTTAATCCCTTAACTGAGCATAAGAAGATTTGGAGGGAGGCAGACTAAAGAATCTGGGAAACTGCCAACATAGTTTCATGGGGTCTTTTAAAGAAGGATCTTAAGGAATTGGATGGACACTGTTTCATTAGGGTTTGGCTTTCATTAGGGCGGCTGTCTACCAGTTCCACCTGGTACGCAGGCTAAGACCCTCCCTGCCTGCAGAGTGTCTTGCCAGAGTGGTGCATGCTCTAGTTATCTCCCACTTGGACTACTGCAATGCGCTCTACATGGGGCTACCTTTGAAGGTGACCCGGAAACTGCAATTAATCCAGAATGTGGTAGCTAGACTGGTGACTGGGACTGGCCGCTGGGACCACATAACACCAGTCCTGAAAGATCTGCATTGGCTCCCAGTACGTTTCTGAGCACAATTCAAAGTGTTGGTGCTGACCTTTAAAGCCCTAAACGGCCTTGGTCCTATATACCTGAAGGAGCATCTCCACCCCCATTGTTCAGCCCGACACTGAGGTCCAGCACCGAGGGCCTTCTGGTGGTTCCCTCATTGCAAGAAGTGAGGTTACAGGGAACCAGATAGAGGGCCTTCTCGGTGGTGGCACCTGCCCTGTGAAACACCCTCCCTTCAGATGTGAAGGAAATAAGCAGCTATCTTATCTTTAAAAGACATCTCAAGGCAGCCCTGTTTAGGGAAGTTTTTAATATTTAATGCTGTATTGTTTTTAACACTCGATTGGGAGCCGCCCAGAGTGGCTGGAGAAACTCAGCCAGATGTGTGGGGTATACATAATAAATTATTATAATATTATTATTATTTGGCTTACCAGTGTAGCCTATTTCCTTCCCACATGGTCAAACCCTTCCTTGGAAGTTTTCAAGCAGAGGTTGGGTGGCCATCTGCCATGGATGCTTTAGCTGAGATTCCTGCATTGTAGGTGGTTGGAATAGAGAACCCTACAGGGTCCCTTCCCACTCTAGAATTCTATGATTCAATCCCAGTATTTGTGTACAAACCCATGCGCCAACACAGAACATCTTGTCAGCGTCTGGCTTTCCTCGTATCGGAAGCCAACCCTCGAAGGCTGTCCTGGAACTTCCTCCCATTCAGAGTAAAGTGTGAAGCGTGAAACCAAATAAAACAGGCAGCCAAGAGGTTACGTGCCCCAAGGGCTTCCAGATCAGAATTTCACAATAAAGGGATGCTTTAGAGCTGTGGTGCTTGACATCCATTATGCCCTATGAAATAAACGAAGAGCATCTATTATGTATGAGAGGAATCCATTATGCCCCTTGGAAACAAAGAGTGTCGAAACAAGGGACATCCATTCCGGGAGGAGAAGGCATGCATCTTACAATAAAGGGATCTAGCAATCCTTGTATACATCTCCCCTTTGGTCCACTCACCTACCACCGACTCAATTATCTGCATCTGAGCTGCGTTAAATGACAGGATAGCATCTTAAAAAGCAGAGATATCACCTTGCCAACAAAGGCCCGTATAGTTAAAGCTCTGGTTTTCCCAGTAGTGATGTATGGAAGTGAGAGCTGGACCATAAAGAAGGCTGATTGCCAAAGAATTGATGCTTTTGGATTATGGTGCTGGAGGAGACTCTTGAGAGTCCCATGGACTGCAAGAAGTTCAAACCGATCCATTCTGAAGGAAATCAGCCCTGAGTGTTCACTGGAAGGACAAATCCTGAAGCTAAGGCTCCAATACTTTGGCCACCTCATGAGAAGAGAAGACTCTCTGGAAAAGACCCTGATGTTGGGAAAGATGGAGGGCACTAGGAGAAGGGGGCAACAGAGGACGAGATGGTTGGACAGTGTTCTCGAAGCTAGAAACATGAGTCTGACCAAACTGCGGGAGGCAGTGGAAGACAGGAGTGCCTGGCGTGCTCTGATCCATGGGGTCACAAAGAGTCGGACATGACTAAACGACTAAACAACAACAACTATTCACGAAGTACCAGAGAGAAACAATTTAAAATTGATTAATAATAATAATAATAAAATATTATTTATACCCCGCCCTTCCCGGTTCAGAAAACCGGGCTCAGAGCAGCTAACAACAAATTTAAAACACTTAATTGTAGAAGCAGCATAAAATACAGTATAAAAACATGAATAAGAATAAAATTCAAAGCTCAAGAACCAATTTGGGGGAAATCCATCTAATGAGCATTAGATAGTCACCAGGGCTAGCTGGCTGAATTGGTCCTACTTGGGCCAGCGAGGAGACCAGGGGAGAATTAGCTGTGGGGTCTCAGAGCGGGTGATCTTCATAAAAAGGGAAGGGGGAGGGAAGAGAAGGGAAATAGAAGATCAGGCTGAATTCAAATTAAAGGCCAATCGGAATAGCTGTCTTACAGGCCCGACGGAAGGAGGTTAAATCCTGAAGGGCCCTAGTCTCATGGGACAGAGCATTCCACCAGGTCGGAGCCATCACTGAAAAGGCCCTAGTTAATGATTATTATATAGATAGATAAAAGAAGATTTACTCTACCCCACTACTTTGAAGACAGGTTATAAAAAATATGTAAAAGTCTTAGCAGAAATTGGTAACTGAACAGGTGACGTGGAGGGAGAAGGGGTGAAATTTTAAAATGAAATTGGAAATGTTACTGCACCGGGAGCAGCGATGGAGGGAGGAAAATAGAGAGAACCTTTGGGGAGGGTTATACAAATTTGTATTAATTTGGTCACAATTTGTTAAAAATTATGGAAAATCAAAATAATTGGGGGGGGGGGGAGAACTTCCACAGGTCTCGAGTGTTAAGCAGGTGCCACAAGTGATGGAGTTAAGATTGCAGAAGATGTAAATGCAAATAGAATTGAAAGTCTGTCATGGTAAGGAAGCGAGGGTTGACATGTGGCGCCACGTTACAAGAGAGCATTAATCCCTGTATCCCTCATTAATCTAGAGGAACAATTACTTCATCTCTAAATATTCACAGCAACTAAAAGGGCTCAGAATCTCTTTTATGAAAAAAAAAAAATGAAATGGCCTCAGACCCACTTTCAGACAATGGAGACAATATTTGCTAGCAAGCTGTCCGCATGCCTTACAGATGGGAGTTTCGTATTAGTATTAATTGTATTGCTTATTTGTTATGTTAGGTGCCTGGTACCGAAAACAAAAGGCTTGAGGCAATTTACCATGAGGAAAACAACCGCAGCACGATACAAATATATAAAAATTAGGAAGAACCAGCAAGCAGCATGAGTGGCCATAAGCTTATTCTAAAAGCACCAGGCAGACACTCTGCCATCTTCCCACAACATACATAGGTTTGCACAATTGAAGTGGATTCCAGTGCTCTGTTGCCCTAGTGCAACGTATCCACTTTAAAAAAACAAATAGAACACTTGTGGTTAGGAGAAGGGGAAATGCATTTGAAGGCGGAGGATTTAACAATGACTGAGAGCAGTGCTTTTTCTTCTTCCAGCTGGAGCACAGTTCCAGCACCTCGCAAGTGGTCGCCATTGCTGGCCAGTGCTCCCCCTGCCCGATTCTTGCCTTTATGTACTTCTGATGAGCCCAAAATGATGGTTTCAAGTCCAAAATGGAAGCTGGCCGGCATGCACTAGTCTAAAGTTTTTTTAGATCTATGAGTCCACATTGCTCCTAGCTGCTTCTAGCCACGATTGGTCAAATTAGGGGGTGGGGCCAATTCACGGGTCCTTTTCTTCAATCCGTCTTCCGTCTAGCGGTGGGGAGGGGCTTTGCACTTTCCAGCCGCACCTCTGCTATTTCACACACAAAGGTTTGTACAACAGCACTTCCATACCCTCCAACATTTCGGAGGTCCCAAGTCGCAAGGTGGTTAGATTGGTCTCAACTAGGGCCAGGGCCTTTTCAGTACTGGCCCCGACTTGGTGGAACGCTCTGTCACAAGAGACTAGGGCCCTGCGGGACTTGATATCTTTCCGCAGGGCCTGCAAGACAGAGCTGTTGCGCCTGGCCTTTGGTTTGGACTCAGTCTGACCCTTATGGTTCCCTCCCCTTATGGTCTTGATCTATGGGCTACTTTTAAAAGGAGGCTGCATTTTAAATTGCATTTTAACCTTTATTTTAAATTAGTCCCCCCCCATTATGTTTTTACTGTAATTTTACTGGTGTTAGCTGCCCTGAGCCCGGCTCTGGCTGGGGAGGGCGGGGTATAAATAAATAAATAAATTATTATTATTATTATTATTATTATTATTATTATTATTCAGCAAGACACAGCATTGTTGTGAGATGCATTTGGTGAAAAAAAATGATAGCCACTCTTTCTCCTGCCCCCTTCTGGCTATGGGTTTGGATGACATTACATGTTGTAGCATCATTCTGGAACTTTGCTGGAGAATAAAAATGTGGGGGGAGCTATCAACTACAAGGAGAACACAAGAAGGTGTAGGCTATTTCACCCCTGCCTTTGCAATTCACTTTCGTTCCCCACCAAAAAAGGCAACATCAGAAAGGTCCACCTCAAATTCTGCCAAAAGTTGTTTTCTGAGAACTAGGAATTGGATACAACGCCAAAGAATTACTGTATTTTTTGCTCTATAAGACTCACTTTTTCCCTCCTAAAAAGTAAGGGGAAATGTGTGTGAGTCTTATGGAGCGAATGCAGGCTGCACAGCTATCCCAGAAGCCAGAACAGCAAGAGGGATTGCTGCTTTCACTGTGCAGTGATCCCTCTTGCTGTTCTGGCTTCTGAGATTCAGAATATTTTTTTCTGGTTTTCCTCCTCCAAAAACTAGTTGCGTCTTATGGTCTGTCTGGTGTGTGTCTTATAGAGCGAAAAATACGGTAAATGAAAATGAAAACCCTCCTTTCCCCCTCCCGTCAGCTGGAAGAGCCCTTAATGAAGACGCTGTTTGCAAGCACTCCTCCGATATAATAAATGCAAGTGGTTATCAATAATGCATTTGCAAGGCTACCCAAATGCTATTTTTAAAGCAAATCATTCACTCCACCCACCCCTGAAATGAAGCCATCCCGTAAAAAAACACCCCGGCTCCTCAAGAGGCTGCAACGCGCAGGCAGAACATGCTGCAAAACAAATGAGGTCACCCAGAGCTGTTAGGCGCATTTGCTCCAGAGTAATCCCATTAAAGCCAATCATTTCGCTCCCTTCCTGCACACTGTTCCAGAATGAGTGAGCTGTGGAGCCTAGCCAAACGGCAGGACAAAGTAATCTGTGCCGCTGGAAACCGTGGGAGAAATTGACGCAGACAGACAGTAGTTATCCTACATGGAAGACCGCCAGGGTACTGGGTTAATGTCTGCTGCCTCTTGCGAAGATCTCTGGGATCTCCTACTTGCAGAAGCTGCAACTTTCAGGCAGCAGAAGGTGATCCATTAGAACAAATGGGGCCTTATTCTGCCCTCACCTGACTGCCTTTTTGTCTGCTTGCAACCAGTCAGTTTCCTCCTCTTCCTCCTTAGTCCCAGGGTTGCCCTCATAGAACTTAGCAGGGATGTGGATGGGAGCAAAATTAGTTGGCTCCACCTATCACTGGCTCCGGCGCCACTAATAATAATAATAATAATAATAATAATAATAATAATAATAATAAATTTATTTATACCCCACCCTTCCCGGTTTAAAAACTGGGCTCAGGGCGGCTAACAGCAAATATAAAACATTGATTAAAATGCTACTTAAAACAGCCTAAAACGGCATAAAATACAACATAAAATGCAGCATCAATATCAATAAAATTCAAGAATTCAGGGGTCATTTTATTTGGGGGGGGGACCCCAGTCAGTAGACATAAAATGATCACCAGGGCTAACTGGCCAAGTTGGTCCTACTAGGGCCAGCGAGGAGACAAGGAAAGAATTTAAATGTGGGGTCCCAGAAAGGGTTTCTTCATAATGTATAACCAAAGTCTAAACGGTGTGTTTCAGACTATAGTTCTTATCAGTCTCAGCTAGCATGGCTGTGTTGGCCAGCGCTGATGGGGGCTATTCGTAGTTCAAAACATCTGGAAAGCACCAGACAACAACAAGAACAATAATAATTTTATTATTTATACCCTGCCCATCTGGCTGGGTTTCTCCAGCCACTCTGGGCAGCTCCCAACAGAGTATTAAAAACACAATAAAACATCAGACATTAAAAACTTCCCTAAACAGGGCTGTCTTCAGGTGTCTTCACTAGACATCACTAAGACCAGGCCCATAACATAGATGCACCAGGGCAAAATCCGTTTTGGGAGCCACACTAGTTTCCTTTTGGGGTGGGGAGAAGTTTGTTTTTGTTTGCATTTTAATGAGAAATGACTTAATTTGCACACATAAAACAGGGTCCATGGAAAGCCTGGGCAAAAAGATAAGTGTTTACAAGATGTGCAAACCTAACCATCTTTCAAAAGATGGCAAGTGACCAAAGTCAATGTTCTGGTGTGTCTTTAGTTAGGTTACAGAATAAGCTCGGGTAACCCTGTAGAATCACTATGTGACATCTCGGTTTCACATTTCGAGTAAGTCCATATCATGTTTACCCCATGTCACTTATTTATTTAAAAGCAATTATAAACTGCTTAATATTTTAAGCGTCTCTAAGTGGTGTACAACACAGAAGCAACAGAGTGCGTTGTTGAAACGAAAATACAACATAAACCCAGTAAAATGGTGGTATAAAAGCATACAACACCGAAAAGAAATGAATTTGGAGGATGCTTTTGAATCATGGTGCTGGGGGAGACTCTTGAGAGTCCCATGGACTGCAAAAAGGTCAAACCTCTCCATTCTGAAGGAAATCAGCCCTGAGTGCTCACTGGAAGGACTGATCCTGAAGCTGATGCTCCAAGACTTTGGCCACCTCATGAGAAGAGAAGACTCCCTGGAAAAGACCCTGATGTTGGGAAAGATGGAGGGCACAAGGAGAAGGGGACGACAGAGGACGAGATGGCTGGACAGTGTTCTCGAAACTACCAACATAAGTTTGACCAAGCTGTGGGAGGCAGTGGAAGACAGGAGTGCCTGGCGTGCTCTGGTCCATGGGGTCACGAAGAGTCGGACACGACTAAACGACTAAACAACAACACTGAATAAAAAAAGCACTCATGGGTCAGGGACGGCCTGAGCAAAAAGCTAAGTCTTTGCAACACATCCAAAGCAACTGATGGTTTGTGTATGGCCAACAGTGTTCGAAACTAACTGGGAGCCAGCCACATTTCATGACAGGCAACCAGCCTTTAGAGAGGAAGTGGGGATGTCTGATCGCCAGGTTTGGCGACTAATGTCTCCACCTGGCTGGCTTCAGAGGCAGCCCCATGCGCAATGTGTTGCAGTAATCTAATCTCAAGGTGAGCTGGTTTGACCAATGGGCTGACTTGCTATAAGGCAGCTTCCTATCTCTCTACATTCCATTCTTTTACTTTGTGCCGTCAGCCTCTATTGATAACACTGTCGTTTTTTAAAAAACAAACCACATCCATCATACCTTAAGTAAATATGTATATGAAATGATCAGGTTCTCCATCAAGTCCTTCAGAATGAATGAAAGTCATTGTTTGTAACCACTCTTTCATTCAATTCCATTTAAGGACATCACCATAGCTACGACGATCTGATTACCAGTGGCGAGCAATTAAGGCCAGGCTCTTCAATATTAACCAGGTGATTTTTTTTTTGAGGGGGCGGAAGGACCCCAAACTTTTTTTTTAAGAGCTCATTTAACTTTGAGGAGTTGACGGGGAGGTCAGCTGAATCTAAACAAAGCCTATCTCCGTGGATGCGGGGAAGTTATTCGATTAAATTCTGGATGTCTGATCCCCATTTCTGCTTGCTCTGTTTGAGGAAAAATGACAATGCTATGATTAAAACTAATTATATTGTGCCGTGGCATAAGATCACTGGAAAAGGGACTCCTTTGATGTGCTTCAGTAGGCCTGGTGTGTTTCTTTCTAAGAGGACATAATCCTAACCAGCCATGAAGATGGGGGTGGGGATGAGAATCATAGAATTGTAGAGTTGGAAGGTACCCCGAGGGTCATCCAGTCCAAGCCCCTAAAATGCTGGAATCTCAGCTAAAGCATCCATGACAGATGGCCACCCACCCTCTGCTGAAAAACCTCCCAGGAAGAAGAGTCCACAGCCTGCTGTGGGAGACCGTTCCATTGTCGAATAGCTCTTTACCACCAGAAAGTTATTGCTGATGTTGAGTCAGAATCTCCTTTCTTGTGACTTCGAGTCCTACCCTCCAGAGCAGGAGAAAGCAAGCTTGCTTCATCTTCCATGTAACAGTCTTTCAGATATTTGAAGATGGCTATTATATCTCCTCTCAGCCTCCTGTTTTCCAGGCTAAATGCACCCAGCTCCTTCAACCCTTGCATGTAGTGGTATTCCATGTGGTGGCCAGGATGAACATGCTTGGCACATGTATTTGCTGTGCCTCCAAGGGCTGCAAGGCCTATCCATATTTGGTTTGGATGCACTAAACGCGGATGGGCTCTTAGCCAAAGCGCAAACTAAGTGCCTCTTAAACATCGCAGCAGATCTGCCGATAAGTGCTTGCTGGCATCGGTGCACATCACTGGGAGGTGCCGTGTTGAAATTTGCACTTGGAGCGGGGCCATAGCTCAAAAACTGATGTCCCTCGACCAAACTTCAACATCTCCATTTTAAAAAGACCTTTGCCATCAGAGCTTGGAGAAGACTTCCACCCGAGAATTTGGGAACTGCTGCAAGTCAGATCAGACACAGGGCTGGGAACATCCATTAACAACTCTACAATTCCTTTATTCTTTCTGAATTCTTTCTAAAATTACATTTTAATCACAGACACAACTCTTGAGCTTTGTGGCATCCAGCTATCAAAAGCTTGATTGCAGAAGGCGAAAGATGCATTTGCAGGGAGGGCAGAATAAGACAGTTGCCGAAAAAACAACTTAGCTCAAAAGAGGAATGGCCCTCTAGCTATCGCCTGCCAACACGTCTCTCTGACTTTCCAGGCAAATAACAACATTCTCCCAAATGCAGGTCTCCCCCCCCTTCACATTTGGATTGCAGGTTCCAAATGGAATCTGTTTATTGTAATTACCTCTCTAACTGCAGCACGCTTCCAATGCGTCGGGTTAATGTTAATGGAAGCTGAAGCTGAGGCGACCAAGGCTTATTAATTCCCTTTTCTCTGTCATTGCATTTCCTTCGCTCCGAAACAATGTCGGCCTAAGATGCTTTGCCACCTGAGGAGCAAAGGCTCAAAGTAGGAATCAGAGATGGTTCCCCATGTCCTTTGGGGTGGGAGGGTGGGTGCGTGGGGGGAGAAATTCAATTCAGTTCACTTCTGCAGGCAAATGTACCCTATCTGCATGTTCCAACACAATACAGTGGTGCCCCGCAAGACGAATGCCTCGCAAGACGAAAAACTCGCTAGACGAAAGAGTTTTCTGTTTTTTGAGTCGTTCCGCAAGACGAAATTTCCCTATGGGCTTGCTATGCAAGACGAAACGTCTTGCGAGTTCTTGCGAGTTTTTTCCTTTTTTTTAAAGCTGCTAAGCCGCTAATAGCCGTGCTTCGCAAGACGAAAAAACCGCTAGACGAAGAGACTCGCAGAACGGATTAATTTCGTCTTGCGAGGCACCACTGTACATGAACTGAAACCCAGCCATTCTTAGAAACTTGTGCTTCTCCGAATTTTCGCAATGCGGTTCTCCAGTCAGGTGATTTGTGCAGAAATGCACATGTTGCAGTAAAATGTGCACAGAAATAAATATATTTGTGAAAATAACATGCAAGATGCATTGTGTTAGGCAGAAGTGCATGCAAAGATATGTACGTTAGGAGAAATTTGCATTAAAATGCTAGTGAATTTTTGTGACCACACAGATGGGGAATTGTGGAGACCTGAAGCTAAGCATGAGTGAAAAATCGAGAAGCTGGGGAAACATCGGCAGGATTATTGTAATAGCCTGCAGTTTCATAAGAGTATATAGTTACAGCAGATAATTAAATGGGCGAGCTAAATGAATTTGGATATGCAGAAGATATTAAAAAATAAATTTAAGGAACTGCAGAAAGAGGGGGAAGGAAGACAAATTTTGAAATGTGAAATTGATTGTAAAACTAATGAAATGTATAAATTTGAAAAGTATAAATAAAAACTTTTTAAAAACCAGACACTCGACCACTGAAATATGTTTTCCCCCAGTTTGTGAAATCTGTGGATACAATGCATATCTCCCCCGCACTGATATATTAACTGTCTCCTTGACATAACTCCCTTTCTCTCAGCTCAGAACAGACTCATGTCAAAGGAGCTAAATCAGGCTCAATGCAGACAAGATTCAATTTAACTCACCTGTGCTTAGCCTCTATAGCAGTCCTGTGTGTCACTGTGACCATCAAGGAGGCTGGAGAACTCCTTGTTCTCCCAATTCAACCTTCATTCCCCCCTTTCTCAAATTCATCTACCTAGTCAAAGGATGACAGCAACCTGGAAGCCTTCCAGCCTCAGGCATCAGACCTGGAAACTTTTCCTTTCCCACCTAGTGAGTCATTTCTGTCTATGTGACTCAAGAGATGTAGCTCCTGCAGCTTCACAAAGGATCTGGAGAACCTCTGGTTAGTTAACAATATTACATTTCTTCTTCTAATGAAGAACCATGTGGCGGTAATTGTGTGAGTGGAACAACTTCCACTTGCACAATGAAACTTCCACACACCACTGCCCTGTGCATGACCCACATCACTCCTAATTTTGTCCTAAGGGGTTGGGGGACCCCCAGAGCAGGTTTAGGGGGTGCAAGGAGGAGGAGGGGAAAAGTCCTGTTGTGCAAAGCAGAAGTCATTCTGCTTTAACAAGGAGTTACTCAACTATGCTGGATACAGTTAATAGGTTCTGATATACAATTTTTAAATAAACAAACAAACAAAGCTTCTTTTTTAAAAAAACAACAACCCACAAATTCCATAAAATGATAAAACCACCCCACTGCCATTAAGAAACAGAACAATCGGGAAGAACCAAGAAGTGTTAAGATCATTATTTCAAGACGATAGATTAATCATTTTCAAATGAAGGCATTAGAAGCAATATACTAAACTTTGGGGTCTTTCCCATTGCTGCCCAGTAGCTGTGTAATCTATATATTGTGCATTTGAGTCAGATCTCTCATTCTGAGTTTTGAGGATGTTTCATTCGCTCTTTTCCCTGTTTAGGGAAGCTTTTAATGTTTGATGCATTATGGTATTTTAATATTTTGTGGGAAGCCGCCCAGAGCGGCTAGAGAAGCCCAGCCAGATGGGCCGGGTATAATTATTATTATTATTATTATTATTATTATTATTATTATTTTCACATCATTTTACAAAACACACACACACACACACACAAGTTTGCACAGCACTTTCTAGGCAGAGCTACCAGTTTCGCACACCTGAATATAAATAAAATAATAATAATAATAATAATAATAATAATAATAATAATAATAATAATAATTTTCACAACATTTTACAAAAAAACACAAACACACACACACACACACACACACACAAGTTTGCACAGCACTTTCTAGGCAGAGCTACCAGTTTCGCACACCTTAGAATGCTTCCATTCTAAGGCCAACCCAGGGCCTCATCAACCTCGTGGCTGTTGTTTTTCCAGGGAAAATGTTCATTTTTCCATCTCTTTCACCAATTGTCATGCATGGCATTCCATTAAGTAAAAAAACCCCAAAAAACCACACACGCAGGAAAAACTTTAAACCAATAGATTTTTTTTTCATTGAATGACAGCAATCTGCTTTTAGTTTATTTAAGCGCTGATTTATGTGTGCTCACACCTATCAATTTTAGTTTAATTAGAGCCCATCCCTGCTTAATTACATGTACTGTCGCCATTCTAAATGAAAGCTTTCTTTTCCAACCCCCGCCCCCCTTTTAAGGAAAAGGCTTCATTTTTATTTTATTTTTTTACTGCAAGGTAGATCAAAGCTGAACTCTTTTCACTTTTGTATTAAAAGCGGGGGGCAGGGATGACGACGACGCATTATTTGGGTGTCTGCTGTAGTTCCACACACTGAGCGCCCTTGTGCTGTTTTATTTGCCTTTGCACATTAAAAGGAGGCAATCTGAGCAGACACAGAGAATGGCAACGGAAGCGATGAAGAGGCAAAGATCGCCGCGATAGGCCGCTCGAGCTCTGGAGAAGAAGGAATGCCTTTTCACACAACAGATCGGAGAATACTGAAATATTACTGGCCTGTGAAGACCCAGGGGCCCAGAAGCATATGTGCCTTGGCATGTGCATAATGGAGCATCACTGCTCAGTGGCCTTCCAGTGGGATCAAGGTGCAAACAACCCTGCCATAGTCTGTGTGATGATCTGGGACTCGGGCTCAGACTCGGAACCAGAGGAGATGCAGTCTGCACCAGACCCTTTGCCTCAGGCATCATCTGAACCAAGTCTGGGGCCTGATCCTGAAGAGTCCCATTCTGCACAGGTTCCCCTGCAACGAACACCAGCTGAGCCAAGTCAGGGGCCTGAGCCTGCCCTGGCTCCAGGTGCGGGATGACCTCGTTACCTTCAGCTGGGCCATCACAGCTGCTCCACTACTGGTTGGGTCAGCGGAGGCTGAGGCGGCCCCTGGGTCTAGTAACCCACCGACATCTCTTGAGCTGCAGAGACTCAGGTCTGAGAGAAGGAGAGGGTTTGAACCCACAACACTGAGATTAAGATTCTGCAGCTAGAATTTTGTTGGCCAAAAATTGGAAACTTCAAGAAGTACCAACAGTGGAGGAATGGCAGATGAAGATGATGGATTTTGGGGAGCTAGCCGACCTGACCGGAAGAGTCCGTGAACAGAGGGAGGAGGAGTACCAAGAGTATTGGAAGAAATTTAAAGATTATTTAGCTAAATATGTTAAGATAACATAAATAGAATTACTTGCGAGTACCAGATAGGCCTAGGATTTAAATTTGTGATGTTGTAAAATACTATGTTAATGTTAAAATGAGAAGAAAGAAAGATGTAAATTGACTGAGTATATTTTATGGGAAAATAGTTTTGGAAAACTGTTAAAATGGACTATAGGGAAACTCAGCTAAGGGGATTTGAGGAAGTCATTCAACAATGTTAACAAAAGTGGAATCATTATAGCAAGGATAAATGTTTGTCTGTCTGTCTGTTTCTTTGTTTTTTATGCTTTCTGTATGTTATAAATTGGAAAACCAATTGAAAAAATTGAAAAAAAAGAGATTAAGAGTCGTGTGCTCTACAGACTGAGCTGCAGAATCTCTTGCAGACCCTGTACACACACCACAACAGATCATACATTTCAATCCATTCTTCTGGCTACCACAACAGGCATCTTTCAAGTCCAAGTTCAGCAGAGGACGGTCTCAGGCTCACAGCGATAGGGACCAGTTATTCCCCGACTTAAGACTAGCATTTGCCAAACAGAATGCCGGACGAGCTGAACCGGATCCTGTTCCAAAACAGGTGCACGACTCTTTGCCACGCCACCAAACGGTTGCCAGGAAAAGCGGGGAGCATTCCCACTTATGTGCGCAGTTAAGGGCTGCTTAGCCAGTGTGGTGTAGTGGTTAAGAGTGGTAGACTCGTAATCTGGTGAACCAGGTTTGCATCTCCGCTCCTCCACATGAAGCTGCTGGGTGACCTTGGGCCAGTCACACTTCTTTGAAGTCTCTCAGCCTCACTCACCTCACAGAGTGTTTGTTGTGGGGGAGGAAGGAAAGGAGAATGTTAGCCGCTTTGAGACTCCATAAGGGGAGTGATAAAGCGGGATATCAAATCCAAACTCTTCTTCTTCTTCTTAAAATGTTTTAATTAGCCTTCACATGCGCGCATGAGTCAGTCAACCGCTCACACCAGCGGATTGTTTTTCCGAAGTAACTCATGCTGGTTGATGACTAAGCGACATCTGTGGGAACTCAAAGAAACGACAGCATGGTATCTGTCGAAGGCTTAATTGATTTATAAAAATTGCCGGCAGACAGATGTGAACAAACATTCTTGACAAACAACATAATTATACATAGGCTAGCATTTTTTCCCCCAAAGAGGGAAAAGCTTATAGAGACGCACAGTTATTTTGCACATGGCCAATGCGACTCAGCACCGCACTCCTCACAGCCCTCCATTTGCTCAGAGAGGTGATGATTAAAGAAAGCTCGGAGATATATATACAGTGGTACCTCGGGTTACGAAATTAATTTGCTCCGGAGGTCTGTTCTTAACCCAAAACTGTTCTTAACCTGAGGTGCTTTCGCTAATGGAGCCTCCCGCCGCCGCCACTGTGCGATTTCCGTTCTCATCCGGGGGCAAAGTTCTCAACCTGAGGTACTATTTCCAGGTTAGCGGAGCTTGTAACCTGAAGTGTTTGTAACCTGAAGCGTTTGTAACCCAAGGTACCACTGTATATACAGACCTAAAATAATAATGATAATAATAATTTATTATTTATACCCTGCCCATCTGGCTGGGCTTCCCCAGCCACTCACAGCAGTTCCCAATCGAGTGTTAAAAACAATACAGCATTAAATATTAAAAACTTCCCTAAACAGGGTTGCCTTCAGATGTCTTTTAAAGATAAGATAGCTGCTTATTTCCTTCACATCTGAAGGGAGGGCGTTCCACAGGGCGGGTGCCACCACCGAGAAGGCCCTCTGTCTGGTTCCCTGTAACCTCACTTCTGGCAATGAGGGAACCGCCAGAAGGCCCTCGGTGCTGGACCTCAGTGTCCGGGCAGAACGATGGGGGTGGAGACGCTCCTTCAGGTATACTGGACCCAAGGCTATTTAGGGATTTAAAAGTCAGCACCAACACTAAAGGTCACTGCCCCATAGCAGAAAGACTCTAGGGATCCTGTGTGGTGTAGTGGTTAGAGTGTCGGACTAGGACCTGGAAGGTCAGGGTTCAAGTCCCCACTCAGCCAGGAAGCTCACTGGGTGACCTTGGGCCAGTCACAGCCTCTTAGGGTTGTTTTAGGAATTAACTGAGGGTGGGGGTTAACCAAGCACTCCTTGAAGAAAAAAGGTGGAATCTAAATGCAATAAATAAGATGTTCTGCTTATCTGCTTAAGAAAGCTGGAGGGGCCAGCCAGGTGGAGATGTCAGTCGCCAGCCTGGTCTCCAGAG
This sequence comes from Podarcis gaigeae, assembly GCF_964106915.1. Classification (NCBI taxonomy): domain Eukaryota; kingdom Metazoa; phylum Chordata; class Lepidosauria; order Squamata; family Lacertidae; genus Podarcis; species Podarcis gaigeae. Next base: position 96,980,103 of record NC_139677.1, on the reverse strand, counting down.
TTCTCCACGTGGTCACAATTGGACCCACATCATTCGCAAAATGCTCCTGGCGCCTGGCCAATTTCTAAGGCTGCTCTTTTCACATGACAAAATCTGGGGTTGCATCCAGGCATGGACTTCTTTCCCACCATTTGAAATTTAGCACACGGCAATATGTCGACTCAAAAGACTTCAGTTCCACAATGCAACAGATGAGGCGGCATAAAGGGAATGTTAGAAACGGAGACAGAAATGTTAAGTGTTCTAACCAATATAGTTTCTGGAGAAAGCTCTCCGCTTATTTCAGATTTCTTGTTTTGTACTAGCAAAGAGCTGCTCGCCCATCTCTAGCGGAGAGGATGGAGAAGAAAAGTCTTAGAAGAAATCTTCCTTTGTTTGAAAACAATGTTTGAAATGTGTTTTGCCCGGTACTGAAGAGCGGAGGTGGAAACACAACCCTGTGCTCCTCTTCCCACAACTGCTAGATTAAATATTGTTCGCTCGGAGGTTACCAAGACAAGGGCAAATCAATCCAGCAGCTCCACATACATTTTGAAAACCTTTACAGCTCCAGATATTCTAAACTCTGGCTGTCGGCCTGTACAATCCTGGGTTTTCCCTCTATTCGTTTGAAAGTTAGTTTCTTTCCCAAGTTGAGCTTTCCTCTCTGCCTCCAAAATAAAGCTCAAGAACACACACACACACACCTCAGTTCCAAAAACTGGCCCTTTAAAGACTTTCCAGACCAAACATCCCACAGGCTTCTTTCACATCTGATTCATTTTGCCTGCCTGGAAAAGTGTCACTGAACTCTGGCAATGCCTTGATGGAGTATGTACAAAACTAGCTTATTGTACAAAGGTTAAAATTTTCATACATTACTCCACCCACTTCTTCTGCTGGTCCTGCCCTCCAGTGCCACGTGGCCCTTGGAATGTTGCACAAAAGGCCCTCTGGCCATAAAGGGTTCCTCACCCAAATAATTCTGGGCTCTATAGTTTCTTGAGCAGTGCTGAGAGTTGCTAGGCAACCACTGCTCCCTTCTGATGGGATGGAGTTCCACAGGGCAGGTGCCACCACCGAGAAGGCCCCCTGTCTGGTTCCCTGTAACCTCACTTCTCACAGTGAGGGAACCGCCAGAAGGCCCTCGGAGCTGGACCTCAGTGTCCGGCTGAACGATGGGGGTGGAGACGCTCCTTCAGGTCTACTGGACTGAGGCCGTTTAGGGCTTTAAAGGTCAGCACCAAAACTTTGAACTGTGCTCGGAAACATACTGAGAGGCAATGTAGGTCTTTCAGGACTGGTGTTATGTGGTCTCGGCGGCCGCCCCCAGTCACCAGTCCAGCTGCCGCATTCTGGATTAGTTGTAGTTTCCAGGTCACCTTCAAAGGTAGCCCCATGTGGAGTGCACTTTAGAAGGTAAGCTCCTTCCTGAAGCCCAGCATGGTCCTGCCTTGACAAAAAAAACGCCCACCAAGCCTTCCTCCTTTGTTGCATATTTCCACTTTTACCTGGTTCCTTGAAGGATGCTTCAAACAGAGGAACTGGATAGAGGGCCTTTCTCGGTAGTGGCGCCCACCCTGTAGAATGCCCTCCCTTCAGATGTGAAGGAAATAAGCAGCTATTTTCTTTTTAAAAGACATCTGAAGGCAGCCCTGTTTAGGGAAGTTTTAAATATTTAATGCTGTATTGTTTTTAACACTTGATTGGAAGCCGCCCAGAGTGGCTGGGGAAACTTGGCCAGGTGGGTGGGGTATAAATAATAAATTATTGTTATTATTAAACACAAAAATAAACCATCAATACTCCTTTAAGGAATTCATGGATTCCCTCCGTCTTTTGAGGAGGAAAAGTTGCTGTCAGAATATTTTCCCTTTCGATTCATGGGCCGTAAATAATCTCATCTTCCTCTGATAACTTTTATAGAGCTAATGGGGCTGAGCAAGGCATTTATTTATGGGTAAATGCTATGTTTCTAAATACCTCAGGGCTTTTCAATATCAGGAGAGATCGGCTGCCTCTCTTCGCATTAGGTAGGTGAAAGATGGAAGCACTCTAAATGGAAGAGAAAGGTTTCTGCATTCAAATGTTAATATGGCAATTACCATACCCAGGGATCTATTTACAGACATTTTCTTCCCTGTTACTCATAGTTGTGAGGAGCAAGAGCGGGTAGCAGGAAGGCCACTGACTCACAACAATACCTGCACTCCAGAGACCACGAGTCAAGGCGATAAGGTGGAAAGATGGAGATTAATGTTTTCAATATTCATCGTGCCTGACCAGACAAAGTGGCTGAATGCATTGCAGGAAAAGCCTGTCACATTCTCTGCTGATTGACACCTAGGATGTGATCCTCTAGGAATCAATGTGGTGCACATTCCCGGGGCCAGCAGATGTCTAGGTTAGGCAAAGGTCCTAGAGACATTGAGAGGCCCAGCCAAGAAAGTCAACACAAGTCTCAGCCAAAGTTTATTCACTGCCACCCCTTAACTCAGCATTCCAAACTTTGAACCATGACACATTAGTGTGTCAGCTGCAGTGTGTAGGTGTGTCACACATACACTCCCCACAATACTCTCAGGGCTGGAGAGAGGTTAGTTTAACCTCTGGTTAACTGAATTACTGTGTTGCAAAATGATGCATGTCTAAAAAGTGTGTCACCAGCATGAAAAGATTGGAAAGCTCTGCCTTAACTGAAAGAAAAAAACCTGGAGTAATTATTTGGGGGGGGGAGTAATTATTTTTGGGGGGTCCACCCATATTAGGGTGTTATATTTATCATGCTAACCCAAGCGCCACACAGACCTTTCAAGTGTCCCTATTATCCAGGGACAATTCCAGATTTACAGAAGCCATCTCGGTTTCTGGTTTGATACTCGAATGCCCTGCTTTTCCTTAAAAGGTAAAGAGACCCCTGACCATTAGGTCCAGTCGCGGACAACTCTGGGGTTGCGACGCTCATCTCGCTTTGTTGGCTGAGGGAGCCGGCGTACAGCTTCTGGATCATGTGGCCAGCATAACTAAGCCGCTTCTGGCGAACCAGAGCAGCGCACAGAAATGCCATTTACCTTCCCGCCAGAGCGGTACCTATTTATCTACTTGCACTTTTGACGTGCTTTTGAACTGCTCACCTCGTTGCAGGGATTTGAACCACTGACCTTCTGATCAGCAAGTCCTAGGAGCTGTGGTTTAACCCACAGCACCACCCGCATCCCTTTTCCTTAAAGGTAAAGGTAAAGGGACCCCTGACCATTAGGTCCAGTCATGGTCGACTCTGGGGTTGCGGCGCTCATCTCGCTTTATTGGCCGAGGGAGCCGGCGTACAGCTTCCGGGTCATGTGGCCAGCATGACTAAGCCGCTTCTGGCAAACCAGAGCAGCGCACGGAAACGCCGTTTACCTTCCCACTGGAGTGGTACCTATTTATCTACTTGCACTTTGACGTGCTTTTGAACTGCTAGGTTGGCAGGAGCAGGGACCGAGCAACGGGAGCTCACCCCATCACGAGGATTCGAACCACCGACCTTCTGATCAGCAAGTTCTAGGCTCTGTGGTTTAACCCACAGCACCACCCACGTCCCTTAGGACATCCCTATTTTCATCGAGAAAATGTTGGAGGGGATGTCTCTATTTTCATCGAGGAAATGTGGGAGGGTATGGCCACGTAATGGTGATCCAGCTTTTGAGTTATCCAGAACTCATCATCCGGTTTAGGCCCCGCTCACACATTACATTTAAAGTGGTATGATACCACTTTAAACAGTCATGGCTTCCCTCCAGGAATTCCAGGAGCTGTAGTTTGTTAAGGGCAGCTGAGTTCTGCAAGGGTAGCACTGAGGAGAAGGAAGCCACCAGCCAAGGCCACTCTCTGGGCTGCATGCAAGTCAGCAGATGGGGTCTAGCTGAGGGCAAGCTCCATTTGCCCAAGGCAGTCACTCTCCTCTGCAATTGCAGGCCAGGATGCAACTAAAAACCAGCAATCTGAATAAAACATGCATCTTGGTATGAGCCTGCTTATTTTTATTTTTATTTTTTTTAAATTAAGACTTTTAGTAACACAGAAATAAAATTGTATTTAGAGGCCCTTCATACCTCGAGACCCTAAATTGTAGCTTGCTTGGTTTGTGAGTAAGCCACTTCTGCCTTGCAGAGAGGTGGGATTGCGGATGGCTGGAGCCCAGCCCCCGTGCGATTAGGGGAATCACCAGCCGCGTCACCCCCTGGGCCAGCCAATCAGCTGGGTCTGGGGGCGTGGCCTGCCCTATTTAACACAGGCGAGACTGGGGATCTCCCTCTTTTCCCACCTATCAGCTGTTCCTGCTTTTCCCACCCCCCCACCCTTTAAGGTTTTCGTTCCCTTGACCTTGGTTGGTCGCCGTTGAGGGGCCTGGTAGGAATTTTTCCACTTGGCAAATTGGCACCAGCCACTTGGTTTTCACCTACCTCGTAGCAAATCGTCACAACTTTCTTGGTATTGGCGGTTAGGCATTGGTATTGCTCTGTAGATGGAAGAAGGAAGGTAGCGCCATCACCTGCCCCACATATTGAAGGGTAGTCCGATAAAGGATTCCGGGGGGCGTGGCCCTGTCCGAAGCCTAGGGAGGTGAGGGCCTAAGGCACACCCCCAAGCGGTGACTCCGGGGGAGTTCCTAGTTGATGTACATCAGCAGGACTCCCCCTACTGGTGGTTAACCCTTCCTGGACTTCAAGCGGATGGGCTGAAGCCAGATATAGTTGGTTAGGACCAATGCCTAAGCCAATAGCGCTCATCACCTGTAACCAATAAAGTTGTGGCCCTTTTTAGCCCATTAACCTTAATAATCGTGTCATGTGTCTTTATTTCCACGGGGGGGGGGGATGGGAATTCGCCACGCAATTGTACTGTCTGTAGCAAGCTGCTTGGACGGGAAAAACAGAACAGAGAGGTTCCGGCTCTTTTCTGCTCCCAAACACACACTGGGGCACAGCATGTGGACTTTTCAAAAGCCTGAGTATGCAGATGCGCCTCAACAACTTACTTGGAAATCTAGCCTCTTCACCGTGCCATTAGCGATTGCTTCCACATGAGAGCAACTCGTAAGGTTATTTGCAAAAAAGAAATGGAGTTGACACAGCCATGATTTTTTTTTGGGGGGGGGAATCTAATTCTTGGCAGGAGTGGGGAGGAGGCAAGCTGCAGATGAGATTACCCTTGGATAATGCTTTTTTGACTCTTCTAGGACTGCAAAAATCCTTCTATGCAAAGGGAGGTGGTAGCAATGCATACCCTCCAACATTTCTCTGATGAAAACAGGGACATCCCATTCCATAGTGATAATTTTACTATATATACCCCACATATCTTACTGGGTTTCCCCAGCCACTCTGGGCAGCTTCCAACACATATAAAAACATAATGAAAGGATGAAGGAAGTCAATTAGAAAAGAATAAGAATGGAAATACCTTGGGTTACAGTCGCTTCAGGTTACAGACGCTTCAGGTTACAGACTCCGCTAACCGAGAAATAGTACCTCGGGTTAAGAACTTTGCTTCAGGATGAAAACAGAAATCATGCGGCGGTAGCTGGAGGCCCCATTAGCTAAAGTTGTATCATAGGTTAAGAACAGTTTCAGGTTAAGAACGGACCTCCGGAACAAATTAAGTTCTTAACCCAAGGTACCACTGTATGGATATATGTCTATTATTTGTTTTGTATCTATATCTGTATCTTCTTTTCAAGTCTGGTTTATGTGTGTGTTTGTGTTGTAATAATAAGCTAATAAAAAGCATTAAAAAATAATAATGTAAAATTTAAAAAAATTCCCTATACAGGATTGCTTTCAGATGGCTTGGGAGTTGGATAATTCCATACCCTTCAACATTTCTCCAATGAAAATTAGGATATCCTAAGGAAAAGTGAGACATTCTGGGGTCAAACCAGAAACTAGGACAGCTTCTCTAAACCAGGGACGTCCCTGGAAAATTGGGGGGGTCTGGGAATATGCCTTGGCTCAAATAGTCAAACAGGGGGGTAGGAAACATTTGTTACTGTTTTCTTTACGCTCTAAACCAGGGGTCAGCAAACTTTTTCAGAAGGGGGCCGGTCCACTGTCCCTCAGACCTTGGGGGGGGGGGCTGGACTATATTTTGAAAAGATAAATGAATGAATGAATTCCTATGCCCCACAAATACCCCAGAGATGCATTTTCAATAAAAAATACACATCCTACTCATGTATAAACACCAGGCAGGCCCCACAAATAACCTAGAGATGCATTTTCAATAAAAACACACACTCTACTCATGTAAAAACATGCTGATGCACGGGCCAGATTTAGAAGGTCCGCGGGCAGGATTTAGAAGGTGATTAGGCCAGATCCGGTCCATGGGCCTTAGTTTGCCTACCCATGCTCTAAACTCACCAAGCACAATCCTGCTGGTTTGTTTGTTTGTTTGTTTGTTTGTTTTGCAAAGAGAAAGGCAGGTGGCAGTGATTCTCACAGAGGAGGAACCAACAGCTAGCTAGCTTGCTGCCGGAAACAAATGAACAAAGATTCCCAGGGGTCCCAGGTATCCAACATGGAGAAAGGATTTACCCATGAACGCCCCTAGATTACTGTATTTTAATATTGTGTTGGAAGCCGCCCAGAGTGGCTGGGGAAACCCAGCCAGATGGACGGGTATAAATAAAATATTACAGTGGTACCTCAGGTTAAGTACTTAATTTGTTCCGGAGGTCCGTACTTAACCTGAAACTGTTCTTAACCTGAGGCACCACTTTAGCTAATGGGGCCTCCTGCTGCCGCCGCGCCGCTGGAACACTATTTCTGTTCTCATCCTGAAGCAAAGTTCTTAGCCTGAAGCACTATTTCTGGGTTAGCGGAGTCTGTAACCTGAAGCGTATGTAACCTGATCCTCTACCACACATGGGGCCTACAGAAGAGAGGTGTGTGAACAGGTCTCACCTTGCTAGTGACAACAGCATTTTCTGGGGCCGGCTGCTGTTATCTCATGGATGGGTTTCTACAATCCCAGCTCAGGCAGCTTGTGGGGTGTGGGTGTGTGGATCCAGTCATTTCGTATCTTCCTGCAACAGAGAGGGGAAGACCCCTCTTGTATCTAAGGAAAGCCTTCAGAAATGCAATTCAAGGCTCCAGTTCTCAAACGGGGTACAATCTTCAAGGCCTTCAATTAACCCTCAGTTGTCAGGAAAAAGGAAAAGGGAACTTTGCAGAGGATGGCGGAGTTATTCAGCGTATGATTGTCAGCATCCCCTCGCTGGGTTTCTTGTCATGTCTCTGCCAAGTGGTCTTTTTTATGCATCCGGGAAGCGCAAGTGCTCCCCAACTACTTTTCGAGGACCGGAGTCTCGCTTTCTTTTCTTTTAAAAATAATTTTAATTAAATTTTCCATTTTAACAATTCAATCCAATCACATTAAATATTCCAGATTATAAAGATACATATAATATAGTCCAAATATTCCGCCAAATTATAATTTTTTATTGGGGCTTCCCATGCTTCAGGTTCAGTGGGGCTCTGATCATCTTATATCTCTACTGCCTTGAGTTTTCAATAATTCCTTTAATTCTTCCTGTTGTTGCCTTTCTTGACCGGAGTCTCGCTTTCAGTGGGGTGCTGGGGAGAAGGCACTCAGTCAGCAGGAGGGCTGGACACATGCGAGGGCCGAAGCCCCGGGAGGCAAGGAGAGGCGAATTTGGGGAACGGTTTCTGAGCGACCAAAGGCTCGCCCCCTCCCCAAAATAAATAAATAACCAGAGTTCACTCGGCCTTAACCTGAATGGGTCTCTTGATCCGCAGGCCCTTACCCGCTAGATAAGAGGTGGATGCAATCAGCATGCATAATTCCTCCTCTCGAGGGTTTAGGCCGGAAAGTTTCATCTCATTCCTGATTAACATTTGCTTTCAGCCTGGTTCCCCCCCCCCTTTTTTTTTTAGCCTTCCCTGACAACGACAAATAGGCTACAAAGACATGGAGAGGACCAGGGTTGAAAGCTCCGGTAGAACAGCCACTCAAGTGGAATGCTAAAAGCACTGAGATTCAAAAAGCGGGCAGATCACCTCTCGCGCTCCTTTTCCTTTTTATTAACTTGCACCCCGCCAGCTTCAACTTGTGTGGTTGTAGCCGAGAAAGGAAAAAGAAAACATCTATTCACTTCTAAACAGCCTCTTAAATCATTCATCCCCCCCCTTTCCCCCCTTTCTCTCTCTCCCCTGAGGTGCCTTCTGCTTCTCATTAAGTCACTTTCTTAAACCAGGGGCAGGTGCATAAAAACACAAGAACAGTCTTCTGGATCAGGCCAGAGGCCCATCTGGTCCAGGATCCTGTTCTCACAGTGGCCAACCCAAGATACACTCTACACTCCTATGGTTCCCAGCACTGGTATTTTTCTGGGACAGAGCATAGCCATCTTAGCTAACAGTCAATGATAGCCTTATCCTCCATGAAACTGTCCCACCCTCTTTTAAAGCTATCCAATCAGTTGTTAGGAACTCAGGTATATAAGCCAGGGACCAAATGTCTCCTGAAACCATGGCTGCAGTCGCCAAAACAGAATGTCTAGTTGCCATTGGGGGCAGTCTTATTTTTCAAAGGATGGACTGACTGGTCGATTCTCAGTTAAACATCTGGTTAGGTCAGATGACAACCTTGGCTGGGTTAAGTGCTTTGAGAACTTAAAGAAGAAAAGTCACTTGATCCAGGGACAGTCCACAACTATATTGGCCTTTTCTGACTTCTTTTTCTTAGTGGTAACTGGGACCATTCATAACAAGAATATTCTTCACAACTGTGAGCGGAGCAATGAGTGGGGGAAGTGAAGACAAGTTAAATCTGGTACTCAGGCTGAGACCCTATCTGCCCACGGACTGCCTCACCCGAGTGGTGCATGCTCTGGTTATCTCTCACTTGTATTACTGGGGCTACCTTTGAAGGTGACCCAGAAACTACAACTAATCCAGAATGTGGCAGCTAGACTGGTGACTGGGAGTGGCTGCCGAGACCACATAACACTGGTCCTGAGTAGACAAATTTACTACAACCCGGCTATCACATGCCTGAGCCGTCTGAAACTGAAACCCATCACTGAAGGGGCGAAAACTCGCACAGAGAGAGGAAAAGAATACACAGAGAATATTAAACCAGCTGCCAGGTTCGGTGTAGGAGAATTCTGAAGGAATCAGATAGGATTACATAAACTGCACCAACACAAGTCAAGGCAAATTGACATTATCAAATTAGCAGCCTTCCTCTCGCATTCAAACTCTTCTCTGAAGCACATTTGATTAGCGATACATTAATAATAACACAAAACTTGCCAGAGTGAATTCCTTTCCAAACAAAAGAATTTGTTTTAAGACGCAGGGAAGTGCTCCAACAGCATATGTACATTAGAGACTGACATTCAGCAGACTGCATCATGCTAAACTCCTCACCTGCAGTCTCATCAGGACTGCAGCCAGAAACTTAAAATAATATCTTGCATGGCAGTCACAACTCTTGTTGGGTGTGTATAAGTGTGGGCGTACACCTATTTTTTAAACTGATTACTGCTAGAGCAATAAAAGGGGAAGGATGGGTGTAATTTTGGTCATTAAAGTCTAATAGGAGAATCCATTCCTATCATGGAAATCCAAGAGACAACGGCACATTTTTAATGAGCCAATTAACATCTTGGTGCATGGAAGCTGGAAAGCATTAGAATTGTATCTTTTTTTTTTCCTGCACTGAAAAATGAAACTAACCTGGCCAACAAGAATTGGATGCATGAAATTGCGTTATTCTGTGAGAACCACCAGAACCATGGCATTGAAAGGGTGCTACAATTTAAGAAGGATATCGACAAGCTGGAACATGTGCAGAGTAGGGCAACCCAGGAGGGTCTGGGAACCGAGCCTTAGAAGGAACAATTAAGGGAGGAATGGATAAGAGGAGACAGAGAGGGGATATGATAGCCATGTTCAAATATCTAAAGGGCTGTCACGTGAAAAACAGAGCAAGCTTGTTTTCTGCTGTTCCGGTGGATAGGGCCCAAACCAATGGATTCAAGTTACAAGAATGGAGATTTCGACTCAACATCAGCAAGGACCTTCTGATAAGAAGAGCTGTTCAACAATGGAACAGAATTCCTCAGGAGGTGGTGGACACTCGTTCATTGGAGGTTTTTAAGCAGAGGTTGAATGGCCATCTGTCATGGATCACATGTCTGATCACATTCATCCAGTGCTTTACCAACTGCACTGGCTCCCGGTGGAGTACAGGGTCAGGTTTAAGGTGCTGGTTTTGACCTTTAAAGCCCTAAGCTTTAAAGCTTTAAAGTACCTACGGGACCTCCTCTCCTGGTATGTCCTGCAGAGGACCTTAAGGTCCACAAATGACAACATTTTGGAGGTCCCAAGTCGCAAGGTGGTTAGATTGGTCTCAACTAGGGCCAGGGTCTTTTCAGTACTGGCCCCGACTTGGTGGAACGCTCTGTCACAAGAGACTAGGGCTCTGCGGGACTTGATATCTTTCCGCAGGGCCTGCAAGACAGAGCTGTTCCGCCTGGCCTTTGGTTTGGACTCAGGCTGACCCTTATGCTTCCCTCTCCTTATGGCTTTGATCTATGGGCTACTTTTAAAATGAGGCTCCATTTTAACTTGCATTTTAACTTGTGTTTTTTTTCCTTTTTTTAAAACTGTAATTTAACTGGTGTTAGCAGCCCTGAGCCCGGCTCTGGCCAGGGAGGGCGGGGTATGAATCAAATTTATGATGATGATGATGATGATGATTATGGATGCTTTAGTTGAGACTATTTAGTTGAGATTATTATGGATGCTTTAGTTGAGACTGTGTGATCCTCAGAGTCCCTTCCAACTCTATACAGTGGTACCTCTGGTTACGTACTTAATTCGTTTCGAAGGTCCATTCTTAACCTGAAACTGTTCTTAACCTGAAGCACCACTTTAGCTAATGGGGCCTCCCGCTGCCACTGCACCACTGCTGCGCAATTCCTGTTCTCATCCTGAAGCAAAGTTCTTAACCTAAGGTACTATTTCTGGGTTAGCGGAGTCTGTAACCTGAAGTGTATGTAACCTGAAGCGTATGTAACCCGAGGTACCACTGCAATTCAATGATTCTACGATCTGCTACCCACCAAGCATGGACTTCCACCATCCACTACCCACCAAGAATTAACACCCACCATGTACTAACATCCACCACCCACTGAGGATAAACATCGACTACCAGTGGTCTAAAGATCTCACTGCCCTTAACTTGTAACAGGTTTAAGTCAGTCCAACCCCCTGCAATGTAGGAATCTCAGCTAAATCACCCAAAAAAGCCTCCAACAGCCAGTCCTGCCTGGCACTCTGGAACCTGACCCAACAATATGTGCCGGTATCTTTCTGCGTGCAGAGTGAAGTGTGGCTTGAATTTTAGTGCAGAATCAAAAAGCAGCTGAGGTTCAAAAGATATGGGGTATACTGCATAGCGTATGTACAGTCGATCCTCCATTTACGTAACCCTCTGTTTACATAATGGGACGCAGGTGGCGCTGTGGGTTAAAGCCTCAGCGCCTAGGACTTGCCGATCGAAAGGTCGGCGGTTCGAATCCCTGCGGCGGGGTGCGCTCCCGCTGCTCGGTCCCAGCGCCTGCCAACCTAGCAGTTCGAAAGCACCTCCGGGTGCAAGTAGATAAATAGGGACCGCTTACCAGCGGGAAGGTAAACGGCGTTTCCGTGTGCGGCTCTGGCTCGCCAGAGCAGCGATGTCACGCTGGCCACGTGACCCGGAAGTGTCTCCGGACAGCGCTGGCCCCTGGCCTCTTGAGTGAGATGGGCGCACCAACCCCAGAGTCTGTCAAGACTGGCCTGTACGGGCAGGGGTACCTTTACCTTTACCTTTACCTTTACCTTTACCTGTTTACATAAACTTCAGGATGTGTGTGTGGCAAACCTGGATGTATTTTACCAGGTTTTGCCACGCGCGCATGCGCAGAAGCAGTCCACAGATTGCAGAAACCTTGGGATCTGACCGGACCTCCAGAACGGATCCCATCCGCAACCGGAGATACCACTGTATTTGAGTGTGAGCAAGCGACTAAAGAACAAAGCACCAAAAGTTCGTAGGGAGGTAAAAAGAAATTACATAAGAGATATGTAACTGTACAGTATAAAGTAATGGATAGATAAAGTACAGTGAGATTAACTGGAAGTCAGTTTTAAATTTCTTCTCTATAAGTTTTATAATTGTGTTCAGTATCAGGAGTATATATGATGATAATTATATTAATCTTCTTGTATCTTACAGTGTGGTAGTTTGTTTGTTTTTTCTGTTATTTGTTTATTTGATTGTATGTTTGTTTACTTGCATGTATGTCTGTTATCTCATAAATGTATTTATTTTAAATTAATAGAGATATATTTTAAAAAGAAAGAAAAAAGAACGAAAGAAGGGGGTTTAGAAGAAGCGTCATTTTAGTTCATTGGACAAGAAGCAGGAGTTATGGACAACACACAAACACACAAGCTGTGTTTAAACCCCACCTGTCCCTCACAATGAAGGGGTGCATGCCACAAATGCTTAAATAAAACAGAAAAATCAGATATATATCTCCCTTTCAAATGCCACGGCATTGTTCCTCAAGACATTTCTACGAGGTGGACTGATGAGGAATGAGATATGGAGACAGCAAGTATTTAAGAGCGACGTATATGGAAAACAAAATAGATCTATTTCCATGTCTTTAGTCCTTCGAATTTCAAACACTAGAGGGAGCGGTTAATGAAAAAGCTAATTGATAAATCCCATCCCACCCCCACTTTTATTATTATTATTATTATTTTAACTTTAGCACGCTCAAAATCTCCTTTTAGCTTGCTCAGGGTTATTAATCCATTTGCACGGGGAACGGAGGAGGGCTGCTCTTGTGGAATGACCAAAAACACAGAGCAGCTTAATTTAATTCCCACCCGCCAATCCCCCTAAATTGGCTCCCTGAAAAATTGCCATCCTGAATATGGCCGTAGTTTGGAATGTTGACGCTCTGAATGTTCTAATTAAGGCTAAGTTTGCAAACTGATTTCAAGGTTGGCTACCTCTGCCCATTGATACAATATGGACCAGATGTAAGTAACAGCAGGGCGTTAATAACTTTGAATGGCTGCATTGTTCCCTCTATGCAGTTTGGAGAAACTTGCCCTTTTGGATTCAAAAGGGGACCCAGAAAATGGGTTGCTGCTGCTGCTGCTGTTTTTCTGCTAAGAGAGTTTTTAAATAAAACCATCCCTTTCAGTTGTTTGTTTTCCTGTCTGGATTCAAGGGATATTTACTCAATTGATGAAAACAAGAGCTATGCAGGAGATTAGACAGCTTTACTTGGTATAGGTCCTTTTCTCCATAATAAGCAAAATGTGTGTGCAGATATTTCAGTGATAAACAATGCCTTTCCTCACTCCGCACAGAAGCTTTCTGCACAATCTCGTTTACTTGTTTCTTCATTGCATCTATATCCCACCATGCTTTCAAGTTGGTATATATGGGTCACCCCCAACTCCCCACATTTTATCATCACAACTACCCTGTGAGTTAGAATAGGCTGAGAAACTGTGAGTGGCGCAAGGTCAATGAGAGATGCAGCTTTCAAATACCGTATTTTTTGCTCTATAAGACTCACTTATTCCCTCCTAAAAAGTAAGGGGAAATGTGTGTGCGTCTTATGGAGCGAATGCAGGCTGCACAGCTATCCCAGAAGCCAGAACAGCAAGAGGGATTGCTGCTTTCACTGCGCAGCAAACCCTCTTGCTGTTCTGGCTTCTGAGATTCAGAATATTTTTTACCTTGCTTTCCTCCTCCAAAAACTAGGTGCGTCTTGTGGTCTGGTGCGTCTTATAGAGCGAAAAATACGGTACCTTTGCATGAATAATAATAATAATACAGTGGTGCCCCGCAAGACGGAAAACCCGCAAGACGAAAGGGTTTTCCGTTTGCGAGTTGCTTCGCAAGACGAATTTCCCTATGGGCTTGCTTCGCAAGAAGAAAGCCCATAGGGAAATCTCCGGGGACCTCTTTTAAATGATAGCGGTGGGGAGCAAAGCCTTTCCCCCCCTCCGGCCTTCAGAAGAGGTCCAGGAAGGCTGGCGGGGGCCGAAAGGCTTTGCTCCCCACCGCCAGCATTTTAAAAGCAGTCCGGGATAGCAGGGAAGCGCTTCCCGCTATTCCGGACGGCTTTTGAAGGCAGCCGGGGGGAGCAAAGACTTTTGTCCCCCGCCGGCCTTCAGAAGAGGTCCCGGGTTTTTTTTAAATGCTGGTGGGCGGCAGCGAAGGCTTTGCTGCCGCCCGCCAGCATTTTAAGATCGCCCCGGACAGCAGAGAAGTCCTCCGCTGTCCCGGGGTTTTTTAAAATGCTGGGGGTGGGAAGAAAAGCCCTTACCCCCCCCCCAGCCTTCAGAAGAGGTCGGGGGACAGACTGTCCCCGGACCTGGTCTGAAGGTGGTTTCCATAGGAACGCATTGATTGATTTTCAATGCATTCCTATGGGAAACTGTGCTTCGCAAGACGAAAAACTTGCAAGAAGAAAAAACTTGCGGAACGAATTAATTTCGTCTTGCGAGGCACCACTGTAATACATGCATAGTCTCACTGCATGAGTTATAAGCCACACATGTAGATTCCTTACATGATTTACACCAGTGTTTCCCAACTGGGGGTCATATGGCCCCCTGCCCGCCCCCTCCAGGATATTACAAGGGGGCCCCAGGTGGAAATCATGTAAATGAGGGGCCACAGCAAGAGGCTAGTAGGGCCACAGAGGGAAGTGAGAAGTGAAGGAGGAAAATCATTTTTGTTGTTTTGTTACTATTATTACTAGTAGTATTTCCATTTATATACCACCCATTATCCTACCCAAGGCCCTGGCCTTCTTGAAGCAAAATGCAGAATAAGGTAAAGGTAAAGGGACCCCTGATCGTTAGGTCCAATTATGGCCGACTCTGGGGTTGCGGCGCTCATCTCGCTTTATTGGCCGAGGGAGCTGGCATACAGCTTCTGGGTCATGTGGCCAACATGACTAAGCCGATTCTGGCGAACCAGAGCAGCGCATGGAAATACCGTTTACCTTCCCGCCAGAGCGGTACCTATTTATCAACTTGCACTTTGATGTGCTTTCAAACTGCTAGGTTGGCAGGAGGGGGACCAAGCAACGGGACCTCACCCTGTCGTGGGGACCTTCTGATCGACAAGTCCGAGGCTCTGTGGTTTAACCCACAGCGCCACCCGCATCCCTCAAAATGCAGGATAGAAATATTGTAAACAGATAGGGATTTTTAAAAAATCACAGTCTGCATCCGTATTGGATTTGAAATTTGAGATAGAAAGAAGAGTCCCTACCAGGGAAGAATGGCAAGCTAAGCTGAAATGGCAAAGTCGACTGGAAAACTAAGAAACCAGGAGGACAAAAACTTGAAGAAGTGTGCATGCACACGAAAGCTCATACCAAGAACTGACTTAGTTGGTCTTTAAGGTGCTACTGGAAGGAATTTTTTTTGTTTTAAGAAAGAACAGGAAGAAAATATAATTTATCTAGGAGACCACTGCAAGCAGATGGAAACATTAGCAGGATTTGAAACCCACTTGTAATGTAACAAATACTATGGATAATACGGGTGGATTTAAAATATAGAATATGGAATAATATGCAGTTGGAAATGTTGACAAGAGGACCCATAGAAGGGATGAGGGGTGTGTCTTGCGATTCAGAGTAATCTCTATGTATGGATATGCATTTGGAATGCTATAAATTTATATTTGTAAAATCAAATAAAAATTATTTTTTAAAAAATCTTTTAATATTTAAGAAGTGAAGTGGGGGAAACATTTTTGTTGTTTTGTTACTATTATTAGTAGTAGCTGTTATAAAATTGAGGAGTGCTAAAATGTCAAGGGGAAGGAAGATGCAGAATTACAGCTGAAACTATTTGATGATTTAAGGTGGAATTGAGAAAAGATAATAAGTTTTAATTTAATTGGTAAAAAGGGTTGCTGAAAAATTGTAAAACAAGGATGCAAAAAGGGTGAGGTATGGGGAAGTCCGAGAAAGGAGGGTTAAGAAAATGAGGTTAAGAAATGATATTTTGTGTATCTGTTTGATCCTATCGATGGTTATATGATGTTGCTGTTTTATTTTAAAAATTGGAAAATCAATAAAATTATTTTTTTTAAAAAACTATTATTAGTAGTAGCATTTCAATTTATATAACACCCATTATCAATACCAGGGCAGTGTACAACATTAAAAACACATTAAAGTATATCAGCTGATAAAAACATAATAAAAAGCATCTAATTGTAATATTGTTTTAGTCATGTCTGCATCGCTGTAGTTATTGTCAAATCTCTTCCGAGATGCATCACAGGCAGCGATTCATAAACGAAAATAAATGAATGAAGATAACTAAGGAATTCCGTTTCAGTTATCCTCCTTGACGTATCTGCCTTTCCAGCAGAATTTAGGTCAGAGGGGCAGGGCCCCCAGAAATTTGACAATTGCATATATTATCCTTCCCGCAAGCATTAAGATGCGTGGAACCCCCAAGGAATTAAAATTGCTCGGTTCAGAGTTTTTAGTTCAGCAATTTTTACACAGCACTTAAATCGCCTTATGCGATAACCACACACTATATGTGCATCTCTCTGTGAGCACGCAGGGAGTGTTCCTTGTGTGTAACTCTTCTCTATACTGGTGGAAAAGAGGGGAAAGGCTGGCTGAGCCGCATTTGCTAGCTCAGCAAGCAGAAGGGGCGACTTACAGATTGTCACGGGCTCGAGGGGTTGGCGTCTGATTTCCCTTCCCCACCAAAAGAAAAGGGGGAAAACGTTTGGCTGAGAAAATCATGATCACTGTAACAAGAAGCATCTTCATTTTTCTGCATCAGGGAGGGAGTGCTCTGTTTGCAGGGGGCAGTGAAATCAAAGTTTGTGGGACCAGACGATTGGAAGAAGTATACAAATTATTTAAAGAGCAACTGTAATCAACAAATTATGCTAGTAGGACTACAAGACATTTTGTAAGGAGGAATATACAAAGTGTTACAAAGTAGAAAAAGATAGAGATATTGGTTATGAGTTTGAAATGCAATAGGGAAGATAACAAATGCATACTGAAGAAGAAGAGAGTTTGGATTTGATATGCCGCTTTATCACTACCCGAAGGAGTCTCAAAGCGGCTAACATTCTCCTTTCCCTTCCTCCCGCACAACAAACACTCTGTGAGGTGAGTGGGGCTGAGAGACTTCAGAGAAGTGTGACTAGCCCAAGGTCACCCAGCAGCTGCATGTGGAGGAGCATAGACGCGAACCTGGTTCCCCAGATTACGGGTCCACCGCTCTTAACCACTACACCACACTGGCTCTCAGTGTGAGAGAGATTAGATTGGAAAATTCTCAGACAGGATTGATGGAAGTCAAAAATTTGAATAAGATGTAAACGTATGTTTAATTTCTGTTGAAAATGATATGTTAAAAAACTAATAAAAATTTATATAATAATAATAATAAAAGAAATTAAAGTCTTCACAAGGTCCGTGAGACATGCGAGGAGGAATAGTTGTTGAGATCAGCAATGGATGTTTGCGGAGAGCTAAGGCAGAATTGTTTGGAGCAAGGAGACCACAGTTCAGCGCTTTTTGGGGTGGGGCATACCTGCCATCCCTAATGCAGAGGTGTCCGCAAGAGAGAAAGCAGGGGCAGGGCCGTCTTAAGCATATCCAGCGCCGTGGTGCAAAGATCATTCTGGCACCCCCCCACCCTTTCCCAGAGTTGTCAACCTTTTCCCAAGCCTCTGCGGGAATTGCTCTCCTTCCACAGAGGCTTGGGAGGCAAGCTGCACACCTGCCAGCCATATGGTTGATGGGGCACAGCTGGCAGTTGTGCAGGGAAAGGGGAGGCCGCCGGTAAAGCCATGCAGCTCCCCCACTTGCTGGGGTGCCCCTGAGAGGCCGGCGCGCTGGCGTGACGCACCACTAAGCCCTATGGGAAGGATGGCTCTGAGCAGGGTGGAGGGGTTGTTGTTTTTATTTTAAAGCAGAGTCATCACCTTGCCAACAAAGGTCTGTATAGTTAAAGCTATGGTTTTCCCAGTAGTGATGTATGGAAGTGAGAGCTGGACCATCAAGAAGGCTGATCGCCAAAGAATTGATGCTTTTGAATTATGGTGCTGGAGGAGACTCTTGAGAGTCCCATGGACTGCAAGAAGATCAAACCTCTCCTTTCTGAAGGAAATCAGCCCTGAGTGCTCACTGGAAGGACAGATCCTGAAGCTGAGGCTCCAATGCTTTAGCCACCTCACGAGAAGAGAAGACTCCCTGGAAAAGACCCTGATGTTGGGAAAGATGGAGGGCACAAGGAGAAGGGGACAACAGAGGGCGAGATGGTTGGACAGTGTTCTCAAAGCTACCAGCATGAGTTTGACCAAACTGCGGGAGGCAGTGGAAGACAGGAGTGCCTGGCGTGCTCTGGTCCAGGGGGTCACGAAGAGTCAGACACAACTAAATGACTAAACAACAACAACAATGAACTATTGTTTTGCCATGAGTGTCATTAACTCCTTGCTGATTGTGTGTGTGCGTCTTTGAGGTTCCCCAAGCAAACCTTTCTAAGAAGAAAGGTTCCTCAATGGAAATGATGGTGCCAACTCATTTTCTGCTAATTTTTTTCCCCCAGAGCAGAGAACTAATGTAAGTAATGTGTGTTGGCCAGAAAATTATGAGCCTAAGAAAAAGCATTTCTGGACCAGGTCAAAGACCTATCCAGTCCAACATCACGTTTTCACAGCAGCAAACCAGATGCTTATAGGACAGAAGTCTCCTCATTTTAGTTTCCCTGCAAGTGGTATTTGGAAGTAGATCTTTGCAGCTAGTAGCCTTTAGATGGAATCATTTGTTGTTGTTTAGTTGTTTAGTCGTGTCCGACTCTTTGTGACCCCATGGACCAGAGCACACGAGGCACTCCTGTCCTCCACTGCCTCCCGCAGTTTGATCAAACTCATGCTGGTAGCTTTGAGAACACTGTCCCACCATCTCGTCCTCTGGCGCCCCCTTCTCCTTGTGCCCTCCATCTTCCCCAACATCAGGGTCTTTTCCAGGGAGTCTTCTCTTCTCATGAGGTGGCCAAATTATTGGAGCCTCAGCTTCAGGATCTGTCTTTCCAGTGAGCACTCAGGGCTGATTTCCTTACAATTCCATACAATCCTATGGAATCATAGAATTGTACAATTCTATAGAATTGCAGCCAAGCTGGTTCCAAACGTCTTGCTCTGCTTTCCTTTGGACCATATCAGCAAGGCCAAGAGGGGGGTCTTGTCATCTGGGCAGTCCAGGACCTCCATACATACTGCCCAGACCTGTGCCCCGGGGAGGACAATTGGTGCTGCTTACACAGAAAAACAATGCAGGAGGCATTAGTCATGAGTCACTGGACTCTACAGCCACAGCAGATCTCCAGTGGTTTGACTTCATCCCCAGAGGTGCAGTCCATTATCTTTTGAGACAAATGGATGCCAACAAGCATTGGAAGGACTCTGAGGGTCATCTGTTTCAGCTCCCTGCAGTGCAGGAATCTCAACTAAAACATCCGTGACAGATGGCCACCCAACCTCTGCTTAAAAGCATCTAAGGAAGGAGAGCCCACCACCTCCCGACGGAGACCGTTCCACTGTCAAACAGCTCTTACTGTCAAAAAGTTCTTCCTGATGTTTAGTCAGAATCTCCTTTCTTGTAACTTGGAGGCATTGGTTTGGGTCCTACCCACCGGAAGAGGAGAAAACAAGCTTGCTCCATCTTCCATGGGACAGCCCTTAAGATACCTGAAGATGACTCTCATATCCCATCTCAGTCTCCTCTTGTCCAAGCTAAATATGCCCAACTTCCTCAACCATTCTGCATAAGGCTTTGTTTCCAGACCCTTGATCATTTTGGTCGCCCTCCTCTGCACACATTCCAGCCTGGCCATATCCTTTTTGAACTGTAGTGCCCAGAACTGGACCCAGTATTCCAGGTCAAATCCATGCTGATCCAAAAAGCTTCCTGGGTGATTTGGGGCCTAGCCTCTCTTACAGTCTTGTTAAGGGAATCAAATGAGGGGGGGGGGGATCCAAATAGACCATACTGAGTTCTTAAGAAGGAAGGGAAGGATAGAGAAGTGATAAATAAATGAATGAACTGAAAGAAATCTTAATTAACAAAATGCACACACATTTTCCCTCCCTTCTGAGTCCCCTCTCTTCTTCTTACCAACTGGGAATCAGTCTATCTTAGCACTATTAATATATGCTATTGTTTTAATGACCAAGGGCCATTAGCAATTTTAAAAGCGGATGTTCCCTAATTAACTTGTGAGATAAATGTTTGTGTTCCGTGATACTTTCCCCCAGATCTGTATAATCAAGGGAACATATAATTTGAGAGCTGGAAATGATCCTGCAAGACCCACCTGCCTTCAAAGTCCATTAGCCAAAACGATGTTTCAAGAGCACAGCTGGAGGATAGGGAAGAGGACGGCTGGTTTTCAAGACATCCTGTTACAGAAAGTATATGGAGCTGAGAAATGGAAAGAAAAGGGCCCTGGAAACTGATAAACAGGCTGCTGATGCCTTATACCAGGCATCCCCCAACCTGTGGCCCTCCAGATGTTTTGGCCTACAACTACCGTGATCCCTAGCTAATAGGACCAGTGGTCAGGGATGATGGGAATTGTAGTCCCAAAACAGCTGGAGGGCCAAGTTTGGTCATTCCTGGTCAAGAGTATGAGAAGACCCTCCAGATGTGCTTTTTACTGTGTACTAGCGGGGACTTGGTGGTGCTTTTAATATTCTGTTGGAAGCCGCCCAGAGTGGCTGGGGAAACCTAGCCAGACGGACGGGGTATAAATAAATTATTATTATTATTATTATTATTATTATTATTATTATTATTAGAGAGCCAGTGTGGTGCAGTGGTTAAGAGCGGTAGTCTTGTAATCTGGGGAACCGGGTTCGAGTCTCCGCTCCTCCACATGCAGCTGCTGGGTGACCTTGGGCCAGTCACACTTCTTTGAAGTCTCTCAGCCCCACTCACCTCACAGAGTGTTTGTTGTGGGGGAGGAAGGGAAAGGAGAATGTTAGCCGCTTTGAGACTCCTGAAGGGGAGTGAAAGGCGGGGTATCAAATCCAAACTCTTCTTCTTCTTCTTCTTCTTCTTCTTCTTCTTCTTATTATTATTATTATTATTATTATTTCCAACCCCCTGCAATGCAGGAATTACAGCTATTTTGGGGATTGAACCTGAGACTTCAGATGCTCTTCAGAGCTACCTCTCCTGAATGTCACTGAGTCCAACCCTCAGCTCAGTTCAGGGTCTGCAATGCAAGATGTGGTTACAGCACCCTTGGCCACACAACCTCTCCCTAAATTCCTTCAGCGGAGGAAAGCCTACCTGTTCCCAAGGCAGTCTGTTCTACAGTTGAACAGCAGCTACTACTGGGAAGTTACTCCTAATATTTAGCCAAAATCTGCTTCCCTTGAAATCCCCACCGCTTGGTTCTTGTGCTACTCTCTGGTGCAACAGAGAACAAGTTTGCTCCATCTGCTGCATAGGAGCTCATCGGATACCTTACGGTCACTGCCAGGTTCCCCATCCTGGATCCGCTCCTTTGAACATGCTGCAGTTGCTCCATGTCCTTCATAAATTGTGGTACCCAGAACAGAAGTCTAGCAACGATGGAAGCCAAGCGAGGTCAGAGCAATTGCGCAGCACTGGGACACATTTGCAGCCTCTGTTGTTGTTGGGGATTACCCGATCGCTGCTCAGCTTCAAGGAGAAGGCTGTCTTTCTCTCTCTCTCTTTTTAAATTGAATTTATATTCCGCCCTATACCCGGAGGTCTCAGGGCAGCTTACAGAACAAAACCAGAACATAAAGCCACAAAACATATTTGTTGTTGTTTAGTCGTTTAGTCGTGTCCGACTCTTCATGACCCCAAGGACCAGAGCACGCCAGACACTCCTGTCTTCCACTGCCTCTTGCAACTTGGTCAAACTCACGCTGGTAGCTTCGAGAACACTGTCCAACCATCTCGTTCTCTGTCGTCCCCTTCTCCTTGTGCCCTCCATCTTTCCCAACATCAGGGTCTTTTCCAGGGAGTCTTCTCTTCTCATGAGGTGGCCAAAGTATTGGAGCCTCAGCTTCAGGATCTGTCCTCCCAGTGAGCACACAGGGCTGATTTCCTTAAGAATGGATAGGTTTGATCTTCTTGCAGTCCGTGGGACTCTCAAGAGTCTCCTCCAGCACCATAATTCTAAAGCATCAATTCTTCGGCGATCAGCCTTCTTGATGGTCCAGCTCTCACTTCCATACATCACTACTGGGAAAACCATAGTTTAACTATATGGACCCTTGTCGGCAAGGTGATGGTGTTCATTAGCATCAGTAATAGAACCCAAATCACTCAGTATATTTGCACAACTATATGACATGTGGGGGGCCAGTTACACCAGTGTTATTGGTTCCCTGTCAAAATGGAGATTAGAGTCAAACAAGGGACGAACCGGTTAATGTTCTTGCTTCGATACAGAATGTACAGCAGGAACCAGGAGGGAACAGACAAGGAATATTCTCCTTCCTAGTTTCTTGGCAGCAGTTCAGATGAATTTGCCACATTATTCATCTACTTGCTGCCTGAATTAAGAGAGAAACACTTAGAGCTTTGCAAACAATTCATCAGCAAAGCAGATCACGTACGCTTTGAAGAGCAGAATTTGGCCTGTCAATAGAGACATATGCATGCGCGCACACATACTGCGGCTCCGTGTCACACTGTAGTGTGACCAGGAGACATAGCACAGTATGGGTCTATGCAAATTAAGGGCCAGGCGCGTTGCATGACATTCACTAACAAGGGCTCTGCACTCTGCACTGGGTGGAGCAAGGTGACTGCCTCAGGCAGCTGACTTTGACGATCAGGAAAAGGCAGCCAATTGACATCTTTTTTTAATTTATATATTACCATGCATCATTTATGCAGAGCATGCCTTATTAGGGAATGTGCAAAAAACCCAAACCAAACCAGAAAAGAAGTCTGTTCTCCCTCCACCCCACCCCCGGGGGATCTTCAGAAGATAGAACACATACTGGTCATGGTTTGAAATGAATATGGGACAGAGGAGAACTGTAAGTTTTTTGCAGGACTTTCAGTTTCAGGTGCCAAAATAACTTGGTCAGTCTTGGGCAGGGCAGGTACCATTTGCTGTTCCCATTCTCTGGAAGGTAGGACCCAAAACAATGGCTCCAACTTAGAAGAAAGGAGAGTCCGACTAAACATCAGGAAGAACTTTCGGACAGTAAGAGCTGTTTGACAGTGGAATGAACTCCCTTGGAAGTGGTGGACTCTCCTCTACCTGAAGGAGTATCTCCACCCCCATTGTTCTGCCCGGACACTGAGGTCCAGCGCCGAGGGCCTTCTGACAGTTCCCTCGCTGCGAGAAGCCAAGTTACAGGGTACCAGGCAGAGGGCCTTCTCGGTAGTGGCGCCCGCCCTGTGGAACGCCCTCTCTTCAGATGTCAAAAACAACTACCAGACTTTTAGAAGACATCTGAAGGCAGCCCCGTTTAGGGAAGCTTTCACTGTTTAATAGACTATTGTATTTTAATATTCTGTTGGAAGCCGCCCAGAGTGGCTGGGGAAACCCAGCCAGATGGGCGGGGTGTAAATAATAAATTATTATTATTTTATTATTATTCCTTGGAGGTTTTTAAGCAGAGGTTGGATGGCCATCTGTCATAGGTGCTCTAGTTGAGCTTCCTGCATTGCAAGAGATATAGATGACCCCCAAGATCCCTTACAACTCTACCATTTGCTCCAATGAGGTCTGGCAGCAAGATGAATACTTGGTACCCAACCCTGCCCCTAGCTACTTATTCTAGACTCCAGCGCATCTAGGATAAATGGAGCCTTGACCTCCATCACTGTTTGTGGCTCAGGCTACCTGATGCACTGCCATCTCTGTAGTATGTTTGCGTGGAGGGTCAGACTGATATATCTTTGGTGCTGAGTGCAGCTGCTATTGGGGAAAGAGAAGCGTTCAGACCTGGGAGTGGCATCTCAGGGAGTTCTGGCTCAGGACCTCTATCTTAGGGAATCAGTAGTCAATTTTGCATTGGTGTCAGGATCTGGGCCACTGGGACTGTCCAGGCCTTTCATTCTGAATCAGCACTCCTGACACTCCTCAGAGGTCCACTCATCTTCCACGGTGGGCGATGTTGTGGCCGGGCCCGTGTCATTCTGACTCCCGGCCGTGTCATGCCCCCAGCTGTCCAATCAGCACAGCCAGGGGCGTGGCCGTGGGCCATATAATCTATGGCATGGCCAGGGGATGTCCTCCTTTTTACCTCCTTGCCAGAGGAATTGTCACGAGCATCTTCTTTTAATTTCAATTTTAATGTGGGGAGCTGAATTGAAGATTGTAAAAAGGAGGAATGCAGAGAACTGAAATTGCCAGAATTGTGCATCTGTAAGGGTCAGCACAGAAAGGTAAATCAGTAAGAAACACCCCACTTGGCTTGTGGTTAATAGGATGTGAGAGAAAGATGTCCCTTCACCCTCTTGTAAACAGAAAAGGCACATTATGTATTATACCCAAGCTACCGAAATATATACAGTACTGTGTTTAGTTCCTCGTCCAAGCAATAAAACAAGGATACAGCTGTGTACATTCCGCCAGAAACAACTGTCTCCAGGAATCATGGTCTCATTTATCGCACACCCTTTATCAGTGAGGATTAGTTTGTGCAACTCTGACCTACTTATGCCAGAATGTCCAAACCCCTTTACAAAGGAGAAAACACACTCCAAATTAATGCACACAAGTGATTAGGATTCAGCGGGCAGCTGGCGAGGACTCCAGGCATAAGACAAGGTGAACTGACGCTGGGGTACATTTGCTGCTCTCCTAACAGGTCTTTAACCTCCCATGTCTTTTACCTTAATAACTACAGTGGCATCATATCTGCCTCACCCTCTGAATTTTGCTTTCTAACACCAGACTCGCACACCTTACAACTAGCAATGTTGTCAAAGGTTATCGTTTCCTGGTTTGGAACACAAAGGTCTCCAGCTCATAACACTCAGCTGCATCACAAAAATATAGACTATAAATTATAAAATTATAAACTTAGAATTGTAGAGTTGGAAGGGATACCTGAGGGACACCCAGTCCAACCCCCTGAACATGCAGGAATCTCAACATACGGTCTCCCATCCAGTTGGAAACCATAACAGACCCTGCTTAGCTTTGCAAATGTGCTTGCAGATTTATTGCTGCCTTCTTAGCAACAACAGTAATGTATATTTTTTATTCTCTCTAAACCACTGAAAAGCTTTATTTACAATTAACCAGTATACATATTTTGTTAAGTTAAATAAATAAATGCAGGTTTTCCCCCACATGCTCATGTCAGTGAGCAGCCATGGAACATCTATCTATATCTATCTATCTATCATCTATATCTATCTATCTATCTATCTATCTATCTATCTATCTATCTATCTATCTATCATCTGCTATCTATCTATCTATCTATCTATCTATCTATCTATCTATCATATTCAGGCACCCTGAAAATATAGATGTTCCATGGCTGCTAGCTGACATGGACATGTGCAAAAAACCCACAGTAAACTACTTCTGGCGCAATGGGACACAGTGACGGAAGCCAGAGTGCACGGAAACGCCATTTACCTTACCTTACCTATTTATCTGCTCATGTTGCTATGCTTTGGCCCAGGCAGGAGCTGGGCCAAAGCAACGGGAGCTCACCCCATCGTGCAGATTCGAACTGCCGACCTTACGACTGGCAAGCCCAAGAGGCTCGGTGGTTTAGACCACAGCAGCAGAAACGACTTTCTTTTACCTTCCCCTCTGTCAATGACCCAAGGCCTAATGACTGAAGACCTAGCTATCTCCAAAGCACTCTGCGCATGCCGAAGGGTACATCAAAGGGCAATTGTTGCAATCTCAATTGATAGCCGTCTAGTAAGCCAAGTCAACGTCTGTGGACCCCTAAATAATGTTCTTTCTTGTGCATATTGATGACCTGCTGATCTGCACAGCCACCGCCCTCTCTGTGCAGCTGCAGCAGGAACAATGCTCACGGCACACTTCAGATGGCGCAGCGTTGATCGCCATGCCATGTGCAACAATGACCTTTGCTTCATTAGCATAAAGCATTCACCAGGTCTGCTTTTTTACGTTTGCCAGATGCTGCGAGGCTGGCAATCCTCATGCCCACCTAACCATTTGGAGGCGGGGCGAAGTTTGGTGTTTTGTTTCTGAACCATTAGTCGAAATAGGCTCTAGCATTTTTGTTGGCTTGTTCTGCAAATGATTCTTTGGCAGAACCTGTGCTTTATCTCAGCCTTCCAGTTCCTGCTCATCCATTCGGAAGGAACATGCCTTGTGGTTATCAATGCATTTGCTAGACCGGGGGTGGGGGTGAAAAATATATGAACGCCAGCAATGCCCATGCATTCCTCGCAGCGTCCGAGCAGATAACTCTCTTATCACCCATTTGAACATTCTGTTAAAAATGGCAGCTGTTGTCTCCAGCAAGACAGAGAACAAGGGTATCAATGACTATGGCTATGTTTCACCTCCACTGTCAGAAGAAGTATGCCTTTAAATCATCAGGGACAGGTGGTAATGGCAGGCAGAGAGAGCATTGGTGTGCTCAGGTATTGCTTTCAGGTCTCCCACAGGCATGGATGCTTCAGTTGAGATTCCTCCATTGCAGCGGGTTGGACTAGATGACCCTCAGGGTCCCTTCCAACTCTTCAATTCTAGCATTGCATGGTTCTGTGATCTACTTGGTAACTGTGAGGACAGGATATGGGACTCGCTGGGCCATTGGCATGAGACAGAAGGGTTTGTCTTATGTTCCTACATGCTATTATAATTTAAAAAAAAATTCATCAGATTGTTCCCTCTACAGGTCTCCTGGCAAAATGCTGCTGTTCCCATCAGTAAAATGGGAATATCATGCCCCCTTCCTTGCATCAATGGATTTTATTTAAATTAGGTATTTCCAGTCTTTTTTTTTTCTTAAAATTTTTTTTATGGGTACTCTCATTTTGACTCAAGAAAATCACCATTTTATTGTTCAAATCGGGGGAAATAAATACAGTAAATGGATAAAAGTACAAAGATTCACAAAATGTTTAGGGGTATGTGTACACCTGCATAAAGGTAAAGGTAAAGAGACCCCTGACCATTAGGTCCAGTCGTGACCGACTCTGGGGTTGCAGCGCTCATCTCGCTTTATTGGCCATCATGTGGCCAGCATGACTAAGCCGCTTCTGGAGAACCAGAGCAGCACACAGAAATACCGTTTACCTTCCCGCTGGAGCGGTACCTATTTATCTACTTGCACTTTGACGTGCTTTCGAACTGCTAGGTTGGCAGGAGCAGGGACCGAGCAACAGGAGCTCACCCCGTCATGGGGATTCAAACTGCCGACCTTCTGATTGGCAAGTCCTAGGCTCTGTGCCACCCACATCCATACCCCCCAGAAAAAAGGAACTGGGTATTTCTATCCAGCTCTTCAGCTGACAACACTCTCAAGAGAGGCTTCTGCAAAACCAGTATAATCACACACACACACACACACACAAAAACAAAAAACAAAAAACAAAAAACAGCAGCAGTCAGTGAAACATAAATGCAGAGCTGCTAAGTTGGTTCAGCTATTAAATTTGTCCATTGCTTCCCAGTGCAAAAGGTGTTCCGAATTGCTTTCAGACGGAGAGTGTGTGAGTTAATCTGAATCCTGTCTGCACTGAGACTGATTTAGCTCCTTTGATGTAAGTCTGTTCTGAGCGGAGAGAAAGGGAGCTATGTCAGGGAGACAGTTAATACAGTGGTACCTCGGGTTACATACGCTTCAGGTTACAAACTCTGGTAACCCAGAAATAGTGCTTCAGGTTAAGCAGTTTGCTTCAGGATGAGAACAGAAATCATGCTCCGACGGCGTGGCAGCAGCAGGAGGCCCCATTAGTGGTGCTTCAGGTTAAGAACAGTTTCAGGTTAAGTGCAGACCTCTGGAACGAATTAAGTACTTAACCTGAGGTACCACTGTATATCAGTGCAAGGGGGATATATGCACATCCGTATCTCAGTGGTCGAGTGCCTATTTTGCGTATTATTAAATAATAATAATAAGGGCTATTTTTCTAGGAAAAAGAGGTGCCAGAACTGAAAATAAGCCTTGATAAAATATCCCACAGCAAAAAAGAAGAAGAAGAAAGGTACCTAGACCATCTGAAGGCAGCCCTGTTCAGGGAAGTTTTTAATATGTGACATTTTAGTGTATTTTTCATCTCTGTTGGAAGCCGCCCAGAGTGGCTGGGGAAACCCAGCCAGATGGGCGGGGTACAAATAGTAAATTATTATTATTATTATTATTATTAGACATTCTGTTCTGGTGACCGTAACCTAGGTTTAAGGTGGCATTTGGTGATTAGCTAATTTATCTGAGTTTCTGACACTGTTCTGACACTGTTCATGTGCAAGAGATTATTCCATGGCAATACTCCATCCCTCAACACTCCTCTTCAGTTTTGAGTTCTTTGCATGCACTGGTTAACTTAGGTAGCTCAGTTTTTGCCAACCTGGTTTTTTGTACTACAGTTCCCATGAGTCCCAAACAGTACAGGCTGATGGGAGTTGTAGTCCTAAGGCAGTAGGCTGGAGAAGACTGAGTTACTTAAGTAAGCAAGCCTTCTCCAACCAAAACACTAGTTGGGTTGTCTCAATCTCCACACCTTTTGAATCTGAACCAACCTGTCACAAACAAGTGTTTAAAATGAAAAGCACCATTATCATCTCATTCACTCACCAGAGGAGGCAGGGCCTATTGGCATAATCACTCTGTCAGGTGATTTTTATTAAAGTCTGTAAATGGTTTTATTTTTTTCCTGAGGAGGTCAGTAAATCATCCAGGTAGTCAACAACCCTAGCTTAGATCTGCCCTCAAGTATGAGCTACCTCATCACACCCATTTGACTGTACAACTCACATTCCTCCTCTGTTTTTCCTAAACTAAACACCTAATTATCCAAATGCTTTGGCAATCCCACAGGCCATTTGAACAAATGAGGTTGAGCTATAGTTGGGATGAGGGAATCTTTGAAAAGCAGGTTCATTAGGGACCAAGGGGTGCGCAGTAGGGGTTAAAGTGGAGAAACCTTTCAAGGAAAATGCTCTGCTGTTGTGTTTTCCCACCTCCACCCTCAAAACCTCCTTCAGAACGTAATTTTTCCATCCTCTCGTTTCTCGTCTTTGTGTGATCCTCTGACGCTTGATGGATGAAGAGGGTAATTGCCGATTACTTCATGCGTTTCTGGCAGGAGCGCTTACCAAACGCAATTAAACCTCCGATTTTATGTTCTCTCCTTTATTAATAAGGTTCTTTGCCAAATGTTCGGGGCCAGCCAGTGTCTAATTTTGCTCCAGATTACAACGGCAGGAACTATTTTGGATCAAATGGCCTCACTGGGCTTTGTCCTCCCTCGGTCCCTGTCTGAACCAGCTCCGCTACCAGCCAGCAAGAGACGGATGGCTCTCAGCAGAAGGAAGACATTCACAGGGAATGGTGACTGTGACAGTGCTTGGGTTTTTTTTTTTTTTTTTTGGCTTAGGGTCATCCACCTCTTGAGATATGGTCACCAAACAAGCATGAAAGTTCCCGGGGTGGGAGCGGCAGTCTTCATCGATGTTTGGATACCAGGTACCATTTTGTATCAAGATGGCGGACCAAAATGTGACTTTGGCATGACTTCACCTGATTTTTGGCAAGACAGGTCCATTTAATAATCACAGTTGTTGTTGTTTTGTTGTTGTTTCTAAAAATTCCTAGGCAGTACCACAAAGTCCCCGCTAGTACACAACAAAAAGCACACCTGGAGGGTCTTCTCATACTCTTGACCAGGCATGGCCAAACTTGGCCCTCCAGCTGTTTTGGGACTACAGTTCCCATCATCCCTGACCACTGGTCCTGTTAGCTAGGGATGATGGGAGTTGTAGTCCCAAAACAGCTGGAGGACCAAGTTTGGCCATGCCTGTTTTTGTCTCTTTAGGCTTCTGTTCCAGATCTGATCCATCTGATAAGGATGTCCTCTGACCCAACTCAGGCTCCACTTGCAGAACTGTCCACGACTCAACTCAAGTTTCACACATCATAAAAGTCAGGGGTTGTTGTTGTTTTTCTATCTAGAGCATTGTCATATGATTATATATCTAACGAGGGCAGAAGCTCTCTGGGTGTATCTTGAGAATGCCAAAGGGGGTCCTAAGAAAAGAACCACAGTTGTAACATAGGAGTCGGCCTTGACAAACCCATCTGTAAAATGGGTATAAAAAATGCACGGCACTTTCTGCAACAAGCCTGGTTTCCATTCACCTTAATGATGACATTCTTTATGCCAGAGCTTCCCTCTTCGCTTCACATGCAACTGCATCACTCTGATAGTTGAAAGCTATCTGTTCCCAGCTATCCCACATATGCTGCAAAAATTCAAAACATCCCTCTCCATCTTAAGAATTTACTGCCACTTGCCTTGCATGTGCAATTAGGATAGAGAAGGTAAAATACTCCTGTTTCAGGGTATTTAGTCTTATCGTATTTCTTCCCGTGATGGCTTTGATCTCCTCGGTGCCGTTTTAGGACAGGATCATAAAACGCACACATCCAAACACCTGCACAAAATCCTTTTTCTAAATTTGTCAGATGTAGGAAATTACTAGCCCATTGTTCTGCATTAGGCACTGCTAGTTACCTCCATTTTGAGGAAGATTAGCCATTTAGCTGTCAGAATGGCTTTTGAGTTCCAAGGTGGTTCATTTCTAATCCATTGTATAGAACGGAGATGAATTCTTATGGACGGATTTTTTTTTTAGCAGAAAAATTGTGTGTCAGATTCCTTTTAGAAATGGAATCTCTCTGTTCAACCAGGAGCTGCTGAATTGGGGAACATTCTTTCCACTTGTTGCATTAAAAGATAACTCAATCCTTCCATTTTGTAGAAGACCTGAATTTCCTAGGATTTATCAGAGATGACTATATTTTGGAATAGGCAGCTCAGCCTTCAATGTTAAGCAAGGGCATCATTAGGAGTATCAGTGATGAAACATTAGAATCTACAGAGTGGAGTTGGAAGGGACCCCAAGGGTCATCTAGTCCAACCCCCTGCAACTCAGGGATCCTGCCCCCAGCTGTCCCTGCGTGGGCTCAA
The DNA here is from genome assembly GCF_964106915.1 of Podarcis gaigeae. Lineage (NCBI taxonomy): Eukaryota > Metazoa > Chordata > Lepidosauria > Squamata > Lacertidae > Podarcis > Podarcis gaigeae. The sequence goes on along the minus strand of NC_139677.1, from coordinate 96,948,830 downwards.
ACCACCAACCTTCTGGTTAACAGTCAAATGCACTGACCCATTGCGCCCCCTGAGGGAATTAAAAGAGTCCATCCCATTCTCGTTCACAAAATAATCTGTGTAACTTGTTGCTGTGCCATTTGGTAAAATAATAACACTAGACGCTGACTTCTATATTTTGGCCATCTAGCTCAGTATTGTCTTCCCTGACCACCACCAGCTCTCCAAGGTTTGGGACAAGGAGACTTTCTTCTAAATGGAGATGTCAGGATTTGAACCAGAATATGGGGACGTCACAAATGGGGAGAGTGGTCTTGCACTCAGGTCCTGCTTGCGGGCTTCCTGAAGACATCTTGAGATGCCACCATGAGAACAGGATAGTGGACTAGATGGGCTATGGGCATGATCCAGCAGCCAGCTTCCTCTTATGTTCTTAAATAAAGGAGAAGCAAGGAGAGGGCCTTCTGGCGGTTCCCTCACTGCGAGAAGTGAAGCTACAGGGAACCAGGCAGAGGGCCTTCTCGGTAGTGGCACCCTCACTGTGGAACACCCTCCCATCAGGAGGAGATGAGTGACAATGTAACATTTAGAAGACATCTGAAGGCAGTCCTGTATTTTTTATGTGTCATGTTTTATTATGCTTTATGTATGTTTTATATATGTTGGAAGCTGCTTACGGTGGCTGGAACAGCCCAGACAGATGGACGGGGTACAAATATAACAACAACAACAACAGGTGATGGCCACCAATTTAGATGGCTTTAAACAGAGATTAGACAGAGTCATGGAGAATGAGGCTCTGAATGGCTGCTAGGCTAACAGAGAACTTCCCCAAACTATGGGAAAGCAATGAACAAAAGCACAGGAATGCCAAAACAAAGGATATCATGTATAAAAATGACTTATGAAATAGCAAGGCAACTGTCCTATGCAAATTAGGCTAATTGTCATATGGTAATTTGTACCAAAAATAAATTATGATGCCTAAGAGAATAATATAATTCAGCATGCTTATTTTGTTTGTGTTTAATAGATAAAGCTTTAAAAAGTATCTCATGTTTATTTATTCCAGTACGGCACAGGTACTTGAGCTGAAATATATGAGGGTGGGGGAAAATAAAGCATCCTTAGTTTAAACTCAGAGTAGACCCACCAAGATGAAGGAACGTAAATATGACTTACATTGGGTGTCAACCATGCAGAAATTTTTATTGGGATCATTATAAAAATTTAACAACAACAGAATGTACTTCCTTTACATTGTTTACATTTGAGGTGAAAAAGAAATAAAATCAAAAGATACTGAAGCAGCTGACACACTAATAATTTAATAACTAAATAAATAAATGACCAACCTGTATTCTCTCATATACTTACTAGGGACAATCCCTTGAAAGAAACATTAATGACAACTTTGAAATGTCCAAGCTTGTCCTAATACTGTTTTCGCAATGGGCAGCCATTCATTGCCATGAATGATGATATGAAATGGGAGATTTTCACTGCCCCAAATGTTGCACCTGCCCCACTCCTGACACTAGGGTGCATTCAGACGTGAGGATCATTGCATTAGTTTTCATGGTTATAATGCTAGTGCTTCTCTCCTGTTTTCTAATGTTCCTTGCGCACTGTGATACCTGTTGCGTTATGGAACTGTGGCTTTTTGACCGATACATCCGCATAGAGCAAATAACCCCAGAATCACAGAGTTGGAAGGAAGCCTGCAGATCATCTAGTCAAGGCACGCCCAACTCCCAAGAGACTGTGATCTACTCTGTTAAAAAACTGGCAGTGATCTACCCATTCTCATTGGGGAACTGACCTGAGTTGTTGAGCTTTTTTTTAGGGAGCCAGAGTTGTTTCAGCTTTTATTAGGGAGGAAGAACCAGAGTTGTTGAGCTCTTCTCTTCTTCTGCTCAGAAGAAGAAAAAGAGTTTGGATTTGATATCCCGCTTTATCACTACCTGAAGGAGTCTCAAAGCGGCTAACAATCTCCTTTTCCCTTCCTCCCCCACAACAAACACTCGGTGAGGTGAGTGGGGCTGAGAGACTTCAGAGAAGTGTGACTGGCCCAAGGTCACCCAGCAGCTGCATGTGGAGGAGCAGGGAAGCGAACCCGGTTCACCAGATTACAAGTCCACCGCTCTTAACCACTACACCACGCTGGCTCTCAGGAGCCAAAGATCAACCACAATCGACCAGGGACACCCCACAATTGACCAGTAGATTGCGATCGACTGGTTGGAATTGCCTCATCTAGTCCCGAAATGCAGGAATATGCAGCTGGTCCTTATGGGGTTCGAACCTGTGACTTAGGTGTTATCAGCACCATGCTCTAACCAACTGAGCTATGCTGTGCTAAGTTTCATTCATACCAGTAGGATGATGCGACAACAAACACTATCGGACAACATCGCTGCTGCCCTACCCTTTCTGCACATGCATGCTTCTGCCCCCCCATGAAAACATTGGGAAAGATCCATATGCCAGTATACTTACTCAAATTTCATCACTTTACCCCCCTGATCTTCTGGCAGAAGGGACTGCAAATGGATTTTTTATGGAGTCAAATAGCACATAAATGAGCGCTGAACACGACTTACATTCCATTGGTTTTTCAAAAGCAGATTTCCCCCCGTTGTGTGAAAGGTCAAAACTTAATGCAGAAATTCACAGACAGGGAAATGGAATAAACTTCGGTGTAAATAAAGACACAGGTCCCACACTGAAAAACCACTTTTCTATAGACTCCGCCCTTGACTGCCACTCTGGCCCCGCCCATATGCAAAGCAGCCACCGCCTCTCCCATCGCCTCTCCATCGAAGTTCCTTAATGCAGAATGGAAATGGAAACTGATGGCTGAGCTGATGATGTCAGCAAATTAACAAAGGCACTCTCTTAATGAGGAAAACCTGGTCCCATTCCCATGCAAGCCACATCTTTATTATACCGCTACTAATAAAACTTCATACGCAATAAAATGTCTATGCCAAAAAGCACTTAGAAAACAAAAAGCACAACAACCTCATTTTCAGAGATTTACACATGTTCCTCAATAGCTGCGGCAGGTGGAGATATTTCAAGCCTGGAAAATGTTCGCTAACCAAAACTTTAATTAGAGCTATGATTACACTGTGGTCTGCTGTTTGTATATGTGGATGTAATCACAGAAGCTTGGGGGACTATTAGCAATCCCTAACAGTCTCTTGACTTAAGACTGCTGGTGCTCACATATTGCCGATGGAGCATCAAGTTTGGATTTGGATTTGATATCCCGCTTTATCACTACCTGAAGGAGTCTCAAAGCGGCTAACATTCTCCTTTCCCTTCCTCCCCCACAACAAACACTCTGTGAGGTGAGTGGGGCTGAGAGACTTCAAAGAAGTGTGACTGGCCCAAGGTCACCCAACAGCTGCATGTGGAGGAGCGGGGAAGCGAACCCGGTTCACCAGATTACGAGTCCACCGCTCTTAACCACTACACTCTTAACCACTACACCACACTGGCTCACTGGTGGTAATTCGCATGAGTGTCCAGGTCACCTCTAGATCTACCATTGCAGAAGGTATTTTTGTGTTATTTCAAATACAATGCCTTCCATGCACTGAGATCGTAGAATGGGATCATAGTTGAGAGGACCCACGTGGGTCACCTTTAAAGCCCTTTGTGGCTTAGGGCCCTCATATTTACGGGACCGTCGCTCCTGGTATGCTCTGCAGAGGACATTAAGGTCCATGAATAATCATAGTTTAGAGGTCCCGGGCCCTAAGGATTATCCTCTACCAGGGCCAGGGCCTTCTCAGTGATGGCTCCGACCTGGTAGAATGCTCTGTCCCATGAGACCAGGGCTCTGCAGGATTTAACTTCCGCAGGGCCTGTAAGACAGAGCTATTCCACCTGGCTTTCAATTTGAACTCAGCCTGATCTTTTATTCCCCTCCCTTCCCTCCCCCTCCCCTTTTTATGAAGATTACCCACTCTGGGATCCCACAGCTAATTCTCCCCTGGTCTCCTCACTGGCCCAAATAGGCCTAATTTAGCCAGCTAGCCCTGGTGATCATCTAATGCTTATTGGATGGATTTCCCCCCTAAATTGATTTTTGAATTCTGAATTTATTGTTATTCACGTTTTATGCTGTATTTTATGCTGTTTTTTTGTTGCATCAATTAAGTGTTTTAAATTTTTGTTAGCTGCTCTGAGCCCGGTTTTCTGAACTGGGAAGAGTGGGGTATAAATAAAAATTTATTTATTTATTTATCTATCTATCTAGTCCAACCCCCTGTAGTGCAGGAATATTTTGCCCAACGTGGGGCTCAAACCCACAGTCCTGAGGTTAAGAATCTCACACTCTACTGACTGAGCAATCCTGGTCATGTTCAGATCCAGAAAACTGATGTGTCAATGTCAGCCTCTTCCCAACCTGGTGGCCTTCCTGATGTTTGGGGCTACAATTCCCAAGGGTCATGCAGGAATCACAGCTAAAGAATCCATGAATGAGGGCCGCCCAACCTCAATTTAACAAATTTCAATGAAGGAGAGTCCACCACCTGCTGAGAGAGACCGTTCCACTGCTGAACAGCTCTTACCACCAGAAAGTTCTTCCTAATGTTTTGTCAGAATCTCTTTTCTTGTAACTTGTATCCATAGGTTTGGGTACCATCCTCTGGAGCAGCATAAAAGAGGCTCGCTCCATTTTCCATGCGACAACCTTTCAAATGATTGAAGATAACTATCACATCAACTATCCCCAGGGCTGGATTTAGGTCTGATGAGGCCCTAAGCTACTGAAGGTAATGGGGCCCTTCATATGTTGAGCTGTCCTTTGTCAACAACAAATTGTCCCTGTTTTTGTGTGTTGGGTATATGCTATATGCTAATTTATGGACCTAATAGGTATCTCAAGCTATTTGCACATGTTGCCACGCAAGCAGTCCGTGCAGAATGCAGGCACCCTATATATAGAAAGGAGCAAACCAGTGATATTTTAGGGAGCAAGCTAGCAGGCGGTGCCCATGACTTACATCATAGGAGCCTACACAACACAAAACACTGTTGCTGTATGTAGGTTTTATTTTGTTTGTTTTTTATCTTCTATTTTGGAAATGTACATCCACTTTTTTCCTTTTAAATTTTTTTGGGGCCCCCAAGAGAGTGGCCCCTAAGCTATAGCTTGTTTAGCTTATACACAATTCTGGCACTGCCCATTCCCACCCCATACATCAGCGTATGCCTGAATGTGTGTTTGGGTCATGTGTCTGTGGGCTTTCCCTTCTCCAATCCATCACAGGCTTGATTCAGAAGAGACGCACTAGCTTCACGAGCACTACAAATCCAGTCATTTCCCCATTTGAGCATGCTGAAAATGGTTCCCACCTTCCTCTTTGTCCTCTCCTTTGCCATTTTTCCTGCTGTTGTGTATTTATTGCTGCCATTTATGAGTCGCCTGGTTTTAACGAAAAATCGCCCTAGGTGCAACAAGGGAAACTTAAAGGGGGGGGGGGGAATCACAACAATTCCGTTAGGTAGGTTAAGCAGGGGACGTGGCTGGCGCTGTGGTCTAAACCACTGAGCCTCTTGGGTTTGCCAATCAGAAGGTCGGCCGTTCGAATCCCCGCAACGGGGTGAGCTCCCATTGCTCGGTCCCTGCTCCTGCCAACCTAGCAGTTTGAAAGCACGCCAAAAAGTGCAAGTAGATAAATAGGTACCACTCCGGCGGGAAGGTAAATGGTGTTTCCGTGCGCTGCTCTGGTTTCTGTGTTCCGTTGCACCAGAAGCGGCTTAGTCATGTTGGCCACCTGGAAAAAATGTCTGCGGACAAACGCCGGCTCCCTTGGCCTGTAAAGCAAGATGAGCGCTGCAACCCCAGAGTTTTCTGCGCCTGGACTTAACTGACTTACTTTTACCTTTCTAGGTTAAGCAGAGGTTGACTTGCCCAAGTAAACTCCATAGCTGAGCAGGGATTTGAACCCCAGTCTCCACAGTCTGAACCCCACCACAATATCCACTACATCCTCAGTCGCTGCAACCCATGAGAGTTGCAAGCAATACAGTGGTGCCCCGCAAGACGAACGCCTTGCAAGACGGAAAACCCGCTAGACGAAAGGGTTTTCCGTTTTGGAGGTGCTTCGCTAAACGAATTTCTCTATGGGGTTGCTTCGCAAGACGAAAAATCTTGCGAGTTCCCGCGGTTTTTTTTTGCTCCCCCCCTTTCCTAAACCGCTAAGCCGCTTATCAGCTGTTCCGCTGATAAGCCGCTTAACAGCTGATCGCTAAAAGCCGCTAGACCGCTAATAGCGCTAATCCACTAAGCTGTCAATGGGCTTGCTTCGCAAGACGAAAAAACTGCTAGATGAAGAGAATCGCGGAACGGATTCTTTTCGTCTTGCGAGGCACCACTGTACTCTCCTCCAGTGAGTCCTATAGTTCCCAATGGGACTTGATTCCCTAAAACTGGGTTTAGGATTATAGCCTGTGTTTTGTAGGCCTCTCCAGATGGGTTGTCAGCCACCCTTAAATCCCCCATAAGGCTGTAAAAGGAAATGAGGAACCCAAAATGAAGCAACATTTATAAGCTCGGTAACCCACAGGCCAGAGCGCAGCGTCTCATTCAAGAGATTGTTCTCTTTCCATCACGCTTCCAGTTACCCACTTAAAGTCTAGGCCATCAATTAAAGAACAGATAAGCGTTTGGTTCATTTTCTTTTTTCTTTTTGCATCCCAGTCACTTGAAGTCCATCAGTCCCTTCCTTTTAAAACGAAGGTGGTTTCTTGGTGAAGACAACCCTCAAGAAACAGAGCAACTCAGAACTGTAAACCAACATTTAAAAGAAGTATATATACACCCCACATATGGTTTTAACAGATGTGGTTTTAAATTACCTTTGGGGCCTAATAATGTTTACTGAATGGTCTGAATGCTTTAAAAACCTTGGCTGTTCCCTCCAGCAGATTTCAAACTGACACACAAGCGTTTGGTCCTTAAAGCCACAAAAAAAAATCCTTTCTACTGCCCACCTCTCCGCGTTCGGCGCAGCTATGCCTCAGTCGTTGACCAAGTTTGGCCAGTTATGATTTAATATCTTGCCCGCCAGTTTCCTTGCTGGAAACCGGGCAGGGGTCGGAGGCTGCTGTGCGAATAAATAAATGCTGGTAGACCACTGAGGCCCACTGGCATCGCTTCTGCCCTTGGAGTTACAGCGTTTCCAAACAATGGGAAGCTTTCCAGTTGAGGACAGCCATGGAAGGGAAAGAGAAAAACGTTGAATAATTCAAAGCCATCGCTGCTCAAGCCCGATGCAGGTTTAAAAATAGTCACAAGACACCACAGTATATAGCGTTTTCATCACAGACTTCACTTGAAGTCTTTTTTATTATTTGTTTTGACGCAAAGGCATTTGTTCGGCAGGAAAGGCCCTAGCTTGGTGCTTTGCAGGCAGAAGGTCTCAGTTGAAATCTCTGGCATCTCCTGGTAATTCTGGAGAGAGACTGCCCATCGGCATACTGAGCAAGGGTCTGACTCATTACAAGCTAATATTAAAACTAACACAGGTATTCCTTACCTAGGTCTGGTGGTGGCTCATAGGGCCGAGCCCCAAGTCTGGCTTGAATGCTGCCATGGCTTGGAAGCAGGTCTGGGGGTTAAGCAAGCGTTCACAATTCAGTTTTGGAAGCTCAAATATACAGTGGTACCTCAGGTTACAGACGCTTCAGGTTACAGACTCCGCTAACCCAGAAATAGTACCTCAGGTTAAGAACTTTACCTCAGGATGAGAACAGAAATCGTGCTCCAGCAGCGCAACGGCAGCGGGAAACCCCATTAGCTAAAGTGGTGCTTCAGCTTAAGAACAGTTTCAGGTTAAGAACGGACCTCCGGAACAAATTAAGTTCTTAACCTGAGGTACCACTGTATAAGCTAGGCGCCAAATGGCTCCTTAAACCAAGGTTGCAGTTGCCAAAACAGAATCTCTAGTTGCCATTTTGGGGCAAGACAGTTCTAAAGGCTTATTTTTCAAATGATGGACTGACAATAATTTATTTATGCCCCGCCCATCTGGCTGGGTTTCCCCAGAAACTCTGGGTGGCTCCCAACAGAATATTAAAACCACAAAACATCAAACATTAAAAACTTCCCTAAACGGGGTTGCCTTCAGATGTCTTCTAAAAGTCAGATAGCTGTTTATTTCCTTGACATCTGATGGGAGGGCGTTCCACAGGGCAAGCAGGCAGCACTACCAAGAATGCCCTATGATTAAGTCTCAGTTAAACATATGGCTAGTTCAGATGACAACCTTGAGCTAGGTTAAGAGCTTTAACAACTTAAAGAAAAGTCACCCAATCCAGGGACCGTCCACATATTGGCCTATTCCAACCTATTTTTCTTAATGCTGACCACGGACCAACCATAACGTAGGAATGATCTTCACAACTGTGAGCAGGGCAGTGGGAGAGGGAAGTGAAGACAAGCTACAACAATTAACTGGTGTTCATCACTGCTCCAGCTCTGGCTGCACTGAAAAAGTACTTTGGTTTCAGAAATTCATTCTGATTGTACAGATAAAATATAACTGATGGAATTGTACAGGATGGAGTATTAGGATCCCTAAATGATGAAAATGCCAGGCCCCATCCTGGCATCCCGGCTAATTTCGAACCCTGATTCAGATCCCAAAGTGGAAATTATGTTGTCCATCAACCACCTTTTATTCCCAAAGCTCAGTGGAGATGCCATGTTGCTGTGAGGTTTACATATTCCACGATCTCTTCATAACAGGGAGCCACTGGCGGAGGAAGGGGGTGCAGTAGGTGCGGTCGGCCCTGGGTGGCATCCCTGAGGGGGGTGACATCGCTGTCCCACCTCCCTGGGGTGCTCACCGCGGGTGGCGCCCCCCAGGACACTTGCCCCACCCCTGTGGGTGGATAGCCCTGCCCCTGAGTATATAGCTAGCTTCGCCTCTGCAGGGAGGTGTAGGTAAACAGCCCTGAAATTGCTTTGAGTGCCGCATTGCCCACAATGAAAACCACAGAAAGAATGGCTGGATCAAGACAAAGGTCCATCTCCTCCATCGTCCTGCTTGCAGGGTGGCTAAGAGACGCCCCAGGAGAAAGCCCACAAAAACAACTTGAACGCAACAGGCCCCTCCCTGTTAGCAAATCACTCCTCCATTGCTGATATGTCGCCAGAAAGCCACATGTCACTGTTTACTTTCCTGAGCTGGGAAAGTCTGAGGGCGGAAGTTACGTCTTATCTCTTCCGTTATGTCGTGCTGTTGTGCTGTGGTTCTCTCTCTCTCTGCCTGCTGCTGAAGAAGAGAGCAGATGTTATTATGCTCTGTCCTGTAAATATTGCTTAATAAATCCTTAAGACGTTTCCGAGCACAATTCAAAGTGCTGGTGTTGACCTTTAAAGCCCTAAACGGCCTCAGCCCAGTATACCTGAAGGAGCATCTCCACCCCCATCATTCTGCCCGGACCCTGAGGTCCAGCTCTGAGGGCATTCTGATGGTTCCCTCGCTGTGAGAAGCAAAGCTACAGGGAACCAGGCAGAGGGCCTTCTTGGTAGTGGCACCCACCCTGTGGAATGCCCACCCACCAGATGTCAAAGAGAACAACAACTACCAGACTTTTAGAAGACATCTGAAGGCAGCCCTGTTCAGGGAAGTTTTTAATGGGTGACATTTTAATGTATTTTTAATCTTTGTTGGAAGCTGCCCAGAATGGCTGGGGAAACCCAGCCAGATGAGTGGGGTACAAATAATAAATTTATTATTAATTATTATTATTATTATTACTTAGGATGCTCACATTCACACTTCCAGTCATCACTGTTAACTCTGCTGATTAATAGCATGCACAGGATCATCCGACCTGTGTCCATCTCCCCCGGGATGGACATCAATGAAGTGATGTCCATCAATGGGGAACGCAACACCGGACAACACCTGGAGAGGTTTGTCTCATACCGGGGCAGTGGGCCCCCCCCCAGGGTGTGTTACAAACACTCCCCCCTCTGGATCCTTAGCAACTGGTACTCAGAGGTACGTCAACAGCACAGGCAGAACGTAAGCCACCATGGCCAGTGGCCCTGGCAGCCTTCGCCTCCATGAATTTCTCTACTTCCCTTCTGCAAGTCATCCAAGTTTGTGGCCATCGCTACCTATTATGGGAGAAACGGAGAAACTCCCCGAAGTGTGGTTCTATCCTGTCCTATTTATTTATTTATTTGCACTCCACAAAATTGACAAAATAGGTAACAACTAAGTGCTGCTGAATCCAACCCAGAAATCTGGAAAGTCGCTTGAGAGATGTGTACAATTCTATATGTGCAAACTTATACATAAATGCTCATCAGGAAGTCTTTCTTTTTAAAGTGCAGGTAAGCAACTTTAACCTGTTGCAGGATCTTAGCCAGACCCAGTTGAATATAGCAGGGCATACGCAGACTTCCAGAAGCAATCAGTTGCAGGCAGGAAGGATGAAGCAGGAAAAAGACACTGCTACCAGTAACTTGTTACAGATAGGTAGCCGTGTTCTGCTACCAGTAACTTGTTACAGATAGGTAGCCGTGTTGGTCTGCCATAGTCAAAACAAAACAAAATTCCTTCCAGTAGCACCTTAAAGACCAACTAAGTCAGTTCTTGGTATGAGCTTTCGTGTGCATGCATGTATCTGAAGAAGTGTGCATGCACACGAAAGCTCATACCAAGAACTGACTTAGTTGGTCTTTAAGGTGCTACTGGAAGGATTTTTTTTTTGTTTTGACCAGTAACTTGGTTACTTAGAGGGGTTTATTATTTACAGCAGACTCCTACAAGTTACTATATACAAGATACAGACATGGATCTTAAACTCTCTCTCTTAACAAACTCCAAACGACTCTCAGAACACCACTGACCAACAAACTACAGCTGTATCCAAGGTCCCATATCTTTAGGCAGAATAACTCCCTCTGCTCAGACCTCTTGGCCTTCGGCCAACTCTTAATTGCTTTGTGAGAAGCTGCATCAAACGGCACGTAGACAAAATATCCCAACACATAGATCTTCTGTTGAAACGTAAGATATGAAGTCCCACCAAATCAAAGTATGGCACAGATCCTGCTCAGTTGGTTAGAACGTGGTGTTGATCATGCCAAGGTTGCAGGTTCAGTTCCCATAAGGGACACTTGAATATTTCTGCATTGCAGGGGGGTTGGACTAGATGATCCTTAGGATCCCTTCCAACTCTATGATTCCATGCCAAAGATCTTTTCCCTTCGAGTACACAACTTTTGTGGGTTATTTGTTCAGCCCAGGCATTTTTATGCCATAATGCAAGAGACAACTCGCGCGAAAATTTCCATTTCTGTGCAATAGACAGCTTGGCAGGTGCCAATAACCAAGGTAATAACAATGCACAAATACATTTTGTGACCATGTATACTCAGATGATGAAGATACCTTGACCCCACTCCAATCATCATGCTTGGAAACGTCAGAGCCACCTCCCTCCTAATGCTTTCTAAAAAGTTGCGATAGACTTTCAGGTCTCCTGCAAGGCAGGAATCTCATGCTTATCAGTGCCTCTGGGGAGCTGAGAGGAACGGCATGTGGAAGGCTTCAGGAAGAAGAAGAGAAGCAGCTCTCTCTTTGCAGAAACTTTAGAAGAACATTAAATCACTAAACTCTTGGATGTGGAAAAGTGTGGAGCGCAGAGACGAGAAACGGATGCGAAGGCAGGAGATCTTTCGGATAACAAAGCTTTTAAGCCTCTCGCCAATGAAATAAAAGCCGAGAACTCTCAAACTTATTTTTCTTAGCCGGAGTATATCTTGCATCTGGTGAGCTGGAGGTTTATAGCCGGGGGGCAGGGGGGGGGAGTCAGGGAGAGCAGTACCCGTGACACTGACCTGATCCACACATGGTAAGCCAAAGTGGGGGTGTATAACTCATGGAATTCTCTCCAGGCTACAAACCCTCCCCTGCTTTGCAGCCTCCTTGGGTGCTTCTGGCTGGCTACAATGTGCCCTTGAGTTCGGCTAATGCCTCTTCCTCACCTAGGTAGAGGGATGCGGGTGGCGCTGTGGGTTAAACCACAGAGCCTAGCACTTGCCAATCAGAAGGTTGGCGGTTCGAATCCCCATGACTGGGTGAGCTACCATTGCTCAGTCCCAGCTCCTGCCAACCTAGCAGTTCGAAAGCACATCAAAGTGCAAGTAGATAAATAGGTACCGCTCTGGCGGGAAGGTAAACGGCGTTTCCGTGCGCTGCTCTGATTCGCCAGAAGCGGCTTAGTCATGCTGGCCACATGACCCGGAAGCTGTACGCCGGCTCCTTTGGCTAATAAAGCGAGATGAGCGCCGCAACTCCAGAGTCAGTCATGACTGGACCTAATGGTCAGGGGTCCCTTTACCTTTACACCTGGGTGGAGGACAGAGAAGGGTGTGTGAGTCTAAGATAGCCTACATAAGATACGATAATCTTTATTGTCATTGTCCCATACAGAACAACGAAATTGAAAAAATCTACATCGGACATTCAAAAACCAACAAGCCTGCTATCCCAGCTACCCCAGCCTCGTTAACCCCCTAAAAACTCTGAGACTCCATAATTAAATACAATAATACTCCCATAGAGACTACCTTACACTGTGTTTAAAATCAAAATCGCATTTGGATAGAAACTGTTTCTCAGGTGGCTAGTCCTAGTCTTTATAACCCTGTACCTTCTTCCAGAAGGCAGAAGCTGAAAGAGATCATTTCCGGGGTGTGCACTATCCTGCGCTATCTCTGCAGCTTTCCTATGACATAAGATCATAAGAAGAGCCTGCTGGATCTGGTCCAATGGAAGGATTAAGTCCAGTCAAAGGTGACTACAGGGTTGTGGCGCTCATCTCGTTTTCAGGCCGAGGGAGCCGGCGTTTGTCCACAGACAGCTTTCCGGGTCATGTGGCCAGCAGGACTAAACCGCTTCTGGCACAACGGGACACCGTGACGGAAACCAGAGAGCACGGAAATGCTGTTTACCTTCCCACCGCTGCGGTACCCATTTATCTACTTGCACTGGCGTGCTTTCAAACTGCTAGGTTTGGACAGGGGAACGGGAGGTCATCCCGTTGCGGGGATTCGAACCACCGACCTGATCAGCAAGCCTAAAAGGCTCAGTGGTTTAGACCCCTGCACCACATGTGTCCTTTCATCCTGCTCTCACAGAAGCCAACCAGATGCTGGCAAGCAGGACCGGAGCACAAAAGCACTCTAACAAGTGTTAGAAACTCAGTTATATAAGCTCATCGCCAATTGGCACTTTAAATGCAGGTTACGGTCCCCAGAACGAAAGGTCTGGGTGCCATTTTTCCCTGTGGGTGGCCAAGAAGCTGAGGCTGCTTGCCGCTAACACTGTTAATCAACACACCAGTTTTGCGCCTGGAGTTGGCAACTGAGGGAAGGGCGGTTGGCACCCACCAGAGAGCCAGATTTGGCCTCTGGGTGACAGTAGCTGAGCCCTGTCCTATCATAACACGCCATGGCACTCTGCAGCTAAAAAATGAATCTTGCCAGCCGCAGCACATGGGATTCCTGCACTCCCAAATACACAGACTGGTAGCGTAGTACACATTTAGAAAGGCCTTCATGAAATATTCAGAGAAATGTGATGTAAGGCTAGCTACCACGGCGTGCGTGCCAATTCTGCAAAGCTTACTCAGGGTATTTTTGTTGACACAGGACTGTGGGGAAGGAAAATCAAGTCCAAGCTTGGAATCAAGCGCTCAGGACTACTGGTGCTGCTGTAATCAGAGACGCGGCTTCGGAGAATATATGGGGTTGGAAATGTTGATCAGGGGCAAGCAGGAGGCATGCTTGGCCTGATTCTTTCTGACCAGTGCACTAACTCCTGCATTAATTAGTGCACCTCAGGCCAGGTCTATGCTCTGCTAATGCCAAATCCAAGCACACTCCCCCCCCCCCCGCAAGTGTGCTGTCCACACCTTGCATTAAAAGAGGTGCAATCAAAGTGCAATCTCCTCTCCCCAGCAGAGTGCAAACAAAGCACAATCTTCGACAGCAAATCTGCTGGGCAGAAGCTGTCTCTGGTAGCAGCCCCAGTTGTTTCCAGTTTGCGCTAGGGATAAAAGAGCATATGCACAAAAAATGGACCTGTGTTAAAACAAATAAAATTGTACGGGGCTCATAAAATCTCCTAATAGCTGTGTGCCTTGCCTTCCTTTCCTCACTGCCATTCCAATTCTGTTAAGATGAATCTAAGTGTGAAGACGGACATCCCGATAATTAGAAATACATAGACAGATAATTATGAAATTATTGTGAGGTTTAATAAGTTACCGTATTTTTCGCTCTATAACACGCACCTGACCATAACACGCACATCGTTTTTAGAGGAGGAAAACAAGGGAAAAAACATTCTGAATGAAACAGTGGATGAATCATTTTTGGGCTTCATGCTGTGGCCACAGACATGTGATCTGATGGTGAATTTGGGGTGACCCAATGCAAAAATCCTGAGAATTCCTGTGGATCCATGCTTTGTAACCACGTTTTTGCACCGTTGCAGCCCCAGGCAACAGTGGGTGCGTGATTTTTTTGGTGCAGGCTGTAGCCATGGACATGCTATGTGATCTGATGGTGAATTTGGGGTGACCCAATGCAAAGATCCTGAGAATCCCTGTGGATCCATGCTTTGTAACCACGTTTTTGCACCATTGCAGCCCCAGGCAACAGTGGGTGCGTGATTTTTTTGGTGCAGGCTATAGCCATGGACATGCTATGTGATCTGATGGTGAATTTGGGGTGGCCCAATGCAAAAATCCTGAGAATCCCTGTGTATCCATGCTTTGTAACCACATTTTTGCACCATTGCAGCCCCAGGCAACAGTGGGTGCGTGATTTTTGGGGGGTAGGCTCTAGCCATGGACATGCTATGTGATCTGATGGTGAATTTGGGGTGACCCAATGCAAAGATCCTGAGGATCCATGTGGGGAGCGAAGGAAAAACAAAGAAGGGACATGAGAGGGGTGTGCAGAGAAGCAGCTGGCTAAGAATGCAGGAGAGGGATTTAACGGGAGGGAGGAAAGAAAGGCAAAAGATTCCCCCCACCCAAGCCAGCCATCTCTCTCTCTCTCTCTCTCTCTGTCTCTGTCTCTGTCTCTGTCTCTGTCTCTGTCTCTCTCTCTCTCTCTCTCTCTCTCTCCTCCCCCCTCTCTGTCTCCCTTCCCCCCTCTCTCTCCCTCTCCCCCAGCAGCACAGAGAGGAATTCCCCTCTGCTTGCCTGGAGGGGAGGGGCTTTCCCTGCTCTTTGTTCCGTTTCAGCAAACACAGCAACGAAACAGAGGAGGGTGGGCAGTAAGACCCTGAGGCAGAATGCAGGAAAGCAGCCACTTCCTCTTTTCAGGTTTCGCTTCTCTGTGCAGTGCCGCGATTTTCTTTTTGCATGATTTTTCGGCTCCAAGGACCACACATTCGCTCTATAACACGCACAGACATTTCCCCTTCCTTTTTAGGAGAAAAAATCTGCGTGTTATAGAGGGAAAAATACGGTAACTGTTTATGTTTGGACAACTTTTCTGCTGTACCTTTTTAGGAAGGGGGGAAATAATCATTTCCTTAATAACAATTTAAACTATTTATTTAACCAAAATAACAACATTACAGCATATGTATTCATGTTTGTTAACTGATGTGGTTAAACAATAAAAAAAAACAGACTAAGTTTTAGCACATCTGAAAAACCTAAAACAAATCCTTATTTCCTGATGAATAGCCTTTGGACTATAATGTAACTTAAATAGAAAACTAGCTTTAGAAAGATTTTTCCTCCGAAAGCATTTTATTTTAAAAAATTGATTTAATTTTTTAAAAATCTGATTTTTTAAATTATTATTTTAAAAAATCAGTGATTTTTATCTACCCTGACTTGGATCCAGGATGCCTCATAGACTGCCTGATCCCTTAGATCCCTGCCCAATCACTGAGGTCTTCAGGTAAGTCAATGTTAGTGATTCTTCCATTACTCAGATGCATAACTCATATCCACCAGGAATTGTGAGTTTATGAAACTCCGTTCCACTTCAGGTCAGACAGGCAACTGCCCTGCTGAACTTCGAGCACCCATTGAAAACTTTTTTTATTCCATTACCCATTTCCAATGGATTCTGATTTTGCCATTTTAACTCATTTTCATTGCCTCGAGTTTCTTGCACCCAACCGTAATGAAGTGGTATGCATGGGCGTAGCAAGGAGGGTGTGGTAGGTGCGGACCGCCCCGGATGTCCCCACTGAGGGGGTGACAAAATTGCCGAGTGGCACTCACAGCAGGGCCTGCAGCGCGCCTGAGCCACACGTCTCTCCTGGGAGTGACGCGGTGGTTTGGGTGCCCGCAGGCTCTGCACGGCCCCAAGCAGTCCGCCCATTGCCTCCCCTCAGCTGTAGGGCAGCTGAGTGGGAGGAGGCAGGCAGACCCCACAGAGGCCCCACAGTGTCCCCGCCCCCATGGGTGGCTGGCCCCTCCCCCAGGCACAGGGCACACGTGTCGCCCCAGGCTCCCTGATTGGCTTGCTGGCGGTATGCAGATTGTCAGAATGAATAAACGAACCCGGTTTGTATTTCTTTTTATGTAACCAAAGGCTGGCTTTCAGCCCTATCAACACAATCTAATTAAAGACTCTACATTACAATAGACTGATACATGCAAATTAATATGACTGTCTCTGTGAATCAGGCATCCTAAGCAGACCATCAGTAACTTCTGCTCGCCTTTGTTTGGAAGAAAGATGCCGCCGTCCTAGGAGGCAAATCTGTATTTTCTGGCTTAAAAGAACCGAACGACAAATGTAATTGTGCTTACGATAAGATCTCCACAAATGCCGTTAGAACTCTGTAATCGCTAACCAACAGACACGCTAGCCTTATGATACATATCTTTAAGAAAACTATTGTAGGAATATTCAGCCAAATTGCTCCTGATCAAATTGAGGTCATGATTATTCCACCCTCCCAAGATGGTCCCTGCAGTTTGCTGAGAAACATCAGAAATGGTCACAAACAGAGGCAGCTCTGTACTCAGTAAGTGTTCAACTGGTGGTCTTCCATGGACAGAGAATGATAAGACACTACCTTATGTTGAGTCAGTTGATGGTCCCTCTACCCCACAGGTGGGGTAGGTGGAGACCTCCAGATGTTGGTGGACTCCAATTCCCATCAGCCCTTGCCAGCATGGCCTGTGGTTGGGGATGATAGGAGTTGGAGTCCAGCAAGATCTAGAAGAAGGCAGATCCCCTGTGTTTTCAAAGTGCTGTCATACCTCGGAAGTTGAACGGAATCTGTTCCGGAAGTCCGTTTGACTTCCAAAATGTTCAGAAACCAAAGCGCAGCTGCAGAATTGTAAATCTTGGAAGCCCCACCCGATGTTCAGCTTCCGAAAACAGTTCGCAAACCGGAACAATCACTTCTTGGTTTGCGGTGTTCGGGAGCCAAAACGTTCAAGAACTAAGCCGTTTGAAAACCAAGGTACAAGGGTATTGAAAATGGCAATGCAGGAGGATCTCATACCCTCCAACATTTCTCCAGTTAAAATTGGAATGTCCTGTTCCATAATAATATTCATATTTTTATTATTTATACCCCACCCATCAGGTTGGGTTGTCCCAGCCATTCTAGGCAGCTTCCAACATATATAGAAACATAATAAAACATTAAAAACTTCCCTATACAGGACTGCCGATGTCTTCTAAAGGTTGTATAGTTACTTATCCCCTTGGCTCGGGAGTAGCATAACGCCATACCCTCCAACATTTATCCAGTGGAAATAAGGAAAGCCTAAGGGAAAGTGGGACATTATGGGATCAAATCAGAAACTGGGGCGGATTCTGTAAATCTGGGACTGTCCTTGGAAAACAGAGACACTTGGAGGGTCTGGGATTTGCTCCCCTTGTCCAAATATTTCAAGGAAAATTATTTTGCCTATTAGCACATTAACTTTAGAACGTTACGCAGGAGAGTATCTTCTTTAGAAATTCCATGGAAACTAATCTGCTAGCCTCCACCCCTTATGCAAAGATCCAATTTCTTTCTGTTTCTCTCTCCGCCCCGCTGCCCCCGCCCCCGCCTTACCTTCTCAGCATCACCCAGGTCTTTGCCATGGTGAAAACACACGTGTATATATTTTTAGAAGCATTTCATTAGAATCTTGTTCTCTCTGAAAACATATTGGTCAAAGATCCATGAATACCCAATTCACTGGGAAGTGGTGCGTGCGGTTCTGTCAAAGTGCCCAGATACGCCAATCTGTCAGCTCCAAGGCAGCAACAAAATATTTTAGCTTTTTAGCAACAATAGGCTAGCCGGGACGGATAGGCCCAAAGTGTGCAGCAGGTAGCAATCAGGCATTAAATCTGAGCCGATGTTGATTTGAACATTTCCATCACATGGAGATTTAATCAGCAAAAGGCAATTTCAATCCCTGCTTCTCCATTTTAGATATCACACATTTCAAGGCAAGTGCATGAAATGCTTTGCATACTGCTTAAACTATGCATGCTGAGTGCAAGAATCTAATCACTTTTTCACACACGTACACCCTGCACGGGTGATAAGATCTAAAGGGCAATATCAATCCATTCTCAGACCAGGTTATGTGATAAGCTGCCTCAGATGTGCTGGGTGGATGACTTCCAACATTTCTCCGATGAAAGCAGGGGCTTTCATACCCTCTAACATTTCTCCGATGAAAATATGGACGTCCTAATGGGACAAATCAGGAACCGGGACAGCTTCTGTAAATCCAAGGCCATCCCTGGAAAACAGGGGCACTTGGAGGGTCTGGGTATGTGACCCTGTTGAATTTCTTGAACCTCTCAGCTGGCATTTGATACCAGGGAGCCAGCGTGGTGGGACTGTTGGACAGGTGAGGCCCAGTTGTAAAAGGTAAAGGTAAAGGTACCCCTGCCCGTACGGGCCAGTCTTGACAGACTCTGGGGTTGTGCGCCCATCTCACTTAAGAGGCCAGGGGCCAGCGCTGTCTGGAGACACTTCCGGGTCACGTGGCCAGCGTGACATCGCTGCTCTGGCGAGCCAGAGCCGCACACGGAAACGCCGTTTACCTTCCCGCTGGTAAGCGGTCAATATTTATCTACTTGCACCCGGAGGTGCTTTCGAACTGCTAGGTTGGCAGGCGCTGGGACCGAGCAGCGGGAGCGCACCCCGCCGCAGGGATTCGAACCGCCGACCTTTCGATCGGCAAGTCCTAGGCGCTGAGGCTTTAACCCACAGCGCCACCTGCGTCGAGGCCCAGTTGACCAGGGTTCAAATCCTCAGTCAGCCATGAAGCTCACTGAATAATCTCAACTCGGTCATGGTCTCTCAGCCTAACCTACCTCACAGGGATGTTGTGAGGGGGAAATGGAGGGGGATGGGGATAGAGAACTATATTCCCCACCTTGAGTCCAACAACCAGTATTAGAAACTCAGATACATATACGCCAGGTGCCAAATGGCTCCTTAAACCAAGGTTGCAGTCATCAAAACTGAATGTCTAATTACCATTTGGAGGCAAGGCAGCTCTCAAGTCTTATTTTTCAAATAACAGACTGACTGTGATTGATTCTCTGTTCAACATCTGGCTAGTTCAGATGACAACCATGAGCTGGGTTAAGAGCTTTGAGAAGAAACGTTACTTGATCCATTGCCGGTACACATCTACACTGGCCTATTCCGACCTCTTTTCCCAAAAGGCTGCACAGAAAAGACGTTTTGGTTCCTGAAATGCATTGGGCAGGTAAAATATAACAGATAGAATTCTGCAGGATAGGGTATGAGTGTGTGAAAACAGCCGGGATCCAATGATCCCCAGACGGTGGAAATGTCAGGCCCCATCCTGGAGCCTAGGCATCTTCATTTGGTTGCAAGTGGTCGAAAGGCAGGTGCAAAATGCGCCTTGCGCCTGGCTAATTCCGAATACTGCCAACAACATCTGGAGGGTGGCAGGTTAGCCACACCTGTCCTATCTTGTTCCATCCTGGTTCAAAGCCTGGAGGTACTGGGCAACAGGATCCCCTGATCTGACGGTGCTACTGAGGAGTAAGAAGCCTGTGGGTTTCAACAAGACAAAGACTGAAGGCTCCATCTCATCTGACCGATGCCAATGCTATCGAAGCATTTTGGGATTAAGCGACTTAAAGCAACATTGATCTGAAATCCCTAATAGGAAGCCACTTGTGTCATTCACTGTGCATCTCGCCAAACACCCCCTACCTTTCGTTTTCCTTACTGTGGCACTTGCAACGTTAGATCTGGAGACATCAAGTTACATAAGATCTTAGCTGTGCTCTGTGGTCAGGACGTGATTCTGTCAGAAAACGAACCACTGGAGCAGAAAAGTGAACAAAACTGGATTTGACTTTCCCTGGGATAAAAAAAAATAACAATAAAAGGAGAGAGGGAGAGAGAAGACGACCTTTCGTTATTTAAGCATCTTCCTCCTTTTAGAAGTGGGACCAGAGTTCACTGCACTGTTGCACTCCTGGGTAGCAGAATTCATGTGAATGGGGGATCACATAAAACAAAAGAGCACAAGTATTTTAATTGAAATACTGCTGGGGGAAAGAGATGGGTTTCTCTTGTTATACATGCCAGGGGAGCGGGGGGACATAAAGAAATATCAGGTCCCAATTAGTCTCTTGAAACAGCACAAAGAAAGAATGGCAGTCCCCTAGGGTGGGCAAAGAAATTCAATTCAATTTGCATTCAAAGTTGAGCGTACCTGATATGCCCTTTCTGAAAACATGGTTTTGGGTTTCTGAGAACCAAAGCACAGCCACTCTTCTCTGAATCTGCACTTTTCGGAATTTTGCAGTGTCAGCCAAGCAATGTGTACAAAAACACATATGCAGGGATAAACTGTGCACAGTCACGCACATCTTAGGGGAAACTGCATACACAAATGTATCTCGTTAGGAGAAATTGTTTACACCTCCCCAAAAAAGTGTGTATTGGGCAAAAGCAACATGCAAAATATGTGCGTTAGGAAAAATTCACCCCAAACTGCTGGTGGGTTTTCAAGAGGGCTCTCGAAAATAAATAAATTGCAAAGTGGTGTGGAAATGTGGAGAGCCGAACCTAAAAATGGGGAAAATGAGAAACCCAAACTGACTGATTTTTCACTCCTAGCTTCTGCCTCAAAACTCGGTTCCCTAAAAAAAGGCGAAGCATAGCATGTGCTAGCAATATAGCAGAATATCCAAGTGCTATTTCTCTGAAACACACACACACACTTAACCTCAGTAATCCCAGAAACCAGACAAGTACGGTAATCCCAGCTATCTTTCCAATTTTTTTTACTCAATGGCACGCATATACACACAGGACATTTTTGCCTCTTCCAGTAAATCTGCCACAGTCTTCATCGGCTCCAACGGACTCTGAGATTGCACATTTGTCAAAGGAGAAGCATATTTTCTCAACCCCTTCCCCTACAGAGACACCCCACCCCCCAAATATATTGGGGTGTGTGTGATGGAGGTTGCAAAAAGAGAGAAGTGAAATGCAGAAAGGTGGTTTGGCAGTTGTGAGAGACTCCCTGTAGAATTCCTTGACTGAGTGGTTCTCCTGTTACAGCTAGTTTTCAAGGGAAACAGGTTGCAAACAGAAACACACACACACAACTACAGTGCGTTCATGCACACGGAAACATGTGGCAGTGCACCAGTCTCTCTCTCTCATAGAAGCAGCACACACCCAAGCGTTGAGCATGCCTCCGTATAGGTGACTGAAGAAAGCCTTCTTTAGCAAATGCCAAAGAACCTCAGCCCACTTTCAACACACATAGCTGCTGAAAAGAAACCCAGGCGCGGGGGTTTTCCTGCCCAAACAGCCTTTTCCTCAAAGGGGGATTGTGGCAGCAGGGAAGCCTTAATGGCCCCAAGCAGTCTGAGCCAGGGAGAAATTATCCGGCAGGCTTGCGGCAAGAGCCTTGGCTCTAGCACGCTGACCGGGGAAGAAGGCAGAAGCGAGAGTGGTCTCTCTTTATTATAGGTACAGATTTCTCTCTCTCTCTCTCTCTCTCTCTCTCTCTCTCTGTGTGTGTGAAAATTCTAAAAGAATAATCTATCCAGCCTTGCGGATTCTAATCTTCAATCTCTGCCACAACGCAAGGTTTTCAGGAATGGTGAACCTCCCCCTTTAAGTTCTGCCTAGCATGCAGAGAGAGAGAGAGAAATTACTACCTAGAGCATGCTGGCTCTTTCCTCAAAGCCTGCAAAAGTAGATACAGGCTGTGAAATGGGGAAAAGCACAGGTATCTCTGGCCCTGGAAAGGCCAGTGAAATAAATTAAACGGAGACAAATTACTCGAGTCCATAACTAATCAGCCAGGCTGCCCCAAACCTAATGCTGCCCTGGGAACTAATGTATTCTCTCTTGGATGCATTTTTTCCACCTTGCCCTTGGTTCAGAATGCTTCCCAGGTCCAGAGGAAGACACAGCGGGAGTATGTATCGGGCACACATCCTAGCTTCCATTTGTGGTTGCACCTAACATGGCAAGAGCACATGAAGCGTGATAATGTGCCTCGGATGAAGGACATTTTCTTAAAAGAACAAGGGGTCATTCTTCTCTGCCATTGTTCACAGCATTCTGAACCTCCCAAAAGTGAGTTGCATTAATGGGCCAACCAAGCAGATCAGTATGGATATGGAACGAGTTAGACCTCCCTTGCTCTTGCCGTGAGACGGCGTCTAGTCAAAGAGGAAGGAATGTGCAACCAAGACCTAACTCATCAAATGCCCAAAGCCAGCTGGTAGCCCAAGATCATTAAAGTTTGTGTGTGCATTGAAAAAGAACACATTCAAATTAACAGCTGTTGATTTGTTTGTTCCTTAAAACACATCTTTTAAAAAAAGAAAACCACCCAAAAATAAATAAATCAGCTTTTCTAGAAGGCCAGGACTATATATTTCTAGAAAGTCTCAGCCACCTGAGCAAATCTGCTTCGCAGCTACAGAAGAGGACAAGACATACCACAGGAATGCTGAACCCCCTGTCTCAAAAAAGCAAACTCTTTCTCAGCATGGTTGACAGCATAACACAATGGTTGCAACGTATGACAGATGTGTTGTTCTGGAAGCGATTCTTTCAGCACATTCTTTTCTTCAGTGCTACACAAGTTCAAAAACAGACACTTTATACCTTCTGAAATCCAAGGTATCTAAACCCACTCCCCCTGCCAAAAAATATGCACATGTGTGTGTGCATGAACGCAATACTAAAACAGGCAATGCAATGCAGGACGTGTTATTTGGGTGTCTGCCTATGCATTCCTCTCTCTATATATTCCAAATTTCAACGTGCACCTAGCAACATCACTCCCTGAGACACACACAGCAACACCTTCAGAAGCAAAACCCTATACATGTCTGCTCAGAAGCAAATCCCAGAGTTCAAGGGGTTTAGGGTCTCCCAGTGCTAACTTGGCTGCCAAGAATGGGAAGGAAAGTGCTTAGAAATATAATTAGCAGGAGGGCAGATTTCCTTCCTTGCTTTGGAGCTGGAACTCCGAAAACTTCTCCCCAGTCTTTAAAACAGCAACAACGACCCTCTCTCTCTCTCTTTTTTAAAGCAGGCATGGATTTCCCTTAGAAAGAAGTCCCACTGAATTGAATGGGACTTGCACCCTGGTAAAAGTATGCATAGCTCCTCAAAGATGCAGATGTAAACAGACCCACAGAAGACCAAAGGAGGAGGAGGGAGGAATAGCAGGTGACCCCCCCCCCCCACACACCCCATTTCTAATTTTCAGCCTGTGGTTCTGAAATAACTTATTGATCTATTGGGAAAAAACTCCTCCCCCCCCTACCTCCCTAAATCTCCTCCTCCCACATATCTAGCAGCAGAACTGAGGGCAGGATCTCTCTCTCTCTGCCCCCCCCCCCTCCAAAGAATGACTGGAAAGAGAAAGGGGGTCACGCAGGCTTTTGCCACAAGCTTTCCAGCACAGAGAAGGTCTGTCCCTAGTTTACACGGCGAGGGATCCGCCGACCCTCGGGCAATGCTATTCAACCCGAGGAAGCTGAACGGATTCGCGTCTGCAATCTCTTAAAAAATAATAATAGCGGGGGTTGAAAAGCAGAGAACCAAGCCGTTGCAAAAATAGGCAGGGAGGGGTGTCTTTGCTTATGGGGTAAATCGCCCTTCTCTCGCCTATGCGAGTAAAAAAATGCCCAGACGTCCATATATATATATATGGGTGTATGGAAGAGATGGATTTTCTTCCAACTGTATTGCAGCACGAAACGAACCGGGCCCAAAGGGTGGGAAAGGCAGCTGGCGATCGCGAGAGAGCCGTGCAGATCTCTCTAAATCCTGACTCGGGTGGGGGTGGGGAGGAAAAGAGGACAGCGCCAGGGAGGTAACGGGGTGGGGGGGTGGGGAGGCAGCAGGGAGGGGACCTTCGAGGAGGAGGAGGAGGAGGAGGAGGAGGAGGAGGAGGAAGAGGAAGATCATCACCATAAAAAAGCCCTTTTGGCGCTTACCATTTCTGCAGGGCTCGCCGTCCGCTCCGCCTGCGCGTTCCGATCTGCCCAGCAGCTGGATCCCAAGCCGGGAGGGTGCTGTGCGGATCGCGCTAAATCAAGCCCGGAAACGGCCGCGGCTCATCCTAAAACCAGGCGGGATCAGCCATGCAGAGACCAACCCATGAAAAACGCCAAATCCCCAAATCAAAAGGAAGCGCCCCGTTCCCCGTTCTCAGCAGCAGATTTCTCTCTCCGCCAAGCGAGGTGAAAATGATGATCAGGACGCGCACATCTCTTTTCTTCTCTCTCTCTCTCTCTGCTTTCCAATGTCCAGGCTTCCCAGCAAGCTGCAATCCCACCAAAAAACGCCTCGCGTGCCTTTCTCCTCCTCCTCCTCTTCTGCTTCTCTCGCTCTCTTCCTTCTCTCGCCTTCTGGCTCTCTTATACACACAGAGACACACACACACTCACACGCAGGCAGGCAGGCAGGCGCAGGAGGGGCGAAGCGAGCGCGGCGCACTCAGCCAGGCAGGTTGCATGAATGGGAGCGCACGAGCCAATCCTCCGCTTGCCTGCGAACGGGAGAGCCACCCGGACGCTTGCAAGCTGGTCTGCACCATTCGCGCGCCGGGGAGGGGCGCGGGGGGGGGGGCGGGCGGGCAAGGGGAGCAGCCAGCTCGGCTCAGGTGAGCCTGCCCCCTTTCCCATCGCCCGGGCGCACCCGGCGCTCCTGCGTTGGATGAGGCTTTCGTGGGGAGGGGGGCATAGATCTGGGATCAGGGGTGCCCCAAATATTGGGGCCCCCAGGTAAGCCCTGCCCCATATAACTGATCACAAGACAAACGCACCATTTGAATGGCAGTGCCCATCAACTTTGGTTGGAGAGGGAGGGAAGGCGCCTCATTTTATTAGGGGGTGGTGAAGGGACCTCGGCCATTAGGAGTTGGTTCTTATGTCTTGGATCGTTCCTAGAGCCATCTCTGTTTGGGAACAATGTGGGGACCCTGCAAGGTGCCTTTTAAAATCTTCCCCCCTATCGCTCTCTCCTCCTGTCCCGCTGTAGACGTGACAACCATCAGGAACAGAGGGCGCCCAATGTGCACACAAACACGTGCATCACATCCACACAGAACATTGGAAGCATGCTTTGTACCGCTTTTTACAGTCCTGGTGTCCAAGGAATCCTGGGAACTGTAGTTCGCTCTCCGCAGGGTGGCAATTCCCAGCAGCAAACTGCGGTTCCCAGGATTGTTTTGTGGGGAAGCCACGGCTGTTAAAGGAGTACAGTGGGTTACATATGCTTCAGGTTACAGACTCCGCTAACCCAGACATAGTACCTCGGGTTAAGAACTTTGCTTCAGGATGAGAACAGAAATCGTGCTCCAGCGGCGCGGCAGCAGCAGCAGGAGGCCCCATTAGCTAAAGTGGTGCTTCAGGTTAAGAACAGTTTCAGGTTATGAACAGACTTCCGGAACGAATTAAGTACTTAACCCGAGGTACCACTATATAAGCATCCTTAATGACATGGTGCGGACTTGGCCAGTTGGCCTCTCCAGCGCACACGGACCCCTGGTTCGGGGACAGACTGGTAATATGGTGCCCTGAATATTGATTTCAAAATAATTCCTTTCGGTGCAGTTGGTACTGATTAGGGAATACTGCTTTCTAAGTTACGAATTGTTGTGGGAACCACCCGCAACACCCTAAATCCGGCACCGCCTGATTGCAAACCGCCCTGAGATCTACGGATGAAGGGTGGTATACAAATTTAATAAATAATAACAACAACAATAATAACCACTGAATCATGACCAGGCGGCCTTGTTTTAGACCTGCAGGGCTGGATTTGTGTCCCAGCTGGAAGCCCTGCCAGGAGGCACTGGGAATTGATGAACCTGGGATCTTTTGCATGCTAATAATAATAATAATAATAATTTATTTGTACCCTGACCATCAGTCCAGGTTGCCCCAGGCACTCTGGGTGGTTTCTAACACATATAAAAACATAATAAAAATTAAAGCTTAAAAAGCTTCCCTATACAGGGCTGCCTTCAGATGTCTTCTATAGGTTATATAGTTACTCATCTCCTTGACATCTGGTGGGAGGGCGTTCCACAGGGCGGGCGCCACTACCGAGAAGGCCCTCTGCCTGGTTCCCTGCAACCTCACTTCTCACAGTGAGGGAACCGCCAGAAGGCCCTCAGAGCTGGATTTCAGTGTCCAGGCTGAATGATGCAGAGCATCTGCTGAGCCAATGAGCTATGTCCCTTCACCATCAGCCATCTGCTGTTTCTAATAAGCATCTATATTAAAAATAATTAACTTTCTTAAAACAACCATGCACCTGGTTAATCGGTGCGTGTGCCTTTTTAGTCCATTGAGAAAGTGCCACCCAGAAGGTGTTGGACTACAACTCACATCATTTGTGACCATTCACAGTGCTAGCTGGAGCTGATGGGATTTGCAGTCAACTGGAGGACACCTTGGAGTTAACCAATTGGTTGGTCAAAAGTTGAAAGTTGAAATCTCAAGCAGATATTGAGGAATATAATAAAGAGGTGGGGAGACCAAGGGAGGAGCTGGGAAGCAAATGCAGTTATTTTCTTAGAGAGCAGGTGTCTCCAACAAGGTTGTCCTGGAGCCATAGAATTGTGGGATTGGAAAGGGCTCCAGGGGTCATCTAGTCCAACCCCCTGCAATACAGGAATCACTACTAAAAAAATCCTGGACTAATGGCCACCCAACCTCTGCTTAAAGGTAAAGGTAAAGGGGACCCCTGACCATTAGGTCCAGTCATGGCCGACTCTGGGGTTGCGGCACTCATCTCGCTTTATTGGCCAAGGGAGATGGCATACAGCTTCTGGGTCATGTGGCCAGCATGACTAAGCTGTTTCTGGCGAACCAGAGCAGTGCACAGAAATGCCATTTACCTTCCTGCCGGAGTGGTACCTATTTATCTACTTGTACTTTGATGTGCTTCCCAACTGCTAGGTTGGCAGGAGCAGGGACCGAGCAACAGGAGCTCACCCCGTCGCAGGGATTCGAACCGCCGACCTTCTGATCGGCAAGCCTGTGGTTTAACCCACAGCGCCACCCGTGTCCCCTAACCTCTGTTTAAAAACCTCCCAAAAAGGAGAGTCTACTACTCTTCAAATGAGTCCATTCCACTGTCAAACAGCCCTTACCACAAGAAAGGTCTTCCTAAAGTTTAGTCGGAATCTCCTTTCTGGCAATTTGAACCCATTGGTTCAGGTCCTGCCCTCTGGGGCAGGAGAAAATAAAGCTTGCCACTGACTACTTTCCTTGCAAATCTCATGGCTGGAATTGTTTGCGTTCTAGGGAAAGGAGCAGCACTCTTTATAGTCGAGTGGGCAAATGGTGGAGCGGGTGGGGTGGGACGGTTTGGAAACCCCCCTCCCTGCCCCCAATTCCAAAATGCACCTCTCCAGTCAAATAATGTGTGCAGAAATGCATGGGCAAAGGTCAAGCGTGCATCAAAGTGCCCATGAGTGGAAATAACAAATGCAAATGCATTCTGTTCAGGGAAACTGCTTTGCAAAACGGTGAACAAATTGCAAATGGAAAATGTATTCGAAGGAATTCTCACAAAAATGCGGGCAACTTTCATGGAGACTTGTGATTCATAGCAGCTCGGACACAGAGGCATGCGGCCTCCAAGAGTGAAGGTAGACCACAGCCATCATGGCTGGTACCCCCTGATAGGTTGGCATAGGTGGAGTCCAACATGGGTGCAGCCACCAGCTTCTCTCTTTCTCTCACCGCCAACCGCTGTCTCCCACTCTTCCTCCTTGCCACCAGAAGAAGAGAAAAGGAGTTTGGATTTGATATCTGGCTTTATCACTACCCGAAGGAGTCTCAAAGCAGCTAACATTCTCCTTTCCCTTCCTCCCCCACAAGAAGCACTCTGTGAGGTGAGTGGGGCTGAGAGACTTCAGAGAAGTGTGACTAGCCCAAGGTCACCCAGCAGCTGCATATGGAGGATCGGGGAAGCGAACCCGGTTCACCAGATTACGAGTCCACTTCTCTTAACCACTATACATAGCTGTCAAGTGTCCCTTATTTGAAGGGACAGTCCCTTATTCCAGCGCCATGTCCCGCTGCTGTCCATTATTGATGGATGTCCCTTAAATGTCCCTTAAATGATGTCCCTTAAATTTCAAAGGAAGCAGCTCCTCTCCCTCCCTCCCTGCTGGCCAGGGAGGAGGGAGGCTCCAGCTGTGATGCTTGGCTGTGTTGCTCACCCAATAAGAAGTCTAAGAACGACTGGGGGGTGGAGCTTGCATGCCTTGTGTGTGGCTAGTTCATGCAAGCTGAGGGGCTTTTTGAATGCTGGATGCCATTTTGTTGCACGTGCTGCTGCAAACTTTGCAGTGCAAAGCCAGGCCGGGGAGCCATCTTAAGTTGAGGCTGCATAGGCTTGTGGTGCATGTGATTCAGATTCTATTCAGTTGAACCTCTGGTTACAAAGATGGTTGGACAGTGTTCTCGAAGCTACCAGCATGAGTTTGCCCAGACTGCAGGAGGACAGGAAGACTGGAGTGCCTGGAACAGGTGAGGCTGCAAGTCCATTATTTTGGCTGCTGGTCCCTTATTTTCAAGGCTGCCGGTCCCTTATTTTCAAATCTGTAAGTTGACAGCTATGCCACTACACCACACTGACTCTCCAGCAGAACAATAAGCCTCATTCTTCGTAGAATTAGGCCTCACATGAGCCTAGACCTGCAAATGGCCAACTCCTGAGTTAATATTAGGTTAACGATGCGCCCTCCCCCAATTAAATGGGCGGCAGATTTATTTTTAATACTGCAGATGGCATCCACCGTCTTAATTGAGGCATCCCCTCCTGCGTGGTAGAGAAGAGGCAACACGTTTTCAAAGACGAGATCTGCTCTGACATATGTGTGCATTATCTAAAAAAGTAATTTTTTTTAAAGGAGAAATTGATGAAAGATATATTTCAGTTAATTAAGAAGCTAAGATTATTTTGTTTGGATGGCAGTTGTCCGTGTGTATGAGAAAGGGGAGGGGGAAGGGAGGAAGGGGAGAGAATTCATATTCAACTATTGAAGTTTAGTTTTTTATCTTGGCAGAGTGACCTTCAGCAATTTACCTGGTCGATAGCTGCAGATTTTTTTAAAAAAAGTAAATATCCATGCACTAGATTTAAGCACATCCTAGGCTGGTCTCTCACACACCTGGTCACTTGGTTACTCAGCTGCTAATGACTGGAAGATGGAGGAGAGATTTCAGGTGCAAAAAATCTGCCTCTCTTTGTTGTTTGTGCTGCAACAGAATTCTACACCCACCTGCTCCAAATAAATTTTAAAGTTTTGGTTTTTTTATAAAAAAGTTCCAAAGCACATAGAATCAGCTGCCCATAATGGAAACCTAAATCATAGGAGCTGTCTTGTAC
The DNA here is from genome assembly GCF_964106915.1 of Podarcis gaigeae. Taxonomy (NCBI): domain Eukaryota; kingdom Metazoa; phylum Chordata; class Lepidosauria; order Squamata; family Lacertidae; genus Podarcis; species Podarcis gaigeae. The sequence continues at coordinate 96,918,921 of NC_139677.1, read as the reverse complement.
TTAGGCCACATTCACACCAGCCATTTAAAGCACTGTTTATTTTAATTTATTTTAAAATTTATTTACCGCCCTTCCTCCATGGATCACAGTGCAGTTTGGAATATAAAAAAAAGCCAGAATTCGTAACATGATAATGTTTTAGACAGCCATGGCTTCCCCAAAAGTATTCTGGGAATGGTAGTTTGTAAAGTGGGGGGTGAGAGTAGTTAGGAGACCCCTATTAACTTCACAGAAACGACAGTTTGCAGAGTGGGTTGAAATCCCTGCTGAGGGACCCTTCCAACTCTACAATTCTATGATTCTAATAGTAGCTCTTTGCAATAAATGGGGTCCCCTGGCCCCCATTTAACAAGATACAGCTACCAGAATTCTGGCTTCTGTACACGGAACTGGGAAGGTGAGATCTCATCTCGTCCTTCCCCTCAGACAGTACAATGTACGGGAAGTGGGTGGCACTGTGGTCTAAACCACCAATCCTCTTGGGCTAGCCAATCAGAGGGTCAGTGGTTCGAATCCCCATGACAAGGTGAGCTCCCGTTGCTCTGTCCCAGCTCCTGCCAACCTAGCAGTTCGAAAGAACACCAGTGCAAGTAGCTAAATAGGCACCACTGCGGCAGGAAGGTAAACGGTGTTTCTGTGCGCTCTGGTTTCCACCACGGTGTCCCATTGCACCAGAAGCGGTTTAGTCCTGCTGGCCGCATGACGTGGAAGGCATGATGTGGACAAACACCAGCTCCCACGGCCTGAAAGTGAGATGAACACCACACCCCATAGTCGCCTTTGACTGGACTTAACCGTCCAGGGGTCCTTTACCTTTTAAGAGTTGCCATATTTCAAGAGGAAAAAACCCAGGCATAAAAAGTTGTGGGGGAAAGTTGTTGAGGGTTTTTTTTTGCAGTGGGTGGGTGGGTGGGGGAGAAGAGGTTTCAAAAACCCGGACATTTTGGCCATTTCCCAAAATTCCCCCCAACACTAATTCCATCGTTGGAATCCCAGATATTTCTAGGAAAATCTTGATTCATTGCATCCCTAGTACGATGCCTCAGGCCAGCTCTAGCCTCAGGAATAATCTTGCCTCATGGTGGCTTCTTGTCCTGGGGGAAACTGATGGTGTATTTAGCGTAACGGCATTTCCCCATTACCTAAATATTGTTTAAATATCAGCGAGTGAGGAGGACTCCTTCACATTTTGACAGTGTCCCCCAACCTGGTGCCCTTCAGAGGTTGTTGCCCCAGCCAGCATGGCGGTCACATGGTTGGTCAAAGGCGTCACACAGTGGCGTAGCGTGGGGGTGCAGGGGGTGCCGGCCGCACCGGGCGCAACATCTGGGGGGGCGCACTCGCCGCCTCCGGAGTCGCCGCCTCCGGAGTCGCTACAGCGCAGGCTGTAGCAGAGCCGCATGTCTCGGGAAGGAGGAAGCCCCAGCCATGGGCGCTGCCCCCAGGTGGTGCAGCAGGAGCCAGGCGGCGAAGGGGAGCCCAGGGAAGCGGAGGTGCCGCGGGGACACGGCTCGGGAGCTGCCGCTGAGGAGCCAGAGCATCGTCCCCGGGAGGAGAGGAGGAGCGGCGGCGGCTGCTGCTACTGCAAAGCAGGGAAAGAAGGAGGCGGCGGCGGGGAGCTGGGCAAGGAAGTTGCTGCTGGGGATGAAGAGGCGGCGGCGGCAGGAGGCGGACTTCTTTCCCTCTCTGGTGCTGCTGCAGTGAGGCGCTCGGCAGCCCACCGGCCTCTCCTGAGCGGGATATGGGTGGGCGGACGGGGTGAGTGGGGGAGAGGCGCCGGGTGAGGCGGGGCCAGCCGCCGGCGGCTGCCGCTGCGTGAGGGACACCCGCCCGCCTCGTGCCCTGACAGGAGCCGCCGTTGCGCCCGCGGGCGCCCTTGACATGGCGCCCCTCATGCCCCCTCGAGAGGCGTTGGGGGGCAGCGAGACTCCGCCGGGGGCCCCGCCCCTCACTCTGCGCTCGGTTTCAGGGCTGTCTTGCGAGGGGGCGGCGGGAAAAGGCTCTGAGGAGAACCTCGCTCGCTGTCCCGCGTCGCTTTTCCTCACATCGTTTTCCCTTTCCCTTAAGGAGACGGGGAGGTGAAGGGAGCCCACCTTCCTCCTTGCACGTGGCGAGTCGTCGGTGGAGAAACCACACACATTTGATATTCATAATAATAATAATAATAATAATAATAATAATAATGGTTTGAAATTTAAGACTCCCCCCCCCCCCAAGGAAAAGGCACTTTCTTGCCCTGCCTGTGGACCAGGAGGTCATGGCGGGCGAGGCCTTCAGCAGCGGGGCCCTTATTCGCGCTGCCAGCCTGACCTTCACTCTCTTACATATAGAGCGGAAAGGAGACGCGGAGGTGCAAAGGCTTGCGGGGCAGAAGTTAGCCCTGCTGAGTTCATCAGGGGTGCCAACGTGAATACAGTATGATATTTGGGGGGGGGAGGCAGGTAAGCCCCGCCCTACATTGTTTACCACATTGGCAATGCCCATCAACTGGGGGACTGGCCCCCTCAAATGTTTTATTGGGGGGCCTGAAGCAGTGGTGTAGCGTGGGGGTGCAGGGGGGCCGGGCGCAACATCTTGGGGGGAGGGGCGCGCTCGCACTCGAGTGCTAAAACCCACGGGTTAGGGGGCGCAAATTACTTGCCTTGCCCCGGGTGCTGACAACCCACGCTACGCCACTGGCGTCACAGACCAGTCGTAGTCACTGGGGTGTCTTTCAGATGATGTTGGACTACAACTCCCATCATCCCTGACCACTGACCATGCTTGGTTGGGTCTGATGGGATTTGTAGTCCAGCAACATCTGGAGATGTTCCTGCTGTTCCTGCTGAGGTTGTTGACTATGATTTCTGTTCGTATAGCAGTATATTGCACCCTCGATGTACCTTTACAGAGCACCAGGAGCCAAAGCACCGAATTGTGATTTCTAATTTTAACAGTGAAGGAGCAAAAGAGGGGAGATTGGAAGGATGTGAAAGGTGAGGTGAGGATAACTAGGAAGGTATATGAGCAAATTGACACGTGTGCGTTCAGAATAAACTGCATTTCAGTTTGGGTTGGAGGCGAAGGGGAAAATTAGAAAAGACTCACCCAAGACAAGTCTGGGATCGCATCCTAATGAGATTTTGACAAGGCTTGGATTTTACTCAACACCTGTAACTGGAGATTATTTGCCTGGTCCCAAGGGTCCACATTTGCAGGTATCAGTTAAACCTCTTTAAGAGAGCCAGTGTGGTGTAGTGGTTAAGAGTGATGGACTCGTAATTTGGTGAACCGGGTTCACTTCCCCGCTCCTCCACATGCAGCTGCTGGGTGACCTTGGGCCAGTCACACTTCTCTGAAATCTCTCAGCCTCACTCACCTCACAGAGTGTTTGTTGTGGGGGAGGAAGGGAAAGGAGTATGTTAACTGCTTTGAGACTCCTTCGGGTAGTGATAAAGCCAGATATCAAACCCAAACTCTTCTTCTTCTCTTTTAAAGAAAGAGGAGGGAGAAGGTGCTTTGGAGTGCAGAAGGAGCAAGATGGGGCAGCTTAACTGTCCCACTGCCTGTTGTTTTCCTACTCCAGAGTACCTCCAGACCCCCATCACCCAATGGCCTAACATCCTGCCACTAGGAAGGGCTGTAGATCGCTGCCAGAGCAGCTGCTTTGCATTCAGAAGGCTGAAGCTTCAACTCCCGGCATGTGCAGGTAGGCCTGGGAGAGACCCTGGAGAGCCACCAGTCGCATTCACAGAGGATGCTGACTTTGAGTACATAAGAGCTTATTCTCTGACCCTTCCTCCATGTTTCTGCACTACTTCGTGTTGTGAGTGTGCCGCCTGACTCGAAGGAAGGAGACCTAGAGAGCAGTAACTCATGCAGCCAGGCGACAGGCAGCTTCTTCTCTGAGAGGGTCATTCTCTTGCATCTCTACGGAACGCTCTCCTCATACTCAGAGCTGAAAGGGGACGACAGAATCACCACTTGGCTATTAACTCTGCAGGTCCAGGTATCCTGTGTTGAATGGTTTCTTTAAATGTAAAGGTTCATCATTGTTCCACTCGATGTGTACCATATTTTTCGCCCTATAGGATGCACCGTCCCATAAGGCACACCTAGTTTTTTTTTGGGGGGGGGAATAAAGGGGAAAAAATTATTTCCCCCCCAGGCGCGGGGCTGGGGCGGGGGAGGCCCGCCCGAGCTTCCCCTGACCCCAGTCCCCTAACAGGCAGCTCTCTGCAAGCCGTGGGAGCCCAGCGCTGGCTCCCGCTGCTTGCTGAGAGATCCGCGAAGCCTGGACGTGCTGATCTCAGCGTGCGCAGGCTTCAGCATGCAGGCAACTCTCCGCAAGCAGTGGGAGCGCTCCCGCTGCTTGCGCAGCGGTCCGCGAAGCCTGGAGAGCGAGAGGGGTTGGTGTGCTGGAGAGCGACCGACCCCGCTCGCTCTCCAGGCTTCACCGAAAGCCTGCATTCGCCCCATAGGACGCACACACATTTCCCCTTCATTTTTGGAGGGGAAAAGGTGCCTCCTATAGGGCGAAAAATAAGGGATGTCTTTAAGGAGCCAGAGCAAGGGCCAGAGCAAAATAATGAGACCCAGCTTTACAGCTGTGAAACATAGCAGGTGCTGCTGAGTTGTATTGATTAAGCGGTGTCAGCAATTGGGTGTAGTATATAAGGAGCAGCAACTAGCTCTCCCATTACCATGGGGGATGGGTTGGTGGTTGGGTCTGGTTTGTTGTTAATGTATTTAGTGTAAATGGAGTTTTTGTTTTTGTAATTAAAACCTTGTTTAAGTTATTTTTGAGTCCCTTTTTAATGCATGGTCTTCCCACCAAGCTCTCTGCAGCGTTACTATACTGCAAATATCCAACATTCTGATTCTCCAAAGACGACCCCAGAATTACTACAGCCACCCCGGCTTCCGATTTGATCCTAGGATGTCCCATTTCCCCCACCAGTGCTGCTACCGCCAAGCTTGGGGAAGAGGTTGACCTGGCAATTGTCCCGAGTGGCAGTGAGGGAACATGGCTGCTGTCATTGGCCTCCTCTCTTGGGCAGCTTGTAGAGTGGGCAAGGAGAAAGAAAGCCAAGCCAAGCCCAGCCCCATGTGATGTGCCGGTTCCGAGGGGCAGGCAGAGGGCGCGTCTGCCCTGGTTGGGAAGAAATGGGGAGCAGAGCGCAAGGGCTCTCGATTGATTGATTGTTTAATGCTTTGGGCGTCCACCTCTAATCTTGTCCCTCTAATTCTTGTTCTAGAAATTTATTTATCGGTGTGTGTTTTTCTTTTTGGAAATTTTACCAATGATTAGTAGGATTGGAATATCACTGGCAGTTTAAGGGTGAATTCTGGACACCATGGAGAAGTAGAAGGTTTGGATCATCATAAAAGATTGCAGGAGGAAATGATATAATAATAATAAGAAGAAGAAGAAGAAGAAGAAGAAGAAGAAGACAGTGGTACCTCAGGTTACATACGCTTCAGGTAACATACGCTTTAGGTTACAGGCTCCGCTAACCCAGAAATAGTGCTTCAGGTTAAGAACTTTGCTTCAGGATGAGAACAGAAATCGTGCTCCGGAGGCACGGCAGCAGCGGGAGGCCCCATTAGCTAAAGTGGTGCTTCAGTGGTTAAGAACAGTTTCAGGTTAAGTACGGACCTCCGGAATGAATTAAGTACTTAACCTGAGGTACCACTGTAATAATAATTTAATATTTATACCTCGCCCATCTGGCTGGGTTTCCCCAGCCACTCTGGGCAGCTTCCAACTGAATGTTAAAAACAATACAGCATCAGACATTAAAAACTTCCCTCAACAGGGCCACCTTTAGTTGTCTTTTAAAAGTAAAATGCTTATTTATTGCCTTGACATCTGCTGGGAAGGCGTTCCACAGGGCAGGCGCCACTACCGAGAAGGCCCTCTGCCTGGTTTCCTGTAACCTCACTTCTTGCAGTGAGGGAACCACCAGAAGGCCCTTGGCACTGGACCTCAGTGTCCGGGCTGGATGATGGGGGTGGAGATGCTCCTTCAGGTATACAGGACCGAGGCCGATTAATAATAGGACCCACTAAGGGGAAGATGGAAGTCCAGGAGATTCCTTGGAATCTTGTTTTTATGATTTATGTTTGATATATCTCTGTAAAATTTTAATTTGAAAAACCAAATGAATTAATTTTAAAAAGGAAATCTACCATCAAATAAAATATAATAAAATAAAATAAATAAAATAATGATTAAAGGGTTTTCTCAAGATGCTGGAAATTGTGTGTGCTGTGTCCCATTGGTGGCAGTCTTCTTTCTTCTGATAGGAAATGCTCTGTGGGGGACGGGAGCAAAAATGGGAGGTCAAGGGGCGTCAGTTGGGGTGATGAGAAATGCCCCTATTTTAATCTTAGGAATGGTGGAGGGCATGCTTTAGCATTCTAGATATGGCAAAATGCATCTGGAACCCCAATTGCATGCGTGTACGTTAGGAAGAGGGACATGGGTGGTGCTGTGGGTTAAACCACAGAGCCTAGGACTTGCCCATCAGAAGGTTGGCGGTTCGAATCCCCGCGACAGGGTGAGCTCCCATTGCTCGGTCCCTGCTCCTAGCAGTTCGAAAGCATGTCAAGGTGCAAGTAGATAAATAGGTACTGCTCCGGTGGGAAGATAAATGGTGTTTCCGTGCGCTGCTCTGATTCGCCAGAAGCGGCTTAGTCATGCTGGCCACATGACCCGGAAGCTGTACGCCGGCTCCCTCGGCCAATAAAGCGAGATGAGCACCGCAACCCCAGAGTCGGTCACGACTGGACCTTTACCTTTAAGTTAGGAAGAAACAAGCTGAGTAGATAGGTATGGCAGGAGGGGAAAGGGTTAAGCCTCATCTCCCCACGGCATCTTCTCCCATCAAGGCTGCCACCTCCCAAGGCTGCGTTTCCTTTAAATAAGCTGTGTCAAGCTTCATTATCCTCGCAGTTTGCCACTGGGCAGAAGCTGTACAACTCCCCGTATTCTGCATTCCACATGCAATGCGGTTGGTGCTAAATCAATGCCCGCAATCGATAAATATTAGTATAATAAATAACGCCATACTTCTGAAGTGCAAGAATTTCTGCAAAGCCAAGTAGCGCTGAAGTGCCAGCATTTCGGAGCTTCGGTGTGGCTGATACTCTTAATGACGGCCAATCGTTTTGGCAAGGGGGCTAGAGCTGATGTCCAAAATAACAAACAATGCCTCTCTTGAGTGCACTACAGTAGATGCATGAGATCTCAGCCAAAAATTCTTTTGAGAACCTTTTAAACTTGAAACTGGGGCATTAACATGCGTGTTTATGTGTGTGTGAGAGAGAAGTCCCCAAAGATTTATATATCTTTCACACACAAACACACATACAGACACAAACACACTTTTTTTTTTGCACTTCTGCAAGTACTGGCACACTATTTCCTTTGTGCTTCCTACCAACCTACCCAGAAAACAGCAGTGTGAGGGCCTCACAGTGACGTTCCATGTGGAAATAGCACTCACAACAACATCACCAGTAATACATTGCTGAATTCCTGAATAAAACCTTTAAACCTAACTACCAGGATCCGAGTTCGAGTTCTGATAGTGCGAGCAAGGAGAGCACCCTGGGGAGATGAGGTGTGCTGGTATGAATAACCCCCAACATTTCTCTGATGAAAATAGGGACGTCCTATCCCATAAAAATAATTCTACTATCTACACCCCGGTCTTCTGACTGGGTTGCCCCAGCCGCTCTAGGCAGCTTCCAACGTATATAAAACATAATTAAACATTAAACTTTTAAAAATGAAAGCTTTCCTATACAGGGCTGCTTTCGGATGCCTCTGGGGTCGCATAACTCCACACCCTCCCACATTTCTCTAATGAAAATAGGGACAAGGCTGTATATTGTCTCCCTGTTTATTTAACTTATATGCAGAATTCATCATGCGAAAGGCTGGGCTGGATGAATCCCAAACCGGAATTAAGACTGCCGGAAGAAATAACAACCTCAGATATGCAGATGACACAACCTTGATGGCAGAAAGTGAGGAGGAATTAAAGAACCTTTTAATGAGGGTGAAAGAGGAGAGCGCAAAATATGGTCTGAAGCTCAACATAAAAAAAAAAAAAAACTAGGATCATGGCCACTGGTCCCATCACCTCCTGGCAAATGGAAGGGGAAGAAATGGAGGCAGTGATAGATTTTACTTTCTTGGGCTTCATGATCACTGCAGATGGTGACAGCAGTCACGAAATTAAAAGACACCTGCTTCTTGGGAGAAAAGTAATGACAAACCTAGACAGCATCTTAAAAAGCGGAGACCAACAAAGGTCCATATAGTTAAAGCTATGGTTTTCCCAGTAGTGATGTATGGAAGTGAGAACTGGACCATAAAGAAGGCTGATCGCTGAAGAATGGATGCTTTTGAATTATGGTGCTGGAGGAGACTCTTGAGAGTCCTGTGGACTGCAAGAAGATCAAACCTCTCCATTCTTAAGGAAATCAGCCCTGAGTGCTCACTGGAAGGACAGATCGTGAAGCTGAGGCTCCAATACTTTGACCACCTCATGAGAAGAGAAGACTCCCTGGAAAACACCCTTATGTTGGGAAAGATGGAGGGCACAAGGAGAAGGGGACGACAGAGGACGAGATGGTTGGATAGTGTTCTCAAAGCTACCAGCATGAGTTTGACCAAACTGAGGGAGGCAGTGGAAGACAGGAGTGTCTGGCGTGCTCTGGTCCATGGGTTCATGAAGAGTCGGACACAACTAAACGACTAAACAACAAGAAGAAGGAAAAGCAGGTCATTCTGAGATCAGATCAAAAACTCAAAGCCTCCCACATTTCTCAAATGAAAATAGGGACAGCCTAAGGAAAAGCAAGACATTCTGGGATCAAATCAAAAACTCATACCCTCCAACATTTCTCCAATGAAATAGGGACATCGTAAGGAAAAGTGGGACATTCCGGGATCAAATCAGAAACCAGGATGGCTTTTGTAAATCTGGAACTGTCCCTGGAAAACAGAGCCAGATAAGAAACCTTGGAAGGTCGCAAGCAAACCTCAAGCCTGTTGCTTCCTTCCCTGCCTTATTCTATTCCTTCCCTGCCTAATTCTCAGATTCCTTATAGCTCTGGTGTTCTGTTGTTTTCTTTTGGTTCTTGCTTTAAATTGCCGTTTTAAAGACAGCTTCACAGCTTTATAGACTTATCCAGGCTTCCTCAACCTTCAGCCCTCCAGATGTTTTGGACTACAGTTCCCATCATCCCTGACCACTGGTCCTGCTAGCTAGGGATCACGGGAGTTGTAGCCAAAAAACGTCTGGAGGACCGAGGTTGGGGAAACCTGGACTTATCCTTTCCTTGTTGAATGTTGAGGTTGGCTGCAAGTTTTAAGGGGTATTTATTTGGGTGCTTGGGCCGTCAGGGCCCCTGGGAGTTGGCCCCTATGGTGGAAGTGCAGATTCATTCCATTTTTATTTTTATGTTTTTACTATCTACTAAAATGTTATTTATTCAAAGTTTACCTTGCAAATAGCACAAAGCCAAAACTGCTGCCTCCCGCTTTCGCCGTCTCTCTGCCTCACCCATTTCAGCTACCGTGAAGATTTGGCGGGGAGCAAGCAAAAAGTCAGTGCACTTTAATTCAGATTTTGAAAGCCAAGCAGAAGAGGAATTGCAGATATGGAGTTTTTACTATAAGCAGCAGAATTTTCGAGGCAGAATTCTAGAGGGGCAGACGCGGCTGCCATTGCTAATTCCTTTACGATTGGATATATTCAAAATGCACTAATGTTTGCATTGATGGTATTGATTCTGCAACACTTTTTTTTTTTTTAAAAAAAAGAAACTTAGCTCAAAATGGGGGTGGGGGGAGTAAGATGGGTCTTTAAGAAGGACATATTTAAATTGGGGGACATCATACAGCTTTCCGAACAGATCTCAATTGAATTCACTGCGGTAGCAAATTATCCTCTCCACCAGTGTCTTGCGGTGGAATTTTTCAGGGGGAACAGTTTGGGTCAGAGATGCCAGCTTGCAAGGGCAAAAGGGGCTGCTTTTGAGCATTGTGCCTCCTGACCCCAACCAGGCAGAAGCTTCTTGAGCTTTGGAAAAGAGAGGAGGAGGAGGAGAAGAAGAAGAAGAAGAAGAAGAAGAAGAAGAAGAGGAGGAGGAGGAGGAGGAGGAGGAGGAGGAGGAGCAGCTTGGATTTGATATCCCACTTTATCACTACCCGAAGGAGTCTCAAAGCGGCTAACATTCTCCTTTCCATTCCTCCCCCACAACAAACACTCTGTGAGGTGAGTGGGGCTGAGAGACTTCAGAGAAGTGTGACTAGCCCAAGGTCACCCAGCAGCTGCATGTGGAGGAGCGGAGACGCGAACCCGGTTCCCCAGATTACGAGTCCACCGCTCTTATCCACTACAGCACACTGGCTCTCAGTGGCGCCAGGGGAACATTTAGGGGACTTGTCTAGTTGCCCTAGTCCACTGACTGCAAACCACTGCCCTCCACTGCTTGAGAGTGCTGCAGGAATGACCGCTCCCCACATGAAATGGGGGGCACCTTTTGCGTGGTCGCGCTCAGCCCCCTGGGCCCTATGCGGCACCATTAGCACAAGCTTGGCTTTGCCTCCCCCCAGGTGGGAAACCTGGAAGTTTCCGCCTACCTCAGCCAGTTACCCAATCCCGCCTGGGGAGTTGTTGCCAAGGTGATTGAGCCAGGTAGGGGGAGGGTCTACCAGCCCACACAATAGGGGGAGGATCTTACCTGGGAATTGTCAGTTGGCTCCAGAGCTTCTCCCACCCTACCCACGCTCAGTTAAGACTTATTTTGCAGGTTAACCTTTTCTCCACACTCAAGGTCGCTGTTGATGGGCCAGAAAGGAATTCTCCTGTATTGGCAGGTTTGCCTTTCCCGTAGCAAAATGTCACAACTTTGGCAGTATCAGGCCTTGGGCGGAATCCTTTAGTCTATCTTCCCTGAATTGGGGGGGGGGGCTGCAGCGCTGATCCACACTCCCTTCCTCTTTGTGGCAGTGATACCAGGGTTCCCCATTAAAGGGGTTGTTTGAGGTGGGGCTCTGGCCGTACGCCTAGAGGTCATCATTGCTCTTCCCTGCGACGGCGGCATAATGGGGGTGGGCTTTCCCTGCTTGAACATATGTTCTCCAGAGCCAGCCCATCCCCACCCCACACACTGGATAACCTTGATGTTCCCCAGATCCCCAGTGGGGGACTGGGAGGGATAAACACCCAATGCCTGAGCCAAGGTCTACCCACATCTGAAACATAATAAAATTGTGGCCTATTTTAATCCCAAAGCACGTTGTCTTGAGTCGTTATTACACGCGGGGGCCACCCAGGGTTTAGGGGACTCCCACCTGTTCATGCAAACCAGCCTGGCCAACAGTCAGGAAAGAGAGGAACATAAGTCACTGCCTTGCACTGAGTCATCCATTTTGCTCAGAAGCATCCACACTGACTCACAGCAGCTCTCTGGGGTTTGTGGAGGGTTCTGAAGATGCTTGGGCCAGAAACTGGGCCCTCCTGTGTGCCACACAGATGCCCTACCACCAAGCTGATGATGGGAGCTGCAGTCCCAAAAAGATCTGGAGGGCACCAGGTTGGGGAAGAGTGGTGCTGACAGTACAGAGCGCAAAGGGTCAATGGTCTGATTTTCATAGGGGTCCACTTGGGGCATAACAGGAATTGGCTTCCTGCACCCAAACGTTGCCAGGCCCTCCACAAAACACTTGAGCCATCAGAAGGTGGCAGGGCTGGGTGGGTGGAACAATGCCTCTTTTGCTCCCGCTGCCCGAGGTGTGCGGTTCACTCTGTCTCCTGTGTGGGCCGGTTCTGTGGTCCACCTTGCTTCAACCCTTGAAAAGGCCTTACTCTCAGCTGAGTTGTTTGCGCATATATATATATATATATATATATATATATAAAACGAAGAGGAAGAAGAGTTTGGATTTGATATCCTGCTTTATCAGTACCCTAAGGAGTCTTAGGTTGGCGGTTCGAATTCCCGCGATGGGGTGAGCTCCCGTTGCTCGGTCCCTGCTGCTGCCAACCTAGCAGTTCGAAAGCACGTCAAAGTGTAAGTAGATAAATAGTACCACTGCGGCGCTGCTCTGGTTCGCCAGAAGTGGCTTAGTCATGCTCGCCACATGACTCAGAAGCTGTACGCCGGCTCCCTCGGCCAATAAAGCGAGATGAGCACCGCAACCCCAGAGTCGGCCACGACAGGACCTAATGGTCAGGGGTCCCTTTACCTTTGCCAGGCCAGGCTAACATTCTCCTTTCCCTTCCTCACCCACAAGAAACACTCTGTGAGGTGAGTGAAGCTGAGAGACTTCATAGACGTGTGACTGGCCCAAGGTCATCCAGCAGCTGCATGTGGAGGAGCGGGGAAGCGAACCCGCTTCACCAGATTACGAGTCTGCTGCTCTTAACCACTACACCACACTGGAAGAGACATAATAAGTTTAAAGGGGGTAGAGAAGAATTTTTTAATGACAACCAGTAAACACAGGCTGAGCAGGCAGAAACACTCTCCCACCCCCTCTCCCTGGGTTTACACTCAGCTGATAAACCCAGACTTAACAGACCGGCATTCGTTACATGATTGACCTTTCCTTGTTAACCGAAGTAGACAATGATGTGTTTGGAAAATTGGACAATAGTCAATTTAATGGGAAAACTATTTTGCTTGGGAAGCTCTCCCACTTCACTTCACAGCAAATTACTGCGGTTGCTGCAGGCGGGTTAGGACTCTTATTTTTCAACAAATGTGGAGGTGTGTTTTTTTTATTATCTTATTTTGAAAATAAAAAATAAAAATTGAAATCTATGTATTTGTTAGCAAATTGCCAGGCCAGGGAGTTCACCAAATAGTCCATCAGTGTTGTAGCAGCGAGATTGATGAGTGCTTGGAATATAATAATTCGATGCTTCTAGGCTGCATTCGTCTCTCCCTCCCCTTGGTTCAACTTTGTCTGTCCCTATGGAAGGCATCTGGGAAATCTAATGCGCCAGCCTTCAAGACCTTCTCTTCTAGGGCATGGGGAGTTCACGCTGTGGAGCTGTTGTTCAGGTGACCACTTAATGGCCCCGGTATGGGCTTCTGTTTTGCCTGCTGGCATTTGCTCCTGGAAAATAATGGACAGTGGCGGGCTCTGTTGTGTGCAGACAGCCCACAGTTCACGAAATTCTTCCATCCATCCAGGAGAGAAAGCAGCAGCGTGGTCATAAGGCGCCACATTGCTCAAGCAGAATGGCAGTTGTCTCTGCAGGTGACTAGGTAGATGCCCTCTTGCCAGGTGACAGGAGACATCTGCACACCCATTGCTTTTCCAAGTGGAAATAGTGAACTGCCACAAATCTTATTTCATTCATGCCCGTTTTTGCCTTCTATTCTACATTATAGCTGCAATCATATTCCAATCTATTCTAAACTTAAAAATGGAAAGCGTAATGCTGGTGGTCAACAAAAGAGGTGTAAAGACTCTCTCAAGGCAAATTTTAAAAAATGTAGTATAAACACTGACAACTGAGAAACATTGGCCTGCGAGCGTACCAATTGGGGAACAGCCTTTACCAAAGGTGTCATGGGCTTTGAAGATGCTCAAACTCAGGATGAAAGGGAGAAACGTGCCAAGAGGAAGGCACGCTTGGCAAATCCACACCGTGATCAACTCCTGCCCGGAAACCTACCGGTATGTCCCCACTGTGGAAGGACGTGTGGATCCAGAATTGGCCTCCACAGTCACTTACGGACTCACTTTTAAAACCGTGATTATGGAAGACAATCTTACTCGGCTACGAGGGATTGCCAAAGAAGAAGAAGAAATAGTTGCAATATAGTGCCTCTTTTTTTATTTATTTGTTTGTTGGCAGGCTTGTTACCTCAAACTTTGGTGATGCTGCATGGAGTACGTACTTTGCTAGTTCCTACCCCCCAAGACCTTGCTGTAGAAACACACCAGTTAGTTAGTTGGACTACATGGAAACGGCGGAAATGGCTGGCAGAATCCGAGACCAGGGAGAAGAGTTGGTGGAAGAAGATTGGAAGAAATTTAAAGTTTATTTGCAGAAACATTGTAAAATTAAGTAATGTTAGAAGGATGCTGGAATGAAATTATGTGGTTTTAGTGGAAATGTTATAAAGGATTAAGTAAATATAGATTGTTAATTGGTGAAAGGGGAGAATGTAAAGTTACATCATATTAAGATAAATTATAGAACAAAAATTGGGAAAGATGGAAAGGATTTGCTGAAATAGCTAACTGAACTAGAATACAAAAAAGGGACGTGTGAGGAGGTCAAGGAAACAAGCAAATGAAAGATAAGTTACGGGAAGGTTCGATTTGTTTTTTTAATTGTTTCTATTTTTCTGTTTTTTTATTGTGATGTGTTGCCTTGTTTTTGTTTAATTTGTTTTTTTTCTTCTTTTCTTTTTGTAACCTTTAAAACTTCAATAAATATTATTTTTTTAAAAAAATAAACACACCAGTTAGTTAGTTAGTTAGTTAGTTAGTTTTGTTGATATAGTTTTGTAATTATTTATTGTAATTGTTTAAAGTGAATTTCTATTTATTCTTTGCTTCAGTTCTGAGAGTTAATTTTGTTGTGTACTAATAGATTATTGAATATTACTTTATTTCATTTAAGTTGTCCCATTTTAAAGTTATGATTTATTAAGACTTTTTTGTATTGGATCAGATTATTATAAGGTGTTTGTTCTTTGCTGTATATTTTGTTGCTGCAAACTGCCTTGTGTATAATAAAACAGAAAGGCAGTATACAAATTAAAAGTGAAATGGAAATGAAATGCTCTCCCATATTTGTGTGTGTGTCTTATGCTGAGTCATATCAATGGTATACTGAGCTCAGTGTTGCCAACACTGGCTGACAGAAGCTTCCCATGGATTTCAGACGGAGCAAGGAGTTAGGCTTTCATTGTTACACCAATTGAAAAATTTCCCTCTGCAGCCTATTGTTTTTGTTGAACCAATTCTCCAAACATAGGTCTACCAGTGGCTAGTGCTCATGACAGCTAAATGTCACTTGGGAAGACAGGCGAACTAATGCCAGTGTACTGGAAAAAGCAAAGATCACCAGTGTCAAAGCAATGATTCTTCAACATCAACTTCGTTGGACTGGTCACATTGTGCAGATGCCTGATAATCGTCTTCCAAAGCAACTACTCTCTTCTGAACTTTAAAATGGAAAGCATAATGTTGGTGGTCAACAAAAGAGGTCTAAAGACTCTCAAGGCAAATCTTTAAAAATGTAGTATAAACACTGACAACTGGGAAACACTGGCCTGCGAGCGCTCCAATTGGAGCGCCTTCACCAAAGGTGTCATGGGCTTTGAAGATGCTCAAACTCAGGATGAAAGGGATAAAATAAGGTAAGAGGAAGGCATGTTTGGCAAACCCATATTGTGATCAACTCCTGCCCAGAAAGCTATGTCCCCACTGTGGAAGGACGTGTGGATCCAGAATTGGCCTCCACAGTCACTCACAGACTCACTGTTAAAACTGTGTTCATGGAAGACAATCTTACTCGGCTATGAGTGATCACCAAAGACAAAGAAGAAGATTGCTCATGAAAGCTAAATGAAGCCTCCATGTTCCATGCAGTCTTCCCCTGAATAGTTGCCGAGGTGTGCAAATTGTGGGTCAGGGCTTTTGTCTTTACAACCTGTGAGCTTTCCAGAATCATCTGGCTGGCCACTTTGGGGAGTGTGGTGCTACAACAGCTGTGCCTGTGGTCTGATTCAGCAAGGTTCTCCTCACTTGCTATGCTCTCCTGTTCAGCCTGCCCACCTTAGACTATTCTGCAATCCGTTCGATTTCTCCCTCCTCTATGGATCCCAAGACTCACCCGCTTGTAAAGCTGCTGTTTTTACCTTGCTCTTGCAGAATATGCTTGCAGCACATTGCCCATAAAATAAAGCCATCTACGGTAAGCACCGTAAAAATCCAAAGCACGGTTGAAGCTATTTACAAACAGCAGCTGAGCTCCCCCAGCTGACATCCCAAGTTTTATCATTCTGTCAGGGACTCTGCCCTCTTATGGGTAATATGTAGCAGACAATTATGTCTAAGCAATTAGATGGAAGGTCCTATTAAATGTGCAGGGGTCTCTATTCTCCCTTGCCTGGCCCTTTCATTTCTCCCCCTCCCTGGTCCTGAATTATTTACAATTTAACTCTGTAAATGCATTGCGGTGTTGGGGCTGCTGTTGCTTTCTGACTACTAAGGGAAGTGTTTGGAGGTTGCCGAATGCAGATGAAGGAAGAAAAAAAGGAGGCATAAAGTGGTACGGGGCTTGAGAAACATGTTGCCTCCGCTGTCTGGGGAAGGTCAAGAATGAGAGGGAGAGTGAAGCTTGCACATCCCAACGGTGTGAATATCCAGTTTGTTTATTTGCCTCCAGAAATAGCTCTTGGTTGGTTACTCAGAGGAGACTTGCCTAGCAAAGGTAAGAACCATCTCTCTATGTTAGAATGTTTGTGTACATTCCATGACCTCACCATAGCCACCATCCAGCTTACAACCATGTGAACGTTGGTGACCCATAAACTACATTAGTTGAGTTCTGTAAGAATAGGGGTGGGAGACCTCTTGTCCCACCAGATGTTGTTGGGAGTCCATCAACTCTGGTTACCAAAGCCCAGGGCTTCCCAAACTTGGGTCTCCAGCTGTTTTTGTACTACAGCTTCCGTCATCCCTAGCTAGCAGGACAAGTGGTTAACGATGATGGGAACTGTAGTCCAAAACAGCTGTAGATAGACCTAAGTTTGGGAAACCCTGGCATAGCCAATGATCAATGATGACTTGAGCTTCTCATCCAGCAACACATGGAGGTCCACAGCTTCTACATCCCCATCCAGACTGTACACCTGAAGGACTCTTATTCCATGCCTCCCCCTCCAGAATCTTGGGAACTGTAGTTTGTTAAGGGAGCTGACCTTAGGGACTCTTAATGGACCACAGTTCCCAGGAATAGCTGTGGCTGTTAGAGCAGTATGGGTGTCAGGGACTGGGCAGAGAAGGAATAGTGGAGACTGCCTCCTCAGCCTGACCCTTCCAGAGAAGAAGGAGACAGTTCAAAATTGCAACGGGGGTTTTTAGGAGATCACATCTCAGAGGCAGATGAGAGGGAAAGCAGGGAAATAATGGGAGAGGAGGAGGAGGAGGAAGAAGATGCACCGGGGTGGTGGTGGTGTGGCAACTGATGGACACAATGTCTTTAGAAAGCATTCCAGTGTTAGAATTCCTGCTCCATGATTGCAGTCACGAGATTGTTGTCTATCACATGACAGTGTATGTTTTGACTCCACAGAGTGGGAAGCAATGGAGACAGGATGTTTGTGTTACTGTGTTCCATGAAGTGGGACTCCTTTGTTTTTTCTCTTTGCTGTCTGATGCTAGAGAGAGAGGGAGCCATGTTGCAGTGCTCCGTGTGTGTTTATATGTAAATAAAGTAGATTAGCCAAAATGCTGAGTTGCTGGGGTTCTGTCACTCGAAATGCGCAAACTTTGCGGATCCCTAAGTGTGCCGGTGTCGGTTGGCATCGGTCGCTGTGATGTTCGGGCTGAAGAAAGCTTATGAAGCTCCTGAATGGTTGACCAGGAGGGAGGGAACATGCCAGCTGGGCATGTGTCTCTGCCAGGGTCCTACTTGAGTATAGGCTGAACTCCTGACCGCCCCCCCATCACCCAGAGAGCATTGAAAGTAGGAGAACAAATAGCTCAAAGGCAGAGGGGACTTTTCAGCACCCTTAGCGATGATGCATGAGGAAGTGGGAGAGATAAAGGGGGTGGAGACTCATTCAGGACAACGCCATTATTCCAAGAGGTGCATTCCCAAGCCTCTCTCTGTGAATATTGAATAAAAAACAATTGGTAAGGACTTTTCCTTGTCTTGTCTGTTCCTGCCATGGTGGTTGAAAGGCAGTTCCATTGAATTCAGCAAGGTTTGCAGAAGCAAGTGTAGCGGATTGCACCGCTAGAAACATAAAGGCTTTCCAGCGTGAAAGCAGGTGCACATAAGAAGTCAAAAATTATACATGGCGGGCGGGAAATAGCAAAACATATTTCTGCACATGAGCTTTGGGTTTCAGACACAGAGCTATTTGATGAAATGCAGACAACATGGTGCAGACAAGAGCAAAGCCACCTGTTCCATATAGATTCCGCATGACTTATGCAGTGGTCGGGACATACGCCATGTGAATGAGAAGAAACTCAACATGCCGGAGTTGTAGTTTGTGGTCCTGAATTGCTGTTGTTTAGTCGTTTAGTCATGTCCGACTCTTTGTGACCCCATGGACCAGAGCACTCCAGGCACTCCTGTCTTCCACTGCCTCCCGCAGTTTGGTCAAACTCAAACTGGTAGCTTCGAGAACACTATCCAACCATCTCGTCCTCTGTCATCCCCTTCTCCTTGTGCCCTCCATCTTTCCCAACATCAGGGTCTTTTCCAGAGAGTCTTCTTTTCTCATGAGGTGGCCAAAGTATTGGAGCCAGCTTCAGGTTCTGTCCTTCCAGTGAGCACTCAGGGCTGATTTCCTTCAGAATGGAGAGGTTTGATCTTCTTGCAGTCCATGGGACTCTCAAGAGTCTCCTCCAGCACCATCATTCAAAAGCATCAATTTGTCTTGAATTGCTACCCACCAAAGTGGTCACGTCAATGACTTCAGTTCCTTTAGCAATGTATTTTTTTGTTTTGGACAACCACCCTCATTTTACGTACCCTTCCCCACCCCCAATGAAACTGCTGCATCTGATCTGATCAAAACCAGCTGCTGTATACTAATGGTATGAGACAAGGCGTCAAACATAAGGCCCAAAGGCCATATCACACAGTGTAAGGGAGGCCAGTCTGGCCACGACATACCTGCTGATGCCAATTTCTGGATCACCTCCAGGAAGGAGGATTTGATGCTGGTCTGGTTCAGTAGGAGGTAGATTTTTAAAAGCTAATTTATCACTGGCACTGTTAAAGGTAAAGGGACCCCTGACCATTATGTTCAGTCATGACCAACTCTGGGGTTGCGACGCTCATCTCGCTTTATTGGCCGAGGGAGGCGGCGTACAGCTTCCAAGTCTTGTGGCCAGCATGACTAAGCTGCTTCTAAGAGCAGCACACGGAAACACCGTTTACCTTCCCGCCGGAGCAATACCTATTTATCTACTTGCACTTTGACGTGCTTTCGAACTGCTAGGTTGGCAGCAGCAGGGACCGAGCAATGGGAGCTCACCCCGTTGCAGGGATTGGAACCGCCAACCTTCTGATCGGCAAGTCCTAGGCTCTGTGGTTTAACCCACAGGGCCACCCGCGCTGGTAGTTATCACCAAAACCAAGAAGGGAAGACAAACAGGAAGTCATCTTATACTTGCTGCCATATTTATTTTAATTCAAGTTTATATATATATATATATATATATATATATATATTCATTTTTTATATGCAGATTGTTGGGAGAAAAGCATTTGCACCAGTAGCGTTGCTGTGATTGTCAAGTTTAGTATTTCTCCCTCTTGAGAATGCTGAATCTTCAGGTGCTGTCTGTCCCTATTCTTTCATATTTACTGGTAATACCTTCCAGACGAAGGCACTACAAGCTGTAAATCCACTAATGGCTGTAAAGTGCTTTTGGATGGAGGGTTATAGAAATTCAAAGTTTTATTGTCCTCCGTCTGCTCTATGAGGTAGCTGCATCTATATTGCAAGAATATGCTTGCAGCCTACATGTGTTAAGTCAGATAGAATTATCTACAACGGAGTCCCAACCAGCCAGGTATTTCATATTACCTTTAATGGCAAGGATGGAGAACCTGTGGTCCTCTGGAAGTTGCTGGACTACAGCTTCCAACCTCGCCGACCAATGGGTATGCTGGTTGGGGCTGATGGGAGTTGGAGTCTAACACCATCTGGCAGACACCATGTTAGTGTCAAGCTCCGGGGAACCGGCTTCTTCCCCCCATGGCAGTAGATACGAAGATCAAAGAAAGGAATGTCCTACCAATTAGAAACTTTAATAATCACAGCGAGAGAACAAAGAACACATCTCCTAGAAATGGCGATGCTCCCAATTAAGGATCACACTCCCTTCCGTCCCTATTAATCTACATCACTCCTACGTCTTGTAATGTGAGCTAGTACCCTCTGTGCTTTCTGTTCTGAGACTTTCCAAGCTCTTCTTGACCTTGAAGGAATGCTGTCCAGAGACTGTGACTCTGTTAACCCTCTCTCTTCCAGTGTTTCTTCACCTAGCTGTTCCCCATCCAGTATTTCCCAGCTTCTGCCTTCTGAACTATGCCCCTCTGCAAACCACTGTTCCAAATCTATACTGTCCTCCTGCTCCTGGGAAGATTCAGGAACAGGAGCAGGAGAAGGGGGAGGCGGTGGCTCTTCAGCACAGCCCCTGATAGTTAGCTATCACACCATTACAATGTGGGAGTTGTTGTTGTGCGCCTCCTTGCTACATCATGAGCATATCCAAAGTCAACTTGCAGCACAAGTGATCACCTGCTAGGAACTGGGGGCAGGGCTGAAATGGAATGAGCCTTTGATCTGGCCTTGTCCCTTTGCCAAGTGCTTGGGTTCCTTGCGTTATCCAAGTAAAGAGCTGGACGTCACCAGAGGACAGAGCATGGACTGATGTACACAACAGCAGATCAACAAGTATCATTCTTGGAGCTAGAGTATCTAGCTGGTGAGCTGTGTTTAGCTCATTGGGTCACCAGCTCCAATTCCCCATTCTCTCTTCCCTTCCCTTACTTATATTCTGAAAACCACAGCTTGACGGATTAATCAGTGACGGCTGTAGAGATGCCAGCAGATCCAACCACATCAGCAAAAAGGGGGAAATTCTGGGTGTATGCATGCTGGACACTTTACTAGAGGATAGTACCAGCATCGCTTAGCTTTAGCGAACGAGGGTCTTTTGAGCATTTCATATATCTCACAGTGTGTGTGTCACATGCCAGTGGGGGTGGGGTGGGAGGAAAATGTGGGAGGAGTAATGAATGCAAATATTATTTTTGTGCAATAGGAAACACACCAAGTGTCCCTATTTTCCAGAGACATCCCTGAATTGTCTGGAATGGCTGGGGAAACCCAGCCAGCTGGGCGGGGAATAAATGAATGAATGAATATTCATTATTATTATTATTATTATTATTATTATTATTATTATTTAGGGACGCTGTCCAGGTTTCTGATTTGAACCTGGAATGTCCCACTTTTCCTTAGGATTTCCCTATTTTCATTGGAGAAATGTGGGAGGGTATGGAGTTATATGACACCCCCCAAGGCATCTGATAGCAGCCCTGTATAGGGAAGCTTTTATTTTTAAAAGTTTAATGTTTAATTTTATATGTGTTGCAAGCCTCCCAGAGTGGCTGGGGCAACCCAGTCAGATGGCCGGGGTGTAAATAGTAAAACTACAGTGGTACCTCGGGTTAAGAATTTAATTCGTTCCGGAGGTCCGTTCTTAATTTGAAACTGTTCTTAACAGTTTCTTAGCTAATGGGGCCTCCTGCTGCCACTGCGAGATTTCTGTTCTCATCCTGAAGCAAAGTTCTTAACCTGAAGTACTATTTCTGGGTTAGCGGAGTCTGTAACCTGAAGTGTATGTAACCCGAGGTACCACTGTATTATTATCCATATTATACATCCCTATTTTCACTGCAGAAGCGTTGGAGGGTATGCAGTAGACACACACATACACACACACACACACACTCACTCACTTCTCTGTCTTCCATCCAGATAAGCAAGAAGCATTATCAGAGTTTGTTGACATGATCCAGCCAGGCAGAAACACATAAGCAGGATGCCAAGAGGCTTAGCAAACTCTAAAGCTTAAAAAATAAGCAAGGAAAGAAACACGCCTGCTGTAACATTCACATGTGTTGCTCTACCCAGTTTTGCCTCCAGCCCAGACCAGCAGTGGAATGTGGTCCCCTCAGAAGGTTGCCCAGAAGGCAATGGGAAGTGGATTTCTAGAGAGCGATTGTGTCCTGAGGAGAGGCTTCAAGGGCCAGATCTGGCCTTTGGAGGGCTTCAAAGTGGCTCTGAGCATTTTGCTGAAATCCCAGACTTTAGGAGAAAGGTGAGACTGTCGTGATGATGGGAAGAGAGGATGCTCTCTGAGGAGACATTGGGAACTGATGCAGGGGTGGAGAGATGAAACAGAAGGAAGTGCCTGTAAGGATGAGGTCATGCCATCGTCTAGACACAAGGTGACACAGGGAGATGTCTTCACTTCTCTTCCCACTCCATGTGAAGGAGGGCATCAGTGCTTTCCCCAAGTTTTTCCAGAGATAAAGGCCGAATGGAAAATGATAATATTGCTAAATTCCAGCCAGCAAAAACTGCAATTTGCCTGGATAGTTTTAAGCTTCTGAAGTGCTAATTGCTGTGACTACTGTAAGCTCATATTTGAGCTGCTCTTTTAAGCTAGGCTGCGTAACAATTAGATTATGAGATTTGGGTTCTTATAAAGGGAGATACTTAAAAATGATTGTTTTGTCATGGTCTGTGTTGAAGCTTTGTTTACTGCCAAGCAGTGGCAGTGATCATCATAATTATCAACTTTACTTTTTCTCTCTCGTGGAGGCCAGAATTATGTCCTTCTCAAAACATCAGCTGAAACACGAGGAGTTGACCTGGACTTATCCCAAAGCAAAAAACATCCAAGAGGAACCGTAAGGGGGCTCACATTTATTCCAAATGTGGGTTGGTTTAGCTCTTTGGTTATCCCATGAGAAAAAAAAAAATGTATTCTATGTTTTATATATAAGTTGCCTAGAGTGGCTGGTAGATCCCAGCCAGATGGGGGTATAAATATTATTTTTTATTTTATTTTATTTTATTTTATTTTATTTTATTTTATTTTGTATTTATTTATTTATTTATTTATTTATATTATATTATATCACATGGTGTGTAAGAGCAATCTGAGCATCTTCACCAGTTTCCAATAAAAAGCATTGGAAGATACCTTCTCCTGAGTCAGACTATGAGTCCATCTAGTCCCGTCTCTATTCTGAACTTAAAAATGGAAAGCGTAATGCTGGTGGTCAACAAAAGAGGTTTCAAGACTCTCTCAAGGCAAATCTTAAAAAATGTAGTATAAACACCAACAATTGGGAAACACTGGCCTGTGAGTGGTCCAGTTGGAGAACAGCCTTCACCAAAGGTGTCATGGGCTTTGAAGACGCTCAAACTCAGGACGCAAGGGAGAAACATGCTAAGAGGAAGGCACGCTTGGCAAACCCTCACTGTGATCAACTCCCACCAGGAAACCTATGTTCCCACTGTGGAAGGATGTGTGGATCCAGAATTGGCCTCCACAGTCACTTACGGACTCACTGTTAAAACTGTGTTTATGGAAGACTATCTTACTCGGCTACGAGGGATCACCAAAGAAGATGATATTGTCTCCATGCAGTGAATGGCAGTGGCTTTCCATGGTTTCAAGCAAGGGTCTCTCCCAGCTGTATCTTCCTTCCTACGACCCTGTTCTGTGGCCTGCCAGCACACCAATTCACAGTGCATGGAAAACTGAACGGGGGAACGACTGCAATGACACAAGCCAGAATGTGACAGCTGCGGCGGTTGTCTCTTCCTCTCCCATCGCAGGCAGAGATTCTGTTTGTTTGTTTACGTGCAATGCCTATTACCCTGCCACTCAACTCCAAGAGCCCTTAAGGCAGCTTACAAAATAAAACATAATTTCCGCAAGAAGAACAATAAGAATAAAACCAAACAGGGAGCGTACTTCTGAAATTTAACAAGCAGACGCCACCAAAACCAACACGGCACAGGAGCAGCAGCTGATTCAAGGTGCTCCAAGAGCCTGGTAGGAAAGGGACTGTTTTAATTACCAGGGATGGAGATTCTGGGACCTTATTAATGCTGTTGGACTACATGTCCCAGCATCCCTGACTGTTGGCTGTGTTGGTTGGTGTCAGAGACCAGGCTGAGGAGAGCTACTCTGATGTGGAATGGTGGGGGGCCTCCCCCTCTCCCTGCTCCTGACCAGGATCCTGAAGCTGCCCAGGGGCAGTGGAGCAATATAGATTTGGAGCAGCGGTTTGCAGAAGGGCGTAGTTCGGAAGACAACAGCTAGGTGGAACTGAGTGGGGAACAGCTAGGAGAAGAACTGGGAGAGAGAAAATTAACAGACTCCCTTTCGCTGGAAAGTGTCCCAGCACTCAGTCCAAGGTCAAGGAGGGCAGATAAGGTAGCTACACAGAAGGCCAAATGGTTGTGAGATCAAATTGCCAGACGAGGAAGTGATGGGGGTGGCTGGGGGTGGGGAGTGGGAGGAAACCTTAATTGGGAGCACCTTTCCTCCGAGATGGAGTCTTTGTTTTTTTGCTGTGAACATTAAAAGTCTGTTCCAACTGGTAAGAGACTATTTTCTCTTTGTTCTGCTTATCCACGGCCAAAGGGAGGGAGGAGGCTGTTTCCTCGAAGCCTGACAGCTGGGCTGACAGGAATTGCAGTTCCGTAACACCTGGAAGGTGCAGTCCACATTTATTTGCATCTTCTAACCTGCCTTCTCCTATCATGGAACTCCAGGCAACGTATATAAGATTGGCATGCAATCTGCCATTCAGGTAGCAACCAGTCTCAGACCTGAGACTTTGTTGCATCAGGTGCCCTTTGGGCCTGGAACTATAGACCATCACTCTGGAGTAAGGATATGGGAGCCAGCTGCTTGTCATTTAGCAAATATGCCAGCTGTATATCCTCTACCACCTTCCTATGAGTTGTATTTAAGCTTGGCTCCTACGAGAGCAGCAAGACCAGTGCCAGAATCTTTATTGTCAATTAACTCTTGTTTTGTTATGTATTTATGTACCTAAGCCTACATTTATTTATTTTTTGTAATATTGAATTTATCCTGTATTTGCCAAATTGCTGATTTTTGTCATTTTTTAAAATTTACTGTCATATTTTGTATTTTCCATTTTCTGTATTTTGATGTTTTGAATGTTTGCTACAAGCCAATTTGGGCAAAGCTCATTGTGGAAAAGTGGTATATAAGTAAATCAGTCAATCATACAGTAGCAAGTGAAAACTACAAGTAGGGATGGGGGGGGGGTTCACATTCAAAAACGAACCTACCTAATTCACATTTTCTGCAATGCAGCCAATCTCTGAAATTTGCACTGCTCTGACTTTTGCAATACATTCTCCAGCCACGTAATGTGTACTAAAGTGCATATACTATGGTAAAATGTCCAGGCATTGTTGCAAAAAAAATGCATTATGTGAGGGGAAATTGCTCTGCAAAAAACGTGTACATTGCACCAAACGACACACAAAAATATGCATATTTCAAGAAACGCACGCTAGAATACTGATACGTTTTCATGAGGACTAAATTGCAAACAGAAGTGGAGAGCTGAGATTAAGATTGCAAAAAATAAAAATAAAAACAGCAAACCAAAACTGGCAGGTTCATCCGTCCCTAACGACAACAAAATATTTGCCACGTAACCTTAGCTCCAAATAGGAGAGCTTCTGATCAACATTCTTGCCAGCCTGCCACACCCTCCTCCAGGACAGTATCAGCTAAAAGGAGCCTGAGCAGAGAATTCCTCTTCCTTCTCCTCAGTGTTCTGTTTCTCTTTTCCCATTGACACACAACATTCCATGGCCACTAAACATTCCCAGTCTTCAGAGCACTGAGACGTCCATCTTGTTGCCCAGTGGTTCCATTTTAGCTCAGCTTCTGTCGGCGCTCAACCCTTGATTTCCCTATTAGTAGAAGTGGCTGGGGAAACCCAGCCAGATGGGCGGGGTATAAATAACAAATTATTATTATTAAATGGAAGCTTGACCTTAGTCCCTGATCTACCAGTGCTAACCAGTGGACGGACTATAACACCAGTATAAAAAGCTTTCTGCAGCTTACCCCAGCCAATCGCCAAGCAGAGGCATTCTGGGTTATCTGCACATTCTGAGCCGTATGGAAGGGAAACATCATGTAGACAATATTGCAGCAAGCAAGGCTTATGCGCTCAAGGTCAGGGTGCCCAGATGATAAGGCCAGCTTGCTGTAATGGCAAGTTCTAATAACTGGGCTACGGTACAGTCTGTCGAACCGTTGTTTGGCATTAACAGAAGCACACACACACACACACACACACACACACACAGAGAGAGAGAGAGAGGCTAGTTGACCCAAGAGAATTCTTGGGACCTGCATTGATTTTCTATATATTTTTTTATAAGCACAATATTCGTTTTCATTTCCTGACAAATAACCCTGTTCCCAAAAGGTACCCATAAAACAACATGCTGGGTAATTCTCACCTGGCGTAAAAACAGCCTTGCAATGATGCATCAGCAACAATCGCAAGCAGAGAGTCTGAGACTCTGGCCTTGGTGGTTTGGTCAGAGCTGACCAGCTGCCTGAGGAGCCAGACAGACAATTACCTATACACAAAGGGGCTCCCCCCCCTTGTAACACCCCCCCCCCGCCGCTTTGGTCTTTGCCACCAGGTTCCCAATAATGAACTCTAATTATGTTTCTTTTAAGAGTGCAACTCAGACACTGATCTCTGGTAACGGGTTTATTATTTTATCTAACCCCGGTATGATCACGGCAACTATTGGCCCGTAAACCAGCTACTAAAGCAATCAGCGTCTAAATTCTAAATGTATTTGCTTGGGATTTTAAATTCCATTTATTATATTTCCATTTTTCTTTAAAAAAAAAATCACATCCAAAATTTTTAGTTCACATTTTGCTTCCCCAAAGCTGCGTGATATTGGCTGTTTATGGTTAATTTCCACATTACATTGTCATACAGATAGCGGAGGAAAAGCACACTGGTTATAGTAGGTGGACTGAATAATTGGCTTCACTCATCCCAGTGTTCACACTGAAAAAGATGCTTTCTAAATTCACACCCAAGATGCCCCCCCCCCCCAAGTTTGGAGGTTTAGATCACCTGGTCTTGTTCCCAAAGCTGAGCCGGGGGATTAGGAATTCTCCAACGTTCCATGTAAACCTATTCCATCAAGATTAGGAACACAGGAAAGTGCCTTTTTTCTAAGCTGGACTGCTGGACCATATAACTCAATATTACATATGCTGATGGGCAGTAGCGCTCAAAGATTTCGTGCTGGAGGCTCTCCCGGCCGTACCCGGAGATGCCAGAGAACCTGAAACTCTTTGCCTGCAAAGCTTGAGTTTCTTCTACCACAGAGCTACAACCTAAAAGCCCAGGGCCTCTTGCTGTGTGGTGCTTGAATCCATGTGTGTATGCCTTTGGCTGCATGGAAACACATTGCAAAAAGCCGATTGCACATGATTGCACACACACTTGTATTTATATTATTTTAGTCTGAGGTCTAGACAGTGGGCATAGTAGGAGCGCTTTTCTTCATTGTCATACAGTCAAATGTACGTTCAGGTCAGGGCTGGATTTGGGTTTGATGAGGCCCTAAGCTACTGACGGTAATGGGGCCCTTTATATGTCCAGGTGTCCTTTGTCAACAACAAATTGTCACTGTTTTTTGTGTTGAATATATGCTATATGGTAATTTATGGACCTAATAGGTATCTCAAGCCATTTGCACATGCAAAATGTAGGCACCTATATATGGAATTGAGCAAACCAGTGATCTTTTAGGGAGCAGGCTAGCTATTACTTACATCATAGGAGCCCACACAACACAAAACACTGTTGCTGTATGTAGGTTTTATTTTATTTGTTTTTTATCTTATATTTTGGAAATGTACATCCACTTTTTTCCTTTAATTTTTTTGGGGGGCTCCCAGGGGGTGGGGCCCTAAGCTATAGCTTGTTTAGCTTATACATAAATCCGGCATTGGTTCAGGTTGAGTTTTTGCAGTATTGTATTGATGCACACAGCAACCAAGGGTGTGGTTAGAGGATAGGCCACAGTGCCTGGGCTCTGGGTCTCGCGCATGAGGGTCAAGTTTGCCTCCCCATTTCATTTCCTTTTTTAAAAAAATCTTTGCTTTCAGGGTGTCTGGCCAGACTGCAAAGTGCATTGCTACTGTGACCCCAAGTCTTAATTTGCCCTGAAACATTCATGTACACCCACCCACACGAGCTAAATATATTGCTGGGAATTTAATCGGATTGGCTTTTTAAATGGTATGATTGACTGACGCATGGAAGGATGGGAATTGCGTCAACGGTCTTTTTTATTATTTTAAATTGCTTTATTGAACTTAAAAAAAAATAACACAAAATCAAAATTATCCATAACAAATAAACATAAAAAATTATCAATATCTATTACACTTTATCACAGTCTTCTTTTACTTCCAATGACTTTCTGCCAACTCCATTTAGCTTTAAATATATATTTATCTAGCAAACTATTTATCTTTATTTTTAATAAGGACTTAACCAAGATACTGTACTTTCTTAAACCTATTCGGTGGATAACAGAAGCTATTCAAAGGCTGTCACAGACTTCATGTTATTGCAATCTTTTATGTAACTTTTAAATAAACCCCATTTATTGAAAAATGCTTGAACTGCATGGGCTCTTATTCTTCCTGATAGCTTAGCCAGGTCTGCGTATTCCATTAGTTGTTGTTGCCACTCCAATTTTGATGGTACCTTTCCTCATTGACGGTCTTTGGCCTGATTGTCTACAATGCTATTTCAAAAGTTATTTATATTTTTAGTTGATTTTCATCCCTAATGCTTAAAGGATATTTTGTTTAGGTGTTTACCATGTTTGTGATGAATTGCTTTTAGTAGCTGGTTTTTCTGTGCAATGCTTGTTTTCGACAGGAAAAAATGCTCTGCTTAGTTCACTGTGTTCTATAGACTGTATGGCTGGGTTTTTTTAGTTGTTGTTTTTTGAGGAGGTTTCAACCTATGTTTTAAGGCACTTAGAGCTTGGTTTGAATATAGACAGGATGTAACTCACCCAAATAAAGAAATAAACCAGCACAGGTAAGTTTTATACAAATTTGTGTCTTGGGCCTATGCTTTCAGTCCTTTAAGTATCTAGCAATCTCCTTGAACACAGGCAATATAGAAAGTGAACACACACAAAATTGAAGGGACATAGAGCATTAGCAAACTGAACAGGATCCAGTTCTGGAGTTTATAATAGAAATGGGAGCAAAATTTGACACGGCTTGTATTTGAAAATGAACCTATTTCATTAACGCTTTATGAAATGAGAGACGAATCAAAGCACAACTTTCTAAATGTATGCTTCCCCCCCCCCACTGAGTGCATGCAAAAAAAGAGAAAGAACCTACTACATAAAATTGAATTTATCATTGAAAATAACATACAGAAATGCATTATAGAAGGGGAAAATACAAATATTAGGAGTAAATGCGCTTTGCAAAAAAAAATGTACTAGAACTGCATACGATATTAGGAGAAATTTGCACTACAATGCTGGTGAATTTTCATGATGACTTCTTTTTGATTGTAAACTGGTGTGTGAATGTGGAGAAGTGAGTTTATGCCTGAAAAAGTGAGAGTTTGAGGGGGAACAAAACAGACAGGTCCACCCATCGCTAGTGTATATCATTAAAAATTATGCTAGTTAAATTGGAATGAACAGGGAGTGGGCTCTGGGTGCCATGGGCCAGGGAAGCAATAAAGGAATTTATTGGTTTGGCGGGGCGGGGGGGGGGGACTTCTTTTGCAAATGTGGTAACTAATTTATCAATGCTTATATTGAGAAACACACACACAACATGTCCACTTTGCTTGTCACTTTTTTTGCTACTGTAGGTGTGGCATATGATATAATGGAGATCTGTCCCATTCCAGAACTCCTTTTGAAATTGATGAGGATTCTGGGGTGTTCCTTCTGTTTGGAGAGTGAGCCATACCCATGCACTGTTATTGGAGGAATTCAATTCAGCTGGCGTTCAAAGGTGAACCTACTTAATTTTCACCTTCTGAAACAATACATGAAACACAGACACCCTTCTAAATTCTTACGTATCCAAATTTTCTGGCGGAGTTCTCTAGTCAAGTGGTGAGTTAAATATAAGGGCAAAAATGCACATCTTAGTGGAAATAACATGCAAAATGCATTGCATTAGGAGAAACGGCTCTGTAAAAGAAGTGGATATATTGGGCGAAATTTGCATTATGTGAATTTTCATGATGGTTTTTTAAAAACAATTGCAAACTGGTAAAGAAATGTTGGGAACTGAGCTTAAGATTGGATTTTGGTAGGGGGAAAACCTTTCAAAAATGTGAACACTAGGCAAAGCTACACACACACACACAATGTGTATATAAGGAGAAATTCACAGTAGAACGTTCCTGAATTTTCACAGGGAGTTTTAAACGGAACTAAATCGGCAAATGTGGAGGGCCGAGTTTAAGATGGGAAGCATGGGGGGAAAGGCATGAGAAATGGAAACTGGGAGGTCTGCTCATCCCTATGCTCATCACACTCTTTTCTGCCAGGGAGGGTGCCAAGTCTGCGTCAATGATTGTGCTGGCTCTGCCTGTGTGTATGAAAATGCAGCCTGGGAATTAAACCCCTGTGGTTGTTGTGGGACTTAATCTGCCTTACTTTTAATATTACAGGCTTAACAAGTTTATGGACCACAGTAATATATATATATATATATATGCATGCCCGATTCATTCCGCCAACATTTCGACCCCATAGGATATATTTTTTCCAATAATTGAAATGCATACGCTAACTTTATACTCTATCCAGGGACCACATGATCAACCTCAAAGTAAACATCATAGACACCTGTAAGTCACACCAGCACAGCCTAGGTCCAGAACGAACCTAATCGAGGATTCCCAGTCCAGCGATGCACTCCAAATACCACATACAAATCTTTGAAGTCAGAAATCTGTCTGCCCCATTCCCCAGGACTTACTTACCCACAGATGCTCTTTCTGCAGGGTCTTTTGGAACCAGCAAACCCCTGCAGGCTGCAGAGGCCACGCCAGCAAACTCGAAACACCGGTTTCTGCAAAATCCTCCCCCTTGTACCACCCCGAGAATTAGATCCGAGCTCCAAGGGGCTGGAAATGTCATTTGAGACGGCCGAGCTCAAAGGCTGAAATCAAAGCATCCGCCGAGGTCCAGGACAGGTAAACAAGCCATCGCCGACAAGGGCCCTAACCCAAACCGAAGCTTTCCGTTTTGAGAAATGGTGCAACAGGTGAAAATGCTGCCGAGATGATGATAGGCGGCGGACGGCACAAGGGATCCGGCAATGGCTCAACCTGGTGTAATAGGACATGCGGGTTGCTGGTTGTTGCAATGCTATTGCAACAGTCTCTTCGTTTAGAAAAAAAAAAAGAAACCCTGGCAGGCGAGACTGCATGGTTACGGTTTTCCTACAGGCAAGAATCTTGGCGTTGCTAGAGGTGGATATCTATTGATTATTGTTTTGGTGTCACTCGGCAATTTTCCCCACCCCTCGTTCTCTGGGACGCTTACAAAGGATGGGAAGGAGTCGTTCGAAAGGAACAGGCAGGTTCTGCCGTGTAGCACACTCTACTTTTTTACCATTATTGCTGAGCTCACGTTTCTTTTGCTTCTCACCGTTGCTTTAATCAGATCTTCCGATTACTCTTGCCCAGCAGCTTGGGCTGGGCTTCCCTTTAATGAAAAGGTTGGGAGGCCTGCGTCCAGCTTCTGTCCTGCTCCCCAGCTCCATTGCCCCCCCAAAAAGAACTAAAAATGAGCCTGTAAAGAAAATAAAAGTGGGGTGGATTTCTGTCTTATGGAAGAATAGGGAGAGGACTGAGAAAGTGGGGCAGAGCCCCCCGGCTCAAATATCTGACTTGGCAATGATGTGCCTATTGTTAAGGTGGGCTTTTAAAGGCCTTACTGGACTGGGACCCTCCTGGTGGGGCTGGCACTGGCTGCTATCTGGTTGGCATTGTCCTGTGACACAGGCTTTTTGGTGGTGGCTCCCTGTTTGTGGAATCCCCGCCCCGCAGTGAAGTGCACTTGCCTCTTGCAATGCAGGTGGAGTTCAAAAACGTTCCTTTCCTCGCAGGAATTTGATGGCTGAAATACACTACTTACTTCAGGCCACCCTGAAGCTGTGATTTATTTTTTAAAAAAATATTTATACATTTCAGGTTTATACATTTCACTGACTTTACAATCATTTTGACATTTCAAAACTTGACTTCCTTCCCCCTCTTTCTACAGTTCCTTAAATTTATTTTTAATATCTTCTGCTGATCCAAATTAACTTAATTTACTAATTTATTCATCTTCTTTAAATATATACTCTTGTGGAACTGCAGGTTATTATAATAACCCTGCCCATGTTCTCATCTGTTTACAATTTATCTGTAAATATTCAGTATAGTGGTATCTCTATTAATGAACACTTCTGGTTATGCATGCTTCGGGTTATGAGCTCCGCTAACCCAGAAGTAGTTGCTCCTGGTTGCGAACTTTGCCCCAGGATGCGAGCGGAAGTCGCACGCCAGAGGCGAGCACACATTAGCAAAAGCATGCTTCAGAATAAGAACGGTTTCAGCTTAAGAATGGACCTCCGGAACGAATTAAGTTCGTAACCAGAGGTAACACTGTAAACCCTTTCTATTCTTTAATTAAAAGTTTGTCGTCTTGATTTCTTATTCTTCCAGTAAGTTTTGGATATGTGATTGCTTTGAATTGCATTTATAATTTTGTTTTTAATGGTATTGCTGTAGGGTCTGAGTGTTTGCTGTACTGGGCTTGCTTGAGAGGAAAGGTAAGATAGAAATATTAATAACAATAATAACAATAACCCAGATATCTGTGAGAGCATCTCCTCCTGTACCCGCTTGCCTATCCTGTAAGGTCGGGGGGGGGAGGGCTTTTGGTGTAAGGGGGGAGGTCTACAGCAGGGCCTTCTCAGTGCCGGCTCCAAAGCTCTACAATAAAGCAAATGCAACACACTGGCTAATAACTGTTAGTAAATTTATAATTGGTATGATGTCATTCAAAACATACTAATAAGCCACTTCAAAATAATATATATATTATATTATATTATATTATATTATATTATATTATATTATATTATATTATATTAATATATATATATAATATAACACATCTCACAAAATATACAAGTAACTGCAAGTTGTTATATGCATCAGAGTCAAACTATGATTCAAAGATCCAATGATCAGTAGCTACATTATCCAGTGAGCACTGATCCACTAGTATGATCTTCACTAGTTTGTATATTTCATTGATAATTATTCGCTGATGAAGACTTTATTCCGAAACAGTTGAACTATTCCGGATGCACTGTCCTTTTGAGACTTCCTTTTGAGACTTTGGAGAGACATCTTCCTTTGAGACTTTTGTGAGACGTCTTTCTTTGAGAGACGGTTTGGCGTTCCTCGCTATTCATTGGTTGTTTATGGTGAGACGTTTTAAATTTGGTAAAGGCACATAGTACATAGGAACACAGGAAGCTCCTATGTCACCTCAGCTGGGAGTTTCACCTACTTGCTGCCACTCTAGGGCCAGTGACTCCCATAATCAACCCTATAATGGGCCCTGCGAATGCCACCACGTGGGAGTGCATGAAATGCTCCCCCCCCAACTTGAAGATAGACTAAAGGATACCTAAAGGTAAAGGTAAAGGTAAAGGGACCCCTGACCATTAGGTCCTGTCACGGACAACTCTGGGGTTGCAGTGCTCATTTCACTTTCCAAGCCGAGGGAGCTGGCGTTTGTTCGCAGATAGTTTTTCTGGGTCATGTGGCAAGCATGACTAAGCCATTTCTGGCGAAACCAGAGCAGCGCTCGGAAATGCAGTTTACCTTCCCACCGGAGCGGTACCTATTTATCTACTTGAACTGCGTGCTTTCGACTGCTAGGTTGACAGGAGCTGGGACCGAACAACGGGAGCTCACCCGTCAGGGGGATTCGGCAAGCCCAAGCAGCACAGTGGTTTAAACCACGGCGCCACCCGCCAAAAAATCGCTGGAGTTGTGACGAATTGCTACAGGGTAGGCAAAACCTGCCAATGCAGGGAAAATTCCTTCCCAGTTCTGAATACAGCAAACATTTTACAACCATAGCGGCACCCGCTGACCTAGGGAGCAAGAGGTTAGTCTGCAAATAAGGTGTTATTATTTAAGGGAGGGTGGGGTTAGGTGAACCTGGAGCAGGAAGAAACAAAGCTGAGTCTTGGCCGAAGGATCGGCCCCTTTTCCCCTGACCCTTGCGCCACCCCCAGGTGGCAGCCCATTGTCCTGCGAGACTGTGGGTGGGACGACAGCCGCCCTGTAGCAAGGTGGGTGGCACCTGGCCAGGTAAGCCTCGCACGTTTGCAAACCCCACCCACCGTGGGGTTCAGGAATGGCATCTCTCTCTGCCCTGCCTGGAGATGCTATTGGGGACTGACCAGGGGACCTTCTGCAAACAGTGCAGCTGCAGTGCCACCAAGCCAGTCAGTCAATCAATCAATCAATCAATCAATCAGTCCGTCCGTCCGTCCGTCCATCCATCCATCCATCCATCCATCCATCCATCTCACATACACCTGTCTGTGTACTTTGCTTGTCAGTAGATGTCCCTTTGGTGAAAGAGGAGAGCGCAAAATATGGTCTGAAGCTCAACATAATAATAATAAAAAGATCATGGCCACTGGGCCCATCACTGGGCAAATAGAAGGAGAAGAAATGGAGGGAGTGAGAGATTTTACTTTCTTGGGCTTCATGATCACTGCAGATGGTGACAGCAGTCACGAAATTAAAAGACACCTGCTTCTTGGGAGAAAAGCAATGACAACATCTTAAAAAGCAGAGACATCACCTTGCCGACAAAGGTCTGTATAGTAAAAGCTATGGTTTTCCCAGTAGTGATGTATGGAAGTGAGAGCTGGACCATAAAGAAGGCTGATTGCCGAAGAATTGATGCTTTTGAATTATGGTGTTGGAGGAGACTCTTGAGAGTCCCATGGACTGCAAGAAGATCAAACCTATCCATTCTTAAGGAAATCAGCCCTGAATGCTCACTGGAAGGACAGATCCTGAAGCTGAGACTCCAATACTTTGGCCACCTCATGAGAAGAGAAGACTCCCTGGAAAAGACCCCGATGTTGGGAGAGATGAAGGGCACAAGGAGAAGGGGACAACAGATGACGAGATGGTTGGACAGTGTTCTCGAAGCTACCAGCATGAGTTTGACCAAACTGTGGGAGGCAGTGGAAGACAGGAGTGTCTGGCGTGCTCTGGTCCATGGGGTCACGAAGAGTTGGACACGATTAAATGACTAGACAACAACAACAAGATGTCCCTTTGGGGGTGCTCAGTACTCAGCAGATCTGTGTGATAAGAGGGAAACTAGGGAATTATCACATCCCTGGTCCACCAAGCTCAATTTTCTGAGCTAAATCCTGTCTCGTGTATTTTTTGGTGCACTTTTAAAAATAAAAATCCCAGACAAGCCTTTTTAAAATGTCAGCTGAAATGTTTTTGTAGTTTTTGTTTTGTTTTTTGTTTTTTTGTTTTGTGCAAGCCCCTTTTATAGTTATTTAAATGCTGTTTTCAAGTCTGCTGTCTTTTATGCTGCCATTTCTTGATATATATTTATATATTTTAAAAGTCTCTCCCCCCTCAGAAAGATGAGTTGTTGTTTTTTTGCACACCACCTTGAAAGCTAAGCTGTTAGGTACTTAAATAAAATAGAGAGAATGATGAAAAACAGAGCAGTTTCAATACCTGGATAGGGGTGGGGGAGAGACTTTTAAAATTTCTCTAAATTTTGCACTACGGCAAGATGTCCATGCAAATTCATATATAGAGGCAACGTCCAATTTATGCACATCCAATTGATGTGCGACCGCATTGACGCGCATCATACTGAGCTTGGAAGTGACTTTAAAAAGGGCAAAAACAGCCCTAAAAGAGCCCAGAAAGGGCAAAAAAGGTGAAAACATTCCTTTTCAACCAACCCTTTGGCTGATTGACATCTAATGCCCTTTTAAATATGCTGTGGAAGGTGGGGGAAATTATTGGGTTGTCTTTGTTTCGATGTTTATTATGCATGTTGCGTTTTTTATATTGTGATTTTATGTTGTGAACCTCCCTGAGATCTGTGGGTAAAGGGTGCTATACAAATTTAATAAGTAAGGAAATAAGCCAGGCATGAGCGCGATGTCACTCTGTCCACCTGGATTTCCCAACAACTGGCATTCAGAGGCATAATGCCATCATAGCTAGTAGCCATGGGTAGCCTTGCCCAATCCTCCTTTGAAGCTGCCCAGGTTGGTAGTTGTCATTGCGTCCTGCAGAAGTGAGTTCCATAGTTTAACTCTGTGCTTTGTAAAGAAGTACTCTTTTATCTGTTGCATATTGGGGCCCAATTAGTGCCATTGCCTTCCGTTAAGAGTTTGGGTGTAATCCTTGACGCCTCCCTTTCCATGGAGGCGCAGGTTACAGCAACAGCCAAGGCAACATTTTTCCACCTTCGCCGCATCAAGCAGTTGATCCCTTACCTTTCCGGCCCCGACCTGGCCACAGTGATCCATGTGACGGTCATCTCCAGGCTTGACTAATGTAGCTCGCTCTACGCGGAGCTGCCCTTGAAGCTGTCCCAGAAACTCCAGCAGGTGCAGAATGCTGCAGCAAGGCTCCTCGCGGAGTCTCTGCCATGGGAGCATATTCACCCAGTGCTTTTCAAGCTGCACTGGCTCCCGGTGGAGTACAGGGTCAGGTTCAAGGTGCTGGTTTTGAACTTTAAAGCCCTTCATGGCCTAGGACCCTCGTACCTATGGGACCGCCTCTCCCCACGGAGAGCCTCAAGGTCCATAAATAGCAACACCCTAGTGGTCGCGGGCCCTAAGGAAGTTAGATTAGCTTCAACCAGAGCCAGGGCCTTTTCAACACTGGCCGCAGCCTGGTGGAACACTCTGTCTCATGAGACCAGGGCCCTGCGGGATCTGATTTCTTTCCACAGGGCCTGCAAGACAGAGCTATTCTACCAGGCCTTTGGCCAAGGAACAGCCTGACCCCCTCCTTTGGTAATCCTCACATAACTCTAGCCCAATGGTTGCCATTAATTTGACTCTGAATTGATTTTAGAATGAATTGATGTTAGAATGCTGTGTTACTTTTATTGTTGTTAGCCACACTGAGCCTGGCTTCGGCTGGAGAGGGCGGGATATAAATGAAATATTATTATTATTATTATTATTATTAGATGAGGTTTCCCCCCGTTAAAATCATGCTTTTTTAAAAATTGGGTCATCTTATACATGGGTAGTTCAGAGTGGTGACAGGTGATTGATTGCTGCCGCGGGTAGGAGATTCTCAGTGGCATTTTTTTCTGGTGATTGGTGGCTGTGGTGAGGGCTGCTGTTGATTGGCTGCTGTTGAGGCAATTGGTCGGGCAATTGGCAGCTGCTGGTGGCAAGTAGGCAGGCGGTTTTCGGCTTCTGCTAAGTGTGCTATTGTCAGCGTTGGCCTGGTGGGTGAGCGATTCCCCCTCCCGAAAAAGCTCAACAACTCTGGGCCATCTCCCCCCATTTTCTTAATTCTGAGTCCCCCCCAAATCGAGTCTTATACACGTGGGCGTGTTATACATGGAAAAGTATTGTATGTTCTTCAGGCTCCTCTTTTGTCCTTACTTTGCACACACAACCCCCAAACCCAATTAGCACTGCACTTTTAGGTTGCAATCTTATGCCCAC
Organism: Podarcis gaigeae; assembly: GCF_964106915.1. NCBI lineage: Eukaryota > Metazoa > Chordata > Lepidosauria > Squamata > Lacertidae > Podarcis > Podarcis gaigeae. Next base: position 96,881,246 of record NC_139677.1, on the reverse strand, counting down.
TTAAAGGTAAAGGTAAAGGGACCCCTGACTGTTAGGTCCACTTGTGGCCGACTCTGGGGTTGTGGCACTCATCTCGCTTTATTGGCCGAGGGAGCCGGCGTACAGCTTCCGGGCCATGTGGCCAGCATGACTAAGCTGCTTCTGGTGAACCAGAGCAGCGCACAGAAATGCCGTTTTCCTTCCCGCTGGAGCGGTACCTATTGATCTACTTGCACTTTGACGTGCTTTTGAACTGCTAGGTTGGCAGGAGCAGGGACCGAGCAACGGGAGCTCACCCTGTCGCAGGGATTCAAACCACCAACCTTCTGATCAGCAAGTCCTAGGCTCTGTGGTTTAACCCACAGTGCCACCCACGTCCCTATGCCCACTTACTTGGGGGCAATTCCTCCATTGGGCCCAAAGGGACTTACTCATGAGTGTGTGTTTATTGGTTTGCACTGTGAACAAACAAATGAATGACAGGAGGGTCCCGTTCTCCAGACAGATGGCTGGCACATATGGTCTGTAAGTGGGGAAGAGGAATGGGGAGTGTCTAGGAGGAGTCCTCTGTCAACAACAACAACAACATCAACAACAACAACTGTTGACTCTGTCAAAAGCAGAGAGCACGTCTCTGGAGGCCAGTCTGAATTTGGAGCCTCAAAATTGGCTGACGAGACCGTAAAGCCATCAGACTTACAGTAAAAGGAGACAATAACACACAGAGCTAGAACAGCGCAACCCCCCTGCATGAAATCATAATGCGATAAAATGGTGAAATAGCAGATTAAACAGTGAGTACAGCAACAGATTAAACCAGCAAATAAAAACATTGTAGCAAAGCCGATAAAAAGCAGAGATAAAACACGGAAAGGTGGAAGGAGACCAGGATAAAAGCATGCTAAGTTAGGCACTCGGGAAGATGCTTTCTACTAAATCAGAACATTGGTCCATTGAGTTCAGTACGGTCAGCACTGAGCGGGAGCATCTCTCAGACAGGGGATCATCCCCAGTCCCTCTGAAGGACCAGGTGCACAGATTGGAGTCATTTTGGACTCGCAGCTGTCCTTGGAGGTGCAGGTCAATTTTGTGTCCAGGGCAGCTGTCTACCAGCTCCATTTGGTATGTAGGCTGAGACTCTACCTGCCCACGGACTGTCTCCCCAGGGTGGTGCATGCTCTGGTTATCTCCTGCTCGGACTACTGCAATGTGCTCCACATGGGGCTACCTTTGAAGGTGACCCAGAAACTGCAATTAATCCAAAATGCAGCAGCTAGACTGGTGACTGGGAGCGGCCACCGAGACCATATCACACTGGTCCTGAAAGACTTACATTGGCTCCCAGTACGTTTCCAAGCACAATTCAAATTGTTGGTGCTGAACTTTAAAGCCCTAAACAGCCTCGGCCCAGTATACCTGAAGGAGTGTCTCCACCCCCATTGTTCTGTCCGGACATTGACATCCAGCTCCGAAGGCCTTCTGGCGGTTAAGGTCGCTGGAGACTCTCGTGTCTTTTATGGTATATGTCAGAGCCACCCGAGGTCCCAGCTCACAAGAGACCAAAGTCCAGTCCAAGATATATACAAAAGGTTTTATTGAAGAACATTGTTGTCGTTACACCCAAGCTCCGTGGCTCCGCATCTGTTACCCTTAGATGTTAGAAGTCCCCTCTGAGTCAGTCCCGCCCCTGCACCAGCTTAAGAGGCTTGTACTGCTCCACCTTTTCCTCTCTTTCCTTTTCCGCAGGGTCTTCCTGCCCCCCTGTGCTCCCTCCCTCCGGGACTCCCCCGAGGCTGAGTCTTCTGCCGCCTGCTCCCCCCTCCTTCGTGCTTTGGGACCAGGCTCCTCCTCAGGGCTCTCCTCATTTCCGCGCGCCTCCACATTTGAACTTGGCGCGCGTACGTTGCCTCTGACCTTCCTTTCGACCGTTACGCTACTCTCGGTACTACACTCCTCCCCTTCCGGCAGGACGTTTTGCTCCGAACTCCTTCCCCTCTCTGCTCCCTGTTCTGCTCTTTCTGACACACTGGCAACTCCACCCCCTTCACTCCGTTCCGACGGAGAGGCCGGTCCCGATCTCCAGCCCCCACTGGGGATTCCCTCTTCGTTCCCCTGCTTCTGACTGCCTCCCTCTCTACTGCCCCTTGGCCTGACCAGGGGGGCTCCCTTTTGGGAATCCTCGGATTCACTTGACGGACTCACTGACAACCTCGGGTCGTCGTCGTCCTCTTCCTCGTCGCCCTGGGACCCCTCCCCCTCGCTCTCTGTCCCTGAAACCCTGACAGTATATATAAGTTTATTTGCACATATGTACACAACCTAGGCATAAGATAGAAGGGCTCACAGCTGTAAAGACTTTTCGCAGGGGAGAGACATGCTATTTTGCTGTGAGTTAGCATTTTCTTTCCTCCTGTTGGGCTCTTCCTGTGTTCTTATCAGCAAGGGACTATGGTTTCCAGACAGTCACCCATCAGGCACTGATCAGACCCAGAACTGAAGGAGCATCTCCACCTCCATCGTCCAGCCCAGACACTGAGGTCCACCTCTGAGGTCCTTCTGGCGGTTCCCTCCCTGCGAGAAGGAAGGTTACAGGGAACCAGGCAGAGGGCCTTCTTGGTAGTGGCACCTGCCCTGTGGAACGCCCTCCCATCAGATGTCAAGGAAATAAACAAGTATCTGACTTTTAGAAGACATCTGAAGGCAGCTCTGTTTAGGGAAGTTTTTAAATGTTTGATGTTTTATTGTGTTTATAATATTTTGTTGGGAGCCACACAGAGAGGCTGGGGAAACTCAGCCAGATGGGTGGGATATAAACAATAATTTATTAAATGTTATTATCATTATCATTATCATTATCATCATTATTTCTGGAGACATCAAGGATTGAATCTGGAACTTTCTGCATGCAATGCATGTACTCTACCACTAGCCTGTTCCTGTACGTCCTGGTTTCGGCGCGTCTGTAACCCGAAAATGCACAACCTGAAGCATCTGTAACCCAAGATATAAATGCATAAGCAAAACAAGCTATAGCTTAGGGCCCCACTCTCTTGGAGGCCCCCAAAAAATTAAAAGAAAAAAAACCTGGATTTACATTTCCAAAATATAAGATAAAAAACAAATAAAATAAAACCTACATACAGCAACAGTGTTTTGTGTTGTGTAGGCTCCTATGATGTAAGGAATGGGCCCCGCCTGCTAGCCTGCTCCCTAAAATATCACTGGTTTGCTCCTTTCTATATATAGGGTGCCTACATTCAGCATGGACTGCTTGCATGGCAACATGTGCAGATGGCTTTAGATGCCTATAAGGTCCATAAATTACCATCTAGCATATATTCAACACGAAAAACAGTGACAATTTGTTGACAAAGGACAGCTGGACATGTAAAGGGCCCCATTCCCTTCAGTAGCTTAGGGCCTCATCAAACCTAAATCCGGCCCTGAGTCTAACCTGAAAAGAAAAGATTGTAAATTCTTTCAATATGCAGTAACAGCAGCAAGAGTCTTACTGGCCCAGAAATGGAAACAACAAGAAATACCGACTGTGGAAGAATGGAGAATGAAGCTGTTGGACTATGCGGAGCTGGACAAATTGACAGGAAAGATCAGATACTTAAGAGACCAAAAGTTCATCGAGGACTGGGGGAAATTTGTGGAATATCTGGAACATATAAGTGAGGGACAGATAACGCTAACGGGATTTAAAGAAGCACTGTGAAAGACTAAGAAATATTGTCTAAAAGGAATAGAAAGAAAGATATAAATAATGTCAATATAAAATTAAGAAATGCGTAATTTAAATTATAACTACGGATGATTTACGGATAAGCTGGAGGAAGTCGTGAAAAGGAATATGTTGTGAAATTTTGATGTGAAACTAATATTTTTTTTTCTTTTGATGTAAATTAATAAAAATTCATTAAAAAAGAAGAAGTCTAGTCTAAGAGATGGAATTCTCTCCCATTGATTTATGCATACTTTTAGCCTGCCTTTTCCCAAAGGGTTGCAACAGGCAGCCATTGTTACAGATAAAACAGAAGGTAAAATGCCCATTAAGGTATTGATCTTCCCAAAAGGACACTTCATCCAGATACAATTATACACATTGCCCAAGTAGCCGTTTTGCAAGTGAATTTGAGACTGCGATTTACTCTGCAGGAATTAACGATGGCAAACGCGGAACACACCCCTTGCATTCCCCCCCCCTTTATCTATTTTGGCATCGATGCCCCCACCTTACTCACGATAAATAAATGCACAGGGCCGCTTCAGAAAGAAAAGAAAGGCATTTTCCAACCAATTAAAAGCAATCCTAAACAAATAAGCACCAGCAGTAAAAGAAAGGCATCGTGAAAACGGTTTGGGCAGACAGCAAATTGAAATAGACCTTAGTCATGCAACAGTTTATGAGGGGGGAAAATAAACTGCTACAGGAAATGAAGAGAGTTTACCAGCAGGCAAATACAGGTCTTTGAATTTATGAAGAGTTCTTCAGTTGTTTGGTACCAAACGTGTGAAGTGACTTCTGAGAAATTACCAGCTCTCCCTGTCCTCTAGATGACAATGTGCGTTTGGTGACGGTTTGAAGGGGGAAAATGTCTATGAGAGGTAGTGTGGTGTAGTGGTTATAGAGAACCAGACTAGGCTCTGGGAGACCAGGGCTGGATCTACACGCACCTTTTTAATGTTATTAGAACGATATTCAGCATCTTAAAAAGCAGAGACATCACCTTACCAACAAAGGTCCGCATAGTTAAAGGCATGGTTTTCCCAGTAGTGATGTATAGAAGTGAGAGCTGGACCATAAAGAAGGCTGATCGCCGAAGAATTGATGCTTTTGAATTATGGTGCTGGAGGAGACTCTTGAGAGTCCCAGGGACTGCAAGAAGATCAAACCGATCCATTCTGAAGGAAATCAGCCCGGAGTGCTCACTGGAAGGACAGATCTTGAAGCTGAGGCTCCAATGCTTTAGCCACCTCATGAGAAGAGAAGACTCCCTGGTCCAGGGGGTCACAAAGAGTCGGACACAACTAAAGGACTAAACAACAACAAGAACGATATTAGAAATATTTTTATCTAAATCGTATAGATAGGAGAAGGTCTCTCTTTCGCTTTGCTTCTAGGCCATCTAACTGGTTTCTGGCAGGGGGCTGCTCTGCAGCACTCTGGTGTCCCATTTTAATAACACATTATGAACGTTAAAAAAGAACATCATATGGTTATCCTTTTTAGCGTTAAAAAACCAAACGTGTAGATCTGCCCCAGGGCTTTTAATCCCCACTCAGCCATGAACCACAGTTACATTATTGTTATATTATTAACAAACCAATAGAAACAAACGAATCAATAGAACATTTATAATCTATAAAGCAATTTTATGTGCCTGGATAGCTCAGCTGGCTAGAGAGCGGTGCTGGTAATGTCAAGGTTGCAGTTTCAATTCCCATATGGGCAGCTGCATATTCCTGATTCTACAATAAACAACATTAACAAAATAGCAACCAAAAAATAAATAACATAAGACCTGTTGAGATTATACACTCCTCATTCCCATGATTCACAATCTTTTACACTGCATTCTGCACTATCTGGAGCTTCTGGATGAAACCCAAGGACTGCCCCACTCACAGTCGTAGGCATTGGCTAGGCAGCCTGGCTGAGGCAAAGGCATCTAGAGCAGTGTTCTTCCAACTTGGGTCCCGGAATATTGCTGGCCTAGAACCCCCATCATCCCTGGCTGTTGCCTGAGCTGGCTGAGGGTGATGGGAGTTGTAGTCCAATGAACGCAAAGTTGAAGAACTCTGATCTAGAGAATGGGGGTAGGGATCCATCCAGAACATTAATATTAATATTTATGACTTCTTCTTCTTCTTCTTGATGGAAACTGATGTGGAAATGTGAAGAGCTGATCTCAAGGTTGAGGAAAGAAGAAACCAGAAAAAGCCAACATTGGCAGATGAATCAATCTCTGCTGCTTACCCATCTCCTATCTCAAATGAAGCCAAGCAGATCCAGTCATGAGTCTGGTATGGCAAGAAATGCTACTCATTTTGTATTTAAAAACAAACCTCTCTGATTTGTACTTTCTGAAACCCTTTGTGAACTTCAGCATAGACAGCCTTCAAAATCTGCATGTCTCTGAATTTTGCAATGTAGTTCTCAATCAAGTAATGTGTACCAAATTGCATCTACTAGGCTAAAGCATGCATGAAAACATCATACAAAAATGTACAATGGTACCTCTGGATGCGAACAGGATCCATTCCGGAGCCCTGTTTGCATCCTCAAGCGAACGCAACCCCGCGTCCGCAGGTCGTCATTTTGACCGTCTGCGCATGCACGATGGTGAAACCCAGAAGTAACGCACTCCATTACTTCCGGGTCGCCACGGAGCGCAACCCAAAAATATTCACCCCAAAGCTACTTCAAGCCAAGGTGTGACTGTATTATATTAGGCAAAATGAAAATTTCAGGTAAATATGCAGAGCTTTTTTTTAAAAAAAATATGTTCCGGGGTACTCTCATTTCCCTACTCATATTGAAATACTGCCCCTCAATGAGGCCAAACTTAGATTCACAAAATGTTTAGGGGTATGCGTCCCTTTGCATCCCCCCAGAAAAAAAGCACTGGAAATATGCACTGAAAAATGCATATATTAGGGAAAACTGCATACGAAGATGTGTGTATTACGAGAAATTCATACTAGAATGCTAACGACATTTTTCACATATACAAAAATGCAAACTGATGTGGAAAGTTGGAAAACCGAATTTAAGATCTGAAAAACGAGAAGCTGAGGGAAACTCGAAGTGACAGATTCGCGGATCCCTACATCGTGTTACGAGAGGCGCTTTCATTCCAAAGCTCTTTTCTATGTGCCGCAAATATTTGATATCCTTCTCCACCGCAGCTGATTCATTTCTTCAACAATGGGGATGTACAAGTTATTACAAGAATCACCCTGCATTACCTGCTAAGTCGGGGCTTCCTATTTCAGCTGCCACTCTCTGACATAAAGCATCAGTTGGCTCCAGCAAATCCACGTTTGATGGTCATTTGCCTTGCGATCTGCAAGGAAAACATTTCATTCCCCGGTAATGGGGAACGGTGCCCCATCAGATGCAATGCGAGCGTCAAGAGTGCGAGGCAAAAGAACCAGAGCGGACACAGAGAAGGCGATGCAGGAAATGAACTGGGGAATGTTTTAAAGAGAGCTGTCAGGTTTAGCACAGCGTGGAATTGTCTCGGAGTGATGCAAGCAGGACTGCTTTTATTTGAAGGGGGGAAACAGAAGCAGATTGAAAAGGAAGGGGGTGGCTTTGGATTCCAGAGGTGATCTCCTTCCTTGAGCCAATGTGAAGGAGGAAGTATAAACCCTGCTTTTGCAGAGCGATGCTGTGGAATAATTGAACACTCAGGAACAGTGGCGCAGCATTCCTGTCCATGCCCAGTGTTGGATTTACGTATAAGCTAAACAAGCTATAGCTTAGGGCCCCACTGTCTTGGAGCCCCCCCAAAAAAATTAAAGGAAAGAAACTGGATGTACATTTCCAAAATATAAGGTAAAAAACAAATTAGATAAAGCCTACATCGAGCAACAGTGTTTTGTGTTGTGTAGGCTCCTATGATGTAAGGAATGGTCCCTGCCTACTAGCCTGCTCCCTAAAATATCACTGGTTTGCTCCTTTCTATATATAGGGTTGGGACGCAGGTGGTGCTGTGGGTTAAACCACAGAGTCTAGGATTTGCCGATCAGAAGGTTGGCGGTTCGAATCCCCGCGACGGGGTGAGCTCCCGTTGTTCGGTCCCTCCTCCTGCCAACCTAGCAGTTCGAAAGCATGTCAAAGTGCAAGTAGATAAATAGGTACCGCTCCAGCGGGAAGGTAAATAGTGTTTCCGTGTGCTGCCAGAAGCGGCTTAGTCATGCTGGCCACATGCGGACAAACGCCAGGTCCCTCCGCCTATAGAGCGAGATGAGTGTGCAACCCCAGAATCGGTCATGACTGGACCTAATGGTCAGGGTCCCTTTACCTTATATATATGGTTCCTCCATTCTGCATGGACTGGTTGCATGGCAACATGTGCAAATGGCTTGAGATACCTATTAGGTCCATAAATTACCATATAGCATATATTCAACACAAAAAACAGCTAGACATATAAAGGGCCCCATTACCTTCAGTAGCTTAGGGCCTCATCAAACCTAAATCTGGCCCTGTCCAATCCTGTTCAAACTACAGAACCCCTCTCCTGCCATAGATCTGGATGAACTGTCATCTTGCGTTTCCACAAAAGATTGGAAGCAGGTTCTTTTGGGGGAAAGGCTGTAGCTCAGAGGAAGAGAGCCGAACAGAAGAGAGTCCTTCTGGATGAGGCCAGTGGTCCACCAAGACCAGCATCCTCCTCACACAGTGGCCAACCAAATGCCTATGGTATGCCAATAAGCAGGACCTGAATGCACCAGCAACTGGTATTCAGAGACATACTGCCTCCGACCGTGGAGGTACATAACGTAAGACCAATAACACGAGATATTGGGTCACCGAGTTCTCAGGCAGATGGGTGGGTTTTATACATGATACAACATGCAAGCCGAAACACAACACTGCTTCATAATTCACACGTCTCTGTATTTTCCAATATAGTTCTCTGGTCAAGTGACATGTACAGAAATGCACAGACTAGGGCAAAGCATAAAAATGCCCAGATTAGTGAATATTCAGGAATTTTGCTTTGCAGGAAACTGCCTGATAGGCAAAATTGCGTTCCAAAGTGTGCATATTTAGGACAAATTAGCGCTACAATGCTGGTGAATTTTCCACATTTCTTTTTAAAAAAATAATTGGTAAACTGGTGTGGAAACGTGGAGAACTCAATCTAAGATTGGAATAATGAGAAACCTAGAGAAACTGAAATCGATCGTTGTTCGTTGTTGTTGTTTAGTCGTTTAGTTGTGTCTGACTCTTCGTGACCCCATGGACCAGAGCACACCAGGCACTCCTGTCTTCCACTGCCTCCCGCAGTTTGGTCAAACTCATGCTGGTAGCTTCGAGAACACTATCCAACCATCTCATCCTCTGTCGTCCCCTTCTCCTTGTGCCCTCCATCTTTCCCAACATCAGGGTCTTTTCCAGGGAAGTCTTCTCTTCTCATGAGGTGGCCAAAGTATTGGAGCCTCAGCTTCAGGATCTGTCCTTCCAGTGAGCACTCAGGGCTGATTTCCTTCAGAATGGATACGTTTGATCTTCTTGAAGTCCATGGGACCCTCAAGAGTATCATCCAGCGCCATAATTCAAAAGCATTAATTCTTCGGCGATCAGCCTTCTTTGTTGTCCAGCTCTCACTTCCATACACCACTACTGGGAAAACCATAGCTTTAACTATACGGACCTTTGTCGGCAAGGTGATGTCTCTGCTTTTTAAGAGGCAGGCTTAAGCAGTATGTGGACCAAGAACTCCCAGAACTGCAAGCTGGTTTTCGAAGGGGCAGAGGAACCAGAGACCAAATTGCAAACATGCGCTGGATTATGGAGAAAGCTAGAGAGTTCCATAAAGACATCTGCTTCTGCTTCATTGACTATGCAAAAGCCTTTGACTGTGTCGACCACAGCAAACTATGGCAAGTTCTTAAATAAATGGGTGTGCCTGATCACCTCATCTGTCTCCTGAGAAATCTCTATGTGGGACAAGAAGCTACAGTTAGAACTGGATATGGAACAACTGATTGGTTCAAAATTGGGAAAGGAGTACGGCAAGGCTGTATATTGTCTCCCTGCTTATTTAATCTATATGCAGAATTCATCATGCGAAAGGCTGGGCTGTTACCCACCCCTAATGCAAGTTACCACTGAACAAGCCATCGGCTTAGAGCATTAAGTCCAGAGCCTAAAATAATCGAAGTGCACCACTGGATCCATGGAGACCAGAGGGAGGAGAACTGGGATCCCTTTTTGGAATATGCTGCATCATGTTGCTTCTTGCCTAAGGCTGCCATCCTATTGCTTAGATATCTTGCGTGCCTCACCCTGCGAACTGATGGCATGATTATCGGCCTGCAAGTCCTGACAGACACACAGGGACTCAAGGTTCACAAACTAGCAAGGTAGAGGTGATACGGCAATTTCTGGCCTGTACCACTTCAGACAGAAGGATGGAGGTGGGAATTTCATGACTGACTGCTCCTCCACCCTAAAAAAAACCCCACAACTAAAAAATTACATGCCAGGAAGAAGGTCCTAGACTAACTTCTCCCCTAATGTGCTAGATTTTGATGTGTGGGAATGTGTGTGCATGTCATGGGGGCAGTGTGGTGTGTGGTACAGACCCTGCAAGTGCCCCAATTTTCCAGGGACCACCCCAGATTTATGAAAGCCACTGTGGCTTCTGATTTGATCCAGGAATGTCCCTCTTCCCCCTGCCAGAACCGCTGCTCAGTACAGGAAGATGGAGGAGCTGGCACATGTCCCAAATGGTGGTGGCTGCGACTGTTGCTAAGAGGAAGCATCCTGTTGCCTCTGTGGCCATCACTTGGGCAGCTCATAACGGCTGCTGGAGAGCGGGCATGAAGGAGAAGAGGCTGCCGCCACCAAGCCAAGCCCCACATGACTGGCGAGACTCACAGGAGGGGAGAGCGCTCTTGTTCTCAGGTCCCGCTTGAGGGTTCCCTACAGGCGAGGGAGCCTACAGGTTCCCTGCTGTGAGAACATGGTGCTGGATTAGGTGGGCCATTGACTTGATCCGGCAGGCAGGCTCTTCTTAAGTTCTTATCTGCCATCAAGGCATGCGAAAGGCAGGGTCAGAGTTCAAGGGCAGGTTTCCAGCCAGGCAAAAACCCTCAATGAGGGTGCAAAGCTGGCTTGCTGAGGGGTGTGGCCTAGTGGGAAGGAGTGTGGCCTGAAGAGAGGAGGAGTGGCTGGTGAGAGTTTGGCTGGAGAGAGGCATGCGCCTGATGAGGGATGTGGCCTGGAGAGAGGAGTGTGGCTGATGAGGGGTGTGGCCTGGAGAGAGGAGTGTGGCTGACGAGGGGTGTGGCCTGGAGAGAGGAGTGTGGCTGACGAGGGGTGTGGCCTGGAGAGATGGGTGTGGCCTGGAGAGAGGGGGAGTTGCTGATAAGGGTGTGGCCTGGAGAGAGGGGGAGTGGCTGATGAGGGTGTGGCCTGGAGAGAGGGGTGTGGCTGATGAGGGGTGTGGCCTGGAGGGAGTGGCTGGTGAAGGGTCTGACCAGGGGAGAATCCCAAGGACTGGAGAGAGAGAGAGAGAGAGAGAGAGAGAGAGAGAGAGAGAAAGAAAGAAACCTCAATGACTGCATTTTGGCCCCCAAGGTCTGAAATTTCCCATTCCTGCTGTAAAGCCTGATGTGATTTGATTACGTGAAAGAAAAACATATAATTTTATTTATTTTTATCTATTAATTTTCTATACTGCCCTTCATCTGAAGAGCACAAGGCAGTTTACAATATAAAATATGTAACAAACCAAAACAATACCCCCCCTCCCCAGACAGTATTTTTTATTTGTTAAATCGGGCTCTGCATATTTACATTTCCACGGCTGTCTTTCAAGAGCCGCTTGGCAGCTTGTAATAGGCAGCAAAGAGGTCCTTTCTACCCAGGTGCAATAGCTCCTCATCCTTGACAAGGTGACACGAGCCGGCTTGGGCCATTAATATAAATTTCCCTATTGACACAGCTGTAAACTCAAATGGCAGGCGCCTTGCTAATTCCTGCAAGCCTAGCAGTGGCCGACGTTTCTGGAGCCTGGCTTTTGTTCCCAAATGTGAATGGGGTGTTACAATGCCATTGAATGTGCCTCCAGACTATAGCTGACATTCAGAAGCAGTTGCTTGGGACCCCCAAGCCCCAAGAGTGCCAGGTAAAGGACCCCTGGATGGTTAAGTCCAGTCAAATATGACTATGGGGTTGCGGCGCTCATCTCACTTTCAGGCTGAGTCAGCCGGCGTTTGTCCACAGACAAGTTTCCAAGTCATGTGGCCAGCAGGACTAAACCGCTTCTGGCACAATGGGACACCGTGATGGAAACCAGAGTGCACAGAAACGCCGTTTACCTTCCCATCACAGTGGTACCTATTATCTACTTGCACTGCTGTGCTTTTGAACTGGTAGGTTGGCAGAAGCTGGGACAGAGCAACGGGAGCTCACCCCGTCGCAGGGATTCGAACTGCTGGCTTTCCGATCAGCAAGCCCAAGAGGCTCAGTGGCTTAGACCATAGTGCCACCCATGCCCCCGTGCCCTGTAGCATAGGAGCACAGACAACCATTGGTCCATTCAGCTCAGTATGGTCCATTTAGTGGCTGCCCAGGGGACATTCCCAGTCCCAGATCATAGAATTGTAGAGTTGGAAGGGACCCTGAGGATCATCTAGTCCAACCCCTTGGAATGCAAGAATATGCAGCTGCCCTATACAAGGGACTGAACCTTCAACCTTGGAGCTATCAGCACCATGCTCTAACCAGTGGACCAATGGCTTGACTCAGTAGAAGGCAGCTTCCTATGCTTCTGTGTTGGGGGAAACCCGTCTAACACATGCAAGCTGTCTTCATGCACTGGCACCCGGTCGGTGCATGGTTCCAGCTCATGAAGGCAGCCAACATGCACTTGGCAAGCTCCTCTGATTTTGTCCTTACCTGTCTCACTCCATCACCTGAGGCGAAACCGGAAGGTGCCACCCTGCATGTGTGCTGCTCCAGGTCCAGGCCTTGCTTACTGGGGGCGTGTGACTGTCGCTTCTGGGTTCCAGCAAGATCTCGCGAGCTTTTGTGGGGGATCTCACAAGACTTTGCTGGAATCTGGAAGCTGCTGCAGGTGCTTGTCTTCGCATCTCTGGTGGCAGCAACGTGTGTGTATGTCTGCATCCTTGGATTATGCTGCCTGAAGCACCTGCCTCATGGATGGGCCGGCCCTAACTTACCTGAACAGGTAGTGTCTGGTTTGTGATGCCAGATCCTATAGAGAAGGTGGCAGCAGCAAGACAGGAGCTGCAGGACCACAGATGGTTGCAGGTGAGCAACTCACTCCAGCAAAGGTTGAGAGAAGACCGGGTATTTTTAAGCCCCCATACTCTTTTCCCCAGGCTCTGCTCCTTTGTGAATCACCTTAGCATTCTTAAAGAACCAAACCTCTGGTACCCCTCGTCTCCACCTCCATTGTTCTGCCTGGACACTGAGGTCCAGCTCCGAGAGCCTTCTGGAGGTTCCCTCGCTTTGAGAAGCCAAGTTACAAGGAACCAGGCACAGGGCCTTCTCGGTAGTGGCACCCACCCTGTGGAACACCCTCCCACCAGATGTCAAAGAGAAAAACAACTACCAAACTTTGAGAAGACATCTGAAGGCAGCCCTGTTTAGGGAAGCTTTTAATGTTTAATAGGTTATTGTATCTCAGTGTTCTGTTGGAAGCCGCCCAGAGTGGCTGGGGAAACCCAGCCAGATGGGCGGGATATAAATAATAAATTATTATTATTATTATTACAGTGGTACCTTGGGCTAAGTACTTAATTCGTTCCGGAGGTCCGTTCTTAACCTGAAACTATTCTTAACCTGAAACACCACTTTAGCTAATGGGGCCTCCTGCTGCCACCCGAGGTACTATTTCTGGGTTAGCGGAGTCTGTAACCTGAAGCGTATGTAACCTGAAGCGTATGTAACCCGAGGTACCACTGTATTATTCTCACCTGCTGTGCTCCCTGGGCTGCTGGGCAAGTGAAGTCTCCTTTAAAAACACTAATCAGAAATATGCTTTAAACCACATAGAAAAAAACCTATCCTTCATGTAAATATAGGGCTAGTTATCCCCTCCCCCTTTTCCAGAACATGATCCCATTTCCAGAATAAAGACCTTGTTTTCAGCAATATTACATCATAGTAGCGGCAGGGGAGGTACCATTTAGAAACACTCTTCCACCCATTCCTGAGTTTCCTTCTCTAAAATCCCTGATTAAAGCACCTGCCAGCTCCTGCACTTTGCATCTTATTACCCCGGTGTTGTAACGGGGTTCTAAAAATAAATGAAAATGTATATCCAGCAGACCCATCTAACCACCGGAGGATTCGAGCCGTTTAGAAGATGTGATAATTTCTCCCAACTACTTTTCGCAATTAAAGGGCAAATTCTCTCCCCCCTCTAAAAGACTAACTTTGTAATGGATGCTGCAGCCTGCTGTATCTGTTCTGCAGCTTCCCCCGGTGTTGTCGAAAAGGAAAGTGAGCGGGAGAGAATTGCGCAGGATATTCGTTATCCATAGGAAGCAATCAGAACAAGGAAAAGGTGATGAGATAAAGGTGTTTCCTTTCTAGCACCTTGAACTAGTGCTGACATGGGGGAAAAGCACCTCTCATTTGGCAATTTTATCTGCGGCCGCTGCAAATGGGTTTTTCGTTGTGCGTCAGTTCTGGGATTATTGCTCTCATTCTGAATTGGCTTTGTTTCATCTCTCTCTCTCTCTCTCTCTCTCTCTCTCTCTCTCTCTCTCTCTCCTTCCCATTCACAACACTTTAAAAAGCACATATTTAATGAAACTAACAAAGACTAAATATCACTCAGAGCAATAGAACTTCATATACAAACCGAACAGCCAGCAATTCACCCAATTGCCAGAGTAAATGAACAGGTCTTTAACTGGTGTAAAACAAAACAAAACAAAACAAAAACTCAGGTGAGTTAGTGTCAGTCTTATCCGAGTGGAGGGGGAACTCCACAATTCGGGTGCTTGTACAGAGAACACCCTTTCTTTTGTCACTGCGGATTGAATTTCAAATCACTGTGCTACTGTCAAGAGGGCAAGCGCTTCAGATTTTAAGGTCTACATAGGAGCAGGTGATCAGCTAAATCTCTAGCTCCTGAGCTCAATAGAGATTTGCATGTCAATAAAGTACAAGGGACGCGGGTGGCGCTGTGGGTTAAACCACAGAGCCTAGGACTTGCCGATCAGAAGGTTGGTGGCTCGAATCCCCGCGACAGGGTGAGCTTCCGTTGCTTGGACCCTGATCCCGCCAAGCTAGCACTTTGAAAGCACGTCAAAGTGCAAGTAGATAAATAGGTACCGCTCTGGCGGGAAGGTAAATGGCGTTTCCGTGCGCTGCTCTGGTTCACCAGAAGCGGCTTAGCCATGCTGGCCACATGACCCGGAAGCTGTACGCCGGCTCCCTCAGCCAAAAAAGCTAGATGAGCGCCGCAACCCCAGAGTCGGTCACGACTGGACCTAATGGTCAGGGGTCCCTTTACCTTTAAAGTGCAATGCATTGCCCTCTGGCGTATAGTGATTGGCAGCAGCTCTCCAAGACTGTCCAAGCCCTATCTGGAGAAGCTGGGGGTTGAATCTGGGACCTCCTGCCACTGGGTTACCGCAGTTCCCCAATGCAGTCCTTTTCGCATGCGTGAAATGTGTTCCTGGCAGGCTGTCCCACACAACAGCTGCATGGCATCATCTAGAGCAGCTGTGACTTCGCCACAGCTCCCCACAGAGCACATTGCGACCTTGAGGGTACCAGTGCACAGGATCCCAGCGACCAGGATTTCCCAGCCCAGGAACCGTCCTAGCTGGGGCACCAGCCCAAGTCGACAAAAGGTGCTCCTCTCCACAGAGGTCCTTTGCACTGGGTGTCATCAGCATCCTGTTGACGTGTCGTGGCACAATCCCATTTGCTACGAAATCCCCCAGCTGCCTGGGATTTCCCATGTGGCTCTTGCCAGAAAGTATTTTCCTCACTGCACGGCTCTTTCGCTGCTGCACTTCAACTCCCAAGGACAAGCACTTGTGGGATTTTCTGTTTCAGGTGCCAAAATAACTCGAATGACCCTGAGTACGGTGCACTTTGCCTTAGATACCTTCCATGTGTGTCACTTGCTGTTCTGTCTTAGGCAGAAAAAAATCTCTCATGTACAGACTAGTCAGCTATGCAACGCATAGTAAGTTTTCATTTCTCACTGCAAGATTTGGAGTAGATTTCTTGCATATATTCCCCCCCCCCTGCTTTTTTTCAAAAAATAAGAATCGTATCCAGGCTCCCCTCTCTGCCTCCGCCGTCTGTGTGCAACAGAATTGATCCCCATTGTTTTCTGCTTTGTCAAATAGCTTCGGGAAGGAGGCGGGGAGGAGATCTCAAGCACATGTGCAGAGGGGCAGCAGCTGCTGAAAAATGACAGCAGTGAGATGATGATTTGTTAACGCGCGGCCCGGTGACAACACAATGAGGCCGTTACAATAAGCAATGATCATTTATACTCCGCACTTGGAGAGCTTTTGCTTCCAAACGCCGAAACTTGGCAGCAGCGCTGGGCTCCTTGCTGCAGGTGTGCTCCGGCATCGGAAACGGCTCAGGTTTAAAGTGCCTCAAATGAAATTCTCTATCTGTCTGCTGGGATCGGTTAGAGCTGTGCTTAGCCTACACAAGCTAAGAGGTTGCCGGTAGAGTGGCACACGTGTGGAGTGGTACAGTCGGTGCATTTCTTATCAATGCAATATTCTGCCTTACTGCCGTCGCCTCCATCGATCTCCAGGCATATTTGGGGAAGGGATGAGAGCACAAACCCTTTTAATTGGCAGGTCCATCAGCTGAAGGGACAGTTGATTTGGCTGTGCCAAAAGGAGACACTTGTTCATTATTGAAATGTTCATTTACATATGGAAGGCTGACACGACAATAAGGCATCAAAGAGGCATTCGGTAACACAGGGCTGCAGCCTTAGAGTAAGAGAACATAAGGAGATTCATGTTGCATCAGGCCAGTGGCCCGGGAGCATGGCGTTGGGAGGGCCAGGGGGCCATAGCTCTGGGTGTATGATTTTGAGGGGGTGCAAGCTAGTTGCCCTCTTGTTTGCCGCTGGACGTTTGTGCCCAATCCCCTCACTGAATGGCAGCGTTGGGGGCCAAGATGCACCCACCATGGTCCGTGTCGGCTGGCCAGGCTCCCCCCTGTGTGGGCAGTCAGGCAGTCAGCGTAGCACAGCACAACATGGCCTCCATGAACCCTCAGTGACTGTTGGGAGTCCAGGTTCCTGTCTTGATAACACAGTAAAAAGGGTAAAGGGACCCTTGACCATTAGGTCCAGTCGTGACCGACTCCGGGGTTGCAGCGCTCATCTTGCTTTAATGACCGAGTGAGCTGACATACAGCTTCCATGTCATGTGGCCAGCATGACTAAGCCGCTTCTGGCGAACCAGAGCAGTGCACGGAAACGCTGTTTAGCTTCCCGCCGGAGCAGTACCTATTTACCTGCTCGCACTTTGACGTGCTTTCAAACTGCTAGGTTGGCAGGAGCAGGGACTGAGCAACGGGAGCTCACCCCGTCGCGGGGATTCGAACCACCGACCTTCTGATCGGCAAGTCCTAGGCTCTGTGGTTTAACCCACAGCGCCACCCGTGTCCCTTGATAACACAGGAAGTGTACATAATTAAAAAGGAGGATTTATTGCAAAAAAACCCAAACCCAAACAATTATCTCCGGATGGCTCTAGCAAGCCTCTGGCCCCCATCACTCACTTGACCCTTCTGAGGAGTTCTTCCTGTGTCGACAGAAGAGATTGAACCTTCGACCTTTATGTTTCTTATTTTGCTTCCTGTCCAGCAGCCTTCCTATACGCCTACGCCTCAGACTTATTTGGTTAACTGCAGCCCCTTCCTGTTCCGAAAAGCTGTGTCTGTGGCTTTCTGCGCCTGTTTGGACTTCCAGGGAGCTTAGGCTGTGTTCCAGCCTGCTTTCCGTTCCTCCCTTATCAGCCAGCCATCCAAGGTCAGGGGAAGTTGACGCTGGCAGCTGCAAGCTCTCCTGTGCCAGCGTGAAATCCCAGCCTCCCTGTTCCTGATGGCATTCTGCAGCCGGCTGCGAAATTACACTGGGAGCTGGTGTGTTCATGACAGTGACCCCTGTCTTTCCAGTGGTGGTGTCTGGCAAGGGTTGGGCTGGTGCAGTGGGTTTTGTTGACCCTCCGTGCCCAGCACCTGTTCCTGCCTGGTACACATGTACACCCTGGGTGACAACGAAGGACACAGTACTGCTGCAGTGGCCCATCTTGTCCAGCATCCTGTTCTCACAGCTGCCAAGCAGATGACCATGGGAGGCCCAGGACCTTGGCACGACAGCATTCTCTCCACCTGTGGTTTCTGGCAACTGGTAATTATTATTATTATTTTTTATTTATTTATGTCTCACCCATCTGGCTGGGTTTCCCCAGTCACTCTGGGCAGCTTCTGAAATAACACTAAAATACAATAACCTATTAAACGTTAAAAGCTTCCCTAAACAGGACTGCCTTCAGATGTCTTCTAAAAGTTTGGTAGTTATTTTTCTCTTTGATATCTGGTGGGAGGGTGTTCCACAGGGCGGGTGCCACTACTAAGAAGGCCCTCTGCCTGGTTCCCTGTAACTTGGCTTCTCGTAGTGAGGGAACCGCCAGAAGGCCCTTGGCGCTGGACCTCAGTGTCCGGGCAGAACGATGGGGGTGGAGACGCTCCTTCAGTTATGCTGGACCGAGGCCGTTTAGAGCTTTACAGGTCAGCACCAACATTGAATTGTGCTCAGAAACATACTGGGAGCCAAGGTAGGTCTTTCAAGACCGGTGTTATATGGTCTCGGCGGCCACTCCCAGTCACCAGTCTAGCTGCCGCATTCTGGATTAGTTGTAGTTTCCGGGTCACCTTCAAAGGTAGCCCTACATAGAGCGCATTGCAGTAGTCCAAGCGAGAGATCACTAGAGCATGCACCACTCTGGCGAGACAGTCTGCGGGCAGGGAGGGCCTTAGCCTGTGTACCAGATGGAGCTGGTAAACAGCTGCCTGGGACACAGAATTGACCTGGGCCTCCATGGACAGCTGTGAGTCCAGAATGACTCCCAGGCTGCACACCTGGTCCTTCAGCGGCACAGTTACCCCATTCAGGACCAGGGAGTCCTCAGATGCATGCCGCCTCCAAGAGCAGAGGTTGAACGTAGCCATCATGGCTGGTAGCCATTGCTAGACTTCTCCTCCATGAATTTATATTTTACAGCAATCCAACTTGGCTGCCACTGTTTCCTCTTGTAGCAGCAAGTCCCGTTGTTCAGTTGTGTCCTGTGTGAAGAATCAACCTCCTGTCGTTTTTACTGAATCTTCTAGCAACCAGCTTCATGGGATGCCACCAGTTCTAGCGTCGTGAAAGAGGGACAAACCCTTTTCTCTACCCACTCTTTCCATGCCATGCATATTGTGCTAAAACTTCCATCATGTCACCTCCCACTTGCCTTTTTTAGTGTAAACTAAGATGCAGCCCGTATAGTTAAAGCTATGGTTTTCCCAATAGTGATGTATGGAAATGAGAGCTGGACCATAAAGAAGGCTGATCGCTGAAGAATTTATGCTTTTGAATTATGGTGCTGGAGGAGACTCTTGAGAGTCCCATGGACTGCAAGAAGATCAAATCTATCCATTCTTAAGGAAATCAGCATGGAGTGCTCACTGGAAGGACAGATCCCGAAGCTGAGGCTCCAAGACTTTGGCCACCTCATGAGAAGAGAAGACTCCCTGGAAAATACTCTGATGTTGGAAAAGATGGAGGGCACAAGGAGAAGAGGATGAGATGGTTGGACAGTGTTCTGGAAGCTACCAGCATGAGTTTGACCAAACTGCGGGAGGCAGTGGAAGACAGGAGTGCCTGGCGTGCTCTGGTCCATGGGGTCACAAAGAGTCAGACACGACTAAACGACTAAACGACAACAAGATGCAGCAACATTTTTTCATAGAGGAATCATTCCATCCCCTTGATCATTTCAGTTTCCCTTCCTTGAACCTTTCCCAACTCTACAATATCCTTTTTAGGAAAGGCGACCAGAACAATGCTTAATATACCACTCGTGGTCACAGTATAGACTGCATTATTTTGCGATATTTTGCCATTTTGAACTTTGTCCCGATGTTAGTGTAGTTCTGAAATGGTTTTGTCATAAGGGCTGAAGAGAAGCCATTAAAACTGCTATTTCCACGTAAGAATTGATGGTGGTCTTTCTCTGTTTCTCTTTGTACGTTATCTCCCTGTTCTTTCAATCCTGTCCAAAAAAAAAAAAGGCACCTCCAGAGAGCTTTTTGGTAATGGCAAACATACAATGGATTGAAATGCGGGTGATTAACCAATTTAAAAACTTTAATTAACCAATTAACCAGCATTTAATTGATTAATAGCCCTATACTTCACACACGAAGTAGTACTAAAGCAAGCATAATTTATACCTGCAGCGAGAGGCTGCTTTCAGTCATGTTCATATCATGTGCAGTAAGTGTTGTGCAGTATGTGTTGACTGCCATGAGAAATGCCAGGCTGACAGACAGCTAACAGCCTTTTCAGCCACATCTGCCGACCAGGAAGTGCTTCTCCTTTAATCTCAGGGATGTGTGTGGGCTAGAAGTGCTTATTCATCGGTGTGATGAGAGCACTCTTCTTGATGATTATGTGGAAAAAAGCTCCAAGGTTGCGTTCTGGCACTGAAAGTAGATTCTGGGACCCAGCGCTGCTTCATTCTGCCTCGGTGCCAGGGTGAGTACACAGTGTTTCATCGCTGTTTGCCGTCCTGAACAGGCAAACTGTGATGGACAGACAGGCATGTCTAAACACAGAGAGGACATGAGCCAAGAGTGCAGCCAGCCACAGGCCCCTGGGACTTGCCCATAGGACGCACGTACACAAGTGTTCGGAGCCCCTTCGTGCTTCTTCTTTCTTCTATGGCAAACACAAGGAAGCTTCTTCATCCTAAGTCAGGCCTCATTATTGTCCACGCCAGGGATGGGAAACTTGTGGTCCTCCAGGACTCGGTTTGGCCCTCTGAACTCAGAATTCAAAGTATTGGTGCTGACCTTTAAAGCCGTAAATGGCCTTGGCCCAGTAGACCTGAAGGAGCATCTCCACCCCCATCTTTCAGCTCAGACACTGAAGTCCAGCTCTGAGGGCCTTCTGGTGGTTCCCTCACTGCGAGAAGTGAGGTTACAGGAAACCAGGCAGAGGTCCTTCTCAGTGGTGGTGCCCACCCTGTGGAATGCCCACCCATCAGATGTCAAAGAAATAAACAGCTGACTTTTAGAAGACATCTAAAGGCAACCCTGTTTAGGGAAGTTTTTAATGTTTTATTGGGTTTTTAATATTCTGTTGGGAGCTGCCCAGAGTGGCTGGGGAAACCCAGCCAGATGGATGGGGTATGTATGTATGTATGTATGTATGTATAAATGAATGAATATATTATTATTATTATTATTATTATTATTATTATTATTATTATTATCTTCCCAGATATATATTTATTTATACCTGCCCTCCCCAGCCAAGACCGGGCTCAGGGCGGCTAACACCTAATATAAAAAAAATTGAATGAAATACAGCTTAAAATACAAGATTAAAATACAACACTAAAACATTAAAATGCAGCCTCATTTCAGTGGAAACTCAATCAAAAACTTTTTGGGGGATAAAAACGTCAAGTCTTCAACAAGGCTAACTATCCAGACTGGTCTTACTTGGGCCCGAAAAAGCCTGGGAAGTCCCCAAATAGGAGTTCCAACACAGAAGGAGAAAGGAAAAAAGAAAGAAAGAGGGGGAGGGAATCAACTTGATTCCAAGCCAAAGGCCAGGCGGAACAACTGTCTTACAGGCCCTGTGGAAAAAAATCAGATCCTGCAGGGCCCTGGTCTCATGAGACAGAGCGTTCCACCAGGCCGGAGCCAGTGTTGAAAAGGCCCTGGCTCTGGTTGAGGCTAATCTGACTTCCTTAGGGCCTGGGACCTCTAGGGTGTTGCTATTTATGGTCCTTAAGATCTTACTTGGGGCATATCGGGAGAGGTGGTCCTGTAGGTACGAGGGTTTTAGGTTGTAGAGGTGGCATTGGGGAAGCTGCCAAGGAGGTGGCAGATGCAGCCTCCAAGGGCTGCCCCACAGCTGCCTCTGCCACCATGGTGGTAGTAGCAGCAGTGGGTGATACATTCCCTGGAGACTGGATCTGCTGGCCGTGTAGATGCTACTGCCCGAGGCAGCCTCACATTGCCTCATTGGTGGGAAACCAGAAGAGGGAGAATTCTCTTGTCCTCAAATCCTGCCAGCAATCTTCTCACAGGTATCTGGTTGGCCAATGATGAACCAGGTGGGCCACTGGCCTGATCCAGCAGGTTCTTCTTATGTTCTCAGGATAAGCAGGATTCTGTATTTGATGGCCTTTGGTCTGATCCACCAAGGATGCTCCGATGTTCTTATGTGTTCATGGAGAAAGCTTAGTAGAGGATGTGGTTTGCGCTGCCCTTGTTGCAGAAATATCAGGGGGTGAAATCCTCTTCCCGGTTTGCATTAGGATATTTCCCTGGTCTGTCTTTCAGGCTCTTGAAATATTTGTCAATGGGAGGCACAGTGTAGCTTGCACATGAGGTTCCTTTATTAGTCTTGATTGCAGCAAAAGTTGAGAGCCCTGTTTGCTAAAACAAATGTTGTTGATTGCAATGCAGATTTAGCAAGGCAATTTGAGGCTGTTTCGTTACTGCATTGTGATCGTTTTACAGCATTTGCTGGCATGCTTTCAGTTACTTCTTTGGTTAAACAATGACCTGGCTCACACATAGCACCGAGCTGTAGTTTAGCACTGCAGGAAGGAGCAGCTTTGGGGCTCACACATTCCCTTCCCACTCCTGTCTCCCCCTCTGGCATGGTTGAAAAAACGAGATTGGAAACATCTGCTTCCCATTTTAAAGAACTGGGTATTTCTTGGTATGCCTGAATCTGGGAGCTCTGGTTAGTTTGAAATAATGGTTTCTCAAAACAAGCTGGGGTTATAAATTGCAGATGGTTTTAGACTGGGCAATAAGTTTGTTTGGGGGTGGGAATTGCATAACCTGCTTTTGCAAATATTCCATGTTCAGCAGTCAGCATCAGAATATAAATGCAGTATTACTACTATTACTACTGGGGGACGCGGGTGGTGCTGTGGTCTAAACCACTGGGCCTTGGGCTTGCTGATCAGAAGGTCGGCGGTTCGAATCCCCACGATGGAGTGAGCTCCTGTTGTTTGGTCCCAGCTCCTGCCAACCTAGCAGTTCGAAAGCACGTCAAAGTGGAAGTAGATAAATAGGTACCACTCCGGTGTGAAGGTAAACGGTGTTTCCATGCGCTGCTCTGGTTTGCCAGAAGCGGCTTGGTCATGCTGGCCACGTGACCCAGAAGCTGTACGCCGGCTCCCTCAGCCAATAAACCGAGATGAGCGCTGTGACCCCGCAGTTGTCCGCAACTGGGGTCCCTTTACCTTTACTATTACTACTACTATTATTGCCCCACTCCCCCCCCCCGAAGTTAGCAACTCTCTTCTCTTGTGATTCCTAGCAACTGCCTCTGACAATAAGTGTAGCACCCAAATCCTTAAACTGTATAGCCCCCCCTGGTTGCCCACACAGCAACCTTGCCACCAACATTTCACTTTGGAAATGAATACCAGCCATTCAGTTATATGGGAAAGTGAAGGCAGACCCAACGGAGGACAGTAGGAACCCACTTGCTTTGTGGGACCCCAGCATATTAAACCTTGTGCTATCTGCATAGCTCTGCGCTCTCAACTGCATAGACATAATAATAATAATAATAAATTTTATTTATATCCCGCCCTCCCCAGCCGAAGCCGGGCTCAGGGCGGCTAACAACAATCAACAATCAAACAATCAGATTCTAAAAAACACATTCTAAAAATATTTCATTATAAAAATCAATTAAAATCAAATTAATGGCAACTAATTAAGCAAGATTCTAAGCAGGTTGCCAGAGGAGGGAGTCAGGCTGCGCCCTGGCCAAAGGCCTGGTGGAACAGCTCTGTCTTGCAGGCCCTGCGGAAGGATGTCAGGTCCCGCAGGGCCCTAGTCTCTTGTGACAGAGCGTTCCACCAGATTGGAACCGCAGCCGAAAAGGCCCTGGCTCTAGTTGAGGCCAGCCTAACCTCTCTGAGGCCTGGGACCTTGAGGATGTTATTATTTGCAGACCGTAGGTTTCTCTGTGGGGCATACCAGGAGAGGCGGTCCCGTAGGTACGAGGGTCCTAGGCCGTATAGGGCTTTAAAGGTTAAAACCAGCACCTTAAACCTGATCCTGTACTCCACCGGGAGCCAGTGCAGCTGGTATAGTACCGGATGAATGTGATCTCGCAGCGAAGACCCCATAAGGAGTCTCGCCGCGGCATTCTGCACCCGCTGGAGTTTCTGGGTCAGTCTTAAGGGCAGCCCCACGTAGAGCGAGTTACAATAATCCAGTCTGGAGGTGACCGTCGCATGGATCACAGTGGCTAGGTCAGGGCGAGAGAGATAAGGGGCCAACTGCTTAGCTTGGCGGAGATGAAAAAATGCCGCCTTTGTTATAGCTGTAATCTGCGCCTCCATAGAGAGGGAGGTATCGAAGATTACACCCAAACTCTTAACGGACGGTGCTGGCACTAATTGCACCCCCGCAAGAGATGGGAGTTGCCCCCTCAATCCCATATCGTCCCGCCCCAGCCAGAGGACCTCTGTCTTCGAAGGATTTAACTTCAACCGGCTCCCACGTAACCATCCAGCCACATGCCCCTCCTTTGAAATGACCTGCCATGGCTTCTGTTTGCAGACCCTCCAAGTGCTCCTATTTTCCAGGGACGGTCCCAGATTTACAGAAGCCACCCTAGTTTGATCCCAGAACATCCTGCTTTTCCTTAGGACGTCCCTGTTTTCATCAGAGAAATGTTGGAGGGTATGGTAGGGTGTCTCTATTTTCATTGGAGAAACCCCCAAACCATCTGAAAGCAGCCATGTATAGGGAATTTTAAAAAATGTTTAATGCTTTATTATGTTTTTATATATGTCGGAAGTTGCCCAGAGTGGCTGGGGCAACCCAGTCAGATGGGCAGGGTATAAATAGTAAAACAACAACAACAACAACAGACTAGGACGTCCCTATTTTCATCGGAGAAATGTTGGAGGGTATGAATTTGTGGAAGGGCTGTAGTCCAGTGCTAAGGTAAAGGTAAAGGACCCCTGGACGGTTAAGTCCAGTCAAAAGTGACTATGGGGTTGTGATGCTCATCTCACTTTCAGGCCGAGGGAGCTGGCGTTTGTCCACAGACAGCTTTCCATGTCATGGGGCCAGCAGGACCAAACTGCTTCTGGTGCAACAGGACACCGTGATGGAAACCAGAGCACACAGAAATGCTCTTTACCTTCCCGCCACAGCGGTACCTATTTATCTACTTGCGCCGGTGTGCTTTCGAACTGCTAGGTTGGCAGGAGCTGGGACAGAGCAACAGGAGCTCACCCCGTCACAGGGATTCGAACCACCAACCTTCTGATTGGCAAGCCCAAGAGGCTCAGTGGTTTAGACCACAGTGCCACCCACATGCCCAGAGGGCAAGAAGTTGCTTCTGATTAGAATGCGGACAGCACAGCGGCATATCTGGAGATGCCTGCTAGGCCGCTCACCTCCAGTAAGAAGGATTTCGGGACGTTGGGGTTGGGTGGGTGGTCTTTTTGTCTTCTTTGCATTGTCAGCCGGAGACAATAAAGAAGCATTTCCGTTCCTCACGCACAAGAGCGCCAATTATAATCTAATTCAATTCAGATTAACGGCGCTTTGATGGCATTTCCATTACATAAAAAATAAATTTATTAGCCCAGTATAATGCGACTTGACTATCATGCTAATGCTAATAAGGAGGCTGTTTAACTTCCTTAATGCCACATTTTAACCACAGTTAGAAGCGAGGGCTTCAAAATATATTCATCAGATTGGGTAAATATTACATAGGGAACCTGGGCGCTTTGTAAATCATATCAGGTTTGAAGGCGCTTTATTAATTTGTCAGTGGTATGTGCATCCTTCCCTTCTAACAAGGGGCATTATGCGCCTTCTATATGGGTCTCTGGTTTTCATCTCTACTCCTGTACTTTCAGTTCATACCTAGGCAGGTTTAGGTAACCTGAAGTGAGGTCAATGGGGTTTGTTCCTGGGTAAGTTCCTGCAGGGAGTTGCAGCCTCAGTCTGTTCCCCTGTTCTCAGGGCCAAGCTATGCACATATGTGGAGAAACTCCCCTGCACATTTTCACCATATCGTACAATGTATATTTGCAAAAGCCTCTTCACATGTTTAGGCTGAACATGACTACAGTGGGGGGTGACGGGCCAGAGGGCATGATCCTGTGTTCACATCTATGTGGTGTTTGCAAAAGCTATTTGCATATCTTCACCAAGGGTATTGTTTATTTATTACCAGCAGTTTCATTGCTCGGGAATACAGTGGTACCTCGGGTTACAGACGCTTCAGGTTACAGACGCTTCAGGTTACAGACTCTGCTAACCCAGAAATAGTACCTCAGGTTAAGAAATTTGCTTCAGGATGAGAACAGAAATCGTGCTCCAGCGGCACGGCAGCAGCAGAAGGTCCCATTAGCTAAAGTAGTGCTTCAGGTTAAGAACAGTTTCAGGTTAAGAATGGACTTCCAGAATGAATTAAGTTCTTAACCTGAGGTACAACTGTAATAAGAAGGGGGGGGGGGACGGATTGTTAAGTTGTGGGTGAACATATCAGATGACACAGCGATTCTTCAAACAGCTCTTGTTTATTCCCAGGCCAGAACAGAACTGAACTGAAGGGTTCAGCCAGCCTGCTTATATAGAGCTCCATTAGAACACAACAGTAACCATTTTCTGTAACTAGCCAATCGCTGAACGTCACTTTCGATCCCTTATTTGCATATGTGGACCTGAACTATCTACAGTATTCCCCTGCTGGCCCAGGGTGAGAACTTCAGTATATAACAGGAACCCAACACAACATTGGGATCAGTGGCTTAAAACAGTGCCATTTTGAAAGTTTCTGTCCGCCATCTTGATTCAAAATGGCATCCAGTTGTATCCAGGCATGGAGAAAAATCCTGCTCCTTGGTGTTCCTGTTTGCTGTGTGCCAGGGGATGGAAGCCTCTCCCAACACCGCGGAGAGAGACAGACGGAGGTAATCAGAAAATGATGGGGGAATTGCAATTTCTGCATTCCTCTTCAGTTGGCAAAGGAACTGGGTGCATGGAGCACTCTGGCTACAGCAACCCCCCAATCCCATTTCTGGAAGCACGGGTTATCCTGCTAATTGGGTTATTTAACTGGAGTAAACTACAGGCACGTGCTAGAGGAGATGAGATAAGAAACTGTGAAAATGAACCAAGCTACAAGGATTTAAAAGGTTTGGATTGAGAGGAGATTTCGTTTGGTGAAGGAGACGATACCAGGAGGGGAGCCGATGGTTTGCTTATATTAATTTTTTTCTCTACATTTATGATACGGTAACCCTCCCCGGAAGGCAAGTTTTTTTAAAAAATATCTGTACAAGTGAGGAAGGAAGAAATTGGAATACAAATATGGAATTCAACAAAACTGGAACTGCGTGTGTGAGAGAAAGGTATGTTAGGTTCCTGTGAAGCATGTTAGGCTCAGAGATAGGGAGTGGCTCAAACTCCCGTGAGCTTCATGGAGTTGAGGATTCGAACCCATTACCCTCACCAGTCCATGTTCACACTTCTACACACAAAGCCTTTCAAGGTAGAGCACATTATTTGCATGTGCAAGATCCCAGGTTAAATCCCAGTTATCTCCAGGTAGGGGATACCAGAAATTGTGGGGAGCTGCTGCCAGCCAGTGTAGACAATACTGTGCTAGATGGGCCAATACTAATTCTAATACTATTATTTGTACCCCGTCCATCTGGCTGGGTTTCCCCAGCCACTCTGGGCGGCTTCCACAGAGACCAAAATACACTAAAATGCCACACATTAAAAACTTCCCTGAACAGGGCTGCCTTAAGATGTCTTCTGAATGTCAGGTAGTTGTTTATCGCTTTGACATCTGATGGGAGGGCATTCCACAGGGCGGACGCCACTGCCGAGAAGGCCCTCTGCCTGGTTCCCTGTAGCTTTGCTTCTCACAATGAGGAAACCACCAGAAGGCCCTCGGTGCTGGACCTCAGCGTCCGGGCTGAACGATGGGGGTGGAGACGCTCCTTCAGGTATACTGGGAACCTTCAGGTATACTGGGCCGAGGCCATTTGACTCAGTATAAAGCATATTCCTGTGTTCTGTTGTCTAAGCTCAGAGCAGGGATCCATTGTACTGCCATAGCTTAATGTTTGATTGAGTGGTTATATGTAACATGTGTACAGTCTTTTCCTTTTTAAATCTTTACTGAATTGGGGGGGAAAAGACTAGAGAGGAAATTGAAACAAACATATACATAAGCATCAAAGGTTTTGCCTGTTTGATTATTTTAGCTAGTTGTTTGTCCTATCTATCACTTTGCAATTGATGAATTGAATTATCTCCAACATCAATCACCCAACACTTTGATAAATGGCTTTTGCATTCCAGAACTGCAGAGACACAGAACCTGGGGCCCTCCAGATTGAAGACTCCAACTCTCATCAGCCATCACCAGCTTGGACAATGTTCAGGGGTGGTGGGTGTGGTAGTCTAGCAATCTATAGAGGACCACAGGGTCCCATCTCTGCCACAAGGGCTGATATCAATATTCCAAAGAGATCTTTTCAAAATCTGTTACGCTATCATTTGCATTAAGACCCTGGGCCATCTATTTCATTTCCATCCCTCTATTAATGGCAGTTGTTGTTTCTTCCCATTTTGGAACTAATAATAAACAGGCTGCAATTAGCATATTTCCCACCATTTTGTCACTCTTGATCAGCATTAACATATGCACAGTCTTAATAAGGGTTTGCAATCAGCACTAGCGACAGAAACAGCATTTTCCCTTTAAGTGGTTCCTGCTGAAAAACAATCTTGCCTCATCATCTTCCCCTCCCATTTTAAAAAGTGTGGTGTTTTCTTCTTGATGGAAACTTCCCTCCAAAGGAGGATCCTACTGTAGGAAAAAGGAGCGATCCTGTACGAGACAAAACCTTGGTGCTTTGCTCCAGAATCATGCAAACAATTGCAAGCAGCGGCACCGTACAAAATCCTGATTATTCAATTTTTATATCTACGAAAGCGCCATTTTTAAATTACATTCCACTCCGACAGGAAGAGAAGACCCCTGCTGTATTTATGAATTACAGATGATTCAAGCTAATTTCTCTTGGAAACCGTTATTTCATGTGAGCAAAAATGTGCCATTTGATTCCCGAGACTTCATTTTGGAACGCATGGTTTAACACCCCCCCCCCTTCCTCGCTCCCAACCTGCAATCAAATCTGAGGTAACATGAGCAGGAGGAAAAAAACACAGTGAAGCAGAGCTGCTCAAATGATTAAAGCAAGCGATCTGTCCTGTTTGTGGAGTTACAAATGGAGATAGGCAGCTAATTCCCTTTCCCTAGCAGCTGTTTCTCACTCTTTCACGGTAGGAACTAGGAACTTGATCCGTGTTTTGCACTGCCCCGTTTTGAAACTTACCCACTGAATTCTGTTGGTTGGGGAACAATGAACAGGAAGTGGCTCTTGCCTCCCTGACATGCTTATAGGTTTCTCAGAGGCATCTGGCTGGCTACTGTGAAAAATAGGGTGGTGGTCCAGATCAAGGTCTTCAGCTGGTTGGGAACCAGTACAGTGGTGCCTTGCAAGATGAAAAGAATCCGTTCCGCGAGTCTCTTCGTCTAGCGGTTTTTTCGTCTTGCGAAGCAAGCCCATTGACGGCTTAGCGGATTGGCGCTATTAGCGGTTTAGCGGCTTTTAGCGGCTTATCGGCTTAGCTGATAAGCAGCTTTGCGGCTTAGAAAAAGGGGGGGGGGAGGAGGAAAAAAACCCAGCAGGAACTCACAAGACATTTTCGTCTTGCAAAGCAAGCCCATAGGAAATTCGTTTTGCGAAGCGCCTCCAAAACGGAAAACCCTTTCGTCTAGCGAGTTTTCAGTCTTGCTAGGCATTCGTCTTGCGGGGCACCACTGTACCAGGTGTGATCTAAGGTGGGTCACAACAACAGCACTTGTTGTTGTTTAGTCGTGTCTGACTCTTCGTGACCCCATGGACCAGAGCACGCCAGGCACTCCTGCCTTCCACTGCCTCCCGCAGTTTGGTCAAACTCATGCTGGTAGCTTCGAGAACACTGTCCAACCATCTCATCCTCTGTCGTCCCCTTCTCCTTGTGCCCTCCATCTTTCCCAACATCAGGGTCTTTTCCAGGGAGTCTTCTCTTCTCATGAGGTGGCCAAAGTCTTGGAGCCTCAGCTTCATGATCTGTCCTTCCAGTGAGCACTCAGGGCTGATTTCCTTCAGAATGGATACGTTTGATCTTCTTGCAGTCCATGGGACTCTCAAGAGTCTCCTCCAGCACCATAATTCAAAAGCATCAATTCTTCGGCGATCAGCCTTCTTTATGGTCCAGCCCTCACTTCCATACATCACTACTGGGAAAACCATGGCTTTTACTATACGGATCTTTGTTGGCAAACAACAGCACTACCACCATACAAATAGATGACAATTTTTTTTGAAAATGACTCTCCAAATGCATGTTGCCATTAAAACCAGATCCCTAGCTGAAGACTGCTAGTCTATTTTTAAAAAAATAATATTTATTAACATTTTAAAGACTACAAAAGAAAGACTACAAAAGAAAGAAAAAAAATTAAACAATACAATACAAAAACAAAAACAAAAACACCACACAACACCAACCCCAAAACAATAAATTAACAAAAGCAAACAAATGAAGACTGCTAGTCTAGATCAGGAGTGAGCAGAAGCAGGATCTGGGTTGATCGGTAAATCTCAGGATGATCTACAGTGCATTGTGCAGGATTTCAGACTCTTGAATGTTTACCCACAATTTCAGACAGCAGCAAAGGACCATGAAGTACCGCCATAGCTGTCAACGTTTCCCTTTTCTAAAGGGAAATTCCCTTATTCCAAATAGGATTCCTCGCAAGAAAAGGGAAAACTTGACAGCTATGAGTACCACTCCCATCTTATGGGGATGGCGTTGGAAAGAGCTTGCATGCTGCAGTTGCAGAGACTGGCCTTCATGCCATTACCCTCAAAGAACTATAATTCCCAGAGTGGTTTAATGATCAATCCATCTTAGAATCATAAAATTGTAGAGTTGGAGGGAAGATGGAGGAATCTCAACTAAAGCATCCATGATAGATGGCCATCCAACCTCTACTTTCAAAACTCCAAGGGAGGAGAGTCCATCACCTCCCAAGGGAGTCTGTTCCATTGTTGAGTTCTTCCTCCATCCTTAACAAACTACAGCTCCCAGAATCCTTTGGGGGGAGCCGTGGCTGTTTGAAGTTGTATAAGACTGTTTTGAATGTTTAGTGTAGATGGGGGTCTTAGAGAGGACAATGTTGCCAAGGAAATAAGATTGTGAGGACCTCACACAGCAAAGAAAGGAAAATCTGGCTTTCAGCTGGCTAAGATCAAATCTGCCTCTGTTTCTCACCATTTGGTCTGTGGCAGGATTTGCAAAAAAGAAAAGAGTGTAACGGGGCATTTAAACTTCTGCCCTGTTCCATAGGAGTGGCATCATTATTTGTAGCCTTCAGGCCCTTTTGCTGTTTTACACATTCCTGCCCACACACCGCCAGAATATTCGAGGATGAATTATGAGAAGCGGGCAGAAGGAATCAGAGTCCAAGGCAGGACCGCCATTGAGATAAATGTTGCCAATTTGCCTTTTTTAAAGAAATAAAAAAGGAGGGAGATGTTAGGAAAAATATTGGGGGGTGTATGTGCTTTTGTGTGTGTATAAAGTGCTGCAAGGGAGGGAGAAAAGAATTTGAATATCTATTTCCCATGCTCCCTCCAATATTTACCAGATGAAAATTCATTTTATAATGAATTAGCAAAATGCCCCATTGTTGAGGCCAGTGAGAGGGATGGCAAAGGCAGGGATTGCGCATTGCAATTACTGTGGCTGCGCATGTGCAACCCATCACAGTTGCCTTGTCACTGAGGGCCACGCCAGACCCTATCAGGAGAGTGACAGCTGGCCAAGCCAACCTGTGCTCAGTTTTCTTGCCCATAGGAGAGAGGCAACAGCCTGCGGCAAACTCTCTCAGTAAAGATGGGAGCGAGGTAACTCGACTGAGTTTAGGGTATTATAGAACTTAGACATTCACTGTCAGTAACACTTGAGAGGTCTG
The DNA here is from genome assembly GCF_964106915.1 of Podarcis gaigeae. Taxonomy (NCBI): domain Eukaryota; kingdom Metazoa; phylum Chordata; class Lepidosauria; order Squamata; family Lacertidae; genus Podarcis; species Podarcis gaigeae. The sequence continues at coordinate 96,849,162 of NC_139677.1, read as the reverse complement.
AGATTCTCAGTATGTGGTAGCATTTGAAGATATCCAGCAGCAAGGACTCCTATTTATGTGAAAAGATTAAGATTTTTTGGGGGGAAATATACAATGAATTAAAAAAGATGGTGGGGATAACTTTTACTAAAAAAACGGAGGCATTTCTATTAAGTATTTTAGATAAAGAGATCCCAAAAAAATCTAAGAGAGGTATTCTTGTATGCAACCACAGCAGCTCGTATACTTGTGGCCAAGGGATGGAAAGATCACAAAGCTCCAAAAATAACAGATTGGCAAATCAAATTACAGGAATTGGTGGAGACGGCTCAACTGACTAGTAAACTCAGAGGAAACTCGAAGCAAAAATTTGAGGGGAAATGTGATGGTTATAGAAGATATGCTCAAAAGTACAATAATAGTTTTGACTCCGTGCTAGCATTCGAGTGATAAAGGAACTAAAAGGAGGTGGACAACAATTAAGGATTTATTATGTTTTCAGAATGTATTGGAAAAATTATATAGAAAGGTTTATTGTTTTATGTACATTCAAATGTAAGATAAAATATATGCAAAGGGACTTGACAGGAAGTCAAAGTTGAAGAAAATATTTTGGAAGATAAAAGGGAAAAATATTTACTTTACTTATTATAATTTTGTGTGTGGGTATGGGTGTGTGGGTGTCTGCACATATGTGTGTTTTTGTATGCAATGTTTGGGAGGAAATAAGACGGTAAATAACAAAAAAACAAACTAAAAATTGATGTATGTAATTTTTATTTCTTAATTATATTTAGTGGTAGTATGGCTGTATTGTTTTTTGTAACATAAAATCATTCAATAATATATGTTTTAAAGGACTCCTATTCATGCGAAAAGAATAATTGATGTGGTCGTCACCACCACCATAGAACCCCCCCCCCCAAAAGAAAACCCAATTCTGGTTCACTGCTAATACAGTCATATCTCGGGTTACAGATGCTTTGGGTTGTGCGATTTCGGGCTGGAATGGGTTACTTCTGGGTTTCGGCGCTTGTGCATGTGCAGAAGCACTGAATCGCGACCCATGTGTGCGCAGACTCAGCACTGCGGGTGGCGGACGCTGCGGATTGCGAACGTGCTTCCCGCACGGATCACATTCGCAACCCGAGCGTCCAGTGTAATACTATTGACTGTATTACTAATTATTGCCCATGATAATGGTAGTGATGTCGTCTGTTATGAGGAGGTGAGAGTAATTAGCATCCTGATAGCCTGGGTTGTATCCAATGCTACTTATACTCAGAGTAAACCCACTGAAAGTGAGGGAGGTTATTGGTTTGTTTGTCTTTTATTGCGTATGTTGTATTGCCATTTTGTATTTTTTTTCTGTTATGGATCTTGGATCTTCAGATGAAGGGTCATATACAGATTAACAACAACAATAACAATAAACTGTGACCACTTAATCTCTCAAAGTCACGAGGAGACAGATTGCAAACAAAACTGGAAGGCTTTTTTGATAAGGTGCAAGGCTTTGGGTCAAAATCAATTTACCAAAGAAATTAAGAACTTTAGTTAAAATGCCCACACTAAACCAATTCCTCCTAGGATGGCTATTTGCTCTACTAAGCCTGTAAAACACTTCCAGAACTTTCTAGAATATTTTTCTCCCCCACAGGGAAATAATATGGAATGCCCTGCCTAGCAAACCCCTAACCACACAGGTAATACCCAGCTCCTGTTTCCTATCTGATCCCTATCTCAGCCATATCCAGTCTCTAACCAAGCCATATTTAGGCTCCCATCCATGTGTACCCATACCCCTCAACTGTCCCTTTATAAGTGAGACGTCCTGGAATCCCAGAAACCAATCCCAGATGCTTCTGTTTGCATCCCGGAATGTCCCATATTTTGGTCTGGCACTCTGGAGTCCTTGCACCAGAGAGACAGACCCAAAAGTGTTCACTCTGACACTCATCTGCAGGGTCATGCCAGAGCTCTGGTACACCCTGTTGACAAGTGCCCAAGTGCCAACAGAAAGATGGCCTGACCCTGCTAAGAGCACCAAAGTGCCAGACGGGAAAGCATGCCCTTTCTGACATCCCGATTTTGGGGAACAAAAATGTTGGAGGGTATGTAAGCCTCAATGACACCAGCCAAGCTCCAACCTAGGTTCTGCTTCCAGTACGAACTTCTTGAATATGAAGATAAAGGGACCCCTGACCCTTAGGTCCAGTTGTGACCGACTCTGGGGTTGCGGCGCTCATCTTGCTTTATTGGCCGAGGGAGCCGGCGTACAGCTTCCGGGTCATGTGGCCAGCATGACGAAGCCACTTCTGGCGAACCAGAGCAGCGCACGGAAACGCCGTTTACCTTCCCGCCGGAGCGATACCTATTTATCTACTTGCACTTTTTTTGCATGCTTTCGAACTGCTAGGTTGGCAGCAGCAGGGACTGAGCAACGGGAGCTCACCCCATCACGGGGATTCGAACCGCCGACCTGATCGGCAAGTCCTAGGCTCTGTGGTTTAACCCACAGCGCCACCTGTGTCCTTCTTGAATATACCGACTTGCTAAAGGCCTACTGAGTTTGATGAGTTAGAAGGAAAGTGGGGTGGGGGGTGGGGATGGTGGAAGCGTTGCCAAAAGAGAGGGCAAAAAGGAAGGAACAGATTTGCATAAAATTCACATGTGCTAATTTATATGTACGGATGCAAATTTAGAAATAATGACTATGATTTAAAGAAGAAATACAATCACCGTCAAAATATCCAGGAAGACTGTGGCCAGGTGTGTCTGTTCATTGTCAACAGGCAACTTGCAGACCTCCTGCAGACCACACTCCTTAGGGATCCTTATCTTAAAATGGTCTCCTTCATTATGGACTTCCAGGAGGAAATTAAACACGTTCTTGTTTACTCTGCCTTTTGATGGCTGGAAGGTTCCTGGCCACCCTGAAATCTGTGGTTGAGAGAATGCTTTTAACTGAACTAGGGGTATTTAAAAGTGTTTTATAGAATGCTTTTAATTTTTCTACTATTACTGATGTGTATGGAGCCTTGGAACTCCTTTGGGAGGAAGGGTGGGCGAGAAATTGAAATAATAATAATAATAATAATAATAATAATAATAATAATAATAATAATTCACCTAGGTTCTATACCTCATGGAGAACTCCTTTAGTTAGAAGAGAGGACTGTTTGATGCTTTGGAATTATGGTGCTGGAGGAGACTCTTGAGAGTCCCATGGACTGCAAGAAGATCAAACCTATCCATTCTGAAGGAAATCAGCCCTGAGTGCTCACTGGAAGGACAGATCCTGAAGCTGAGGCTCCAATACTTTGGCCACCTCATGGAGAAGAGAAGACTCCCTGGAAAAGATCCTGATGTTGGGAAAGATGGAGGGCACAAGGAGAAGGGGACGACAGAGGACGAGATGGTTGGGCAGTGTTCTCGAAGCTACCAGCATGAGTTTGACCAAACTGCGGGAGGCAGTGGAAGACAGAAGTGCCTGGTGTGCTCTGGTCCATTCGGTCACGAAGAGTCGGAAATGACTAAACAACAACATAAGCGGCATACGGTAAAACGGCTTGAAATAAAGCACACTGTAAAAACACAATAAGGAAACAACAACAAAAAATGCAAAAGCAAACTTAGTTGGACATCATCTGCGGAATATTGTCTGATGTGATTATCAACCTGATCATCGCCTGCAGGCACTTCTGTGTAGGAAATGCATCACAGCTGAAGCCGTCCTGATTAAGGACCATTGAAACAGAGGCTGAAGGCAGAGTAAGTGCGGGATAAACGAAGATCCTTCATAAATGGGACATTGTTCTGAAGGGAGCTGGCTGGGAGAGTGAGAGCTCTTTTGCTAGCAGGCGCTGATGGAAGCAGGGCAACTGCTATTTATAGCCCCTTCCGAGTCAGTCTTTCCCCGCACACCAGCCGCTGAATTGCATCTGTTACTCACTAGCTTATCCTGAGTCAAGTGATTGCCAGAATGTCGTTCCCTTGCCTAGTTGGAGCAGGAAGACTTTAAAACTGGGCCCTGGAGGAAGAGATGGATGCAAGGAACGGGCAGTTAAAGTTCGGAAGAAGTGTCATCTGTTCTAATCTGTCTGCATGTCATATATCCCCGTCCGTCTACACTAGGAATTAGGCAAGATTTCGATTCACTCTGCAATTTGGAATGAACCTACCAAGCCTTCACACAATGAATCATGCCCAGGCATACAGATCTCTTCTCTCTGAATTTTTCCAAACTGCGGATACATGGGGCGTCACACTACCACCTGCCTGCCATCTTTCTAACAACTGGGCTAGAGGCTAGAATGACCAATCAGCTTGCTCCTCCCAGTGTTAACCCTAGCAGACCTCAGCAGAGAGGACAGGGACAAAAATGAGTTAGCTCAGCCTGTCATTTTGTTCTGGCTCCCCCTGCTGTTGGTCTCCCGTCCTTCCATCCTACCAGCCTAAAGGGCACCAGCCATCACTGTTGCACCACCCCTTTGTAAGACAGAGCTATTCCACATGGCTTTCAATTTGAACTTAGCCTGATTTTTTATTTCCCTTCCTTCCCTCTTCCTCCCCTTTTTATGAAGATTACCCGCTCTGGGATCTCACGGCTAATTCTCCCCTTGTTTTCCTCACTGGCCCAAATAAGACTAATTTGGCCAGCTAGCCCTGGTGATCATCTAATGTTTATTGCATGGATTTCCCCCTAAATTGATTTTTGAATTCTGAATTTGTTATTCACGTTTTATACTGTATTTTATGCTGTTTTTTGTTGCATCAATAAGTGTTTTAAATTTGTTATTAGCCACCCTGAGCCCGGTTTTCTGAACCGGGAAGGGTGGGGTATAAATAAAATTATTATTATTATTATCATTATTATTATTAGTGTGCATTTGTTCTTAAATGAGGTGGTCGGAGGGATTTCTGGCTCGTTTTCTTTCTTCCTGTCTGGTTGGAGCGCAAAGAAAACGTGGGAAGGCCATGTTCACTGAGCCGTTTTGAGTGAAAAGCTGCTGGAAGCTGCAGTACACAGTGATTTCTCACCATTTCCAAGGTACTTGTATGGAGCAAAAGCATAGCTGTCAACCGTCCCTTATTTGGCGGGAAACTCCCTTATCCCAGCGCCGTGTCCCGCTGCTGTCCCTTATCGATGATGTCCCTTAAATTTCCTGGGTTTCAAAGGAAGCAGCTCCTCTCCCTCCCTCCCTCCCTGAGGCGCCAACTGTGTTGCTTGGCTTGGCTTGGCTGCTCACCCAATAAGGAGTCTAAGAACGACTGGGGGGAGGGAGCTTGCATACCTTGTGCCGATCAAATGGGCTGCGTTGCCTTGCCTTTGCTCAGCGCTTCCCAGCAGAGAGGGGACGGTGGTTTCCCTTGCTGCATCCCCTTTGCTGGGTTGCTGCACTGTGGGAACCACCATTTGAGGCTTTGTTTGGCTGCTGACTGGGCTTTCTGCCTTTGGCTCGGAGGGGCTCAGAAGTTGAACATACCTGTGCCCAGAAAATCCCTTATTTTGGCTGCTGATCCCTTATTTTTGAGGTTGCTGGTCCCTTATTTTCAAATCTGTAAGTTGACAGCTATGAGCAAAAGATGGCTGCTGCCTCCATGTACCTATGGGGCAGCCAACGGAGGCTGTTGGTATTGGGACAGGGAGGGCAGAAAGCAGGGAGGCGAAGAAGTCAGAGCCAACGATAGGCAGATCCAGCTAGTTCTGGTTTTGTCCCCATTCTTCTCCTTGCCAAATTCTACCATTTATTTATTTATTAAATTTATATAATTTCATCGCAAGATCTCAGGGCGGTTCACAGAGCAAAATACAAGGTAAAAGCACAAGTAAATAGTTAAAGTGAAAACAACAAAGCATTAAGGGCATGTGCCTGATTATCGTCTTCCAAAGCAACTACTCCGTTCCGAAATGGAAAGCGTAATGCTGGTGGTCAACAAAAGAGGTCTAAAGACTCTCTTCAAGGCAAATCTAAAAAAATTGTAGTATAAACAATGACAACTGGGAAACACTGGCCTACGAGCACTCCAGTTGGAGAACAGCCTTTACCAAAGGTGTTGTGGGCTTTGAAGACACTCAAACTCAGGATGAAAGGGAGAAATGTGCTAAGAGGAAGGCATGTTTGGCAAACCCACACTGTGATCAACTCGTGCCCAGAAAGCTATGTCCCCACTGTGGAAGGACCTGTTTTTGCAGTGACCAACCACATACAGTGGTACCTCAGGTTACAGACGCTTCAGATTACATACGCTTCAGGTTACAGACTCCGCTAACCCAGAAATAGTACCTCAGGTTAAGAACTTTGCTTCAGGATGAGAACAGAAATCGTGCTCCATGATAAATCAATACAGTGGTATCTCGGGTTAAGTAACCCGAGGTACCACTGTATGGCTAAAATGACCCACAACCCCCTCCTTCACACCAGTGGCGTAGCGTGGGGGGTGCAGGGGGGGCCGGCCGCAACATCTGGGGGTTAGGGTTAGGGGGCGCAAATCCACGGGTTAGGGGGTGAAAATTACTTGCCTTGCCCCGGGTGCTGACAACCCATGCTACGCCACTGCTTCACACACATACGAACAAACTGCACCACAATCAGCCGAATGACACCAACCATGCTTTGGGCTCCCCAATCTCTCTCACAGCCCACAAAAACTAGGTTTAGTGTGTATGCTCGATTTTCTATTCTATTCTTTTGGATAGAAAAGCAGTATGTAAAGCTCTTTGGCTCAATCTAAATCTTCGAAGAAGCTCTCGCAACAATGCCAGGGCACAAAAAAAAGAGTGAGAAAAATGGGAGAGGAGCAGAAAGACTGGTTACCTTGAGGCAAACAAATCTCAAGCAACAATACCATTGCACTATTGTGTTTGCATTGTTTTTCTATCACATTATAAGCCGGATTCCAGCTGGATGAGAGACAATCAGTTTAATGAACCAGGGATCTTGTTAAAAGCTCTTGTCTGGCATGATCTGCGTAACGATTCATTCTTCATGCAATGAAAACGCCTTGTCAGATGATGCTCGGGGGCATGTTACATGCAGATCTGTGCGCAATGAAACCCCACTACTGGTTTCCGTCAACATGTTGTGAGGGATGGAGGAGCAATTCGATTCAGCTCACACTGCGTTTTCTGAGGCACCGTGAGAGGCAAAACGCAGCCTTCCTAAAGAAAAATTCTCACTTTAAGGCAAAAAAGTATTCTAGCCCAGCAACAGGTGCAAGAATGTTTATAATAAGGCTTGCATAAAAAGGCATAGATTCGTGAAAATAGCATTAAAACGTTTGTATAATATATGTATGTATCATTTGTATAATATATGTATGTATGTTGGTATGTTTAATGGAAAATCAATAAAAAATTATGTAAAAAAAGAAAAGAAAATAGCATTAAAACGAATTACATTCGGCAGAATATGCTTTGCGAAAAATGTGCACATTGGGCAGAATTGCATACACAATTTTGTGTGTGTGTTTGTGTGTGTGTGAGAGAGAGAGAGCGCAGAAATTTGCACTAAAATGGTGATGAAATTTCAGAAGGACTACTTTTAAAAAATGCAAATTGTTGCGATAATGCAGAGAGCTGAATTTAAGGCTGGGAAAATGAGAAACCGAGGGAAACCGATATTGACAGGATCGCTGAGAGAAACTGATACGGACCGATTCTCCTGTCCTCATTTTTACTGCGATGTACCTTCTTGCTGCAGATCCAGTCTCCATCTGGCTGGGTGGGAAGCTTCTCTGCTACCAACAGCTGCCACAAAAGGAGCATTGTACCGACTGAGAAAAGTCATCAGGAAAGGTCTTCTGGGTGGGTAAGCCATTCAGAAATGCGCTGACGTCTCAGAATTGCTCCTCACTGCCTGCTTTTCTCTTGAGGCAGCTGCCTCCTGCCCCACCCCTGTTCCCCGGACAGAGATTGATGGTCTCCCTAATGACGGTCAGCAAGATCCTTTTCTCTCGGTCTTCTCCCTTGTTCGTTCCCCACAGCATGGGGCCTGCTCTTTGAATTCAACACACCCAGCGCTCTTTCATGTTGAGTTCAATGTGTGGAGGGTTCCTACAGGCCACGTCGTGAGGACAACAGCCATTGTGGAGGCACTGGTACAACAGAAATCAAACTGCCTCTGGATCATGGAGCCTCATCTTCTCCCCATTTTCTGCCTCAAACTGAACGGCTTCTGCCAATGAATTTCGTCCAATTATGGCTGGCCGGCTTCGATGAAAATGAAAAGGATCTGTTTCGGTGGTGCCCTCGCTGACCTCCTGCCCAACGCCATTGTTAGGGGGTTGGCAACCATCCACATCTGCAGGGCTTCGCCTTCCTAGGGCAGGGCAAGAGGTGGCTCTCTAACAAATCTGTGCTAAATGGAATAATTTGATCAAGCCAAATGCGTAGTTTTGGTTTGACCCTATTTAAAATAAAAGGACAGATGCGCGCTTATTTGCCTCCCAAGCAAATAAGCGGGAATACTTCGCTGCCTCCTTGCACCCAGCGTGGCCTGTATATATTCATTATTTCCTGCTGCAGGGGGCAGTTAGCTGCCATAGAGCAAACACACAAAGGCACCTCGGAACCCCAATTCCAACCTACAGAAAGCAGATAAGAACTCGGCCCTGAACCTCGACATGAGCAAATGTTTATTAGCTGTAAACGTGAAGCTGTAGCTCAGTGGAACAGTATTGCTTGGTGGGCAGAAGGCACCAGATTTAATTCTTGGTATTTCCCGGTAGAGTTATGGTCCCCACTCTGAAACCCCTGGACAGCTGCCAGTCACTGTAGACAGTATACATATTTAATTTATTATTATTATTATTATTATTATTATTATTATTATTATTATTATTATTAAATACTAAAGCAGATTAGCATTCACACCAGCATTTCTAAGCATCTCAGTAGGCTTGTCTAAGCAATAATGTTTTTAAAGGTAAAGGGACCCCTGACCATTAGGTCCAGTCATGACCGACTCTGGGGTTGTGGCGCTCATCTCGCTTTATTGGCCGAGGGAGCTGGCGTACAGTTTCTGGGTCATGTGGCCAGCATGACTAAGCCGCTTCTGGCGAACCAGAGCAGCACACAAAAACGCTTTTTACCTTCCCGCTGGAGCAGTACCTATTTATCTACTTGCACTTGATGTGCTTCCAAATTGCTAGGTTGGCAGCAGCAGGGACTGAGCAACGGGAGCTCACCCCGTTGCAGGGATTCGAACCACCGACCTTCTGATTGGCAAGTCCTAGGCTCTGTGGTTTAACCCACAGAGCCACCCGCATCCCTAATAATGTTTTTAGCAGGCAGCAAAAATATAGAGTGAAAGTTCCTGCTTGATATTAATAGGCAGGGAGTTCCAAAGTGCAGTTTTTGCCGCATGAAACGGCCAAATACGTAAAAATGTGGAACGGTTCTTACGGTGCAGAGCATGTCAAAATGCAGGCGTTCCTTCTTTGTGCCTCACCTCAAATTTCTCTATACTAGCACCATCTTGAAGTAGAGCGTCTGCTGTGTGGCAGTCTGCCTTTACGTCTCTCAGCTGATCCCTTTCAATTAACTCTTTACTGAATCAGTCAATCATGTTTCAGCATTCTCCCTCCCCCCGGCCCCCAAACCCTTCCATTCTAGCAAGTCGCACCTTGCCGAAAGCTATAAATCACAAGGATTGCAATTATTGTGCGTTACCTCAAACCACTGTAATTATACAATTAAGTTGTGACGGGAGGTCCTCAGCTTTTGGCTTCACAATGTGGTGCTTAATGTAGTGATTAAACTATCTCTGTACAAATGGGGCTAATTGGAAGAAAATGGGTTTTACTGAGGGGCGGCTCGAAAACAATGTCTGCGCCGGTTGAAAAAGGAATTTGCGCGAGGACAAGCTTCTTGTGGCACAAAAGAACAGGGCGTTCCTGCTCCAGGGGAAGGAGAAAGAAGCTGAAAGAAGGAGGAAAGAAACAACAAGCAGACTCTAAGACTGCCTGGGATGAGAAGAGGTGTTCTAGAATGTTCCATCCTTGGCAAGTCAAAAAATCTAATCCATTTCAGCACCATCGTTTTTAACAAGATTCTCATTGATGTCCATGAGAACCTCTCAGACGTCAATCATTGTGAAGGACACAAGAGCTCTCTGATGGGTAATGAATGGTCTGGACTGTTTAGGGACATTCTGAACTCTGCTCAGCTGTGAAGGCCATATGGCAGCCTTGGGGCAACGTGCCCCAGAGGGTGTTAGGATTTGCCTCCTGTGGCTTCCTGTGAGTAGTCGACATTGATAGGCCGACATTGGCAGGTGTGGAGGACTCCCTGGTCCTGAATGGGGATCATGGGAGTTGTAGGCCAAAAACATCTGAAGGGCCGAGTTTGAGGAAACCTGTCCTAAATGGCTCTAGCCCAGTATACACAAAGGAGCGTCTCCACACCCATCGTTCAGCCTGGACACTGATGTCCAGCTCTGAGGGCCTTCTGGTGGTTCCCTCACTGTAAGAAGTGAGGTTACAGGGAACCAGGCAGAGGGCCTTCTCGGTAGTGGCGCCTGCCCTGTGGAATGCCCTCCCATCAGATGTCAAGGAAATGAACAACTGTCTGACTTTTAGAAGACATCTGAAGGCAGCCCTATTTAGGGAAGTTTTTAATGTTTAAGATCACTTTATTATTAATACTCTATTAATATTCTGTTGGGAGCCACCCAGAGTGACTCAGGAAACGCAGCCAGATGGGCCGGGTATAAATTATAAATAATAATAATAATAATTAGTGGAAACCTCCACAAACTTGCCTAATCTGCTCTTGAAGCCATCTAAATTGGGGGCCATCACTCTATTTTTGTGGAAGGCGATTCCAGAGTTGAACCAGTTACTTCCTTTTGTCTGTCCCCAGCCTTTTCTACACAGTGGTGGCCTCTCTTTACGGCAGACCACCCTGCACTGCAAGGAGGTAGATATTGAGCAGTGTGGTGCAGCTGAACTCTGGAAGATGCTGCACACTGAATCCATTGATTGATCCATCCATCTCACCATTTACCGGTAAAGGCTCTCCAGGCTTCTAGAAAGGGGGTACCTCACAGCACTGGCTTGAGATGTCAGGGATTGAGCCTGGGCAAAGCAGGTGTTCCACCACTGAGCTATGGCAAAGCATCATTTGGCTTAGAATTGCAGAATCAGAATGGAAATCAGCACCCAGCTCAAGGGGAGTGGCCACAACAGTTACAGTATAGCTATATAGCTATTCTGGGGTCTGGGTCTTCATCTTAAGATCTAATAAGAGGAGTGCTATGTTTTGCCCGCTGAGGTATACATGCTATATGTTCATGCTGCAACTTGGGGCTCCTGATGCCCTTCTGATGTACTCCGTAAATCTCCGTGGTAATCCCTGTTAATGCTCCAGATATCGGAGGGATAGACCGCCTATCTCTCAATTTGATCCAGCTTTCAAGAGCATAATAATGTCAGTATTACATTGTTGATAATCGTTTTCTTAAATGCTGGATTTTTAAAAAAGAAAAGAAAAGAAAGAAGATTGGTTGTTGTGAAATAGGGACGGAAGATGCACACAACACACACACACACTGATTGCAGAGGATGAACTCAGTTTGGTGGCCCTGAACTTGCCTACAGATTGAAGAACATTTCCCAATCTGATTGTGCATTTCTCCAGATTTTGCAGTGCAGTTTCAGTGTGCAAAAAGCACACACAAACAAATGTATATGTTACAGTTAAAATGTGATTAAAATTCCTATTTTATGGGGCAATGCTTTGAAAAGCATTAATAAATGTCTTTGGGGGAAAATCTGTATAAAGAAGCATGTAATTTCAGTGCCATCTTTTCATACAATCTTTCAAACAATCTGTGTAAAATGTGATGGAACAGACCTATGATCGAGTGTCAGTTATGGATATGAAAGTCTGTCAATTTTGTTTTCATTCCATTTCTCGCTTTTCCAATCTTAAGTTCAATTCACAACATTTCTGCATCACTTTGCAATTTTTATTTTTATTTTTAAGTCCCCATGAAAATTCACCAGCACAAATTTCTCCTCATGCACATTTTATATGTGGTTTTTCCTAATATACACGTTTTCACAAAGCAATTTCCCCATACAGAATGCATTTCTGCATGTGATTTTCAGTATGTGCATTTTTATATACAATACTGGACTGAAGACCTGCATTACAAAATCCAGAGAAGCATGGATTTCCAAATATAACTGTGATTCGGTTCATTTATTACAGAATCATGCAATCATAGAATTGCAGATTTGGAAGGGACTCTGAGGCTCATCTATTCCAACCAATTTAGAAATCTGAACTAGATCATACCTGGGAGATAGCCACCCAACCTCTGCTTAAAACCTTCCAAGGAAGGAAAGTCCACCCTCTCTTATGGGAGTCTGTTCTACCCAGTATTGTGCTGAAAAGTGAAAATTCATAAAATTTGCCTTTCACTGTGAACCCCATCACAATATACTTACCAAGCAAGATGAAATCATATTAATTTTACCCAAATATTTTTTGAATTCCCAAGTTATGCTACAGCTTTTTTAGCACCCCTCATTTTTGGAATTCAAAAGTTGAAAAATTCAACAGGCCTGTGCTAGGAACCTTGCTTCTAAGTCACCCACACCAGCGCAAAGCCTGAATTCAGGAGCCATGCTTCTACAGAGAACACAACAGGTTGTTGTTGTTTTTTTACACCCATCAAGGAAGTTCAGAGTCCAACTCCTATATAGTGTACCAGCCTTTGTTTGTGAATGCAGGAGATCTGTGGATTTGGGCCGATGAGTGTACAAGAATAATGTTAAACAACAACTGATGAACTCCCTTTACCTGTCCACAATAGAAAGTGTCCCTTCATATTGTATCACAGTGTGGTATGTTGGCCTGACAGCCACGGACAGAAAGTCTCTACAGAGGGTAGTGAACACAGCACATGATATCATGGGCTGTCCCTTGAGTCCGCTAGATGACATCGCAAGGGATCGTTGCCTTAGGAGAGTGAGAAAAATTCTCAGGGATGACTCACACCCCGGCCATCACCTCTTTAATCTTCTACCCTTGGGCAGGAGATATTGAAGTATAATCAGCCGTACCAACAGGCTAAAAAATAGCTTCTATCCATGGGCTGTTAGGCTGCTGAACGGAAAATAACATAGCCAAATTGACTTGCGAGGTGGTGTGTTGTTCGATAAGAAATTGTTTGGGCGTGGGGAGGGAGGCTCTTTTACTTTCGTTGTACACAGGTTGCACAATGACAATAAAGGTATTATTATTATTATTAAGTGGAGTCCAATCTTTAATTTCTTATCTCATCACTGCGAAATGCACAAGGATATACAATGCTGCCGTGAGACTGGAGACCTTGTTGATGACTTACATGCGTAATGAAGGATGAACAGCCTACTGGAGATTATCAGTTTAATTCTTCAACTGTTCTGTTTCTTTCATTCCTGCTGAGTAACCTTTAATCCTCCACTCCTGACATGCGTTTGGGTACCTCCTCCTCTTATTGTGTCTCCCCCAACCCCAGATCTGCCCTCCAAGCCTACCAAAAGCAACACCTTCCTGTTGAACAACGACACAGAAAGAGAAGATGACATTGAGCGCGTGTGGTTGAATGCCGAGAGATAAAAACAATGTAAGAACGATGGAGATTCTCAGAGCTTATCAGCCAAATAGGACACCGGATTGGGGAAGAAAGGAAAGAAAAAGCAATCAATGTAAAGCTCTTATCAAACCGTCTCCCAGGAATAGATTGTTTTAAAAATAAATAAATAAAAAATCTGTTATTGCTGAAGGGGGAAATATTATGAGATTATTTTAAAGCAGTTTTATTGGAGAGAGATTTGGCACATTACATTGAGTTCCAGCAATCATTGGGAGAATCTATCTCTGCATCTAGCTATTCTCCAACTATCAATGGGACTTATTTGGGAGTAGTCCTGGATATAGGACTGCACAGTGTGTCAATGAACTGCCTAGAGTGGGGGTGAATTTAAGGATCTACATTGGCTCCCAGTACATTTCTGGTGTTGGTGCTGACCTTGAAAGCCCTAAATGGCCTTGGTCCTGTATACCTGAAGGAGTGTCTCCACCCCCATCCCAGACACTGGGGTCCAGCTCCGAGGGCCTTCTGGCAGTTCCCTCACTGTGAGGTGTGAAACAACAGGAAAACAGGCAAAGGGCCTTCTCGCCAGTGGTGCCCTCCCTGTAGAATACCCACCATCAGATATCAAGGAGCTAAACAAATACACAGCTTTTAGAAGACAGCCGAAAGCAGCCTTGTTCAGGGAAGTTTTTAATGGTTGATGTTTTACTGTGTTTTTAATACAGTATTACCTTGGGTTACCACTGTAACAGGGACGTGGGTGGCTCTGTGGGCTAAACCACAGAGCCTAGGACTTGCCGATCAGAAGGTTGGCGGTTTGAATCCCCGTGACGGGGTGAGCTCCCGTTGCTCGGTCCCTGCTCCTGCCAACCTAGCAGTTTGAAAGCACGCAAGTGCAAGTAGATAAATAGGTACCGCTCTGGCGGGAAGGAAAACAGCGTTTCCGTGTGCTGCTCTGGTTCACCAGAAGCGGCTTAGTCATGCTGGCCACATGACCCGGAAGCTGTATGCCGGCTCCCTCGGCCAATAAAGCAAGATGAGTGCCGCAATCCCAGAGTCGGTCACGACTGGACCTAATGGTCGGGGTCCCTTTACCTTTACCTTTTACCTTGGATTAAGTACTTAATTCGTTCTGGAGGTCTATTCTTAACCTGAAACTGTTCTTAACCTGAAGCACCACTTTAGCTAATGGGGCCTCCCATTGCCGCCACACCGCCAGAGCACGATTTCTGTTCTCATCCTGAAGCAAAGTTCTTAACCCGAGGTACTATTCTGGGATAGTGGAGTCTGTAACCTGAAGCGTATGTAACCTGAAGCGTATGTAACCCAAGGTACCACTGTATTTGGTTGGGAGCCACTCAGAGTGGCTAGGGCCAGACTAGATTAGCTGTTGGCCTGATTTAGCAGGCCACTTCTTTTGTTCTTATCCACCCTTGGAGAGACCAGCTGTGATTTCTGAGCATCACTTGTAGGGAGCACCATCATTCTTCCCTGGTCTGCTGGCTTTCCTGAAGTTGGATCACAAGCTTTCCCAAAAGAAGTATTCAGTGTGCCCAACCTGGACCCAGGCAGTTCCCTCAAGCGCGAATGCTACAATAGGCGTTTCCTAGCTATTCAATAGCTCATGAATATTTCAGGATAATAAATGTCAAATTAAATGCTTAACGATCTTGTTTACACTTAGAAGACCTTGAGAAGGATCCATTAAAAAAAATATTAAAAATGAAGTCACAGAACCCTTGCTTTTTGTGAAACAGGAACACACCAAAAATGTGGCAAGCGGGGATGGAGTCACAGATAGGCTGCAGGCCTCCCATCAGGTGTCAAGGAAATAAGCAATTATCTGACTTATAAAAGACTTCCAAAGGCAGCCCTGTATAGGGAAGTTTTTAATGCTCGATGTCTTAAAAGGTAAAAGGTAAAGGGACCCCTGACCATTAGGTCCAGTCGTGACCGACTCTGGGGTTGTTGCGCTCATCTCGCTTTAATGGCTGAGGGAGCCGGCGTACAGCTTCTGGGTCATGTGGCCAGCATGACTAAGCCACTTCTGGTGAACCAGAGCAGCACACAGAAACGCCGTTTACCTTCCCACCGGAGCGGTACCTATTTACCGTATTCTTCGCACCATAGGGCGCACCGGACCATAGGGCGCACCTAGTTTTTAGACGGGGGAATCAATAAAAAAATCTTCCCCCCCCGCCCCAAAGATCAGCGTACAGGCTGCGCACAACCTCTCCCTGCCAGAGGGGTTGCGCACGGCTATGGCACAAGCCAAGGTAGCCAGTGGGATGGATCGCGCTGGCTGTTTTGGCATCCTCTTTATCCCCGCGCAATCTCTCCCTGCTGGGAGAGGCTGATGGGGGCTAAAGAAGTCATAGCCCCGTGCAGCCTCTCCCTGCCGGAGGGGTTGCGCGCGGCTATGGCACAAGCCTGCATTCGCTCCATAGGACGCACACACATTTCCCCTCAATTTTTGGAGGGGAAAAACTGCGTCCAATGGAGTGAAAAATATGGTATCTACTTGTACTTTGACGTGCTTTTGAACTGCTAGGTTGGCAGGAGCTGGGACCGAGCAATGGGAGCTCACCCCATCGCGGGGATTTGAACCGCCGACCTTCTGATTGGCAAGCCCTAGGCTCTGTGGTTTAACCCACAGCGCCACCCACGTTCCGCTTGATGTCTTACTATGTTTAAATTTGTTGGAAGCAGCCCAGAATGGCTGGGATAACCCAGTCAGATGGGCAGCATTTAGATAATAAATTATTATTTTTATTATTATTATTATTAGTAGTAGTGGTAGTAGTATTACTTTTTCCCATTGAAAACAATGAGCATACCCTCCAACATCCTGCTGATAAAAATCAGGATGCTCATTTTTTGGGGTTCTCAGCTCTTGTGGAAGCCAGCTGATTTGCACAAGAGCATGAAACTAAATAATGAGTACTGGATCAAAAAATGGGACATTCTGGAATCCAATCAGAAGCTGGGAATGGCTTATGTAATTCGGGATGTCCCGCTTAAATTGGGACAGCGGAGCAGTATGAATGGGGTTGACTTCTGAGTGGACATGCATAGGGCTAGGGGTTAAGGTGAAATGCGTTTTGGTTTGCATTTTAATGTGAATCTACCGAATTGCCATTTCCCAGAACAATATGTGACCCAAAATAGGTCTTTATCAAGAATGTCCACTTGTTTGTATTTGTGCCTTTAAACTGGTTTTAACCATCTGGTACATAAACCTCATCATATCACGAAAGATGATAATCTGGTTGACATGTGTAGCCAGCTCAAATAGCTTCGGGATGAATTTTTTCAGGTTGCGCTCCGCGGCGACCCGGAAGTAACGGAGCACGTTATTTCTGGGTTTCGTCACTCGCGTATGCGCAGACGCTTAAAAAGATGTCACGCGCATGCATGGAAGCGGCGAATCATGACCCACGCAGATGCGGACACAGGTTGTGTTCGCTTCAGGATGTGAACGGGGCTATGGAACGGATCCCGTTCGCATCCAGAGGTACCACTGTACTGCAGAAAGGACTTTGGAGAGTAAGGAGGCTTTGTACTACCTGCTAAATTTCAGAAATGGAATATTTCGCATTAACGCTCCCAGCCTAAATGGATTTGTGAAAGCAAGTCCCATGGATTTTGAGGGAGCTCATTACCAAGTAAGCCTGCCTGAGGCTGCAGATTTAATTTCCAGTTTCTAATCCAGTGAAAATGGCCACAGGGTTCTAACAGTGGTGTGGGAGATGTCACTGTTCGATGAGGGAGGTAAAGGTAAAGGGACCCCTGACCATTAAGTCCAGTCGTGGCCAACTCTGGGGTTACGACACTCATCTCGCTTTATTGGCCAAGGGAGCTGGCGTACAGCTTCCAGGTCATGTGGCCAGCATGACTAAGCCGCTTCTGGTGAACCAGAGCAGCGCATGGAAATGCTGTTTACCTTCCTGCTGGAGCGGTACCTATTTATCTACTTGCACTTTGACGTGCTTTCAAACTGCTAGGTTGGCAGGAGCAGGGACCGAGCAACAGGAGCTCAACCCATTGCGGGGATTTGAATGGCCGGCCTTCTGATCTGCAAGTCCTAGGTTCTGTGGCTTAACCCACAGCGCCACCCACTTATTCCCCTTGCCTCCACTCTCTTGTGTTGCCTGTGATTCAACCTGAACATGCTGGGATCCACCCACCCTATCACTTGTATCCTGAATTGATACAGGGAAGGCTGCACCAAGTGGGTCCTTTAAAAATATAGATCGACTTAGATTTGTCAATGGGACTTCATTTCCCTTGCGTGAATGACCGGTCTCTAGACTGAGTTGCATGCATTGGTGGAAGTTCGAGTCCAAAATCTACAGAGGGCATGAGGTGTGGTAGACTCTTCCTGTAAGAGCTGAAGATTCTTCAAAACATATCCATGGAAGCCAATCTCAGTGCTATAATCTCCATGGTAACTATTGTTGGGAATGAGATTTCTATGGTAATCAGATCATCTGTGTGTTGGAAGGGACACTTGTGGGTTACCCAGTATTCTACCAAAACACCCTTTGACAGATGCATGTCCAAAACTAAGAACGTTTTTAGCCATAAAGATTCAGGTAGGTAGCCGTGATGGTCTGACACAGTAGAAATATATATATACACATACATACAATTAAATTGTCAGTAGCACCTTAGAGACCAACTAAGTTTGCTCTTCTTATGAGCTTTCGTGTGCATGCACACTTCTTCAGATACCCTAAAAATGCAGGAAGAGCCTGTTAGATCTGGCCAAAGACCTAAAAGATAAAGGGACCCCTGACCATTAGGTCCAGTTGTGGCTGACTCTGGGGTTGTGGCGATCATCTCACTTTATTGGCTGAGGAAGCTTTATTGGCTGAGGGAGTTGATGGGTCCATGCCCATGACCAGTGTAGGCTTGATCTAAGATGAGATGCAACAGCAACATGACCCCCATCTAAATATATACATGACGGTGTATGTTTTGACTCCACAGAGCGGGAAGTGATAGAGAAAGGATGTTTGTGTTACTGTGTTCCGTGAAGTGGGACTATTGTCCTTTGTCCTTTTTCTCTTTGCTGTCTGATGCTAGAGAGAGAGGGAGCCATGTTGCAGTGCTCCGTGTGTGTTTATATTAAATAAGTAGATTAGCCAAAATGCTGAGTTGCTGAGGTCTGTTACACATGATGCGCAAACTCTGCAGATCCCTAAGTGTGCCGGTGTCGGTTGGTATCGGTTGCTGTGATGTTCAGGCAGAAGAAAGCTTATGAAGCTCCTGAATGATCGACCAGGAGGGAGAGAACCAGGGAACTCTACCAGGGTCCTACTCAAGTGTAGGCTGAACTCCTGGCACTTGGGTCTGGAAAAAGTTCAAAACTACTGCTAGAGCATGTACAGATGACTTGGGGCAAGAGAAATCTAGACCCACAGATAGCAAGATAGTCATGAGGAACCCCTAAACTGCCTCGGACGTAGAGACACACTAGGGTCTGGGAGGGTGATTTCCTACTAAGAACCCAAGAATATTCTGCTGGATCCGGCCAATAGTCCACCTAGTTCAGAATCCTTACAGTGGTCAATGAGATAAATGTGGGCAGCTCAGTACTGGAGTGGTACTGGGAAACAGAGCTTTAGGAAACTGGCCACCAAGCTGCCTGGGTAAGGTATAAACTGGTCCTTGTGTTCAGGAACTGAGCAGAAGTCTTTGATCTGCGGCATTCAGCCAACTGACGATTCCCCCTCTTTCTCTCTTTAAGTTTTATTTTCAGACACGCAGTTTACGAAAACAGGAAACTATAAAGAGAAAGATAACTCATGCTAATGAACTCCCCGCCCTCCCCACCCGGAGCAGCAATAGAGGAGCTTTGCTAGAATTTTAATTAGCCTCCCATTGGCATGTATATCATCCATAATATCTCATGCTGTTCGGAGACCACAGCGGGAAAAGTAGTTTGGGGAAAGTAGCACAAAGTGGGACGTTTGCTTGGGCTGCCCTATATTATGGGATGGCAGCATCAACCGGAGAGTTTGGAGCTGTTGATGCGGATGTTTTATCTGCCTTCTTCCTAATTTAGGTTCTCTCTCTCCCCCCAGTTTAATTTTTTAAAATTTGGATTAAAAAATGAATTATTATTACAATTATCAACAGCATGTAATAACGATGATGATTATAATCATAATATTAATAGTAATGATAATGTGTAGGCTCCTTTACAGTTTGGCCACCTGCTAAAACTTTTGTTTTGTTTTGTTGAAGCAAGCCTGCTTAGACATCTAAATAGGATTTCAATGAATAATATTTCATTTTATAATGTGTATTTTGCAAACTGTTTTGATTTTTTTTAAAAGCTAACTTGTTTTCAACATCTGATTTTATTGGTAATTTTAACGTATATTTTAGGTCTACTGCTTAAGGAATTTGGGGATAAAACGGCTTATAAATCTTGCTAAACAATTTGATGCAATATAAGATGTTGTCTTCCAGCCCTTACAGCTTGTTGTTTATCTCTGTACCAAATCAGACATGGCATTATTTACACATGCAACCATTTCATGCCCCCACCCCCGCAAAAACAAAACAAAACCCAGTTGCAGGTGGCAGGATCCTGATCAGGACTGTGGTGAGAGGTGGTGAACTGCAATCCTTTACTCCATTTGTAGTCAAGATTCCTCTCTCTCAATAAATTCTCCATCCCCTAGGAAGACAGTTGCCCACTGCCACTGATGGGGCTGTCGCTGGTAAATAGGGGCACTTGCAGCATCTGAGATATCCTGCTTCCTTCTAGAGTTGAAATGCTTAAAAAATTATAGCTATCATGAGTGTTCTGTGACTTTTGTTTTTTTTAAAAAAGTTTTCATTTGTTAATGAGAAAAAGGCATTGAATTATTTCTTCCCCATCATTTTCAAAGTTGCCAGTGACAAATTGTACTGAATTCAATTAAATTAAGGCAGCAGGTCTAAAGTTCTTAATTACCAGCTTTTCCTGAGCTGGGTTGCAAAAATTCCACTGGAGGCAGAAAAGCCACAAACATGCCGCAATTTGTCCAAATCACGTGACCTCTGTGTAAATCCTAGCAAGGTTCTATATTGTTTTGTTTCCTAAAATGAAAGAAAAACAAAACAAACCCCTTGACTTTGGCGTTATTGGGATACACGAGAGACAGTTTGTGACGTGGGTAGGCAAACTGAGGCCGGGGGGCCAGATCCGGCCCAACTGCCTTCTAAATCCGGCCCGCGGACTGTCCGGGAATCAGCATGTCTTTACTTGAGTAGAATGTGTCCTTTTATTTAAAATGCATCTCTGGGTTATTTGTGGGTCCTGCCTGGTGTTTTTACATGAGCAGAATGTGTGCTTTTATTTGAAATGCATCTCTGGGTTATTTGTGGGGCCTATGAATCCGTTCATATTTTTTTCCTAAATATAGTCCGGCCCCTCACAAGGTCTGAGGGACAGTGGACCGGCCCCCTGCTGAAAAAGTTTGCTGACCCCTGGTTTATGATATCTCTTTTCTAGTCCTCATGATCACCGAGTACAGGTCAAGATGAATGTCCACACTTAAATTTCAAAGCCTGTCTCAGTGACGTCTATGCTGGCTTGATCATCTTCACAGAATGGAAGATGGTAGATTCCCTAACGATGTGCTCTACGGAGAGTTGGCTCCGGGCATAAAGTCTGTTGGCAGACCAACTCTGTGTTCCAAAGATGTCTGTAAGCATGACATGAAGGTTGTCAACATCAACCCTGACGTGTGAGAATCCCTTGCAGATGACGGCAATGCCTGGAGACAGTTACCCTATTTTTCTGTGTATAACACCCCCCATGTATAAGACGCCCCCTATTTTTCGGGACGCAAAATTAAGAAAATGGGGGGAGATTGTCCAGAGTTGTTGAGTTCTTTTGGGGGGAGGGGTGGCCCAGAGTTGTTGAGTTTTCCTTGGGGGGGGTTTGCCAAAAAATCGTTCAACCAGTTAATTTGCTTGAAAAGGACAATAGAGACTTTAAAAACGAATGAGAATCCCTTACAACCTATTTACAAAAACAACATAAAGAAATTGACTCATTGGTAGGTTTTGAATAAACACCCACAATTTTATTTAATTAAAACATAGAGGAAGATAATGTAATAAAATTTAAAGTACCGTGGATGCTCGGGTTGCGAATGTGATCCGTGCGGGATGATGCACGTTCACAACCTGCAGCTTGGTCTGCGCACACGCGGGTTGCATTTTGGCGCTTCTGCGTATGCACAAAGCACGGTTTAGCGCTTCTGCACATGCACGACCGCCAAAACCCGGAGGTAAACCATAGAATCATAGAATCATAGAGTTGGAAGAGACCACAAGGGCCATCAAGTCCAACCCCCTGCCAAGCAGGAAACACCATCAGAGCACTCCTGACATATGGTTGTCAAGCCTCTGCTTAAAGACCTCCAAAGAAGGAGACTCCACCACACTCCTTAGCAGCAAATTCCACTGTCGAACAGCTCTTACTGTCAGGAAGTTCTTCCTAATGTTTAGGTGGAATCTTCTCTCTTGTAGTTTGGAACCATTGCTCCCTGTCCACTTCTCTGGAGCAGCAGAAAACAACCTTTCTCCCTCCTCTATGTGACATCCTTTTATATATTTGAACATGGCTATGATATCACCCCTTAACCTCCTCTTCTCCAGGCTAAACATGCCTAGCTCCCTTAGCCGTTCCTCATAAGGCATCATTTCCAGGCCTTTGACCATTTTGGTTGCCCTCCTCTGGACACGTTCCAGTTTGTCAGTGTCCTTCTTGAACTGTGGTGCCCAGAACTGGACACAGTACTCCAGGTGAGGTCTGACCAGAGCAGAATACAGTGGCACTATATCCGGTACTTCCGGGTTTTGGCGATCCACAACCTGAAAAAAGGCAACCTGAAGCGTCTTTAACCCGAGGTATGACTGTATATGAACATGGGGACGGGATGAAAAATCTAAAATTGGGCCGACTTCCGGGTCGGCGCCATCGCCGAATGGCGGGCTCCCTCCGAGCTCCGGAGGGAGCCGGCTCGGCAGGGGCTGGGTCCTACCGCACCGGCGATGCGGGGACCCTCAAAAACCACGGCCAGATTGAGGCCGTGGACATGGAGACTCGGCTGGCACCATTAGCGCTCTCCCGACTCGTGAAGGAGCCTTTTTAAAGGCTACGGATCGGGTGCCGGGGAGAAGCGTGGTGCTTTGAGTTCTCTGCTATCCCTGCCGAGCGCAGCCGCATGCCATCCGGCGGAGAGCGCTGACTTCTTCTATTGAAAATTCGGCTCTAAAGAAGAACCCGTGAGTAATTGGAATATGGACTAAAAAAGGGGGATAAATTTTTAAAATTCGGAGCGAACGGGGGAGGTGGAAAAAAGGAAGTCAGCCCACCCCTAAATTGTAGAAGAGCCAAAACAAAGGACTGGACAACTAAGATCGAGTGTAACCTTATCTTGCCGAATCAGCAACTACGCGAGGGAAAATTATAAGATTGAGCTGGAGGAGAAAAGTGGAATTGTTTTAAAAAAAGCAACCCCCCCGGAATCCCTGGAGCGATTCGTGAAACTGCCTGGAGAAAAGTGATGGAGGTTTTGACAGCTGTCAAAGAGCTGTCAAAAAGGAAGATTAAAATAGAGACTTTGTTATGAGGACTTTGCCGGTTATATTTGTTATAAATTGAATACAAACTGTTTTAAGTATTGGTCAACAAGCTACTTGGTCTGGTGGATGTGATTCTGGAAGGGAACTTTGTTACTGCAATCCACCTAGAGGAGCCGAGGGATATTGCATGTGTTTTTCACAGGAAATCTGAACAGTTGAATGGAACTTTTAATCTCCTGGGAAACTGCAGGAATGGAATATTATTTTGTCTACAGAGGTCTACATACTACAGGAAACAATGGAACTATTTGTTGGAAAATGAAAGGAACATGATGCAATGCTTTGCTCCATGAATAACAAACCTCTGCAGAGGCACTAGAAACTTTTGGAAAAAGAACATTTCTGTGGGAGAACAGAGAAATAAAAAGGAGGAGAATGATTGACAAGAACAAGGAAATAACAAGAACTGGACAGAACTGGGGGAACATTTGGGATATTCAGGTTTGACAAGCTTATGGATACAAAATAGGAGTTTTTACTCCTGGATATAAAAACCTGGATAGAAGAAATGGGCCCTTATTTGATAGACTCCTTCTACGATTGGACATCCGTAATTAAAGACTGGCAAAGAACTGGAGGGACATAGTGTAATGTGGGACCTCCAGGGAGATATTAGAAGTGGAGGGATAGGTGAAACGCAAAGGGGAAAAAGGGGAGGAAAAATTGGAATCCAAAGGCTGTAAAATTATTATTTATATTTATCTTATTTCCATCTGTATTATGTTTGAAAGGGGGAAACTCGTGGAAGGGTATAGATCGATCTTAGGGGATGAGAATTTGGATAAATTGGGTTATTGATGAAGAGTGTAATTTGGGGATAAGAACTTGTTGAATTTAATTGCTTATTTGGAAGATTTGGAACACAAGAGGGGGTAGGGAGGGGAAGTCCTAGTTATTGGCAAAAAGTTTATAGATTGGATCTAATTTGTTTTGATTTGTTTTAATTTGGAAAACCTTAATAAAAATTATTATAAAAAAAAGAAAAATCTAAAATTGGAAAATTGCTATTTGTAATTTGTTATAAAAGAGGAATTTCAATAAAATATTTGTGAAAAAATAATTAAAAAATCACTCACCCGACTCGCTGACACAGCCATTTGCACGTGTAACTAAAGCCAACTTTCATCCTGTTCTCTCGCCACAGCAACAGCCAATCAACCCCACGCCTTGCCGCAGCCACCAATAACACACCCAAGAGCCGCTGACAATCTCCAGCTTGCGGCAGCAATCAACCCCACGTACCCACTATGCGTGTATAAGACGACCCCCAATTTTTTACATTATTTCTTAAGAAAATAAACCTCGTCTTATACACGGAAAAGTACGGTAAGTTGTGTATTTATAGCAGTAATCAGAGGAGGAATGACCACTGGGAGGAGTGCAGAGAGAAAAAACGCCGTGTTGCATCTGCATCAACCCAACCGGATGCTTTCATCTGCCGCAGCTGCAACAAAACATGTCCCTCCTGTATCAGTCTCAATAGCCACAACAGGCACCTTTGACTTCACCCCCTAAGGTTCACTCCTCCATTGTTTCCTGAGACGGATGGATGCCAATTAATTTCAAAGCCAGGAGGAAAATCAACTCTGTTGATTTGCTTCATTGGAAGAACTTATGAAATGCCAGACTACGGACAGTCCCATTTGATCAGGGATTGTGCATCACAGAGTGCAAGTGAGGGTAACCGAAGCGAATATATTTTCAACAAATGGGGGGGGGGAGAAGACTTGTTTTAAGGCTGCTGAAAACATTCATAAGATGCAGAGTTTCAGCTTACCCTTAGCATAACACATGACAATCTTTAAGCGGATTGCATATTAATTACTAGATGGAAATGATTTGTGCAGAAGAAATTTGCAAAAAAAAAAAAAAGGTTGTTGATTTTATCTGCTTTCTTGCAGCCGAAGCTAATCCTGAAACAGTTGTCTTTGGGGGATAGAAATCAGATGAATCTATACTGTAACCTAACCTGAGTGCTTGAAATTGCACAGGGATAAAGTCTAAGTAAATAAGAATACGTCCCCCGTCCCCAGTTAATAGGCCGAGAGTGGATTATGAGTTGCCACCATGCATTAATGCTGTCATTAGTCAGGATCTTTTCCATATATATATAAATAAAGTTGGTTCCTATGAGCGATAATGAGAGAAGTCACTTTGCAATAATACATCCAGTAATTAGTGAGGGGAATGCTTTGGGGGCTAAATTTTGCCCTTGAATGCACGCATATGGCTTCAGTTGGCATTAATAGGAGCCATACGAATGTCCAAGGACAGTAATTAACCTGCAGTGGGAAAGCTAGGATAAAGGGAAGCAATGAAATAGCAAACCAGGTGGGTTTTAGTCTCTGCCTAGCACACACAGTGAGAGATTTTACTTTCTTGGGCTCCTCGATCACTGCAGATGGTGACAGCAGCCATGAAATTAAAAGACGCCTGCTTCTTGGGAGAAAAGCAATGACAAACCTAGACAGCATCTTAAAAAGCAGAGACATCACCTTGCCGACAAAGGTCCGTATAGTTAAAGCTATAGTTTTCCCAGTAGTGATGTAGGGGAGTGAGAGCTGGACCATAAAGAAGGCTGATCGTCCAAGAATTGATTCTTTTGAATTCTGGTGCTGGAGGAGACTCTTGAGAGTCCCATGGATTGCAAGGAGATCAAACCGATCCATTCTGAAGGAAATCATCCCTGAGTGCTCACTGGGAGGACAGATCCTGAAGCTGAGGCTCCAAGACTTTGGCCACCTCATAAGAAGAGAAGACTCCCTGGAAAAGACCCTGATGTTGGGAAAGATGGAGGGCACAAGGAGAAGGGGACGACAGAGGACGAGATGGCTGGACAGTGTTCTCGAAGCTACCAGCATGAGTTTGACCAAACTGCGGGAGGCAGTGGAAGACAGGAATGCCTGGCGTGCTCTGGTCCATGGGGTCACGAAGAGTCGGACATGACTAAATGACTAAACAACAACAAAGCACACACAAAGATGTATCTTTTTCAAAGTCTTGCAGCAAAGGGAACTTACGGAGCCCAGGGTGATGGGAGGAGGCTTAAGGCCATATTTCCTGCAAGATAATGACACTTTCAGACTCAAAGCACTTCAGGCAAACGGATTGGAACAGCGTGCACAAGAACGCAAGCATACCCTCCAGGTGCCCCGGTTTTCCAGGGACAGTCTTGGAATTAGGAAAGCCATCGCAGCTTCTGATTTGATCTGGCAATGTCCCTATATCCCCCGACAGTGCTGCTGCCACCAAACTCAGGGAGGAGGCCCAGTTGACATTTCTCCCGGGCAGCAGCAAGAAACATCCCATTGCCTCTCCATGGCTGCTGCTGCCAGGCCCCCAACCTTGGGCAGCTTGTGGCAGCCGCTGGAGAACAGGTGAGGAGGAGGAGAGGCTGCCACTGCCAAGAACCAGATGTGCATGGACATGGCTTGGTGGGGCAGCACTGTTGGGATGTGTCCGGGGAAACGGGGGGCAATTGGCAGGTCCCCAGCTGGCTCCAGCCCTCTGGCCGGCAGCCGGCCAAACTCTGGTCCTTGGAACAGCATCAAAACTGTGACCCGAGCTTCAGAACCCTTTCAGAAGCTGAGCACGCAAGCTAGCAGAGATAACAAACCCTTCGCTGCGAAAGGGCAGACAGAGGCATACGTAAAGCATATTTACAAGCAGTTTATTCAGCACAGATCAGGACAAAGAAAACATGTCTGCTCTCCTTCATGTCTCAGAGCAGGAAGCATAAGGCAAAAGCTATACACAAACGGAGGTTCCCAGCAAGCTGTGCTGGAATGTAAACAGACATGTGACAAACAATGATCATGTCTGTTCCTTTTAAGGTGGAACGGAAATCATTATCCTAACAAGCACCACTGTGGGTGCGAAAAAAGGGGGAGTAGAGAGAAAGGGTCTTGTTTTGTTTTGTTTTAAACACTTTGTGCGTACGCACAGTGGCGGAGGAACCCTCTCCGGCACCTGGGGCGGGACGAATTGCCCGGTGGCGCACACACGACATCCATACAGACTGCCATGTGTGCGCACTCCGTACAGGATAACGCTCGCGCACACCGTCCATACAGGTGTCTGTACAGGCTGCAGCCAATACGATACAATAATCTTTATTGTCATTGTCCCACAGTAAAGGTAAAGGGCCCCCTGACCATTAGATCCAGTTATGACCGACTCTGGGGTTGCGGCGCTCATCTTGCTTTATTGGCCGAGGGAGCCAGCGTACAGCTTCCGGGACATGTGGCCAGCATGACTAAGCCGCTTTTGGCGAACCAGAGCAGCGCACGGAAACACCGTTTTCCTTCCCGCCGGAGCGGTACCTACTTATCTACTTTCACTTTGACGTGCTTTCAAACTGCTAGGTTGGCAGGAGCAGGGACCGAGCAATGGGAGCTCACCCCGTCGTGGGGATTCAAAGTGCTGACCTTCTGATCGGCAAGTCCTAGGCTCTGTGATTTAAGCTGCAGCACCACCAGTGTCCTTTTTAGAGACTACCTTACACTGTTTTTAAAACCAAAGTTCCAGTTACAGATAGGTAGCCGTGTTGGTCTGCCATAGTCAAAACAAAAAAATTCCTTCCAGTAGCACCTTAAAGACCAACTAAGTCAGTTCTTGGTATGAGCTTTGGTGTGTATCTGAAGAAGTGTGCATGCACACGAAAGCTCATACCAAGAACTGACTTAGTTGGTCTTTAAGGTGCTACTGGAAGGAATTTTTTTGTTTTAAAACCATAATTGCATTTGGATAGAAACTGTTTCTCAGGCAGCTGGTCCTAGTCTTAATAACCCTGTACGGACGCCTGTATGGATGGCACGCGCGAGCAGCAGCCCATACGGACACTGCACAAGCAGTGCCCATACTGACTGCGCATGCCCTCAGCCGCTCTACAGCTGGGGAGAGGCAGGAGTCATCTTGTCACCCCGAGTGGCACCCGGGCCGGCCTGCCCCCTCCACCCCCCCACTTCCTACGCACGCCCCTGCATACGCACAAAGATTAGACCCTTTGTCTAATCTTGCCCCTTTCTAAAATTTATTTATTCGTGTGTGGTTTTTTTTTCTATTTTTGTATTCTACCAAAGGATAAAATAAAATAATATTGGGATTAAGAGGTTTTCTCAGAACGCTGGAGGGAGTGTATGCTATGTCCCATTGTTGTAGTAGTGGCGCTCTCCTTTATTCTGATAGGAAATACTCAAGGTGGGGTGGGGACACACTGAAAAAGGGAGGTCAAGAGGGACAGTGGGGGGGGGGGAATGAGCAATGTCCCTATTTTCATTTGAGGAATGTTGGAGGATTTGCATAAGAAGAGACTCTGGAGGTGGAACATGCACAGTAGCCTACAAGACTGCGGGTGGCATGCGGACGGGCAAATCTGTCAATTTAATTTTCTCTGAATTCCTCAATTTTCCACTCTTAATTTCACTTTGCCACTCCTGTATCAGCCTGTGATTTTTAAAAGAACGGTCCCTTTGAAAATTCACCAGCATTTTAGTGCACGGGTCACCTAATACGTATATTTTTGTATGCCGTTTTGTCTGAATATATTGCACGCTTGCATACATTTTCATGAATATATGCATCCTTAAATGTGCATTTTTATACCCTTTGGTCGGAGGACAACGCTGCAAAATTTGGAGATGTGTGTGCTTCAAAGGAGTTTCAGTCTATATATTTGGAGGGAATTGTGAAGTAGGTATGCCCATGTTAAAATGCTGATTGGATCGCACTAACAACACCTGCAATATCTTCTGCAAAATGAATTGGGTGCCCATGAACATATAGGAGCCTCATTTAAGAAACTGCCAGCAAGTGAATGCTATTTTCTATGCTCTTCAAAAAGTCCTTTGCTCTCAAATAATCCAATTGAACATGTACAGGCAGCATTTTAGAAAACCAGGGCACTTATTCAGGGTATCTAAATATGGATTTCAGGATCTAATTTTAAAAAAGGCCCTTTGTTTAAAATAAAAGTGAGGCACACAGAACGGGTGCAATTGATGAAGACGTACGAGCTCAGGGGACTCGAAAGAATGAAGAAGAGGATTTTAGGATATCTCTGAAACACATTCCCAAACAATCACTTTCTTGTAGCTAAGCCCCAAGATTTATGCAATTTGGTTGGCTGGCCTTGTGCGGTTCCTTTGAGATTTATGTCATTTTCCATTCCTTTACGCATTCTGCAAGCTGTGGTCGCAAACGTAATACAGGGTGCCCTCTTGGCTTTCAGCATGCCCCGAATAAGACATAGAATAATAGAATTAAAGAATCACAGAACTGGAAGCTCCACTCAAGGGTTGCATAGTCCAACCCCGGGGGGGGCATCAAACAGAGAGTTCAGAAGAATCACATTTGCCCCCAGCCCTGAGGTTCCATACCACTGCTACATCAAAAGGGCCACCCGGACCAAGTTTTGTTTAAAGATAAATAACCACAAGGAGGCAGAACAGTGGCCCACCAAATGGGATCGTCTTAATAGATGGTCCTGGTTGTGGGCAGGCCCTCAACCTGGTCCCACCCCCACCCCCCGGCGTTGGTGGAGCTATCACTCTTACGCTGCGGTGGCACCACAATCACCCAGGGCTATTGCCCAATCATTTTGAAGGGTGATTGTGGGAGAAAGTATAAAAGTGGCCGTGCGATGTGTGCCAAGCACCTGCTTTGCACTGCTGAACACCTGCCCACCCTCCCTTTAATTTAAGTGTCATTTGGCCTTGCTTTGGACTTCGGTTGGTTATCTCCCACTTGGACTACTGCAATGCACTCTACGTGGGGATACTTTTGAAGGTGACCCGGAAATGAATGCAGCAGCTAGACTGGTGACTGGGAGTGGCCGCCTGGACCACATAACACCGCTCCTGAGAGATCTGCATTGGCTCCAGGTAAGTTTCCGAGCACAATTCCAAGTGTTGGTGCTGACCCTAAATGGCCTCGGTCCTGTATACCTGAAGGAGCGTCTCCCCCCCCCCATTGTTCTACCCGGACACTGAGATCCAGCACCGAGGGCCTTTTGGCAGTTCTCTCCCTGCGAGAAGGCAAGTTATAGGGAACCAGGCAGAGGGCCTTCTCAGTAGTGGCGCCCACCCTGTGGAACACCCTCCCATCAGATGTCAAGGAAATAAACAACTATCTGACTTTTAGAAGACATCTGAAGGCAGCCCTGTTTGGGGAAGTTTTTAATGTTTGATGTTTTATCATGTTTTTAATGCTCCGTTGAAAGCAGCCCAGAGTGGCTGGAGAAACCCAGCCAGATGGGCGGGGTATAAATAAATTATTATTATTATTATTATTATTATTATTATTATTATTATTATACGTTCCATCCCCTCAAAAGCAGAAGTCTCAGCAGCCTATGTGGCTTTACAATAATGCTTTGTTGGCTGCCTATGTTCTACACACCTATACTACTTGCAATTTCTTCAATGGCAGATTACATTTTTCTCCCCTTCCCTTTTACACATCGCCTTGATGTGGTTGCTGCACACATCGCTCGGTGCCCCAGGGACACATTATCAACGACAGGTGTGATTTCACAGTCTTTGTGCAATGGACTTCTGGAGCAGCAAAGACATGCCTGGATCTTCCTGCAAGCTCTCTCCCTCCTGCGCTTCTGCCGGGGGACATCCTCATTTCCTGTATTTGCACAATACTTTATTTCATGGGTCCTCCAAGCTTTGAGCGCTACCGTAATAATGCAAGTGTTTATTAGATCTGTTGCGCAAACATTAGGCATGTTACCACAATAGTCATAAGCACCAGCTAGTCTTAAGCAGTAGCTCCTTAGCTGCGAGTCTCTGTGTGAAGTATTCTCAAAGCTGTTTCCTCCCACTGTTCCTAACCAGTCCATTACAATGGGAAACATTTGACTCAGTTCACATTTTAATGCAGATCTACTTGATTCTTAGTTCCTAAAGCAATATGTAAACCAAAAGGCATCTACCCCTGGAAATTCAAGACTACCCTGAATTGCATGATGCAGTTCTTCAGCCAAAGTTTGTGTCGCATTGGCTAGGGATGTTGGGAGTTGTAGTCCAATAACATCTAGAGGGCAGCTGCACTGGCAATCTCTGTCCTATGCCCCCTGAACACTCATCTAGTTATGCAATAATATGCCTCCGTTCTGGGGAAAGGAGCCTGCATACAAACATATGAAGCTGCATTGTACTGAGTCAGACCAATAGTCCATCTAGTTCAATGTTGTCTACACTGACTAACAGCAGCTCTTCAGAGATTCAGGCATGAGCCTCTTGGCGATCACTTGTGGCCGAGTAAGATTGTCCACCATGAATATGGTCTTAGTGGTCCGTAAATGATGGTGGAGGCCAATTCTGGATCCGCACTTCCTTCCACAGTGGGGACTTAGGTTTCCGGGTGGGAGTTGATCACAATGAGGATTTGCCAAATGTGCCTTCCTCTTAGCTCATTTCTCCCTTTCATCCTGAATTCGTGCTTCTTCAAAATCCATGATGCCTTTTGTTGTTTAGTCATTTAGTCATGTCCGACTCTTCGTGACCTCATGGACCAGAGCACGCCAGGCACTCCTGTCTTCCACTGCCTCCCGCAGCTTGGTCAAACTCATGCTGGTAGCTTCAAGAACACTGTCCAACCATCTTGTCCTCTGTCGTCCCCTTCTCCTTGTGCCCTCAGTGATCTCCTTCATGGATCACTGCCTTGCCATGACGAAGGGGCTTGAATAACTCAGAAAAGCTATGAGCTATTCTGTGCAGGGCCACCCAAGATGGACAGGTCATAGTGGAGAGTTTTGACCAAACGTGCTCCACCTGGAGCAGGAACCGGCAAGCCACTCCAGTATCCCTGCCAAGAAAACTCCACAGATAAAGACAACAGGTATATTATGCCTTTAGGAAATGCTATTCTCCATTTGGAGTGCTCGCAGGCCAGGGTCTCCCAATTGTCATTGTTTATACCATATTTTTAAAGATTCGCCTTGAGAGCATCTTTAAACCTCTTTAGTTCCTCATCAGTATTTTGCTTTCCATTCTTAAGCCGGGAACAGAGTAGTTGCTTTGGAAGATGATAATCAGGCATCCAAACAACATGGCCAGTCCAACGAAGTTGATGTTGAAGAATCATCGCTTCGACACTGGTGATCTTTGCTTCATCCAGTACACTGACATTTGTTTGTCTGTCTTCCCAAGTAATATTTAATTTTCCCCCAAAGACACCATTGATGGAATCTTTCAAGAAGTTGGGGGTGGCATTTGTAGGTGGTCCATGATCAGGCATTTGCCTCCACCAGCCCTATCTGGGGATTGAATCGGGGACTTCCTTCATGCAAGGCAGATAGATGCTCTACCACTGAGCTATATCCCTTTCTCGAAAGATTTCTCAGGACTCTGGTGCTGGATCATCTCTTGCAATCTTTGCCATTTTCAGTCCAGCAGTCCAGCTCCTCTATGTTTGGGATGAATTGCTACGATATATTAAACTGTGTTCTCACATTGAGGACCCCCACTCCAAACACAGAAGCTGAGTGCCGAAGCGATGGAAATCCATCCATCAAGCCAAAATTTGGCTCTCCGTCATCGGTGACTTTGTGTCAGATGAAGGAATTCTTCTCTGTTTGCCCACCCCTAGGTGACCCAAATGTTCCCCGTATTGGCCTCTTTTTGGTGTATGAAAGATTAACTTATTTTCCTAGCTTCTGTGTTAAGACGACAAGTTAATTTTTCATTCCTTTGGTTGAGTTATTGTGCCACTGGCTTCTATGAGATATAGCCGAGGCCTTAGAAAGTGGCTCATAATTCACCAGAGGTGAAGCTCCGAGTGAGCAATGAGTGGGACGGCGATCACTCGCTTCCCCTTTTTAAGTTTCTGAAGGGTATTTTTCCTTCCCCCACATGGAGACAAGTAGGAGATGTAAATCAACCCTCTACAAAACTCTGAAGCAGCCAAGATCAGGTGTTTCCCAGAAAATAGCTCCTACGTTGTGTGGCTGCCAAATCATCATCCAAAAGGAACTTTGAGCCAAATTTAGAGGCTTATCCCAAACATTTGTGGGAATTTGTAGGGTACTATTACCAATGGTGTCACCAATGGTAATGACACTTTATGCTGTGGTAGGGGACAGGCACATCTAATTCAACATTAATTGAGGGAGAAGGACGTTAGAACATCAGAAGAGACCTACTGGATTGGGTCAAAAGTCCATCTAGTCCACCAACCTGTTCGCACAGTGGCCAGCCAGATGTTTCTTCTGGAAAGCCCACAATCAGGGCCTGAGTACACCACCATCATCATCATCATTTTTAATTTGTATACTATGTATACTATCTTTCTATCTTACAATAATCAAGGCGGTTTACAAGCTGAAGAAACAGAAAATGTACATCTTATAACAATCTAATGCAATACAAAAATGTGATAATAAAACAAAACTTTTAAATAAGCAACCTACATCAGTACAGTCATACCTCGGGTTGAATACGCTTCGAGTTGAGCACGTACGAGTTGCGCTCCGCGGCAACCCGGAAGTAACGGAGTGCATTACTTCTGGGTTTCGCCGCTTGCGCATGCGCAGACGCTCAAAATGATGTCATGCGCATGCACAGAAGTGGTGAAAAGCGATGCGCGCGTGCGCAGATGTGCCGTCGGTAGTTATGTTTGCTTCTAGATGCGAACGGGGCTCTGGAACGGATCCCGTTCGTATCTATAGGTACCACTGTACTTGCATCAGTACTCTCCCCACCTGTGATTCTCAACAACTAGTATTCAGAGACACACTGCCTCCAACGGTGAAGGCAGAGAATGCAGCTAATGTGACTAGTAGTCCGCGAGTGTCTATAATCCTCTTTAAAGCCATCTAGGTTGGTGGCCATCACTACCTAGTCCAAGGAGCAAAGACCTAGAGTTGGAAGGGACTGAACTAGAGGCATAGACATAGAATCATAGAGTTGGAAGGGACCCTGATGATCATATAGTACAACTCCCCCTGAAATGCAGGAATATTCAGCTTTCCCTTACGGGGATCAAACCTGCAACCTTGGCATTATCAGCGCCAAGCTCTGAGCAACGAGCTGTCCATGCTCTCATGTCATCCAATTCAACTCCCTGCTGAATTCAGGATCTACAGTGCAAGATGCAACCATGGCTTCCTCCATCTTCTACCCCCATGCATGCCTTGTGCCCCATCAAACTGGCTTGGGGAGGGTCAGGAGAACCCCAAACAATGCCCAGGGCAGGAGAGGGGAGATAGTTCTGTTGGGCAAGCAGAAAAATCCTGATAGCATCTCATAGGAATTCTCCTGCTGAGTGGTGTTGAACTAAGTTTGACACAGACCAGAGGCTTTGAAATTAAGGAACATGGCTAAGTTTTGTCCATCCATTCCAGTGGGCTTACTCTGAGTATGGTCACCTGATTTTATGAAATAAATAAATCAATTGATAAATTATATAGAGCTCCCTATATAATATATAGAGTCACTATATATTATTTGATTTATATTTAATACAGTGGTACCTTGGCTAATCCGTTCTGGAAGTCTGTTCTTAAAACAAAGTGTTCTTAAACCAAGGCATGCTTTCCCTTAGCAGCGGGGAACTCAATTTACAAATGGAACACACACAACAGGAAGCGAATCATGTTCTGATTCCAAGGCAAAATTCACAAACCAAAAGACCTACTTCTGGGTTTGTAGCGTTTTTAATCCAAGTTGTTCATAAACTAAGCTGTTCTTAAACCAAGGTACCACTGTATAAGGATTAAGATATGAAATGCAATATTTTGTGCGTTGTTGTTGTTGTTATTAAATGTATATACTGCCGTATACCTGAGGGTCTCAGACTTTCAGAGTAGGCAACAGTATCCCAGAGAAATTCTTAACAACAATAAAATCAAAATGTCAACGCATTGTCAAAACGTGTATCTCAGAGCAGAAGCGATGAAAGCGTCGGAGAAAAGTCAGCAGAAGAACCGCAATTAAAACTTACCTATGCTGAAAGGCCCAGACGAATACAGTGGTACCTCGGGTTACATACGCTTCAGGTTACAGACTCAGGTTTGTTGTTGTTGTTTAGTCGTTTAGTCGTGTCTGACTCTTTGTGACCCCCTGGACCAGAGCACGCCAGGCACTTCTGTCTTCCACTGCCTCCCGCAGTTTGGTCAAACTCATGCTGGTAGCTTCGAGAACACTATCCAACCATCTCGTCCAGTCCATGGGACTCTTAAGAGTCTCCTCCAGCACCAGAATTCAAAAGCATCAATTCTTCAGCGATCAGCCTTTTTTATGGTCCAGCTTTCACTTCCATACATCACTACTGGCAAAACCATAGCTTTTACTATACGGACCTTTGTTGGCAAAGTGATGTCTCTACAGATTCAGGTTACTAACCCAGAAATAGTACCTCGGGTTAAGAACTTTGCTTCAGGATGAGAACAGAAATCGTCCTCCGGTGGCGCGGCAGCAGCGGGAGGCTCCATTAGCTGAAGTGGTGCTTCAGGTTAAGAACAGTTTCAGGTTAAGAACGGACCCCCGGAGAGAATTAAGTATGTAACCAGAGGTACCACTGTAGTAAAAGAGAAAAAAGTTTCGCCTGGTGCAAAAAAGAAAATGGACTTGGTGCCAAGTAAGTCTCTCTGGAAAAGCAGCAAGTATATTACGAGGCAGGCAAGTTTGCATTCCGGGATAATAGAAGCATCACTGACATCTCATGCATGCATTCAGCATCAGAAGCCCTGGTCTCACCTATGGCTGTTTTGTGAGGTGCACACCTTCTTTGGAAGAAATAAAGGCTTGGGAGTAAACCCTACAAAAATCCAGAGTGGAGTCCATAAGGCGGTTGGATGGCGCTTTGTACGCTTCCTTCCAGGAATTCCTACAGCCAAGCTGGTGCCAAATGGATTGCTCTGCTTTCCTTTGGACCACATCAGTGAGGCCTGTGACTTCACCCCCAGAGGCACACTCCATTGTTTCTCAAGACAGATAGATGCCAATAAGGAATTGGTCCATCTAGGTCAGTATTGGCTACACTGGCTGGTAGCAACTCTCCAGGGTTTCAGACAAGGACCATTCCCAGCCCTGACTGGAGATGCCGAAAATTGAAACTGGGAGATTCTGCTTGCAAATCAGATTCTCTGCCATCGAGCTACGGCCCTTTCCTATAGGTAAAGGTAAAGGGACTCCTGACCATTAGGTCCAGTCGTGGCTGACTCTGGAGTTGCGGCGCTCATCTCGCTTTATTGGATGAGGGAGCTGGCATACAGCTTCCGGGTCATGTGTCCAGCATGACTAAGCCGCTTCTGGTGAACCAAAGCAGCACACGGAAACGCCGTTTACCTTCCCACCGGAGTGGTACCTATTTATCTACTTGCAGTGGTGTGCTTTTGAACTGCTAGGTTGGCAGGAGCAGGGACCGAGCAACGGGAGCTCACCCCATTGCGGGGATTCGAACTGCTGACCTTCTGATCAGCAAGTCCTAGGCTCTGTGGTTTAACCCACAGCACCACCCGCGTTTCCTATAGAGGCAGGCCTATATGCTCGAGTGAGTCGGAAGCTCTTATATACTCGAAATCCATGATGTGAATATCAGGAGGGGGAGGAGGGAGGGAGGGGGAGCTAGGGAAAACCCTCGTAATTGATCAAATGGAAACAAAGGCTTAAATTGGCAGCAAACCTCCAGAAATCTGAAAACCGCACATCTGCTGCCGTTGCGTTCTAAATACACAGTTGTGCCCCACATGCTGCGAACGCCAGTAGCAGCTGGCCCCCTGTTGTGAATAAGGAATGAAACAATTTATTACAAAGGGACCTCTCTAAATCAATCTAGAAACCAGTAGCAGAGGACTGGAAGCAGATGTGACACGAGGAATGCCAGCCCACCCGAAGTGGCACTGCCTATTCATCGCGCTTTAAACACCGGGCGGATTCTTCCCTCCCTGGGGTGTGGAGAAAGAACGACGATGGGATGCATTACATGAGAAAGGCAGGAATTGACGCTTACGCAAACACCCATGAAGTTGGCATTTTCTGACGTAGTCCATTGCCATACATCATCATCATCATAATTTATTATTTATACCCCGCCCATCTGGCTGGGTTTCCCCAGCCACTCTGGGTGGCTTCCAACAAAATATTAAAATACAATTGTCTGTTAAACATTAAAAGCTTCCCTAAACAGGGCTGCCTTCAGATGTCTTCTAAAAGTCTGGTAGTTATTTTTCTCTTTGACATCTGGTGGGAGGGCGTTCCACAGGGCGGGTGCCACTACCGAGAAGGCCCTCTGCCTGGTTCCCTGTAACTTGGCTTCTCGCAGCGAGGGAACCACCAGAAGGCCCTCGGAGCTGGACCTCAGTGTCCGGGCTGAATGGTGGGGGTGGAGACACTCCTTCAGGTATACTGGACCGAGGCCATTTAGGGCTTTAAAGGTCAGCAGCAACACTTTGAATTGTGCTCAGAAACGTACTGGGAGCCAGTGTAGGTCTTTCAAGACCAGTGTTATATGGTCTTGGCGGCTGCTGAGACACTGGGTCAGAGTTTCTAGGGAGGCCACCTACACAATGGAGGATAGTCCTCTGTTTGGAAGGCTGCTGCCTAATCCAAGTATGGATCAAGTATGGATCTATCACCAGAAGGTCTTGCCCACCAGCAGTTGACACCTGGGCGCACAGGTCAGCTGATCAAAGTCTTTCCCCCTGCAGCACATGTATTTAAGTTACCAACATTATTTCTACACCTGCATCTCCCATGCAGAGCTGTATTTAGGTTTGATGAGGCCCTAAGCTACTGAAGATAATGGGGCCCTTAATATGTCCAGCTGTCCTTTGTCAACAACAAATTGTCACTGTTTATTTGCATTGAATATATGCTATATGGTAATTTATGAACCTAGTAGGTATCTCAAGGCATTTGCCCATCTTGCATTGCAACCAGTCCATGCAGAATGGAGGCACCCTATATATAGAAAGGAGCAAACCAGTGATATTTTAGAGAGCAGGCTAGCAGGTGGGGCCTATGACTTACATCATAGGATGTAACACAACACAAAACACTATTGCTGTACAGTGGTACCTCAGGTTACAGACACTTCAGGTTACAGATGCTTTAGGTTACAGACTCTGCTGACCATGAAATAGTACCTCGGGTTAATAGTTGCTTCAGGATGAGAAGAGAAATTGAACGGCGGCGTGGCAGCAGCAGGAGGCCCCATTAGCTAAAGTGGTTCTTCAGGTTAAAAACAGTTTCAGGTTAAGAACGGACCTCCAGAACGAACTAAGTTCTTAACCCGAGGTACCACTGTATATAGGTTTTATTTTATTTTATTTTTTCATCTTATATTTTGGAAATGTACATCCAGTTTTTTTCCTTTAATGTTTTTGGGGGGCCTGCAAGAGAGTGGGGCCCTAAGCTACAGCTTGTTTAGCTTATATGTAAATCTGGCACTGCTCTCATGTTTTGGCTAAAGGCGAACCTCAGAGCACCTTCCAGATCACCATTTAAGACAGTTTCACAGTCCCTCGCCTTACAATCATAAGAGGACCTGATGCAAAAAGTAAACGGATGAGGAGTGAAGAGAAAGTGAGCAAACTCAAGGGAATGTTTTCCTGGAAAAGAAAATGACCAACTGGCTGGAATGGTGAACAGATGCCCTCTATACCAGGGCTGACTGGTGGGGTGGGGAGGTGTCACCTGGCCAAACCCACCACACTGTTGTTCCTGCTGTGTATCTAGAGCAGCAGTTCTCAACCTGTGGGTCCCCAGATGTTGTTGGACTACAACTCCCATCAACCCTGAGCTCTGGCCTTGCTAGCTAGGGGTGATGGGAGTTGTAGTTCAACAACATCTGGGGACCCACAGGTTGAGAAAGGCTGATCTAGAAAGTGTGGGGAGAAGACAATGGTGAAACTCGGGTTGTGCAAGTAGCTCTGTGGGAGTAGCAGCTTGGCTCTCTCACTGTGCCCAAGCAGCCATCTTGTTGTTGCTGCCCTGCCCTGCCTCTGCATCATCCAGGCACACAGCGATGTTGGTGTGGTGAGGGGAGGTCAGAAGTACTGCCCTGCCCCACCACGCCACTGTTAGGATCGTCCTACTCTCGTGTAGGACCCTGGCAGAGACACAAGCCTGACTGGCAAGTTCTCTCCCTCCTGGTCTGCCATTCGGGAGCTTCAAAAGCTTTCTTCAGCCCGAACATCACAGCGACTGATAACAAGAAGCATCAGCACACTTAGGATCCTGCAGAGTATTTGCAGTTTCCATAACAGAACCAATAGCACAGCATTTTGGCTAATCTACTTTTATTTACATATAATACACTCGGAGCATTCTGACTTAGCTCCATCCTCTTTCTCATCAGACAGCAAAGAGAGAAAGAAGCAAAGGACAATAGTCCCACTTCACGGAACACAGTAACACCAAAACATCCTGTCTCCGTCACTTCCCACTCTGTGGAATGAAAACATACACCATCATGTGATAGACAACAATCTCATGACTGCAAACACGGAGCAAGAATCCTAACAGCCACCACCGCCTCCTCCTCCTCAATAATAATAATAATAATAATAATAATAATAATAATAATAATTTATTATTTATACCCCGCCCATCTGGCTGGGCCTCCCCAGCCACTCTGGGCGGCTTCCATAAAAACCAAAAATACAGTAAAATATCACACGTTAAAAACTTCCCTGAACAGGGCTGCCTTAAGATGTCTTCTGAAAGTCAGGTAGTTGTTTATCGCTTTGACATCTGCTGGAAGGGCATTCCACAGGGTGGGCGCCACTACCGAGAAGGCCCTCTGCCTGGTTCCCTGTAGCTTTGCTTCTCGCAATGAGGGAACTGCCAGAAGGCCCTCGGCGCTGGACCTCAGCGTCCGGGCAGAATGGTGGGGGTGGAGACGCTCCTTCAGGTATACTGGACCGAGGCCGTTTAGGGCTTTAAAGGTCAGCACCAACACTTTGAATTGTGCTCGGAAACATACTGGGAGCCAATGTAGGTCTTTCAAGACCGGTGTTATATGGTCTCGGCGGCCGCTCCCAGTCACCAGTCTAGCTGCCGCATTCTGGATTAGTTGTAGTTTCTGAGTCACCTTCAACCTTGTGTCAGCTCTCCATGCCCTGCTTGGGAGCTACCAGAGGCTTTGCGTTGGCTTATTTTGGATGCAAAGAATGTGGGACTAGAGGGATATTTGATGTGATCCAGTAAGGCAACTGTTAAACTGAGCAGAAGAACATCCTGCCGTTTGGGGAAGGGCGAGAGCTCAGCGGTAGAGTGTCAGGGACTGGCTGCATGAGGAGTGGTGGTGGAAGCTGCCTGACCAGGAGCCCCCCAGGGAGAAGATTTGGATCCGGGCTCCTGGTGGTGGGAAACCAGCTACACCCCAGAGGAGGGGGAAAGCTGGGAAGTGCTGGAAGAGAAAATAGGCAGATGCCCCAGCCCACAGGAATCAGACTTGACAGAGTCACCCTGGCAGCTTCTCTACTGACAGCCTGCAAGACCGCCCCCCCCCCAACTCCCAGAACAAGGCATCTATTGCATGTCACAAAGCAAAGTGCCAGGCAGAAACAGAGAGAGTCCCTTGGGGCTCGCCGTAGACAGAGAGAGGGGCCTGACTCAGAGGGTTAGAGAGTGAAGTGGGAGGGAGTTAAAAGTCAGTCTGGGCAACAGTTTCATCTAGAAAGAAGAGGAGGAGGAGGAGGAGGAGGAGGAGGAGGAGGAGGAGGAGGAGGAGGAGTTTGGACTTGATATCCCGCTTTATCACTACCCGAAGGAGTCTCAAAGCGGCTAACATTCTCCTTTCCCTTCCTCCCCCACAACAAACACTCTGTGAGGTGAGTGGGGCTGAGAGACTTCAGAGAAGTGTGACTGGCCCAAGGTCACCCAGCAGCTGCATGTGGAGGAGCGGGGAAGCGAACCCGGTTCACCAGATTACGAGTCTACCACTACACCACACTGGATGTCAAAGGAACAACCCTTCCTTAATCAATCACCACCACCACCACCACCATCATCATCTTCATCAAACTAAATGCAAGTTTGCTGGCTTGTTACTGACTTTCTCTGTTCAGTGAAAGACCTGTTCTCCCTTTTGGCTCCCTGACACAGAGCATCTATATTGTACACAGCAGCTCCTGTGTTCAATCCCCGGCTCCTCCAAGTAGGGCTGGGAGACCTGCCCTCTCTGAAGCTCTGGAGAACCCCTGCCTGTCCATGTAGATCATACTGACTCAGGATAATGTTCTGACATTTTTAAGAGAAGAGTCCTTCTGAGTCAGACCAAAGGCCCATCTAGTCCAGCATCCTGTTCTCACATCCCAACCCGATGCCCACGAGAAGCTGAAAAGCAAGACCCAGGGAGCTCTGCAATCTTACACTCGCATGCTTATGCATGAGTAAATCTAATTAACTCAAGGGGACTTGCTTCCGAGTAGGATTGTGCTGCTGCATTCTTAAGGAGGACAAGGGTTTTGTCTACATGGCAAAGGAGCTCTTTCTTGGCAGATGTCTGCCTGCCTATGGGATCACACAGCATTTGCCATCTTGTGAATAGAGGGCATTGTATGTTTGTTCTGGTAATTACAGGCCTCCGAGTCCGATTGTGATGCTGGCATTAGAGCCCAGCTTCTCAGACTCTGAGATAGTGAGCCTCCCAAAGTCAAGAACTGAAATTGTTTTGAGCATTCCCAAGTGGAACGGAAACAAAATGAAGACAGATGCGAAGGGTTGGCAGGCGACCATCTTGGATGGGGCCTGGAGGAGATTGGCAGAACGGAAAAGGTAGAGGCGCGCATTGGCTTCCAACAATCCGACTCCAAATTCTCCTCTGCGAATGTTGACGTTAAATACCCTCCAGATATCCTCTAAGTGCTGGAGTATTTACTGAATATTTGATATCTGAATTTGACACTTGCTTATAGAATAGCTGGACTTGAGCAAACCCTCGAAAGGGCTGAATCGGATTGACTCGGAAGCCATCCACAGTCAGTAGCCCCTGGGTAAGTAGCATTACCATGGCAGAAGCAAGATTTAAATCCGGGATTTCCCAATTTCTAACGCAGTCTCTTGGCTGCTATGCTATGCCATTGACAGACAAGGATCTTCATAGTGTTATCAGCTGTTGTAGATCATACAGGCGGAAACAGGAAGGTGCCTTAAACCTAGTTGCCATATTGGTTTATG
The DNA here is from genome assembly GCF_964106915.1 of Podarcis gaigeae. Classification (NCBI taxonomy): domain Eukaryota; kingdom Metazoa; phylum Chordata; class Lepidosauria; order Squamata; family Lacertidae; genus Podarcis; species Podarcis gaigeae. The sequence continues at coordinate 96,806,804 of NC_139677.1, read as the reverse complement.
TAGCTCAGTATTGTCTATACTGACTGACAGCAGCTGTCCAGGGTTCTAGGTGGGGCTCTCCGCAGGGGTCTAGGTGGTGTTCTCTCCCAGCCCTACCTGAGGATGCTGGAGAACATGGGACCTTCTGCATGTAAGGCAATGGTTCTACCATTGGGCTGTGGCTTCTTATGGGCAGGTTATCATCCAAGAAGTCCAACGCATTGCTCTGCTAATGCAGCAGTTTGACTTCTCCCCGGGAGGCACACTCCATTGTCTCTCAAGACGGATGCCAACGAAAGCAGCAACAAAATGATCTCCCTGGGGTGCAGGACTGAACAGTGTGTGTGGAGATCCTGGGCTGCCCTGACCACAAGACTCCCCTCTCAGCGGCAAGATATGTGGCACAAGCTTGGCTGCAGGAGTTGCTCGAAGGAGGCGTAAAAACCGGTTGGGGAATGGATGGTGGCTAACAGATTGAGGTTGAATCCTGACAAGACAGAAGTACTGTTTTTGGGGGGACAGGGGGAGGGCAGGTGTGGGAGACTCCCTGGTCCTGTATGGGGTAACTGTGCCCCTGAAGGACCACGTGCACAGTCTGAGAGTCATTTTGGACTCACAGCTGTCCATGGAGGGGCAGGTCAATTCTGTGTCCAGGGTGGCTGTCTACCAGCTCCACCTGGTATGCAGGCTGAGACCCTACCTGCCTGTAGACTCTCTCCCCAGGGTGGTGCGTGCTCTGGTTATCTCCCACTTGGACTACTGCAATGCGCTCTATGTGGGGCTACCTTTGAAGGTAACCCGGAAACTACAACTAATCCAGAATGCGGCAGCTAGACTCTTCTGAAGATTTCCTGCAAGGCAGTGGAGGTTTAGGATCAGAGTTTTCCTTCTCTTAGATAGGCTCTCTTCTCAGGTTGACGATCCCCACATGCCCCTCACTTCCGTCAGAAACTGCCTTGACCGTTAGACCCCTGATTCTTTGACATCACAGGACACATCTGTTGAGACATCCATTTCAGCTTCCACTTCCTCAGCTTTGTAGTGTTTGAGCCAACGGGACCTTTAACTCTGATCATAAACCTCCCAGCTTGTGGGTCCCTGGATATATATTGATTCCTGATTCTGTTGCTCTCACACAGCACCTGCCACCGTCTGTGGCTCCACGTCAATCTATTTGTGAATGCAAGGTCCCAGGTACATCTCCAGATAGGACTGGCCACTTAGTGTTGACAGTGCTGAGCTCACTGGCCCAATGATCTGACTCAGAACGAGGCAGCTTCCTATAGGAAAATAATAATAATAATAATAATAATAATAATAATAATAATAATAATAATAATAATAATTTACTATTTATACCCCGCCCATCTGGCTGGGCTTCCCCAAGCACTCTGGGCGGCTTCCAAAAAATATATTAAAATACTGTAATGCATCAAACTTTAAAAGCTTCCCTAAACAGGGCTGCCTTCAGATGTCTTCTAAAAGTCTGGTAGTTGTTGTTCTCTTTGACATCTGGTGGGAGGGCGTTCCGCAGGGAGGGCACCACTACCGAGAAGGCCCTCTGCCTGGTTCCCTGTAACTTGGCTTCTCACGGTGAGGGAACTGCCAGAAGGCCCTCGGTGCTGGACCTCAGTGTCCAGGGTAGAACGATGGGGGTGGAGACGCTCCTTCAGATATACTGGACCGAGGCCATTTAGGGCTTTAAAGGTCAGCACCAATACTTGGAATTGTGCTTGGAAACGTACTGGGAGCCAATGTAGGTCTTTCAAGACTGGTGTTATATGCTCTTGGCGGCCGCTCCCAGTCACCAGTCTGGCTGCCGTGTTCTGGATTAGTTGTAGTTTCCGGGTCACCTTCAAAGGTAGCCCCACGTAGAGTGCATTGCAGTAGGCCAAGCGGGAGATAACCAGAGCATGCACCACTCTGGCGTGACAGTCTGTGGGCAGGTAGGGTCTCATCCTACGTACCAGATGGAGCTGGTAGACAGCTGCCCTGGACACAGAATTGACCTGCGCCTCCATGGATAGCTGTGAGTCCAAAATGACTCCCAGGCTGTGCACCTGATCCTTCAGGGGCACAGTTACCCCATTCAGGACCAGGGAGTCCTCCACACCTGCCCACCTCCTGTCCCCCCAAAACAGTACTTCTGTCTTGTCGGGATTCAATCTCAATCTGTTAGCTGCCGTCCATCCTCCAACCGCCTCCAGACGGTTCCTAAAACGCATGTGACAATGGCTAATGAGAGAAGGATGCAGTATGCCACATGGGCGTTGTACCACCCTCGGGGTGTGGGGGTGTGGGAGTTGGGAGGAATGTTCCAATAAACACTCCATGTTCCTAGGGGGCACATCAGGAATGGGCTTGCGCTAAAACCTGGCATTGATTTCAAAGCTCAGAATACAGGAGAACTCTTGTACAGCCAGAGTCATAAAATCAGCTCCCCAGTTTCGGGTTACAACAGAGTCAGTTTGCCCACCGTGATTGACATTCTGCAGAGCCCTGCTCAATATTACAGGTTTCTGACAGATTATAAGGTCAGCAGACCAATGATCATAAAGTTTAAAAGACGGAGCCTTGATTTTCAAAGTTTGCAATACAATTTCAGGAAAACAACCTGCCCTGATCATCTTAACAGAAAAGCGAAAGACCATCCCTGACTAATATTCTTGCCTGCAATAATAATAATAATAAAATGCCATGGACAAAGTATGAAAGACCTTTTCCCCTCCATTGATAGTTCATTGAGTTTTTCTTCTGCTGCCTAATTCATTCTGCATTGATCTAGTTCAAGAGCTTCAAGCCATTAATGTACATGCACTTAAACCAGTTTTTGCTTAATTCCGTCATTTAGCAAGGGAGGCTAAACTGATTTCAAGAAGGGTTCCAGTGGTTTAAGTGCAGTGATGTTATGGATTTGCACTCATTTATCCAGATCAGATTAACACCTACTTTCTGAAATTAGTGCATATTTTCCCCACGTAGGCAAGTTTATTAGGAAAATTAATGGAGTTCTTTTGTGGCTTAAAGAAAAAAATAATCAACAAGACAAAACCCAAACAGAGCTGAGCTACAGTTTGTGGGAAAGAAAGCTCTGTGAATTATATGACTGTATTCAGTGCAAGACAATATTCTCTCTCCAAATGAGAAATCACCAGGCCTGTGGATAAGTCAAACACATTTTGGAACATTAAGGGGCTCTAATTCAATCGCCACTCCATTCATTTTTAAAGCATTTAGAGTGATTCTCCCCTGATTTGTCATGGCAGCTAGAATCCTCATGGAATAGATGCATTGTCTGGTTTAGATTCAGAGGTGGAGAGTCAACAGGCCATCAGTATTGCCAAGAGACTAACCATCTGTTCTGTTGGATGGTTATTTGGAGTATTCTCACCACCTGCCTCTTTTTTACTAAATGGCTTGCTTATATGATAACCAGTTGTTGCGCTTTTTTTTTTTTAAAGGCACACACATGTTGAAAGGAAGTTTTGCTGTTTTGTAACCTGTGCTACCTATTGCAGCTTTTAGGGGTGCAGAACGGATTTCAAACCTGGAACATCTGCAGAGATGTTCAGCTTCTGCGTATAATCTGAGGGCACTTCCAGACTACTGCTGTTTTCGACAGGCTCCAATCACGTACCGGCAAATCCCTGCTGGCACAACTATAGTTGTGAGTGATTTGTGGAAGTTGGTCAGTAGTTCGCTGCACCTCAGCCAGTGCGGCGTATCAGCAGAAGATACAGAGCTCCAGTAGAGATTTCCTGCTCCTAACAGAACAGCTTTTTCCAGAGACCTCTGTTGAGGGGAAAAGTACTCTTCCACACATTTCAAAAAGTGTCTCCAGACTCTATAGCTAAACGCTACTGTCTAGTAAATATACGGAGGTATGGATCCATTAATATTCTCTCTTCTTCTTTGGGGATCACTTGTAGCTGAGTAAGATTGTCTTTCATAAACACAGTTTTAACAATGAGTCCGTAAGTGACTGTGGAGGCCAATTCTGGATCCACACATCCTTCCACAGTGGGGACATTGGTTTCAGGGCGGGAGTTGATCACGGTGTGGATTTGCCAAGCGTGCCTTCCTCTTAGCACATTTCTCCCTTGTGTCCTGAGTTTGAGCGTCTTCAAAGCCCATGACACCTTTGGTAACGGCTGTTCTCCAATTGGAGCGTTCGCAGGCCAGTGTTTCCCAGTTGTTGGTGTTTCTACTACATTTAAGACAGTCTTTAAACCTCTTTTGTTGACCACCAGCATTACACTTTCCATTTTTGAGTTCAGAATAGAGTAGTTGCTTTGGAATATGATAATCAGGCATCCGCACAACATGTACAGCAGTTTCCCCTACTTGTGATTCCCAGCAAGTATACTGCCTCTGAAAATGGAGACAGACCATAGTCATCAGGGCTGGTAGCCATCTGAAGCCCTCTCCTCCACGAATTTGTCTAATCCTCTCTTAGGTAAAGGTAAAGGTACCCCTGACCATTAGGTCCAGTCATGACCGACTCTGGGGTTGCGGCGCTCATCTCGCTTTATTGGCCGAGGGAGCCGGCGTACAGCATGCGGGTCATGTGGCCAGCATGACTAAGCTGCTTCTGGTGAACCAGAGCAGCACATGGAGACGCCGTTTACCTTCCCGCCAAAGCGGTACCTATTTATCTACTTACACTTTGATGTCCTTTCAAACTGCTAGTTTGGCAGGAGCAGGGACCGAGGAACGGGAGCTCACACTGTCGCAGGGAATCAAACCGCCAGCCTTCTTATCGGCAAGCCCTAGGCTCTGTGGTTTAGACCACAGTGCCACCCGGGTCCTCTCTTAAAGCCATCTAAATTGGTGGCCATCACTTCTCCCCGTGGGCGCAAGTTGCACAGTTTTAACTATGCACTCAACGACGGAGTGCTGTCTCTTATCCGTTCTGAATCTCCCAGCATTTAGCTTCATTGCGTGTCCTTGAGTTCTAGGTGATATTAGAGACGGAGATCCCACCTTTCCTTCCAAAGGATCCCAGAGTCCCCTTTGATGAGTATCCGATCCAATCCATTTGCAACGGACGCGAGATGATGTGTTCACCCCACACTTTTCAACGTCCTTTCTCATTGTTTTCCTTATCACGGGGGAGTATGATATTTTTGGGGAAGCGGGTTTTTGCTGTTGCTCAGTATAATGTGAACAATACACTGGGCCTGGTCCATGTCTTGAGTCAGCACATCCCCTATATCTGGATGTTCAGGAATAAGGGTACCAGGTGCACTCGGTTACCATAGCAACAACAGCAAGGTTGAGTGTACGGTTTGCTGAGTCATTCACCCTACTATTACCTCATCTTTTCAAAATAATCTAAAATTTCATGTTTCCATTTCAATTATAATATCTGTTACATTACAAGTGTTATTAAAATCCCACTAACGATTTCAGCTGTTTACAGTGGTTGTTGAGGTAAATTATAAATTCCCCCCATTCCTTGTTCAAAGTTTTGATCATTGTGATTTTCTAATTTTCCCAGGCAGTTTCGCCATTTCGGCGTAATCCATCAACTTAGTCTGCCATTCTTCGCTGGGACTTTGTCATCTTTGCTGCTCTGGGCTAGTAAAATCCGTCTTCCAGCCACATAATTTGTTATGCCTCTCTTGGCATAAAGCTGGGCTTAAAATTGAGAGAAAGCAAATGCGCTGTAATCATTTGGGTCTGGTTTCCTCAACACCGTAACAAGGAACTGGATTTCTAAAGACCACTCTTGGGAAGCAATGTTAAGAATTGCTATGACACTTAACATGAAAGGAGGTCCAAATGTACGTAGCTATTATTTCAAGCCTGTTCAGTCTTATTTGCAGACTGTTCACTGAGTAAGGGGAGAAAGCATAGAATCACTGAAAATGTCATGTCCATTTTCCTAGGCCCGGATGAAATCCCATTCTTTCCCCCTCTTCCACTCAGGAAGGCCTGGTTGTTGGGGTTTTTTTGCTGCTGAGATTATGTCACTTTCAGCACTCTGAGACATTTTAAATCTGCTGGATCATATTCCTTCTTAATTCCACCCCAGTGAATTTGCCTGAAACTTGAAGAACATTTGCTGGTTTTAAGTTCGCTCTTCCACCCCACTCCCACTGTTCAGCCAGAGCCAGCAACGAAACATAACAGAGGGAATGGGTTAAAGGCAAAATATAGGGTACATTCACCCCACACATTTAAAGCAGTATGATACCACTTCCAGTCATGGCTTCCCCAAAGGATTCTGGGAGCTGTGGTTTGCTAAGGGTGAGGAAAGCTCTTAGGAGACCCCAATCTCCCTCACAGAGCTATTCCCAGAATTCCCTGGGAGGAAGGATTGACTGTTACATCTTTCTGGGAATAATAGCTCTCCTAATAACTTTCATCACCTTCAACAAACTGCAATTCCTAGAATTCTTTAGGGGAAGAAGAATGGCAGACAAAATTAATGGACTACGCAGAATTAGACAAAATGACTGGAAGGATTCAAAACCAGCGGGACCAGAGATTTACAGAAGATTGGAAGAAATATCTGAAAGATTTGGAGAGCAACTGTAATCAACAAATTAGGCTAGTAGGACTACAAGAAGTTTCGTAAGGAGAAATATATGAAATATTGCAAAATAGAAAAAGAAGAGAGATTAATGAAAGTAAGAAATGTATACTAAATGATTAGAGTGGAAAATTTTCAGATGTTATTGATGGAAGTCCAAAAATAATTGTATAAGATGTAAAAGTAAGTTGGAAAATGATGTGTTAAAAAACTAATTTAAAAATTATATATATATATATATATATGAAATAAGCACCAAATAAATAAATAAAATTCTTTAGGGGAAGCCTCGGCTGTTTAAAGTGGTACTATGGTGTTTGAAATGTATGACAGGAATGTGGCCTGATGTCTTCCCTAACTGAAAGCTGGCTTGTAAGTCGGGCAACTGTGTGTCCTACTTTACAGAAGACATTTCTCTATCTGATGACAATCTCTGTCTGAAAGGCTATTCAGTCGGAAGGAGATTCCAGCTGAACATCAGGAAGAACTTTCTGACAGTAAGAGCTGTTTGACAGTGGAACGGTCTCCCTCAGGAGGTTGTGGACTCTCCTTCCTTGGAGATTTTTAAGCAGAGGTTGGGTGGCCACCTGTAATGGATGCATCACAAGGGGTTAGACTAGATGACCCTTGGGGTCCCTTCCGACTCTACAATTCTATGATGAAATCCAGGTCCGGTTTGAACAGAAAGAATCATAAGAAGGGCCTGGTAATTGCCCATCAACGGTGAACACCTGGGAAGCAGACTGAGCAGGTATGCAGCGCACCAGCACACAGTCTTCCCCATTATGGGAAGATGCATTGCATTTCTATTTAAATTATAGCCATTATTTCTACATTTGCATCCATACATATACATGAGCATATGCACACTTCAGGCAAATCAGTGTTTTTGTTGACGCCTGCCTTGGTACGCTCTCCTGACATGCCTTGCAGCCTCAGGCTCACTGAGAGGCCAGCCACACCATTGATTTCCATGGCAGGTCAGAAGCTTACATCAAAAGTTTTGACATGCTCAGCTTGCTGACCTTAGTCTATCCTTGATGCTTTGGAGCAAATGAGATACAGCTCAGGGACATCCCTGGACAGTGAAGAAGAAGAAGAAGAAGAAGAGGAGGAGGAGGAGGAGGAGGAGGAGTTTGGATTTCATATCCCGCTTTATCACTGCCCGAAGGAGTCTCAAAGCGGCTAACATTCTCCTTTCCCTTCCTCCCCCACAACAAACACTCTGTGAGGTGAGTGGGGCTGAGAGACTTCAAAGAAGTGTGACTAGCCCAAGGTCACCCAGCAGCTGCATGTGGAAGAGCAGGGAAGCAAACCCAGTTCACCAGATTACGAGTCTACCACTCTTAACCACTACACCACACTGAGATTCAGAATATTTTTTCCTTCTTGTTTTCCTCCTCCAAAAACCAGGTGCGTCTTGTGGTCTGGTGCGTCTTATAGAGCGAAAAATATGGTAGTTTCTTTTGTCTGTGCTAAGTCTCACAATCTTTAGCTTCACTGGACAGTCTCAAGTTGGAGAGGGAAAGAAAAACTTCTCTCAGTTATGATTCTTATGATAATTACCATATTATTATTTATACCCCGCCCATCCGATTGGGTTGCCCCTGCCACTCTGGGCAGCTTCCATCACATATAACAACATGATAAAATGCCAAACATTAAAAACTTCCCGAAATAATAATAATAATAATCTCTCTCCGCATGTCTGCGTCCAAAACACTACCCTGCCTCCCACAAAGAGTCCAAGGCATGCTTTTAAAAAGCAGACCAGGAAAAATATATATAATAATCTCCAAACCATTATGGTCAGATTGTACACATTTCTTTTTCTCTTCTTCTTGCCAGAGATGATGGACAGCCCATATGCGCGGTCTGATATGCCCAGCTAATTACATTGATGTTCAGCAGCAGTGCTCCAGTTAAAGACCTGTCAGCATTTTCTTATTTGCCGGGTTCAGAATGTAGTTGTAAAGCAATCGATTCTGGGCTGAGTTCTGACATGCTGGTCTATGTACTCGAGAGGCATCAAACATCTGCTAAATACAGCACATAAACAGCCTTTTCTATTACATAGCAGGGGAGGGGGAGGGGGAGGAATTAACACTGCCCATCAAACTAATATACGTGGAGCGAGCGCCAGCCCATGAAATCTTACGCTATAATACAATCAATTTGGGAGCAAGCCTAATGCCAAGCCAAAGGATGGGTGGCTAAGGGGCCTTTGGAAGAAGTGGGATCACTGTGGAGAGGGAAGCCTGTTTTGGGGCACTCATGGCACAGGAGAAGCCCTCTGATGCCAATGCGAAGCTCCACAGCTGTGCATAGGAGGTCAGCCATGTTGGGAATTGTCCAAGGGAGCCAGTGTGGTGTAGTGGTTAAGAGCGGTAGACTTGTAATCTGGTGAACCGGGTTCGCGTCTCCGCTCCTCCACATCCAGCTGCTGGGTGACCTTGGGCCAGTCACACTTTTCTGAAGTCTCTCAGCCCCACTCACCTCAAAAAGTGTTTGTTGTGGGGGAGGAAGGGAAAGGAGAATGTTAGCCGCTTTGAGACTCCTTTGGGTAGTGATAAAGCGGGATATCAGATCCAAACTCTTCTTCCTCTTCTTCTTCTTCAGGCTCAGAAATGCCCCCCCCACTGGCCTGACCTCAGGGCCATTCCCTGGAATGGACATTTCCCCTGCAGACGGGTGATAGCAGTGCTTTTGAATGGAAGCCATGCTCAGCACCCACCCACGGCAATGCATTTTGGGGAGAGATCTATTGTCTGGGGAACGGGATCTCTGGTACGCTAAGGTGGCAGGTGGTCAACATGAACCAGTGGCGTAGCGTGGGTTGTCAGCACCCGGGGCAAGGCAAGTAATTTGCACCCCCCTAACCCGTGGATTTGCGCCCCCTAACCCTAACCCCCAGATGTTGCACCGGGTGCGGCCGGCCCCCCCTGCACCCCCCATGCTACGCCACTGACATGAACAGGAGCAGAGTTTGTGTCCCATTCAAAAGTGGTCCCACCATCTGGACCAATGCAGTAAGAGAACTGATGAAGAAATCATAGAATCATGTAAGTGGAGAGTTGGAAGGGACCACGATAGTCATCTCTTGCAACCCCAATCTTTTGCCCAACGTAGCTCAGACCCACAACTCTCTGAGATTAAGAGTTTCATGCTCTACTGACTGAGCGAATCTGCCCATTTCGGTTTCTCTCATTTTTACAATCCTAAACACAGTTCTCCGCATTTCCACATCCATTTGCATTCTTTCTTTTTTAAGTCTGTATGAAAATGCATCAGCATTTTAATGTGAATTTCTTCTAATATACACACTTTTGTATGCACTATTGTCTAATATACACATTTCCAAAAAACCAATTTTCCCCAGTATAATGCACTAGTGAATGTTATTTTCCAACACATCCATTATTATTATTATTATTATTGCTCATTTCACCCTAGCACCTGAATATTTGAATATGCAGGAGGACTGCATTGCAAAATTCACAAAAAGCACAGTTTTTGAACAATGCCTGCGTTTCAGTTCACATACTGGTTTGGAAAGCGAATTAGGTAGGTTCCCCCCTTTAAAATCAAACTGAATCAAATTTCTCCCGCTCCCCAGGAAAGAGTTAAGTTCAGAGTATGGCCAGTACCTCTTCTATCGCTACCAATGTAGATTTTTATTACTGCACCTAAATCAATTTTCTGCCCTTCACATTTGACCCACTAAGCTTTGAATCTGCTGACACGGGAGAGAAGCAGCCCTTTCTAAATTGAGGTTGCAAGATTTCCTTTTTGTAACACACACAGACACACACTGTATTTTTTCATTATTATTATTATCGCCTCGCCGTGTTTCCTAGCACAAAGCTGCTTTCTCTTATGTTGTAACAACATGCTTTACAGTTTGCGTTGTGTGCCTCACACAAACAACAGCTTCAATGGGGGAAGTAGGAGAAGAGGCAGTCAAAGTGGCAGGTCCACGGTCAGGAAGCAACAACAAGCCCAACAAAGGTCAGAAGGAAGAGGAGGCCCAGAAGTGTATCAGAGTCTAAGCAGGTGAGAAGTCCAGCCAAGCAAGGATCACAGGAACAGGCTACAGGTCAGCAAAAGATTGAGATGCTGTGGCAAAGACCAAGGGAAAAAAGCAGGTCTTATGTAGTCCTCCTTGAATTGCTCCCAGCTGTAGTGCATCCCATCACCTGACTGTACTTGCCTACCCGATTCGGATAATAATAATAATAATAATAATAATTTATACCCCACCCATCTGGCTGGATTTCCCCAGCCACTATGGGTGGCTTCCAACTGAATGTTAAAAACAATACAGTGTCAGACATTAAAAAATTCCCCAAACTTGTCTTTTAAAAGTAAAATAGTTGTTTATTGCCTTGACATCTGCTGGGAGGGTGTTCTACAGGGCAGGCGCCACTACCGAGAAGGCCCTCTGCCTGGTTGCCTGCAACCTCACTTCTCGCAGTGAGGGAACCGCCAGAAGGCTCTCGGAGCTGGACGTCAGTGTCCGGGCAGAACGATGGGGGTGGAGATGCTCCTTCAGTTATACTGGACCGAGGCCGTTTGGAGCTTTAAAGGTCAGCACCAACACTTTGAATTGTGCTCGGAAACATACTGGGAGCCAATGTAGATCTTTCAGGACCAGTGTTATACGGTCTCGGTGGCCCCTCCCAGTCACCAGTCAAGCTGCCGCATTCTGGATTAATTGCAGTTTCTGAGTCACCTTCAAAGGTAGCCCCACATAGAGAGCATTGCAGTAGTCCAAGCAGGAGATAAGAAGAGCACAGCTAAGGCCTGGCTTCTGCAAAACCTCACAATGCTCATGACAACTACAAAGAGTTCTGGCGGGGAGCAGGTTTTTGTGTGCAAGAGCTCCAGATCATCTTTAATGCTGCAACCTGAATTGGGTTGTGTGCGATTGAGTCTCATTCCCAGATAGTGACAGTCTGGATTTATGGAAAGTACCTACTGTAGCTTCTAAAAAAAAATAATAGAAAGTCTCTCTCTCTCTCTTTCTCTCTCTGTTACAGATAGGTAGCCGTGTTGGTCTGCCATAGTCAAAACAAACAAAAAAATTCCTTCCAGTAGCACCTTAAAGACCAACTAAGTCAGTTCTTGGTATGAGTGTATCTGAAGAAGTGTGCATGCACACGAAAGCTCATACCAAGAACTGACTTAGTTGGTCTTTAAGGTGCTACTGGAAGGAATTTTTTTTGTTTTCTCTCTCTCTGGATATTGTGACTAGTTTGGGCAACCTGACATGGTATCCAAATCAAGAACTGTCTCCCACATTGTGGTTTAGGAATGGATGGTTCTTCTCTGATGCAAAGGACAAAGCATCACAATCGTTTTGCAGGGACATTTCCATCCGCAATTTGATCTGGGAATCAAAATGAGGCAGCGACTGCAGACCTGATGACCCAGTGCTGGACTGGGGGAATAAGCTGCAGATGAAGCCAAGGCTGCTGCCTTATTATTCTGTTCATCATCAGAAACTGCTTCTTTCTTTTTCCTGTTCCTAGATAAGGCTAGGCTATTTGGATACTGGCTTATATGAATACAACAGTCGAAGCACTCAAAATCCACCTGTTTCAAAGAGCTTTCCACAGATGTATTTTTGTTCGGACATGCTGTTGTCATATTGTTCTATAGCTGTTCTATTGTTTTGCTGCCACGGCTTTGGAAATGAATCTGTACTGTTTAATATAGATTCACGGTGCGGGAAGGGACCCTGAGGGTCATCTAGCCCAACCCCCTGCAATGCAGGAATCTCACCTCGAACATACAGGACAAATGGCCATCCAATGTCTGCTTAAAAACCTCCAAGAAAGGTAAACATTGAAGAGAATTGAAGTTGCATGAGATTTTTCAACTGTTCTTGTATGTTCTTTCAACGCTGATTTCAAATCTGAAATCGATTTTTGTGTACATGCTATATTTATTTTCAATTTCTGACTTTTGACGATATGTCATATTTACACTGGGGATAAGTGGACACTGACACGTTGACCTACCTTAACCGCATGGTAATTATTGTTTTGCAAACTTAATTTTTCTTTATTTTTATAGTTTTGTAACCTAAATATTTGTATTTTTTCAGATCAGACCATGGCTTCTTCAAGTAGACAAAAATGTTTAAACAATCTATTTATTTCAACACACCAAGTCTGGGAAAATGTTTATGAAGACTACACATGAGAAATGGATTTTATATTTTTGAAAAGTTACAGAGGTGCTGAGTAAGGGAACTAGAAAGGTCAGCTGTGTGAGAATGGATTAACATCAAGAAGAAGGATGAAGAGGAGATTAAAGAAGAATGAAGTGGCTACATCAGGAAGTAACGGACATATGTTTGCAACAGAAGAGGGGAAACCTAATTTTTTAAAAGAAATTGTATTAAATTTAAATAATTTGGACCAATTTATTTTTAATTTTGACAACCAATAAAATTAATTAATTAATTAATTAATTAATTAATTAAACCTGCAAGGAAGGAGAGTCCATCACCTCCAGAGGGAGTCTGTCCCACTATCGAACAGCTCTTACAAAAAGTACTTCTGATATTTCGTCGGAATCCCCTTTCTTGTAACTTGAGAACATCAGTTTGGGTCCTCAAGGGCCACCTAGTCTAACCTCCTGCCATGCAGGAATATACAACAATTGCTTTGCAATTTGTGTTTATTAGGATAAATTCATACGAAAATGCTGATGAATTTTTGTGAGGATGTGTGTGTTTGTGTGTGTGTGTATGATGTAATATATATATATATATATATATATGCTTTCGTAGATTTTCACGGGTACAGGAATGCAGGTTTTGGTGTCCTCGGGTGTCTTCCCGTGTAAAAGTTGGGGTGTCTAGGCGACGTTTCGACGAGGTCTCACTCGTCATCTTCAGGCTGGTGCTTTCGGCTTCTTGTTACTGGAACAGAGCGGGATCTCAATGTTTGAGTTCCTATAAATACTGTAGAGGGGGTGTGGTGTCTAGCCTCCAATGTTCTGGGCAGAACATTGGAGGCTAGACACCACACCCCCTCTACAGTATTTATAGGAACTCAAACATTGAGATCCCGCTCTGTTCCAGTAACAAGAAGCCGAAAGCACCAGCCTGAAGATGACGAGTGAGACCTCGTCGAAACGTCGCCTAGACACCCCAACTTTTACACGGGAAGACACCCGAGGACACCAAAACCTGCATATATATATATATATATATATATATATATAGTCGTTTAGTCATTTCCGACTCTTCATAACCACATGGACCAGAGCACGCCAGGCACTCATGTCTTCCACTGCCTCCTGCAGTTTAGTCAAACTCATGCTGGTAGCTTCGAGAACACTGTCCAACCATCTCGTCCTCCATCATCCCCTTCTCCTTGTGCCCTCCATCTTTCCCAACATCAGGGCCTTTTCCAGGGAGTCTTCTCTTCTCATGAGGAGGCCAAAGTATTGGAGCCTCAGCTTCAGGATCTGTCCTTCCAGTGAGCACTCAGGGCTGATTTCCTTCAGAATGGATAGGTTTGATCTTCTTGCAGCCCATGGGACTCTCAAGAGTCTCCTCCAGCACCATAATTCAAAAGCATCAATTCTTCAGCGATCAGCCTTCTTTATGGTCCAGCTCTCACTTCCATACATCACTACTGGGAAAACCATAGCTTTAACTAGATGAACCTTCCTTTTACGCTAGGCCTTTGCAAAGTCAAATTATGGGGCAGGTGTTTTTTTAAAAAAACAGCAGCGATGATCAGAGTTAATTGCGGCTGGCCCTCCTAAAGGCTTGAAATGTACAGTGTATATACTATTATTCTCCATCTAGAACACACAACTAGTTGATATGAAGGGAAGTGTAGTAACCCTATAGAGAACTTGGGAGCTGGATCCGGGGGGCGGGGCGGGGGGGCGCTATAAAGAACCGGGTGCTTTATAGCTGATGTGATTAGATTAGAGGCAAGCCCATTTTGAGAGGCTTTCTTCGCGCTGCCTGCGACACTGCAGCAATTTCCCCTTCTACATTCAGGCAAGGTATCAGGCGAATGATAAATCATTTGCATCCATTTCTCAATGAATGGAGGGGAGGCGAATTAGTATGCAAATGTAACTGTTGGCAAGCAGGACCGTGTCAGCCTGAACGGAGTCAAATTAGTTGACGATTTTCCAAGAACAAATTTGCATATTTGCGGGTGGGGTGGGGGAAGGAAACACACACACACACACAAACAGAGAGGGAGAAAGAACCCCGAGACCTGCTTGCAGGCCACACGTCCAGGTTATCCAACTGGGAACAGAGGCTCTTTTTGAAATGTTGTCTGAAAGAATGTGATTAGGAGGAAAACTGACGACCGGTTGATGCATTCAGCTGGACCCGTTGCAAAGCATTATTCCCCAAAGAATCTGTCACTTTTCCTGCTGCAGGCATAGGCCTGACATCAGTGTGAGGCATCTTAAGGCAGTACCCAGAGACCCAGCAGGCCTAGTACTGACAACTGCTCTGGGCCCACTGATTAAAGGTAAAGGGTAAAGGGACCCCTGACCGTTAGGTCCAGTCGTGACTGACTCTAAGGTTGCGGCGCTCATCTCGCTTTGTTGGCCGAGGGAGCCGGCGTACAGCTTCCAGGTCATGTGGCCAGCATGACTAAGCCGCTTCTGACGAACCAGAGCAGCACACGGAAACCCCGTTTACCTTCCCACCAGGTAAACGGCTTTCTCAGCCTGAAAGCAGAGATCATATCCCATAGTGAAATTTGACTGGACTTAACCATCCAGGGGTCCTTTACCTTACCTCTTTACCAACCCATTTTGATGGATTAATGAAAACAGACGGCTCTGACGGGAGTTGTAGTTCAAAACATCTGGTGGGCACCAGGTTGGCAACGACTGTTCCATATACAATGCCCTGTGGCCATATAGCAGAAGCCATATTTGCTCACCAGGAAGCAAAGGGGGAAACAACCTAACTAAAGGCAGGGACCACTTAAGGAGCAAACGCCATTTTTAATGCAAATCGACTAACGTTTTTAGGCAATCTATATATACAGAGCACTCGGCAAAAGTATTTCCTCTCTAGCGCAGCGGCACACTGCATGCAGTGCTCTCAGGGAAAATTCTTCCTGCCGTGGATGGGAGCAATAAACCAGATTATTTTACGGCAGGCAGTAATTAGGCAGAAAGGCTGCTAGTAAATATGAAATACCCTGCAAAGTCTGCCCAGCCACGTACATTGGACAAACAAACAGACGAATAAATGCACGTATCGCAGAACACAAGAATGCCGTCAAAAAAGAAGAAAAAACTTCCTCTCTTTTCCAACACATGAAAGAAACAGGACACGAAATTAATTTTGCAGATTCCAAATTGCTCTTTAACACGGAACATCACCACAAGAGAATAATCATGGAAGCCATCGAGATAGAGAAACACCCTCACAACATGAACAAGCGTGACGACACATCCCGCTTGCCAGACATCTGGAAATTAGCCCTCCCCACAAAAACTGACACCAGATCCAGAGGCACACAGAACGCCAACACCAATCAACCACACCAGACCCAAACCCAGACCCTCTCCACAGATGAATTACTGACACCATCCAGTAGCCAATCCATGGTGGCACCTCCGGATGCTGCACCCCCCTGCAATCCCTACACAGATCTGGCTGACACAAGCCACAAAACCACAGCTCGCCCCTATACACGAAGCCAAGCCAAAGCACAACTAAGTGCAATACAGCCATCTTCTCAGGAAAACTCTTCACAAAGTTCAAGAGGTCAAGACACAAAGACTTTAGCAACTAATCCACACCTAATGACCCACCTAAGTGGTACTCAGGATATCACTCAAGAAATCACTCAAGGTATCTCTCAAGTAATTAAGGAACAAAAGAAGAAAAGGCACACTAGCCTGGGAACTTCCTCTCTGCCCAGAACATTGGAGGCTAGACACCACACCCCCTCTACAGTATTTATAGGAACTCAAACATTGAGATCCCGCTCTGTTCCAGTAACAAGAAGCCGAAAGCACCAGCCTGAAGATGACGAGTGAGACCTCGTCGAAACGTCGCCTAGACACCCCAACTTTTACACGGGAAGACACCCGAGGACACCAAAACCTGCATTCCTGTACCCGTGAAAATCTACGAAAGCAAATATATATATATATATATATATATATATGGCAGACCCCCCTCCAACAACCCCCTTCCCTCAGCTCTCTTGCATGCCGACGTAGCATCTCCTGCCTGGTTTTTATAGTTCTCTCTGGAGCCGTCGTTTCCCGTCCCTCATCAACATGCCTTGCTCATTTTCCAGCGGCGGCCAATCGTGGGCCAGCGCACATATTGAGTGGATATTTACGGCACCGGAGCTGTAGGTCGTAACTCAAAGCCTGAGGAAAGCGGGTGCGGAAGAACTCGTGTCTTGGAAAGCCCCGACGCTGAGCCAAGGCTGGCCAGGAGACAAAAGGAGGCTTGCAATCTGCAATGGCTGCAAGTGTGGTTTTGTCGTGGAACGTAGGAGATATGGAATTCCGGGGCGGAATCGATTAGGTTGTGCATGTCGAAGGAAGCACCCAGGAGATATCTATCTCCATTCATTGTACAGTCATACCTTGGTTTTCAAATAGGTTCGTTCTCGAAGGTTTTGGCTCCCAAACGCCGCAAACCCAGAAGTGAGTGCTCTGGTTTGCGAACGTTCTTTGGAACCCAAAGGTCTGACACGACTTCCAATTGGCTGCAGGAGCTTCCAGTGTGGTGTAAGAGCAAGAGTGTGCAAGAGCCAGTGTGGTGTAGTGGTTAAGAGCGGTAGTCGTGTAATCTGGGGAACCGGGTTCGCATCTCCGCTCCTCCACATGCAGCTGCTGGGTGACCTTGGGCCAGTCACACTTCTTTGAAGTCTCTCAGCCCCACTCACCTCACAGAGTGTTTGTTGTGGGGGAGGAAGGGAAAGGAGAATGTTAGCCACTTTGAGACTCCTTAAAGGGAGTGAAAGGCGGGATATCAAATCCAAACTCTTCTTCTTCTTCAATCAGAAGCCACACTTTGGTTTTTGAATGTTTTGGAAGTCGAACGGACTTCTGGAACAGATTGCGTTCAACCTCAGGGCCGTCTTTAGCAGATGCGGCACCAGGGTGCAGATATACACCCAGAGGCCCCAAATTACCACAGATAGTGTTAGGGTGGCCATAGCTGTGCACTGCCAGCCATGGGGGGGGGGCAACTCCCCCCCATGCTGCTGCGGGAGAGCGATGCTCACAGTGGCTTGGGAGTAAAGTTGTGCATCTCCCTAGCCTGCGCAGGAGGAGAGTGATCCCCACAGAGGTTTGGGAGGGAAGCTGCACACCCACCAGCCTTATTGTTGGAGGGGCGCAGCTGGCGGGTGTGTAGGGAAAGGGGAGGCCACCAGCAAAGCTGCGCAGCTCCCCCACTTGCCGGTGCGCCCCTGAGAGGCTGGTGCCCTGGCGCGATACACCACTTAGCCCTATGGGAAAGACGGCTCTGTTCAACTTCCAAGGTACGATTGTAATAACAAGGTGACTTCATATTTAAAGACAAGACCCTCCCCATCCTAATTCTTATAAATCACCTGATTTGAAGATTAATATAATTTGGATATATATATATATATATTGCAAACCACCCCATCCAACCATTTTTTTAAAAAAATAGAGTATTACTGGGATGAATAAGCATTAGAATTTTGGCTGGCCTTTTCTCCAAAATCAGTCATTATAAGAATTGCCTGCGGTCTGGTGTGCCAGCTGGGGATGGGTGGGTGAGGGACTTTGGCTTCCCCACCCAATTTCTTCGGGGGGGGGGTCTGGGGCCCCTCAATACTGAGCGGCAACATCGCCCATCACAAGAAGCTCCCAGTGAAGTGGAGTGCAGAAAGTCACAAGGCAATGACAAGTCGCATCGCAAGATTTATCTCAGATGATCTCACAAAGGGAACTGCACAGCCTCTGCTTTCAATGGAAGCCATGCATCTGATGAGATGTCCACCTTTCGCTTGAGATCCTTTTAAATGAAAATGTCAGGGACTGAATCTGGGACGCTCTGCATGCTAGCATGTGCTCTCCTACTGATCCACGGTTTCTTCCCAATTAGACTATCTTCACATTCAAACTGAAGGAACAAAAAATGAGAGTTTTCGCTCATGCTTGCACTCCTCCGACAACTTATATTAGAGAGCAGTGTTTCTGCATGCGAATGTTAACAGTGCGTCCCTTCTCGACGACTGCTGCCCTGTCATTGCATTCCTTATTGACGTTAACGTTAGCAGGACTAGAAATGAGATGATGCTAATTGGCCTAAAGGGGTGTGCGCAATTTATCTCTGTTGTAAAACATTGAAGAGAATTTATTTGGCAAAATTTGCATTGCAACAGAATGAGCTCCGCCTTGCAAAGAAGAAGAAGAAGGAGAAGAAGAAGAAGAAGAAGAAGAAGAAGAAGAAGAAGAAGAGGAGGAGGAGGAGGAGGAGGAGGAGGAGTTTAGACTTGATATCCCACTTTATCACTCCCCTTAAGGAGTCTCAAAGCAGCTAACATTCTCCTTTCTCTTCCTCCCGCACCACAAACACTCTGTGAGGTGAGTGGGGCTGAGAGACTTCAAAGAAGTGTGACTAGTCCAAGGTCACCCAGCAACTGCATGTGGAGGAGCGGAGACGCGAACCCGGTTCACCAGATTACAAATCTACCGCTCTTAACCACTACACCACACTGGCTGAGAGGTGCTAGCTGCAAAGGTCTCTAAGCCCGGATCAGATCAGAGGAGTGATCTTTTCCTCCCCTTTAAAAGGAAAAATGGAAACTTCAATCTAGACCAAGCCAGCAGAACATGTGACCTACCAAAATGAACAAAGTCTGATAAACACGTCTTGTGATCCACCAGTGCCTGACCCCCATTTCTGTAGCATGAAGCAAAGGCAAGAGGCTTAGAATGATAGAAAGCTGCCTTATACGGAGTCAGAGTATTGGCCTAGCCAGCTCAATACTGTCTACACTGGCTGTTGTTGTTGTTGTTTAGTCGTTTAGTTGTGTCCGACTCTTCGTGACCCCATGGACCAGAGAACGCCAGGCACCTCTGTCCTCCACTGCCTCCCGCAGTTTGGTCAAATTCATGCTGGTAACCTCGAAAACACTATCCAACCATCTTGTCCTCTGTCGCCCCCTTCTCCTTGTGCCCTCCATCTTTCCCAACATCAGGGTCTTTTCCAGGAAGTTTTCTCTTCTCATGAGGTGGCCAAAGTACTGGAGCCTCAGCTTCAGGATCTGTCCTTCCAGTGACCACTCAGGGCTGATTTCCTTCAGAATGGATAGGTTTGATCTTCTTGCAGTCCATGGGACTCTCAAGAGTCTCCTCCAGCACCATAATTCAAAAGCATCAATTCTTCGGCGATCAGCCTTCTTTATGGTCCAGCTCTCACTTCCATACATCACTACTGGGAAAACCATAGCTTTAACTATACGAACCTTTGTTGGCAAGGTGATGTCTCTACTTCTCAAGATGCTGTCTAGGCCTGTCATTGCCCTTCTCCCAAGAAGCAGGCGTCTTTTAATTTCGTGGCTGCTGTCACCATCTGCAGTGATCATGGAGCCCAAGAAAGTAAAATCTCTCACTGCCTCCACTGGCAGGCAGTGGCTTTTCAGGGGTTCTGACTGGGGACTCTCCAAGACCTACCTGGAGATGCTGGGGACTGAACCTGGGATGTTTTGCATGTTATGGTTAATAATAATAATAATAATTTGTATACAGTGGAACCTTGGTTCTCAAACTTAATCCATTCTGGAAGTCCGTTGCAAAACCAAAGGCGTTCCAAAGCCAGGCGCGCTTTCCCATAGAAAGTAATGCAAAATGGATTAATCCGTTCCAGACTTTTAAAAACAACCCCTAAAACAGGAATTTAACATGAATTTTACTATCCAACGAGACCATTCATTCATAAAATGAAGGCAATAAGCAATGTACTGCAGTCACACAATCAATCAATCAATCAATCAATAGCTGAACTGGTTTCCACACAGTCACAAAAACAAAACAAAAAAGCCGCAAAAACAAAAATGAAAAATAAATAGCAAAAACAGACAGACCTCAGCATAACACTCAAAACGGAAGTGTGGCACTCAAAACGGAACATGTGCGGCTTCCGAAAAAAGTTCACAAACTGGAACACTTACTTCTGGGTTTGCAGTGTTTGGGTTCTAAGTTGTTTGAGTACCAAGGCGTTTGAGAACCAAGGTACCACTGTACTGCCCTTCATCCAAAGATCACAGAGCGGTTCACAACATAAAAATACAAAACTACAGCACAAAATACATAATGAAACAAAAACAAACAAATAACCCTTCTCCTATAAACACATTTAAATGGTGGAAGAATGTTAATCAGCCCAAGGCCTGGCTGAAGAAGAAGGTTTTTGCCTGGTGCCTAAAGGTGAAGGCACCAGGCGAGGTGAAGGCACCAGGCCAGCCTTCCTGGGGAGAGCATTCCACAAACGGGAGCCACTGCATAAAAGGCCCCATTCTCATGTTGCCATCCTCCAGATCTCTTGTGGAGGCACACGATTGTGGGGTCTGGGTCAGTTGATTTTATTGAGTCTTGGACTCTTATTCTGGAACCTAATCTCTAGTGAAGAGCAGGACCACCACGACACAGCGTCTCAACCCCCAGTTAAGACAATTGGTTCAGTTGAATACCATGACCAATAGTTCTGAAAGTTAATAAGAGCTCCTGGAAAATCCACAAGATCAACCTCCCTCCCTCTTCTTTCGTACTGATCATTGACCACAGCAGCTAAGATAAGCCTGGCACCAGATTCAAAGGGATCCAGAGGATTGCTTTCACCACCAAAGTTCCCAGAATTAGCTTCCTAAACTTCTCCCAGCCAATTAGTGCCACTTTAGAAAATTAGTTCCTCCCTACTTTTTAAATCATTTTGCTGACTCTGTATTTTCTTTTAATTTAATTTACGTTTTTGCTTTTTTATCACTTGTTTTAATAGGTATGTGTACAACACTTTGAATGCCATTTCAGGCAACAACAACAACAAAAAAGTACCTTGGAAAATCTAACAATAAATAACTATCTGATGCCATTCATACAAATGGAAAAGACACCCCAGGTTGGTCACAAAATAGGAACCCTTTTTGAAGTGGGGGGAGGGACCATTCCTGATATCCTGGCATGCTGCATTGGGGGAAATATCCACACCTACCAGCACAGGTGTGTCCTGTAAAATGAAGAGCATTGGGTTGTTCTGGGTTGGCAGCTGTCAATCATCACTCTATTCTCTAGGTCAGCCTCCACCCACCTGACAGCCCCTGTGCTGGCTGGGGCTGATGGGATTTGTGGTCCAAAGCATTTGGAGGGAATTGGATCGGCAAAGGTGACTCTGGGCACTCGCAGATGGATCCCTTCGTAACCTTTTCTCTGCCTAATAATTTCCCAGGGTTTGGAATCAAAACTAATTTGTCAATAATTCCTTGGGCCCTCCTCAACGAGAGGACCTATCTCTCAGAGAAAGGTAATTGGCATCGGATCTGAAAAACTGCTAAGTTCATTTGGCACCCGAGGGTATATTTTGTCAGGTGCAGCTCAGTTAGATTAATTCATATGAGTCAGATGTGCTTTGACCTCATCCTTCCCCTAGCTGATCTGCATTCATGCCTTATCATTTTTTCCTCTCCCCATCTGTTCTCTAGCTATTTCCTATTAAAGTTTTCACTGTTGTGTTTTCTTCCTCTACTTCTGCCCGTTGTATGGTTGTGATTTGAAAGTGACATTTTCTATTCTATTCGATTGATTGATTGATTGACTGATTGCATTTCCATCCCACCTTTTTCTCCAAGGAGTTTGAGGTGGTTACACGGGTTAAACCACAGAGCCTAGGACTTGCTGATCAGAAGGTCAGCGGTTCAAATCCCCGTGACGGGGTGAGCTCCCGTTGCTCGGTCCCTGCTCCTGCCAACCTAGCAGTTCGAAAGCACGTCAAAGTGCAAGTAGATAAATAGGTACCACTCTGGCGGGAAGGTAAACGCCGTTTCCGTGCGCTGCTCTGGTTCGCCAGAAGCGGCTTAGTCATGCTGGCCACATGAC
Source organism: Podarcis gaigeae (assembly GCF_964106915.1). NCBI lineage: Eukaryota > Metazoa > Chordata > Lepidosauria > Squamata > Lacertidae > Podarcis > Podarcis gaigeae. The sequence continues at coordinate 96,784,189 of NC_139677.1, read as the reverse complement.
CCGGAAGCTGTACGTCGGCTCCCTCGGCCAATAAAGCGAGATGAGCGCCGCAACCCCAGAGTTGGTCACGACTAGTCCTAATGGTCAGGGGTTCCTTTACCTTTACATGTTTCACCCCCTCCTTGCTTAATCTCCACAAAAACTCCCTGAATTCTTCAGCACTCTCTTGACCCCACCTCTTCCCCATGAATCAGATGTGTTCCATGTCACTTCACTAAAGGACCTTGACTAGCTCATTTAGAATTCCGCAAAATGTCAGCCATCATCATGGCTTCCATCTCAAATACCAGTTCTTTTGCTTCTCTCGCCTTCCCCACTCTTGGCTAGACTGGCTCTCTGCTGCAACCCAAAAGGGAGCTTGGCCTGCTGCCCACTTAGAAATATTCAGCGCTGAGGAGGCAACTCTCTCACTCATTCTTTCTCTCCCCCAAGCACAATACTTGATAGATTTGTAATTAATATGCAGAGGCAAGAAAATCGCGGTGTGATGAGTAGATTACAAAGCCAGCTCTTTCATCATCTTTGTGATTCCCACCCACCTCCCCTGCCAATGGCGGTGATTGCAATCCATTTCCATATTTCCTTGAGCTTTTGAAGGAGCATGCTGATTTGATGCTTTGCTTCCATTTTCAAGGCTGCAGGTGTTTGGTGACAATCAGGATTGCTGTCATAGGTTGCTTCCGCAGTCAGGCCCGGACGGGTGTGTTCCTTGCTGTTGTTCAACCAGCCCAAAGTGGAATTAATATAGCGGACCAGCTGGCATTGAATAGAATGCTATACGATCCAGCAATGTCCTTCACCGTGGCTAAGGGCCTTTGCTGGTGAGTAACACAGGTGGCGCTGTGGATTAAACCACAGAGCCTAGGACTTGCCAATCAGAAGGTTGGCGGTTCAAATCCCTGCGACGGTGTGAGCTCCCGTTGCTCGGTCCCTGCTCCTGCCAACCCAGAAGTTCAAAAGCACATCAAAGTGCAAGTAGATAAATAGGTACCGCTCCGGCGGGAAGGTAAACGGTGTTTCTGTGCGCTGCTCTGGTTCGCCAGAAGCGGCTTAGTGATGCTGGCCACATGACCCGGAAGCTGTACGCTGGCTCCCTCAGCCAATAAAGCGAGATGAGCACCGCAACCCCAGAGTCGGTCACGACTGGACCTAACGGTCAGGGGTCCCTTTACCTTTACCTTTAAGCCCCTTTCAGCAAATATCTCATCCAATGTTAAGTAATAGCTTTCTCCTCACCTGTTCTACCCCAGTTATTCCTTCCTGTTCATAGTGGCTGGGCGATTAGTGATTAATTGCCCCTTAATTAGTTAGTTCCTGTTCATTGGGGGAGTAGAAATTTATTCACTGCTTTATGAAGGAAAATAAAGGTAAAGTTAAAGGTACCCCTGCCCGTACGGGCCAGTGTTGACAGATTCTAGGGTTGTGCGCCCATCTCACTTAAGAGGCCGGGGGCCAGCGCTGTCCGCAGACACTTTTGGGTCACATGGCCAGCGTGACAAGCTGCATCTGGCGAGCCAGCGCAGCACACGGAACGCCGTTTACCTTCCCACTGGTAAGCGGTCCCTATTTATCTACTTGCACTTAAGGGTGCTTTCGAACTGCTAGGTTGGCAGGCGCTGGGACCGAACGACGGGAGCTCACCCCGTCACGGGGATTCGAACCGCCGACCATGCGATCGGCAAGTCCTAGTCGCTGCGGTTTTACCCACAGCGCCACCCGTGTCCCATTATGAAGGAAAATAGAAGCGAACAATTAATTGCAAAATCCCCAAACCCCTGAGAGAACAGAATCTAACAAAGGGGCAGGATCTAACTAAGGGGAAGTTCCTCACCACTTCTTCTAATATGCTGAACAAGGACTAAAAGGGACTGAAATTGCTATAAAACTACAGCAGCTTTTATAAGCTTCTGTAGAATTATAGAACGGTAAAGTTGGAAGGGTCCCAAGCGTCATCTAGACCAACCCCCTGACATGCAGGAACCAAAGCTGAAGAATCCCAGACGTTTGATCTCTGTTTAAAAACCTTCAAATCCACCAGGCTTTGCATGTCAACAATAGATGGATGTGCTGGTGTTACAGCTGTATTGTCCTCTCTGTCCACCCCTTATTGCCACAAAAACAGGCCTCAGGGACATTGGGCACACATAAAAATTATGGGAAGGCAGCAATTTGCTACCAACTTTGGACGAAATCTGCAGGGGTGGAAAGGAGAGTGGTTGTCGTGGTTTCACAGCAAAAAAGAAGCACGCAGAGCAAGATCTTTTCTCAACCAACACGGGTTTTAAAATAAAGGAAGCAATCTTTAGGTGGAGGTACTTTGGGCAATGTAAGAAACATTGGGACTAGGGCGAGGCAGTTTTACAGATGTTGTTGTACTACATTACCCATCAGCCCCAGCAAGCATGGCTAATGATCTGGGGTGATGGCTAAAGGGATCACTGGAGTTGTAGTGTAAAACCCCCTGGAAAGCATCACATCGACAACATCTGCACAAGGGTTTTTGTGTGATCTGCTCTCCTTCCAAAAACAGCTCATCACTCCCCCTCCCCCCGGATGATTCTCCAAACACAATGGTACCTCAGAAATCAAACGGAATCAGTTCCAGAAGTCTATTTGACTTCCAAAACGTTTGGAAACCAAGGCGCGGCTTCTGATTGGCTGCAGGAAGCTGCTGCAGCCAATCGAAACCTGCGGAAGCCGTGTTAGAGGTTCGGGTTCCAAAGAACGTTCACAAATCAGAACACTCACTTCAGGGTTTGCGGCGTTCGACTCGCAAGGCGTTCGGGATCCAAGGTACGACTGTATTGTAAGCCAGTGTGGTGTATGCAGGCATGTGTATGCGTAATTATGCAATGGTAGAAACAGATTTATTACTTTTAGTCTACTGAGTTTATAATCTTTCCTGTTTTGTCTTAGATGACTGCACATCGTTTTTGGCAAGTTTGGGTTGCAAAGCAGTTTACGAATCTGTCGATGAATAAAATAAAACCTCAAAAAGCCCGTCAGCCTCGAAGACTTTAGAATAAGATTTTGATCAGCTTTTTAAAAGAACACTGCACATTTCCTAACCCGCTTGGTTGTTTCACTCATGGCTGAATTTTGTTCATAGGATTTACATTTTAAAGATTGCCCCAATTAATCTGTCTGGAAAAAAGTATTGCGAAAATGCATGGTTTGGTTGCGTGCTTCACTTGTAAGAATGAAAATGGCTTGTTGGGGGAACAACTTTAAGTGTGAAGCATAAATGGAAATCAGTCAGTCAGTCAGTCACAAGAATGCAGATGGTTTGTTGCAAAAGGTTGACTCTTAAAATGACACCGCTATCACAAGAACATGTAATGACTGTAAATTGAAAAGTATAGCCCATTTCAGAACGGCCAGGAGATTTTTTTTGGATCGTGATCCAGGCTGACACAAATTTATTAATTCATAAAATTTCTTATCTGCCCTTCACCCGAAGGTCCCAGTGAAGCTTACAGCAACAGAATAGACAATTATGAAACCAGGCAAATATAACTGTTCCAGCCAGAAGAATTGAGCAAAAGAGGTGAGGCCCACAAAACAAAACACCTTAACTAGCAAACTCCAGATTGAAGAGATCTGTCTTGAGCATAGGGCAAAGGCTATTCAACAATGAAGCTAGATGCACTTCTTTGGGGAGGGAGTGCCATAGTCTAGGGGCTATCACCGAGAAATACTTCTGAGGCTGGTGGAACCACCAAGAGAGGCCCCTCTGCCTATCAACATCTGTCAGGGGGGACTGCACTGAGGAGCAATGGTGGGAAGCCTCCGCCTGCTCTTGCTCCTGAATCTTCCCAGGAACAAGAGAACAGTATAGATTTGGAACAGTGGTTTGCAGAGGGGCATAGTGCAGAAGGCAGAAGCTGGGAAGTACTGGGTGGGGAACAGCTAGGAGAAGAAGCACTGGAAGAGAGAGGGTTAACAGATTCACAGTGGCTGGACAGCATTTCTCTGCTCAGCCCAAGGTCAAGAAGAGCTCAGAAAGTCTCAGAGCAGAAAGCACAGAGGGTACAAGCTCAGATTAAAAGATGTAGGGGTGATGTAGATTAATAGGGATGGAAGGGGGTGTGATCCTTAATTGGGAGCACCGCCATTTCTAGGAGATGTGTTCGTTGTTTGCTCACTGTGATTATTAAAGTTTCTAACTGTTAAGACATCACTTTCTTTGATCTGCTTATCTACTGCCACGGGGGGAGGAAGCAAATTCTCCAAAGCCTGACAACATCTGAGCATTTCATTAGGGACTAAATCCTTTCAGGAGCACTCTTCCTCTATCATAATACTAGAAGCTGTATAAAGCTGATTGTTGAAAGATTGGGGTGCATAATAATAATAATAATAATAATAATAATAATAATAATAATAATAATTTATTTGTACCCCGCCCATCTGGTTGGGTTTCTCCAGCCACTCTGGGCAGCTTCCAACAAAGATTAAAAATACATTAAAATGTCATGCATTAAAAACTTCCCTGAACAGGGCTGCCTTCAGTTGACTTCCAAATGTCAGGTAGTTGTTTATCTCTTTGACATCTGATGGGAGGGGGTTCCACAGGGCAGGTGCCACTACCGAGAAGGCCCTCTGCCTGTTTTCCTGTAGCTTCACTTCTCGCAATGAGGGAACCGCCAGAAGGCCCTTGAAGTTGGACCTCAGTGTCTGGGCAGAACGATGGGTGTGGAGATGCTCCTCTAGGTCTACTGGGCCGAGGCTCTTTAGGGCGTTAAAGGTCAACACCAACACTTTGAATTGTGCTCGGAAACATACTGGGAGCCAATGTGGGTCTTTCAAGACCAGTGTTATGTGGTCTCGGGGGCCACTCCCAGACACCAGTACAGCTGCCGCATTCTAGATTAGTTGTAGTTTCTGAGTCACCTTCAAAGGTAGCCCCATGTAGAGCGCATTGCAGTAGTCCAAGTGGGAGATAACCAGAGCACGCACCACTCTGGGGAGACAGTCTGCGGGCAGGCCTGTGTACCAGATGGAGCTGGTAGGCAGCTGCCTGGATACAGAATTAACCTGCGCTTCCATGGACAGCTGTGAGTCCAAAATGACTCCCAGGCTGCGCACCTGGTCCTTCAGAGGCACAGCTACCCCATTCAGGACCAAGGAGTCCTCCACACCTGCCCGCATAAAAGAAAGCACATCTTTTCTCAGCACGTAGTTAAACTATGGAACTCACTCCCACAGGAGGCAGTTATGGGCAGCAGCTTGGCTGACTTTAAAGGAGGATCTGACAACTTATGGAGCCATGACGGCTCTGCTCTGCTTCCACAGCTCGAGTCACTGACAGTCCGAAACATCAGTTGCTGGAAACTGCAAAGGGGAGAGTGGGCTCTTGTGCTCACCTCCTGCTTGCTGGGTTCCTACAGGTGTCTGGTTGGCCACTGTGAGAACAGGAGGCTGGACCAGATGGACCATTTGCCTGATCCAGCAGGGAAGAACCATATGTTCTTGTGATGGTTACCATGAAAGTACTTTCTCAGTATATATAAATATAGAGACAGAGATAGAGGGTGGATCTACACATGGAGGGGGGATGCTATGAATAAGTCAGTAATTAAATAGTTATAACAAAAGAAAAACAACCGCTATGTAAAATCACATAGAAAAGTTTTCTGCTCTACAGCGCCACCCGGTGTCGCATGTTTATAACACATTCAAAATGTTTCGTTCTTTTTACTAATGTAGCTGTTTCCAGAGACAGAGATGGAGATAGAGATAGAGAGAGATGCATAGATTCCAAATATGGGATGTTCCTTTGGATTATATCCACTGGGCAGAGTGACCTAACCACTGTGATCCACGCAACGGTCACCTCCAGACTGGATTATAGTAACTCGCTCTATGTGGGGCTGCCCTTGAGACTGACCCAGAAACTCCAGCGGGTGCAGAATGCCGCGGCGAGACTCCTTCACTGCGAGATCACATTCACCCGGTACTATACCAGCTGCACTGGCTCCCGGTGGAGTACAGGATCAGGTTTAAGGTGCTGGTTTTAACCCTTAAAGCCCTATACGGCCTAGGACCCCCATACCTACGGGACCGCCTCTCCTGGTATGTCCCACAGAGGAACTTACGATCTTCAAACAAAAACATCTTGGAGGTCCCAGGCCACAGAGAGGTTAGGCTGGCCTCAACCAGAGCCAGGGCTTTTGTCTCCGATCTGGTGGAACGCTTTGTCACAAGAGACTAGGGCCCTGCGGGACTTGACATCTTTCTGCAGGGCCTGCAAGACAGAGCTGTTTCACCAAGCCTTTGGCCAGGGCCCAATGGTTGCCATCAATCTGATTTGAATTAATTTTATAATGAAATGAATTTAGAATGTTGTATTATTTTATTGTTATTAGCCGTCCTGAGCCCGGCTTCAGCTGGGGAGGGTGGAATATAAATAAAAACATATTATTATTATTATTATTATTATTATTATTATTATTATTATTTCTATGGTTAAGTGGGCTGTGGGTTTCTGTGCTCTCTCCAATTACCTCTCCCCTCTCCAACAATTCCCCCACTCCTCTCTCCAGGGCTGGCCCTACCATTGGGCAGAATGAGGCAGCTGCCTCGGGCAGCAATCGGGTTTTGAGGATTGTGCTGCAAGTGTCCTACACCCCCTGAAGCTAGCCTGATGCTCTCAGGTACGGTGGACGATGCTGTCCCATCACCAGCACTGAGTGTCAGTATATGGGAACATCACCGCTGCAGACAGCCAGATTGTTGACACCACATGATGCGCTTATCTCTGGGAAAGAATTTCCCAGGACGTTCACAGGCTGGATAAGTCTTTGTGAAGAGTGTAACTTGAAACCTTCCGATTGCGCATGTTCAGGAAGTTTGTCAGACTTGCTGGAAGAACTGAACTGAAAGGACGTGTTTTTCTCTACTGCTGTAATGTCAGAAATAAACATCATGTAAATAGATTTCTGACTTATTTTCTTTCCCCTGAGGAAGCAGGAGGGAGGGGTTGTGCATTTTACCCACGCTTGGGAAAATGTCGCCTATCAAAATCTCCCTGGTCTGTCTGGATATCAGCCAGAGGAGGTTACCGGTAAGCAAGCTCCGAGGACAGTGAGAGGGGCCAGCCTCTATGGAGGGGGCTTGCAAACTAACACTGAGATGAGATCCAATTGCTCGCCCAGCTTCCGTACATGGAATTGTGGGTACCATCTCATCCTTTGCCTTAGGAAGCGGAATGTTTTGGACCCGTGAAACATACTGGTCCCTGATCAGGATCCAGAAGTGATGGAGCTGAAACGTTCAACCTGGAGCCTGATATTTTTTGGCGCGAATCTCAACCTAAGCATAGGCATCCTTAAGTGGCAGTTTGTTCAATGATGCATGGAGTGACCCAGTTCCACCGCTGCCTTTTTGCAGGATTGCAGCGAGGATAAAACTCAAGGCATACATATGTAACAATTTTACCGAGCGTTCAAGTACTTTGAGGCTCCTGTCATAGCCGGGCCTTCCTTCTATAAAATATAACAGATGGAGATTAAAATCAATGATCGGGATTTGACTGAACGACTGAAAGCTTTCCAGAAAAACATATCCTGAAAGTTTTATGAAGGTATCCTGTGAGCATCTGACTGTCATTGCTGTCGGAGTCTTAAAGCTGTCTCACCCAGTCCTGGCTCCCAGTCTATTTGTAATTTCATGATAGCCAATTTCACAACACACAACAATGAATGCATCCCATCGACTGGGTTTCTCAACAACGACAGTAAGATTATCACAAGTGGGATAATGTTGCAGCATGGAGTGTTCCGGTCACTCCGTTCCACTCCCCCATTTTTTCACCCTTTCCCAAATAGCTCATCAGCATTATGTGACCACTGAGCATGCTCATTTTTCATTGGCCTGTTCTTGGGTCACCCCCTGCCCCCAACTTCTCTCCCACCCCAAGTTTGTTTGAATATCCACATGCATAAGAGTTCCCCCATGTCTGCTGATTCCTTCCTCCGGCATGTGGCTGTTGCTGTTTTGGCCACATATGCAGCGGCACAGAACTCTGAACATTGGAAATCGAGGGAATTGGGATGGGGGGGGGAAGAAATGTGATTCAGTTTGTGTTTAAAGGCAAAGTTACCCAGTTCACATTTTCTGGAACAAAATACAGCCACTCTTTCAAAAGCACACGGCTGCAAATTTTGCAATATCCAATATATCCTACACATATATTGGTGATGATAACATGTTGTTGTTGTTGTTTAGTCGTTCAGTTGTGTCCGACTCTTCGTGACCCCCTGGACCAGAGCACGCCAGGCACTCCTGTCTTCCACTGCCTCCCGCAGTTTGGTCAAACTCATGCTGGTAGCTTCAAGAACACAGTCCAACCATCTCGACCTCAAGGCTACCAGCAATAGTCTGACCAAACTGTGGGAGGCAGTGGAAGACAGGAGTGCCTGGCGTGTTCTGGTCCATGGGGTCACGAAGAGTCGGACACGACTAAATGACTAAACAACAACAACAACAACAACATTGTATTGAACTGCTATGTGTCGGCAGGGTCAGCGGCACCTTTGACATTGGTGTATCTCTTAAGTAGGTGCCTAAACAATACTTATAAGTTAAAGTGTGGTAGTGTTGTATACTTAAGTGTAAGTATATTGTAATGAGTAAATAAAAATATTTCTTTCTTTTTCCTCCTTTCTTTTGTAAACAAGAGATAACTGTGGTGTCTCACATAAGCATAATAAAAGTTAATTTGGGGGCTATACTAAATTTTGGGCGCTTGGCGGATATTTGCACCCCGGCAGCGCATGTGCTAAAGACAGCACTGACAGAAAGGCGCACTTTAATTTCACCCCTTCCTGCAGGCAGGGCATTCGCTCACTACCCCTCCCATCCTGACCTGGCATGCAGAGATAAATAATGTTTCTTATTAAGGTGATTGCAGTTTCTCTAACCAAACTGTTTTGAGGAGGGGGAGATCAGACCCAATTACTCGAGCGCATGGCAATCTCTAAGTTGGCCCATTCACCTGCTGAGCCAGCAAACATAGCTCACCCTTTATTCCCTCTTTTCCAGCAGCATAGATAAGAGTTAAACACAAGTAACACACCCACCCACTCTCACACATACACATATACACGCACATACAGAGTATGGTTATTGCATAAGGTGATTTCAGTGCTGGGTAAAAATCGCTGAACTAAAAACTCTGAACCGAGCATTTTAATTCCTTGCTTGTGATATGTACAAATGTCAGCTTTCTGGGAGTCCCTGCGCCTCCCCCCTGCCCAAATTCCACTGGAAAGAAACATAATTCAAAGAGGATAGCTGAAATGGGAGTCATTTGTTACACTCATTCATTCATTTTTTATTTATTTCCATTCATGAATCACTTCCTGTGAAGCGCTGTTAAATTGCCAAACAATAATAACAGCAACAATAAAGGCATATCTAAAACGACTTCGCGTATAAGAGCAATTCCATATATTAAGAACAATTTTGAAGCTACCAGCTACAGACTGGTATAAAAACAACTCCATCTATTTATAGCATTTCTACCATGATCAGGGAGGGACGCAGGTGGCACTGTGGGTTAAACCACAGAGCCTAGGGTTTGCCGATCAGAAGGTCGGCGGTTCGAATCCCCAAGACGGGGTGAGCTCCCGTTGCTCCGCCGGGAAGGTAATCAGCGTTTCCGTGCGCTGCTCTGGTTTGCCAGAAGCGGCTTAGTCATGCTGGCCACATGACCCGGAAGCTGTACGCCGACTCCCTCGGCCAATAAAGCGAGATGAGCGCCGCAACCCCAGAGTCGGCCACGACTGGACCTGATGGTCAGGGGTCCCTTTACCTTTACCTTTTTACCATGATCAGGGGTCTGGAAACCAAGCCTTATGAGGAATGGTTGAAGGAGCTAGGGATGTTTAAGAAGAGAAGAAGAAGAGTTTGGATTTGATATCCCGCCTTTCACTCCCTTTAAGGAGTCTCAAAGCGGCTAACATTCTCCTTTCCCTTCCTCCCCCACAACAAACACTCTGCGAGGTGAGTGGGGCTGAGAGACTTCAAGGAAGTGTGACTGGCCCAAGGTCACCCAGCAGCTGCATGTGGAGGAGCAGAGACGCGAACCCGGTTCCCCAGATTACGAGACTACCGCTCTTAACCACTACACCACACTGGAAAAGAGGAGACATGATAGGCATCTTCAAATATCTAAATATTTGTCACATGGAGGAAGGAGCAAGCTTCTTTTCCCCTGCTCTGGATGGCAGGACCCCAACCAATGGCTTCAAGTTACAAGAAAGGAAATTCCCATTCAACATCAGGATAAACTTTCCGACAGCAAGAGCTGTCTGACAGTGGAATGGTCTCCCTCGGGAGGTTTTGTACTCTCCTTCCTTGGAGGTTTTTAAGCAGAGGTTGGACGGCCACCTGTCAGTCATGTATGAGATTCCTGCATTTCAGGGGGTTGGACTAGATGACCCTTGGGGTACCTTGCAACTCTAAAATTTTATGATTCTAGGAATAGCAGTTGCTGGAAACCTCAGAAGTGGAGAGATGCTGTTGGTCTTAGGTCCTGCCTCTGGGCTTCCCAGAGTCATCTGATTGGCCACTGTGAGAGCCGTGCTGGACCAGATGGGTCATTGGCCTGATCCAGCTAAATGACTTTTCTAATGTTCTTATGAGAAAGCAGAATTGCAAGCAATTTTTTTTTTGTAGTGCAAAGAATAAAAAATAAAAAATAGGTAAAGAAGCAGGAGCAAAACATACAAACTGCAAATCATGGGCTTCATGTATACATTTTAATAAGGAACCGAGGATCTATGAATTACCAGTTAATCTGCATATACCAAAGAGCGAATTTACAAATTCATCACAAGTGCCAAGCGCGCGCAATCTGCATATTCACAAATCAAGCAACTGGTGCTTTGACAAAATCTGAATGTAAATTCAGTAGGTCGAGAGAGAAGCTGGAAACTCCAACCCCATCTGAAATCTGTCGGGTCTTCTCTTTTGACCCAGCCGATCAATTGGGCTACAAATCCTGGGGATGCAAAAAAAATGGAGACATCACTGATGATTGTCAAGTCACACGAGGCTCTATCTTCAAGACAAAAAAGTGCCTCTCTTTATTCACCCACTCAAGTGCCAATCAAATGACTGATCCCGGAATGGCTTCATCAACGTGAGTTTTACTAGATGGTTCATTCTCTCAAGTAATTTTCAGAGGATCAAGGGAAATCTGCCTTTTACCATGTCATACCATGTGTCCAATGAGCTCATTATTGTTGACACTTGACCGGGACAGATGCTTTCAAGAGGTTTGAGCAGGAGTCTAGCTGGATACACCAGGGATTGAACCCGGTAGCTGGAGCAAAGTAACTGTGGCCCCTTCTGCTGGCCATGCTGGTTGGTGGTAATGGGAGTCCAGGAAAAGTCTTCTTCTTTGGTGATCACTCGTAGCCAAGTAAGATTGTCTTCCATAAATAATGTTTTAACAATGAGTCCGTAAGTGACTGTGGAGGCCAGTTCTGGATTCACACATCCTTCCACAGTGGGGACATTGGTTTCCGGGTGGGAGTTGATCACGGTGTGGATTTGCATCCTGAGTTTGAGCGTCTTCAAAGCCCATGACACCTTTGGTAAAGGCTGTTATTCAATTGGAGAGATCACAGTCAAGTGTTTCTCAGTTGTCGGTGTTTATACTACTTTTTTTTAGATTTGCCTTAGATTTGTCTCGAGTCTTCAAACCTCTTTTGTTGACCACCAGCGTTACGTTTTCCATTTTTAAGTTCGGAATAGAGTAGTTGCTTTGGAAGATGATCATCAGGCATCTGCACAACATGACCAGTCCAACGAAGTTGATGTTGAAGAATCATTGCTTTGACACTGGTGGTCTTTGCTTCTTCCAGTACACTTCTTCCAGTACCCTTTCTTGCTTTTCCAGTAGGATCTTTGTTTTCAGTATGATTGAATCTTGGTCAGAGTATTTACTGTCTCCTGCCCATTTGCACTGAGGTTCATGATGTGATGTCTAGGGCCAAGCCTACTGCACTCAGAACACATGGCTAACTTAGGAAGACCCCCACCATAACTGCTGTTGCATTTCCCCATCTTCCAGTACACTGGCATTAGTTTGCCTGTCTTCCCAATGGATGCATAATTTTTTTGGAGACACTGTTGATGGAATCTTTCAAGGAGTTGGAGATGGTGTTTGTAAGTGGTCCATGTTCCACAAGCAGACAGTAAGGAAAAGTAGAGCTGGGATGAAGAAACTTGTAGTACTTTGAACAAATGTTGTACCACAATGCCCATCGTCCCTGGTCACTGGCAACTCTGGCAGGAGCTGATGCGAGTTGGAATCCAACCACATCTGAGGTCTGAATCACCTGCTTTCTTTTCCCCAGTTAGCAATTTCTACTTTGTTTTATTCTATTTCTAAAAGAGTCGCACATGCAAAACTGGTGCAAAGCAGCTAGATTCTCCGGATGCCGAGTCAATCTGATAGGAGCCCATTTAATTAATATGCCTTTTGTATTCTAATTGAAAAGGGAAATAAAAGAACGCCAGCAAGACGGAGCGCAGAGACTGCGCAGCTAATGCCCAGCTACTGTTTCCTCCCTCTGCCAATGCTTTATTCCATTTTCCCTCTGAGCTAACTAGCTGTGTTATAATGAATTATTTTTATGCCATCGGCATAAAAGGTTAAAACTCTGCATGGGGTTTTGGGTCTAAAAATGGAATGCGACACTTGCTTCTCAGGTTTGCTTAATATCTGCAAGCTTTTGCATGTGTAATTGTTTTCATTGCAGTTTGATGCTCTTACGAAGTGAGCATGAAATGTGGCATTCTCGATCCTCAAGGGAAAAAACCCTCATTTTAAACAGGGGTGGGAAACTGTCAGGGAACTGCCATCAGTGCCGGAGGGAGAGAGCAAGTTCCAGAGGGATTCCAGAGAGCGTCCCGGGAGGGGGAGAGGCAGCCCAGCTTCTGGGGAAGAGAATCAGCGCAGCACCAGTGGAGAAGGGGGGCAGATGGGGGAATCGGCGAGGTGGTCCCATGACTCCTTGCCGGGGACCAGCGGGGAGAGTAAGGGTCTTCCGCTGCCTACGCCCTCCTTGCGCAGAAGGCTTCCGCGCAGGGAGAGTAGGAGGAGACTAGGTGTCAAAGAGCTTCTTTGCTGGAAGAAGTTTAAGAAACGCCCACTGACGGATTCTGCCAGCGATTGAGACAGCCACGGGTGAGTGGCTGTCTGGACACAAAAGGTTCACTCAGGCAACCCAGCCAGGTGTTGGCACCGGCTTATGCACGAGCAACCCCTAGAACCATTACAGAAACCTATGGCCCTCTTAATGTTGATAGACTCTAGTTCCCATCAGCCCTAAGAAGCATGGCCAGTGGACAGGGATGATGGAGGTTGTAGTCCAGGGAATGCAAAGGTGCGGTGAATCTTAGGAATACATGAAGTTGCCTTAAATGGACTCGAGACCACTGGCCCACCTTGCTCAGTATTGTCTACTAACTGGCAAAAGCTGTCTGGGGTACTGGCAGGGTTTCTTCTCAACCCTACCTGGAGATATTGGACCCTCCAAGTGTCCCTGACTGCATCTGCATCTGCATATCTTCCAGAGACAGTCCCGGATTTACAAAAGCTGTACTGGTTTCTGATTTGATGCCAGGATGTCTCTCCCCCGCTCCATTTTTCTGGTCCCCCCCCCCCCGCCAGGCCTTCTGAAACATAAGAAGTCTTCTATTCCAGCATCCAGTTCTCACAATGGCCAGCTGGTGGAAAACTCACAAGCAGGACTTGAGCCCTTTTTCCCCTCCTTTGGTTTCCAGCAACTGGAATTCAGAAGTGTTGCTGCCTCCATTTTTAGAGGCAGAGCTTAGCCATCATAACTGGTAGCCTTATCCCCCACGAATTTGTCCAATCCTCTTTTAAAGCCATCCAACTTGGTGGCCATTGCTGCTTCCTGTGGGAGGGAAGATGAAGAAGAGGAGTTTGGATTTGATATCCCACTTTATCACTACCTGAAGGAGTCTCAAAGCAGCTAACATTCTCCTTTCCCTTCCTCCCCCACCACAAACACTCTGTGAGGTGAGTGGGGCTGAGAGACTTCAGAGAAGTGTGACTAGCCCAAGGTCACCCAGCAGCTGCATGTGGAGGAGCGGGGAAGCGAACCCGGTTCACCAGATTACGAGTCCACCGCTCTTAACCACTACACCACACTGGCTCTCAGTGTTCCACAGGGAGTTCCACAATTCCTCCTCCCTCTTTCCCTCTCCATCTTACATGGGTTCAACCACAGGGGTGACGAGGCACAGAAGAGGAAGCTCTCCCAGTTCAACTCCCAGCTGATCTTGACCCAAGGTCCGCAAAGCAGAAGGAAATCACAACCAAGTTTGAGCACCGCTGCCAGATTGTGCGTGCCATTTGACAACCACCATTTAACTCGATGTTTATGTTCTCCTCCAATTCATTAGTCAGCAAAACACTCCTTCGCCTTGACCCTTGGGCTGGCGTGGAGATGCTGCTTATTCCTTCCATCCTATCACCTGCCACTAACCCAATCCATAAATCAAAAGGAAGACTCTGCTCCTTACCCTGCGGGAGATTCAGTTTCCTTAATACTGTTTTATGAGATGCCCCATCAAAGGCTTTCCAGAAATCCAAGCAAATTATATCCACTGGGTCACCTTTAGCTGCTCTTTTATGAACTTCCACAATGAACTCAAACAGGTTAGTGAGGGAGAATGTCCCCTCTAAGGACTCCCAGTGGTTTGACCCCACTCGCCTGGCGCCGCGCTGTCCTTTTCTTAACGAGGTCCGCATCATCTTTTATTTCCAATTTGCACCTCCGCTGAGGTAGTTTTATGTTCCATAATATGCTTTTGAGACTTCCACTCTGCTCTCTGACGCTTTACAAACGGAAATGGGGATATTGTTGCAATCCTTTATAAACACACTGACTCTCACGCTATGGGTGGTGGCTGGAATGCCCCCATGACTGTCACCTATTCAGGAATGTTCTCCATGTGGCACACGTAGCCGTCAATGAAGAAACTACCTGTCCTATATTCACTGAAAAAGAAAGGGGGGGATCTGGCGAGGAGTATATTGCAACACAGGGATGTAGGTGGCACTGTGAGTTAAACCACAGAGCCTAGGACTTGCCGATCAGAAAGTCGGTGGTTCGGATCCCCGCAATGGGGGGAGCTCCCATTGCTTGGTCCCTGCTCCTGCCAACCTAGCAGTTCGAAAGAACATCAAAGTGCAAGTAGATAAATAGGTACCACTCCGGCGGGAAGGTAAACGCCGTTTCCGTGTGCTGCTCTGGTTCGCCAGAAGTGGCTTAGTCATGCTGGCCACATGACCTGGAAGCTGTACGCCGGCCCCCTGGGCCAATAAAGCGAGATGAGTACCGCAACCTCAGAGTCGGTCATGACTGGACCTAATTGTCAGGGGTCCCTTTACCTTTACTTATTTGCAACACAGGGACGCGGGTGGCGCTGTGGGTTAAACCGCAGAGCCTAGGACTTGCTGATCAGAAGGTCGGCGGTTCGAATCCCGGCGGCGGGGGGAGCTCCCGTTGCTCGGTCCCAGCTCCTGCCAACCTAGCAATTCGAAAGTACATCAAAGTGCAAGTAGATAAATAGGTACCGCTCCGGCGGGAAGGTAAACGGCGTTTCCATGCGCTGCTCTGGTTCGCCAGAAGCGGCTTAGTCATGGTGGCCACATGACCCAGAAGCTGTACGCCGGCTCCCTCGGCCAATAAAGCGAGATGAGCGCCGCAACCCCAGAGTCGGTCACGACTGGAATTAATGGTCAGGGGTCCCTTTACCTTTACCTTTATATTGCAACACACAGTATTATATCCAGCTACGTTCTACTGAGCATGGACCCACTGGGGAAGATCTCAACGTCAAAGACTTGTTGGAAGAGGTGGGTCTTCTGAAGGCACCAGAAGGACAACAAGCATGGCACCTGCCTAACAAAGAAGCATAGGCTGCTGCCTTATTCAGAATCACACCATTGGTCCATTTAACTCAGTACTGTCTTCACTGACTGGCAGAGGCTCTCTGGCTTTTCAGGCAGTGAGATGCCAGAGATTGAACCAAGGATCTTCTTCATGCAAATCAGATGCCCTACCATTGAGCTTATGCTCTTATATGGCCATCACAACCATATAAGATATCCTCAACCTTCAGGATGGCATCCTGCAGGAGATTGGACTATATGCCCCTTGGGATCCCTTCCAACGCTACAATTCTGCGATTCTATGAATTTTTCCGACCCCCTTTTAAAACAAGTTTGGTGACCATTCTCACATTGTATTCCATAGCGTAGTTCTGTGCTGTGTGATGAACTACTTCTTTCCATCTGTCCTGAATCTCCCACCTTACAGTTTCAGAGGAGGTCCCTAAGCCCTAGTGTTATGAGAGAGGGGGAGGGAATCACCTCCTGTCTCCCTTCTCCACAATGTGCTTCACATTATATGCCTCTATCATAATAATAAATAATAATATTTCTTTATTTATACTCTGCCCTTCCCAGTTCAAAAACCGGGCTCAGGGCAGCTAACAACAAATTTAAAATGCTTAGTTGTAAAAGCAGCATAAAATACAGTATAAAAACATGCATAATAATAAAATTCAAAGTTCAGAAATCAATTTAGGGGAAATCCATCTAATAAGCATTAGATAATCCCCAGGGCTAGCTGGCTGAATTGGTCCTACTTGGGCCAGCGAGGAGGCCAGGTGAGAATTAGCTGTGGGGTCTCAGAGTAGGTAATCTTCATAAAAGGGGAGGGGGTGGGAAGAAAAGGGAAATAAAAGATCAGGCTGAATTCAAATTAAAGGCCAGGCGGAATAGCTCTGTCTTACAGGACCAACGGAAGGAGGTTAAATCCTGAAGGGCCCTGGTCTCATGGGACAGAGCATTCCACCAGGTCGGAGCCATCACTGAAAAGGCCCTGGCCCTGATGGAGGATAGTCTGACTTCCTTAGGGCCCGGGACCTCCAAACTATGGTTATTCATGGACCTTAAGGTCCTCTGCGGGGCAGACCGGGAGAGGGTCTTGATCATTTGGGGTACCTTTTTCTGCTCCTTTTCCAGCTCTACAGTCTTCCTGATGTATAGTGACCAGAAACGTACACAGCACCCCCCTCCCAATCTCACTCTCTCCTTCCCCCATAATTTCTCCAATAATTTTTGAGGAGCATTTTGATTTCATCCGTACAGATGGGATTTTCATGCTGATGCTCAATGGGCTGGATTTATTTGAGACTGTACCCCAGTGAGACAGCAGCAGCGAGGAGAGTTTCCTTGGTGACACACTGTTCTCAGCTCTGGTAGAAACCCAGGAAACTGCCTTAGATCAAGTGCTGCTCAGTAGTGACAACACCCGGGCTGGGAGACCTGTGGCCTGTGGGTCAATCCTGGCCCATCAGCAGCGCCCAAGTTGTATCAATGTATGTGGAATGAAGTGGAGGGTTAGGACAGCAGTCAGAGAGAGACACTTGGTGCTATAGAAGGAAGGAACAGATTAAGGGAGCAACTACCAGAAGCACAACAAGACAGAGCAGGAGGGTCAGGGAGAGTTAGGAATTGAATCCAAGCTTGCTTAAATAAAGTTCTTCATTTTGTATCGCTCCTGCTTGATTCTTAGTCATAAGTAGCAGCACTTGAAACATGGTGGCAAAGGTTTAGAAGTCAAACCCAGTTTGAAGCAGCCAAGAAAAGAAAAATAGCAAAGATTTTTTTTACATCACAGAGAGAGGCCTAAAACCTCTAACACCACTGAATTTCACTGCAGCTAATCTAGCCCAGGGATGCGAGTGGCGCTGTGGGTTAAACCACAGAGCCTAGGATCAGAAGGTCGGCGGTTCAAATCCCTGCGGCGGGGTGAGCTCCCATTGCTCAGTCCCTTCTCCTGCCAACCTAGCAGATCAAAAGCATGTCAAAGTGCAAGTAGATAAATAGGTACCACTCCGGTGGGAAGGTAAACAGTGTTTCCGTGCGCTGCTCTGTTTTGCCAGAAGCGGCTTAGTCATGCTGGCCACATGTCCCGGAAACTGTATGCTGGCTCCCTTGGCCAATAAAGTGAGATGAGCGCCGCAACCCCAGAGTCGGTCACGACTGGACCTAATGGCCAGGGGTCCCTTTACTTTTACCTAATCTAGCCCAGGTTGAAAAGGAAGTTGGCCTCAACCAACCCAAACCATGCACACCTGTCCATCAGCTGACATCACTGGGTGACATCAGCTGAAGGGTGGGAAGGCGGAGCACAATCCTGCCGGGGTCTGCTTTGGAGGACATTCCTTGTGGGAAACTTGCTGGTGAAGTGGATGGCTGCAACCAGCAGGACTGAAGCCTCCACTCACCAGCAGGTATGCACAGATGAGGTGCGGTGCAGGGCTTTTTGAAAGCCCTTTTGCAAACAGCCCAGTGCTGCTCCCCAAACCTGCTGTTTTCAGAAGTTCATAGAGCACTTGCTGTGTTCAGAGAGCAGTGCAAAAGGGAGGGAGAGGACCTAAGTCCATCAGCCGAATGATGTATAGATGGTATATTACACCTGTGAAATTAGCTAAAATGTAAAAGACAAGTAATAAATGCTGGAAATGTAAAGAAAAAGAAGGATAATTTTATCATATGTGGTGGGAATGTAAGAAAAAAAAACTTCTGGGAAATGATATATAATGAGACGAAAAAGATGTTGAAATATACATTTTTTTAAAAAACCAGAAGCATTTTTACTTGGTATTATAAGTGATGACATTAATAGGCAGGACATTAAACTGTTTTTATATGCAACAAGCAGCAAGAGTATTGGTGGCCCAGAAATGGAAGCAAGAAGAAATACCGACGAAAGAAGAATGGCAGATGAAATTAATGGAGTACGCAGAATTAGATAAGATGACAGGGAGGATTCAAAACCTGCGGGACCAGAGATTCACAGAAGATTGGAAGAAATATACGAACTAGTTGAAGAGCAACTGTAATCAACAAATTACGCTAGTAGGACTACAAGAAGTTTTGTAAGGAGAAATATATGAAATATTGCAAAGAAGATAAAGAAGAGAAACATTAGTTATGATACTTAAATGTAATAGTGGAAGTAAGAAATGTAAATTAAGTGGAAAAGATTGTAAAATTTTCAGATGTGATTGTCAAAAAAACTGTATAAGATATAAAAGTCTGTTTTATAATTGTGGAAAATGATATTATATATATATATATATATATATATATATGCAGGTTTTGGTGTCCTCGGGTGTCTTCCCGTGTAAAAGTTGGGGTGTCTAGGCGACGTTTCGACGAGGTCTCACTCGTCATCTTCAGGCTGGTGCTTTCGGCTTCTTGTTACTGGAACAGAGCGGGATCTCAATGTTTGAGTTCCTATAAATACTGTAGAGGGGGTGTGGTGTCTAGCCTCCAATGTTCTGGGCAGAGAGGAAGTTCCCAGGCTAGTGTGCCTTTTCTTCTTTTGTTCCTTAATTACTTGAGAGATACCTTGAGTGATTTCTTGAGTGATATCCTGAGTACCACTTAGGTGGGTCATTAGGTGTGGATTAGTTGCTAAAGTCTTTGTGTCTTGACCTCTTGAACTTTGTGAAGAGTTTTCCTGAGAAGATGGCTGTATTGCACTTAGTTGTGCTTTGGCTTGGCTTCGTGTATAGGGGCGAGCTGTGGTTTTGTGGCTTGTGTCAGCCAGATCTGTGTAGGGATTGCAGGGGGGTGCAGCATCCGGAGGTGCCACCATGGATTGGCTACTGGATGGTGTCAGTAATTCATCTGTGGAGAGGGTCTGGGTTTGGGTCTGGTGTGGTTGATTGGTGTTGGCGTTCTGTGTGCCTCTGGATCTGGTGTCAGTTTTTGTGGGGAGGGCTAATTTCCAGATGTCTGGCAAGCGGGATGTGTCGTCACGCTTGTTCATGTTGTGAGGGTGTTTCTCTATCTCGATGGCTTCCATGATTATTCTCTTGTGGTGATGTTCCGTGTTAAAGAGCAATTTGGAATCTGCAAAATTAATTTCGTGTCCTGTTTCTTTCATGTGTTGGAAAAGAGACCCTCTCCACAGATGAATTACTGACACCATCCAGTAGCCAATCCATGGTGGCACCTCCGGATGCTGCACCCCCCTGCAATCCCTACACAGATCTGGCTGACACAAGCCACAAAACCACAGCTCGCCCCTATACACGAAGCCAAGCCAAAGCACAACTAAGTGCAATACAGCCATCTTCTCAGGAAAACTCTTCACAAAGTTCAAGAGGTCAAGACACAAAGACTTTAGCAACTAATCCACACCTAATGACCCACCTAAGTGGTACTCAGGATATCACTCAAGAAATCACTCAAGGTATCTCTCAAGTAATTAAGGAACAAAAGAAGAAAAGGCACACTAGCCTGGGAACTTCCTCTCTGCCCAGAACATTGGAGGCTAGACACCACACCCCCTCTACAGTATTTATAGGAACTCAAACATTGAGATCCCGCTCTGTTCCAGTAACAAGAAGCCGAAAGCACCAGCCTGAAGATGACGAGTGAGACCTCGTCGAAACGTCGCCTAGACACCCCAACTTTTACACGGGAAGACACCCGAGGACACCAAAACCTGCATTCCTGTACCCGTGAAAATCTACGAAAGCATATATATATATATATATATATATATATATATAGTCCATCAGCCGAAAAAGGTCCCACCGCCCTGGCCTACACTGACCGGCAGTGGCTCTCAGGGATTTCAGACAATGGATCTTTCCAGCCCTGGGACCTTGTGGATGCAAGACAGGTGTTCTACCACTGCGCTACAGCCCTCCCCCTTTTTCTCTGATATGACTTGTGCCCTTTATGCAGACAGGTATACGAGACAGGTATTTATTCAGTTTCAATCCCCTGTCAAGCTGGAAGAGATTCCAGCCATGCTCCCTTTGCTACTTTTAACACACATCCATCATTATGAGCTCCGTTCTTCCTCCACCAACTTGCCTGCCACAAAGCACACTTTTTATCACCTACTGCTCAGTGTAAACAACACAAGGACGGAATGAAATCAGCTCCATTTGTTAGCAATTTTCAGGGCGCGCAATGACAAAGCCGACCTGATCTGCTCCTCCCGAGCGCAGCTGTTGGAGACGGAAGAATCTGCGGAGAGGCTAAATTCCAAACAAATCAAGCATTGGGAGCCTCGCGCTGCCACAGGTGTCTTCAAGGAGCTGATGGGGGCCATCAATCAACAGGTCTTGCTGCCCTCCTCTGAATGACAGGCAACGGCGGTGATGAATGCAAAATTTATTGGACAGAAGCTGCGTTTCCAAACCTCTGCGGCAAAAAGAAAAAAGTTTGCCCCTCTTCCCAGCAAATGCAGGATTAATCGCTTTACCCTTGAACTGGGGGTCTTCTAAAATATACAACCTGGCATGTCGTACTCAAACAAGGCGAGGCAGGAGCCTCCAGCCTCTTGCCCTCAGTTATGTTCGACTCTTCATTTATTTAAAGTAGTCCAGATGCAGTCAGGAGTTCTTTGTTCAATATTTATTATTGTTTAACCTGCCCTGAAACAAAAATGCGGGAGGGCACCGGGGTCAGTGCATTCAATCTTGAAAAGCAGCCTGGTCTGTTTCTTTGTTCCAGGCATCCACAGCCCCTCCAGCTTTTGACTCGCATCTCTTAATCAACATGCCCTGAGGAAGGAGGCTCTGAATATTTGTAACCACCAAAAGAAATTTTGCAAAGAGGGAAAGAGAAAGAAAAAGATCCCAGCTCCATTCCAGCGGCTGATGAACTTGGAGCTAGCTGGAGACAAGTAGTATTCAGTGCTGGCCAGGGTTGCATTTATAATTTCATTACACTCTACTCCGGGACACGGGTGGCACTGTGGGTTAAACCACAGAGCCTAGGACTTGCCAATCAGAAGGTTGGCGGTTCGAATCCCCGCGACGGGGTTAGCTCCCGTTGCTCGGTCCCTGCTCCTGCCAACCTAGCAGTTCGAAAGCACGTCAAAGTGCAAGTAGATAAATAGATACCACTCCGGCAGGAAGGTAAACGGCGTTTCCATGCGCTGCTCTGGTTCACCGGAAGCGGCTTAGTCATGCTGGCCACATGACCCGGAAGCTGTACGTCGGCTCCCTCGGCCAATAAAGCGAGATGAGCGCCGCAACCCTGAGTCGGCCACGAATGAACCTAATGGTCAGGAGTCCCTCTACCTTTACACTCTACTCCAAACAGTGTGAAATTCCAGAGGTTTGGGTGTATATAGAGCAGGCTTCCTTAACCTTGGCCCTCCAGATGTTTTGAGACTACAATTCCCATAATCCCTGACCACTGGTCCTGCTAGCTAGGGATCATGGGCGTTGTAGGCCAAAAACACCAGGAGGGCCGAGTTTGAGCAAGCCTGATATAGAGTGTTCGTGGGCACACTAGGCAGAGTGGAGACTGCAGTGTCTTTATGATATATGGCTTATTTACAGTGCCTGGAGACAGACAGACAGGTCATGCATCCACAGCAGTGACCGGAGGAGGAATGACCACTGGGAGGAGCTATGGTGCATCTGCAGCAACTCAACCACATGCCTTTATCTGCCTCCGCTGCAATGAGACACGCCTCTCGCATATCGGACTCTACAGCCACAACAGGAGCTGTAACCTTCCAACAGTTTGACTTCAAACCCCAAAGCACACTCCTCCATTGTCTCCTGAGACAGACGGATGCCAATAACTATTTATACATACATTCAACCTAAGTCTACAGTGAAGGCGTTTCTAGCATTCACATCTTAATATTATTCTTGATTATTCTTTCTTAGGAGTAGCAGGCTTCAGTCTACAAACAGAGGAACCAGCCATGCTGCCTGTCTGTTTGTTACAGCCCTCCTTCTCCTCTGCTTTTCATACCTCTTACAAAGGGCCACTATTCAGACCTTTCAAGTGTCCCTATTTTCCAGGGACAGTCCCGGATTTACAGAAGCCGCCCCAATTTCTGATTTCTGATTTTGGAATATCCCACTTTCCTATTTTCACCAGAGAAATGTTGGAGGGGAGTCTCTATTTTCATTGGAGAAACGTTGGACTGTATGAAATAGAATGTCCCTATTTTCATCAGAGAAATGTTGGAGCACTGAAATCTTAAGCCTTTCTTTCCCTGCCCACCATCACACTCCTCTCCTAGCCTGGCAGTCTTGGCCTCTGAGGGTTTCGTCAATGGACCATCAGCAACCTTTGTCCCCTGCTAATGGCCCACCTGAGCGGCTTTGTAAAGTTGGCTTGGGTTGTTAGCATAAAAACTAAATCAGCGTTTCAGCATTTGACAGAGTTTAATCAAAACTTGATTAATTCTAACTTCTGCTAAATTCAGGAATTATGGGGAGACCGCACCTCAAAACCCCCCTCATAAAAACATTCATCTATGGCTGGTGGCAATTCATGCACCTAGGCCACATTAACACCATACATTTAAAGCACTAATAATAATTTTATTATTTATACCATCTGGTATACCACCTTAAATAGGCATGGCTTCCCCCAAAGAATTCAGGGAACTGTAGTTTGTTAAGGGCACTTATAGTTGCCCGGAGGTCCCTATTCACTTTCCAGAGCTACAATTCCCAGAGTGGTTTAACAATCAATCCCCCTTTCCCAGGGAGCTCTAGAGAGAAAGTGTTTCTTCACGCGGTGCATCGTTTAAACCAGGCTTCCTCAAACTCGGCCCTCCAGCTGTTTTTGGCCTACAACTCCCATGATCCCTAGCTAGCAGGAGCAGTGGTCAGGGATGATGGGAATTGTAGTCTCAAAACATCTGGAGGGCGAGTTTGAGGAAGAGGGGTCATACACAGGGAAGAGATTCAGACCAATTGTGGAGGATGAGTTTAAAGCACCAACCAGTGGATGGGGGGCGGGCTTTGTTTATATGACCATTATTAAATTTATAGCCCACTTGTTTTCCTTCAAAGAGGTCAAAGTGGAATGTATGGAACTTCCCCATGTTAGCTTCACAACAAACCTGTAAGGTAGACTACTGGGGCAACGCATCAAAGTGAGCAGGGTAGGAATAAAATTATTATTATTATTACAGTGGAACCTCTACTTACGAGCACCTCTGGTTATGTATCCTTCGGTATACGCACACAGCAAGCCCAGAAGTATTTTTCCGGGTTTCACCATGAACGCATGTGCAGAAGTGCTCTACCGTGACACACGCATGCACAGAACAAACACCTCCAGTTGCGAAAACCTTGGGATTTGACCAGAGCTCCGGAATGGATCCCGTCCACAACAGGAGGTAGTACTGTATTATGAAAGAGAGTAACTGGCCCAAAGTGAGTGAGCTTCAGGGCTGAGTGCTGATTTGAAACCTGATCTCCCTGGTCTTAGTCCAATACTTAACCCTTACACCACACTGGCTCTCTTATGCACTCCAAGATGGAGCCTGGCTGGTGTTAAAAAAATGGAACCTAAGAGATTTAGCCCAAGATGTCTTCTAAGCCACAGATAAGCAGGATTACCATATGAGCTAATATAAAGTGCTGCATGTTGACTGATGTAGAAGAGAAAAACTGGATAACGAACCAGCGTTGCTTTCCTAAGCCAATGGCGACATGATAAAAACCAAAAAGCCAATTACTATTATTTTTTTAAAGGAAGTATGTGCAATTGGCAAAATACACTCTGTTATGCGGAAAACTATTCCAAATGCCTTCATTGCCAAAACATGGATTCATCCTTGAAATGTCAGGAGACAAAATGTGAATCCAAATTGCCGCTTCTTAGGAAGTTCAGACTATCGGGAGAATGGCTGAAATTGTGTTTTCTGCTCTAGTGATGGCCAATTCCCAGAGTTCCCTGGGGAGAGGGATTGATTTTTAAACTGCTCTAAGAATTGTTGCTCTGTGAAGGGAATAGGAGTCTCCCAACACCTGTGAGTACCTGTAACAGACTACAGTTCCGGGATGCTTTGGTGGAAACCATGACTATTTTCAGTGGTATGATAATAATAATAATAATAATAATAATAATAATAATAATAATAATAAAATTTATTATTTATACCCCGTCCATCTGGCTGGGCCCACCCAGCCACTCTGGGCAGCTTCCAACAAAACACTAAAATACAATAACTTATTAAACATTAAAAGCTTCCCTAAACAGGGCTGCCTTTAGATGTCTTCTAAAAGTTTGGTAGTTATTTTTCTCTTTGACATTTGATGGGAGGGCATTCCACAGGGTGGGCACCACTACCAAGAAGGCCCTCTGCCTGGTTCCCTGTAACTTCTCGTAGTGAGGGAACCGCCAGAAGGACCTCAGTGTCCGGGCAGAATGATGGGGTGGAGACGCTCCTTCAGGTATGCTGGACTGAGGCCATTTAGGGCTTTCAAGGTCAGCACCAACGCTTTGAATTGTGCTTGGAAACGTACTGGGAGCCAGTGTAGGTCTTTCAAGACTGGTGTTATATGGTCTCGGTGGCCACTCCCAGTCACCAGTCTAGCTTCCACATTCTGGATTAATTTTAGTTTCCGGGTCACCTTCAAAGGTAGCCCCACACAGAGCACATTGCAGTAGTCCAAGCGAGAGATAACCACAGCATGCACCGCTCTGGCGAGACAGTGATAGTGCTTTAAATGTATAAAGCAGATGTGGTGTTAGGATCCCACCACTGAGTGAGACCCAGTGTTCCCAACCTTTTTTTGGCCATGTTAAACTCTAACAGCTCTTCTGTCAAAAAGTTCTTCCTGATGTTTAGCCAGAATCTCCTTGCTAGTTACTTGACTCCGTTGGTTCGTGTCCTACCCTCCAGAGCAGGAGAAAACAAACTTGCTCCATGTGACAGCCCTTGAGTATTTGAAGATTGCCATCCTATCTCCTCTCAATCTCCTCTTATCCAGGCTAAGCATACCCAATTCCTTCAACCGTGCCTCATAAGGTTTGGCTTCCAAACTGAAATATACTCGGAGTCGAGTGTGGACTTCATGCTCTTTATTCAACTCATAGTAGTGAGGAATGCCAGTTCCCCGAAATGTCTTTGTATGCATTATTTACACAATGGGCACCACGTGATTGGCTAATTCTGGGATTCTCCTGTAGGCCAATCAGGTTGTGGCTTCACTTCCACCTGGCGTTGGATTGGGTGGCTCCTGTGGACCAATCAGACTACTGCATTCTGGATCCTATTGTTCTAGGACCAATCAGACTGCTGCATTCTGAATCCTATGTTCTAGGACCAATCAGACTGCTGCATTCTGAATCCTATGTTCTAGGACCAATCAGACTGCTGCATTTTGGATTCTATTCAACTCAGTACTTAACACTACACCTCCCAGAATTCTTTGGGGGAAGGCCTGGCAGTCTAAAGAGGTATTGTAGTGTTTTAAGCTTGCGGCATGACTGTGGCCTAAGTGGGCAGAAAGTTGGGCAGGTGAGGGGACCTTGTAAGCCATGAGGCCACATCTATTGCCCAGTCTGGCTGGCTGCTGGTGCCTGGGCTGTTCACACTTCCTGAGACAACATGTCAACAGTGAAGCAGTGCTCCTTCAAAATCTGCAATTCCCCAATTAGGTAGATTAGCCTTTAACTGCAAACTGAATAGAATATCTCCCCCTTCCCTAGTTGACAGGTTAGGGTAACTGCTGCATTCTGAATCCTATTGTTTTAGGACCAATCAGACTGCTGCATTCTGAATCCTATTATTCTAGGACCAATCAGACTGCTGCATTCTGAATCCTATTGTTCTAGGACCAATCAGACTGCTGCATTCTGAATCCTATTGTTCCAGGACCAATCACACTGCTGCAGTTTGGATCCTATTCAACTCAGTACATAACACAGACCCTTTATCTTCTTGGTCACCCTCCTTTCTTAAACCTCCTTCTTAAATTGTGGTGCCCAGAAATGGACACTGTTTCCCTTGTCACCACTTTTCCTTTCTTGGGCTGCAGCTCCCTCCTTGCATCGTTTATTCTGTTATCATTGGGTTGGGCACTGCTTTCCTTTTGGGTGAAGACATTTTTCCATGACCTGCTCTGTGGCTTTGAATGAGGGGTGGTATATAAATTGCAATAAAACATAAATAAGTTAATTGATGAAAGAACTGGATGTCTCCCTTGTCACCACTTTTCCTTTCTTGGGCTGCAGCTCCCTCCTTGCATCGTTTATTCTGTTATCATTGGGTTGGGCACTGCTTTCCTTTTGGGTGAAGACATTTTTCCATGACCTGCTCTGTGGCTTTGAATGAGAGGTGGTATATAAATTGCAATAAAACATAAATAAGTTAATTGATGAAAGAACTGGATGTCTCAGACACTCACCCATCTTTAGTTAATAAAATATTAGCCCAACATTTGGTGTTCTCCCTTTCTCTTTATTGATTTGTTCAGACTTTTTTTTTAAAAGCATGAGCTTTCCAATGTCAGAATCACAAAAAGCTTTTCACTCACTTTTCATTAACTTGGCCAGTGACATTGGCTCTGCGCCCAAATCTGGCATGGATACCATTGATTTAGGGCACTGAGGTCTGGGGTCCCTAATGGCTTGACTCCTATCTCTTGTCTCCATAATTAGATATGCCTGATTATTCCAAATATAAAGGAAAACCTCAAAGCCTGCGAGGCAGCTATGTGCAATGAGGTCTTCTTTCTAGCCAGAAGTTGTTTGTATTAACTTTGGCTTGGAAGAAAAAAAAATCATCGATATTTGCAAATGTTCAGGCAATGATGTGGGGGCTAACAGATGGGCAGCCAAAATGGGTCATGAGAGCTCTTATGATTGCAAAGGCACATGGGGAAGATCTACCAGCATGAACAGCTTAGAAGGCAGCAGATCTCTTGTGCAGCTGGTCGATTCCCGGATCAGTCTGTGTCCCCAATCCTGGCTCAAGAAATAATAATACTTGCTCGTCGTGGCTCAGCATAAATCTCAAACCAGGGGCATTCTAGGGTTGTGAGGGGATGGGACCAGAGAAGGAGGTCTTAGTCTGGATCTTAAGCCCATTCATCTTGGTCTTGTGACTTGGAAATCTGGCATAGAAACAGAGGCGGAACTAGGTATTCCGACACCCAGAGTGGCACGGCTAGCCACGCATGGCGAGCGTCCCAGGGGGTGGCACAGCGATGTCACCCCCTTCAGGGATGACACTCAGGGCGGACAGCACCCATTGCACCCCCGCTTTCTCTGCCAGTGCATAGAACACAATTTTAAAAGCTTGTTTTCCTTCCACGGGGCTTAGGCAGAGTAGCAGCAACCCCACTTCTGAACGGGGTTTGGATCTGGTGTAAGTTTACGCTTCCTTTACGCCAGCTTTTTGTGCAGAGGATTTCTCCTTTATAATGCAATGTTGTGAGGGTAAACACCCGCTATCCACTACTCAGTAGACTGAAGATCTCACTGATTTTTTCTGTGTTTGAATGCATGGTATTCAACCAAGTACTGAGTACATGTGCATGCTTCTACTTCTCAGAGGTCCAATATTTGCAGTCCTTGTTTTGCTGATTTCATTTATTATTCTAATTTTCTGAGATTGTTAATTTGGGGTTTTCATCAGCTGTACGCCATAAACATCACAATTATAACAAATAAAGGCTTGACATATCTCGCTTTGCATGTCATGAGTCTATCTCATATATTAGTTTCACCTTTTAAGTTGAATTACTGAAATAAATGAACTTTTCCACAATATTCTAATTTTCTGAGATTCACCTGTAATGGCCAGTCTCATTCTGATGATACAGCCTGTCTATATTTATTCATACATTTAAATTAGGATCTATGGAACATACTTATTAATACCAGCTAACAGTGCTCCCCACCCCGTTACAATTGCTTTTTTTTTTTCTCATCCTCTCCAGAATCCTGAGATCTACAGACTTTGGACCTCATTCATTAGGCTTCTATCCCAATTAGCAACAAAACCCAAAGTGGTTTACAGTCAAGCACACAATGGAGGGAGTTCAATGAATAACAGTAGCCCCACTGAGGTACAGGACTGGAAGACTGGCAAATATAATGCAAATGAGAAGATATATTAAAAAATAAATAAATCCCAAATGGCGTTGGATTTCTGCTCCCACGCAAAAAAAAAATATGCACACTTGGGCTAGGAAATACACTCCATAATACTAAGGCCACCAAGGAGAATGCTTTGCCACACATACCACAAATATACAGACAAGTACACATTTTATCCTCCTGGTGTTGGGTAATGTTGGTAAAAAAAACCTGGAAGCCAAACACTTTTTAATTCAAAAGGAGGAAGCCAGCGCCTCTAATTAGCAACAGGATAATAGCCACACAATAAAACAAGTTCATCTTTATATAAAGAGAAAGTGGTTTTCTTAAGAGACTACACAAGGCTACAAACTAGCCAACTTCTGCCCCCGTACTGGGCTGTACTGGGCTCCACCCCATATCTCCAGCCTTCAACCTCCAAACTCCTCCCCTTGAATCTTAGGCTCTGGGCCTCAGTGGGCCCTTGGGGGACCTACCCCTGGTTCCCTCAGTGACTGACCAGCTTGGTCTGGCTGCCCCTTGGAAAGCATTGATTTCTTGACGTCCAAAAGCTAAGCTTCACCACGGAACAAATATTGTTATCTAAGAAGTCCAAGCTGTTCAGGCCGGGGATGGAAAACGAAGAGAATAATGATGCGATAAGAGGAGGGTCACAGGATTCGTAAGCTTTACAACCCCAAGCCTTACGCTTCCTGTGGACAAAGCTCTCTTTCTTTCATACTTTATGGTGTTCTTTCCAAAGCCTTTCTAAAGATCTCAGAGTATCATTAACCAGATAGAAATAAAAACTTCAGTGGCATTTATGGCCTCACAAGCTCGCTTTGGCGTCAGACAAGCGGCAATATAGTACCTCCAGTAAAAGGTACACACTTAGGAGCCCTCCAGCAAGGCCCAGACCACTCACTCGGCACACCACGGCTCACAGAGACAAGAAGCTAAACCATTTCAGTGTCACTTATCTTGCAAAGCACTCTCCGACTCAAATAGGACTTAGCTGCCCATTGAAAACCTCTTCCTAGAGACAGGACATTGCCGCGGACATTGGAACAGGCCGGGCGTGCTGAACAAAAATCCAAAACATGCAAAATGGTATCTGATTTTGAAAAACACACACGTATTACTCCATCAAGAGGGTGGCCAGCCCTCTAGCATGGTTTTAAGGCATCAAAGAACTCTTGTGATTTTTACTCACCAAGTATGCTTGCTAGGCACTGGCAATCGTCCTTCCACTATTTTCGGGAGAAGTTTAATTCCTTCAGGATCCACAAGCAGTGATGAAGAGTCCTGAAAAGAGAGATTGGGGTGGGGAGGAAAGTGCATTAATTAATCAATACTAATATTGCAATTTATTAATTAATATATGGCACTCAGCAAAAGAAACCATACAAGTTTAATCCATGATTTGGTCCGATGATAAATATCACCTGCGTAGGAGAAAACAGTCCTAAAAAGCATAGGGCAGGGGCAATTTTCTTTGGTTTTAGATGATGTGTCGCTGGAGTTTTTAACGTTCCTTAAAGGTAAAGGGACCCCTGGCCATTAGGTCCAGTCGTGACCGACTCTGGGGCTGCGGTGCTCGTCTTCCTTTATTGGCCGAGGGAGCCGGCGTACAGCCTCCGGGTCATGTGGCCAGCATGACTAAGCCGCTTCTGGCAAAACAGAGCAGTGTTGTAGTTCTACAACATCTGGAGGGCACCAGGTTGGGGAAGGTTGGTCTATGCTGACAGGAAGCAGCTCTTTCCAGGATTTAAACAAAATTATTTTCCTGCCCTACTGGGATATTCCAGAGATTGAACCTGAAGCCTTCTGCATCCAGAATACAGCCGTACCTTGGTTCTCAAATGGAATCCATTTGACTTTTTTTCTCAATCTCTTGCATTTGGAAAAGGTGATGTTTCTTTAACACAGGAAACAAAGACACTCTCCGAAAGTCAACCAGCTGAACAAAAGAGGATTCCTTCCCAAGGAGTCAACAAGCCCACAGATACGTCTAGACATACCCAACCATTACGGATAATTACATGACACCGCCTTTGAAGCAATCAACATTTTTTGTGTGTGTGTGAGTCAACCAACCTCGGTCATGATCCAAACCTGATGAAAAATATGCCTGGTCTGTCAGTGAGCTCTAATTTAGCAAACTCATGCTAGACATTGTCATTTTATGCTTGGAGTGACTTGGAGGTCAGAAATGGAATGCGCTGGGTTGTGCTGGTGGGCTGGATGAACACAAACATAACAGCCCTGTTACAAATCTAGAGGCTTCAGGTCACACCTGGAGGTCTGACAATCCTTAAGCAGCATCCTCTGTTGCACCCGAGTGTAGTAGGGAAGGAATAGGGGTCACCGAGAAGGCTTTACGGCACACAGAACTGTTTCCTCCAACACTGGCACTGCTCCCTGCCACTTGGCCACACAAAATGCCGCCTGAAGCAGTAGCCTCACTCCATCTAATGGTACAGCCGGCCTCATCCAAGCTTTTTCTTTTTATGGCCGAGAGCAAATCAAATGACCAATTTGAAGCAGCTTTCTCTCCTAATGGCTTCACATTTGATTTTTTTTGCAGCGCCTTTGTAGGAAAGCAGCACACACACACACAACACACACAGAGAGAGAGAGAGAGAGAGGGAGGGAGAGAGAGAGAGAGAGAGAGAGAGAGAGAGAGAGAGAGAGAGAGGAGCTCAATTGCAATGGCAGATCTTCGGCTTGGAACCATTTCAGGCCATCTCAGAAGCCTGAGTCATCTGATTGTGGGATGTTTGGAGCCAAGCAGGAGCAGCCACGTTTCCAAAATGCCATTTGGTTTGAAGCCGGCTTGTAAAAATCCTTGCAGCACTCGGCACGCCATCCTAGAGGCTATTGCGCTTTGATATGTCATCCCAAATGTTGCTTGTTGCTTTTTTAATGCAAGGGAAAGTGTTCCCGTTAATATTTCCACTCTCGCTCGAGGGTTCCCTGTCTCCTGTATGTGTCTGCGTGTTTTATTCCTAGCTGGTCTAATGGCTCTAGTCAAAATAATTGACTTTTGCACACACAGCAGCGATGTCCTTCAAAGACCTTGCAAAGGTAAATGGGGATTATTATTTTTTTAGCAACCAGCTCGA
The DNA here is from genome assembly GCF_964106915.1 of Podarcis gaigeae. Classification (NCBI taxonomy): domain Eukaryota; kingdom Metazoa; phylum Chordata; class Lepidosauria; order Squamata; family Lacertidae; genus Podarcis; species Podarcis gaigeae. The sequence goes on along the minus strand of NC_139677.1, from coordinate 96,752,122 downwards.
CCCAGAGTCTGGGTCTTTGATCCATTCGAATAAGCAGGCATAAAATAAGACAAGCAGATGCTTCGCCAAAGATTTTGGAAAGCGCTTCGATCCCCCAAGCTGAATCCGAAGCTTCGCAAAAGCTTTATTCTGCAGAGTGACCGCAGGCTGCCTCAAAAGGCAGCATTTAAACAGAATTGATGTGCAGCAACGTTTGGTGGGTTGATGTGGTGTTGAGGCCACCTTGACAGGTATTCAAGTCATGAATCATTACGATTCTAGTTTAACTAATTTTTTTTTTTTCAGTATGTGGCAAGCTGACATCCGGAAATGAGTGGGGAAATTTAAGTCAAATACTTTATAATGTGTCATAGATAACAACTGAGATTGACGTGTAAGGAGAGTCAAAGAATGGGGTGTAGGGAGGAGGCAAAAGAGTCACCTTACTTGTCTCAAGATGTCTAGGGGTGGCCCATTGCTGGATTTACGTATAAGCTGAACACGCTATAGTTTAGGGCCCCCCAAAAAATTAAAGGAAAAAAGAACTGGATGTGCATTTCCAAAATATAAGATAAAAACAAATAAAATAAAACCTACATACAGCAACAGTGTTTTGTGTTGTGTAGGCTCCTATGATGTAAGTTATGGGCCCCGCCTGCTAGCCTGCTTCCTAAAATATCACTGGTTTGCTCCTTTCTATATATAGGGTGCCTACATTCTGCATGAACGGGTTGCATGGCAACATGTGCAAATGGCTTGAGATACCTATTAGGTCCATAAATTACCATATAGCATATATTCAACACACACAAAAAAACAGGACTATTTGTTGTTGACAAAGGACAGCTGGACATATAAAGGGCCCCATTACCTTAGGTAGCTTAGGGCCTCATCAAACCTATATCCGGCCCTGGGGTGGCCCATGCATTATGATACGATATGATACGATAATCTTTAATGTCATTGTCCCATACAGAACGGCGAAATTGAAAAAATCTATATCAGACATTCAAAACCCAAGAAGCCTGCTATCCCAGCTATCCCAGCCTGGTTAACCCCCTAAAAACTCTGATACCCCATAATTAAATACAATATACTCCCACAGAGACTACCTTACACTGCATTTAAAACCAAAATCACATTTGGATAAAAACTGTTTCTCAGGCGGCTAGTCCTAGTCTTTATAACCCTGTGCCTTCTTCCAGAAGCCAGTAGCTGAAGGAGATCATTTCTGGGGTGCGCACTATCCTGCGCTATCTCTGCAGCTTTCTTATGACACCTGGAAGCATAGATTTGATCCAAGGTGGGAAGAGTGCACCCAGTTATTCTCTCCGCAGTCTTTACAACCCTGGGCAGCATTGTGAAGCCATGTGCTTCAAGTAGCAGATCCTGCCAGGGCTCCACTCGCCAGCACAGTGCCCTCACTGCTGCCACTGTGCCCTCGCTGCTGTTGAGTTGTGGCAGCAACATAGACACAGCTGCAGGTGAGGGTGTGACTGTGGTTCCTGTTAAGTTGTGGGTGAACATATCAGATGACACAGCGATTCTTCAAACAGCTCTTCTTTATTCAGAGGCCACAACAGAACTGAAGGGCTCAGTCAGCCTGCTTATATAGAGCTCCAGTACAACATTACTGTAGCAACTTTCTAAAAATATCCAATCACTGAACGTCACTTTCGATCCTTCATTTGCATAACTATCTACAGTATCCATCCAATCACTGAACATCACTTTCGATCCTTCATTTGCATAACTATCTACATAACTGCTGGCCCAGGGTGAGAACCTCAGTACATAACAGTTCCTGGCAGCAGTGTACACACAACGGCGGGGGCAGAATGGAGACCCAGGACTGACCTGCTGGAAGCCTGAAGGGCCCTGTCCTGCTTCTCTCCACCTGGCTTGGGATGGGGGCTGACAAGCTCCACAAAAGGATTGCTGCCATTGCTGCTGGGAAGAGACGGCTACGTTTTTGTTTTAATTTCCTTTTATTTTTTACCTGTGTCATTTTAAATTGTGATTGATATTAATGCTGTATTCTTAGTTTTGGATTTTATGATTTATGTGAAAATTGCTTTCCATTTGGATGTGTACTTTTTGATGTGTTTTATTTATTGTTTATGACTTTTGTTATGTAAATCTTGTCATGTTGTAAGCTGCCTTGAGCATTGTTTTAACTATGGAAAGGCGGCATACAAATAAAATGATGGTGATGATGATGATGATGAGACCTGGATCTGCAGGATCAGGGGGACATCGGGGCATTGTCAGGGCATTTTGTCTACAATGACACAACATCATAGCTGTCAACGTTTCGCTTTTTTGAAGGGAAATTCCCTTATTCCAATAGGATTCCTCTCAAGAAAAGGGAAAAGTTGACAGCTGTGCACAACATCTCTGGTGGGCCCTGCTGGGATTCAAGGGATATTCCCCTTGAAAATATCAAGTACGGAGGTTTACATCAAATTCCCATTTTGTCTGACTTTATTCAGTAATGCATTACAGGACAGAGTCCAGAGAGTCTGCAAGAGCATTTCCATTAGGACACACAATATATAGGATCTATACATCATCTTAGCTGTTCATTCTCTGCTCAACCTCCTTCTGTCACCCCAGCACCCCACTATCTCTCAACCACCCACAGCCCTTGAAAACATTTACTCATCCACCCCTCCCCACATACTATACATATTAGAACCCTCCTTATACCTTCACTGGAATTATTTTTCACTTTAGCATTCAGCTAAAGGTTGCTCCTTAACTAGGTCATACCAGATTTGTGGTCAGGTCACTTTTTTGGCCCCAATGATAATGAATTTAAGAGAAACTCGACATCATTCCCCCATGAAAAATGGCAGGAAAGAACTGTATGCTGGTATACCACCTCAAATTTTGTCACAAGATGTCCCAGGTTAAGGGGACCGCAAACAAATCCCCCGCCCCAAACACACCTATTAATTTTCCAGCAGTGGCTTTTACGTTGTGCAAAAGTTTGAATATAATTTGGAAATAAAGAATTGGAGAAACATTGGGGGAACGGAATAAAATACCTTGTGAATGCAGAGAAGTTCTAGCCAGGTTAAAGCAATCGGGGAGAGCACAGAACACAGCTGTTGAAGGGCCCTGACTGAGGAGGGGACGTGGCCTAGGACTGAGGACCACACACACACACACACACACACACACACACACACAATAAATGTCTTTGAGGTTCTCCACTCCTGGCATAAACAGATTGTAGAAATGGCTAGGATTTTCCAGCTCTGGCTGTTTGCTCCAAATGAGTACAGTGATACCTCAGGTTACATACGCTTCAGGTTACAGACTCCCCTAACCCAGAAATAGTACCTTGGGTTAAGAACTTTGCTTCAGGATGAGAACAGAAATCATGTGGCGGCAGCGGGAAGCCCCATTAGATAAAGTGGTGCTTCAGGTTAAGAACAGCTTCAGTTTAAGAACCGACCTCCAGAACGAATTAAGTACGTAACCAGAGGTGTCCCCTTCTCTCGGCTACTAAAGGTAATAAGAGACATGGGTGTAGCTGCCCTCCATCAAGTAAATAAAAACACTTAATTAAAAGTAGACATAATAAGAATATTTGAAGTTGAAATGTTGACTGAGGTCACTTGGATAATGTCATGGTTCATTCTAGCGATGCAACTGGTGACCTGACTGAATCAGGGCCGTCTTTCCCATAGGTGCTAGGGGTGTGGGGCACCCGGGTGCCAGGCTCTCAGGGACACCAGGCTGAGAGTCCGGGGCCCGAGAGTTGGAGTCCAGGACGGAAATGACTGGCAGAATCCGAGACCAGGGAGAAGAGTCGGTAGAAGAAGACTGGAAAAAATTTAAAGACTATCTACAGAAATATTGTAAAATTAAAGAATGTTAGAAGGATGTTGGAATGAAGTTATGTGGTTTTAGCAGTAATGTTATAAAGGAGTATTTAAAGATGGATTATTAACAGGTGAGAATGTAAAGTTATAATATATTAAGATAAATTATTATCATAAAAGTAAAAATGGAAAGGATTTGCTGAAATAACTAATTGAACTAGAATACAAAAAAGGGAGGTGCGAGGAGGTCAGGGAAACAAGCAAATGAAATTTAAGACATCGAAAGGTTGACTTGTTTTTAATTGTTTTTACTTTTTTGTATTTTGTATTTTTTGTTTCTTTCTCTTTTCTCTGTTTTTATTCTTGTAACTTTTTTTGGAAACTTTAATAAATATTATTTTTTTTTAAAAAAGAGAGAGAGTTGGAGTCCAGGGAAGAGCCCAACCGTTGGCCGGAGCACTGCGGCGAGTTCTTCTTCTGCGGGCATCTCTGTGCTGCGAGTTCGGGGGCGACCAAGCCAGCAAGATGCTGAGATAGCCAGCCGGCTATGCCCTCCTGCACGCCTGGGACTGGGCAGCCTGGGGAGGGTGGCGCGCCGGGCAGATCTTTACACCCCAGCACCACATATGCTTAAGACAGCCGTGGACTGAGTGATAGGCTTGGCTTCAGTGAACTGACCAATCATGTTGCAGGTAGCTTGTCCCTGCCCTGCTAGCATAAATTGTGGCTCCCCCCCCCACAGTAAGAGAGGAGAGTATCTTTACATCTGACACTGCGCTGTCTGGTTTCTACAAAATCTCGTCTGTAGCCTCCTTTGCTTTTGGAGATGGGGTAGTCCGGAGCTTGAACCGCTGAGCATAGTCCAAAATCGGGATTATTACAGGGGCAATCGTGAGTGACCAGAGGACACAGCAAGTTCAAATCCCCTCTCTTATCACTTGAAAGCGGAGAAAGTGTGGCTTGTATCGCTGATGGAGATCAGGCTAGAAGCAGAGCTGTTGGGGGGCTAGCTCAGGGAATGTGTCAGCTCTTGTTTTCCTTCCTGTAACCTTTAGAGTAAAAGCAAGTGACATCCTGACTCATACATGGATTGCTAATGAATCTCAAAGGCTGTTGAAATAATTAGACGGCAAATCAAGGCCTATATACTTACATATATAGAGAGAGGGTTTTTTGTGTATGCTTTGATTTGTAGATAGATAGATAGATAGATAGATAGATAGATAGATAGATATAGATAGATAGATAGATAGATAGATAGATAGATAGATATAGATAGATAGATAGATAGATAGATAGATAGATAGATAGATAGATAGATAGATAGATGATAGATAGATAGATGATAGATGATAGATAGCTAGATAGCTAGATAGATAGCTAGCTAGGTAGCTAGCTAGATAGATGATAGATAGATAGATAGATAGATAGATAGATAGATAGATGATAGATAGATAGATATAGATATTGGTCTTGGTGGATTTACCATGATCACAAAATAATTTATTTATGTATGCTACTACGGCCACACAAATACTACTAGCGCAACACAGGAAAGAAGAAGGTGAAAGGGGGAAAGAAGAAGAATAAGGTGAAAGGTGAAAGGTGTCCCAGCCAAAGAAGATTGGCAAGTTAAATTAATGGAATACACTGAAATGGCAAAATTGAAACAAAGAGGAAGAGATGACAACGAATTTAAGGAAGAGTGGAAGGAGTTTATTGCATATATACAGAAGCAATGTGCACAGGTTAATACATTAGCAGGGTTTTAGTACTACTTGTAATCTTATAATGAATGAACAATAAGTAATTTAAATGGTTTTTAAATATATAATGGACATGCGGTATGTTGATAAATAATGGAACCAAGGAAGGGACTAGGGGGAAGTCAATTAGATTTACTATATTTTGATTTTGTATCGTTGTTGTATTATTTTTGGAAAATTAATAAAATGGAAGGAAGGAAGGAAGGAAGGAAGGAAGGAAGGAAGTGCTTTTTTCTGGGGGTACGCAGGGGTACACATACCCGTAAACATTTTTTAATCTAAGTTTGGCCTCACTGAGGGGCAGTATTTAATATGAGTAGGAAAAGTGAGAGAACCCCTAAACTTTTTTTTTTTTTTAGGAAAAAAAGCACTGCATACATACATACATACATACATACATATTAGGAAAGGGGGGAAAATTCTGTTGTTTCATAGAATCATAGAATTTTAGAGTTAGAAGGGACCCTGAGAATCATTTAGTCCAACCCTCTGCAATGCAGGAATATACAGCTGTCCCATACAGGGATTGAAACTGCAACCTTGGCATTATCAGCACGACACTCTAACCAACTGGCCCAGTACACAGGCTGGGATGTAATTATCCATTGAATTTCATGCATCTCGATATTTTGCAATACAATTCTCGACTTAAAAAAAAAGTCCCAAAACGCACAAAAAATGTTTATTTTAGGATAAACTGCATTTACCAAAGTTCCGGCTTTTGAAGAGGCACCTGTTTGCAAAAGCATTTCCCTGATCTCTTGCCCCATGTCACCTGATTTATTTGCTCTTCTTTTTGAATCAGGTTGTTTTACTCCATATCTTAATTGTGGGTGGTTATATTTTAATGGGGTTGTTCTATTGTATGTTTTAACTGCTGGAAGTTTATGTTTCAATGTGTGATTTTGTTTGTTTGTTTGTTTTCTTCTTTACACATGCAAGTGGCTTACAATACCATTTTGGATTTAAGTGGTATATAAATTAATTAAATGACACCACTAACAACAATAGTCATTTTATCATTTCATATTTTGTGACGACACAAAATAAATTATTGTTAAATATTATATGCAGTTATGAGTTTGTGAGTGCCCTGACACCCCTAAATTCCTGGTTCTAGTGAGTGTTGGAACTCCTGTAATGTACCAGACTGCCATTTTCCAATAACATGCATGGCAGGTTTCCAAATGCTTATTTGTCTGTGACCATCTAATATATTTATGACTCTTCAGAGAAGAGTATTGTTTTTCTGACTCCCCCCCACCCCGCCACACTGCTCTCTCTTTTAGTAAACATATATTCTTAGTCGAGATGGATTCAAGATGGCGACGTGAACGGCAGCCTTGTCCTATGCTCGGTAAAGCTTTGTTTTTATTACCTACTTTGGTGGGTTCTAAGGGCCCTAAGACGCCTTAAGGTGTTTATTTTAGAAGTTTTATTGTTTATGGTTCAGATTATTTCTACTTCTCCCATAAATCTGCAAGAATTCGCGGCAGATAAAGATAAGTGTGGCAGTTAAAGACTGTTAAAGGGAGCAGGGCTCATTAACAGCACAACCTGCCCTGACCCTGCAATTTTGAGAAATCCTCTCCCTTTTTTATTTGCCGACATGAGAGGGAAGAAACGCTGCAGGCAGCATTCCAATGAAGCCACGAGCACGGCCAAAAAACAGACTAATATCAGGGATTTCCTACCTGACAATGACCTAAACGAGATCTGTAGAAACTTCCCTACAGCAAACAGCTATGAGGCCCTTGCTCCCAGCACTACTCATGAGGAGCCTGCCGGCATTGTGGACGGCCCACAACTAGCCTCGAGCCTGTGCCCGAAGGAACAGATGGAACAGACTCTTGAGTCCCTGCAAAAAACTTCACCTGAATTATCCCAGCCACCAGCCCAATTAAACAAGGACCGAGAGACACTGGAACTGCTAACTTGCCAGACTGAGTTGATAACATATACCATCACTAACCTATATAAAAGGCTGGATGGGATTGAAAAGAAGCTCGAAAAAGTCTTCGGCTTGCTCAGTTGCCCCTCCTCACCTCCTCAGCTCAACAATACTGCAAATCCTACTCGCCCCTGCTCAACTGCGCAGGCTAACCTTGCACAAAAACAAGTGAGATGCCTGCCCAACCAAGTACAAAACTCAAGTCTGCAACTCCAGAACAGCAAACTTGCAGTACTGGTGGGAAACCACCCTTTGAATCACAACAAATGGGTGGATAAACATTCGGTCGCAAATTCCCTGTCCCAACTGCAGGGGGAGACACTACGCCCCGCAGATATCGTGGACATCTCATGGCTGCCTTCTGGACCTTATATGAGACGTATGGTTATTAACTTTAGATCTACCCACTGCGTTGCAAAGATTCTAGGACTAAGAAACCGTACAAGAAAATGGCACATCTATTTCACAAGGGTATTCACCAATCTGACCCGTACACCCCTATGCACCAGGATAGGTGCTGTCTGTGCTGATGCCGGGCCTGTGTGCCATAAAGAACAAACAGTCGGGGGATTGGAGCCAGGACACATTACCCCTCAGAGAGTGGCAAGCCTGCCCGTAAATGACTTAATTGATTTTTTACACCCCCCGCTTGGTACCCTGGCCTCCACGTGCAACGAGCCTGGTATTGGACTACTGAAGCAAGATCAGTTTGAAATGCTCTCGTCCTCATACGCCTCGATGCCGGAACTGGAGGCTTCTATTATTTCAAGCCCAACACGTAACCAAGATCCACAGCACTTGTTAAATTTTGACCCGCTAGCAGTACCGTCACAAGATTCAGCTGTTGACCTGCTACCTGTACAGCCTATACGGGTCGACAAAGCCCTCGCTCTGCAAAAACCAGCGGAACATCATGATACATCAGCTGATCATCATGATATATGTAATGGTGTCATCGAAGATCCTCTGGGCCAAATCAACCTACTGGCCCCCCAGTCAAAGCCATCACACCTACCTAGGGACCAGGGACCTCAAACCTGGAACCACCAAGCAGAGCAGAAGGAGGAGGAGCTTAACTCAGGAGCCCCAAACCACCGGAAAAGTGATTGACTGCCACTATTTCCACCATCACCCTATTTCCACATTCTATCTTGGAACGTGGCGGGATGGTTATCTAAGCAGGGTGACGTCGACCTCCTGGATTTCCTTACAAAATTTCAGATTATATGTCTACAGGAGACATGGTGTTTAGATCTCCATGTTCCTTCTCTTCAGGGATACGATGCCTTTGCTACCCCTGCGATAAAACCAAATCTCCGAGGCCGACCTAGTGGTGGCTTAGTCACTTTTGTTTCCATCAAGCTAAAGTGCAAGGTCCGGCAACAGCAGTGGGCGAAGAGTAACAACCTACAAACCCTACTTATCTCTAGCAGTGAAGGAGGTGACTTCCTCTGCTTTAATATATATATCCCTCCCATAGGTACCCCTTCCCAGTCGTCACAAATCTGGGAAGATTTAGAGCTATGTTTGGAGAAGGCTGAACTAGAATTCCCTGGCATGGATATCCTGCTGGCAGGTGATTTCAACGCCAGGAGAGGAAACGACTTTAATACGTACTGTTCTAAATCTCAGTTACTGCCAGAGGCAGATTGGTTTATTCCCTGGTCCTCTGACGATAAGGTCTTGAATAAGGAAGGCATTACATTAATGGAGATTGCCTTCAAACATAATTTGTTTAATTTGCATGGTACCCATATGGATAGGTCAGGGGGTTTCTTTTCTTTCCTTGGGCCTAGAGGTGCGAGCGTTATTGATTATATCCTGGTCTCCCCAAAACTTTTGGAGAGGTCACAGGGCTTTAGGACTTTCAACAGAACTGAGAGTGATCACCTCCCTATCTCAATCTCACTAATCCCCCGCGGTTTGGAGGATCCGCAACACCGTAATCACTGTGCAGACCTACCTCCAACTCTGGCCCTTCGTAGGCGTAAATGGAACAGCAACCTGGAACTCAAAATCAAACTACACCTGCATTCACCTGACTTATTGGCCTTGAGAGACCAATGCATTTTATCAAATTCTGACCCATTTTTAACATTTCAGCAGGTCTCAGAGTCGCTCCTCCCATTACTTACGAACTCCAACCCTCCCAAACAACAAAATAACTCGAGGGCCTGGTTCGACAAAGACTGTAGGAATATAAGATCTTTGCTTAGGAAATTACAAAATAAGGTAAAACAGGAAGGGACCCTGTCCTCAGTGGAAAACCTGCGCAGGTGGCGCTCTCATTATAAAAATACTCTAAAATTTAAGAAATCCCTCTATAGAAAGGAACAATGGGAGGCTCTCGACAAGGCGATCAAATCGCGGGACGATAAAAAGTTCTGGGAAATAATTGCTCAGGGAGTCTCACCCAAAGGGAAAATTGTAACCAATAGTATCTCATCTAACTTATGGTACCAACACTTTTCCCGGCTATACACAGCTCCAAACATTGCTAAACCGAGCCAGTTTCCTCCTATTAAAAACGATCTATTAACGGGCTGGGATCCTGTTACCGAATCAGAATGCTTACAGCTAATTAATACACTCAAGAATGGCAAGGCTCCCGGTGAAGATATGATTCCTCCTGAGGTGCTTAAACTAAATGCCCAGTGGTGGGCTGCTTTTTTGGCCCAACTTTTCACGGCAATAAATGATACATGCAAAATCCCAGAAAATTGGAAACTGAGCCTGGTAGCCCCCATCTATAAGAAGGGAGACCCCCAAGACCCCTCAAATTATCGCCCCATAAGTCTCCTGGACATTGTGTATAAACTTTATACTCGCCACCTGCTAAACAAATTGGTTGATTGGGCTGACCACTCTAACTTGTTTAATCCGGAACAGGCAGGGTTTAGAAAGGGCCATAGTACAATAGGCCACTGTTTGGTATTACAGACAATGATAGATAAGTATACAAAGACATATAAGAGCAAACTTTTTGTGGCTTTCGTAGATCTCACATCCGCTTTTGACTCAATCTGTAGGGACAAATTATGGCAAAAACTATATGGCACAGATATTGATAGACGACTCCTCAAAATACTTAGAGAGTTACATTCAGACACCACAGTTAAAATTAGAACTGGGATGTCAGGCAACTATACTGACCCTCTGCCACTGGGGAAAGGGGTTAAACAGGGCTGTTTGTTAGCACCGTTCCTTTTTAATTTTTATATAAATGACATTGTTCAACATATGGCAAAGTATAAGTCATCAGCTCCTGCCCTGGAAGGCAAACACCTGAACATACTGCTATATGCTGATGACATGGCGGTCATGGCACTCACTCGAAGGGGCCTACTCAGCATGCTGGAGGGGCTCGCAGCTTATTGTTCTCAAAACTCTCTAAAGATAAACTATGATAAAACAAAAATTGTGGTGTTTACTAGAGCTCGACATACATTTAGATGGTCTCTAGATGAACACAAAATTGAACAATGTCTCCTCTTTAAATATCTTGGTATCACCTTCCAAGCCACATCTAGCTGGCTTGCCCACTTCAAGACTGTAGCCCTTCTAACACGTAGGACAACTGGTGCTCTGCTCAGCTTTTTTTATTCGAGGGGAGGGCAACTGGTGATCCCGGCACTAAAAATTTTTGTTGGAAAAGTGATTCCACAGATGTTATACGGAGTAGAACTCTGGGGTTGGAATCAGAAGCTGTTAGAACGGCTTGAAATCTTCCAAAATTTTTATCTCAGAAGAATTCTAGGCCTCCCTCAGAGTACTCCGGCAGCTCTCCTAAGAGTGGAAGTAGGATTACCTTCTGTGTCTGCCAGGGCACACTTAAGATTCCTGCGTTTTTTTACCAACCTCATAGATGCCCCGAACACCTTATTGGCTAAACAAGCCTTTGTATCATTACAAAATAACACTACTTGGCATAAAAGTCTATCAGACATTCTATCCAGATACAACCTACCTGAGTTAAATACTCTCAAATTGTGGAGCGCTGATAAAGTTCGGGAATGGATCTTTGAAAAAGACGCCTTTATGGACTCCACCAAGATAAAGAACTCTGGGTTTTCCTACTGGCTCCCCCAAGTAAAAGCAGTCAAAATCTGTGCCAACTACTTGGTCGAGATCACTGACCCCACCCTTCGGAGAGCTTTTACTATGGCACGGTTTCAAACATTGCCAACTGCCTACCTGACCGGTAGATACACAAAAACCCCAGTAGAACATCGTCTATGTCCTTGCCTTATGAGAATTAAAGAGGACCTTACACATTATTTCCTCTATTGCCCCATTTATTCGGGCTTTAGAGATGCATTGCTGCAAATTATACCCAACTGTATAACCAGTCCTGAAGATAGAGTAAAATTTTTGTTAGTTGATGCAAACCCACGCATTACCCATGTGGTAGCGGTCTTTGTGATGAAGGCCATGAAAGCCAGGGAAAGATTTATGAATGACAATGTAAAGACCCCTCCATCGTCTGTTTGACTCGCTGCTCGTTTTCCCTCCTTTTCTATTTTGTGGGAAGAAGGTTTTGTCGGCATAGTATGTAATGAATTTTAACAATTTTTAACTACTGTTGATTTTTGTGCACAGGCATGGTCCTCACAATAAACGAATTTGTTGTTGTATTCTTAGTCTCTCAGTGCTTTTTCAAAGGGACGACCTCCCCTGAGCCTGAAGCATACATTTCGGCTTCTGCTATTGAGGAGGCATTTAAAAATAAGGCATTTCTGAAATTAAGCTCCTAAGTAGGTACTTGCAATAATAAAAGATTGCCGTTTCCATCATCATAATCCTAGTGGAATGTGGTTGGTTTTTTTCCTTCTTTTTAAATAAAAGTATTAGACAGAACTATGAAACCTTGTTTAGGGATCAAAAACCACCTCTAAAAAAGTAAAGGTAGAGGACCCCTGGACGATTATGTCCAGTCAAAGGCGACTATGGGGCTGCAGCACTCATCTTGCTTTCAGGCCGAGGGAGCTGGCGTTTTTCTGTAGACAGTTTTCTGGGTCATGTGGCCAGCATGACTAAAATGCTTCTGGCGCAATGGAACACCATGATGGAAACCAGAGCACACAGAAATGCCATTTACCTTCCCACTGCAGTGCTATCTATTTATCTACTTGCACTGGTGTGCTTTTGAACTGCTAGGTTGGCAGGAGCTGGGACAGAGCAATGGGAGCTCACTCTGTTGCGGGGATTTGAACCGCCGACCTTCTGATCAGCAAGCCCAAGAGACTCAGTTGTTTAGACCACAGTGCCACCCGCGTCCCACCTCTCATATAACATATCGTATCATATCATATAACAACAACTCATATAACAATCCTTAGCTCGGGGGTTGATGAAGACCATCTAGTCCTGCCCCTTGTACGGTGCAGGAAATCCAGGGTGTCTCCAACAAATGGCTGTGTGGCCACTGATGGAAAAGGTCTAACTAGAAAGAGTCCACCACCCCTCTAGCTAATCGGTTCCACAGTCAAACTCCCATTGCTCAGTCCCAGCTCCTGCCAACCTAGCAGTTCGAAAGCATGTCAAAGTGCAAGTAGATAAATAGGTACCACTCCGGAGGGAAGGTAAACGGCATTTCCGTGCGCTGCTCTGGTTTGCCAGAAGCGGCTTAGTCATGCTGGCCACATGACTCAGAAGCTGTACGCCGGCTCCCTCAGCTAGTAAAGCGAGATGAGCGCCGCAACCCCAGAGTCGGTCACAACTGAATCTAATGGTCAGGGGTCCCTTTACCTTTACCCTCCTGTCACTTAAAACCATATCCTTCTCCACTGCCCAGTAAGACCAATAAGAAGGCAAAATGGATCCTGGTTCCTTTTGCCATGGCCTGATGATTATCTGCTTGTGGGAATGTGGAGAAAGGCTTTTTCACTGGCCGCACCAGTACAGTGATACCTCGGGTTACAGACGCTTCAGGTTACAGACGCTTCAGGTTACAGACTCCGCTAACCTGGAAGTAGTACCTCGGGTTAAGAACTTTGCTTCAGGATCAGAACAGAAATCATGCGGCGGCAGCGCCGCAGCAGCGGGAGGCCCCATTAGCTAAAGTGGTGCTTCAGGTTAAGAAGAGTTACAGGTTAAGAACGGACCTCCAGAACAAATTAAGTTCTTAACCCGAGGTACCACTGTATTGCGGGCTGCCTTCCCTGCTGAAAGGCTCCATCAGTATTGGCATTCTGCCAGCTCTCGAAAACACACCTGTTCAGACAAGCATTCCCCTGGGTGTAAGCATCCTGGTCTCATTGTTTTAATTGCTCTTTTAACTGTTTTAAACAGTTTTAATGCCTTTTAAAGATAAAAAATATATATCCTGGGGTTGTTTCATTGTATAGTTGGGTATGGATGTTTCTAATGATTTGATGGAATTACTTTATTCCATATTTTAATTAAGTGCAGATATTTTACAACTGATTTGATATGCGTATAAGCCATTCCAGCATGTAGGTAGCATATAATAAGATGATAAGATAAGATAAGATAAGATAAGATAAGATAAGATAAGATAAGATAAGATAAGATAAGATGATAAGATAAATGTCATGAACTGGCAGGACAACAGGGAGGAGGAAGAGGAGGATGAGGAAGAAGAGGATACCAGCGAGGGGTACAGGACACACTGGAGCAAGCAGGGGATGAAGAAAGAAGAACTCACAGGCTGATGGAAGATGATGAAGGGATGGGGGTCAATGCACAGGAACCAGAGCAGCAGAACCCATCACCAGAGCCAGAACGGCCCCTGTCTCCACCAATACGGCGAGCCTGGAGGTGTATGGAGCAGCCAGAATGGTGCTCTGAGAAGCTGAGGCAGGCAAGGGCCCACAACCCAGTTCCCTAGCTGGCCAGGTGGAGCACGTTGGCTCTGGGAGGAGGGGTGTGATTCCTCAGCCAGAGAAGACTTTGAACAGGTGAGGGTTACCATCAAGCCCAGATGCTGCAATCAGCAAACTGCCCATGTTGAAGGACCTTGGCTACTTCCTCTGGACCTCTATGGACTGTTCTTTGGGTTTGACTCTGGATTGTATCCTGACTGCAGGACTTCAGGCTTGGCGACTTGGATTTACCCTGGTCTGTTTTTCCTGACCTTTGGGCTTTGGCTTGTGAACTTTAGACTTTGCTTGTGTGGTTTGACCCCCAGACTAGTCCTGCCATTCAGAAGACTCAGATTCCTGCCTCTTGTGGGAGGACAGACCTGAATGTACCACACAGCCTACTTTGCACTCCTTAAACTGGGCCCTTTGCCCTCACCTACAGTGGTGGATAGGGACGCGGGTGGTGCTCTGGGTTAAACCACAGAGCCTAGGACTTGCCGATCGGAAGGTCGGCAGTTCGAATCCCCAAAACGGGGTGAGCTCCCGTTGCCCGTTCCCTGCTCCTGCCCACCTAGCAGTTCGAAAACACGTCAAAGTGCAAGTAGATAGGTACTGCTCCGGCGGGAAGGTAAATGGCATTTCTGTGTGCTGCTCTGGTTCGCCAGAAGTGGCTTAGTCATGCTGGCCACCTGACCCGGAAACTGTATGCTGGCTCCCTCAGCCAATAAAGTGAGAGGTCCATGACTGGACCTAATGGTCAGGGGTCCCTTTACCTTTTAAGATAGTGGGCATCACTACCTCCTGTGGAGCAAGTTCGATAAGTTAACGATGCACTGAACGAGGAAGTCCTTTATTTCATCTGTCAGAGAGGGGAGGAATCTATCACTATTTTCTGTGGGAGATTCTCTACGACAATCTTCTCCCTCCCTTTCAACCCTCCCTGTATCCATTTAACAATACTGCCGAGTAATCCTGCAGCAATCAAGGCAGGATTTTTCGTTGACACCCAACGTGAAATTCTCCTTTCTCTTTACCCCTGAAGGGAGGGTTGCAGCAGCTTCCACGCTCAGCGTCACTTGCAGGGACAACATTTCTTTTGTACAGGAAATCAATGTCATTCAGCAGAATTCACTCTGCAGGGCAGGAAGCCCTTGGGGTAACAACATGGCGATGGGAATATTGGAAATGCTTACCCAGACAGCTAGTTTAATACCGTCACGCAAGCTAAAGGAGACAGAACCTGTTTGGACACCCGGGAAAGATGGTTAGTGCCTTTCTCGGACAAAACTGCTGGCTGTGGATGAAAACATGCTGCGGAACGTGCAAAGGAAAAGAGACCTTTCCCAAAGTTTAAGTATTTGGTTTATTGTTGGTAAGATCCAGTGCATAGTTCTGGTTTGGGTGTCATACTAGGACCAGTGTGTGGTGATCACACAGGGTCCCCGGACGTTTGACGGTCTATTGATCCCTGTGCCACCACTGTGATTGCGCCTTTGCTGCCACCAACCCGTTTCTCTCAGGTACACACAGAGTCCAGACAGTTGTTAACATTAACAAATAATCAAGTTTATTTTTATAAGCATGAACAAGTTTAAGGTTTCAGTTAATTTTTCTTGTCAGTTTCTTAATCTTAGTTTCTATACCGGCTTATACCTTTCCTAATAACGGCTAACTGATTATCCCAACTATCTATCTGACTCCACCTAACAGTTTCTCTCACTCTCTCACAACACAACTCAACCAACCCACAGAACTTATCCTCCCTCTTCCTTCTCCAACTCCCAACTCTCAACTGACTTCCAAACAACACCAACTCTAACTCTAACTCCTCCCCTTGGCTTCCCACTGGCCAATCACTTCACACTCCTTTAACCCTTTCCTTATGACCCACCTAGAAGGACAAACGCCACACAGTGAGATTGGCTTTTAAATTCCAGGTGTTCGTGAAGCTCACTGGGCGTAGCTGTCAACTTTTCCCTTTTCTTGCGAGGAATCCTATGTCACTGGGTGACCTTGAGCCAGTCACTCTGTCACTTCCTGCTGTACCTAAGGATGGCCAACTGGTTTTGAGAGTCTCATTTCTTTCATTCGACATCTTTTCTCCTGTGGCCTGCATTCTGCAGCCTGCCCAGATGCCCCTAAAACAGAGCTATTCCGCCTGGCTTTCAATTTGAACTTAGCCTGATCTTTTATTCCCCTCCCTTCCCTCCCCCTCCCCTTTTTATGAAGATTACCCGCTCTGGGATCCCACAGCTAATTCTCCCCGGTCTCCCCGCTGGCCCAAATAGGACTAATTTAGCCAGCTAGCCCTGGTGATCATCTAATGCTTATTGGATGGATTTCCCCCCTAAATTGATTTTTGAATTCTGAATTTATTGTTATTCCCGTTTTATACTGTATTTTATGCTGTTTTTTGTTGCATCAATTAAGTGTTTTAAATTTATTTAATATTTTTTATTATTATTATTATTATTATTATTATTATTATTATTATTATTACTTCCTAAAAACACCATGTCATCTACGGATGTGCCAGTCCTTTTTTTCTGGGGGGGGGGGACTCGGGGGGGGGTATGCATACCCCTAAACATTTTGTGAATCTTCGTACTTTTGTCCATTTACTGTTTTTATTTCCTCCGATTTGAACTATAAAATGGTGATTTTATTGAGTCGAAATGAGAGTACCCCTAAACATTTTTAAAGGGAAAAAAATCACTTGGGGGGGGGGCTATTCTGTAAATGCAGGGAGGCAGGATAGCAGCTGATTGTGTGTGTGTGTGTGTGTGTGTGTGTGTGTGTGTGTAAGTGAATCATTTTTACTTGTAAATCACTGTTTAAAAGATTTTGTTTTAAGGTAAAAGGAAGAGCTTCCCATTTAATCATAATCAGTGATCACACCGATCTCAGGCATTTGGTAGGCAGCCCCCCCCCCCCAGCATCTCATTCCTCAATGAAAGCCCAGGAAAAATATTCAAAAGGTGACCCCCTCCTAGGGGATATCTTCAGATCAGAAAGCATAGGCAGCCAGGGAGCTGCAGAGTGCTGGGGATGTTTACTGGAAAGGAAAACACACAACCCTGGGCCATCTCACAGCAATAAGCCGAGATGATCCCTGTGCCCACCAAAATTCTGCGGAAATTCCAAAGTTTCCGTTTTGTGGCAATGGGAGGCAGGGAGAGTTGGTTCAAGCCCAGGATGGAATGGGTGTGAGGTGATATGTATGAGAGAAGTGAATATGGAGGAAGGAGCTAAGGATAAATTTCTATGTTTCCTCTTGGCCAATCAGATACTCCTGGGAAGCCCATAAGCAAGGCATGAAGGGAACAGCTCTCCCTCATTGTTGCTCTTCTTGACTCAGGAGCGTGTGTCAGTTATCACACCGTTCAAAGATCATTAGCAAAACCACGATCTCTGCAGACTTGGTTGAGGGTCAAGCCTAATGAGCAGAGCAGCTCATTCCCAGTGATCGTTCTCCATGGAAATCAGTTGCCGAGACTGAAAGTTTCCACCTCTTCACAGCCATATAAGTCTTCTCCTCCCCAGGGCTTTCCCCAAGGACTACGCCTGTGTGTAGTCAACCTATCCTCCACCATTTTCATGCCTTTTCTGGTTCTGGGAAACAAGGGAAGAAGGGAGCTAGTGACTGCAGGAGGGGGAGGCACTCCTGACTCTTCACCAGCCTAACTCATCTCTGTCTCTTGGCCTCTCTCCCCCCACTCTCTCTGGCACGGATTCTCCCAGCTCACTAAGCCCTGTTACCTCTTCTTCTACCGACAACTCCTCCTCCCAGTTTTCTCCCATTTCTTCCTCTCCCCACTCTTTGCTGTCCTACCACAAATCCCTGGGCTCTGAGTCAGTCAGTCAGTCAGTCAGTCAGTCAGTCAGTCAGTTTTATTGCACATAGCCAAAGGCTGCCGCAATGCACACAGAATCATTCAACAGTTAAAAGAAAATATACTGGATTGATACAAAAGACTTAAAACATTTATATTATCAAAACATTGCGTACTCTAAATGGAGCTATAAAAGGACCCCAATATACAAATCAAGACATTAAGCAATAAAATTCGTAAGCTAAAAGCATCACATGGCCACTAATATATCAAAAAACAATGTCAATTAATACAGTGTGCCATTATACTCGGAGTTTGGTGACAAAGACAGAACATGGCCTGATGTAGATAGGGGCTCTGAGTCCTCTTCCCTTGTGGTTTCCCAGTTGGTTTCTCCAACCAGTCTGTGTGTTCAACCAGTCCGTGACACCTCTGAACAAGGAAATTCGCTTTAACCCTTGCCACAAAACGTTTTTGATTGACATCAGGATTACAGAGATGGAAGTATTAATCATGATTCAGAAAGGGATGTTGCAATTCTTTTTTTAATCCATTCTGTGTGGGTGCTTTTTCCTGAGATATCTCTCTCTCTCTCTCTCTCTCTCTCTCTCTCTCTCTCTCTCTTTTAGTGTGTGTGCTTCCTTGTTAAATTCTTTTGCTGACATGACTGAGCGATTTAATAAACTCCCAATGATCTTTTCTGAAGAGTTGTTTCTCTCCGGCCTCTAAGTCCCATCTAACTTTCCGCCTGGATTTTCCCATGCCAGAACAAAATGGCAATTAGCCCATTAAAAATAACAAGTTAGCGGCAAAGTGAGTTGGCTCCCCCCCCTCCGCCGTTCCTCTTTTTTTTATGCCTGTAGATTTTATGCCACACACAAGTCAGAACAGGAGTCATGGGGCTTAAATCTTTCTGGATTACAGTCCAATCAGGGCTTGTTTAAACTTCACCCACGTGGAAGTGTAATCCATAGACAAAGAGAGAGGGGGAGAGGGAGAGAGTTACACTTACATTTCAAGGACAAAAAAGACCTCCTAGCTTTGAAAAGCCAATGAGGGGGTCTCTCCTGCTCTTTCTCCTTTTCTGTTGCAAAGACCTTGCCGTCTACGATTCAATCCAATTTCCTATGGAGAGTCTGTTTAAATGATATTACAAAAACATTGCTAATAGAAAACCCACTTTCCAGCTTTTCAACATCCACACTTTAGTGCAATGTCTAGAAAGCATGGATTTGAGCAGTTTTCCACTCCCTGGTACTGAATGGGGTAACTGTGCCCCTGAAGGACCAGGTGCACAGCATGGGAGTCATTTTGGACTCACAGCTGTCCATGGAGGCACAGGTCAAATCCGTGTCCAGGGCAGCTGTCTACCAGCTTCACCTGGTATGCAGGCTGAGACCCTACTTGCCTGCAGACTGCCTCGCCAGAGTGGTGCATGCTCTAGTTATCTCCCGCTTGCACTACTGCAATGCGCTCTATGTGGGGTTACCTTTGAAGGTGACCCGGAAACTGCAATTAATCCAGAATGCGGCAGCTAGACTGGTGACTGGGAGTGGCCGCCGGGACCACATAACATCGGTCCTGAGAGATCTGCATTGGCTCCCAGTATGCTTCCGAGCACAATTCAAAGTGTTGGTGCTGACCTTTAAAGCCCTAAATGGCCTTGGTCCTGTATACCTGAAGGAGCATCTCCACCCCCATCGTTCAGCCCAGACACTGAGATCCAGCACCGAGGGCCTTCTGCCAGTTCCCTCATTGCAAGAAGTGAGGTTACAGGGAACCAGACAGAGGGCCTTCTCGGTAGTGGCGCCCGCCCTGTGGAACGCCCTCCCTTCAGATGTGAAGGAAATAAGCAGCTATCTTCTTTTTAAAAGACATGTGAAGGCAGCCCTGTTTAGGAAAGTTTTTAATATTTAATGCTGTATTGTTTTTAACACTTGATTGGGAGCCGCCCAGAGTGTCTGGGGAAACTCAGCCAGATGGGCGGGGTATAAATAAATTATTATTATTATTATTATTATTATTATTATTATTATTATTATTATTATTATTTTCCAGTGCTAGGTATGGGTCTGGGTGGTTTTACCTTTGCCCTGCTGCTTTCTCCCTACTGCTCTAAATCGGAGCAAACAATCTAAAGGAAACCTGGTGGACTTTTGCTCCGATTCAGCAGTAAAGATCAGGTTTTCCCAGGGGGGAGGGGTGGGGCGAGTGGAAGTGTGGGCAAATCTAGAATTGCTGATATCTCTTCCTTGAGTCAGCTGCACCTGCGTTATACTGTATTTCCAGGCCCCCAAACAATACATTCCCCACCTCCTCAATGAAGACAGGTGCTAAGACAGTGACGGATTTTCCTCCCCGACTGGAGATGCCTTTATACCCACTTGTGTTTTCAGCAGAGTTGGGGTAAGTGCCTGGCGCCACATTATATCACAGTTGAAACATCCGTGTGCCTCGAGCATCGCCAGGTGAGCTTGGTGTTCCATATTGGTTCAGCCTGACAAGTGGAAACAAATCTAGACAGGTTCTTTGCGCCCAAATGGTTCGAGACTTGGCTGCTTTCCTTTCTTATACTGAGCTGCACCAGCTTCATAGACATTGATGTCTGCAGCTCAGTCTTAACGAAAAGGAGTGAATATTTCAGCATTCAAAGAACCGTTTCCCCCTCCGAAACCCTGCACTTCAGTGACAACCAGAATAGGGAGAAAACACAATGATGGGTTGGGGTTTGCATTGCTTGTGGAAAACTTGTTCCAAGCGTGTCTGTATCTCTACATATGAGGTAAAAACAGGTACTGAAGGACCCCTGGAGGGTTAAGTTCAGTCAAAGGCAACTATGGGGTTGCAACGCTCATCGTGCTTTCAGGCCGAGGCAGCTGGTGTATGTCCACAAACAGCTTTCCGGGTCATGTGGCCAGCAGGACTAAACCTCAACGGGACACCGTGACGGAAACCAGAGCGCACAGAAACGCCGTTTGCCTTCCCGCCACAGCGGTACCTATTTATCTACTTGCACTGGCGTGTTTTTGAATTGCTAGGTTGGCAGGAGGTGGGACAGAGCAACCCCGTCATGGGGATTCGAACCGCTGACCTTCTGATCCGCAAGCCCAAGAGGCTCAGTGGTTTAGACCACAGCACCATCCGCATCCCTCATCTATGTATGAATGAACTGTGAGAGGTCGTACTTTGTTGTAATCTATGGAAAGACTCTTGAGAGTCCCATGGACTGCAAGAAGATCAAACCTATCCATTCTGAAGGAAATCAGCCCTGAGTGCTCACTGGAAGGGCAGATCCTGAAGCTGAAGCTCCAATACTTTGGCCACCTCATGAGAAGAGAAGACTCCCTGGAAAAGACCCTGATGTTGGGAAAGATGGAGGGCACAAGGAGAAGGGGACGACAAAGGACAAGATGGTTGGACAGTGTTCTCGAAGCTACCAGCATGAGTTTGACCAAACTGCAGGAGGCAGTGGAGGACAGGAGTGCCTGGCGTGCTCTGGTCCATGGGGTCATGAAGAGTCGGACACGACTAAACGACTAAATGACTAAACAACAACATGGAAAGGGGCTGGAGCTCTGGGCTGGAGCATCTGCTTTGCATGTAGAAAATACCAGGTTCAACCACCAGCATCTCTCCATAGGGCTGGAGATGTCCCCTGTCTTAAACCCTGAAGAAATGTTGCCATTCAGTGTTGACAGTATTGAGCTAGATGGACTGATAGACTGACTCACTTTAAAGCACATGCTTATGTTCCAACTCTTTTTTTTTTAAGGAGGGTCAGGGGGCTTCAATTGGTGCCATGGGGTGCCCGTGTGAGGGTGCCCGGGGGCCCACAGCAACACCAGATTTAGGGAAGTGGGGGTGGTTCTGCTGCACAGGGATCTTGGGAGCATGCACAGAGTGGAATTTGAGAGAGGAGCGGGCGCTTTTACAAAGTCTGACCAAAAAGAATTCTCATGAAAACAAGAAATATTTGGAGGGGTGTGTGTGTCGATTTTTGTCCTCGCTCAGGGTGCCATGATACCAAAGTCTGCCCCAGCCCTCTCATTAGAAGAAGTCAGTTCCACCAAAGCCAGTTGCAACAATAAGATCTCCGCCTGCCATCGGAAGGACAGGAAGGGAAGAAGAAGAAGAGTTTGGATTTGATATCCCGCTTTATCACTACCCGAAGGAGTCTCAAAGCGGCTAACATTCTCCTTTCCCTTCCTCCCCCACAACAAACACTCTGTGAGGTGAGTGGGGCTGAGAGACTTCAGAGAAGTGTGACTAGCCCAAGGTCACCCAGCAGCTGCATGTGGAGGAGCAGAGACGCGAACCTGGTTCACCAGATTACGAGTCTACCGCTCTTAACCACTACACCACACTGGCTAACTTCTTTACGAAGGGAGCCATCACCGAGAAGGCCCTCTCCATTGTTCCCAGGGTGGTGGGGCTGAGAGAAGGACTTCCCCTGAAGAGCTCAGAACCCAGGCAGGATCATGTGAGGGAATATGGTCTTTTATATAGCCTGGACCTACGCCATGGAGGGCTTCATTGGTCATAACCAGCACTTTGGATTGTGCCTGGAAACAGACCAGCATCCAGCGGAGCTGTTGTAGCAAAGCAGCCATATGCTCCCTATGTTCTTAGGGAACCCTGGACCATTTCCTGACCCGCTACAGAAAAACTGAGGTTGATTTGCCTGCTACCCAGCCAGCCAGCTGCTTTGCACCCTCTCGTTCCCTCTTAAAATAGCATCTATGATATACTACCGTTTCTCAACATTAGCCACTGAACAGGCCTCCTCCTGAGCATATTTCCCCAGAAGGCTGGGCCCGCATTACGTAGGAGTAATCCAGAAAGCATGATGTGAAACAAAGGCGGCATTATTTTGCAAATTAACATTTAACTTTAATTGTTCTTTTCAGCATTCGTTTGCAGCTGCTCCATCAGAACACACAGAATCGGAGCGGAAAAGGTCACGTTTTTCGAATGAAGACTTGATCGGAAAGCGCCTGGGCTCCAAGTCACCATTTTACCTTCTGTTGTGGGGTGTGTGTGAAATGCAATGAAAAATGAAGGGCAAAGTTAAAAAAGAAAAACCAGGGAAAAGAAAATAACACCCAAATTGCCAGGCCACTTTGCATTAGAATCATACAAGGGAGGTTTGTAATGGCCTCTACCTCAGCACCCCCTGGAAAGGGAGGGAAAAGAATAACCAATTTGCTCCCATGTGGCTGGAGAGGAAAATAGCCTTGAGGAAAAGTTATTGACGCAGTGTATTTATGTAGGGTTGTAAGACGGATTATGCCATCAGCAAATAAGGTCAGGGTGGCAGATTGTATTACTGGGGGAAAATAGGTAATGCGGAGAAAGAAAGAGGTTCGTTCTGCAGCAGTTGAACCTTGAAGCAAGTGGAGAAAGGGGGGTGTAATTGGGATACACAAAGTAGGCGCAAATGGACAGGGCAAGGGAAAATGGCCACCCCAAATTCTCCAAGCTATTTGTGGGTGCTGAAATCAAGAGGTGGGCATTTGGCAGGTGGGCTTTTTTTTTTTTTTGCTGAATATTGTTGTTAGGGGGGAGATTTTCTTCAGAAAATTATTATTATTATTATTATTATTATTATTATTATTATTATTATTATTATTGGCTCACTTAGGCTACATTAACACCATACATTTAAAGCACTATGATCATAGCTGTCAACTTACAGATTTGAAAATAAGGGACCAGCAACCTCGAAAATAAGGGATCAGCAGCCAAAATAAAGGATTTTAGTCAACCAGCAGCCAAATGAAGACTCAAGTGGTGGTTCCCACAGCGCAGCAACCCGGCAAAGGGGATGCAGCAAGGGAAACCACCATCACCTAGACTCCTTGTTGGGTGAGCAACGCAGCCAAGCAACATAGTTGGAGCCTCCCTCCTCCCTGGCCGGCAGAGAGGGAGGGAGAGGAGCTGCTTCCTTTGAAACCCAGGAAATTTAAGGGATATCATCAATAAGGGACAGCAGCGGGACACAGCGCTGGGATAAGGGACTTTCCCGCCAAATAAGGGACGGTTGACAGCTATGACTATGATGCCACTTAAAGCATTATGATGCCCCCCCACAAAGAATTCTGGCATTTGTAGTTTGTTAAGGGTTGTTAAGGCCGGGACGCAGGTGGCGCTGTGGGTTAAAGCCTCAGCGCCTAGGACTTGCCAATCGAAAGGTCGGCAGTTCGAATCCCTGCGGCGGAGTGCGCTCCCGCTGCTCGGTCCCAGCGCCTGCCAACCTAGCAGTTCGAAAGCACCTCCGGGTACAAGTAGATAAATAGGGACCGCTTACCAGCGGGAAGGTAAACGGCGTTTCCGTGTGCGGCTCTGGCTTGCCAGATGCAGCTTTGTCACGCTGGCCACGTGACCCGGAACTGTCTCCGGACAGCGCTGGCCCCTGGCCTCTTAAGTGAGATGGGCGCACAACCCCAGAGTCTGTCAAGACTGACCCGTACGGGCAGGGGTACCTTTACCTTTACCTTTACCTTTAAGGGTTGTTAAGAAATCCCTATTCCCCTCACAAATTTCCTAGAGTTGTTCATCCTTGAAGCAAAAATGGAAGCAACAAGAAATACGGAGGAAATAAGAATGGCAGATGAAGGTGATGGACTTTGCGGAACTGGCGAAGCTGACCGGAAAAATCCGAAACCAAACTAATCAAACTTTCCAAAAAGACTGGAGTAAATTTATACAATATTTAAAGGACCACTGTATACAATTAACAACCCTAGCAAGCTTGTAAAGAGTCTTGTAATGATAATTGTCATTACCTTTTTATATTTATTTAAAAGTTGTGATATTCTGAATGAGTGAAACTGGGAAATGTATAAATGCTATGATATAAAAATTAACTTTGAAAACCATGAGGCGGGAGGGAGGGAAGTCGACAGGCTCTTAAGAGCAAAAAAAGTGGATAATGAGGATGTGTTTAAATATTATAAAATGGAAACTTAATAAAAATATTACACATATACACACACACACAATTTCCTAGAGTTCCCTGTGAAGAAGTTTTGATTGTTCTACCACTCTGGAAATTGTAGCTCTTGGAGGCAAATACTGGGTCTCCTAGCAACTCTCAGGGTCCTAAACAAACTACAGCTCCCATAATTCTTTGGGGGAAGCTAAAGCGGTATCATAGTGCTACAAATGCATGACGTGACTGTGGCCTTAATGTCAAGTGCAGCTCGCTTGTTAGACGGCGTTGGTAGACAAAACGAAGCGCTGAACTAAGAGAGGAGGAATGGGAAAAGCAGGGACAGGCCCATGGCTTCCTCCAATGACCAACCCTCCAACATGTGGAGGTGAAAAAACAGGGCACCGTCTTCCGAGGTTGCACTTCCCTACGGGTCACATGACCCATGTACGGTCGTGCCCCTGGAAAAAGTGGGTTTTAGGGGGGTGAGATCGTGGCATAAGATCACGGCACGCAAAATGGCCACTGTGCTCTTGTGTGAGAAAGTGTGTTCTCCTTCATGGAGAACACGGGTTGCGGTGGGGTTAACCAGACACCCCCTGTTGCTGGGCAAGCTGGTTTGGTTGGCCCACTGTGTGATTGGACTCCTTGGGTTTCTGGGGAGAGTGTGATGTTGCTATTATTGATTGACAGCCTGGGTTGAAATATATTCCCTGCTCAGACATAAGATTACCAGGTTGATGGACTAGAAGAAATGGACAATAAGGACTGACATAACCCGAGATCAGGAAAAAGAGACGCTGGATGAAGATTGGAAGAAAGTTTTTAAAGATTTACTTTGGGAATTAATGTAAAATTAATGAGTATTAGGAAAAACATTGGAATGAAACTATTTGGCTTTAGTAGAAATGATATAAGGAGTTATGTATAAATAAGTATTGAGTTTTAAGCTTTAAGGTATTTTATGGTAAGATAAGGTTAAAATAAATTAAGGTAAACTGAATGACAGAATATAGTGAAAGATGGAAAGGATTTGTTGACTTAATTAATAGGCTAGACTGTTAAGATAAATTACCTAATAAAAATTGAGAAAGATGGAAAGAATTTGCTGAAACAAATAATTAAACTAGAATACAAAAAGGGAGGTGTGAGGAGGTCGATGAAACAAGTAATTGGAAGATTAAGATATGAAATATTGGATTTGTTTTCTTTTTTTATGGATATTGTTGTATGTTTTTTGTCTTTCTTTTTCTTTTTTATGTATTGTATTGTATGTTTCGTTAATTTTTTTGCTGTCTTCTTTTTCTTCTTTTTTATTTTTAAACTTCTAATAAATATCATATTATTATTATTTTTTAAAAAAAGAAATATATTCCCTGCACACAGCGCTGAGCATTCTCTTTTTCGCTGCGCGCATCGGATCACCCACCCTCCCTTAATTTTGGGGAGTTTGTTGCACTTGACCTTGCTATGTCTGTCATGGGGTCTCCCGCTTTTTGGGCAGGAGCCTGGTAGGAATTTTGTCCATTTGGCTGATTGGCTGGTGCCATTTGGTTTTTGCCTACTGCATAACAAATCATCACAACTTGTAAGGTTGCGTTTAGGCATTGGTTTATAGAAAAATTGGTTGGTGGAAGTGTAGGGATTGGCTGTGCCTACCCCTACTACGTTGCTGCTGCAAGGGTATTCTGTTAAAGGAATCCAGGGGCTCACCATGCTTTTGTCCGCACCCCTGTAAAGGGGGATAGGGCCACGCAAGAGCCCCTGGGAGCATTTGGGGAGAGGTGAGGGTCTGGTACCTAGCTCCATTTACTCCCCATAAAATGTTTTCCTTTACTGACTTCGCAGGATTGCGGATGTCAGTTCTGTCCCAGGGCAGGGACAGATAGTCGCAACCAATGCCTAACCAACCACTCACTTTGTTTGTATTTTAATAAAGTTGTGGCCAAAATTATGCCAAAAACCTTAAACAAAAATTATGGTGTGAAGTGTGAATTTATTTACAGGTAGCTTGGGGACCTCGACATGCAAAACAGGATGTCCCAGTTATATCGGGACAGTTGAGGGTTATGCAATTATAGTAAAATAATATCAAATAATATTAAAACAGGATCCAAATCAGGCCTCCTTCCACACATACATGTCGCCGGCCCCTCTCAATGTAGGGCGAAACATGGTGCGCCTGCAGCTATTCTATGGATAACTGCAATTTATAGTGTGACAAGATATGGAGAAAAACTTTGCTCTATCAACTTTCTCTACAGCATGTGTAATTGCATGCACTATTACTGGGGAATGATATATAATGAATTGAAAAGGATGTTCAAAATAACCTTTGTAAAAAACAACAACCAGAAGCTTTTCTTTTGGTAATTATAGGGACAGAACTACCTAAATTGTATAGAAATTTATTTATGTATGTTACTACAGCAGCAAGAATGCTACTCCCCCCAAAATGGAAAGAAGCAGAAGTCCCGGCAAAAGAAGAATGGATACAAAAACTTAAGGAATATGCAGAAATGGCGAAACTCTCCGGAAGAATAAGAAATCCAGATAGCAAACTTTTTATAAAAGAACGGAAATGGTTTATTGGATTTTACAGATACATCGCCAACAGATAAATTCATTGTCAGGATTATTGTAATAACCTGCAGTTTCATAAGAGTTCATACTTAAAGTAGATAATTAAATGAGCAAATTAAATGAATTTGGATATGCAGACGATATTAAAAAATAGGTTTAAGGAACTGCAGAAAGAGCGGGAAGGAAGTCAGACTTTGAAATGTTGAAATGATTGTCAAATTAATGAAATGTATAAATTTGAAAAGTATGTATTATTATTTTTTTAAATTGCATGCACTATTATCAATTTTAAGGGATGTGGTTGGTGCTGTGGGTTAAACCACAGAACCTAGGACTTGCCGATCAGAAGGTCGCCGGTTCGAATCCCCGCGACGGGGTGAGCTCCTGTTTCTCGGTCCCTGCTCCTGCCAACCTAGCAGTTCGAAAGCACGTCAAAGTGCAAATAGATAAATAGGTCCCGCTCCAGCGGGAAGGTAAACGGCGTTTCCATGCGCTGCTCTGGTTTGCCAGAAGAGGCTTAGTCATGCTGGCCACATGACCCAGAAACTGTACGCCGGCTCCCTCGGCCAATAAAACGAGATGAGGGCTGCAACCCCAGAGTCTGTCATGACTGGACCTAATGGTCAGGGGTCCCTTTACCTTTTATTATCCATTCCACTTCTTACATGCCCTTTCCCCCCTAAACTAAAAGGCCTCAAAGAGAGTTCCTTGGAGCTGAGGGGCTGGGGAAAGTCACTCCACCTCCTTGTTTTGGTTGCCGTTTACTGAACCTTTTCTATCTCTGCAATATCCTTCTGGAGTTGCTTCCTTGCTTAAATGCACCTCAGTACAGGGTGCCAGCTGGCTTCCTCTTGCTTGAAGGACTGATTGGCTTCCTGTTGCTTCCGCATCCTACCCACTCCATTTCAAGTTTTAATAGAGAAACACACTTTATTTATTTGTTGGAACTTTTTTTTTAAACGAAAACCACTTTTCTGTCCTAACGAGGCCCTCCTAAGGTGGTTGACATAAAAGAGTGAAATCAACAAAATGCCACCAATGAACAAAAGCGAAAATTTAAACCTTAAGATCAAAAGGAGCGGAGTTTTAACAGCCACATGGAATAAATGGACCTGGAAAAATACACAGAAGCCAAATAAATTAGACCTAATGGGGAAAATAAAGGCGTATTTAAATGTGATTACATTGACAAAAAATATATATCAAGAAATGAGGAAAAGTACATAGAAGTGCTGAATTAAGGGAGTTATATAACTATAAGCATATTAACAGAGCACTGGAACTCTTTGTTGCTATAATTGATTACAGTGCTTAAATGGATTTAAATTTGAGTGGCTAGCTAGGGTCCAAGTGAGAAAATGTATGACAGAAGATAATTTCTATTATAGAGTAAGATGCTTTTTTTGTAGTATATTTTTGTTTTAGATTGATAAAGTGCATGTTTAATAAAATTGCATATTTCAACAGAGCAAAACAGCCAAGCAGAATACGAATGGTTTCATTGCCCACCAAACACCATCAGAGACGGAGCTAGTCTAACCCCCTTTGGAAGAGAATTCCACAACCATGGCACTTTTGCAGAAAAGGACCTGCCTCAACTTCCCTCTTTTAGCCTTTTGCAGCAAAAACAGGAGAGTTTTGTGCCACCTTAAAGACAAAATTAATGAAGTGGCTAATGGTGCATCGCAAAGCCATCTATTGCTGCAATCCTAACCCGGCCCACTCAGAAGTAAGCCCAGGGCCAGATTTAGGTTTGATGAGGCCCTAAGCTACTGAAGGTAATGGGGTCCTTTATATATCCAGCTGTCCTTTGTCAACAACAAACTGCCTTTGTTTTTTGTGTTGAATATATGCTATATGGTAATTTATGGACCTAATAGGTATCTCAAGCATTTTGCACATAACAAATAGGACCCTACACAACACAAAACACTGTTGCTGTATGTAAGTTTTGTTTTGTTTATTTATTATCTTATATTTTGGAAGTGTACATCCAGTTTTTTCCCTTTAAATTTTTTTGGGGGGCCCAAGAGGATGGGGCCCTAAGCTATAGCTTGTTTAGCTTATAGGTAAATCTGGGACTGGGGTGGCGCTGTGGGTTAAACCACAGAGCCTAGGGCTTGCCGATCAGAAGGTCGGCAGTTCAAATCCCCACGACGGGGTGAGCTCCCATTGCTCGGTCCAAATTCCTACCAACCTGGCAGTTCGAAAGCACGTCAAAGTGCAAGTAGATAAATAGGTACAGCTCCGGCAGGAAGGCAAATGGCGTTTCCATGCGCTGCTCTGGTTCGCCAGAAGTGGCTTAGTCATGCTGGCCACATGACCCGGAAGCTGTATGCCGGCTCCCTTGGCCAATAAAGTGAGATGAGTTCCGCAACCCCAGAGTTGTCTACGACTGGACCTAATGCTCAGGGGTCCCTTTACCTTAAATCTGGCACTGAGTAAGCTCTATTGAATTCACTGGAGCTTACGCCCAGCTAAGGGCTTGTTCATACTTCCTCTTCTCCCACTGCTTTCCTCTGGAGAAAACAACTCTTTAGCACTCAGTTTGAGCAAACAGCAATTCGAGGTTTCTCCGGATAAAAATTTTCTCTGATTTACAGCTAAAGAACAGATTTTCCCTGGGAAAAGGAGCCATGCAAGGGGGAAACTTCTCAGGACCATGCTTTCTATGCATGGGATAAGCAGAAGTTTGGAGAAGTGGGATTAATCTGCTTCCTTCTGTGGATTTTAAAAACCAGTGGATAAGTTTTTCTCCCTGTCCCATAACATAAAAACTCAGGGACATCCAATGAACTTCAAGGAAGCACTTCTTCACACAATGCATCGTTAATCTATGGAATTTGCACCACAAGAGGAACGGACAACCACCAACTTGGATGACACTGAAAGAGGTTTGGACAAATTTATGGAGGAGAAAGTTATCAATGGCTGTTGGGGATGTTCTGCCTCCACTATCATAGCTTCTGAATACTAGTTGCTGGAAACAACAGGAGGGGGGGGGGAGTCTGGTTGCATTCAGATACCGCTTGTGAGATTTTCCATCAACATCTGGTTGGCCACTGTGAGAAGAGGAAGCTGGACTACATGGGCCACTGGTCTGATCCAGCAGTGATCCTTCTGTGTCCTCATGTTCTTGTGAGACACACTCACACATTCCAAGCTGCCATGCAGAAGATCAATTAGACTTCTGCTGGCTTCTCCAGAGGGCAGGATAAGAACCTGTGATGGCCTGGGACTCGGGCTCTGACTTGGAACCGGAGGAGTCTCAGTCTGCACCGGATCCTTTGCCTCAGGCATCATCTGAACCAAGTCTGGGGCCTGATCCTGAAGAATCCCAGTCTGCAGAGGTTCCCCTGCAACAAACACCAGCTGGGCCGAGTCAGGGACCTGAGCCTGCCCTGGCTCCAGATCATAGCTGTCAAGTGTCCCTTATTTGAAGGGACAGTCCCTTATTCCAGCACCATGTCCCGCTGCTGTCCCTTATTGATAGATGTCCCTTAAATGATGTCCCTTAATTTTCAAAGGAAGCAGCTCCTCTCCCTCCCTCCCTGCCGGCCAGGGAGGAGGGAGGCTCCAACTGTGTTGCTTGGCTGTGTTACTCACCCAATAAGAAGTCTAAGAATGACAGCGGGGTGGAGCTTGCAAGCCTTGTGTGTGGCTAGTTAATGCAAGCTGAGGGCCTTTTTGAATGCTGGACGCCATTTTGCTGCACATGCTGCTGCAAACTTTGCAGTGCAAAGCCAGGCCGGGGAGCCATCTTAAGTTGAGGCCTTGTGCTGCATGTGATTCAGATTCTATTCAGTTGAACCTCTGGTTACAAAGTTGGTTGGACAGTGTTCTCGAAGCTACCAGCTTGAGTTTGACCAGACTGCAGGAGGACAGGAAGACTGGAGTGCCTGGAACAGGTGAGGCTGCAGGTCCCTTATTTTGGCTGCTGGTCCCTAATTTTCAAGGCTGCTGGTCCCTTATTTTCAAATCGGTAAGTTGACAGCTATGCTCCAGATGCGGGGATGACCTTGTTGCCTTCAGCTGGGCCATCACTTACAGCTGCTCCACTACCGGTTGGGTCAGGGGAGGCTGAGGCGGCCTCTGGGTCTAGTAACCCACCGACGTCTCCCGAGCTGCGGAGACCAAGGTCTGAGAGAAGGAGAGACCTGAGTACTCACAAAAGGAGTGCTCACCTCTGGGCAAAACAGGGAGGTGAGTCGCCGGGGGATCAGAACCGGCCGTTACCCCGACAAAGATAAAAGGCTGTCAGACCCCGCCCCAGGTTGCAGGAGCAACATTGCTGTATGCCAGATCCTGCCTGAGATCCTGTGCCTGTCCTTACGTGGTTTCCTGCCTTGACCCTGTTGGACTGACTCCTTGTGGAACCTATGGATTCTGGACCAGACCTGGACCACAGCTCTTGGGTTACCCCCAGGCCCAGCACAGAATCAATGGCAGGAATCTGTGAGGAAACAGGTTTTGGCTTAAGCAGGGGGTGGATGGCCATCTGCCAAAGAATTCTGCAGCTTGAGATTATGAAGGTCACAAGTCCCTGGGACTAAAGACAAGGACAGAGCAAATATATAACCTTTTCCCTATGTGCCCAGATCCTGCACCACCATTTAATCCACTTTCAGAGGCAGTGTGGTGCGCTGCAGTAAGTATCGGCCTATTTACACCATCCTTTTTATATTTAATCTCTTATGGGATTTTTTTCTTTCCATGCAACACCTTTCAAAAGATAAAGCGTCCATTTTAAAGAGTTAATAAATGAAGAGGATGCAATATATAAATGTGGACAATTAAGCTTTGGGATGCTTTCGAAGCGTGGGCCCGTGGAGCAAGGGGAATGGATTTATTCAGAACCCTACATCTGTCTCACCTTTCTTCCAAGGAAGAATGAGGGGATGTACGTGCAAGAGGGAGTTTTTTTTTTTTTAAAAAAAAGAGGAAGAGCGAGAAATAATGCACAAAAGGGTACAGTGGAGAGAGGAAGAAAATATTGAGTGGGAGAATAAGTGACGTTCTGCTGGGGAAGCTTCACTGAGTCTTGCAAGAGTGGTATTGGGTGAGGAAGAGAGAGAGAGATTGAGCAATGCACTACTGCCAGCATCAGCAACCATCAAACTCCCTCTTTTCTTTTTTTTATTTTAATAATATATTTATTAACAATTTTTTAATTTAATTACAATTCCAATAGACAATACCATAAAACATATCTTTTAACATAATCTTCTTAACTTCTTTGGGCTCCCTCGCATCTCCCGCTCCTGCGTTCCTAGCCAAAAAGATTTTTTCAGCAAATTTATCCCCTTATTTCGATTCTTATTATCTGATTTTCCAATATTATATCACTAATTTTTAATATCCTTTATTCAAATCTAAAAGAATTAAATATAACTTAAACATTTTCCAAAAATTTATCTTTTCTTAAATTTAACTTATCTTCATATATCACTTCCACTATCTCAATGGTGCCCAGTTGTTTACATTCTAGCATCCTCCTTAACATTCATATAATTTATAATATTTTTGTAGATAGATCTTGAATTTCTTCCAGTCTTCTTCCAACGTCTCTTCTCCCAGGTCTCGGATTCTGCCCGTCATTTCAGCCAGTTCCATATAGTCTGTCAGTTGCATCTGCCATTCTTCCAGCGTGGGTAGATCTTGGGTTTTCCAATACTTAGCGATAAGTATCCTTGCTGCTGTTGCGTACATAAAAAATGTTCGGTCTTTTCCCTCTTTTCAATGAGCCAAGACCCAAGTTGACCTAACCTGTCAGCTAGGGATGGGGGAGATATTCTATTCAGTTTGCACTTAAAGGCTAATCTACCTAATTGGGGAAGTGCAGATTTTGAAGGAGCACTGCTTCACTGTTGACATGTTGTCTCAGGAAGTGTGAACAGCCCTGGCACCAGCAGCCAGCTAGACTGGGCAATAGGTGTGGCCTCATGGCTTACAAGGTCCCGTCACCTGCCCAACTTCCTGCCCACTTAGGGCACAGTCATGCCGCAGGCTTAAAACACTACAATACCTCTTTAGACTGCCAGGCCTTCTCCCAAAGAATTATGGAAGGTGTAGTGTTGTGTACTGAATTGAATAGGATCCAAAATGCAGCTGTCTGATTGGTCCTAGAACAACAGGATTCAGAATGCAGCAGTCTGATTGGTCCTAGAACAATAGGATTCAGAATGCAGTCTGATTGGTCCACAGGAGCCACCCAATCTAGCTCCAGGTGGAAGTGAATCCGCAACCTGATTGGCCTACAGGATAATCCCGGAATTAGCCAATCACGTGGGGCCCATTGTGTAAATAATGTATATAAAGTAGACATTCTGGGGGAACTTCCATTCCTCCTCACTGCTATGAGCTGAATAAAGAGCATGAAATCCACTCTCGACTCCGAGTATATTTCATGTAGTCAATTAAGGATTCTGAAAGGTTTTAGGAGACCCCTATTCCATACACCTCAACTCTATCAGGACATGCTCCTTTCCCCCACTGAGAGATCATGGTGGCCATTTTGGACCCAGCAACCTTGCACAATATCTCACCCTGAAAAAAGTGCTTTTGCGGGGACTGCAATCTCGCGCAGTGCCACAAAATGTGTGTGTTTGGGCGCTGTGTACCAAAAAAAGCCCTTTTTCAGGGCCGCCGTCTCACATGGGTCATATGGCCTGGGTGGGAGTGTGGCCCTGGAAAATGGCATCCTGGTTTTTCAACACAACTTGTTGAAGGCTACGCTATTTCCCTCTGAGAGCTCCAATTCCTAGAGTGGTTTAGCAATGAATCCCTTTTTACAAGTAGATCTCAGCACCTGTGACAAGATACAGTTCCCGGGATTATTTGGGGGAAGGCATAAGCCTTGCCAACAAAGGTCTGTATAGTTAAAGCTATGGTTTTCCCAGTAGTGATGTATGGAAATGAGAGCTGGACCATCAAGAAGGCTGATTGCCAAAGACTTGATGCTTTTGAATTATGATACTGGAGGAGACTCTTGAGAGTCTCATGGGCTGCAAGAAGATCAAACCTACCCATTCTTAAGGAAATCAGCCCTGAGTGT
Organism: Podarcis gaigeae; assembly: GCF_964106915.1. Taxonomy (NCBI): domain Eukaryota; kingdom Metazoa; phylum Chordata; class Lepidosauria; order Squamata; family Lacertidae; genus Podarcis; species Podarcis gaigeae. Next base: position 96,717,368 of record NC_139677.1, on the reverse strand, counting down.
TCACTGGAAGAACAGATCCTGAAGCTAAGACTCCAATACTTTGGCCACCTCATGAGAAGAGAAGACTCCCTGGAAAAGACCCTGATTTGGGGAAAGATGGAGGGCACAAGGAGAAGGGGACGACAGAGGACGAGATGGTTGGACAGTGTTCTCGAAGCTACCAGCATGAGTTTGACCAAGCTGTGGAGGCATTGGAAGACAGGAGTGCCTGGCGTGCTCTGGTCCATGGGGTCATGAAGAGTCGGACACGACTAAACAACAACAACAAAATAACCCTTCAAAGAGGCAACATAGTGCTTAAAATTCTTTAAATGTAGGGTGTGAATGTGGCCTACATCACTGCTGTGCCCAAGCGGTGGTGTGCAAGCATTGTTCCACTTGGAAGCCAAGCATGGCTTCTCTCCTTGGTGTCTTGCTAGCTGCCCACCTCCACCCTCCACCTCTATTTTTGCCCGGCCTCTGTGAAAGGTCCAAAAGTCTCCCAGGGGCTGCCCTGAATGTGAATTATGTAGATTTGCAATACAATGCAAACCAATCTGAAATTCTTCCCCATCCCTACCTCCAGGTGTTCTGGCTGCCAACTTTCATTGTTCCTGGCCATTGGCAATGCTGGCCGGGGCTGATTAGGGAAACGGCACAGCCATTCCATTATTATCTCGAAACTCTGGCTGTTTGAATGATCCCAGGGAGCCAGACCAATCAGGGACACCTGAACTAGCTGTGGAAAGAGAAACAGCATTATTTTTAGCTTCTGGCTGTTCCTGTCACTTTGGCAGAGCGTGTGGCGGGGAGTCCTAGCAACATCGGGAAGCTCTTGAAATCACTGCGTAGCAACCAAGTTGCATAAAATACCCACCTATGAAAGGATTCTTATTTTATTTTTTTGCACTGAGCATTAAGACAATCCAAAGAGAAAAGGCAGCCTGTAGCAGGCTCCGTTTGTCCAATCTGTGTGCGTTTAAGGACAACTTTGCTGCTGAAGTGGAATTTCTGTTAGGCCCGTTGTTAGCAAGGCCAGTGTCACGTACGCAACAGTGCAACCTGTCCACAAGTCTGGTACGAAGCAGTTAAAGGGGGAAATTAACAGCTGACAGTTAAGAGAAAAACAACTCCATATAAGGTACAAGGACACATACAGTTTTTTAAAAATGGATTGAATAAGTTGCATTTCATGGAGTGTAGTTGGTGGTGCTGAGGTAGCAGGAAATGGTTGTGTACAGGATGAACAGGTAAGATGACATATATTTGGCTATGTAGTGTGTATCTTCCGACTCTGTCAGGTAATTCATCACTGAATAAATTCTGACCAGTTGTGAATTTGGTCTGAGCCTCCATACTTTAACACCCAAGGCAAATTTCCTCCACACTGCCCCGCAGAACTTTGCTACCTCCCTCTCTCTCTCTCCCTTCAAATACCATACTTTTCTGTCTATAAGACTACCCCTATTTTGGGGGACACAAATTTAAGAAAATAGGGGGAGATGGCACAGAGTTGTTGAGCTTTTTTTGATAGAAGTTGACAGCTGCATCAGCAACCAATCAAACTTATTAGACGAATCCCACTTTTCCGCATGATTTTTACAGAAAAATACATAGTCTTATACATGGAAAAGTACGATATTTCCTTAGAATATTTAAATTTGATGCAACGTCCAGTGTAACCATTTCTTTGTCTTCCTCTATGGCTACATTCATGCCATACATTGAAAGCACCATGATTCCACTTTCAGTATTCCCCTCAAAGAGCCATTCCCCGCTCAGAGCGCCAATTCCCAGAGTGGTTTAGTAACCAAACCTTATTCCCAGGGAACTCTCAGCACCTTTAACAGACTACAGCTCCCAGAATTCTCTGGGGGACATTGTGACTGTTTGAAGTGGCATCATGGGGCTTTAAATGTATAGGGTTTGTGTGTGTGAATGTGGCCTAAGTCTAGTCTGTGGAACAGGATATCTGTGTGTTCAATTCCACTGCATTTCTAGAACACTGGAAGGGACTCTTCCTACATATTCTCCCCAGCAACTGCTATTTTGAGGCAGGCTGCCTCCAATACACCACAACCATGGCTTGTAGCCACTGATAGATTTACCCTCCATGAAGTTGTCTAGCCCCCTTTTTAAGTCATCCATGTTGGTGGCCATCTCTACATGCAGTGAAAGTAAGTTCCACAATTCACGCACACACAGCGTGATTCAATGCTCTCAGCCCTAAATTCTCCAACATTCACTGGATGACCCAAGTTCTAGGACAGGGGTCAGCAAGGTTTATCCTGCCTGGGCCGGATCGGTCCTCTGGAGATCCCTTTGTGGGCTGGATTGCGCGTGCATGCGATTTTCAGCATATATGTCTAAAGGTAAAGGGACCCCGACCATTATGTCCAGTCGTGACTGACTCTGGGGTTGCGGCGCTCATCTCGCTTTACAGGCCGAGGGAGCCGACGTACAGCTTCTGGGTCATGTGGCCAGCATGACTAAGCCGCTTCTGGTGAACCTGAGCAGCGCATGGAAACGTCGTTTACCTTCCCGCCGGAGCGGTACCTATTTATCTACTTGCACTTTGAGGTGCTTTCGAACTGCTAGGTTGGCAGGAGCAGGGACCGAGCAATGGGAGCTCACCCCGTCGCGGGGATTTGAACCGCCGACCTTCTGATCAGCAAGTCCTAGGCTCTGTCGCTTAACTCACAGCGCCACCCGCGTCCATATATGCGTCTGTCTACGCAGATGCGATTTTCGACAACATCGCATGCACAGACGCGATTTTGGGCACTTGGAAGCGAGTCCCTGTGCCGCGCTGCACCAGTTTAGTGCAGTGCGCGAGCGGGTGGCTCAGTTCAGCGGCGGCTTGTGGGCCAGTCAAATGACCTCCACGGGCCGTTTCCGGCCCATGGGCCGTAGGTTGCTGACCCCTGTTCTAGGATTACTGGGGGGGGGGGGGAGAACGCCTCTCTATCTACTTCCTCCAAACCAGGTATAATTATATCTAACTCTATCTTGTCCCCTTTACTGTCCTTTTTCTCTAAACAAAAAAGCCCCAAACATTATGATTTTTCATTATGAGTTGCTCCAGCCCTTTCACCATTTTGCTTGCCCCTTGCTGCCTCTTTTCCAGCTCTCTTCTCCTTATCAAAACACAAATATACGCAGGTCCCCATCGTTGCTTTTATACAGGGATTGCTGGTCTCCGCCAGGTTCACAGCAGAACTCACAGCTTTTAAAGGATGCACAGCATTATGTCTGTAGGAAACAAGTAGATAGTGGACTGGAATCGAGACTCTTGCTTCTTCCTTTATTTCCCTCTGCAGCGAGAGCCTGTTTTAGGCTTGGCTGAATCCTATTTCCCTCTAAATCGTTCTCAGTTCCTGGAGACGGCGCAGCTGAACTTCTATTATTTTATAAGGTGACAATTGAGTGTCTCTGTCACTCTCCTTTTCTCAATATTTCTCTTCTGCCTCACGGAACCGGTGCAAATGTTATGAAGATGAATCTGGGCTTGCAAAGGTAAAAAACAAAACAACACAGCACAACACCGTGAGTGTGCTGCAGTTATACACAGGCAGGCACATATTAAGGGGGAAGATTAGTTCTGGTACTCTTGGGGCTGAGCAATGGGGAACAAAAGACCATCTGGGTAAGTCCTGATTCCCAGCAAATTCCACCCTTACAAAAATATTCTGAAGCTCTGCTCTCCAAACAGATCCACCACCTACTAACTTATTGGTTCTGCAGGACTGCTAACTTCATGGAGAAGAGGCATAGCTCAGTGGAAGAGCATCTGTTTTGCATTGTTGTTGTTGTTGTTGTTGGGGTTGTTAGCCTGGGTGATGCCCTGAGACCCTTCCAATTCTTGGCAGTCCTGTACTCCGTAAGGGGTAGAATCTAACACAAATAGAGGACCCTATTGCCAAAGTTTCTTGACACAACAATGACCTTAGTTTGCCACTTAAGTGTCCTCATCAGCATCCCAAAAGAACGAGCCAAGTTGCAAGAGCTACAGCTAAGTGATGGTGCCCTTCAGGCTAATGGGTGGACCTTTCCTCCATCCCACTCACCTGGAAGAACAATAGTCAGTGAGTGTGGAGGCGCTGAGCCAAAATGGTCAAAGGCCTGGAAACGATGCCTTATGAGGAACAGCTAAGGGAGCTGGGCATGTTTAGCCTGGAGAAGAGGAGGTTAAGGGGTGATATGATAGCCATGTTCAAATATATAAAAGGATGTCACATAGAGGAGGGAGAAAGGTTGTTTTCTGCTGCTCCAGAGAAGCGGACACGGAGCAATGGATCCAAACTACAAGAAAGAAGATTCCACCTAAACATTAGGAAGAACTTCCTGACAGTAAGAGCTGTTCGACAGTGGAATTTGCTGCCAAGGAGTGTGGTGGAGTCTCCTTCTTTGGAGGTCTTTAAGCAGAGGCTTGACCACCATATGTCAGGAGTGCTCTGATGCTGTTTCCTGCTTGGCAGGGGGTTGGACTCGATGGCCCTTGTGGTCTCTTCCAACTCTAGGATTCTATGATTCTATTCTAAGCAGGCTGGAAGCTGGGCACAGAGATGTGCCGTGACTAACAGAGAAGCAAGATACGTTGCCTTCAATGTTCGTGCTGCAAGCCCTTCCAAATTATGCCCAGATTGTATATTTGTGTAAGTAAAAACATATATCTTAAAGACAACACAGCCCCCTCTTATCTTCACTTCAAGGAAAGTGAACCCTGGGTTGGAAACCCCAGAGTCTCTCACTATTCAAAGATTGGGGATGCACGTAACATTCTTATTAAATTTATTACCTGCTCCTCACCTGGTGTGCTAGAACAATTCAAAACAGATCTCAATCATGGGAATAGGCTGGACCGTGAAAACACATATCTCCAGTGTCAAAGGTTAATGTAAAGAGGTATGTCTTCAGCATCTACATGCTGACGGTCCCTGGTTCAGTCCCCAGGTGGAGCTGGAAATGTCCCCAGTCTGCAACCCTGGACAGCCACTGCCAGTCGGAGTAGACAATACTGAGGTAGATTGACCAATGTTCTGATTCAGCATTAGCTTTTCATGGTCAGCTGACCACCTGAGCCACATGACACCTTGGTAGCCTGCCCCATCTACATTTTGCAAAGACAGTTATTCTGCCTACATTTGCCTCTAGCCATGCCCAGCACTGGTGTGCGGCCCTTGTAAGGTTACTCAGAAGAGAACACGGCCCTCAGTGTGAAAAAGGTTCCCTGGTAGATCCAAGAGCCGACAGAAAACGTTGGATACAGCCTGTGTGTGTGCGCGTGCGTGCGTAGAAGTGTAATAATAATAATAATAATAATAATAATAATAATAATAATAATTTATTTATTTATTTATTATTTATACTCCGCCCATCTGGCTGGGTTTTCCCAGCCACTCTGGGCGGCTTCCAACAAACACTAAAATACAATAACCTATTAAACATTAAAAGCTTCCCTAAACAGGGCCGCCTTCAGATGTCTTCTAAAAGTTTGGTAGTTATTTTTCTCTTTGACATCTGGTGGGAGGGCGTTCCACAGGGTGGGTGCCACTACCGAGAAGGCCCTCTGCCTGGTTCCCTGTAGCTTAGCTTTTCACAGTGAGGGAACCGCCAGAAGGCCCTCGGCACTGGACCTCAGTGTCCGGGCAGAACGATGGAGGTGGAGACGCTCCTTCAGGTATACAGGACCGAGGCTGTTTAGGGCTTTCAAGGTCAGCACCAACACTTTGATTGTGCTCGGAAACGTATTGGGAGCCAGTGTAGGTCTTTCAAGACCGGTGTTATATGGTCTCGGCGGCCGCTCCCAGTCACCAGTCTAGCTGTTGCATTCTGGATTAGTTGCAGTTTCCGGGTCACCTTCAAAGGTAGCCCCACACAGAGCGCATTGCAGTAGTCCAAGCAAGAGATAACCAGAGCATGCACCACTCTGGCGAGACAGTCCGCTCGGGGGTCGCATAACTATATGCAGGGGTCTTCTACAACATATGTATAGAAGTATGAGTGAGGCCAAAGGAGCAGAAAAGACTTTTCATGCATGCAATGACGGATGCGACTAGCCCAGAGATGGAAAGAAGATAAAGTCCCTACCAGAAAAGAATGGCAGACTAAGCTGTTGGACTATGCCAAAATGGCAAAACTGACTGGAACGCTCAGGAACCAAGAAGACAAAAGTTTTAAGAAAGAATGGGAAAGATTTATACATAATGTATTCAAGAAACCACTGTAAACAACTGAAAACATTAGCAGGATTTTAACAACACTTGTAATGTAACAAATACGTTGGATAATATGGAGAGACTTAAAATATGGATGATGAAATAAGATGCAGTTGAAAAAGATGACAATAGGACCTATGGAGGGGATGGAGAGAAGTCTTGAGATTCAGAGGAATCTCTAAATTTGGGTGTGTATTTGATATTGTTATAATTTTACACTTGTAAAATCAAATAAAAATTACTTTTTAAAAAGTATGAGTCAGGTCTCACATTGAACTGTATTTCTGCTGCATACTTTGGGAAGTGTTACTCCATAATTAGTTTTACGTAGTTCTGTGCATTATTGTATGTACCTCTTTATATGCTGGTTACTTTAGGAAACATAGGGTGCATCTGATGCCCTTTTAAAATGTGTGGGGATGGGGGGAATTATTGGGTTCTTGTTTTTATTATGTATTATGATATACATAGGGGACGTGGATGGCGCTGTTGGTTAAACCACAGAGCCTAGGACTTGCCAATCAGAAGGTCGGCAGTTTGAATCCCTGCGACGGGGTGAGCTCCTGTTGCTCAGTCCCTTCTCCTGCCGACCTAGCAGTTCAAAAGCACGTCCAAGTTCAAGTAGATAAATAGGTACCACTCCAGCGGGAAGGTAAACAGCATTTCCATGCGCTGCTCTGGTTCCCAGAAGTGGCTTAGTCATGCTGGCCACATGACCCGGAAGCTGTACGCTGGCTCCCTCGGCCAATAAAGCGAGATGAGCGCCGCAACCCCAGAGTTGGCCACGACTGGACCTAATGGTCAGGGGTCCCTTTACCTTTACCTTTTTATGATATACATATGATATCACACCATTGGCACCTCATGGGATTCCCCTCACTCATTCTGCGGATCCCAAGAGCTCTAGTGTGGAGCTATTGCCCCATGGTCTCCACCTGATGCATGAAATATGGGCTCTGGTCCCATGGCAGTACAGTCCCTGCGTGAGGACTGTACCACCTCAGAAACCCACCTGGAAACCAGGCCTAAGAGAGAGCATTTGCACAATTCTGTTGCAGCCTGTTAGATATTTGAAAAAGAGAGAGAGCGAGAAATGATAAGACGGCCAGTGAGCCAAAGAAATCCATTCTCCGCTTGCTGTCTGAAGCACGGGGAAGATAAGACAGACAAATAAGGTGAAGGAAAGATCAGGGCTCTAGACAGTATCCGAAAGCAAAACAGCCTTTCCGGCAGATTTCTCCCTTGGGGCCCCCAGCTTTCAATTTGCACCGTGCTTCCAAAAATAATACAGCCGAGTAGTGGCACCATGTTTCCACATCCCATGGGGGGGCTGAGCAAATCCCCATCCTAACCCCTGAAGGATTGGTGGCAAGAGAAAGTGATAATTAAAAGACAGTGTGGGAAAGCTGTGGGCATCTGGCTGAAACGTGATCCGATCGAAGAATGGAAAGAACAAAACAAGCGCCCCCCCTCCCAAAATAAAAGCAAATTTTCAGAGAGAGGGGGAGAGAGCGAGCGTCTAAAATAATAAGAGCCCCCGATGCTAATAAGGGTCCGTTCATTTCACCGGCGAGGCATAAACTTTAAAAGAGAGCTCTCATCCATAATTAATCGGAATGGGCTGCTTCTAATGTGGCTTTTCAATATTAATCTATGCCAGCCTTTGAAAAAAGAGAGAGAAAGTCCTTTGAAGGCACCCTTTAGACAAAGCACCATGCTGCTATGATTTGATGCCTTTAATTTGTTGCATTGCAATATACGCGGACGCCTCTGCGGCCGACGGGTCTGGCTTAGTTAAAAATTACATTTTTAAAAAAAAAATGACGGGATTTTCGCAGACATGAGCCCAGTAGGAACAGCCTCGCTCTGACTGATCGGAAACGACACGTCCCCAATTTTATCAGCTCGTGGACATAGCTTGGCAAGCTATCGGGGGAAGGTTTCGTCCAGAGGGTCACCACATTCAGCTGGAGTGATACAGGCATCTCAGGAGGTGGTGCTTGGCAGGGCAAAGGAAAAATCTAGAAGGGTTTGGCAAGGGGCGGTATCAAACTAACATGTCCACAACTTAGGGTTGCACCCAACATAGTGTGAAGCACTACATCCCTTCGCTGCAGGGATTTCCTGCCTCTGCACACACCTCTAACTTGCGCCAGATAGGGAAGAACTTTCTGACGGTATGATCTGTCACACGTGTGGCGTTTGCCCTTCTAGGTGTGTGACATCATACTGGGTTCATAGGGAAAGGGTTTTGTTGTTGTTTAGTCGTGTCCAACTCTTCATGACCCCATGGACCAGAGCACGCCAGGAACTCCTGTCTTCCACTGCATCCCGCAGTTTGGTCAAACTCATGCTGGTAGCTTCGAGAACACTGTCCAACCATCTCACCCTCTGTCATCCCCTTCTCCTTGTGCCCTCTATCTTTCCCAACATCAAGGTCTTTTCCAGGGAGTCTTCTCTTCTCATGAGGTGGCCAAAGTATTGGAGCCTCAGCTTCACGATCTGTCCTTCCAGTGAGCACTCAGGACTGATTTCCTTCAGAATGGAGATGTTTGATCTTCTTGCAGTCCATGGGACTCTCAAGAGTCTCCTCCAGCACCATAATTCAAAAGCATCAATTTCTTCGGCGATCAGCCTTCTTTATGGTCCAGCCCTCACTTCCATACATCACTACTGGGAAAACCATGGCTTTTACTATACGGACCTTTGTTGGCAAGGTGATGTCTTTGCTTTTTAAGATGCTGTCTAGGTTTGTCATTGCCTTTCTCCCAAGAAGCAGGTGTCTTTTAATTTCGTGACTGCTGTCACCCTCTGCAGTGATCATGGAGCCCAAGAAGGTAAAGGGTTAGCTAATTGTATAATGACTAACCAATGGGAACCCAGGGGACAGAGTTAACTGTGTATATGGTTTAAGCACAAAGGGCTTTTTTTTAGGAGTGGGAGTTAGAGTTCAAGTGGTTGAGAAGACTGGAGTTAGAAGAAACAGAGAAGATAAGTCTGTGGCTTGGGCTAGTCTGGTGTGAGAGAGTGAGAGAACTGGTTAAGAGGTGTCAGTCAAACAGTTGAGATAATCAGTCAGAAGGTATTAGGAAGGTATAGGCCAGTAAAGAAACTAAAGTTAAGATACTGACAGGAATATTATCTGAGAAACCATAAACTTGTTAATGTTTGTAAAATAAACTTTTTGTTGTTGTTGTTCACTTTTAACAACTGACTGGACTCAGTGTTTTACCAGAGAGTAACTGGTTGGTGGCAGCGGGGAAGTGAGCACAGTGGTGGCACAGGGATCAATAGACCGTTAAACGTCCGGGGACCCTGTGTGATCGCCACAACATTGAAGATGGGGCAAGCTTGTTTTCTCCTGCTCTGGGACGTAGGACTTGGACCAATGGCTTCAAGTTACAAGAAAGGCGATTCCCAATCAACATCAGGATAAACTTTCTGACACTAAGAGCTGTTCGACAGTGGAATGGTCTCTCTCAGGAGATGGTGGATTCTCCTTCCTTGGAGGTTTTTAAAGCTGAGGTTGGACGGCCATCTCTCTTGGATGCTTTAGTTGAGATTCCATAATAATAAGTGCACAAGACTTCCTATCATTAAAGTTGTGAAATGGAAATAAGGCAGGGAAAAGGCCCATATCTTTTTTTTTTTTTTTAAAGTCCTAGCTTATCTTGCTTTGCACAAAAGATATATCTAGAACACAACCAAGGTGAAATCTAGACACACATGAAAACACACTGTGAAAATGCTTTTTCAGAAAACGTTTTGAAAAATAGATTGAATTTCCCATAAGCTCACCTTCGCCATCTAGTGTCACATTTGTATAATGCGCTTAAAATACATTTAAAACGTTGTATTTGCAGCTATATAGCTGAGTCCCAACTCTCTTTTTTTGTGAGTTTTGGGATCTGCAATTTTTGGTCATTTTCCATTTCTCATTTTTTTCCAAGTTTAAGTTCAGTTCTCCGCATTGGTCTGCAGTTTTTCTTTAATTTGTGAAAATCCATTAGCCTTTTGTCTGTGAATCTTAAATGCGCACAATTTTTGCAAAGCATATCTCCCTAAGAGAATACATTTCTCTTCATTAATTTCACCAACATGTGTCTTTTACGTACACGTTACCCTATCGTAAGCATTCCTGTACACACCACTTGGCTGCAGAACTGAATCCCAAATCTGGAGAAGTGCAAATTTTGAAGGGTGGCTGCCTTTCAGTTCGCACACCATTTTTGAAAAGTGTAAATTAGGTAACGGTAAAGGTACCCCTGACCGTCAGGTCCAGTCGCGGACGACTCTGGTTAAGCGCGATCATCTTGCTCTATTGGCCGAAGGAGCCGGCGTTTGTCTGCAGACAGTTTTTCTGGGTCATGTGGCCAGCATAACTAAGCCACTTCTGGTGAAACCAGAGCCGTTTACCTTCCCGTCAGAGTGGTACCTATTTATCTACTTGCACTTGATGTGCTTTCGAACTGCTAGGTGGGCAGGAGCTGGGACCGAACAATGAGAGCTCACCCCATCGCAGGGATTTGAACCGCCGACCTTCTGATCAGCAAGCCCTAGGCTCTGTGGTTTAGACCACAGCACCACCTGCATCCCGTAAATTAGGTAGGTTCGCTTTAAAATGCAATGGGAACCAAATCTCTACCTCATCCCTAGTGGACTGAAAACACGCCTGCAAATCACAGGGAACGTTTTGCATGTCATTCACTACACCATGTGGGTTGATGGCTGCATTCCATCAGGCTGCTCTGAAATACCTGCACAGAGATAATTTCTCAAAGCTTGTTTACCACGGATTGCCATATTTCAGGTCTTTCCAAACGCCCCGTGACGGATCACGTGCTCCTGAGCACAAACAGCATATTTTGTTTCAGGCTGCCTGGGCAGCCGTCCAGCCAAGCCACTCTTATCTTCCTCTTTGTTTCCTCCCCCCCCAAGCTCTCCACAACTTGAATAAAACCGTTCTCCTTTTCTTGTCCACTTCACTTGCCACGTGCCAGGAAGTCCCCAACTGAGGCATCACACAGCTGAGCTTTTATCTCCATGCCGGCCAAACTTATCTCTCCCAGTGCCATTCCACAGCGGTCCTTGGCAGCCATCATGGACTGTGGCTTCAACCAAATGCATTCTTCCATATAATGGTCCCCCTCTTCGCAAGCCCATTTGCAGATTTGTCCTCCCAAAAAATGACTTCGCTTTTCTTTCTTTTTTACTCCCTTTCATTTTCACCAGAAAGAATAAGACTCACTTACAATATAAGGCAGAGAACCCCCTCTCCCTTAACCCAAAAACAACTTTGTTTGTTTGTGTGTGTGTGTGTGTGTGTGTGTGTGTGTGTGTGTGTGTGATAGCTGTCAATGTTTCCCTTTTCTTGCGAGGAATCCTATTTGGAATAAGGGAATTTCCCTTTAAAAAGGAGAAACGTTGACAGCTATGGTGTGTGTGTGTGTTTGGAAACCAGACTGGGATGACTATGCCTGAGGGTTATTTTTTTTAATCCTATCCCATCATGCTTTATTCATGCCCAAATTCCCCTGAAATACTTTTGGTTCCCGAAGGCATTATTTGCTTCAGGAAAGAAACACCAGTTTGGGAGAATGTTGTTTGTAAAGAAAGAGGAACAGGCACTCCAATAATGGTCTTTAAATCTCTGCTAAAAATGAAACACATTCTTTATGAATCACATTTGTCCATGATGTTATGACAATGTTGCTTCATTGTTTCTAGCGCATTGTGTTTTGTTGCGCTCCTACGACTAAATTCGCTCCGGCAGGCTGTTGTCAATGCCCCCAATTTGGGTGCCTTGAAAAGAGGATTAGATAAATTCGTGAAAATTAAAGCTATCAGAGGCTTCTAGCCATAGTCGCCAATGGGGATGGGGCTGAGCCCCCCAGTCTTGAGGGATCAGGCCATGGCAGCAGTGGGCCTTGCTGGACTTCCCAAGATGGCGGAGGGCCCTCATGGGCCTTGCAGCCTCCTCTCGATTTGTGTAACATCACATGTTATATGTGACGTCACACCTGCTAAAAACATTTTGAAGACAAGCCTAACCTGTGGTGGGAATGTAAGAAGGTGAAAAGCTTCTGGGAGATGATATATAATGAGATGAAAAAAATGTTGAAATATACATTTATAAAGAAACCAGAAGCGTTTTTACTGGGCATTGTGGAGAGTGATATAAACAGAAAGGAATGTAAGCTTTTTTAATATGCAACAACAGCAGCAAGAATATTATTGGCCCAAAAATGGAAGCAAGAAGAACTACCGATGATTGAAGAATGGAGAATGAAGTTAATGGACTATGCAGAATTAGATAAATTAACAGGAAGGATTTGAAACCGGCAGGACCAGAAGTTCACGTAAGACTGGAGCAAATTTACGGACTATTTGAAAAGTATTTGTGAAGATCAGACGTTTGTAGGTTTGCAAGAAGTTTTGTGAGGAGTATTATTGGATTTATTACAAAAATGGATAAAGGGGAGGATGATTTGTTAAGAGATTTAAACATAATATAAAATTGAGAAATGCAGAAGAAGTGATTACAACGGTGGATTTTCAGAGGTGCTGATGGAAGTCTAAAAAGATTGTATAAGTGATAAAATTGTGTGGTACATTTTATAATTTATATGTTAAAATCAATAAAAATTATATTAAAAAAAACCAAAGACAAGCCTACCCAGATAGGTAGAAAGTTGCCATGTCTTTTAACCTGTTTTTAGCTTATTGTTGATTTTAATAATTTTTGAACATTTCAAAAGAAACATTTTGAAGCAACATTTTAAGAAGTGGTTTTAAATTGTTTTCACTGATCATTTTAATGTTTTTTATTCTTTTTGTAAACTGCGTTGAGGTTTGTTTGTTTTTTACAGTCAAGCAGTACATCCATTTTAAGAAATAAAATAAATGGTATATTTTAAATTATGGATGTTTATCTTTGAATGTCTGCATCACTTGGATTTCACACTTGGAAACTGCTTAGAAAGCTATTTTGACATTAAGCGGTATATAAATTTATTAAGCCACCTACATCCTCAGCTCTTGATTTGTTAGCGTCTCTGGGGGTGAAGGTGCAGATATTAAAAACATCACCGGAATGTTCCTCATTACAATCACCATCTCCCCAAAATATGGATGGAAGGCAGGTCAGTATCTGATTTTGTCATCTTCCCCCCTACCATTTCTGAATTAGAAGCAACAACCACCCAGAAAGGAGAGGGCTGGGCTCCAGAAAGTAAGGGAATGGTAAATAAGGACAGCTGTGGCATCTCTCCTCCTTGTACAGTGGTATTTAGATTTGGCGGACAAAGTGACGATTTCTCGGGACAACGCTGACAAATAACTCTTGGAGAAAGCTTGCCTTGACAGAGCCTGATGAAAATAGACAGCAGGGGTGACTGTGGTGGTGGTGGGGAGGGAGGGGCGGTGGAGAGAAAATGTCAGATTGAGATGAAACAGTTCTGAGGCCTGGAGAGGGGGGGGAAAAACTTGTAATGACAAGCACAGCACCATAGAAAGCAACTCCAGACAGCCTGAAGAGGAACGATTGCTGGAGATCTGAGGACTGGAGCAAAGAAAAGTGTTTGTGATGGCCTGGGAATCTGATTCAGAGGCTGAACCGGAGGAATCCCAGCCTGCACAGGAGTCCCCGTCTCCAGGGCCGGCTGAGCTGGGGCAGGGCCTTGATTCTGAAGCGCCTACACCTGTGCCGGATCCTCAGGAGCAGGCACCAGGTGAATCCACTCTGGCTCCAGAGGTGGTTGAGGACTCAGTGCCTACAGGTGAGTCTCCCCCTGGGTCCAGTAACCCTTCAGCCTCTCCTGAACTGCAGAGGTTCAGGGCAGAGAGGCGAAGGGAACTGGTTTCTCCCAGGAGGAGTGCTCGCCTTAAGGCCAGGAGAGGCGGGTCTCCTGGGGGCCGGGGCCGCCCCTGGCCTCAGAGAAGATAAAGGCCAGTCAGCCCGGTCCTAGGTTGTGGGAGCAACGTCGTTGAAGAGCTGTTTTGGCCAGCATCCAGTCCTGTTCCCCCAGAGTTCCTGTCCTTGCCCGGCTTCTCGCCCGTGGAGGACTATCTGCTGACCCTCAACTCAGGTCCTGGACCTCGCCCCACAGTAACCTCCCCCCCTGGACCAGCACAGTGTTGCAGATTAATTTCCTCGAAACAAAATAGGAAGCTGCTTTCTGCTGACCATTGATCCGTTTTGCTCCACTTTGCCTGCACAGACCGGCAGAGGCTCTCCAGGGCTTCAGGCCCTACCTGCAGATGCTCCCGGTGTGAAAACCAAGCCTTATGAAGAATGGTTGTGGGAGTTGGATATGTTTGGCCTGGAGAAAAGAAGAATGAGAGGAGATACAATGGCTGTCACATGGAGGAGAGAGCAAGATTGTTTTTCCCTGCTCTGGAGAGTAGGTTCCAATGAAGAAAGGAGAGTCTGATGAAATATCAGGGAGACCTTTCTGACAGTAAGAGCTGTTCAACAGTAGAATGGACTCTGTCAGGAGGTGGTAGACTTCTTTGGGGGTTTTTAAGCAGAGGTTGGATTACCATATGTCATGGATGCTATAGATGACCCTAGAGTTCCCTTCCAAGTCTACAATTCTATGATTCTATGCTCGGCCCAGTGAGCCACAGCCCTTCCTCATTTCATTTACACACCCAGACACTGTTAGAATTCCTGCTCCATGATTGCAGTCATAGGATTTTTGTCTATCACATGACGCTGTATGTTTTGACTTCACAGAATGGGAAGTGACGGAGACAGGATGTTTGTGTTACTGTGTTCTGTGAAGTGGGACTATTGTCCTTTGTTCTTTCTCTTTGCTGTCTGATGCTAGAGAGAGAGGGAGTCATGTTGCAGTGCTCCGTGTGTGTTTATATGTAAATAAAGTAGATTAGCTAAAATGCTGAGTTGCTGAGGTCTGTTATGTGAGATGCGCAAACACTGCGGATCCGGCGGCGCGGCGGCAGCGGGAGGCCCCATTAGCTAAAGTAGTGCTTCAGGTTAAGAACGGACCTCCGGAACGAATTAAGTACTTAACCCGAGGTACCACTGTATTGTGTTTTTAATATTCAGTTGGAAGCCACCCAGAGTGGCTGGGGAAACCCAGCCATATGGGCGGGGTATAAATAAATAAATAAATAAATAAATAAATAAATAATTGCTGCAGGTGCACCATGCCATTTTTTTCTCTGTGCTCCTCCGAGCAGTTATTCCTCCTCTTGTCACTGCTGAGGATACACAACCTGACTGTCTGTCTCTAGGCACTTTGTGGTCATCTGCAAGGGATTCTCACATGACAGGGTTCATGTTGCCAGCCTTTGGGTCACATTTGCAGAGATCTTTGTAGCACAGAGTTGGTTCGCCAACACACCTGGTGCCTGAAGTCAGCTCCCCGTAGAGCACGTCCTTGGGGTGCCTACCTGTCAGGAGGTCCCACACACAAGTAGGAGTCCGGCAGAGACACATGACCGACTGGCATGTTCTCTCCCTCCTGGTCGGTTGGGAGATTCAAAAGCTTTCTCCAGCCCAAACATCACAGCGACTGATACCAAGAGGTATCAGCACACTTCAGGATCAGCAGAGTATAGGCAGTCAGCGTTCAGACTCAGTAGCGCAGCACTTTGGCTAAAGTACGTTTATTTACTTCCGGGTTTGCGCCATCGCCGAATGGCGGACTCCCTCCGAGCTCCGGAGGGAGCCTGCTCGGCAGGGGTGGGTTCTACCGTGTCGGCGTCGCGGGGACCCTCAAAAACCATGGGCGCTGAAACCCATGGGCATGGTGACTTGGCGGGCACCGTTTGCGCCCCCGACCTGCGAAGGAGCCTTTTTAAAGGCTGCAGAGCGGGTGCCGGGGGGTGTGTGGTGCTGTGAGTCCTCCGCTTCCCCTGCCGAGCGAAGCCGCATGCCATTTGGCGGAGAGCGCTGACTTCTTCCATTGAAAATTCGGATTAAAAGAACAACCTGTGAGTAATTGGAAACTGGACTTAAAAAGGGTAAAAAGTTTAAATTTCAAATTCGGAGCGAGCGGGGGAGGTGCAAAAAGGAAGTCAGCCTCCCCCCTGTCGTAGAGGATTTAAAGCAAAGGATTTAACAGCTAAGATCGAGTGCTACCTAAGTTTGATAAAGTTATTAATTTCACGATGGAAAATTATAAGACTGGGCTGGAGGAGAAAAGTGGAATGTGAGCTAAAATGCAAACCCCCCCCCCCCCCCGGGAACCGGGAGTGATCCGCGAGAGCACCGGGAGAGGAGAAACAGAGGCTTTGACAGCTGTCAAAGGAGCTGTCAAAGCTGAAGAATAAAAAGAGAACTTTGTTATGAGGACTTTGCCGGTTACATTTGTTACAAATTAGATATAAATTGTTTAAAACAAGGAATAACAAGTTACTTTGACTGTTGGGTGTGATCTGGAAGGAAACTGAGTTACTATAATCCCTCTAGAGGGGCTGTGGGACACTACAAGTATTGCTGGCATGGAATTTGAATTGGACTTTTTATCTCCTGGGAAACTGCAGAAATGGAACACTATTTTGTCTACAGAGGTCTCTACACTAAAGGAGACAATAGACTTATCTATTGAAGAATGGAAGGGACTTGACGTAAAGTTTTGTTCCTGAATAACAAAGCCTCTGTAGGGGACTTAGAAGCTTTTGGAATTGGAACATTTTTGCAGGAGAGCAGGAAAAGAAACTAGAGGAAAGTGATGAGAGAGAACAATAAAAACAACATGAACAACAAGAATTGGACAAAGTTGGAAGTGGGAACATTTGGGACATCCAGATTTGAAAGGTCTAAAGAAATAAAATTGGAGTTTTTACTCTTAAATACAGAGATCTGGATGGAAAAAATGGACCTTTTTGAGATAGAGTTTTTCTAAGATTGGACGCTCGAAACCAAAGATGATCAAAAAGACGGCAAAGACTATTAAAAAGACGGCAAAGTGGACTTGTGAAGGATTTTGGCCTAGATGTGGGATCTCCAGGATGACAACAGGCATTGATGGACATTGGGGAACATAACCGGGAAAGGGGGGAGGGAAATTTGGAATCCAAAGGATGTTAAATTATACTTTATTCATTCTTCTATTTTCTTTTATTTTAATCTGTTCTGCATATTAAAGAGGGGAACTCGTGGAAGGGAGCGGGGTCGATTTTAGGGGATGGAGAAACATTTTTAACATTGGGTTAATTATAATAAGTTTAAAATTTGGGGTAAGAACTTGCTGAATCTATTTGAAGGAATTGGAATACAAGAGGGGGTGGGGTGGGGAAGTCCTGGAAAGATGCTAATGAAAACAAGGTTATAAAATGGATGTTTTATTTCTTTAAAAAAAAAGTACATTTATTTACATATATACACTTGGAGCATCATAACTCAGGTCCTTCCTCTTCAGCATGGGTCAGCTAACTTTTTCAGCAGGGGACCGGTCCCCTGTCCCTCAGACCTTTTGGGGGGGGCGAACTATTTTTTTTGGGGGGGGGATTCCTATGCCCCACAAATAACCCAGAGATGCATTTTAAATAAAAGGACACATTCTACTCATGCAAAAACATGCTGATTCCTGGATTCCTGGATTCCTGGACCATCCGCGGGCCAGATTTAGAGGGCAATTGGGCTAGATCTGGCCCCTGGGCCTTAGTTTGCCTACCCATGCTCTTCTGCATCAGACAGCAAAGAGAAAGAACAAAAGGACAAATGTGTTACATCACGGAAACACAGTACAGTGGTACCTTGGGTTAGGAACTTAATTCATTCTGGAGGTCCATTCTTAACCTGAAACTGTTCTTAACCTGAAGCACCACTTTAGCTAATGGGGCCTCCTGCTGCCACTGCACCGCTGCTGCACAATTTCTCTTCTCATCCTGAGCAAAGTTGTTTACCCAAGGTACTATTTCTGGGTTAGCAGAGTCATAGAATCATAGAATCATGGAATCATAGAGTTGGAAGAGACCACAAGGGCCATCAAGTCCAACCCCCTGCCAAGCAGGAAACACCATCAGAGCACTCCTGACATATGGTTGTCAAGAGTGTAACCTGAAGTGTATGTAACCTGAAGTGTCTGTAACCCGAGGTACCACTGTAATATAAACATCCTGTTCCCCACAATGTCGAATGAAAACATACACCGTCACGTGATATCAACAATCCCATGACTGCAACACGGGAAAAGAATTCTAACACTACCACCATCCATTCTGTGGACATGGCCAAGCCAGCGTAGAAGTCGCTGAGACAGGAGTGCGAACATGCTGGGAATGTGTGCTTGGGAGAGCACATCTTTGTTGCAGCCTCTGTCCTGCCATGTGATGCCCCCAAACTTCCTGTGACTCACTTTCCTAAAGCACTTTCTGTTGCCTGTGACTCACTTTCCTAAAGCAGCATGCTGAACACACAAGCCTGACAAATAACCTGTGATGAGATGATGCTCACCTTTTGGACTTAGCTGCTCGCTGGATTTTGCACTTCTCCAAACAGTATGATACAGTCCTTGGCATTTGAAAATAAATGAATAAATATGTACAGTATTTGAATTATTTATTTTTTAGCCCCACAGATTAACGCAGAAATGGAATGGAACAGGGTGAGGTGAAAAAACACGAAAAAGAGATGGACTGCAAATAGACAGATGCGCCCGCCTCTTGCTTCAGTCTTCCATTGCCAAGCCAGCAAGGTTACAAGACTGCAAGGTTACCCAGGGTATTTGATTGGGGAGGGAGAGACTGTGGTGGAGAGAAGCAAACACTGTCTTGTATATCAGCCAACACTTAGTGTCCACACTGCCTGCTAAATGTAATGGAAACAAATAATGGATGTTGTCAAAAGAGGTTAATTAAGCATTTTATTCAAGGATTACAAAGTTCAAACAGAAACATGTCGCCAGCTCAGAATGCACACAGAACGATGTGGAAAATCCAACTTAATTTGCTAAAAGTCTTTGGTGAGAATCCCCCTCCCCTGCCTTCTTCTCCAGCTACTGCTGGCGGTGGTGGAGGAGACGAGGAAGACTTAAATGTTCAAGACAGATTGCCGCCTGTTTATTGGCAATCAAGATCATTACGTGGCAAGAATTCAGCCATCCATATTACAGCAGGGCTGGGAAAGCAGGTTGCACAGACACCATTTAAATTAACAATAGTCCTTTAAGAAGTAGCAGTGGACCGCCGTTGAAACCCAAGAGAGACATTTCGTCTCTGGAGATACATACATGCTGTCTTTTGAACTTGGTGGAGACTAAAATCTAAACAGAGTCTGAAATAAGCAGAGAGATAGAAAAGTGTGTGCAGGGATGTATCACGCCCCTTTGTGTGGAAAAGGCCTGGACTTCAGAAGAAGAAGAAAACAGAAAAGGCATGAAAGCTGGAGACTGAGGCTTTTCAAACTTCCTGCTGCATAGAAACACTTTGCATGCTATCCAGGTATTAATTAAATTTATATCCTGCCCTTCTTCCCAAAGGAGCCCAGCGTAGCAAACACATCAGTGATGAAGCAATACAATTACAAAGGAAATGAAAACATATTTAAATTAATTTAAAAATATCCAATAAGCTTTCTGAACAATCACATATCCTCACAGCTGCAAAGAACAGTACGGTTGAGAGGGTTTTTGGGGGGTGGGGGCCAGTTTGTATGACGCCCCTAGACCCTTCCAATTCTTGGGGTCCTGTACGCAAAGGGGTGGGGGTTAGAATCTAAGTGTGATGGCCTGGGACTTGGGCTCGGACTCGGTCTCTGTCCACACCGGATTGTCTGCCTCAGGAGGCATCTGAACCAAGTTTGGGGCCTGATTCTGAAGAGCCCCAGTCTGCACAGGTTCCCCTGCAACAAGCACCAGCTGGGCCAAGTCTGGGGCTTGAGCCTGCCCTGGCTCCAGATGTGGGGAATTACCTCATTGCCATCTGCTGGGCAATTATGTACAGCTGCTCCACTACTGGTTGGGTCAGGGGAGGCTGAGGCGGCCCCTGGGTCTAGTAACCCACTGACGTCTCCTGAGCTGCAGAGACTAAGGTCTGAGAGAAGGAGAGACCTGAGTACTTGCAGAAGGAGTGCTCAACTTCGGGCGAAAGAGGGAGGTAAGTCACCAGGGGATCAGGACCGCCCATTACCCCGACAGAGATAAAAGGCTGTCGGACCCTGCCCCAGGTTGTGGGAGCAACATTGCTGTTAGCTGGAACCTGCCTCAGACCCTGTGCCTGACCTAGCCTGGTTTCCTGACTTGTGACTTGCCCTGGCCCTGTTGGACTGACTCATCATGGAATCCTTGGATTCAGGCCTGGACCGTGTTGCTCGGGTTAACCCCCGGGCCCAGCGCACTAATAAAGGAAATTGCTGAACTGGTCAAGCACAGTTCTTTGTAAGACAACAACCTTAGCTGGCCACATAGGTGTCCTCATCACCATCCCAAAAGAATGAGCTGGGCTGCAAGAGCTAAGAGGAAGTGATGGCAGCCTCCAGGCTAATGGTTAGGCTGTTCCTCCACCCACCTCCTACCTGCGAGGCAGGAGAACAATAGCCGGAGGCTTGGGTGGAGGGGTGCTGATCAGGAAGTAGGCTGGAAGATGAAGACACAGAGACATGCTTGCTCTGTGCTTGATCGAAAGCTGTGAGTAACGGAGAACCAAGATCTGTTGGTGTGGCCATGCTGTAAGCCCCTCCAACGTATGCTAAGTTTTCCAAGGAAACTGGACCTGGATAAGTGCCTGGAACCCCTGGAATCTCTCACCACTCAGACACACCTCAACAAGGAGCTACAAGAAAAGGGGTTCCAACTCAACATCAGGAAGAACATTTTGACAGTAAGAGCTGTTCAACAGTGGAATGGTTTCCCTTGGCGGTTGTGGAGGTTTTGAAGCAGAGGTTGCATAGTCATCTGCCATGGATGCTTTAGCTGAGATTCCTGCATTGCAGGGGGTTGGATGAGATGACCCTTGAGGTCACTTCAAACTCTACAAGTCTATGATTCTGTGATTCTACGATTTGCAACAAGGAACCCCTGATAAGATTCTCAGGTGTTCCCAGGAGGGGTTTGAAAACCACAACATAAGACAGAAGGAGCCAATGGTTTGTACATCAAATCAGATCCAACCTGCAAATGAAATTCTCCCCCAAACAATCCAAAGATTAAATCAATCAATAAGTTACGTGCTTCTTTTTTAAGATGGATGTGAAAGACAAGGAAATACAACCCCCTCCCCCTCAAAAAAGAAATGAGAAGTGAATAAACCTTGGGAGTCCTTCTTGTGAGAAGGAAAACCTATCAAGATGTAGAGTTTTATGGTCCTGCACTTTGATTTTGAGTGCAGGCTCAAGTTGCTATGGTGATTCAGCAATGTCAAATACGCTGCAGCTTAATTAACTGTGTGATTTTTTATTTAATAAGGTGGGATATTCATTTCTAATCAGCTTCTGGGGCACAGTCTAGATTCTCTTATAACTTCCTATATTTTTACTTTCCTTTAGAGTCTTGATTCCCGGTACAGGCCTGTAGAAATCCCCAATTCCATGTGACAGTCTCTAAGAACCCAAGAGGAGTCTGCTGGATCAGGCCAAGGGCCCAGCTTGTCCAACATCCTGTTCTTACAGTTGCCAACCACACGCCTGTGGAATATTAAGGGCCGACTGTTAAAGAGACAAACCACTCCATATACAGTACAAGGTGGGCTCTGAGACTTCCAGTAAAAGAAGTTGCTTGAGTAAGTTTAATGGACTGTGGTTGGGTGAGACATGGTGATGTGCTGGGGTGGCAGAAGCTGGTTGGGTTGAAGATGAACAACTAAAATGCCATACATTTTCCTGTGTGGTGTGTGTCCTAATGGAAATGCTCTTTCATTTCATTTGCAGGTTGGATCTGGTTTGGTGTACAAACCATTGGCTCTTTTCTGTCTTACGTTGTGGTTTTCAAACCCCTCCTGGGAACACCTGAGAATCTTATCAGGGGTTCCTTGTTGCAAATCATAGAATCAGACTTGTAGAGTTTGAAGTGACCTCAAGGGTCATCTCATCCAACCCCCTGCAATGCAGGAATCTCAGCTAAAGCATCCATGGCAGATGACTATCCTCTGCTTCAAAACCTTCAAAAAATGTCCTTTAATGGTGGCACCCTTTGGGGGATGAAGTCATATTTTGTGACTTCACGTGATGGAAGAGACATGTTTTGTTGCAGCTGGGGCAAAGTTAGGCATCTGGTTGGGCTGCTGCAGATGCAACATGGCGTTTCCTCTCTCTGTGTTCCTCCCAGAGGTCATTCCTCCTCTTGTCACTGCTGTGGATGCGCGACCGGTCTGTCTGTCTCCACACGCTGTGGTTGCATGCAAGGGATTCCTGTCCTGTAAAGAGTTTCTGTACTTGAAGCTCCCAAGGGGAATTTCCCCCACACTTTCAGGGAAGTGCGTGTGGGAGAAAACCTTAAAGAATCTGCCTTTATACAGAGCCAGATGTCTGTCCCAACTATCTCAATATTGTCTATGTTGACTATAAGCAACTGTGTAGCATTTCAGGCAGGGGGACTTTGCTAACCATACTTGGAAGAGATTGTACCTGGGACCTTTTGCATGCAAAATGGATGCTCTTCCGATTAACATCAGCCCTTCCTATCTGTGACATTGTTACATACCCTCCAACATTTCTCGAATGAAAATAGGGACCTCCTTGTTGGGATGCTGCTAAGGAATTGGGGGCAATTGGCAAGCCCCCAGCTGGCTCCAGCCCACCAGCCGATGTGCCGGTCAAACTCCAGTCCTTGGTGCAGCATGAATTTGTGACCCAGAACTTCAGAAGCTGGGCACGCAAGTCAGCAGAGTAAACACACAACAGAAGTGGCAGGGAGAGGCTGTGTGAAGCATATTTACAAGCAGTTTATTCAACATACATCAGGACAAGAGGAAAAACATGTCTTCTCCCTTTCGTGTCCAAGCAAGTAGCATAAGCAAAAGCTATACACAAATGGAAGTTCCCAGCAGGCTGTGCTGGAGTGTAAACAGGCATGTGACACACAACAGTCATGCCTGTACTTAAGGTGGAACGGAATATCGTAACAGTCCTATCCCACAATAATAATGATGATGATGATCATTTTATTATTTTTACCCTGCCCATCTCACTGGCTTACCCAGCCATTCTAGGCAGCTTCCAACATACAGTGTTACCTTGTTTGTCGAACTTAATCCATTCTGAAAGTCCATTCGACTCCCAGAATGGTTTGAAAACCAGGCTTTCGATTGGCCACAGGAGCTTCCTGCACTCAATCAAAAGCCGCGTCAGACGTTCGGCTTCCAAAAAATGTTTGCAAACCGGAACACTCACTTCCGGGTTTGTGGCGTTCTGGAGCCAAAACGTCCAAGTACTAAGGCGTTCGACAACCAAGGTACAACTCTCTATAAAAACATGAAACATTAAAAAAACTTCCCTATATAGAGCTGCTTTCAGATGTCTTCTAAACGTTGTATAGTTACTTATCTCCTTGGCTCGGGGGTTGCATAACTCCATATGCTCCAACAGTTCTCTGATGAAAATAGGGATGCCCTAAGGAAAAGCGAGACATTCCGGGATCAAATAAGAAACCGGATGGCCTCTGTAAATCTGCGATTGTCCCTGGAAAATAGGGACACTTAGAGGGTCTGCTGTTGAGGGTGCAGAATGGCAGCTGCCATGGCTAGCCACCGAAATCAGCTCCTGCCGATGCCACTAGAGAAAGGAGAAGATGGCGAGGGATGATGAAAGCTGTAATCCAACATCACAGTGTTTCTCAAACTTGGGTCCCCAGGTGTTGTTCGACTACAACTCCCATCGTCCCTGAGCATTTGTCCTGCTCACTAGGCATGATGGGAGTTGTAGTCCAACAACTGCTGGGGACCCAAGTTTGAGAAACTTTGAGAGGGAAACAACTTTCTTGCTCCTGCCTTGCGTGGCAATACAAGGGGCACTCTATGCTGGGTTTTGTGGCCCTCAGATATGCAGATGACACAATCTTGATGGCAGAAAGTGAGGAGGAATTAAAGAACATTTTATTGAGGGTGAAAGAGGAGAGCGCAAAATATGGTCTGAAGCTCAACATAAAAAAAAAAACTAAGATCATGGCCACTGGGCCCATCACCCCCTGGCAAATAGAAGGGGAAGAAATGGAGGCAGTGAAATATTTTACTTTCTTGGGCTCCATGATCACTGCAGATGGTGACAGCAGCTTCTTGGGAGAAAGGCGATGACAAACCTAGACAGCATCTTAAAAAGCAGAGACATCACCTTGCCAACAAAGGTCCATATAGTTAAAGCCATGGTTTTCCCAGTAGTGATGTATGGAAGTGAGAGCTGGACCATAAAGAAGGCTGATCGCCGAAGAATGGATGCTTTTGAATTCTGGTGCTGGAGGAGACTCTTGAGAGTCCCATGGACTGCAAGAAGATCAAACCGATCCCTTCTTAAGGAAATTAGCCCTGAGTGCTCACTGGAAGGACAGATCCTGAAGCTGAGGCTCTAGTACTTTGGCCACCTCATGAGAAGAGAAGACTCCCTGGAAAAGACCCTGATGTTGGGAAAGATGGAGGGCACAAGGAGAAGGGGACAACAGAGGACAGATGGTTGGACAGTGTTCTCGAAGCTACAAACATGAGTCTGACCAAACTGCAGGAGGCAGTGGAAGACAGGAGTGCCTGGCGTGCTCTGGTCCATGGAGTCACAAAGAGTCGGACACGACTAAATGACTAAACAACAGCCCTTGCCTGGTAGTGTAATTTTTGGGTGTTAGGGTTGTTGTTTTTTGCAGGGGGTGGAGGGATGTGATCATGACCTCACATTAAAAGAGGAGGAAAAGAGGAGGAGGAGGCGGCGACCACAAACCAAATGAATTCTAAGCCTAGCCAATTCTACTTTGCCACCTGGGAAGGCAGCACATGTGTCCAGGTGGTGGCAAGCTTTTTAAAAGCTGATTTAATTAAGTGTTTTGATTTGATTTTGGCAATCTTGAAGGCTGAGCAGGTGGGCTGTAGTATTTTAGAGTAATGAGCATTAAAGGAGAATAGCGACAATGGTGCTCTAGGCTCAAGAGGCAATAATGAGAGGGATTCTAAAGGTCAGAGAACTTGAACAAGAAGAGAGGGGGGAAGATGAACTTCGAAATGTGGCACCGTGCCTCAGCTGCTGTGTCCCAAGTTATCTTCCCTCTGGTGTACTGCGCCCCTCTAAAGCTTGGGATCCAGATATTCAGCCACAACTAAACTACAAGTGATCCAGTTAGACTGGTGACTGGTGGTTCCCTCACTGGGAAAAGTGGAGGTACAGGGAACCAGGCAGAGGGCTTTCTCGGTAGTGGCACCCTCTCTGTGGAATGCCCTCCCATCAGATGCCAAGGAGATGAGTAACAATATAACCTGAAGGCAGCCCTGTATTGGGAAGCTTTTTAATGTTTAATGTTTTGTTATGTTTTTGTATATGATGGAGGCTGCCCAGAGTGGCTGGGGTATCCCAGTTAGATGGTTGGGGTACAAAAAACAAATTATTACTACTACTACTACCATGTATATAAATAACTAAGACCTGCCTTCATAAATGCATGTGGGAGCCTCCATGATGGTTTCCCTATTGCTTCAGGAACATAAACTGGTTCATGTTCTAGATTTGACCCTGACATTGGATCATGTGGGGGAAAGTATATTCAGTATGATCATACTGCATATTCTTGTGAGATATGTGTGTGTGTGTGTGTGTGTGTGTGTGTGTGTTTACAAGTAAAACTGGTCCTGAGTTTCAGACTGATTTGATTACATTTCCCTTAGCAACGGGTGTCTTGACCAGGGAGGAGACATTTCTCGGTTTTACTTCGAAATGAGATGCATATCCTATTATTCTGATGGCAAAATGAATATGCTTATCTTAAAGTGAAGCAAAAGTCTGCAATAAGACAGATTGGATTGTTTTTGCTAAGTGGAGGAAACCCCGGCAAGCCAGGCAAGGTCGTGGACAAGAAAATGTGTTAGTTTCACAACAGGAAGCCAAACGCTCCTTGGATGAGGTCACCCTCGCGAGGAACTGTAAATATTAATTTGCCCTTATTGTCCTGCTCCTCACATCATCTCTGCAGAGAACAACCATTGGTCCGATGCTTTAAAGTCCCTGCTATTGCTAGATCCTTTTGAAGAGAGAATATTTCTTATAAAAATGGGGACAGCAGTTGCAAAAGGAGCACCAGTTTCAAATCTTCCTGGACAGAGGTCAACCGAGCCCTGTGACATCCCATTTGGAATGACAAAGGGGACAAAATCTGTCCTCCAATTTTGTGCAGATCTTTATTCTTCCTGCAAAGGAAGCTTCTGTAAGAGCATAAGAGTCTCACTGGATCAGGTCAAAGTCCCATCTAGTTGAACGGTCTTTCTTAGGAAGTGGCGGACTCTCCTTCCTTGGAGGGTCTTAAGCAGAGGTTGGATGGCCATCTGTCATGGATGGCCTCGATAGTGGCACCCGCCCTGTAGAATGCCCTCCTATCAGATGTCAAGGAAATAAACAACTACCAGTTTAGGAAAGTTTTTAATGTTTGATGTTTTATCATGTTTTTAATATCCTGCTGGGAGCCACCCAGAGTGACTGGGAAAACCCAGCCAGTTGGGTGGGATATCAATAAATAAATTGTTGTTGTTGTTGTTGTTGTTACTACTATTCACTCTGCCTGAGCACAGCACTAGCACCCAGTTTCTTTTTGAGTGGGCAGGGAGAGTTTTTGTTAGTCCCCAGCCAGGTACCACTAACATGTACGTACATACAGTTTTATCCCTTATTAATGGACCAGAACAATTTAAATCAAGCTGTAACTTAGCTTAAGAAAAAAAGAGAGAGACGCCAGAGCAAGAGTGAATCTAATCGGAGCTCTCCCTTGAGAAGAAAGGCAGTGTTTAAGCTCGCCATTCTGCAAATAATTTTTATGAATAATACCAATAATAAAAATTCTCTGCACTATCTAAGGCTGAGAGCCAACTCCATATGTCAAAGGAAACGTAAGCAATTGTAATTCACAAGAGGCTGTTTTTATAGACTTGTTTAACACAAGGCCTACAGCAGCTCTCGTAAGAGCGGAGGCTGGGAAATGGACGACATTGCTTCCTAGAGAGTTTCCCCCACCCCTCCGCTATGGCAACTCTCTTGATTCTTCATGATGCATTGCTGTTTTAGAGCTCACTGTTCCTTCATTTTAACCAGGCTCCAGTCTTGGGGGACAATCTAAACCTGTTGGATCAACAGCTTGGCCAGTCAGTTCCTGGATTGGTCAGCTATGCAGACATCACTCCCTCACCCCAGCTCAGTCACCTTACACTGGTGTAAACCCTGAAAAATGGGTACTCTCGGGCAGTGCCAGATTTACATATAAGCTAAACAAGCTATAGCTTAGGGCCCCCCTCTCTTTGGGGCCCCCAAAATAATTAAGGGGAGAACAAACTGGATGTACACTTCCAAAATATAAGATAAAAAACAAATAAAATAAAATCTACATATAGCAACAGTGTTTTGTGTTGTGTAGTCTCCTATGATGTAAGTATGAGTGACTGTGAAGGCCAATTGCATCCTGTTATCACAATGGCCAACCAGTCACCCATGGGAAGCCTACAAGACACAGTTGCAACCACAACTCCTCTTGTGGCTCCCAGCAACTGGGATTCAGAGGCAAAACTCCTTTCTGTTTCCTATGTCACACGCACACCCTACAAGTGTGCCTCAGCCCAACAGTCTGGTAATTACTGTTATATAGGATTGGAAAATCCATACTGCACTAATGGTGCATAATGTTGTCTGAGGCTCCATACATTGGGTGACAGATATACAATAAGTAGAATCTGGTTCAAACTGCCTCGCGATATCTCTCCTCTCCAAGCAACCAAGGCTGGTTTCCCCTCCAAAGTAATTTGAACTGTCCTTTGTGCTAATTGCCACAGATTAAAGCGGGACGCTTATAAATGCGGGAAGGCAACCGCAATTTAAAAGTCGCACACAAAAGGCATTTCTTTTGCTCGATCTCTTTGTTCCATCTCTCGTCAGGTGCTGTGCCTTACCAGCTGCTATGGGAGTCTGGTGGAATCGGTGTGTTTTGAAGTGTTTTATCTCCTTCAGCTCTGGCAAGTTTCCAGACCACAGAGAGGGGAAAATATTTTTTGCAAAAGCACACGGACACACTATGTGAATCAGGGGTGGGAAATCTGTTTCAGCTAGAGGGCCACATTCTCTTCTGGGGACCACATGTCAGGGGTGGGCGTGTCCAGAGGCAAAACTGGGAGGAGCCACTGATGCAAATTTTGCTTTTGTCCCATAGGCTGGTTTCTACATAGGGCCACCTATGCTCTTTGTCGTCCATTCAGACAAGCAAGAGGCATTATCAAGGAGGGATTCCAGCAGGCCAAAAACACTTGCGGTGCAACGCAGGACCAGAGAGGGGCATGGCCTGGAGGAAAGGGCATGGCGAAGGAGGAGACATAGCCTCAGCAGTGTCCTGAGTACCTAGTAGAAACACCAGGGTGATGGGCTGCATTTTGCCCTGGGCCTGAGGTTCGTCACCCCTGATATAGATATACAACAGTGGTTCTCAAAAAATTTTCTCTGGGCCACACTTGCAGAATAAAAATTTGCTTGCACCACAAATTTTTTTATTGATAAGAAATACATTGGAAAACTAGAAGAAAAAGCTCCCAGCAGTGCTTGGGAGAACTTTAGAATATGATGACGGGATGTATGGAAGTGAGACCATAAAGCTGGACCATAAAGAAGGCTGTTCACCAAAGAATTTATGCTTTTGAATTATGGTGCTGGAGGAGACTCTTGAGAGTCCCATGGACTGCAAGAAGATCAAACCTCTCCATTCTGAAGGAAATCAGCCCTGAGTGCTCACTGGAAGGACAGATCCTGAAGCTGAGGCTCCAAGACTTTGGCCACCTCATGAGAAGAGAAGACTCCCTGGAAAAGACCCTGATGTTGGGAAAGATGGAGGGCACAAGGAGAAGGGGACGACAGAGGACAAGATGGCTGGACAGTGTTCTCGGAGCTACCAGCATGAGTTTGACCAAACTGTGGGAGGCATTGAAAGACAGGAGTGCCTGGCGTGCTCTGGTCCATGGGGTCACGAAGAGTTTGACATGACTAAACGACTAAACAACAACATGATGACGGGACATTCAGAAAGTCTAAAATGATGCAGCTGCGCAAGAAGAGGGATCATTCCTAAAATATAATTATAAACGGCCCTCTTCCATATGTACCTCAAGTATGTATACAGACTAAATGAGAGGTGTGAGCTTGCTTTTGCTGGAGAATCTCATAGGTCTAATTTGAGACAAAGTCTCATCTCCTCATCAACAGAAAGGAGCTTTCCACCCCATCCCACCGGCTGCTACTTGTGGCAGGGCCACTGCTGCTCGTGGATCTCTCCTCCCCACTTGGTCCTTCATCTTTGGCACCCCATCCCATGCTTCCCATGTCTGGGAGCTTTGGCAAAGTGTGTGTATGTGCATGCCCCTTTGGCCTCAACCTCTGTAAGCCCTCTCTAAGAAACATTCCAAATCACATTGTGTGGAAGGGCAATTAATGTGGTTCTTCTTAGGTGCTGTTATCGGAATTTATGGAAAGGTTGGGGGTGTTGCCCCTCCAGTGGATATCACACACACACACACACACACACACACACACACACACACACACTACCCAAATCACTCCTGTACTGGCTCGATGGGAAAATTTTAGAAAGTCATATACAGTGGACGCTCGGGTTGCGAATGTGATCCATGCAGGATGCGCAATATAGCACTTTTGCGCATGTGCGACCACCAAAACCCAGAAGTAACCCGTTCTGGTACTTCCGGGTTTTGGCGGTCTGTAACCCAAAAAAAATGCAACCTTAAGCATCTGCAACCCAACGTATGACTGTAAAATTGCTCCAGTGTGGATTTGTGCCATTCCAACTTGGTTCTGTTCAAGAAAGGAATGGCTTCGGGGGTGGAGTGGGGGGAATCTGGGATGTGGACAGCCAAATCCCTCAAGCCTGGGACCACGTACAGTGGTACCTCGGGTTAAGGACTTAATTCATTCTGGAGCGTTCTGGAACGAACTTAATTCGTTCCTCCCTGTGGAATGCCCTCCCACCAACTGTCAAAGAGAACAACAACTACCAGACTTTTAGAAGACATCTGAAGGCAGCCCTGTTTAGGGAAGCTTTTAATGTTTGATGTATTACAGTATTTTAATATTTTTTTTTGGAAGCCGCCCAGAGTGGCTGGGGAAGCCCAGCCAGATGGGCAGAGTATAAATAATAAATTATTATTATATTATAATTATTATTACCCTGTCACTAAAAGAGAGAGGATTTGCACCTTTGGATCACGTACCCAGTGCTTTTCTACGCTTCTTCGTTTGGACGCGGTCCCCGTTTACACAGCCCTTTTTATTTAGACTCAATCGTGGTTCAGAGCAAGGAAGCTGGCTAAAAGTACAGATTAATACTTGCAAGTTGTCTAAATGGTGACCATGCTGAGGCTGCCTATATTGGAGCACGCATAGACGTGGGTCTATTGAGAGATGATGAATGGCCAATGGCCAACTTTGCATGGTTTCAAACAACTAGTGCTGTGCTGTCCTTTTTAAAAACCTTCAGCAGAATGAAGGGATAATGCTTGTCTCTTCTTTTTTTTGGCACCCCTCCACGCTCTTCACAATGCCTTATTCTGTCTCCACAAGGCCCTGTGGCAGCCACACCCTCTTGGGATGTGCTCTTTGCAATGCGCATCAGTGAGTAACTGTGTTGTTGTCATTGGCTGTGATACATGATCAATGCCTTTTTCTTTCCCCGTCTTTATCTCGACGTAGCCGGCTTCTACAGATTTGTCACATTTCATTCTTTTTATCATTTGAAACTAGTCACTCACTCTTGACTCTCAGTTTCACTTTCCATTATTTATAAGAATAACAATTTCAGCCCATTCTTGCGGCACAGGCGGGTGTCATTTTGTCTTACAATGAAGGCAAAATGACTTTGGGAGCTTGGCGAGATAAGCGCCGCAAAGATAAGGATGTAAGCAAAACAGTCAAGAGTCCATTAAGCCCAGAATCCTATATATCTGGCTCAGGGGCAGAAGAATTGGAAACAAGGGGGGGATTGGTTCATTCTCACTGCCCAAACCAATACGCTAGCCACACCCAAAAGCTATCCTTTGAAATGGTCTCTGAATGTTGCAGCGCAGCTCTCCGATTAAAAGGAAAAGTGTGTGAAATGTGAAAAACTAGGAGGAAGTGTGCACCAAAACATACCTATTAGTGAAAATAACACCGGCCTTGAAAGATCTACATGGGCTCCCAGTACGTTTCCAAGCACAATTCAAAGTGTTGGTGTTGACCTTTAAAGCCCTAAATACCTGAAGGAGAGTCTCTACCCCCATCGTTCTGCCCGGACACTGAGGTCCAGAGCTGAGGGCCTTCTGCCAGTTCCCTCACTGAGAGAAGCTAAGCTACAGGGAACCAGGCAGAGGGCCTTCTCGGTAGTGGCGCCTGCCCTGTGAAATGCCCTCCCATCAGATGTCAAAGAGATAAACAACTACCTGACATTTAGAAGACATCTGAAGGCAGCTCTGTTCAGGGAAGTTTTTAATGTTTGACATTTTAATGTATTTTTAATCTTTGTTGGAAGCCGCCCAGAGTGGCTGGGAAGGCCCAGCCAGATGGGCAGGTACAAATTAACAACAACAACAACAACAACAACAAAATAATGTAGTGAAGAATGCATTATATCAGGGGAAATTGCTTACTTAAATGGCAAATTCGCATGCAAAAAATGCAAATTTTTGTGAGGGTTTTCCTTTTTTAATTGCAAACTGATGTGGAAACATGGTGGACTGAATTTAAGTTTGGAAAAAATGAGAAGTGGATGACCTATTTGATGTAGGTCATAGAGCAGGCAAAACAAATTGCTAAAAAAAATAGTGCCCTCTTCTGTCCCGACCAACATGAGTTGGACACCCAACAAAGTTGAAGGTTGGAAGATTTGGAACAGCTAAAAGAAAATACTTCCTCACTCAGTGCATAGTCAGACTTCAGACGCCGCAGAGTCTGATCTGCTCATCCCTGAGTCTGGGTCAGGATTGCTGTGTCAGTCTCCAACTAAGCTTAAGGTCATGCGACTGAAACAGCCACATATCGCTCCTCTCTTTACCCTTGCCTTCAGTTACCCCCCCCATTCTTGTCGCCTCCCCCCATTTTGAATTTTAATTTGTAAGCTCCTTGTGACAGGGACCTCTTTTCTTGCAATCTGTAAACACCATGCACATTGATGGTGCAAGGTGATGATGATTTATTGCACTTTCAACATGAAGTCCCATTAAAACACAATTATTAAAAACAATTCACAGCAACTTACAGTAGTAGTAAAAATGTAAAGGGACCCCTGACCATTAGGTCCAGTCGTGGCCGACTCTGGGGTTGCAGCGCTTATCTTGCTTTACTGGCCGAGGGAGCTGGCATACAGCTTCTGGGTCATGTGGCCAGCATGATTGAGACGCTTCTGGCGAACGAGAGCAGCGAACAGAAACGCCATTTACCTTCCCACCGGAGCGGTACTTATTTATCTGCTTGCACTTTGACATGCCTTTGAACTGCTAGGTTGGCAGGAGCAGGGGCTGAGCAACGGGAACTCACCCCGTCGTGGGGGTTCGAACCGCCGACCTTCTGATCGGCAAGTCCTAGGCTCTGTGGTCTAGACCACAGTGCCACCTGCGTCTAACAGTAGTAGTAATGGTTAAAAAAATAATACCTAATAGTAGCTATTTGGCAATTAATAGTAATTTAATAGTAAATAGTAACCGTTAATAGTTATTGTAAGTATTAGATAATTAATAGTTACAATCAGTCGCTACTATGACGATTTGTTACAGGTAGTATACATTCTTGAGGAAGACGTGTTTAGCCTGAAGGCGGAAACAGATGAAGGTTTAATAACCTGAAGGAAGGCGAAAAAGAAGGAACTCTTTTCTTTCTGAGATGTCTCTTTTGCTGAGCAATGGAACCTGCCACAATTAAGCCATGTTTTGTTCTGCTACAGGTTTGTTTACATTTGAGAAAATGCAATCACACAATTAATATTTAATAATATAGTAAATAAGATCTGAATAATTTACCCAGAAACAAATAAAATGGATGTTGGTGATTGCAATGCGAAGGATAGGAGGGAAGAGGTGCATTCTGAGACTGCCGAGGATTGAGTCTTTCGTCTGTTTATTTGGGGACATTATTTGCATTAAATTAATCTGGGTGTGGGGAGACAGAGGTTTATTTCGGGGGGGGGAGGGGAAATGGGTTTGCAATTACAGCCCAACTCTATCAATCTACTTCTAACTGACGGTAGGTTTACTTGCTTATCCAGATACAATTGAATTCCATGCGGTGGCTCTGTTCTGAAAGACTGCCCTCATCCCTGCGGGATGTTTTGAGTATTAAGATTGGCAGAGGGGTTCTTCTCGTAGTTAGGAAAGAAAACTTAAATAATGCAGGAAGAGTCCATAGAGAAAATGTATCCTGATACCACTTAACATCATCATCAACAACAACAACAACAACAACAATTTATTTGTACTCTGCCCATCTTGCTGAGTTTCCCCAGCCACTCTGGCAGCTTCCAACAAAGATTGGAAACTCCGTCCGCAACTGGAGTTACCACTGTAGTAGTAGTAGTAGTAGTAGTAGTAGTAGTAATAATAATAATAATAATAATAATAATAAAGAAATTGTATGTCTCTTAAAATCTCAGAGCTTAGAAATTTAGTGGAATATAAATAACTAAAAGAACACAATTAAATACCTGAAATAAATTAAACCATTGAGAAGTGATGAAATGGGAACATCTGTATCTAACACCCTATCCAGAAGCTGGACATGTAATAATAATAATAATAATAATAATAATAATAATAATAATAATTTATTTATACCCTGCCCATCTGGCTGGGCCTCCCCAGCCACTCTGGGCAGCTTCCATAGAAACAAAAAATTCAGTAAAATATCACACGTTAAAAACTTCCCTGAACAGGGCTGCCTTAAGATGTCTTCTGAATGTCAGGTAGTTGTTTATCGATTTGACATCTGCTGGAAGGGCGTTCCACAGGGCGGGCGCCACTACCGAGAAGGCCCTCTGCCTGGTTCCCTGTAGCTTTGCTTCTCGCAATGAGGGAACCGCCAGAAGGCCCTCGGCGCTGGACCTCCGCGTCCTTGAAAATGTTGACTTCCCAACTTTCAATTCCTTTCTTTTTTAAGAGCAGCTCAGTAAGCAGGTGTGCCTTGAGTGAAGCATTACTATGTCGGAAAATGATTACCTGTAAAATTTCTGCCCAACGTCCTTGCAAAGAAACAACAACAACCTCCTAGTTAAGAACCCTAATTCCTCCATGGGAATCAGTCAAAAAATCCTACCAGGAAGGGGGGTGGGGAATGTCCAGAATTGCAAGGATTCCTTCAGTGCCAAATTTCAGAATTATAGATGGGCATTGCAGATGGCGATATGGACTTGTGTGTGCTTGCGTGTGTGTGATTTTTAAGTTGCACTGAAGGAGCCTGTTATGTTGAGCCCAGAGGAAGATGAATTGATTAGCAAGCAGATATGATCAAAGGTAAGCAGCAAGCATTCCACACCCTCTACATTGGTCTAATTCTTTTTTAATTAATCTGACCCTGAAATGACTTTTCTCTTTCAGCAAAGATGTTGGGTTTCCTGCCCCCTGTTCCACTCGCTACATTATTGCTGCCTAGGGTCTTTGTACAGGAACGTTTCAGACCCTCCAAATTTCCCTATTTACAGAAATCTGGATTTACAGAAGACGTCCTGGTTTCTGATTTGATCCCGGAATATCCCGCTTTTCCTTAGGACATTGCTATTTTCATCGGAGAAATGTTGGAGGGTATGGATTTATGTGACCCCTGAGCCAAGGAGATAATTAGCTATACAACCTTTAGGAGACATCTGAAGGCAGCCCTGTATAGGGAAGTTTTTAAATGTTCAATGTTTTATTATGTTTTTATATATGCTGGTGGTCAACAAAAGAGGCTCAAAGACTGTCTCAAGGCAAATCTAAAAGAATGTAGTATAAACACCAACAACTGGGAAACACTGGCCTGTGAGTGCTCCAGTTGGAGAACAGCCTTTACCAAAGGTGTCATGGGCTTTGAAGACACTCAAACTCAGGACGAAAGGGAGAAACGTGATAAGAGGAAGGCATGCTTGGTAAATCCACACCGTGATCAACTCCCACCCGGAAACCTATGTCCCCACTGTGGAAGGACATGTGGATCCAGAATTGGCCTCCACAACCACTTATGGACTGATTGTTAAAACCGTGTTTATGGAACACAATCTTACTCGGCTACGAGGGATCGCCAAAGAAAGAAAGAAAGAAAGAAAGAAAGAAAGAAAGAAAGAAGATATATTGGAAGCCACCCAGAGTGGCTGGGGCAACCTGATCAGATGGGTGGTGTATAAATATTATTCCTATTCCTATTCCTATTCCTATTCTTATTAAATAGGACTTTCCTATTTTCATTGATGAAATGTTGGAGGGTATGGGAATTCTGAATACCATTTGGAGATGCACACACACATATCCTCCAGACACTGATTCTCACATTGCTCTAGAGAGGGAAAAGGAGGGCTGGATTGAACAGTGCCAGTATTGGAGGCTTTTTAGCCTCAGGCTGCTGAGCTTTGCAGAACAGCCTAATAAACTGGCCACCAGAAACATTTCACCCACTCATCTTATTAACCAGATTCCAGATGGCCCGGGCGAAGTTGCAGGGGGCGAGAGGCTGGAGTCTCAAGCAATTTATTGCCCACAATATAGGCAAAGGGTAGGGCAAGGAGCAAGGGGAAGGCTAATTTGTTAAATCATAAAAGTGATTAACAGTGGATGTAAACCCTGTGAATAAGGAAACATGGCGCTGCTGGCGGCAAACAGCACAGCAAAGCTTGCAAAGGGCTGAGGGTCAAAGAAGTGAGACTGGTAAGGAAAATTGGAGATGGATTCTACCACGTTACTGTGATCTGATGGAGCTGGGATGATGCCATAGGTGGAAGAATTGACTCTGCAACAGCCAATCGACTAGGAACAGCTGAGAAGCTTTGTGAGGTCTTGTGGTCTCGTGAATGATTTCCACCCTGCTTCTAAATTTCTATTTCAAAACTACAGACTGAGGGTGCTACAGAATAAACCTATTTAATTGAACATTCTTCTGGATTTGTTCATGGGGTGATTAGATTGCAGTAGCGATTGATTGAGCAGCCATCCTTAATTGTTTATGGGGTGTTTGTAGACAATGTTGCATCACAGCCCGTGTCGCCCACACTTACCATTGAGTTTCCACGCTGCTCTGCTTACTGCAAAAAGACCGGTCTTTTTAGGAAATGGATTTGTTATGCGATCAACTGTAATTGGCCAGCCTTGAATTTGCTGGTATGTGACTGATTCCCAGTCAAAAATAGAGACAGTCTGGAAGGGGCATGACAGGAGGAAGAAGCAAAACATAAGAAAGAAAGAAAGAAAGAAAGAAAGAAAGAAAGAAAGAAAGAAAGAAAGAACAAGCAATAAAAGAACAAAGTAAACAAATGCAATAAGGCAGGAAAACTGTAGAATTGGGTATTGCCCTGAAATTTATCATTCCAGAGCATTATGAATAGACTCTGTCTATAAATTTATTTGGCTGTTAATATTCCTACATTCTTTTATAGTAGCATAGAAAACTTAGCTTATATTCCATATTTTATTAAACCAGTCTGATAACAAAGGAGCTGTATTCCTTTTCCAGTTGGCCACAATACACAGAACAGCAGCGACCAGAAGATTAATGACCATTCCAGTAGGGATTAAATCTCTCAGGTATCTCAATAGTAAAACCTTTGGATCTTAAGATAGTAAATAACTAGTCAGAGCTCTGATTAGATGTGGGATTTTAACACAAAAGAATTATGGAGGGGTTCCAAAATATGTGCAATTTCTTTTGGCCTTGCATTGTCCCTCCAACAATTGCTTTGTACAATCCAGTGAATTTTACTTAATCCTTATATTGTTAAATACCACTGTTGCTGAGATTGCACCATATTTTTCAGGAAGAGGAGAAAGCAACCAGAAAGATGTCTGAAGCCACTACAGCTTCAGTTGGCTGTGGGAGAGAAAAGGATTACAGGTTCAGCTACAGTAGCTTTGGACAGGGAGAAATTTGGTTTGCTTCAAATTTTAACATAAGCCTACCTTAATTCTAGGGACACGGGTGGCACTGTGGGTTAAACCACAGAGCCTAGGACTTGCCGATCTGAAGGTCGGCAGTTCGAATCCCCGTGATGGGGTGAGCTCCCGTTGCTCCGTCCCTGTCCTGCCAACCTAGTAGTTCGAAAGCACGTCAAAGTGCAAGTAGATAAATAGGTACCGCTCCAGTGGGAAGGTAAACGGTGTTTCCGTGTGCTGCTCTGGTTCGCCAGAAGCGGCTTAGTCATGCTGGCCACATGACCCGGAAGCTGTATGCTGGCTCCCTTGGCCAATAAAGTGAGATGAGTGCCACAACCCCAGAGTCAGCCACAACTGGACCTATTGGTCAGGGGTCCCTTTACCTTACTTCTAATTTTCCCCCAAAATAACGTGAACCAAAACTCAGCTATCCTTTAAAATTTGCACTTCCCTGAATTTTGGGGTGCAGTTCTCCAACCAAATAATGCTTGCAAAAATGTGTACGTCGCAAGAAATTTGTACTAAAATGCTGACAAATTTTCAAATTTCCACAGTTGGAAGCACTAATGCTTCTGAATACGGGTCCCGCTTGTGAATTCCCCATTGCGGCATCTTTTGGGGATGCTGTGAAGTCAGGATACTGGACTAGGTAATCCACTGGCCTGATCTATGTTAAGTATAGTAATTTAATACACTGAAATGGCAAATGCTTGTATGCAGTACAGTGGTACCTCAGGTTCCATACGCTTCAGGTTACAGACTCCGCTAACCCAGAAATAGTACCTTGGGTTAAGAACTTTGCTTCAGGATGAGAACAGAAATCATGCTCCGGCGATGCGGCGGCTGCGGGAGGCCCCATTTGCTAATGTGGTGCTTCAGGCTAAGAACAATTCCAGGTTAAGTACGGACCTCCGGAACAAATTAAGTACCTAACCTGAGGTACCATTGTACTGTGTGTTTAAATCTGACTGGTTGGTAACTGAATTCTAGAGAGTTTGCTAGTAGTTCTCATGGGATTGGCCATGGGTAGGCAAATTAAGGCCCAGGGGCCGGATGTGACCCAATTGCCTTCTCAATCCGGCCTGCGGACGGTCCAGGAATCAGTGTGTTTTTACATGAGTAGGATGTGTCCTTTTATTTAAAATGCATCTCTGGGTTATTTGTGGGGCCTGCCTGGTGTTTTCACATGAGTAGAATGCGTGCTTTTATTTAAAATGCATCTCAGGGTTATTTGTGGGGCATAGGAATTTGTTCATTATTTTTTTTCCAAAATATAGTCCGGCCCCCCACAAGTTCTCAGGAACAGTGGACCCACCCCCTGCTGAAAAAGTTTGCTGACCCCTGGGATTGGCTAACGAATTTTTGCTGGTAGGGCAGCTTTCCGGTAATACAGCTCTCGGGTAATGTGAAGATTGTCAGCAATCCAGGGAGGGTTTTCTCCCCTCTAGTGTTGCTGCCATAAATCCTCTATCTGGAGCTAGCAGGGCTTGAACTGGGGTCCTTCTGCATGCGATGCACACCCTCTGCCATTCAGCTACAGCCCCGCCGTCACTGTGAAATAAAGGGGCTCCCTGATCCTTGCTGCTTCTACATCTGTCTGGAATTCTCTGCTGCTCTCGTCCGACGCGCTAATGTTTACGACCAGTTCTGTATAGCCGCGGGGGCCTTGGCGTCCTGCTGAGGCAGGTGTGTTTCACAATGGTAAGCTAATGGACTCGAGTTGTATGGGGATGAACTGATATTCCCCTTCACTATTGATATGCAACACATTCCTGACCTAGAAAATTAGACCTGAATTTCAATGAAAAACGCCGCCCGGCTCCCAGCAAAGAAAGCAGAATAAATCAGCTGAACTGCTGGTAGCTGTTTACTGAAAATGTCAGGGCGTTTTTGCAAGTTGCACTCAAAGTGCCTTTTTAGTTTCTCTCTCTTTCTCTCTCTCACTTGTGAGCAGCACACATGCGTGAACGATTGCTATGTAGTTTAGCAGGCGGCAAAATCC
Source organism: Podarcis gaigeae (assembly GCF_964106915.1). Taxonomy (NCBI): domain Eukaryota; kingdom Metazoa; phylum Chordata; class Lepidosauria; order Squamata; family Lacertidae; genus Podarcis; species Podarcis gaigeae. The sequence goes on along the minus strand of NC_139677.1, from coordinate 96,677,963 downwards.
AGTTTTTAAATTGACAGAGTGTTCGTGCGGGATGGCGGATTCACGTTCAGATTCCAGCACTGGCGCCGGGTGCCGGGAGGACATGCAGAATGGGACTGGAGCTGTGATGGAAAAGGTATGTCGGATCCTGCAGGAAGCAGTTTGGGGAGGCTGGAGTGTTGACCAGTAAGCAAGGAGGAAGTCAAAGCCCATCGCACCAGACTCTAGGGAGGACGTGGCAGAGGTGTGTCAGTATCTGGTGAAATGGGTAAAATGTATTTCATTACATAGTCGCTAGGCTGCCCCCAAGACTGGAAGGGCGCAACATGCACATGTGACATCACAAATGCAACGTGTGATGTCACACATGCCTCCCAGTACCATGCAGGCCTGTGGAACCTTCCACTAGCTGCAGGGAGGCACGTTGGAGCCGGGTGGGCTGTGGAATATTGAATATTGAAATACTTTATTGTCACTTGTACAACTTGTATACAGTGAGATTACATGAACACCCCCACTCAGCTCTCTTAGTCTTAATTCCCCTTGTTTACTGGCGCACAGCCACCAAACCCAAAGTCAGTTGCCCTGTTGTTATCTTTTCATTCAGGAGCCTAACAGCCCACGGATAGAAGCCGTTCTTTACCCTGTTGGTGTGACTAATCATGCTTCTATATCTTCTGCCTGAGGGCAGGAGATCAAGAAAGTGCCAGCCACGGTGTGAATCATCCCTGAGAATTTTCCTCACTCTCCTGAGGCAATGTTCTTCCGCTATTTCATCCAGCGGATTCACAGGACAGCCCATAATATCTTGTGCTGTATTCACCACCCTCTGTAGGCACTTCCTATCAGATGATGCCAAACCAGCATACCACACCGTGATGCAGTATGAAAGGACACTTTCTATTGTTGACCGGTAGAAGGAGATCATCAGATGTTGAATGACATTGTTCTTCCGCAATACTCTGAGGAGATGGAGTCTCCAGCCCAGCCCCCTCCTTGAAAATTTTGGGGGGTCCTCAGTCCCATGCCCTCTCTAAGATGGCTGTCTTGTTTCATGAGTACTTTGAGCACCACTTTGAGACTGCCAACTGGGACCAGTTACTGGGAGCATGGCTATCACCCCATTTCTGGGCACGATTCAAAGTGCTGGTTACGAACTGCAAAGCACTATACAGTATAGTGTGAGCCCAGCCTATCTATAAGAACCTGCCTGGACACCAAGATCCCATGAAGCCCATTGGGTGACCCTGAGCCACTCAGGTGTAGAGACATCACCTTGCCAACAAAGGTTCGTATAGTTAAAGCTATGGTTTTCCCAGTAGTGATGTAGGGAAAGGAGAGCTGGATGATAAAGAAGGCTGATTGCCCAAGAATTAATGCTTTTGAATTATGGTGCTGGAGGAGACTCTTGAGAGTCCCAGGGACTGCAAGAAGAACAAACTTATCCAAGGAAATCAGCCCTGAGTGCTCACTGGAAGGACAGATTGTGAAGCTGAGGCTCCAATACTTTGGCCACCTCATGAGAAGAGAAGACTCCCTGGAAAAGACCCTGGTGTTGGGAAAGATGGAGGGCACAATGAGAAGGGGATGACAGAGGACGAGATGGTTGGATAGTGTTCTTGAAGCTACCAGCATGAGTTTGACCAAACTGCGTGAGGCAGTGGAAGACAGGAGTGCCTGGCGTGCTCTGGTCCAGGGGGTCATGAAGAGTCGGACACGACTAAACGGCTAAACAACAACAAGAGCTACTCACAGCCTAAGCTACCTCACAGGGTTGATGGTGGGGATTAAAAGAGGAAAGAGAGAACCATGTACGCCACCTCGAGCTCCTTGTGAAAATGAAATAAGTAAATGGATAAAGAAATAAAAAGTTTATAAAAATACAAACACCATTAATATGGATATCCCTTATTTTCCAGAAGGATGGACTGCGGTTCCAGCAGACCTTAGTCTGTGACATTCTGCATGTATTCCCATCTTTTGCCTTTTTACCCTGATTTGTTTCAACTGGTTTTGATTCTGAATTTTAAATTGTGGAAGGCTGACCTGTGACCTGCTGGTGTACATCAGGGGATCATAGAATCTTAACCTTGCAGAGTTGCAAGAGACCGTGAGTTTCACCATTCTAGTCCAATCCTCTGCAATGCAGGAATCTTTCTTCCAACGTGGAGCTTGGACCCACAACCTTGAGATTAAGAGTCTCGAAATTATAAGTGAGGGACAGATAACGCTAGAGGGATTTAAAGAAGCACTGTGAAAAATTGAGAAGTATTGTTTAAAGGGAATAGAAAAGAAGGGTATAAACAATGACAATACAAACCTAAGGAATGCGTAATTTAAATAATGACTATGGATGATTTACGGAAAAGCTGAAGGAAGTCCAGAAAAGAAACAATTTGTGAAAAATTGGATGTGAAATTAGTATGTGTTTTTGTTTTTGTTGTAAGCTAATAAAAATTATTTCAAAAAGAGAGAGAGAGATTAAGAGTCTCATGCTGAGCTATCCCCTTTTATGAATAACAATTTGTGTTCAATACAGTCATATCTCGGGTTATAGCCGCTTCAGGTTGCCCTTTTTCGGTTAGGCACCCACCAAAACCTGGAAGTACTGGAATGGGTTATTTCCGGGTTTCGGCGGTTGCGCATGCTCAGAAGCGCCAAATCACAACCCGTGCATGCACAGATTCACCACTGCAGGTTGTGAATGCTGCGGGTTGCGAACATGCATCCTGCACTGATCACATTCACAACCCGAGCGTCCACTGTATTGTGTTTTAATTGTGAAACTCATCCTGGGACACATAGGAGCGAACTCCTAGGGGCTGAGGTCCCCTTGGCCCCCTGAATAAAATATTTGCAGGGCCAGGCCCCCCGCAGAGTTGATGGGCATTGCCTCTTATTATACTACTTTTGATGAGCAAAGTATTTGCCGTCTCTGACCATCTCAGGCATCAAACCAACCTTCCATCTGTATAGCAGTACCAGGAGATTATTCTGTTACTGTGCCATCATCATAGCAGCTTTTTAAAAATGTTTTCAGGAACAGACGAGATGAATTCAAGAGGAAGGAAAAAGACAGATGTACTGCTCTCAAGTTGGCCTGCTTATTCCACTCTGCCCTCTCCAGCCAAGGGCATCTCCTTGATATATTACTCAGAGCTCTTACGTAACAGCATTAAGTTTAGAGGGCATCACCTCCCCTGTGCACATTCCTCCATTGCTCCCGGTTGTGCTTCTGCCCACCAACTGGCGCCCAACCCTGGGCGAAGAGAAAGAAAGCTAACGGGGGGAGGGGGGAATTACAAGAAATTCTTGCACAGACAAACACCCATCTGGAGAGTTTAATTGCCATAACCGTATCAACATCTGCTATAGAGTTTTGTTTTGTTTCGTTTGGGGGGAAAAAAAGAAAGAGAGAAAAGAAATGGAAGCCTATCAGAACCTGACAATGTATCGCTTGCAATCTGGACAGATTCACCCTGTGGCCTAACATCGCAAATGGACCACACGTCTTCCTTCGCCTGGAAAACTCCTGTCAAGTATCTCTAGACAGCACTCGCCATTAGACAGTATTCCTCCAGTCCCTGCATCTCTGTTCCAAGTGCATTTTAATTTTAAGGGCAAATGAGAAGCCAAATAGCGGGCGAATCTGACACAGCTTACACCCTTTAGGAAGGAAGGAAGGCAGCCCTGTTTAGGGAAGTTTAAAATGTTTAATTTTAAATGTGGCACTGTGGGTTAAACCACAGAGCCTAGGGCTTGCCAATCAGAAGGTTGGCGGTTCGAATCCCCGTGATGGGTGAGCTCCCATTGCTGGGTCCCAGCTCCTGCCAACCTAGCAGTTTGAAAGCACATCAAAGTGCAAGTGGATAAACAGATACCACTCCAGTGGGAAGGTAAACGGCGTTTCTGTGTACTGCTCTGGTTTGTACGTCGACTCCCTCAGCCACTAAAGCGAGATGAGCGCCACAACCCCAGAGTCATCCGCGACTGGACCTAATTATTATTATTATTATTATTATTATTATTATTATTATTATTATTATTATTAATTGACCAGCTGTCCAGTTTAGACTCAAGACAGATAAAAGGAAATTGTTCTTCATATGGCGCTGTTGCTGTTGCTGTTGCTGTTGCTGTTGCTGCTGCTGCTGCTGCTGCTGCTGCTGTTAGCCACTGATCTGACTAGGTTGCTCCAGTCACTCTGGGTGGTTTCCAACTGCAAGAATAGGATGCTGGGCTAGATGGACCATTGGCCAGATCCAGCCAGGTTCTTGCTATGTTTTCAGGAGCATATTATGCAGGGATATAGGAACCAGTGGCATCGCAAGGCAGGGTAGGGTGGGGCGGTGTGCATTGGGTGCCATGTCTGAAGGGGTGACAAGAAGGCACCCCGCGGGGTGCTCACCCAGGCGCAATGGCACGAGCAGCCATCACGCTGCCACATGTGGAGGATCCTCCAGTCGTGGCTGCAACTGCGAGCAGAGGATCCCACCGCTGTCCATACGATGTTTTGCAGCGGCAGCGGCAAACCACTACATACAACGCAAATGATACGATACAATAATCTTTATTGTCATTGTCCCATACAGAACAACGAAATTGAAAAATCTACACCAGACATTCAAAAGCCAGCAAGCCTGCTATCCCAACCTGGTCAGCCCCCTAAAAACTCTGATACCCCATTTTTAAATACAATATACTCCCATAAAGACTCCTTACACTGCGTTTAAAGCCAAAATCGCATTTGAATAGAAACTGTTTCTCAGATGGCTAGTCCTAGTCTTTATAACCCTGTACCTTCTTCCAGAAGGCAGAAGCTGAAAGAGATCATTTCCGGGGTGCGCACTATCCTGCGCTATCTCTGCAGCTTTCTTATGGCACCTGGAAGCAGAGATTTGATCCAAGGTGGGAAGAGTGCACCCAATTATTCTCTCCGCAGTCAGTGTGTGTGGTGTCACACGCATGCGCTGTATGCAGCGATGTCACACATGCGCTGTACATAGCGGTTTGCCGCTGCTGATCGAGCGCTGTACGGACGGCAGTGGGATCCCTTCGTCATCGCTACAGCCACCAGTCGAGGATCCCTCTGCAGCCATGATCAGAGGATCCCACCACCATCCGTACGGTGGTCGGGCGGCGCCGGCAGCAAACCGCTATGTACAATGCATGTGTGGTGTCACACGCATGCGCTGTATGTAGTGACACCACACATGAAGAAGAATAAAAATAGGAGTTTGGATTTGATATTCCGCTTTATCACTACCCGAAGGAGTCTCAAAGTGGCTAACATTCTCCTTTCCCTTCCTCCCCCACAACAAACACACTGTGAGGTGAGTGGGGCTGAGAGACAGAGAAGCGTGACTGGCCCAAGGTCACCCAGCAGCTGCATATGGAGGATTGGGGAAGCAAACATGGTTCACCAGATTACGAGTCTACCGCTCTTAACCACTACACCACACTGGCTCTTTCTCACATGCACCCTACGAAGCGACGCCACACATGCGGTGTATGTAGCGGTGCAACACATGCGCAGCCGGTGGTTTGCCCCGCCCCAGGTGTTGGTTAGCCTTCGTTCGCCCCTGATAGGAACATAGGAACCTGCCTTTTACTGAATCAGATCGATGAGCCCTTTATTTCAATAGTGCATGCACTCCCTTGACAGCCTGTAACTTGGACCTCCGTTCTTCAAAGGGAGGAGCTGCCTGTGTGGGATCTGGTGGTGGCGGTAGGATGCAGCGACGAGCAACGAGAACCCATTAAACATGTGGCAACAAATTGATGACAACATCCAGCAAATGGAAATATGAACCCCGTGGCATACGGATAAAAGAAGCAGCATCTGCAGAATGTGTGCGGGAAATTGCAAATACAATCGCAGCAATTATGATTATAGCATTGTGGATGCTCTTGCATTTAATTACCATTTGTCATTCTTCTCCCGCGATGGGGATGGACAGAAATGGACCGCAAACTATGTTTCAAAAGACAAGCAATCTGCACTGTGAATAGGAGCCTCCTTTATGTGAGCACAATGGGCCCCCATTTCCCAAACATGGCAACATCTTGAAAGCCATTTTGACGACAAAATGAATGTGATGTGGGGTGGAGAGAGAAATTAGCCAGTTTATTATTTCATCTAAGAACATGAAGAGCTTATTAAGAGCTATTATGAAGGTTGTTGTTGTTTTTTTTTTTAAAAAAAATCTTTTCTAAAATTACATTTAAATGGAAATGCTTTTCTTAGAGTTGACTTTAGGGAGAAAGAAAGAAGGTTGATCTTCCATTTTTGCCCATATCTTTCCATTGGCCATTCCATTCCATTGGCCATTTGCCATGATGGCTGGTGCTGATCTGGAGCACTAGGGGTTCCCCATGTCCATTTGAGGCAAAAAAACAACCCTGGGTCAGGCCATGCACCTGTTTCCTGCAATATTCCTTGCAATGCAAGCTTAAACACTCCCCCCTTGAAGAAAAGTCCTGCAGATGCAAACTTCAAATGCCAAGAAGGAAGTTTTGGGTTAAATGTCTCCTTTAGATGCTATTTTCAAGAGGACAAGAAGAGCCTGCTGGATCCGACCAAGGGCCTGCCCAGTTCATCATCCTGCTCTCACAGTGGCCAGCCAGATTATGATGATGGATATTTATTAAATTTATATACCACCCTACCCATGTGCAGAGCCAGGGAGTCATTTTGGACTCACAGCTATCCATGGAGGCGCAGGTCAAGTCTGTGTCCAGGGCAGCTGTTTGCCAGCTCCATCTGGTACGCAGGCTGAGACCCTACCTGCCCGCAGACTGTCTCGCCAGAGTGGTGCATGCTCTGGTTATCTCCCGCTTGGACTACTGCCATGCGATCTTTGTGGGGCTACCTTTGAAGGTGACCTGGAAACTACAACTAATCCAGAATGTGGCAGCTAGACTGGTGACTGGGAGCAGCTGCCGAGACCACATAACACCGGTCTTGAAAGACCTACATTGGCTCCCAGTACGTTTCCGAGCACAATTCAAAGTGTTGGTGCTGACCTTTAAAGCCCTAAATGGCCTCAGTCCAGTATACCTGAAGGAGCGTCTCCACCCCCATCGTTCTGCCCCGACACTGAGGTCCAGCGCCGAGGGCCTTCTGGTGGTTCCCTCGCTGCGAGAAGCAAAGCTACAGGGAACCAGGCAGAAGGCCTTCTCGGTAGTGGCACCCACCCTGTGGAACGCCCTCCCACCAGATGTCAAAGAGAAAACAACTACCTGACATTTAGAAGACATCTGAAGGCAGCCCTGTTCAGGGAAGTTTTTAATGTGTGACATTTTAAGCTTTGTTGGAAGCCGCCCAAAGTGGCTGGGGAAACCCAGCCAGATGGGTGGGGTACAAATAATAAATTATTATTATATCATTATCTGAGCCCAAGAGCACTCTCCTCTTCTGTGGTTTTCAGCAGCTGGTATTCAGAAGTGCAACTCCCTCCAAATGTGGACGCAGAACATAGCACATCATGGCTAGTTGCAGTCAATAGCCCTTTTCACTAAGTGAATTTGTCCAGTCCTCTTTTAAAGCGAAGTTGGTGACCATCTGTGTGTTCCATAGTTTAACTGTATGCCATATGAGGAATTACTTTCTGTTATCTGTCCTAAATCTTCCAGCATTCAGCTTCATTGGATGTCCACAAGTTCTTGTGTTGCAACAGGGGGAAAATCCCAGAGCGGCTTGGCTGGTCAATGCTCCTACCTTGCCTGGAAGACTCGCCACAGGAGAGCTATTTACTTAAGCACAACATGGTGCTGTTTCTTTACTCCAGGCATTACTGCTTTCTGTAGCCCTTGCTTGTTCACCTCTGCTGTGATATGAAGCAAAACTAAGATAGCTGTTGTGTTTGTAGTTAAAAGACGGGTGCTTCCTCAATTCCTCTGCCTTACTACACAGCTTTAATAATACATTTTTTTTAAAAAAAGAAGAAACCATTTTTCCCAAGCTTCATCTTTTCAGGGTGCATTTTCCTGGCTCCTGTGGACAAAGGCTTTTTGTTTTAAAATTATCTATAATTGAAAGGCCTGCTCCAGAGCCCTCTCACAGTGGCAAAGCAAAGCAAGGTCCCGCGACAAATCTTATCGCTTTGCCCCAAAGAGTGAGGGAAAGCTCATTCCCAAGAGATGCCCTGCTCTTCCAGTCCTTTTTGCATTTCTGTATTTTAAAATGGAGGAGGAGGAGGAGGAATCAAAAGTTGTTTTAGCTGCATCTCCCAGTACTCAATAATAAACCCAGGCACCGTGTCCCTGCTTGCTACACCCAGCCGCAGATGGGAAGAGGATGATGAAAACCCAGCCTGGGAGGACTCTTTGAATCTGTATAATCAGATTATGCTAATTTCCTGAAATCCCCATTTCCAAAAGCTAACATTTATCATTAGTGTGTGTGCTTGCTAATTGTTTTATGGCCTGTCATGAGGGCGGAACGCACATTGGAAACCTTCTCTCTCTATCTCCCACTCTCTCTCTCTCTCTCTCTCTCTCTCTCTCTCTCTCTCTCAGACACACAAAATTCAGAACATATCAAGACTGCTTTTGTTGTGCTTGTTTTGTTTAAAGAGACAGTTGTCAGATGCGCCAGGAGATGATACTTCACGGGAGAAAGGTTTGCTTATAAAGATGTTGATATCACTCCGTCATCGTTACCAGCGATGGAGAAATCTGTCAATTTTGGTTTTTCTTGGTTTCCCGCTTTCCCAGATCAATAGGCAATACTGTGTGAGCATTGCTAGGAGTGCATAGGCCTATTCTAGGCTGGTTCACTAGCTCTATCCATTCCTGGACCAGGATAGCCTGGCCTCAGTTCTCCACACTCCAGTGATCTTCCACTTTGACTACTGTAACACACTCTACATGGGCCTGCCCTTGGAGACAGTCCACAGACTGCCACTAGAGCAGAATGCAGCTGCTAGGTTGGTAAATGGAGCAGCTTGATGGGACTGTGTGATGCTGGTCCTTGGAATTGGGTGCCAATGAGAAACCTGGCTAAATTCAAGGTGTTACTAGTAGCATATAAAGCCTTTTAGGGTGCAGTAACAACCACCTTGCACCCTACAATTGGAAGGTGAGGACTTGTTGCACTGGGGCCTGCCTGGTTGGCCTTGACCCATGAGAGGGCTTTTTCAGCCCTGCTCAGAGTACACCCATTAAAATCAATGCACCTAAGTTGGTTGTGTTCATTCATTCCTGTGGCCCAACTCTGAGTAGGACTAGCATGGCATGACAGCTGTCCAAGGGTATCACATGCTAATGTGAGTCCTGTCCCCAAACGGTTTTTATATGGTTCTATCTCGACTCCCACCACCGCCACTTCAGCTTGGCTGCCATCCCTGGATTGCTTTCAGATGACATCATCCTCTGGTGCCAAGCCAAACAGAAGCCCTTTATGAGGGGTGTGGAGAGGGAGCAGATGGCTGACAGTGGCAGATGGTGCCTTGCCTTTATTATTTAAATAAATGTCAAGATTCTCTTGCAAAAAGATGGGGGTCCACTTTCCCCCTGGCACATAGCCTGGGCTCCCACTCAAACAGCCTTCACACGTTACATTTCTTAAAAGTGTATGGCTAAAAAGGACACAATTGGTTTTCTTTAGACATGGGGGAAGAGCATCTCCCTTCCATGTAGAAGGTTCATCTTTGGCATCTCCAGGGAGTCAGTGGAGACAATCCCGATCAGTGTAGACAATATTGATAGAGGACCATCTAGTCTGGCCCCATGCAATGCAGGAATCTCAAGTAGAACGTTCATGACAGATAGCCAACCAACCTCCAAGGAAGGAGAGTTTACCACCTCCTAAGGGAGACCATTCCACTGAAAAACTGCTCTTACTGTCAGAAGGTTCTTCCTGACGTTGAGTTGGAACTCCTGTGTTGTAATTTGAATCCATTGGTTTGAATCCTACTCTCCAAAGCAGAAGAAAACGAGCTTGTTCTATCTTCCATGTGACAGCCCTTGAGATATTGGAAGATGGCTATCATATCTCCTCTCAGTTTCCTCTTATCCAGGCTAAACATCTTTAACTCCCTCAACTGTTCCTCAACAGGCTTGGTTTCCAGACCCTTGACCATCTTGGTCTCCCTCCTCTGCACACGTTCCAGCTGGTCAATATCCTTCTTAAATTATGGTGCCCAGAACTGGACACAGTTTTTCTACTGAGATGGGCCAATATTTTCCACTTCAATATATATATTTTTATCATATCAGATTGTTTAGCGGGTTGATGATAAGCAGAAATGAATACTCAGTATGGTTAATTAAACATGATCCCCACTTTTGTTGCTGCCAGTCAGTTTAAGCAAATCTGAGACCATGTTTCTGTGTGTTCGTGCAATAAAAAGGCCCTCAAGGATATGTCCCATGCTGCTACACATTTAAAGAGGATGCAAAAGGTAAAGGTAAAGAACCCCTGAATTGTTAAGTCCAGTCATAGGTGACTATGGGGTTGTGGCGCTCGTCTCACTTTCAGGCCGAGGAAGCCGGCATTTGTCCATAGACAGCTTTTCGGGTCATGTGGCCAGCATGACTAAACTGCTTCTGGCTCAATGGGACACCGTGACAGAAACCAGAGCACACGGAAATGCCATTTACCTTCCGGCCACAGCAGTACCTATTTATCTACTTGCACTGGCGTGCTTTCGAACTGCTAGGTTGGCAGGAGCAGGGACCGAGCAATGGGAGCTTACTACCATCGAGCGGATTTGAACCGCCAACCTTCTGATTGGCAAGCTCAAGAGGCTCAGTGGTTTAGACCACAGCGCCACCCACATCCAAAAAAGGCTGCAACTGACTGTTGAGTGCACCTAGTGCCACACCTGTTTCGCCTCTGTGGAATGTGTGAAATGATCCTACAAGAGACACTTTACTGGGGACCATTTTCCATTGACCAACGATCCCACATCCTGGTTTCGCTAGCAGGGTGCAAAGGGAACAACCCTTTCCAGCTTTTGCTCCACAACAGCTGGGATAGAAGAAGCTGCCTTACTCCAGGTCAGACTATTTGTCTGTCCAACCCAGTGTTGTCTACTCTGAACAGAAGCAGCTCTCTTTTTCCAGACCCTGTGGGGAGGAGTTGTAGCAGACTGTGCGGCCACCCAATCTCCTTCGGGGGCGGGAGATCCCAGTCACATCATCGACCAGCTGCCCAATCCGGCGGATGGTGGGGGCGTGGCCGGGAACATTTAAAGTTAGGCATTGTTTGACCCTATGATGGTGAGGGGAGGTGTGGCCTGTCGGAATCTCCGCTCGGCCAAGCCGATAAGGCCTCTTCTTCCTCCGAGCCGAGCCTTTGAAATCGCCTCCATTGTGTTTAAATACCCGAGCCTTTGATAAGGCCTCAAGCACATTCTATCCAGCAGAGTTTCCAGCAATCATGCGGAAGTGATGAGATTTATGGCTACATTGTAAAGGGTTTTATTTCTAAACTACGCAGAACAGAAAAGACATCCTCTCTCTATGAAAGCAGAGAGCAACTGAACAAAGGAACAAAGGAAACAGGAAACCAGTAGCGTTACATCCTGTCTCCGCTCCCGTGAGACTTCCAAGAGTCTGGACAGTCTCTGGAATGTAAACAGAGTCCTGTGACTCCACGCAGCTGCTCAGTGATAAGAACAGAAACTAACATGGCCATCACCTGCCCCTCCAAGCTTAAGGGTATTCCGTTAAAGGAATCTGGGGGTGTGGACCTTGTCTGAAGCCTGGGATGGGGCTAGGGCCATGCCACAAGCCTGACAGGAACATCTGGGGGATCCCAACTTGGTCTGCATCAAACCGGTGGTTTACCCTTACCAGACTCCCTGTGCGATGGGGAGGAGTCAGATATAGTCGGGTCCATTCAATGTCCATTCAATAAAAAGAAGAGACATCACCTTGCCAACAAAGGTCCGTATAGTAAAAGCTATGGTTTTCCCAATAGTGATGTATGGAAGTGAGAGCTGGACCATAAAGAAGGCTGATCGCTGAAGAATTGATGCTTTTGAATTATGGTGCTGGAGGAGACTCTTGAGAGTCCCATGGACTGCAAGAAGAACAAACCTATCCATTCTGAAGGAAATCAGCCCTGAGTGCTCACTGGAAGGGCAGATCCTGAAGCTGAGGCTCCAATACTTTGGCCACCTCATGAGAAGAGAAGACTCCCTGGAAAAGGCCCTGATGTTGGGAAAGATGGCGGGCACAAGGAGAAGGGGACGACAGAGGACGAGATGGCTGGATAGTGTTCTCAAAGCAACCAGCATGAGTTTGAACAAACTGCAGTGGAAGACAGGAGTGCCTGGCATGCTCTGGTCCATGGGGTCACGAAGAGTCGGACACGACTAAACGACTAAACAAGATCAACAACATTCAATGCCTAAGCCAATACTGCTCACATTCTGTAATCGATAAAGTTGTGGCCAAAATTTGCCCAACAACATTAACCTAATATCTGTGTTTTGGTGTGTTTTATTCCATACAAGGGGGTGGTTGTGGGGTCTAGACACTCAACTCTACATTGCAACTAAGGATACATGCTAAGGAAGCATCGTGGGATGTGCTTCTCCCGTTCACCTCTTGTTTTGAGTGCCATGCTGAATACCATGGAAATCCCCTGCACACAAGCCAAACTGGGGCACTGCCAGTAGAAAAGGCTTTATCCCAAAGCATAATCGACACATGCTTTAAAAGCTGGCATTCGGAAAGGCTTGCCTTGTACCTGAATAACCATATGGTCAGCCCACGGAGCCAAACCATTTAAACAGATGGGCCTAGTTTGTATCCGATTTCTAATTACCGTAATCTCAATGTCTTCAGGTGGAGGTGGTTTTTTCCTTCTTAAAAATATATATATTATTATTAGTTGGGGGTGAGTGGGACATGATTTGTCCCAGATGGTAGGAAATATCAGTTTCTTGAGATGTTTAAGCATGATGGGCTGTAGCATAAAAGGTTAGTTTAAAATTTTCAGGAACAGATTGTGAAGCCTGCTGACATTCCTCACCTGTTCTGTGACCCCCTAAAAATAGGGAAGGGGTGATATTACCACACCGACCCTCCCCTCTTTTTTTTTTTTTTTTACGATGGCAAACTACTGTATTTTTCACTCCAGAAGGCACACCTAGTTTTTAGGTGGGGAAATCAAGGGGGAAAAATCTTATCCCCCCCCCCCCCAGATCCCGGAGCTTCTTGGGCTGTCAGGGGAAGCCCAGGTCCCGTCCCCCCAGCCCCAAAGAGCAAAGATGGATCCTGCTCGCTGTCTTGGCTTCCTTTTTAGCCGCAGGGCTAGGGCGGGGGAAGCCTGAGATTCCCCCGACCTCAGCCCCCAAAACAGGTCGGGGAGCGGCGGGAAGGTTGCATGCAGCCTTGCCGCCACTCCCGGAGCTTGCAGGCCCGGGTTCCACCCCCCCCCAGCCCCAGGGACCACACATTTGCTCCATAAAATGTCCCTTAGTTTTTAAGAGGAAAAAAGTGTGTCTTATGGAGCGAAAAATACGGTATTTTAATAGGATGATTCAAGTGTGGCCACTTTGGGGCTGGCGCCATTTAGTTTCTCCCATCTTTTCCCATGGATAGATGGCTCGACCTCTCTATATCTTCCCATGTCAAATTCACATTCATAAATCTGCCCATGCCCATTTCTGCATTAATCCGTGCTTTTTCAAAGTGTGTTTTTACATAGTTTTAAATGAATACGCAAATGCATATTTTTACACAAGACACCTATTTTCCCCTTAGTGTATTTCTAAACACATTTCATCCTAATATATGCCATTTCTGACACGTTTGGTTACATTTTTGAACTAGATTGCAAAACTCGAAGTGTGAAACCCAAAGCGTCATTACATTTTGATCTTGTATTTATGTCACTTATTTATTATTACAACTCTGTCTCGTCTTTCTGCTAAGGAACTCAAAGTGACATACACAGTTTTATAGCCCCCTCCCCCATTTTATCCTTACAACCTCCCAGCAAGGTAGATTAGGCTGAGATGTGAGGATGGTTTAAAGCAGGGGTCAGCAAACGTTTTCAGCAGGGGGCCGGTCCACTGTGACTCAGACCTTGTGGGGGGCCGGACTGTATTTTGAAAAGGAAAAGAAAAAATGAACGTATTCCTATGCCCAACAAATAACTCAGAGATGCATTTTAAATAAAAGCACACATTCTACTCATGTAAAAACACTAGGCAGGCCCCACAAATAACCCAGAGATGCATTTTAAATAAAAGGACACATTCTACTCATGTAAAAACACGCTGATTCCCGGGCCGTCTGTGGGCTGGATTTATAAGGCGATTGGGCCAGATACAGCCCTCGGGGCCTTAGTTTGCCTACCCACGGTCCCCCCATGAACTTCATGGGAGACTGGGGACCTGAACCCAGAACTCATAGGTCTTAATCCAGCTCTCTACCTTCTACATCAGACGCAGGTGGTGCTGTGGGTTAAACCACAGAGCCTAGGGCTTGCCGATTGGAAGGTCAACGGTTCGAATCCCCGTGACGGGGTGAGCTCCCATTGCTCAGTCCCTGCTCCTGCCAACCTAGCAGTTCGAAAGCACCTCAAAGTGCAAGTAGATAAATAGGTACCACTCTGGCGGGAAGGTAAACGGCGTTTCTGTGCGCTGCTCTGGTTCGCCAGAAGTGGCTTAGTCATGCTGGCCACATGACCCGGAAGCTGTACGCCGGCTCCCTCGGCCAATAAAGCGAGATGAGCGCCACAACCCCAGAGTTGGCCACGACTGGACCTAATGGTCAGGAGTCCCTTTACCTTCACCTTTACCTGCTACATCACACTCTTTCTCTGAATTGCAAACAATAGATTTAAACGTTCCAGGCTCATTATCAGATACTGGCGTCCAGGAAGATAGAAATATCATTGATGCTCTGCTCTTGCAGACTGCCCTCCCCCCAAAAAACTTCTTGTTGGCAGCAGTTGCCCAGTCCTCTGTATAGTAACTTTTGGCCCCACCTTCTGAGTTGTATTTTGTGCAACACACCAACACCTTAGCATCTTCATGGCTCCATCTCATTTCCTGTTTGTCGCAATGAAAATAAAGCCTTAAATCCACTTGCCTAAAGCATATCCAGCTCTTATGCTCTAACACAGGAAACGCTTCCGTTTTAAAATGGTTTTCTTCTTCCTAGTACAATTGCTCCTGCTGCTCCAGTCCTTGGAGTTGGCCAGATTGAATCCAGTCAGAATTCTAGAGCAAAGTCTGTTCACCCACTTGAAATTCCTATTCTGCCCCCTTAATGGAAATTTAATTCAATTGAACCTCAATTCCGGAATGGGTTGCAGCTGTAGAAATGGATTCTGCAGCCCACCCTGGGAGAGTATGGGGTAGAAATGGTGGAGGGGTTTGGTTGGCCATCTTTTTGCACAATCCGGTACTCTGAAACTTATTTGTGAATCAGAATCTGACTCCCAGTTGGATTATGCACCAGCTTTTGCAAATATATTGTTTGCAATTCAGATAGATTGCATTCAGATGGCAGTTTATTCCATTTTCCTGGTGTTTCCTTACCTGATGATTTCTGCATTTTATTTGAGCTTTCAGATGATGTAGAAGCTATCGTACTTTTCTGTCTATAAGATGTACAAGACGCCCCCTATTTTGGGGGACTCAAATTGAAGAAAATGGGGGGAGATGGCACAGAGATGGCTCACCCGCATGCATCACAAAATCCTCTTCCCGTCTGCCCCATCGCCGGCAGAAGCTGCCACTCAACTGACCAACTGCTGGAGCATCAGCCAATCAACACCACCCATTGAAGCAACCAATAACGTGCACAATAGCTGCTGATAGCCTTGGCGGCAACCAATCAAACGTCCACCCTATGAACTACCCATGTATAAGACAACCCCCACTTTTTAGCATGATTTTTAAAGGGGAAAAAAACATAGTCTTATACATGGAAAAGTATGGTAGTTCTCGAAATCTAGTGGAAGTCTAGCACTAATTTCCATGTTGATTGCTTCCAGGAAAAAAAATCCTGTGCAACCCGTTGACCTGGAAAATGGCAGGATATTTGTCTTGATGAAACTTGGGGTGGTATCCTGGCATCCTGTTCTTTCTCATCTTTTAAAATTTAGATGGCAGCATATCAATCAAAGAGCTAAAAAGGTAAAGGTAAAGGTACCCCTGCGCGTATGGGCCAGTCTTGACAGACTCTGGGATTGTGCGCCCATCTCACTCAAGAGGCCAGGGGCCAGCGCTGTCCGGAGACACTTCCGGGTCACGTGGCCAGCGTGACAAAGCTGCATCTGGCGAGCCAGAGCCACACACGGAAACGCCTTTTACCTTCCCGCTGGTAAGCGGTCCCTATTTATCTACTTGCACCCGGAGGTGCTTTCGAACTGCTAGGTTGGCAGGCGCTGGGACCGAGCAGCGGGAGCGCACCCCGCCGCAGGGATTCGAACCACCGACCTTTCGATCGGCAAGTACTGCGTCCCACAATCAAAGAGCTACAATGGGACAAAAACACTAACATTATAACTAGGAAAATTGACGTACGTACTAGCATGGTGTTGTGAGTAAAGTGTTGGTCTAAAAAAACCTGGGAGATTTTATTTGTATTTTGAAATTCATTATGTATACTTTAAAACAGCTTAATTTTTTTAAAAAAATATAATAAATATACTATATTTTAAGTGAAGCATTTATTTATTGATTATTTCATAAAATATATACCTCATAGGCTTCAAGCTCAACCTGCATTCCCTTTTCTGTTTTACTACAGCAATTTCCCCCTGAAAATAGCACTATTTTGGGGTTGTGATTTCATGCGGCGCCCCCCAAATGTGTGGTTTCTGGGTGCCGTTCCCAAAAAACCATTTGGGGGACGAGGGGAAACCGCAGTGTGAAATCTCATGAGATCATGGCAACCAAAATGGCCGTCATGCCACCACAATAAACAATGGGAAGATGGCATCTGGGAAGATGGCGTCCCGTATTTTGGCTTCAAAGTGTTGGAAGGTAATGAGCTGCCAGAGTTGGGGGAGGTGTCCAAAAAAACTCCCTCAATGCTACTTTCTGCACTTATTCCCAGAGGTAAGATCAGAACCGCTGAAATAGGTCCACCGATTCTCATTCCCCAGAATCAGTCCAGGAAGATACACAGTCAATGGTATCAAAAGTCAACAAGAGATCAAGTAGCAGGAGCGAGGCTGCACTCACTGCAAAGGCAATCTGTCAAGTTGCTACAATTAAGCAGCATACAAATTCTGTTAAAAAAAGGAAATAAATATAAAGCCAGCCTTAGCAAGAACTCTCATCAACCAGCATGAGAAAGCCAGTTCAAATGCAGCAGAAATCCTTTATCGCCTTCCAACCACTTAAAAACCGGTTGGTCTTTGGTTGGTACGAGACAGACTCCCTCCTTGTGTCACATTAGACAGGTTTATCTATAATTTAACTAAATGTTTCAGATGGGATTTGGCTTTGCTATGACACTGGATATTGTGGGAAGGCAACCTGATCTTCTGTTTAATCCAAGTCCTTCTCCAAGTCTTCCTTGCAGATAATGAGGGAGAGAAAAGTCTTCATGTTCTTTCCATCAGAGAAGCATTCTGGACCCACGAGCCTGCAAAATCCTCACAATGGTACAATCTGGGGTTCCGGTTCTTCTTCTTTTTAAATGCAAAACTACTTGGGAAAACAGCACCTTTCCTGAGCGAAGGCTCTCCTTATTAAAAAAACAAACGGATTGTGGGCTGAATGATGTAGGGTTCGGTGGGAAGAAGAAAACTCGAAGCCGGGGCAAAGATCCATCCCAAAAGTAGTTTTTTATTGCTTGTGGTGCCTGCCTAGAGCAATCCGGGAGATTTACTGTTCAGAATGATAAGCGGATAGGGTTGCAGAAGGGGGGGGGCAAAATATAAGAAAATAGGCAGAAAGGTGTTTTTTGAGCAGGTGAGACCTAACATTCACCAGACACTCGAAGTCAGATTTCTGAGTGGGGGTGGGACTCCTCCCCCATCACTTAAGCTCAAAGAGTTTGGTATGACCTCCAGCTCACCCATCAAGGAGCAGGCTTACGTTACATACCAGAGCCGAGCAATTGTCTCAATAACAACCACCCAGGCTTGGCTGAACATCTGCTTTCCCTATTTGAGCCTCCTCTCCGTGCCCTTCCTTGCTTTCTTTGCCCATCTTTTAATATTAACCCTCAACCTCGCTTTAGGATGACTCTTTCAAAAGGATAGATGTACAAATGTGTTACTGAAGCCTCTTAACACCAGGTAAAGGGACCCTTGACCATTAGGTCCAGTCGTGACCAACTCTGGGGTTGCAGCGCTCATCTCGCTTTATTGGCCAAGGGAGCCAGCGTACAGCTTCCGAGTCACGTGGCCAGCACGACTAAGCCGCTTCTAGCGAACCAGAGCAGTGCAAGGAAACACCGTTCACCTTCCCGCTGGAGCGGTACCTATTTATATACCTGCACTGTGTGCTTTCAAACTGTTGGGTTGGCAGGAGCAGGGACCGAGCAATGGGGAGCTCACCCCGTTGTGGGGATTCGAACCGCCAACCTTCTGATCAGCAAGCCCTAGGCTCTGTGGTTTAACCCACAGCGCCACCCGTGTCCCAGGCACGCACCCAAACCCTTCCTTCTTCCCAAAGGATGGTTCTTCATTATCTATCTGTTCTATTGGAGGAACGGAAAAAAAGTAAGCCTGTTTCTCCATCGGCTGCCCTCATTGTTACGACACTTCCTTCTTCGGGGATCCCTCTTCCCCCATATTTTTTGTACTGCCATCACACAACTTTGTGCCAGTACCATTTCCCAATGCTTTCATAAGTTGGACTTCTGCAGTACATTAGCTGTGGGACTGCCCATGACAGCTATCTGTAATAATAAAATAATAATAATAATAATAATAATAATAATAATAATAATAATAATAATAATAATTTATTATTTATACTCCGCCCATCTGGCTGGGTTTCCCCAGCCACTATGGGCGGCTTCCAACAGAAGATTAAAAACACATTAAAACATTAGTCATTAAAAACTTCCTTAAACAGAGCTGCCTTCAGATATCTTCTAAATGTCACTTAATTCTTTGACATCTGATGGGAGGGCATTCCACATGGCAGGCACCACTACCAAGAAGGCCCTCTGCCTGGTTCCCTGTAACCTCACTTCCCACAGAGAGGGAACCACCAGAAGGCCCTCAGACCTGGACCTCAGTGTCTGGGCTGAAAGATGGGGTTGTAGACACTCCTTCAGATATACTGGGCTAAGGCCATTTAGGGCTTTAAAGGTCAGCACCAACACTTTGAATTGTGCTTGGAAACGTACTGGGAGCCAATGTACTATAGGTCTTTCAAGACCCGTGTTATGTGGTCTTGGCGGCTGTTTCCAGTCAGCAGTCTAGCTACAGCATTCTGGATTAGTTGTAGTTTCTGGGTCACCTTCAAAGGCAGCTCCACGTAGAGTGCATTGCAGTAGTCCAAGTGGGAGATAACCAGAGCATGCACCACTGCGAGACAGTTCGTGGGCAGGTAGGGTCTCAGCCTGCATACCAGATGGAAATTACACAATTGTGCAAAGCAACGTTTTTATCTTATTTTCACTGATATATGCATGCTTAATAACACTTTGCCCCGATTAATGGTTTTTTGTACACCTTACCTGACTGCAGACAAAATTTAGAGGACTCCGGCTCTCAAAGGATGTCAGTGTTTTGGTTCATGTACTGTTCTGGAAAGTGCGAATTGGGGAGGTGAATTGAATTCCCCCCAGGCCTATTCTTAGTTACGGGTAACACCAGTTCTGAGGCTCGGCTGGTTTCAGTAGACTGAACTCCATAATTTCATAGATCCCGTTTGCTTCCAAACAATGCATTCAACACATTCTGAGCCAAGAGTGTGAGAAATTGCTCCATGCAAAGGATGCCCTTAACTCGTCCCTCCCTCAGGCATCCCACTCGACCTCTGCTCCCCCTTCCCTTCAAACGCTGAAGGGGGGGAAATATGTTTGGGTCATCCATTCTCCTCTTATTGCCGTTTCATTTAATTGTCTTTAAGGAATGCCTCATTGATCTCATGTTTCCCAGACACATGTCTTCCTTGAAAAGCAGCGGGGAATAAAGTGAAGGGCAGGACCGGGTTCAGCGATATGAAAGAGCATATGTAAGAAGATTGATTAAACAGAAAACAGAGAGTTCCCCTTAATTGGTGATTGAGAAAGTTGTTTGCCCAGTAATTGGCAAAAACAGAAGGAGTCACAATAGCCTCTGCGGTGCGTATTTGCATTGGGAGAGGGAGGGGAAAGGAGCCAGAAAAAACATCCCAGCAGCACCCTTAATGTGCGTGTTTTATTGCTTGCTGTGTTTAATGAATTCCCTACCGGAGTGTTTCTTTAAAAATAAAATTAAACCGGTGGTTAAATCAATGCAAACAATTTTTTAAAAATCGCCCCTATTGGAGAGAGCACTCACAAATGTTGATTGTTGCGTTCTGAAAAGTGGTCAATGGATCTGCTTGCCACCATCTCAGAAGCGGGGCAGTGACAGGATAGAATGGGCTGCAAGGATTGGGACCCTCTGCATTATTCCAGGCCATGTCCTCAAAATCTTTTCTTTCCCCTATTGAAACTATATAAGTAGGGCCAGAGAACCCTAGGATCAGAGGCCAAATGTGGCCCTCATATCTGGCTCTTAGGACAGATTGTCCTCTGAAGCATTTTATATAGTGAGAAGAAGGGACGCGGGTGGCGCTGTGGGTTAAACCACAGAGCCCAGGACTTGCTGATCAGAAGGTTGGCAGTTTGAATCCCCACAACAGGGTGAGCTCCCATTGCTCGTTCCCTGCTCCTGCCAACCTAGCAGTTCGAAAGCATGTCAAAGTGCAAGTAGATAATTAAACTATGGCGGGAAGGTAAATGGCGTTTCTGTGCACTGCTCTGATTCACCAGAAGCGGCTTTGTCATGCTGGCCACATGACCCAGAAGCTGTACACCGGCTCCCTTGGCCATTAAAGCAAGATGAGCCCCAGAGTCGGCCACGACTGGACCTAATGGTCAGGGGTCCCTTTACCTTTACCTTAGTGAGAAGAAAGCAGGCTGTATTTTTCCAGGTCAGCTGACCTGCCCCTCCCACCCTCAACCAACAGTATTTCCATCTCATCTAGATTAAGTCTTGTTTGTTGGACTCTGATCCACTGCTACCCTAAGTTTAGGACGTACAAGGCCTCCATTGGATTTGACAAAAATGAGAGTTACTCCTGGCTATCTATATTGGTGACCCCCCAAACCAAAAATTCTGTACCACCTCTTCTAGCAATTTCATGAAGATCAGGAGTGAGGAATCTCTGGCCCTAAAGTTTTTGCTGGACTCCCCCTTCTACCATCTCTGAGCGTTGGCCATTTTGGCTGGGACCAATGGTGAAAAGCAACAGGCTCCATTCCATACCCTACACACATCCAAGTGCTTGTCTGCAATGTGTATACACATGCAATGTTCTACATTGGGATGGGGAACCTAGATGTTGTGGAATCCAACTGTCATCAGCTTCACTGATGGCCAGGTCAGGGATGATGGCAGCTATAGTCTGACCATAGGTTTCCTGCTCCTGATCTACCTGAAACCATTGGGTGACATTACCCAGATCTACTGTAGCATCAGTGCTTGGAGGAAGCCATTTGAAGTCCTATGCCCAGCAGGTGCTCCTGATCAGCTGAACAGGAGTGACCAGCACAACCTCCTGGCTAGGGCTTTGCAATATCTGGTTTTCAACATCACAATGTAACACCAGCTAAATATCACGATATCTTGATATATCACAAAAATGTCTGAGGCAGTGGAGGGCCTTGCTGGGCCTCCCCATGGCGGCAGTGGGTCCTGCCAAACCTCCCTGCAGGAAATATCTGAGCTCAGGTTAACCTAGGTCTACCAATAGATGAAGGTGCCTGGGCCAAGATATCAGTACTCCAATAAAGACAATTTTGGCCAGGGGACAGGGAATGTTTCACTGGCACCAGACTCCAGTCAAGCAATCTTTCATTCCCTCTGCAACTTCATCCCAATGCTGGTGGGGATGTATCAAGAGATGGACCCTCATACATTGATGATGGGAGCATAACAAGCTCCCTGGGCTTTGGCAAAGCATTTTTGATGTTGTTTCTAATATTATTGGTCAACCATTGAACCCCAAACCTACTCTGGTCACTTGTCACTAGATGCCAAATATATAAAGACCTAACTGTCATGCTGTTTACTGATACCTATTTAGGGATCATTTCCCGTTTGAAAAACCCGCAAAGGTCCATCTCTAATGGGATGGCAAAGTAAAGTTTGGATCAGGCTAGTTGGTGGCCAAACTGAAGATGATCTTTTTGATGAGGTATGTTCCGTATATATTGGTCATGTAAATACAAGTGACATTAATGGTAAACCTGCAACTACTCATGCTTACTGATGGAGAGGCCATGTCATGGACAGTTAAAGCCACAGCAATGGATTCAATGATTCAGTTATCTGAGTGTCTCTACTCAGTTTTTCTTCTTATATACGATAAACGTATAAACAACTACTTGACATTCAGAAGACATCTTAAGGCAGCCCTGTTCAGGGAAGTTTTTAATGTATGATATTTTAGTGTTTTCTGGTGTCTATGGAAGCCGCCCAGAGTGGCTGGGGAAACCCAGCCAGATGGGCGGGGTACAAATAATAAATTATTATTATTATTATTATTATTATTATTATTATTATTATTATTATTATTATTAGTGCCTGCAGCAAACATGCAGCACTCTGAAAGCTTAGTTGGAATTGATCAATGCTATTTTACTAAGAAGTTTATATTACACTCTACATAAAAAAGTCCAAGCCACTGTTCTGTGCCTCCTCATTGGTTCGGTGGGCTTTGCACAGGAGAACATCTTGATGGAGCATGTCCAAATTTCACCATCAAACAGCCATGCAAACCATCCAATATCAGCCTTTCACCTTGTAACAAGCTGGTTTTTATTACCATACATCTGTAAGAACTTTGCATATTGAATGTACTACTATTTCTTTTTGACTTTATATACCATAGATTAATGTACACCCCCTGAACGGCGGTCTGTTAACACACCTCATTAAGCTTCAAGGATACTGACTCCTTATTCGGAAATAATTGGGTTTATACAGCAGAAATATTATTACAAGGCATAGGTATTTATATATTTAATGGGATTCGGATTATAAACTCTTGTTCTTGAACCTAATCACTCCTTATACGGAGAAACAGATGGATTTGGGAATAGACCCTGCAGTTGGATAGATCTTCAAATTTCGATCTCACCCATATTATGATTCAATACTGAGCTGGGCTGAATCCTTCAATCCATTATTTTTTCAGGGCTTCATGGGGTGGAGCAACAAGAGAAGGCCCCAGAAAAATGGGGCTGTGCAAAAGAACCCATCCCACTCCTTTTTGTGGTATTTAATGCATTGTGCAGCTATTTTTATTGATCGTAGTTTAGTAATTATTTATTGTAATTGTTAACAGTGAATTTCTTTTTATTATTTCATAGAATCGTATTTGCTGATGTTTTGAGAGTTAATTTTATTGTGTATTATATTCTTATACAGTGGTACCCCTGGTTACGTACTTAATTCGTTCCGGAGGTCCATTCTTAACCTGAAACTGTTCTTAACCTGAAGCACCACTTTAGCTAATGGGGCCACCCGCTGCTGCCGCGCCGCCGTCACGCGATTTCTGTTCTCATCCTGAAGCAAAGTTCTTAACCCGATGTACTATTTCTGGGTTAGCGGAGTCTGTAACCTGAAGTGAATGTAACCTGAAGCTTATGTAACCTGAGGTACCACTGTAGATGATTGAAAAGTACTTCATTTGATATAAGTCGTTCCATTTTAAAGTTATCTTTTATTATGACTTGTTGTATTGGATCAGATTATTGTAGGTAGTTCTCTGTTGTATATTTTGTTGCTGTAAACCACCTTTAAAGGTAAAGGTAAAGGGACCCCTGACCATTAGTTCCAGTCGTGGCCGACTCTGGGGTTGCGGTGCTCATCTCGCTTTATTGGCCGAGGGAGCTGGCGTACAGCTTCCGGGTCATGTGGCCAGCATGACTAAGCCACTTCTGGTGAACCAGAGCAGCACACGGAAACGCCGTTTACCTTCCCGCCGGAGCGGTACCTATTTATCTACTTGCACTTTGACGTGCTTTCGAACTGCTAGGTTGGCAGGAGCAGGGACCGAGCAACGGGAGCTCACCCCGTCGAAGGGATTCGAACCACCAACCTTCTGATCGGCAAGTCCTAGGCTCTGTGGTTTAACCCACAGCGCCACCCATGTCCCTAAACCACCTTTACTATATAGTAATATAGAAAAGCTGTATACAAATTAAAAATGATCCAGCTTCTCATGTTTTCATGTTCTTCTCTTCTCATGTTCTTAAACTTCCATAGAAGAGCCTTGGTGAGCCCTCAATCTCTGGCTAGGAAAAAGGGCTTTGACTTTTGAAAGCCTGGCTTTCCTCTGCCTTGTGGCTGTGAGAGCAATGCTCCGCACCAAGGCAGCTTTGTGTTTGTTCAGGATGTGCTGTGTTTTGCAAGCTGTTAACACGCAAGTCAGCATTTCCTAAAGAATGATGCATGCAATATTTTAAACCCTTCCTCTCATGCTCTCGAAGCAGTGGATGATTACATTTGTAAATTGCCGTCTGTGTCTCCATGTGTTGTTCTTGCTGCGGGCGAGAGATATTTTGAGGGTTTCCGGAGCACCCAGCGAAAAATGAATGATAACTCGTTTGTCCTTCTGGGAGAGTTCAGCATGTGTGGTTTCCCCCGTTTGTTAACATAAACCCTCCGTTAAAATCTCTTGGTTATATCCAGGTGCTTTTTGTACACTAACACTTCACCACCACCTTGAATTCTATGGCAACGTGTCCAGAAATGTGCTGTTATGTTTAGCCACATTGATTAAGCAATATGGTCTTACCTTAAAGTGTCACCTTATCATAGCTGTCAACTTTTTCCTTTTTTTAAAAGGGAAAATCCTATTCGGAATAAGGGAATTTCCCTTAAAAAAAGGAAAATGTTGACAGCTATGCACCTGATAGGGAGCAGGGGTTTAAGAAGAAAATGTGAATGTTCCTTGACAGCTGGTGATGAGCAAGACCTGTGGAAGGGACATAACCAGTGCCCACTCTCTTGGGGCCCCCCAAAAAAAATTTAAATGGGAAAAAAATGGATGTACATTTCCAAAATGTAAGATAAAAAACAAATACAATAAAACCTACATACAGCAACAGTGTTTTGTGTTGTGTAGGCTCCTATGGTGTAAGTCATGGGCCCTGCCTGCTAGCCTGCTCCCTAAAATATCACAGGTTTGTTCATTTCTATATATAGGGTGCTACATTCTGCATGTGCAAATGGCTTGAGATACCTATTAGGTCCATAAATTACAATACAGCATATATTCAATACAAAAAACAGTGACAATTTGTTGTTGACAAAGGACAGCTGGACCTATAAAGAGCCCCATTACCTTCAGTAGCTTACGGCCTCATCAAACCTAAATCCGGCCCTGGATATACCATATTTTTCGCTTCATAGGGCGCACCGGAACATAGGGCGCACCTAGTTTTTTTTTGGGGGGGGAAATAAAGGGGGAAAATTATTCCCCCCCCCCAGTCCCAAAGAGCAAAGAAGCCAAGACAGCCAGCGGGATCCATCTTGCTGGCTGTCTTGGCTTCCTTTTTAGCCACGCACAACCTCTCCAGCCGGGAGAGGCTGCGCACAGCTTCATTTTTAGCTGTGGGGCTGGGGAAGCCCAAACTTCCCCCGACCCCAGCCCCCAGAACAGGTCCGGGAGCGGAGGCAAGGTTGCATGCAGCCTCGCCGCCGCTCCCGGAGCTTGCAGGCTGGGGGAGTGCTCCGAAGGTTTCGGGCTGCAGGCTGCTATCTGCAAGCCTCCGGAGCCCGGCGGGAACTCCCACCACGCTCCAAAGGCTTGCGGATAGCTTCCTGAAGCCTGAAGAGCAAGAGGGGTCGGTGTGCACTGACCCCTCTCACTCTCCAGGCTTCAGTGAAAGCCTGCATTCACTCCATAGGGCGCACACACATTTCCCCTTCATTTTTGGAGGGGGAAAAGTGCGTCCTATAGAGCGAAAAATACGGTAACTCAATGGTATAGTCTCTACTTGCATGCAGGAGGTCATAGGTTCAGTATTCAGCATCTCTCGGTAGAGCTGGGTATGGACCAATATCTCCCCCTCTTAACATTTGTTTTCTGGTCACTTTGAATTGTTTTGCAAGAGTGGGCTGGCGAGAAGTCGAAACGATTACCCAATGTGGTTAATTAAACCTGATCCCCACTCGTGCATCTGGTCCAGCAAAACCCATTCGAAGAGAGAGGGTGAAGCAGGATGGAATATACAGCAGGGACAGGGAGCCTTGATTCAGGCCAGCCTAGGCTACATTCCCACCTGGGAATGCATGCCAGCGGTGATTGGGGCCAGAGGAAAAAGTGGGCGAAGCACCACATGCAACCTGTACCCTCATAGTTTCTACATTCAGGGCTGTCTTTAGTACAGTGGTAACTCGGGCTACATATGCTTCAGCTTACATACGCTTCAGGTTACAGACTCCGCTAACCCAGAAATAGTGCTTCAGGTTAATAACCTTGCTTCAGAATGAGAACAGAAATTGTGCTTCGGCGGCGCAGGAGCAGCGGGAAGCCCCATTAGCTTCAGGTTAAGAACAGTTTCAGGTTAAGTACAGCACCCCCATTTGTGGGAGGCAAGCCAAATTTGTTGAGCTTTTTTTAGGGGGGCAGCTTGGAGTTGTTGAGTTTTTTTTGGGGGGCACACAACTCTGAGGCTTGGGAGGGAACCTGTGCACCTCGTGTGAGCAGCATGCACATAGGAGGGCGGAGCTGGCTGGCTGCCTCAGTACCAGCAGCAGTACAGCCTGCGGAGCTCCAACAGGCTCTGCTCTGCTCGGCAGTGGCTGTCGGCTGGCCTGACTCTTCAATCCTTCAATTCAGTCCTGAGAGATCTGCATTGACTCCCAGTACGTTTCCGAGCACAATTCAAAGTGTTGGCGCTGACCTTTCAAGCCCTAAATGGCTTTGGTCCAGTATACCTGAAGAAGCGTCTCCACCCCCATCGTTCAGCCCGGACACTGAGGTCCAGCACCGAGGGCCTTCTGGCGGTTCCCTCATTTCCAGAAGTGAGGTTACAGGGAACCAGACAGAGGGCCTTCTCGGTAGTGGCACCCGCCCTGTGGAACGCCCTCCCATCAGATATAAAAGAAATAAGCAGCTATCTTATTTTTAAAAGACATCTGAAGGCAGCCCTGTTTAGGGAAGTTTTTAATATTGAATGCTGCATTGTTTTTAACACTTGATTGGGAGCCGCCCCGAGTGGCTGAGGAAACTCAGCCAGATGGGCGGGGTATAAATAAATTATTATTATCTTCATCATCATCATCATCCCCGGACTCCAAATCTACGCCCCAGACTCTTGGCCTGGCGCCCCTGAGAGCCCGGGGCCCGGGTGCCCCACACCCCTAGTGCCTATGGGTAAGCCGGCCCTATCTACATGCACAGCCATGCATCCATCTCAGTCTTCCAGCTAAACAAGCAAGATGCATTATCAGAAGTCAAGGACATATTCCAGACAGGCAATAACACTTGAGGTGTGAAGGGCATGGGGCGTATTTGGCCCCAGGTCTCAGGTTCCCTACCCCAGTATAAATCATAGAGGGGGTAAAGTGTACATGGGTTTCTATGAGGTGAGACATACTGATTACAGCAAGAGATTTTATTGAACTAACAGAACAGAACAGTCAAACAGGGGCAAAGCAACTGCTTATATGTATTTCTGAAGGCCTGGGCCACTCCCACTCTCAATGTGATTGGTTGTCTAATCCCCCCAAGCTGCGAATCGTAACTCAGAGCTAAAGAGCCTATGCCAGTAGCCCAAACCCTGACAATACTACGTGACTGGATATAATGCACTGAATCAAAACGCAGGGCTCAGAATCCTTTTCCAAATTCAAGTTCAGGCAAACACAGACCATTGCACACATAACAGAGGGAACCCAGATAGGGGGCCTTCTCGGTAGTGGCACCCGCCCTGTGGAACGCCCTCCCACCAGATGTCAAAGAGAAAAACAACTACCAGACTTTTAGAAGACATCTGAAGGCAGCCCTGTTTAGGGAAACTTTTAATGTTTAATAGATTATTGTATTTTAGTGTTCTGTTGGAAGCCGCCCAGAGTGGCTGGGGAAACCCTGCCAGATGGGTGGAGTATAAATAATAAATTGTTGTTGTTGTTGTTGAAGAACTATAATACCCATCATCCCCTATCCAACATTTCTCCGATGAAAATAGGGACATTGTTATCATCATTTACTATTTTTACCCCGCCCATTTGACTGGGTGACCCCAGCCACTCTGGGCAGCTTCCAACATATATAAAAACATAACAAAACATTAAACATTTTTAAAGCTTCCCTATGCAGGGCTGCCTTCAGATGTCTTCTAGAGGCTGTATAATTCCTTATCTTCTTGGCTCGGGGGTCGCACAACTCCATACCCTCCAGCATTTCTCCAATGAAAATAGGGACGTCCTAAGGAAAAGTGGGACATTCTGGGATCAAATCAGAAACCAGGATGGCTTTTGTAAATCCGGGACTGTCCCTGGAAAATAGGGACACTTGGAGGGTCTGTGATGAGAGTTGGGGCCACAGGTTCCTCATCCTTGATATACCTGAACAATGATTATGAGTTTATGTATTAAAATTCTACCCCACCCTTGCTCCTAATGGAGTCCAGGGCAGCAAACACACAAATGAGAAAACCATTAAGACATCTAAAAACAATCCCAGTACAGATGAAGACCGGGAAAGTATTGTTGGAAGAGGAGGAAAGACAACAGGAATGGTGCCTGACTGATATTTAATGGGCAGGAATTGTGAAGGGCAGGGGCCAACACACAACACACAAAAGGCCCAATTGCCATGTTGTGTAGAACAGACCTCCTGATATAATGGTATCTGCACTAACATGAAGAGTGTGGCGTATAAAGGATAAGAGTATCTTTCAGGTATTATGGCTCTCAACCGTCTGACAAAAATCTCTGGGGAGGCGGGGAAACAACAGGCTTCTTTCACCTGGGCATTACAAGGTCAGAGAAGTGAGAGAAGATTGTAGCTTTTAGACATAAAGCTGTTCAGCCCTCCGAAAGATGACTAACATTACGGAGTGCCTTTTATCGGCACAGTACAGTTCTGCATAGTTAAAAGAATGATGAGAGCTGAAGTTATTAGGATTTTGTGGGCTGGCTATTCACACTTTGCGCTCCTTAAAAATCAGGTGGCGGGTGGTTTCCCCTCTCCCCCTTTTTAGTTCAACATATTCTTAATTGATTCCACTGAGAAGGAGGAGGAGGAGAAGGAATCTACCCAAACTTCTCTTTCAAATCTAATAATTTAGGAGCAGCCTTGCTAGATTAGACCAGAGGCCCAACTAATTCAGCTTCTTGTTCAGGCAGATAATAATAATAATAATAATAATAATAATAATAATGGAATAAAAAGGTAAAGGTACCCCTGCCCGTATGGGCCAGTCTTACCAGACTCTAGGGTTGTGCACTCATCTCACTCTATAGGCCGGGAGCCAGCGCTGTCCGCAGACACTTCCGGGTCACGTGGCGAGCCAGCGCAGCACACAGAACACCGTTTACCTTCCCACTGGTAAGTGGTCCCTATTTATCTACTTGCACCCGGGGGTGCTTTTGAACTGCTAGGTTGGCAGGCGCTGGGACCGAACGACGGGAGCGCACCCCGCCACGGGGATTCGAATCGCTGACCATGCGATCGGCAAGTCCTTAGCGCTGAGGTTTTACCCACAGCGCCCCCGCATCCCAATAATGGAATAGGACATCCCTATTTTCATCAGAGAAATGTTGGAGGGTATGCCCTTGAGGTATTCTCTCTGCTGCCACCTGCCTGCACACCTCAGCATCACAACTGTCTGGAACTCAGCCCTGGTTGAAATTAACTCATGGCTCTGAGTCTTAAAAACCAGTATCGGTGGTTATTGCATATAGTGTGTGTGTGTGTGTGTGTGTGTGCATGTGCGTGTGTGTGTGTGTATTCAAGCTCTCGGATGAGAAGCAGTTTTCTTTCTTTCTTTTTTTGACTGGGTCCCTTAATGATCAGTGAGGTTGAATAGTAGCGAGAATGCATAAAGTCCACCAAGCCAATTACAGAACAGCGATAAAGTCAGTGGAATACACGTTGCTGTTATCTTTCCCTGGCTGCATGATACCTCATTCTCTCTGGCAGAAAGGAACGGAGCAGGAAACGAACCCAGCATAAAGCCATTGTCACTGAAAAGTAACGGGAACCAGGATCGGTAACAAATGCCAGTCTATTGTTTCTTCCATATTCAAGGCAATGGGATGGGCATCTGGGTCATGGTTTGTCTACGGAAAGAGTTCATTAAAAAGGGGCAATATGTAAGGTAAAAGGTAAGATTAAAGAACCCCAGGATGGTTAAGTCCAGTCAAAGGTGACTATGGAATTGCGGTGCTCATCTCGCTTCAGGCCAAGGGAGCCGGCGTTTGTCTACTGACAGCTTTCCGGGGCATGGAACACCGTGACGGAAACCGGAACGCAAGGAAATGCCGTTTACCTTCCCACCGCAGTGGTACCTATTTATCTACTTGCACTGGTGTGCTTTCAAACTGCTAGGTTGGCAGAAGCTGGGACAAGCATATGTCCCATGGTGATACACGTTTAAAGAGGCTGAAAAAGGTAAACGTAAAGGTAAAGGACCCCTGGATGGTTAAGTCCAGTCAAAGGTGCGGCGCTCATCTCGCTTTCAGGCCGAGGGATCCGGCGTTTGTCCACAGACAGCTTTCCAGATCATGTGGCCCGCAGGACTCAATTGCTTCTGGCACAACAGAACACCGTGATGGAAACCAGAGTGCATGGTTTCAAACTGCTAGGTTGGCAGGAGCTGGGACAGAGCAATGGGAGCTCGCCCCGTCATGGGGATTCGAACCACTGACCTTCTGATTGGCAAGCTCAAGAGGCTCAGTGGTTTAGACCACAGCAGCAGATCGGTATTGTTGTGTATTCCCCACCCACATTTCAGGTTGTGTTGTGGCTAATCCTCAGGGGAACTGATGGCTGGTATCCATAGAGTCACAGTGGTTATGCTCTGCCTTCACAGTTGGAGGCGGCAATGCTTCTGAATACACAAGAGGGGAGAGTGGGCTCTTGTGCTCAGATCCCACTTGCGGGTTTCTCACAGGCATCTGGGTGGCCACTGTGAGAACAGGATAGTCTTATGTCCAACTCCGAGTCGTTCCAAGGAAGTCTACTTAACTCAATGGGCCAACTCTAAGTAGAGCTTAGTTGGACAGCCACCAATATTTCTACCCAACTCAGCGTTCTACACATGGCATTTTCTTTATTTTAGTTCAGGAAGAATTCTGGATATCTTACAGATTTAGCGAGGAGGGAGAACGGGCAAGATTGCACCTACCTTTGAAATGCACCCCCCTCTCATGCAGGAAAAATGGGGAAGCAACTACAGTGGTACCTCTGGTTGTGAACGGGATCCGTTCTGGAGGCCTGTTCGCAACCTGAAAAGAACACAACCCGCGTCTGCGCACGCGTGGGTCATGATTTGCCACTTCTGCGCATGCACGTGCCATCATTTTGCACTTCTGCACATGCGCGAGCGGCAAAACCTGGAAGTAACCCGTTCCGGTACTTCCGGGTCACCACGGAACGCAACCTGAAGCAAACGTAACATGAGGTATGACTGTATACTCTCCCTTTTGCTACTCCCCATTGTGGCTGAAACTGGAGAGCCAGTGTGGTGTAGTGGTTAAGAGCAGTGGACTTGTAACCTGGTGAACCGGGTTCGCTTCCCCGCTCCTCCACATGCAGCTGCTGGGTGACCTTGGGCCAGTCACACTTCTTTGAAGTCTCTCAGCCCCACTCACCTCACGGTGAGTGTTTGTTGTGGGGGAGGAAGGGAAAGGAGAATGTGAGCCGCTTTGAGACTCCTTAAAGGGAGTGAAAGGCGGGATATCAAATCCAAACTCTTCTTGGGGTACCAAAAATTGATCCCTGTCCTGTTTTATACCATTTGCTGTCATTCATTGCTGAATGATTCACCAAGAAGGTGGAATTAGGCTGCAACCGTACACATGCTTCCTTGGAAGTAAGTGTCATGCACTCATGTTCTGGATAGACATCCTTTGCTGGATGAATCTAACCATTTTGGATTTCTCTCAGTTCCTCATTTTTCCAGTTCTTAAGTCCAGCTGTGCACATTTCCACATGTTTGCATCTTTTGGGGGAATCGGGAGAGAGGCTTCTTGAAAATTCATCAGGATTTAGTGAATTTTTTTCCTAATACTGTATACATATTTTTGTATGCAATTTTGCCTAATATACACATTTTTGCACCTTTAGCCAAGTATGTACATTTTTGAACATGCTACTTGGTTGAAGAAATGCACTGCAAAATTCAGAGAAGCGAAATTCTGAAGGATGGCTGCATTTCAGTTTCCCAATGGTTTTGGAATGTGAAAATTTGGTAGGTTTCCCTTCAAATGTGAACTGAATTGAATTTCTGCCCAAACCCTAGTTAGCAGGCATGCCTATTTGGTTCGTAATTATTTTTATTTTTTGTAAAGGTAAGGCAGGCCCTGCATGATGGATTTCTGCTTTTTCTGTACAAAATTGGCCTAATCAATCAGAGGACAATTCATCACTTGCTGCTGCTGTTAGTAATTGTGATTTAGTGATTTGTTATGAGTTGCTGTCCTGTTGTTTTAAGGGATTGTGCTATTTTCTGGATTTTATGCCTTCTTTCCATCTCAACTGATTTTGCCGCGAACCTCCTTGTGGCTTGTGCAATCGGTGGTGCGTATATCACCTAAAGAAATAAGCAGTGTTAAGTGTGTGATCCAGGGGGTACTGTCCGACAGGTGCTTGTGGGATTCAAGGCTGCTGTCACCCAACTCAGAGTGACGGTGCAAACCTCTGCATGCTTACCTTGGAGAGTAGTGGCTCACCCAGTGGGGTGGAACCGCCATGCTAGCTTCCTGTCAGACTTTGGGGACACAGCTTCCTCCCCCCCCCCCTTTAGCCATAGATAAGCAGGACTAAGCAAAAAGAGTCGCTTACCATTTAAAGAGTCTTTAATGATCACAGCAAAAGAACAAAGCAGCCATTCTCGAAATGAAGGTATTCCCAATTAAGGTTTCCACCCACTTCCCCCCTAGTCACTCCCATTCTTTGCAACCTGATCTCACAACCACTGTGCTTTTTGGGTAGCCAACTTATCTGCTCTACGTCTCCTTGCACTGATAGGCTGGAGACTTTACAGTGAGAGAGAGAGTGTCTGTTAGCTCTCTCCCTCTCTCCCAGTTCTTCTTCACTTTGCTGCTCACTCCCCAGTTCGTCCCAACTTTTGTCTTCAGAACTATTTGTTGCTGTTGTTTAGTCGTGTCCGACGCTTCATGACCCCATGGACCAGAGCACGCCAGGCACTCCTGTCTTCCACTGCCTCCCACAGTTTGGTCAAACTCATGTTCATAGCTTCAAGAACTCTGTCCAACATCTTGTCCTCTGTCGTCCCCTTCTCCTTGTGCCCTCCATCTTTCCCAGCATCAGGGTCTTTTCCAGGGAGTCTTCTCTTCTCATGATGTACACAAAGTATTGGAGCCTCAGCTTCAGGATCTGTTCTTCCAGTGAGTACTCCGGGCTGATTTCCTTAAGAATGGATAGGTTTGATCTTCTTGCAGTCCATGGGACTCTCAAGAGTCTCCTCCAGCACCAGAATTCAAAAGCATCAATTCTTTGGCGATCAGCCTTCTTGATGGTCCAGCTCTCACTTCCATACATCACTACTGGGAAAACCATAGCTTTCACTAGATGGACCTTTGTTAGCAAGGTGATGTCTCTGCTTTTTAAGATGCTGTCTAGGTTTGTCATTGCTTTTCTCCCAAGAAGCAGGCGTCTTTTAATTTCATGACTGCTGTCACCATCTGCAGTGATCATGGAGCCCAAGAAACTATACCCCTCTGCAATCCACTGTTCCAAATCTATACTGCTCCACTGCTCCTGGGCAGCTTCATGATCCTAGCCAACAGGGGGAGGAGAAGGCTCCCACCATTCCTCATCAGAGCAGCACTCCTCAGCCTGGTCTCTGACACTTCCTGGAATATTGCTTCCTGGGGTGGAGATGGCAGGGAAGTTGGCATGGTGCAGATGCATTGGCAGCACCAGTCCTGGTGGTGTGTTTGCACCACACCAACCTCCCTGCCGCCTCACCCAGCCTGGTAAGCAACAGTGCCTCACCTTCTGGGAAGGTGACATAGCAGCTCCACCTTAACCAGGCATCTGCTTCAGCTTGGGGATAAGCCTCACTGAATACAATGGGACTCCCTTCTGAGTATCCGTTCATAAGCTTTGGCTGTCGATCCCCATCGACAAAGGACCCTTGTTCTGCCGTTCCCCTGTGGCATTGCATATAAACCCCACTGAAAGCGCAGGAATAAAGTCATTGTTAAACAAGGAACTGACAGATCCATCAAAGGAGGCCTTTTCCCTCCCTCCCCTCCTCCCCCCACACCCGCGTTCTTGATAGGTGTCAGTAGACTTTGATGAGTGCGGAGGCGAGGACTCTTCTCCAGAAGGATTTTAAAATCATCGTATTGACATTCTCTGAAGCAAGATGACTCTCTAAGTCAGGCTGCCAGAGGAGGCTTTTCTTGACAAAGGATAGGGAATTATGCCGTGCCTCTCAACAGCATTATTTACAGCTGTTCGGTGTGCAGTGAGCAATGCCACTAGGCCTTCGAGAATGTCAGGAACTGGGTGTTAAATATCAAAGAAGCCCCAGATTCGGGGAAGGAGCAGGACGTGTTTCCTTCTCCACGTTCATTTTTTTTTAAAAAAGTACAAATCTGTCTGGAGGCCTTCTTCTCCCCCTTGACTGTGCCTCACTATGTCACAGAAACATAGGGAGCTGCCTTATACCGACCATTGCTCAGAACTGCCAACACTGACTGGCAGCTTTGTTTAATTGTGTCTGACTCTTCATGACCCCATGGACCAGAGCACACCAGGCACTCCTGTCTTCCACTGCCTCCTGCAGTTTGGTCAAGCTCATGTTCATAGCTTCGAGAACACTGTCCAACCATCTCGTCCTCTGTCATCTCCTTCTCCTTGTGCCCTCCATCTTTCCCAACATCAGGGTCTTTTCCAGAGAGTTTTCTCTTCTCATGAGGTGGCCAAAGTATTGAAGCCTCAGCTTCAGGATCTGTCCTTCCAGTGAGCACTCAGGACTGATTTCCTTAAGAATGGATAGGTTTGATCTTCTTGCAGTCCATGGGACTCTCAAGAGTCTCCTCCAGCACCATAATTCAAAAGCATCAATTCTTCGGCGATCAGCCTTCTTTATGGTCCAGCTCTCACTTCCATACATCACTACTGGGAAAACCATAGCTTTCACTAGATGGACCTTTGTCGTCAAGGTGATGTCTCTGCTTTTTAAGATGCTCTCTACAGTACTCCATAATTTTCTGGAGAGCTGCTAACAGGCACCATTTCCCCCTTATGTATGCCAGTTCCTGACATCCCCAGTCTACTAAAATTACTAAATATTACAGAAGCAGGAGTTGGTGAAATGCTGCCTTATCCCAAAGACTGGAATGACAGAGGTAGGGTGGACAAATCTGTTAATTTATATTTCTTTCTGTTTCCCAGTCTTACGTTCAGTTCTTCCAATCTGCCCATCCATTTATGATTTTCTAAAAATCCAGCCCCAAGTTCCCATGCAGCTTCACAAGTACAGTGGTACCTCGGGTTAAGAACTTAATTCATTCTGGAGGTCCGTTCTTAACCTGAAGTACCACTTTAGCTAATGGGGCCTCCTGCTGCTGCTGCGCCACCGGAGCACGATTTCTGTTCTCATCCTGAAGCAAAGTTCTTGACTCGAGGTACTATTTCTGGGTTAGCGGAGTCTGTAACTTGAAGTGTCTGTAACCTGAAGCGTCTGTAACCTGAGGTACCACTGTATTTTATTTAAGATGCACATGGTTGGGGCAATTTTGTTGTATTTCTGCATATCTTACCAAATAATACAATGCATTTCTGTACATTGTTCTTTACCTAATGTGGTGCATATATCTACATTATTTTCAGTGACATTCCTGCATTGCAGGAAGTTGGCCAAATGACCCTCTGTAATTCTACGATTCTAACATATGCAGTTTTATGCACATTTCCCCCTTGTGTGTGCATTTTTGTAAGCTTTTTCTGTTGGGGGAAGGGGTGGATAACAGCATCACAAAATACAGAAAAGTACACATTTTAATGGGACGCGGGGTGGCACTGTGGGTTAAACCACAGAGCCTAGGACTTGCCAATTGGAAGGTTGGCGGGTCGCTCCCGTTGCTCGGTCCCTGCTCCTGCCAACCTAGCAGTTCGAAAGCACGGCAAAGTGCAAGTAGATAAATAGGTACCGCTCTGGCGGAAAGGAAAACATCATTTCCGTGCGCTGCTCTGGTTCGCCAGAAGCGGCTTAGTCATGCTGGCCACATGACCCGGAAGCTGTACGCCGGCTCCCTCGGCCAGCAAAGTGAGATGAGCACCGCAACCCCAGAGTCGGTCACAACTGGACCTAATGATCAGGGGTCCCTTTACCTTACACATTTTAAAGCTCACATAGATGCATTCTGGTTTGTGTATTGGCTGGATGTGCCTGAATCAAACGGAACCAAATGTGTCCCTCATCCTTACCTGCACTAGGGAGCCGAGGTTTCGCCCCACCCCAAATGGAGACCCTGAATGTATCCCGGTACTTCATAGGTTATCAACACGGTGCCTTATAGAGGTTGATGGACTCCAACTCCCATCATCCTCAGCCGTTGTGGCCAGTTGCTGAGAAGCTGGGAGATGGACTTCAGCAACATCTGGTGGGCACTGCTTTGGCTACACCTGCTTTAATTATCCCTAGGCCACATTCACAGCCTACATTGAAAGCACTACGATAGCCCTTCGAAGTGTCATGGCTTCCCGCAAAGAATTATGGGAAATGAAGTTTGTTCAAGGTGCTAAGAACTATTAGGAGATTCCCCTATTCCCCTCAAAGAGCGACAATTCCCAGAGTTCCCTGGGAACATTGGTGCCAACTCTATGGCACTGAGGACACCTCAGCCCCACTCCTAGTATGTGGAGATGGGGCTGAGCCCCCCAGTCTTGAGGGGCTGAGCCTTTTCTGGCCTCCCCACAGTGTCAGTGGGCCTCATTGGGCCTCACAGCTGTTTCTGACATGTGTGATGTCATGTGTGTCACACGTGTGATGAGATCCTCCAATGTCAGGCAGAACTTGGCGCCTCTGCCTGGGAATAGGAGTTGACTGTTAAATTGTAACTCTGTAAGGAGAAAGGGGGCCTCCTGAGAACTCTCCCTTTTAAATAAATTTTAAAACTGCTTGCAGTACTGAGCGAAGCACCATTCAAGCAAACAATGATCTGAGGTTTCTCCCATGTCAGACATATATATATATATATTTCCTCTTTTTTTTCTTTCCAGGAGTCTACCAGTGATATTCAGTTTATGGCAGAAGCAGCGGCTTGTTCCCCTTTGACAATAACTAGGCAAAGGAACCCTCCAGTGGTTCTGAAAGCAAGGGCAGTAAAACCAAAGCCGCGTGGTGGTGTATGTTGCAACTAAAAAACCGTAAAATATTATGGAATCTCTAAAATTCAACTGCTGGAAGGGCGATGTGCAAGGTGACCTCAGAAGGTGTCATTACACCTAGGCAGTGTTCAGTAAACGTGTCTAGCTTTCAGTTCCAGTGTTGGAGCTTCATCAGCAACCACAGACTAATTATTACTGCTGGAGAAAATAATATAGATCTGGAAATTGAGTGTGTAGCTCCCCAGGCCACCCCTCAAATAACTTCACACATAACACGTAATTTTAGGTTTGGTTTTTGGGCACTATTTTGGCCACAACTTTATTAAAATACAAAAGCAGTGAGTGGTTGTTTAGACATTGGTTATGACTATCTGTGCCCCCGCCTGGGACAGAACTGACATCCCGAGGTCCAATCGGTAGCCAGTAGAAGGGAAAGTCAAACTTGGGGGTCATTTGAGCTAAGCGTCGGACCCACATCGCTCACCCCAGCAGCTCCCCGAAAGCTAGCCGGCCCCGGTCCCATGACAGGGATTGGATGAAATCATGGCAAGCCCCAGGATTCCTTTAACGGAATTCCCTTCAGAGCAATAGGAGGTGCAGGCACAGCCTATCTTGACCCCTCCACCACCAGCATATTATAATCAATGCCTAACCGCAACCTTACAAGTTGTGACGAATTGCTGAGTAGTAGGCAAAAACCAAATGGCACAGCCAATCACCAAATGGCAAAATTCCTACTAGGCCCCTGCGCCAAGGCAGATGACCCCATGACAGGCAAAGCAAGGTCAACGGGAAAAGAGGGCGGGTGATCCGATGCACTCTGCAAAGAGAAAGAGAAACCAGAGTGCCCCAATATTTAAAGACTATGGTCCCACCCACCCAATTTGCAACATACAATTTGCCCCAGCAACCCGGTTATCCAATCACAATGCCAGGCAACAACTATTAACCTGCCTGGCAACAAGAGGCCTGGCCCGGTGGCCCACACCGCAACAAGTGCTCTCATTTATTGGAGAACACGCTTTCAACTTGGGTTTTTAACTTCCAAAAACCTAGCTGGCTTTTCATCTCCCCCCCCCCCCCTTTTTAAAAAAATTCTGGCCACTTCAACCTGAAGCAGAGGAAGAATTAGTTGCTGTGAACCACAGGATTTAGTAGGATATATTAGGGGCATGCACAGACCCGAAGATTCATTTTGTACCCGTGTGCTTTTAAAAATGCCGGTCTATTTCTGAATGGCTCTGTGCTCTCTCTGCTTTGATGGGTGTTTTTGCTTCTGAGCCTTCCCCCCCCCCAAAGAGCTCTGTGTTTCTCTATTCATGATAAGGGGGCATCTAAAAACTGTCATAACTCCCTCCCACCTTTAGGCTAAAACCAATAAAAATTACAGGCACAGGGGTCTCTCCCTAGTGGATTAAGGCTGCCAGATTGCCGGCAAATAGGTCTGGGAGTTTTTAATGGGGGTGGGGTGGGGGTAAAGTGGGGCACTTTCCTCCATAATCCCTTATGAGCAGTGCAGGGGCTTGTGTCTTAAACCTTAAAATAATTAAGCAGTAGCCGAGTGGTGTGTGCTTCTGCTTATTCATTTTCAAAAACATTTTGAACCATCTTTCGGATGGATGTTTGCATACTTTAGAGGCCTTCCACTAAAGAGTTACAGGTCTCCAATAGTTCTTACATTGACAGGCTGTCAAGAAAGGCAGCTTAATTGATTATAGCTGATAAGTTGGTGAGGTTGTAGAATGAAGTCGTGTTTGTTCATTAGGTGGGAGCTACTTTCAGAGTGGTACGCGGGTGGCACTGTGGGCTAAACCACAGAGCCTAGGACTTGCCGATCGGAATGTTGGTGGTTCGAATCCCCGTGATGGGGTGAGCTCCCATTGCTCGGTCCCTGCTCCTGCCAACCTAGCAGTTCGAAAGCACGTCAAAGTGCAAGTAGATAAATCGGTACCACTCTGGCGGGAAGGTAAACGGTTTTTCCATGGGACCTAATGCACAGGGGTCCCTTTACCTTTACCTTACTTTCAGCACAGTCTTTAGCATATGTGCAGCACAGTCTTTAGCATAAGTTTAGCCCCCAAATTAAATTTATTATGATGTAAGAGTTAATTTCGCATGCACGGCACCATTGAGAACGACAAGCGCCGTCGTTGAGTCAAGCACCGCCATTGTGAATGACAAACGCCACTGCTGGTGTGGCAGAAAGTTGAAAGTCCTTTAGTGAAACAGTAGGTATACATTTCGGTAATACCTAGGTATACAGTGGTGCCCCACAAGACGAATGCCTCTCAAGACGAAAAACCTGCTAGACGAAAGGGTTTTCCGTTTTGGAGGTGCTTCGCAAGACGAATTTCCCTATGGGCTTGCTTCGCAAGACGAAAATGTCTTGCGCATTTTTCTGACTTTCCCCCCCTTTCCCCCCTTTTTCTAAGCCGCTAAGCCGCTTATCCGCTTATCCGCTAAGCCGCTAAAAGCCGCTAAAAGCCACTAAAAGCCGCTAAAAGCTGCTAAGCCGCTAAAAGCCGCTAAGCCGCTAATAGCGCTAATCCACTAAGCCGCTAATGATGCGGGTGGCGCCGTGGGTTAAACCACAGAGCCTAGGACTTGCCGATCAGAAGGTTGGTGGTTCGAATCCTCGCGATGAGGTGAGATCCCGTTGCTCGGTCCCTGCTCCTGCCAACCTAGCAGTTTGAAAGCATGTCAAAGTGCAAGTAGATAAATAGGTACCGCTCCGGCAGGAAGGTAAACGGTTTTTCCATGTGCTGCTCTGGTTTGCCAGAAGCAGCTTAGTCATGCTGGCCACATGACCCGGAAGTTGTACGCCAGCTCCCTTGGCCAGTAAAGCGAGATGAGCACCGCAACCCCAGAGTCAGCCACGACTGGACCTAATGGCCAGGGGTCCCTTTACCTTTACCTTTCCTACCAAAGATCTGGATCCAAGTTGTTCTGGGCATTGTCTATAAACACAAGAGCCTTGAACTTGGCCCAATAACATATGAGCAACCAGGTTAAAGTGTTGATATTTCGCTAACATACCTAATTTGCTCAGAAGTAGTGCATTAACAGTTGGAAACAGAACCCTGGACAGAATGGACTCTCTGCCTAAGCCATCAAGGGAACGGGGCATTCTTACTTGAAGCAGCTTACTGGGTTGAGTGGTCTGACCACACTAGATTCCCAACAGGTGGATCATCTGTTTTTTAGTGGGAGGGAAGTACAGCATGGTGCAAACAAATTGGCAGGAGTGCCTGACTGGCTCTGCTGATGCATTTGCACTGCACCAACCTCCCCTCCACCTTGACCATCCCTGTCCTGGGAAGCAACAGTGACCCATCTGCTAGCAGAGCATCTCTGCCCCACTGGGCAACCCTGTTCTGATTTTTTTTTTACTTTACTTCCCCATCCCCAATCAAACTGTGACAGCTTTTTCTTGGACCAGCCAAGATTTGTGTGTCAATCATCCCCTTCCCACCCCACCCCCCCACCCCCGTGCACAGGAATTAGTTACCCAGTCTATCTGTGGAAATTCTCCGTCTTAAGAGGCGAATCTTCACACATTGCGATCAGTTATCAGAATTGCCAAGTGACAAGATACATTAGCGGCAGTGTAATTTTAGGTCGTATGCTAATCTGCCATTGCCTTGGTAACAGAAAGATACATGGATGGTTTTTGTTGATGTATGAAGCTATTCCTCCCAGATAACAATGCGAGCTTGGAGATTCCTTCTCCCCCCCCCCGCCACCCCCAATTAAATTGCTGACATAACAGTGAGCCTGAAACTCTTAGGCCCTAGGTCATTCCTTGAATGTGTGGGATGAGTCGAATCTCACCCCTCCCGAGGTAAGCTGCAGCAGCTGGAAGGAAAGAAAGTGGAAGGCCACTGTGGGGGCTGATTGCAGATAATTAAGTGCTTCTCCAAAGTGCCATGTGTGTAGGAGTTTATGAGAAAAGGGAATATAGATGAGAGTTGTCCTGGGAAGGTACAATTATGGAAAGTTTGATTTCTGTAATGGAGCCGGAGTGGATAACCCCTATCACAGACTATCGTAGGCTTGTTTGGGGGGAATACTCTACTTGACTGTAAAGGACCCATCTACCATGGGAATTTCCCATCTTGTCTATCAAAACGAATGCAACTTCTCTGCAGCTCTAATTAAACAGTAATCACTTATTTTAACGGTGTCAATGGATAATCCACCTCCTGTCTGAAATTAGGGGAGTAGAAACGTCCTTAGGAAAAATTCTCCTTCCGTT
Organism: Podarcis gaigeae; assembly: GCF_964106915.1. Taxonomy (NCBI): domain Eukaryota; kingdom Metazoa; phylum Chordata; class Lepidosauria; order Squamata; family Lacertidae; genus Podarcis; species Podarcis gaigeae. The sequence goes on along the minus strand of NC_139677.1, from coordinate 96,636,044 downwards.
ATTCACCAGGAGTACCTAATTTTTCGGCCAACTTCCTTGATCATGGAGTCACACATTTGTGTCTTTTTTTTCATCTGTTACTTTCTTTTGCTTGCCCTGTGTCTTCCAACATTCAGCTTTGTCGGTGTTGGGAGTAAAGCAAAAACGCTTGCAATAAGTTGTCCAAACCAGTAGGGCGGCGATAGGCAGAAGGTCAACCTGTTCTTCTTCCTCTATGATTTCTTCTCTTTGCAGGAAGTACTTGTTGGTAATGTAGATCGCTTCCTTTCAGGTTTTATTTCCTTCCTGAAATTCAGCCAGTATGAGTTAGCAGGTGCTAGTATGAACTTGGCTCCATCTTGCCCACATTTAAAACTTATGCTTTGATTGCCACAAGTAATAAACATAGCATTTTCTTTATTCCTTCAACCAGCAGTTTAACCACACTGTTTCTATCTGCATTCTGCTACAATATATTAACTCCAACAACTCAATGGATTTTAAAAAATAAATATATTGTTGTTACCCACCTTGGACACTTAACACAGACACACAGGATTCAAAGTTGCTTAATATATGGAATCATATAATTGTACAGTTGCAAAGGACCCTGAGGATCATCTAGTCCAACCCCCTGCAATGCAGGAACCACAGCTGAAGCATCTGTGACAGGTGGCCATCAAACCTCTGCTTAGAAACCTCCAAGGAAGGAGAGTCCACAACCTTCTGTGGAAGTCCGTTCCACTGTTGAACAGCTCTTACCATCAGAAAGTTCTTCCTGATGATTAGTTGGAATCTCCTTCCTTGTAATTTGAACCCATTGGTTTGGGTCCTAACCTCTGGAGCTGCAGAACACGATGAATGAATGAATGAATGAATAGGATGGGGATGATAAGAGATGCTCCCCAAACTGGCCATAATTATGAGCGTTGGTTCCTCAAACTGTCGAGATTTTTTGGAGCCTAAACTTGATCTTAAGAGGCTAACAAAGGAGACCACAAGTAATTGGGCATCACAGTGACCCACAGACAGAACTCCTCCCTGAACAAGCACTTATCAAATTGCAGACCCGGTCGCTGCCATTTTCTGTGAAGGGTCAGGGCCTTCCCTTGTCCCTGACAAAGAAGATGGCGACAGGTGCAATTGATGCCCCAGTTAATCAAACAGCTGGCTAATAGCAGGGTTTGTGGCTGACAAAGCTTTGGCAGAAGACAATGGAATGAAAGCTCTTTTCTCAGAGATCTTGTTCCTCTATGACTATTTGTTTTCATTATGTTCAGCAGCTGGGCCTTGCTTGACACAGCTTTCCAGGCCCTCCCCGTCTCCATTTCCAACACACTGTTGCGTTAGAAGACATTGATTTCACACCCTCTGTTATTTTACAGATGAAAACAGGGCTACTCTTGGGCATTCATGTCTACAGTGGAGACAAGTTCTTTTCAGCTGTGCTCAGACCCACAAACAAACAAACTTTTCACAAAACCCTTCCCTGCCCCTCAGCACCTGAAAAGAACATAAGAAGCTTTAGATGGCTGAAAATAATTCTGTTTTCCAGAACTGCAGTTTAGTTTCCTGATTTTTGTTTTGAAAGCTGTAGTTTTGTTTTTGTTTTTAACCATGACAGTTCTATGTATATTTGTTTTGGGGACTTTGGCTATGCATTACCTTTCTGTTTTATTTGCATGCTGCCTGGAGGATTTTAAAAACCATATCAAGCAGGTTATAAATTTTCTAAATAAATAAGAGGCCTGCTGAACCAGAACAAAGGCTCACCTAGTTCATTATCCTGATAGACCAGCCAGTTGCCTTATGTGAATTGTGCATGCAGGACAATAGCAGAATCTTGTACCTCAGCATTACTGCATCTCCCTGACATGCAAAAGGTCCCAGGTTCCTTCACTCACATCTCTAGGTAGAGGTGGGAATATCCCCCTGTCTATAACCCTGGAAAGAGCCAATGCGAGTGAATGCAGACAATACAGTGGTACCTCAGGTTACATACACTTCAGGTTACATACGCTTCAGGTTACAGACTCTGCTAACCCAGAAATAGTGCTTCAGGTTAAGAACTTTGCCTCAGGATGAGAACAGAAATTGTGCTCTAACGGCGTGGCGGCGGCAGGAGGCCCCATTAGCTAAAGTGGTGCTTCAGGTTAAGAACAGTTTCAGGTTAAGAACAGACCTCTGGAACGAATTAAGTACTTAACCCGAGGTACCACTGTACTGAGCTGGATGTACTAATGGTCTAATGCAGGCATAGGCAAACTCAGCCCTCCATATGTTTTGGGACTACAATTCCCATCATCAATGATGACTGGCCCTGTTAGCTAGGGATCATGGGAGTTATAGTCCCAAAACATCTGGAGGGCCGAGTTTGTCTATGCTCCTATGTTCCATGTTCCTATGTCCCAGTGACGGCAGGAATTTTGGGTCCAGGCAGTGTTTATGTTCCCCCCTCGCTCCAGCAACATTTAACAGAGAGGGCACCTCAGAGAGCAATTTGCTGATCTCTCTGAAGCACCTCCCACCCTCCTTTAAATGCTAGCTTTCCATCAACAATTCACCTGTCTGGCTTGCCAACCACGACGCTTGCCTGACTGCTGGTCTGTTATCACATTGCAGTTGCTGTGGCCACCTGCTGGTGGCCATTGAAACTACAGTGTGATGCCTACAACAATATTATATTACATACACAAACACACACACACAGATGTATGTATGTATGTATGTGGCAAATTTATTTCAGTTCTTGGAAAAGCTGCATTAAAAAAAATCATTTGAAAAGATAATGTCCATAAGAGTAACTTAACTGAGGATAAAGGTAAATGTAAAGGGACCCCTGACCATTAGGTCCAGTCGTGACTGACTCTGGGGTTGCGGCGCTCATCTCACTTTATTGGCCGAGGGAGCCAGCGTATAGCTTCCGGGTCATGTGGCCAGCATGACTAAGCTGCTTCTGGCAAACCAGAGCAGCGCACCTAAATGCTGTTTACCTTCCCGCCGGAACGGTACCTATTTATCTACTTGCACTTTGACATGCTTTTGAACTGCTAGGTTGGCAGGAGCAGGGACCGAGCAATGGGAGCTCATCTCATTGAGGGGATTTGAACCACCAACCTTCTGATCGGCAAGTCCTAGGCTCTGTGGTTTGGTGCACGTATTCTTCTAAATAACTCAGAATATTATAGATGCAATTCTCTTCTTTTACCCACAGAACAAACCTGAGCTGAGCTGCGGATTAGGGTGCAAGATAGTAATTGGCCCAATGTCACCCAGTGAGGAGGGGCTTGATCCCAAGTCTCCCCAGAACAATCTGCTCTGTCACACTGTTGTCAAACAGATGAGTTGCAAGGCTTGTGGCATCATTAGAACTCCAGTTCCATAGAAGCTCGACTGATGCTAAGTTTAGGCAAAGGATAAAAATAATAGCAAGGCCAGACCAGCTTATATAAAATAGTAAAAATAGGTGACAGTATGAATCATCTTTCTCTGTGTTATGAGGATTTTTTTTATTTTTTGCTCACTAACGGACACATACAGATGAATATAGCACACAGCTTGAATGAACATAGGCTGCACTGAAAGTTCTTGGGTTTTTCCCATTTTCTGTAACTAAAAAAAATGAAAGATGAAAAATTCACATTTAAAGAGTACAAATTTCTAGGCTTTCTGTATGCTCACCCAGTGAGGTGAGAAATGGACAGGAGGATTTTGCTGGACTGGTCAGAAAGGTTTCTTTGTAGGACAGTGGCCTTAGCTGGCCACTTAAGTGTACTCATAGCATCCCAAAGGAATCGGCTAGGTTGCAAGAGCTACAACTAAGTGATGGTGCACTCTGGGTAAATGGGTGGGACTTTCCCCCCAACACACCCCCAATCCAGGGTGGCGGTTGGAGGATGGATGGTGGCTAACAGATTGATGTTGAATCCTGACAAGACAGAAGTACTGTTTTGGGGGGACAGGAGGGGGGCAGGTGTGGAGGATTCCCTGGTCCTGAATGGGGTAACTGTGCCCCTGAAGGACCAGGTGTGCAGCCTGGGAGTCATTTTGCACTCACAGCTGTCCATGGAGGCGCATGTCAATTCTGTGTCCAGGGCAGCTGTTTATCAGTTCCACCTGGTACGCAGGCTGAGACCCTACCTGCCCGCAGACTATCCCGCCAGAGTGGTGCATGCTCTAGTTATCTCCCGCTTGGACGACTGCAATGCGCTCTACGTGGGGCTACCTTTGAAGGTGACCTGGAAACTACAACTAATCCAGAATGTGGCAGCTAGACTGGTGACTGGGAGCGGCTGCCGAGACTACATAATACCCATCTTGAAAGACCTACATTGGCTCCTAGTACATTTACGAGCACAATTCAAAGTGTTGGTGCTGACCTTTAAAGCGTATGTAACCTGAAGTGTATGTAACCTGAGGTACCACTGTACCAGACTTTTAGAAGACATCTGAAGGCAGCCCTGTTTAGGGGAGCTTTAATGTTTAATAGATTATTGTATTTTAATATTTTGTTGGAAGCCACCCAGAGTGGCTAGGGAAACCCAGCCAGATGGGCAGGGTATAAATAATAAATTATTATTATTATTATTATTATTATTATTATTATCATCATCACCACCACCACCATCATCACCACCACCACCTAGCTGTTAGGTAAAAGAACAATAGAGGCAGTGTTCCTGTGTGAGCTGGGGAGGAAGCAGGCCGGAATCTGGATACACCAAGCCCTGATTATTCTGTGCTGGAACCAAGACTGCGGTTAATGGAGAAGTGACATCTGTTGGGGTGTTAATGCTGTGAGCCCCTCCATCTTATGTGTGCCAATACAAACACATATCCTGAAGGCACCACAGTCTCCCTTGGCCTTCATTCTGAGGAAACCGAACCCCAAGTAATTGCCAGGAACCCCTGGATTCTCAAAGCTCAGAGACTGGGGTTGTGTGCAACAGTTTGGATCATTGCAGGCGGTTGAACCAAATGGCTCTTGGGGCCCCTTCCTTCTCCCATGATTCTGTGGCATTGGAACCAGGAATGTGCGTAACTGCCAATCGCTCTTCAGGGTTAACACAATGCAGACCAAAGCCTGGAGCTACACGGACGGTAATTGCCCTCTGAGCTCTCATTTTGCAAACGGTTTCCCTTAACAGCAGCCCTTTCCTTACCCATCAGCACTTGATCTTTGTTGGGTCACAGTCAGATTTACAGAGCAGAGCGCGAGCTCCCGCCTGTCTCGCAGTGCATAAAGAATTCTGAAAAGGGATTATATTGCAGATTTGGCCTTCTGTAGAGTCATAACATTTAAAATGCCATTAAACCTGCGCTTTCACTTCTCTGTGGGCTCCCGTGTCCCACGGCTTGCAAAATTTCAGTATCTGCAGGGGTCCCCATTGTACTCAGAGCTCTTTGCAAAGCGACATGGGCTTTTCCACAAAGCCATTATGGAGGGAAATGGGGGAACGGCGCAGGCCTCGATTTGTGTTCCTTTATAAGAATTTGGCGTGACACTTATTTATATACCTTATTATGCATTGAAGTCCCCGGTGATCACTTTTCGCAGCGCTCTCGCTGGCTTTGTATTCTTAACCGCCTGACGTCCCAAAGCACGGCGGTTTCAAACTATTTTAAAAAATAGCAGGAAAATTAAATAAATCCTCACGTGGTTTTAAGGATGCCAGGACAGGTTTCGGAGGCTCTCTGAAGAAGTTAAAGCAGGGCTGCATTTCCTTCATTGCAAAAAATGGGTGGGGCAATGAATGCAAAATTCAGCTTTGTCCAGTATTCTGGTTTCTATATATACTCACACAATGGCGGAGCTTCATGCTCCAGCACTGGGGGGTGGAGAGCAGGTGGGGGCAGGGCTTTCGTGCATCCCAGGGATGTGGTGCATTGCCCTCAGGGGCGTGGCACATGTCCTGGGGGTGTGACACGCTGCCTGTGGGGGCAAGGGGCCCAGCACGAATGGGGGGCAGCTGCGATGGCACCCCACCGGGATTGCGCCGCCGGAGGCAGTGTGCTCCCCCTGTCCACCAGTGTACTCACATGCCCCTCTTGTTATCCTCTGCCCAGGCGAGCAAGAGGTTTTGTGATGGCCTAAGATTCGGGGGCGGATGCTGAACCTGAGGTATCCCAGCCTGCACAGGATTCCCTGCCTCCAGAACCAGCTGAGCTGGGGCTGGGGCATGAGCCTGAAGGGTCCTCACCTGTGCTGGATCCTCAGGACCAGACACCAGCTGAATCTGCTCTGGCTCCGGAGGTGATCAAGGACCCATTGCCTGCAGGTGCTCCACTCTCAACCCCATCAGAGGAAGCTGAGGTTGCCTCTGGGTCCGGTAACCCTCCAGCCTCTCCTGGGCTGCAGAGGCTTAGGGCAGAGAGGCAGAAGGAATTAAATTCCCAAAGGAGGAGTGCTCGCCTCCAGGCCAGGAGAGGCGAGTCACCTGAGGACTGTGGCCGCCCTATGCCTCAGGACAGATAAAAGCCAGCCAACCAAAGTTCCAAGTTGTGGAAGCAACATTGTTGGTCTCCAGTTCCTGCCTGGACCCTGCCCTGCACCCAGCCTCAGCTTTTATGGACTGCCTCTATATTGCTCCTTTGACCTTGGACCAGACTAGGACCTCACCTCTTGATCTACCCATGGGACCAGCACAGGTTTTAACAGAGTTCATCGATGCATCAGGGCAAAAGCAAAGGGCATTTGCAGAATTCAAGGACACGTTCCAGCCACACAAAAACAATCAAGGGGAGTGCGAAATCAGGCCACTGAGGGTTGTGGCCTATCAAGTGGGCCTGGAGCCTGGAGCGAGTCCCAGGATTGAAATACAGAGGCATTTGGTCCTTGGGCTTGAGCTTCCCTACCCTCTGGGCTTTTGTTGTTTAGTCATGTCCGACTCTTCGTGACCCCATGGACCAGAGCACGCCAGACACTCCTGTCTTCCACTGCCTCCCACAGTTTGGTCAAACTCATGCTGGTAGCTTCGAGAACACTGTCCAACCATCTCGTTCTCTGTCGTCCCCTTCTCCTTGTGCCCTCCATCTTTCCCAACATCAGGGTCTTTTCCAGGGAGTCTTCTTTTCTCATGAGGTGGCCAAAATATTGGAGCTTCAGCTTCAGGATCTGTCCTTCCAGTGAGCACTCAGGGCTGATTTCCTTCAGAATGGATAGGTTTGTTCTTCTTGCAGTCCATGGGACTCTCAAGAGTCTCCTCCAGCACCATAATTCAAAAGCATCAATTCTTTGGCGATCAGCCTTCTTGATGGTCCAGCTCTCACTTCCATACATCACTACTGGGAAAACCATAGCTTTCACCAGATGGACCTTTGTTGGCAAGGTGATGTCTCTGCTTTTTAAGATGCTGTCTAGGTTTGTCATTGCTACCAGGAAGCAATTCCACTCACTGGCAGCTGATGCCCCATTGAGACTGGTAGGGCAAAAGGCAGGGAGCCCAACTGTAGTTGGTGCCAGAGCCTATTCTGGTTTTGTCTCCATCCTCCTCCCTGCAGAGTTCTCCAAGGGCAGCACTAAGGCTGAGGGGGAAGAAGCAGATAGCCAGCTGCTGCCGATTCCAGGACTAGTTTCAAGAAAGAAGGTTGGCAGGAGGTGGCTGGCTAAGAGCAGACTGAGGTTGGTCCAACTTTTGGCGCTGTGGGTTAAACCACAGAGCCTAGGACTTGCCAATCAGAAGGTCAGTGGTTCGAATCCCCACAACGGGGTGAGCTCCCATTGCTCCATCCCAGCTCCTGCCAACCTAGCAGTTCGAAAGCATGTCAAAGTGCAAGTAGATAAATAGGTACCACTCTGGTGGGTAGGTAAACAGTGTTTCTGTGTGCTGCTCTGGTTTGCCAGAAGCGGCTTAGTCATGCTGGCCACATGACCCGGAAACTGTACGCCAGCTCCCTTGGCCAATAAAGCGAGATGAGCGCCGCAACCCCAGAGTCGGTCACGACTGGACCTAATGGTCAGGGCTCCCTTTACCTTTAAGAGAGCCATGCCCCTTGCTCCACCCACCTTTGCCTCTTGCCCTGCCCATCACTGCCATATGCACCTTGAAAGGGGGAAAATTCCCTCCGTGGCTTCAGTGCAGCTTCATTATTTGTACCCCGTCCATCTGATTGGGTTGCCGCAGCCACTCTTGGCAGCTTCCAACAAAACATAAAAACCCAGTAAGACCAATATTAAAAACTTATCTATACAGGACTGCCTTCATATGCATACCCTCCAACATTTCTCTGATGAAAATAGGGACATCCTATTCAATAATAATAATAATAATAATAATAATAATAATAATAATAATAATGCTACCCCATCCACCTGACTGGGTTGCTCCAGACACTCTGGGCAGCTTCCAACATATATAAAACATAATAAAGCATTAAACATTATACAATATAGTTACTTATCTCCTTGGTTCAGGGTTGCCTAAGTCCTTCCCCTCCAACATTTCTCTGATGAAAAGAAGGATGTGCTAAGGAAAAGCAAGACATTCCAGGATCAAATCAGAAACCAGGACGGCTTCTGTAAATCTGGGACTGTCCTTGGAAAATAGGGACACTTGGTGGGTCTGCAGATGTCGTCTAAAAGCCATGTAGTTTATACCTGTTAGTTGTTTTCCCCTACAGCAATCAGCATTAGTCTCCTCTTAAAACTGGTTATTACTAGTTTTGTGGTCCTGCTGTACCCGAGTGTTCATGAAGCTGGCTTTCCTGATAATGGATATTGCAGAATTTCTGCCTCAGCAGCCCACAAGGGAATGTGACCCTGAAAGTTTTTCCATCCCTAATGTCGAGAGGCCCCCAATTAGCCCCTCATTAAAAAAATCCTTGGGCTTCCTCAAAAGCTTTTCTATGGTGGGCATTTTCCGTGTGATCCTTAAACAAAGCATTCTCCCTGTGCCGTCTCCCCAGGTGTGTGTGGGAAAGAGTCGTCGTTTCCTAGCCACTTCCATTTGCTTCCTCTCTTTCCCCCCTCCGCTGTCTCGTAGGTTTTACTCGGTGCCTCGGGCGAGGCCTTAATAACGCCAGGCCTAGTCTCCTCACACTATTTATGTTCCTAAATAGTGGAAACACAGGAGCGAGATTTTCTTCTTCTTCTGAGAACTCATAAATCGCTCCCAGAAGCAATAATAAAAGAGACATTGCAGCGGCTGGGTGATTTGGGGACACGCAGAGAGAAATGTAAATAGTTTGAGAAATCCTGCACGAGTCTGCTGTGTTGTTCCTAAGAGAACAAAGCATTTATGTAGCTCTTCGTGTGTGGTGGGTTTTTTTCCTAGCGCAATGCAAAAGAGCCATTTTGGGGTTTTATTTCTTAAAGAGGGGTGCGGGATGCCGATCTAAGTTAAAGAGAACACGGTGAGAAAACGACAGTTCAGGAAGTCCCTGGAAGTCGGGAAGGGAAGCTGAATGTTGGCACATTCAGGGCAGACCAAAGAAATACCTTTGTGCCTCGTTCACCTATGGAACTCACTCCCACTAGATGTGGTGTTGGACACAAGCTCAGATGGCTTTAAAAGAGGAACTGACAAATTCATGGAGAGTAGGGTTATCGATGGCTACCAGCCATGATGACTATGCTGTGTCTCCATGTTCGGAAGCAATTAATAATAATAATAATAATAATAATAATAATAATAATAATAATTTATACCCTCCCCTCCCCTCAGGGCAGCCAACACCAGTAAAATTACAGTAAAAACATAATAGGAAAAAAACCACCACAATTTAAAATACAGGTTAAAATGCAATTTAAAATGCAGCCTCATTTTAAAAGTAGCCCATAGATCAAAACCATAAGGGGAGGGAACATAAGGGTCAGGCTGAGTCCAAACCAAAGGCCAGGAGGAACAGCTCTGTCTTGCAGGCCCTGTCAAGATGTCAAGTCCTGCACGGCCCTGGTCTCTTGTGACAGAGCGTTCCACCATGTTGGGGCCAGTACCGAAAAGGCCCTGGCCCTAGTTGAGACCAATCTAACCACCTTGTGACTTGGGACCTCCAAAATGTTGTCATTTGTGGACCTTAAGTTGCTGGAAACAGGGGAACATTGCAAAAATGGAATCAACTGCCATGTGAGTGCAGTTTCTGAATGAACACTCCCAGTTCTGGGTTCCAAAGTGAGACAGAAGCTAGCGACTGTGTGCATTTACTTCCTTTCCCCAAAAGAGACAGGAAAGAGTTTTATGATAAATCTGGCCAGCACGAGTGGCTCAGCTGTTGTTGGCAGAGTGAAGTTTTGATGAATGTGTTTGTAAGAAAAGGGACATGACAGATGCAAGGATGTAATGTCAGGCAGGAAGGGGGTGGGGGTGGGGAAGAGAAGATGTACCAGTTCATAAGAGATAGTCACATTTTATTGCTTTTTCTAACAATCCTCTGTCGGCTTTCCCATCCAATCTTTCAAGTGCTATCTTCAAGTGTTGGAGTAGCTTGATTGTGAATACTATTTCCAATGTTCAGAGGTGAGTGTTGCCTCTTGAGAGAGAGATATCGGAAAGCATGGGGAAATATATTTATTGGGGGGGGGCTATAACCCCCCAGTGATGGCTTCGTATACTTAGTGGCACCAGAAAGCTGGCTGGCTGTTGGGAGGAGGAATGGGAAACTGAATACACTGTTCTGGAGGGAGGTGTGACTGGCTGGCTGAAGCACTGCACATTCTGCACTGCAACATTTTGTTGCAGCTCTGACGCGTACTCTTGTAATCTCAGTTGGCAAGAATCAAGTGTACACAGGAAAACTGAGAAAATATTAAATTCATACTTATAATTTAATAATTCTGGCATGGCATTAGCACTTGGTATCCCAGGAAGGCATTACCAGGGCCCCAGGGCCCCAGTGATGCATGTCTTGGGATCATAGCATTATAGAATGGTAGAATTGTGGAGTTGGAAGGGACCCTGAGGGTCATCTAGTCCAACCCCCTGCAATGCAGTAATCTCAGCTAAAGCATCCATGACAGATGGCCATCCAATCTCTGCTTAAAAGCCTCCAAGGAAGGAGAGCTCACAACCTTCCCATTGCTGAATAGCTCTTACTTTTTTTAAAAAAGAATATTTATTAAAGTTTTCAACAGTAATACAATAAAAATCAAAAAGAAAAAAGAAAAAATAACAAAAATACAAAAATGAAAATAATTAAAAACACACAGAGTTTCCATTACTTATTTTCCATTAACTTATTTCCCAGACCTCCTCGTACCTCCCTTTTTTTGTATTCCAATTCAAATTGTTAGTTCAGCAAATCCTTATCAATAAATTTTAACCTATTTCTAAACCTTTTTTCCATATTCTCTTAAAGCATTACAGCTGGAAACCACTTAATTTCTATCCGACATCATTCTAACATTCATTAATTTTGCAATATTTCTGTAAATAGTCTTTAATTTTCTTCCAATCTTCTTCCGCCGACTCTTCTCCCTGGTCTTGGATTCTGCCAGCTGAATAGCTCTTACTCTCAGAACATTTTTTCTGAATATTTAGTCGGAATTTCCTTTCTTGCAACTTAAAGCCATGGGTTCGAGTCCTACCCTCCAGAGCAGGAGAAAACAAGCATGTTCCCTTCTCCATATGACAGCCCTTCAGATATTTGAAGATGGCTCCCATATCTCCCCTCAGTCTCGTCTTTTCCAGTCTAAACATACCCAGCTCCTGCTGAAAGTTCTCTGTTAGGGGAGAAGGTGTTCCAGTTGCTTTCATATATAAAACTGTGATTATTTTTATTGGTGGTGCTATTATTCCCAATCCCTATGATGTGGTTTATGTGAAGCCATTCATAACTGCAAATGAATACATACATACAGCCTCAAAAGTTTTAAAATCTGACGAAGCACTCAAGCAGCACTAGGCAGCTGGGTGTGGTCCCTGTTGAAACCTCTCCTTCCCTAGAGACCCTGTCAGGTGTGGAGATCAGCAGAGGCAGCCATCTTGGTTGTATCACAGCCCTCAGAAGCGGCCATCTTGGTTGTATCACAGCCCTCAGTGGCGGCGACTTGGGAGAGGGCCTTCTCTGTGGCAGCCCCTCAGTTGTGAAATCTCCTCCCCATAGACGTGTGTCTGGTTTCTTCACTTTATAGCTTTTGGCAGATGCTGAAGAAACACCTCTTCCCCCTGGCCTTTGAAAACTGAGATGTGTGTTTTCAGGACTCACCCTATTCCTGGGCCTGTCCTCCATTTTGAATGTCTTTCATTTTGAATTCTGAATTGTTGGAACCCGCCATGGGAGCTCCTGATGAAAGTTGGCTAAATTATTATTATTATTTTATTTTATTTTATTTTATTTTATTTTATTTTATTTTATTTTATTTTATTTTATTTTATTTTATTTTATTTTATTTTATTTTATTTTTCAGGATTCTGGATCTGCAGCTGGAAATCCAGCAACCACCGAGCCTAAGAGCACACAGATCAACTCCTCTGTGACTTTGGAACTTCTTCCCTAGGGAAGTTAGACTGACTCAGTCCTTGCTGTCCTTCTGGCTGGGACGTGAAGACCATCTTGTCCCAAAAGGCTTTGGGGAACTGACTGAAAGGACTGGTATTGTGCCATTCTTATTTTTATCTGTAAGCCGCCTTACAGTGAGAGCTGGACCATAAAGAAGGCTGATTGCCAAAGAATGGATGCTTTTGAATTATGGTGCTGGAGGAGACTCTTGAGAGTCCCATGGACTGCAAGAAGATCAAACCTATCCATTCTGAAGGAAATCAGCCCTGAGTGCTCACTGGAAGGACAGATCCAGAAGCTGAGACTCCAATACTTTGGCCACCTCATGAGATGGGAAGACTCCCTGGAAAAGACCCTGATGTTGGGAAAGATGGAGGGCACAAGGAGAAGGGGATGACAGAGGACAAGATGGTTGGGCAGTGTTCTCAAAGCTATGAACATGAGTTTGACCAAGCTGTGGGAGGCAGTGGAAGACAGGAGGGCCTGGCGTGCTCTGGTCCATGGGGTCACGAAGAGTCAGACATGACTAAATGACTAAACAACAACAACAAAGCCACCTTACAGGGATAAGGCCAGAAGGTTGGCCTTTAAGCATCTAAGTTCTTCACATGAGGTTGGAGAATTGGAGAGGTAGGCTAAGGCCAAACTTTGAAAAGGCTCTGCTGCTTCCCACTATTGCTGCAGCAAATCCCACACCTGGAGCTCTCCGTTGTCCTGAAACGCCTGTCCTAACTTTCCCCCATGGGCTTTGGGATAGTGGAGGGCACTTTGCAGGGAGGCTACACAAATGACTTATGCACACACAGAGAATTTGCCCAGCTCTAACATTAAGTGAATTCTCACGCAGATGATTACGAACGAGCGGCGCTGGAAGTGGAATGAAGACAAAGCTGCCTTCTCTTTCAAACATTCACTGTTTGCTTTCCTCCCCATCAGATCCGTTTGTCTTAGACTATCAGAAGGCCTATCAGAAAGAAAGAAAAGGTGGAAACCCAAATGTGTGTGTGTGCACACAAGCTCTTCCCTTTGCATGGCTGCAGACTCGGTTCGCGTGGCATTAAAAGGTGTCATGTCACATCAGGCCGTACATCAGCGATATGATAATGCAATGAGACGTGCCAGATGTAGATAGCAGGAATCCAATCTGAATTCATTTGCATACCCTGATCAGAGATATTAAATGGCTGGGAGTGCAGCACAAATCCAGGGCGAGCCATTTTGGAGAACAAGGACATCGCTAGGAGACTAGGAGTAAGTGGAAGTTACTCTGCGAAGTAAAACGACAGGTTGTGGGGAGCGGTGAAAACAAAAGCAAAGGAGGGGAATGAAGGGGAGTGCTAAGGTAGTACTGTACAACTTCAGAATAGAAAAGAATAGAATCATAGAATTGGAAGGGATGCTGAGGATCATCTAATCCAGGCACCCCCAAACTCGGCCCTCCAGCTGTTTTGGGACTACAATTCCCATCATCCCTGACCACTGGTCCTGTTAGCTAGGGATGATGGGAGTTGTAGTCCCAAAACAGCTGGAGGGCCGAGTTTGGGGATGCCTGATCTAGTCCAGCTCTTTGAAATGGAGGCATATGCAGCTGGAGGAGAAACTTTTTTTTAAAAAAAGGGTTTATTCTCTAGCACGGTGATCTCACTTTATACAAGTTGTACAAGTGACAATAAAGTATTTCAATTTCAATTTCAACCTGCAATTCCCATCCACGGGTGTTCAGGGATATGCTCCCTCTGATTTAAATAGCAGTCACCAAATGCCTCTGGACACTCAGGAGAAAAGCATTCCCTAAGTACACAGGAAGAGTGTGCTGGATCAAGCCAATGACCCATCTAGTCCAGCATCCTGTTCTCACAAGGTCCAGATGGATACCAGTTGGGAACCCTCAGGCAGGATCTGGGCACAGAAGCTCTTTTCCCTTCGGTGGTACCCAGCAACGGGCATTCAGAAGCATCATGGCCTCCAGCTGTTGAGGCAGACCATAGCTAGGACGGCTTTCTCTTGTGGTTTGTCTTCAGCTGCTGGTCATCAGAGGTGTGCTGCATATCAAAATGGAGGTTCAATTTAGCTATCGTTGCTTAAAGCCATCCAAAAGCCTAACCCCTTCTTCATGGATGAAACCATTTCAAAAACATCACCTAAGCTGGTTCCCAGGTTTTACGTTAGAAACGTTAGAAAATCCTGTCCATTAAATTATGTGCTGTATGAAGCAGTATTTTCCCCCTTTTTCTTTGGCCGCTGGTATTATGAGAAGAGGACGGTGTGTGGTGGATCCATCTCTCAACACCATAAATAGTTTTATAAACACAGGCCTTCCCTGGGCCCCATCACTTTCTGCTGAAATAAAACATCCCCAAACACTTCAGCGCTTTTCTTTTTTCCGTGAGGGAAAGGTGAGGCAGCCCCTTGATCATTTTTCCAGTATAATCACACTCACAAATATTTATATATCATATAGATCAGACTCCCCTTGTAATTGCCAGATCTGACAAACTCTTAATGTGAACGGCGCTGTGCTTTGATTTGACTTCCATGGCGTACATTCACAATAGCTGCATTTGAAATGCTGTTTTTCCCCCACATCTGCCATCCCCATGGAAATTTTTATTTTATTCTTCCATTTAGGCTGAGGTCTTATTCTCACAAACCTTGGAATCAATGCTACTCAACTTAGTGGGTCTTCTGAGTAGGCATATATAGCATTGAATGGTTAAATTTGTTGTTGTTGTTGTTTAGTCGTTTAGTCGTGTCCGACTCTTCGTGACCCGAATGGTTAAATAGCTGTTAATTATTTAATATTCATTCATTTATGTAACAAGATTTATAGACCGCTTAATCAAAAATAACAGACTCCAATCCGTATGCATAAAATAGTAGTTTGCATGCAAGCTATTGTGGAAGACATGAAATTGCTAACGTCCATAGCGCATACCTCCTTTGCATGCAAAAGGTCTCAAGTTCACAATCAAGAAAGACACCACACTAAAGGAAGGTGGATTGGGAGGGAGGAGGAAATAAGCAAAGTCAGACGCGAGTTGATAGATACATCAGGCTTCCTCAACCTCAGCCCTCCAGATGTTTTTTCCCTACAACTCCCATGATCCCTAGCTAGCAGGACCAGAGGTCAGGGTTGATGGGAATTGTAGCCTCAAAACATCTGGAGGAAGCCAGAGTTACATCTATTGAACTACTCTATTCCATCCCCCAGAGACATCACCTTGCCAACAAAGGTCCGTATGGTAAAAGCTATGGTTTTCCCAGTAGTGATGTATGGAAGTGAGAGCTGGACCATAAAGAAGGCTGATCGCCGAAGAATTTATGCTTTTGAATTATGGTGCTGGAGGAGACTCTTGAGAGTCCCATGGACTGCAAGAAGATCCAACCTATCCATTCTGAAGGAAATCAGCCCTGAGTGCTCACGGGAAGGACAGATCCTGAAGCTGAGGCTCCAATACTTTGGCCACCTCATGGGAAGAGAAGACTCCCTGGAAAAGATCCTGATGTTGGGAAAGATGGAGGGCACAAGGAGAAGGGGACGACAGAGGACGAGATGGTTGGACAGTGTTCTTGAAGCCACCAGCATGAGTTTGACCAAACTGTGGGAGGCAGTGGAAGACAGAAGTGCCTGGTGTGCTCTGGTCCAGGGGGTCACGAAGAGTCAGACACAACTGAACGACTAAACAACAACATCCCATCCCCCTCCCTGATCATTTTCCATTTCCCTGCCACCAATTTCACACACATCCACCACACATGTTGGCATTTTGTTGGCCACTGAGCAAACCTGGACATCATTGGGCTGTCTGGGGATATTCCTCCCACCTCGCAGGCATTTAATTTGTGCAATTGCATACTGACCAGCCCCCAAGCACACAATGCTGCGATTGCACAAGTTAAATGTGTGTCAGTTGTGCGCCGACTGCATGCATATAAAATGGAAGCGCATCTATGCTTCTGTACCATTCCAGTTGGGGGTCATGGTGTGCCTTTTCCCACCATGAGCAATCGCTTTGCCAGCTTCTGCAGGTCCTGAGTCAAAGTTTACACTGGAGGCAGGAAGGGCGCCAACAAAGCTCATCATCCCACTTGCACAACTTGCACTGTGACTCACGAGCTTGCACGCCCGTCTTTGAGGGACAGCGTCAAATCAGTTCAGCTGCTAATTTGTCAGAACCAATCACCCTTCTGAGTCATAATGAAAACTAGTTTTATTTTTAGCCTAATTTAATCAAACATGGCAGCCAGGTTTGAGGGCGTTGCATGTGTGCCGGAGTTTCAAAGAATGCACAGCGCTCCTGTGTGGGCAGAGAGAAAATGTGCCCCCCCAAAAAAAAATGTACACAAAACTTTCCTGTGTCTAAACGGGCTTCTCACATTGATTTCAGAACTGTACCCCTGTACTGGTCTATATTAGTCAGCTTATGTGCAGAGACGCATTGTCATTTCAAGAAAATAGACCTTGGAAGTATATCATTGCAAGATCTTGTGATGGTTTTATTTTTTGTTCCCAAAGCCACCTGCAATCTACAAAAAACCTTAATCATAGCCCACAGCCTCAAACTCTGGACAGCTTGCTTTTCTTAACGCAGTGTTGTGTCTGCACCAGTCAGTGGAGCAGATAGACTATACATCCCATAAGGGGGGAACACATTCCACAAGACAAAAGCTGCAGTCATACATGGAGCGAAGCATATTAAAGCCCATTGAAATCAGTGGGCTGCCGCATGTTTAGCTCAGTTTTGGATTGTGGCCAACATAACGATGTACGACGAAATGCTTATTATAGCATACACAGATTGGAGAATGTTCATGTGAAATCATGCATCTGCTGCAATTTATGCCTTCTCAGTAATAACGGCAACAACAATAATTACTACTACGGTCTGTCACTCTCAAAAAGTTGGAATGGTCAGCTGATAAGTGCCTACTAAGTTTTTTTTTAAAAAAAAATATTTTGTTGAATTTTACAATTTTCTAGTGAACATAGTTGTCAGCATCACAAGAAGAAATATATAAATCCAAATCTCTCTCCTCCCTTGACTTCCCTCAATTTCCTCTCCTGGTTTGTTTTGAGATTAGCTTCTCCTTCTTATTTTATATTACCTTAACTCTGAAATCTTTTACCTAAATGTTCTTATATTCTTACACCATATCTTTTCAAATTGCATCTTACACTTTGTATTTTATTTTCCCTGTTATTGCTCCTTAACTTTAACGTTGGTTTTCTTAATTGCAAGTGTTTACTCAAACGCTGCTGGTGAGTTCACTTCTCTACAGTATTTTTGTAAGTACATCATAAACAATTCCCAGTCTTTTTTAAAGTCTCAGTTGTCCTTGTCTCTGAGTTCTCCTGTAAGCTTTGCAATTTCAGCGAGTGACTCCTAAGTTTTTTAACCAGTTCCACTCCAGTACTAAGGGCTGGTGAACAAACTTTTAATCTACCAGTCCTCCATATAATAATCAGATGGAAGATTGGTGTGTCACTCCATGAACACCAAAGGATAATTATTTCAAAATGGGTTGGCGCACCATGCACTCAGCAATATGCTTCTAACATTCTCTCACATAACCCTCCCCATGAAAACCCATCAGCCTTTTAGTGCAAATTTCTTCCCATATATACACACTTTTAAATGCAATTTTGCCTAATACCTAATTGGTGCAATTTTTCAAAGGAGAATAGAATGCATTTTTGTATGTATTTGTAGGCACATTGCTTGGCCAGAGCAGTGCGAATTGTAAAATTAAGGGAACTGTGAATTTTGAAGGGCGGCTGTGTTTCAGTTTCCATATTGTTTTGGAAAATTCAATTTAGGTATGTTTACTTGTTAAAGGCAAACTGAACTGATTTTTCTTCCAGCTCCTACTCGGAAGTTAAGTCCCAGTGTCTTCAACACATCTTACTCCCAAGTAAGTGTGTGAGGATTTCAGCCTCAGATTAAACATTACGCAAAATAACATTCTTGTCCCACAGGGCTAGCCTTTGATTGCTTAACTCGGATAGAAGTCCCGCTGTATTCAATGGGACTTAACTCCACTTCTACTTCTGTGATGCCATGCTATGTTGAAGGAAGATAAAATGAGGCCGTCCGCCTTCTCATTTTCTTCCCTACATCTCTCTGTGCCACCCAACGTCCACGCCGGCCTGCTGTGCAGAGATTAAAAGAAGCAAATATCTCCTAATAGCAAGAACGGGGGGTTGGGGTTGGAATAATATATGCTGCAGCACAAATGTGCCAAAGGCTTTTATACATATATATATAAAAAGAACTACCAAGGGCATCTCAGAACGTGATAATTAGTGATCTTTACAGCGCACATTAACCGACTTTGCAGAGAAACGTGTGACAGAGAAGTTAACACTTTGGCCCCAAAAACATCAGTTCAGGTTTGAGCACGACTGTTTTCTGAGAAGGTGGGACAGTGACAAACATCCCTGAGAAGGTGATGCAGTGACAAACAAGTCTTCGACCTGCCCGAGTTGTAGAGGCAAAAACTAGGCAGTGATGCAAATTCCATTTGATGATGATGATGATGTTATTGACAACCATAATAATAATAATAATAATAATAATAATAATAATAATAATGTTTATTATTTATACCCTGCCTATCTGGCTGCATTTCCCCAGCCACTCTGGGCGGCTGCAGATAGAATATTAAAAAAATGATAAATACATAATAAAAAAATTCCTTCCAGTAGCACCTTAGAGACCAACTAAGTTTGTTATTGGTATGAGCTTTCATGTGCATGCACACTTCTTCAGATACGATAAATACATGAAACATTAAAAGCTTCCCTAAACAGGGCTACCTTCAGATGTCTTCTAAAAGTCAGATAATTGTTTATTTCCTTGACATCTGAAGGGAGGGCGTTCCACAGTACAGGCGCCACTACCGAGAAGGCCCTCTGCCTGGTTCCCTGTAACTTCACTTCTCGTAGTGAGGGAACTGCCAGAAGGGCCTCA
Source organism: Podarcis gaigeae (assembly GCF_964106915.1). Classification (NCBI taxonomy): domain Eukaryota; kingdom Metazoa; phylum Chordata; class Lepidosauria; order Squamata; family Lacertidae; genus Podarcis; species Podarcis gaigeae. Next base: position 96,616,659 of record NC_139677.1, on the reverse strand, counting down.
GTGCTGGACCTCAGCGTCTGGGCTGAACGATGGGGGTGGAGACGCTCCTTCAGGTATACAGGACTGAGGCCGTTTAGGGCTTTAAAGGTCAACACCAACACTTTGAATTGTGTTCGGAAACGTACTGGGAGCCAATGTAAGTCTTTCAGGACCGGTGTTATGTGGTCTAAGTGGCGGCTGCCAGTCACCAGTCTAGCTGCCATATCCTGGTTTCACAAAAAGCAGGTGCTGTACCTCTGAGCAAGGCTTCCTCCGGCAATACCGATTTACAGTCTGACCCAATCCATGTGTACTCACTGAACCTCTTAGGCTTGCTGATTGGAAGCTTGGCAGTTCGAATCCCCATTACAGGGTGAGCTCCTGTTGCTCTGTCCCAGCTCCTGCCAACCTAGTAGTTCGAAAGTACACCAGTGCAAGTAGATAAATAGGAACCGCTGCGGCGGGAAGGTAAACAGTGTTTCCATGTGCTCTGGCACCCGTCATGGCATCCCGTTGTGCCAGAAGTGGTTTAGTCCTGCTGGCCACATGACCCGGAAGCTGTCTGTGGACAAACGCCAGCTCCCTCAGCCAGATAAGTGAGATGAGCGCCGCAACCCCATAGTCACTTTTGACTGGATTTAACTGTCCAGGGGTCCTTTATCTTTTACCTTTTTACTCAGAAGTCCCACAAAGTCACCTTGGAACAGTCATCAAAGAAAGGGGGGAATTGTCATCTCTTTTTCACGTAAAATGAGAGCCGTCATAGCGATCCATAGTTAAAAGTAGAAGTCAGCAAATGTGTCCTGTTTTCTGCTCTTCAAAATATGGCAACCCTAGAGAACGTTAACATTTTCATATAGCCTTCAACTCCCCCTTCCACATCAGCTGCCCCATCCTTAAGGGAAAGGACTCCTGTATCAGCTTCCACTATGATCAAAATGGATGGGGAACGGATGTCCAACGACATGTAGCAACTGATGAAATGCGGGTACATTTAAGGGGCTGTGTTTATGGTAATAATAATAATAATAATAATAATAATAATAATAATAATAATAATGTTATTATTATTTATACCTCACACATCTGGCGGGGTATCCCTGGCCACTCTGGTGACTTCTACCATATATGAAAACATAATAAAACTTCCCAATACATGGCTGCCTTCAGATGTCTTCTAAAAGTTGTCTTCAGGATGCGTTTTTTTTGGGTTACAGACCGCTGAAACCTGGAAGTACTGCAACTGGTTACTTCCGGGTTTTGGCAGTCGTGCATGCGCAGAAGCACTAAAATGTGCTTTGTGCATGCTCAGAAGCACCGAATCGCAATCCACTCGTGCACAGACGTGCAGACGTGGGTTGTGAGTGCTGCGGGTTGCGAACGTGCATCCCTCACGGATCACGTTTGCAACTCGAGTGTCCACTGTAGTTCTTGATCAAACAGGAACTGAGTAAAAAGTACCAACTGCCTCATTTGTAGTATATTTTTGAGGGGATATATATATTGAAACCTTCCATGAGTCTCATAGGAGGTATTGGTGGGCAGAGTGTTGCAGGTGGGCACCACCTTGGCGACCCATGTTGTACTAGCTCAGGCACCCCAAAACCCGGCCCTCCAGATGTTTTGGGACTACAATTCCCATCATCCCCGACCACTGGTCCTGTTAGCTAGGGATGATAGGAGTTGTAGTCCCAAAACATCTGGAGGTCCGAGTTTGGGGAAGCCTATACTAGCTAAGGGACGCAGGTGGCACTGTGGGTTAAACCACAGAGCCTAGGACTTGCTGATCAGAAGGTCGGCGGTTCGAATCCCTGTGACGGGGTGAGCTCCCGTTGCTCGGTCCCTGCTCCTGCCAACCTAGCAGTTCGAAAGCATGTCAAAGCGCAAGTAGATAAATAAGTACCACTCTGGCGGGAAGGTAAACGGCGTTTCCGTGCGCTGCTCTGGTTCTCCAGAAGTGGATTAGTCATGCTGGCCACATGACCCAGAAGCTGTATGCCATCTCCCTTGGCCAGTAAAGTGAGATGAGCGCCACAACCCCAGAGTCGGTCACGACTGGACCTAATGGTCAGGGGTCCCTTTACTTTTACCTTTATACTAGCTAAAGGAGTAATGCAACTCATAGTAATGCACTTTTTAAAAAAGCAACTTCTTCTTCTTCTCTCTCTCTCTCCCCCCATTAATATTCTGGAATATTGAATATGCATGGAATGTGTTTCCTAATGTGTTGAGTCTATTAACTCGCTCTTTGATAAAGAAAGAAGAAAATCAGTGCTATCTCTCAAGGAAAAAAACACACATGCATTTGCAACTCAGCCAGCCTATTAAAAGAAGCATTTTGATTTCCGCAAACCCTTCCGCAACACGGAAAAGCGAAGCGGGGTTATCTGATCGTGCATTCATGTCTGAAAAGATCAGTTCTTACTTTACCGCGACCGGCTGTCTTTGTAGTAAACGGTGTTTTCGTAGTTTTACATCACTTCATACTCCACGCTCTTTTGATTTACTTTCAAAGCAGCCTTAATAAGGTAAAGGAAGCTGATGGTTTTGCAGTAGCTCTGAACGTTTGCTGAGGATGAGAGGGAATAACAGATAAATACACCCCCCTCCCCACTTCTTAAAAAGGTAAAGGTACCCCTGCCCGTACGGGCCAGTCCTGACAGACTCTAGGGTTGTGCGCTCATCTCACTCTAGAGGCCAGGAGCCAGCGCTGTCCGCAGACACTTCCGGGTCACGTGGCCAGCGTGACGATGCTGCTCTGGTAAACCGGCACCAGAGCAGCACACAGAAACGCCGTTTACCTTCCCGCTATAAAGCGGTACCTATTTATCTACTGGCACTTAAGGGTGCTTTCGAACTGCTAGGTGGGCCGGAGCTGGGACCGAACGACAGGAGCTCACCCCGCCGCGGGGATTCGAACCGCCGACCATGCGATCGGCAAGTCCTAGGCGCTGAGGTTTTACCCACAGTGCCACCAGCCTCACTTCTTAGTACTGTGCAAAAAACAAAAAGCTAGTTGTACGTCCTGCCCCCCCCCGACCCTCATTTCACTCCAGTTGGCTGGGCATTGCAGAGGCAGGCAAAACTCGACACACAGTGATGTCATGATGATGTCACACCACACAGTGAGTTTGAGGGAGAGAGCGTGGACCTCATCTCAGCCATACTGCTAAGCTTCAGCCAGGGAGAGAAGGGATTGGGGCTCAGCCAACACCATCAGAAAAAGGCAACCAAAAATGATCAATAAGATAAAGTGACTTCCCTGTTAAGAAAGGTTGCAGCATTTAGAAGCGATGAGAAGTGTCCGTTTTTATAAAACTATGCATGGCTCCCTCTCCCACAATGCCAGAATTCATCGGCATGTCTGGTTATTGTTTTAGTCAGAATAAGCTCTCTCCCACACACATATGCTTAAGGAATTTGTGATTTTTGTGAATTTGAATTTTGGTCTTATATGCCCCCACCAGACTAGTGTGCAGATGAGGACTTAGTTATTTCTCCTGTTTCACACTTCCTGAAGGGACGCGGGTGGCGCTGTGGGTTAAACCACTGAGCCTAGGGCTTGCCGATCAGAAGGTCGGTGGTTCAAATCCCCACGACGGGGTGAGCTCCCGTTGCTCGGTCCCTGCTCCTGCCAATCTAGCAGTTCGAAAGCACCTCAAAGTGCAAGTAGATAAATAGGTACCGCTCTGGCGGGAAGGTAAACGGCGTTCCCGTGCGCTGCTCTGGTTCACCAGAAGCGGCTTAGTCATGCTGGCCACCTGACCTGGAAGCCGTACACCGGCTCCCTCGGCTAATAAAGCGAGATGAGCGCTGCAACCCCAGAGTCGGTCACGACTGGACCTAATGGTCAGGGGTCCCTTTACTTTACACTTCCTGAAAGGGTTTTTTTTCCTTTGTAAAGCAGAGAGTGAGATGTGGAAAGAAGACACATTTTCAACTCTGTATTTAACTACATATTTATCAGCAAATTTCCATGCAGAATTCATCTATTCGTGTATTTTCCCAGTTTGATGTCAAAAAAGGACCTTTGTGAGCATGTGTGAAAGGGAGGCAGACTAGAAACAGACTGATTTCGTTCAACCCTACCTTTTTGTGGCTATAACTACAATTTAGAGGGAGATGGAAAATGTGCATCCGTGTTTACTCTTGCGACTCTTCCCTTTGTCCTTTTGAGGAAACGATTTCTGGGCAACTTTCTCCTCCAGAAAAGATTTAACTGCTTCCTACAAGTTCGTTTTAGGAAGAAAATGATGGATTTCCTAGAGTGCTTTGCCTCCCATAAATAATCTTCTGTTCCATAGACAGAAATTATTAGCTGGGCACATTTGATTTACAGAGCTATTAAAAAACACAACCTCTGTGCTAGGTAGAAGCCAGAAGAGTCTATGTGTTGCAGGGGACAGAATACTGGAGCTGGGTGTTACAGATATATGCCAATAGCCCCTGTTCACCAGAAACGCTACGGATTTCCTGATAGGTTTGTTTTGGTAAGAAAGAACAAAACTTAACCAAAGTTGCCATTTTTCTTCATTCTGAAAGACATGTCCCGACCAATAAATGTGTAGAAATGAGATTACATAACCGAGTACCAGTGAAATTGGCATGGAATGGAATTAAGGTGGTCCATATATCTTTATCTGCTGATGGGATGAGCCATGGAACTCCTTGCCACAAGGAAAATACAAAAGTAAATAATTTAGGGAACTCCATAGATGGATTAGAAAGTGATGTCGGGACTTGCCAGCTGATTATGCCAAACTCCACTCCATCTGCTGCCATTTTGTGGCTGGTTCTGCCCCTGTACCCCCCATTTTATGGCTGGTGGGCCTGAGTAATTCTCAACCATCTCAAGTACGCATAAGGAGTAGAAAGTCTGAAAACCCCAGCTTTATAGGATGTCCCTAAGAAAGATAGGAATGCACACATCAGCTGAAGCCGAATTCTCTGTCAGTTTCACTAGGCATCAATCTATTTCAACTTGATTTTGGCAGATTTTCACAGGACAAATTTCCATGCAAACTGTATCCATTTTATGCACACCCTTCCCATAAAAGAGACATTTTTCAATGCTTTTCAAGTCAAGGGAAGTTTCCGCAAGACCCGACAGATAAAGTGCCACAAGAACATTCAACCGCCTTTTTCACGTGCTGTAATTAAAATCTCATATACTATAATTTCTTTCTGGTGAGCTATGAAATGCTTTGCCACCTCCTTCTGAGGGAATTTCTGAATATGTATATTGCTCTTGCGAGCCAAGAAGAAGAAGAAGAAGAAGAAGAAGAAGAAGAAGAAGAAGAAGAAGAAGAAGAAGAAGAAATAGTAACATATAATGGTTTTCTCAACCTCTGATCTAACAACGCGAATCTGAAGATTTCTGGGTATTTTTTTTTTAGAAGCGCTTTCATTGCATTTTGAGAGTTTAGCGACATTATAACTGAACACGCACTCAAATAAGAAACCTTTGCTCCTGTTGGTATTTCTCTCTCTCTGTGTTCCACTCGTCAAAGCCTTCCTTAAATCTGGCTGGATTTACACACAAAATCCTATTTCCGTGACTTACTGGGTGATCTTGTCTATCATAATTGAACTCGTGTGATGCTCTCGGTTCCGTGGCAGCACTTGGGGGAAGCAAAAGGAAGCCAAACCACCTCCGCTTACAACTGGACAATGATAAGAAACGTAGGGCCAAACGAGGTGTCACACGGAAGATATGCAAACAGCCTCCTGACCAGTGGTGGTCAGCCTGTGGGGGAAATAGGGGCATTGCCCTACCAACTACAGCCTGCCTTGATCACCCAGCCTTCTTCTTTGCTACCTGTTTGGGGTGTGGGGGAGCACTGCCTGTCAGCTTCTTCCTTCTTAAGTCTCCATGTTGCCTCAGCAAGGAGAAGGATGGGGACAAAGCTGGAATTAATTGGTTTCACCAGTCATAGGCTCTGGTTCAGTCTGTCGGTGGCTCTGGCGCCACCTAATGGTGAGCTCCCTGCCTCCTGTGTGAAGATGTGCTTCCTTTTATCTGCCCTGAATCTTCCACTGTTCAACAAGGATGGAGGCTGACCTGACCTGAAAACACCATTCACACAAACAAATGTCAAATATCTGGAATTCTAACTGCATAGGTCCATATTCTCTTTTTGGACCAGGATGGTCAACCGCCCCCAATTTCTACCACAAGAGCTATATCCGCAAAAGGAAAATAAGGGGATGAAACCCCTTGACAAATGGCAACAAGAAATGAAATAACAATGGAACTTTTCAGAGAAACTCCTGTTTGACAGGCTCTAGGATGTTTCCCAGTCAAGCGAAAGTACAGAGTATGTTCACTGATTTTTAAACTATTACCCCAATAAAATGTAATTATAGTGATTAATTGCATAATGATGACTGTAATCACAGCCTATTCTTAGTTGATTAAGAAAGACAGAAGAAGCTTGTTAAAGAAAAGGGAAAAAAGCCTTCCAGAAAAAAAGACCTGTCTATTTTTATGTTATTCGACATTTGCAATTATTAAGTCTCTCCTGAAGATCTTTTTTAAAGTGTGTGCTTGAAAGGTGAAGGTACAACACTCTCTCTTTGCTGTTCCCAACGATGACTGAAATATGAGTCCCTCCGGATATATATTTATTTGAAATAGGAAGAGAGGGAGCTGTCTTGGACAAAGCCACACCATTCAGCTAGCTCAGAATTGTCTGCACTGGTGATGGAGAAAGTTTGGCCTGTCATAGGTTGCTGGACTCTAGCACTCATCATTCCCAGCCAGCATTTATATTGGACAGGGATGGTCAATGTTGTCACCCTGCAACATCTAGAGCAGTGTTTCCCAACCTTGTGCCTCCAGCTGTTTTTGAACTACAACTCCCATCATCCCTGACTAGCAAGACCAGTGGCAAGGGATGATGGGAATTGTAGTCCAAAAACAGCTGGAGGCACAAGGTTGGGAAACACTGATCTAGAGCAAGGGTCGGCAAACTACGGGCCGCGGGTTGGATCCAGCCCAATTGCCCTCTGGATCTGGCCCACAAATGGTTCTGCAATCGCCGCTTGGGTCGGCACAATTGCTATTTATTTCAGGTGCCATTTTTTGCGATCCCCCCCCCCCCCGGACTACATCTCCCAGCATGCTCTGAGGTTTCTCAGACTTCTGGGAAGCTGGCCAATCCGAAGCCTTAGCAACCTCAGGCCTCCCCTCCATTGGACGGTTTGACGCGAGCTGGCGGCCAATGGCGACCCTTCCCGAGACCCGCTGCTCCAATCGGGGTGAGGCACAGGACTTGTTGACATCTAGCTCCAAGAAGGGAGGAGGAGAAGCGAAAAGGCGGGAAGAAGTGGGAGCAGAGAGCCTGTGAGGAGGAAGAGGAGGAGGAGGAAGAGGAGGAGGACTCTTCTGTGCTGTTCGGCAGTGGCACATTAGCAGCACGGTCATGGACACCATGGGATAGGGGCCCTTCCCGGCAGGGTGGCTGCGGCCCCTCCGTGCAAGTGGAGACCCAGTGCCAGTGGGGAACCCTTCCCCAGCCCAGCCCGCTCCATCTGAACGTGGTGAATGGAGGTATCTCAGCCACTCTGTCTCTGAGGGAAGGAGGGAGGGAGCACATGTGTGTGCATGCAGTCAGGCCCGCCACAAGTTCTGAGGGACAGTGAACCAGCACCCTGCAGAAAAAGTTTGCTGACCCCTGATCTAGAGCAGGAAATGGGTAAAAGCAATGACTATAATCAGTGCAAGTAGAAAAAAAAATTATTATTATCATCTACAATACTGTCTTATTTCTTTTATAGTACAGCACATTGATTATTGCTTTCATTTTATGGATCAGTGGTCTCGTTAGATAGTAAAATGCATGTTAGATAGTAAGATTCATGTGAAATTGCTGTTTCAGGGGTTGTTTTTAAAAGTCTGGAACAGATTAATCCATTTTGCATTACTTTCTATGGGAAAGCGTGCCTTGGTAATGGAACACTTTGGTTTTGGAATGGACTTCCGGAATGGATTAAGTTTGAGAACCAAGGCACCACTGTATTATATAGGAAATTCTCTGTCCCAAATTCAGGAGGAGGAGGAGGAGGAGAAAGAGAAGGAGAAGAAGGAGGAGGAGGAGGAGGAGGAGGAGGAGAGCAGCTTTGGTTTCACTTTGGAAACAAGTCACATTCCCCCAAAACTCCTGAAATGTGGATAGAAATTCGAGTGAGGAAAATTTCATAATTCACCCTACAGAAAAAGTCAAAGTTTTGGAGGAACGACCTGCAGGAGAAAAGACTTGCATGCATTCATGTCCAGGAAGTGAGCTTCCTTATGTGAAATAATGCTTTGCACAAATAAGGATTGAGTAGCAATGCCTACTCTACATTATGCTGTTTTATAGGCCCCTTGAGTTAAGAGCAAATACAATCATTGCAGCAGTAGCTGATTGTTATTATAAACGCGCACAAGCATTAGAGATGAGCAATTCTCCGACTCTCTATGTCCCTTCCCTCCTCCACTTTTTCTTCCTTTCCCTTTCTCTCTCTCTCTTCCCCAGCTGAAGACCTTCAGTTTACTCCCTTTTACTTATGATCCTACCAAATATATCCTTTCGTAGGAAGGATATATTGAACCTGTCAACTTTATTTAAAGTAAAGCTAAAGCGGCAAAAAATGCAGAAGTGTGTCAGCCAGCCCAGGTACATGGCAAGGAATTTCAGAAGAGGCCGTGCTCCACTTAGCCGGCTACAAATCCTGCAGATGTCGAGGAAGGCACCGGGGGGGGGGGGGGGAGAAACGATGCAATGATAGATGAGGCTTGCAAAAGGCAGCCTGAGAGCCCCTTCCCTTGTTTCCCACGACTGCTTTGGAATTGCAAAGTGCTATTTATATAATCAAAACTGCCAGCAGTCTGTCAACGTGGAAGGGTGGCCTTATATCAGAGGGCAGCAAACCTTTTCAGCAGGGGGCCGGTCCACTGTCCCTCATACTTTGTGGGGGGCTGGACTATATTTTGAAAAAAAGAAGAAGAACGTATTCCTATGCCCCACAAATAACCCAGAGATGCGTTTTAAATAAAAGTACAGTGGGACCTCGGGTTACAGATGCTTCAGGTTACAGACGCTTCAGGTTACAGTCTCCGCTAACCCAGAAATAGTACCTCAGGTTAAGAACTTTGCTTCAGGATGAGAACAGAAATTGGGCAGCGGCGGTGCAGTGGCAGCGGGAGGCCCCATTAGCTAAAGTGGTTAAGAACAGTTTCAGGTTAAGAACGGACCTCCAGAATGAATTAAGTTCTTAACCCAAGGTACCACTGTACACATTCTACTCATCTAAAAACTCCAGGCAGGCCCCACAAATAACCCAGAGATGTATTTTCAGTAAAAGGACACATTCTACTCATGTAAAAACACACTGATTCTGCACGCTCTGGTTTCTGTCATAGTGTCCTGTTGCACCAGAAGCGAGTTTAGTCCTGCTGGCCACATGACCCAGAAAGCTGTCTGTGAACAAACACCGGCTCCCTCGGCCTGAAAGCGAGATGAGCACTGCAGCTTCATAGTCGCCTTTGACTGGACTTAACCATCCAGGGGTCCTTTACCTATTACTTTTTACCTTTATTGTGCCCTGACCATTGGGTCCAGTCGTGAATGACTCTGGGGTTGCGGCGCTCATCTTGCTTTATTGGCCGAGGGAGCTGGTATACAGTTTCCAGGTCACGCAGCCAGCATGACTAAGCTGCTTCTGGCAAACCAGAGCAGTGCACGGAAACGCCATTTACCTTCCCGCCGGAGTGGTACTTATTTATCTACTTGCACTTTGACATGCTTTCGAACTGCTCGGTTGGCAGGAGCAGGGGCCGAGCAACGGGAGCTCACCCCGTCGCGGGGATTCGAACCGCCAACCTTCTGATTGGCAAGTCCTAGGCTCTGTGGTTTAACCTACAGCACCACCCGTGTCCCAGGTGGTATATATTATTGTGCTGTGTATGTGATAAAGGGGAACCACACTGGGGTGAAGGCACTACTCTCGTGTAGGAACAGATTCATGCATGAAGCAAGCCTTGGGTGTGTGCATCAGTCACAAATAGCAAGGCCAACATGAAAACGTATTGATTTACATAGCATCTGCTTCATAAGTACTGATAATAGGAAACACACATCTTGGTAAGTGCTCCTTTTGATTGGCAAGAGACTGGTTCTGAATAAGTCATTACAGTGCTCGGGCGAGGCTCAACATTTCCCACTTACAGCGATTGGATCAAAAGACTCGGTGAAACGAGCGACAGCTCGACGCAACACTTTGTTTCGAAACCGTGTATCATGTAATCACTAATGCAACGGGGAAAGGAGTACTGGAGAATGTGAAAGAAAGCCATGAGCTAAAAATTATAGTGTTCTGTCTCTGATGATTACAGCCTCTTCTGAGTATACTGACGAAAGCTCCATTGTACTGAGACATCGCCGACCACTTTGGGCTGGGGCAATCACAAACGCTAAGAAAGAGCACCTCGAAACTGCTATTTGTCTTGAAGATGGGGAGAAAAGAAGCAGTTTTGTATGGCGTGAGACCACTGGTCCATTGCACCTGGTGGAGTCAACATGGACCGGCAGTGGGCTCTCTCAATTTTACCTGGAGACACCTGAGATTGAACCTGTGATGTTCTGCATGCGAGACATTTGCTCTATTGCTAAGCTACGGCCTTTCCCTATTGGGAGTATAATACGGGATCAGGAATATTTTTGTTTAGTTTAGTTTATGAATCTCTTCCTACAAAGCATCTCAAAGCGATTTCACAGTACAAAAAAAAGCATACTTAAAACAATGGCATCCATAAAGGTAAAGGGACCCCTGACCATTAGGTCCAGTCGTGGCCGACTCTGGGGTTGCGGCACCCATCTCGCTTTATTGGCCGAGGGAGCCAGTGTACAGCTTCCGGGTCATGTGGCCAGCATGACTAAGCGGCTTCTGGTGAACCAGAGCAGCGCACGGAAACGCTGTTTACCTTCCCACCAGAGTGGTACCTATTTATCTACTTGCACTTTGACGTGCTTTCGAACTGCTAGGTTGGCAAGAGCAGGGACCGAGCAACTGGAGCTCACCCTGTCGTGGGGATTTGAACCGCCGACCTTGTGATCGGCAAGTCCTAGGCTCTGTGGTTTAACCCACCGTGCTACCCGCATCCCTAATGGCATCCATACAAGCCCATTAAAATAGTAGTATATCTAAAAACAATTCCAATGATTGCATGAACTAATAATTTTTTAAAAAAATAATATTTATTAACAGTTTAAAGACTGTAAGAGAAAAGAAAAATTCAACAAAACAATACAACACAATACAAAAACAAAAACACTACGTAACACTAACAGAAAACATTAAATTAACAGAACAAAACAAACACAATTTAGAACACATCCAATAATTTCAATATCTTAACTTTCATTCACTTGTTTCCACGACCTCCTCACACCTCCCTTTTTGTATTCCACTTCAATTAACTGTTTCAGCAATTCCTTTCCATCTTCCTCTGTTTTCTGTCCTGTAATTTATCTTAACTTATTCTAACCTTATTTTTTCCCTTTAATACATTAAAAATCTATTTGTAATTAATTCCTTATAACATTTCTGCTAAAGCCATATAACTTCATTCCAACATTTTTCTAACATTCATTAATTTTACAATATTTCTGTAAATAATCTTTAATTTTTTTCCAATCTTCTTCCACCGCGTGAACTAAGAAAATTCCATAAACTAAGACAATCCTTGAGGTTTTGTTGCCCTAAACCATTGAAGGCTTTATAGGATAAAACCAGCACTTTGAATTGGTCCCAGAAACTAACTGGCTGCCAGTGATTGAGGATGTCAATATCTCAAGGACCACCTCTCCCCATATGAACCCAATCCAAAGTGCTGGTTTTGACCTACAAAGCCTTAAACAGCTCAGGACCGCAATACCTCAAGAACCGTCTCTTTCCATCTCACCCTACCCTGAGATCATCTTCTGAGGCCCTTCTTTGTGTGCCTCCTCCTCGAGAGGTCTGGAGGGTGGCGACATGAGAACAGGGCCTTCTGTGCAGTGGCTCCCCGTCTGTGGAATGTTCTCCCCAGGGAAGTTCACCTGGCGCCTTCATTATACACCTTTAGGCGCCAGGCGAAAATATTTCTTTTTAACCAAGCCTTTGGTTGATCTGATTTATATCCTATGCCCTTTTAAAATGTGGGGGAGGTTTTGGAGGGGGGACTTTTGGGTTGTTGTTTTTCTTATCATCATGTATTTTATTTATATCTTGATTTTATTCTGCGAACCACCCTGAGACCCCCGGGTATAGGGTGGTATATAAATTTAATAAATAATAATAACCTGGACCCTAGAGTCATCAACTAAGACCTGCCCCTTCTGTGGATGGTTCAGAGGGTGTCAACACGAGAAGAGGCCTTTTCAGTGGTGGCTCCCCACTTGTGGAAAACTCTCTCTAAGGAGACTCACCTGGCGTCATGATGGCATATCTTTAGGTGCCAGGTGAAAACATTTTATTTTTGCTTGACCTTTGGCTTTTAATTATCTGCGGGGGTGGGGGAATGTTTTAATCCTGCCTTTTAAAAAGAGTATGAATGTGTTTTAGATTTTTCTACGCTTTGATGTCTGGTTTTTTATTTTTTAAAAAATTATTGCTGTAAATATCTTTGGGTTGCACTGGTAGGGGGAAAATGACTAATAATAATAATAATAATAATTCATCATTTGTACCCCACCCATCTGGCTGGGTTTCCCCAGCCACTCTGGGCGGCTTCCAAGACAAATAAATGTACATTTCCCTTTGCATAACATTGTGGCTTGGATGGGGACAGGGGTCTTATTCGAGAGATTTCCCCAGTGTGTGGATTCTCTTCTGGGGCCTGCCCCCTTCCTCTCTTCTGCATGGGTCCTTTTCTGATGACTTATTTAGCCTTCTCTTACCCCTTGATTTCTCATCTTTGGGGGAATGGGGCCTCCCACAGATAGCTTTTTGAATAGCTCGCTGGAAGAAAATGAAAAAAAAAATGAGAAAAGGGGAGGGGAAATTTGAACAACCCTCTGTAGGCTTGGCCCATCTGCCATTTTTAAAGCTTAGGACATGTGTCTGAACTACAGTAGCAATTCCCCTCTCCCCACCTTTCATTGGCGGTAATTTATTCACAATTCTAGGATGAAGAAAATGGGCTGGAATGCTGGGAGACTGCCTCTCAAACAAACACACACACACACACACACACACACACACACACACACACACACTACTCATACCACCACCATCACCACTTGCTACATTTGTTTGTGTTTATGTAAGCAAAAAAAAAAAAAAAAGCATGCATTATCTTTTTATGAGCCTTGCGATTTATTCTGTTTTTGTTGTCAGACCTCTGGGAATGCATCCTATAAACTTTATTGAGACAAGATATCTAGAGGCGTTTGCATATATGTGAGCTCAGCACAATATTACTTTTTAATGCACTTTCGACTTTGCAAGGAGGTAATACCGGTTTCTCCCCTTTCTTTCTTTCTTTCAAAGCAAGGGGGAGGGAGTAAAATGGTAATATTTGATTATTTTTAGCATCTCTATTCATTTTGCTTCCCTAGCCTTTTTTAAAAAACAACAACACACCACACACAAAATAATGACAGAAATGTTGCCGTATTAAGCTAATAAACATTAAAACGGATCACCGGAATGCCAAGTAATTCCTCTACACTGAAGGTGTAGCATTTGAGAGGTTTTCTGTACAGTTTAAAGTACTTCCATACTGAGCGCAGGATACGTGGCTGAGTTTGGATCATTGGCTCTTCTAAGTCCCCAGATGTTGTAAGACTCCAAGACCCAAGTCAGCCTGGCCAATGGTCACAGATGATGGAAACTGGTCCGGCCACATTTGGAGGGCTACAAGTTCCCCATCCCTGGAAGAAATGGTGTGTGCGCACATGTGTGTATCAAGGATAAGAAACTGTGACCCTCCAGATATTGTTTGACTCCAGTACCCATCTACCTCTGCTGGCACAGCAAGTGACCAGGGATGATGGGTGCCGTAGTCCAACAGCATTTGGAGGGCATCAGGTTGTGAAAATGGCTGATCTAGCTCATGTTACAGACTGGTCTGATCCAGCAGGTTATCTATCATCTATCTATCTATCTATCTATCTATCTATCTATCTATCTATCTATCTATCTCTATCTATCTATCTATCTATCTATCTATCTATCTATCTATCATCTATCTATCATCTATCATCTATCTATATCTATCTATCTATCTATCTATCTATCTATCTATCTATCTATCTATCTATCTATCCTCTATCTATCTAGCTATCTAGCTATCTATATCTATCATCTATCTATATCTATATCTATATCTATCATCTATCTACGAAAGCAAATCATCTATCTATCTATCTATCTATCTATCTATCTATCTATCTATCATCTAGCTATCTATATCTATCTATCTATCTATCATCTATCTATCTATCTATCATCTATCTATCATCTATCTATCTATCTATCTATCTATCTATCTATCTATCTATCTATCTATCTATCATCTAGCTATCTATATCTATCTATCTATCTATCTATCTATCTATCTATCTATCTATCTAATCTATCTATCATCTATCTATCATCTATCTAATCTCTATCATCTATCTATCTATCATCTATCATCTATCTAAAATGTCCCTTTTATGTTTCTGGTACAACAGATTGTTTGTTGTTGTTGTTTAGTCGTTTAGTCGTCTCTGACTCTTCATGACCCCATGGACCAGAGCACGCCAGGCACTTCTGTCTTCCACTGCCTCCCGCAGTTTGGTCAAACTCATGCTGGTAGCTTCAAGAACACTGTCCAACTATTTTGTCCTCTGTCGTCCGCTTCTCCTTGTGCTCTCCATCTTTCCCAACATCAAGGTCTTTTCCAGGGAGTCTTCTCTTCTCATGAGGTGGCCAAAGGATTGGAGCCTCAGCTTCAGGATCAGTCCTTCCACTGAGCACTCAGGGCTGATTTTCCTCAGAATGGAGAGGTTTGATCTTCTTGCAGTCCATGGGATTGTTACTTATGTGCTATATGTGGGGCTGCCTCTGAAAACGGTTTGGAAACTAAACTTCAGATAGTGCAAAATGCAATGGTGGGACTGCTCACCAGGACAAGACAGTTTGAGCACATTGTAACACCCATCATAGCACAACCACACCGGCTGCTGATTAGTGTTCGGACCCAATTCAAAGTGCTGGTGTTGACCTATAAAGCCTTACACGGCTCAGGACCGAAATACCTTAAGGATTGCCTCTCCCCTGGGATCTTTTGATAGATAGCAGTACATAAATCATTATCATCATCACTTCACACGTAAGAGTATAATCCTTTGTTTTGGAAAAAGATCATATTTTTAAATGAAACTTTTGCCTCCATGATCTCTACTGGAGTTCTCTCTCCATTTTCTTCCTGCTCTGTTCCACAAACCTATGCAACGTAGACTGCAAAGCACAGTTTGTGATCCTTGGTATCTCTTGGGCTGCCATACGTCCAGATTATCTCGGACATTATTAGGATTTCAAAGACAGAAGTGATGTCCAGGGGAATTTAGAGAAGGCGATTATTTGTCAACTGATTTGGGGTTTGTCTAAGAAAAGCTCAACAACTTTCGGGGTGTCCTGGTTTTACTTTTTGAAATTGTTGTTGTTTAGTCATGTCCGACTCTTCATGCCCCATGGACCAGAGCACGCCAGGCACTCCTGTCTTCCACTGCCTCCCGCAGTTTGGTCAAACGCATGCTGGTAGCTTCGAGAACACTATCCAACCATCTCATCCTCTATCATCTCCTTCTCCTTGTGCCCTCCATCTTTCCCAACATCAGGGTCTTTTCCAGGGAGTCTTCTCTTCTCATGAGGTGGCCAAAGTATGGGAGCCTCAGCTTCACGATCTGCCCTTCACCCAAAGTTTATCTGACGTAACTTCATTTGCGAGCAGACAGCCTTGTGTACAAGCACATGCATTTCGGCTCAGGATTCCAATGGAGCAAACTGCTCAGAATTCCACCTGTTGGGTAACAGACGGAGCACCAGGCAGAGGACTCCACAACAACTGTGAGCAAGCAATCTGAGGAAAATACAATGCGCGAGCATCTTCAGGAGGATGGCAAGATGAAATTGCAGCCCACAGATAGCCTGGCACACTCAGGAGTAACATGGCTCTCAGTCAACTAAGTGGATGCCCATCCCTTGTAACTTCTCCACATGTTCTCTGTAGGTGGGACTGCTCAATCCTCTCAGCGAACGCAAGGACGTGGCAGCTTACCAAATCTGATGGAAGGGTGCTGCGGCTTGTGGAATGAGACAATTGATTTTCTTGGAAATAGCATCCCAATTATTCATTTCAATGCTCATTTCTACATCTCGCTGTAGACTCTGTGGTGTAGGTTGACTCACCTTCCTTGGTGGGCAGTGTTGTGGTCAGACCATGTGATCCAGCAAATGGCAGGCCAGATGGACCGGCTGCCATCTAATTGGCCTATGCCAGCAGGCTTTGCTTGGGCATTCCCCTGGCGGCAAGCCCAGCCAACCAACTGAGACGTTTGGGACCACCCCCAGGGGGGCATTAAGTTGCAACCTGTCCAGCACTCTTTCCTGTTTTCCCACACGACAGATGGCTATATCTCAGGTATTAGAGACAGGGTGTCTCTGAATTCTAGTTGTTAAGAAACACAAGGAAGAGAGAGTAATTGCATTCATGTCCTGTTTGTGGACTGATTGGCCACAGTGAGAATGTAAAGTAGAACTAGGCAGCTCTTTGGTCTATGAAAACAAGTTCTGGGTCACTTGCGTGTCCCTAAGAAAGGCTTCCCTCTCCTCAGTCGGTGAGTGGGTGAGCAAAGGGGGCAGGTCCTGTCTGCAAAGCCATTATGGTTGCTTGATGCCATCTTGCTTTGTTCGGTTGCTGAGTTTGTACTGCTGAGTCTGCCAGGTGTTTCTGGACTACAAATCCCATCAACCTTCGCCACTGCCTGGCTTTGTCTGATGGGAGCTGGAGTTCCACCACATCTGCAGGGTCACAGGTTCCTCACTCCTGCACAAGAGAGACACAGCCATTTTGTGTAGGCCACGCTGAGGTAGAGGAACCAGGACTCAATATGAGGCAACTTCTTACGTTGCTAACCTTCCTTGTGCGGACTATGGGGCCAGGCAGAGATATGTTGTCCTTGTCCATTGCCTGGCTTGCAGTAGAATTCTTCTGGCAAATTACGCATTCAGGGTGCTATGTTTGAAATATTTGTAGAGATTAGATTAGCGTTTATTTATTGAAAACACTCTTCCCGTCTCTCGCAAGCCATTGTGATATAATCTGGATAATGAAATTTACAGCTTCCAGTTCCACTTGTAGGAAGCCTGCTTACCAGCCAGGAGTGTGTGTGTGTGTGTGTGTGTGTGTGTGTGTGTGTGTGAGAATCAATTGATATTGAAAGGAACCTCTTCTCTCACATTTCACTCGAGAAATTGGCAGGCAAAATGAAGCCACTGGATGCACCAGGCCTGGAATGAATAAAAGCATTCTGGCTCCCTCCCTCCCTTTGCCTAGTCTACAGAGCAGTAATATTCAGACTTATGTGCTTCAGACTCCAGATCTTCTTCATCTTCTGATGAAGCAAGTGACCTCAGTGGTCCATTTCCCCCATTCAGAAAGGCTATAGCTTGGAAAGACAGATGTTGCTTGTTCTCAGCCAGGCCCTCATCGAGAATAGCCTCATTTCAGTGGGGTGAGCCCTGAATCTCATGCCTGGCTCTTCTTCTCTGCTCCTGTGGCTCTGGGGGAGTTGAGTAGGGTCTTGACAGCCAGCCAGGAGCCCAAGCAGCAGGGTGCGGGGAGACTCCAGTGCTAGATCTATGGATCCAACATCTCTTTGAAGTTGTTCACAGTGTGGAGATCTGCTTGGAGCTCCTCTTCCTTTCTTCTGCTCATCCCCTGAGGAGACCTCAGATATTGGCAGGGTTGAGCCCTGACACCAGGGGCTCTGTGTTGAAGAGGAGGAGGCACCCTTGTTCGTTTGTACATGTGATGGCCTGGGACTCGGGCTCAGACTCGGAACCAGAGGAGATGCAGTCTGCACCAGATCCTTTGCCTCAGGCATCATCTGAACCAAGTCTGGGGCCTGATCCTGAAGAGTCCCGGTCTCCACAGGTTCCCCTGCAACGAACAGCAGCTGGGCTGAGTCAGGGGCCTGAGCCTGCCCTGGCTCCAGATGCGGGGATTACCTCGTTGCCTCCAGCTGGGCCATCACTTACAGCTGCTCCACTACCAGTTGGGTCAGGGGAGGCTGAGGCGGCCCCTGGGGCTAGTAACCCACCTACGTCTCCTGAGCTGCAGAGACTAAGGTCTGAGAGAAGGAGAGACCTGAGTACTCACAGGAGGAGTGCTCGCCTTCAGGCGAAACAGGGAGGTGAGTTGCTGGGGGATCAGTACCGGCCACTACCCTGACAAAGATAAAAGGCTATCAGACCCCGCCCCAGGTTGCGGGAGCAACATTGCTGTATGCTAGATCCTGCCTGAGATCCTGTACCTGTCTTTGCCTAGTTTCCTGTCTTGACCCTGTTGGACTGACTCCTTGTGGAACCTTTGGATTCTGGACCGGACCTGGACCGCAGTTCTCAGGTTACCCCCAGGCCCAGCACAGTACATACATGTTTTGTCTATAGATTGTCTCATATTCAATCTCTGGCATTTCCAGTTTAACAGATTATGGGAAGCAAGTGATGGTAAGGACCTCTGTTTGAGATTCCAAGGGGACACTGCCAGTCATGGCAGGCTATCTTGGGACAAGTGGATCAATGCTCCAACTGGCCATAAGGTAGTGTTCGGTGCCACAGGTGGAGCTACTAGGCAACTTTGGTAAGAATGAGACCCAAAGAAAGATTCATGGAATCAGAGAATTGTAGAATTGGAAGGGACCACGAGGGTCATCCAGTTCAACCCCCCCCCCCCAAATGCAGGAAACGTTTGCCCAACATGAGATTCGAACACACAGCCCTGAGATTAAGAGTTTCATTCTGATGCTCTTTGGGCCTGCTGGGGGCAGAGGCAGGGAGCCCAACCACAGGTGATGCCAGAGCCAACGGAGGACAGAGCCAACTAATTCCAATTTTGTCTTGACCTTCCTAGGCGCTGAGTGTGGGAATGTTCAGGGATGCAGGAGAGGATATATTGTCTGATTATATCCTTTTCCAACTTGTGTTAACAAGTTCCACAATTTAGCAGAGTAACATTCCCCCTTTTAAACTTGCGGTGGATGCGTTTGCTCAGGCTCACTAAAGCCTCTATAAGGACTGTTCTGGTATTTCCCCCTTATTCCCTCATAAAAGATAAGACACGACACAGCCTTCTATAAAAGTTTAAAAAGAGTTTACTCACATATCATTCTGTTCACAATAGGATCCCAGAAGGCAAACTTAGCTTAGAAAAGTAACATATACCTAGAAACTATCTCATAAGAAGACAGTCCCTTTGTCCTCTCTTGGCTGGAAGCCAAGAGAGCATCTTGGGCTAAGCAGATGTTGCTTCTTTGATGCATGTAGTCAGAGAGAGATGGCTGCCCTGCCCTGTGCTTTTGTCGTTACCTGCACAGGTGAGGCCACACCCACTTCTAATCACATGCAGAGGAAGTCTGTCCCAGCCCAGCAGGAAACAGGAAGTTTACCTGCTGGCTGGACAAACATTCCTCCCCATGTGTAAACATGTTCACTCCAGGAATATTGTACTCGACTGCTCTTGTGTTTCACATCCCACACTGAGTTCTACAGTTGCGATGCAGAGGCGAAAGAGCAGGAAACTGGCTTCAAGATCCATCACCTGGATGTTTCCCACCACCCCAAGTGCCTTGTTTTAAGAAGAAAAGTTTTCAGGGGGAGATAAGCACAAATGATGCCATTTTGGGTGACAGCCCATACTGGAAATCGGAGGAAGGGCAATAGCTCAGTGGTTAACCAGCTGCCTTGCATGGAAAGAATAATAATAATAATAATAATTTATTATTTGTAACCCGCCCATCTGGCTGAGTTTCCCCAGCCACTCTGGGTGGCTTCCACAGAGACCAAAAATACACTAAAATATCACACATTAAAGACTTCCCTGAGCAGGGCTGCCTTAAGATGTCTTCTGAATGTCAGGTAGTTGTTTATTTCTTTGACATATGATGGGAGGGCGTTCCACAGGGCGGGCGCCACTATCGAGATGGCCCTCTGCCTGGTTCCCTGTAGCTTTGTTTCTCGCAATGAGGGAACCACCAGAAGGCCCTCGGCGCTGGACCTCAGCGTCCGGGCAGAACTATGGGGGTGGAGATGCTCTTTCAGGTATACTGGGCTGAGGCCGTTTAGGGCTTTAAAGGTCAACACCAACATTTGGAATTGTGCTCAGAAACATACTGGGAGCCAATGCAGGTCTTTCAAGACCGGTGTTATATGGTCTCAGCGGCCACTACCAGTCACCAGTCTAGCTGCCGCATTCTGGATTAGTTGTAGTTTCCGGGTCACCTTCAAAGGTAGCCCCACGTAGAGCGCCTTGCAGTAGTCCAAGCGAGAGATAACTTCGGGAAAAGACCCGAAGTTCAATCTCTGGCATTTTTAGGGAGCTGTGGGATAGGGACGGATCCTTCTCTGAAACCCTGGTGAGGAACCAATTTAACTGAGCACCTTCCTTTAGAGAACACCGGTCACAATGGTTAATGCAGCCTTGCCTGGTAAGTCTGCTTCCGATTGCCTGAGTTCATTTTCAAGCGCAAAAACAGAGAGCTGAAGCAGAAGGTTACATTTACTTAGCTGCTAATTTAAATAAACCCTAGCGGGTAAAATCCCTTCCTGTTGACTTTTAACTCAAATCCTTGTAGTGTCAGCAGCCAGCTGTGGGGCTGATTTATTCGGAATAGTTTTCCCCCTAATTCCATTTGAAAAATGAGCTGCACGTTTCTAAATCTCTATTTTTAATGATTATTTATTGGCTAATACCTACTTGACAGGGACTGGTGGTTACGATCAGAACGGGGCCATTTTGCATTGTTTAAAACCCTGCAATTTTCTGGGACAAAGCGAGCATTGTGTTAAGTGTCTCATTTCCGTCAATAGTGGGAAGGTAATGTCTGAGCAAAAGGTTAGATAATCAGCCCTCCTGGGCAATCTTCCTTGCCAGCTGAAATCTAGATTATTTTATGCAGGCCTTGGAACTGCTGAGATCATCTCTTTTTTCGTTTACAAAGTTCATTAAACTTTAAGCAATCTGTTAGGCATTCTAATCATTGAACTTAGAAGGAACCGATATTGTAGGAAAAGCAACTAGGCAAGATCTCATGGATAGATTCCCAGACACAACATTTTTTGTCTTCTCCTTCTCCTCCTCTTTTATATCCTACTTTCCCCCCAGACTGGGACTCAAGGCAGTTTACACAAATTTAAATAAAACAGATACAGTAGTACCTTGGTTCTCAAATGCCTTGGTTCTCAAACACCGAAAACCTAGAAGTAAGTGTTCTGGTTTTTGAATGTTTTTTGGAAGCCAAACGTCCATTGCGGTTGTCAGCTATTGTTTCCGGGGCACCTGCACCAATCAGAAGCTACGCCTTGGTTTCTGAACAGATTAATCTGGAACGTATTAAGTTTGGCTCTTTTGTTTTTGCTATTTATTTTGCGTTTTTGTTTTTGAGGCTTTTTCGGTTCATTTGTTTTTGTGACTGTGTGGAACCCAGTTCAGCTACTGATTGATTGTGTGACTATGGAAATGGTTAAAAGCCCCCCCCCCCCCCATCCAAACAATGACTATCATGAGTGCAGGTAAGGAAAAAAATAATTTTAATTTTTATCATCTGCAATACTGTCTATTTATTTTATAGTACAGTGCATTGATTATTGCTTCCATTTTATGGATCAGTGGTCTCGTTAGATAGTAAAAATCATATTAAATTCCTGTTTTAGGGGTTGTTTTTAAAGTCTGGAATGGATTAACTTATTTTGCATTACTTTCTTTTCCTTAGAAAGCAAGCCTTGGCTTTGGAACACTTTGGTTTTGGAACGAACTTCCAGAACGGATTAAGTTTGAGAACCAAGGTACCACTGTGCAATACAGTTTACATGCAACATTTGTTAAGAGTTCCATGCAACTGGTTGTGGAGTTTTTTTTTTGAAGTGTTAAGTAGATTAATGGCATGAGACACAATTTTAATTTGTATACAAACAGAAATTATCATGCTAAAAGCATAATAATTAAATAGATGGATAATAGTTAAAAAGTAATTAAACTATAATGGAATTAAAACAATATAAAAAGAAATCTGTGGAAATACAGATCGTAGAAACAGCACAGCACGATTAAAAACGCTTTCCTTAAAAGCACATACACACAAAATCCAAATCAGTTCCCCACAGCCTGTTGGAATAAAACATTCTTCACCTGTCAGTGGGAGTTTGACAACAGGGAGCCAGTCGGGCTTCTCTAGGGAGGGAGTTCCAAAGTCTGGGAGCCACCACCAAGAAGACCCTCTCCTGCATCTCCACGAAGCATGCCTGTGCTGTGACGGGACTGAGAGAAGGGCCTCCTTTGAAGATCTCAGAGACCAAGCAGGTTCGGATGGAAGAATATGGGCCTTCAGACTGCATTGGGCTTTGAATATTCTTGCAGCTTATAAAACTCCCAGAAAATGATTTCTCGCTCTAAATGATCTACCTTATTCTGAGACCATTGGGCCATCTGACTTAGCATACCCTCCAACATTCCTCCAACAAAAATAGAGACGTCACACTCTATTATTATTATTATTATTATTATTATTATTATTATTATTATACCTCATCCATTTGAGTGGGTTGCCCCAGCTACTCTGAGGGGCTTCCAACATATAAAAAATATTTTTTATTTATTTAAAAAACTTCCCTATACAGAACTGCCTTCTAAAGGTTGTATAATTATTTATCCCCTTGGCTCGGGTATTTGTGTGTCACATAACTCCATACACTCCAACATTTCCCCGATAAAAATAAGGACACCCTACTACACCCCCAACATTTCTCCAACAAAAATTGGGATTTTCTAAGGAAAAGTAGTACTTTCCAGGATCAAATCAGAAACCAGGACAGCTTCTGTAAATCTGGGACTGTCCTTGGAAAACAGGGACACTTGGGCTAGATCTAGACATATCAAAGAAGTGTTTCAGTGAAACACATTGTAAACTTTGTAAAGGGAAATCGCATGGATGAAAGATGGGACTCCACAGCGCCATCTGGTGTCACGGTGTCATAACGCATTTAAAGCGCTTTATCTTTAGGAATGTAGCTGAGTCCTTGGAGGGTCTGGGCTTAGCAGTGGAATTGAGCCTAGGAACTACCACTGAGCAGTGCAGATGAGCTCTGCCTTTCCTTGATGCAATGTGCTCAATGGCAGAAAAGGCGGATGATAACAAGCAGTATGTTACAACAGCTGTGAAGGCGGATGAAGGCAGATAAGAATCTACCGGTCATTGTGACTACTCATACCATCAGAACAGGGCCTTACTGCGAAGACTGTGCGTTGGTCAGCGTGCACTGATCTACACACAGAAAACAAATTCAGTTACGGGCGTCTTCCAAAAACCCATCCCAAACCCCCTAAGGTCCCATGGAGATTGGCAAATGGTAACGGGGGCAGGATTATGAAATCTGGGAGCCCCTAGTCATGAACGGGCACATGGGCGGTGGATACAGATTCAATCGTTCTGACTCAAGGAACGAGGCAGTTGAGCAGCTCAGCAGCTGTATCCACGACTGAGCAGCCCTTTTTAGGATCCACTCTGCTCACCCCAAAAAGGGGGAGGGGCTAGAAAAGGTGCCCTAAATATAGTCCGCCTCCCTTTTTCCCTGACTGGATTACCACGCCCAGTAGGGTCTCCACCCATAGGTCGTAAAAGACAATTGAGCTTTGGAACATGGTGTGGTGATCGCACAGGGTCCCCGGACGTTTCACCGTCTATTGATCCCTGTGTCACCACTTTATTTCTCGCTGCCACCACCCAGGCCCTACCTGGTACAATACTGAGTCCAGTCAGGGTTAAATTGGAACATAAACTTCTGTTTATTTATTGCAGTGTAACAAGTGTGTGTTTTCATAAATGGTATCGGTCAATTACAGTCATGGGGTGCCTATGCAGACCTTTAAATTCCGCCACCTGCTCTCGCTCACTAAACCACCTCTCAGATATTTACTTGTCTTCCTAGTTCCTAACCGTTCCTGACTCAGCTTATTTCGCTACACTAACTCAACCTACCCACAGACTCTATCCCAATTCACTCCCACTCCAACCAACCACCCAGCTCCCAACGAACTCCTCCCTTTGCTGATTTTATAGTCCCTCTGACTCCACCCCCTGGGTCCTGATTGGGTAACCTGTTTAACTCTTTCACCTCCAGCACTCTCATATGTTGACGTCACACACGGAATCAACCTCCACCCAGAAGCCAATGTCCCCATTGTGGAAGGACGTGTGGATCCAGAATTGGCCTCCACAGTCGCTTACGGACTCATTGTTAAAACAGCATTTATGGAAGACAATCGTACTCAGCTACGAATGATCGCCAAAGAAGAAGAAGGAGGAAACTGCTGAGCTCCAGATCTCCCATGCTGATTCATCCTGGTTCTTCACCGCAGGCAGGTTCCTCAGAACCAATGGCGAATTGTGGCAGATCCCGTTGACTGCTCTTCATTGTTGCAAAAACAGCTGAATAAATAAGGGGCGTGGGGAGAGAATATAATTCTACATAGGGGCTAAATGGGTTGTAACTCTTCCTAAATAGAATAATGCATCTTCATTGCCTTTCTTTCGGATCTTCTGGATGATTAAACTTCCAGCAGGACTAGTAAATCTAAAACACATCTTTCCCCTTTCTTTGTGAAACCTGGAAGCTTTGCACAATAGAAAGGCATAAATAAGTTAAATTATTTCTGTTTGAAGCAAGAAATTATGTTACCTCGAGGGGAAGGGGGGTGGGTGGGAGCCTACAGGAAAAAGAACTTGCCAGCCATAAATCTCATTGAAAGAAGCCGGCACTGTCAAGTTAGAAGAAAAGACAATTCTGTTCATGCCAGTCGGAAATCAAGGCGTTTTTAAAATGTAATTATTGCACGTGCCACTCCATCCTGATCAACTGACTTGCTCAAATGAGCTTTATTTGATATTAATCAAATTTGCCTCCTCTAAATTTAATGATCACATCCTGCTGAACAAATCAGATGTCATTCAGATTTGCTCGGAAGATGGATACTTGTCTTCTTGAGTTATGATTAACACACAGAGCAGAAAGGAGTTTCTCCCTGAAATTAAAAAATATATAATTGTGATGACTTAAAATGGGTTATTAGAATACAAGACAGCTCGCATCAATAAAACAATGGTACCACCTTGATTCCTGTGGGTCTTTATTTAGAAAATATGTCACTGTTTTTTGAAAGTAAACCATAGTGGTTTGGTGGTTGCTAGATCTGATTTTGTAATGCACCACAATTTGCTTGCTTGCTTGTTTATTTAAAATATTTCTTGATCTCGCTTTCATAAAAATACAGCAGGGCACTTTGAAACATACAAACAAAACTATGAGAAAAATGTTTTCT
Source organism: Podarcis gaigeae (assembly GCF_964106915.1). Taxonomy (NCBI): domain Eukaryota; kingdom Metazoa; phylum Chordata; class Lepidosauria; order Squamata; family Lacertidae; genus Podarcis; species Podarcis gaigeae. Next base: position 96,591,074 of record NC_139677.1, on the reverse strand, counting down.
TTTTTAAAACCCCCAATAAGCACTGGTTGAGAAAAAGGAATTCATATTTCGAAGGCTTGTCTGAATCACACATTTTTTCAGAAGATGTCTAAAAGAAAGGAGGAATGATTCCTGCTCAACCTCTAGTAGCAGGGAGTTCCGCAGGGCAGGGCCTGCCACATTATAGCAAAGGTTCAGCCCATACTAAAAGGTTGTCAAATTATTCTACACTGGGGTACAAAGAACCACAAAACAAGGCTTGGGGTCCTGGGATTCCAGCATGTATTTCAGAAGCAACAACCTACCCAGCCCCACTTAATGACTGAAACAGAATTCCCAAACACTGATTTTGCTCTGTAAATTGGACATGTAGCCTATTTCACTATGGAAGAGCGATGGGTGGACATGCCAATTTCAGTTTCTCTTCCTTTTTCATTTTGCCGTCTTAAATTCAGTTCTCCACATTTCTGCAGCAATTTGCATTAAAACAAAATCCTCATTAAAATTCACCAGCATTTTGGGTAGAATTTCTCCTACTGCACCCCCCCCCCCCAATTTTCAACCCGTGTACACATTTTTATAAATAAATCTCCCCCTAATATATCTCTGCCAGCTATGGTTGTGAATATATTCATTTTGAAGCACACTTTCCTCTAATGTATGCATTGATGGGGGGACTACAGTGTGAAATTCAGAGAAGTGTGAATTTCAAAGAACGGCTGTGTTTTCGAGCTCGTTCTGTTTCAGAAAGTGAAAATTTGATAAATTCACCTTTGACTGTCAACTGAAGAGTGTTTCTCACCCATCTCTAGTAGGCAGTATGAACATCTTGGGCTCAGTTGCCAAGAAGGCCCTTCCTTTCTTGAGTTCCTATCAAAACAACCCAGCTATCTTCCACTAGTCTTACTTCAATGTCTCCTTCACTGAGGAAAAACAGAGGCCCAAATAATTTTTTCTTGTAGTCGGAGGAGGGGCAACGCAAAAGACTTGGGTTTTGACAGGGCCTTGTCAAAATTTGAGGGGGACCTTGTCCATCGTTCCGAGTCCGCACTAATAAAATTTGGCTCATTAGCTCGACTGTCTGAAAGGTGACGATGAACGGGTTTGACGTTAATGTCCTGCCTTTCTTGTCCTTGCCTCAAAGCGGTCTCTGGCCCCTTCAGAACCCAGCCGAGTAGAGAATCATCAAGGGAGAAAGATACTCAAGCTAATCAGTCTGTCAGCCTGCATTGTTTTGTTGCCTGCCCAAATGAAAAGCGAGCCAGACATGTACTAGAACAAGCGAGACATGCTTTCCCCTGTAATAAAGATGCAATCCAATAAGAATCTACTGAATGTCATCTCCTCTTGTGGTCAGAGTGACATCTCTATTCTGCACACTTTTAATCCAGCAGAAAATGTCAAGCTGGTGCTAATTCAAAAAAGGCCCTGGAGGTGAGACTGTTTCTGACAGCCTCTCGCAGCCAAGCGAGTAAAGAAAGCAAACTCCCTTCTCTACGTTGCTTCCTTAGCACAGCAAACGTCCAAGGATAGATAGATGATAGACAGACAGACAGACAGACAGACAGACAGACAGACAGATATAGATAGATGATAGACAGATAGGTGTTTAGGGAAGTTTTTAATGTTTAATGCTGTATTGTGTTTTTAATATTCGGTTGGGAGCCGCCCAGAGTGGCTGGAGACTGGGGAAACCCAGCCAGATGGGCGGGGTATAAATAATAAATTATTATCAAGAGAGAGAGAGAGAGATTGCTTTTTTCTATAAAAATATTTTGGGGTGCCCTCATTTTCCTACTCATATTGAAATACTGCCTCTCAATGAGGCCAAACTTAGATTCACAAAATGTTTAGGGGTATGCATACCCGTGTCCTCCCAGAAAAAAAGCATTGGGTAGATGATAGATGATAGATAGATAGATGATAGATAGATATAGATAGATATAGATAGATAGATAGATAGATAGATAGATAGATGATAGATGTATCTATCTGTATATATATATATATGCATTTATTCTTCTTCGCATTTGTGCAAAACCTTTGAGAGTTGTGCATATATTATCTCAGTAATAGCAGAGGGTGTTGCACAATATATGTCTATACCTAACATCATATTTAAACAAAACCAATTAAAACAGTTGCATTTATACGATTATAGTAATAAAAACGATCTAATACAGATTCTCATAACATCAGTTATTGTCTACTCATGTCACTGATGTATTTCTGGTTTGGTTGCTTTTCTTTTTGAATGTTGTTTGTTTGTTTGTTTAATTTGCAGTTATCATTAAAACAATGCAGTTGTATTAGGCATCTGTGTATATGACTATAGGGGCACCACACCTATTTAGAAGCAAAGCGGCTCTGAGAGTGGAGGTAGTTCCTTGACCTTCCTATATTGAGCTGGGATGTTCTGAACAGAGCTCATACCTGTTCTTGCTTGAGCGTGAGCAGAGAGCCTCTGTATGAATGACAACCTTGCTTTATCAGAGCTCCCAATTGGGCGGAGCAGTGTTCTTCAATCTCACATCACCATATGTTGTTGGATTACAACTCCCATCATCCGTGACTAGTGACTCAGCTGACTGGGGACGATGGGAGTTGTAGTCTAACAACCTTTGTGCACCCAAGGTTGAGAAGCACTGATGGTCTACTTGCATTCAAGCACACTGAATTTAAGGGTGGGAGAAATGAGCATTTTTGGAGGGGGACGACGACTCAGGATTCCTCCATCTTTAGCTGTGGTTAGAAGAGGTGGCATTTGAAAGTCAGAGCACATGCAGAAACGTATCCCATGGTGCTCTGAATTTCACCTTCGTGCAAGTCCCTGCAAGATCCTTAAGGGGAAAACTTTCCTCACCGCCTCCATTCCTCAGAAGGAGAAGGGATGAAGCAAGTGCTGGAAATAATTGTGTATGCTAATTCAGCGCACTTAATTAGCATAATTAGTACACCGATTTGCATAGAATGGAAATCACGCTGCTCAAGATTGTGGGAAGGGAGGCTGAGGGTTTAGTGACACTGTGCAGCTCCTGTTGCTGTGCCACATGCAACACAACAGCCTAGGAGCTCGTTGTAATAACTTACCTAAATGTAATTTGCTATCATACCCCCCTCTACTAGAATGTGCAGAACTTGCAACTTTGGTAAAGGAAAAAACCCAATTATATTTCTCAGGGATTCATTCCATATAACATTAACTGTTATGACGAGCTATTTTGGTGGCTGCCGTATATGTCTTTGGGCTTCTGGGACTCAAGTTAACATTCTGTTACAATAAAGCATCACTGGATTTTATTTCTCTTTAAAGCTTCAAAGTCTTCACATTAAACTCCACTTGAAGAAGTCACCGTTTCTGAAGAAAGCTCCATCGTTGAGCGAAACCAGCACAATTTCCAAATGAATTTGCATGTTGTGGAGGGTGAATTTGCATCTACTGGGGCTTTACATGGGCGCCAAGATTCACCTTGTATCTGCACCTGGACATTTTTTGAAATGCTGATTTGTTTCCAAGTCACTCTGTGCTCTCTCTGCTTTGATCTGCATTGATCTGAGCCTCTCTGCATAAAATGAAGGTCTGCGTGCCCCATTCAGTACAATGGGAAATCTAAAAACAGCTAACATTTCCCCCTTTTGTCCAAAGTGGATGAAATTTGCAGGCAGAAGAGTCCCTTCTAGGCTAGTTAAGCCTGCCGAACTGCAGACAAATATGTTCAGGGGCCTTTTCATATTAGCACCCATCTTGTTCTCCTGACTGCAATCTACAAAGCTCCATCCTTATTTCAAACATTGTGATGTATCAGTATATTGCGATGTTTAGCTGGTGACATAGGTTGATGTTGAAAACCAGATATCTCCCAGCCCTACGCCTAGCCACCAAGGCCACCTGAGTTTCCAGTGTCAAATCCAGGATCCCTATTCCCGTTGTCTTGTTCCCTGGCCAGGAAGGTGTTAAGTTGTGGGTGAACATATCAAACGACACAGCGATTCTTCAAACAGCTCTTGTTTATTCACAGGCCAGGACAGAACTGAACTGAAGGGTTCAGCCAGCCTGCTTATATAGAGCTCCACTAGAACGCAACAGTAACCATTTTCTGTAACTAGCCAATCACTGAACCTCACTTTCGATCCCTTATTTGCATATGTGGACCTGAACTATCTACAGCATCTCCCTGCTGGCCCAGGGTGAGAACTTCAGTACATAACAGAAGGGACATCATATTTTGGTGGAAAGGAGCTGTAGGACCGGATCACACCCGTGCACCTGGTTCTGAGTGGCAAGCGTTTTCAGTGTGGCATGGAAGGAAGCCGCGGGAAACATGACACCCTCTCTGCAAAGGCGAAATGCGAATCGCACCTCCTAGTTGATCGCGTTCTTGGCTTCTTCATCTATTCCGCTGCAGCTAGAACTGAACTTCTTTGAGAGTTCAAAACTTTCCCTCTTTGTTCCCCAAGCTACATTACTTAGTGTAACCTTATACTCCCATAACCTACATAAGTTTCCCCCCTCTAGTGTATTTTCAGATTGCAACTCTATTCCCTCCTCAAATTCAAATTCTGTAATATATTTTGGTTTGGGTTTTTTAGGTCTACCATGTGTGAATGTGTGTGTTTATCTCATGAGAAAGCTAATCAGATTCCTTTGATACCCTCCAGTAAGGATTTAAGAGTTTCACCATGTAGAAAACTATTACAGCAAATAATTAATTATCCCCACTCTTTATTATAACACATATCCCCAGATATTTTAAGCTTTGCTTTGAGGGCTTTCATTTCAGGTTTTTTATAATAAAAAAATCTGTGTCAATAATACTATTCTGGAGGCAACAGCTTTAAGCTGCAATACAGATTTAGGCATAATGTTACAGAAGGATTTTTCTAAGTATAATAACGGTTTAGCAACTGAACAAATGGTCCAGTTGAGAATTGCATCCCCCAACACGAGCTTCTGTTGCACCACAGAATTTAAATCCGTTCCAGGATTTAAGCCCAAAGGGAACAATCCAACAAAAAGTTAGACGTTGCTGGTGTTTGTTTATTATTTAAAGAATTTTGATGGCATTTGTCCGCCTCCAAAGGCTCCCAGAACAGCTTTGAGCAATACGAAAGCTCTTCTTCTCATGATAACAATCTAAATACACCGCACGAAAAGTTAAGGAGTAGGAGGGAAGAGGAAGAAAGCAGACACCAGCAACAATTCTCAGTTGCAAGGTTATTGCAAGACTTCTTTCAAGCAGTGATGTGGGCTCCTTCTAGCTGATCCTTCTCTGGTTGATGTACAGTGGTACCTCAGGTTACATACGCTTCAGGTTACATATGCTACAGGTTACAGACTCCGCTAACTCAGAAATAGTACCTCGGGTTAAGAACTTTGCTTCAGGATGAGAACAGAAATCATGCTCCAGTGGCGCGGCAGCAGCGGGAGGCCCCATTAGCTAAAGTGGTGCTTCAGGTTAAGAACAGTTTCAGGTTAAGAACAGGCCTCTGGAACGAATTAAGTATGTAGCCAGAGGTACCACTGTATAGGGTCAGGTTGTATCCAGCCATTGCCTTCATCCTTATAGGCAGGGGGAGTAGACTCCCAGTAGCCTTTGCTTCATGGAAGGAATGGTGGTGGGGATAGACCCAGGCAGCATGTCTCCACACTGCCGCCTGGGATTCCAACCCCTGCAGGAACTGAATGCTCGAATACGGCTCATATCGCAATTCAAAAGTGGCCACCACAGAAGCTCTATCTACTTGCGCTCCTTTTATATTATTTTATTGCATATGCTTGCACTCATGTCTTTTATGATTTTTTTATTTAAATTTTATTAACATATAAAACACATACATATACATTTTCACAACACACATACACAACACACTACCTTATTTTCATAACATAAAACATACCTACATTACTCTATATAATAAATACCTATACTGTACATAGGGACGCAGGTGGCGCTGTGGGTTAAACCACAGAGCCTAGGACTTGCCGATCAGAAGGTCGGCAGTTCGAATCCCCGCGACGGGGTGAGCTCCCGTTGCTCGGTACCCCTGCTCCTGTCCACCTAGCACAGGGGTCTGCAACCTTTAAGACAAAAAGAGCCACTTGGACCCATTTCCGAAGAAGAAAAAAAACTGGGAGCCGCAAAACCATTGCGACATTTAAAACAAATATATCTCCAGAGCCGCGATCTGACAGCGGGTGGGAAGGTGACGTCGGGACAGTGCGTGACTAACGCACGCACCGCCCCCATGCGACATCACAGCCAGTACAGCGCCCGTCACAGTGGGGAGTGTCAGGGAGCACAATGCGCCTCCTCCCCTCGCTAGTATCCGCCCCGGAGCCGCGGCAAAGGTGTAAAAGAGCCACATGCGGCTCCGGAGCCGCGGGTTGCAGACCCCTGACCTAGCAGTTCGAAAGCACGTCAAAGTGCAAGTAGATAAATAGGTACCGCTCTGGCAGGAAGGTAAACGGCGTTACCGTGAGCTGCTCAGGTTCGCCAGAAGCGGCTTAGTCATGCTGGCCACATGACCCGGAAGCTGCACACCGGCTCCCTCGGTCAATAAAGCGAGATGAGCGCCGCAACCCCAGAGTCGTTCATGACTGGACCAAATGGTCAGGGGTCCCTTTACCTTTATACTGTACATATCAACATACCCACACACCTACCCCACACGGACACCCACCAAGTGACTTGACTTCTAGCTGTTCTTGTTACGCTACTTTATTTTTCCAACTAGCCTAAATGCATTTCATCATTTCTTTAATCTCTTCTTCTATCTTGACTTTACTCTCCTTTCTCTCTAATCGTTTTCTGGATTCACTCACTATCTGTCAGAAATTCTACTTTTTCCACATAAATTTTGATGTATTCCTTAAAGATAGCCCACTCCTTATTCACTTTTTGTAACATATCTCCTCTTATTCTCCCTGTTAGTTCGGCAATATGGAAGTATTCCATCATTTTAGATAACCAGTCTGTTTTAGTTGGGACACTGCTGCTTTTCCAATTTTTGGCAATCAATAACCTTGCCGCCGTAGTTACATATATAAATATTGGAGCAATATTTATGCTTGCATTCATGTCTTAGTGATGTCTATGGTTTGGTCATGTCCACAGAATGGAAGATGGCAGGATCCCGAAGGATGTGCTCTGTGGGGAGCTGGCTTCTGGCACCAGGCCCATTGTCTGCAAACATGACATGAAGGCTGGCAAGACTAACCCTGCCATGGGTTAGTCTTCAAACAAAAACATCCTGAAGGTCCCAGGCCACAGAGCGGTTAGGCTGGCCTCAACTAGAACCAGGGCTTTTTCGGCTGTGGCTCCAATCTGGTGGAACTCTCTGTCACAAGAGACCAGGGCCCTGCGGGACTTGACATCTTTCCGCAGGGCCTGCAAGACAGAGCTGTTCCACCAGGCCTTTGGCCAAGGCACAGCCCGACTCCCTCCTTTGGCAATCTTCACAGAACTTTAGCCTAATGGTTGCCATCAATTTGAGTTGAATTAATTTTATAATGAAATGATTTTAGAATGTTGTACTATTTTATTGTTGTTAGCCGCCCTGAGCCCGGCTTCGGCTGGGGAGGGCGGGATATAAATAAATAAATTATTATTATTATTATTATTATTATTATTATTATTATTATTATTTGGAAATCCCTTGCAGAGAACCACAGTGCCTGGAGACCAACAGTCAGATTGTGCATCCAGATCAGGGACCAGAAGAGGAAGGCCTGCTGAGGGGAGCTCAAGAGAGAAGAAACACGATGGTTCATCTGCAGCAGCACTTCATCTGCCCCAGTTGAAACAAAACATGTCTCTCCCGTATCGGTTTCTACAGCCACAGCAGGTGCTGCAACCTTCCAACAGTTTGAATTCACCCTAAAATACACACTTCTCCATTGTCTCCCAAGACAGACAAATGCCAACCTTTGCCTATGAAAGGAGAGGGAGACCTCAGGCCCAGGGGCCAAAGGCCTCTCTATCTGGCCCTCAGAATTCTCTGCAGGCTATACTCGTCACCACAGCCCCTCACCCCAGGCCACACCCCTCACCATCTTTATGGGGTATAATTGTATCTCTGTTTAGAGAACATAAGAACCTAGCTGCTAGATCAGGAAAACGGACCACCTAGTCCGGGGTCCTCTTCTCAAAGTGGCCCTCAGATGTCCCAATAGGAAGTCCACAAGCAGGACTTGAGTGCAACCTGTGACTTGTCTCCATCTGTGATTCCCAGCCACTGGTGTTCAGAAGCAGGGCCAGATTTAGGTCTGATGAGGCCCTAAGCTACTGAAGGTAATGGGGCCCTTTATATGTCCAGCTGTCCTTTGTCAACAGCAAGTTGCCGCTGTTTTTTTGTGTTGAATAAATGGTATATGGTAATTTATGGACCTAATAGGTATCTAAAGCCATTTGCACATGCAGAATGTAGGCACCCTACTGTATATATAGAAATGAGCCAACCACAGGAAGGATTCGAAACCTGCGGGATCAGAGACTGGAGTAAATATATGAACTATCTGAAAAGTAATTGTAATGAACAGATTACACTAGTAGGACTGCAAGAACTTTTTTTAAGGTGGATTCTTTGAAATATTGCAAGAAAGACTACAAAAAGAAATGCAGAATAAGTGATAAAGAACAGAAAATCATCAGAGGTGTTGACGGAAGTCAAAAATATTGTATAATATGTGAAGATATGTTGTATGACTGTTGGAACTGATATGTTAAAAAATCAATAAAAGTGTGTGTTGTGTTGTGTTGTGTTGTGTTGTGTTGTGTTGTGTGTGTGTGTATGAGCCAACCAGTGATATTTTAGGGAGCAGGCTAGCAGGCAGTGCATTACTTACATTATAGGAGCCTAAGCAACACAAAACACTGTTGCTGTATGTAGGTTTTATTTTATTTGTTTTTTACCTTATATTTTGGTAATGTACATCCAGTTCTTTTTTTCTTTAATTTTTTTGGGGGCCCCCAAGAGAGTGGGGCCCTAAGCTATAGCTTGTTTAGCTTATACATAAATCCGGCACTGTCAGAAGCATGCTGCCTCCAAGAGTCGAGGCAGAACATAGCAGTCATGGTTGGCAGACAATGATACCCTCATCTTCCACAAATCCTCTCTGAAAGTCTTCAAAGTTGGCTGCCATTGCTACAAATTCCAGCTATGCTTCCCTTTTTGCAGAACAGAGTATTGAAATGAAACGACAATTGCTTGTGACTTTAAAAGTGAAACCAGCACAGGAGATACCTACAGGGATCCCCTGTTTCTTTTGCTCCAAAGTAGGGGTGAAAGCTATGGTTTTCCCATAGTGAGAGCTGGACCATAAAGAAGCCTGATCGCCAAACAATTGATGCTTTTGAATTATGGTCCTGGAGGAGACTTTTGAGAGTCCCATGGACTGCAAGAAGATCAAACCTATCCATTCTGAAGGAAATCAGCCCGGAATGCTCACTGGAAGGACAGATCCTGAAGCTGAGGCTCCAAGACTTTAGCCAACTCATGAGAAGAGAAGACTCCCTGGAAAAGACCCTGATGTTGGGAAAGATGGAGGGCACAAGGAGAAGGGGATGACAGAGGATGAGATGGTTGGATAGTGTTCTCGAAGCTACCAGCATGAGTTTGACCAAACTGTGGGAGGCAGTGGAAGACAGGAGTGCCTGGCGTGCTCTGGTCCATGGGGTCTAAACAACTAAACAATAACAGGGGTGGGAGACACACCATTTCATTCCCCCTTCAAAGTGAGCGTCTACAAAGATGTATTCCTTCTGCACTTTTTTATTCTTGAAGAAAAGAAAAAAAAACCAGGGAGGCCACACTATATATCAAAACCACATTCAAGGAAATATACACTCCCAAGACTGACAAGGGCATTTGTATAATCATGGGATATCTGACATGCCAGCATTTACATGCAGTTTAACTCCCATTTTAACTGCCAGTACCATAAAATTATTTGATTGAGTGTCATTCTTGAATTTCAGTAGGGAATGCAATCCCTTGGGACTGTGGTCGCTTATGAAATATTCTTCACAGAACTGAAGGAATCAGATGTCATGCTCTACCTGGAATCCTAATTCCTTGACAACATGGAGCCAAGGGGGTTGTTATTCATTGCACACACATGGAGAGAGAGGGGGGGGCTGGGGGAGAGAATCTCCTGGATTGGATGTTTGCCTGAAAGCTCACTTAAAAAAATAAAAATAAAATACTCCTCCTGACAAGTATGTTTGTGCTGAAACTTTTAATAGCAAGGGGATGGCACGATTTGAAAAACTGCCTGTTTACAAACAGATTGGATTCCCTGTCTCTTTTACTTTATGAATGATGTCCTTTCCTCCATCATCTGCAAGCTATACCTGCTTTGTGATACTGGAATGAACCGTGATGAGGTGGAGGCATTGCCAAGTTATATTTACAGATAGCCAGGTAAATGTATTTCTGGTTCATGTGAATTTCACATGAGTTCACTAGTCCAGCTCATTAAATATATATTGAAAAGGTAAAGGCAAAGGACCCCTGGACGGTTAAGTCCAGTCAAAGCGACTACGAGGGTGTGGCGCTCATCTCACATTCAGGCCAAGGGAGCTGGCATTTGTCCACAGACAGCTTTGCGGGTCATGTGGCCAGCATTCCATGTGCTCTGGTTTCCGTCACAGTGTTCCGTTGTGCCAGAAGTGGTTTGGTCAATATATATTTATATAGAGGAGGGGACACACAGACAGACAGAGCCAAAGTATTTTTTAAAATTGATGTTATTAAAGATTTTCATGGGTTACAAAAGTACATACAGTGGAACCTCGGTTTTTGAGTGTCTCAGAAGCCGAACGTTTTGGTTTTCAAACGGCGAAAACCTGGAATTGAATGCTTCCGTTTTTGAATGTGCCTTGGAAGTCAAACGCCTTCCGAGGTGTGTTTCTTCATTTTGTCCATGGAATTTGCTAACTGCCCATTGCGCCTCAGTTTTCGAACATTTTGGAAGTCATGAATGAATGAAATTTATTACGGTCAGATACCAGCTTGAGAAACACAAATGGAACTACAATCCCAATAGCAAAACAAACATTTAAAACAATATACAACAATGAATTTTAAGTTTAAAAGTGCGATAGGCATATAAACACATAAAAACTTGAAAATAGACTACCTTAGAGAAATGACCCAAAGTCGCCCGTGGATCCGGGTTTGTGTGTTTCGGATGTCAAACGGTCTTCTGGAACGGATTACGTTCGACAACCAAGGTACCACTGTACATCGTCTCTGTTTTCAGATCATAAAGCCCTTTCTACACAAAGCCAGTTCTATTCTGTGTGAGATTTTGATGTATAAGGTTTAGAGGAGAAGACAGGTGGGGAGGCAGAGAAGGGGGATAGTAAACTTTCATTCTCTTGCACCGTGTATGTGCAAGTTTTTTTGTGTCAGCGTCATGTGGGAAAGTTCTCTTTCTATTCATTTATTAGTTTTCCCTGGCAGTGAGAGAGATTGTGGGGCAGCAGGACATGGAAGGTTGCCTATGGTTGACTGCAGTGAGTTTTCTTTGTGTGGGGAGGAGTGTGTGTGGGTCACTGAGTCAATTTAGCCATATTGATTTGTATGCTGTTGGTGGGTTCTTACCAACCTGTATGGGAAACAGCCTAACTAGAAAAGCTAACCAATGAACTGAAACTAGCAGGGGGACAAATAAAAAGACGATGCCTTTATTACACACACAGCCCAACAAGACAATAACAAGAGTATTTGTAAGGGAAGTTGTGATGAATAGCAGATCTTAGGACAGCCCACTCCAGGTCCAGGTTCAAGTCAAGGCAAATCAGGACCATGGTCAGCTCCCAGTGGGCCCTGATTCCTGAGTTTGGGAAGACGTCTCAGCAATTACTGTGCATGCTGAGTATGATTGCAAATTCAGGGAAGGTCCTCACATTTCCAAGTCACATCGCAATATTAGCAAGATATTTTGAGATGGTAAGGAACTTTTGAGGGAGCTTCCAAATCAAGCTTCTGGTACCGAATTAAAAGTCTCCTAAAATTAATTTCCTGCACAACCACCACAAAACCTCCCTCTCTCAAGCTCATTGGATTGCTCTGCTCAAACAGCAATCAGAAACAATATAACCATGGCAATTATTGCCCCTGCAAGGAAGGAGCAAGCCTTGGGTTCGAAAGCCATCCTAAAAAGTTTGTCCTATGGAAGGTCATGACAGAGAGCGTTATAGAACACTGAAGAAGTCCAGTTGTTTCTGTGATTTTCCTGTGTTCATGCCCCTTCTGCCCCAAATCAAGTTCTATTTTGACCTCAAAAAATAGCTTTTTATACTTTATATGTACTTTAATTTACTTCTTGAATTTTGTTTTGGTATTAGTTTCCAAACCACATTTTTTGCTGGATGCAAATTACATTTGCATGCAACAAGGGAACATTTCCTTCCTTCTGAGTCTGCCTTAATATATTTTCTCTTAAATATTATTCTATTCATTATATATGAGCTCTTATACAAACTTCCACACTCAGTGTCTCTTTCTATAGCAACATGTAAAACAATTATTTCTAACTCATAAAGAGATGCATGCTTTTTTTCTACCCTCTGTTGACAAAGTTTCCCTCCCTATTTGCATAATGCAAGGGGCCTTGTGAATTCAAATAATGTTTCAAGTAAATAAATGATACATTTTGAAAAGAATATATAACTTAACATCAGCAATTTGGGGGAATCCTTAATGTTGCAATGGGAAATATTAAAAGCATGGCCAAATCCATACCCCACTCCCCCCAAAATCAAAGGAATTTGCTTTTTTATGTAATTACAAGTGGGTCCTTCAACAAAATGTTCAGGATTCCAGTCTCCCATGTTTTCAACCACCATCCTGCTCACTTCTGCTGAGAACCAGGGAGAGAACTTTTAAATACAGTCGTACCTTGGAAGCTGAATGGAATCCGTTCCAGAAGTCCGTTTGACTTCCAAAACACCCAGAAACCAAATTGTGGCTTCTGATTGGCTGCAGGAAGCTCCTGCAGCCAATCAGAAGCCACGGAAGCCCCATCAAGCGTTCGGGTTCCAAAGAACGTTTGCAAACCAGAGCAATCACTTCCGGGTTTGCGGCGTTCAGGAGCCAAACCGTCTGAGTACCAAGGCGTTTGGGATCCAAGGTACGACTGTATATGCTTGCATACAATGGGCCCAGCAGCAGAAATAGTGGCAAAGCCCTCTCCTGATTTATTTACATGTGTCAGGGACTGGGCAGAGGAGGAATGGCGGAGACGGCCTCCCCATCCTGACCCTTCCAGGGAGGAGGAAGAGGAAGATAGGGCCTTGAGGGACATCGCAGCTCAGAGGCAGATGAGGGAGAAAGTTGGGAAATCATGGGAGAGCCAGAGCAACACCTGGCTTACATGTCATTAGAAAGCATTCCAGCCCCTCCATCTCCCAGAACCTGGCGAGTCTTAAAAGTAGGAGAGCAAAGAGCTCAGAGATAGAGGGCACGTAGCAACACCCATAGAAGTGACAAATGAAGAAGTGGGAGAGATGGTGGGTGGAGATTCACTTGGGACAATGACATTATCCAAGAGGCTAGATTCTGTAGTCTCTTTCTGTAATTAGGTAAAGGGTAAAGGGACTCCTGACTATTAGGTCCAGTCGTGGCCGACTCTGGGGTTGCAGCGCTCATCTAGCTTTATTGGCTGAGGGAGCCGGCATACAGCTTCTGGGTCATGTGGCCAGCATGACTAAGCCACTTCTGGTGAACCAGAGCAGCGCACGAAAACGCCGTTTACCTTCCCGCTGGAGCGGTACCTATTTATCTACTTGCACTTTGGCGTGCTTTCTAACTGCTAGGTTGGCAGGAGTAGGGACCGAGCAACAGGAGCTCACCACCCCATCGTGGGGATTTGAACCACCGACCTTCTGATTGGCAAGTCCTAGGCTCTGTGGTTTAACCCACAGTGCCACCCACATCCTCTCTCTCTGTAATGACCAAATTTTTAAAAAAGGACGGTAAGAATCCTTCCCTTGTTTTTATACTTTCCTGGGCCACCAGCCGGGAGCTGCTGCCAGTTTCCTGACAACATGAGTTACATAAGCTTAAACCAATGACTAACAACACACAGCAAAATTGTACCTGGGCTGCAGTGTTCCAGCGATCTCTCATAGGGGGCCGACATTCCCTGCACAGAGATGACTATCATGCTAGGGGGAAAGCTAGGTCATAAATGTTCTCCTTGGCATCTGATTTTCTCTGCTTTTTTCAATGTGGAAGGATCAGAAGGGAGGCGTGATACAGACTCAGCAACAGAGTCAACCTCCTGCTGGTGAGCCCGTACCACACTGAACTTTCCCCTGCCTCCTCCTTCAACTTCTTCCCTCCAGTAAGCAGCAGCGACACCACAGCTGGCAAATGAACATTGCAGGTCCATCCTACTGGGCAAGGCTCATCTGGGAAGGATAACATGCACCTCCTTGTGGTCTGAAGAAGTACAGTCTGGGAATTTATAATCTAGGGACACATGCCAGCAATTCACCTCAAATGGCTGGAAAAGGTACATTGGGCTATTTGCAAAGATTCTGAATCTGTAGCAACTGAAGCTGTATCAGTTTCTGTCCAGCTGAGTGGACCTTTTCAAGGTGTAGTGCAAGGTTTTGTCTATGTAGTTCACACACAATATAGATCTATAACTTTTTTTTGCCCCTAAAAAAGCACTTACAGTGGTACCTCGGGTTAAGAACTTAATTTGTTCTGGAGGTCCATTCTTAACCTGAAATTGTTCTTAACCTGAGGTACCACTTTAGCTAATGGGGCCTTCCACTGCTGCCATGCTGCCGCACAATTTCTGTTCTCATCCTGAAGCAAAGTTCTTAACCCTAGGTACTATTTCTGAGTTAGCGGAGTCTGTAACCTGAAGCATCTGTAACTCGAGGTACCACTGTATTGAGTAACTGGTTTCATTCTAAAAATATAAGCTCATTGCAAATTGATTCTGCATTACCCCATAGTGTCCCCATTTGAAAACAAATGTAGACTGGGGAACTCAGCAGATGGGCAGGATATCATCATCATCATCACCACCACCACCACCACCACCATCATAGATGCCAACTCCCTCGGGCACTGTGTGCCCAACCACCCACAAAATTCAAAATTCCCCATGAAGGGACTGGGCTTACAAAAGATGAAGAGGTAAAAGCAGTAATGATACACTGGGCAAGAGACTTTGGTTATAATATACAGTATGATGATTGGATGAAATTATGGAATGAAAGGTTAAAATTTATGGCATGCACTGTGTTGAAAGAAAATGTAATGAAAATGTTCTACAGATGGTATATAATGCCAGTTAAACTGGCCAAAATATATAAAACATGCAATAAGTGTTGGAAATGTAAAGAAAAAGAAGGTACTTTCTATCATATGTGGTGGGAGTGCAAAAGGGTGAAAGACGTCTGGGAATTGATATACAATGAATTGAAAAAGATGTTGAAATATACGTTCGTTAAAAAGCCTTTCTATTAGGAATGGTAGGAAACGAAATTAATAAGAGAGACTGTAAACTGTTTCAATATGCAGTGACTGCCGCAAGGATACTTCTGGCCCAAAGATGGAAACAGGAAGAAATTCCAACTGTGGAAGAATGGAGAAGGAAATTGACTGAATATGCAGAATTGGACAAATTGACTGGGAAGATTCAATATCAGAAAGACCAAAAGTTTATTGAGGACTGGGGGAAATTTACAGAATATCTGAAAAATATATGTGATGTACAGACAACGCTTGTTGGTTTTGAAGAGACTCTGTGAGATAGTAAGAAATATCGCAAAAAAGAGAGTAAGAGGAAAAGGAGTTGGGAAAGGCAATATCATGTTTAGAAATGCGTCAATAAATAGAAATTTTACGAAAGATTGACAGAGAAACTGGGGGAAGTAAAAAATTGAAGAATGAGTGTAAAATAATTTGTTGATTGTATAAAATTCGTTTGGAAAATGAATAAAAATTATTTAAAAAAATAATGAAGGGACTGGGCTCCCTCAAATTTTGGTGCCAGGGCTGCATGGCACTTACAGCCCCGCGCACCCACAGTCACGGGGCCAAGTTGGCACTCCTGTTTATTCTTCTTATTATTATGAGGCAGTCTTGACAATAATGGGCATATTCACACCTGCCCAATGACATTGTGGGAGGGTGTATACCAAGACTTCAGCCGCCACTTCCTTCTTCACCCCCCTGGGTCATGTGCCAGGATGAAAAGACATGGATAACCTAACCAAAGGGAGGGCTTTTCAATGCATCTCAAGAAACCACACCTAACCTTGCAGATGGCAGGATCTCAAACCAATCTATACTGAAAGCAGCATGTTGAAGATGAGCATGAGCATTGCGGGACAAGGACAACCGTGACTTTAAGGAAGAATGGGAGCTTTTTTCAAATTATCTAAAAACACAACAAAATGAACTGGACTCCTTGGCTGGTTTTGAATAAACATACACAAATTTATTGGTTGATAACATGGTAGACAGGTAATGTAAGGATATGTATAATTTTATAACAGGCAGAGAATAATATGTGCTGAGAAATCAGAGAGAGGAGCTGAGGGAAGTCTCTGGGTGCGGGGAGTTGAGGGGAGGAAGGGGGAAAAATAATGAATATGATATGCTGAAATTTTCCCAGTAGTGATGTATGGAAGTGAGAGCTGGACCATCAAGAAGGCTGATTGCCGAAGAATTGATGCTTTTGAATTATGGTGCTGGAGGAGACTCTTGAGAGTCCCATGGACTGCAAGAAGATCAAACCCCTCCATTCTGAAGGAAATCAGCCCTGAGTGCTCACTGGAAGGACAGATCCTGAAGCTGAGGCTCCAATACTTTGGCCACCTCATGAGAAGAGAAGACTCCCTGGAAAAGACCGTGATGTTGGGAAAGATGGAGGGCACGAGGAGAAGGGGACGACAGAGGACGAAATGGTTGGACAGTGTTCTCAAAGCTACAAACATGAGTCTGACCAAACTGCGGGAGGCAGTGGAAGACAGGAGTGCCTGGCGTGCTCTGGTCCATGGGGTCACGAAGAGTTGGACACGACTAAACGACTAAACAACAACAATGCTGAAATTGCTAATAAAAACCTTTTAAAAAGAAGAAGATGAGCATGAGCAATCCTGGAACGAGAAAGTGTACATCTTTGTGCTACAAATGGGTCAGTGTGTACGCAGCCTTTGTGTATTTCCCGAAGCAAATGTCACAGTCAATGCTACTGCTGCATAATAACATGCAGCAGGGGAAAGAGAGATGGGAGATTACAGTAGGTGCCAGGAACATTAATTCACCATATAAGCCTCTGTGCACGTTACTGATGTCAATAACTTTGTGCTGCTCATCTGAGATTTCTTGAACTAGCAGGACATCATTTGAAGTGAATGGTACACAAGACTACCAGCTGTGAAGAGTGATTACTTGAAGGCAACCACAGCTGGATCTGGACCCTCGTGTGTATGCAGACTAACAGCTGGCTCTTTAACACAGTCTAATAGCACCCATACATTTAACTGCTTTGGAGCTGCTATTTTCTGTCGCTTGGTGCTCTCCATCTGAAGATCTATTGTAATATGCCGCTATTATCATTTAAATATATCTGCTGAAAACTTTCTTGCTAAAATTATAGCACTAGCCAGTTTCCAAAGGGTAATTACTCGACAGTAGGTTTTTTTTTAAAAAAACGATATTAAAGAAAGTAGGCTTATGAAACATTTGGGATTAACAGCCTGGAAGATCACCCAGTAAAAATGAGCCACGGTTTGAAAAAAAATGTTTAGAGTTGTGTCAAGCGATATCGTCTGCGACACAGCAAACTCAGAGATGTGCATGTTTGAGGGCAAGCATCAATATGCTTTTTCATATTTAGGTGGCATAAATGCTACATAACACCACAGATACTAAAATGGTGTAGATCAGGGGGTCAGCAAACTTTTTCAGCAGGGGGCCGGTCCACTGTCCCTCAGACCTTGTGGGGGGCAGACTATATGGGGGGGGGGAATAAACGAATTCCTATGCCCCACAAATAACCCAGAGATGCATTTTAAATAAAAGCATGCATTCTACTCATGTAAAAACACCAGGCAGGCCTCACAAACAACCCAGAGATGCATTTTAAATAAAAGGGCACATTCTACTCATGTAAAAACATGCTGATTCCTGGACTGTCCGTGGGCCAGATTTAGAAGGTGATTGAGCCAGATCCGGTCCCCGGACCTTAATTTGCCTACCCATGGTGCAGATGTTCCAAAATGCCAATTTATTTTAGAAGAGTCATGGGAATAAATTCCCAGGCAAAACAGGGTGAAGCAGGATGCAGATTAAGTTTTCTGAAATGCTGTGTTTACATTCCCCCACTCTCCTGTCTGAACCCTCTAGCTCAAGGATGGGGAAGTTGTGGCCCTCCAGATGTTGTTAGACTACAACTCCCATCATCCCTGACCATTGGTCATGCTAGCCAGGGCTGATCTTCCAGCAAATGGACACCGGCTCCTTATTCCTGACCTAAGGTATCCCATGCCCAAAGTCACCAAGATGAGCATTTTTCCAAACCTGTTCCACATCTCTGGTGGACTGGACACCCCTAACTAGGATTGGACAGACTTCTGACATGCAGAATTCACTTCCCACTGGAACTCCAAGATCCAACAGCCAAAGCCAGATAGAAAAGACAGACTGATTGCAACTGCTTTTGGGGGCACTTCCCCTTTTTGCTTAAAAAAAAAAAACACCATTTAAATTCCATTGGGAAACTTAAACAAACAGCACAAGATAATGCTATCTGAATTAGACTCCCTTTTTGCAACCTCTACTTTGGTCACCTCATGAGAAGAGAAGACTCCCTGGAAAAGACCCTGATGTTGGGAAAGATGGAGGGCACAAGGAGAAGGGGACGACAGAGGACGAGATGGTTGGACACTGTTCTCAAAGCTACCAACATGAGTCTGACCAAACTGCGGGAGGCAGTGGAAGACAGGAGTGCCTGGCGTGCTCTGGTCCAGGGGGTCACGAAGAGTCAGACACTACTAAACGACTAAACAACAACAACAACTCATCAAGAGAATCAGTTTTGCAAGATCTGAGACCTTTCTCTTCCCTAGGTTAACCGCCACACACTCTGGGAAGGAAAAAATAAAGCCCTGCAAAAAGGCACTTGAAAACCCATTTCCCTTTTAAAATACATTAAAAAGCAGCTGTTGTTGACCATTATTATCCCTAATGCTTACTTCTACATTCATGCTCCATTTGCTAGGACTTGTTCTCTTTATGTTATACATCTGATCCTAATTAAAATTCCAGGGAAGCGGGAAAGACGTCCACCATCACCTAGCAAGATCAACTTACCACGTAACGACAGGTAAATTATAGCTAGCTCTGCCTGTTGAATTCACCTGCCACCTGTGAGTATAAATCAGTGGTGTCCGGTGCCCAATGTGACTGTTTGGGCAGAGAGCGGGGAGCTGAACAGCAGGGGGAGCCAGAGGCAATGACAGACAGAGCCAATGCATTATTAATGTTTTTTTTAAAAAAAAAAAACCAACCACCATACTTTATGGCTATATGGTTATAGGAACCGTTCCTTAACTCTATTTTTAAGCATTAAAAGCCATGAATTTAGAGCCACCCAGGTTCTGCTATGGGGCTGTTTTGGGGCTTCCCTGGTATTGGGTGGGTGGGGGGCAAATCAGGGGTCTATTAGCCACCGAGTTACTGTATTTTTCCATGCTTTTTGCTTAAAAAGAAATAGGCAAAAATTGGGTGTCGTCTTATACACGGATAGTGAATGCAGAGGGGGGACGTGTGATTAATGGCAGCAGCAAGCAGAAGATTGGCAGCGGTGATTGGGCGGGTGATTGGTGGCTGTGGCAAGGCCTCCGGTGATTGGCTGTGGCTGCGGCAATTGGGCAGGCGATTGGCGGCTGCGGCAAGTGGGCGGGTGGGCTGTTGGTGGCGGCGAGAGGGCAGACAATTGGCGGCTGTGGCAAGGTGTGTGATTGGCTGTGGTAAGCGATCGGCAGTGGTGGGCAGGCGGGTGAGCGATTGGCGGAAGTGACCTTCCCCACCCCCTCAAAAAAGCTAAACAACTTAATTTCTGAATTTTGGACAGAGGGGCATCATACACATAAAATCCACACAGAAACACATCATTTTACCTCAACTCGTTTGTGGAAACAACTCAGAGGCAGTGAGAGAAGGAAAACAACAGGAAGATTTAAACGAACTGAGTATCAATGACTATCAAAAGCAGTCGAGATATGAGATGATCAAAGCCCCATCCGAACTTGAAGCATGGGAAGTCCCAACAAAAAATTCATAATTCGGCAGAATATTTGGATTATTTGATATGTATGATTTGGAATATTTAACACAATTTTATTGGATTGTTAAAATAGAAAACTTAATAAAAATGATTTTTTTAAAAATCTGAATTTTGGGTTAAAAAAAATAGGGGTCGTCCTATACATGGGGGCATCTTATACAGGGGAAAATATGGTAGTTTTGAGGTATTGTCACTGACATAGCAAGGTCTTTTAATTTACATATAAAGCCCTAAACAACTCCAGACCAACACCTCCTCCATCGTCCAAAAAGTAGAACCTGGTTCGTCTTTCTATGTGGTCATGGAGTGGAGGGCCTTTTTACTGGTGGCACCAGGGTTATATAGAATGCTCTCGCTGCTAGAATATGAGGTGTCCCACCTGCATGCTGCTGACTCTGGAAGACTTGGGCATTCTTTTTGAAAGCAGGATGCTGGATTCAATAAGCCCTCAGCCTCATTCAGCAAGACACTGCTTAGGTTCTTAAGAAGCCTATTCTTACCCATTCACTTTTCAAGGCAGCAGACACGGGTAGCTGCCACAAACTCACTGGATTTGGGTGGAATCAAACCTGGTTTATTAAAACAAATATGCCGAGAGGCCTTTAACCAGAGCAGCAAGATCGGGTGCAGTTCTAATATTAATGAGGCTTGGGAATTGATGATTTTAAAATCCCTGCCCTCCCAGCTTTAATCCATTAGTAGGTATAGATTTGGCGGTAGTTAGCACAGTTGGTCAAAACTGCCTGAGTGGAAAATTGATCTCGGGGAAAAGTGCTAGCAGGGTGGGTTGATGAGTTTTTAGTGCTTTGAACTTCGGCTTTCTGGGAAGGGGAGTTCGACTTCCTCCATCCTTTGAGGAAGGTAAACTCGCAAGACTCACAGTGAGATATCGGCGAGGCCGCTGCTTAATTTTAATTCATTCTAATTAAAACAGATACATTGCAATGAGTGACAACATTACAATAATCACCATTTCCTTCTCACTGTTCAAATATGACACAGTTCTTTCCCCCATCCTTTAACCATGGACAGTTGGGAGGTGATTTAATGTCCATGAAGTTCAGTCTTCTGTCCTCTGACTGCTGCCACTGTCCACCTTGTGTATCCGAAACATGTGGTGCTATAAGCATGCTGATGTCACGAAGACACAACCACAGATATAAATAAAGTAGCTCAATTGTGCTTTGTGTTCTCATCCTATTGCCATGTGGTGTGGAGAAGTGGACGAAGGGAATTCTCCCTCCCTCATATCACTAAAACCCATGGTTGCCTGTTGAAATTGACTAGCGGTAGACAGAGCCAGGACAGAAGAAAGGGCTTAGGTAAAGGTAAAGGGACCCCTGACTCTGGGGTTGTGGCGCTCATCTTGCTTTATTGGCCGAGGGAGCCAGCGTACAGCTTCTGGGTCATGTGGCCAGCATGACTAAGCTGCTTCTGGCGAACCAGAGCAGCGCACAGAAACACCGTTTACCTTCCCGCCGAAGCGGTGCCTATTTATCTACTTTGACGTGCTTTCGAACTGCTAGGTTGGCAGGAGCAGGGACTGAGCAACGGGAGCTCACGCCATCGCAGGGATTCGAACCGCTGACCTTCTGATCGGCAAGTTCTAGGCTCAGTGGTTTAACCCACAGTTCATGGAGGCTATCAACGTATTATGCTTCATTTTGATTCAGCTTGCTCATCATTATAAACAGTTAGGCCTGTTGAGCATTTAAGGTCCCCGTCCCTAATTTGCGGGTTGCCATCTGATTAGATTTCACTTTGAATATGATTTGATTTCAGGGTGTATTTTAATTGATTGCTTGATTTTATGGTAGTACAGTGGTACCTTGGATTAAGTACTTAATTCGTTCAGGTGGTCTGTTCTTAACCTGAAACTGTTCTTAACCTGAAGCACCACTTTAGCTAAAGAGGCCTCCTGCCGCTGCCGCACCGCCACTGCACGATTTCTGTTCTCATCCTGAAGCAAAGTTCTTAACCCAAGGTACTATTTCTGGGCTAGCGGAGTCCATAACCTGAAGCATATGTAACCTGAAGCGTTGGTAACCCAAGGTATCACTGTATGTTATATATTTGATGTCAGCCACTCTGAGCCCGGTTTTGGCCAGGGAGGGTGGGGTATAAATTATTATTATTAATAATAATAAATTACGGGTTTCTGTCTCATGAGTGGTGGCAACAGCGGTTGTGGTGGGGTTGAAGAGAAGAAAGGTTTCCATTCCTTTGCCCTCCTTCCCTGCGAGGGGCAGGAAAAGCAGGAATCAGAGTAGAAAGTCTGTCCTTCGTTGCCGTCCCCCTCCCCAGGCAATGGCAACAGCAGTGGGAGGGAGAAGGAAGGGGACAAAGACTTGGACCTTTCCCTTTCGCCAGTCCCATGATTACTATTTTAATGCTTTTTTGAAATCTCAAATGCCATAGAATAGGAGGGCTGAAAGAGATGCCAAGGGTCATCTAGCCGAACCGCTTGCAATGCCAGAATCACAGCTAAAGCATCTCTGACAAATGGCCAGGCAACCTCTGCTTTTAAAGACCTCCAATGAAGGAGAGCCCTTCACCTTCTGAGGGAGTCCATTCCACTGCCAAAAAGCTCTTACTGTTAGATAATTCTTCCTGATGTTTAGTCAAAATCTCCTTTCTTGTAATTTGGGCCTGTGTACCTGAAGAAGAGTCTCCACCCCCATCATTCAGAGGTGGGGGAGGTCCAGCACTGAGGGCCTTCTGGCGGTTTCCTCACTGCGAGAAGTGAAGCTACAGGGAACCAGGCAGAGGGCCTTCTTGGTAGTGGCACCCGCCCTGTGGAATGCCCTCCCATCAGATGTCAAGGAGATAAATAACTGTACAACTTTTAGAAGACAGTCCTGTATAGGGAAGATTTTAATGTTTGTTGTTTTATTATGCTTTTATATTTGTTGTAAGCTACCCAGAGACTGGGGCAACCCAGTCAGGCAAGTGGGCTACAGATAATAAAATTGTTATTATTATCATCACCACCATCTGTTTTGTTCGGGCCCTACCCTCTGGAGCAGAATGCCAAACTATATTTTTTTTTAATCACATTTGTGTGTTCATATGTGCCCCTGCTTTTCTGGTACCCTAAACATATGTTTCATCTCCCTATTGGGTGAATCCAGGACTGGTAGGAGTCAGGGTATCTCCTTTGGGAGTTCAGATTTGTATTTTGAGTACTATGGGCCTATACACCTGAGGGCAGGGATAGGTTTCAGGCAGAGCCGTCTTTCCCATTGGGCTTAGTGGTGCATTGCACCAGGGCGCCGGCCTCTCAGGGGCACCCCAGTGAGAGGGGGAGCTGTGCAGCTTTGCCGGCGGCCTCCCCTTTCCCTGCATGCCCACCAGCTGCGCCCCGTCAACTATATGGTTGGCAGGTGTACAGCTTCCTTCCCCAGCCTCAGCGGGAAGAAGAAGAAGAAGAGGAGGAGCTGCATCAATAGGAGTATTGCATCTAGATCAAAGGAAGTAATAATGCCACTGTATTCTGCTCTGGTCAGACCTCACCTGGAGTACTGTGTCCAGTTCTGGGCACCACATTTCAAGAAGGACACTGACAAACTGGAACGTGTCCAGAGGAGGGCAACCAAAATGGTCAAAGGCCTGGAAACGATGCCTTATGAGGAACGGCTAAGGGAGCTGGGCATGTTTAGCCTGGAGAAGAGGAGGTTAAGGGGTGATATGATAGCCATGTTCAAATATATAAAAGGATGTCACATAGAGGAGGGAGAAAGGTTGGTTTCTGCTGCTCCAGAGAAGCGGACATGGAGCAATGGATCCAAACTACAAGAAAGAAGATTCCACCTAAACATTAGGAAGAACTTCCTGACAGTGAGAGCTGTTCGACAGTGGAATTTGCTGCCAAGGAGTGTGGTGGAGTCTCCTTCTTTGGAGGTCTTTAAGCAGAGGCTTGACAACCATATGTCAGGAGTGCTCTGATGGTGTTTCCTGCTTGGCAGGGGGTTGGACTCGATGGCCCTTGTGGTCTCTTCCAACTCTATGATTCTATGATTCTAGGAGGAGTTTGGATTTGATCACCCGCTTTATCACTACCCGAAGGAGTCTCAAAGCGGCTAACATTCTCCTTTCCATTCCTTCCCCACAACAAACACTCTGTGAGGTGAGCGGGGCTGAGAGACTTCAGAGAAGTGTGACTAGCCCAAGGTCACCCAGCAGCTGCATGTGGAGGAGCGGGGAAGCGAACCCGGTTCACCAGATTACGAGTCCACCGCTCTTAACCACTACACCATATAACGATCCCTGCAGAGGCTTAGGAGGGAAGCTGTGCCCCGCCAACTATATGGCTAGCGGGCACGCAGCTTCCCTCCCAAGCCTCTGTGGGGATTGTTCACCACAGTGGCATGGGGGAGAGTTTCGCCCCCCCACTATCTGTTGTAATTTGGGGGTGCTGGGTGGATATTTGCACCCTAGTGCCGCATCTGCTAAAGGCGGCCCGGGTTTCAGGTGAATGGCCAGACTGTCCGTCTGTCAGCCATTTTCTTTATTCAAATAAACCCTGGGTCTTCTCAGAATGAGCATCGTCGTCTCTTAAAACGGAACAGTGATCCATTGAGAAAGTGGTCAATGAGCCCAGATTCTGTTGTCCTGGTTCAGGCTAATGTGGCATATTAAAGCTCTCCTTTCGACCAAGCATCTGACAACGTCTTCTGCGTTTGCTGCACCTGGCAAATAAGCACTTCGCCCGACCTGTTAATTTTATTGACAGCCTTAAGCAGTAGAAAACACACTGCTGTTCTGATAGTTGCAGCGCTCCCAGGACAACCAACAGCAAATGGCTAGGAGCTTACGTGGGAAGACAGGCTTGCAAGAAATCAGAGAAAGCCACAAACGCTCGATACCAGGCTGGAAAGTGGAGAGCTAAGAGCTTTGAGAAATCAGGTAATTAATCTGAAATTCTCTGCTGTCAGTTGGCGGGCGGGCGGGGGGCTTTATGATGACAAGATACTTTGCTACAAGCTGAGATGCTCTCGCACCCCAAAGTGTCAAGGCGGAGAGAAAACAAACTTCTCAAAGAGGCCAAGGAGCAGGACCTGACTTGGTGTAGAGCCAAGCAGCTCTGTTAATAAAGAGATGTCCACAAAGCAATTGATTATTTGGATGCAGGATATAATTTGTGATGCCGATAAAACTCGAAACAGATGGAGCTGCTTCATAGCTAGTCAATCCACTGGTCTATCTAGCTCAGCATTGTGTACAATGACTGTCAACAACTTTCTGGGGTTTCGTACAATCAGGATTTTAGGAGACCATGAGGGTCATTGTGATGGCCTGGGAATCTGATTCAGAGGCTGAACCTGAGCAATCCCAGCCTGCACAGGAGTCCCCGCCTCCAGGACCAGCTGAGCCGGGGCTGGGGCTTGAGCCTGAAGGGTCCTCACATGTGCTGGATCCTCAGGACCAGACACCAGCTGAATCTGCTCTGGCTCCGGAGGTGATGGAGGACCCATTGCCTGCAGGTGCTCCACTCTCAGCCCTGTCAGGGGAAGGTGAGGTTGCCTCTGGGTCCAGTAACCCTCCAGCTTCTCCTGAGCTGCAGAAGCTCAGGGCAGAGAGGTGAAGGGAACTAAGTTCTCACAGGAGGAGTGCTCGCCTCCAGGCCAGGAGAGGTGAGTCACCTGTGGACCGAAGCCGCCCTATGCCTCAGAGGAGATAAAGGCCAGCCTGCCCAGTCCCAGGTTGCGGGAGCAACATCGTTGGTTACCTGTTCCTGCCGGCACCCTGCCCTGCTTTCTGCCAGAGTTCCTGACCACACCCGACTCCCGCTTCTGCCTCGGACTGGACACAGACCACGCTGCACGGTAACCCCCTCCCCAGGACCAGCACAGTCATCTGCAGGAATCTTTTGCCAATGTGGGGCTCAGACCCACAGCCCTGAGATTAAGAGTCTCATACTCATGCCCCTTAGGTGTCATTGGACTCCAAGTCCCATCATCCCTGAGCATTAGTCACACTGGCTTCGGTTGATGGGAGTTGGAGTCCGCATCTGGGCAGAGACCCACAGCCACCCTCCCTGACACTGCTATAGCTGAAGCTTACCTGGATGGGGCCGGGACAGCAGTGACTGAGTAGACACAGTGGTAGGACCAATGTATTGGCTCCACTGGTACATCCTTGTAGTCTTGACCTCATTGCTGCCCTCCCGTTTCCCAGCAGCTCTACTTCTGAATGGGATGTGGCCCCACAGGTCTGCCCCACCACACCGGCTGCATACTGGCAGTAGCACCTACAGGGGCACTCTGCAGGTTCCCCATTCCTGTGTCGGGAATCCACAGCCTTGACCCATGATAGATTAATGGAGCTTCCAAGGACAGCTCCTCTGAATGCTGGGGCTTTTATGCTCTGCTTGCAGACTTTCTCAAGACAACTGGCTGCAAATTGCCGAAGGCTGGCTTGACCCTTAGCCTATTCCAGCAAGAGCCTTTGCACGTTCTTGTGACTGGGTTCAACGTACATCACCTCTGCCATGTTGGCCTTCAGAGAAGCCAGGCCTAATGAGCTACTCCAGAGCATCAGGGTATTTAATTGCAACTTAAGCCTTGTGTTATAAAGAAGAAGAAAAGATAGATCCAGGAAAACCTGCTTGCAGGTATTCTGGGTGTTGTGTATAATGGCACCGTCTTTGGGTGTTTTGTTGTTATTCTTGATCATTTGTCATGAAGCACACCCAGATGCCATCAGAAGATATGTGAATGGATGGACCTGCTAACAAGTGAAAGCACGCCTCTAGGACAAGTGAAGTCGGTTACAATAACCAGACCTCCAGGGGAGGAAAAGTGTTGCCTCAGATTAATTGGGGGGTTCAAGGTGTAGGAGTTGATTACCTTCCCAGACTGAATGGGGAAGGTTATAAGTCAGCACAGAGAGGGAGTCAGGGATAAGGAGGTTACGAAAGAGGCAGGGTGTCCATTAGGTCCCCAAAAGACAGAGGGAAATAGTTTCCCAGGGAAATAAAGGAAAAGGAAAATCTCACGGCAAAAAGACCATATAATGTAAGCTCAAGGCAGGCAGGAAATGTCTGGAGACCTATAAATTACAAGTTTAAAAACGGGCTTTTCTGGGGGAGCTGGAAAGCCTCCAAAAGGAATTCTCCCCCCAAAATATAGTTGCTTGGCTGAGAACAGTTGATTTTTGCTGGGACCGCCAGATTTTCAGTGGTTCCTTTGCCGCACTAGCAAGTCCTCGCTTTGGTTACAGCCCCTTTGTTGTGTGTGGGTTGCTCAGTGTTACAGAACACCATGTGTTTTGCAGTCTTAAGATAGCTGTTAGCTTTTGCATGTCACACAGCATCATGGGTTTTGAAGTCTTGAGACTGTGTAAATAATGGTTATTGTGCATGCAGAGCATTTTCTGGATGCACTCGCAGTGCATTTCACAAAGGGAATGCAAGTTTTCTGTTTGGCCTCCCCATATATCAAACAAAATTCTATTTTGAGTGGGATTATTATTTGACACAACTCCACGCTAGTCTCCCTCTTGTTATTGAGGAATGGAGAACAAAGGCTATTTTTACATTTCTACCCTAGTTTCTTTGTCTTCACAATTTTCAGCCTCACAGCAACTTTGTGTATTGATTAGCCCAATAAATCAACCTGGTGCTCTCCATCTGTTATGGACTATAACTCCTAAAAGCCTCAACTTCATGGGGATTTGAGTACAGCTTGTTCAGACCCAAACCCAGCACACATGGTGCAATGTCACAGTGCCCCCCCTCTAAATATGTCCATGATCAAAGGTGAGCCTGAATTTGGGTTTAATCCAGCAGGCTATTTTCTGTGTCCCACTGGCTCTGAAGCAACATTATCAGTCCAGTAAAGGCCATTTTCACTTGCCCTCTATTGATCTCATTTCTTTTTGCAGGTGAAGTTGAGAAGTTCCTTCAGGGAACAAAGCGGTTTGAACTTCCTCGTCAAACGTGTTCAGTGAACATAATCAAGAAGACAAATGTTTTCTTCTTAATTGGACGGTATGGATTCACCCCACCACCCCCGAGTCCTTATCACTGTTACTGGAAAGCGCCATGAGTAGATTTTCCAGAATGGTGCTATAAAAAATAAAGATGATTGATTAATTCAATACACCTAGAGGTAGGAAACATCTTCCAGGAATGTTTAGAGGAAATGTACAGCATTCTACAAATAGACGCAGTTTACTATATGCATATTAAGCTTTCTGGGATGCTGAAGATTTCCGTTCTCCCGGTTCCAGCTTTGGCGGAATGGCTGGCATTTATTTTATTTTAATTCTCCTTTTTTATTCCCCCTTTTCAGTATGCGAGGATCCCTCAAAGCAACAATCAACAATCATAAAACACAGAGAAAATTCATAAAAACATTCCAAAGAAATTAAAACACATTAACCATACTTAGCATTTCTGAGTGTTCTTCCCATACATTATCTCATAGTGCGATATCGAAATGGCCCTGAATGGTGGGCCAATATTATCATCTTCATCTTGCAGAAGGAGGGCTGAAGCAGAGAGAATGGAGCTTTGTCTAATGTAGGGATGTCCCAAGCATTTAAGGCACGGCTTGGAGGCCAAAGGTGCCCTCTCCATGGAGGAACATGCAGAATAGGGAGAGATTTTTCTAGGCTTGCAATGCTGTTTAATAGATGGAGTGTTTGTAGTTCCCTTGTTGGCTTTTGCAGGTGAGTCAGAAGAAGAATATGCAGAAGAAGTGATTTAGCAAAGAGTCCCAACTGCTATTTCCAGTTTACTGTGCTGCAGTGAAGATAACTGATAGCCCATTTACGCAATCTATGGCCATCACTAACTTTAATCTACTAATTTAAATGGGTCTACTCTAAGTTAGACAAACCTAGACAGCATCTTAAAAACCAGAGACATCACCTTGCCAACAAAGGTCCGTATAGTAAAAGCTATAGTTTTCCCAGTAGTGATGTGTGGAAGTGAGAACTGGACCATAAAGAAGACTGATCGCCAAAGAATTGATGCTTTTGAATTCTGGTGCTGGAGGAGACTCTTGAGAGTCCCATGGACTGCAAGAAGATCAAAGCTTTCCATTCTGAAGGAAATCAGCCCTGAGTGCTCACTGGAAGGACCGATCCTGAAGCTAAGGCTCCAATACTTTGGCCACCTCATGAGAAGAGAAGACTTCCTGGAAAAGACCCTGATGTTGGGAAAGATGGAGGGCACAAGGAGAAGAGGACAATAGAGGATGAGATGGTGCTTTTCTTTTCTACCAGCATGAGTTTGACCAAACTGCAGGAGGCAGTGAAAGACAGAAGTGTCTGGCGTGCTCAGTCCATGGGGTCACGAAGAGTCGGACACGACTAAATGACTAAACAACAACAACAACAACAACAAACTCTAAGTTAAGGTCGAGCGCAATCCATGCTGGGGATAATTCAGATGGAAATTCCCAGGTGTCAAAAAAGGCTATTTATGTATGCAGCTACTGTGGCCCGTGTTTTGTTAACCCCAAAATGGAAAACGAGTGAGGTCCCAACCAAAGAAGAATGGCAACTTAAAGTGATGGAATATGCACAGTTTGCAGATCAAACATATAGAATAAGAGAACAAGAAGAACATTCATTTAAAGAAGATTGGTAAATGTTTACTGAATAAATGGGGGGGGGGAATTGTGTACACTTGAAAACGTTGGCAACATTAAGATAAATTGAACAGTGGAAATAAGTTTTGATGGAAGTAATAATGGGATACTAAATGGCTTAGTTTATATAAAATATACAGGGATTTATGCTATGTATTTTAAAATTTTATGTATGGATGTTTTATGATGGCCTATATTTGTAATGCCTAATAAAGATTTGGCAAAGTAAGTAAGCAAGCAGGCAATCCTATATTTTTCTTGTTCTCTTTTTTCTCGGGGCCACCCTCAGCATAACTCAGTGGTCTAAGAAAGAGTCATTGCGTGTCGAGGTCCCCAAGCCACCCCCCAATAACTCACACATCACACATCAATTTTGGTTTGGGTTTTTGGCATGATTTTGGCCACAACTTTATTTAAATACACGCAAGTGAGTGGTTGCTTAGGCACTGGTTCCGACTATCTGTCCTTGCCCAGGGGACAGAACTGACTTCCAGATTCCAGCAGAAGCCAGTCAGGGAAACAACTTTTGGGGTGAAAATGAAGCTGGGCCTCAGTCCCTCACTTCTTACCCTCATGCTCCTGGTGGCTTGCACGGCCCAAGTCTGATGCCAGGGACAAGGATGAAAAGAATGCAAAGCCCTTGGATTTCTTTAATGGAATTCCCTTTCCGCACCACCATTGGAGGGGCAGGCACTTACCCCTCCACCAACCAATTTGAACCAATGCCTAACCGCCAACCTTACAAGTTGTAACGATTTGCTACGCAGTAGGCAAAACCGAATGGCACCAGCCAATCAGCCAAATGGACAAATTCCTACCAGGCCCCTGCCCCATAAGCAGGTGACCCCATGACAGGCATAGCAAGGTCAAGCACAAAAAACTCCCCAAAATTAAGGGAGGGTGGGTAGGTGATCCGGTGCAAGCAGCCAAGAGGCCGCTCAAAGTTGGGCGTCCAGTATTTAAAACCTCTGACCCCTCCTTCAAAATTGGCAGCAAGCAATTCTCCCCAGCGACCCAATTAACCAATTCACTGCCTGGGTCCCTCCGCAAATCCGCCCAGCAACAATGGGGTGGCTTGTATCCCCCACTGCAACACGCGCTCTCTGCTAGGGAGAACACGTTGCCTCATACAATGCACTGACCCATTTATCCCTAGATTTCCCCATGTGATAGGACACATGAGACATGATGGATCTATTTAGATCTCTTGGTTAAAAAGAAAATAATTATTTGCCATGAAGGGCAATTCCCCCCTCCCCGCTTGGAGCTTAAGAGCAAGCTCCCCAAATCAGTTCCCCTTATGTTCATTAAATCCAAGCCCCAGGAGCAATCTCGATTGACATACTAAAAATGTGCTTTCTCTCAACACACTGAAATTGTCCCATGCGATGTTTATTGATAAAGGGGAATAAGTGCAACAGCTAACATTTCTGTTTGGGTTTCATGGTTAGTTAGCGAGATGATGGACGTGCTCATAATATACACCGCCACCTTTAAAAAATAAAAAAAGCCCCTGCAATCAATCTTGCGCGTGGTGTAACATTTCATTTCCAATCTTGATCAACGGATTGTTTGCCTTTTGCATATTGCTCGGGTTTCATTCTCGGCTGCTCTGCAGATTGATGGGGGGAGAAAAGGGAGGCGAGGGGATTGCGAAGCCAGAGGGGCTGTGGCTCGGTGGGCAGAACATCGGCTTTGCATGCAGAAGATGGCAGGTTCAGTGCTTGGCATCTCCAGGCAGGGCTGGGAATTACTCCTGCTGGGAATTACTTCTGCTAGCCATCAATGCAGACAATATTGAACCAGATAGACCATGGGTCTGGCTCTGTATATGGCGGCTTCTTATGTTCCTGTGTCCCCTGATCGGATTGTGTTCCAAGCTGTGTTCAAATTAGGGGACTGACCTGACTGGCCGGGATTGCTCAGTTGGTTAGAGCATGGTGCTGATAATGCCAAGGTTGCAGGTTCGATCCCCGTAAGGGGCAGCTGTGTATTCCTCCATTGTGTGGGGGGGGTGTGGATTAGATGATCCTCAAGGTCTCTTCCAACTCTACAATTCTATGATTCTAAGGCAGCTTCACTTGCTCCTACAATGGACTCCAAAAAAGGAGAGGCAAAATACTCTCTGAACTGATCACAGAGTGAAATATGATCCTGAGAGATCTGCATTGGCTCCCAATACGTTTCCGAGCACAATACAAAGTGTTGGTGCAGACCTTGAAAGCCCTAAATGGCCTTGGTTCAGTAGACCTGAAGGAGCAATCTCCAACCCCATCGTTCAGCCCGGACACTGAGGTCCAACTCCGAGGGCCTTCTGGCAGTTCCCTTGCTGCGAGAAGAGGGCCTTCTCTGTGGTGGCACCTGCCCGGTGGAAGGCCCTCCCATCAGATGTCAAGGAAATAAGCAGCTATCCTACTTTTAAAAGACATCTGAAGGCAGCCCTGTTTAGGGAAGTTTTTAGTGTTTAATTCTGTACAGTGGTACCTTGGGTTACATATGCTTCAGGTTACAGACTCCACTAACCCAGAAATAGTACCTCGGGTTAAGAACTTTGCTTCGGGATGAAAACAGAAATTGTGCTCCGGCAGCGCAGCAGCAGCAGGAGGCCCCATTAGCTAAAGCAGTGCTTCAGGTTAAGAACAGTTTCAGGTTAAGAACAGACCTCCAGAACGAATTAAGTACTTAACCCGATGTACCACTGTATTGTGTTTTTAATATTCAGTTGGGAGCTGACTAGTGGGGAAACTCTGCCAGATGGGCGGGGGATTATTATTATTATTATTATTATTATTATTATTATTATTATCTTGGACGTCCTTGTTCTGGGACTCCTGTTGGGGACTTAACTCAAAACTAAGCTTATACAACCTTATCTGTTTCAAAATTACCTCTCTCTCTCTTTCTCTCTTTCTTCTCTCTTTCTGCTCATGGCAATCAAGACACTGCTTCAAAGCGTAAAGAAATCCAGGAATCAAAGAGCTGAATCACAGATGACCTTTGAAGAGGCAAGCATTACCGCAGAAGGAGCTGTATTTATGGGCAGCATCAAAACCAATGTCTCCCTTTAATGGCAGGCATCACCTTCTCGTGTCACTTTACAGTGACACGGAGAAACAAATAAGCCTTGAAAAAGCTGATATTCTATCAGGTGGTAATAGCCTTAGCACCCGCCCTGCTAAAGCATCAGACTCAGTGCCTGCCCCCACCGCTTTTGAAGATGCTTCTTATCAGTGCTGAAGTCCTCCTGGCTTCTGTCATTCCTTTCCCAGGAGGGAGATATGAGGAGCTGCCTTATGCCGAATCAGGGCCAGATTTACATATAAGCTAAGCAAGCTATAGCTTAGGGCCCCACTCTCTTGAGGGCCCCCAAAAAGGTACAGGCTGGCAAAGAAACTAAAGTTAAGATACTGACAGGAATATAATCAGAGAAACCATAAACTTGTTAATGTTTGTAAAATAAACTTTTTGTTGTTGTTGTTCACTTTTAACAACTGTCTGGACTCAGTGTTTTAGCAGAGTGTGACTGGTTGGTGGCAGCAGGGAAGCGAGCACAGTGGTGGAACAGGGATCAATAAACCGTTAAACGTCCGGGGACCCTGTGTGATCGCCACAGAGGCAAAGGGAGTTTCCTGGGAGTGTAGCTTCTCTAGGAGCCTAACTCACACCAGAAAATAAAGATATTATGACAATAAAGATATTATTATTATATTATTAAAAGCCGGGAACTGAACTCTGTGGCCTCAGCATGGCTCCCGCTTCCCAGCTGATTCTCGCAGCAGCGCAGCAGCAGAAAGGGCTCTCTCGTGCCCTTCTAAAGGAAATTGACTCTCTTGGAGGAATGGAGTGGAAATACTCCTGACTTGAGGAAACTGAAGTGACACCACACTTCCCCCATGGGAGCATTTGCGAGGAGTGTTATTTCACAGAGGTAAGGATGTGGTCAGGGTACACTTTACATAACTTGACCAACTCCCTTAAACTGGCATGCCAGCCAAGATGGCAGACCAGAAGTGGCCTCTTGCCCTTCTTCCTACTTCAGAGGTAGAATGACATATTGGATGTAATAAGAAGGGGGGGGGGGGATTTCTTTGTGTAGCGTTCTGTTAGTTTAGTAGGTTAGGAACAGGAGGGGGTAAAGACTTTTCTGCCTCCTAGGAAAGTTTTTTTTTTTTTAATGGTCTGGTTAAAACTTTTGAAGGGCGCTAGGAGGACAGCAGCTATGAATGAGGTCAAGAAGACAAGCAATCTGTGACTTATCATTAATAATGAGAATGAGGCCACGGAAGGTCATGGAACCTCAAGTGCATTGCAAGTGTAATTGGGACTTATCCACCACTTCCCCCAATCTTCCACATTCAGCAGTTCTGACAGTGATTTGGATGTGCGGCCATTAGTGAAGAATGGAGTCTTCGTCCTGAAATATGCCTTTGTCATGGAGGAGAAAAGCAACGGGGAATAACTGTGGCAAAGGGCAGAGTATATAATAGAACTATCCATTCCTTGAGTTCAGGGCATTTCAGGTCAGAGGGATGTCAGCTATCAGGGTAGCGATACAGCTGAGGTGGCCAAATGGCTTTTGGCTATCCTCACATGCTGACCATACTGGAGACGCCAATAGATGGATCACTCGTCATGTCCATTGCTAGGAATCACAAATTGGGAGAGAACCTTTGTCACTCAGGTCATGTTTGTGGGCTTCTGGTTAACCACTGTAAGAACAGGATGCTGGGCAACAGGGGTGCTTGCTTCATACAGCAGTGCTCTTCAGACATTTGGATGAAATTGTTACATAAATACAAAGGAATGTGCTATGCCGGAAGATTCTTGTCAGGGAACTTGACAAACTGGAACATGTCCAGAGGAGGGCAACCAAAATGGTCAAAGGCCTGGAAACCATGCCTTATGAGGAACGGCTAAGGGAGCTGGGCATGTTTAGCCTGGAGAAGAGGAGGTTGAGGGGTGATATGATAGCCATGTTCAAATATAGAAAAGGATGTCACACAGAGGAGGGAGAAAGGTTGTTTTCTGCTGCTCCAGAGAAGCAGACACGGAGCAATGGATCCAAACTACAAGAAAGAAGATTCCACCTAAACATTAGGAAGAACTTCCTGACAGTAAGAGCTGTTCGACAGTGGAATTTGCTGCCAAGGAGTGTGGTGGAGTCTCCTTCTTTGGAGGTCTTTAAGCAGAGGCTTGACAACCATATGTCAGGAGTGCTCTGATGGTGTTTCCTGCTTGGCAGGGGGTTGGACTCGATGGCCCTTGTGGTCTCTTCCAACTCTATGATTCTATGATTCTATGAACTGCAATCGGTTCAGGAGGGAGAGAGGAAAAGCCAAATGGATTATAGAGAGCCTGCAAGGATCGTGGGAAGCAGCGCCTCTTCAACGTAGGAAAGTAACAACACCTCCAGTGGAGAGGAGCTGCAGGGCTTGAAGGAGGCGAGGCAGTGCCAGGACAACTTCCCTGGGCAAAGCTGGGAGGAGAGGGGTCCTCTGTTACCCATGCCCTCCTTGCGCAGTAAGCTTCCGCGCAGAGAGGGGAGGCGCAGACTGGGCGTCAAGAAGTTGTTTTGCTGGGGAAAGTTTAAGAACCGCCCACTCACAGATTCTGCCAGTGAATGAGTCAGCCATGGGAGAATGGTGCTCCGGACTGACAAAGTTTATTTTTGCAGCAAAAGCAAGGTTTCACAGCCGAGCAGGGAGGTATTTGCCTGCTTGCTCTCGAGCAACCCCTTGGAAATATTACAATTCAGGACAGATAAAAGAAACCAGTTCTTCACACAGTGCATAGTCATACTATGAAACTCACACATAACAGGCTGTGATTGCTGTTGACTTGGAAACCAAGCCTTATGAGGAGCGGTTGAAGGAGCTGGGTATGTTGAGTCTGGAAAAGAGGAGACTGGGAGCAGATAGGATAGCCATCTATACCTGAAGGAGCGTCTCTACCCCCATCATTCAGCCCGGACATTGAGGTCCAGCTCCGAGGGTCTTCTGCTGGTTCCCTCACTGTGAGAAGCAGAGTTACAGGGAACCAGGCAGAAGGCTTTCTCGGTAGTGGCACCCTCCCTGTGGAATGCCCTCCCTTCAGATGTGAAGACGATAAAGAAATACATAAATTTTAGAAGACATCTGAAGGCAGCTCTGTATCAGGAGGTTTTTAATGTTTGATATTTTACTGTGCTGTAATCTGTCCAGAGTGGCTGGGGAAACCCAGACAGATGGGTGAGGTATAAATAAAACAACAACAACAACCATAACAATCATCATCATCATCTTCAAATATCTCAAAGGCTCTCACCTGGAAGATGGAGCAAGCTTGTTTTCTCCTCCTCTGGAGGTTAGGACTTGAACCAATGGCTTTGAGTTACAAGTAAGGAGATTCTGATGAAACATCAGGAACAACTTTCTGACAGCAAGAGCTGTTTGACAGTAGAATTGTCTCCCTTGGGAGGTTGTAGACTTCATTGGAGGTTTTTAAGCAGAGGTTGGATGGCCATCTGTCATGGAGGGTTTAGCTGAGATTCCTGCATTGCAGGTGGTTGGACTAGATGACCCTTGGCATCCCTTCCAACTCTACAATTCTATGAACTATTACCATTCTATGACTGGATGGCTTTAAAAGAGGATTTGGCAAATTAATGGAAGTGAAGGCTATCATTGCCTACTAGCCATGCTGGTTGTGTTCAGCCTCTACAGTCAGAGGCAGTAATGTGTCTGAAAACCAGTTGAGGAAACCATGGGAAGGGAGAATGCTCTTCTGCCTAGGTTTTGCTTACTGGTTTCTCACAGGCATCGGTTTGGCCACTGTGAGAACAGGATGCTATTGACCTGGTCCAGCAGGTTCTTCTTATGTTCTTATGCTAATTGCTAAAGCCTTCAGGAGAGTCACTGTGAGTGGTCCTCAACTGGCTTGGATGAGTGACTCATATCCACTAGGAGCTGTGTATTCAGTATTTTCGGCCCAATTTTTATGGAACTCATTTTCAGTTTAGATCAGACAGGACCCCTCCTTGGAGAACTTCGGTCACTTCAATTCCAGCAGGCTTTTAAATTGAATTCTGGTTTTATAATTTTAACTCATTTTTGGTCTTATTCTATTGAGTTCACCATGTAGAGATAAGAATGATTAAATGATACACTCATTGTTGAAATGAAATAAATAAATATTATTTATTCGTTTATTTACTGCAAGATCTCAAGGCGGTCACAAGATCTCAGGGTAGTGTGTGTGTGTGTGTGTGTGTGTGTGTGTGTGTGTGACCTTGTTCAGACTGAGGACCATATTCTCTTTGGGGGCACCCTACCCTTGGGATATAATCATTTGAACTGTAGAATTGGAAGGGACTCCAAGGGTTATCTAGTCCAAACCCCTGCAATTCAGGAATCACCACTAAAGAAACTC
This sequence comes from Podarcis gaigeae, assembly GCF_964106915.1. Lineage (NCBI taxonomy): Eukaryota > Metazoa > Chordata > Lepidosauria > Squamata > Lacertidae > Podarcis > Podarcis gaigeae. The sequence goes on along the minus strand of NC_139677.1, from coordinate 96,553,763 downwards.
TGACAGATGGTCATCGCTCCCATGAGATGTGTTGGATGGCTTTACAAAAAGGGAGACAAATTCATGGCGGAAAGGGCTATCAATGGCTACTAGCCACAATATTCCAGTGCCAGGCCAAGATCAGCCAGCCCTTATGGAAGGAAGAAGCTTCAGCCAAAGAAGATAAAGAAGAGGAAAAGAAGAATATTGCCAAAATAAATCACTGAACTATGCAGGACATATTATTCCAAAAAAAAAAAAAAAAAGGACAATTGCTCAATGCCTATTTTTTAAGCTTTGTCAATAGACTTTTACATTAGTATATCTTGTAAAAGTCACTTGTAATAAGATGAAGAAGGTTTTAAAATTGGATTGTTAAGTGTATAAGGTTTTATGGACATGTGTAAGCAAGTATATTATAAGGGAACCAAGAGGGGGAGTGGAGGAAAGACAACCAAATAAAATAGAAATAATTACGGTTTAATATGTTTATGATTTTTTTTCTGTTTTGCTGTTGTTATTTTTGGAAAATCAATAAATTGTTATCAAAACAACAACAATATTCCAATGCCAGTTGCAGGGAACTGCAAGTGGGACAAGTACTACTGCATATATTAAAGGCACATTGCATGTGCCTCAACCTACCAACGAACTGGAGTGGTACAGCAGGTTGAAGGGCCCTATCTCATTTGCATTGGTTAATGCAATCAGATATAAAGTTTACAACCACATAACAATAAAAATCACATATTCATTCTGCTTCAAAAGCTGAATCTCATAGCTTTATGCCACCCCCACACCCTCTGGACGATTTATGCTTTGCATGATTGTACAGGAATGAAAAGTTCAGTAGATGAGCCCTGATATTTCCCTTCTTGGAAGCTGCGAAGCTGCAAAGGTGCTTGCTACATGTGCTTCCAACACACACATTCACAATTATGCCATTATCCACAGAGCTTCCCAAGGTGGATCTAGGAAATGGAAGAAAACATTCATGGGGACACATCTCTATCATTATCTTAGTTGCACAAGAATAATTCATTATGTGTGGTACATAACAAGGAGCTCAGAATAAAGCAGAAGTGCCCTGAAACTGGATATTCCTGCCCACAGAAAACCTACATGGAGCCAGTGAAGGCATGGGTGCCAAGTCCTAGAGGCCCAGCTCATTTGGTCCCCCCAATATTGTTTTGGGGGTCCAGATTCCCCCCACATGTTCAATAAAATTGGGGGCGGAGGAGGCCAAGAGAGGAGCCAAGTGAGATGCAGTTTCAGTGGCTGGCTCCTTTTCCTGCCACAGAGGGGATGGAGGGGGGGAGCAGCCCCCAGCTAGTGGTGGTGCAAGGAGGAGGAAGAGGCCCAGTGTCAGAGAGAAGGTGCTGCTCGCCATTGAAGCCACATTGCCCCCATGTTCTGCTCCACCCCTGGCTCCTCCTGATGTCCTGACATCACGACGCAACGTTGTGCATCGCGTGCTGACATCATGCGTGTGACTTTGGCCGACCCAGTCTCCTTTACAAGTTGGCACTTCTGAGTGAAGGCTAGTCTATTCAGGTAAATGGGGCCTCACTAATCTCGGTCTGGTGGCAGACCCCAACCTGCCTGCCTTCTTACAGACATCCAGCCCAGAGAGTGGCAATAGGCAATTGTCAGGGAACGTGCTGAGGAGGGCTGCACCAATGAGGAATGGTGGGCGCCTCTCCCTGCTCCTGCTCAGGATCCTGAGTCTTCGCAGGAGCAGTGGGACAGTATAGATTTGGAACAGTGGTTCGCAGAGGGACACACTTCAGAAGACTGAAGTTGGGAAGAACTGGGTGGGGAACAGCTTGGAGGAGAAGACCTGGGAGAGATAGAATTAACAGACTCCCTTTCGCTGGAAAGCATCCATCCGCTCAGCCCAAGGTCAAGGAGAGCAGATAAGGTGGCTGCACAGAAAGCCCAATGGTTGTGAGATCGGGTTGCAAGATGCAGAAGTGATGGAAGTGATGTGGTTGACTAGGGGGGAAATGGGTGGAATCCTGAATTGGGAGACCTTCATTCCTAGAATTGGATTCTTTGTTCTCTCGCTATGATCATAAAATTTCTAACTGGTAAGAGACACCTTTCGCTTTGTTTTGCTTATCTACTGCCAAAGGGGTGGGGGAGGAAGCCGGGTCTCTGAAGCCCAGCATGTATATTCACTCACTCACTCACTCACTCACTCATAAAGACAGTCAGTTACTCAGTCTTTATTGCTTCACCATAGGTCACCGTGGAAAACAGTAAGTAGAATGAAACCTGCACTTTGGAACTCCCTGCCCATCCCCTTTTTCTGCATAGTTTTTGGTGCCTGCTAAAAATTGTTTCTTTGAGGAAGCCCACCCAGATAAATCTGACAGGTATTTTAATATGTAATCTTATTTTATAATGTGTGTGTGTGTGTGTGTGTATATATATATATATATATATGGTTGGTTTTATTCTGGGGAGAAAATTAGACTTAACTTGCTTTTAATAGCTTGGTTTATAGGCAACATTGATGTTTAGAGGTTTTTGATGATTAAGTGGTATATAAATCCCTTTAAACAAGCCAGCTGTTCTCAACCTGTGGGTCCCCAGATGTTATTGGACCACAACTCCCATCATCGCTGAGCTCTGGCCTTACTAGCTAGGGGTGATGGGAGTTGTAGTTCAACAACATCTGTGGGACCCAAAGGTTGAGAAAGGCTGCCCTAGGCTATGTGGTTTAGACCACACTGCCACCCGCATCATAGATAGATAGATAGATAGATAGATAGATAGATAGATGATAGATAGATGATAGATAGATGATAGATGAATGCAAAGTCCAATGCTGGCTGGCATCCAATGAGAAAAGGCAATCTTTAATGGGTTGTACTTTGTAGCTTTCAATACCAAGGACTAAATAAATACTCGAACTGTTAAAAATAATGCAAGGAGATTCTGAATGATGCCTGGGAGGTGAGAAGACAAAAAGAAAATCCTGCAAGCAACTAACAGCAGGAAAAGCAACAATCAACTGTACCTCTTACTGCCAAAGTGAAAATTGAATCTCTCCAAGTCCTAGAAATCCACATGTCTAACCCATAGCCAGAAAAGCCACAACTGCTGTCACACTGCAGGCATATCTGTATCCGAGACTTAAAACAGGCTTGAAATGCATTAGCCAAGCCTACAGAATCCTGGAGACCATAGATCTGGAAAGGGGTCTGTGTCAGAATTTATCAGTAGCCCTCCCCCTTTGAATCCCCTGAGGAGCAGAATGGACAATGTTTTGAGCCAGAAATGGGGGAAACACCTCTCAGCTAAGAGATGGAAATTGCAAGACTGGAAGGATAAACATCCCCCATCTACTATGCCTTAGTCTGAACCATCTCACAACCCTGTCTAGCATTTGAATGCATGGCATATATATATATATATGCGCATCAATCTCATTTCAAAACCTATCTGGACATGCATTTTATTTATCATATGTTGAATTTGTATCCTGCACAAGGGGGACAAACAGACGCACAATTTAAAAGCAGAAACAATGCAAGTAAATATTCTAAAATAGCAATAATAGCCGGAAAAGAATTGCCGTTAAAAGCATCCAGAAGCAGTTATGGTTAAAAACATTTCCCCATCCAATGATCTCAGGTTTGCTAGGAACAGGATCCTTCAGCCAAGTGCCTAAGTAAACAGGAAAGTTATCAAATTCCTCCTAAAGGTTCGTAATGATGGAGCTAGGCAACCCTCCCTAGGGGCGGCATTCCACAACCAGAGACTGCTTACATTAACCTATGCATCTATATTAGGGTTTTATTGTCAATACCAGCTGGTGCTGTTTTTATACTCCCCATCTTTCTTCCTTTTTTTTTTGTTATATTTGCAAATAAAATCTTTTTTTTAAAAAAAAAAAACAGCAATGAGAGAAAATGATCCAAAATAAAATGTTTCCATTCAACATTAGCTAGGTATCCTCAGTGAGATGTTTGGGGGGGATGAGGGAGAAATTAACACCTCACCTGTTTTCCAGATGTTTCTCTCCTGGTGCACACTGTCTTTTTTAACAATACGCATCTCCCACGTGTTTGGTATAGACACAAAAAGCACAACCCAAACTGCTACCAACCAAAGCTTAAAATAGCAACCACACGTAGTAAAATAGGCTGTCAAATGTACAAAAAGGCCATCGATCAAGCTAAGCAGTTAAAGAGAATGGGACAGATCAGCGGAGAATCCCTTTGCAAAGTTCAGGAATGGTAAGAAAGGTCAGCTCCAGTCGTTCCCCCTAAGCCAGAGGAGGGGAACAGTTTCTCGGCCCAAAATGACCCTTCTGGGGAGCTGCATGCAGAGGAGAATTTAAGGCATCCTGACTGGCTCCCTCACACTGGGGCTGAGCCAAGGATTGTGCAGCAGGGCACCACAAGAAGAAGAAGAGAGTTTGGATTTGATATCCCGCTTTATCACTACCCGAAGGAGTCTCAAAGCGGCTAACATTCTCCTTTCCCTTCCTCCCCCACAACAAACACACTGTGAGTTGAGTGAGGCTGAGAGACTTCAAAGAAGTATGACTAGCCCAAGGTCACCCAGCAGCTGCATGCGGAGGAGCGGGGAAGTGAACCCGGTTCACCAGATTACGAGTCTATCACTCTTAACCACTACACCACAACAATAATGTAGTGCAGGGCTCAGCAACCTTCTTCAGTCATGGGCCAGTCCACTGTCCCTCAGACCTTGTGGTGGGCCGGACTATATTTTTTTGGGGGAAATGGACGAATTCCTATAACCCAGAGATGCATTTTAAATAAAAGCACACATTGTACTCATGTAAAAACACCAGGCAGACCCCACAAACAACCCAGAGGTGCATTCTAAATAAAAGGACACATTCTACTCGTGTAAAAACACCAGGCAGGCCCCACAAATTACCCAGAGATGCATTTCAAATAAAAGAACACATTATATTCATGTAAAAACACACTGATTCTTGGACCGTCCGCGGGCTGGATTTAGAAGGCGATTGGGCCGCATCCGGCCCCTGGACCTTAGGTTGCCTACCTCTGATGTAGCGCATGCGCAGAACGGAAGGCGAGAAGTGCCCCAATTTTGGGCTCTCACAGGGCGCCGCTGAAATTTGAAAGACCCAAGTCCACCCCTGTTGCAGGTGTCACCTGGAGCGATATTAGCACCAACCTGAAGCATCCTTGACCTTGCCCCACCGCCACCGGGAAGATGCTCCCCACCCTCTGCTCCAACTCGCTCTGCATCATGGCAAAGGAGGTTTATGATAGACGACAACCACCTCGCACGATGTTTGCAAGAAACCACCACAAGACTCAGCACGGACAACACACTCAGCAAAGAAATCAAGGCAGTCTCCTGGGTTCCGAGAAGCCGAGCGCAGAGACACTTTCAAAAAGCACAAAGTCACGGGACGGTGGCATTTTTAGAAAAGCAAGTTAATCATTCCAGTACCTTAATTAGCACCTTCCTTCAACATCCACGAAGAAGTGAGGAAACTGTTTTGCAGAGAAATAAAGGGTATCCATCCTAGAAATGAAACAGCATTAAAACAGTTATTAGAATTCGGAAGGATTCAGTTCATTTTGCACAATATTAAAGTTAAAATGCCAAGACAAATGACTCATACCTCCTCAAAAGGGGAAAAAATGTAGGAAAGTTTTAAGATTTTATTGTCTTCATAATTGCACATTTCCATATATTACTGAAAGCTTTCTTTCTTCCCTGGTCCAAGCATCTTGGTGCCAACAGATTACATGGTCAGCAGATTCAAACGCTGAAGTTTGTCTATGGATTCTGCCACTGTAGGCTGCAGATAGGAGATTAATTATTGGAAGACTTCCCCTTGTCGGGGGGAAACTCTCCACATGGAGAAAAATAGCCTGTGAGGAGAAAATCATATGTGGCACCCTGCTAGAAAGTGAAAAATATAGACAGGCTGTTCGGTTTCCATATAGCCAGCACCCTTCTCCCTACTATTTAGAGAAATACAATCTAAAGCAATTTATTTTATTTAGATTATTTGTAGGCCACCCTTTGCACAAGCCACAAGGATGTTTGCAGCTGACAGATTAAAATCTATGAAAGCCATGAAATAATACAACCTTTTTTAAAGAAGCAGATAACATATCACTAAATAAAGGTAACCAATAGCAGCTGCATAAGTGATCAGGTTTCCTCCTGCCGAAAAACAAGTTTTTTAACTAAAACTGTAGAGAGATGGGGCCAGACACATCTCCGTAGGGAGGGAGATCCACATGTAAGGGGCCACCACTGAAAAGGCCCTTTCCTGGGACCCTACAACACATACAGTCGTACCTTGGTTCTTGAATTTAATCCGTTCCGGGAGTCGGTTCGACTCGCGAAATGGTTCGACAAGCAAGGCACAGCTTCCGATTGGCTGAAGGAGCTCGATTGGAAGCCGCGTCAGACGTTCGGCTTCCAAAAAAAATTCACAAACCGGAACACTCACTTCCGGGTTTGCAACGTTCGGTAGCCGATTTGTTTGACAGCTAAGGCGTTCAACTACCAAGTTACCACTGTGTTTCATAGTGAGAAGGGAGCACCCGGAGGGCAACATCTGCTGATCTTAGGGCACAGGGAAGTTGGACATAACAGAACTTGCTGCATGTAATGGAAAATTACAGAATGCTAACTGGCTAACTTTTATATGCCTGTTGTCTTTGTCCATGGAGTTTTCTTGGCAGGGATACTGGAGTGGCTTGCCGATTCCTGCTCCAGGTGGATCATATTTGGTCAAAACTCCACTATGACCTGTCCATCTTGGGTGGCCCTGCACGGCATAGCTCATAGCTTCTCTGAGTTATTCAAGCCCCTTCGCCACAACAAGGCAGTGATCCATGAAGGGCTACAAACATGAGTCTCGAAGCTACAAACATGAGTCTGACCAAACTGCGGGAGGCAGTGGAAGACAGGAGTGCCTGGCGTGGTCTGGTCCATGGGGTCACAAAGAGGTTGGACACGACTAAACGACTAAACAACAAACTGGCTAACACCAGTAAAATTACAATTAAAAACATAATGGGGGGGGGGACCAATTTAAAATACAAGTTAGAAAACAATTTAGAAAGCAGACACATTTTAATAATAGCCCATAGATCAAAACCGTAAGAGGAGGGAAACATAAGGGTCAGACTGAGTCCAAATCAAAGGCCAGGTGGAACAGCTCTGTCTTGCAGGCCCTGTGGAAAGATGTCAAGTCCTGCAGGGCCCTAGTCTTTTGTGACAGAGCGTTCCACCAAGTCGGGGCCAGTACTGAAAAGGCCCTGGCCCTCCTTGCGACTTGGGACCTCCAAAATGTTGTCATTTGTGGACCTTAAGGTCCTCTGCAGGCCATACCAGGAGAGGCAGTCCTGTAGGTACATGGGTCCTAGGCCGCATAGGGCTTTAAAGGTGAAAACCAGCACCTTAAACCTGACCCTACACTCCACCGGGAGCCAGTGCAGTTGGTAAAGCACTGGATGAATGTGATCCCGTGGCAAGGACCCCATAAGGAGCCTCACCGCAGCATTCTGCACCCGCTGGAGTTTCTGGGTCAGCTTCAAGGGCAGCCCCACATAGAGGCTAGAAAGGGTTTTTAGCTATGCCTTTGCTAAGATGGCTGCCTAAGATCAGAAGGAAAGGCCCTTCTATGAGACCCTCACCTAGGCTGGAAGCATAGCTAGTGGGACAAAGAGGAAGGAGCTGCACCTCGATTATGCAGCACCATGCCCTGCTAAGTGGAACATTGCTAGCTGCCCTTCTGCTGTAGCAGGAGCTGTATTTATGGGCAGCATCGTAACTAATGTCTCCCTTTAATGGCAGGCATCACCTTCTCCTGTCACTTTGCAGAGACACAGGGAAACAAATAAGCCTTGGGGAAAAAGCTGATTTTCTATCAGGTGGTAATAGGCTTAAGCGTTCGCCCTTCCAGAGCCTCGGACTCGGTGCCTGCCCCTGTCACTCTTAAAAATGCTTTAATCAGTGCTAAAGTCTTTCCAGACAATGCAGCTCCTTCTGCAGAGCAACAAGTTTGGAGATGCTGGGGACTGAAATTAGAATCTTCTGCATGCATGGGAGATGCTTGGCTTCCAAGCTATGGCCTTTCAATGTACAGAAGGACATAAGGAGCTGAACCAAACAATTGGTCCCCTTGTTCTGGTCTATACCAAGAGTGGGGAAGCTGTGCTTCCTTCCCTAGAAGTTACTGGACTCCATCTCCCATCAGCCCAAGCAAGTGACGGAGCTGGGTCAGATGTGGGTCAGCACAGCAGATCCAGAGTTCGACAGGGTAGTTAATTCTTTGTTCAAGAAACCGGCATACAACTCAACAATGCTTCCCAGTAGGATTTGTCCCCATTGAGCAGTTGCCAGGCCTGATGGTCTCCACCCTCTACTTCCTCTAGGTCTCCTTCTCTGCTTTCTCAAGCGGCCTCAAACTATGTTGGAGCACCTGTAATCTCTGTTGTGCCCTACTCATTGCCCTGCATGTCCTTGGGGCCAAGCAGTGAAGAGAGCTTGTCGCAGTAGGAGAGACAGACTCCTGGGATTCTCCTGCAGCTTCTTCCTGCCCCCTCTGCTTCAGCCTCTGAGTCTGAGCTGCTCCCGGTCGCAGGCTCTCCTTGCTCACTAAAGCCTGTTGCTTTTTCAGCACCCAACCAATCCTCCCTGCATTCACCCTTTGACCTCTCCTCAATGTCCCACCACCAATCCCCAGGCTCTGAACCTTCCTCCTCTGGGGCTTCCCTTGAGGGTTCCCTGGTTGGTACCTCCCACCACTCCTTGTCATCTAGCTAGTCCCTGACATGGACCGCTGAGGAGGACTGCACTGAGGAGAAATGGTGGGAGTCTTCCCCTCCCCCTGCTCCTGATCAGGATCCTGAATCTTCCCAGGAGCAGGAAGACAGTATAGATTTGGAACAGTGGTTTGCAGAGGGACATAGTTCAGAAGGCAGAAGCTGGGAAATACTGGATGGGGAACAGCTAGGAGAAGAAGCACTGGGAGATAGAGAGTTAACAGATTCACTGTCTCTGGGAAGCATTCCTCCGCCCAGCCCAAGGACAAGAAGAGCTGATAAGGTGGCGGAACAGAGAGCACAGAGCATGAGCTCAGGTTACAAGATGCAGTAGTAACTAGGGAGGAAGTGGGTGGAACCCTTAATTGGGAGCACCGCCATTCCTAGGAAATTGATTCTTTGTTCTCTTGCTGTGATCATTAAAGTTTCTAACTGGTAAGAAGACTCCTTTTCCTTTGTTTTGCTTATCTACTGCCAAGGGGGACGGAGAAGGAAGCCGATTCCCTGAAGCCTGACACAGCAAGATTATCCAATGGACCTTCTGCATGCCAATCACAGGCTCTGCCACTGAGCTTATAATACTTCCCTTAAGATGCCAGAACAAGGGTGGAAAGTGTCATGAAGTCAGCTAATTGTGTGGCAACTCTACCCACTAAGGCCAAAGAAAGATGGCGGCTGCAAGAGAACTTCCATCCCCTCTGCCAATGGCAGGTTGGAAGGCTACCCCTGTTACATGGCCCCCACTCCCGTCCGTACTGGGTAAAATCCCAAAGAGCACAGCAAAGGCTGTGAGTGCAACTTATGAGCTTATCGTGGGTCCCATCTCCCTTTTCTTGTACATTATACAGCAGGCAAACAGCACACCAGCACTAACAATGGCAAAGGAATGACAAACTGTCTGAAAGAATCACCGGCTGCAATTTGCAATGGCGACGTTTGTCACTGTAGCTTTGCAGTTTGTCCTTCACACTTTAGGACACGGGGCTACGTGCCTTGCGTGAGGAGCTAAAGGGAAGCTTGCGGAGCAATGGCAGTGAAGAGGACTTGTGGCTGTCAACCAAAAAGGACTGGGACTCGCCTTCTGACCAAACTACAGTCGTACCTCAGGTTAAGTACTTAATTGGTTCCGGAGGTCCATTCTTAACCTGAAACTGTTCTTAACCTGAAGCACCACTTTAGCTAATGGGGCCTCCTGCTGCTGCCTCGCCGCCAGAGCATGATTTCTGTTCTCATCCTGAAGCAAAGTTCTTAACCCGAGGTACTATTTCTGGGTTAGCGGAGTCTGTAACCTGAAGCGTCTGTAACCTGAAGCATCTGTAACCTGGGGTCAAACTGTATTCAGAATCACAGCACTTTTGAGACCAGCGCATTGTGTGTGTGCTGATATCATCAATAACTTCACTGGAGCAAGGCAAAAATGTGTCCCCCAATTTTCTCCCTCTTCCCATAATACAAGATATCTGGGGCATCCAGTAAAGTGAAAGGTTGCAAGATCTAGGACAGATAAAGAACTTCTTCCCACAGTGCATAGTTAAACTAAAGAGTATAAATATAAGGTGGGGGAGAAGAGAGACAGTGGTAAAAATACATTCTTTTACTGAGTGTATGTGTGGGGTTTTTGTGTCAGTGTCACTTGGGCGGGTTCTCTTTCTATTCATTAATTATTTTTCCTCAGCAGTGGGGGGGGGCAGGGCATGGTTGGTTGTAGTGGTTGAGAGCCAGTGTGGTGTAGTGGTTAAGAGCAGTAGCCTCGTAATCTGGGGAACTGGGTTCGCTTCCCCGCTCCTCCACATGCAGCTGCTGGGTGACCTTGGGCTAGTCACACTTCTCTGAAGTCTCTCAGCCCCACTCACCTCACAGAGTGTTTGTTGTGGGGGAGGAAGGGAAAGGAGAAGGTGAGCCGCTTTGAGACTCCTTCGGGTAGTGATATAGGGGGATATCAAACCCAAACTCTTCTTCTTTAGTTGACTGCAGTGAGTGTTGATTTCTACCTCAGCTGTAGGAGACAATATGCCTCTATTTCCCCTTTGCTGTGAAACACAAGTAGGGAGAGGGCTGTTGCTCTCGGGTCCTGTTTGTGGGCTTCCCGTAGGCCAGTGGTTTTCAACCAGTGTGCCATGGCACCCTGGGGTGCCTTGAATGATGGTTGGGGGTGCCACAAGCAACATTGGCTTCTGTTCCCCTTTCCTTCCTTCCCTCCTCTGAAGCCCTCTCTCATCTCTGCCTCCCAAAGGCTTGCACAGCTGTTTGCTGCAGCAGCCCTGCGTACAAGCTCCCCAGATGAATGGTGCCTCTGGGGCTGGCCAAGGGGTGCTGCTTGCCAGGAGCTGAGGTGGACTCAGGGTAAACAGACAAGTGGATGATGGACGCCAGCCAGGCCCTGGCCTTTCTTGTGCTTGCTGTGTGCGAGGTCTGCCTAGGCGCAGGTGCTGAAGGGGAGCCTTCTGGCTGCCACTGCCTCCCAAGGTAAAGTGCTGGCCTCATGTTCACTATTGGCCAGTCTCCCTTGGGCCACTAAGGCTGGGGGCATCCTCTTCCCAGGCCCCTGTGGGGCAGTGTGGGGAGGCACCTCTCTTTGGGACGGGTGGCGGTGGCTCAAAGACCAGGGGTGGCAGCAGCGGCTGACTGGAAGACTCCCAAAGAGAGGGGAGAGGAGGATGAGGGAGCACTCCACAAGGGAGCGTGTTCAAAAAAGGGTGAGAGGCTGCCAGCTCTGCAGGCAAGGGGTGATGTTACTGGGCTCCTGAGCCCCACAGGGGTGCCAAAGAAAGAATGTAGTTGCTCAAGGGAGCTGTGGAGTCAAAAAGCTTGAAAACCTCTGCCAGAGGTATCTGGTTGGCTGCTGAGAGAGCAGGATGCTGATCTAAGATGGGGAACTGGAATGATCCAGCAGAACATTCTTATATACATTGGACGCTCGGGTTGCAAACATGATCCATGCGGGAGGCATGTTCGCAACCTGCAGCATTCGCAACCCGCAACCCGTGCGTCTGTGCACGCACAGGTCACAATTTGGCGTTTCTGCGCATGCGCAAGCACCAAAACCAGGAATAATAAATAAATAAATTCTTATTTATACCCCGCCCTCCCCAGCCAAGACCGGGCTCAAGGCGGCTAACAACCAATAATAAAAACAAGTTGATTAAAATGCAATTTAAACGATTAAGATACAACATTAAAACATTAGGATGCAGCCTCTTCACAGGAGGAGAAAGAAAAAAGAAAGAGGGGGAGGGAATCAAACTGATTCTAAGCCAAAGGCCAGGTGGAACAACTCTGTCTTACAGATCCTGAGGAAAGCAATCAGATCCTGCAGGGCCCTGGTCTCATGAGACAGAGCGTTCCACCAGGCCAGAGCCAGTGTAGAAAAGGCCCTGGCTCTGGTTGAGGCTAATCTGACTTCTTTAGGGCCTGGGACCTCTAGGGTGTTGCTATTTATGGACCTTAAGGTCCTCCGTGGGGCATACCGGGAGAGGCGGTCCCGTAGGTACGAGGGTCCTAGGCCATGAAGGGCTTTAAAGGTCAAAACCAGCACCTTAAATCTGACCCTGTACTCCACCGGGAGCCAGTGCAGCTGGAAAAGCACTGGGTGAATATGCTCCCGTGGCAGAGACCCCGTGAGGAGCCTCGTTGGAGCATTCTGCACCCGCTGGAGTTTCTGGGACAGCTTCAAGGGCAGCCCCACATAGAGCAAATTACAGTAGTCAAGCCTGGAGGTGACCGTCGCATGGATCACTGTGGCCAGGTCGGGGCCGTACTTCCAGGTTCGGTACAGTGCACAACCCGAAATTGTGTATTCCGAAGCATCTGTAATCCAAAGTATGACTATATATATATATATATATATATATATATATATGTGTGTGTGTGAGAAACTCTACACACATTTCATAACTGGGTCTGGTACAACAGATGCCTTGGGTCATTCCAATTCCCTTATCACAACTATGCCTTATGTTAAATGAATATACTCCTATTCTATATAAATTATAAAAGGTACAAGTACATTTTTTTTTTGGTAAGATTAATATGCCAAGCAACTGCAAGCTTCTCACCTCTTTCCTTTCCTTTTTATTTTTTAGGAACTGAGCAGTGTATGACTGTGCTGTGAGTGGAACATGACTGGGCTACTAGCAATTCCCCCATCAAAAATTGGAGATGACTGCAATTTGGTAGTGATTCAGGAAAAAAAATCTCCTGAATGGCTGGACAGCTACTTGGATTCTGATCAGCTAATCAATTATCTATCATGTATACAGATAGTGAACTCAGGTGCTGAGTTATGACGGCTGGCTTGCCAAAAGAGAGCTACTGAGAAAGAAAAGGTGGATATTAGCAGGTTCGGAGGAAGCTCATGTTTTGCAGAAATACAAAAACCTTAGGAGAAAAGAGCCACAAATAAGAGGGGCAGAAATAAAAGCAGATCATTGAGGACAGAGCATGATCAGTGGTCAGGAGATTGCTGAGTGTCTGTTGCAGGAAGGAATGAAATGGAAAAGCAGGGCAGGGCAGGGAATGGACTGGAGCATCCTGGAGACAGGCACGACTAGCTGGCTGGAACAGAATGCATCTCATTCTGCAACATTCTGTTGCAGTTCCCACTGGTGTGGAATTATAAAGAGAGCACAAGAAGATCAGACCAAGCTCCTGATCTTTCCAGAGAGGCAGGAAATAGAAGAAAAGTTGGGGGTGGATTGGAGTATGCAAAATCGATGCTTTCATTGAGGATAAACCTATCAATGAGTACTGGATGTGATGGCTCTGCGGTGCTTCCAGTGGTGGCAGCAGTAATTCTTCCAAATACCAGTTGCTAGAAACCACAGGGCTCCATGATCACTGCAGATGGTGACAGCAGCCACAAAATTAAAAGATACCTGCTTCTTGGGAGAAAAGCAATGACAAACCTAGACAGCATCTTAAAAAGCAGAGACATCACCTTGCCAACAAAGGTCCGTATAGTTAAAGCTATGGTTTTCCCAGTAGTGATGTATGGAAGTGAGAGCTGGACCATAAAGAAGGGTGATCGCCGAAGAATTGATGCTTTTGAATTCTGGTGCTGGAGGAGACTCTTGAGAGTCCCATGGACTACAAGAAGATGAAACCAATCCATTCTTAAGGAAATCAGCCCTGAGTGCTCACTGGAAGGACAAATCCTGAAGCTGAGGCTCCAATACTTTGGCCACCTCATGAGAAGAGAAGACTCTCTGGAAAAGACCCTGATATTGGGAAAGATGGAGGGCACAAGGAGAAGGGGATGACAGAGGACGAGATGGTTGGACAGTGTTCTCGAAGCTACCAGCATGAGTTTGACCAAACTGCAGGAGGCAGTGGAAGACAGGAATGCCTGACATGCTCTGGTCCATGGGGTCACGAAGAGTCAGACACGACTAAATGACTAAACAACAACAAAGAAACCACATGAGAGCAGAGAGAGCTGTTTGAGGGCTTCCCAGAGGCATCTGTTTGGCCACTGGGAGAACAGGATTGTGGACCAGATTGGCCACTGGTCTGATCCAGCAAGCTCTTCTTACATTCTTATAAAAAGGGCACTGAATGCTGTGGGAATGTTCAGGGAGGCAGGAGAGCATATATTGTTTAATAATATCCTTCCTGAAGCATTTCTGTTAGGGATTGTAGGACAAGACATGCCAAGGAAAACAAAGAATTTATTCACGTATGCCACAACAGCAGCAAGAGTCTTGATAGCACAAGGATGGAAGAATGAGGAAACCCCGACGAAGGAACAGTGGCATGAGAAACTGATGAGCTACGCAGAATTGGCTAAACTGACATGCAAACTGCGAGATAAGGACAACTGTGACTTCAAAGAAGAATGGGAACTTTTTACAAATTACTTAAAAAGACAACAAAATGAATTGGACTCCTTGGCAGGTTTTGAATAAACATACACAAATTTATTGATTGATAACATGGTAGATAGATAATATAAGGATTTATACAATTTTATAATATGCAGAGAATAGCATGTGTTGAGAAATTAGAGAGAGGAGCTGAGGGAAGTCTGGGGGGGGGGAGAGGGAGGGTTTGATGGGGAGGTGGGGGGAAAAGGGGAAAATAATGAGTAAGATATGTTTTTGATACTTTGTTATGTTGAAATTGCTAATAAAACACTTAAATAATAATAATAATAATAATATCCTTCCTAACTTGCGTCAGCAAGTTCCTTTACTTACCAGAGTGCATTCCCCTTTTAAACACACAGCAGCTAGCTTGTTGCAAGCTTGTTTAAGCTTCTCAACACAGTGGACCCCCTGGATATGAATTTAATTCATTCTGAGGGTCTTTCTGCACATGCCCAAGCAGCGAAACCCAGAAAAATACTTCCAGGTTTCCCGCTTTCGCAACCCGAAGTTTGCGTTACTCAAGAGTAAGGTAACCTGAGGGTCTACTGTATTAGGATTCCTGGTAATCCCCTTTTCTCCCCTTTAAAAAGAATAGACACGAAACAATCTTGTGTAAAATATTATAAAAGTTTACTCACACATTCAGTTCACAGATGGATGCCTGAAGACAGACTTAGGTTACAAAGTAGATACAGGTGGAACTACCCCATATGGGGGTTAGTCCCACTGCAGAGAGGCAGTCACTGCTGCTCACACATCAAAATAATAATATAATAATAATACTAATAATAATAATACCCACCCATCTGGCTGCGTTTCCCCAGCCACTCTGGGCGGCTTCCAACCAAATATCTCTGGAGAGTTCACAGGCCGGTTGTAAGCGCCACACTTTCCCATCACATTTGCCTTCCAACTAAAGCAACTGCATTGTTATATTCAGACACTACTACTGTTACTTGCAACTATTTAAAATGTCCAAGAGTGACAACCCAGACTAAGTTGTTGAGCTTTTTCTTTTTCTTTTTTCTTTTTTTAAAAAAAACATCCTAGTTGCCATACATCTGGGTTTTCCTGGACATTTTGCCGATTCGACGAAAATCCACTCAGACGCCATTTTGACAGTATGGGAATACCTGGACATTTGGTAGCCCTACGCATGCATTCCAGCAGTAGAGAAAGGTAGGAAGAGCTGGCTCATTCATTTAGACGGGACTTCAGTATTTCACCATGTGCACTGGATTGGATTCCAGTTCAGTTAACTGAACTTCATTCCCATTGAAAACAATGGAGCAAGTTAGTCATCCCCACTGATTTCAGTGGGGATAAAGTTCAGCTAACTTAAGACATTATTTCAGCTGTGGATTACTTCAACTCAGTTCAACTGCTTCATTGCTAGCCCAGAGGATTGCATGCCCACTAAGGACAGTGTGGGCTAGTGGTTAGAGTGTTGGATTAGGAGACCAGGGTTCAAATTCTTGCTCAGCCACGGAGTTCATTGGATGAGCAAGCCTATTTTACCTGGATTGTTGGGAGAATAACAATGTAAGGGAAGAATAACAATGTAAGGGAAGATACACCACCTTGAACTCCTGGGAGTTTTTTTTTTTAATGTTGCAATGTGTAATTGATTAACTTTTTAATAAACTAAAAAGGTGCCCAGGCATCGATTAGGCAGCAGAATTAAAGGTTAATTTGGTATAAGGAGTACCTATAAACAACGCATATCTGAAGCACTATCTAAGAAAACGCAGCTCTTTTCTGTTACATGAGAGGGAATGTTCTTTCTAAGAAGACAATTGCTACAAGTCAGAACAGATGTGCACAAAGATAGTTGTTGTTTTTTCCTTTCTTTTCTATGATTGTTTATATGCATATGCAGTCATCATTTACAAACAATGGAACTTGGAAGATTTTATTTTATTTCAATTTCTTCTTTTTTTCTGCTGCTGAACGATTGTTTTTATCTATTTACTATTTTATATGCTAATTTTATGGATTGATCAATCAACTAGAATCATACAATAACTATTGAAAGTATCAAGGAAAATGCCCACTAGATATAGTCAACTTAAGAGAGAAAAGATGTGTTATGTTGCCATCATTTTCTAAAAATTTCCAAATAACAAGCGAAGTTCAGGTTTTTTCTGCTTGGCTTTTAAAATTCTTTATAAAGGTAAAGGTAAAGGGACCGACACTGGGGTTGCAGCACTCATCTCGCTTTATTGGCCAAGGGAGCCGGCTAACAGCTTCCAGGTCATGTGGCCAGCATGACCAAGCCGCTTCTGGCGAACCAGAGCAACGCACGGAAACACCGTTTACCTTCCCGCCGGAGCGGTACCTATTTATCTACTTGCACTTTGACATGCTTCCGAACTGCTAGGTTGTCAGGAGCAGGGACCAAGCAACGGGAGCTCACCCCGTCGTGGGGATTCGAACCGCCAACCTTCTGATCGGCAAGTCCTAGGCTCCGTGGTTTAACCCACAGCTCCACCTGCTTCCGTATGTATGTATGTATGTATGTATGTATGTATGTATGTATGTTTAAATAAATAAATGCCATCCTCTGCCTGAGAGGATTCCGCTAAAGAGGAAGAGAGTCTCCCCCACCTCTAGTGAGATGGGGGGTCGCTCCAGAGACATCAGTGTTGAGGGCTGTGCTGTGCTGGTACAGTGGACTCCATTCACCCTCCACCCTTCCCCTCCCAACACCCACATGTGCACCAGGGACTGGCAAGCCAGCTGGATGTCAAGCATTTGGGAAGCACTAGACAAGGGACTTTGACCATTGCCAACCACCCAATATCCTTATTGTGCCAAATGGTTAACAAGCAGGTTG
This sequence comes from Podarcis gaigeae, assembly GCF_964106915.1. Lineage (NCBI taxonomy): Eukaryota > Metazoa > Chordata > Lepidosauria > Squamata > Lacertidae > Podarcis > Podarcis gaigeae. The sequence goes on along the minus strand of NC_139677.1, from coordinate 96,536,280 downwards.
TCACACCTGGCTGTCAAAGTCGGTCCATGTGGGAGGTGGGAGTAATGAGATAAGGATCCGACCTGCCAGGACAGAAATGTTTTATTTGCATTCAGCCTGAGCCCTGCTCAAGGACTATAATAATAATAATAATAATAATAATAATAATAATAATAATAATTTATTTGTACCCCGCCCATCTGGCTGGGTTTCCCCAGCCACTCTGGGCGGCTTCCAACAAAGATGAAAGATACACTAAAATGTCACATATTAAAAACTTCCCTGAACAGGGCTGCCTTCAGATGTCTTCTGAATGTCAGGTAGATGTTTATCGCTTTGACATCTGATGGGAGGGCATTCCACAGGGCGGGCACCACTACCGAGAAGGCCCTCTGCCTGGTTCCCTGTAACTTGGCCTCTCGCAGTGAGGGAACCACCAGAAGGCCCTCGGAGCTGGACGTCAGTGTCCGGGCAGAACGATGGGGGAGGAGACGCTCCTTCAGATATACTGGACCGAGGCCGTTTAGGGCTTTAAAGGTCAGCACCAACACTTTGAATTGTGCTCGGAAATGTACTGGGAGCCAATGTAGGTCTTTCAAGACCGGTGTTATATGGTCTCGGTGGCCGCTCCCAGTCACCAGTCTAGCTGCTGCATTCTGGATTAGTTGTAGTTTCCGGATCACCTTCAAAGGTAGCCCGACGTAGAGCGCATTGCAGTAGTCCAAGCGGGAGATAACTAGAGCATGCACCACTCTGGCAAGACAGTCTGCAGGCAGAAAGGGTTTCAGCCTACGTACCAGATGGAGCTGGTAAACAGCTGCCCTGGATACGGATTTGACCTGCGCCTCCATGGACAGCTGTGAGTCCAAAATGACTCCCAGGCTGCGCACCTGGTCCTTCAGGGGCACAGTTACCCCATTCAGGACCAGGGAATCCTCCACACCTGCCTGCCTCCTGTCCCCCCAAAACAGTACTTCTGTCTTGTCAGGATTCAACCTCAATCTGTTAGCCGCCATCCATCCTCCAATCACTTCCAGACTAGCTCAGGGTGGGCTGAAAGCATGCCATCTGCTCCAGCCAGCAGGGCCAGTGGTCCAGGATGATGATGGGAGTTGTGGCTGAAAACATCTGGAGAACATCACACTTGGCTGCCCCTGCCAAAATATGTGTATATGTGGTTGCCACCTAGTGGCTAAATGGCGACAGCGTTTTTTTGAGAAGACAGTTGGAACTTAGCATCATTCAGGCCCATGTTAGAATCAGAGAACTGTAGAATTGGAAGGGACCCCGGGGTCAACTAACCCCTCCAATGCAGGAATCTCAGCTAAAGCATCCATGACAGATGACCTTCCAACCAGTGGCGTAGTGTGGGGGGTGCAGGGGGGGCCGGCCGCACCGGGCGCAACATCTGGGGGTTAGGGTTAGGGGGCGCAAATACACGGGTTAGGGGGCGCAAATCCATGGGTTAGGGGGCGCAAATCCATGGGTTAGGGGGCGCAAATTACTTGCCTTGCCCCGGGTGCTGACAACCCACGCTACGCCACTGCTTCCAACCTCTGCCTCCAAGGAAGGAAGGTCCACTACCTCCCAAGGGAGACTGTCACACTGTCAAGTCAGAAAGTTCTTCCTGATGATTAGCTGAAATCTCCTTTCTTGTGGCATGAATCCATTGATTTGAGTCCTACCTTCCAGATCTCCCTCCCCCCTCTTCTATGTGACAGCCCTTGAGATATTTGAAGATGGCTATCATATCTTCTCTCAGTCCCCTCTTTTTCAGGCTAAACACCCCCATCTCCTTCAACCATTCCTCATAAGGCTTGGTTTTCAGACCCTTGATCATCTTAGTTGCCCTTCTCTGCTCACGTTCCAGCTTGTCAACATCCTTCATAAATTGTGGTGCCCAGAATTGGACAAAGTATTCCAAGTGTGGTCTGACCAAGGCAGAATAGAGTGGTACTATTACAGTGGTACCTCAGGTTAAGTACTTAATTCGTTCCAGAGGTCCGTTCTTAACCTGAAACTGTTCTCAACCTGAAGCACCACTTTAGCTAAAGAGGCCTCCTGCTGCTGCCATGTCGCCGCCGCGCAATTTCTGTTCTCATCCTGAAGCAAAGTTCTTAACCCAAGGTACTATTTCTGGGTTAGCAGAGTCTGTAACCTGAAGCATATGTAACCTGAAGGGTCTGTAACCCGAGGTACCACTGTACTTGCCTTGGGAGTGGTTCCAAGATGGACGCCAGACTAAATGATGTGTAACAAAAATTAACAAAATTAAAAGCAGTTATTGTTCACCTTGCCGGCGTAGCCTACATTTCTTATATCTGCAGTAGACCATGCTTGGCTGGAAGGACCAACGGTTTGACCTAGGATCGCGCAGCTTTTTCTTTTTGCCAGCCAGTCAAAATTTCCAACTGATGGTTGGACTCCCCAGGGAGATCCCACATTCTGGGTCAGAGAAGAAGACAGCAAGATGTCATTCTTCCATTCAGTTTGCTACAGGTCTGGCTTCTACATCCCGCGAAACCTTTGCAAAATTAGCTGCGTTAAAAGTTTGGTTAAACCCCAGATTCCACTATCGAATACGAGGGGAAGATATTTCTTTGGCAATTCTGTCAGGGAAATGGCCTAAACACCGCTTTATCTACCTGTCACACGCCTTGAAAGGGCAGATTACGTTTTTTCTCTCTCTCTCAAACTTGGCACATCCAATTAAGGTAGACTCACAAGCCAGGCAGGTGTGTAAAGTGCAAGGCAGTGCTTGTTCGCGTTTGTAATTATCAATGGGGAGAAGGGGGGAAAAGTTAAGTGCCTGGGCCTGTCGCAACTGTTACCGTGACAACCGTTAATACTCCGAATCTCTGCTGAGGCAAACATGACAGTCTGACACCTTTCCCCATATTATTCTGCTCCTCAACTGTCCCCTCCCTTCCCAGAATCCCATCTCTTCACTATTTTCTGTGATGTTTCCCTGGTGTTCCTAGCCGTGACTGTGCCTCCTATAACTTTAATCTCGAAACCAGAGTAAGCTGACAGTGAATGCGGCACCTGTTACCCTCTTGGGGAGTCCACCAGAGTTCTCATCAGGCATTGTTGCCACCTGCAGGGCCCAGTTTGCTTGGCCTGACCAGTATTTTAATCTCAGGTTTGGTGTTTTGCTTGATTTTCAGCCAGGGGTTTTAAATTATTGTCATGACTATTTTCCCTTATGCATCCTACGCCCTGGTCCACCCTCTGATTCGCTACATCTCAGGCTCTGTTCCTTTTCTTGTCCCTCTACCTCCACACGTCTCTATTTTCACTGGAGAAATGCTGGAGGGTATGAAATAGGATGTCCCTGTTTTCACCAGAGAAATGTTGGAAGGGACGTCTCTATATTCACTGGAGAAATGTTGGAGGGCATGGAATAAAAGGTAAAGGGACCCCTGATCATTAGGTCCAGTCGTGGCCGACTCTGGGGTTGCGGCGTTCATCTCGCTTTAATGGCTGAGGGAGCCGGCATACAGCTTCCGGGTCATGTGGGCAGCATGACTAAGCCGCTTCTGGCGAACCAGAGCAGCGCACAGAAACGCCGTTTACCTTCCCGCCGGAGCGGTACCTATTAACTTGCACTTTGACGTGCTTTCGAACTGCTAGCTTGGCAGGAGCAGGGACCGGGCAATGGGAGCTCACCCCGTCGCAGGGATTCGAACCGCCGACCTTCTGATTGGCAAGCCCTAGACTCTGTGGTTTTAACCCACATCCCAGGGCATTGAATAGGATGTCCCTATTTTCACCAGAGAAATGTTGGAAGGGACGTCTCTGTATTCACTGGAGAAATGGTGGAGGGTATGGAATAGGATGTCCCTTTTTTATTCGGAGAAATGTTGGAGGGGATGTCTCTATTTTCATTGGAGAAATATTGGAGGGTATGGAACAGGGTGCCTCTATTTTCTTCAGAGAAATGTGAGAGGGTATGCATTGACTGCCTGTAGGCTTGCTCTCAAGTGGTGCACCCAGCACACACTTGTAGGGCTAGATTTAGCTCCAGAATCTCCAGTTGCTGGTCCCCAATGCAGGCTTTACGCAGCCTGCATAGGGACTTGGTTTAATTTATCTGCAAAAGTGGAACCCCGTGATTTTCCCCAAAGCCCACAAGACTCCCCTGTGCTCAGATGCTGATGGGGTTTGAAACCTAGAGGGCCTGTGTGTGATCATCACCGTCAATAAGAGAGAAGCTGTCATAAAAATTGAAGGTGGCAAGGGGGGAAGGAAAAAACCCAATATAATTTGTACACTTTATGGTGTGATTTTATTAAATATACAAATGAAACAACACATGGATGAGAAATACTTACAACAAGCATTGCAATAAGGCATAGATAAGCAGGCACTGTCTATTAGCTCTCACCTATTACTCTGTTTTCTAAGTTGCCTTACTGAAGAACTGCTTTTCTGTAATTATCTCATCATTACAGACTGTAAAATACTGTATTTTTCGCTCTATAATACGCACCAGACCACAAGATGCACCTAGTTTTTGGAGGAGGAAAACAAGAAAAAAAATATTCTGAATCTCAGAAGCCAGAACAGCAAGAGGGATCGCTGCGCAGTGAAAGCAGCAATCCCTCTTGCTGTTCTGGCTTCTGGGATAGCTGCGCAGCCTGCATTCGCTCCATAAGACGCACACACATTTCCCCTTACTTTTTAGGAGGGAAAAAGTGAGTCTCATAGAGCAAAAAATACGGTAATACTTTTCGTATTCCCTTGACCCTTTTTTTGTTAGTCATGTCATGTTTTGTGATTTATTTGTGTACAATTTTGTAACAAGATGAAAAGGGGGGAAACTGGAAAAAAGCAGAAGTGTGAGGAGGACCATGCTCTCAAATCAAAATCACACACAACACATCTTAGAAGACCGAAGGGTCAGCAACAACTGCCTTCCCCGGGAGGATTGGTTTATACATTAGAAAGCATTGGGGGAGTTTTTAATATCCACACATAATGCACAGATCACCGTCACCAGAGCCATAATGCACTGCATCTCAAAAGGTTTAACTACAGGCGCAGCCATCAGATTGCAAATCATGCAGACATTTAAACTAGAAATAAATATTAGTAATAAATAATGTGCTCCATTAGGGAGAGAACTTTTATGCCATTTTTCTAAAATGCCACTTATCTTTTTCCCAGCACAGGAGATAAGGGCAGGATCGTTGCATTGCAAATTCCTAGCAGTCAATCTTTCCTTCATGACATTTTTGCCATTCCTCTAATTCCAAGCACCTTCTTGGGAAGGTAGCAATAAAACTGCACCCAGCCCCTTTTGCATCCATCAGCTGCTGATTCAGATTTTAGCTCGCCGCTAGTTCCTAGCCCATATCTCATGTCTGTGAAGGAGGCGCAAGCCGTGAGTTAAAATCTGAAGCAGATGTTAGGAACATAGAAATCTGCCTTGTACTGAGTCAGACCACTAGCCCATCTTGATGCGTATAGTCTACAGTGACTGGCAGTGACTTTCCACGGTTTCAGGCTGGGAGATTACCCACTCCTACCAAGAGACATCAGGACGCAGGTGGCGCTGTGGGTTAAACCACAGAGCCTAGGACTTCCCGATCAGAAGGTCGGCGGTTCGAATCCCCGCGACGGGGTGAGCTCCCGTTGCTCGGTCCCTGCTCCTGCCAACCTAGGAGTTTGAAAGCATGCCAAAAAGTGCAAGTAGATAAATAGGTACCGCTCAGGTGGGAAGGTAAATGGCGTTTCTGTGTGCTGCTCTGGTTTGCCAGAAGCGGCTTAGTCATGCTGGCCACATGACTCGGAAGCTGTACGCCGGCTCCCTTGGCCAATAAAGCGAGATGAGCGCCACAACCCCAGAGTCGGCCATGACTGGACCTAACGGTCAGGGGTCCTTTACCTTTTACCAAGAGACATCAGGGATTGAAACTGGGATCTCTTGCATGCAAAGCTAAGGCTCAAGCACTGAGCTATGGTCCACTCTTCTATGTTGATGGAGGTTTGGGAAATTGTGATCCACGAAAATGAATTCAACACTAGGGGAGGACGAATCAGTCTATTCCAGTTCCACTTTCCTTGTGTTTGTTCAGACTTAAGATTCTGCATTAATCTCTTTTTTATTATTTAAAACACTCAAGAAAATTCATATTTAAATATAGATTTAAGCACATATTTTATATCAATGAATGTACTTCTAAATGGAGTTTACCATAAAATACATATTTGTATTAAGAACTGTACTGTAAAATATGGAAAAGGACAAAATCTGAAGGATAGAGACACTCCAAAACATATATTAGACTGAGAGGTGTGAATTTGGACAATTTGCTTTAAATTTCAGACTAAACAAAATTATTTTCTACTCAAATTTCGTAGACAAATTTCACATGAAAATTGTTCGGTTTGTGGAGCTTTGCTATGTGCATGTACATTGTTCTAAACAACACAATATGGTTGGGCAAATCTTCATATCAAAATATCAGTATTTGTGGAGCTTTGCAATGAGATTCCATAACTGCAAATATCAATAAGAAAGGGCTTCAGAACAGCAGGGCCAGAGGCAGATGAACCAACTATTGGAGGAAAACAAATGCATTTACTTCTCTTAAGCTTCTAGTTAATGCATATGTTGCTTTAAACCGCTGTCTGTATAGCAATCTAGCCAACACCTGCTTGCCTCTTTATCTAAGTTAACTCCACCCCTTAAAGCTGAGCCATTTTTGTTTGTTGTTCTCTTCCAACTTGTTGAGACAAGGTGTTTGCTATTTTCTCCTCTTAGCTTTACTCTTCCTGTCAAAAGTTCCTGCATGAATAAAGTCTTTGAACTCCAGAAGCTTTAAGTGATTAGTCAATCAAATTCACCAAAGCTGCAAGGCCTGCTAACACCAAGTGGATCATATTATCTTTACAGCCCTATGGTTATTTGATTCTTACTTTAAATGGATTTTGTAATAGGTATATCAACTATAGTAGGGGTGACCACCGACCCCTACATCTGCCCCGTGGCCCAAATCAGCCAAATTCACCCTGTGCCACCTTGGGAGTCAGCACTCTGCCGGAGATCCATCCCTGAAGCAATTTCATGTAGAAGGCCCCAATTTGAATCTCTAGCATCTCCAGGTGGGCCTGGAATTTACCTCTGCCTGAAATCCTGGAGAGCCACTGCCAGCCTGTGTAGGCAGTACTGAGCTCGATGGGCCAAGGGTCTGATTCAGAATTAGGTGGCATCCTAAATTCCTAACAATATCCCAGCATTCTCCAAAGGGGTTTTAGGTGGCACACATAGGATCTCTCACTGTATTGCCCTAACAGGTTGAAAGTGGGGTAGGTGCCATCATTTCAATCCAACCTACTAGAAAAACAGTGTGGGTCATGATTGCTTCCCATCACAACACCCTCCTCTTTTGGGGTGGAGTAATAATAACAATAACAACAACAACAACAACAACAACAACAACAACAACAATTTATTATTTATACTCCACCCATCTGGCTGGGCTTCCCCAGCCACTCTGGGCGGCTTCCAACAAAATATTAAAATACAGTAATGCATTAAACGTTAAAAGCTTCCCTAAACAGAGCTGCCTTCAGATGTCTTCTAAAAGTCTGGTAGTTGTTGTTCTCTTTGACATCTGGTGGGAGGACGTTCCACAGGGCAGGCGCCACTACTGAGAGGGCCCTCTGCCTGGTTCCCTGTAACTTGTCTTCTCGCAGTGAGGGAACCACCAGAAGGCCCTCGGCGCTGGATCTCAGTGTCCGGCAAGAATGATGGGGGTGGAGACGCTCCTTCAGATAACTAAGTGAGAAGCAATGATGTCGTTGGTCTGTTCTCAATAATCTCAATGTTATAAACATATGGAACCAGGCACAATGGAACCACACAACCATTAATACGAGAACCATCTCTTAATGTAGCTGCTCAGAACTACCATTCTCAGAATGTACTGGAAGAAGGTCTACAACCTGCTCTGTGGACGGCTGCCACCATATTTAATGCCCCCTTATGGTCTGCCTTCCTCCACTTCCTCAGAGTATCATAAAAAATCTTTGCCAAAGGCTTTTTCCTAGGCCTTTCCCCCCTCAAAATTTCCCTCAGAATTATGAGATGGAATTCATTTGAGAACTGGTGCTTCGTCAATTTCAAATAGCTCTAATTGCCTCATTAGCAACTCTGGTGCAATAGACATGCCTTTTAACATTTCGGTTTTCCTCCAGAAAAAATGTATCATGGGCACTTGGGAATGGTTCTGTGCCTTCTGACTGTTTGCCTATATGGAGAAATTGCTTAATGCCCTCAGAGATGGCAATTTAGTCTTTCACTGATTTTTCAACTGTGCCCTTCAAAGGTTCTTCCTAGTCACTCTTAGTTTGCCTGGCTGGCTACGTCACATGCAATTAAAGTTTTGCAATTATGGCTACTTTCTGTCGCCTTGCTAACTTTCACGTTTATTTTCTCCTGTTGGCCACTGATGATGTCAGAAGTTATTTTGATCTGGACCCTGGGGAAACCTCATTGGAGCAAAAGCCTTGGGACCCTGCAGAAAGTCCAACTCACCTGGTCTCTCAGACTTCTCATCTGATGTCCTAAATGAGCCCTTGCCTCACGCCATGGATCTAGACTCTGCCCCCTTCAACCCCCAGGTCCTAATGAGAATGTGCGTCTGCTGGATGAAATAGAATTGGCAGAGTAATGACAACCTAGCTGCAAGGAGATTTCAGAACTGGAGATCTACTCTGAAAGATGGATCTATTCAAGATAAGGAGGAACCATGTACATCTTCTTGCTCAGCTGATGAACAGTGCCAAATTTACGTATAAGCAAAACAAACTATAGCTTAGGGGCCCACTCTCTTGCCCCCCCCCCCAAATAAATAAAAGAAAGATAAACCTGAATGTACATTTCCAAAATATAAGATAAAAAACAAATAAAATAAAATGTACATACAGCAACAGTGTTTTGTGTTGTGTAGGCTCCAATGATGTAAGTAATGGGCCCCACCTGCTAGCCTGCTCCCTAAAATATCACTGGTTTGCTCATTTCTATATATAGGGTGCCTACATTCTGCATGGCCTGGTTGCATGGCAACATGTGCAAATGACTTGAGATACCTATTAGGTCCATAAATTACCATCTAGCATATATTCAACACAAAAAACAGTGACAATTTGTTGTTGACAAAGGACAGTTGGACATATAAAGGGCCCCATTACGTTCAGTAGATTAGGGCCTCATCAAACCTAAATCCAGCCCTGGTGATGAAGAAGAGGTAGATCAAACTCACAGTGAAGGAACTTGTGGCCCTTCAGATGTGGTCTGAGGACCACAGGTTTCCCTCAACAGGTCTACCTGCAATGGCATCAAACCTCTCAGTTCCTGCCTGATCTTTGCTTGAACAATTGGTTTATAGATGGAATCCAGGTCAAGCCCGGGTCATTCCAAAACACAGGACCATGTGTCAAATTGTTTTGGGTACATGCACATTCATCGTAGAAAGCCTCTTTTCAGATATTGTAGGCATTGGAACAAGAAGATAACTTCTTACTCTCTGTGATTGCTGAGTGCTTCCAGCAGGCAGCGTCACAGAGAAAATGTTAGAAAAGAGCTCTCTACAAATGGATTTAGCTGCTGCAGTCACTTCGAGGCTTCTGATTATGTGAATCCTACTAGCAGGTCTCCTTTAGCTGTTAATTTTAGCTACTGCTAAAACTAAAGATTTGCTCCTGCTGTATAATCATTGAATTATTCCTTACACCGATTTCCTGAGGTATGAAGAACCAAGCGATGAGTGTATTTCTTCTTACCCATGAACAACACCAATTTCCTTTACAAGCAGAAAAGGCGGCAGAGAATATTTATTATAATAATTTCATAAACCCAAGAAGAAGAAAACAAAGAAAGTGACTTAGGTTGAATCCAGGTAGAGTATTTCTTTAAATGGAGGAAAGGACTTTCCCCATTCCCAAAGTATTGTCCCAATGCCAGGTGATTCCCCTAATTATTCCAATACAAGAGCAGGATCCATATATGCATTGCTTTGTGTATGTGGATGGTTCCTCCACCAAAATAAATGCAGGTCTGCTTGTGCCAGGGATCTGAACAATCCATCTCTATTTAATTGGTGGGATTTTTGCCACTGAGATGGATGAAACCCATTCTGCAGTGTCCGACTTTGGGCTCTCAAATTTCAGTGGTACTTTTTGCAATGCTAAAATTCAGCAAAAACCAAACAAAACACCCCTTGCTCTGTTCTAAGCACTGCTATGACACCCCCTGCAGTGTGGCAGTGACGCCAAATCGGTTGTGCCACCCTAAAACCACCTCTGTACAGTGGTACCTCAGGTTACATACACTTCAGGTTACATACAGACTCTGCTAACCCAGAAATATTACCTTGGGTTAAGAACTTTGCTTCAAGATGAGAACAGAAATTGTGCTCCAGTGGTGCAGCGGCAGCAGGAGGCCCCATTAGCTAAAACTGTTCAGGTTAAGAACAGTTTCAGGTTAAGAACAGACCTCCAGAACAAATTAAGTTTTTAACCCGAGGTACCACTGTATTATGTCAAAGAATTGAGGTATTAATTTAGCATCTATTGACTGCAGCCAGAATGGCATTTGCAACATTCTGGCAATGTAGAAATAGGTATGTATGTGTTTGGGGGGGGGGGGGCGTATGAGGTTTTTTTTTAAAAAAATTAATGTTTGGGCCTTGTTATCACTGGTTAGCTGGTCCACTTATCTAAAGGGAGACGACAAATATAAACAATTGTGTGATTCTTCAGTGTTCTGCAGCAGAATATTTATCTTGCCTCAAGATTAATGCAGACTACTGAAGTTTTTTTGTGAGATTCTCCTAAAGGCTATATTTTGCGAAGTGTGCTGTGTAGTATTTAAAACATAAGGAACATGGGTGCTGAGTTTATGTTTCCAAATGAATCTCAATGTTTATACTAGAAGTATTTGTGCTGGAAATATAGGTGTGATCTTAAGTGCATTTGTCCATCTACAAAACGACGCTAATATGTAGCATTCAAGTTTCGCCTGCCAAAATTCAGTAACGTGACCACGTTAATTTCAATGGGTGTGCTCTGAATAAAACTTAGTTGAATTATTCCCTATTTTTCTGAATTGATTATCTTTGGATTTTAGTTGCAAAATCAGCACCAGATCCTGGCTGTGGGGTGAGGGGTGGTGGTCCTTGTCCCTCCTAGCCCCCTTTGCTATCTATCCCCCCAACAACAAAACTGCCATTGTTATCAACTTTAATAATAACAATAATAAAATGTTATTTATATCCCACCCTCCCCAGCTGAAGCTGGGCTCAGAGCGGCTAACAACAATAAAATAATACAGCATTCTAAAATCAGTTTTGTGAGGATTACCAAAGGAGGGAGTCAGGCTGTGCCTTGGCCAAAGGCCTGGTGGAACAGCTCTGTCTTGCAGGCCTTGTGGAAAGATGTCAAGTCCCGCAGGGCCCTAGTCTCTTGTGACAGAGCATTCCACCAGATTGGGGTCACAGCCGAAAAAGCCCTGGCTCTGGTTGTGGCCAGGGACCTCCAAGGTGTTTTTGTTTGAAGACCGTAAGGTCCTCCGTGTGACATACCAGGAGAGGCGGTCCCATAGGTATGAGGGTCCTAGGCCGTATAGGGCTTTAAAGGTTAAAACCAGCACCTTAAACCTGATCGTGTACTCCAGTGCAGCTGGTATAGTACCGGGTGAATGTGATCCCGTGGCGAGGCACCTGCTGGAGTTCTGGGTCAGTCTCAAGGGTAGCCCCACGTAGAGCAAGTTACAATAATCCAGTCTGGAGGTGACCGTTGCGTGGTTCACATTGGCTAGGTCAGGGCGAGAGAGGTAAGGTGACTTTCCCCACCCAAGGCTAAGCTATACGTTCATTGTTTGGTAGATGAAGGTTCATGTGTGTGGGCATATAAGAGAGGATCCTCTTTCCTTTATATTCTGGCTTGCAAAATTCTGGAAGTATAGTGGAAAACATTTCCTGTAAACTTTACAGTCCAGGATGGGGCCAGGTTGGTGCAGCTTTGGTAAGACCCCCTACTTTTAACTTGCCCCCTTCTCTTTCAAAAAATTTTACAAAACGTTTCATACAATGCAAATGTGGAAAAGCGTGTTCTCTTTCATGGAGAGCACATGTTGCGGTGGGGGCTGACAGGACACTCCAAAGTTGTGTTGGCTAATTGATCGTTGGCCACTGATGTGATTGGGATTCCCTTGTTGTTGGGAAGAAGTTAATGTTGCCATTTGTTGATTGACAGCCAGAAATGCTAAAACTCCCTCCACGAGGCGTTGAGCTTCCTCTTTTTGCCCCATGGATCGGATTGCCCATCCCCCCTCCCTAGAATTAGGGTTGATCGCTTTCACCTTGCTATGCCTGTCATGGGGTCGTCTGCTCTTGGGGCAGGGGCCCGGTAGGAATTTTGTCCATCTGGCTGATTGGCTGGGGCCATTTGGTTTTTGCCTACTGAGTAGCAAATCGTCACAACTTGTAAGGTTGCGGTTAGGCTTTGGTTTATGGTTTGGTTGGTTGAGGGGCATGGATTGGCTGTGCCTGTCCCACTAATGCTGCTGCTGCAAGGGATTCCGTTAAAGGAATACAGGGGCTCACTATTGCTTTTGTCTACCCTGTCAAAGGGGCTCGGGCCATGCAAGAGCCCCTGGTTGCATTTGGGGAGGGCTGAGGGCAGGTTCCCTGCTCTGTCGCTACCCCCAAGTGTATTCCCCTTTTCTGACTTTCACAGGCGTGCGGAATGTCAGTCTGTCCCCCATGGGGGGGGGGCAGATAGTCGCAACCAATGCCTAAGCAACCACTCACATTTATGTATTTTAATAAAGTTGTGGCCAAAAATGATGCCAAAAACCTTAAACCAAAATTTCTGTGTGATGTGTGAGTTATTGGGGTGGACCTGGGGACCTCGACACACAAAAGAAAGTTCTTGGTTATAACCAGGATTATGAACCGAAATCCCATTCTCCTCTTCCCAATTCTGTGTGACGTCCATCTTACGTATCACTTGGAATCCAGCAGGTGCTGGTGGGACTTCCTTTGTTAATATCCCCCCCTTTTTTTGGTATGGGGGACACATGTCACTGGTGGATGGGGTCAGAAGAAAAGTAGACAGGAAGCTATACCTGTTTCCATTTTGATTGTTGTTGGAATTCTTCAACATCCTTGCTCCAGAGTAAACTAGATAAGATGAAACCGAGAAGCCTTTCAACCGTTCAAAAACTGATGGCAAAATATATTTTCAGAATGAAACATCCTCCAACCTATTGTCCAGGAAGGGGGGGGGGGGGGAGAAAGAGGATTTGAAAAATATTAAGGAAGGGTGAAGGGGGAAAAATCCTTAAAGCTGTTGGCTCAGTTTAAACTGCAGAGCAAAGGCAGTTGGGATACAGGTTATCTGCAGGGAGCTCTGGCAAAATCAATGAAAACTGTGGCTCAGCTACAGTTACAATGCAATACGAGGCAGTCGATAAACCCAAGCTTTAGCGCTTCATCCAATTTCAGTCACCTCAACGCAGAAAGACAGAGAGGAGACTCTGAACAAAGCACCCAAAATGCAAGACATGAAATAAGGTATTATTTGCAACCTCTCTTCCTTCCAACGGGGTTTGGGAAAGGGAAAGTAAAGTGAGATTTAGTGATTGGCCGTTGATGAGAAAGGAGGCAAAGTGTTTACATGCGCGCTGGGGGAATGGAATCGAATAAGACCACTGGGTCCTGCAAGGATTCAAAGCTAACTAGTGATTGGTTTGGCTATGTGCAATTTGGCAGCAGTGGTGAAACCAAGGAGATAATGGACTTATCTGTACTTAGGTTTCCTCTGCTCTTTCCAGATACGGTCTGTGTCTGTGTGCCTTTTTCTTTTCTTTTCTTTTCTTTTTTGCTCTGGAGCTCTCCCCATGAAAGCCCAAATTGTTGTTTGCTCTGACTAAGCGCTAAAGAGCATGTTTTCGTGCAGAAAGCTGCAGGGGAAACCAAACAGCGCTTGGACACAGAGTTTTAAAGTGCCAACTTGTGCCTGGAAAGAGTGGAGCAAAAGGTAAGTTTGCATAAGCTTAACGGCTGTCTGCAAAACCGTTGCAGCATAGTACCTAGAGGGCTGAGCTGTGGATTCAAAAAGACCCCACTTGGAATTTTTTCTCTGATAGAATTGGACTACTGCAATGAGCTACCTTTGAAGGTGACCCGGAAACTACAACTAATCCAGAATGCAGCAACTAGACTGGTGACTTGGAGTGGGCACTGAGCCCATATAACACCGATCCCGAAAGACTTACATTGGCTCCCAGTATGCTTCTGAGCAGAATTCAAAGTGTTGGTGCTGACCTTTAAAGCCCTTTAGCCTCAGCCCAGTATACCTGAAGGAGCGTCTCCAACCCATTGTTCTGCTTGGACACTGAGGTCCAGCATTGAGGACCTTCTGATGGTTCCCGCACTGCAAGAAGTGAGTCTACAGGGAACCAGGCAGAGGGCCTTCTTGGTGGTGGTGCCCGCCCTGTGGAATGCCCTCCCATCAGATGTCAAGGAAATAAACAACAGTCTGACTTTTAGAAGGCAGCCCCTTTTAGGGAAGTTTTTAACATTTGATGTTTTATTCTGTTTTAAATCTGTTGGGAGCTAGCTACCCAGAGTGGCTGGGGAAACCCAGACAGATGGGCGGTGTATGGATGTATGGATGTATGTAAAGTAAAGGTAAAGGGATCCCTGACCATTAGGTCCAGTCGTGGCCGACTCTGGGGTTGCGGCACTCATCTCGCTTATTGGCCGAGGGAGCCGGCGTACAGCTTCCGGGTCATGTGGCCAGCATGACTAAGCCACTTCTGGAGAACCAGAGCAGCGCACGGAAGTGCCATTTACCTTCCCGCTGGAGCGGTACCTATTTATCTACTTGCACTTTGACGTGCTTTCGAACTGCTAGGTTTGCAGGATCAGGGACCAAGCAATGGGAGCTCACCCCGTCGCAGGGCTTTGAACCACTGACCTTCTGATCGGCAAGTCCTATACTCTGTGGTTTAACCCACAGCGCCACCCGCATCCCATATGTATGTATGTATAAATTATTGTTATTATTATTAGTGTTTTGAGAGAAGATATATTTTAAAACTATATTTAAATAGTATTTAAATGCATTTTTTCTCAGAATTCTTTTTAAAAAAAATCCAAATTAATGTCAAAATTTGACTGAATTGTCATTTGGGTAAACAAGCATTTGCCTATCTCTGCTCATGGCCTCTCGAGATGTGTTGATTCTCCTTCAACTAACTTCAGCATCCAATATACCCCCTGAGCGTGCAGAGGCCAGAGCGAGTGTCCAGGCATTATCCCTGGATAACTGAAAGTGTCAAAGGGTCTGTCCATCATCGCCCTGTGTCTGAAGCACGGCTCTGCCTGCACCTTTCAAATCTCTTCTGCAGATGCTGCTCACGCCAAGGGTAATATTCCAACTTAATGACCTTTTCCTTCCTTACAGTTGCAGAACAGTCACGCAGGAGTGCAAGAAAGGTGACTCTTCAGGTTCATGTAATTCAGATCCAAAATGAGTTAATCTACTTTCCCGAATGCAAACGTAGCCACTGGTGACCTGAAAATGCTGAACACTGTGGGGCTTTCGTGTCTCGGCTTTCAGACTTGGTGACCTTTGGCGCTTCTCTCTTCTTTGAGAGATAATACTGTTGCATAGGCATAATGCTGATATAACCTTAAGAAATTTGATGACACCCGGTGGACCCATACTTTCCCCATCTACATTGCTAAGAAGCAGATTTTATATATCACTATGTCCAATGTTTTTTTTATTTTTTTAAGGGCCATGAGCATAAAGGCCCAGAATTTCCTTGCAAAATAAACTTCCTTGCAAAATACACTTAAGCCTTGGCAGTTCTGTCATGCACACAGCCCAGCGGAGGAGGGGGACAGCAGCTCTCTGCTGCCAACTCTTCGTTCTGCCCCTGGGTCACACGCTGGAGCCAGGCCTGTGAGGGAGCTGCCTTTTGCTCCCTCTAAATTTTGGGAACCTCCAAAAAATGTGCCTGGGGCAACTGCCCCCTCTGCCCCCACCACTCTATGCCATTGGCTTACACGCCTGCATCCTGACACTCTCCTCTTATGTGAAAGGAACTGCTTTGTATGGAAGAAAAATACAGATCATATTATTATCTTCCATATGCCTATTAAGCATGTATTATTAACCTATTTATTTGATTTAAGAACGTTCTAGCTAGGTAAAGGTAAAGGACCCCTGGATGGTTAAGTCCAGTCAACGGCAACTATGGGGTTGGGGCGCTCATCTCGCTTTCAGGTTGAGAGAGCCAGTGTTTGTCCACAGACAGCTATCCAGGTCATAGGGCCAGCATGAATAAACCGCTTCTGGCACAATGGGACACAGTGACAGAAGCCAAAGTGCACGGAAATGCCGTTTACCTTCCTGCCGCAGTGGTGCCTATTTATCTACTTGCACTGGTCTGCTTTTGAACTGCTACGTTGGCAGGAGTTGGGACAGAGCAACGGGAGCTCATTCCATCTCGTGGATTCGAACCGCCGACCTTCTGATCAGCAAGCCCAAGAGGCTCAGTAGTTTAGACCACAGCGCCACCCGCGTCCTCATATCTACATCGTGCATCATTGTGTATATTCATGAATATCCAGTAATCACTACCCTCCATAATCTTACATTCCGACATTACCTGAAATATCTCTCGCCAACATATATGTGCATTTTATACCCAGTTATTTATTAATCTGGCATATCACGTGAGAATCATCAACCCTGTACAGAAGGGCCCCCCTCCCTAGTATCACGCCCATAACTTGCTCATAGCATAAATGGTTTTCCTAGCGACTGGTTTTTTTTGATCAGGCATTTGGGGGCGATGCATAGCCCAGGCAGAGATTTGCCACTTAAATGAGAACTAGGTCTCTAGTTTGGTGTCTCAGTACTATCTTCTTAGTTTTTTGTGTTGTTTTTTTAAGAGGGGGAAAAAAAAACTTTGCTCATCCATATTGAGACATCTTGTGGGATTAAACAGCAATAGCACAATTAGATTGCTTCGTGTCTCAAGGGGAAGGCAGACCATTCGGAGCAAAGAACCAGTGGGACGAAAGATAATTTAACTGGGGGTGTCTATGTAACTGATGCATGGACTTTTTTCTCCCAAAGGACCCACTCAGATTATTAAGGCAAAATGATATCTTTGACTCTTAATAGCACATCTCAATGTTATTAAAAGAGCCTAGGCTTTTGTTTTGGGTTTTTTTGTTCAGCTGTTTCGATCTCCAAGCCAGGCTTATTATTTATTTATTTAATTCCATTTAGAAATTGCTCCCCAGCAAACACTCATCAGCAAAAAAAAACACACACAAAAAACAACAACACATAGCTAAGACAATTTCAGGTATGGCAGCAATTAAAACCATTTCAGATGTGAAAACAATGTCAGAACTGAAGACAGATACAGACTGGTGTGAAAAATCAACACTTACAAGGCTTGTTCAAAAAAGGAATCATAGAATCATAGCGTTGAAAGGGATCCTGAGGATTGTGTACTCCAAACCCCATTTGGGACAGCTGCAGGAATACGCAGCTGTCCCAAATGGGGTTTGAACCTGCAACCCTGGCATTATCAGCATCACACACTAATTAACTGAGCTATCCAGAGTGGAAAGTGGAGAACTGAGTAATAAGAATAAGAATAAGAATAAGAATAATTTATTATTTATACCCCGCCCATCTGGCTGGGTTTCCGCAGCCACTCTGGGTGGCTCCCAACCAAATATTAAAAACAATACATAGTTGTTTAAAATAGTTGTTTATTGCCTTGACATCTGCTGGGAGGGCATTCCACAGGGCAGGCGCCACCACTGAGAAGGCCCTTTGCCTGGTTCCCTGTAACCTCACTTCTTGCAGCGAGGGAACCGCCAGAAGGCCCTCGGCGATGGACCTCAGTGTCTGGGCTGAGCGATGGGGGTAGAGATGCTCCTTCAGGGATACTGGGCCGAGGCCATTTAGGGCTTTAAAGGTCAGCACCAACACTTTGAATTGTGCTCGGAAATGTACTGGGAGCCAATGTAGGTCTTTCAAGACCGGTGTTATATGATCTTGGTGGCCACTCCCAGTCACCAGTCTACCTGCCGCATTCTCAATTAACTGCAGTTTCCGAGTCACCTTCAAAGGTAGCCCCAAGTATCTATAGCAGGTGACGAAAGGACAACAGAGGATGGTTCTGGTCTGATATATAACAATAGAGAGATCTAAGGGGTTGGGTGCTGCCTGATTCCTGTATCGTATGGAATATACTCTCTAGGAGATGGTATTCTTATTCTTATTTACTGAATTTATAAAGGTAATGGTAAAGGACCCCTGGACTGTTAAGTGCAGTCAAAGGCAACTATGGGGTTGTAGCGCTCATCTCGTTTTCAGGCTGAGCAAACTGGCATTTGTCCACAGACAGTTTTCTGGGTCATGTGGCCAGCATGACTAAACCACTTCTGGTGCAACGGGACACCGTGACGGAAACCAGAGTGCACGGAAATGCCATTTACATTCCCACTGGAACTGTACCTATTTATTTACTTGCACTGGTGTGCTTTCGAACTGCTAGGTTGGCAGGAGCTGGGACAGAGCAACAGGAGCTCACCTTGTCACAAGGATTCGAACTGCCGACCTTCCAATCAGCAAGCTCAAGAGGCTCAGTGGTTTAGACTATAGCGCCACCCACATCCCGGACATATTGAACTTATATACCACCCTATACCTGGAGGTCTCTGGGCAGTTCACAGAATTATGCAGAATTATGGCATTTTCAGGAGGCCCTCTCCTACAGAGCACAGTGACTGGTTGGACATGTAAGGGGTGAGATGATCGTTTATGTTTTCTGGTTCTAAGCCTTATATAGATCCTTTAATTTAGCTCAGTAGCTAATCGGAAGCCATTTGGAAGGCATGGACTGAGTAGTAATATCTTAAAGGTAAAGGTAAAGGTAAAGGGACCCCTGACCATTAGGTCCAGTCGTGGCTGACTCTGGGGTTGCGGCGCTCATCTCGCTTTATTGACTGAGGGAGCCGGCATACAGCTTCCGGGGCCAGCATGACTAAGCCGCTTCTGGTGAACCAGAGCAGCGCATGGAAACGCCGTTTACCTTCCCGCCAGAGCGATACCTATTTATCTGCTTGCACTCTGATGTGCTTTCAAACTGCTAGGTGGCAGGAGCAGGGACTGAGCAATCAGAGCTCACCCCATTGTGGGGATTCGAACCGCTGACCTTCTGATTGGCAAGTCCTAGGCTCTGTGGTTTAATCCACAGTGCCACCCCCATCTCAGTAATATCTTAGTTTGCTTAAAAACTGCTAGTAAATGTAGGGTTGCCGTATTTCAAGAGGTAAAAATCCAGACACACAAAGTTGTTGAGCTTTTTTAGGGCAAGCAGAGCCTGAACCAGAGCTGCACTTTTTTATATACCCAAAGTCTAGGACATTTGCTGTAAAATGTAAAATTCCCCCTGGATGTGCATTTGGGAACACCCCCCCCCCTCCAGGAGACATGTCTGGGAATTCCTGGGTGTATGGCAACCCTAATGGTCAGATTAAGCCCGGCAAACACATTTACAACACTTTCAAGAGATTCTGATTTTGGTGAGGGCTCACAGCAAAGGGAAGGAGTTATTGAAAATGTCATTTTGGTCCTAAAACATGAGGTTTTCATGCCAAACCTAACCTGTAATGTCATTCATATCAGTTATTCTTGCTTGTAATTGCAGAGTGGATACGCTTCCCAGTAACTCCATTTCACATTTGATGTTTGTGAAAAGTAAAGACGTTGACTACAAAACCCAAAATGCAGCGAAGCAATGTGCTAAAGAAGCATGCATATAAATCAGAGGGACTGCAATCTCTGCACCTGAGTGAGAACCACTGAACACAACAAAACGTACGCCCAAGTAAGCATGCATAAGGTTGTGATGTAAATGTTAATGTCATATTATTTATTTGTAAAATATTTATGGGGCCACCTTTATGAGCAGAACTCCGTCAAGGCACCTTGCACAAAACTAAAAATGCAGCTTCAAATATGGAAAAGATAAAATACAACACAGAGAGATAGAAATCAAACATAACCACAACTTTAATAAACATTAATAAAACCGGCAATAATATCCCAGACCAGAAATAAAACATAGTTTGTAACAAATCCATCAGCCAAGAGCAACATGAACAGTGAGTTGGAACAGAACAAAGGCAGCTGCGTTATAATAGGTCATCCAACTAAGTATTGTCTTCACTAACAGTCAGAAGGTCTCCCATGGCAGGGCACAGAGAAATGGTGGCTAGATATACCAGCGACTGTGAAAACAGAATACTGGACTAGATGGGCCATTGGCCTCATCTTGCAAGCTGTCATGAACTGGCAAGACTATAGGAAGGAGGAAGAGGATCTCAGAGAGGGATGTTGCCAGGACTCGGACACACTGGGGCAAGTTGGGGTAGGGGAAGGAGAGGTTGGTATAAGTTGTACTCATGGACTACTGCAATGCGCTCTACATGGGGCTACCTTGGAAGGTGACCTGGAAACTACAACTAATCCAGAATGCGGCAGCTAGACTGGGGACTGGGGGAAGCCGCCGAGACCACATAACACTGGTCTTGAAAAACCTACATTGGCTCCCAGTACGTTTCCGAGCACAATTCAGAGTGTTGGTGTTGACCTTTAAAGCCCTAAACAGCCTTGGCCCAGTAGAACTGAAGGAGCATCTCCACCCCCATCATTCTGCCCAGACACTGAGGTCCAGCTCCAAGGACCTTCTGGTGGTTCCCTCACTGTGAGAAGCATAGCTACAGGGAACCAGGCAGAGGGCCTTCTCGGTAGTGGCACCCACCCTGTGAAACACCCTCCCACCAGATGTCAAAGAGATAAAGATCTACCTGACATTTAGACGACATCTGACGGCAGGGAAGTTTTTAATGTGTGACATTTTAATGTATTTTAAATCTTTGTTGGAAGCCGCCCAGAGTGGCTGGGGAGACCCAGCCAGATGGGCTGGGTACAAATAATAAAATTATTATTATTATTATTATTATTATTATTATTATTATTATTAGGTGATATAGGATGAGGAGGAGACGGGGGCCAGTACACAGGCAGCAGAGCAGCAGGACCCCTCGCCAGAGCCAGAGAAGGGCCCGTCTCCAGAAACACAGGGGGTCCTGAGGCATAGGGAACAACTAGCAGGGCACTCCAGGATGCAGAGGCAGGCCAGGAGGTGAAGTCCAGTTCATCTAGCTGGCCACGTGGAGAAGGAGGCATGTGAGTCCTCAGCTGGGGTAGGCTGAGAGCAGGTGAGGGTCACCTGCCTCATCAAGCCCAGATGCTGCAATGAGCAGGCACAGTATAAGCGGGCAGCAGAGCTGAGATGCTGTGTCTGCTCAACTGCCCATGTTGAGTTATCTTGTTGTGGATATTCCTGGACCTCCACTAGACTATACTTCAGACTTAGCGCCGGTTTGCATTCCGACTTTGGACCTGAATTGACCCTGCACCTCTTTTACTGACCCAAGGAGTAGTATACCGAGAGTCTTGGAGAGGGTCCAGGAATTTGGTCAGGTAGCGGGTTTCAAATTAAACAAAAATAAAATGAAAGTCTTAGCGAAAAATGTGACAGAGCAATATAAAAAGGATTTAAAACGAACTACGGAATTACCTATGGGGGAAAAAAGTTAAATACTTAAGAGTATGGTTGACAGCTAAGAACATAAATATTTTTGAAGACAAATACAGAACTACTCAGAAAGAAATAAAGAAGAACTTAGAGATTTGTGGAAGGAAGAACTTATCACTATGTGGAAGGATATCGGTAATAATAATGAATGTATTGCCAAGAACATTATTTCTATTTCAGTCGGTACCTGTGATCAACGGCGCAAGACACTTCAAAGAATGGCAAAAAGATATTTCTAGGTTTATCTGGCAGGGTAGAAACCAAGAATAAAATACAACTTATTAACAGATGCTAAGGAGTGAGGTGGCTTCTCCTTGACAGATTTAAAATTATATTATGAGGTGTCCTGTCTCGGTTGGCTCCAGGAATGGGTAACATTGAAAAATGCAGATATCTTAGGGCCTGATAACAAATTTGGCTGGCATGCATATTTATGGTATGAAAAAGCAAAAGTACAGAAAGGTTTTCAGAATCGTCTAATAAGAAAATAAATTTTTACAGCCTTTGGATTTCAGACGTGAGACTTTGCTGGTGCTGATCGACCCTTGGATTTTGAGCCTTGGTCTCGGCAACCCGCCTGCCTGCCAGGTAGGCCAGAGGATCAGGATACTAGCTGTTATAGATAGTGGTAGAGGATAGATGGGAAAATAAATGCCAAAGAATCACAAATAAATGGACATTTTACAGGAACTGGATAGAAAGAGAGAAAGTCAACCCTAACATACAAGCTCGAATGAACAGACTGTGTACATGGATAAAGATATGAAGAAGGAAGGCCTGACCGGGGGCGGGGGGAGGGCTGGAGTGAGGAGGGAGGGGGGAAAAAAAAGTAAACCGGATGGTACTTTGAATTGATTTTGTTATGTAAGCCTTTTTTTTCAGAAACCATATATATTAATGTTATGTAGTTTGGCATTGTAGTATTAATGAATTTTGTTCTGTATTCTTTGTTTTATAGAATATATATAATAATGTTATGTTACTAAGCAAATTTAATAAAACAAGTAAAAAAAAAAAAAAAAAGGATACGAGCTGTTATTGTGCTCTTATGCCATGCCCAGCAATACCTGGAGATTCTGGGGTCTAAACCTGGGACCCTCTGCATGCCACTGAGCTACAAGATGGACTATGACCACAGCCAGAGAGAACAAGCAGGTTTTCACTATCTGAAATGTGGCAACTTTATGGAGCACAGCCAAAACAAAGTGAGTTCCAGAGCTGTGGTACCTCCACAGGGAAAGCCGTCTTGCTCATTTCCACTGGTTCTGGTGGCCTGCAATGGAGATAGGCCTCCCTTTCTTATCTCCTGGGAGACCGTCAGATAACTTTTTAAAGGGCAAAACAATTGTGTGGTATGAGCAGCACTGGAAACAAATGTAACCCCAATATCCAAAGTATAGATCAGGGTAGGGATGGAACAAACATATCAACATGCATTTTATTAATCCCTATACTGTATCTTGAACTCAACAAGAAGCAAGCCACTTTTTCAATTGTACCACAAAAAATGCAACCATGTGCATTACTATGCTAATTGCAAAAACAAACAGATACTGTAGCTCCGCCCGGCTCTAACAAAGCTTCTGCCGCCATTACTCAAGATAAAAAATTCCTTCCAGTAGCACCTTAAAGACCAACTAAGTTAGTTCTAGGTATGAGCTTTCGTGTGCATGCACACTTCTTCAGATAAGTGTGCATGCACACTAAAGCTCATGCCTAGAACTAACTTAGTTGGTCTTTAAGGTGCTACTGGAAGGAATTTTTTGTTTTGACTATGGCAGACCAACACGACTACCTATCTGTAACTGGAATTACTCAAGATGACCCTTCTGAAGACTCCTTATGACGTCCACAGAAGATATTGAGCTTACGAACCCTGTCTTTTGTTTTGCTTTCTGTCCTGGAGCCCTCCCATTCACCAAGACCTCAGAGTTAGTGGTTCAGCTCCCACCTCTTCCCCATTAACTCTTTCCTGCCTGTTTGTGCTTCCGGCGAGCTTTGACTGCATGCTAGCCTGCCCTCCGTTAATGTCTAATCAGCTTGCATGTCAAGGTCAGGAGGAGCCAGAATACGCAGCTGACGGCTTTCACCTGCCTAACATCAAAGCAGCCTCTCTGTTCCTGGCTGCTTTCAGCAGTTTGCTGTAACCCTTCGCTGGGAGCTGGTTCATTCCTGACAGGATCAGACCGAGGACCTTCTGCCTGCAAAAATATGCCTACCACTGAGGTATGCCCTTTCCCCAATTACTCCAACTTCCATCAGATCCAGCCGGCATCTCTGGTGGTCAAGGACAATGGGGCTTGTAGTGTGGAGTCTGGACGGTCACAACCACATGAAAAAGCAGTGAACAATTAGAGAGCCTGTGGAAGCAGGCAATTTTATATCCAGCCAATGGAATCTCCATGGCTCCAGACTGGGAAAGCTGACTTGGCAATGGGATTCCTCTTGTGACTTTTCTACGGCACAAGTGCAAAGACAGCCCTTGTGTTTCCTTGGCAAATTATCTGATTTCCACCCCCACCCGCCTTTTAAATGGAGCCAAAGAGCTTAACGGCAAATCACCTCATTTAAACAAAGATCACGAACTTAAGATCACAGACTTAATTATGGTGATCTTTTGGATATTCTCCAGCAAATAACAGTTGCGGTGGGAGGGATTTGGCAGCTGATGTATATTGAAAGAGAATGATCACTGCTGTAAAGGCTGTGAAGAAGACCATCAAAGGGAGGGATTAGAAAAGTGTTTCCAGCGCTGGAAAAATTATAGGAGAATCTAGTAGGATGTTAATGGAAGAGGCAGCTTTTTTGTTTTTGGAATCCATTTAATTTGCTGGACTTAAATTAAAACAATTTTTCATTCTTCCTTTGCTGTCTCCTTGTCTAAAAGATTATTTGCAACCCAGTGTATGTTCAACACTTAGTATTGCTACCCTGCTTATTAAACCTTGAATGATTTAAGCATTTTCCTTTATAGTTCCCTTGTTGGTCCGGTCTGTTCTCCTAAGGGGGAGCTGAAATCCAATTGTAGCATTATTACTAGGTTAGTTAAGAGATTTTCTTTGCTACAAATTAAAGAGACATGGAAAGCTTATTTACAAAATCCATTTTCCCCTCCTTTATGTCAGGGGACAGAGGGGCGGGACAAACTGGGAAATATTCAGAGGTTGAGAGAGAAATTAAGGTGGGCATGTTTCTGAAATTCTCAGCAACTCAGATTTGTACAACTATGTGCAATGCACACAATCACACACATACATTTATCAGCATAGACTGAAGTACAAGGGCAACCAGAATGATCAAAGGGGTGGAAAAACTACCCTGTAAGGAAAGCTTGCAGCATTTGGGACTTTTTAGTTTGAGGACGCGGGTGGCGCTGTGGGTTAAATCACAGAGCCTAGGACTTGCCGATCAGAAGGTTGGCGGTTTGAATCCCCGTGACGGGGTGAGCTCCCGTTGCTTGGTCCCTGCTCCTACCAACCTAGCAGTTCGAAAGCATGTCAAAGTGCAAGTAGATAAATAGGTACCGCTCTGGCGGGAAGGTAAACGGTGTTTCCGTGCGCTGCTCTGGTTCGCCAGAAGCGGCTTAGTCCTGCTGGCCACATGACCTGGAAGCTGTCTGTGGACAAATGCTGGCTCCCTCGGCCAATAAAGCGAGATGAGCGCTGCAACCCCAGAGTCGGCCATGACTGGACCTAATGGTCAGGGGTCCCTTTACCTTTTTACTAGTTTGGAGAAAAGGTAAGGTGAGACAAGACAGAAGTTTATAAAATAATGCATGGTGGCAGCTCTACGTGGGGCTACCTTTGAAGGTGACTTGGAAACTACAACTAATGCAGAACACAGCAGCTAGACTAGTGACTGGAAGCAGCCGCTGGGACCATATGATACCAGTCCTAAAGGATCTACACTGGTTCCTAGTACGTTTCCGAGCACAATTCAAAGTGTTGGTGCTGACCTTTAAAGCCCTAAATGGCCTCAGCTCTGTATACCTGACAGAGCATCCTCACCCCCGTCGTTCAGCCCAGACACTGAGGTCCAGCTCCAAGGCAGTTCCCTCACTGCAAGAAGCGAGGTTACAGGGAACCAGGCAGAGGGTCTTCTCGGTGTGGAATGCCCTCCCATCAGATGTCAACGAAATAAACAACTATCTGACTTTTAGAAGACATCTGAAGACAACCCTGTTTAGGGAAGTTTTTAATGTTTGATGTTTTATTGTGTTTTTAATCTGTTGGGAGCCACCCAGAGTGGCTGGGGAAACCTAGCTAGATGGGCAGGGTATTAAAAAAAGTAGTACAAATAGTAGTAGTAGTAGCAGCAGCAGCAGCAGCAGCAATAATAATAATAATAATAATAATAATAATAATAATTTACTAGTAGTCATAGACATCCATTGAAGCCAGTGGCAGTCTTTGGGTTTTAAAGTCAGTTTCGTTCTTAGTCAGTTTTTCAGCGTCTCCTGTGGTTCCTTCACGACGTGGTAGGCAGTGGAGATGAACCAGTTGCAGAAAAACAATGATATTGTTTTTCCAATATCATTCCAATAACAGCCTCCTTATAACAATGCCAATTTTATCCAATTAACACAATTATTAAAACCAATTATTTATATGCCAAATTATACAATTCAGTTAAAGTGGCCGCCTCGCGTGCTAGATTTTATGGCTTCCTCTTTGTTTTCCACATTCAAAAATCTTAATAATTTCAGTTGCATTCCCTTCATGATAATAATCCCTTACACCACAGCTACAACCATATGGTTTCAATTTGTGTTAAAGAAGTTTATAAAGTTTCAAGTGGGGTACTCAGTCTGTAATCATTGTTCTTTCCTGTGTGTGGTAATTTCCCCCCACCCCGCATGATGTTGTCCCACTGGTTGAAGGTAAAGGTAAAGGTACCCCTGCCCGTACGGGCCAGTCTTGACAGACTCTAGGGTTGTGTGCTCATCTCACTCTATAGGCCGGGAGCCAGCCCTGTCTGCAGACACTTCTGGGTCATGTGGCCAGCGTGACAAGCTGCATCTGGCGAGCCAGCGCAGCACACAGAATGCCGTTTACCTTCCCGCTGGTAAGCGGTCCCTATTTATCTACTTGCACCCGGGGGTGCTTTCGAACTGCTAGGTTGGCAGGCACTGGGAACGAACAACGGGAGCGCACCCTGCTGCGGGGATTCGAACCACCGACCATGCGGTTGGCAAGTCCTAGGCGCTGAGGTTTTACCCACAATGCCACCCGCGTCCCTGTCCCACTGGTTGCACTTCCCTAAATCTGCATCTGTTGAAGCTGAATGTTCATAGAATCTTAGAGTTGGAAGGGACCCTTAGGGTCATCTAGTCCAACCCCCTGCAATTCAGGAAACCCAGCTAAAGCATCCATGACAGATGGCCATCCAACCTCTGCTTAAGAACCTCCAAGGAAGGAGATTCCACCACCTCTTGTGGGAGTCTGTTCCACTGCTGAACAGCTCTTACTGTCAGAAAGTTTTTCTGAACGTTTAGTCGGAATCTCCTTTCTTGTAACTTGAAGCCATGGGTTCGTGTCCTACCCTCCAGAGCAGGAGAAAACAAGCATGCTCCCTCCTCCATGGGACAGCCCTTCAGATATTTGAAGATGGCTGTCATATCTCCTCTCAGTCTCCTCTTTTCCAGGCTAAACATACCCAGCTCCTGTTGGAAGTTCTCTATTAGGGGAGAATTTGTTCCAGTTGCTTTCATATACAGTGGTACCTCGGGTTAAGAACTTAATTCGTTTTGGAGGTCCGTTCTTAACCTGAAACTGTTCTTAACCTGAAGCACCACTTTAGCTAATGGGGCCTCCCGCTGCCGCTGCACCGCTGCCGCACGATTTCTGTTCTCATCCTGAAGCAAAGTTCTTAACCCGAGGTACTATTTCTGGGTTAGCGGAGTCTGTAAGCTGAAGCATCTGTAACCTGAAGTGTCTGTAACTTGAGGTACCACTGTATAAAACTGTGATTACTTTTTATTGGTGGTGCTATTATTGCCGATCACTTTGACGTGGTTCATGTGAAGCCATTCCTAACTGCAAATGAATACATAAGTGTACCTGAAAAGGAAGCTCATTTTCAAATTCAGGATTCGTCTACAGTCAGAACTCGGCTTTTATTGGGCCATTTGCACCTCTGGTTTGTGGCGTCAAGAGTCTAGCTGCCAGCCATCCCTTTCCTGGAAGCCTGTTTTGGATGATCTGTGCCATTCCCTTCCTTTATGCCGCCCACCTCAAATACAATCATCGCTCGATAGTCAGTTAAAATGTGATTCAGCTTTACAGCCACAGAGGATTTTGTTGTGGGGAGAATCACACAGAAGATAGAAAATTGGATCCACCAGGACCCAGCCGGCAGCTGCTTCCCTTATTGGAAACATCTCAGTTATTGTCTGAGACTTCTTATCATTAATCTGACAGCTGTCTAAGCCACAAGGGGCCCTGCCAATGTGAAATGCATTTACAGACAAGTGCCTCGGCCGCTCCTCAACACTGCTTTGCAACTACATGCTCCTTTGACCTGCCTTCCCTGCAATTCTTGTGGCTCCTTGGAATTAAGAGTCTTTTTTTTTTTATAAATAAGAGTGATGCCTTTGACAAATGTGCCGAACTCAAGCCTTTAGCATCACTAAAAAGACATGCTTTTCCGACATGGAAGTAATAGAATTGCTTTATTAACAGCAGATTAGACTGAGGCTCAGAGGCCACTACCTTCAGTTTCAGATGCAGAAAGAAAGAAAGAAAGAAAGAAAGAAAGAAAGAAAGAAAGAAAGAAAGAGTGATTCTTATGGCATCAAATACCTTGCAGGTCATTTTGTTCAAATCCCCCACTCAATGGATATTATTGTTGTTGTTATAGTTTAATCTATTAATGTTTCTCCCAAGTCGGGATTCAAGATGGCTTGCAGCATTTAAGAACGTTATAAAACACAAAGTAATGAAAATTGAATTAGTAACTGAAATGCATCAGAACACATTTAGAATCAGTGATTAAAATAAAGTTTGCCCTGATTAGCACTGTCCACACCTTAGTTTTCAAAGTTCTGTTTGAATAGGAAGAACTTAGCCTGTGAGTGGAAGGATAACAAAGAGGGAGCCAATCTAACCTCTCCTGATATTTGAGTTTCAAATTATTATTTTATTTTATTTTATTTATTTTAATCTTACACAGACACACACACTGGGCTGCTCCCAACAGATTAAAAACAGAATAAAACATCAAACATTAAAAACTTCCCTAAACAGGGCTGCCTTCAGATGTCTTCTAAGAATCAGATAGCTGTTTATTTCCTGGACATCTGATGGGAGGGTGTTCCACAGGGCGGGCGCCACCACCAAGAAGGCCCTCTACCTTGTTCCCTATTACCTCTCTTCTCACAGTGAGGGAACCACCAGAAGGCCCTTGGAGCTGGACCTCAGTGTCTGGGCAGAACGATGTGGGTGGAGATGCTCCTTCAGGTATACTGGGCCGAAGCCATTTAGGGAGAAACCACAGAAAAGGCTGTCTCACATGTCATTACCAACCATGCTTCTGATGTTGATGGTCCTCACCCAAGTATCATAGTACTTGGGCAGGTTCGTATAGGGAGATAGGATCTTTCAGGTAGCCTGGGTGCAATGCAGGGTCTAAAAATGCAGGATGCAACATTAGCATCCTTGGCGGATGGCTCTCCAGCTGTGCTTAAATACCTCTAGTGAAGAATAGTTCACCATCTTCTGATGCAGACTGTTCCACTACTGAATAGCTTTTACTATTGCAAAGTGTGTCCTAATATTTACCTGATTTCCTTCCATTTCTACCCATTCTTTCTAGCTATGCCCTCCAGTAACGGTTACAACCTCCCCAGTGATACCCAAGCTCCAGAAGAACACAATAGATAATTTTTGGTTTGGGGTTTGTTTGATTTTTCTTGCATTGCATGTGATTAATTATAGCTCCAGTACCAGATTAAAAATGGCCGCCCTCCCGCTCATCTAGACATCCAGGCTTGTAGCTGAGCTCCACTCCACGTACGCTATCTTCAAAAATAAGGCAAACAAATTGTTGCGAGTGAAATGAAAACAATTAAACGAGAGCCGTATCCACACAGTAACTTATTACTAATGATGGGCTATCACATCATTCCGAAAATGAAGTAATTCCAAAACTAACAAGCATCCAGTGCAATAAATAAATAAGAAAGGGATGTTGTGTTCAAAGGATTAATAATGCGATCAAAATGGAGCAGCGGGATAATTAACAAACGAGATGGCAAAACTTGCAAACATTAATAGTGAATTACCAGGCAGTAAATCAAATCTAAAGATCGCAAATACGAGGTATTTTAACAACTGCGGCTAATTGGATAAGGGACCCAAAAGGTATTCGTTTATTTATTGAGATTTTTTTTTTGCATAACCCCACATGCACACACATGCCCAAATCCAGCTGCACATCCCACACCAACACACCACATTGTGGCCTGTGAGTTCCCTCAGGACAGGGAAGAGGAGAGAAACACCCACTGGTCCTTATTCTCACCATCTTTTTATCCTCTATTTTTGCTCTATGGACCAGAATTTATTGCTGTGGGTGCCTGTGGGCAACAATGCATCCCACTCAAGATGGGAGCCCGAGAGGGTTGGATATTTTTATTTCTATTACTGCATTCATTACAGCAAGCCACAGGTCCCAGGGCAGGTGACAAAGCGTGTTCTCCTTCATGGAGAGCATTTGTTGCGGTGGGGACCGACAGGACACTCCAAAGTGTGGGGCGGGCTAATTGATCATTGGCCACTGTTTTGATTGGGCTTCCCTTGTTGTTGGGAATAAGTTAATGTTGCCATTTGTTGATTAACAGCCAGAAATGTTAAAACTCCCTGCACGAGGTGTAGAGCTTCCTCTTTTCGCCCCGTGCATCGGATTGCTCCTCCCCCTCCCTATATTTAGGGTTGTTTGCTTTGACCTTGCTATGCCTGTCATGGGGTCGTCTGCTCTTGGGGCAGGGGCCCGGTAGGAATTTTGTCCATCTGGCTGATTGGCTGGGGCCATTTGGTTTTTGCCTACTGCCTAGCAAATCATCACAACTTGTAAGGTTGCGGTTAGGCATTGGTTTATGGTTGGGTTGGTTGAGGGGCATGGATTGGCTGTGCCTGTCCCACTAATGCTGCTGCTGCAAGGGATTTCATTAAAAACCAGATGTCCCTTTGCAGGGAGGGAATTCCACAACTTAGGGGGTGCTACAGAGAATGCCCTCTTCAAGGCCACTCCCCAACTTCTGAAGGAGGTGGAACTACCAAGATTTTAATACTTAGGAGGTGGTATTTCAGATATTTGGAACCTAAGTCATTTAGGGTTTGAAACCCTAACATGAGCAC
Organism: Podarcis gaigeae; assembly: GCF_964106915.1. Classification (NCBI taxonomy): domain Eukaryota; kingdom Metazoa; phylum Chordata; class Lepidosauria; order Squamata; family Lacertidae; genus Podarcis; species Podarcis gaigeae. The sequence goes on along the minus strand of NC_139677.1, from coordinate 96,505,224 downwards.
CTTGGACTGCATCCAGAAAAGAACTGGCAGCCAGTAGCTGGGGTGAAAGGCATAGGGGCCAACTCTTAGGGACTGAGGAAGTTCCGCTCCCCAAATAATTACGGTATTTTTTGAGGGGGCTGTCTTACATTTGTTTTTTACCTAGTTTTTTGGTGGACTTGGACATTTTAATTAAACAAGTTTTGCTTGTTTACCTTGTGATATAATTGTTAATTTGTTGCTTATTGGGCCAGCTTATATTACTTTATTTTTGCAACTCACTACTTTGAGACTGGGGTGCATGTGGCAATAAATTCATTTAAACTGCCGAAGAAAACTTTGGAGTAAGCGTGCGTAGGTCTGGGCCGTAAGTTGTATATCCTTCCCGTTTCGTGTAAGTCATTTCCCATTGGGCTTATTTCAGCGAAGAGCCAATTTCATATGAGCAAAGAGAATCAAAATATTTCCTCTACCAAAAGATAGCACTTCAATTATTTTCTCTTCTGCTTTCCTTCATCAGTAAAAGTCCCTCGTTGAAAATATTTCTGCTGGGAACGGAATGCCGTCGAGTTGCATGTTCATAAATATTTGGAAATAAAAGAAAGGGATTTGCCTGTTTAAGTTCTCGGATGGTGCTGATAGGCTGAAAACTCATGGGACGTTCTTGAAAAGAGGGAGCGAGGGAAGGAACATCCTGGGAGTGAATCTATAAGTATCCTTAAAAATATGTCTGCACCTACTTTGTAACTATATACAGTAAGCCTGAAACATAGGCAGAGGTTACGTTCTGGAGATCATGCCTAAATCCAAAATCATGTCTAGTCAAAACACATTGGGTGCAATGGTGGGTGGGTTTGCCAAAGACTGTTTAATTCTTTTATAAAAAATAGTGCCGAACACATACAGCTGAATGTGCACAAGTTAAACATGCATAAATTTTGATCTTATTGTATTGCATTTCTTGTTTCATACCAAATCTCCCCCCCCCTCTTTCTGTGAATCCCTGTATTTGGAATCATATCTGAATTTTAAAATTTGCAGATTTTCAAATTCCCAGGAAGTATGAGTGACATTTTGTTGCCACCCCCTCTGAGATGTAAGAGAGAATTCTTAGGGAAAGGGGAAAGGGAACTTGCCCCTATTTATCTCTGTCAAGTTCTCTCCAGCTTCCCAAGCAAGCCTGCCCTGTGGCTTGGTCAGACATGACACTGAACACAGGTCCAAGCTGTGCCTACACAGGTTCACAGGTTTGTGGGAAAGTGTGTCTCTACACAAACTTGGATTGGGGTGTTCACAAATTACAGGGCAGTTGTGTTTGGGTTAGCACATTGTTTTGCGAAGTGGAAATTAGGGAGTTCACCCCACCTCATCAATAGTGATAGAGAATCTGCTTTGCCATCAAAAGTTTGAAAGTTCAATTCCTGACAACAAGCCAGATGTGGCTGGGACAAGAATTCTGCATGGAACCCTGGACTAGTATTCTCAATTGGTATAGTGCAGCTTCCTATGTATGAGTGGTATCCAGCATCTTAAAAAGCAGAGACATCACCTTGCTGACAAAGGTCCGTATAGTTAAAGCTATGGGGTTTCCCCAGTAGTGATGTATGGAAGTGAGAGCTGGACCATAAAGAAGGCTGATAGCCGAAGAATTTATGCTTTTAAATTATGGTGCTGGGAGAGACTCTTGAGAGTCCCATGGACTGCAAGAAGATCAAACCTATCCATTCTGAAGGAAATCAGCCCTGAGTGCTCACTGGAAGGACAGATCCTGAAGCTGAGGCTCCAATACTTTGGCCACCTCATGAGAAGAAAAGTCTCCCTGGAAAAAGACCCTGATGTTGGGAAAGATGGAGGGCACAAGGAGAAGGGGACGACAGAGGACGAGATGGTTGGACTGTGTTCTCGAAGCTAATAACATGAATTTGACCAAACTGTGGAAGGCAGTGGAAGACAGGAGTGCCTGGTGTGCTCTGGTCCATGGGGTCACGAAGAGCTGGACACGGCTAAACGACTAAACAACAACAAAGTAGAAAAATGTAAGAGCCTGATGGATCAGGCTGATGTCCCATCTAGCCCACCATCCTGTTCTCACAGTGGCCACCCAGATGCCCATAGGAAACCCTCAAAGAGGACCCAAGTACGAAAGCCATCTCCTATCATGTGGTTTCCAGTGTCTGGTATTCAGAAGCATTATTGCCTCTTAGCATGGAGGCAGAGCACAGTCATCCATAGCCATCAATAGCCATCAATAGCGCTCTCTCTCTCACTTTCTCTCCATGAATTTATACGGTCCTCTTTTAAAGCCAGCCAATCTGGAAAGGTAAAGGTAGAAGGTAAAGGACCTGTGGATGGTTAAGACCAGTCAAAGGTGTCTATGGGGTTGTGGTGCTCATCTTGCTTTCAGGCCGAGGGATCAAGCATTTGTCCACAGACAGATTTCTGGATCATGTGGCCAGCAGGACTAAATCACTTCTGGCACAACGGGACACCGTGATGGAAACCAGAGTGCACAGAAATTCTGTTTACCTTGCCGCAGCCACAGTACCCATTTATCTGCTGGAGTGCTTTCGAACTGCTAGGTTGGCAGGAGCTGGGACAGAGCAACAGGAGCTTACCCCATTGCGGGGATTCGAACCACTGACCTTCTGATCAGCAAGCCCAAGAGGCTCTAGCTGGCTGCTGTGGGAGCTAGCTCCATAGTTTCATAGCTGTCAAGTTTTCCCTTTTTAAAAGGGAAATTCCCTTATTCTGAATAGGATTCCTCACAAGAAAAGGGAAAGGTTGACTGCTATGCATAGTTTGTGCTGTGTAAATAAATACCTTTCTCACTTTCTCTGCCTTCCCCCCAATAGTTTTCCTCAGCCCTCCAGATCAGGGCATGGGGCACACATGGGGGAAAGAGAGGAGTAGAGTTGTGCTTATTGCATTTACATCCCACCTTTTTCTCCAAAGGGCTCTATGTTGCACAAATGCAAATCCCTGCACTGACAGAGCGAGTTAGTTGGATCCTGCCCAATGGAACATGTTAATGTACAGATCTGAATCCTAGAACAATAGGATCCAGAGTGCAGCAGTCTGATTGGTCCGCACGAGCCACCCAATCCAGGTGGAAGTGAATCAGCAACCTGATTGGCCTGCAGGAGCAGCCCGGAATTAGCCAATCACATAGGGCCCATTCTGTAAATAATGTATATATAGGTAAAGGTAAAAGGACCTCTGACCATTAGGTCCAGTCGTGGCAGACTCTGGGGTTGTGGCGCTCATCTTGCTTTATTTGCCGAGGGAGCCGGTGTACAGCTTCTGGGTCATGTGGCCAGCATGACTAAGTCACTTCTGGCGAACCAGAGCAGCACACGGAAACACCCTTTACCTTCCTGCTATTTACCTTACCTATTTATCTACTTGCACTTTGATGTGCTTTCAAACTGCTAGGTTGGCAGGAGCAGGGACCAAGCAACGGGAGCTCACCCCGTTGCGGGGATTCGAACCGCCGACCTTCTGATCGGCAAGTCCTAGGCTCTGTGGTTTAACCCACGTCCCTAATGTACATATAGCTAGATGTTTTGGGGAAAGTTTCATTCATTGTTACTATGAGCTGAATAAAGAGCATGAAATTAACACTCGAGTCTGAGTATATTTCAGAACAGTTCTGTTTTTCTTGTCTATCTATAACCAAAAGACCAAGAAACACTCCGGCATTTCGGCTTTCCAATCGGTAAAGGGCATGGTACTGCAGAGGAAGTGAAGTGGATCAGAGCCTTTAACAACCTATAATGATGGGGAAAATTGCCCTTGGCGTGAGACTACGGGTGTTCCAGGCACGTCCTGAATGTGGATCAGGGTGTTCTGAGCACGTCTCCTTATTTTCATCTGCAAAACGTTGGGAGGTAAAGATATGCGGCTACACTTCTAACAAGACAGGCCTGACTCTCTCAGGAAGCGTGATATGGGGAAAGGGAACCCTTTTGTCTGCTCCCAGCCCAGGACCAGATGCCTCATCCTTCTTGCTTGTCTCGCAGTTTCCCATCTGGTATTTATCTTTTTAAGAGCAGCTACAACAGTCAGCATGTGGTTTCATTTTGCACATATTCCTTAACATCTCTGTTTACACCATGTCACAAGAAAGAGCCGTGGTTCTCTTCGGGAAAGGGTTTTGAAGGGAGGGGGGAAAGTCTGCACTTTTGCATAGCAGATTCCAGAGGGTTTCCCCTTAAGGCAACTGTGGTAGCCTCAAGCTTTTTTTTTGGGGGGGGGGGCTGCTGGAAGCAGGAAAGCTCTCAAAGGAACAAGCCCAGCTGGCCAAGGCCTGGCGTCGGGGCAGTAGGTGGGCTGCCTGAGGGGAAATTGCAATCTCTGTGTGTATATGGCAGGGGGAGAGTAGCTTTTAGGAACATGGATGGCCTTTGGGTGTACAGCTGGCCAGGTCTTGCAACCATCTATTTAATGGGCGTGAAGCACTGATTCATTTTATACTAGCGTTTAAAAGAGCATTGTTGTTGTTTAGTCATTTAGTCATGTCCGACTCTTTGTGACCCCCATGGACCAGAGCACACCAGGCACTCCTGTCTTCCACCGCCTCACGCAGTTTGGTCAAACGCATGCTGGTAGCTTCGAGAACACTGTCCAACCATCTTGTCCTCTGGCGTCCCCTTCTCCTTGTGCCCTCCATCTTTCCCAACATCAGGGTCTTTTCCAGGGAGTCTTCTCTTCTCATGAGGTGGCCAAAGTATTGGTGCCTCAGCTTCAGGATCTGTCCTTCCAGTGAGCACTCAGGGCTGATTAAGAATGGATAGGTTTGATCTTCTTGCAGTCCATGGGACTCTCAAGAATCTCCTCCAGCACCATAATTCAAAAGCATCAATTCTTTGGCGATCAGCCTTCTTTAAGGTCCAGCTCTCACTTCCATACATCACTACTGGGTGGATTTTGAGAGACAAATACAGTCCTACCTCGGGTTAAATATGCTTCAGGTTGAGTGTTTTCAGGTTACGCTCCGCGGTGACCCAGAAGTAACGGAACACGTTACTTCAGGTTTTTGCCTCTCATGCATGCACAGATGCTCAAAATGACACCACGCGCATGCGCAGACATGGCGAATTGTGACCCACGCATGCACAGATGTGGGTTGCGTTCGCTTCAGGATGCGAACGGGCTCTGGAACGGATCCCGTTCACATCCAGAGGTACCACTGTATCCCCATTTCAGTTTCCTGTTTTTCCAGTCTAATCTTCAGCTTTCTACATTTTCACATCAGTTTGTTATCTTTTTGAATTATAATATTTAATTAAATCTGTTCACGCACCCTATAGCCGCAGGTCTCAGGGCGGTTCACAGAATAAAATCACAATATAAAAACAGAAAACACATAATCAAAATAAAAGCAACAACAACCCACCAACCCCCCATAATACATTTTAAAAGGGCATCAAATGTCAATCAACCAAATCTTTATTTTATTTTATTTTTAAGAAAAGCTTTTAAAAAGTCCTGATGAAAATTCCTCACATTTTTGTACGCAAATTCTCTCCGCACACATATTTTTGCAAGAACAGTGGTGGGGAAATCTATGCTGCCCGCTGGATGCCGTTGGACCGCAACTCCCATCAGCCCCACTCAGCATGGCCAATGGACTGGAATGATGGGAGTTGTAGTGCAGAAACACCTGACGTCACAGGTTTCCCACCCCAGCGTTGAGTCTTCTTCTGCAGATGCTCTACATACTATCTCAAGATCTGTCAAAAGTACGGTAGTTAAATGACACATCTGTGCTTCCTTGACCATTTTAGGCAAGGTGAATTTGTATCCCTAATACATTTGAATGGTTGCTGTTATTTCCTGCACATGAAGAGTGAACCTGAACTGGCTGGGATCCCCATTCGCCAGATTCCCTTCTGGGTAACCATCTAGGGAGGAGATACCAGTGGTAATCAGGACCAGCAGCAAAGTCAGGCACAACACAATGTTAATGTTACCTTTTTACAGCAGGCTAGTTTCTACCTACAGGGACGCGGGTGGCGCTGTGGGTTAAACCACAGAGCCTAGGACTTGCCGATCAGAAGGTCGGCGGTTCGAATCCCCTTGAGGGGGTGAGCTCCCGTTGCTCGGTCCCTGCTCCTGCCAACCTAGCATTTTGAAAGCACATCAAAGTGCAAGCAGATAAATAGGTATCGCTCTGGCGGGAAGGTAAACGGTGTTTCCATGCGCTGCTCTGGTTCACCAGAAGCGGCTTAGTCATGCTGGCCACGTGACCCAGAAGCTGTACGCTGGCTCCCTTGGCCAATAAAGCAACCCCAGAGCCAGTCACGACTGGATCTAATGGTCAGGGGTCCCGTTACCTTTACCTTTAGTTTCTACCTACATCTCTGTCTTCTATCCAGGCATAATACAACTATACAGGGCTGCCTTCAGATGTCTTCAAAAGGTTAGCTACTTATCAGAGGTTGCAGAACTCCTTACTGTCCAACATTTCTCTGATAAAAATAGGGACGTTCTAAGGAAAAGCGGGATATTCCAGTGTCAAATCAGAAACTGGGATGGCTTCTGTAAATATGGGACTGTTTGTCAGGGTGAATCAAATGCCTGGGAAGAGTCCGACTCTGGAGACCAGGGAATGCAGTCACAGACAGAGCAGGAGTGGGTTAGTTCAGCCCCCCCACTTCATCAAGATTTCCCAGACTCACAGCAGCAGACTTGGAAAGTTCACAGGCAGAGGTAGGGGAGGAGATAGATGGCATCAAGGGGGTTGCTATGCAACCAGGAGGGAGACAGCATTTGGAGGGCTCTTCATTTGAAAGGGGGAGGGGAGTTAATCCACCTTCTCCCCGAACCAGAAGAGGTGAAAGGGTTCAAATGTCATGGAAGTACAAGAGAGGAAGAACTGGACTTTGGCGCCCTTCATGCTGGATGTTAATTGTAAATAAACGTACGATAAAACTGCCAGAGACTCTTCAATTCTTATCGGAGCTTGGTTTCCTGCCTGAGATCATTACAGTGTCCTTGGAAAACAGGGACACTTGAAGGGTCTATTTATGTCACTGTTCTTCAACCTTGGGTCCCCACATGTTGATGGGCTACAACTCCCATGATCCCCAGCCAGATTATCTTATGTCCAGGGCTGATGGGAATTGTAGTCTAACAACACCAAAGGTTGAAGAACACTGCCCTATGTACATAGGCAGGCATAGGGCCACACTTCACATGGGGCCACATCACTATCATGAATCTTGTGGGAGGCTGCGGCCACTGGATACGACTCTGCTCCCCCATCCTATCAAAGCTCAGCAGAAACAAAAGGATAAGACTCATTGGCTCCTGTGAATCCTTGGGGAAAATCAGAAATTGAAAGGGGGTCAGAGGAGCAGAGAGGCAACCGCAAACAATGGCTGCCTCATAACCCAAGCAAAAAAAAAATGCATGAACCGTTTGGTTATCTTCCAGTATGTCTGGATTGCAGAGAAGAAAGCAGTTGTCTAAGTGCCATGCTCTGTTCCAGGCTAGTTGGAGAGTCAAGCTTTTGTTTTCCCCATTGTTTTCCAACCTTTATTTATACAAATGTAATTAGCCAGATTACAAGATGCCACGTGTCTCTTTAAAGTTGCCAAAAATGTACTGTGCTGCTTTATTAGGCAAACAGTGTTTGATTGGGCTGCTGTAATGAAGCATAATTAATGTGGATCAGGTGACCCTCTTCCTGTTGCCCTTGCTTGATCTTGGATTGCTAGATGCTGCAGTCCACAAGCCATTTTCTGGTGCTATTATTATTATTATTATTATTATTATTATTATTATTTCTAGACCACCCTTCATCCGAGGATCACAGGAGGGTTTGAATGTTTGCCTTTTGAATATATACCTGCGCCTCTTTGATCTAATCATTCCCCACTGAAATTTTTACAGGCAAACTCAATCGTCTTAGTCTAATTTAAGTTAATGGGATCTTGTTAAAACAGAAACAATGGTACTTGGAGAGTAGTTTAAAATACCCCTCCTAACAATCTGATTTTTGGGGCCTAAGGTGCTCTTGGAATGGTCTCTGGTACTGGTTTCATTCCGATGGGTTTACCCAGAGATTAGCCTGGGAAAGAGGAGACTGAGAAGAGATACGATAGCCATCTTCAAATATCTCAAAGGCTGTCTCATGGAAGGTAGAGCAAGCTCCCCCCCCCCCCCCGCCCTGCTCTGGAGGTCAGGAATCGAACCCATGGCTTCAAGTTACAAGAAAGGAGATTCCGACTAAACATAAGGAAAAGCTTTCTGATAGTAAGAGATGTTTGACAGTAGAATGGACCCCCTTTGGAGGTTGTGGACTCTTCTTCCTTGGAGGTTATTAAGCAGAGGTTGGATGGTGTAATAAGAATTTTAACGTCTAAGATATATAATACATGTTCATAAATGTACCAAGCAAACACGTACATAAATATATAAACCACATGTCTGAAGCAGCACAGGAAGACAGTCCTGAAACCATTTTGACTCCCAAGCTGACCAAATGTTTCTCTGCAAGGAGGGAGGAGGTAGGGAAAAACCTTCCTTGTTACAGGAATTTAGTAATCACCATTTCAAAGGGTGACAGACTACCAGGAAAAGACTACCAGGAAAGGCAATCAGATAAGGCATTATCAGATAGGGGCAGACAGGAAGAACAACAGCATTCAAATTTCTGTTGTAGACCGCCTTTTCTGTGATGTAGGTATGATGTTTGTGGGGTGGTGGTCTTGGGTTACACCCCTTCTGTGATGTATGTATGATGTATGGAGGGGTGGTCTTGAGCTCCAGGGCAGGGAATTTAAAATGTCTATATAAGGCAGCCTTTCTCAACCTGTGAATCCCCAGATGTTGTTGAACTACAACTCCTATCACCCCTAGCTAGCAAGGCCAGAGCTCAGGGATGATGGGAGTTGTAGTCCAACAATATATGGGGACCCACAGGTTGAGAACCACTGATATAAGGCCTTGCGCGCCATTGTTTGAGGTCCTCCTCCTTTCCTGCATGTGAGGGAAGCACCCTGTTGCAACAGATCAATAAAGATCAGGCTTACTAGCTGCTTTGCTTCTCAATATTCTCTGGTTGGCCTCTGTTACCAATAGGGAACCCATGTAAGGACTCTATGCGGGCTCTTGGATACCCCATAAGGGAAAAAGGGCAGATTTTGTTTACAACAGTGGCCATCTGTCATGGATGATCTAGATGAGATTCCTGTATTACAGAGGGTTGGATTAGGTGACCTTTAGGACCCTTCCAACTCTATGATTCCTCTTTTTATCCCATAAACAAGATATGGGGGAGAAACATTCTCTTTTTTCCCTTTAGAGAAGCAACATTCACTTTCCCCCATCAGTTCCACTTTGTTTTCTTCCGACTCTCCTGCTGGAATGAAAATCTGGCTGGGAAGAAAAGCGATGGTGTTCTGTGCCAAGCGCTGCATTTCCCCCCTCCCTTTATTGAAAAAGTAGGCACTGGGGCTCTGGCATGTGTGCGCTTGCAGATAATTATTTTACTGTGGATTAACTATTATTAAATGCTACACTGGGTTAACGTTCTTCTCCTCCTGCCAAAGACAGAATGTGCCGCACTACATTATACTGCTTTCAATGGGTTTCCTTTCCTGCTGGCTTCTCTCCTCATTAACAGGTAAACCTTAACCATAGAAACTGGCAAAAAGACGGATAGCCTAGATGTTAAAGTAAGGAGGGAAATAGCAGATTAAACAATATGGGTAAGAGTCCAAGCAAGAAATGGCTCGGCTCTGCTAAATTAATTGGAGATGATAGGAGGACTCTGGGCAAATCTGTCAGTTTCAGTTTCTCTTAGCCCCTCATTTTTCTAACCTTAAATTTCATTCTCTACACTGCCATAGCAATTTGTGAATTTCACTCCTCTTCACCAGAATTTTCGTACGAATTTCTCCCAAAGTGCACGTTTTTTGGCAAGAATTTCCCCCATCTTTCCATGTTATTTTCTCTAACGTTAGCAGTTTTGGGGGTGCACTTTCCTGTTAATATATGCTTTTCTGTGCACACTGTTTGGCAGGAGAACTGCGCTGAAAAATTCAGAGAAAATGTGAATTACGAAAGATAACGGATGCTTTTTTCGGTTCGTGCATTTATTTACTTATTTGTCTATGCCACCTTTTCCTCAAGGTGGGATAAAAACAGGGAATGGGAGAGATCTATCGGTGGCTTTAAGCTTAGTGCAGCCTCAGATGCTGGGGAATTTTGGGAAGAAGAAATCTGAATTTACCCAGCACCAACACAAGCAACCCTGTTTTTCTTTTTAACGTCCCTCCTTCATAAAATCTCTGGCACATAAAAGATGTTGACATGATAGCTTTCCATGGACAAGGGAGCATTGACATGGGGGACGATTCATACATCTAATTCATCATCTGCTTGCTCTGTTTCAAGGCCTTGCCATGTGAAAGGCATTCTGAATATATAGTCCAGCTCTTAATGAGTCTGTGGCTGAGGCAATCTGCAGTCCCTTCCCATGTCAACAAGAGGTGTTGCTGCTGGACAGAGATCTGGAGCCAACAGTCTGTCGAATAAATCTTGGGTGTCCAGGCATTGATCTGAGGAGGACATGAGCCGAGGAAGTCTGTAGCTCAGTCAGAGGCCCCCAGCCCCACCCTTTCATGCGAGCAAGAAGATCTGTGCTGCATCAAGCTGTTAGAAATGTAATTGGAGCGGATTTAGCCCATCTGCTAAATCGGTGAACATTTCAACTTTCCGAAGAAGGAAGCTTTTAAAAGCAGCTACCTTAAGAGACTAAATTGCCTAGGAATAATAATTACTAAGAATCTTTAAAGTGCAATCAAATCCAGCTTTGATCTGATTTAGACTAGTGCGAAGTGCGAGGCAGTTAGGAAGGAGCAATTAAATGCACTCTATGGGGCAAAGCTGACTGAGCTGACAAAATAGCCTCTTATCTTAACTCGTGCTCCCCTTAAAATTGCCTTCAACGTTTCTCAGGAAATATACACCAGCATTTATTTGGAATCCTGACCTCCTGTCCTTCAGGTGTGCTTTTTGCTCCCTCCCCCCACCTCCTACTCCTCTTTAAAGACAGAAGACGGTATACAGAACACACAGGGAGGAATGAGACGGAAGGAAATGACCTCCCTTTCCTGCAGGGCCTGCTCAGATGAAAACCCCATCCCCTTTCACTTCACCTTTGGGGCTTCTTCAACCTTCACTTTTTGTGGATTGAACTTCAGTGTGGAGCCTTGTCTATGTAAGCTCCCTGCTGCAGACTTTCAGTTTCCAACACAACAGGGCTGGAGATGAAGATGCTATGGAGGGGGACGGACCAACAATATTTAAATTATTCTAATTGCATGGGAGGGCAAGTGACTGGCTAACTGGGGCCTGCTGATGGGGAGAAATTCGACTTAGTTCACAATTAAATGTGGATCTAATGTACTATTAATCTTTGTTGGAAGCCACCCAGAGTGGCTGGGGAAACACAGCCAGATGGGGTATTAACAACAACAACAACAACAACAACAACAACAACAACAACAACATAATCAGCACTTTCTGAAACAATACACTAACCAGAACGCAGCCATCCTTCGAGAGTCAGACTTCCCCAAATTTTGCAATGCAGTTCTCCAGCCAAGTAATGTGTAGAAAAATGCATACACTAGTGTAAATTGTGCATAAAAATGCATATATTCGTGAAGCTAACATACAGAATGATTTCTATGTAGGGGAAAATGTGTATATTGGTCAAAATCGCACACACAAAAGTTCATGGTAAAACGCTAATGGATTTTCATTGCAAACCGATGTGGGAGAGTGGAGGGCTGGAACCTAATGTTGCAAAAATGAAAAGCAAACCAACAGATTTCCCCATCCCCTAATGAGAGCTGTAGATTATCTGATCGCATTGTTGCATATTTCATGCAACACAAGCAAAAGATCTCCAAGAAAGTGGTGTCTTTGATGGAAGATAATTTATGGTGTGAGTGTGTGTTTTCCTGTGGAACAAAAAAGAATGGGGGAATTTATGTGCTCAGGAGACGAAAGGTGAGCCTGCTTTTGAAGCAGGCAGCTATAAGGCTGATAATACATAGCACATCTAAAGGGATACATTTCCTGACCTCTTTTATTGAGCGTGTTGATTGAAAAGTGGTTAGCCTTGTGCTAAAAGCATTTTACCTTGCTCATATTTTCAGGATGGTGACTCACTGATTGCGGTATGAAGCTTACACAAGTATCTCCTCCAACCCACAGCTAGCCTGCCTGTAAAACTCTCAGTGCAATCCTACCTACGTCTACTCAAAAGACAACCTCATTGTGTTCAACGGGACTTACTCCCAAGTTAGTATGCAAAGGAGTGTAGCCTTAGAATGCTTTTCATGGACTTTTTTGGGTATGTGTGTGTGTTTGCATGTTTATCAGTTGGCCATTAAAATACCGTGTCAGTCTTCAGACAAAGTAGATCTGAAGCCTTGGATGTACTCGGCTGGTGGATCACCAGAACACATCTAAACTCAGCACCAAATTAAGAGGGCCTATGTTACATGTCATAAATATGGATTGAGGAGACCATGTTTACAAGCTCCACTTTTCAATTCCTCATGTTGTTGTTTAGTCGTTTAGTCGTGTCTGACTCTTCATGACCCCATGGACCAGAGCACACCAGGCACTCCTGTCTTCCACTGCCTCCCGCAGTTTGGTCAAGCTCATGCTGGTAGCTTCAAGAACACTGTCCAACCATCTCGTCCTCTGTCGTCCCCTTCTCCTTGTGCCCTCCATCTTTCCCAGCATCAGGGTCTTTTCCAGGGTGTCTTCTCTTCTCATGAGGTGGCCAAAGTATTGGAGCATCAGCTTCAGGATCTGTCCTTCCAGTGAGCACTCAGAGCTGATTTCCTTAAGAATGGATAGGTTTGATCTTCTTTCAGTCCATGGGACTCTCAAGAGTCTCCTCCAGCACCATAATTCAAAAGCATCCATTCTTCGGCGATCTGCCTTCTTTATGGTCCAGCTCTCACTTCCATACATCACTACTGGGAAAACCATAGCTTTAAGTATACAGACCTTTGTTGGCAAGGTGATGTCTCTGCTTTTTAAGATGCTGCCTAGGTCCTCATAACATCCCTTAATTCTTGGGTACCAATATGCTGCCAAAAAAGCAGTCTTGGTGTTATATGCACCATGCTGATTCATAATGGATAACTCAGCCATGTGAGTTGGTGCCATGATATGGACCAAGGTCCTTGCTCCCTCCAGAAAAGAACAATTGATGTTGCTGGTGAAATTGATCATGGATGGTGAAATGCAATCGCCTCAGATTACAGTGAATGCTAACTAATACACAAGAAGAGTCCTGCTGGGTCTAAAAGCCCATTGAGTCCAGTGTCCTGTTCTCACAGTGGCCCTCCAGATGTCTCTGGGAAAGCCATTGCCATGAGTATGGCAGCACTGCCCCCACTTATGAAACACTTTGGGATCTAGATGGTTCTTGGTTTTGGTTCAAAGAATGGTGACTAAGGTCATCAGAAGGTCACCAGTTTGAGGTCAACCATGGCTGGTGGCCAGGATAGTTTATGGTCTCCTGCTGCACACATACACATCTTTGCAGGATTGCAACATGAGTTATATTTACCCAGTTTGTGGCCTGTACCTACTCAATGGCTTTGAGGAAATATATATATTAAAACAAGCCCATTAAAATAGAGTAGTCAATTTAGACAGATATTAATCCTTGACCCTCACACCAGGATTTTATAAGAAATGCTTTCAAATGTTTCGGGAAGGCAGGTGTAAGAAGACATTTTCTCAAATGTTATTTCTGTTATCTACTGCAGACCTGCACTTCAAATTAGTCACAAATATCCAGGGCTAATTGGACAATTAACAGGGTATTGGATATAAACAAACTCTATTATGGTAGGGGGGAAATCTTTTTAATTCCTCTTCCTTTAGAAACACACAACAGGGACAAAATCTGCTACTGTCATTCCCTTCCATGGAGATACTAGATTAGACTTTTGTGAGTCTTGAACTAGAACTGTATCCCCAGGCAACCAAACCTATTAACCTTTTTTCTTTCTTTCTAGCAGCTGGAAAAACAGAAAAGAAAGAAGTGGAGGGGGGAGGAAATCCCCTCAGCTGCTTCCATTTATAAATTTTGTTTAGTCCTGGGTGAACCAGAGACAAAATGAGAGGGGGGGGGGGAGTAAAATCATGCAGAATATCAACCCCAGGAGGAACCTGTGTTGAAGCAGCAGCCTCCTTGATTCTGCATTGCACTTGGTCCAAAATGGACAGGAATTTGGATGCGTTAAGTCTGCAGGGCAGTGAAAAGGAGAAAAAGTATGGATATCTCCTCTCCTTGGAGAAAGTTGGCTTTGCGCGCACACACAAAATTTCTCTGCCCCCAAATAAGGGGGATAATTTTGAGAGGTTATTTGCACATGGCTCCATAACATCTGGGGCAAAATGTTGTGGCCAGCCTGCTGGTGAGGACAGGCTGCCGCCAACACATTATGTGTGAACAGCAGAGATCATTCAGTGTGCAGCTTAAGGGTTAATTCTGTTCTCGGTGTTAGTCAATTCTCCAAGAGGGGGTGGTGAAAGAGTTGCTTAGCAACTAGCCAAGAGTGGCATGATGTGCTGTGCCCTGATTGGCTGTGTAGTTCTGAGGGAGTTCTGCTCTGTGGGGTTGGTTGAGTGCTCAACCTTTCATGAACAAGGCCTGAAGTAAGAAACCACTCTGCTCCTTTCTTCTAAAACTGTACACTGGTTTTTCAGCAAAGTAGCATCAAGACTTATCTCTGGACTCCTTCTGCATTATTTAAGTGATTTTGTCATCAAGTAACACTGGTGCTTCAAAGCATGCACGAGCTGCCTATATGTTACCAGGTCAGGTTCAAGGTTCTTGTATTAATTTACAAGGTCCTTAATCATTTTGGGTCCAGGATATCTTAAGGATAGCCTAATCCCTTATACCCATGCCTGATCACTAACGTCTTTGAGGGAATCTCTTTTGGTGGTCGCTTGTAGTGTTCATCTTCACAGCTCACACATTCAATGTTGTGGGTCTAAGCCTGCAGAACTCCAGCTCAGATGAATGGGTCTACCCTTGAGTGGAACATTGTTGGGTAAAGGTAAAGGGCCCCCTGACCATTAGGTCCAGTCGTGACCAACTCTGGGGTTGCGGCGCTCATCTCACTTTATTGGCCGAGGGAGCCAGCGTACAGCTTCTGGGTCATGTGGCCAGCATGACTAAGCCGCTTCTGGCGAACCAGAACAGTGCACGGAAACGCCGTTTACCTTCCCGCTGGAGCGGTACCTATTTATCTACTTGCACTTTGACATGCTTTTGAACTGCTAGGTTGGCAGGAGCAGGGACCGAGCGACGGGAGCTCACCCCGTCACGGGGATTCGAACCGCCGACCTTCTGATCGGGAAGTCCTAGGCTCTGTGGTTTAACCCACAGCGCCACCCGCGTCCCTATTGTTGGGTACAACCTACTTATTGCTGCAGACTGTCACGTGCCAGACATTGTCAGTTGACTGCTACATCTACCAGAAATAGGTAGTTACCTATTCAGTTAATGCTGTAAAATGGTGAACTCTACTGCAACATCTTTGGATGTCCAATGTTGAGACTGGCAAAGCAATAAACAGATTAGGGAGGCTGCCGACAGAAGGCATGTAAAACATCTGCGCTGCCAGAGAATTTTATTGGGAAACATTCACCATCAGAATATATGAAGGAGATTTTCTGGTGCAAAAGTCATTCCAGCTTTAGATTTCCTCTGTTTCCTGTCCTTAAGATGATTTAAAAAAAACCACCCCTTTGCAAGTGTTGCCGCCACCGCCTTCTTAGTGCGAAAAATACAGCCCTGATTTGGTGTTTTGTATGTACAGAATGAACTCCTTTGTTGACTCCTATTTGGTCCTGTCTGCTAATGAGAGTGCAACTGAAAGAGAATTAGCATATTCATTGCTTATTTTTACAAGAACCAAGGAAGCAAAACACTAAAGGAAGAAAAAAAAATCCTGCTCCTACAATTCTAGCTGCAAGGCCAACACATTTAATTCTAAATCCAGAAAGCGGCACACACATTAAAGCTCACTGTATTTGATTGGGGAGAAACCCATACAGATGGCTGGCGGTATCATTCTGAGAAATAGGAAGAAAACCTTTTTTCTACCACACTTCAGGTGCGAATACGTGGCAGAAGGTGAGATGCAATCGTCCGTGCAGGCTGTAACATCTTATTGAGCTCTTCCATTGTGTGCAGCAACGGCAAAGGATGTGACTGAAAAGGTGGCTCTCTTCTGTAGGTAATTTCCCTAGATAATAGTTAAGAGATTCGGCAGTAATTGAAAATTAAACTATGTGAAGTTTCATTTTCGCTTTGGAATCTGTTAGACATGCTTGCAAGGGAATTGATGAAAGGATGTACAAGAGTCTTCTTAGAGGCTTAGCGAGGGCAGTAGACCAGGCAGAGGACAACCCAGCAACTTCTTCTTGGTGCTGTGCTTGCAGCCTGATGCAACAAAGCATAGCCATCTACTGGATTGTGCTCCCCAGCGAAGGAGAAAAATCATGTGGCACTGGCCTACTGATGCTGACTGGACAGCAGCGGCCAAGAAGCTTTGGGCAGAGCCAAAGTCAAGGTCAGCAGAGACAGTTTGCAGAGTCAGAGAACTTGGGGTTTCATCAGAAATACGCTTAGAGGTCCACATCAGGAACCTCTGTGTTTTTGTTTATGGATATACTCTTGAGAGTCCCATGGACTGCAAGAAGATAAAACCTAGCTATTCTGAAGGAAATCAGCCCTGGAAGGACAGATCCTGAAGCTGAGGCTCCAATACTGTGGCCACCTCATGAGAAGAGAACCGCCAGAGACTCTCCATCCCTCCTCGACAGGAATCGATCCAGAAGTGACCCTTGATTTATTCTGCTATATGTCATCTTGCGAAATTTATTGATACTTAATTTGTTTGAGACCAAGGTCCTGTGTGAGGGTGTTAAGTGGGATGCGACGAGTGATCAGAACGTAGAAATTACTAATTACAGAACTGTAGGTTGCATTCAGGTTACACGGGCCTTGCTGGAATTGAAGATACTGTGTTGAGCCCGAGTGTACCAGGGCTGAGGGCTAGGAACTTAACACATCTGTGAAAAGTGACAGGAATCTGAAAATCCCACAGAAGAGGAAAGCGGTAATTAAAAGATGCTGGAAACTTTGAAAAGGCACATTTAACAGCATAATTTTGACAGCCATTCTTCAAAACTATAAAAGCAACTGAGGTGTTTTTTTTTTTCCTTCCCTTGGAAATTAAAAAAAAAATCATTTCCAATTATTGTACATCATTAATTACTACTGCCTACATTTCCATCTCAGAAGGCATTCAAATAATCTTAATACAGGGTTGCCAATTGTAAATGTTAAAAGAAAAATTGACTTGGAGCCCAGATTGTTTTAAGAATGAGATTACAAAGTGCATTATTGTGGTTGCGTGATCCAAACCCGTAGGATGCAATGTAGGCATGGAACTGCAGTCAAAGAGCTGACAGGGCCTGACATTTAGCACACTGCCGTGTTTTCCAGGTTCCCTTTAGAATAACAGAAATTAGAATATCCTTTAGGGAAAAAGTAACCGAGGAACGAAGAGTTTCCAACAGAGGAACTTCGTTAAAAAATAATAATCCTGTTAGGTTAAGGCCTACAGGATTGGCCACCCACCAAAGCAGAACTACGAACAGGCTTCCTTCAAAGTTTGCCAAGTAAGGCTATCACAGAAATGAATGGAAAAAAGGGTGGAGACAGTGCGGTGTGGTGGGTAGAGTACAGGACTAAGATCGGGGAGACCTGGGTTCAAATCCCCACTCAGCCATGAAGTTCACTGGGCGACTTTGGGACAATCCTTGCCTCTCAGCCCAGACTACCCTCTCCCAGTTGTGGTGAGGATAAAATGGGAAGTGGGATAGCCAAGTATGCTACCTTGAGCTCTTTGGAGGAAAGGTATAAATGTAATTAATAAACAAATATTAGTGAACCTGAAAAGTGGCAGATTCTTCTCTAATTGTGTTGCCAATCCCATATGTTGCCCCCCCCTTTTTTTTGACAGGCCACCATGCTGGTCCAAAGGTCCATATAGTTAAAGCTATGGTTTTCCCCAGTAGTGATGTATGGAAGTGAGAGCTGGACCATAAAGAAGGCTGATCGCTGAAGAATTGATGCTTTTGAATTATGGTGCTGGAGGAGACTCTTGAGAGTCCCATGGACTGCAAGAAGATGAAACCTATCCATTCTGAAGGAAATCAGCCCTGAGTGCTCAGTGGAAGGACAGATCCTGAAGCTGAGGCTCCAATACTTTGTCCACCTCATGAGAAGAGAAGACTCCCTGGAAAAGACCCTGATGTTGGGAAAGATGGAGGGCACAAGGAGAAGGGGACGCCAGAGGACGAGATGGTTGGACAGTGTTCTCGAAGCTATGAGTTTGACCAAACTGCGGGAGGCAGTAGAAGACAGGAGTGCCTGGCGTGCTCTGGTCCATGGGGTCACGAAGAGTCAGACACAACTAAACGACTAAACAACAACATGCTGGTCTGTTGCAGCAAAAACAACAGTGAGCTTTATCACAGTTGTTTACAGCACCTTAAAGATCTAGGCCACATTTGTGCCACTCATTTAAAGCACTATGCTACAGCCATGGCTTCCCCCAGAGAATTATGGGAGCTGTAGTTTGTTAAGGGTGTTGAGAGTTCTTAGGGGACCCCTATTCCCAGCATAGAGCAACAGTTTCCAGAGTAGCTGAGCAATCAGTCCTCAGCTGGCAAATACTGAAGAAGTAGGAGAACATTTTTGTCTCCCATGGCACTCTGCTGCTGGCCTGAAAGCTGACATTTTCCAACTCAAGGAGAGGTCCCAGAGTGAAATGGCTGAATCTGAATTTATCGGAAAATTGGATTCTATTTAGTTTGGCCTAAAGCAAGACAATGGTTCTCTCTCCCACTACAAGTGCTGATCAACTTATAAAATTTATGGCTGTTGTGGTCACAATGACTACTAGTTCACGTCACACACCATCGCCATGAACCCAAATTTTACTCATATCTCCTGGAAAAGTGAACTGGCATACACACACTTTTTCTCTTTTTGTCTCTCTGAGGGAAGGGTCGATAGGAGGAAGAGGGGAAAGTGACCAGAGGCAGTGGTGTCTTCAGTCCTTACTCAAAAATCAAAATGTGCCCACAGGCCTGAGAAAGGTTGGTGAGCCCTGATATAAAGTCTACTTTGGCCATTCACATTTCAAATGCAAATGGACATGAGTGCTGAAGCCACAAATAGAAAAGAACCACTAAGGAGAGAGAGAGAGAGAGAGAGAGAGAGAGAGAGAGAGAGAGAGAGAGAGAGAGATATTATTGCTCCACATTGCAGTGGCAGAAAGAATTACTTATGCTAAGCATTGTAAAAGAAGACAGATTTCAAAGCTAATAGCATGGTATATTAAGTTGTGGGACTTGGCTGTACTGAGAAAATCATCCCTGGGGCATTTGAGCTAGTCAACCAAAATGTACAGTAAATAAGTTTGATGCTAAAAGGGAGTGACCATAGCTCGGTGACACAGAATTGGACAGAAGGCTCCAGGTTCATTCTTGATGTTTTCCGTTTAAAATGGTCTCAGATAAATTAGAAATGCCTTTCTCTGCTTATGTCCCAGGAGAACTGCTGACAGTAAAAGAAGACAGTAGAATCATAGAATCTTAGAGCTGGGAGAGACCCAAAGGTCATCTAGTCCAACCCCCCGCAATGCAGGAATCTCAGGTAAAGCATCCATGACAGATGGCCATCCAACCTCTGCTTGAAAACCTCCAAGGAAGGAGAATCCACCACCTCTTATGGGAGTCTGTTCCACTGTCAATCAGCTGTCAGAATGTTTCCCCCCAAATGTTAAGTCAGAATCTCATTTTTTGTAACTTGAAGACATTGGTTCGAGTCCTACCCTCCAGAGCAGGAGAAAACCAGCATGCCCCCTCTTCCATGTGACAACCCTTATCTGAAGATGGCTATCACACCAGTGGCGTAGCGTGGGTTGTCAGCACCCGGGGCAAGGCAAGTAATTTGCGCTCCCTAACCCGTGGATTTGCGCCCCCTAACCCTAACCTCCAGATGTTGCACCCGGTGCGGCCGGGCCCCCCTGCACCCCCCACGCTACGCCACTATATCACACCTCCTCTCAGTCTCCTCTTTTCCAAGCTAGATGGACACTCAGAAGAGAGGCAAGGTAAAGGTAAAGGTACCCCTGCCCGTACGGGCCAGTCTTGACAGACTCTGGGGTTGTGCGCCCATCTCACTTAAGAGGCCAGGGGCCAGCGCTGTCCGGAGACACTTCCGGGTCACGTGGCCAGCGTGACATCGCTGCTCTGGCGAGCCAGAGCCGCACACGGAAACGCCGTTTACCTTCCCGCTGGTAAGCGGTCCCTATTTATCTACTTGCACTCGGAGGTGCTTTCGAACTGCTAGGTTGGCAGGCGCTGGGACCGAGCAGCGGGAGCGCACCCCGCCGCAGGGATTCGAACCGCCGACCTTTCGATCGGCAAGTCCTAGGCAGCGGGAGCGCACCCCACCGCAGGGATTCGAACTGCCGACCTTTCGATCGGCAAGTCCTAGGCGCTGAGGCTTTAACCCACAGCGCCACCTGCGTCCCAAGAAGAGAGGCAGCTACCTAAAATGACTAGAAATTGATTGATTGATTTATTGATTGATTGGATTTATATACCGCGGTATACCCAGAGGTCTCAGGGCGGTTCACAGCATAAAATCAAAATATAAAATCACAAAATACATAATCAAAATAAAAACTACAACCCAATAGCTGCCCGCCCCACAAAAATATGAATCCATTTGTGGGAGAGGACAATGCCAAATGAAATCTGGTGATGGGGCAATCCTTTTGCTTCCTTGCACATTCTGTTTGAAATGTGCTTGTCTTTGTATGCTTTCAATTGTTGCAATCTTTGTGGGATAACCAGTCTCATATACCTAGCATGCTCCAGTCTAATTAATGCATGAAGGGGTTAATACCACAGAGTAAGTTGTTCTGGTAGGCTTAGAGCTTAGGCACGTCCACTTCCCCGCACCTTGGCTTTGGAAAGAGCAGGTTTGATAGATCCGGCTTTAAATGCAACCTGGTCAAATTTCTTCCCCATCTCTGGTGAAGACACACAGCTTCAGCTGGACAGTTGCCAACAAACAGACACTCTGAGGGTAGGGGGAATTTCGGTCCCAGCTGCCAAGACCAATATAGAAGAAGAGAAAAAGAAGCAGTCCAGCATTTTCCATGGGAATAAGTTCAACTAGAAGCAGAGCCAGCTTTACCATTAGAAAGATTGAGGTGACAGGCCAAGGGTTGAAGGCCAGAGCAGTGTGTGCAAGATGGGGTGGTGTCTACAGGTGAAATAGAAGAAGCTACTGCTTGCAGCTCAGTCAGCATCTGGGGAGATTTTAGGGGAGAAGGAATGAAAAACTATGGGAGGAAGAAGAAGAAGAGTTTGGATTTGATATCCCGCCTTTCACTCCCTTTAAGGAGTTTCAAAGTGGCTAACATTCTCCTTTCCCTTCCTCCCCCACAACAAACACTCTGTGAGGTGAGTGGGGCTGAGAGACTTTAAAGAAGTGTGACTGGCCCAAGGTCACCCAGCAGCTGCATGTGGAGGAGCGGAGACGCGAACCCGGTTCACCAGATTACGAGACTACCGCTCTTAACCACTACACCGCACTGGGAGGAGAATGGAAAAATGAAACTGAGTAGATTGGAAGGATTCCTGGCTGACTAACTGGAACATGAATGCTCCACACTGCATCATCATCATCATTTTGTAGATCCCTGTTGGTCTGTGAAGTTCAGATCCCTCTGGCACATCAGTGACTGGCATTAAGTCTCCAGGCTTCCAGGCAGTGGACATTTGCAGCCTTGCATGGAGATGCCAAAGACCTTCTGTGTTATGTATTGAAGTTCTCACCCTGGCCACCAGGAGTATCATGTATGTAGTTTTCACTCAGGTCCACATTAGTTACCGTATTTTTTGCTCTCTAAGACTCACTTTTTCCCTCCTAAAAAGTAAGGGGAAATGTGTGTGCGTCTTATGGAGCAAATGCAGGCTGCGCAGCTGTCCCAGAAGCCAGAGCAGCAAGAGGGATTCCTGCTTTCACTGCGCAGCGATCCCTCTTGCTGTTCTGGCTTCTGAGATTCAGAATATCTTTTTTCTAGTTTTCCTCCTCCAAAAACTAGGTGCGTATTGTGGTCTGGTGCGTCTTATAGAGCGAAAAATACAGTAATTTAGGCAGGAAACCCTGGGTTGTTGCTGTTACAATGTTGACAGCCAGCTGCCTATACAAGCAGGCCGGCTGAGCTGTTTGCTGTTCAGTTCAGTTCCAGCTTACTTATAAAGAACTACTTGGAGAAATCTCTGTGTCGTCTGCCATGTCCACCCACTAATTAACATTCTGCATGCAAGGCAGATACAGACCTCCCCTGATTCCCATCTCCCCCAACTTCCAGGCCAATCGTCCAGTGGGATTCAGCATTCTGTAACCACTGAGAGTGCTCAGTTCTCATGGGGCTGTTTTGCGTGTTAGGTAACTATGCCTGCGCTGCCCAGGGCAGGCGCGCTCCCGAGGGGGGAAGGGCACGCTCCTTAGGGGGCTGGAGTGTGCTTTTGAGGGGGGGTAGAGCGTGCGTCCAAGGGGGGTGGAGGGTGCTCTCCCAGGTGCAGGATAGCCTCTCGAGTGCACGGAGCGGCGTGCGTGCCCTGCAGCCAAGAGCGGAGCGAGCCACCCATGAGTAGAATGAGCCGCCAATTGCAGACATTCTGCGTGCCACCCACCCAAAACTCCCAAGCCTCCCCCGAGCTATCAAAACGAAGGCGGAAGGGGGGAATGCCGCCGGCAAAACGGCGCAACTCCCCCCTTCCCCCAACGGCTCAGGGTAGGCTTGGGAGTTGTGGTTGGGGGGGGCGTGCCATATGTCACCCTCCTCAACGAAGACACCCAGGCGAGCTGTCCCCACCGCACCCCCTTTCTCCGCCCCTGGGTAACTCCACTGTTGCAGGTGGTATGCTTCTATATACCAATTGCTAGGAATAAGATGTTTGGAGAGAAGGGCATTCTTGCATTCAGACTTCCCGTGGGCATCTGAGAGAAAAGAGTCTTGGACTAGATTGGCCTTTGGTCTGATCCTGCAAGTGTAATGAGCACTGTGAGTTTTTGCAGGAGCCAGGCCCTGAACGCTGTGAGGTGTTGCAGGAGCCAGGCCCTGGCTGTGCTGACCTTATATGAATCAGGTGCAGGCCAGCAAGCATGATCTGCTACTCCCCCCCCCCCAATTTATTTATTTTTTTCTATTTAGGCAGATCTTGGAATTCTCCTAATATCCACCTTACAACTCAGCTCCTACGTTCACTGTATTTTTTTGTGTGTGACACGATAGTATATTTAGCGACTTGTACAAACACCTTTTGAAAAGTCACCCCCCCCCCCAAATTTCACCCAAGGACAAAGCAGAAGCAATGCCATATATATATATATATATATATATATATATATATATATATATGGGTTGTCTGTGATAGAAAGCATGTGTTGGAATCCAGAGTGGTACCAGTCCAAGAAGGGATATATTGCAGTATTTGGAGTGCAGCAGCCTTTACTCACAGAGTAAGCTATTCCTGTTTGCAGCCAAGTTGACAGAATGTAGACTTTTATGACCCAACGACAAGCAAAGCGAGTCAATTTTCTCTGTAAACATCATATAACTTTGAGACTTGCTTATGAAGTAGCTGTCACTGTCCATTCCGCGGAAAGAGACTCACTCCACATTTCATTTTGCGTTTTGCCTCAAGGTCATTCTATTATCAGAGAAGTACATCAACATCTCTTACAGGAAATCTAACTCCCTGCTATCCAGAGAAAATGGTTCCAACTCCCTCTAAACAAGCTAAGGTCAACCAGCTAAGATCAGGGGGCTAGCACAGTGGATTCCAATTAGCAAACAGAAAAAAAATCTAAGTGTTTCTTCTTTGCATTAAAAACAAACACCAAAAAACCACAAGGCCACAAAATTGCATGTCTCAATCAGACCTAAAGGCTGTTCCATCCATCTTTCTTTTCCCCAACAGCAGCCTGCCAGGTATATCTGAAAGCTCATGAGCGAGGCATAAAGATGGCAGGCTTTGCCTCTAGAAATTGGTACTCAGAGGAAGTATACTCCTCCTTGGAAGTTCCATGTAGCTAGCCTTTATCCCTAATAATAATAATAATAATAATAATAATAATAATAATTTTTATTTATACCCCGCCCTTCCCAGTTCAAAAACCGGGCTCAGGGCGGCTAACAACAAATTTAAAACACTTAATTGTAAAAGCAGCATAAAATACAGTATAAAAACATGAATAACAATAAAATTCAAAATTCAGAAATCAATTGGGGGGGGGGGGAAGCATTAGATAATCCCCAGGGCTAGATAGCTGAATTGGTCCTACTTGGGCCAGCGAGGAGACCAGGGGAGAATTAGCTGTGGGGTCTCAGAGCAGGTAATCTTCATAAAAGGGGAGGGGAAGGGAAGGGAAATAAAAGATCAGGCTGAATTCAAATTAAAGGCCAGGCAGAATAGCTCTGTCTTACAGGCCCGACGGAAGGAGGTTAAATCCTGAAGGGCCCTAGTCTTGTGGGACAGAGCATTCCACCAGGTTGGAGCCATCACTGAGAAGGCCCTGGCGGCCATTAAGATAAAAAAAAATGGAACCCAGTTATTTTTGCCATGGGCCTGATGATTATCATCAGGTCACACAGAGTGGGGCTTTTTCATTGATGGCCTTAGTGTTGTGGAATGTTCTTCCTACTGAAATACAAGAGGCAAGGGCAGCATCTCACCCACAGGATTGTGGGTGCCCACCGTCGCAATGCAGACATGCGACATCACATGTGCACGCGTGTGATGCACTGTGGTGGCTGGTGGCAGTGACTTCTCTTCCTCCTCCTATCCACAGCCAGCAAGACACCCTTTTCCATGTGGAGGGTCTCAGGCTCGAAGGCAGAGAGACTGCCTCCCTAAACAGCCTTGGCCCAGTATACCTGAAGGAGCGTTGCCCTCCCCATCATCCAGGCTGGACACTGAGGTCCAGCACCGAAGACCTTCTGGCAGTTCCCTCCCTGCGAGAAGTGAGGTTACAGGGAACCAGGCAGAGGGCCTTCTCGGTGGTGACGCCCACCCTGTGGAACGCCCTCCCATCAGATGCCAAGGCGATAAGTAACTACCTGACTTTTAGAAGGCATCTGATGGCAGCCCCGGTTAGGGAAGTTTTCAATGTTTGATGTTTTATCATGTTTTTAATATACTATTGGGAGCTGCCCAGAGTGGCTGGGGAAACCCAGCCAGATGGGAAGGGTATAAATAAATAAATAAATAAAATAATCATTATAACCTCACCCCCCAGAAAAGAGTGCCTTGCTCAGTGGCTACAGAAGGCGGAGCTGAACTGCTTCTCTCTCAGAGTCAGCACCGCTGCCACCTGACAACATTTTTCATCGACTTTGTGGGTGCCCAGCCCCCACAATTATACTGTCGTGGGTACCCAAGTACCCACAGCCCCCCTGGAGTTGACTTTATGAAAAGAGGTCCCATCAGTAGTGGCATCTCATCAGCTCTCAAGGACACACCTGTGTAGAAGACCATTCCCCCAATCTTCTGACTTAGGCTGCAGTCCTAACCATGTACAGTGGTACCTCGGGTTACATACACTTCAGGGGACAGACGCTTCAGGTTACAGACACTTCTGGTTACAGACTCCGCCAACCCAGAAATAGTACCTTGGGTTAAGAACTTTGCTTCAGGATGAGAACAGAAATCGTGCTCCGGTGGCGTGGCAGCAACAGGAGGCCCCATTAGCTAAAGTGGTGCTTCAGGTTAAGAACAGTTTCAGGTTAAGAACGGACCTCCGGAACGAATTAAGTACTTAACCTGAGGTACCACTGTATACTCAGAAGTAAGTCTTACTAAATTAAATAGTACTAACTCCAAGGTTGATGGAGTTAGGCTTGCAGCCTTGAATCTCCTGATCCAGTTGTTTTCATTGCTGAATTTGATTGTTGTGCTCTTTTAATCGGCTTGTTTCATTATACATTTTCAGTGCGGATGTTTATTTCAATATTTTATGAAAACAGTTTTGTTCTCTGTTTTAATTGTGTGTGGGTTTTGTTGCCGGTTTTACACTTGTAAACCGCTTGGCAGCCACCTTGGCCAATTCAGCAGTATAAAAATGTAATAATTAAAAATAACAGTATATTCAGTATATATTCACCATAATTCAGTATATTCTGAATTATTATTGTTGTTAGGATATGTATGTAGCCAAAATGTGTGCAATCAATTCTGGTTAAGTGATGGAGAATGACGATGGAGCAAAACACTGTCCATGGAAAAAAAAGTAAAATAGAAAATTGAGGTATCAGCAGGCTTGTGGGAAATCCCATAGTTTGCAGAAGTACAAAAAATCTTTAGGACAAGATGAGTGGGAACAGACCTTCACTGGGAGCCCCTGCAGCTATAATTCTGAAATCTGGCAGGGTGCATAGGCTCAGACCATGCCTGCAAAGTGAATCCAATTCTGACAGAAAATAAAAAAGTTATAGAGTTTTCCTTTGTGTTAAACAATAAAATGCTAACAGTATCCTGCGCAGAAATGCCTGGCTACCATTTGGTAGACTTAATCCCCTCTGTACCATTCTATGACTGTGACCATCACCTACTTTGGTCCAAAGGGGAAAATGCTATTTATTTATTTTTTTACATTCCCCATTATACTGAATGGAGAACAAGGAGCTACATTTTGCTATCCGCTATGGCCCAAACTGATGCAATTAATCACATAATTAATTTCAATGCATTTCTGTGGAAGGGAAACATCACAAACAATGCAGAAAATAGCTTAAGTGTTCACACAATGCTTGTGGACTAAGAAAGGAAGGGAAATACCTCTCGTATTTCCTTGCTGACCTCAGATGAACCTGAAAATTGCACCAATTTCCACCTGACTTCTCCACCATCACAACTTTGAGATTTAATTTCTAAGTACTTATGGGAAGGATTGCTCAGACACATCACTTTAGCACCATTTAGCAAGGAATTCCCAAAAGATGGGCGAGTTTGGGGGGGGGTGAGAATAAAGGATAAAAATGGACAGGGATTCACTATGAACAACAACAGAAAAGAGGTGTTCTTGCTAAACAGGGAGAGGTAGTGCGTATGCACTCACGCCCCCCGCTGGTCTCCTTTTCCCTAAATTTCCTCCCTCCCCCTGCACCCGGACAGAGTTTCAGCTTTCCTTGCAGAGACGGCGCTTGCCAAGAACGCGAAAGTATTTATAGCTACTTTATTTTAGCTGCTGAGGCCTTTTTGCATTCAGCTGATATTGCAATAGGAAAATGACATTCTTGGCAGAAATATTTCCTAGAAGGAGGCAAAGCACTCAAAGCTCACCCAACGCTCGCTGCTCGTATAATGGTAAAATGCACAAACTGGGGCTGTTTGCAATTTTAAGAGCGGGGATGTTGTAAAACAGAGCTTCTGGGTTTCTTCGAGACTCTGGCATTAGGAAAAGGAATCTTCTAGGTCTTTTGGCACCCACAAAGCCTCTGAACACCATCACTACTTGCTGCCCCAGAAAGGGTGGTTATTCATTCATTCATTCATTCAATTTATATACAGTGATACCTCGGGTTACAGACGCTTCAGGTTACATGCGCTTCAGGTTACAGACTCCGCTAACCCAGAAATAGTACCTCGGGTTTAGAACTTTGCTTCAGGATGAGAACAGAAATCGTGCTCCGGCGGCGCGGCAGCAGCGGGAGGCCCCATTAGCTAAAGTGGTACCTCAGGTTAAGAACAGTTTCAGGTTAAGTATGGACCTCCGGAACGAATTAAGTACTTAACCCGAGGTACCACTGTACTGCCCTATACCTGGAGGTCTCAGGGAAGTTCACAGAAAAGATCACAAAATGTAAAATCAAAATAAGAACAACAACCCAATAACACCGCCCCCCCCCAAAAAGAGCCACATTTTAAAAGGGTATAGGATGTCAATCAGGTCAACCAAAGGCCTGCTTAAAAAGGAACATTTTTGCCTGGTGCCTAAAGGTGTGTAATGAAGGTGCCAGGCAAACTTCCCTGGGGAGAGCATTCAACAGATGGGGAGCCGTGAAGGCCCTGTTGTCGTGTTGCCACCCTCCGGACCTCTCGAGAAGGAGGCACACAAAGAAGGGCCTCAGATCTCAGGGTCCAGGTAGGTTCATATGCAAAGAGACAGTCCTTGGGGTATTGCGGTCCTGAGCTCTATAGGTCAAAATCAGCACTTTGAATTGGGCCCGGAAACTAATTGGTAGCCAGTGCAGTCGGACCAGGATCGGTGAAATATGCTCAAAATTTCTTGCTCCGGTGAGCAACCTGGTCGCTGAATTCTGTACCAGCTGAAGTTTCCGAACCATCTTCAGAGGCAGCCCTACACATTGGAGTAATCTAACCTTGAGGTTACCAGAGCATAGACAACAGTAGTTAGGCTATCCCTTTCCAGATAGGGGCCAGCTTGGCCACCAGCACAAGCTGATGGAAGGCACTCCGGGCCACTGAGGCCACCTGAGCCTCAAGCGACAGCCAAGGATCCAGGAGGACCCCCAAGCTACGAACCTGCTCCTTCAGGGGAAGTGTAAGCCCATCAAGAGCCGGTGACCTCCCACCCATCTGGTCTATGGTCTTTCTCTCTCTTGAAAAATACAGAGAGCTGGAGGAGGAAGTCCAGAGAGTGCAGTTCCTGCCTTTGGTAGGGATGGGTTTGCCTCACCCCCAGCCCAAGAGAAAAGAAGACTTGAGGTTATCTTTTCCTCTGAGAGTGGCCTTGAGGCCACATGTCTCCCAAGCCTATTGGAGGGGGTGAATCGGCCTCCTGTTCAAGGCTGCTGTGCTCCCCAATTCTCACCGAGTGCCAGTGTGGTGTAGTGGTTAAGAGCGGTAGTCTCGTAATCTGGTGAACTGGGTTCGCATCCCTGCTCCTCCACATACAGCTGCTGGGTGACCTTGGGCCAGTCACACTTCTCTGAAGTCTCTCAACCCCACTCACCTCACAGAGTGTTTGTCGTGGGGGAGGAAGGGAAAGGAGATTGTTAGCCGCTTTGAGACTCCTTCGGGTAGTGATAAAGCAGGATATCAAATCCAAACTCTTCTTCTTCTTCTTCACTTTGCAACTCCTTCTCTCTCTCTACAATGTGGGCTTTAGCTCAATGCCTTTTTCAGGGCCAAGTAGGAATTTGCGGTGAGATCCTGATTAGCTAGTGGGACTCTCTGTTTTCACCTATTTCACACTGTAGAGCATCTTCTCCCGATTTGGTACGATTTGGCATTTGGTGTGGGCAGGTGTGGAAAGGTAAGATGTGAGCTTGCTGCCACCCAAAGGCATTATGGGTGTGAAGGGTGCTCCCATAATGCAGTGGAGACTTGGGGCCTGGCCTATGTATAATGATGAACGTTGGAAAGTGGGACCAAGGTGCATAGGATGGGGTGGTTTGCTTACCCAAGGCTCAAGGAGGGAGATTTTTCTGGGCAGCACAAATCCTGCAGTATGTGGAAGAGGGTAGGCATTGTATGTCACTGGGGGAAGGTGACGGTTTCAAAATCTCTTCTGAATTTGAGGTTTCTGTATTCTAGCATCATAGAAGGTTTGAGAGGAGAAGAAGCTACAGTATCGCCCCCCCCTTTGTATTTTCCTTTTTAAGCAAGGAACTAATTTCAGCTCAGGCTCTGCACATGCATATATATGACTTCTAATTTCCCCTGCTTTGTTTGCCTATAATAAATTTTCAATTAGAGAAACGGGAAGAAAGCTTCTGTTTGCACTCAAGTAGCCTTGGTAATTAGCACGGAACAGCATATAGGAAGGATTTTCCTCCCCTTGTTCTTTCTGTTTTTTGTTTTTTTTTTAAAGCAAATTGCTTTTATATTTCACATTCATTGCCCAGAATGTGGTGGAGGTGTGTTCAGTAAATATGCTAAAGGGGAAACCATGAAGAAATCGTTGGCATGGGAGAGCTTTCTTTGTTATTCGGGATGAACAATGGCAAATATCCCACACTGCACTTCTTGAACCAGAATTCTCTCCTTGCCGTTTAAATGAGGAAATGGAAAATCCTCTATATTGCACCCAAAATGGCACATCTGATTTTATGATTACTTAAACTCTCTGCGAAATTGGGCTAATGCATTCATTTTGTTTAAATGCTATCGAAATGGCAATATATTGCAGGGATTTGTCTGGCAGCTGTGTCTATGCACACACGTGGATTTTAGATACTTAAGGAAGTAAGAAGGGTGGGGTACAAAATTCCTCCTCCTCCTCCTCCTCCTCCTTCTCCTCCTCCTCCTCCCTCTTCCTCTTCCTCTTCCTCTTCCTCTTCTTCGCTGGGTCAGCTGATCTGGAAAGCATTTAGAAGCTCAACTAGCTTTGTAGAAAGTTGTTGCAGGATTTGTTCCACCTGTCCTAGCATTTGTGATTGCACACATTCTAGAGACCTTTCTCTGGAACCAATTCACAGTTTTTTGAACTCGATGATCAATCTGACCCAGGTATGTACGTGTTTTTAGTAGCATCTTCCTTTTCTGATTTGTTTGCTCTTCATGACCTGGACTTGAACATCAGAGGAGTCATGCTGGACCAGATCAAAGGCTGATCTAGTTCATTCATTCATTTATTGAATTTATATACCGCCCTGTACCCCGAGGTCTCAGGGTGGTTCACAGAAAAGATCACAATATATAAAATAAAAATAAAAACGATCATCCAATAACCTCCCCCCCCCCCAAAAAAAGAGCCACATTTTAAAGGGTATAGAATGTTGATTGGGCCAGCCAAAGGCCTGGCTAAAAAGGAACGTTTTTGCCTGGTGCCTAAAGGTGTATAATGAAGGTGCCAGGCGAACTTCCCTGGGGAGGGCATTCCACAGATGGGGTGCCACTGCAGAGAAGGCCCTGTTCTCGTCTTACCACCCTCTGGACCTCTCGAGGAGGAGTCACACTAAGGAGGGCCTCAGAAGATGATCTCAGAGTCCAGGGAGGTTCAACATCTTGTCACAGTGGCCAAGTAGATGTCCATGGCCCAGGCCGGATTTAGGCTTGATGAGGCCCTAAGCTACTGAAGGCAACAGGGCCCTTTATATGTCCAGCCGTCCTTTGTCAACAACCAATTGTCACTGTTTTTTGTGTTGAATATACGCTATATGGTCATTTATGGATCTAATAGGTATCTAAAGCCATTTGCACATAACAAAATATGTATTTTATCAAAGTAATTGCTGAACTGAAATATAATTAAGAAGAAGTATATTAATAGTGAAATACAATTAAGAAGAAGTATATGGGGGGGGGCAAGAGAGTGAGGCCCTAAGCTATAGCATGTTTAGCTTATACAGTGGTACCTTGGGTTACAGACGCTTCAGGTTACAGACGCTTCAGGTTACAGACTCCACTAACCCAGTACCTTGGGTTAAGAACTTTGCTTCAGGATGAGAACAGAAATCACATGGCAGCGGTGTGGCAGCAGTGGGAGGCTTTGAATTGTGCTCGGAAACGTATTGGGAGCCAATGTAGGTATTTCAAGACCAGTCACCAGTCTAGCTCCCAGTCACCAGTCTAGCTGCCGCATTCTGGATTAGTTGTAGTTTCCGGGTCTCCTTCAAAGGTAGCCCCACGTAGACCACATTGGAGTAGTCCAAGTGGGAGATAACTAGAGCATGCACCACTCTGGTGAGACAGTTCGTGGGCAGGTAGGGTCTCAGCCTGCGTACCAGGTGGAGTTAGTAGACAGCCGCCCTGGATACAGAATTGACCTGTGCCTCCATGGACAGCTGTGAGTCCACAATGACTCCCAGGCTGCGCACCTGGTCCTTATGGTGATAAGAGCTGTTCAGCAGTGGAACAGTTTCCCTTGGGAGGTTGAGGACTCTCCTGCCTTGGAGATTTTCAAGCAGAGATTGGATACCCATCTGTCATGGATGCTTTAGCTGAGAGAACTGCATTGCAGGGGGTTGGACTATGTAATTCTTTGGCTTCTAATAGAAATATGAAACATCCATGAAAAGAAAATCCCTCTCAGGAGACCTCAAAACACTTAAACTTAATCATTATTATCTTCGTTGAATGTTAAGTTTTATTGATATTATGATATTATCTTTGCCTCATTTTTTTTGTTTGCTGCTTTTGTGCTCAAACATTTACTTTATTATCAAGCCCAACATAAATCAAAATGATTTATGTTTCATTAAAATATTCATGAATATTTCCATATTATATTGTCATATTAGCATATGTCCGCAGCGTGCATGGATGGATTATGCAATTGATATTTATTTAATTGTCTGTTTATGTTGTACTCTTTTTTTTAAAAAAAACAACTTTCTTTAAAAAGCAAAATATACTTCGCATTCCAATCAGCAGCCAATTCCTCCTGAGACAATTTTGGATGCCAGTGAAGTCTGAAGAAGTTTCCTAGAGGTAGAAGGTGGGGCTTTAATTTACCATGACCTTTGCCAAACCTGCAAACCCATAACAAATTCTACAAAATAAAAAGCATGCAGCTTTTCTCACATAGGTTATAATATAGCTTTCTTTGCTGCAGAGTATTGCACCCCATGTCAGTTTGCATTTCTTAGTACAGAAAGTATTGATCTGATGTGTAGAGATCTTTCCTATTCTACTTAATTCAAGAGGGTTCCGGAAGCTTCTGGAAGCTTCTCTGCGTGAGGTAAACAAGCAGAAGGTTCATGATGTTTGGGTTATTCCTTCCAAGAAGCTGAGTACAGCTGGCTTAAACTGGTTCTCTTGTCTCTTTCTGTCAAGGTCATGCAGACTATAAAAATAGGTCAAAAGGAGCCTGGGTTTCACTTTCAATCTCTTTTCCTTTTAGTATGATGTTCTGTACATAGTTTGCTTAGTGTTAAGGTTTAGACTAGTTATTGTAAGTAAGTTAAGTCTGCTGCAACTGGATTTCTTATGGACAGGGCCAATCCTGAATGTATTGGATTTGTAACCATTATGCTCATTTGCCTTCAGTAACAGCAAAGCTCTGTTGCGATGAAATACAATTGTCTCTGGTCTATTTTTTTTTGGGGGGGGGGGAAATCCTGCAACGTGTTTAAGTTGTTGATCTGTTAACTATACACTGGAATCCACTCTGGATTAATATTGAGTAGAATTCCATGACACCCCGTACATGCCCACTTGACTGCTTTGATCTGCAAAACTTGTACTTTTACATAATTCTTTGGGAGGGACCCATGGCTGTTTAGATTAGTATCACAGTGCTTTAAATGTATGGCATGAATGTGGCCAGTGAAAGAATAGAAGAGGCGGGGATCAGTCACCCCATGACTGAGTGTTGTTGTAACAATTAAGGATTATAGCTGGGTTAGAATATGAATCACACAGTCTTGTGTGCAAGGGCAGGAACAACAAATAGACTCCAGCTATTGTGAAGCATCTGCTGTGGATTTGGTGTTCGTACGGTGTGGTGTAGTAGTTAAGAGTGGTGGACTCGTAATCTGGTGAACTGGGTTCGCTTCCCGGCTCATCTACATGCAGCTGCTGGGTGACCTTGGGCTAGTCACACTTCTCTGAAGTCTCTCAGCCTCACTCACCTCACAGAGTGTTTGTTGTGGGGGAGGAAGGGAAAGGAGATTGTTAGCCCCTATGAGACTCCTTAAGGGGAGTGAAAGGCGGGATATCAAATCCAAACTCCTCTAAGGAAGGTTAACAACAGGAAGATTTACAGGAACTATTGGAAAGACTATTCAAGGCAGCAGAGATATGAGATGATCAGAGCCCCCCCCCCGAACTTGAAGCATGGGAAGTCCCAACAAAAAAAATTATAATTTCGGCAGAATATTTGGACTATTTGATATGTATTTGTATAATTTGGAACATTCAATGTGATTTGATTGGATAGTTAAAATGGGAAACTTAATAAAAATGATTTTTTTAAAAAGTCCAAACTCCTCCTCCTCCCCCCCCCTTCTTCTTCTTCTTCTTCTTCTTCTTCAGGCCCAGGAATAAAATTCTGATGAATGGTGGGGAAGTAGGGACCCAACGTTTTCCTACTAGCCTTCAACCACAATTCTGTGGTTCAAAATATGTTCAAAATATGCAGGCAAAAAATGGTATTCTTGTGGGAAATGCACAGAAAAGCTTACCAAAAAATGTGCATTTTAGAGGAAGTGTTCTGAGCCCCACAGTGCTGTTGGGACACAGGAGGAGGAAGAAATTGGGTTGGGGGCTGATTAGGAGGAATCCTTCAGGGCTTGCTATGTGAGTCCCACCCGGAGTAGTTATGGGATGGCCCAAGAAATAAGGACATGCTAAAAAAATAAATTCAGTTCCCATTTAAAGGCAAACCTCCCCATTCTTTGAAATTTGCATTTCTCCGAATTTCCAGTGCATCTATCCAGTCCAGTTATGTGTACTATGTTACATTCACTGGAGCAAAACATTCATAAATATGCATGTATTGGAGAAAGCAACAAAGAGAAATGCATACGATTTGGGGGAATTGCTTTGCCAAAACAAGGGCACCAGGCAAGATTGCATAGAAATGTGTGTCTTGAGAGAAACTTGCACTGAAATGATGATTAATTCTCATGAGGGCTTTTTGTTGATGTGGCAGTGTGAAGAACAGAATGTAAGACTGCAAAAATGAGAAACCGAAACCGACGGATTTATCCAACCCTACCTACAAATCAGAACCAAAGTTAATGGTTCAAATTTCGCCTCTGCTGCAAACCCGATAGATGGCTTCTATTGAGCTACTTTCCTCTTGACTTTGGTCACGTCCCTCACATCCAATTTGGGAACAATATTGCTGGTCAACCTTGCAGGGCTGTTATGAGGACCCACGACTTGTAACAACCAACTCTTAATTCATTTTTGCATCAATGTTTGCACCAGACAATTGAAAGGATTGGTTGCCTTCACATTTCCCAGCTCCTCCTGCTGCCGCCATATGATGAAACCCACAGCATCACTTTAGCTTTTCTTAATTGCCTTTTCCCCAATCCCTAAATTGACTCTTTATAAACAGATCCAGGACTCAGACGATGCAGCCCCACGCTGGGCTGATCTGCTACCTGTTTATTATATGCAATTAGAGAATGCAACGGTGACTTTGAAGTGCCGAAGAAGCCTGAGGAATGCAGATATATTGTTCCCAACTCATTTTCAACATACCTACACACCGAGGCCTGTAATTTTCTTAATCTTCTTAGACCTTCTTGCTTCTCTCTCTACAACCTATTATTATTATTCTCCCACAGAATTAGATAACACTTGCTCTCCCCCCCCCCTCCCCAAACTGACTCTTGGTTATACGTTGCTGGAGAACAGAGAGAAATGAAAAGGCAACAGCGTGGGTAAGATTCTGCATTGGTGGGATGTTTTAAATACCTTTGAATTTTTTTAAAAAATTTTAGTGACTTTTTATTATTATTAAACAAAGGTCACAATTCCTCCAGAAGCTTTTATGGAGAAAAACCTTTCCAATCAACTCTATCATACTCTCCAGCATTTCTCTGATGAAAATAGGGATGTCCTATTTAACAACAACAACAACAACAACAACCCTCTTCCTCTTTGGCGATCCCTCGTAGCCGAATAAGATTGTCTTCCATGAACACGGTCTAAACAGTGAGTCCGTAAGTCACTGTGGAGGCCAATTCTGGATCCACACGTCCTTCCACAGTGGGGACATTGGTTTCTGGGCAGGAGTTGATCATGGTGAAGGTTTGCCAAGCATGCCTTCCTCTTTGCACGTTTCTCCCTTGCGTCCTGAGTTCGAGTGTCTTCAAAACTCATAGCACCTTTGGTAAAGGCTGTTCTTCAATTGGAGTGCTCGCAGGCCAGTGCTTCTCAGTTGCTGGTGTTTATACTACATATTTAGATTTGTCTTGAGAGAGTCTTTAAATCCTTTTGTTAACCACCAGCATTACACTTTCCATTCTTGAGTTGGGAATAGAGTAGTTGCTTTGGAAGACGATAATCAGGCATCTGCACAACATGACCACTCCAACAAAGTTGATGTTGAAGAATGATAACAGCACACTGCCCATCTGACTGAGTTGCCCCAGCCATATAATAAAACATTACACAATATAAAAAACTACCCTAAATAGGGTTGCCTTCAGATGTCTTCTAAAAGTAAGATTGCTGTTTATTTCCTTGAAATCTGATGGGAGGGCGTTCCACTGGGCAGGCGCCACCACCGAGAAGGCCCTCTGCCTGGTTCCCTGTAACCTCACTTCTCACGGGGAGGGAACCGCCAGAAGGCTCTCAGAGCTGGACCTCAGTGTCTGGGCAGAACAATGGTGGGGGTGGAGATGCTCCTTCAGGTATACTGGGCTGAGGCCGTTTTGGGCTTTAAAGGTCTGCACCAACACTTTGAAGTGTGCTCAGAAACGCAGTGGGAGCCAATGTAGGTCTTTCAGGACCGGTGTTCTATGGGCTCAGTGGTCACTCCCAGTCACCAGTCTGGCTGCCGCATTCTGGATTAGTTGTAGTTTCCAGGGAAGAGAAGTTTAATGGAGAAGGGAGTGGGGCTGGAAACCCTTCCTGGGCTCTGATTTTGATCCAAGCCGTAGACGAATTCAGGACTTCTAAGCTTCGCTCCTCATACGAGTGGGCTTTTGTGAACTATTTAAGTTCATTCCTGAGACTGGCAGCAGAGACCCACCCCCCAAACCACCCAGTTTTGCAATAACTCAGTGAGCGGTAGATGACTGCAATTTCTCCCATATCTAACGATCAAAACCTCCCAGAGATTTGGCATTCAAAATAGCCACCAATGCAGAACATCTCAAATTTGCCAAACATGGCTGATCTCATTTTGGACCATTCAGTGAAAGCCTATTAAATATACATTTTTGCAGTGTCCATTAATCATGGAAAGACCTGCTTTGAGTTACTCAATCATCTGACATAATGTATTCTCCTCCTGCACCTTGGGTGAGCAATCAAAGGGAGATTGACTTTCTTCATTTAGTCAAATAGATTTATCTCAGCCATGTTTCAAATGACTAGATTAAGCAGGGTAATGCTTATTCTTTTTGTCAGTAGGGGGGAGGGGGGAAGAATCCATTCAGTGCAAATATTCCTTTGATTTCAGACTAAGAATCACCATTAAAAGTATTAGGGTCCTTTTTCTGTTGTTCTCATTGTATCTCCTTGTACTGCAAACTAGTGACTATTCATCACTTATGCCAACTTTGCAAGGGAGAACAAGCAGACTCTGGACCAAAGGAACACCTTGAAGGTTGCTAGCAAATGCATCACTGGAATGAGAGGCTTTTGGAAGAACAGGCTAGGGGAGGACAGTCTTTAGCAGAATCAGCACTAGGGTGCAATCAGATTTGGGATGCTGTCAAGCTGGGGCTTTAAAATGCTCAGTTGTGGGGTGCCGCGGATGGAGGAAATAATAATAATTTCATAATACTATTTCCCAGTAGTGATGTATAGAAGTGAGAGCTGGACCATAAAGAAGGCTGATCGCTGAAGAATTGATGCTTTTGAATTATGGTGACGGAGGAGACTCTTGAGAGTCCCATGGACTGCATGAAGATCAAACTGATCCATTCTGAAGGAAATCAGCCCTGAGTGCTCACAGGAAGGACAGATCCTGAAGCTGAGACTCCAATACTTTGGCCACCTCATGAGAAGAGAAGACTCCCTGGAAAATACCCTGATGCTGGGAAAGATGGAGGGCATAAGGGGAAGGGGACGACAGAGGACGAGATGGTTGGACAGTGTTCTCGAAGCTACTAACATGAGTTTGACCAAACTGCAGGAGGCAGTGGAAGACAGGAGTGCCTGGTATGCTCTGGTCCATGGGGTCATAAAGAGTCGGACACGACTAAATGACTAAACAACAACAACAACAATACTATTTCATTTTGATTATCCCCTTTTCTTCTGAGCCTATAGCCTGCTAAACTGAAAAGCCCTTTGTCTGCCTTGTAAAGTACAGAACTAGTTGTTTTCAGGTACTGCATGCCGCAAATGTTCGTTCCAAAACATTGAAAAGAATAAACTGTTACAATCTATGGTGTCCATTTGTTTTCACAAAAGAAAATTGGCTAGGCATGGCAATTGTGATTAATCTTGGATTGCTTCGTAGACAGAGGAAAACAGATATTGGGAGACATTTAATGAATGATAAAATTAGTCAAAGTCTTAATAAGGAAAGACATTTAAAAAATGATTATAGTGGTACCTTGGTTTACGAACTTAATGCGTTCCGGAAGTCCGTTCTTAAACCAAAACCATTCTTAAACCAAGGTGCACTTTCCCTAATGATGCCTCCTGCCACCTGTGCCCTTCCACTGTTCGGATTCCATTCTTAGACCAAGGTAAAGTTCGCAAACCGGGACACTACTTCCGGTTTTACGGGGTTAGTAAACCAAATCGTTCATAAACAGGGCTGTTCTTAAACCGAGGTGCCACTGTATATATAATCATATGATTTTGTGATGAGGAGCTAAATGATTTTGATTGGTTCAGCATGGTGGTGTTGAGCTGCAACTATGAAGACTGCTAAGATCCTTTGGTGAAAAGAAACCACATGTGTAATCTGGAAGAGTATAAGAAACATTGCTTTGCATGTAGCTCTTTGCACCCTTCTCTTTATTTTTGAGGCTGACCCTATGCATATTTGTATTTCAACAAAGGCCTGTCTAAAGCCCTAAACAGCCTCGGTCCAGTATACCTGAAGGAGCGTCTCCACCCCCATCGTTCTGCCTGGACACTGAGGTCCAGTGCCAAGGGTCTTCTGGCGGTTCCCTCACTGTGAGAAGCCAAGTTGCATGTGTAGGTCCCCAGGTCACCCCTCAAATAACTTCACACATAACACGTAATTTAGTTTTGGTTTTTGGGCACTATTTTGGCCACAACTTTATTAAAATACAAAATCAGTGAGTGGTTGTTTAGACATTGGTTATGACTATCTGTCCCCCCGCCTGGGACAGAACTGACATCCCGAGGTCCGATCGGTAGCCAGTAGAAGAGAAAGTCAAACTGGGGGTCATTTGAGCTAAGCGTCGGACCCATGCCGCTCACCCCAGCAGCTCCCCGAAAGCTTGCCGGCCCAGATCCTATGACAAGGATTCCCATGACAGGGATTGGGCGGCCCTGGTCCCATGACAGGGATTGGACAAAATCATGGCAAGCCCCAGGATTCCTTTAACGGAATTCCCTTGAGCGCAATGGGAGGGGCAGGCCCAGCCTATCTTGGCCCCTCCACCACCAGCATATTATAACCAATGCCTAACCGCAACCTTACAAGTTGTGACGAATTGCTGAGTAGTAGGCAAAAACCAAATGGCACAGCCAATCACCAAATGGCAAAATTCCTACTAGGCCCCTGCGCCAAGGCAGACGACCCCATGACAGGCAAAGCAAGGTCAACCGGAAAAGAGGGCGGGCAGGCGGGTGATCCGATGCACTCTGCAAAGAGAAAGAGAAACCAGAGTGCACCAATATTTAAAGACTATGGTCCCACCCACCCAATTTGCAACATACAATTTGCCCCAGCAACCCGGTTATCCAATCACAATGCCAGGCAACAACTATTAACCTGCCTGGCAACAAGAGGTCTGGCCCGGTGGCCCACACCGCAACACGTGCTCTCATTTATTGGAGAACACGCTTTACAGGGAACAGGGCAGAGGGCCTTCTTGGTAGTGGCGCCCACCCCTTGGAACACCCTCCCATCAGATGTCAAGGAAATAAACAACTACCAGACTTCTAGATGTTTAATAGACTATTGTATTTTAATATTCTGTTGGAAGCCACCCAGAGTGGCTGGGGAAACCCAGCCAGATGGGCGGAGTATAAATAAATTATTATTATTATTATTAATAATAATAAATGTTATTTATATCCCGCCCTCCCCAGCCGAAGCCGGGCTCAGGGCGGCTAACAACAATCAAACAATCAAACTATCAGATATTCACACATTCTAAAAATATTTCATTATAAAAATTATTATTATTATTATTATTATTATTATTATTATTATCACTTGGAATTTGTATCCTTTTCTTTTGGGGTTCTTCAAGGGATGCCTCCAGTCTAGAAACACCTTTCAAATTTCTCCAGTGAAGAACAATTCCCTGGCCTTTAATGATCTCCAAACATCTGTCCCTTGAGGGGGTCGTCCCACCCTGCCTCACCGTAGGGAAAGCACTTTTTGAAAAATGAGTGCTAGAGATGCTGTTTGAAGCTGCGTGAGTGAGTGTTTAATGGCCGGAATATGATTGTGGGAAGGAAACTTTTGCCAAGAATTGATTTCCTACAAACAACCAAGAGAATGCAACTTGTTTTAGGCATTCATAACTCCATTAGTCCCAGTGATCTCTGCAGGTGACGAGTGCAATTAGGCTGCTTTGGGAAGCCTGGTTATTTCAGTATGTCATTTAAATAATAGCATGGATTGAAAAATATGGCGTATGACTTGAGCTCCTGTTCAAGGTTCCTGCCAACCTGCCTTACAGCTCCCTGTTTTTTTCCTTCTGCAAATGACACACTACATTCCAGTCATAAGCTCAGTTCCTAATATTTCCACATCAGTTTGTGATTTCTTTTTAAAGTCTGCCTGAAATTTCTCCAAATTTCCTCTGAGTATACACTTATTTGTGCATTTATTTTTGCACAGCAGTTTTGCATGCTCTTTTCAGTAATATATATGCATACATGTATACATTTTACCTGGGTATATGCACTTTTGTACTGCTCTGCAAAATTTGGAGACGTACTACGTTGAAAAAATGGCTGTGTTTCAGTTTGTGTTTTGTTTCATAAGGAGCAAATTAGGAAAGTTTGCCTTTAAATGTGAACCTGATCAAATTTCTCCCCACGTTTCAATAATCAGCCTTCTCAGAGAGGGCAGAGGGCTGAATGCGAAACACCCACATTTTGCATAAAGGTAAAGGTACCCCTGACTATTAGGTCCAGTCGTGACTGACTCTGGGGTTGCGGCGCTCATCTCGCTTTACTGGCCGAAGGAGTTGGCGTACAGCTTCTGGGTCATGACTAAGCCGCTTCCTGTGAACAAGAGCACGGAAACACCATTTACCATCCCGCCGGAGCAGTACCTATTTATCTACTTTCACTTTGACATGCTTTTGAACTGCTAGGTGGGCAGGAGCAGGGACTGAGCAATGGGAGCTCAACCCGTCGCGGGGATTCGAACCGCCGACCTTCTGATCAGCAAGTCCTAGGCTCTGTGGTTTAACCCACAACACCACCCACATCCCATATGTTCTGCATAGTGAATGCTTAAAGCCAAGTGAATCAGAGCAAACCCCAAAGACGTTGATGAGACTTATAGATTCCAGACCCTTTTATTTGTTTCTTTTCTGGTTTCATTGCACTTTAAAAGACAATTAAATGGGGCTATTTAGGAGCTAGTTTAATGGCCTCTGCAACAGTATACTTCCCAGCACCTGGTCAAAGTCAAAAGCTTTTCCTAAACTGTGTGTAT
Source organism: Podarcis gaigeae (assembly GCF_964106915.1). NCBI lineage: Eukaryota > Metazoa > Chordata > Lepidosauria > Squamata > Lacertidae > Podarcis > Podarcis gaigeae. The sequence goes on along the minus strand of NC_139677.1, from coordinate 96,463,661 downwards.
ATCACCCAGTAAAACTTTTGTGTACTTGAATACAATACAGAGGGTGCAGCGTTAATTACAAAATTGCATGGGATGCGGGTGGCGCTGTGGTTTAAACTACTGAGTCTCTTGGGCTTGCCAATCCGAAGGTTGGTGGTTCAAATCCTGGCAACGGGGTGAGCTTCTGTTGCTCTGTCCCAGCTCCTGCCAACCTAGCAGTTCAAATCACACCAATGCAAGTAGATAAATAGGTACCGCTGCAGCGGGAAGGTAAACGGCATTCCTGTGTGCTCTGGCTTCCGTCACGGTGTCCCATTGCACCAGAAGCTGTTTAGTCCTGCTGCTGGCATAACCCAGAAAGCTGTCTATGGACAAACACCAGCTCCCTTGGCCTGAAAGTGAGATGAGCACCGCAACCCCATAGTCACCTTTGACTAGACTTAACCGTCCAGGGCTCCTTTACTTTTTTTACTAATTACAAAATGTTCTTGGCTTCTTCTTCTTTTTTATGAAATATTTTTTATTTTTTTATTTTTTAAAATAAATATTTATTAGCATTTTCAATAACAAAACAAAAACAAAAATAAACAAAACGTGACAAAAATACAAAAATACAAAACTTAAAAACAATTTTAAAAAAACACACAAAATTTCAATTGCTTATTTTCTTTCAACTTGTTCCTCAGACCTCCGCGCACCTCCCCTTCTTGTATTCCAATTCAAATTATTAGCTCAGCAAATCCTTATTACTTATTTCTCAACTTTAACTTAATAATTTATTTTAACATGTTATTATTTTACTTTTTCTCTTTCATCCATTTGCTCAATTTATTTTTGCAGACCTTATTTTCATTTAATTTAGTTCGTTTTAAAAACCAATTTTAGCTTATCCAAACTTAAACATCAGTACTTATAGATCAATACTCATTCTTAAACATTTTTCCTAAAATCGACCAAAATTCCCTTCCACGACTTTCCCATTTTTCGTACAAATAACAAAACAAAATAAAAACAGAACAAATTATAATTATATACCCTTTGGATTCCCAGAGTCCACCCCCCCCTTTCCCAGTTTCAGTCCCCAGCAAGTGTCCGTCAGTCTCAATATACTATTAGCTTGGAGATCTCACATCTGAGGCTCTTAATTCTCTCTCAATTCCTCTCTGCCGGTCTTTTTGATAGTCCTTAATATTGAACCCCAAATCTCGGAGAGGCTCCAGCCCAACAGGATCCATATTTCTTCCAGCCAGACCTCCATACTTAAAAGTAAAGCCTATGGGGTATTCCAAATCTTGTTTCATACTCCTTTCAAGTCCAAATGTCCCCAAGGCTCCAACTTCCGCCTTAATCAAATTTATAATCCTTCAGTCTTCAGACCTCCACATAAGGAGATCTCTCAATTTTTCACTCTCCAATTCAGGCCAGACTTTCCACATCAAGTTTTTATTTTCCTTTCTTGCCATCATGTCAGGCCTCAAGTTACAGCTCACCTTTGACATCTGCAAGATTACAGCTCCTCCTTCCTTTTCTTCAGGGGCAACATATATCTCCTTCTCCATATTCTCAAAGCTCTCAAGTTTCTCTATTTGTCCAATTGAATAGGCTTCCTGTTCCAAATCCTTATCAAATTCAACAATGTTATTTACTGTTAAGTCCATAGTTGTAACATTTGTAGCCAAAACATCAATTTGGCCTTGTAACTTTCCCAAGAGAACAAATGCTCTGTCCAATTCAGCCTGGATTTTCCCTCCTCCAGCCATTCTTGTAATGTCCCTAAACCCCCTCTAGAAGGATTTTGGTTCCTTAATGTTCCTTTCAGCTCAAATCCAAAAATCAAGTTAGTTTGTATCAGCCCTTCCTTATTTTCAACAAATTGTAACAAATATAACCAGCAGAAGCAACAGAAACAAAGTTCTCTTTTTCCGTCTTGACAGCTAACTTGACAGCTGTCAAACTCTTCAATACTTCATCAACAGGCTCTCTCGCGGAGCGCTCCCGGGTCCGGGGGGGTGGAACTTCAGCTCCCAAAAATTAGTTCTTTATCCTCCAGTAAAATTTCTTATAATGCTAAGCCGTGAAATTAAAGTCTTTTACAAGGGGAAAAAAATTCTCTTGACCTTAGTTAGCAGGTCCTTTGCTTTAAATTATTTACAAAGGGGGGGGGGCGGGCTTCCTTTTTAAACCTTCCCCGCTCGTGCCAAATTCATCAAGGTTTTCTTTAAAATTCCAATTTACGTACTACTCACGGGTTGTTACTTTAGAATCCAATTGTTCAAAAGAAGAAGTCAGCGCTCTCCGACAATGGCATTGTGGCTTCACCCCGCAGAAGGAGCAGTCTGCTCTCAGCACCGCGCCACACCCCGTCCCCATTCCGAAGCCTTTAAAAAGGCTCCTTCGCAGCTTGGGGGGGGGCGCAAATGGTGCCCGCCGAGTCACCATGCTCACAGGCTTCCGCGCCTGTGATTTTTGAGGGTCCCCGCGTCGCCGCAGTGGCAAGACCGGATCCTGCGGAGCCGATTCCCTCCGGAGCTCAGAGGGAATCCACCATTAGTCGATGGCGCTAACCCGGAAGATTGATGGCGCTAACCCGGAAGTCTTATGAAATATTTTTTATTGGATTTACAAATACAAAATGCAAATAAACACAAACTGTAAAAACAAATGTATATAAAGAGATTCTCCAAATCTCAAGACTTCCCCTCATCCCCTCCGTGGGATCTCATTTTAAACATCTACAACTGCATATTCATCCAATTTTTATATCAAACCATATTATCATTAATAATTTTTACACTACAAGTGAGTCAAAATCCTGCTCTTGTTTCCATCTGCTTACAGCGGCCTCCTAAATAACTTATAAATTGTTCCCAATCTTTTATAAAGTTTTTATCCTCTGGCTTCTTCTTCTTTTGGAAGAAAAAGAAGAAGAGTAAAAAGAACAAAATCACTTGGACAGAGAGATGAAAGGTGCCTGGGCCAGATGTAAATAAAAGGAGGTTACATTGTCTCTGTGATTCACAATCCATTACAAAGACTCTGCCCTATTATCCATTGGCTGAAGAGGTCACCATCCAGAATGCTGACACAATGCACTAAATCCTGAAGAATCATATTAAGGGGAAAGACGCTTTAATGGACAAAGCAGTTCTTTGGATCAAGAGTAAACTCTGCTTTTGCACATCTTTGCAAAGTGTTCCATGCGGATGAAAACAGGTTGAATTGGAATGGAGTAAAAACAACAACCACTTTTCTGGTGTGTCTGTGTTTGTGTGTGATGAATTTTATTGTCCAGGTCAAAAACATGACTCTACTTTAAGTCTGCCCTCCGTGGGGCAGGGGGAGGTCGTGGCTCAGGGCCAAAGCATCTGCCTTGCATGCAGAATGTCCCAGGTTCAATCCTGGGTATCTCCAGGTAATGGCTGGGAGCGATTTCTGCCCAAAATCCCAGAGTGCCCTTGCCTGTTAATGTAGACAATACTACTCAAGCCAGATTAGTGGCCTGACTCAGCATAAGGCAGCCTCCTTTGTCTCTCGCCCTTACCGCACTGTTTGCAAAACTATTTGGTTATTTCCTTGCATTTCTCACTCACGCAGTTGCCCTCATTTCCAAGCACAATTCAATGTGTTGGTGCTGACATTTAAAGCCCAAAACGGCCTCGGCCCTGTAGACCTGAAGGAGCGTCTCCACCCCCATTGTTCTGCCCAGACACTGAGGTCCAGCGCCTGAGGCATCTGATCAAGGCCTGTATTTTAAAATGAGCTTAAAGATATATTTGCAAATGTTTGTATGTTTCATGCCAGGCAGAAACCAGCTGGCTAAGTAGTTTGGCAGTTGTTTATCTTCCTCCTCTCCTGAACAAGGGCCCACCTGATTTATAGCAGTAGCAGGAGACAAGTTTCTCAAAGTTGTAAAAGGGAATTACAGGCTGGGAGCAAATGTGACACTGACCCTACATATCACAATCAAGCTGCAAAAACACTAATTAAGAGTTGGTAAATAGTAAGATTTATTGTTTAACAGAAAATAATACCATGTGCCTCCCATCAGACTCTAGCTATATTTTCCTAAGGTATAAGGTATACTGAGAGAGTTAAAGGGCAATAAATTTTGGGAAGAGCTAATGGGAAAAGCAGCTGGCTGGGAAAGGGGGGGTGTAAACTGAAGAGGCTTCTTTTGAAGCTGTTTTTTACTGAGTTCCTTTTTACTTTGCAAAGGCCTTTTCTTCTAAAAAGCTATCTATGTTATGTATGAGATTTGTTGGCTTAATGTAATTAGGCAAAGGATTTAGAAAGTAAGAAATGTTAGATTCTTATGTTAGATTCTTATTTCATTGATGGTGTGTGAGAATGTGAACCCAAGATCTCTGTTTAGATAGAATTTAATACCACGAGCCATTTGTTTTAGCCATTTGTTTTGGAATGCAGGGGCAACAGGGGCAAAAGGTGATCTGGTAATTAAGATGCCTTGTCGAGGCAAATGTAAGATATATGGCTACTTGTCTGCCATTTATGGATAGAAGGAAATATAGCTCTTTGTCTCCCATAAAAGGTAATAGGAAATGGGTGTATCTTTTATGATTGGTTCTAGCAAACAGCCAATAGGAATTTCAACCAGGCTGATTGGACAGAGGCAGCCAAAGGAGGAGCAAGGGGGCTGGGCTGAGGAAATATAAGTGCTGGCCATCAGGGCTGGAAGGGGCAGAGCTTTGGTAACCATATACCACTGTGCCTATCATTTATTTGTCTGACAAATAAATTATTATTTTAATTTCTCTATTGCTGTGTTGAATATTTCATTCCAGGTAAGCGTTAACCACAAGCAGGGTGCTACACGCCGAGGGCCTTCTAGCGGTTCCCTCACTGCAAGAAGCCAAGTTACAGGTAATCAGACAGAGGGCCTTCTCGGTAGTGGCGCCTGCCCTGTGGAACGCCCCCCCCCACCAGATGTCAAAGAGAAGAACAACTACCAGACTTTTAGAAGACATTGGAAGGCAGCCCTGTTTAGGGAAGCTTTTAATGTTTAACAGACAACTGCATTTTAATACTTCATTGGAAGCCACCCAGAGTGGCTGGGGAAACCCAGCCAGATGGGTGGGGTAGAAATAAATTATTATTATTATTATTATTATTATTATTATTATTATTATTATTTGCAACATCCCCATGCAACCATCATCTGATTGGCTATACGGTCACAACATGATCCCTGATTGAATACTTAAGGGTAGCCCTGGAGAAAATAAGGGCACTAGCTATAGCTGTAGCTGTAGCTGTGGTGGGGGCACTATTGCCATTCTAAGAGAACAAGGAAGGTGTTCACAGTGATTTCTCGCACTTCTTTTTCTAGAAAAGTAGCACCATCCGATTCTATTACAGATTAAGTGTGAACTGTCAGTGTTCGAAAAAGAAGAGGTTCTGACCTCCTTTTCACTCCTTTGCCTAGTCCTCAGACCTTAGTTGGCACAAAAGAGTCTTTGAGAAAGAATATTCTTGCAGAGTATTGCTGCTTTTATTCTTAAAAAGTATTCTTCTCCACCCACGACCGACAGCTTTTACATACACCAAATGCAACCGGCTTTCCACCATCCAACCCACCCACACTCAACAGTAACATTGACCACTCTATATATACAGGTACAATTTGGTGAAAGGTTGCATGAGTCATTGTAGGCCACTGACTCAGGCTGACTTAGTTCTTTTAGCATTAAAGAAACAGCAGCCAATTTTTAGCCGTGACATGAACTGGCTCCAGATTTACCACGTCAACTGTAAACACCTGTGCAGAGGTGAATGAGGCCCCTTTCCTCCTGTGTATGCGCTTGCTACTGTATTCTTCTAGATGCACTTCCATACTTAAAAGGTAAAGGTAAAGGACCCCTGACAGTTAAGTCCAGTCGCGAACGACTCTGGGGTTGCAGAGCTCATCTCGCTTTACTGGCTTTACTACCAGCGTTTGTCCACAGACAGTTTTTCTGGGTCATGTGGCCAGCATGACTAAGCCACTTCTGGTGAAACCAGAGCAGCGCATGGAAATGCCATTTACCTTCCTGCCAGAGTGGTACCTATTTATCTACTTGTACTTTGACATGCTTTCGAACTGCTAGGTTGGCAGGAACTGGGACCGAGCAACGGGAGCTCACCCCATTGCGGGGATTCGAACCACCGACCTTCCGACTGGCAAGCCCTAGGCTCAGTGGTTTAGACCACAGCACCACCCGAGTCCCATACTTCCATACTTACTTCACAGCAAAGATTGGGAACCTCAGGCCTGGATGCCGCCCCCCCCCCCCGGGGGGCCCTCACTAGGTCCCACATCCTCTCTCCTCAGGCCACTAGCACTGCTTTGAAACCTCCTCAAATGTTTTTCTGGTCTGGCTACAACGTGCCCATGAGCTCTGACAATACTTCCTCCTTGCCTGGATAGAGGATGGAGAAGGATGGAGGCGTATAGCCTAAAATTAGGATTAATTGCTCTGCCCATGTTGACTACCCACCAGTGGAAGGTACCCCAGAAGACCATGCAGTCCTCAGATTAAAAATGCTTCCCCACTGCCTAACCAACACAGGACAGGCAAGGCTACAGGTTAGAAAACTCCAGACAACTTTGCTGCACAAATGTAGGGGAAGCACAATTTTAGAAAAGTTCTCTTCTCGACGCATCTCCTGTGCGACCTCTCAGCCATCCTTAGGGAAGCTGCTTCTTAATTTGCTTGACTTTTAGTTAAAGAGCAACTCAACTTGGCAATCAATTCCTGCCCTTTGGGGATTGCTTGCGGTAGGTTTCCCTGGGCCTTTAATTTGTGCTATTTCTATAAAGACAACTTCAGGAAATTAGCACCAAGTAGATCCCAGGCATTAAATCACGGAGGATGAGAATCAGAATAGGGCTGTGGAGACTTGTCTAAATTCTCTGTTCGTTATGCTGCAGAGTTATCCCGTTCAGTCATTTCTACTGGGTAATAAGAGATTGACATCAGGTAGATGGGTAGAATATTGTTATATTATCTATTGCTTGTTATTGTTTTAATTAATTCACTGTTATACTCGGTTGGATCCATGCTCTGCTCTCACTAGTGGGAAGGTCAGCTGAGAGAAAGTCTTGCTGCTGGTATCTGGAAATATGAAATACAACTCATGGAACACGTTGGCAATTAATATACACACAATAATTACCAAAATGATTATACATTCTTTATCAATCTTCTGAGAAAAATACAAAACCTTATGCAAAGCCACAGAGACTTGCGAAGTACCCAACCGAAGATGAACTTATATGGCTATTGCCAGTTTCCCCATTCCCATCTAACATCTAGGGCCACTTCTCACAGTGTGAGAAGTAAAGCTGGGAACTTCAAAGTGAGGAGGAAATTGCCAAATGTTGTGTGAAACTGTGCCCCCCCCCCCACAGCAGCCATTTTGTGACTGACACCCACAGCAATTCCTAAACATTCAAAATAATGCCACTGACTCCCCCACAGCTGGCAACCCCCGGCATTGACCACCACCTTATATTATACCAATCTCCTCTTCCCCTGCCACAGATCACTCCTGAAATGTGGGAGCAAATTGGTTTAAAATTATATATCGGGGATTGCCTGAACCCTTATATCCCAGCTCGATAACTGAGATCTGTAGGAGTGTCTCTGGCCATTCCCCGAGTTGGTGAGGCTCATTTGACAACAAAGAGAAACCAAGCCTTTAGTGTCATTGGCCTAGTCCTGTGGAACACCCTGCCACTAGATATTTGGCAGGCGCCTTCTGTACTAACTTTTAAATGCTGGTGGATTTTTTCCCCTCTATTCCACCAGGCCTATTCAGGCAATTAAGCATACATCTCCCACAATGGTCTACTGGTGTTTAATTTTAATTCTTTATTTTTTTATAGCTTTACTGTTTATATATTGTTGTGAACTGCTGTGATATATATTCATGATACAGCGCTATATGCATATTTTTATGAATGAATAATGGACTGAGCAGATTTATGAAGGAATGCTCTCTAAGCACAAGAGCAGCTGGTCAAAGGAATATGCTCTATGGAATCTCCTTCTTTAGAGAGTTCAAGGGATGGGGTTGTGTAACAGCTCTTGGTCTTGCTCCAGGGACTGGCGGGGTGCTAACTTAGGGTAGCTGTTTGAACCGTATAATTTGTCAGATCTCTTCTAAGTAATTATTTGCTGAGTTCCTCTCCCCTATCTCATGTTGCAATTAAGTATTTAAATCATTAAAGTAATTCGAGCATTTACCTTTTGATTTCCGAGCAACACAGCCATTTATAAAAATATTACCTGGGATAGGAATAAAACCTGACAAAAAAGCAATTAAATTTGCTTCTAAAAGAGACGAATTAGCCACTTAAAAGTTATATGAAAAATGACTCCCCACCTCATCCCCGCTGAATAATTTTAAGGTGCAAAATGAAATTAAAATCAAGCGCTCAATGTATCTCTAAAAACAGAACCTCAGGCCCAGGGGCCAAATGTGGCCCTCAAAACTGTTCTGTCTGGGCTTCAGGACTCTCCCCAAGTCACATCCAAGCCATACCTTTCACCAGCCCTGCTTTGCACCTTCCTTGAGTGTTTTGCTTTGGTTGAAATATGTCCTAGAATTCCAAAAATTGCCTACCAGGTTGATTGGATGGAGGATGGTGAGGGACAAAGTCCAAGTTCATTGCTCCATCCACTTTCGCCACTGGCGAAAAAGAGGAGGAGGAGGAATTTGGACGATACCCCGCCTTTCACTCCCCTTAAGGAGTCTCAAAGCGGCCAACAATCTCCTTTCCCTTCCTCCCTCACAACAAACACTCTGTGAGGTGAGTGGGGCTGAGAGACTTCAGAGAAGTGTGACTAGCCCAAGGTCACCCAGCAGCTGCATGTGGAGGAGCTCGGAAGCAAACCCCGTTCACCAGATTACGAGTCTACTGCTCTTAACCACTATACCACGCTGGCTCTCAACAAGACACCGTTTCAGCTTCACATCAGTCCAAAATGAGCTCTCCTGCTCTCTCCACACCGAGAACACAAAGAGCATTGCATTTTGCTGAGCAATGGGCCAGACATGCCCAGGGAGGAGGTTTCTCCTCCTTGCCATAGCTTACGTCTGCTTGGGAGGAGTCCAGAGGAAGAGGGCCAGAGAGTGAAGGACAGGCCAAACATCAGTCCCAGCAACATCTTCTCCAAGGGCAGTTTTGTTGTGGGCCCCTGGCCATGCACCATGTTTTTCCATTCACGCTGTTATTGAAATGACATGCTGAAATAACTATACAGTGGTACCTTGGGTTACAGATGCTTCAGGTTACAGACGCTTCAGGATACAGACCCCGCTAACCCAGAAATAGTACCTCGGGTTAAGAACTTTGCTTCAGGATGAGAACAGAAATTGCACAGCAGCGGTGCGGCGGCAGCTGGAGGCCCCATTAGCTAAAGTGGTGCTTCAGGTTAAGAAGAGTTTCAAGTTAAGAATGGACCTCCAGAATGAATAAAGTTCTTAACCCGAGGTACCACTGTATAGTCAAATGAAAGTACGTGCATTTATCTCCTTTTTTTGGTGGGGAAACAGCAGCAGAACGACTTGGAAGGCTGGGGACTTCCTGATCCACCTTGTTAAAGCGATAGTCCAGCTCTGGACTTCCTGGGTCTATTTGTTTCATTATTCAGGGTGAACATAGAGGTGATGGATGCCCCTGGAATGCCATTTGAACTCCAGGTACACTTTGCTAAGATGTTGCAACAAAGAACAGTGTAGTAACTGCAGCAATCAGGAACATAGAGGAGATATTGATGGAAGACCTAATTACTTATGAACATGCCAGAATGGAAATGCTAACAAGTCATTACTGGAGGAACTGTAATTACAATGCATTGGTTCAAGTACCCAAAACCTGATTTTCATTTTCTTTGGGGAACAAAGGTCTCCATAATGGATAATCAGTTAAAAACCCTCAAAAGGAAATTGATGCCATCAGTGGCTTTATTAATGCCGACAATTGCATTCAGGTCATGATGCCTGTGGAGTCCATAAATGTGTGTGTGTGTGTGTGTGTGTGTGTGTGTGACTGCTTCTTTGCATATTGAAGGCTGCAATCCTGTATACACTTACCTGGGAGTAAGCAACACTGAATTCTGTGGGTTTTACTTCTGAGTAGACAGGTAGGAGCCTGTACTGTTAAAGGCCCCATGCAACAAGTGGTGTTCCTATAAATGTCTACTCAGAAGTTTGTTCCACTTCATTTGGTGTGATGTCTACTCTAGGGAGTGTGCATAGGATTGCATGACATATTTAATGGAAGACCTGCTCAAATCCGATTCACCATTATAATATGTGATCGGTTGGTATCTGGAACAACAATTTGGAGTCCACATTAGGTTTTGAAAAGATCAGGCCTGTAAACCAGGGCACTATGTTCAGAACTTGGAAAGTTAATTTTGGAAATGAACTAGTTGTAGTTTCAACGTGTCTGGAGAGGACTTTGGTCAGCCAACTGGGGAGGCTGGACAGCAGGGTGAAACCTTGTCACTAGAAGCAAGTGCTTGTTTACATACCCTCCAACATTTCTCTGATGAAAATAGGGATGTCCTATTCAACAACAAACAACAACAACAATTCTGCTGTTTATACTCTGCCCATCTGACTGGGTTGCTCCAGCCACTCTGGGCGGGTTCCAACATATATAAAAATATTATAAAACAGCAAACATTTAAAAAACCTTCCATATACAGGGCTTCCTTTAGATGGCAGGGGGGCGGGGGTGTCACATAACTCCATAGCCTCCAGGTAAATGTAAAGGGTCCCCTGACCATTAGGTCCAGTTGTGACTGACTCTGGGGTTGCGGCACTCTTCTCGCTTTATTGGCCAAGGGAGCCGGCGTACAGCTTCCGGGTCATGTGGCCAGCATGACTAAGCCACTTCTGGTGAACCAGAGCAGCGCACAGAAACGCTGTTTACCTTCCCACTGGAGTGGTACCTATTTATCTACTTGCATTTTGACATGCTTTCGAACTGCTAGGTTGGCAGGAGCAGGGACCAAGCAACGGGAGCTCACCCTGTTGTGGGGATTCGAACCGCCAACCTTCTGATCGGCAAGTCCTAGGCTCTGTGGGTTTAACCCACAGTGCCACCCGCGTCCGTTCCATAGTCTCCAACATTTCTCTAATAAAAATAGGGATGTCCTAAGGAAAAGCAGAACATTCTGGGATCAAATCAGTAACTGGGATGGCTTCTGTAAATTCAGGACTGTTCCCAGAAAATAGGGACACTTGGAGGGTCTGTGTTTAAGTGGTACAACACTTACTTAAACTTGCAGTGCAGATGGGACCTGGCAGTGACTCTCCAAGATTCCCAACGGGAATCTTCCCCAGCCTTACCTGACAGAATTTAAGACCTTCTGCATGCAATGCATGTGATCATCCACATGCTATAGCTTTCCCCCATAGGGATTTATGGAACACCCTGGCAAATCTAGCTTAATCAAATCTCTTTTCACTGCCCATGAAATTCCTTAAATGCTTCGCCTGAGGGGAAAACTGCCATAAAATTTTGCTTTATGTGAAATTTGGGGACAAGTCAGGACAGTGTTTTAACACGCAATTCCTTCGTGTTCTTTTAAAAATATTGCCTAATATACATTTATATTTAAAATGAAAACCCTATCCAACCATCTTAAGCTTTAGACAAACACAGTTCTTTAATTTTGATGCCTGCGAAAACAATTGTACAGTTTGAAAACGACAGAGCTGGAAAGCGGCTGGCACAACATAACTACAAATGTGCTTTGTTTAAACACAGCCATCTTATCAGACAAGTACTCAATTATCATCTCCATTTGAAAATATCTGAGCCTTATTTGCTCGGAGCAAATATTAATTTCAGCACGCATAATGGACCAAGCTGAGGATTCTGAAGTTCTGTTTTTAAAAAGGTTTAGAATCTTTCAGACAATCAAGCTGGCAATTCTGATTATTAAAATGGCTTCCTGCGATGATTACCGAGAAAGACGTGAGGCTAAGATCGCTCAGCAACTCTTGCCTATTTCTTAATCTGTAATTACTATAGTTCACACTGAGTTTCCTTAACATCTGATGCTAATGTGGAGGGTCCAGCTCAGGCAAGACGCCTGCGGAAGTGTTAAGAGAAGTTAATTTTTGTATATATATGAGAATATTTTCAGATAGATTTTCAGTGTGTTAGAATCCAGAGAAAGGGGATCTAGTAGAGCTAGAAAGGTGCAGAAAAGAGAAACCAGAATAATTAAGAGGGAGGAATGACTCATTCCTCTAGCAAAGAATTGTAACAATGCCTGGGGCAACAGAAGAAAATACAAGTGATGGGAGACAGGAGAATGGTGTATACAATCAGGGCCGTTTTATCAGGGGGTGCAAGGGGTGCTGTGCACCTGGGTGCCAAATTCTGGGGGGCGCACACTTCTGAAGCTGTCTAAGCTCTTAACCACGATCCTCTGGTGATTGTGGTTGATGGGTCATTTGTCAGTGTGGGGTTTTTTTTGGGGGGGGGGGAGAAAAAGGGTTCTGACTTCCTTTGTCTGGTCCTCGGACCCTAGTCGGCACAAAGAGTTCTTGAGAAAAAGTACTTTGTAGAATGCTGCTTTTGTTCTAAAAATAATCTTATTCTTCACTTACGACCAACAGCTTTTATACATATCAAACGCATGACATCATTTCCGTTCTCTTTTGCGGAAGAGCTGCAGAATCAATGTATCCAGCAGCGCCCCCTAGTGGTGTCTTTCATTTTCTCATGATCTCAAAAATGGAAAGAGGAGTTATCGCTGCCGGTTTCTATTTTTTCATGTTAGTGGTTTTCACTGTTCTCTTCCTTAAAAGTTCAACAATTTTGAGCTGCCTCCCTAAAAATGCTCAACAACTTTGACTTGCCCCCCCCCAAATTGGGGGTGCTAGGCAGATCTTCGCATACATACATAGCGAGGAGAAAGTGAAGAGGGCGACTTATAATACCACATCTAGGGGGTCATATAATGAAGCCAAAGCATGGGAGATTCAACCTGTGCAAAATGTAAGATTTCTTTACATGGCTAAACTAGTAAAAATCATAAGCATAGCTGAAGTATGGAATTTGCTGCCATAATATTTGGTGATGGCCACCAATTTGAATGACTCTGTAATGGGATTGGGCAGATTCATGGTGGGCAAGGTAACTGTTGACTACTAGTCTTCCAGGATCAGATATGGTATGCCTCAAAAGGGCTTAGAATTTAATTTAATTAGAAGCGTATCTCCAGTTGGACAAAGATAGAAGCTGCGAGCTTGCCAATAAGTTAATAAGGTCCATTATTGAGTTATTTGAAGTTTGACATCTTGATCCCCCTCCCAGGGCAAAGACAAAGATGGTGAAAACTGGAAACTGATTGGGACTGTGTGACTTTTGTAGCTGTAAAACAATGGGACACTAGCACCACCCAAGGCATGAGGGACAACAACAATTGACAAAAGATAGACCAGGCTTCCTCAAACTAAGCCCTCCAGATGTTTTGAGATGACAATTCCCATCATCCGTGACCACTGGTCCTGTTAGCTAGGGATCATGTGAGTTGTAGTTCCAAAACATCTGGAGGGCCAAGTTTGGGGGTGCCTATACTAGCTAAAGGAGTAATGCAACAAAGGGACTATCTCCTTATGGAATAGATTCCACGTGTATATACTTTTGTAACCTAAGTCTGTCTTCAGGGATCCATCTGTGAATTGAATGTGTGTGAGTAAACTTGGTTTATAGTTTTTACACAACTTTGTGTTGTGTCTATTCTTTTTAAGAGGGAGTAAAGGGAATTACCGGGACGCGGGTGGTGCTGTGGGTTAAACCACAGAGCCTAGGACTTGCCGATCAGAAGGTTGGCCGTTCGAAAACTTCAACGAGGTGAGCTCCCGTTCCTTGGTCCCAGCTCCTGCCAACCTAGCAGTTCGAAAGCACGTCAAAGTTGCAAGTAGATAAATAGGTACCACTCCGGTGGGAAGGTAAATGGCGTTTCCGTGCGCCGCTCTGGTTTGCCAGAAGCGGCTTAGTCATGCTGGCCACATGACCCGGAAGCTGTACGCCAGCTTCCTCGGCCAATAAAACAAGATGAGCGCCACAACCCCAGAGTTGGCCACGACTGGACTTAATGGTCAGGGGTCCCTTTATCTTTTTAAAGGGAATTACCAGGAATCCTATATTTAGAAGCTTAAACAAGCTTGTAACAAGCTAACCGCTGTGCGTTTAGAGGGGAATGTTTAACACTCGGCTAAGTTATAGAACTTGCTAATGCAAGTTATGAAAGGATATTAATAAACAATATATCCTCTCCTGCCTCCCTGAACATTCCCACAGGGAGGAGGCACTTTAGAGAGCAGTTTGCCAAACCGCTCTCTGAAGCACCTTCCTCACTTGCCTAAAAAAGCTCACCTAGGCCACTGCCCCTCCTTACTGCTTGCTTGCTCACTTGCTTGTCTTCTGGCAGTCATGCAAACTACAGTGTGACAACAGCCTTACAATTCTACGCATATAGGAAGATCATGTGCGTGTCATTTTAAACAACTATCACACATGCATACTTGATATTTAAATACTGCATTGACCAATCTGGTGCTCTCCAAAAAAAAAAGAGGGGGAGTTGCAGAATCCACAAAAAAGTATACATTTCCTACAAAGAAACACAAAACTTTGATTCCCGAGTATGCCAAAGCTATACAAGAAGTGCTGGCGAAGGCAGCAATATAGGTATATTTTTAATCATATGATGATATATGTTGCTGTGTATTTAAGATGAATAGAAACTGGTCAGTGACCTCTGGAAGTTGGAAAAGGTCCAGTTCAGTTGACTGTTGTTGTACATATATGTCTGCTTGCTTATTAGTAAAATATTTGTTCTAAATTATTACAGTCATACCTCGGGTTACAGCCGCTTCAGGTTGCGTCTTTTCGGTTTGTGTACTGCCGAAACCCAGAAGTACCGGAACGGGTTACTTCCGGGTTTCGGTGGTCGCACATGCGTAGAAGCACTAAATCACGCTTTGCACATGCGCAGAAGTACCGAATCACAACCCGCGCATGCACAGACGCAGGTTGCGAATGCTGCGGGTTGAAAACGTGCATCCTGCATGGATCACGTTCGCAACCCGAGCGTCCACTATACATTAATTCTGGAACTTCATATAGACAATAGTACATGGTACCAGGAATGAAATACTTTGTGTGAAGGTATGATGGGCCATTTGGAGACTCCCCAGCTGACTGGGGTTGATGGGAACTATAGTTCAAAACACCTGGAGGGTGTCAGGTTGGCAAAGGCTGTACTATATCCTCTTCAAGTGAACATCTTTATGTACTGTTCTGTTAGCCCACACCGGCTAAATCCGAGATTTGCATGTAATGATCAACACAAGATTAGCAGTAAGTTGATCCACTCTTCCTTCTGGCTGATTGATTGATTGCCATAATTCTAGAGTATGGGTGGTTATGAATTATTCTTCCCCTCAGGGAAAGCGAAGTAGAAAGGGTTATAAAAACAGAGCCCCAAACCGTAATGCAATCTCTCCTAAGTGTGTGTATGTGTGTACACTAAGTGGCATTACCGAGAGAAAGCGGGTCACGGCAAAGGAAATGTATGTCCATTAATAACACAAGATAACAGCAAGGTTAAGACAACCCAGCAGAGGTGAATTTCTGAGCTTCAGAAAATATCCTGAAAAAGAATGAACTCATCATTGGAAAGCGCCATTTCTCGGACAAGACATTATGCCCCCTTTTTGCTGGCAGAGTGGTGGTGCTTTTTTCAGCCTGAGGACCATAATCCCCTCGGGTGCACCCTACCCATGAGATATAATCAAAGAATTGTAGAATTGGAAGGAATGCCAAGGGTCGTCTAGTCCAGCCCCCTGAAATTCAGGTACCCTGGCAAATGGCCTAAAAACTTCCAATGAATGAAGTAGTCTGTTGCACATATGAACAGCTCTCCTTTCATAGCTTTCTAAAGCAGTTTCTATTCTCATAAATGGATGGACTGATATACCTTAATATCAGCAAGACAAAGGAGATGGACTTTCAGAGGAAGAGAGGAGAACTAGCCCCGCTGTACATCGGGGAGGGCTGTGTGGAGAGAGTCTCTTCCTTTAAATTCCTAGGAGTTTACCTCAGTGAAGACCTTACTTGGAAAATAAATACAACCCAGGTAGTTAAGAAAGCCCAACAGAGACTCCATCTCCTCAGAGTATTGCGGAAGAATGATGTAAATCAACATTTGATGATCTCCTTCTACCGGTCAACGATAGAAAGTGTCCTTTCATACTGCATCACGGTGTGGTACACTGGTTTGACATCAACTGATAGGAGGTGCCTACAGAGGGTGATGAATACAGCACAAGATATTATGGGCTGTCCCATGAATCCGCTGGATGAAATAGCGGAAGAACATTGCCTCATGAGAGTGAGGAAAATTCTCAGGGATGATTCACACCCTGGCCAGCACTTTCTTGATCTCCTGCCCTCAGGCAGAAGATATAGAAGTATGATTAGTCACACCAACAAGGTAAAGAACAGCTTCTATCCGTGGGCTGTTAGGCTGCTGAATGAAAAGATAACAACAGGGCAACTGACTTTCGGGTTTGGTGTGTGTGTGTTAGTAAACGAGGGGAATTAAGACTAAGAGAGCTGAGTGGGGGGTGCTCATGTGATCTCACTGTATATAAGTTGTACAAGTGACAATAAAGTATTTCAATTTCAAGAAAATGCAGGAGTAATGCTCATCACAGCAGTAGCAAATTCAGAAGTAAGTCTCATCATGGTCAGAGTTTTACATCTAAGGAAGTGGGAACGAGATTGCCATGTCGAGCCCTGAAACAGCACACAAGCATAGAGCCCAAGTAAGAGAACCACAAGAGCTTAAGGAATTTGAGCAACCCTGTTGAATACTTTCTCCATGACAGACAGGGGCTGCCTACTCTCTTTCCAAGACAAACTTATAAGCTAAAAGAGAGAGAGAGAGAAATCAATGGCAAGTTGAATTTGTGCCTTGAGTTCTCTGACATATCACCCATTTAATGAAAGGATTTGACCGGTCAGAGCCACACGCAATAAATACACCACGGTTTACACGCTCCCATTTAACAAGGTCATTTTGAAATGATCCATCAAGCATGTCGTGCAGGTGCTTTAGAAAGATGGAAGGAAATGGAACATTTCACGCAATGTTCCTTGACCAAAAAAAAGGAAGGAAATTGCCTCGGGGGAAGAATGAAGGAGAGCCTTAATCTGGACGGCGTTGGGCATGGAATGGGAGACCTTCCTTTTCAACAGGAGTGGGGAAGCTATTTCAACCTGAATGCCATTTCCCCTTTCTAGGAGCTATGGGCCATTGGTGGCCAGAGACAGACGGAACATCCGCACAGCGACGGATGGAAATGTTACCATTGTAATAGGCTAGCTCCAACTCTCTCAGTTTCTACCTCTCTAGCCTTCATCCAGGCAAGCGATATCAGAGTTCAAGGACACATCCCAACCAGGTTAAAGCAAAGAAACAAACCCTCAAGCATGGAACAAAAGGAGGCAGGTAAGGAGAGTCACAAGGGACTCAGGTGGTGCTGTGGTCTTAACCACCGAGCCTCTTGGGCTTGCCGATCAGAAGGTCAGCAGTTCGAATCCCCACGACGGGGTGAGCTCCCGTTGCTCGGTCCCAGCTCCTGCCAACCTAGCAGTTCAAAAGCACACCAGTGCAAGTAGATAAATAGCTACCTCTGTGGCGGGAAGGTAAATGGCGTTTCTGTGTGCTGCTCTGGTTTCGCCAGAAGCAGCTTAGTCATTCTGGCCACATGACCCAGGAAAACTGTCTGCGGACAAATGCTGGCTCCCTCTGCCTGTAAAGCACACCACAACCCCAGAGTTGTCTGTGACTGGACTTAACTGTCAGGGGTCCTTTACCTTTTTTAAGTAGAGTCACAGGGGCTAGCCCAGGGGGGCTCATTTGGGCCCCATGGCTGTGGTCCTCATCCCTGGTTTAATACATTTGTGTTGCATGATACCACATTCTGATTTCTAGATCACATGAGAAAGAACTGTACACACACACACACACACACACACACACACACAAACACACACGGAAACACACACACTGCTCCGAAGTGCAATAAAAGGCTAATGAACAATTAAATAGGAAACAGTGATGCCATTTCCACGGGCTGTTGCATTGATTTCCAGGGCACCGCTTTACCAGAAGTGTGCTGATAAGTGGCATGGATTTCAGAGAATGAGGACTAAGGTGAGCAAATGATTGAAAACATCTACGAAACAGGGGATGCAAGTGAGGCTGATAGGAGCCAGGCTAGCATATGGGACTCTTATGGGGTGCGTTCCACAGGCCAGCTGAATCTGTGCATGGTGTCATTTTAGGGGTAGGAGCAAGTTATTTGGTTAAACACGAAGAACTCTGGTTTACATATCTAGAAACTGCCAGAATTTTATGATCAGCTCTCTTTGGAAGCAGTAAGAAACTACAAAGTGGCAAAAATGTACAAATCAAATTCAAACATATGATGCAGGTGCAAACAGGCTGAGGGATGTACCATATGTGGTGGGGGTGTACAAAAATAAATAAATTGGGATATCATTTATGAGGAATTTTAAAAAATTCACATATTTATTTTTTTTGCAAAAAAACAAAACAAAACCCAGAAGCCTTTCTTCTAGGCATTTTGACAACAGATATCCCAGTTGATAAGAGAAGGGTATTCTTATATGCAACAACAGCAGCGAGAATGTTGATTGCTGAGGACTGGAAAGCAGAGAAAACTCCAATGAGAGAAGAATGGCAGATAAAACTCTTAGAGTATTTGGAACTTGCAAAGATGACAAAAATAATCAGGAATCAAACAAACCAAAAGTTTATAAAGGAGTGGGAGTGCTATAGATGGTACTTAAAAAAACATTGCTCCCAAATAAAATCTTTAGTGTGATTAATTTACGCAAATTGCATGAAAGATGGATAATGCATTTTGTATAATATTGATGATTGATAAGGTGAAAAAGGGTCAAGTTAAAAAAGGAAGAAAAGACCCACAGTGAGGTAGATGGAAGTCACATTAGAAAAGTAGAAGATTATTTATTTATGATTTAAAGTTACGGAGAAATATGGTGTTGAATATTTTTATTAAGTATGGGAGTTTTTTCATATTTTTTTCTTTTCTGTACTCTATGATATTTTTAATGATGAATGGAATAGATATAATATCTGTCAGGGTTTCAGGGACAGAGAGCGAGGGGGAGGGGTCCCAGGATGACGAGGAAGAGGACGACGACGACCCGAGGTTGTCAGTGAGTCCGTCAAGTGAATCCGAGGATTCCCAAAAGGGAGCCCCCCTGGTCAGGCCAAGGGGCAGTAGAGAGGGAAGCAGTCAGAAGCAGGGGAACGAAGAGGGAATCCCCAGTGGGGGTTGGAGATCGGGACCGGCCTCTCCGTCGGAACGGAGTGAAGGGGGTGGAGTGGCCAGTGTGTCAGAAAGAGCAGAACAGGGAGCAGAGAGGGGAAGGAGTTCGGAGCAGAACGTCCTGCCGGAAGGGGAGGAGTGTAGTACCGAGAGTAGCGTAACGGTCGAAAGGAAGGTCAGAAGCAACGTACGCGCGCCAAGTTCAAATGTGGAGGCGCGCGGAAATGAGGAGAGCCCTGAGGAGGAGCCTGGTCCCAAAGCACGAAGGAGGGGGGAGCAGGCGTCAGAAGACTCAGCCTCGGGGGAATCCCGGAGGGAGGGAGCACAGGGGGGCAGGAAGACCCTGCGGAAAAGGAAGGAGAGGAAAAGGTGGAGCAGTACAAGCCTCTTAAGCTGGTGCAGGGGCGGGACTGACTCAGAGGGGACTTCAAACATCTAAGGGTAACAGATGCTGAGCCACGGAGCTTGGATGTAACAACAACAATGTCCTTCAATAAAACCTTTTGTATATAACTTGGACTGGATTTTGGTCTCTTGTGAGCTGGGACCTCGGGTGGCTCTGACAATATCTAATGAAACCAATAAAAAGCAATGACCAAAAGGAAAAAGGAAAAAGAAATAAACTACTGGCAGGTGGGACATTCATATTTGGAGTTCCTTGATTGTGTCATCTTATCTTTTCCATTTCATGTCTAGGCTATGTAGTTTCCTACCCTCTACCACTGCCCTCCTCCAGTTCCCTTGCCCTGCCCTATCCTTAAAAACTCCATCTACCTTCATCTGACAGGTGAGTATGCAGAGATAACTTGCATACAGGTGTTTGAATCCCGCTCCAGCAAATAGATGTTAACGTTTAATTGAACAGATATGCCACTCCTTCCCCTTGCTTCCACACTCTGTTACTAGGCAACAGGGCCTACCTGGCCACTTTAGACATTGACCCAAAGGCCAGAAACTGAGAAATTCTACCTCTGCTAGCTGATTTCCTCAGTATAATTTTCCTCCAGGGCTCTGAGAGAGAAACCATTGGGAGGATTCTATTGGAAAAACC
The DNA here is from genome assembly GCF_964106915.1 of Podarcis gaigeae. Classification (NCBI taxonomy): domain Eukaryota; kingdom Metazoa; phylum Chordata; class Lepidosauria; order Squamata; family Lacertidae; genus Podarcis; species Podarcis gaigeae. The sequence goes on along the minus strand of NC_139677.1, from coordinate 96,443,206 downwards.
TATTGGTGTTTCGCAACTTTCTGACTAGTTGCAGGACCTTAGCCAGACCTAGCAGAGTTAACGCAGAATCCATGGAAGCAATTGGCCACTTGGCTGCAGACAGGATAGACGAAGCAGGAACCAGGAACTTGTAGTTAGCTGTTTCTTATATACAGTGGACTACTTACAGGAACAGAACACGGATCTTTTGCTAGCTCTCTCTGACACGATTCACAACTCCTAAACTGACACAGAACTCCGAACACGAACACTGAACCAAAACATTCCAGTTAGTAGGCCATTAATTATCACTCCCTTGAGAGAGCTTGACCAATCAGGGAGCGGTCTCCATGTCTCTGTTATCACCAGGCAGACTTACTCCTTCAGATTGCCTTCTGGCAGTCTGCCAAACCTTAATTGACTCTGTGGGAGTAGCTGCACGTACACAGTTTCCCAACTGGTTTGCATGTGACTTTTCATCCAGGGATGGAGAACCTGTGGAATGCTAGATGTTGTTGTTGTTGTTTAGTCGTGTCCGACTCTTCGTGACCCCATGGACCAGAGAACGCCAGGCACCTCTGTCCTCCACTGCCTCCCGCAGTTTGGTCAAACTCATGCTGGTAACCTCGAAAACACTATCCAACCATCTCGTCCTCTGCCGTCCCCTTCTCCTTGTGCCCTCCATCTTTCCCAACATCAGGGTCTTCTCCAGGGAGTCTTCTCTTCTCATGAGGTGGCCAAAGTACTGGAGCCTCAGCTTCACAATCTGTCCTTCCAGTGAGCACTTAGGGTTGATTTCCTTCAGTATGGAGAGGTTTGATCTTCTTGCAGTCCATGGGACTCTCAAGAGTCTCCTCCAGCACCATAATTCAAAAGCATCAATTCTTCAGCGATCAGCCTTCTTTATGGTCCAGCTCTCACTTCCATACATCACTACTGGGAAAACCATAGCTTTAACTATACGGACCTTTGTTGGCAAGGTGATGTCTCTACTTCTCAAGATGCTGTCTAGGCCTGTCATTGCTAGATGTTACTGGACTACAACTCCCATCATCCTTGACTGTTGACCAGGACTGATTAGAGTTGTGGCCCAACAACATATTGAGGGCAATAGGTTCCCCATCCCTGATTTAATCCTTCAATGAGATGGTTAGCTTCTCACCTTGGATTCATTCCTACAGCAGTGGACATTGCACAGCTCCTGCAATATGTGGGACTGAACCAGCTCCGCATCGCTGTATTTCCTCAGCCAACAAGCCCATTCCCTTGTCTTTAAACAGCCTTGCAGCACATATCAGTCCCAGCATTTGGGAAACAAGCATGCCTTTGCCATACATGTGTCATACCCAGGGTATCCCAGTCAACCCAGTTTCCAAGAACCTAGATTTTGTAATGGTTCTTGCAGAAGGGCCATAGCTCCATGGTAGATCAATTGTTTTGCATGCAGAGGGTCCCAGTCCAATTGCTGACAAGTCCAAGTAGGGTTGGGAGAGAACCCAGTCTGAAATCCTAGGCAGCTTCTGCCCATCAAGGCAGACAATACAGTGGTACCTCAGGTTAACCTGAAGCGTATGTAACCCGAGGTACCACTGTACTGAGATGGATGGACCAATGTTGTGACCTGGTGTAAGAGTGCTTCCTTTGTTACTATCCAATGGTTGCTTGGAAAAGTAAAGGTGAAAGCTACTACAGTGGTACCTCGGGTTACATACGCTTCAGGTTACAGACTCCACTAACCCAGAAATACCTCGGGTTAAGAACTTTGCTTCAGGATGAGAACAGAAATCGTGTTCTGGCCCCGCGGCTACAGCAGGAGGCCCCATTAGCTAAAGTGGTGCTTCAGATTAAGAACAGTTTCAGGTTAAGAATGGACCTCCAGAACGAATTAAGTACTTAACCCGAGGTACCACTGTACTACGGGAAAATGGAATGAGTACAGAAATGGGGTTCAGCCATCAACAGCTTCTGGGAGTTCACAAGTTACAAGAGGGGAGATTCTGACTAAACACCAGGAAGAACTTTCTGACAGTAAAAGCTGTTCGACAGTGGAGCGCATACCCTCCAACATTTCTTTGATGAAAATAGGGATGTCCTTTTCCATAATAATAATTTTACTTTTTATACCCTGCCCATCTGACTGCATTGCCCCAGCCACTCTGGGCAGCTTTCGACATATATAAAAACATAATAAAACATTAAAAAAACACCCTTCCTTATACAGGGCTGTTTTCAGATGACTTGAGGGTCAGATGAATCTATACCCTTCAATATTTATCCAATGAAAATAAGGACATCCTATTCAAAAATACAGTAAAGGTTCATTATCTATGCTAGCATTTGATTGACGTTGGAGAGAGACTGAGTTGAAAAATAAGACCAAGGGTACATATTGATATAGGAATGTATTAGATAAAATATAAAGAAAGATACAATAATAAGAGTACATTCATTTGAAAAAAAAAGGAATATACAAGGGGATAGACAGGAAGTCCAAAGTGTTGCTATATATATGATTTTGGAATAGTTTTTTGCCCTGTTTTTCTTTTCTTTTAGTATATAAACTTTGTACAGTCATACCTCGGGTTGAAGTAGCTCCGGGATGAATATTTTTGGGTTCCGCTCCACGGCCACCTGGAAGTAACGGAGCGTGTTACTTCCGGGTTTCTCTGCTCGCACATGCATGGAAATGTCATCACACGCATGCATGGAAGCGGTGAATCGCCACCCGCGCAAGCGCAAACACGGGTTGCGTTTGCTTCAGGATGCGAATGGGGCTCCAGAAGTACCACTGTATACATGTTGAAAATTATAGTATAATAAACCTTGTGATGTAATATGATAATGTTTACCGATGTAACATAAGAACTTTAATAAATAAATAAAATTCAAAAAAGAAAATAAGGACATCCTACGATACCCTTCAACATTTCTCTGATGAAGACACGGACGTCCTAAGGAAAAGCGAGACATTCCAGGATCAAATCAGGAACCGGGATGGCTTCTATAAATCCAGGACTGTCCCTGGAAAATAGGGACACTGGGAGGGGCAGGTGTGGACTCTCCTTCCTTGGAGGTCTTTAAGCAGATGTTAGATGGTCATCTGTCATGGATGCTTTAGCTGAGATTCCTGCAGGTGACCTTCCAACTCTACCATTCTATGATTCTAAACATTAGGAAGTATTTTCCAATGGTAAAGGGCTGTTTGACAGTAGAGTAAACTATATTGGGGAGGTGATGGAGGAGAGTCCATTGGGAAGGTGATGGAGGAGAGTTTTAGGTTTTTAGACAGAGGTTGGATGACCACCTGTCAGGGATTCTTTAGCTGCGATTCCTACATTGCAGGGGGGTTGGATTAGATTACCCTTAGCAGAGGAGGAATTAGGGGAGTGCAGTTGGCTCACCGGCACTGGGTGCTGAGCCCAGAAGGTGCTTCAGGGAATGCCACAATAATGATGAACAACAGAAGGCGAGAGGCAGGGAGCACCAAATTTTGGCATTGCATAGGGCACTGATGAAATTTTAATGCCCAAAGTCCGCCAGTCCGTTTGGCGTCCCTTCCAGCACTTCAATTCTAGGACCGTATGACTTCCATATAAGCTGAACCTGCGCTGAATTCCTGACCTTGCAGATGTTAAAATAACCGTGTGACTGTTAATGGTTGATAAATGTTTTAAATAAACAAGCAGAAGCTGTTTAGAACTTTCTGTTTTCACCATTAAAATCCGATTGTGCATTCATTCTGAACACTATATGAAGGCAAGCTAATTGACTCATTGCATCACCCGGTGATAATGTATAAAAATCTATTTGTTAACTGACATCTCAGCTGTGAAATGAATCAGATCTAGGCTGCGAGAAGGATTTGAGAATTTTAACTAGAGCCGAGCCAAATTTTCACAGGTTTTAATTTTCGTCTTGAAACAGACACGTTCGATGAGGGGAAGGGATCCAAATCACACAAAACTGAGGAAGTGTTTCTTTGCTGCTGACTAGTCCTGAATACTAATCACAGCTCAGAGAGGGCTCAGGTGGCCTTTAAATACTTCAAGGCACTGCATAGTCCAGAATTATGACGACACCTCCAGAAAGGATCCTGCGGATCTTGCTGGATTCTAATGGTCAAATCCATTGGGGCAACCAGTTTAGGATACAGCAGATCTCTGATTCACCTACCAGATTCCTGGTACAGCTAGGCTCAGCCAGTCGCTGTTAGTATTTGTACTGGTGCTGCCTTTGTTAGGAAATGTATTTTACAAAGAATAAATTGTACTGGGGTGGGGTGGGGAGAGAAAACCTATGTAACAGCTGCAGAATCTTGTGACTCCAATTAAGGTCACAGGAATGTTGAATCATTGCCTTGTTAATTTGTTAACTCCCTTTAAGAGTTAGTGAGCGTGTGTCTTAGACAGAAGGGGTGGGAGGTGAAGGTTGGCTGGTTGTCTTGTGATTGTGGGAGTAAGGAAATTTCAAGCAGTTACTGTGTCCAGGAGAGTTTGTGGAGACAGAGAAGATATGGGCTGATAAGATATGTACTGCCACAAATGAGTTTTGGAAGCAAGAAGCAAGAAAACCCTCTCTTGGGCTCAAGGGAGACCAGCACATTGTACATGAGTCATACCTCATGTTATGTTTGCTTCATGTTATGTTCTTTCAAGTTACGTCCCACAGCGACCCAGAAATACCGGAAAGGGTTACTTCTGGGTTTCACCGCTCGCGCATGCGCAGAAGCACAAAATGGCGTCACTTACATGCACAGGATCGGCGAATTGCAACCCGCGCATGCACAGATGCGCCGCTGCGGGTTGCGCTCTTTTCATGTTGCGAACGGGCCTCCAGAACGGATCCCATTTGCAACCAGAGGTACCACTGTATTGGACTCGATGTGCATAAACACTACTGCTTGTTGTTAATAGTTGCCATCCTGTAAGTAAAGAGTCATCTTCAAGGTCTTGTGTGTGGAGTCTGCTTCATCATTAAGGCTTTGAGACTGAAGCCATGACTCAGAAAAATAGCTAACAGGCCCCCAACCTCAGGTTAGCCAATGACAAGTCAGCATAACTTTATCATCCCAGCTGAGCCTGACTGTGGCTGGTGTAATTTCCCCCAAAAGGATGTGCAGGGGAGGATGGATTTAGGCTGGATCCAAAGCCCTTTCAGCTCAGTCATATGACCTGGCAACCAAGCACATCCAAACACTATCTTAAAGACTTGTTTCCCCTCTGTCAGGCTTAAGCTTAGCAGCAGCAGCAGCAGCAGTAGTCCTATCTCTGAACAGGGTTTGGATCAGGTGTCATCTTAACCTTAACTTACACTGCCATGCTTTATGCCAGCTTTGTGTGCAGAGGATTGCCTCCTAAGTCCCATAATTCTTGATCACTGGTCATGCTGCCTGGAGCTGATGAGAGTTGGACTCCAACAATGTCTGAAAAGTCACTTTTATACTTCCTTATGCTATCACACGGGACGTGGGTGGTGCTGTGGGTTAAACCACAGAGCCTAGGGCTTGCCGATCAGAAGGTTGGCGGTTCGAATCCCCACGGCGGGGTGAGCTCCTGTTGCTCAGTCCCTACTCCTGCCAACCTAGAAGTTCAAAAGCACGTCAAAGTGCAAGTAGATAAATAGGTACCGCTCTGGCGGGAACGTAAATGATGTTTCCGTGCATTGCTCTGGTTCGTCAGAAGCGGCTTAGTCATGCTGGCCCCATGACCCGGAAGCTGTATGCCGGCTCCCTCGGCCAATAAAGCGAGATGAGCGCCAGAGCAACCCCAGAGTCGGTCATGACTGGACCTAATGGTCAGGGGTCCCTTTACCTTTACCTTATGCTACCACACAGAGAACTAAAGGACAGAACATTTGTAACACAACTTCCTTTCCTTGGAGGTCTCTGATTTGGTCAAATAATTATAATTTTAGTACCAATTACTTAGAAATGTCCTATAAACAGTGGCCCCTTCTTGGCCATTGGTCACATGTGGATGTGAAGCATGTTTTAGCCTATGGATTTCCAATCCACATAGCAATGAAACACAGCTAGTCTTCTTTTCGAATGGCATATCTGGTACAGTTTAGAGAAGCATTCTCGTAGTCAGTCAAGCCATCATATTACACTGTCAATATCAGCATCCCAGAGGGGATGGGCTCCCTCTCTCCAGTCTTCATCTGGACATACCCCTTTTATCCAAAACAGTTGTTTCCCACGGTCTAAGCCGGAATGCAAGCTAATACAAATGTATGATTGGCCTAGGGCCATCTTTGTCCATCATGGATAACCATTTAACGTTACTTGTCCACGCCACTTGCATTTGACTAGCCAACTTCACTTGAAATTTAGAAATGGACTAACTTTCCTCTTTTATTCTTTAATTTACACCCAAGGTGTACCAGCACTAACAAGAAAAGACATGCCCACGCATGTGATGATAACTTCTCATTTCTTGCTTATTGACAAATGCCATGTTCTTTTCTCTTGCTCCATTCAACTGTGACCTTTAAAAGCTCATGCCAAGCTTTTCAATCAAATTAAATATTTTCAAGCAATCACCACATCCTGCTGATCGAACACAGCAAATTATGCTCAATGTGGAGAAAGCAGATGGAGATTTTTTTTCTCGCGTGCACTTTCTCTTAACACCCAGAACTCCAGCAACTAGAATTCGGAACCAACTCCTGGGGCCCAGGTCCCTTCGCCCCCCACCCAAGAAAATAATTGATGGGCACTGCCATTCATATGGTGTTCATGCACCAAATCTTGTGATTGATTATGCAGGGCGGGGCTTACCTGCCCCCTCCAATATTTTATTCCAGTTGGCACCCCTGTTCAGAAACATTGCTGCCTCCAATTCTTCCAACAAGACTTTTAAGTTTCAACCTTTCCAAGTTCGTATCCCTATTTTAATTGTTTTTAAGAAGTTTTTAGGAAGGTTGAATCATTTTATTACTTGCTGCTGTTTGCCACCCTAGGCTCCTTTGGAAGAAAGGGCAATATATAGGTTGAATAAATAAAATAACACAGTGAATTAGGAACCGACCGGCTTATCAACATTTCATTCAAAGGCTCTCTTTTTTATTAGATCACCTCTAGTCTTACAATTTCCTGCTAACAAACTAAAGAATGATTGACTTTTGCGGGCGCAATTACTTCCAGTGGCACAATGAGATAATTTGAAACCCTGGAAAGAAGAAGAAGAAGAGTTTGGATTTGATATCCCACCTTTCACTCCCTTTAAGGAGTCTCAAAGCGGCTCACATTCTCCTTTCCCTTCCTCTCCCACAACAAACACTCTATGAGGTGAGTGGGGCTGAGAGACTTCAAAGAAGTGTGACTAGCCCAAGGTCACCCAGCAGCTGCATGTGGAGGAGCGGGGAAGCGAACCCGGTTCACCAGATTACGAGACTACCGCTCTTAATCACTACAGTACACTGGCTCTCAAGAAATGGTCTGAAGTGGTGTGCCACCACACTAGCTTCCCGGCAAGGGGGTTGCTGTTGTGGGGGAAAAGGTGGGGAAGATACTATGCTGTGGGGAGGTCAGCAGGGCACAAACAAACCATTGGGGGGGGGGTGCCCCTCCCTGCTTGGTTAAGCAGCAGCAGTCCACCTGCCAGGAGACTTGCATAATGGTTCCGTCTCCATCTGGAAAGCTGATTCTGGGAGTGAGTCTTTAGATGGGCTTGTGTGTAGCACACAAACAACATTTCTCTTCTCTTCAGCTCCACCATTCCATGCTCTGCAGCTTCTTCTATGCCCCTGAACTGATCTGTCAAGCAGTTGCTATGTTCTTACATCACGTTTGTCCTTTGACAGCTACTATGTAGTGAGACCAGTCAAACGCACAGATAAGGAGTGAGGAATCGTTGGCCCTCTGATGTTGTTGGACTTCAGATCCCATCAGCCCCAACCCAGAATAGCTCAAAGGCCAGTGACAATCGGAGTTGTAGTCCAATAAAATTTGGAATGCCCCATGTTCTCCATCCCTTATGCAGATCATTTTGCCTTGTAAAGAATGCATTCGCCCTCAAGCTTTTAGGAGTGATCCTCATGGAATCATCCTCACCTGAGCATCTGCTTAGAATGGAAATAAATGAAAAGTGATTGAAAGAACGCCTTGACTCCTCAGTACTTGGCCTTGGAAAAGAATGTGGGTTGCTGCTAAAGTGAAATCTCGACCTCTCCCATTGTGTACAAGCACAAACACAGAGAACACATTGCTGCCATTCCCCCTCTTTGAAAGGCAGGCTGGAATGGAGAGAGACGGTGGATGCTTCCATTAGAGATGTCTTGTCGAAATCATCAAAGTACATATTTGCCATTCATTGTAGCGGCGTTTGCTCTAACGTGTTCTATAAATAGAGTATGTTTACAAGGAAGCACTCAGAAGCAAGGTCTGTTCGGCCATTATGGGTAACAGGTTGCAATCCAAGTGAAGAACAGCAAAAAAACATTGTGCAGGGGACTTTTCTTGTAGTAATATTTCACCAAAGTACAGGAACATGTGCAGTGCTTTTAGCCTGACCTTGAAAGAGTCTAAAGCAGAGCCCAGCAAGATTATTTGTTCAACAAATGGGCCTCAGAAGCACATCTGTCTGAAACCCTGGAGAGATACACTTGCCAGTCAATGTGGACAGGACTGAGCTGGTTGGACAAATCCGAGGTACCACTGTATAGCTATATTTCATCTATCTTCTACTATCAATCCATCCATCCATCTACTGTATCTACCTAGATTCCTTTTCTGCAGTCTCCTCGGGATCACAGGATCCTATTCAGTGAAAGTCCCAATGCAAACCGAACCACGGAGATCAATGGGTACAACTAACCTACATTCATTGATTTCAATATGCTTACACTCAATGGAAGAACAAACATTGGATGCAACCCCCAATCTCCAACTCTCTAAGGACCATTATATTTTTCTGTGCACTTTGTAAGATCACAATACATCTATTTGTCTGTCTCTCTCTCGCTCTTGCCAGGCAGCCATCTGACATGGTTACAAATTTATGCATCCCAGAAATATCATTTCCTGCCATATTTATAGTAATTATGTCAAATGGCAAATTTAAAGCATTTGATTTGATTACTGCTGGTTTGGGAAAACACACGGTTTGATCTAGTCACAAGCTGTAATTACTGTATGTGGAATGCAATCACGTGGAATATTTTTATAATAAAAAGGTTGGGGAAGTGATATATATAAATGGTGTGAATTTGATGGCAGAGGAAGAAGAAGAGCCTTAAAATTCTCCCAATTGGTTTTGGCTAGGTGATGCCATCAAAATATTGTGTTATATTGTGTTATTGTTTTTTTTCTTCCCGATGCAACATTAGTCAGTAATTTGTCATTCAGGGCTGGTGGGGGATTCATTCATCCCAGTTCAGCAAAGGACTATGTGAGCAATGCAGTAGATTTCCACAGAATGGTGTGTGCCATGCAAAAAGGTCGTTGCACATATTCTGCTCCTTCCAGATCCAGCAGCTGGAGCTCTGCGCACATAGCTCTTGAACAACGCTGGAGCCCCAGTGATTGGCCATTTGAGATGATGAGTGACAGCGGGCTCAGTTCCATCATTCCTGCTCCTTTTTTGAGACTTAAAGGTAAAGGCGCCCCTGACCATTAGGTCCAGTCATGACCGATTCTGGGGTTGCAGCGCTCATCTCGCTTTATTGGCCGAGGGAGCTGGCCGAGGGAGCTGATGGGGGAGTTTTCGTGAGTCGAGAGGGTGAAGCAATTAATTTGATGGTTGAACTTGACCAGTGAAGCATATTCGGGTCAGCTCTTACAGGAAACATGAGTAATTTGTACAGGGGCCAGATGCTGTGGAGAGTCCCAAATAGTCTGCAAGGGGAGCAAAGCCATGCAGAATATGCAGCCTGGTCCAGTCTAGTTATATGCACGGCAAACAGCAACTGATTTTTGTAGCTGGACACGGGCAGCAAGGACTCTTGGAGAAGACAGAGAAATGTCTGGGTAGCCAGGGACTGCAGCATCTTCCTGCTCTGCTAATGCTTCTTACTACCACCCCACCCCCCAATCACTCAGAGACAAAGGTGGGTCAGTACTTTGGGGGCAGGCATGCATGGGTAGGCATAAGAACATACGAGCAGATGGCTAGTGGCTCATCTCCTTCAGAATCCTGTGGGAAACCCCCAAGAAGAACGCTAAGCACTGTTCCCTCCTACAGTTTCCAGCAAATCTGCTCCACTTCCCAGTGGGGAGGAGTTGCGGTGGACTGCGTGGCCACCCACTCCTTACCGGGGGTGGGGGACTTAGTCCCCCATTGCCTGGGGAATCCCAGCCACGTCAGAGCCCGGCCAGCCAATCCGCTGGCCGGAGGGCGTGGCTAGACCATTTAAACAGAGGTGCGAGCCAGAGGGCTTCTTGCTATGGACCTTGGTTGGTCACCCTTGGAATTTTTACACTTGGCAAATTGGCACTGGCCATGTGGCTTTCACCTAGGTAAAGGGACCCCTGACCATTAGGTCCAGTCGTGACCGACTCTGGGGTTGCGGCGCTCATCTCGCTTTATTGGCCGAGGGAGCTGGTGTACAGCTTCTGGGTCATGTGGCCAGCATGACTAAGCCGCTTTTGGCGAACCAGAGCTGCGCACGGAAACGCCATTTACCTTTCTGCCGGAGTGGTACCTATTTATCTACTTGCACTTTGACATGCCTTCGAACTGCTAGGTTGGCAGGAGCAGGGACAGAGCAACGGGAGCTCACCCCATCACGGGGATTCGAACCGCCGACCCACAGCGCCACCCGCGTCCCTTTTGAGACTTACACCAGTGTAAATTATATCAGCTTAGGCTATGCTGACTGAGCCCTGACTGAGCCACTAAAGCCCGAGACCTGATGAATCCAAAATCTCTCATCCCAGCATATCTTGGGTTTGGAACATGTTACTAGTCTCTTTTCACACTGTTACAAAAACACCCCCAAGGGAGAATTTGAACCTGAAACTCCCCAGTTCTACCCTTAAAGCACTGCCCCAACTCTCTTAGGTTGGACTGGAGTCATCAGCAGTCAAATTCAAGTTTATTAACAGGGCAACTAAATACAAGCTGCAGCCAAACAGGAACATTGGAACATAAAGTATATTTTCATTTTTTCCCCCTTTAAGTAAAACAAACACAACCACGACACAAACTGGCACGGAAATGAGCTGAGCTGAACCTGAGATTGGAGAAATGGGAAACTGAGAGAAACTGGAATTGGCAGATCCATCCATCTCTAAATTAAAAGAAAAGAATGGGGAAATGAGAGCCTTTTCCTTGGGGTTGATATATATAAAAGTAACCACCAGGTAAGCCCATTACTGGAGAGCTGTGAGCTTTCTCATCTAACTTCAACACTGGCCGAAACCTAAACAGGATTATTAAAGCATTTTGCCCTCCACTCTCCACTTCCCTCTTCTATGATGATGATGAATTCATGCCCATAAAAACATAACACAAATTGGAGATCAGTGCAGCCACAATCTGTCTGGATTATATGAGGTGCCCTAAAGGTCATATTTCTACCTACATAAAAAAAATAATGAGGTGGATTTTCATTACCTCCCAAGTACACATCAGTCAGTGATACGGCATTAAAAGATTCCGCCATGGAGAACCCTAGAATGGTACAGACAAGTGTCAAGGCAAAATTAAAATTGAATAGCCACCTGGAGAGGCTATATGGCTTCCTTCACTAAAAGTAACCTTTTACAGGACGCCTCGCCTTGTAATCAAGGGACGGAAGCAATGGCCTTTCGCATACAAAAAGAGCCTACTTATCTGGACATTTTTATATTAAAAAAATGTGTTCCATTGACCTTTCAAAATCAGCAGGTCAAATCCTATCAATTGTTGGAGCTGCCTAGATCACTCATTATATTTTTAACTTCAGATTGACAAAGGTAATTTGGCATGCAGACAGGTTTTAAAGGAGGAGAAGAAGAAAAAAAATGCATGAATAATAGAGCAGGGGATACTCTCAGGTGAGGGGAAATTGAGGAGGGGACTGGGGGAAATGGGCCCTGAACTGGATCTAATGGTGTGCAGATATAAAGGATTGGTTTCTCACTAGTAGATGGTGGAGGCTGGCCGATTAGGGCAAATGGGGCACTGATCCACCAGCAGATAGGTAGCCGTGTTGGTCTGCCATAGTCAAAACAAAAAAAATTCCTTCCAGTAGCACCTTAAAGACCAACTAAGTTAGTTCTTGGTATGAGCTTTCGTGTGCATGCACACTTGGTATCTGAAGAAGTGTGCATGCACACGAAAGCTCATACCAAGAACTAACTTAGTTGGTCTTTAAGGTGCTACTGGAAGGTTTTTTTTTTGTTTTGATCCACCAACCTTAGTCTGCCCTCAGCCAGCTTCTTCCTGCCTGCCTTCTTGCAACCAGTCCGGAATGGCTCCAAGCACACCAACTCCAGGGGGGCTAGGTGTTCTTGGACCCCTCAAAATCTCTGCACAAGGGACCAGGTCTCCTCGATGTTGAGGGAGTGGAGAATGCTCCTGACATTCAGCCTTCTGACCATCAACCTCCTCCACAAGCCCAGAGAACCAGCGATGGACAAGAAGGCCCCCTGAGCTCAACTGCAAGGTCACATATGGTTTCTGAAGGACCAGCACTCTGGACTGACCCTTTGAGGAGCCCAGCGCACTGGCGCCACATGTTTGTGATGTCACATGTGCATGATGTCAACCACATAATATGCGCCCCCCCCCCCAATGTTGGGTGCAACTGAGCACCTCTGAGCGGCTCTGTCATTGGCTGTAGCTTTCCCTAAAGTTGGGTCACATTCACACCATGCATTCAAAGCACTATGATACCACTTTAAACCCTTGTTGCTTCCCCCAAAGAATTCTGGGAGCTGTAGTTTGTTTATGGTGATGAGAGTTGTCAGGAGACCTCCCTATTCCCTATTTTTCAGGGATATCCCTGATTTAGAGAAACTGTCCCAGTTTCTGATTTGATCCCGGAATGTCCCGCTTTTCCTTAGGATGTCCCTATTTTCATTGGAGAAAGGTTGGCGGGTATGGTGTGATCTTACCCCCTAGCTGGCTGAAGGCAATCCTGTATAGGGAAGTTTTTTAAAAAATGTTTAATCTACATGGTGCATAGAGAATAACTTGCACCTAAATATTAGCAAGACAAAGGAGATGGTGTTGGACTTTCGGAGGAAGAGAGAGGAACTAGTCCCGTTGTATATTGGGGGGGGGGGGTTGTGTGGAGAGAGTTTCTTCCTTTAAATTCCTGGGAGTTTACCTTAGTGAAGACCTCATCTGGAAAAACAATATAACTCAGGTGGTTAGGAAGGCCCAACAGAAACTCCATTTTCTCAGGCTCTTGTGAAAGAACAATGTTAAACAACAATTGATGACCTCCTTCTACTGGTCCTCTCATATTGTTTCACAGTGTGGTACGTTGGCTTGCCAGCCACAGACAGAAAGTCTTTACAGAGGGTGGTGAACACAGCACATGATATCATGGGCTGTCCCCTGAGCCCGCTAGATGACATCGCAAGGGATCGTTGCCTTAGGAGAGCAAGAAGAATTCTCAGGGACGATTCACACCCTGGCCAGCACCTCTTTAATTTTCTACCCTTGGGCAGGAGATATAGAAGTATAATCAGTCATACTAACAGGCTAAAAAACAGCTTCTATCCGTGGGCTGTAAGGCTGCTGAACAGAAAATAATATAGTGCAACTGACTTTCGGGGTTGGTGTGTTGTGCGACAAGCACACAGAGTGCAATGAGACTGAGTGTTTGGGGGGAGGCTCAGTTAATTTCATTGTACACAGGTTGTACATTGACAATAAAGGTATTATTATTATGCTTTTATATATGTTGTAAGCTGCCCAGAGTGGCTGGGGCAACCCAGTAAGATGTGTGGGGTATAAATAGTAAAATTATCATTATGGAATGGGACATTCCTATTTTCATCGGAGAAATGTTGGAAGGTGTGTATTCCCCTCAGTGAGCTACAGTTTTCAGACTGTCCAATTTCCCGGGGAACTCTGGGAACTGTAGCTCTCTGGGGAAAATGGGGGTCTTCTGACACCTCTCAGCTGCCATAACAGACTGCAGCTCCCATAATTTTGGTGGGGAAAGCTGTGGTTGTATCATGTTGCTTTAAGTGTATGGTGTTGATATGGCACTGGTCTCTGTGCCTTCTCCCCAACCATCACCAGCAGGTACCAGCCACCACTGCTGTTAAATTTGGATGCTACTGTGCTGCAATTGGGACGTGGGTGGTGCTGTGGGTTAAACCACAGAGACTAGGACTTGCCGATCAGAAGGTCGGCGGTTCGAATCCCCATGACGGGGTGAGCTCCCGTTGCTTGGTCCCTGCTCCTGCCAACCTAGCAGTTCGAAAGCACGTCAAAGTGCAAGTAGATAAATAGGTACCGCTCCAGTGGGAAGGTAAACGGTGTTTCCGTGCACTGCTCTGGTTCGCCAGAAGTGGCTTAGACACGCTGGCCACATGACCCAGAAGCTGTACGCCGGTTCCCTCTGCCAATAAAGCGAGATGAGCGCCGCAACCCCAGAGTCGGCCACGACTGGACCTAATGGTCAGGGGTCCCTTTACCTTTACTGTGCTGCAATGCCTGAAGATTGAGAGTTGGCAGGGAATGGGATATTATTTAGTGAAGGTTCTGGTGCTGGTAGGGAGTGCACATGGACACTGTTTTGGCTACATAAGAACACGCACTCAGAGAACTAGAATATGTTGATCATTTTAGGGAAACATTGTAAACTGCTTGGTCAGAAGGCAGGATATCTATCTCTCTGTCTGTGTGTCTATTATCAATCATCTATTTCAATAAACGGAAAAAAGGAAGAGCCCTAGCTTTAGAATCATAGAATTGTTGAGTTGGAAGGGACCCCGAAGGTCATCTGGTTCAACTCTCTGCAGTGCAGGAATTTCAGCTAATGCATCCATGACAGATGGCCACCCAACCTTGGCTTTGAAACTTCTGCTTTATGTGCAAAACATCCAATTTCTGTCATCTCCAGGTAAGGCTGGCAAAGACTCCTGTCTGAAACCTTTGGGAGCTGTTGCTCATCAGGGTAGGACAGGGATAGTCAACATGCTGCCTTGCAGATGTTCCTGGACCACGATGCCCAACGTTCCTGAAAAAGGGCCATGCTGTGAAGAACTGATGGAAGGTGTATCCTCCTGAGAATATATGGACAGTATCCCATTGGCTACCACTGGTGTACAATGGAATGATGGCCTGGCTTGGTGTAAGATAGCTCTCTCTATGTTCCCAAAGTTGCAGAAAGATGTATAGTGCATTCCAACTACTATCAAGGTAGTTTAAAAGATAAGGAGAATTTGTTGGATCAGGTCGGTGGCTCACCCATCTAGTCCAGCATCCTGTTCCCACAGTGACCAACCAGATACCTATGGGACATCAGTAAACAGGACCCGAATGCAACAGCGCTGACTCCACTTGAGGTTCCCACCAACTGGTAGACAGAGGTATACAATATTGGAGCTGGTAACTAACGATAGTCTTATCTGCCATGGTTCTCCCTCAACCCACCACATGGCTCTGCCCACTGGTCAAAGACATGCTTATCCTTATTATCCATCACCACTGAGGTTCTTCTAAAATGAATTGTCATGGTAAACTTGGAAGGATTGTTGAGAAGAACAGAAAGGGGCTAGCACTCTTTCTCTTGAGTATTCAAGGCATCCCTTGAAAAGGCGGCAATAAGTAGATGGCAAACTATTCCTCTCCACATCTAACACTTGGGAGGTTCTGAAAACACACGCACACACACACACATATATATATATTACACACACATACTTGTTTAAAGTTTAGTGACATCTTTGTTTCCTTCCCCTTTCAGCCCTAATTGGTTATGTCTTTGGTCTAATTCATTAATTATGAGAAACCTTTCCAATTAATTAAGAGGTGCCGTTAGCACAGTATGCAACGCTGTAGCTAAATTAATTCATTAATTCTGGGAGCGAGAGAGGAGGGGGGGGGAGAAGTTTTTTGGGGGGTTTTTTTAAAGCCCAAATGTGACCCTCCTGGAGCTTTCCTTAATGTTCCACACCAAGTACTGTAAAATGTAACTAATTAGGCAAAAATGGCTCATCCCATCCATTATTGTGGAGTCAGCTTGTCAGGGAAGCCATCTGTCCTGATCAACCTATCTGGGATCACAGGTTCTGTTCTCTCCATCATTGACAACAAAGGCATGTGTTCAGCTAACTACCTTGGGTTTTTACAAAAGCTAACATGGTAGACCCAGCTCCTGAACACTAGGGATGTCTGATAATTCCTTCAGAAATGGCACAGGGAGAGGAGATTTCTGCACCTTGCATGTTCAGGGTTAGGAATAGAAATCGCACCACTTGATATGAGTGGTATTCATAGTTATTTTTTAGTTCGCAAACATGGAATTTACGTTGGACTTCTGACATCCCCCCCCCCAACGAAATGCATTGAAACTTATTAAGTAATTAATTGCATAAGTTTTGGCCACAGCAGACAGCGAGATAACATAATGTAGGTTTTGGCAGAAGCAGAACCATAGCAGAAGGGAAACAGTGTTGATCGTGTTGATGAACCCAGGAAATCACTTCCTCCTTACTTCTTTACTGAAGATAAGGGGAGGAAAACAAAGTCAATCAGCAAGAGTTGGAAGAGGGTTTCAAAGCCATCTAGTCACAATATACTTGTGAAATATATTTCATAGATATATACCCTGCATTCCCATGATACAGGTCAGGTGTGGGGGACTGTTTCCGGCATGAGGTTCACATACCCCCAAGTCACATTCGCAGGTCGCCATGCCAGTGCTGGTGGAGTCACAGTGGGAAGAGCAATCGATGTAACTCGTATCATTGTAAGAGATGCTGCATCCCAGATATGCAGAAATCATAGGTTTCAATGCACTCGTCTCTCCATAAAGGTGAGCAAGAGGCATTATCAGAGTCCAAGGACACATTTCAGCCAAGTGAAAAGCCCAACCAACAAACAAAAAAACCCACCACACACTCAAAAAGGATGTAGAGCAGGCTTCCTCAACCTTGCCCCTCCAGATATTTCTGGCCTACAACTCCCATGATCCCTAGCTAGCAGGACCAGTGGTAAGGGATGGTGGGAACTGCAGTCTCAAAACATCTGGAGGGCCGAGTTTGGGGAAGCTTGATGTAGAGCAAGGCTGGTGAGTGGTGTGGTACAGGGAGAAGGGAGAGCCTTGGCAGAGTTCTGAGCATCACACAAAGAAGCCTGTCTTGGTCTTCGTGATGCACAAAAAACACATCATCCCTGGAAGCCCTTGCTGCCCCTAGAAAGAACCCTGGCTACCAAATTCAGTAGCACAGCAGAGAGCAATGTCCAGGTCAGGTCCAGAGAATGACATCTGTCACACAGTTTTCAGTAAACCCCTGGCTACAAGTTGGTGGGAATCACAAGTGCTGAGAGTGTCTGTTGTGCTCAGGTCCTCCTTACAGGCTACCCAGAGTCATCTGGTTGGCCACCATGAGAACAAAATGCTAGACTAGAAGGGACACTGGCCTGATCCAGCAAACTCCTCTGACGTTCCCAACTGCCTTGATGGTAGTTGGAATGTATTTTGCATGATACGTTGTTGTTGTTGTTGTTGTTGTTGTTTATTGAATTTCTATACCACCCTATACCAGGAGGTAACCGGCTTAGGAATTTCCCCAGAGCTTGGTTAAGCAAATGCCTGGGTTAAGCGAGTACTGGGCTTGCATGCCAATCCCTGAAATCTTTTATTTTTTTAAAAAAATCCTACCTGTGGTTGTTTGTTTAGCCAGGGCACAATTGAAAAATGGGTGAGATGTTAAGCTGATTGAATGTGGTGCGATCAACACCTATGAGCTAATTTAGATCAATCTTTTCCCTGAACATTCTCAAGGAATACTCCTAAGTGCTAACCTATTTCCAAATCAAATTTGCTCATCACAAGTTCACTTGCACTTCTATTTAAATGTTACCCACTAATTAATTAATTAATTAATTGGGGGAAAGGCAGGTGGTGGGTCAACTCAGGCTGTGATCGAAAACCCCTTCATGACCCAGCTGGGGAGAGTTTGAACTGGGCAAAAGGCAAGAGCGGCAGGGCTGAGCATGTTGCAGTGTCCCGTCCCCCCCCCCCCCGCTCCTCAGATGCATTCAGCCCAGTTGGGGTTGGGATTGTCTGAAATAATAATAATAATAATGATAATTATTTATTTATTTATACCCCACCCATCTGGCTGGGCTACCCCAGCTTCCAACAAAATATTAAAATACAGTAATGCATCAAACATTAAAAGCTTCCCTAAACAGGGCTGCCTTCATAGGTCTTCTAAAAGTCTGGTAGTTGTTGTTCTCTTTGACATCTGGTGAAAGGGTGTTCCACAGGGTGGGTGCCACTACTGAGAAGGCCCTCTGCCTGGTGTAAGATCCTTTAATCCATAATTTACAACTCACCAAGCTTGTGGATATTAATGGGGATGGGGAGAAGGAAATATGTGTGAGTGTGGTCGTGTGTGTGTTTAAATTCCAACAGATTCATTTAGTCCATTGAAATTGTCGAAAGTTTCACCTAGAAACCAATGACTTAAAAATAATAATAATCTTACATTCAAAGGCACCAAGTTGCCCCTAAGATTTTGGGGGCCCAGCACAGGTCGCATGTGTGTGATGTTATGTGAGTGGTGTGGTGTGATGTGATGTCATTGTTAGAATTCCTGATCTATGATCACAGTCATAGGATTGTTGTCTTTCACATGACGGTGTATGTTTTGACTCCACAGAGTGGGAAGTGATGGAGACAGGATGTTTGTGTTACTGTGTTCTGTGAAGTGGGACTATTGATCTTTGTTCTTTTTCTCTTTGCTGCCTGATGCTAGAGAGAGAGGGAGCCATGTTGCAGTGCTCCATGTGTGTTTATATGTAAATAAAGTAGATTAGCCAAAATGCTGAGTTGCTGAGGTCTGCACAAACTCTTTTGATCCCTAAGTGTGATGGTGTCGGTTGGCATTGGTTGCTGTGATGTTCAGGCTGAAGAAAGCTTTTGAAGCTCCCGAAAGATCGACCAGGAGGGAGGGAACATGCCAGTTGGGCATGTGTCTCTGCCAGGGTCCTACTCGAGTGACAGTTGTGACTTCTGAAGAAGGTCAAACCCTTTGGAGGAGTTAGCCACTGAAGCTGTACTGTGTTGACCTCTTCCACCCACTCAACATTGAGGGGGCCCAGTCCCCTTCCAACAAATACTTAAGGGGCCAAAGACACCTTGGCCCCCTAGAGTTTATTTTTATATCCAACTCATGGAATCGAAGGCAGGCTACACGTGGAAGGATCCCAAACCATCACCCATTCAGACATTGACCAGATCATACCTGCTTAGCTTCACCAAGGTGGTGGCCTCACAAATGCTCACAGGACTGTTCTTGAAGTGATCTCTTTATTTTTATTTAAGCCACCATCAAACAAGATTAAAGGTTCCCATCCATCATCTTTATCATTGCCCCTTTTGGAATGATTTAGATGAACAGAACCAGATCTTTGAGGAGAACGAAATCAGCAAAGGTGCTAGCTAATTAACAGAGAGGAGGAAGGATTATTTCTGAAGGTCATACAGGCTAATATTATAATTTCAGAAGCAAGGGAAGTAAATATTGTCCTTGGATTACAAACTGAAACGTCGTTCATTTTGCTGTGGTTTCCCTAGTTGAAAATGCTGCTGGGGTGAATTTCTAAAGTTAGCAATCTCTGTTTGATCCCGAGAAAATGAAATAATGATTTTAAAAAGTGAGATCACAGAAGGTATGTTGCAGAAGGGAGACAACTGCTTTACATCTACAGCAGAGCTGCATGTAAGAGTGGCTCGGAAAACCCAGCCAGATGGGCTGGGTATATATAAAATTATTATTATTATTATTATTATTATTATTATTATTATTATTAGGTTTAAGACTTACTTTTTTAATCATCTTTTTTATTTGCACTGTATTCTGCATAGCTCTTTAGGGGACTGAGTTTGTGCTTGCTTTGCTTTCTATCTTGTTCTGCCTTCAAGAACCTGATGCCTGTCAACGCAGAGCTACAACACTGTACACCAGTTAGGCAAAAGCTGAGCTAGTGTAATAGATTGCTTGCATTCTTCCAAGTCCCAAATTTTGGTCCCTGGACTGCCAGTGGTCCACAAGCTCCATTCAGGTGTTTCATGGAACACTGATAGAAACAGACAGGAGCAGCAGGTGTGAATGAAGGATGCAGCATATATTCTGTCATTCCTAGAACCTGCCCAGAAGGTTGAATGGAGAGAAATACACACTTGAGAGGAGTGAGGGAAATAAGGAATAAAGTTAATGACAGGCTAGGATTAAGGAGACATTTAATCTTGATTCAATTAGAAATCATGTAGCACCTAGCACGGTACATTGCAATTGCTACTAAAAGGCAGAAAAAACATTAGGCGGCTCACCAAGACCCTCAGCAAACTTCACTTTAAAGTTTTGCCCAAGACATCGATGACTGCTTCATTGTTAAGCACAGTGGCACCTCGGTCTACGAACAGTCCTGTTAACGAACTATTCGGGCAACAAACTCTGCAAAACCGGAAGTAGGTGTTCCGGTTAGCGAACTTTGTCTCGGAAGACGAATAGTGGAAGATCACCGGCAGCAGAAGGCCTCAATAGGGAACCACGCCTTGGTTTAAGAAAGTTTTGGTTTAAGAATGGACTTCCAGAACAAATTAAGTTCGTAAACCGAGGTACCACTGTATAATGGGTTAAATCACACAGAAACAAAAAAAATGTATATGTATTAATGAAGGTTTGAAATGGAAAATAGCTACTTAATGATTGCATGTTGATTGTTTCTCTGCTCTGTAGAGAATAGTGAACCTTTGGTCATGTGATGAAGGTACTGAGTTGCAAACTCGCCAACTTGAAAGGGTGGTGGCTGTTAGGCTTTCTCTGAACATGACAGAGAACAAAGCATGTAATAATGGCTCTCCCGAAGGGAGTGCAAACAGCCAGAAGGCTGGAAAACAGGAGAGAGAGAGAGAGAGAGAGAGAGAGAGAGAGAGAGAGAGAGAGACCTTTGCTTATACATCTGATTGGATTATTTCATATTTTGTAAGATGCTGAGCCTGTGCTGGGCAGCACAAGACATTGTATGGATATTTTTGATGTACACTTGATGTTTTAATTCTGTTATGAAGAAAGTTCTGCTAGTGAAATTTGAATAATATTTACATGGGATGGGACACTGTTTTATTTCCAAAGGAGTCAGTTCTTAGTCTTCCAGTCACTTCAAACTGTACAATATTTAATATCTGCAACATCACTCACCCGCAATAGACAGCTTTAGATGGGGTGAGGCTGTCAGGGCTTCAGAAGAAGCTCCCTTACTATACTAAAGGGTTTGCCAACCACCGACCTGATAGCCTAATTAAGCCCACTAGGCCTTCCCATTTGGCTCACAAAGACATTTTGGCCAAACCATGCCTGCCTTCCCTGCACCTGATATCATATATGATGACAGCTGTGGGGCATGTAAAGATGTCGCTGGTCTGAAAATCATGTCTGCAGGTACCACTGATCACTTTTAAATAACCATTCTTGCAATAAATAAAGGCTAAGCAATATGTTTGATTCAAAGCCCGTTTGAGATTCTTTGGGGCAGGAAGTTTCCATAAGGATCCATTTCTTTTTTTTTTTTTTTTTAAAAAAATATTTAATCATTTTTTCAATGCAAACAACAACCGCAAAAGAGACATACAACAGAAACCATAATAACACTAAAAACACAATTTGACAATTCAGATTTGAATATACTAGGACTACACCTTTTAAACTATTTTCCCACCTCTCTCTCCTCCCCCTACTTCCCACCACTATCCGCCTTATCGCTTAATTATTCTTTCCAGATTTCTTCATATTTATCCATTCTTAATTTGTGTTGATATGGAATTTGTTCGTATGTAGCTAATCTTTCCATATTATCAATCCCTGTGCTCAATGGAATCTTTCTGCAGCTCTTCCAATTCATCCAGTCAAGTTTTTTTGCTTCTAATATAGCACGGTACATCCATATATTTTTTTGGACCCTTGTAATCTCCCACGTTTCTGGAATATAATTTAGAATTAAATTTGATTCCCCTAAATAACAATTTATTTTTATTACTCTTGCTATAAACATCCTCACCTCACACCAAATGATCTTATCATCAGGCAGTTAATCATCATATGTACGGATTTTTACTCCCACATCTCCAGCAATTCCATAAAGATCCATGAGCGAAAGGGTTGGGAATAAAACCGGCTCATAGTGTTAACACCTTTTTACAAAGCTATGGTGAACCTGCACTTGGAAAATGGTTAAGGTTCTAGACACCTCATCTTGTGGTGTGGTGGAGTCTCCTTCTTTGGAGGTCTTTAAGCAGAGGCTTGACAACCATATGTCAGGAGTGCTCTGATGGTGTTTCCTGCTTGGCAGGGGGTTGGACTCGATGGCCCTTGTGGTCTCTTCCAACTCTATGATTCTATGATTCTTCTAAAGGAGGTGAGTTTATAGTTTTAAAACTGTAAACTTATGCATGGCACAGAGGAAGTGGATAGAGATTTTTTTTCCCCTCCTCCTTTCGTAACACTAGAAGTTGAGTGTTGGAGATTCAGGAAACATAAAAGAAAGTGCATCTTTGTGCAGTGCATAGTTAAACTATGGAACTCAGGGCACAGTGATAGGACCAACCTGGATGGTTTTAAAAGCTGATTAGACGAATTCACAAAGGAGGCGGAGGTCAATGGCTACGAACCCTTTGCTCTGCCACTACGGTTGGAGGCAGTAAATCTTCTGAATACCAGTTGCGTGTCAAGACCCCAAAGCCACCCCCTTGTTAAGGAATAACACACACAAGAACACGGATATTAGGTTAATGTTATTGGGCGAATTGGGCCACAACTTTATCGATTACAGAATGTGAAAAGTATTGGCTTGGCCATTGAATGGAATACCCTTAAGCTTGGAGGGGCAGGTGATGGCCACACCTCCCCTCCCCCATCACAAGCTCAAACAATGCCTAACCACAACCCTAACAAAGTTGTGACAATTGCTACGAGGTACGTGGGTGGCGCTGTGGGTTAAACCACAGAGCCTAGAACTTGCCGATCAGAAGGTCGGTGGTTCGAATCCCCGCGACGGGGTGAGCTCCTGTTGCTCGGTCCCTGCTCCTGCCCACCTAGCAGTTCGAAGGCACGTCAAAGTGCAAGTAGATAAATAGGTACCACTCCGGCAGGAAGGTAAATGGTGTTTCCGTGCACTGCTCTGGTTCGCCAGAAGCGGCTTAGTCATGCTGGCCACATGACCCAGAAGCTGTACGCCAGCTCCCTCGGCCAATAAAGCGAGATGAGCGCCGCAACCCCAGAGTCGGTCACGACTGGACCTAATGGTCAGGGGTCCCTTTACCTAGGTGAAAGCCACATGGCCAGTGCCAATTTGCCAAGTGTAAAAATTCCAAGGGTGACCAACCAAGGTCCATAGCAAGAAGCCCTCCGGCTCACACCTCCGTTTAAATGGTCTAGCCACGCCCTCCTGCCAGCGGATTGGCTGGCCGGGCTCTGATGTGGCTGGGATCCCCCGGGCAATGGGGGACTAAGTCCCCCACCCCCGGTGAGGAGTGGGTGGCCACGCAGTCCACCGCAACTCCTCCCCACTGGGAAGTGGAGCGGATTTGCTGGAAACTGCAGGAGGGAACAGTGCTTAGCGTCCTTCTTGGGGGTTTCCCACAGGATTCTGAAGGAGATGAGCCACTAGCCAACTGCTCGTATGTTCTTATGCCTACCCATGCATGCCTGCCCCCAAAGTACTGACCCACCTTTGTCTCTGAGTGATTGGGGGGTGGGGTGGTAGTAAGAAGCATTAGCAGAGCAGGAAGAAGAAGAAGAAGAAGAAGAAGAAGAAGAAGAAGAAGAAGAAGAAGAAGAAGAAGAAGAAGAAGAATAATTTGGATTTGATATCCCGCCTTTCACTCCCTTTAAGGAGTCTCAAAGCGGCTAACATTCTCCTTTCCCTTCCTCCCCCACAACAAACACTTGAGGTGAGTGGGGCTGAGAGACTTCAATGAAGTGTGACTAGCCCAAGGTCACCCAGCAGCTGCATGTGGAGGAGCGGAGACGCGAACCCGGTTCCCCAGATTACGAGCCTACCACTCTTAACCACTACACCACACTGGCTCAGTCCCTGGCTACCCAGACATTTCTCTGTCTTCTCCAAGAGTCCTTGCTGCCCGTGTCCAGCCACAAAATTCAGTTGCTGTTTGCCATGCATATAACTAGACTGGACCAGGCTGCATATTCTGCATGGCTTTGCTCCCCTTGCAGACTATTTGGGACTCTCCACAGCATCTGGCCCCTGTACAAATTACTCATGTTTCCTGTAAGAGCTGACCCGAATATGCTTCACTGGTCAAGTTCAACCATCAAATTAATTGCTTCACCCTCTCGACTCACGAAAACTCCCCCATCAGCTCCTGCCATCATCCCCAAGTCTCAAATTCTTAATTGATTTTGCACACTTGCGTAGACCCAAGGGGACGTCCAGGATTTGCAAAATGAGCATTGTGTGCACCAAGTATGCTTACTTCGGTGATCACGGCCAGATAGGAGGAAATTTATCCAGAGGAAATTCTAGATCACTAAAGAGGGAGATATGTGGGTTAGACCCATATAAATGCATCAAAATTGGGTTAAACCTTATACGCTGGTGACCGTCATTCCAGATGTAGAGTTTTGCCCCTCTTTGCTTGCTTCTGAAGTGGATAAAAAGGGATTACTAACATTTGCTTCAATATTAATCTTCTGGCCCTTAATAATGTCCAGCAGATGTGGCTCGACTGCATATTACATCGTAAATGGAATAAGAAAATCAACACAGATTGATGGCGCCTTTGTTCTAAGCATTTTGTGGCATGATTAAGAGAGTGGGTTATTTGAAATACAATGGGGATGCAACTTGGGAATGTAGGACACTGAGCAAGATGGGGGGGGTGCCCTACCGTTCATTACATTACGTACAGAAAGTGGGATTATTTGTAGTATTTGATTTGATGTGACAATGTTATCCGGTGCCTAGTGCTGCAGAAAATCTTTGTAACATTTTATTTAAATGCCTAAAACAAACAAAAAGCATGTCAGCTGTATTACACATGGCGAATTGTAAAATTTGAAAGCCTTGTTATCACCTCATGCGCTTGCCCAAGCAAGGAAGATCCATCATTTGCCCTGGTGCTGTGGCAGTTGATGTCATCAGCCCTGCTGTGTGAAAAAAACATGTTCTGGAGCTGCACTCCTAGGAAAAGTAAAAGAGGTCCACCAATCTCTTACTCGACACTGTTTCCTTGTTTTGATGCTTGCTTGCAGCCATTGTTCTCAGTATGCTGTTCTTTTTGGCATCATTTCACCCTCTCTTGAACAAAGGTTGTCTGCTATCTTTTAGGCCAGGTGCTGTTAGGGTGTGTGCATTCTAATAAAGCATATTAAAATGTTAACGAACAGCATTTGTGGATGCACATAAAAATTTGGCCTGTCTTTTTTTAAAAATAATAATAATAATAATAATCCTATACTGTTTTGTAATGCACATGAAGTCTATTTATATTTCCTCTGAGCATTAAAATAACTGCTGTGCATAAACCCAGGCAGGACGTGGGTGGCGCTGTGGGTTAAACCACAGAGCCTAGGGCTTGCTGATCAAAAGGTCGGCGGTTCGAATCCCTGCAACGGGGTCCCTGCTCCTGCCAACCTAGCAGTTCGAAAGCACGTCAACGTGCAAGTAGATAAATAGTACCACTCCAGTGGGAAGGCAAACGGCGTTTCCATGCGCTGCTCTGGTTCGCCAGAAGTGGCTTAGTCATGCTGGCCAGGTGACCTTGAAGCTGTACTCCGGCTCCCTCGGCCAATAAAGCGAGATGAGCGCCGCAACCCCAGAGTCGTCTGTGACTGGACCTAATGGTCAGGGGTCCCTTTACCTTTATAAACCCAGGCATGCCTACACAAGATTAGTTCAAGGCGACCTTACTCCCAGGTAAGTGAGCATTACAGCCTTGCAGCAGCATCCTAACTGTGTCTACTCAAAAGTAAACCCCTTTGAATTCAGTGAAGCTTATTCCCAGGCAGTGCTTTTTTCCAGTTGGACCTCACCGGAACTCAGTTCCGGCACCTCTCAGGTGGGAGCCATTGCCATTATCACAAAGGAGGTGTTCATGGTGAGTTCTGGCACCTCTTTTTCTAGAAAAACAGCACTGCTTCCCGGTAAGCGGTTATAAGATTACAGCTTGGGGGGGGGGGGTTAGCAAATGAAAGTTACTGCTTCATTCAGGATTTCTCTCTCACACACATGCAGTGGCAGATATTTCTGAGCATGTCATCCTGAAAAGAAGAGTGCTTTTCAGTCACTAGGAATCAAAAATCCCTGCTCCAATCAATAAGTAGTGGCAAATCATTATTAGCTGCAGCAGTAATACTTGAATTACTTTATTTTCCACCCACCACAAGTGCTTGTGATTGGCTAAGCCAACTAATGGTTGGGGGGCGGGGAGGAATGGAACGTGAATCTCATCAGGGAACAAAGGACATGAAATATTTCCAAATGGCAAATAGCCCATAAAGGCCCCATCTTTTAACACAGGTGAGTTTATGGATTTGGATTTTGAAGAGTATAGAGCTTGTTGAATTGTTTCATTGGAGGTGTGTGGGCTCTTTAATGAACCCACTGGATTTAACTACCTGGCTTTATGAACACACTTTCCTGGCAAGGAGCAATCTTTTCCTAGTCCAGTGGGAAGTGCTTACCTGGGCTGGCCTACTCATGAGGAAAAGTGAGGGGGCTGCCACAGAGGCAGGAGATCTGACCTCCAAGGAATTCACTGTCTGCTAATGCTGCTGCCATGGCAATGATGGCTGAGGCATGCTCTTATACCCTCCAACATTTCTCCGATGAAAAAAGGGAGTTCCCATTCCACCATCATCATCATTTTACTATTTATACACCTGCTCCCTGACTAGGTGGCTTACATACAGGGCCGGATTTAGGTTTGGTGAGGCCCTAAGCTACTGAAGGTAATGGGACCCTTTATATGTCCAGCTGTCCTTTGTCAACAACAAATTGTCGCTGTTTTTGTGTTGAATCCATGCTATAAGCTATATGGTAATCTATGGACCTAATAGGTATCTCAAGCCATTTGAACACAACAAGGTATGTATTTTATCAAAGTAATTGTTGAACTGAAATACAATTAATAAGAAGTATATTAATAGTGAAATACAATTAAGAAGAAGTATATTTTTGAAGGGCCCCCAAGAGAGTGGGGCCCTAAGCTATAGCTTGTTTCGCTTATACAGTCATACCTCATGTTATGTCCGCTTCATGTTATGTTCTTTCAGGTTACGTCCCACGGCGACCCAGAAATACCAGAAAAGGTTACTTCCAGGTTTTGCTGCTCACACATGGCCAGACGTGCAAAATGACGTCACGTGCATGCACAGAAGCGGCGAATCGCAACCTGCATGTGCACAGACGCACCGCTGCGGGTTGCATTCTTTTCATGTTGAGAATGGGCCTCCAGAACGGATCCCGTTCGCAACCAGAGGTACCACTGTACGTAAATCCAGCACTACTTACATATATAAAAACATAATAAAACATTAGACATTAAAAAACTTCCCTATACAGGACTGCCTTCAGATGTCTTCTAAAGGGATCGCATAATTCCATACCTGCCAACATTTCTCCAGTGAAAATAGGGGCATCCTAAGGAAAAGCAGGACATTCTGGGATCAAATCAGAAACCAGGATGGCTTCTATAAATCCAGGACTGTTCCTGAAACTGGGGACACTTGAAAGGTCTGTTCTGTGAGTGGCACATCTGCCACCTCCTTGGCACCCTCCCCACCTTAATTCAGTCTCTACAGAGGGCTCCTGGCAATTAGGAGGAGCTAATGGTCTCCTCCCACCCTTGTTCCCTATGTAGATGTTTATTCCCCTCTTGCTCCTGATGTAGATCTTCACTTTCTCCTTTTTCCCTGCTGGGGGGCACATTTTGTGGTTCGTCTCAGGTGCCAAAATGTCTTGGGTTGGCCCTACGATACAATACAATAATCTTTGTTGTCATTGCCCCATAAAGAACAACGAAATTGAAAAAATCTACATCAGACATTCAAAAACCAACAAACCTACTGTCCCAGCTATCCCAGCCTGGTTAACCCCCTAAAAACTCTGATCCCCCTATTTGAATACAATATACTCCCAGAGAGACTACCTTACACTGCATTTAAAACCAAAATAGCATTTGGATAGAAACTGTTTCTCAGGTGGCTAGTCCTAGTCTTTATAACCCTGTACCTTATTCCAGAAGGCAGAAGCTGAAAGAGATCATTTCCGGGGTGCGCACTATCCTGCGCTATCTCTGCCGCTTTCTTATGGCACCTGGAAGCATAGATCTGATCCAAGGTGGGAAGAGTGCAACCAAATATTCTCTCCGCAGTCTTTACAACCCTGGACAGCATTGTTTTTCCCCTGACCGTGCAGCTCCCAAACCACACACACGGACCATAAGTTAATACACTTTCCACAGTACAATGGTAAAATGCCATCAACGGGTCCTTTGAGAGATTATTTTTCTGGAGGATTCTCAGAAAATATAACCTCTGCAGTGATTACACCCTGGAGAACACACAGGAAGACTGTGACAGGGCCAGGATTGTGTAGGTGAAAACTGGAAGTCTCTTGCACTGGTGCCCAGACTGAGTCCTGGGGGCCTGATTGGCAGGCCTGGAGGGCCGTATCTGACTCCTGACTCCTTGTGGTTCGCTAGCCTGGTCTTAGGATCTGCCCAATTTCTAATGCTCCATCCCAAATCCATTCCCAAGCACTCAGCATTGTTCATGCTCAATTGCCTGATGTGGATTTTTTTTTGGGGGGGGGGGGAGAGAACGGAGCAGTTCCTATGGGCAGACTAAGGGAAAATGCCAAGCATGCCCTATTGCTCATGCCTTCTTTGCAGCCCCTGTCTTCGAAGCATCATCTAACATGCTGCTTTTCTCCTCCCGATACTTATGACAATAGTAAGCTAATAGACTCATGTCTCAACAACGCTGACCTTTCGTTGGTCTTGATCCTTTTGTCAGGGAAAAGATGCAGTGCGTCGCCGTGCCGTATAATTTCGTCAGTGCCTGACAGTCTGAGCTGCCTCCGGACGAGGGAGAGCTTATGCTTATGTTCCTGCATTGTTGCCCTTTGATTAACTTCTGACTTTTGGAGGCACTTTCTAAAACAAATCTTCCCCGGGGAAAATTGCTGGGTGAAAAAACTTGTGCAGCAAAACGCTGTGAAAGCTGCCAGCAAGGAGCCCATTGTTTGAAGACTTAGTGCAAAGAGATGGAAAGGGAGTATATTCTCTCCTCACTTCAACCCTCTCTCAGATTCAGCTAGTGAGTCCCATCAGCAGAAGCCCCATGCAAGGATTTCTGTTTGGGCAATGGAGTTTTCCCATCTCCTCCCCCTATGCCCACAATATTTGTTTTGCTCTAGTAGAGTCATGAAAACCCCCAAAACATATAAGGTAAAGGTAAAGGGACCCCTGACCATTAGGTCCAGTCATGACCGACTCTGGGGTTGCGGTGCTCATCTCGCTTTATTGGCCAAGGGAGCCAGCGTACAGCTTCCGAGTCATGTGGCCAGCATGACTAAGACGCTTCTGGCGAACCAGAGCAGCACACGGAAATGCCGTTTACCTTCCTGCCTTTATCTACTTGCACTTTGACATGCTTTCGAACTGCTAGGTGGGCAGGAGCAGGGACCAAGCAACGGGAGCTCACCCCATCATGGGGATTCGAACCACCGACCTTCTGATCGGCAAGTCCTAGGCTCTGTGGTTTAACCCAGAGTGCCACCCGCGTCCCTCCCAAAACATATAGCCACTACAATTAGCAACGAGTAGCTTCTTGATCATTAGAAGAGCTTGCTGGTTCAGGCCAGTGGCCAAGCTAATCCATGTGGTAAGAATTTAGTTCTGAGGCATCTAATCATAAGCCTGCATTTTTATCAAAGCTTATATCTTTGATCAGGGCCTGTATTTTAAAATGAGCCTAAAGATTTTCAAATGTTTATGCCAGGCAGAAGACCAGCTGCCTAAGAACATTGGCAATGTTTTTCCTCCTGAACAAGGGGCCCCCTGATTTATAGCAGAAAACAATTCTCAAAGTCAAAAAGGGAATTACAGGCTGAGAGCCAAGGTTACACTGACCCTACATATTACAGAATATAAAAAAGGCTGAGAAAACATAAATTAAGAGTTGATAAATAGTAAAATAAAACCATGTGCCTCCCATTAAACTTGAGCCATATTTTCCTAAGGTTGAAAGGTCAAGAGCAATGGAAAAGCATCTAGCTGGCAGGAAGGGAGAGAGTATTTTGGGAAGTCTTTTTCTAAAGTTGTTTCTTTCTTAAACTGAGATCCTTTTAAGATTTCTTTTCCTTTTAAAAGGTTATTTATGTTATGTATTAAATATATTGGCTTAAATGTAATTATGCAAAGGATTTAGAAACTAAGAAATGTTAAATCCTTATGCTAGATTCTTATTTCATATAGTTGGAAGAGATCACAGGGGCCATCAGCCAGCAGCCCAGCCCCCCTGCCAAGCAGGAAACATCATTAGAGCACACATATGGTTGTCAGGCCTTTGTTTAGAGACCTCCAAAAGAAGGAGATCTTTCAATGATGATGTGAACTCAAGATCCTTGAAGATAAAAAGTTAAGATTAACCATCTGTTTTGGAAGGCAATAGGGCAAGGAGGGCAAGAGGTGAGCTGGTAATTAAGGTTCCTTGTTGAGACACATGTAAGATATATTACTACTTATTTGTCATTTATAGATAGAAGAATATATAGCTTTTTGTTTCCCATAAAAGGGAAGGGAAATGGGTGTATCTTTTGTGATTGGTTCTAGCAAACAGCCAATAGGAATTTCAACCAGGCTGATTGGACAGAGGCAGCCACAGGAGGAGCAAGGGGGCTGGATTAAGGAAATATAAGTGCTGGCCAGAATGGCAGGAGGCCAGGCCAGAGCTTGGTAACCATATACCACTGTGCCTCTCATTTATTTGTCTGACAAATAAATTACTATTTTAATTTCTCTATTGCTGCGTTGAATATTTCATTCCAGCTAAGCGTTAACCACAAGCAGGGTGCTACAGTTCTACACCACTGTGTTTGTTACCCAGGTGAGGGACCACCTCTTAAATAAAACACAGAACCAAGGAAATTAATTGAAGTGCAGCATCCAGGAGGGACCCAGTGTTTATAGTAGCTATTGCAATAGGGCAAAGCACTTTCAGCGTCCAGATAGGGTTTCTTGTTTATGGCCTAGAAAGCATAAGGTTGTAAAATGCAGGCCCACAGGAAACTCACACAGAAAACACCCTTTCCCTTTCATGCATTCTATTTAAGAGGTTAAATGCAATTAAAAAGTGATTGATTGATTGATTGATTGATTGATTGATCGATTTATCATCTATCATCTATCTATCAGTCTATCAGTCTATCTATCTTTCTTCTTTGGCGATCACTCATAGCCGAGTAAGATTGTCTTCCATAAACACGGTTTTAACAGTGAGTCCATAAGTCACTGTGGAGGCCAATTCTGGATCCACACGTCTTTCCACATTGGGGACATTGGTTTCCGGGCTGGAGTTGATCACAGTGTGTATTTGCCAAGAGTGCCTTCCTCTTAGCACATTTTCCCCTTGTGTCCTGAGTTTGAGTGTCTTCAAAGCAAACGAGACCTTTGGTAAAGGCTCTTCTCTAATTGAAGCACTTGCAGGCCAGTGTTTCCCAGTTGTCGGTGTTTATACTACTTTAAAAAATAATAATAATAATTGCCTTGGGACAGTCTTTAAACCTCTTTTGTTGACCACCAGCATTACGCTTTCCATTTTAAAGTTTGGAATAGAGTAGTTGCTCTGGAAGACGAAAACACACTTTCCCCTCCATGCATTCTATTTAAGAGGTTAAATGCAACGAAAAAGTGATACCTTGGGTCTCTAATTCTTATATCACCCAGCATCCTGTTTTCACAGGGACAAACCAGGTGCCTGTAGGAAGCCTTAAAGCCCAAACTGAGTCCAACACCATTCTCCCAGCATGGAGCCAGTGTGGTGTAGTGGTTAAGAGCGGTGGACTCGTAATCTGGGGAACCGGGTTCGCGTCCCCGCTCCTCCACATGCAGATGCTGGGTGACCTTGGGCCAGTCACACTTCTTTGAAGTCTCTCAGCCTCACTCACCTCACAGAGTGTTTGTTGTGGGGGAGGAAGGGGAAGGAGATTGTTAGCCGCTTTGAGACTCCTTCGGGTAGTGATAAAGCAGGATATCAAATCCAAACTCTCCTTCCCCTCTTGCAGCTTGCAGAAACTGGTATTCAGAAGCATTGCTGCCTTTTGACAGTCATCAGGGTTAGCAGCCATTGTTAGCCTTTGGCTCCATCACAGTTGGTAGCCATCACTTCTTCTTGGGGAATCAAATCTCATTGTTTAACTCTGTACTGTGTGAAGAAGTCCTTCTTTTTGTCTGTGCTGAATCTTCTAATGCTCAGCTTCATTGGATGTCCTGGTGTTGAAGGAGAGTTCCTTCATGATTTCCCCCCTTGATCTCCTTTTTGAAAGATCTAAGCCAATGGCCGCCACTAGGTGTTTCTGTGGTGTTCAATGCCATAAATCAATTCTTCCTTTCTTTGTAAGACTTGTGAGGAGATCCGAAGAGCCCTTCTGAAGCAGCCATTGTCCTGTCTAGCATGGCATCCTACTTCTGAGAGTGGCCACCAACATGCTTAGGTAAAGAAGACATGAATCATAGAATCATGGAACTGTAGAGCTGGAAAGGCCATCTTTTTGAACCCATACAATGCAGGAATCTTTGGCTGCAGCAGCACTCTCTGTCTCAGGATCTCCTGGAATTGGCATACTATTTCTGATATTGTTGGTAAAATACCGTCATCAGTGACTTTATTGTCCACTCCTTTGTCTAATCCTCTTTTAAGCTGACGGCTATGTGGTGATCACACAGGGTCCCCGGACGTTTAACGGTCTACTGATCCCTGTGCCATCACTGTGATCGCTTCCCCGCTGCCACCAACCAGTTACTCTCTGGTAAAACACCGAGTCCAGTCAGCTGTTAAAAGTGACAAGTTTATTTTACAAACATTAACAAGTTTATGGTTTCTCAGATGATATTCCTGTCAGTATCTTAACTTTAGTTTCTTTACCAGCCTATACCTTCCTAATACCTTCTGACTGATTATCTCAACTGTTTGACTGACTCCTCTTAACAAATTCTCTCTCTCTCTCTCTCTCTCTCTCTCTCTCTCTCTCTCTCACACACACACACACCAGACTAGCCCAACCCACAGACTTCCCTCTCTCGTCTAACTCCAGACTGTCTTCTCAACCACTCTAACTCCTCTAAACAAATTCTCTCTGTGCTTAAACCTTTTGTTGTTGTTTAGTCGTTTAGTCGTGTCCGACTCTTCGTGACCCCATGGACCAGAGAACGCCAGGCACCTCTGTCCTCCACTGCCTCCCGCAGTTTGATCCCCTTCATGGATCACTGCCGTGCCGTGGCGAAGGGGCTTGAATAACTCAGAGAAGCTATGAGCTATGCCGTGCAGGGCCACCCAAGATGGACAGGTCATAGTGGAGAGTTTTGACCAAACGTGATCCACCTGGAGGAGGAACCGGCAAGCCACTCCAGTATCCCTGCCAAGAAAACTCCATGGACAAAGACAACAGGCTTAAACCTTATACACAGTTAACTCTACCCCTTGGGTTCCCATTGGTTAGTCATTTTACAATTAGTTAAGCCTTTCCCTATGAACCCAGTATGATGCCACAAACATAGGAGGGCAAACGCCACAGGCTATTTCACTACATGCTGTCCTAGCACACGGAATTCCATATTTTTGAACTAGGACCTAGATGGCTGACTTTTATTATTTTCATTATTATTTATTGAAGTTCTACACCGCTCTTCATCCAAGGATTGCAGGGCGGTTTATGATATAAAAACACAAAAATACATCTTGGCTGCGATTATGCATCGTGATACCATATGCTTTGTTGGAGGCTGTTGTTCATTTAATCTTTTGCTGCTAGTTCGATATGATGTGTTAGGTTTCCTACTGCAAACTGCTAAATAAATTGCTTAATGTGGGTTATGAAGTTGATATTATTGGCACTGGATATTGCTAACTGACCTATTGGTATGTTTCATGCACATTTGCACTCTTGACGAGTTTTAAATGAATTGTAAGTGTTGCAATGTCAATGGTGTTTTGTAATGTATTGTTTTTATTATGATTTGCATTGTACTTAAATTGTCTTCTGTGAATCACTTTGAGTGCAATGTATTTATGAGAAATGCAATATATAAATAAGCTGACGGTGTCAGAATATCTTTTTGGTGTCCAGCGTGCATATTAATTTGTGGCGAGTGCTGACTCTAGATACTTTCGTTGAATATTCTTATCATTCCACCCATTTATGTTTTCAGTTTTTATTTCATTTCAACCCAGTAAACATTTCCATTCAGTAAAAAGAGCAGAAAGTAATCAAAGTAGAATTAAACACTCCCCCCGCTCCAATAAAACAAACAAACAAACAAACTCTGGGGTCCAGAATAAACCAGCTAGGAGAAAGACAGCAATAAAATGACAACAACAGTCTTAAAATGCTTTCCCCTGAAAGCTCAGGACAATAAATAGTCTCAAAATTACAATTTAAAAGAGTAAAAGCAGCAGTCAGGTGGTAACTTTACAAACAAGATTGTCAATGCAGCATAAAGTGCTGCAGCTATCAAATGAAGGACTAACAACCTGGACAAAATGAAATGTCTTGGTTCAGTGTCATCAAAGCAGGTACCAGGTGAACATCCTTGGGTAGAGAATTCCAAGGATGGGGTACCATAACAGAAAAAGGCTCTTTCCCCTCTTTGTCATCCACCCAGTTGACATCCACCTGGAGAAGAGTCTTTGCTGGCCATCATAATATATCTAGTCAAAAGTATGTGGGAGCAAGTGGTTGTGAGCAGGGCTGGATTTAGGTTTGATCAGGCCCTACTGAAGGTAATGGGGCCCTTTATACATCCAGCCGTCCTTTGTCAACAACAAATGGCCACTGTATTTTGTGCTGAATATATGCTATATGGTAATTTATGGACCTAATAGGTATCTCAAGCCATTTGCACATATTTTATCAAAGTATTTGTTGAACTGAAATACAATTAAGAAGAAGTATATTAATAGTGAAATAATTATTAAGCTCTAACTTAAAAATCGGGACGCAGGTGGTGCTGTGGGTAAAAGCCTCAGCGCCTAGGGCTTGCCGATCGAAAGGTCGGCGGTTCGAATCCCTGCGGCGGGGTGCGCTCCTGCTGCTCGGTCCCAGCGCCTGCCAACCTAGCAGTTCGAAAGCACCCCTGGGTGTAAGTAGATAAATAGGGACCGCTTTCTAGCGGGAAGGTAAACGGCGTTTCCGTGTGCGGCTCTGGCTCTGGCTCTGGCCAGAGCAGCGATGTCACGCTGGCCACGTGACCCGGAAGTGTCTCTGGACAGCGCTGGCCCCCGGCCTCTTGAGTGAGATGGGCGCACCAACCCCAGAGTCTGGCAAGACTGGCCCGTATAGGCAGGGGTACCTTTACCTTTACCTTTAACTTAAAAATGATTTTTTTCGTAACAAACTTAATAATGCAAACACATTGGCATTTGGCAATAACAAAGGTTCCTTTAGAAACACAATTTGCAATGACTCATAATCTAGCCTCTAGAAACTTGCTGTAACATGAAATAATAATGGGTGTAAATATGTGATGCAAACTACTAATAATTATAAATAACAGAATGTAGGCACCCTATATAAAAAAATGAGCAAACCAGTGATATTTTAGGGAGCAGGTCAGCAGGCAGGGCCCATTACTTACACCATAGGAGCCTACACAACACTGTTGCTGTATGTAGGTTTTATTTTATTTGCTTTTTATCTTATATTTTGGAAATGTATATCCAGTTTTTTCTTTTAATTTTTTGGGGGGCCCCCAAGAGAGTGGGACCCTAAGCTATAGCTTGTTTAGCTTATACATAAATCTGGCATTGGGACGCGGGTGGCACTGTGGGTTAAACCACAGAGTCTAGGACTTGCCGATCAGAAGGTCGGTTGTTCGAATCCCCACAATGGGGTGAGCTCCCGTTGCTCGGTCCCTGCTCCTGCCAACCTAGCAGTTCAAAAGCACGCCAGTGCAAGTAGATAAATAGGTACCGCTCCAGTGGGAAGGTAAACGGTGTTTCCATGCGCTGCTCTGGTTCGCCAGAAGCGGCTTAGTCATGCTGGCCACATGACCCAGAAGCTGTACGCCGGTTCCCTCAGCCAATGAAGCGAGATGAGCGCCACAACCCCAGAGTTGGCCACGACTGGACCTAATGGTCAGGGGTCCCTTTACCTTTACCTAAATCAGGCACTTTACTTGCCAAAGAAACCTCACATCAGTGTATAGCTGACAACCTCCTGCATATTCAGCTCCTTTTTCAACCAGCCTGTGTGATGGATACCTGGCGGAAGCCTAATTGCAGGAAGGGGAGCACAAAACGGATTTACAAGAGCTAACAGGCCACTGTCTTACCTCTGACACATTTCAATTAAAGTATTACATGCAGCTTAGTCCCTAATTGGTATTTCAGCAAAAGTGCTGACAACCCAAATGCTGCCTTTAGGATTGCTAGGATGTCTCCGGTTCCCCCCCCCCCCAGTTCCTTTCCTCCTCAGCAGCTGTCTTTCAGGCCGTAAAATACAAAACGTCACACACTGCACCACAAATGTCCCATTAAAAACCCACCCAGACCCCCAAGGATGAAATACAGCCACCTGATCTGTTTGTTGTGCCCATTCCCCATTTTTGGTGATAGCTTTTGATCGTACGCAAGCTAGAGATGGAAACAAGTCTTCTTAATTTCTTGGATCAGGCAGCCAAATAATCTGTCCTGCTCTTCTTAAAATAATATAGCATTCAACAAAACAATCTCTTGGCTTTTGATGGTGGAAAGATAATTATTTTCATTTTATGCAACAGAAAGGGGGGTGAGATATGGTGTTGCAGGAGCTTCCTCTTCCTAATAAGTGCTACCAATAAGCAACAGCTTTGTAAATAATGTTGTGAGGTCGGGGGGGGGGTCAGGCTACATGATGCCCTGAGCTCCTTCTAATTCTTGGGTTCCTGTAAAGTATTCTGCTTTATTTAGCAAGGACTATCTCCTCTCCCCACATATGAAAGTTACTGCTTCATTCATGACCACAAAGGAACCTCTCAAATGTCAAATATTTTTGTTTTGATTTAACACTTCATCCTGAAAAGATGGATTGTTTTCAATTGTACAGAATCACAATTGTCAGCCAGCTCCAATCAATATGTAGAAGCAAATTATTATTATTACTACCACATGAATTACTAATTTGCTATATTTTCTATTCACAAGAAGTGCTCATAATTTGCTGGCAGAGTCAACCAATGGAGAAAAACAGCCTAAATCTCATCAGGAGACAAAGAGCTCAAAGTATCAGCAATGGCAAATAGCCTATAAATGGTGCTTATTTTAAGAAAGCTTTTATTATCTATTTACATGGGTGTACTGGCAATATAGAGGATGGGGAGCAAAAAGAGGAATGAATAGGGATATTTTGAGGCAATCAATCTTTGTGTATTCTGATACAAATGGACCTGATCACCACCTCCCAGAATAATGTGAGGATCAAAATATAATTGTGTTTTGGATTTTGCATTTTTGCAAATTTTGCAAGGTAGTTCTTGCTGAGTAGCAGTAGGGTTGCCATATTTCAGGAAGTGAAATTCCGGAAACAAAAGTTGTTGTGCTTTTTTTCAGTCTGGCCCAAAGTTGTAGAACTTTTTGGGCAAACTCACAGATTTTCGCCTGGACACTGTTTCCAATTGTAGTGTTTCATGTAAGCCCGGGAAATTCTAGATGCAAGGCAACCCTAATATAAGCAACTTTGTGTGTCTGCAGTCAGTGGAACAAAGCGTTGAGATCATACACTTTGTGGTTTCTAACTAAACACCTAAGCTATGCACCTTCCTCTGGCTCTCCCTCTCATCTTCCTCTCTCTTGCGTGAGGATGTCATGAAACTAGCTCCAGTCATATAGTTTAGAATCCCAAGCCATCCTTGTGAATAAGAGGAACTGTAAGTACAGAACCTTTTTTAAAAAACAAATGGGACCCTTGAGATTTTAACTTTCCCTTTTAAGCAATGCTAGTAGTGTGTGAAAAGAAACAGAACAGGTGGTGAGAGACTGGGTAACTCAAGGCAGATCAAGCTTCAGTGGAACTAAGTAACTTAACTTCATTGGTTTCAGTCTCAGTATGACTTAGTTGGACGGCACCTACAAATCTGAATATGAATTTTTATGCATTCTTTCTTTAAAATGCAGATTAATGCATAAGCAGGGAAGTATGTGCATAAGGATGTGGGTGGCGCTGTGGGTTAAACCACAGAGCCTAGGGCTTGCTGATCAGAAGGTCAGCGGTTTGAATCCCCACGACAGGGTGAGCTCACATTGCTCGGTCCCTGCTTCTGCCCACCTAGCAGTTCGAAAGCACGTCAAAGTGCAAGTAGATCAATAGGTACCGCTCGGGTGGGAAGGTAAACAGTGTTTCTGTGCACTGCTCTGGTTTGCCAGAAGTGGCTTAGTCATGCTGGCCACATGACCCGGAAGCTGTACGCTGGCTCCCTCGGCCAGTAAAGCAAGATGAGCGCCACAACCCCAGAGTCAGCCACGACTGGACCTAATGGTCAGGGGTCCCTTTACCTTTACCTATGGAAATAAGAATTAATGCACATGAAAGTGTCATGGACCGGAAAATAAATGAACTATCCAGCTGTATGAATGAACGAAAGGAACTGAATGTGTGGTCAGAAATTCCAGGTTGAAAAAGGCAAAAGAGGGTTTGTAATGCAGTGTTTCTACTGAGAAACTTGGCTGAGCAATCTGGAATCCGAAAATCCAGGGAGAAGTTTGGGTTAAGAGAATTCAAGAAGCATTCCCTGATTATGGTTTGGTGATGAACATGGCAGGTGCCTCACAACATCTGATTCTTAAGTGCCTAAGGTTAATAATAAGGTTGGCCGCTGGACATGTGAGAGTAATGCATTTTTAGATGGGATCAGTTATGAACTAGTGCAACTTCTAGCTTTGCTGTGCTCTCAAGAACATGACTGGCCCTGAACACCTCATTACAGTCGGAACATGCCTGGGGGGCACACACAGCCCCCGGAATGAGACAAACCTCTCTGGGTGTCTTCCTTATGAAGCGCAGCTCAATACGTCCATAAATCTTCAGTCCCGGCATGCTTCCAGCAACAGATATCAGAAGACTATGTGCACGCTCACTCAGCAGAGTTTAGCAGAAATGAAGTGGAACATCTGTGTGTGCATTCTAAGCATTTATTATGGCGTCTCTCCTCCTTCTTCTCCAAGAGAGAAAGAAAGGACAAAAGTACAGTAGAATGGAAGAGATAAGATTAGATTCCATTCTCACACTTTCCAAGCCTAGAAAGTAAACACAGACATGTGATATAACAATCACATATTCAGCAACAGTGGAGTGAAATACTAACATACACCTCATTCCCTTCCTGATCTGGATCCTCTCTGCAACATCACGCTTCTTCCAGGAAAGGTAAGTGAAATCTGGAGAAGACCACAACCAGGCTAGGAAAGGCTCAGTTTTCAAAAAGGTCAGCATGACCTACAACTGATGGAAAGTGCAGTGCTGGAAAATGAATTGGATGAGGATGAGACCTGGGAAACTTCCTTGGTGGAACAACCATTCCTCCACAAAGTTCACAACCTTGTCCCTTAAAGGATGAGTTCCCTGCAGTTCTATTTTCTAACTGGCCGTGCAGAGCCAAAGACTGCAAAATGAAACAAGGATCCACACAGCTAACTTCCTCCAGAGAGGTGTGCCAATCCCACTCCAAGTCTGACCTGCTCTCCTAAAAAAAGCTCAACAACTTAGACACCTGCCCCCCTAAAAAAGGTTTGACCACTCTGAAGAAGAAGAGTTTGGATTTGATATCCCACTTTATCATTACCCGAAGGAGTCTCAAAGCGGCCAACATTCTCCTTTCCCTTCCTCCCCCACAACAAACACTCTGTGAGGTGAGTGGGGCTGAGAGACTTCAGAGAAGTGTAACTAGCCCAAGGTCACCCAGCAGCTGCATGTGGAGGAGCGGAAACGCGAACCCGGCTCACCAGATTACGAGTCCACCGCTCTTAACCACTACACCACACTGGCTCTTTCTGAACTCCCCCATCCCCCAGAAAATGGGTAGATCACTGCCAGCATTTTTATCTGCGAGTAGATCACAGTCTCTTGAGAGTTGGACTTCCCTGCTGTATCTGATTTAGCAGCAGGACCCATGGGAGCTGTCCAAGGTCCTGTACACTCTCTCTGCTTGACTTGGGCTCTTGACTCTGTCGTGTGGGACTTGCTCTCAAGGAACTGTGCGGAGAACTGCAGCCTAAATATTTTGTTCCGTGCAAGGCAAACACACGGCATTGTCTTTTCAGTGGACATTGTGCCTTTTCGTTGGGAGACAAATTGTTCAGGGCATTGTCAATTTTTACATGTAGCCTAATGTAGCTTGAATAATACTTCAGGGCTGCGGGAACTCACTGATCTATAAAATACCTTAAAATGGGTAATCATTTTCTAATGAATAGATGTTCTTTTCCCCCCCCCCCAAAAAGTGTGAAACAGAAATACATTACGGTAACGTTAGGGGGTACTGATTTAGTCACATTAAAGTAATGAAATTCTGATTTATGTCAAAGCATCCTTTGGAGGCAAGGTATTTTAAGGATGTGTGATGTTTAAAGTGACACTTGCTGAGTGAGTTATGCTTGCCCTCAAGAAAAGCCCCAGACACTTGGAACTGCCCTCAACTTCAGATTTGATAAAATGGGGAGGGGGTGGCTAGGGACTATATGCCTCATGCTTCCACTTTTTCATTCTTCCACCCTTTGTAATTTCAGAAGGTGAACAGGAGTTGAAAAGGTTGTGTATGTGAAACTTCCCCTTCTTTTCTGCAGGAGCTCACCTTAAGGCACTTCAGTGGAGACTTCGGCCTATTGTTTCCCACCAAGTAAAGTGATTTTACAAGCAGGTAAAATAAAAAGATAATAAAACAATAACATTACAAAAATAAAAATGTATTAAAAACAATTCAACAATATAATACAATATTAATGGGGCTACCAAAATGCCCATTGAAGTGTTAGAAAAATCTCCCCCAGATAAGACCAGCTCTCAGAGCCCCAAAACTTTGTCTTTATGTAAATATCTGAAGGGCTTTCACATGGATGAAGGCACAAACTAGTCTTCTGCAGTTCCTAAGGGGAGGACCCAAACCATTGGATTTAAAT
The DNA here is from genome assembly GCF_964106915.1 of Podarcis gaigeae. Taxonomy (NCBI): domain Eukaryota; kingdom Metazoa; phylum Chordata; class Lepidosauria; order Squamata; family Lacertidae; genus Podarcis; species Podarcis gaigeae. The sequence continues at coordinate 96,401,721 of NC_139677.1, read as the reverse complement.
TACAAGAAAGAAGATAGTGGCTAAACATTGGAAGTACTTTATTTAGGTAAGAGTTGTTCAAGAGTGGAATGTGGCGGACTCTCCTTCATTGGAAGTTTTTTAACAGAGGTTCCAGCTGGCCTTTCCTTCCCAGCACAGGACCATTCCACCACCAACTGCATTGTGGGAAGGATCCTAATGACTTTTTATATATTGATATTGATGTTTGCTATAAATGTATTATAATATTTCTTATATTTCTTGTAACTTAGGACCCTTATATCTATGAGACCGCCTCTCCTGGTATGCCCTGCAGAGGACCTTAAGGTCCATGAATAATCATAGTTTAGAGGTCCTGGGCCCTAAGGAAGTCAGATTATCCTCCACCAGGGCCAGGGCCTTCTCAGTGATGGCTCCGACCTGGTGGAATGCTCTGTCCCATGAGACCAGGCCCTGCAGGATTTAACTTCCTCCACAGGGCCTGTAAGACAGAGCTATTCCGCCTGGCTTTCAATTTGAACTTAGCCTAATCTTATATTCCCCTTCCTTCCTTCCCTCCCCCTCCCCTTTTTATGAAGATTACCTGCTCTGGGATCCCACAGCTAACTCTCCCCTGGTCTCCTTGCTGGCCCAAATAGGACTGACTTAGCCATCTAGCCCTAGTGATCATCTAATGCTTATTGGATGGATTTCCCTCTAAATTGATTTTTGAATTCTAAATTTATTGTTATTCCCATTTTATACTGTATTTTATGCTGTTTTTTGTTGCATCAGTTAAGTCTTTTAAATTTGTTGCATCAGTTAAGTCTTTTAAATTTGTTGCATCAGTTAAGTGTTTTAAATTTGTTAAAGTGTTTTCTGAACTGGGAAGGGTGGGGTATAAATAAAAATTTATTATTATTATTATAAGCTGCTTTGGAAGCAGAGGTGGATTATGGGGAATGTGGATTGATGACCTTGAGAACATAGTTGTGTTAAATAGGGACAGATGGTGTGTTTTGTTGTTGTTCAAGGGCTGCATCTGAACAATGATCTGATTACCAGGGAGGAATCAACCTGAAGCCACATCAGGATACGACCCCATCCTCATCTTTTTGGCACCATGGCTGAAATCAGTGAGGTCTTCTTGGGACAGAGGCAAATAACAATTGGCTTGTGTGGGAGAGATGATGCTTCCCCAATCGGGCTTAGCCACCTCTGCCTTGCACTTGCCAGAATCCGTGCTTGACAGCCTCAATAAATAATATGGCCAATGCAATCTGAATCGGTTGAACATCCGGTATGTTTTTCAAAGGCATACTTGCATTGTTAAGCAAGAAAGGTTACAGGCGGAAACACAAAAGGAGAAAAAGTGGGGTGGGGTGGGGGGAGTTATCAGGTAACCCAGGCCAGGTTGTCAGGAGTAGCAATAAGATGTTTAAAAATGTTAATAAGATGTGGCTTTCAGTGGGGCTGCCCCTGCTTTGTAGAATAGCATCCCTGGTGAGATACTCACAGACAACCTCTATTTGTAGTTTCCAGGGGAAATTGAAGAGATGTTTGCTTCAAAAAGCTTTTCCAGCAGGATGATTTATTGTCTTTTCAAGGTCTCTGCCTTGAATGTGTGTGCTGCTTTTAAGCCTGTTGTTGCTCTTATTGTGCACTTGCAAATAGCCTGATATGAAAGATAATAATAACAACAACAAGAGCAACAACAATACTGGGAAACGACCATTCTCTCACTCTCACTTTTTAGCTGATATGTTCTGATTTTATTTCATTTGAAATAATACAGGAGACCCAACTGATTAGCCTTCCCTGCGATCAAAGCAGGTAATTGGGGGAGGGGGGCAGTTACTGTACAAAAATTTGTGCAAGCTATCATGTATTAAATGCTGTTGCTTCTCCTGCCCAGGTATTCGAAGATCACAAGCTACTGTACTTCAAAAGGGCAGGTGCCCTGACACTGTTGGACAAGACTCCTGCAGGGAATGCACTCCCCTCCCCTCTAAGTTTTCTAAAGGCCTACCGAACTTCCCTTCACACTTAATTACTCTCAATTGAGCCCTCCCACCTATGGAGAGGTTGCACTCTGTCGTTAGCATGCATGGTGGGATAAGATGTCACACTGTCGGCTTCCAGAATTAATTGGCGCCGTTGCCCCATGCAGCATCTAGCCCACCCACTCAGTGGAAGAGCTTGGATCTCGTACCATCACTGCTGATTTAGCCCACCCACCCACAGCATTTTGACTTAAGCTTCGCCAGTAAAAGAAGAAAGAAAGAGAGAGCAAGAAAAATTTAAATCATTTTCAACGTTATCATCAAATTATGAGGATGAAGAGGATGCAACAGGAGGGGAGCCATGTTACGATCACCCATGTTAAACATAGAAACCAGATTTAATAATAATTATTATTAATAATATATATTTTTATTTATATCCCACCCATCTTGCTGGGTTTCCCCGGCCACTCTGGGCATCTTACAATATATATAAAAATACAAAAAAGCATCGAACATTAAAACAAAAACAAAATATCCTATACGAGCAACAAACCAACCAATAAATCAATAGAAGCCAATGATAACAGCAACAATAATAGCAATAATAAACAGTTTGCAGTTATACTGAAATTAAAATAACCACCAACCCCAACTAAACATTTAACCAACATCAGCCTGACAAAAACAAAACAGAGGAACCAAAATTTGAACCATTAAAAACATTTAAAAACATTTTAGCCAGTTGCCCCAACCCAAAAGTGCATGCATGAGAATGTGGGGGATTTCTAGATGTGAATAATGAATGACCTGACTTCTAGCTTTGATGATGTTGCATCTTGATGGCACATTGCAGCTTATATCATTGGAAGAATTGAATGTTCTAAGCTTTACATACAGTTGATACATTTTCCCCCATTACAAGAACTTTCCCCGCCCTGCAAAAAAACAAAACCTGAAGGCTGTGGGTTTTTGTCTGTAATGTATGTTCTTTCTCCCACTGAAGAAGGCCCATTATCAATTCCATTCATACATAAAAGGCATTAACAAGAGTGTATAATGAACAAAGTGCACTCCTTTTCAGTAAATGGCCTATTGATTTCCAGCTTTTCATGTGAATCACACCACTTGAAGAACACATCTTGCTCAAACTCGCTTCCTCTCTCTTTCTGACCATGCATATTGAAAAGAAATAGTTTCTCTTCTTTACGATACCCGCCAAGACAGAAAATAAATATTGACTGTCCTGTGTGCACCCATGGCTTTAAAAAACAAACGTGATCATGAGTCTACTGAAGCGAAGCAGCCGTCGTGGGGAACAACACTGGGATAACTTGGTAGGGTATAGTCAACTCGAGGTCATCCCAAGACATCTAGCTTGTTGTTGTTGTTTAGTTGTTTAGTCATGTCCGACTCTTCGTGACCCCATGAACCAGAGCACGCCAGGCACTCCTGTCTTCCACTGCCTCCCACACTTTGGTCAAACTCATGCTGGTAGCTTTGAGAACACTGTCCAACCATCTCGTCCTCTGTCATCCCCTTCTCCTTGTGCCCTCCATCTTTCCCAACATCAGGGTCTTTTCCAGGGAGTCTTCTCTTCTCATGAGGTGGCCAAAGTATTGGAGCCTCAGCTTCAGGATCTGTCCTTCCAGTGAGCACTCAGGGCTGATTTCCTGAAGAATGGAGAGGTTTGATCTTCTTGCAGTCCATGGGACTCTCAAGAGTCTCTTCCAGCACCATAACTGCCTTAGGCCAAAGCGAAGAGGACAACATCCTGCATTCCACTGTACTAGGAGCTGAATCTTACTTCAGCACTGGTGATGGGACAGCAGGAGGAATGGGTGAATCTGCCATTTCCAGCTTCAATCTGTTGCACATTTTCTGAAATTCCCTTTGCCAGCATTTACACATCTCCACCCCTGTAAAAATCCTCATTAGTGCACATTTTCCCCCAATACACAATTCCTCCCCAAGTAGTTTCCTCTAACGTATATTGACATGTACAGTGGTACCTCAGGTTACAGACACTTCAGGTTACAGATGCTTCAGGTTACAGACGCTTCAGGTTACAGACTCTGCCAACCCAGAAATAGTACCTCAGGTTAAGAACTTTGCCTCAGAATGAGAACAGGAATCGTGTGGCGGTGGCACGGTGGCAGTGGGAGGCCTCATTAGCTAAAGTGGTACCTCAGGTTAAGAACAGTTTCAAGTTAAGAACAGACCTCCCGAACAAATTAAGTTTTTAACCCAAGGTACCACTGTATACTTACATGTTGTATGTTTGTCTGTTTATTTGTTAATTACTGCCCTTTCACTCCAAGATGACGGGGTGGTTTAAAAACACACACAAAGATATATAATAACCAAACAGCAGCAGCACACACTCACACCCCACAACACATTTAAGAGGTTATAATTGTCTGGTTATAGTAACCTTCAGGTATACAGGACCAAGGCCGTTTAGGGCCTTAAACAACTCCTCTAGATAGTTAAATTACTGTTAATAGTCATAGAATTTCCCTCGCTTTGGCTAGTAAGACAATACTGTAGTTCCATGTTGATGCATGGACTTTCTCCTCGAAGCTGTAGCTAATTAAAGCACTTATCTAAGATGTATGAAATTAGTTCCCATCTATGAGCTCTGCTATGAGCAGTACCCAGAAGTGCCGCTTTCCAAGAAATGTCTCAAATTGAGCTGAACTGAATGTGTGGAGACGGGCAAGAGAGATAAAATTGCTCAATTGCAGCTGAGCTGAATGTCTAGAATTGGGTCTTTGGGGAGGCTTTCGGAACATCTTCAGGCTGGAAAGGATTTGTGTGCCAAGGCCCCGTGACCTGCAGATCCCTAATGGATCCTACACGGCCCCGACAATATGGCGGCTGATATTTTTCCATAGCAAGCTCATATCACAGAAAAGCATGGAAACAGGGTGGGTGGGTTGGGAGATCTGGTGAAAGGGTGAGAGAGGACGGCCCCCCAGCTGCGCTGCGGTTAAATCTCCCACAACCACACCCCCTACCGGTGCTGATTGGCCAGCCAGTGCTGGTGACACAGCTAGGACAACATGGGGGGGGCTCAACTCTCTGCCCCCATGCCAGATCACTGCAGTCCTGGATGCCTGGCCACAACACTGTCCACTGGAAAATGTGAGCAGACTTTTCCCTCTGGGTGTGGAGCTGCATGCAAATTCCCTTCCAACTCAAGCCTTTGATCCCATCCATTGAAGAAGGGCAATTGGATTTTAGGATCATGACACTGCCCACCCAGCGATGGTGGGGTCTCTACCATGGTGGAGACCCCACCCCAAAAAAGGAGAGGGGGGGCAATCCTCCTCTCTGTTGACAGGAGCTGGTGGAGAAGCAACTACAGTGGGACCTTCAGGTTACAGACGCTTCAGGTTCCAGACTCTGCTAACCCAGAAATAGTACCTCGGGTTAAGAACTTTGCTTCAGGATGAGAACAGAAATCGTGCGGCTAAAGTGGTACCTCAGGTTAAGAACAGTTTCAGGTTAAGAACGGACCTCCAGAATGAATTAAGTTCTTAACCCGAGGTACCACTGTACATGTTACACTCGCTTACCAGCCATTAATTTAGAAGGCGGAAAATTGCACTCGAAGGCCTACCTCAGAATGACCTAGGCAGAAAGGTCGCAAAACAAACTACCCTAGCGGTAGTCCTGTGCCACTGCTTAATCTTGGGAACCTTTCCATTTCTCTCTTTGGTTCGCTTTAGTTTTGTCCTGATATAGAGAGGCGTTTTGTTTCTGCAATGCTGTTCTGCCATTGTTAAAATATTATTTCTTTCAGACACTATGCAGGAGAGCACCAAAAGCCTTGGAACATCTGGAAAAGTCCCCCCTCCCCTCCAATGAGAAGAAGAAGAGTTTGGATTTGATATCCTGCTTTATCACTACCCCAGGGGGTCTCAAAGAGGCTAACATTCTCCTTTCTCTTCCTCCCCCACAACAAACACTCTGTGAGGTGAGTGGGGCTGAGAGACTTCAAAGAAGTGTGGCTAGCCCAAGGTCACCCAGCAGCTGCATGTGGAGGAGCAGGGATGCGAACCCGGTTCACCAGATTACGACTCTACCACTCTTAACCACTACACCACACTGGCTCTCGACTCAACTGTACACATTAAACCAATGTTGGAGACACCCAGATCCACACGCCCCACTTCACCAGCAAAGTCCTGTCCACCACCAGTAGTTTCACACCCAACATCATCGCCCGCTTGGGCAGACATGCAGGCAGTCATGACAAACAGGAACAGTATATTGATACGAGGTTGGATGGCCACCATTTTAATTACCCACAATGCACTGGTGCACTCTCACTCTGGAGCACCATGGGAAATTTTAAAGTGGCAAATGGCTTTCATCTGCCCATTGTCCCTTCATAAAATCTGGCAAGCGCTTATGGGGCTTTGAGGAGATGCCCTTTTTGGTTGTTCATCTGGTGCAACCACATTACTCTCATTGCCCTAAGCTTGCCCCAGCTACCTTCTTCAGGGCAACCTTTCAGCATTGATTAGCAACACCAAAATATATCCCATAAAAATCCATGGTCTCCACCTTCATTTTAAAAAGGAGCATGCATCAAATTCCCAACCACCAGGGCTTGTATGTGCAATTTCCCTGGTGCTTTGGACGGAAACGTCCTCCTGAGATATTGACCTATCAGAAGCATTATCCATCTTCACCTGGTGGCTCATGGGACATTGGCCAATGCCACAAAGCCTTTGGAGTGAGTGGAATTAGGGACAGTGATGGAAGGATTGACTGTTTGGGTTCTTTTAAATTTGGCATTTTTTTCCCATTAAGATTTAACTGAGCTTTGTTTCAGGGTAGTGGACTGTGAAACTAAGATGGGACGATTAGACTAAAGGGGAACTTTGTATGAAATATGACTATGACAAGGGTTTTTGCTGCTAGTTTGTGATGTGTGAAATGAAATCTCTACTCAATGTGCCCAGACAACGCAATTAGTGCTAGGGTGCTATATTGGACGGGACTTGTTTCTTCCCTCTTTCGGGGTGTGTGTGTGGAATTGAAGAAGTTCACCCTGCAAAACAGAGTACAAAGAATGTGCCTGACATAATGTCTCCAATCTTGCAAACGGCATCGCCTCTCCTAAAACAAGAGACGATGGATCTGAATAATGGAGATTTGTGTGCCTTGAATGCGGGGAGTTCAACATTTTTTCAAAGAAGTTTTGCATGTTAATTTGTGGCTTTACGCAGCAACAAATTGACATGCAAAACTTTCAGAAAATCAGTCGAACTCCTCACTCTCGAGGCAGACAGATCTCATTATTCAGATTTCCAGCATCTGTTTTATAATATATACCATCTGACTAGAGATGTGAATCTCTTTGAAAGCATTTTAGAGGGCAGCGGGTGAATTGCCTTCTTCCTGCAGTCTGTGAGGTTCTTTCGCAGCCAGACTGCAACAAAGGATGGCAGTCAACTAAGTTTTACTTCGAGTAGACCCATTGAAATTAAGAAAGCCAGTGTGGTGTAGTGGTTAAGAATGGTAGACTCGTAATCTGGTGAACCAGTTCACTTCCCTGCTCCTCCTAAAGCGGGATATCAAATCCAAACTCCTCCTCCTCTCCTCCTAATGAACAGTTGGTCAGCCTCTGTGAGAACAGAATACTGGACTTAGATAGGCCAGCTGGCCTGATCCAGGTGGCTCTTCTTATGTTCTTAATATGACTACATTAAGTCTATTCATCTCAGTGGGTCTTCTATGAGTAAAACTTAGTTGACCCACAGAAACAATGGAAGCTTCTTTATATTGAGTCGGGCCCATCTTGCTCGGTATTGTCTAAAGAAACTGGCAGGGGATCTCCAGGGTTTGTAAGACTCAGGACAAATAAAAGTGATGATGATGATGTATTTATATGCCATCCATCTGATTGGGTTGCTCCAGCCACTCTGGGTAGCTTCCAACAAAAGATTAAAAACACATTAAAACATCAGTCAGTAAAAGCTTCCCTAAACAGGGTTGCCTTCAGATGTCTTCTAAAAGTCAGATAACTGTTTATTTCCTTGACATCTTAGAAAGAGAGTTCCACAGTACAGGCACCACTACCAAGAAGGCCCTCTGCCTGGTTCCCTGTAACCTCACATCTTGCAGTGGGGGAACAGCCAGAAGGCCCTCGGAGCTGAACCTCAGTGTCCGGGCTGAATTATGGGGGTGGAGACGCTCCTTCAGGTATACAGGGCCGAGGCCGTTTAGGGCTTTCAAGGTCAGCACCAACACTTTGAATTGTGCTTGGAAACGTACTGGGAGTGCTCCTAGTCATTTCACACAATGCTTAGTTAAACTATGGGACTCACTCCCCCAGGTACGGACCATCAACTTGGATAGTTTTAAAAGAGGATTAGATGGATTCATGGACAGTAACTGTATCAAAGGCTACCAGTCATGACTGCTGTGTTCTACCTCCACTCTCAAAGGCAGTTTGTCTGGAATACCAGCTGCTGGAAGCCACAGCTGTTGAAGTCATGTCCTGGCTGTGGGCTTGCCAAGGCCATCTGCTTGGCCAGTGTGCTAGCAAGATGCTGGAGTAGATGGGCTATTGGCCTGATCCTGCAGGGCTCTTCTGACACACCTACATTCTTACATGCAAAATCATACATGTGCATGGTTGCCCTTCCAATGAAATGGATGGGCAGTAAAAAAGGGAACTCTTTGGAGCTCCTGCGTTGGCCACAAATGACTGCATAGGAGCAATACTCCGAGAGTGCATTTGAAAGAGCAATTTCCTTTTTCAAGCAAAGGGAATCAAGAGTTCAAAGCAAATAGAAGATTAAAATATGAGTAAGCAGGCAAATAGACCTTTCTCAGTCGAATGAGTCACACACAGTTCTTTGCAAAAAGTTGCCATAATAAACCCGGGGATGCTCAGGTGGTATTTGGGAGACTGATGCTCTTGTAGAGACAAGATTATAAACCTAATTGTTAACACCATTTCCCGCTGAGGAATATCTGTCAGGTGGTTGCACAAATCCTTTACAAAGGCATAGTTTCAAAGCGGTGACCTCTTTTTTATCATTTCTTGTCTTTTTCATTTAAATTATCTCTCCAGACATATCAAAGCCAGTTTCACAGAAATCAGAGAGATTAGAGGCAGGGTTGAGAAATGAAAGAAAATGTACAATAGGAATATTTACTTATTTAAAAAGTACATTTACTGCTAAGGATTTTCCTCCCATTCACATCCGTACCAAACATTTAAAGCACTCTTACATCACTTTAACAGTCATGGCTTTCTTGCCCCAAGAATCCTAGGAACTGCAGTTTGGTAAGGGTGCTAAGAGCTGCCAGGAGACCTTTTGCAGAGCTACAGTTCCCAATTGCAGAGTTTAGGAATCCTAAAAGAAGTATGGGGGACAAAGAAGTTGACCTGTCTCTCACAGAGCAGAGTGGTGCATTTCTGCCCCTTCATCATTTTCCATCTTGCAAAAAAATAAATGAATTCCAGTTCCGAATTATATGCAACAACCGCGGCAAGAATCTTGTTAGCCCAAAGATGGAAACAACAGGAGTTACCAACAAAAGAAGAGTGGCAGATGAAGGTGATGGACTTTGCAGAACTGGCAAAACTGATGGGAAGAATCTGAAACCAGCGAGACCAAGCATTCCAAAAGGACTGGAACAAATTTATACTATACTATCCTAAAAAGCAGAGACATCACCTTGCCGACAAAGGTCTGTATAGTTAAAGCTATGGTTTCCCCAGTAGTGATGTATGGAAGTGAGAACTGGACCATAAAGAAGGCTGATTGCCAAAGAATTATTGCTTTTGAATTATGGTGCCGGAGGAGACTCTGGAGAGTCCCATGGATTACAAGAAGATCAAACTGATCCATTCTGCAGGAAATCAGCCCTGAGTGCTCACTGGAAGGACAGATCCTGAAGCTGAGGCTCCAATACTTTGGCCACCTCATGAGAAGAGAAGACTCCCTGGAAAAGACCCTGATGTTGGGAAAGATTGGAAGCATGAGGAGAAGGGGATGACAGAGGACGAGATGGTTGGACAGTGTTCTCGAAGCTACCAGCATGAGTCTGACCAAACTGTGGGAGGCAGTGGAAGACAGGAGTGCCTGGCGTGCTCTGGTCCATGGGGTCATGAAGAGTCAGACACGACTAAATGACTAAACAACAACAACATATTTATATTATATTTGAAAGACAACTGTAAGCAATTAACATCATTAGCAGGGTTATCTGAAGATTTGTAAGATGAAATTGCTACCTATTGCGGTTGAGTAATACAATATTTCAGGTAATGATATAATAAGGATAAGAAATGAAGCAAAATGTAAAGATGTAAAGTTTAAACTTTGTAAACCATCAGATGGGAAGGAGGGATGTCATTAGGCTCAGTTGAGCCAAAGAGATAAAATAAGAGGGTACGATGTTATGTCATATGAGTGTATGTAAAACCAATCAGAATCATATATATGTTTGTTGATCTGTCTCTCACAGAGTGGTGCAATTCTGCCCCTTCATCATTTTTCATCTAGCTAATAATAATAATAATAATAATAATAATAATAATAATAATAATAATTCCAACCCATTGCTACTATTGGAAGGAAAATGCACAATGCCAGCTTCAAAACTGATTGTGACCTGGTCATGGGACGTGTCAAGGACTGAGGCTCCATTGTATTATTTGTATTATTTGCTAGGAAACAACTTAGCAAGGCACACCACTCGAATTACATCTTAGTTATAGCTGGAGAGGGATTGTCTTTTTACCACCACCACCCCTTACAGCCATCTAGGAAACTCTCAGATCTCTAATAAAAGATTCCCACCTTCCTCTTAGGAGATGGATATCGGAGTGGAACCTCAAATAGCCAGTCCATGGAAAAGAAGAATGATTGCTCTAAATGGGAATTGATTCGAGGATAAATGCTCGGCTGGTAAGCAAGGTTTTTAATATGCTCAATTAAATAGGAAATATTTTTTACCCCCTTTTTTTCTTCCCTTCTCTGGATGCGGAGGGGAGTCACACTTTGTTGGAAGGAACAGATTCATAGTTTTGGGGTGGTGCTGAACTAGCTTTGGGCCTCAAACACCAGGAATATAGGAGAATATTTTACTAATTTATGAAACCGTGATTCTATTCAGAATCAAAGAATAGTAGAATTGGATTGGACTCCAAGGGTCGTCACAGCTAAAGAGTTATTGACAGGTGGCCATCCAACCTCTGCTTAAAAATCTCCGATTAAGGAGAACCTTAAGGGAGTCTGTTCCACTAAACAATGCTTAGTGTCAGAAAGTTCTTCCTAATCTTTAGCTGGGATCTCATTTCTTGTCCTTTGAACCCATTGGTTCAGGTCCTAACATCTGGAGCAGCAGGAGAAAAGCTTGCTCCATCTTCCTTTGGTCTGTTTTGGATCTCTGAACATTCACCTTGGAGGGATGTTGGGATGGAAAGGTGACCAATATTATTCTGAAACAGAGAAAATCCCATCCCACCTTTTTCACTTTGAATATTCCAAGACACTTTCAAAGCTTCTGAGAACCACATTCTTCTCCGATACTGTGATTGTTAACCAGTGAACTAATGGGTAGCTCTACCCAAACAGTATAGAAATTTATTTATGTATGCAACTACAGCTGCAAGAAAGTTACTTGCCCTAAAATGGAAAGAAGAAGAAGTCCCGACGAGAGACGAATGGATACAAAACCTTATGGATTATGCAGAAATGGCGAAACTTACTGGAAGAATAAGAAATCAAGATAACAAACTTTGTTATACATAAAAGAATGGAAATATTTTATTGAATATCTACAAGCAAATTGTAAACAGCTAAAGACATTGGCAGGATTACTGTAATAACCTACAGTTTCAAAAGAATATATATAATCAAAATAGAGGAATAAAAGAATAAGTTAAATTGATTTAGAATATTCAGGAAATGATAACATAGATTTAAGGAACTGCAGAAAGAGGAGGAAGGAAGTTGAGGTTTGAAATGTTAAACTATTGAAATGTATATAAATGGAAACTATAAATAAAATTATGATAAGAAAAGCAAGCAAACAAGTGAACTGATGAAGAACTTAACTTGCCATTCCTTATGTGTCTGTCTCACTTTCCCTGAAATGTTTCTAGTCCGATTACGCTACTTCTGCTGTAAAACGCAAGGCTCAAGGAGCCTGCATCTGTTCAATCGTTGTTGGACTTCAACTCCCATCAGCTCAAGCCAGAGCATGGCTTATGGCCAGGGATGATGGGAGTTGTGGTCCAACAACATCTGGGTACTTGCCATTGTTGTTGTTGTTTAGTCATTTAGTCGTTTCCGACTCCGCATGACCCCATGGACCAGAGCACACCAGGCACTCCTGTCTTCCACTGCCTCCCGCAGTTTGGTCAGACTCATGCTGGTAGCTTCGAGAACACTGTCCAACCATCTCATCCTCTGTCATCCCCTTCTCCTCATGCTTTCAATCTTTCCCAACATCAGGGTCTTTTCCAGGGAGTCCTCTCTTCTCATGAGGTGGCCAAAGTCTTGGAGCCTCAGCTTCAGGATCTGTCCTTCCAGTGAGCACTCAGGGCTGATTTCCTGCAGAATGGATCGGTTTGATCTTCTTGCAGTCCATGGGACTCTCAAGAGTCTCCTCCAACACCATAATTCAAAAGCATCCATTCTTCGGCGATCTGCCTTTACCTGTCCATCTTGGGTGGCCCTGCACAGCATAGCTCATAGCTTCTCTGAGTTATTCAAGCCCCTTCACCACGGCAAGGCAGTGATCCATGAAGGAGGGTACTTGCCATACATACTATGATAGCTTAGTCATCTCTTGGATAGTTCCGTAGGTAAAGCATGAGACTCTTAATCTTAATCTCAGGGCCGTGGATTCAAACCCCACACTGGGGAAAAGATTCCAGCACTTCAGGGGGTTGGACTAGATGACTCTCATGGTCCCTTCTAACCCTATGCTTCTATTATTCTATATATTAAGTGCCATTCAACTGTAGTTATTATTGATACTACCATGATGGCTACTTGGGGGCAGGTTGCCTCTAAATTTCAGTTGCTAGGAATCAGAACTGGGAAAACACTGTTGCACTCAGATCCTTGTTTGTGGGCTTCCCATACACATGTGGTTGACCACTTTAAGAGCAGAATGGTGGACTTCAGCACAGTTCTTCTTTTATCCACAGCAAGAAAAAATGCTAGTGTTGGTCACATTCCTTCTGTCAGGTGTGGAGAGTCCTCCTCTCCCTTTGGTAACTTCACAGATAAGACTTAACAAGCAGCTGATATATTTATAGTCCTTTTATTACAGCATCATGTTGCAAGCACAAATACACAGCTCTCCACAAGTTGGCTAACATCAACTTCGTTGGACTGGTCATGTTGTGCGGATGCCTAACGATCGTCTTCCACAACAACTACTCTATTCCAAACTTTAAAATGGAAAGCGTAATGCTGGTGGTCAACAAAAGAGGTTTAAAGACTGTCTCGAGGCAAATCTAAAAAAAATGTAGTATAAACACTGACAACTGGGAAACACTGGCCTGCGAGTGCTCCAGTTGGAGAACAGCCTTTACTGAAGGTGTCATGGGCTTTGAAGACACTCAAACTCAGGACACAAGGGAGAAACGTGCTAAGAGGAAGGCACACTTGGCAAATCCACATCGTGATAAACTCCCATCCGGAAATCAATGCCCCCACTGTGGAAGGAAGTGTGGATCCAGAATTGGCTTCCACAGTCACTTATGGACTCATTGTTAAAACCGTGTTTATGAAAGACAATCTTACCCAGCTACGAGTAATTGCCAAAGAAGAAGAAGAAGACGACAAAGAAGAAGAAGAAGAAGAAGAAGAAGAAGAAGAAGAAGAAGACGACGACTCTAAATCCTACTTCCAACTTCCGCAGCATTTTAGGCACCAACGGGAAGTTCCTCCCTCCCTCGGGCTCCTTTGCTCTCTGATATGTTCAGACCTCCGAGTCCATGGTGAGGGGGGGGGTCCCCAGTCGGGATGCACAGATTGCTGTATGAGATAGAAGTCTGCAGGCTTGAGTTTGCTAGCTGATGCAACTGGCTGATGGAATCAGCTTGCAATACTTTCTATGGTAGTGCTGGGTCAGAATGACTCAGCAGTAAAGTGCTAACAGTTGATTGGCTGTCACCAGTTTAAAAGGGAAACCTGTCAGGCAGTAAGTGTGCTGTAGTAGAGTGTGGTCAGAGAGAGAGAGAAAGATCTTCCTGTCTGCCTTGGGGTGTAGCCGGGTGCTCTGTTTGACTGTGTGAACTGCTCGTGTATTGTGGCCTGTAGATATTTGTATATGTGGCTCACAATGAATATACTGCACTGAAAAGCCTGGAACTCTGAGCATTTCTGCCTGGGCGCCGCAAAGAATTCACGACACCCCCCCCCCACTCTCAAGTGAGGTCTCGACTAGCTGTCCCCTCCCTTCTGGTTCTCTTGGCATTATCTCCTAACTGGGTAACACCTCCCTAAGTTCTTCAGCATCTGTCTCTTTCTCTCTCTGCTTCTGAACACGCTGTGGACAAAGGAGGCGACTCTTCCGCCCTCCAGCTCTCCGTTGGAGAGAAGCCAGTCTGCCATAGAATGCATTCCCCAGTCCTCAGCTTCAGACCATTCCCTGATACCTTCACTTCTTATTACTTCTTGCGAACACCCCTGAAACAGGAGCACGGGCATGAGATAATGGGAAGAAGCAGCCCTTGATGGTGTGACTCACCCTGTGGCGACCTTTGTAGGATGAACGTCAAACTGCCTCTAAGTCATCCTATCCCTGACAGAAATCTGGATCCACCTGCCTCTCCACCTCACATTTTCTCCGGGTTACAAACAGCCTCCACTCTCAAACAATTTGTAACTCCAAGGTTCTACACTTTCCCTCCGTCAGAAAAGGTGTATTTCAAAAGGTGGGAAGCTAATAGGTTTCAGTGAGAGGTTGTTCCTCACTTATACTGCCTCTTTTGTCTCCTGGAGCTGCGTCGTCTCTTTGTGGGAAAGAGGAAGAAGTAAACACCTTATATCTTTCATCGAAGGCAAGCTTCAGATTTTGTGGGTCACAGGTCTGTGAAAGTGGCAGTATTTATTAAGGGCATCAGAGGCTAAGAAGAAGAAAATAAGATTAGGACAATGCCCAGTTTGCTGCGGGAGAAATCAATAGCAGAAAAACTTAAACCTCTTATTGACCTCACACTGTCCTCTCTACAACATGGGATCCAAGCTCATCTTGGCGGCAAGATGAGACAAATGTCCCTATCAGCACCGGTGAACCAAACCATATCCCTCATAAGTAATACCTGTTCTTTCTCTCTCCCTCCCTCTCCCTCTCTCCAGCAGGCACAGGACAAGGGTGGATAACCTGTTCATCACAACAATGTTAAAAAGAGAGATATTTGATCTTTCTGGTATGTTGGACACAAGCCATGTAGGGTTTTATAATCAGCACTTTGAATTGTGCCTGGAAATGGACCAGTAGCCAGTGAAGTTGTTTTAACAAGGGAGTAGCATGCTTTTTTTGGTATCCAGTCCAGTCAGCAGTTTGGCTGCAGCATTCTGAACCAGCTGGAGCTTCTGAGCACTTTTGAAAGGCAGCCCCACAAAGAGAGTCTTGTTGTTGTTTAGTCGTTTAGTGGTGTCCGACTCTTCGTGACCCCCTGGACCCGGGCACGCCAGGCACTTCTGTCTTCCACTGCCTCCCGCAGTTTGGTCAAACTCATGCTGGTAGCTTCGAGAACACCATCCAACCATCTTGTCCTCTGTCGTCCCCTTCTCCTTGTGCCCTCCATCTTTCCCAAAATCAGGGTCTTTTCCAGGGAGTCTTCTCTTCTCATGAGGTGGCCAAAGTATTGGAGCCTCAGCTTCAGGATCTGTCCTTCCAGTGAGCACTCAGGGCTGATTTCCTGAAGAATGGATAGGTTTGATCTTCTTGCAGTCCATGGGACTCTCAAGAGTCTCTTCCAGCACCATAATTCAAAAGCATCCATTCTTTATCGATCAGCCTTCTTTATGGTCCAGCTTTCACTTCCAAACATCACTACTGGGAAAACCATAGCTTTTACTATACGGACCTTTGTTGGCAAAGTGATGTCTCTACTTTTTAAGATGCTGTCTAGGTTTGTCATTGCTTTTCTCCCATAGCAGTCCAATTGGGATTTAACTAAGGGATGTGTGGCTAGGGCAATCCAGCCAGATGGGTGGGGTATACAACAACAACAACAACACCACTGTGGCCAGTAAATGATGGGTTTCCATTCAAGCTCAGTTGTTTATTTAAAAAAAGAAAACACTTATCAATAACCTTCACAAATAGAGTAGTTTTATAATTAATATTCTCAAAAGGCGCACTCAAAAGACTAGCCTGGTCCTAGCCTGGTTGCTGAGATACCAATTGACAAATGGGCTGCCACTCAATCACATGTTCTGCTGTCATTTAAAGAGAGAGGGAGAGAGAGAGCACACAAGGTGACCTCAGCTGCTCAAAAGCATGAACTAACGTGACTTTTAATAAGATTTCCTTCATTGCCTTTGATCTTTCCCGGAAAGGGAAAGTGTGTCTATGAGCAGAGTAAATTCCTTGGAGCAAGTTGACAGAAGTAATCCTTGATTTTGAGCTATAAATCAATGTTTCTTCCAACTTTACAACTTACAGATATATTAAATCCTCTCTTGGGTAAAAGCCATTTCCCATACTCAAAGTGAAAGGAAGTTGTCTATGTTTGGTACTGTCAGGGGTTCAGAAGGAGAGACACAGGAGGGGGAGCAAATGGAGAGTGAGGAGGAGGAGTACGAGGGGGGCGCAGGCAGTGACAGTGGCCAGAGTTATTCCACAAGCCTCTCTAGCGAATCGGAGGACTCACAGAAGGGAGCGCCGGTGGCCAGAGCAAGGGAGATTCCAAGGGAGAAACCTCAAGAGGGAGGGGCCAGCGGGGAGTCCCTGAACAGCAGCTGGAGATCAGGGCCAGCGTCTCCACCAGAGCGCAGTGGGGAGGGGGAGTCCCAGGAGTCGGGACCAGTGTCCTCACCACCAGAGGGAGGAGAGGAGTCAGGTTTGGCAACACCCACATCAGGAAGCGGGGAAACGGTCAGAAGGAAAGTCACCGGCTGGGCGCGCACGCCAAGTTCAAATGTACAGGAGCGCGGCACAGCGGGGAGCCCGGGAAGGGAGCCAGGTCCTAAAGCCCGCCGGAGGGAGGGGCAAGACTCAGGAGGCTCCGCGTCAGAGGAGTCCAGGAAGGAGGGAACCCCAGAGGGCAGAAGGACCCAACGCAGGAAAGAGCAGCGCAAGAGGTGGAGCCGGGCTAGAATCTTAAACTGGTGTGGGTGGAGCAGTGAGTCAGAGGGGACTTAGCCGGTCTAGCGTTAAGACGTGGGTCTGCGCGCCCAGAGCTTGGAAATGGAAACTAAACTTCAATAAAGACTTTTGTATATAATATCCACTGGGCGTTGGTCCTCTGTGAGCTGGGACCTAGCGGCAGTCCTGACAGGTACGTTTATACTTGCATGCTGTAGTGGTCGTGAGTGCTGAAGACAGCCCTGTTTAGGGAAGTTTTTAATGTTTAATGCTGTATTGTGTTTTTAATATCTGATTGGGAGCCGCCCAGGGTGGCTGGGGAAACCCATCCAGATGGGCAGGGTATAAATAAAAAATTATTATTATTACTATTATTACTACATATAGGTCATTGCTTTGGGGTTTCCCATAGGCATCTGGTTGGAAACTGTGAGAACAGAGGACTGGACTAGAAAGGTCTCTCATCTAAGCTTTCAGGGCTCTTCTTATTGATGTGTATTGTTCTCTCCATTGTCTTTTATTCTTAGGAGAGTACTGGGTGGCATCCGTGGGTGACACCAAGATAAACAGAGCTAGCTGAGAGGCAGGAAAGGATCTGGTGTGTTATTAAAGGAGAAATCAGGTTTGCTAGGAGAAATAAGAACTTCTGGGATCTGAATCTTAAGCAAATCATATATGGATGGTAGAATCATAGAACTGTAGAGTTGGAAGGGAACCTAAGGATTCCAAGAATCATCTAGTCCAATCTCTTGTAAGGCAGAAATCACAGCTGAAGAATTCTTGACAAGTGACCATCCAACTTCTGTTTAAAAAACCTCCAATGAAGCCACCTTCCTAGGTCGTCCATTCCACTGTCAAACAGCTCTTCCCATCCGAAAGTTCTTCCACATGTTCAGTTGGAATCCTCTTTCTCGTCATTTGTTTCCATTGCTTCGAGCCCTACCCTCCGGAGCAGCAGAAAGCAATTCCATTTGATAGCCCTTCAGATATTTGTAGATGACTATCATGCCACCTAGGGACGCGGGTGGCGCTGTGGGTTAAACCACAGAGCCTAGGACATGCCGATCAGAAGGTCGGCGGTTTGAATCCCCATGACGGGGTGAGCTCCCGTTGCTCGGTCCCTGCTCCTACCAACCTAGCAGTTCGAAAGCACATCAAAGTGCAAGTAGATAAATAGGTACCGCTCCGGTGGGAAAGTAAACGGCATTTTCGTGTGCTGCTCTGGTTCGCCAGAAGTGGCTTAGTCATGCTGGCCACATGACCCAGAAGCTGTATGCCGGCTCCCTCGGCCAATAAAGCGAGATGAGCACCACAACCCCAGAGTCGGCCAAGTCTGGACCTAGTGGTCAGGGGTCCCTTTACCTTTATCATGCTTGTTATTCTTGCCTATGAGGCTACCAGAGGGGGAGACGACTCTCCACACCTGACAGTATCTATACCAGGCATAGGCAAATTCCGGCCCTCCAGATGTTTGGGACTGCAACTCCCATCATCCCTAGCTAACAGGAATAGTGGACAGGGATGATGGGAATTGTAGTCCCAAACATCTGGAGGGCCAGAGTTAGCCTATGCCTCATCTATACTGACAGCAGCTCTTCAGGATTTCAGAGAGGGGTATCCCACAGCTCTATTTTGAGTTGACAAGAATAGAACCCATGACCATCTGCATGCAAATCAGATGCTCTACCATTGATCTATACAGTTCCCTATGTATGTTGTTATTTAGTCGTTTAGTCATGTCCGACTCTTTGTGACCCCCTGGACCAGAGCACGCCAGGCACTCCTGTCTTCCACTGCCTCCCGCAGTTTGGTCAAACTCATGTTTGTAGCTTCAAGAACACTATCCAACCATCTCGTCTTCTGTCGTCCCCTTCTCCTCGTGCCCTCCATCTTTCCCAGCATCAGGGTCTTTTCCAGGGAGTCTTTTCTTCTCATGAGATGGCCTATGTATAGTGTGCACTTAATAACTTAAAGGATGGCTTGATAATAAGAATAATAAGAATTATTATTATTATTTTATTGTTTATATGCTGCCCATCTGACTGGGTTGCCCCAGCCACTCTGGGTGGCTCCCAACAAAATATTAAAAACACCCTAAAACATTAACCATTTGAAAGAAGAAAGAGTCCCGACCAGAGAAGAATGGCAGATTAAGTTGGCAGACTATGCCGAATTGGCAAAAATAACCGGAAGAATCAGAAACCAGGGAGACCAAAATTTTAATAAGGAGTGGGGCGAGGGGGAATACATAATTTACCTTAAAAACCATTGTAAACAATTGAAATCATTAGTAGCACTGGAATAACATTTGTAGTTAAATGTTGGATTTTGGGTATAATGGAGATGGCAATATTGACATCCTGGGCATCAGTGAACTAAAATGGACGGGAATGGGTGAATTCAGTTCGGATGACCATCATATCTACTACTGTGGGCAAGAAACCCATAAAAGAAATGGAGTGGCCCTCATAGTCAACAAAAGAGTGGCGAAAGCTGTACTGGGATGCAATCTCAAAAATGATAGAATGATCTCGATACGAATCCAAGGCAGACCTTTTAACATCACAGTAATCCAAGTTTATGCACCAACTACTTGTGCTGAAGAAACTGAAATTGACCAATTCTATGAAGACTTACAAGACCTTATAGAAGTGACACCAAAGAAGGATGTTCTTCTCATTATAGGGGATTGGAATGCTAAAGTAGGGAGTCAAGAGATAAAAGGAACAACTGGCAAGTTTGGCCTTGGAGATCAAAACGAAGCAGGGCAAAGGCTAATAGAGTTCTGTCAAGAGAACAAGCTGGTCATCACAAACACGCTTTTCCAACAACACAAGAGACGACTCTACACATGGACATCACCAGATGGGCAGCATCGAAATCAGATTGATTATATTCTCTGCAGCCAAAGATGGAGAAGCTCTATACAGTCAGCAAAAACAAGACCTGGAGCTGACTGTGGCTCAGATCATCAGCTTCTTATAGCAAAATTCAAGCTTAAACTGAAGAAAGTAGGAAAAACCACTGGGCCGGTAAGATACAATCTAAGTCAAATCCCTTATGAATACACAGTGGAAGTGAGGAACAGGTTTAAGGATTTAGATTTGGTGGACAGAATGCCTGAAGAACTATGGATGGAGGCTCGTAACATTATACAGGAGGCAGCAACGAAAACCATCCCAATGAAAAGGAAATGCAAGAAAGCAAAGTGGCTGTCCAATGAGGCCTTACAAATAGCGGGGGAGAGAAGGCAAGCAAAATGCGAGGGAGATGGTGAAAGATACAGGAAATTGAATGCAGATTTCCAAAGAATAGCAAGGAGAGACAAGAAGACCTTCTTAAACGAGCAATGCAAAGAAATAGAGGAAAGCAATAGAATGGGAAGAACCAGAGATCTGTTCAAGAAAATTGGAGATATGAAAGGAACATTTCGTACAAAGATTTCCACAATAAAGGACAAAAGTGGAAAGGACCTAACAGAAGCAGAAGACATCAAGAAGAGGTGGCAAGAATACACAGAGGAATTATACCAGAAAGAAATGGATGTCTCGTATACCCCAGGTAGTGTGGTTGCTGACCTTGAGCCAGACATCCTGGAAAGTGAAGTCAAATGGGCCTTAGAAAGCACTGCAAATAACAAGGCCAGTGGAAGTGATGGCATTCCAGCTGAACTATTTAAAATTTTAAAAGATGATGCTGTTAAGGTGCTACACTCAATATGCCAGCAAGTTTGGAAAACTCAGCAGTGGCCAGAGGATTGGAGAAGATCAGTCTACATCCCAATCCCAAAGAAGGGCAGTGCCAAAGAATGCTCCAACTACCGCACAATTGCACTCATTTCACACGCTAGCAAGGTTATGCTTAAAATTCTACAAGGAAGGCTCAAGCAGTATGTGGACCGAGAACTCCCAGAAGTGCAAGCTGGATTTAGAAGAGGCAGAGGAACCAGAGACCAAATTGCAAACATGCGCTGGATTATGGAGAAAGCTAGAGAGTTCCAGAAAGACATCTACTTCTGCTTCATTGACTATGCAAAAGCTTTTGACTGTGTCGACCACGGCAAACTATGGCAAGTTCTTAAAGAAATGGGAGTGCCAGATCACCTCATCTGTCTCCTGAGAAATCTCTATGTGGGACAAGAAGCTACAGTTAGAACTGGATATGGAACAACTGATTGGTTCAAAATTGGGAAAGGAGTACGACAAGGCTGTATTTTGTCTCCCTGCTTATTTAACTTATATGCAGAATTCATCATGCGAAAGGCTGGGCTGGATGAATCCCTAGCCGGAATTAAGATTGCCGGAAGAAATATCAACAACCTCAGATATGCAGATGACACAACCTTGATGGCAGAAAGTGAGGAGGAATTAAAGAACCTTTTAATGAGGGTGAAAGAGGAGAGCGCAAAATATGGTCTGAAGCTCAACATCAAAAAAACGAAGATCATGGCCACTGGTCCCATCACCTCCTGGCAAATAGAAGGGGAAGAAACGGAGGTAGTGAGAGATTTTACTTTCTTGGGCTCAATGATCACTGCAGATGGTGACAGCAGCCACGAAATTAAAAGACGCCTGCTTCTTGGGAGAAGGGCAATGACAGGCCTAGACAGCATCTTGAGAAGTAGAGACATCACCTTGCCAACAAAGGTTCGTATAGTTAAAGCTATGGTTTTCCCAGTAGTGATGTATGGAAGTGAGAGCTGGACCATAAAGAAGGCTGATCGCCGAAGAATTGATGCTTTTGAATTATGGTGCTGGAGGAGACTCTTGAGAGTCCCATGGACTGCAAGAAGATCAAACCTCTCCATACTGAAGGAAATCAACCCTGAGTGCTCACTGGAAGGACAGATTGTGAAGCTGAGGCTCCAGTACTTTGGCCACCTCATGAGAAGAGAAGACTCCCTGGAGAAGACCCTGATGTTGGGAAAGATGGAGGGCACAAGGAGAAGGGGACGGCAGAGGACGAGATGGTTGGATAGTGTTTTCGAGGTTACCAGCATGAGTTTGAGCAAACTGCGGGAGGCAGTGGAGGACAGAGGTGCCTGGCGTTCTCTGGTCCATGGGGTCACGAAGAGTCGGACACGACTAAACGACTAAACAACAACAACAACAAAAGATTTGGATTAGTAGAAAAGATGCAGGAGGAAAAGGTTAATATAAGGACCCACAAAGGGGAGGAGGGAGGTTTAGGAGATCCTTTGGAATGCTCTTTTTATGTTGGTTGTTGGACAATTGATTGTCAATTTCTAAAATCTGAAAAACTAAATAAAATTATGAAGAAAAATAATAGAAACTTCCCTGAACAGGGCTTAGCAATCAATGGTCCTGAGAGATCTCCTGTGTGGGCCCAATATTGGTTTTGATTACTTTGGCTCATCAGCCTGAGGCCTTCAGACATGAGGCGCTATCCTATACATATTCACACGGAAGTATGTACCAACTTAGTTCAATAGTCTTGCTCCCAGGAAGAGATGGAGGAGAAATATGGCCCTGATTGCATTTTCCCTAAGTGACTGTATCTAATTTGCACTTCCTGGAACTATCAGGAAACTGAACTATAGCTATCCTTTGAAACTGGCACGTCTGAATATCGCAGTGGCATGAAGCTAAACTCAAATGGGGTCTGTAGGTTTCATTGGAACAACTTGAAATTTACACTCAGCACTAGAATCGGGGTAAGCTACAAGAATGACACCGAGCCCAGCTAATTAGCAGTGCTGTAGGGTTACCTCCGGAGGTCTCCAGTTTTTTAATGGAATAATTATAATGATATTTTATCCACATATCACTCTTAAATAATTACATAGTATCAGTTAGTCTGGTTTCCTCTACATGGAGCAGGCCAGTCACTCTGGGAGGAACCAGGACAGGAAATATTAATTGATGTCAGGCTGGTTCCTGCAGCTATTATTAAACATGTGATTTGGCTAGAGGAGGTGGGAAATATTGTTAGATACTTATCCCAGAAGAGCAGGCATGTTAGCGGGTAGGACAGGCAAACGTCAATGTCTGTTTATGTCATAGAATAATAGAATTGTAGAGTTGGGAGCAGTGCCAGATTTACGTATAATAATAATAATAATAATAATAATAATAATAATAAAAAACAACTTTCTTTTGTATCCTGCCCTCCCCAGCCGAAACTGGGCTCAGGGTGGCTAACATCAAATATATAACATTGGTATAAAATCAAACAATAATTAAATTACCTCCTAAAAACAAGTCAGGATCAAATTAAAATCTAATTAGATGGCTTTCCGCAGGATATGGGTTGGGGTATAAGCTAAACAAGCTATAGCTTAGGGTCCTACTCTCTTGCCCCCCCCCCCCCAATTCACTATTAATATACTTCTTCTTAATTGGATTTCAATTCAACAATTAATTTGATAAAATGCATATTTTGTTATGTGCAAATGGCTTGAGATACCTATTAGGTCCATAAATTACCATCTAGCATATATTCAACACAAAAAAACAGTGACAATTTGTCGTTGACAAAGGACAGCTGGACATATAAAGGGCCCCATTACCTTCAGTAGCTTAGGGCCTCATCAAATCCAAATCTGGCCTTGGTTGGGAAAGACCCCAAGGATCATCTCATCCAACCCTTTGCAATGCAGGAATATATGCTATAGCATCCATGACAGATGGCCATTCAACCTCCACTTAAAAACCTCCAAGGAAGGAGAGCCCACCACCTCTCATGGGAATCTGTTCCACTGTCAAACTGCTCTTGACATCAGAAAGTTCTTTCTGGTGTTTAGTTGGAATCTCCTTTCTTGTAACTTAAATCTGTTGATTTGAGTCCTCCCCTTCCCAGCAGGAAAAAACAATGTCAGTTCATCATTTTTCTAATCTTGATTTCAGCTCTCCAGATTGCGGGGTGGAGAATAGTGATTTGCAATCATCAGTGGTCATTAGAAAAAATAGTTCATTGGACAGAAGCAATATTTTGTCATGCATTCAGACCTATTAGTCAGTCAGTGAGTCAGTTAGTTAGTTATTTCATACAGTTTAAACATTGCTTGATTGTAAAAAAAACAAGCAAACCCACCCTCAAAGCAGTTTAGATGGGCTGGCTGAAGACACACCTATTTAGAAAAGCATTCCTTTGCTCCCAACCCAAGTCTCCTGTTCAAATCACTATATTCTTTTAATTGAATTTAATATATATGTCCATGGAGTTTTCTTGGCAGGGAGTGGCTTGCCGGTTCCTGCTCCAGGTGGATCACGTTTAGTCAAAACTCTCCACTATGACCTGTCTGTCTTGGGTGGCCCTGCACGGCATAGCTCATAGCTTCTCTGAGTTATTCAAGCCCCTTCACCACAACAAGGCAATGAGTTTGACCAAACTGCGGGAGGCAATGGAAGACAGGAGTGCCTGGCATGCTCTGGTCCATGGGGGTCACAAAGAGTCAGACACAACTAAGCAACAACAATATATGTGTTTTAATTATGGGGATTTATATTTTAATGGGATTGATTTATTGGGTATTTTAATTACGGTGCATTTTTAATTACTGTGCATTGCTAAAATGCTTAGGTGTCTACTTGGCATTCAGCAGCACATTCATTCAATCATCATCACCATCATCTGGTCCAAAGTTAAAGAGCCTTGTGACTCTGGTGATCTGGGGCCTGGAGTAAGAGCCAGGTGGTCTATACCCACAACAACTTACCCAGACTGAGGAAATGAGCAGAGCTGAGATCTGGTTGCATCAGATTGATCCTCCTCTAAAGGCAAACTTTCTACCAGGAGAGAAGTCACCAGGGACATTGCATACAGATCAGCCCTGGGGCTCATTATGTTTTGTATTCTGAATAAGGTGAGGGGAGTCACTTGCTCTCTCTATCTGTTCTTTTGGAGGGTACACCTTCTTCCCCAGTGGCTCCCCCTGTTCCCAGGCCATGACCCTCATCTACCTCCTTGAATGCTTTTGACTGGCTGAGATGTCTCCTTGAACTCTGGTAATACTTCTTGTTTGCCTCGATGGACAACAGAGGGATGTGCATGTATGAGCTAGCCTGCTTTGCAAAGGTATTTTTTTTGCCTCCTTTTGCCTTTGGACCCACCCACCACTCACATGTAGCCCCTGGAAGTCTTTCCAGAAGAGAATGCGGTCCTCAGACTGAAAATGCTTCCCCACCTCTCTTCTGAATGGTCACCTCCAAAACTACTTTTCCATGAGAAGCAGTCAGAGTATCAAAAACCTATCTGTGCATGAAACAACTTGCATGATCTCCTTGTGATCAGCTGGGGGAGCGAGGGAGAAATAGAAATTTGAAAGGTCTCGGCCTTCAGTGTGATGGGAGCAGAGAGGACGCTGTTGAGAGCAACCAAAAGGAGAGGATTAGAACAATCATGGTCTCCAGAGTAATCTTCTTTGAGAATTCATTGCTATGATTGCTTTTTTGATATTAGATTATTTAAGTAAGTAAACTTTGCTTTTATTATCCCACATATTGGCTACTGCTTGTTTAAGGCTGCAATCCTAAACACACACACGTACTAACTAGATAGTAAGTCCAATTGAACACAATGAAACTTACTTCTGAGTAAATATCTTTAAAGGTAAAGGTAAAGGTACCCCTGCCCGTATGGGCCAGTTGTGTCCGACTCTAGGGTTGCGTGCTCATCTCGCTCTGGAGGCCGTGAGCCGGCGCCGTCCGAAGACACTTCCGGGTCACGTGGCCAGCGTGACGAAGCTGCAGCTAGCGAGCCAGCACCAGCGCAGCACACGGAAACACCGTTTACCTTCCCACTATAAAGCAGTCCCTATTTATCTACTTGCACTTAAGAGTGCTTTCGAACTGCTAGGTGGGCAGGAGCTGGGACCGAATAACGGGAGCTCACCCCACCGCGGGGATTCGAACCGCCAACCATACGATTGGCAAGTCCTAGGCACTGAGGTTTTACCCACAGTGCCACCCGCGTCCCTAAATATCTTTAGGGTTGCATAATAAAAGGCTGGACCAAATTGATTGGAAGAGTTACTCTAAGCTTACACTTAACACGTAATAGTGATAAGACCAGCTGCTTTATAGAATTGCCTTAAAACCGATGAACGGAACTCGAGTTTCAAAAGTGAAATTTGATAATGTTCAGTTTTGTGAAGTTCTGAATTTTTTAACATGTTTGCTTCATTTTTTTGTTCCATCCAAGTCTTGTATCAATCTGGAAAAAAACATTAATAGACATATTTTCACTGGTGGACACTATTGATAATGCAGGAGGGGAGTGCTTTTATGTATAACTGTACTCCAGTTCTGGGTTGTTGATACTGAAATAAGGCAAAGGCAGCTAGACATGGTGAACCTGATAGGCATTTTCTTAAGTGCAAATGCTATTGTGCCACCTTCCGCTCTTGACACTATCGTCTCAAAAGCCTCAATGGGCTTCTAATCTGAAACTACTCCAACCGACAGCCCAATATCTCCACTGATAGCCTGCCAAAGTCCCATAGATGCTGTAATTAATGGGAGTGTATGAGCAGCTGTAATTGACGTTCTAATCAATAAAGGTTTACTCAACAAACCTGCAAATGGCTTTCAATCGGTTCCCGGGAGCCGTCTTAATGTCAGTGGAAGGGTATGATTGTCCACAAACAGTTTCAGCTAAAATGGTGAGTGAATGCCAAGCACAAGCCAGAGTTCAGGTGGCCGGTATACTCCATTCATTTTCATTAGAGCATACCCGCCAACATTTCTCCAATGAAAATAGAGACGTCGTTTTAGTATTTCTTTTTTTTTATATATAAAATAATATTTATTAACATTTCAGAGGAAATACAAAAATGTAAAGAAAAAAGAAAAAAAGAGACAAAAAGATACAAAATACAGAAAAATAAGAATAGTTAAAACCAAATCAGTCATTCCAAACCCTATCTTTCATTTGCCTACTTCCCTGACTTCCTCACACCTCCCTTTTTTTGTATTCTAATTCAGTCATTGTTTCAGCAAATCCTTTCCATTTTTGCTTTTACTTTTTGTATTCTAGCTTAATTAGTTATTTCACTGACCAATTAATTAACTCTATACATCCTATCCATCTTTCACCATATTCTGTTATTCAATTTGCCTTACTTTATTTAACCTTATCTTACCATAAAATACCTTAAAACTTAAAAACTTAATGCTTATTTATACATAACTCCTTATATCATTTCTACTAAAGCCAGACAATTTCGTTCCAACATTCTCCCTAATATTCATTAATTTTAAACTAATTCCCAAAATAAAAGTTTTTCTTTATAGACTCTTCCAATTTTCATCCAACGTCCCTTCTTCCTGGTCTCGGGTTATGTCAGTCCTTACTATCCATTCCATCTAGTCCATCAACCTGGTAGTCTTATGTCCGAGGCTCTTAAATCTCTTCCATGCCCCGTCACTTTAGTATTTCTACCCCACACATCTTACAAGGTTGCCCCAGCCACTCTGGACGGCTTCCAACATATATAAAAACATAATAAAGCATTAAACTTTTTTTAAAAAAACTTAACTACAGCGGTACCTCAGGTTACAGACACTTCAGGTTACAGACACATCAGGTTACAGACTCTGCTAACCCAGAAATAGTACCTCAGGTTAAGAACTTTTCTTCAGGATGAGAACAGAAATCGTGCAGCGGTAGCGGGAGGCCCCATTAACTAAAGTGGTACCTCAGGTTAAGAACAGTTTCAGGTTAAGAACGGGCCACCGGAACGAATTAAGTTCTTAACCTGAGGTACCACTGTATAAAGGATTGCCTTCAGACACCTCGGGGGTCAGATAACTCCATACCCGCCAACATTTCTCTGATGAAAATAGGGACGTCCTAAGGAAAAGCGGGACATTCCGGGATCAAATCAGATATCAGGGACATCCTTGGAAAATAGGGATACTTGGAGGGTCTGTTAGAACACTGGGGAAAGTGGGCATTCAGATACACACTTGGAATTGCCCGTTCAGATGCAGTCCTGCAGAGCAAAACTACAAAGGAAGAAATGTGAATGCAGAGAGGCTGGAAGTGTAGATTGCAGTGAGTGCTGTGTGCAGCATGGTCTCCCAAACAGCTCAGAGGGAACCATAGAATTATAGAAGTTGGGGCTCAAAGGTGTGGGATGTGAAACACAAGAGCAGTCAAGTACAACATTCCTAGAGTGAACATATTTACATATGGGGAGGAATGTTTGTCCAGCCAGCAGGTAAACTTGTCTGGGCTGGGACAGACTTCCTCTGCATGTGTGGGCGTGCAGGTAACGATAAAAGCACAGGGCAGGGCAGCCATCTCTCTCTTTTTGACTACATGCATCTAAGAAGCAACATCTGCTTAGCCAAATGCTCTCTTGGCTTCCAGCCAAGAGAGGACAAAGGGACTGTCTTCTTATGAGATAGTTTCCAAGTGTATGTTACTTTTCTAAGTTAAGTCTGCCTTCTGGGATCCGATTGTGAACAGAATGATATGTGAGTAAACTCTTTTTATACTTTTATAGAAGACTGTGTCGTGTCTTATCTTTTATGTGGGAATAAGGGGAAAATACCAGAACAGTTATTAGAGAGGCTTTAGCAAGCCTGAGCAAACGCATCCGCTGCAAGTTTAAAAAGGGGAATGTTACTCTGCTAAACTGTGAACTTATTAACACAAGTTGGAAAGGCTATAATCAGACAATATAAGCTCTCCTGTATCCCTGAACATTCCCACAAAGGGTCATCTAGTTCAACCCCCTTGCAATGCAGGAGTCACAGTTGGGGTACACTGTGCCACCAGGTCATACTGAAGGGAACTGCACACACTCCTTTTGGTTGTTCTTTTGTGCAGCCTCGCAGCAGCTACATTTGTACCCTGTTGGAACACACCTGGGGGGCACCCGCAACCCCAGGATGAGACAGACCTCTCTGGGCATCTTCCTGATGAAGCACAGCCCCAGGACATTCTCCAATCTTCAGTCCCAGTGCGCTGTAGTGACACATATCAAAAGACATGTGCACGCTCACTCAGCAGAGTATAGCAGAAACGATGGTGGACTGTGAGTGTAGCATTCTAAGTATTTATTAAGCAATATATATAGGACAAAGCAATCGTGGCATCCTCTCACTTCTTCCCCAAGAGAGAGAGAGCAAAGAAGTACAAAAGTACAGTACAAGTGGAAGAGATAAAACTGGCTTCCGTTCTCACACTTTCCAAGCCTGGAAAGTAAACACAGACATGTGATATAACAACCACACATCCAGCAACAGAGGAGTGAAATGCTGACATCCTCCAAGATGTGGGGAAACTTTCCCCCCTGTGGACAAGCTTCTAGGGGATCTCATGCTGGTGGTGGGCAGGGCCAGTGGGAGAAGTGGGGGGGGGGAATAATGCAAATTTACTTCTGTACGGTCAATACAGACTATCAGTATTTTGTGGGATATATTCAAGTACCGTATTTTTCGTTCCATAAGATGCACTTGGTCAATACAAACTGTCAGTATTTTGTGGGATGGATTCAAGTACTGTATTTTTTGCTCCATAAGACACACTTTTTCACGGCTTTCCCCCTTTCCTCCTCTAAAAACTAGGTGCGTCTTATGGTCAGGTGTGTCTTATGGAGCGAAAGATACGGTAAATACCAGTGACATGCTGGCAATATCCTGTCCCCTTCGATTGTTCAGCCACAATATTTTGTACCAGCTGGAGCCTCCAGAACAGGCCCAAAGATAGCTCCACATAGAGCACATTGCAATTCCTAACCTCTCCTGTTACATTAATCTAAGAGGATCCTGCTGATTCAATGGCTCTCCTTGTCCAGCATCCTGTTCTCACAGTGACCAACTAGATGTCTATGGGAAACCAACAGGCAGGATTCAAGCCAGGGGTGCCAACTGGAGTAAAATATTGCGGGGAAGCTAAGTGAGCACTGTCCCAAATAATCAGTCACGAAATGTGGCTCATGCACACCATTTGAATGGCATGGCTCATCAACTTGGAGGGGGGGGCTGCCCCCTCAAATATTGCATTGGGTTGCCAAAAGGACCTCGGCTCCTAGGAGTTGGCTCCTATGATTCCAGCACGAGAGCACTTTTCCCTCCTGCGGTTTCCAGCAATTGTTATTCAGAAGCATTGTTGCCTCCAACTTTGGAGAGAGAGAGAGAGCGCATAGCCATCATCGCTTGTAGCCTTCGATAGCCTCCATGAGTTCAATATCTAATCCTCTTTTAACTCCATCTAGGTCAGTGGTTGTCAATGCCTCCTGTGGGAGGCAGTTCCATAGTTAAACTGTGCTCTGCATGAAGAAGTATTTTCTTTTAAATAACATTAAATAAAAAAATAATCTGTCCTGGATCTGCAGTAGTTGGACTGGAAAAGAACGCTGGTCGAGACCCCGGGAAGGCACTCTCCATAGGAGCAGATTGCAGTCAGACCAATAGTCTGACTAAGTATGGCTGCTGGCATCTTAACCAAAATCCCCCGCCCTTTCTCTTAATGAATTCCATTTCATTTCTATTCCTCTGGCTGATGAGGTCATCCAATTTATCCTACATAATTCCCCAGTCCTTCTCTGTAACGAACAATGCCTCTTAGCTTGATACCACATGCAAAGTCTCATCAGAGGAAGACTTGCTTCCCCTCTCCCAGGTCACAAACACAAATATTGAATAAAATAAGGCCTGGGGCTGATCCCTAAGGGATGTCACTGATGAAGTTCTCTCCAGGTAGAAAGTTTGCCTTTTAGCAAATTCCACTGTCTTCCTCCCTTGAACAAGTGCCTGGCAATAGTCGTGCCAATACCCATCATTCAGTGGTTGAAGAAATAATTTATTTCTGAGCACTGAATAGACCAAGATTCCAGATCTAGATCAGAGCTGTCAACTCCCCCCCCCCTTTTTTAAGGGACATTCCCTTATTCCAAATAGGATTCCTCACAAGAAAAGGGAAAAGTTGACAGCTATGATCTAGATTATTCACTTGGAAGTCTGGTTGGACACAATTCTGCCTAGGGCTGAGCCAAAATTCCTTAGTCAAGAATTTTCTGATAAATAAGTTTGAAAACTTCCCTTCTGGAGTTCTGGGTGGATGGGGAGGGGGGAGTTTAGCCATTCCAACGGTTTGATATTCTCTATGCTGGAGAGAGGCAGAGTCAGACACCAGTGTGAAATGAAGTTGCCCCCCAGTCCTTCTGCCTGTAATCAGTGCTGGATTTGTGTATAAACTAAACAAGCTATAGCTTAGGGCCCCACTCTCTCCCCCCCCCAAAAAAAAAACTGGATGTACATTTCCAAAATATAAGATAAAAAACAAATAAATTAAAGCTACATACAGCAACAGTGTTTTGTGTTGTGTAGGCTCCTATGATGTAAGTCATGGGCCCTGCCTGCTAGCCTACTCCCTAAAATATCACTGCTTTGCTCATTTCTATATATAGAGTGCCTACATTCTGCATGGACTGGTTGCATGGCAACATGTGCAAATGGCTTGAGATACCTATTAGGTCCATAAATTATCACATAGCATATATTCAACACGTGCAAAGAAACAGCAACAATTTGTTGTTGACAAAGGACAGCTGGACATATGAAGGGCCCCATTACCTTCAGTAGTTTAGGGCATCATCATCATTATCATCAAACCTTTTATTGGCATCACATACATACATCCAAAACAAATTATACATTTTCTATTACTGGGGAATGATCAGGAGCTCACCAAGTTAGTGGCTAAATATCTCTATTTGGTTTTTTGTCATTGAAATACACTGCAGACGTCTGATCTCCCTGGAGACCTAGAGATGTGAGGATAGACTGCTCTGCCTCCTTTCTTTTAGCAAATGTTTTGTGCCACTGGGGAAGTGGTAATTCTGTATTGATTTGTTTTAGGGCCTCATCAAAACTAAATCCAGCCCTGCATGTAACACAGGTCCTCTGCCACTAAAATACACACCTTCCTGTAGTCCTAACTCCGTCTTCTTCTACACACGGCAAACAGAGGTGCTAGGAGGCATTTTAAGTGGGCACTCAAAACTGGACTGTTTCTTCTTCTTTTTAAAAGATTTTTTATTGATACAACAAGAAAAAAGGAAAAAAAACACAAATACCAAATTACACACAGGAATAACTATAGACACATAATTTCCTTACCCGACCTCCCGTCTATTCCATATTTTGACTTCATAATACTTATTGCCAATGCACACTTTTATCATAATTAAACTTCTTCTTAACATTTCTAATTTCGTATATCTACCTTGCAACTATTACTGAAGTTCCTCGAATGCGGCAACAGAATTTAAACTACTATATTTTTCAGATATTCTTTGAAAATCTCCCCTTTTGAAACACATTCCTGTTTTGATTTATTCTTTATTTTTTTCTGATAGACCATCTAATTCTGTTAGCTTTTGGATCCAATCTTGTATAGAGGGGATTTCATTACTCTTCCATTTTCTGGATTGTTTCAAGGGGAAAGAACCACCTAGGCTTCTTGCCTGATTCGACCAACTGCAACCTGAGCTCGGTCTTGAGGCTGTCAGGTGCTCTAAGGGTTAAAGAGCGGCAGCTGTAGGAAAAAGCCAGAAAAGAAGAGGCAGGGGGAAGCAGCCCTATTAATTGGACCCAATCAATGCCTGCAGTGCCAAGCAATGGCCAAGGGGAAGAGGAGAATGGTATTGCTTCTGAGGGCACTTTCCACGCCAATTCCCCCAGCACCTGTGGCTACGGCTTGAACCTTCAGAAGTGCTGCTCGGTCCCACTGGAGGCTGTGGATACAAGAGTGCTTCAATTCCAATAAATCCAGAAAATTGACATTTCCAAAAATAGCCGCCTTTCAGTCTATTTCCAGATAATTATCACCCTTGAGAATTAGAAGCATTAAGTCTCCCGCAACCTCCAGGGTATGAGTCAGCTGCCGGTGGCCACACCCCTTTCCTGTCTCCGCTGGCTAATTATCAGATTTCTGCTTTCAGGCACAGGCTGTCAAGGAGCTGCCGAAGACGAAAGCTTTGCAAGCTTTGGGGGGTCTTCGGCTACGGGCCCTGCAAAGGGTAGGGAGGAAACTGACCTCGGCAGGTTCAGGTTTCCAAATTGGCGGAGCTTGATGGATTGGAGTCAGTGTGCACAAGCTGGGATGGTGACAAACCAATTTCAAAGAGGGAAGGGCTTTTGATCATTTGTAAGCCGAGAGGGCTTTTGCAGGCACAAAAAGCCCCATTGCTTGAATGGACGCAAAAAAAGACCTCAGAATATGCACACACCCCTCCTCTTGAGGGTCTGGTCTGTGGATAAAAACCAGGAAAATGTCACAGTTTTACTGAACACCACATTTTCCACTTTAAGTTCATGTCCTGTTACTTTACAGCAAGGCCTTTATAAAATTTGGGGGAATATATCACAGAGCTATATCCCAAACGCACAGTGCTTTTGCCAGCAAAAGGTTGCATCCAATGGACACCTTGTGCAGTCATCTTTCTGTTCCTCTGAAGTTCCCCTGCAAAAAAAGCATCTTTAGGTGGCTGGGGTTTTTACTCAGAGTAGACCCACTGAAAGTAATAGACAAGTTAAAACGTAAAGGTAAAGGTACCCCTGACCATTAGGTCCAGTCGTGGCCGACTCGGGTTGTGGCGCTCATCTTGCTTTACTGGCCGAGGGAGTTGGCGTACAGCTTCCAGCTCATGTGGCCAGCATGACTAAGCCGCTTCTGGTGAACCAGAGCAGTGCACGGAAACACCGTTGCAGTACCTACTTATCTACTTACACTTTGACGTGCTTTCAAACTGCTAGGTTGGCAGGAGCAGGGACTGAGCAACGGGAGCTCATCCTGTCATGGGGATTTGAACCGCTGACCTTCTGATCAGCAAGTCCTAGGCTCTGCGGTTTAACCCACAGCACCACCCATGGTCATGTGACCAGCAGGATAAAGTTAATCGTGTTCATTAACCTCAGTGGGTATACCCAGAGTAGGACTAACATTGGCTGCAACCTAAAGTATGTGCTCTATCGCTGAGCTAGACCCCTTCACCTCCACCCAGTTTCAGGCAACCCTGTATAACATAGCCCACAGTTCAGCAGACCTCCCTTGCAGCCCCACTGGGGAAGCTCTCTGGGGCCTGCAGAGGGAGATGGGGCAAACAGAAAGTTCAAGCACATGAGCTGCCTTCTACTTGTGCAACAGTTCCCCTTCTTTATCCACTATTGCTGCTTTGCTTTGTTGAGTCAGCAATGGCATAACTGCAGTATGTGATATGGTAGTATAGCAAATACAGCAAATTATCGGTTCGTTACTTAGCTGGCACCATTCCTTCCTGCTCTTTGTTATGTGGGTCCCTGTCTGTTAGATTCCTTACACCCTAGGAACATTTCCCAGGGCCTGCAAGACAGACCTGTTCCACCAGGCCTTTGGCCAAGGGACAGTCTGACCCCCTCCTTTGGCAATCCTCACAGAACTCTAGTCCAATGGTTGCCATTAATCTGATTTGAACTGATTTGATAATGAAATGATTTTAGAATGTTGTATATTTTACTCTTGTTAGCCGCTCTGAGCCCGGCTTCAGCTGGGGAGAGTGGGATATAAATACAATTTATTATTATTATTATTATTATTATTATTATTATTATTAGCCTTTGAGAGGCATTAATCTCAGACAAACTGACTGCTTTTCCTTCCCCCACAGAAACCTCACTGCAAGCAGATGCATTTCTTGAGCATCACAAAGCCTCAACCAATAACCAAAGGCATCACAAGTGCCATACAATCTGGACTGTGTATGTGTCTTTGTTATGAAATACTCCCACTGTATTTCTTAGAAGTTAAAATTCAAAGGTGTTTGAATTACCAGTAGCTTCTTTTCCCCCACTTAGCTTTCTTGCTGCCGCCGATGCTATAAAAACGATGTTTTCCATAATATATGGTCTTTCAGATAGTCAGAACTCTCCTGGTGAAATATAGATGAGAACACTCCATCCAACCAACAGCTATTATTCATTTATCATTGTGTGTTTTGCAAAGGATGCTGGGAAGTCCAGTCTAGCTTTTGGTGACTGCTGTGGTCCTGGACTTTATCTGTCATCCATCCTCTGGCTTGTAACACAGTAATATTGCCACATGAACATTTTTACAGTGTGCCAACCGTGATGAAAGAGAGAGAATTAAAATGCACAGTGGCTGCATTAATTCTGAGTTTCCATCCAGGCTCATTAAGTAAGTTGCTTTGACTGGGTCAACCAAAAGATTATGCACCCAGCGTTCAGATTTTGCTGTTGACCTTCTGTGCTCATACGTTACAATCAGTAATTTCACTGCTAACCTTTCATTCCGGGTATATAAATAATACATCACCCAGGCCAACAATAGATAAAACATGAAAGGAATATATCTGAGCTCCGGAGTGATGCCTTTTTCATCACCAAATGTTAATTATTGCCAGCCTTTTGCAAGAGGAATTAGAGGAGGGGAATAGAAAGGTGTGTGTATGAACATATATACAGGCTTATTTATATATCAGATTTATCTGTATGTCGGTTTTAAAGCCTTGAACAGGATTCAGAAACTCTGATAAATGGCGAGCAATGCTTACCAACCTTTTAGAACTTCTTTTCTTTGCACTGAATTACCCTCTTGATCCCAAATGAAGCAGAGATGTACACCCACCCACCGCCTTAAAGATGTTCAAGTCTTATCAGATAGCTTTTTAACTTCTTAAAATTCCTCTGATATTTCACCTGGGTGAAACCTCTGTAATAGCCTTGACTTTCACTTTAGGTGAAACCTGATAACAGCTTAAAGACATGAAACCCCCCTCCCTTTATTGCAGGCAGCCGCAACCTGCAGCCCTCCAGATGTTTTGGCCTACAACTCCCATGATCCCTAGCTCACAGGACCAGTGGTCAGGGATGATGGGAATTGTAGTCCAAAACATCTAGAGGGCCGAAGTTCGGGGATGCCTGCTTTATAGTCAACAGATGACTATTCAGCTTCTGCTTGAAGACCTTCCCTGTAGAAAAGTCTACCATGCTTCTAGAGAATTGGGTCCACTGTCAAACAGTTCTCAACATTAAGGGTCTCCTAATATTCAACTGCCATATGCTCTCCTGTTAACCTAAGCCAGACATAGGCAAACTCGGCCCTCCAGATGTTTTTGGCCTACAACTCCCATGATCCCTAGCTCACAGGACCAGTGGTCAGGGATGATGGGAATTGTAGTCCCAAAACATCTGGAGGGCTGAGTTTGCCTATGAATGACTTAAGCCCATGTATGAACATAAGAAGATTCCTACTGGCCCATGGCCCATTTAGTCCAACATCCTATTAACACAGCAGTCAGCCCATACGTAGAGTGCATTGCAGTAGTCCAAGCAGGAGATAACTAGATGCCACACATATGTCATCCTCCCCCCCAAAAAAAAAATATTCTGCGCAAGTTGGTGCCTCTGCTACCATGCTATAAAGCAGGGGTGGGAAACCCGTGGCCCTTGGGATATTGTCAGACTTTCATTTCTATCATTCCTTCCTGTTGACCATGGCAGCTGAGCTATGAGGAGTTTGAGCCCCACCACATCCAGGTGAATAGCACCCTTGCTGAATAGCAATGAAGACCTCGAGTGCTGAGCTGGCCCTTGCAATGCTAGTGGAGAAATGTCGCCGATAAATAATACAGCAGGAAGGGAGGAGGTTCCCAGTGAGTGGGGAAAGCAAATTTTACATCAAGGTAAGCATCTCTTTGACCCTCATCTCGACCCTTCTAGGGAAGTAGAAGCTGTTTACCTACTTACGCTATTTATTCATAACCTGTCCTTCGAGAGGTTCAAGGCTGGCTTGCACGTCATTGAAATCACAAGAAAGCAAATTAAAAGAAAAACATGAAAACAAAGACCCTGGAGTAGAACCCTGATATGGAAGAGCAGCACAAAAGGTGCTAGAAGCTTGAGCATACCAATTACTGTTGTTGTTGTTGTTATCTCTTACACTCACTCACATAATTTCGCTCCCATTGACACTCTAAGCCATGGGTAGCAAACTAAGGCCCGGGGGCCGGATCCAGCCCAATCGCCTTCTAAATCCGGCCCACGGACAGGTCTGGGAATCAGGGTGTTTTTACATGAGTAGAATGTGTCCTTTGATTTAAAACGCATTTCTGGGTTATTTGTGGGGCCTGCCTGGTTTTTTTATATGAGTAGAATGTGTCCTTTTATTTAGAAGAAGAAGAAGAGTTTGGATTTGATATCCCGCCTTTCACTCCCTTTAAGGAGTCTCAAAGCGGATAACATTCTCCTTTCCCTTCCTCCCCCACAACAAACACTCTGTGAGGTGAGTGGGGCTGAGAGACTTCAGAGAAGTGTGACTGGCCCAAGGTCCCCCAGCAGCTGCATGTGGAGGAGTGGAGACGCGAACCCGGTTCCCCAGATTACGAGACTACCGCTCTTAACCACTACACCACACCATTTAAATTGCATCTCTGGGTTATTTGTGGGGCATAAGTGTTCCTGCTCTTGAATATGGGGTTGTGGGATTCCTCTGGGGATCTGGTTGGCCACAGGATGCTGGTAAAGGTGGACCATTTGCCAGATCTAGCAAGCTCTTCTTAGGTTACTAGTGAAGTGCATTATGACCTGTGGCTCCCGGTTGTACTTGGGTCAGCCTGTTCTCCTCTTGCATAGATTTGTGTTTTGCATTGACATTAGAAATGCCACAAACCGTGATATACCACTATTCACCCATAATTTACAGGTTTCACTAATTTGTGAGTTGATTCCAAATCTGCCTCTGGGATATTGTTCTGAATTACTGCCTCCCTGAGCCACTGATATCCTGTATTTATTTATTTTCCAAAAAAAAAAAAAAAAAGCTTTCTCACATTATTGGGTACAATAATGAAACAAACTCCTTTCAGATGCTGATGAAAAACAACTCCAATTCTGACCCCCGATACGTTCTTTCAGGCATCTTCTTTTTATTTAAAATGCATACCGTGGCTCAAAAAAGAGATTTCATTTCACCATGTGGAATATAATTAAAACTGGTATTGTTGCATTAGACAATTGTATTTGTCCGTGTTCAAGAGAGAAGCAATGTGAAGCACTTCAGATGTCTGCCAGATTTGCATAGTGACAAAAGTCATTAAGTGAGCTGGAGTTAAAATCGCATTCTCTCTGCTCCCTGTGGGAAATAACCTGGGCTGGAAGTCTGTGGCATTTTCTGAAAAGGAATCGTTGCTTTTGTGCATAGGATATGCATATTGCATATTCTGCTGGCTGGCAGAACACTATTAGGATTTAGTTTGACAGTGACATGGCAATTATAAATGTGCCCTTTTCTTTTTAAGGGCACTTCCTCTCGGCAGTAAAACTCATGCAAGTGTCTCCAGGAGTATGAAGGGCTGACACCAAGCTGGAATGTGAAAAGCTGGCTTATACTGAATCAGACCCATTGATCCATCTAACTCAGTATGGTCTACACTGACTAGCCAAAGCTTTCTTTGAAGATGGCCAGTAGAGGTCCAAGATTCAGCACCATGGAGAGTGGCCATAGTTCAGTGGTGGAGCAGCTCCTGTGTAGTGGCAGCAGTTTTTAAGCATTCTAGCCAGGCCTCTACTGTTTCAGGGACACGGTTGGCCCTGTGGTCTAAACCACTGAGCCTTTGGGCTTGCCGATCAGAAGGTCGGCAGTTTGAATCCCTGTGATGGGCTGAGCTCCCATTGCTCTGTCCCAGCTCCTGCCAACCTAGCATTTCAAAAGCACACCAGCGCAAGTAGATAAATAGGTACCGCTGTGGCGGAAAGGTAAACGGGGTTTCTGTGCGCTCTGGCTTCCATCACGGTGCCCCGTTGCTTCAGAAGAGGTTTAGTCCTGCTGGCCACATGACCAAACACCGTGGACAAATGCCAGCTCCCTCAGCCTGAAAGCGAGATGAGCACCGCAACCCCATAGTCACTTTTGACTTAACTTAACCATCCAGGGCTCCTTTACCTTTTACCTTTCTACTGTTACACACAGGTGCATTTGCACAATCGCCCTTCCGGGTACATTTATTTGACCTGCACCAGAACCAGGGGCGACCCCCCCCCAACCAACTAGGAAGACAGCTTGTCGTCGTTTTTGGCACCTCCGCAGGCTGTTGTCAAACCGGCGTCTGTTCAGGGCTGCCCAGAATCAGCCAGCGACTAACCTTTAAAGCCCTATACGGCCTAGACCATCGTACCTACGGGACCGTCTCTCCTGGTATGTCCCACAGAGGAACTTATGGTCTTCAAACAAAAACATCTTGAAGGTCCCAGGCCACAGAGAGGTTAGGCTGGCCTCAACTAGAGCCAGGGCTTTTTCAGCTGTGGCTCCAATCTGGTGGAACGCTCTGTCACAAGAGACTAGGGCCCTGCAGGACTTGACATCTTTCCGCAGGGCCTGCAAGACAAAGCTGTTCCACGAGGCCTTTGGTTAGGGCACAGCCTGACTCCCTCCTTTGGCAATCTTCACAGAAGTCTAGCCCAATGGTTGCCATCAATTTGATTTGAATTAATTTTATAATGAAATGATTGTATTATTTTATTGTTGTTAGCCACCCTGAGCCTGGTTTCGGCTGGGGAGGGCAGGATATAAATAAAATTTGTTGTTGTTGTTGTTGTTGTTGTTGTTGTTACTGTAACAACTTCTTGCTGAGTTCCAGCACCTATTTTTCTTGGTAGAAAGCACTAACCCACTACTCTTGTT
Organism: Podarcis gaigeae; assembly: GCF_964106915.1. Lineage (NCBI taxonomy): Eukaryota > Metazoa > Chordata > Lepidosauria > Squamata > Lacertidae > Podarcis > Podarcis gaigeae. The sequence goes on along the minus strand of NC_139677.1, from coordinate 96,361,798 downwards.
AGTTATAAGGTTTGCACAACTACCGTGGCATTTTCTCAGACTGCTGCAACCATGCATATCCTGAGAAGTGTGAGCCCACTTCCAGTGCAAAGGTAGATGTTTATGTAGCCAGGGACAGCACCCAATCCCTGTTGCGCTGCAAGCCTGCTACTGAGCTTGCACACTTCCACAGAAGCAGTGCTATTTTTCGAGATGTTCCAAGACTCACCACGAATGCCACCCTTGTTCTCTCCTAACGACAGTGGCGCCTGCCTGAGAGGTGCCAGAACTGAGTTCCTGTGAGTTCCCCCTTTTAAAAAGGCCTGAACACAAGGATGTGTGTTTGAAATTGCAGATTTGAAACATGTAAACCAGCTCAAAGTCCAAATGAAATAAAAACAGGACTCAAAATCGGTAACTCGGTGTTTTTGAAGACAATCTTGCATGAACTTCGCACCTCTCCCTTGCCATGCATGCATGCTTCCCATTCCTCATTATAATTCACATCTTAGGCCTGCGAGTGTTTGGGGAAAGAGAAGAAAGGGTACATTTTGCAAAGTTACATCAACCTCTGACAAGAAAATGAGGAGCTCTTCTCTCAGATCTGACCTCTTATCTCCCATCAAAGCTCTAGTAATTACATTCTTCTCTGTGTACTGACTTCCTCTGACAACATGGTATGCCTTAAAAGACTCCTGGCATAGTCTATGTCAGCCTGAGTCTACGCCAGCCCAAACTCTCCAAGGCCCCGGCAAGCCACAAGAATCTCTCATTAAGGAAATTAAACAGTGTGATTATTGACATTCCGAAAGACAAATATCTCTACAGACTCGGCACTTGCTCAGTACTGCGTCGTAAATCACAAAGAAATGGGTTCCATTCCCTTAGTCGAGAACTAAAGTGAACAGACCCAGATTTTTAATGGGGTTTCTGTACCAGCGCAGGCAAAGCACCCCAAAACATGGTGCACATTACTAAGAGAGGTGGTGGAGGAGTTTATAGTGGCACAGCTGAAGGTGGGGCTCGGGGTAAAGGTTTACCTTCCCTCCGCAGTGGTACCTATTTATCTACTTGCACTGGTGTGCTTTTGGACTGCTAGGTTGGCAGAAGCTGGGACAGAGCAACGGGAGCTCACCCCGTCACACGGAAGTGAACCTCCGACCTTCCAATTGGCAAGCCCAAGAGGCTCTATACCATACATCACACTCTAAGTCAATGGAAATCAATGTGTAGCTAAACTGTGAGGCAGTGATGGTCACCAACTTAGATGGCTTCAAAACAGGACTGCACAAATTAATGGAAAACACATCTGTCAAGAGCTGCTTGCCACAATGGCCACAGTCTGCCTCAACATCTGGAGAGAGTATTCTGAGTACCAGTTTCTGGGAACCATGGGAAGGGAGAGTACTGCTCGGGTCCCCCTTGAGGGTTTCCCACAGCAGTGGTAGACTTTCAATGGTGCCTTGTGTGAAGCTAAAATTCAGCAGCCCCAACCTCTCACGGTCTGTTCCACACCATCATTGCAGTGTCCCCTTGCAGCACAGTGCTCAGTGTGGCTGAAGCAGTCATGCTACCCTAAAACTGCCTCTGCTGACAAGTATCTGGATGGTTCCTGGACTAAATGGATGCTGGGCTAGATGGGCCATTGGCCTGATCCAGCAGGCACTTACGTTTCTGGTCAGGATAGCAGGTCAGGATAGCTGTACAATCATACCTCATGTTACGTTTGCTTCATGTTACGTTCTTTAAGGCTATGTCCTGTGGTGACCCGGAAGTACTGGAAAGGGTTACTTCTGGGTTTCACAAGCACTAAATCATGCTTCACGCATGTGCACAAGGGCCAAATTGTGCCGCGCACCTGCGCTTCAGGTTACGCTCTTTTCATCTTACAAACAGGCCTCCGGAACAGATCCCATTCGCAACCAGAGGTACCACTATACATGATTGGCTCAGGTTACCAGATGCTGAATGCAAAAAGTCTGGAGCTGAAAGATGGAGGCAGTAGCTGAAATAGCTATACATCTCAGATTAAATTAGGGCGAGATGTGTTGGCGATTGGTTAGCTGGCACAGGAGAGCAGCTGTGTACGTGTGTAATATTCAGAGAGCGCTGTCAATGTTGCTTGTTAAACATTACTGAAATAAGCACAGAACATCTCCATATCGTTCCTCCTCCTTGGTTTCTGAATATAAAAATAACAGAGGTGATGCTTGGAGTGGAGGTGGCAGTGAAGAAGGGGGGAAGCATCATTAGTTTCGGTTCACAGAGTTTTATACAGACGGAGTTCTCAGTTCTGCTTTTCACCTTTTGTTTCATTTCAGTGTCATTAAATGAATGGTAGCAACTGAAAGAACGAGATCTAAGTTCTGGTGCACGAGGCAGGCATCTCATTCATGTGGACATAAAATGATGCCATTCTCCAAGGTTGCGGAATCTGTGGCTCTCTAGATGTTGCGGGACCACAACTGCCATCAGCCCCAGCCAGCAGAACCAATGGCCAGAGATCATGGGAATGGCAATTCGACAATTGGAGGCAAATGTTCTCCACCCCTGCTTTATATTGATGTAGGGACGCAGGTGGTGCTGTGAGTTAAACCACAGAGCCTAGGGCTTGCTGATCAGAAGGTCAGCAGTTTGAATCCCCGTGATAGGGTGAGCTCCCGTTGCTCGGTCCCTGCTCCTGCCAACCTAGGAGTTTGAAAGCATGTCAAGTGCAAGTAGATAAATAGGTACCACTCCGGCGGGAAGGTAAACGGCGTTTCCGTGCACTGCTCTGGTTCGCCATAAGTGGCTTAGTCCTGCTGGCCACATGACCCCGAAGCTGTACGCCAGCTCCCTCGGCAAGTAAAGTGAGATGAGCGCCGCAACCCCAGAGTCATTTGTGACTGGACCTAACAGCCAGGGGTCCCTTTACCTTTACCTTTAGGGTCACCTAGAGCAGTATTGTCTACATTGACTGATGATGCTCAGGCAAAGCTCTTTTGAATCATACAATCATAGAATTGTAGAATTGGAAGGTACCCCAAAGCATCTATGACAGATGGCCATCCAACCTCTGCTTAATAACCTCCAAGGAAGAAGAGTCCACAACCTCCCGAGGGAGACTGTTGAACATCTCTTACTGTCAGAAATTTTTCCTGATGTTTAGTTGGAATCTCCTTTCCCTGGAGCCTGAAGCCATCGGTTTGAAGATAGCTGTGTTGGTTGTGACTTGTGTTAGTGGATGAACGAACTAAGTATTACCAACCCTAGTTCTTAGATCTCTGAGTTCTTAGGTAGAAATCTGCATGCCCCTCAACTGAACATCCTGTTTTGGGGGCTCTCATGTGAGATCATGACTCTGAAAGACACACATTTGGGGGCACTTTGCCTTCACATGATGCATGTGATTCGTGTGTCCCAGTTTTCCTCTGGATTTGCTTGGCATGCATATTTAATAATAATAATAATAATAATAATAATAATAATAATAATAATAATTTTTTTAATATATACCCCGCCCTCCCCAGCCAAGGCCGGGCTCAGAGCGGCTTACAAGCAATAATAAAAACAAGATGAATGATTACAACTTAAAAACAAAAATAAAATACAACATTAAAATAATGGAACATTAAAATATTAAAATGTAGCCTCATCGCAGGAGAAGGAAAAGAAAGAAAGAGGAGGAAAAAAGAGAGAGAGAGAGAGAGAGAGAGAGAGAGAGGGAGTGAATCAAATTGGCTCCAAGCCAAAGGCCAGGCGGAACAACTCTGTCTTACAGGCCCTGCGGAAAGAAATCAGATCCTGCAGGGCCCTGGTCTCATGAGGCAGAGCGTTCCACCGGGCTGGAGCCAGAGTTGAAAAGGCCCTGGCTCTGGTTGAAGCCAATCTGACTTCTTTAGGGCCTGGGACCACTAGGGTGTTATTATTTATGGACCTTGAGGCTCTCCGTGGGGCATACCAGGAGAGGCGGTCCCGTAGGTACGAGGGTCCTAGGCCGTGAAGGGCTTTAAAGGTCAAAAGCAGCACCTTAAATCTGACCCTGTACTCCACTGGGAGCCAGTGCAGCTTGAAAAGCACTGGGTGAATATGCTCCCATGGCAGAGACCCCGTGAGGAGCCTCGCTGCAGCATTCTGCACCCGCTGGAGTTTCTGGGACAGCTTCAAGGGCAGCCCCGCATAGAGCGAATTACAGTAGTCAAGCCTGGAGATGACCGTCGCATGGATCACTGTGGCCAGGTCGGGGCGGGAAAGGTAAGGGACCAACTGCTTGATGCGGCGAAGGTGGAAAAATGTCGCCTTGGCTGTTGCTGTAACTGTTGCTGTAATATTTGTGGTATGTGAGGTTAAACTTCATAAAGCTTTTTTGAATCATGTAGTAAGGAAAGCTGTGTATGAAGAACAGGAAAAATATATAACAAAATTATAACAAAAAACACCGTGGTGGCTTTCTCCACCAGAGGTGATATCCATGGGGGGGGGGGGGACATGAGAAATGACCCAGTATCTTATAAAGAAATAGATCATGAGCTGAAATTAAAGAGGTTTGAAGATATAAGAGGATTATTATCCTATTATTATTATTATTATTATTATTATTATTATTATTATTCCAGCCTGGTGGAATGCTCTGTCTCATGAGACCAAGGCCCTGCGAGATCTGATTTCTTTCCACAGGACCTGTAAGACAGAGTTGTTCCACCTGGCCTTTGGTTTGGAATCAGTTTTATTCCCTCCTCCTCTTTTTTCTTTCCCCTCCTACGAAGAGATTGCACCCTCATGTTTTAATGTTGTATCTTAATCTTTTAAATTGTATTTTAATCAACTTGTTTTTATTATTGGTTGTTAGCCGCCCTGAGCCAGGTCTTGGCTGGGGAGGGCGGGATATAAATAATAATAATAATAATTATTATTATTATTATTATTATTATTATTATTATTATTATCATCATCATCATCATCATCATCAGATAATTTGCATGCAGGATGTCCCGGGAGAGAACCCCAGACCTTAATTCATTGTAGTCTTTTGACCTTCTCCGTATCACTCACGCACAAATGTGTATGAGACCTAGGCCACATTCACACCATTTGTTTAATGCACTACGATGCCACTTTAAGCAGTCATCATCATCACCATTATCAATTTATTTGTATGCCACCTTTCCATAGTTGAAACTCTGCTCAAGGCGGCTTACAGCATGACAAGATTTACATAATTACAAACACAACCAAAGTCATAAACAATAAATAAAACACATCAAAAAGCACACAACCAAATGGAAACCATTTCCACGTAAATCATAAGATCTAAAACTAAAGATACAACAATAGTATCAATAACAGCAACAGCTCTCTCAACCCCCCGTAAAGCTTCAGCTTTTGTAGCTGGAGTCAGTCCGCACTCCACTCTCCCAGGCCAGGTGGGATAGGGCCAGCAAGGCAGGGTGCGGGTTGTCCAAGGCTCACAGGCAAGATGGTCTCATTTAAGACAACGCAGATAGAAATTAAAAACAATTTAAAAGCAGCTGCAGTCCTTGTGAAGTCCGCCAAGACCCACCCCAAGCCAGGTGGAGAGAGACAAGGGCAGGATCCTTCAGGCCCTCAGCAGGCGGTCCTCCTGCCTCCAGCCATGGCTTCCCCCACAGAATTCTGGGAGCTGTAGTTTGTTAAGAGTGCAGAGAGTCGTTAAAGGTAAAGGGACCCCTGACCATTGGGTACAGTCGTGACCGACTCTGGGGTTGCACTGCTCATCTCGCTTTATTGGCCGAGGGAGCCAGAGTACAGCTTCCGGGTCATGTGGCCAGCATGACTAAGCTGCTTCTGGTGAATCAGAGCAGCGCATGGAAACACTGTTTACCTTCCCTCCGGAGCGGTACCTATTTATCTACTATCACTTTGATGTGCTTTCGAACTGCTAGGTTGGCAGGAGCAGGGCTGAGTAACGGGAGCTCACCCCGTCGCAGGGATTCGAACCGCTGACCTTCTGATTGGCAAGTTCTAGTCTCTGTGGTTTAACCCACAGCACCACCCACGTCCCGTCAGAGAGTTGTTAGGAGGCCCCTATTCTCCACAGAGCTACAATTCCCAGAATTCCCCGGGAAGAAGGATTGAGTGTTAAATCATTATGGGAGTTGTAGCTCTATGAGGTCTCTTATTAACTCCCAGCAGCATATAACTCCCAGAATTCTGGGGCAGGGACAGAGTCATGGCTTTGGAGATACCATTAGCAGCACACCCACCCACACATACAGTGGGACAGAGCAGGAATCTCCACACTGATGGAGGGGCGCTTGTGTCACAGTGGAAGTCTAGATTTGCAAATCAGTGATGCAGGGAAGTGGCAAGGCTGAACCATCTAGCTGAACCTGTTTCGAGCCATCCATCCTATGATGAGTCACTGCTCAAAGCAACTTTGGATAAATAGCATCTGCAGAACCCACTGGCATGAGATGATGCTCCATGTGCCCAGCTCTCGTTCCCAGATATCTCCCCCTCCACTTCATTATTCTGCCAATCAGTCAGAAGCAATTTGTAATCAGTTTTTAAGCAACGGCACATCATCTTCGGTAATTGGCACTATGCATCTTTGACAAGAGGAGAAATTGTGGCTGATGCCAATCAACACTGAATGGAGTTGGAGAAGACAACCTCAGTTTCATAGGGAACCTGCTGCTGTGGGGTCTCAGCCTCAACATGGGGAAATTTTATGTGGACAGCTCTGCATTTATGGCAAAATTATGGTATAAACCTGCAAGTGAACATCTGCCACATACAGTTTGCATTAGAAATAGTGCATATTGGGTTTAGTTGAGGGAAATGTATCAAACATCCGACATTTTCAGAAATATGGTCTAAGTTTTTATTTTTCAATGGTGAATAGTTCAACTTATTTCTCAGCCAATCCAAGTTCTGATTGAACTCAACCCATCTGAAACTCTGGAGAGTTGCTGTCAGTTAGTGTGGACAATACTGAGGTAGATGAACCACATGCTTCTGAATTGCACCCAGCTGGGAATAACAAGTGGAGAGTGTATTTTTGGGCCCACACCCTGGTTAATGCTGAACATCACAGTTCTATTCTGCTCCTTGGGCAATAACCCCGCACAAAATAATAATTAAAAAATCACCCCAGATGTTTTTTTTCCTGGGAGGTTTGCAGTTCCATCAGTGCCTCACACTTGACTTTGTGATTCACTATGCACTTCTGAGTTGTGCTGTATTCCTTGCAGCCACTGGGCTGCCTGACCCTTTTGCCTACTTTGTAATCACTGGAAGATGCTCCCTGGATGAGCGCTTTTCATTCTGTCTCACTTTCCCGGTGTCAGTCTTCCTGGAGAAGTGCTAAATCACCAAGATACAAAATGAACTGACCTTTGCTTGCCTTCCTCAGGCAGATGCCACATCAGTTGGTAGTCATTTCACTTGCCAGTTATTACAGGTGCTTCCCACCTGTCGCCGTTATCCCATGCCAGTCCAGCTCAGGTGTCCATTAACAACAACAACAAGCTAAGACCAGGTGCTCTCATGATTTGCAATATTCTCTTTTTGTAAGGCCAAGAGGTATCTAAGGAAAGAAGCTGAAGACACACTGACCACAGTGAGTCTGACCAGGAGCACAAATATGCCACACACACAAAATACAATGTCAAACGGCGGGACCAATCAGCTTATATGAGCCACATAGGCTAAAGCAGAGGTTGGCAGCTAGCCTTTATGCCTTGTTGTGGAAAGAGTGGATTTGATATTTGCTGTTGAACGTGAACAGGATTGTATTTCTTCCCCATCCCTAACCTTAACACATGGAGAAAGAGAGAGAGAGAGAGAGAGAGAGAGAGAAATTTGCCACAAAAGGGATGTACAATGGTGAGCTATCTCACTCAGGAGGCAATACATCACAGAGGACATGAAGGTATGGCTGAATCTCAGCAACTTGGAGAAGTATGAGAAGAGAAGAAGAAGGGTTTGGACTTGATATCCCGCCTTTCACTCCCTTTAAGGAGTCTCAATGCGGCCAACAATCTCCTTTCCCTTCCTCCCACACAACAAACACCCTGTGAGGTGAGTGGGGCTGAGAGACTTCAAAGAAGTGTTACTAGCCCAAGGTCACCTAGCAGCTGCATGTGGAGGAGCAGAGATGTGAACCCGGTTCCCCAGATTACTGGTCTACTGCTCTTAACCACTAAACCACACTGCAAGAGAGAATTCTGTTTCTCTTCTCTCTCTCTTCCCACCACTCCCATCTCTCCTACCTTTCCACCCCAGTAAGGTCTCCAGGAGCCAAACAATATAAGACCTAGTAGTTTCTGGCTAGCACAGCCTTTCCCAACCGGATGCTCTACAGAATCTGTTGGACTACTGCAACCCCTACCAACTCAAGGGCAGCGCAGCTCTGTCCTTGTTCTCTGTCACTCTGAATCACAGCTCTTTTCAGAAGAAGGATTGCAGCCTGGAGGGCTTGGTCATGCCTTGCATTGTCTTTTCACCTCATCCATACCATCTTTTATCACAGTCAGATTCAACCTTCCATTGACTCTTCTTCCAAAACTAAGCGTACTAATACCTGCATTTATGCATTGCTTCCAGCTAATAAAGTTGAAGGTCGATTAGCATGAAAGTACACACAATAACAGTGCGGTCCAAACCATCTGGAGGGCATCAAGTTAGTGAAGGATGGACTAGTCTTCAAGAGGGAAGAGCTGGATTAAAATATCTGCATGGCTGCAAAGCTTACTGGGTGAGCTCAGGCTATTTACTTCCATACTATCCAACTTTTCCAGAGCCAAACTCAGGATGCAATGCTTCTGGGAAATGCTCCTGGGTGAGTCACGTGACTTATGCCACACTCTCAACTCCCTCAAATGCCCTTTTGGGGGGCAAGAGCATGGCACAAGAGCATGGCACCCAAAATGGCCTCTGCAATATTGTGTGAAAAAAACAGGATGTCCCATTTTTTTCCAGGACACTTGGTAGGTATGTACATCCTCTCAGGCTCATCTGGAAGCGGGTGGGTATGTATGGCAATGACAAACCAAGCAATGACAAACCTAGACAGCATCTTAAAAAGCAGAGACATCACCTTGCTGACCAAGGTCCGGATAGTTAAGGCTATGGTTTTCCCAGTAGTGATGTATGGAAGTGAGAGCTGGACCATAAAGAAGGCTGATCACCGAAGAATTGATGCTTTTGAATTATGGTGCTGGAGGAGACTCTTGAGAGTCCCATGGACTGCAAGAAGACCAAACCTCTCCATTCTGAAGAAAATCAGCCCTGAGTGCTCACTGGAAGGACAGATCCTGAAGCTGAGGCTCCAATACTTTGGCCACCTCATGAGAAGACTCCCTGGAAAAGACCCTGATGTTGGGAAAGATGGAGGGCACAAGGAGAAGGGGACGACAGAGGATGAGATGGCTGGACAGTGTTCTCCAAGCTACCAATATGAATTTGACCAAACTGTGGGAGGCAGTGGAAGACAGGAGTGCCTGGCGTGCTCTGGTCCATGGGGTCAAGAGTTGGACACGACTAAACAACTAAACAACAACAATATGTATCGCACCATTAGCTCTTTGGAGGGGGGGTCAAAACATAAACAAATATATCAGGGCTTATGGTTCACCTTTCGTGGTGGTGGCTGCGATTGTGGCGTTGACATAAGAACATAAGAAGAGCCTGCTGGAAAAGGCCAGGTGACCATCTAGTCTAGTACCCTGTTCTTACAGTGGCCAACCAGATGCCTTTGGGGAACCCTCAAGTAGGACCCAAACACAAGAGCAATCATCCATCCTGAAGTTTCCAGCAACTACTATGCAAAAGCATTACTGCTTCCCAGATCATCCCAGAACTTTACACTTCAGGAGAACTGACAGCCTTGAAACAGCAGGCCAATCAGAGAAGAATTAGTCCCTCGTGAATTGACTGTAAAGTCCGGTTCTGACAGAGTCACCACAACAGTTGCTGCAGCATCTGTGGCTGCGGTCAATAAGGCATTTGTCTAACAAAATGTTAAACTACTTTCCCTTCCATTCATTATGCACTTGACTGATTCTGATGTTTTAGAGTAATTGTCTTGCTTGTTGAAGAGTACTTTCTTGTCTCCACATTTAAGATAATTTTCCTGACAACCATATGGATAGGGTTTGTTTCTCTTACGAGAAATTTTCTTACAACATGATTTTTTTAAAAAAAATATGTGCATGAAGCAGAAGGATTTGAGAGGAACGGTGAGGTGAAGGACTCTAATATGTCTTCCATTTTGAATATGACTCCAGGATGTTCCAAATCCCAAGTTCCTGTGTCTGAAATCAGACCACTGGTCCATTGAGCCCAGCCTTCCCAACCTGGTATCCTACAGATTTTTTGCACTACAACTCCCATCAGCCTCAGTCAACCTGGCCAGTAGTCTGGGATGATGGGAGTTGCAGTGTAAAACCAGGTTAGGGAAAGTTAGTCTTGCCCAATATTGTCTCCACTCCATTTAAGATGCTTTTAACTGGAGATGCTATAGATCAGGTGTAAGAAGCCTTTGGTCCTTGAAAGATTCCATCAACAGTGTCTCCAAAAAAATTTACACATCACTTGGGAAGACAGGCGAACTAATATCAGTGTACTGTAAGAAGCAAAGATCACCAGTTTTGAAGGAATGATTCTTCAACATCAACTTTGTTGGACTGGTCATGTTCTGCGGATGCCTGATTATCATCTTCCAAAGCAACTACTCCATTCTGAACTTAAAAATGGAAATCGTAATGCTGGTGGTCAACAAAAGAGGTTTAAAGCCTGTCTCAAGGCAAATCTAAAAAAATATAGTGTACACACTGACAACTGGGAAACACTGGCCTACAAGCGCTCCAGTTGGAGAACAGCCTTTACCAAAGGTGTCATGCGCTTTGAAGACACTCAAACTCAGGATGCAAGGGAGAAATGTGCTAAGAGGAAGGCACACTTGGCAAACCCTCACCATGATCAACTCCCACCCAGAAACCAATGTCTGCACTGTGGAAGGACGTGTGGATCCAGAATTGGCCTCCACAGTCACTTACGGACTCACTGTTAAAACTGTGTTGATGGAAGACAATCTTATTCGGCTAGAAGTGATCACCGAAGAAGCAGCAGGAGCTATAGATCAGGTGTAAGAAGCCTTTGGTCCTCCAGATGTTGCTGAACTACAACTCCCAACAGCCCCACAAGCTTGTCCAATGGATGATGGGAGTTGTAGTTCAGCAACATCCGGAGGGCCAAAGGTTCCCCACACCTGCTATAGATGGAACCCTTGTACCCAGCTGTAGAGGCTGCAAAGGCACCTGATAGGGAGCCATGCCTGGATCAGAGCTCAGAGCTAACTGCAGAAGATAGGAAAACCATTGCATCTGAGGCGGTTGTACAATAAGTCCCAAAGGAACCACCTGGCCCACCAGAGCCTGGAATTTCTCAGACACCTTCTCCTGATCCTGAAGAACCAGGTGTTATATCTCACCAGTCCAGCAGCGCACCTGATATGAGGCTATGAATGAAGGAGCAATGCCCATCTTCAGGCCAGAGGTTTAGCCTTATAGTGCTCTAAAGAGAACTCAAGGGAGTGGAGGCTGGAGGAGATAGTCTGGAGACAGAGTCATAAAAGGCCTCTGGCACCAAACTTTGTTGGAGCAAGTTGCTTGCTTGGAGCTGGAACAATCCTTGCTGCAGAGCATGCTACAGAAACAGGACAGAATTGCCATAGCCTCCCCTTCCCTTCACATCATATAAACAACCAAGCCACCTCTCAAGTAGCTCTATGTGCCAGCAAGTAGCAAAGCAAACACTGCAGAGAGACAAGTCCTACATTTCCTCTCTCTCCTCAACACCCATTTTCAAAACGTGCCACAAGCAGCTGGCAGGCAGCAAAACAAATAACCAAATATTCCCATGCTTACCCCACTTGTTTAAAATACACACATTTAAAAGTAGCTGCCTGACTACTGTTCCATGTGGCTGACAGACAGCAAATCAAAACAAATTGAGCAGCAAATAGTGGATCCTGTGCTTTTTCCTCCACACACCTACTTTCCAGGAACAACTCAATGGACAGAGAAGTTGGCTGCTGCTTGCTCCACAAGGCTAAAGGTAAAGGTAAAGGTAAAGGTAAAGGTACCCCTGCCCGTACGGGCCAGTCTTGACAGACTCTGGGGTTGTGCGCCCATCTCACTTAAGAGGCCAGGGGCCAGCGCTGTCCGGAGACACTTCCGGGTCACGTGGCCAGCGTGACAAAGCTGCATCTGGCGAGCCAGAGCTGCACACAGAAACGCCGTTTACCTTCCCGCTGGTAAGCGGTCCCTATTTATCTACTTGCACCCGGAGGTGCTTTCGAACTGCTAGGTTGGCAGGCGCTGGGACCGAGCAGCGGGAGCGCACCCCGCCGCAGGGATTCGAACCGCCGACCTTTCGATCGGCAAGTCCTAGGCGCTGAGGCTTTAACCCACAGCGCCACCTGCGTCCCCCTGCTCCACAAGGCTAGTGGGCAGCAAAGCACAATATTACCCATGTGTGTGGAATTAACATGTGAACATGTCCAGATGCCAGAATTATTTTTACAAATTCTTTAGTAAAATCAGCATTCGGAAGGAGTTATCCTTAGAACTCAGAATCAGGGAGTTTTCTCTTCCTAACCCTCCTCCAAAAGTAATATTTCGATTTACGCTGTATGCTTTATGACCCCAGTCAAATTTCTTTTGCCGACAAGTGAGTAAACAAGGAGAAATGCAGGATGCAACTGATACAGAAATTAAACTAGTCACAAAAGGAAAAAGAATCAATAAGCTGTTACCAAGAAAGAATTTGAAAGGGCCCAAATAATGAGAGCAATTAATGATGTCTCTGAAGACTATGGAAAGGTCAACTAATTAAATTGTCTTCAGATGAACAATAATGACTTCAAGGTGTACCGCTCTTCAAGTAAATGGCACAAAGCTTGGACCATTGTTGAGAAGGCAGTTATTCAATGCCAAGGAATATTGGGTGCCAATGAATTTTTTTAAAAAAATGTTATTTTTCTGAGAGAGAACCCCTTACAAATTAGTATTGTGTGGAGCACTTTATGTAAAACTTCCTGACAATGAAAATCACCAGCATAATGAAAATTGATCATTTATTCAGTTCACTGTGTGGCATGTAATTCTGGTCATATTGTGAAAAGATGGCGCTTCCAATTTGCAAAACGGATCTTCTTTTATGAATGACTTAAGCCAGGCCATGCCAATCTAGTGCCCTTCATATGTTTCCAGCTACAGTACCCATCAGCCCAGTGCTAAGACTGGATCAATCGCTCACAGATCTACAATGGGAAATTCAAGCAGTTCCAAATGTGGAGGCTAGGGCTTAAAAATACAGAGTTGTTTCCAACTAAGCTCAAGTCAGAGTAGACCCACTGAATTTAATGGATCTAAATTCATTAAAGTAAATGGGTCTACTTTGAGGAGGACTTGGTTGAAGACAACCCATAAGAAACACACTGCCTATACTGTATCAGGGAGAACTTGGGTGGGATTATTTATCTAATTTCATAGTTATATCACACCATTTTTGTTAATTATATATTCCATGGCAGCCAACAACTGACACATTAAAAAATATAACTGAGTATAAATGGCATACAAATATAAATGCAAAGGTCAGAAACGTCGTGCTTTTGCGTGTCTTTGGTTGGCTGTATTTAAATTGCCCTAACCCTTCTGCTTTCACAGTTACTCTGCACTGAATGGAGATTTTTATTTTTTTTTTGGCCATCAAATTCTATTTCATAAGTGCCACATCCTTCTTCTAAGGCAGCCATGTGTTATTACACAAGATGTCAGTAGATTAATACATGCCAGCTTGAAACCACAGGTTTGGAATGTGCATTAATATATCCTTGTTCAATGACTGCTAGATATTTCTTCGCAATGTGTGTTGCCATATCTCCCTCCCTCTCTCTCTCTCTGAAGAAAGATGTTCATAATCCTTGAAGGGTCCTCTGCTCTGGCCAAGAAGAGGCTGGCCATACTTTAATTCAGTAGCTTCCCACTTTTCTGTTCTAGTTCATGCCCCAGATAACTCCCCACATTGACCCTATTTCTCTTTTCTGGTCTTCCACTGTCACACTTCACCCCTTTGCCTTTATCACAAGAACCATACTAAGAGTGTTGGATCAGGCCACAGTGGCCTAGCTGTTCCAGCACTGTGTCCTCACAGTGGCCAAACAAAAGCCTGTGGGAAATCTGCAAGCTCTCTGTCCACCCGTGATCCCAGCAACTGGCCTAACACCTCTGGCAAAGGTCTGCCACTGCTGCTCTTAATCACCACCACCACCATTATTTCAGCAGGGGTTTTTTAAAGCAATATTTCCATCCCCTGGTTTTATGGCTATTATAAAATGGTTATTTTAAAATGCCTTCCCCGCTGCACCCCACTCCACTCTGCAAAGGTAAGATTCCCACCCATTCCCCTGCCCGCTTTTGCCTCTAGCCCTGACCACTGCTTTCTTGTGGCCCCTGGAAGGTTGCTTATGAGCAAATATGGCCCTCGGGTTGGAAAACAAATGCTGCCCATCCCTGCTTTAGAAAATGGCCTAGGAATTTGTCAGCATATTTCTTTCCTGCAGTTCCTTTTCATAATTAGAGAGCTGAGCACTTAACTGGAGGATGATATATTTATTCCCACTCTTAAAGATAAGTAGCCTCCAACCACAATTGCAGCTTTGCCGCTAATTAGCTTGTACCCAAGGTATGTATTTTTTGAGGTGCTAAATGCTTCATCCTAGGCTTATTTTTGGCAGCCCATTAATACCTGACACAGGTTTACGGGCAAACTGTGTACCCTCAGCTAAGTGAGAAATAGCTGTTTGATGGTGCATATTTATTTTGAGGTGCCACATTATGCTTAAGTTCCAACACACAAGTCTATTTTTGAGCGGAAATAAATTATGACTCCTCTGCAATTGTCTAAGGTTGGATGCTCCAGTAGTTCCACGAGTAGGAGCCCCTGCTTGTGGTGACACTACTATAGCATAGCATATTAAATACATTTTGAAGTGCTGTTTTTAATTGCACATATATATCTACAATTTCCTTTTTCTAAAGAAAGAAAGAAAAAGTCATATATTCGAGGGGAGAGCTGAGAATTTTCAGAACAGGGAGGAGGGTCTGTAGCTTAGCAGAGCATTATTATTATTATTATTATTATTATTATTATTATTATTAATATATTTGTAACCCGCCCATCTGACTCAGTTGCCCCAGCCACTCTGGGCAGCTTCCAACTGCATGCAAAAGCACTAGAAACCAGGCTTTTAGTGTTCCAGCTCCAGCCATCTGGGCAGTGAGTGCCCAACACTGGCATTCAACAAAATGTGGGCATGTTGAAAGTCTGTGGGTTCAATGTAGGAGAGGCCAAGCCAATGCAAGCAGGAACTGAGAGAGCAATCAGTCTCTCGTGCATTGCTTTGAGTCACCCTTTTCTGGAGGGGAAAGGCTGGGTGCATGTTTTTCAATAAATAAATAAATTGGTGTTGGAGGATGCTATTTCAATTTGCAAACTACTTAATCCAAGAGCTCTCTAAACGGTTCACAAAACTGTTAAAACACAGACATCAATACACATAAAATAACTACAGGGGTACCTTGGTTCTCAAACGTAACCCATTCCAGAAGTCCGTTCCAAAACCAAAGTGTTCCAAAACCAAGGCTTGCTTTCCCACAAAAAGTAATGCAAAATGGATTAATCTGTTCCCGACTTTTAAAAACAACCCCTAAAGCAGCAATTTAACGTGGATTTTACCATCTAACAAGACCACTGATGCATAAAATGAAAGCAATAAACAATGTACTGCAGTCACACAATCAATCAATTAATCAGTAGCTGAATTGGGTTCCACACAGTCACAAAAACAAAACAAAAAGAGCCGCAAAAACAAAAATGCAAAATAAATAGCAAAAACAGACAGGCCTCAACATAACACTCAAAACGGAAGTGTGGCACTCAAAATGGAGCATGTTCGGCATCTGAAAAAAATCTTGCATACCGGAACACTTACTTCCGGGTTGGCAGTGTTTGGGTTCCAAGCTATTTGAGTACCAAGGCACTTGAGAACCAAGGTACCACTGTATATTAAAAACACAGATAAAATCAGGAGATTAATGTGTCACATACCGATACTAGTAAAGGGACCCCTGACCATTAGGTCCAGTCGTGGCCGACTCTAGGGTTGCCGCGCTCATCTCGCTTTATTGGCCGAGGGAGCCGGTGTACAGCTTCCGGGTCATGTGGCCAGCATGACTAAGCTGCTTCTGGCGAACCAGAGCAGCGCACTACTGTATTATAGCTGTAGTTGTAGAATAAAAGGAAGATATTTTACAGAGCTGCTCTCCGAGTGGTTTATACTCTGCAAGACTCTGCAAAACGCTGCTGCGCAACGGCTGTATAATTGTGACAGTGAATCCAGTGCTCTCAGCTCCAAGCTGTGAGTCCACAGCACTGTGACCTGTTCCTGTGAGAAAGGAGGTCTCTGGCAGTGCTACCCAGCTCGCCTAGCCCAGTCGGGGTTGAGGTGCATGAGTCCAGTTGGTACACTGGCTCAAGGGCGATGCTGACATCGGTTATGGGCCCAGTCGTCTGACCAGTCGTTGTTCCAGTCATCCCAGTCATCCCAGTCGCCAGAGGTGTCTGTTGCTGATCGCTGGACGGCGGAACGGAGGCTGCATGCTGGACTGATTTGTGGTGCCTAGAAGCAGAGCTGTGTTGGAGCAGAGTGCTCAAGCTGCCACTGTTGCTGTTGCTGCTGCTTGAGGTATGTTGCTGACTGCCAAAGAAAGAAGATAGCATCCCTGTTTGCCTGTTAATTGCGCTCTGAGTGGGAGAGAGAGTGGCTGAAGAAGTCCAAGGCTTTATCTGTGTTTGCACGAGGGAAGTGTCTTGCTCTAAGTAATAGCAGACATGGCCTGTGCACATTCTGGCCAGATGGCTCTGTCCTTTCCCCTCCTCACGCCTGAAAAATATGCAGTTTGGCAAGTTAAGATGAAAGCGCTTTTACAGAGGGAAAAGCTATTTCACACCACAGAAGAAGACCCTCCAGATAAAGATGATGATGATTGGGCTGAGTGGCATGCTGCAGATATGAAAGCCCGAGGGACAATTGTTTTGAGTGTTTCAGACCACTTGCTGGTAAACTTAGAGGGTCAAGAGACTGCACAAGCTGTTTGGCATAAGTTGAGAGATATGCATCTGAGACAAAATGCTGGTTCCAGTGTGATTTTCTTCAAGAAGCTGTGCAGGTTACAGTTGCAGAAAGGTGGTGATTTGCCTAGCCATCTATCTCAGTTAAAGTGTCTCAGACAGGACCTTGTTCAGCGAGACTTGGCTATTTCAGAGGCTGTGTTTGCAATGCTGATGATAAATAGCCTAGATGAGTCTTATGATGGAGTAGCTGCCCAGATTTCTACAATGCCTTCTGACCGGCTAACAGAAGATTATGTGTCTAGCGTGCTCTTGAATGAGTGGGATCGCAGACAGGCCGTTAGAGAAAGCCGGGACAATGGTGCTGTTAAAAATGTGCTTGAAAATGTGCCTGAGTCTTCAGCAGGGGAAGGTGAAAGTGAAACTGCTGCTGTTAAAACACTAAAGTTAAAGCAGTGGTTTTCGTGTGGAGCACAAGGCCATTTGAGTTTCCAGTGCTGCAAGAACTCTTCAAAGAAGAAGGGAAACTTCAGAGGCAGAGGGGGAGGAGGACGAAATCCCCAAGCACCTGCTACTTCAAAGGCCTTGATCTCTCGCTGCTCTAGTCAATGTGGGCGGAGTTTCTTCGTGATCGACTCTGGCTGTTCCAACCACGTAGCCAAAGATAAGGATCTCTTTGTTCAGCTTGAGAAGCAAGAGAAAGAAATTCATCAAGCAGATGGGACAGTTCTCACGAGTGAGGCTAAGGGAACTGTGTTCTTAAAGAGCCTGAATGCAACAATTAAGAATGTCCTGTATGCGCCTGATATTCAGGACAATTTGTTGAGTGTTTCCCAGCTTGATCATCAGGGTTTTAAGGTGGTGTTTGCTAAATCTCGCTGTGAAATTCGTCGAGATGGCAAGCTCATTCTATATGCAAAATGTGTAAATGGTCTGTACCAATTGCCTTTTGTTTCAGGTACAGGTACTGCAGAAGCAACTGAGAAAGAGTGTTGCAATTTGTCTATTGATAAGAATGAGAAGTTGCATGATCAATGTATTCATTATTACCACCGTGTTTATGGTCATTTGAATTTCCAGGCTGTGGCAAAAATGCCTGATATGGTTCAGGGTATGAAGCTGAAAGAATGTCCCTACCACATGTGTGTTTCTTGTGCTGAGAGTAAGGCAAGGCAAGCTCCCAAAGGTACAGAGTCTGGGAGAGAGGCCAAGAAACCATACGAAGTCATTCATGCAGACTTAGTGGGGCCTCTAGCGCTCTCTAGAGGCAATTCAAGGTTTTTCATGGTTTTGATAGACTCCTACTCTAAATATGCATGGGTCTATATGCTACAGAAAAAGTCTGAAGCCTTTACTAAGTTTCGTCAGTTTTGTAAATGGCTCAGGAATGTACATCATGAGAATGTACATTGTATTTTCACTGACAGGGGTGGAGAGTTTTGTTCAGAAGAGTTTGAGGCTTTTCTTTCTGAACAGGGCATTGAGCATAGGACCGCCACGCCCAGATTGCCCTGGCAGAATGGTTTATGTGAGAGAATGAGCCAGACCCTGCAGCAAGGAATCAGAACACTGTTACATGATTTGGGGCTGCCCAATCCTTTTTGGGCCGAAGCTCTTTCGTTTTTCTGTCACGTGTATAACAGGAGGTACCAGTCTAGTATAAATTGCACCCCATATGAGATGCTTCACGGAAGGAAGCCGTGTGTGAAGCACTTTAAAATTTTTGGTTCGGAGGTTTGGGTGCACACCTCGCAGGGTGACAAACTGAGTAAGCGTGGAGAACATGGTGTTTTCCTAGGATATGAGAAAGGGTCTTATTGTGTCCTGATCACAGACACGAAAACCATAAGGCTGACCAGGAGCATTGATGACAATCCACAATGGGACAGAGTTGGCATTTTTCAGTGCCATCCCATTTGTGATGATGGTGCAAAAGGGGCAAAGAAAGTTAAAAGGGAGGCAAGTTCTGATGTGATTGATAATCTCGATGCCAATGTAGATCCAGATGATGGCACAGATTATCAGAGCCCAAAAGCCTCAGATGAGTCTGACGCTGATTCAGACTTAGCAGCTTCATATACTTTAGCTCCCCATTCTCCCAAAGAGGAGGAAGCACCAGAACAAGAGGATCAAAAGGTTTTGCGCAGATCTGAGAGAACAACCAAGGGGGTACCACCGAAAAGGTTTTCTGAAGAGTTTGCAAAGGCTGCGGTCACATGCAACTCTGGTGGGGTTTTTAAACCTAGCAGGAAGTGTGCTGAGAGTAGTGGCACAAAACGCTGCATTTATTTCCTTACCTGACATTTGAAGGATCAGGATTGAAGGAGCAAGCATGAGTTCTGAAAGTGGTTTGTTCAAATCTGCTTAATTAGAAATGTCAATTTGTATTTGAAAGGAAGAAATGTGTGTGAAGATTTTTTCCAGAAGCTGCTTATTCATTTGTGTGTTCACAATGTGTATTTTGTGTAAACTACAGGTTGAGATTTATGCTTTAACTCTTTCCTAATAGACACAGAGTGGTTGAAGTAACTGTTTAATGATGTGATAAAGTGTCTTAGATAAGGGGGGAGAGAGATACCTGCAAATATGTTACCAAGGTTGTAAGCAGAGAACAACTTTTGGAGTGTGTGTGTAAATTGCAGTTATGTTAAAGATTCTTGAATGGTCGGATGAAATGGGGGAGGATGAGGAGATTTCACCCCTCCCATACCCAAGAATCTCCTGAGAATCTCCTGAGGTCTCTGCTGACTCTACAGAGAGGAGGAGCAATGTACTGCTCTCTACTTAATTAGTCAAGTGAGTGAATCACTGTGTGAGAGAGAGTCAGTCAGTCAGTGTGTCGGAGAGTGAGTGCTAGAGAGATAAGGTTGCTGCTAAGAGCAGCTGCAGGCACTCAGAGTAGCATTGATGTATGCTCAAAATATTTAACTCTCTATATAGTTCTGTATTATAGCTGTAGTTGTAGAATAAAAGGAAGATATTTTACAGAGCTGCTCTCCGAGTGGTTTATACTCTGCAAGACTCTGCAAAATGCTGCTGCGCAACGGCTGTATAATTGAGACAGTGAATCCGGTGCTCTCAGCTCCAAGCTGTGAGTCCACAGCACTGTGACCTGTTCCTGTGGGAAAGGAGGTCTCTGTCAGTGCTACCCAGCTCGCCTAGCCCAGTCGGGGTTGAGGTGCATGAGTCCAGTTGGTACACTGGCTCAAGGGCGATGCTGACAAAAATCAGGAGATTAATGTGTCACATACCGATACTAGTAAAGGGACCCCTGACCATTAGGTCCAGTCGTGGCCGACTCTAGGGTTGCGGCGCTCATCTCGCTTTATTGGCCGAGGGAGCTGGCGTACAGCTTCCGGGTCATGTGGCCAGCATGACTAAGCTGCTTCTGGCGAACCAGAGCAGCGCACGGAAACGCTGTTTACCTTCCCGCCAGAGCGGTACCTATTTATCTACTTGCACTTTGACGTGCTTTTGAACTGCTAGGTTGGCAGGAGCAGGGACTGAGCAACAGGAGCTAACCCCATCGTGGGGATTTGAACTGCCAACCTTCTGATCAGCAAGTCCTAGGCTCTGTGGTTTAACCCACAGCGCCACCCGTGTCCCTATACTGATACTAGTGATACACAATTTTCATCCTGCTCCCTCACTAATGGCAAATGTTGACTCGGTGAAACTCTTTTCCTTAGGCAAGTAACAATGGCATTCACTGGGTGAGGGGAGGGAAGTGTGGCATTTAAATAAGCGGTGTGCTTTTCAGTTACCGTGGAAAGAATAAGCACACAATTAGAACGGCATTGCTTGGAAAGCTGAGCAGGAGTATTTGCAATTCTGAACCACTTGTGACAGTTGACATAAGAAAGTCGCTGGGATCCTGTCGGGTTTGCTTTGGATTTAAATGAAATTATTACAGTAATGAAAAAAACTGACTGCTCTGTCATTCCCTTTCCTTTTTATAGCAATCCGTGAAGATCACAGGATGGCAGCGGACACAATAAGTAATGTATTCCTGCCTCCGATGGAGTTCATACATTTATATCGCAAGATATGCCTTGGGAATAAGGAGTTAAGCTATGCTGTGCTCACAAACTCATGCATTTGCATGCTCTTCCGCTGAGCTGTGCTGCATTAGCAGTCGGTCATAAGCTATTAATTAGAGAAGGCGCCAAGTTGCCTTGCTAGCAATAAATGAGGATCAAGTTCATGAGCAGGAGGGTTCATGAAATGCATGATAGGGTGGAAGGAGTACAACTTGACCTGTGCGGGGAGAATTTCGGTTCTCGATTTCCACTTCCTGAAACAATATGCAAATCAAGGCTCAGCCATCCTCTGAAATCTGCGCCTCTCCGAATTTTGCAATGCACTTCTCTAGCCAGGTAATGGGTACAAAATTTGTATCTGCTAGGAAAAAGTCTGCACAAAATTGCATATGAATTTTAAATAATAACAAACAGAGGGAAATTCTATAAGGGAAGGTTGCTGGCAAAACCTGAGTCTGTTAGGCAAAACTGCAAACAGAAATGTGTATATTAGGATCTGTGCGCACTGCACGGTGGAGAATTTTCACGATGACTTAAAAAAAAATTAAGTGGAGATGTGGAAAACGGAATTGAAGTCTGGAAAAATGAGAAGCTAAAGGAAACAACAATTGACAGATTATGCCATCCACAGTTGTGAATCACTAAACGTAGATAAATACAGCCCTCCAGGTAGTGTACAAAACACTTAATTTCAAGGTCATGGGTTTGAGTCCCATGTTGGGCGAAAGTTTCCTGCTGTGCAGGGGTTGGACTAGATGATCCTCATGGTCTCTTCAAATTCCCTCTGATTTGATGATTCAAAGCAGTGTCTGGAAGGGCTACAACAGAATCCACCCCCCAATTTATCCAAAGTGTTTCTCCCCTGCACAGAGCTGGAATAAGACCTTCAGAGACCCTAAGCACTGAAATAATTCAAAATAAAATAAAAGCTACAGTAAACTGTAAAATGAACTTTGAAAATAAAAACAATATATATAGATTTATTGCAACACACGACAGGACCTGATTTCATTGTATTTTTCTTTCTGTGTTAGTAGGGTGGCTCCTGGTTTTGATGTGGATAAGTAATAATAACAATAATAATATCAGCTCCATGGGCTACTGGTCTGTTTCAAGCACTGGTCTCTTTCCAAGTAGGCAAGTGGGTGGCACTGTGGTCTAAATCACTGAGCCTCTTGGGCTTGCCGATCGGAAGGTCAGCAGTTCAAATCCCCACAATGGAGTGAGCTCCCATTGCTCGGTCCCAGCTCCTGCCAACCTAGCAGTTGGAAAGCATGCCAGTGGAAGTAGATCAATAGGTACCACTGCAGTGGGAAGGTAAATGGTGTTTCCATGCACTCTGATTTCCATCACGGTGTTCCGTTGTGCCAGAAGCGATTTAGTCCTGCTGGCCACATGACCCGGAAAGCTGTCTGTGGACAAACGCCATCTCCCTCGGTCTGAAAGTGAGATGAGCACCACAACCCCATAGTCGCCTTTGTCTGGACTTAACCATCCAAGGGCCCTTTACCCAGTGGTGGAGCAACATGCTGCAGCCGCCAGACAGGAGAACAGTCAGGGACGTGGCTGGCGCACATCCCAAGGGTGTGGTGTGTCACCCGCGGAGTTGTGGCGTGCATCCCAGGGGCATGGCCCATCGCTCGCGGGGTTTCACGGCGTGTGGTACATGTCCTGGGGGGGGGGGGCAGCCGCTATGGCACCTTTCCCCAAATGGTACCAGGTGCGGTGCGCTCCCCTGCCCCCCTTTGTACACCAGTGCCTTTAACTTTCCAAGCATTATTCAAATTGCTGGTTATAACATATAAGAGGTCTGTATAGTTAAAGCTATGGTTTTCCCAGTAGTGATGTATGGAAGTGAGAGCTGGACCATAAAGAAGGCTGATCACCGAAGAATGGATGCTTTTGAATTATGGTGCTAGAGGAGACTCTTGAGAGTCCCATGGACCTCAAGAAGATCAAACCTATCCATTCTGAAGGAAATTAGCCCGGAGTGCTCACTGGAAGGACAGGTCCTGAAGCTGAGGCTCCAATACTTTGGCCACCTCATGAGAAGAGAAGACTCCCTGGAAAAGACCCTGATTTTGGGAAAGATGGAGGGCACAAGGAGAAGTGGATGACAGATGATGAGATGGTTGGGCAGTGTTCTCAAAGCTACCAGCATGAGTTTGACCAAACAGTGGAAGACAGGAGCGCCTTGTGTGCTCTGGTCCATGGGGTCACGAGGAGTCAGACACGACTAATCGACTAAACAACAACAAAAAACCTATAACACCCCACATGGCTTGGGCCCAGGATATCTGAAAGACTGTATGCACTGAGATCTTTTGGGGAAGACCTTCTCTCAGTTGCATCATCCACGCAGGAATGCTCGGTGGGTACCTAAGAGAAGACCTTCTCAGTGGTGGCTTCCAGACTTCGAAACACCCTTCCTAGAGAAGCTAGACTGACTCCCTCCTTATAGTCCTTCCATCTAAGGAAGCATTGAGAAGCCATCATTTGGGGGCTGGTTCTGGCAGCACCAGTGACACACTGAAGATGCCTCCACTGCTAATCTGCCATTTTCTTTCCACTCGATTCTCTAGCCAACATAAGCAGGAATTGAGGCTGATGCAGAAGCAAAGGCCTTCAAATATGAAAATCACCATATTAGCATTTATCCAGATTCCTCAGCTGTGCCCATCAAGGCAGGAGCTTGTTTTAATCACATCAAGTTGATGCCTTGTTCTTCCAGAGTTCATTACAAGCTGGGAGGGGGCCGAACCGCCCTCCCCATTCTCCCAGTCAAAATTAATGGCTCGGCCAAAGAATTAGATTAGCTGAAGCAAGCAGCCTTTGAAGATCTCAAAAAGGGGGGGGGGAGACCCACTTGACATTTTCAAGTTGTCACCCCATGAAATAGAAACTTAAAAGCTAAATCCCTGGTGAGCTGATACTCTTGTCTGAATTACTCAATCTTCACTCTAACCTCCTTAATGCTTGCTATGCGTGGTTGAAATATCTTGAGCATTCCCTGTCAAAACTCTCCCCCCCCACCTCACCTCGCATCTCTGAAAATGTTGGTTTAGTTCGAGAGCTTTCACTGTTTGCTTATTTCTCTTACCTCTCTAGGGTTAACTCTGCAAATGATAAAATGCAGCCCAGTGGTTGCACAAGACCTATTTTACATGAAATGAATAATGCGGACATCCCTTATCTTCAGCTGAGGCTGAAGATTTTGCTGTGCATTATGCATTGCATAAGCCGTTAGGAGTTTTGACTCCTCTCTGATTGCTAGGGACACACATTTTATTACTACTGCCTGATCCTGGCAGGACATAGCCTGACGTATCATCAAGGTACTTTCTGCACCTATTGGTTCCTCTTCACTTCTATTGTCCATTACAGTTTCACCTGTCTGCTCTAAAGTGATTGGCGCTCAGCTGACAAATGCCTGCTTTGATTCCTCCCACCCCACCCCCACTTAGGAGAACCAGCTGCTCCAGCTCGTATTTCGGATGTTCAACCTCCCTATCTATTGAGGTTGAACAAATTTGGTCCTCTGTGTTGGTATTTATCAACAGGAAGGTCTGCTGTTTATTCTTTTAAAAGAATAAACTCACCACGATCTTGTTCTTATCAGTTTAATCTTGTTTAAAGCATATAAAAGTAGTTTACTCACATTCAGTTCACAGTTGGATCCCTGAAGGCCGGCTTAGTTACCAAGTATATACATGTGGATTCTATCCCATATGAAAGCCAACAAAGCATTTCTAGCTAAAAAAGCTGCTCCAACGACGGAGAAAGTCAAAAAAAGAGAGAAGGAGTGCTGCGTGACTTGTCCTTTTGTTACTTGCACAGGTAAGGTCACACCCACCTCTAGTCACATGCAAAGGAAGTATGTCCCAGCCAGCAGGAAACAGGAAGTTTTCGACTGGCTGGACCAAACATTCCCCCGCATGTCCGCTCTAGGAAAACAAGGAATGTTGTACTTGACTGCAACTTATGTATCACATCTCACATAAATGGCGATCAAGGAAAGATCCTTGCTATGCAACCACATTAAGGGGAGCTGTAAGGTTGGATGGGGACACTGGGACATTATTCTCACCTTGGCTGGTCTTGGTGGGATTGATTTGCTTCAGGATTGGCAAGCTCTGGCTTGCAAACCTACTTAGGCCTGCCAGGTCTCCTGATTTGGCCCACCAGGCCATTCTGACTAAACCACACCCACCTTCCCTACACCTGATATCAGGTGTGGTGTATGTCAACATGGGGCTCAGATAAAAGGAACTTTGCTTGGACACTGATCCCCAAGTGCCAGCTGTCAGCTGATGGTCAGCACTTGGGAAGCTCTGAAGACAAACCTTCCCAAGCGCCACTAATCAGCTGACTTATAGGAGGGGAATGGGGGTCTCTTCAGACCAGGCAAGGGCTTTTCCCACCTGCCTTGCCCCACCCTTCAGCCATCGGAGCCCCAGGAGCCTTCAGAAGGAAGTTGCTACCCATGACCATTATTTGCTACCCATGACCATTTTGAGTGGAAGACTATGGCTGGATCTACATTCACCTTTTAAAAGTTATTAGAAAGACGCCTGCTTCTTAGGAGAAAAGCGATGACAAACCTAGACAGCATCTTAAAAAGCAGAAACATCACCTTGCCGACAAAGATCCGTATAGTTAAAGCTATGGTTTTCCCAGTAGTGATGTATGGAAGTGAGAGCTGGACCATCAAGAAGGCTGATCGCCGAAGAATTGATGCTTTTGAATTATGGTGCTGGAGGAGACTTTTGAGAGTCCCATGGACTGCAAGAAGATCAAACCTATCCATTCTGAAGGAAATCAGCCCTGAGTGCTCACTGGAAGGACAGATCCTGAAGCTGAGGCTCCAGTACTTTGGCCACCTCATGAGAAGAGAAGACTTCCTGGAGAAGACCCTGATGTTGGGAAAGATGGAGGCCACAAGGAGAAGGGGACAACAGAGGACGAGATGGTTGGACAGTGTTCTCGAAGCTACCAGCATGAGTTTGACCAAACTGCGGGAGGCAGTGGAGGACAGAGGTGCCTGGCGTTCTCTGGTCCATGGGGTCACGAAGAGTCGGAAACGACTAAACGACTAAACAACAAGAACGGTATTAGAAATATCATTCTAAAACGTCAGTCCTATTTGGTTTCATTTCCTTTCCACAAGGTCTACCCCATTTTGATAGCTTGTTGCTCCACAGCGCCCTCTGGTGTCACATTTTAATAATGCATTATTAACGTTCAGCTAAACACAAGGTGACCTTACATTTTGAAACGTTTTCTTAACCCTTTCCTAATGTTATAAACCACAAGTGCAGATCTGCCCTATGAGTCACAGGGATGGGGAAAGGGTGTGCGTTCAGCAGTGCCTTGTTTGTTTTTGGTTGCTTACCTATTAATGTTGTTACTATTGTTTTGTGGATTATGAGCGCTGTAACGCTTCGTGGTTGGGCTGTTTAATCTATTTTTTAACTTCTGTTTATAGTGTTTTATAGAAGTTGGTTGCTTTGCTGATGACTTGTAATTGTTTTGCGGATGATCTGCGAAGCATTTTAGATGATTTGTGTTGCAGTTGTGATGTTCTACTATATTATTATTTATGGCATTTCAGCCATTTTGTGACATGGAAATAATAAATGAAATGAAATGATAGCATTTGAGATGCACTACAAAACCCCTTTTGCTCAGACTATGCAGGAACTGAGAAAGCCTAGCTGTGATTGGGAATCTTGTATCTGTAGTCCTAGGAATCCCTCATTGCTGTTACTTCTACCATTCTCCAAATGTTTGGAGAAGAGACCTACCCCTTGTTTTATTACACCCATCAGGATTTAGACACAGAATATTAGAAAATAACATATTTTTTTTGTTGCTGTTCTCTTGCCCAAGGATGCAGATATTGAATTATTAATAATACAAATGAGTCCCTTAACTGCTGTTTTATTTCAGCACTTTTTGCATAATTATCGGATTTCTTTCAGGGCACTGTTAGTTTTTTTTGTTGTTTTTTAAAGAATCTTGGTTTCACTGTGTTCTAAGCAAACATAACATTACAAATGTTACCATTATAAATACAAATCGTAAGCAAAAAGAGGTTAGCCTTCCTGGCACACTGACTAGGAAAAATAAATGAAACATCTGTCCAGATGGGATAAATATTCTTCAGTATAACGAAAAGCCAAGACACCAGTGTGTTTTATTCCAATATAAAAACATTAAGTTACACTCTGTGGTATATCTATTATGCATAGTTTAAAAACACAGAATTAACTCATTGGCTAATGTGTAGTGCTGAGGCGCACATCACTTAATAATTTTAGTGAAATACTTTTAAAGTACACAAGAGCATTCACTGGGTAAAGAAGGCATAAAGACTGTTAGGGCATAAACAGAGCTCACATAGTACCACTTAGTCTAACACTCTGTTTTCAACAAAACATAGACAAATGCTTCTATGAGGTCCACAAAGCAGTCATGAAAGTAAAGGTAAAGGGACCCCTGACTGTTAAGTTCAGTCGCAGACCACTCTGGGATTGCAGCACTAATCTTGTTTTATTGCGTTTGTCCGCAGACAGCTGGTCATATGGCCAGCATGACTAAGCCCTTCCGGCAAACCAGAGCAGTGCACAGAAACGCCATTTACCTTCCTGCCAGAGCAGTACCAATTTATCTACTTGCACTTTGACGTGCTTTCGAACTGCTAGGTTGGCAGGAGCTGGAACCGAACAACGAGAGCTCATCCCATTGCGGGGATTTGAACCTCCAACCTTCTGATCGGTAAGCCCTAGGCTCTGTGGTTCAGGCCACAGTGCCACCTGCCAGAGCTTTTTTTGCCAGCTGGAACTCGCCGGAACTCAGTTCTGGCACCTCTCAGCACCACTGCCATTATAAGAGAACAAAGGAGACGTTCATGGTGAGTTCTGGCAAAAAAACAGCACTGAAGGTAGCTGCACTCACCTGCTGTTTCCCTCCGCCCCAGTTCATAGTCCCTCTGAACATGGAGATACCATATTGCCATCATGACCAATAGAGAAAGACTGTTGGTCAGTAGCAGAACACATGCTTGTCATGCAGAAGGTTCCATACTGAATCCATGGCATCTTCAGGTAGGGCTGGGAAAGACTCCTGTTTGAAACTCTGGAGTCAGTGTAGACAAAGGACGGGTAACCTGTGGTTCTCCATAAATTGTTGGCCTACAACTCCCATCACCCTTGACTATTCGCCATGTTGGCAAGGGTTAGTGGTTGATGGGGTACAACAACAGCTGGAGGGCTGCAGGTTGCCCACCCCTGGCATAGACAGCACTGGCTACAGGTTCAATACAATACTGGCTAGCCAATGGGATGGCCTCCAGGTGTTATTGTTGGACTACAACTCCCATCATCCCTGACCATTGGTCACATTGGCTGGGACTGATGGGAGTTGAAGTCTGATGCCAGCTGGAGGGCACCACATGGTTTCTCCTTAAACTAGATGGATCTGTGGTCTAACTCAATATAATGCTGTTCCGAGCTGTAGATAAATTCATCCTCCATCTTTTTTCTCTCTGTCTGTATCTTGGAGCCCCATTCTATCATAATTTGTAAAATTTCAGACTGTCAACTGACTAGAGAATGCTTAATTGATCAATTATCTTCAGTTTAACTAATTAAGTGATTAAAATGTTTTAGTTCATTAATTGACTCACCAGATAAAGGGCAGGTGATTAATTAATCAACTAACCGCTTTAACATCTATTGACAACCCTAAATTGTAAATAAACTTGCGTGTTATCAAAATCTCACTGCAGGTGTCTTGCGAGATACCGATGGATGTGAATGATGAAAAAGGTGTCATGCCATTTTCGAGAGCAAAGATGGAAGAACAGCCCCTCGTTTTTAGAGCAGTGGTGGGCGAGCTATGGGCCAGGAGATCCATGTGTCTCCCACCCCACAGATGAGAACATGAGAAAAGCTCTGCTGGACCAGGTCAGAGACTCATCTAGTTCAGCATCAAGTTCTTACTGCAGTAAACCAGATGTCTAAAGGCAGCCTGCAGGCAGGAACGAAGCACAGCAGCCTTCTTCAGTGTGGTCTTCTGGTGGATTCTGCCTTCAGTGATGGATTGATAACAAGAGAGGCTCAACTCTGCCAAATTTCAGACAGATAGATTAAGGACTCTCTGTGCTAGCCACTTTTAAAATTTGTTTCCCCCTCCAAAAAAAATATTTTCAAAAGTAAAACATAAAAGTAAAAAGCAAAAAGCCTAGGTAGGTGGTAGGTAAGTACTGGACAGGAAGGAGGGAATTATAATTGCCTAGGGAGGTGAAACACTATGGTCAAAATTGTGGGGCAGGAATTGACATTGCCTAAGAACTGAATGTGGTGGACTCTCCTTCATTGGAGGTTTTTGAACGGAGGTCGGATGACCATCTATCAGAAATTATTATTATTATTAATAATAATAATAATAATAATAATAATAATAATAATAATAATAAATAATTTATTATTTATACCCCGACCATCTGGCTGGGTTTCCCCAGCCACTCTGGGCGGCTTTCAACAGAATATTAAATTGCAATAGGCTATTAAACATTAAAAGCTTCCCTAAAAATAATAATAATAATAATAATAATAATAATAATAATAATAATAATAATTATTATTATTATTATTATTATTTTATTTGAATTTATATACCGCCCTATATCCAGAGGTCTCTGGATGGTTCACAGTAATCAGCAGTGATTCCTGCATTGTAGAGGTTGGACCACATGGCTCTTGGCCGGTACCTTCCAACTCTATCATTCTATGAAAACAAAGGCCGCATACACGCCAACACGTTCGTGGCACAAACATGTACCTTTCCTCAAACCAGAATCATGCATGCTCATCTTCAACATGCTGCCTTCAATCTAGATTGATTCTAGATCCTGCTGTCCACAAGGAGGCATGTGGTGACTTGGTGCACATTTGAAAACCCTTCCCACAATTCGGTTATCCTTGGTGAATGAAGGACAGATAATGGCGACCTTGGAATAAGCCGATCCACAATGTCTTTGGACAGGTGTGACTACATCACACACACACCCCATCGCCTTGGTGGGACTGCCGACATCTCCTTTCATCTGTTTGCAAATGGACGCACTGTGCGGTGACGCAGAACCCCTCTGCAGTGTGCTTTTACATTTGGAATGTAACCAGTATCTCAAGAAGCAGGATTTGGGACAAAAAAATATATGCACAGGATCGATACTGTGTGTAGAATATTAAGAAAAAACAAGTACTCGGTTTCCACTGATCCTAGATTAAAATGTCCTGCGTTTACACAGCTGATGTTCCCCCAAACTAGACTGTCCCATAGCCTGGGGAGTCTTAGCAATCAGCTTGTTATTCCTGCTTTCTCCCCATGGTCATTGAATTTTAAGTTAAAGATTTCTAATCCAAGTGCAGTTTATGTATCATGGAAGATTTAATCGATTTGCTGTATTTCTCTAGCAGTATGCAAGTCTGGATTTAACTGCCTCTCTCTTTCAGCCATTTCAGGGATAGCAGCAACCTCCCAAAATATAACATTATCTAGGCCAACAGTCTGTACGGCTGCATTTTACAAACAATTCCCTTTTTTAAAAAGACATGGATCACTATTTCTGCAGTGGAGATGGACCGTGATTGCACCCACACCAACAAATGCTGGGCCTGATATTCGGCTATTTGGAAAAGGAAATCAGTTTATTAAATTTTTAATCACAATTTTCGTTCTATGTTATCACATTAATTATTCCTGTAGCCGTTGAGCTCCTCAGAGTTCTCCGTAGCTGTCACACCTTTCATTAAAACGGCAAGTTAATTGGCCTTAAAATATTTAAGATGAATAAGGGAGGCGCTAGGCTAGGAAAATGATTGAAAATGAAAAATTAATTCAAATTGGCTTGGATGCGAGTGTTCCATCAAAGAGACAGAATGCTGGCAGAAGCAGAAACAAATGGCAAATCCGCATGGGGGTGACAGTTCTGATAGCCCTGGAGCCATCCATGAGACTAGGCTCAAATGCTCTACTTTCCCCTGTTTATCCATCCCAATGAACCACTGTTTCCTTCAATCTGTCTCTGGTAAGCCACAACCCCTAAAGTAGTCCCTTTTTTGTTTGGTGGTAGCGTTGCCAAGTCAGGATCACCACAGACCCTGAGATTTCAAGGCCCAAACCTGAGACTTAGAGGTTGCTCCAGTGATGCCACGGGGACAGGACTTGGAGATGGAGGTTAATTGGGAGTGTCTGTACTATAACTCTTGTATAGCTCTTGTAGCAAGAACCTCACCCAGTATATACCTTGAAATAAGAGTATTGTTATAGCCGGGATACCAGAGTCTGTGAATTAATGTTAGGAATTAATACATGGTAGGATATTTGGCATATTAAAGGGAAGTTACAGGCTGCAGCAATTCACATGAACTGCACCAAACATGGAAATTCCTGGGATTAGCCTGTGCAAATAATCCTGGCTGAGCTGATTGAATGTAAGCTGTTATGAAATGATGGCCAGATATCTCCACGTTAGAGAAGGTGTTTGTGTCTCTGCCAAACATGGGGTTGCCAAGGTGAAGGGCAGGGCCCAGGGCGCCAACTTGAATAAAGTATTGTGGGGGCCCAGGTAAGCCCCTCCCTACATAATAGATCACATGATGAAGTGCACACACCCTATTTGAATGGGAATACCCATCAACTTTGTAGGGGCCCGCCCCCCTCAAATATTTTATGGTGGGGGCCGATCTCCCCACGGCTCCTATGAAGGGGCCTGATGCCATACAGGAAAATTCTCTCCTTTCACTTGAGCCTTAGAAGAAGTGGGGGCGAGCAGATGGAATGGAAGGTGTTGCATTTGTATACAACTAATCCAGAATGTGGCAGCTAGACTGGTGACTGGGAGCGGCCGCCGTGACCACATAACACTGGTCTTGAAAGACCTACATTGGCTCCCAGTATGTTTCCGAGCACAATTCAAAGTGTTGGTGCTGACCTTTAAAGCCCTAAATGGCCTCGGCCCAGTAGACCTGAAGGAGCGTCTCCACCCCCATCATTCTGCCCAGACACTGAGGTCCAGCTCTGAGGGCCTTCTGGCAGTTCCCTTTTTACAAGAAGTGAGGTTACAGGGAACCAGACAGAGGGCCTTCTCAGTAGTAGCGCCCGCCCTGTGGAACACCCTCCCATCAGATGTCAGGGAAATAAACAACTACCAGACTTTTAGAAGACCTCTGAAGGCAGCCCTGTTTAGGGAAGCTTTTAACGTTTGATGTTTTATGATGTTTTTAATATTCTGTTGGGAGCCACCCAGAGTGGCTGGGGAAACCCAGCCAGATGGGCAGGGTGTAAATAAATAAATAATAATAATAATAATAATAATAATAATAATAATAATAATAATTAGTAGTAGTATTACCTCCACCACAACTGGATTCTCAATGGAAACATGACCCTGGGTGAGCACCCAGAAACCCCTGAAATCGCATGCATCGCTCAACAGAGATTGGGGGTGGTGGGTGACCTTTGTAACAATATCTTGGTCCTCTGAGAATCCTCAGTGGCAAGGAGTATGGACGAGTGTGGCAGGGAGTGTGGACGAGCATAGAATGAACATACTACGGGGTCCCCTCTCCTAACATAAAAGTAAAGGTAAAGGACCCCTATCAGTTAAGTCTAGTCATGAACGACTCTGGGGTTGCAGCGCTCATCTCGCTTTACAGGCCGAGGGAGCCGGTGTTTGTCCGCAGACAGCTTCTGGGTCATGACTAAGCCGCTTCTGGTGCAACGGAACACTGAAACCAGAGCAGTGCACAGAAATGCTGTTACTTTCCCGCCAGAGTGGTACCTATTTATCTACTAGCACTTTTTGGCGTGCTTTCGAACTGCTAGGTGACAGGAGCTGGGACAGAGCAATGGGAGCTCACCCCATCGCGGGGATTCGAACCGCTGACCTTCTGATCGGCAAGCCCAAGAGGCTCAGTGTCCCTGTTCTCCTAACATTCTTCTAACCACGATGACATTTTCCATCTTAATGAACCACCCACTATGCCGTATGCTTCTCAGGCGGCGGAACAGATTTATTTTGCGTAAAATAATCACCAGCACTTCCTCTAGTCCTTTCTCCCATTCTGGGAAACAAAGCAATAATTTCTTGCTATTACCTTTGCTATCAGCGCACCAGGAGTCTGCCAGCTTCCCCTTTTCACCTTTCCCAGCTTTCCGCTTTCTTCTCTGAATGCACTTCATCATTTTTAAATTTTCCTTCTGGCGGATTCAATACCCAAATAACTATTCCTTTACAATGCACATATAGCAACCCCAATTTTCCGTTTGCAGGATTTTCTTCGTTTTCACAGGGAGGGAAAGCACTTCATTATAGATCTAGTCATCTGTATGTCAGGTGAAGTAAGCTTTTTTCTTTTTATTCTGGTGTGAATCTGAACAGAATATCTTTTCTCCCCTAGCAGTGGTGGAAGAATGTGGAGTAGCAGACTGTTCCCTGGGTACATTGGAACATTGGATTGTGAATATTTGGCAGAGGATCACTGCTACATCACCCCTGCAAGAAAGCAGCAAGGTATGTTAAAGAGGAATCCTCTGATTTCCCTCCACCCCTTCAAGAAATGCTGCTTCTCCTATCAAGAACTTGATTGCTTCCCTCCAAATTTCACCATGCCATGCAAGAGCGTTACACTGAAATTGCCTTGAGAGCCTGTCCAGTTTCCTGTTTTGCCTTAGTGGCCAACCACATGTCTTGGGAAACCCCAAAGGCAGTACAGACTGTGGAACAACAAGAGAAGCCACGACAGGAACAACAATTGCATGGGCACAGAAATCTTAATGCTAAGTGGTTTTAGGATAGCACGACCAGTGCAATCACACTGGGTGCCACACAGCAGGGACAAGCCAAAACAATGCTATGGAATGGAGTGTGAGAGGCGGGGGCAGCAAATTTTAATAATAATAATAATAATAATAATAATAATAATAATAATAATAATAATTTATTATTTATACCCTGCCCATCTGGCTGGGTTGCCCTAGCCACTCTGGGTGGCTTCCAACAGAATATTAAAATACAATAACCTATTAAACATTAAAAGCTTCCTTCTAAACAGAGCTGCCTTCAGATATCTTCTAGAAGTCTGGTAATTGTTTTTCTCTTTGACATCTGGTGGGAGGGCGTTCCATAGAGTGGGTGCCACTACCGAGAAGGCCCTCTGCCTGGTTCCCTGTAACTTGGTTTCTCGCAGCGAGGGGACTGCCAGAAAGGCCCTCGGAGCTGGACCTCAGTGTCTGGGCAGAACAATGGGGGTGGAGACGCTCCTTCAGGTATACCTGGCTGAGGCCGTTTTGGGCTTTAAAGGTCAGCACCAACACAGGGGATTGGCTGTAGCTCAGTGGTAGAGCATCTGCTTTGCATGCAGAAGGTTCCAGGTTCAATCCCCAGCATCTCCAAATAGGGCTGGGGAAGGACTCCCATCTGATACCCAAGGGAGCTGCTGCCAGTCAGTTTGGACAGTACTGAGCTAGATGGAGCAATGATCTGATTCAGCGCAAGGCAGCTTTCTATGTCCCTAGCTGTGGTGCTGCTCCTTGGCCATATGTGCGAACAGCACTGATGCGCAGCAGGGAGCAGGTGAGCTCTTCTGGCAAGCTGCCATGCTGGTGGCACAGAGAGGAAGGTGCCCTCATCTGGTTGCCAGAGGTCCTCTGCCCCGGTTCCTTACTCCTGATGATTGCATTCAATTCTGCAATGTGGCCTAGAAAAATAGAAAGCCTAATCTAGTAATGCATAAAGGCAAGAGAGTGGTTATTTCCAGCAAATTAATTTAATTGGCTCTACTACAGGAGCAAGAATGAGCCATTTACAGTTCCTGTGGGAGGAGTATTTGAAAGTAGCTCAAGGAAAGTAGAGGAGGGGAGGGTGGAAATCTATTGAAGATCTAACATCATGCCAAAACCCCACTGTTTACAGCACTACCTAATTGCAACTGCAATTTTACATGCTAATGTGTTGTCTCAGTCCTGTTTTCTTCTTTTAAAATAATTACTTGATGCACCCATGTAATTAAATATGTCCCCTTTCAAAAACCATTTGGAAAAGAGAGAGAGAGAGAGAGAGAGAAAGGAAAGCTAAATAAAGGCACCGTGTCAAATCAGTCATAAGATTAAAATTGCTCTGATTTTCATATTAATTTGATAATGATGTATCTGCTCTACATATTTTCTTGCCAAATGCCCTGCAAAATACCTTCTCCAAACACACCTTGGTTGGGAGGCACTCTCTGTTGACGCTGCTGTGAATTTTGCTGGTGTGACTTCTCTTACAAATGGTGGGTGGATAATGTCATTTATGCAGTTTCATCACTAGATGGCGCTGGACTTAGTTGTAGTCAGCAGTTTTTCTCCTGCTGCTGCTTTGTTCTTTTTGGAAAGAGACAACAACATCTTTTTGTAGCTTAAGGACTGATATATGTCCATGTTAGGTGCTGCTCAGTTTGATCCAAGACAAGTCAAAAAACAACAAACTAGGAGTGGATCTTTTTAAAAAGGGTGTGTGTGTTAAAGATAGGAATCTGCCTTATACCGAGCCAGCTTGTTGGTCTATCCAGCCCAGCATTGTCCACAATGTTAGTGGTTCTCCAGAGTTTCAAACAGGGCTGTCTCTCAGCTCTTCCTAGAGATGTCAGAGGTTACATGGGCTACATCTGGTTTAGACTCAGGTCTTCTGAATGCCATGGTTCTGAATCTAAACTAAGTTTTGGAGAACTCTTGCCTCAATGCAAAGTCAGAGTTCTCACGGATCCCTCAAGAGGAAGCTAATTCTGAAGAACAGGGGTGTAGAACCTGTGGCTTTCCGGAATGACAACCACCATCATCCCCGACCATGCCAACTGCTGAGGCTGATGGGAATTGGAGTCCAATGACATCTACAAGGCCACAGGTCCCCCCCCCCCTTGCTGAACAGACTGCTTTGAAGTCTCCTCTACTATGCGAAGGGTCAGCACACCAGGACATATTTTGCTTGTGTTCCTATAATTTAGTATTAGTACCAAATGAATGGAGGTTCTGCTGGAGAGAACAATCCATTTCCTTTGGATGTTCAAATCCTTAGAAGATTAGTTTGTCAAATAATGTATAAAAGAACGAGGCAGGTTTAATCAAAACAGAAAACAGCAATCCTATAATTTCATGGGCGTCAGATCACAACAACATCAGGGCTGATGGCCAATCAATAGCTTTTTCTATGCTAATTTTGAAATTATTAACAGAGACATAGAGTTGTAAAGAGACTCTGTGCTATTCCATGTTGGTAAACAAGGTGTGCTGCTCTAAGCACTGTCTGCACTTCCTACAATATTGCCAAGATGTGACAGGAAGTCAGAGCTGTTCACTAGTTCAAAATTACAAACTTTGGACCTTTGCTTTGAGCCATCACAGCAATTTTTCATTATTTATGTAACTATTAATTCATAATATTAATTATTATTACAATTAATTTATTAATCATCTTCTAAACCACCATCAGCAAAAAAAGCTAAAACAATTCTAGGCTTGCATCATCTGAAGTGTAGTGTCCAGATCGATGGAAGTTATAGTACCGCTCTACTCTGCCTTGGTCAGACCACAACCGGAATACTGTGTCCAGTTCTGGGCACCACAGTTTAAGAAGGATGTTGACAAGCTGGAACATGTGTAGAGGAGGGCAACCAAGATGATCGAGGGTCTGGAAACCAAGCCTGATGAGGAATGGTTGAGGCAATTGGGTATGTTTACACTGGATAAGAAGAGACTGAGACAAGATATGATAGCTATCTTCAGTTATCTAAAGGATTGTCACATGGGGGATGGAGCAAGCTTGTTTTCTCCTGCACAGGAGGATAGGATTCAAAACGATGGATTCAAATTAAAGGAAAGGAGGTTTACGACTAAACATCAGAAAGAACCTTCTGCTGGTAAGAGCTGTTCAACAGAGGAACAGACTACCCTGAGTATCTTGAGAGATGATGGACACTCCTTTGTAGCTGTGATTCCTGACTGGAGGGGTTGGACGATGTTCATGTAAGATAATAAAAACTGGTAAGAACACAAAAACAATCAATACCCTTGAAACAAGACTAAAGCCCTAGCATAGGAGCAGACTCCTAGGGACTGAGGTCCCTTCACC
Source organism: Podarcis gaigeae (assembly GCF_964106915.1). Lineage (NCBI taxonomy): Eukaryota > Metazoa > Chordata > Lepidosauria > Squamata > Lacertidae > Podarcis > Podarcis gaigeae. The sequence goes on along the minus strand of NC_139677.1, from coordinate 96,324,445 downwards.
CCACAATAAAATAACTGAGGGGCCAGGGGGACCCAAAATTAAAGAGCATTGCCATTCAAATGGTGTGTGTGCACCATGTCTTGTGATTGATTATGTTGGGCAAGGCTTACCTGGCGCCCCCAAATATTTTATCCAAGTTGGCACCCCTGAGCCCTAGCGAGTGGACATTTGTGGTGCAGATCCATATACCCACCTGGCAAAGCCTGTTAAAACAAAAATGTCTGCAACTGTTTTGGGAAAGTGCCAATAGTGGGTGTCTGCTGTATCTCAACAGGAATCCTGTGCCAAAGAACATGGGCAGCTACAGCAAAAGCCCAGTTCTGAATTATTGCAGAGTGGGCTTCAGAGCTCTTTGGAACTTGCAAGAGAAATTCTCCCACAGACCACAGGGACCCACTGGCTGTACATGGGATAAGTAACCCGGTCCTGAACTGTGGGGGGGCCTTATATGTTAGTTCCAAGACCTTGAATTTGTCCCGGTATGTCAGGGACTGGCTAGACAAGGAGAAATGGTGGGAGGCTACAGCTGGGGGAACCCTTCAGAGAAGCATCATAGGAGGAAGGCTCCAAGCAAGGAGAATGGTGGTGGGATACAGAAGACAGGTCAGAGGAGGAAAGGGGGTGCAGATGGATTGGAGGCTGAGCAAGCAACAAGTTTGAGTGAGAGTGAAGCAGCCGAGGAGGAGGAGGAGGCTGCAACAGATCTATAGCAACCTGCCAGTTCCACAGTTTTCCTCTGCCCTCCTCTCCTGTCTCCAAGAACAAGGAGGGAATTACACGTAGCAGAGCAAAAGGCACAGACAGCTCCTCCTTGAAGGAGTTTGAGGCTGTTGAGAAGGCAGCCAGCTGGGGAGGAGCCTTCGAAGGAAGTGGTAGGCTCAGATCCTCAGTCCCGGCAACTGCTTCATCGGGCTAGTTCTGCCTGTGGAGTTCTCTGCTTGAATTTAGTCTCTTTGAATAAAGAATCGACTTCACTGCTTTCCCCTCAGTCTCTGTGCATCTGACACAGCTTGTCAGATGTGCATGCAGGAGTCAGGCCCTGTGACCAATAGGACTTTGCAGGACTGGGGCCTTCCTAAGTTTGTTCTGAAGAGGCAAAGCACAGCCGCACAGGTGAGGCCGATTGGTAACTCACAGCACCTGGTGGCAAGAGCTGGGAAGGGATATAAGGTCAGCATTTCCCTTCAGCTCTTTGCCACAGCAACACACTCCCTGCCTTGGGCTTCTTTCTTCCTGATTCTTGATCCTTGGCTTCTTGACTCCCTGCTTCTTGATCCTCGGACCCTTGACTTTGTGCCTCCTTGCTTCCTGACCCTCGGACCCTTGGCTTCTTGACTCCCAGCTCTCTGACCCTCTGACTCTTGGCTTCCTGACTCCTGGCTTCTGGACCCCCATTCCTGCTCCCACCCTGCAATCTTGCCCCTGGTCCCGATGTCCCCAGCCGGGACTTTGATTGCCCGTGAACCGGACTGTGACACAGCTGAACCTGCCCTGACATAGTAGCAAACTGGTAGCCAGGACACAAGTAAGGTGTTCTATGAGGGTGATGATAGTCTTTATATACTGCTTAATATCCGAGATCACTCATCAGATTACATAAGATGGTGTGTGGGTCTTCAAGCAGTAATGCATGCTGGTTCACTTATTTCAAAATGAAGTCAGCTAGTCTTGCTGTGTTGCCCTCTCCTTCCTGCTTATTCTCTTGAGTGGTGGCCCCAGTGTCTCACCCCAACAGTACTATCAGCTGGAGGCTGCATTGAGACATTTGTTGCCTGCCCCTACCTTAATGTGATTGCACAAGTATAATTTATGTTTGCATTATAACCAACCAATTCACTATTTTGTTTTCCTTTACAATTCCCCCACCTTGAGCTTCTGTAATCAATTAAGTAGAACCAAAACCGCATTATTTCTCCATTGGTGAGCAGAACAATGGACTTCTGTAGCTCAGTGCTTTTCACAAATTTCATCGGTGATCTCAAGAGTTTACAAGATTGCATTTCAAATAATGAATATACAAATGAAGAAAAACGAGGCTGTAAATTTGAGGGCGGAGAGGACGTGGTGGAGATTGCTGAGATACCTGTACAAAAGTACAGAGGGGCTGATCAATGGAATCTGATGTTTTAGCATGAGACTGTGAATGGTGAGCAAACCAGACCGGCCCATATTATGTCTGCGATTTTTCAAAATGACAGAATAATGGATCATCTTGAAACCTATTATTTAGCATTAATGAATGTTCAGAGGGATTTGGCAAAGGGGGAGAAATCAATTATGATAGTATTGAGATATGCTGGCCTGCTTCTGTTCATCCAAAAATAAATAACCGGCGCTGGCTTCAAAGGTACAAATAAGCCATATTCCTTTGAGAAATGTAAGCATCACCGATAAAACAGCCACTGTAATTCAATGTTTGCTGCATGTAAATTATGTAGCAGCTCAAGACGAGTGCAGCAGACATTTAACCCATACAGCTCGCTCCAGAGATCTGCACGGGGAAAGGCTGTGGTGTACAGATGAGTTCAGGAAATCCCTAGCCTCATGAAACCCCATAGGTTCATATGACTGTCTCTGGATTGGATCTCTGGACCATCAAATACAACAACATGTCTTGTTCCCAGAACGCTATCAAAGGACTGGTAGACCTTTCAATGTTTTAAGAAGTAGTAAGCTCTAATTAATAATTTGGCAGCCATATCTGAAGCCAGTTGATGTTTCTGAACCCTTTATAAGAACAGCCCCATGAGAACATTCTATTATTAGTGGTGGTGGTGGTTCTGAAAAGGTTTGTGAGGCAGGGCTTTCCCTTCTTTGAAATGCTTGGCTATTTTATCCTTAACAATACAGTGGTCCCTCGGTTTAAGAAGAGTCTAGTTTAAGAACTATTTGGTTTACGAACTCCGCAAAACCAGACGTAGTGTCCCAGTTTGCGAACTTTACCTCGGTCTAAGAATGGAATCTGAATGGTGGAAGGGCACCTGCGGTGAGAGGCCTCATTAGGGAAAGTGTGCCTCAGTTTAAGAACAGTTTCGATTTAAGAGCGGACTTCCGCAATGGATTAAGTTCGTAAACCGAGGTACCACTGTAAATACTTTCCACCAGTTTCCCCAGAGCAGATGTTAAGCCAACTAGCCTTTAATTACCAGCATTCCCCTGGATCCCTTTTTTAAAAATTGGAGTTGTGTTGGCTACTTTCCAGTCCTCAAGGGACACGTTACGTATTTTTGATTGAAGATTAGCAATTTCACTTTTGAGTTCTTTGAGAACTCTCAGGTGGATGCCATCCATACCTGGCAATTTGTCAGTTGTTATTTTGCCTATCGGGTCTAGAACTTCTTCTCTCGTCACCAGTATCTGAGGCCAGTGTCACATGCAGTAGAGTATAGCTTGACCACAAAACTGGGAAGAAACGGTTTAGGAGAAACCTATCGCTGATGGTTAAGGCCGAAATCAATGCCAAATAAGGTACAAGGAGAGCTCTGTATGTACAGCAAAAATATTGGTTTGAACAAGTCTTTTCAATGACTGGTTGGGTGAGGGATGGTGAGGTGCTGGGGTATTAGAAGGTAGTTAGCTAGAGTTGAACCAGCTAAGATGACATACATTTTCTGTGCAGGATTTGTGCTAATGGAAATGATCTCACAGTCTTTTTTTAAACTCTGTCTAGTAATGCATTGCTGAGTAAAGTCTGAATAATTGGGGATTTGGGGTACTGAACCCCAAAAGGAAGTTTTCTAGCCTCAAGGTTCAGTTACTGCAATGTATTATATGTAGGACTGTCTCTGAAGACCAGGCAAGGGCAAACTCGGCCCTCCAGATGCTTTGGGACTACAACTCCCATCATCCCTAGCTAACAGAACCAGTGGTCAGGGATGGTGGGAATTGTAGTCTCAAAACTTCTGGAGGGACGAATTCGCCTATGCCTGCTGGAGACTGTTCGGAAACTTCAGCTAGTGCAAAATTCAGCGGCCAAGTTACTCACTGGAGCAAGACAGTTTGAGCATATTACATCGATCCTGGTCCAACTTCACTGGCTACCAATTAGTTTCCAGGCCCAATTCAAAGTGCTGGTTTTGACCTATAAAGCCTTAAACAGCTCAGGACCACAATACCTCTTCCCATATAAACCTACCTGGACCCTGAGATCATCTTCTGAGGCCCTTCTTCGTGTGCCTCCTCCTAAAGAGGTCCGGAGGGTGGCAACACAAGAACAGGTCTTTTCTGCAGTGGCTCCCCATCTCTGGAATGCTCTCTCCAGGGACGTTCACCTGACGCCTTCATTATACACCTTTAGGCACCTGGCAAAATCATTTCTTTTTAACCAGGTCTATGGTTGATTTGATTGCCATCCTATGCCCTTTTAAAATGTGGTTCTTTTGGGGTGTGTGCGTGTGTTATAGGGTTGTTGTTGTTTTTCTTTTGATTATATATATTGTGGTTTTATATTTTGATTTTGTTCTGTGAACCACTCTGAGACCTCTGGGTATAGGGTGGTATATAAATTAAATAAATAAATAAATAAATTTCCCCCCTTCCATCTTGGTTTATGCAATGAATTGGTCAACCTGCCCAAATGGCCAGACACCTCATTGGCTGTAGTAAATAGGAAACACAAAGAAAAACAACACTATCAGGGGCAATTAGAAAAGTATAGTTTTGTTGCACCTAAGCAGCTCAGTACCTTGCCAACAAAGGTCCGTATAGTAAAAACTATGGTTTTCCTAGTAGTGATGTATGGAAGTGAGAGCTGGACCATAAAGAAGGCAGATCGCTGAAGAATTGATGCTTTTGAATTCTGGTGCTGGAGGAGACTCTTGAGAGTCCCATGGACTGCAAGAAGATCAAACCTATCCATTCTGAAGGAAGTCAGCCCTGAGTGCTCACTGGAAGGACAGATCCTGAAGCTGAGGCTCCAATACTTTGGCCACCTCATGAGAAGAGAAGCCTCCCTGGGAAAGACCCTGATGTTGGGAAAGATGGAGGGCACAAGGAGAAGGGGACGACAGAGGATGAGATGGTTGGACAGTGTTCTCGAAGCTAGAAACATGAGTCTGACCAAACTGTGGGAGGCAGTGGAAGACAGGAGTGCCTGGCATGCTCTGGTCCAGGGGGTCATGAAGAGTCGGACACGACTAAATGACTAAACAAGAACAACAACAACAAGCAGCTCAGTGGCAACAAACTTGATATTTGGGGCAAGAGAAGATTGCAAGCAAAATCCGTCTTGGAAGCAAATGTCAAGGCGAGCACTCATCTAAATTTTTTGTCTCAGGGCATAGATAGGATAAAGTCTCACTAGAACTTTTGTCATGAAACTCAATACAAATTGGAAGTGACTTGGCTTTCCATTATGCCAGCTCCTCCCGGTAATGTAAACCGATCCCCAAGGAGTGTTTCTAATAAGACTTTTGACAAATTTATCTGGGGAAACTAATCCCCTTTGATTATGAGCTGCAAAGAGTAGTTGGAGGTGGTTTGGGATCTTTCCTGTAGCAATGACAGTCAAAGGAAGTTTTGCCCCTGATTTTATTGGAGTTGTTGCAAAGCAGGAAGCCATTTTGCCTGAAGTCACGAGGTCTGGACGAAAACATTGCTTTTATTCGGCCTTCACTTAGGACGAGGGATGGGGGAGAAATGAAACTGAAGCTGGTCTTTAAAGGTGAACCTGCTTAATTTGCAGGTTCTGAAAGAAGGCATGAATAAAAAAAATGCAGACTTCTGAAATTTGCACTTCTCTGATTTTTTTCAGTGTGGTTCTCCAGTCGAGTAATGTATCTAACAATGTATCTAGTAAGGTAAAGTGTTCGTTAAAATGCATATATGGATGCAGTTGCCTTATTGAGTATCCCAGAATGCCTCTAGACCGCAGCAAATATCATGTTGGGATCCACACCCATTTTTGGATATTAAAAATGGTAAGTGTTGCAGCTCCTTTGCTCAGCACATCTTTTGTCTGTTTCTAATTCAATTGCTCAATTGGCTGTTGTTCTTTCAACTGATGTTTTTAAACACAACATCGCCGAGACCACGTAACACCGGTCCTGAAAGACCTACATTGGTTCCCAGTACATTTCCGAGCACAGTTCAAAATGTTGGTGTTGAGCTTTAAAGCCCTAAACGGCCTCGGCTCAGTATACCTGAAGGAGCGTCTCCACCCCCATCATTCTGCCTGGACACTGAGGTTCAGCTGTGATAAGATCTCACAGCTCCGAGGGCCTTCTGGCGGTTCCCTCACTGCGAGAAGCCAAGTTACAGGGAACCAGGCAGAGGGCTTTCACGGTGGTGGCGCCCACCCCGTGGAACACCCTCCCATCAGATGTCAAGGAAATAAACAACTATCTGACATTTAGAAGGCACCTGAAGGCAGTCCTCTTTAGGGAAGTTTTTAATGATGGTGTTTTAATGTATTTTTAATCTTTGTTCGATGCTACCCAGAATGTGGGGTAATAATAATAATAATAATAATGAATTATTATTATTATTATTATTATTATTATTATTATTATTATCACCACCACCACCCTTACCTTCACTCTCATCATCATCTCTCACACACAAACACACATGATATATATATGATGTTTCAAGCTTTCATGTTTTGATTGGTTATTTTGCATTTTACTTTGCATGTTACTCTTATTGAGCATCACTTAGTGAACAAGCGGGATACAGTGGTACCTCTAGATGCGAACAGGATCCGTTCTGGAGCCCCGTTCACATCTAGAACCAACCGTAACCCGTGTCTGCGCGTGTGCGGGTACACATTTTGTCACTTCTGCGCATGCACGTGACATCATTTTGAGCGTCTGCACATGCACAAGTGGTGAAACCCGGAGGTAACACGCTCCATTGCCGCAGTGCGCAACTCAAACACGCTCATCCCGAAGCACATTCAACCCGAGGTATGACTGTACAAGCTTAACCATCAGATCACTACCTGCCCTCCAAATAACTTGAGTGAAAGGAACCTTTGCATTTATTTCTCGCAACACCCTGTTCTGCATTGACTGGCAATGGCTTTCTATGGCCACAGCCCATCCCCATAAAATGATGGCTTCCAGGTTAACAACCAGAAACCTTAGGCCCTGAGGCGGGATCCTGGACCCCAGATGAGATCCTAGAATCTGTGTTCCACCCTTAGGCTCAGCAGGGAATAGGAGTGCTCAGTTTTAATCTCTGCTGCTGGCAGGAAATATGCACCTGGGTACATCGTCCAGTGCAACAGTACATTCCACTTGTGGTATTTCAAGCTCCAGCTAATACAACTCTCAGTTCTTTAAGCATTTGAACTTAGCATCACTAGGCTTGCAAATGTACCCTCTAGGTTAAGGGTAGCCAATGCAGCATCCAACATCATCCCTGACCATTGACCATGTCAGAAGAAGTAGATGAGAGATGAAGTCCAACATAATCTGGAGGGTACCACATTGGCTGTGCCTGTGTGGCTATCATCTCCATCAAGTGTCGCTAGGGTGCTTTGGCAGGCATCATACACTCTTAAAATGACTGGTTTAGTACTTCTGGTATAATGACAGGATGTCAGGCCTGCATCTCGCCCAGGCATCTTTTCTGTAGCAGTAGGAGCAGAGATAGAAGTGCCATTGGTTTCCAAGAATAGCTCAAATGGAAAGAACTGCAGGCTCAGGGAAAAAAAGAAGAGGAAGGGAGGAAGAGATGAATTGAGGGGGAGGGCAGAGATTGCAGATCTTAATGAGGACATGTCCCCATTATTTCAAACCTGCTTTAGATCCAAATGTTCTACCCCAGCAGTAGCCCAGTAGGGTTCAGAGGATATTTTCTAGCAAACAGAACCTTCCTGAGGGAAAAAATAAACCATACCTGCAAGAATTCACTTGCTGGGCAGATAATAATGCAGAGCAGATGCTGATATCTTTGTGCTATTCCTAATGCACAGAGAAATCTGCAGATGTTTCTTGTGGGTTTTTTTCCAGTGTGATGGAACCCAAGAAGGCCTCAGGCATTTTTGGAAAACGTCACTATGGGGCTTAGTTTACCCAAAGAAGCCAATGACATATTGTTTCTCTGAGCAGGGGAATCATCTCGCCCTCAGGATTGTGGGTGCCCACCACCATAACACGGACATGCAACATCACACGCACACGCCTGCACATAGTACATGTGACGTCACATGCATGGTTGCTCAAGCAGCTGCCCCCTGAAGTTGGTGCCTATGTCTTTGAGTTCTGGAACACAGGGGACTATGGGGCAAAATGTCCTGTATGGATGTACACCAGATCCCAAGCCAGATCCCAAACCAAATTGGGTCAATTGTGTTGCCTGGACCAGGTTGAGCAGTCCTGGATCCCAACAGATCATGATGGGTTCACCCAGTGTGTTCCAGGACAGTCAAAAGTAGGACAGTTTGGTGGTCGTGCTGCCAACTTGTGTGCATATTCTTTTTTGTGAACACCTGTTTAATCTTAGTTTAAGCTTGGAGACAGGAAGCAATAGAATGTCCTTAGTTTCATGCAGAATGTTGGATGGTATGAGTTGAACTTAGGAAGCAGCTTTAAACCAAATCAGACAATTGGTCCATCTAGCTCACTATTGTCTAACTGGCAAACTCTCCATAGCTTCTGACAGGGCCAAGACCTACCTGGAGATGTTGAGGTTCTGGGGTCTCTGCATGCAAACCAGATGCTCTACCATTAAGTTTTTATCTCTCTCCCCTCACCTCGGGAACTGCTTTGGAAGAGGAGTGTACCCAGAATTTTTTGGATAGAATGTTGCTCCCCTAAATGCCCAACAGCATGAATGTGGTGATTCCAAGAAGTGGGGCCATCACTGAAAAGCCCTGTTACTAGTACAGTGGTACCTTGGTTCTCAAACTTAATCTGTTCCAGGAGTCTGTTCGACTCCTGAAACCATTCAAAAACCAAGGTGCGGATTCTGATTGGCTGCAGGAGCTTCCTGCACTCATGCAGAAGTGGCGTTGGATGTTCGGCTTCTGAAAAACGTTCGCAAACCTGAACACTTACTTCAGGGTTTGCAGCGTTCAGGAGCTGATTTGTTCAGCAGCTAAGTCATTCAGGAACCAAGGTTTGCACATACAGTTTTTGTACTAGTTCAGGTAAAATGCTACTGCCTCAATTATTATTATTATTATTATTATTATTATTATTATTATTATTATTATTATATTTTTTGCCCAAAGGCTACCGACTCATGCTCGAACTCTACCCTACTAGTCAGCATTCTTAGCCCTGTGGCTTTTGCATCCACGTCACGGAATCCAGTATGATAATTTGCATTTGGTTAGGGGATTTGATGCATGGTGAAATATTATGAATACATTACAGCTCCACCTTACTTAGAAATAAGCCATTGAGGAGGATCAGGAGAGTTTGAAGCAGCGTGTGTACATTCTTGTATTTACGGCATGAATTGCCTTGTTTAAAATTAAAATTTTAATAACCTTTCAGACAGAAAGCCTCAGGGGAAGCTGTCTCTTTCATAGCAGCTCAAAAGGTTTAGGGAGGGGTCTGTTCCAATCCAGCTTTTAAAATTTGATACAATCCTCTCTTTTTTTGTTCTGGAAAATGCCTCTTTTGGAAGGAACAATTGTCTTCCGATGCAATGATCATAATGAGGAAATGATACTGAGCCCGACTTCAAAGGCAGTGTGGTGGGGGAGAAGATACAGAGGCTTTATGTGATAAATGTACTAGCTGTGATAACCCTTTTGCTGGCTTTCCTCCGGGGTATTCTAATTTGTATTAGCTTCCAGAGTCATCAGAATCACACGTAGTTGTCTCTGAAGCTGGAAACCTAACGCACTTGGTTTAAAAGTCCTCCTCTGAACAGTAGTGGTTTTAATTAATTTAAGAAACACGCAGTGAATTACATCAGAGGTTTGGACCAGAAGCACACTGCTGTCGAAACAATGCTTCTCACTGCTGCTGAGATGGCGCCTCTTTATCTGTGACTTTCTTGCTTTTGGCCATAGAGGACCTGCTGACAGTGAGTGACCAGTTTCAGGGGTTGAACATTTGGAGGGTTAAACCATGCACCACTGCAGAACAAGATGGGGTCAACAGCTAGGACAGGAATGGAAACTTGTGGCCCTCCAGATGTGGCTGGACTCCCATCAAGAGCAGCCAGCATGGCCAATGGTCAGGAATGATGGGAGTTGTAGACCATCAAGATCAGGAGATCTGTGAGTGAAGAGATCACTCCAGGGAAATGAAATGTTTGACCCTGGGTGCAAGGAATGTGATGGCTAGAGAAGCAGAAGAAGCCAGGAAACCACCTTGGAAGCTGGGGAGTCTGGGTTGGACATAACAATCTGTATGATACAGATACATACAAGTGCAAAGTATTGCAAAATAAGAAGTAGGCAACACTGTTGGAAAATAAGAAACAACCAGTACCATTACTGGTGGCTTAGGAAAGATTCCCCAGCCTAGAACAGGCATAGGCAAACTCAGCCCTCCAGATATTTTGGGACTACAACTCCCATGATCCCTAGTTAACAGGACCAGTGGTCAGGGATGATGGGAATTGTAGTCCCCAAACATCTGGAGGGCCGAGTTTGCCCAAGCCTGGACTAGAACCATTGTTATTGGCTCAGGATGAGCAGAAGCCAATTACAGTCATCTGAACATGACTTCTTTCATCTTTCCCATACAGTTCTATACAGAATGTTATTTATTTTTGCCACTCAACATGGTGTGCGCATGAAGACTGTATCGAAGTGGGTTGGGTTTATAGAATTTGGCAGGTTCAGGATCTCACTTCCCTGATTTGGGAAGCCCGAGGCTATTGCAAGCTGAGCTCATATCCTCCTGAAGTTCAGGCCCAGCTCATAAGGGGTTTACATTGGGACCAACATTCCCCACTATCAGGCAGCCTTCTCTGCGGCAGATTCCCCCCTTTCTTCAGACTTACTTCTGGAGAATGAGGTAGGGGCCAGGAATGCTGCTGCAAAGCAGCTGCAGGAGCATCATCAGATAGAAGAACTGGTACTGTCTGGGGAACTATCAAAAGCAGACATGAGTTTCCCCATCCGCAAGAGTCCAAGAAATCTCAAGGAGGGGGTACAGGCTAATTGGGAGGAAAGCTAGATGGGCAGCTTCTCCATAGCAATTTCTTATGCTGCCTGGCTTTCCCTAAATCAGCCCGGTCCAAACCTTGCAGCAATATTTCACATACGCAATTCATTCATCTCATCTCTACACTGCATATGCTCACAAAATATACCTCCTTAAACTCCAAGAGAATGTTAATCAAGCTATGTAAATCTTCACAGACAAGAAAATTCCCCAAGGGATTCTACGGAACAGACTTTTTTCTCCTCCTCTTTAGTAACAAATTCATCTTCACTCAGGACACTTCCACTTCGTGTTCTGATGCGACACAGCTTGTGTGTGTTTTAAAAGCATATCATGGATAGTGCTGGTTATACTTTGGAGTTTTCTGAAGACCTATTGTGACTGCCTAGTGGGAGACTCAGGGTTAAGAACCTGGGCTGCAGTTCCTGGCTTTGGGGATAATCCAAACCCAAGATCGACCAGGATGAGATAAGATCTCACAGATTTCTGGCTCAACTACCCCCTGACAGTCCCAGATTCTTCCAGGTAGCCCAACCCAGAGCAGTCCAACTTGGCCCAAGCCCATGTCTCCCTGATTCTCTTTGGGCTTTGGATGAATACAGTTCACAGCCCTAAAAAAAGGAGACTTCTTCATTTCCTAGGCATTCCTTCAAATTAACAGTTTCCAAGGCTTCACCACTGGAGTTTGCACCAAGTTGCACCCCAGAATGGGATTTGGTAGCAGGTTTTATTATCCCATTGGACGTTTTTAGCATGGAGCTCTTGATACTTTTCATAACTTGAAAAGTTGTTGGCATAACCAAAGAAATACGTCTTGCCTCTAATTCGGGGGGCTTTTCTCTGCCAGCTCATTAAGCCCTGTTACCTCTTCAGCTTTCAATACTTCCTCTTCCCAGTCATCTCCCTCTGAGCACTCATCATTGTCCCAGCACCACTCCCCAGGATCTGAGCTCTCTGCCCTTGGTGGTTCCCCAGCTGGTTCCTTCCAACATTCCTCTGTATTCAACCTGTCCATGACATCAGGAGGCTAATAAGGAACCAATGGCTTCAAGTTACCAGAAAGCAGATTCCAACTAAACTTCTGGAAGAACATTCTGGCAGTAGGAGCTGTTCAGCAGTGAAACAGACTCCTTCGGAAGGGGGTGGACTCTCCTTCCTTGGAGGTTTTCAAGCAGAGGTTGGATGGCCATCTGTCATGGATGCTTTAGTTGAGATTCCTGCATTGCAGAGGGTTGGACTAGATGCTCTTCCAACTCTGTAATTCTATGATGTTTCTTACAGTCAAGTGGTGTATACATTTTATTAAAAAAAAATTGCAGATGTCTTTGGCTGTTCATAAGTTTCAGTTTTTTAATTGATTTTGTTTCATTGTTTGCTGATCCTTTGTTGCATCTGTTGTTGTTGTTGTTGTTGTTGTTGTTGTTGTTGTTGTTGTTGTTGTTGTTGTTTTCCACTGCCTCCCGCAGTTTGGTCAAACTCATGCTGGTAGCTTCGAGAACACTATCCAACCATCTCGTCCTCTGTCGTCCCCTTCTCCTTGTGCCCTCCATCTTTCCCAAAATCAGGGTCTTTTCCAGGGAGTCTTCTCTTCTCATGAGGTGGCCAAAGTATTGGAGCCTCAGCTTCAGGATATGTCCTTCCAGTGAGCACTAAGGGCTGATTTCCTTCAGAATGGATCGGTTTGATCTTCTTGCAGTCCATGGGTCTCTCAAGAGTCTCCTCCAGCACCATAATTCAAAAGCATCAATTCTTTGGTGATCAGCCTTATTTATGGTCCAGCTTTCAATTCCATACATCACTACTGGGAAAACCATAGCTTTAACTATACGGACCTTTGTTGGCAAGGTGATGTCTCTACTTTTTAAGTTGCATCCATACAGTACATTTAAAGGACATCACCTCTGCCTGGGAACAGAAGTTTTAAAAAGGTGTTGGGAGTTGTAGCTCTGGGTTGGGAAAACTGCAGTTCCAATGATTCTTTTGTGGGGAGTGGATGTGTTTTAAATGTATGGTGTGTATGAAGCCAAAGTGAATCGTGGTTACAGTGAGGCGGCAGTATATATAATGGAGATCACATCCAAACTGAGAACTTCCTAGTTCCCACTAGCTCTGTCAATTTGTATGAGTGATATTTCAGCTCCTGTATTGCAGCTCTCCCTCTTGCCTCCTCCTTTTCCAGGAGTGAATCTTATTTTTCTCGGGAATTGCTTCCGAAGCAGTGGATCAACAGCCACCCTACACCGTTCCAAATGCACCTGCAGCCATCTCCACCCGCTTAGGAAACCCACACACAGACACAAAAATGTGAAAACGAAAACAGTGCCACCCTCGGAGAGAAAAAACCCCGCTGAATTATGCACGAGGAAGCCTCATATTTCAGCTTGAATGAGGAAAATAAAAAGTGATGTCAGGTATTAAGAAAACACATCAGGTTCAGAGGTCTGTAATTAATCTTGTCAGTGCATGCCGGAGGCTAGACCTCTGCAAACCAAGGCATCGTCAGGGGACAACTCTCTCATTTACTTGCGCAGCGCAGAGCCAAGAAGGAGCATCTGGGATCTGAACCCATTTCAGTGATCGGACACAATTATAGTCAAATCCCTGCTCTTTGCATACCACTCCGCATACTTAGGCGCATTAAATATTTAGCTAACGAGTTCATAAATATTGCAGGGAGGGGGGAACACACGGGCTTATGGAATACATTTTCATTAGCTGCTCCCCGAGAAAAGGAGACGCGCAACCAATGTTCCACCCACCCCCAAAGACAGATAGTCACTGTGGCAAAAGAACAGAAGGATATGTTTATCTAGGATTTCTCTCTGTAATTGGTGTTTTTGGGCTATTTCACAGGGGCACAAGCAAAGCAATTAGCTTCACCAATTAAGCTTTGTTAAACAACGTGACACCAAAGGAAGCATGATTATTATTATTATTATTTCTATTTTAGCGGTTTTAAATAATCATTGCTGCGGCACATTTGGGTTGCAATTCACAAGCTGTATATTCAGAAGCAGTTTTAGGGCTGACTCAGGCATGTAGATGAGATGAAAACAAAGGAGTCTTGTAGCGATTGGTCCATCTAGCTTAGCATTGTCTACACGGGTAGGCAGTTATTCTTCAGGATTGTAGGTGGGGAACATTCCCAGTCCTACCTGGAGATTTCAGACCCTCCAAGTGTCCCTATTTCCCAGGGACAGTCCTGGATTTACAGAAGCCATTCCACTTTCTGATTTGAAGCCAAAATGTCCTACTTTTCCATAGGACATCCCTATTTTCATTGGAGGGCATGAGATTCAACCTTCTACATGTGAAGCAGATGCTCTGCGAATGAGCAAAAAACCTTCCTCGCTTGAAAAAGAAGATTCCACCTAAACATTAGGAAGAATTTCCTGACAGTAAGAGCTGTTTGACAGTGGAATTTGCTGCCAAGGAGTGTGGTGGAGTCTCCTTCTTTGGAGGTCTTTAAGCAGAGGCTTCACAACCATATGTCAGGAGTGCTCTGATGGTGTTTCCTGCTTGGCAGGGGGTTGGACTCGATGGCCCTTGTGGTCTCTTCCAACTCTATGATTCTATGATTCTATGAAAAAGCACTGCTGGATGCCTTCAAAGTCCCATCTCATCTACCCTTCTCTTCTCACAGTGGCCAACCAATTTGGCTCCTTGATAAGCAAACTCTCTACTGAACCTCTCTTTCCAGCATTGCTACACTGACTACCAGGTGAAAAGGTAATGCTGCTCACAAATTAACCCGGCCTTCCAAAACTTCTGGCCTTTTTCCATCTGGCACAACAAGAGATATTGGTTCGAGAGGCTTAGAAAATGAGGCTGCTTATGTCCATTGTTAATGTATGCAGAGTCATGTTTAAAGACTCTCTAGCTTCTAAACCAGGGAAAATATGCTGACCACCCTCAGGCAGCAATTTAACCAGAATGTTTAAATGCAGAGCTTTTGTTGGTACCACATTGATATTATGAAATGGCAGGAACACGTTTTCCTCAAAAGCAAAAGGAGATCGTTATTTTTCGGACATGTCCAGGCATTTTTGCTGAGGTGCAGGGAGATGGTTTTGGAGGCTGAGACAGGGGTCAGTTACAGTGATCAGCAAACCGGTTGGATGTGGATGGGTGAATTAGGCCACATTCACCTGTCAGGAGTCCAGGTTCCCAGCTTGATAACACAGTGAGCCTAGGTAATTAAAAAGGAGGATTCATTGCAAAAACAAACAGATAGCTCCGGACGGCTCTAACGCAGCCGCCGGCATTATCACTCAAGATGACCCTTCTGAAGACTCGTTCCGGTGTCTACAGAACAAATTGAACTTTCACCCTTTACCTCTCTTGGTTTTGCTTCCTATCTAGCAACCCTCCCATTCGTTGACTTTTCAGACTTATTGGATTAGCTCCAGCCTCTTCCTGCTGTGACAGACTATCTCCTTGTCTGTCTGTGCCTGTTTGAACTTCCTGGGAGCTTTGGCTGTGTTCCAGCCCACTCTCAGTTGTTTCCTCAGCAACCGGCATTCCAAGGGGTGGGGAAGCCTTACTGTGCACTGACCACTGTTCAGCCTGTGTCAGATCTAACCCTCTCTGTTCTGCAGCAGGCTGTGAAGTTCCACTAGGAGCTGGCTCATTCCTGACATCACCATACCAGGGATTGAACCTGCGACCTGGAGCAATTCAGATGTTCCATCACAGAGCTATGGTCCCTTCTGCTGGCCATGCTGGTTAGAGGTTAGAGATAATGGGCAATGGAGTCCAGCAATCATTTCTCTGATGAAAATAGGGACATCCTATTCCATCCTCTCCAACATTTCTCTGATGAAAACAGGGAAATCCTAAGGAAAAACAGGACATTCTGTGTTCAAATCAGAAACCATGACAGCTTCTGTAAATCTGGGACTGTCCCTGGAAAATAGGGACCCTAGGAGGGTCTGCAAACCACACATGCAGAACAGGAAGGCAATAGTTTTCATTCACTGCTGCATTTCCTGGAGGAAAGGAAATCAGACTTCAGGACTACATGGACCTTCAATCAGAGCCAGCAAGGCTTTTCTCATTTTTTATTTTTTAAAAATCCTATGATGCTCTCAACAACTCTAATCTTCTATTACCAACTTGATATGGCACTGGAGTGGCACAGATATTAATTGTTTGGGAGAGAGTATTATGAAGGCACTCAGATTTCAGAAGTTGGTTCAGCCTGCCCTTGCATGTCATTATAACTTTCCCCTTCCCATCAATATTATCGATGGGACCATGTTCTCAAACTACCAAGGTGCTCGCTGTCCTCTTCAAGTGGCAATGGATCAATGACCTCATCAGATTGTAATCTGAAGCCCTCCCCACTTACCTCCAGCTAATCAGCATCAGAGAATACTTATCTAGCCCAAACTTGCATGCAGATGCCATTTTTATTTTGTGAGAAAGCATCGCAATCTGAGCCAGACATACGATCACACAGATTAACCACACTGACTGTTTCAAATTGTCCTTTTATGATACTGAAGTAGGGATATTATCCCCCTCTTGGCTATATTTGGATGCCGATCTCCTGGCCAGCACCTAACAAATAAGTGAATTTCAGAGTTCACTAGATTTTGTGTAATGCTCTGTGTGGTGGGGAGAGGAGGGCTAGCTGAACTTAACAGGGGACAAAATTTTGTTTCAGTCATTCATGCTCTGGTGACATCCAGCTTAGACTACTGAAATTTGTTATAAATGGGGCTTTCTTTGGAAACAACCCACTGACATCAGTTTGTTCAGAATACAACTGTCCTATCCAGGGCTTTTCTTTAGCAGGAACTCACAGGAACTCAGTTCCAGCACCTCTCAGGTGGGTGTTCTTATAATAATAATTTATTATTTATACCCCGCCCATCTGGCTGAGTTTCCCCAGCCACTCTGGGCGGCTCCCAATCGAGTGTTAAAAATACAGCATTAAATATTAAAAACATTCCTAAAGAGGGCTGCCTTCAGATGTCTTTTAAAGATATAATAGCTGCTTATTTCCTTCACATCTGAAGGGAGGGTGTTCCACAGGGTGGGCGCCACGACCGTGAAGGCCCTCTGTCTGGTTCCCTCTCAATGAGGGAACCGCCAGAAGGCTCTCGGCGCTGGATCTCAGTGTCCGGGCTGAACGATGAGGGTGGAGACGCTCCTTCAGGTATACAGGACCGAGGCTGTTTAGGGCTTTCGAGGTCAGCACCAACACTTTGAATTGTGCTCGGAATCGTACTGGGAGCAATTGCAGATCTCTCAGGACCGGTGTTATGTGGTCCCGGTGGCCACTCCCAGTCACCAGTCTAGCTGCCGCATTCTGGATTAATTGCAGTTTCCGGGTCACCTTCAAAGGTAGCCCCACATAGAGCACATTGCAGCAGTCCAAGCGGGAGATAACTAGAGCATGCACCACTCTGGTGAGGCAGTCTGTGGGCAGATAGGGTCTTAGCCTGCATACCAGATGGAGCTGGTAGACAGCCGTCCTGTCTACCAGCTCCACCTGGTACGCAGGCTAAGACTTTGACATGATAAGAGAACAAGGGAGGTATTCATGGTGAATTCTGGCACCTCTTTTTCTAGGAAAATAGCACTGGTCCTACTGTGAACTGGGACAGAGTATTACAATAGCACTTCTTGCTAGTGCTAATACCCCAGCAGAGCTGGGTATGTGAGTTTTATCAAAGGCTAGAGAAATGATACCACACCTTTAGACAGCCCCTCGGATGACAATCTGTGCAAACTAGGGGGAAAGAAGACATCCCAGCGTTAAGAGGGTTGAGATTCTAAATGGTTTGGAATGACAGTTTGCACGTAAAATAAGCCAACATTGGGGGACATGCAGTCTAACAATATCATGACTGTATAACGGAGCATATTTATTATGTATTGGCACAACCAAGTTGAAGAAATCGCAGTGTCAAATATACTGTTGGGATCACTGTAAACAGGGAGAAAAAAATGTATTTCAAGTTATTGTACATAACATCCTCACCATAAGTCTGAAGCCTGACTTGATAAACAGAAAGCAAGAGTGTTGAAGCTTAAGCTGTTGATAAAGCCATGTTGGTCTTCCTTGCTTCTACTAGTTCAATATTCAGCATTTGGAAATGCATTTCTCAACATGTCTCCTTGGTAGCCCCTGGAGCCACCTTCAAGTCAGGAGGACACTGTTTTGGTGTTGCCAGAGTTGGGCCCTACAGCGCTAAAAAGAAGAAACTGGCCCAGTTCCTTGACTATGCCCATCTTATTTAGATTTCAGTGACACAACAGGAGGCAGCGGACTGTAACACCAGTGGGCCTCACTTGCGATCAAATGCACCGTAATAATTACTCCCAAGGAAAAGCCTAGCAGATGCCTGGATGGGCAGCCAGCAGACGGAGACATATCTTCTCGCTCTTTGCAATTTGGCATGTATCACAGCAGATTTGCCTGGAAAGCAAGACACTGATCCATGATTCTAGTCATGGAGTCTGTTCAGAACTGGAATATTCTGAATAGCATTGTTGGTGATGGCATTGCCACTCCAGGGTGACCAGAATTGGAAGGGATCCAATAGCAATCCAGACCTATTCTTTGGTCCGAGATAGGACACAGACCTAAAGATTTGCCATCAATTTCCTACTGTCTAATATTTCACAACTGAAAACAGAGACATGCTGACAATTTCCTAGTTGTCATATCAAGAATCAGGCTGGATCTAGAAACATAAAAAAAAACTGTTTCAGGAAAACACGTTGGAAATCTAATAATGGGAAATCAAGTTGCAGAAGGATTGAACTCTACAGCATCATCTGGGGTCACAGTGTTACAGTGGTACCTCGGGTTACAGACACTTCAGGTTACATACGCTTCAGGTTACAATCTCCGCTAACCCAGAAATAGTGCTTCAGGTTAAGAACTTTGCTTCAGGATGAGAACAGAAATCGTGCTCCGGTGGCGTGGCAGCAGCAGGAGGCCCCATTCGCTAAAGTGGTACTTCAGGTTAAGAACAGTTTCAGGTTAAGAACGGACCTGCAGAACGAATTAAGTACTTAACCCGAGGTACCATTGTATAACACATTTAAACACACTCTTTCTTTCTTTCTTTCTTTCTTTCTTTCTTTCTTTCTTTCTCTCACTCTCTAGCTTAGTCCACAGTCTTAGCTCCCACAGGATGAAAGACCAGAAGATAGTGTCTCACCTTGGTAAATAATGACCCCAAAGCAAGACTTTTCTTTGAAAGGAATGGCATTCATGTAATTCATTTATTTCCTATATTTATATACTGCTTAGTACTTTAGAACAGTCTCTAAGTGGTTTACAAAAAGATAACAACTATAGGAGTGCAGGAAAACAATTCATGCTGTCACCACTATTATGATTGAATTAAGTTTCAATCCTAACCCTACTTACCTGAGAGTAAGTCCCATTGAATCCACCAGGGCTTGATTCTAAATAGACATGGTTAAGCTTGCACTGTTCAACACAAATCACCGCACAATATTAATGATTCCTGCATTGCAGAGGTTTGGACTAGATGACCTTCAGATTTTGATAGCATTTTAGTAAACATTGTTACCCATTTGAGAGACAGAGAAAGAAGGAAGGAGTAGAAGGAAATTACAAATTGTTAATAATCTACGGTTGATGGAAACTGTGTTATATTTACAGTGGTACCTCTGGTTGTGAACGGGGTCTGTTCTGGAGGCCCATTTACAACATGAAAAGAACGCAACCCGCACTGGCGCGTCTGCGCATGCGCGGGTTGCTATTCGCCGCTTCTGCGCATACCATCATTTTGTGCATCTGCGCATGCAAGAACGATGAAACCCGGAAGTAACCCTTTCCGGTACTTCTGGGTCGCTGCGGGACGTCACCTGAAAGAACGTAACATGAAGCGGACGTAACATGAGGTTTGACCGTATTAGTAATTTAATAATAATAATAATGTTGTTTAGTAGTTTAGTCATGTCTGACTCTTCATGACCCCATGGACCAGAGCACGCCAGGCACTCCTGTCTTCCACTGCCTCCCACAGTTTGGTCAGACTCATGTTTGTAGCTTCAAGAACACTGTCCAACCATCTCGTCCTCTGTTGTCCCCTTCTTCTTGTGCCCTCAATCTTTCCCAACATCAGGGTCTTTTCCAGGGAGTCTTCTCTCCTCATGAGGTGGCCAAAGTATTGGAGCCTCAGCTTCACGACCTGTCCTTCCAGTGAGCACTCAGGGCTGATTTCCTTCAGAATGGATAGGTTGGATCTTCTTGCAGTCCATGGGACTCTCAAGACTCTCCTCCAGCACCATAGTTCAAAAGCATCAATTCTTTGGCGATCAGCCTTTTTTATGGTCCAGCTCTCACTTCCATACATCACTACTGGGAAAACCATGGCTTTAACTATATGGATAATAATAATAATAATAATAATAATAATAATAATAATAATGGCCTTTTTTCCTGTGCAATGTCAATTGCCAAGTCACCACATCTGTGTGAGGGAAATGTTATTTTCTTCATGTAGCAACAAACTGAGGAAAAGACTAAGGCATGGACGTCTTTTCAGCAAAGAGGTGGTAAGACCTGTATCTTGGGAAGAGATGAAATATACACGCCGGCAAATCAGTTCCGCTCTCAACCCAGGTGCTCTTGAAGTTTCTCCTAACAGCCCGTGAAAATCAACACAGTGGAAAACATTGTCAGAGCGCTCCAAGATTCTAGCGCCGTGAGAATGTCGCCACTTCGGGTTCATCAATGGAAACTAATTGAAAGAAGCCGTGTCTCTTCAAACAGCTTTTGGATAATTACTGGGAGTCAAAGAGCTTGGCACCCAAGAGGCACTTTTACTCAGCCTCCTTGATGAAGAGCTCTCTCTTTCTCATGCACACACGCACACGCACACGCACACACACACACACACACACACAACGCAACACACACATGTATTTTCAGGAATGAAAAATGACTTGCCCAAGCAGCTGAGGGGTTGAAAGTGAGGTGCTGGAGGGCAGAGGTGGGTCCACCGCATGCTTTGTCTTAAAGTAAAGGTAAAGGTAAAGGCACCCCTGACCATTAGGTCCAGTCATGGCCGACTCTGGGGATGTGGCGCTCATCTCACTTTACTGGCCGAGGGAGCCGGCGTACAGCTTCCGGGTCATGTGGCCAGCATGACTAAGCCGCTTCTGGCGAACCAGAGCAGCGCACGGAAACACACTTTACCTTCCCGCCAGAGTGGTACCTATTTATCTACTTGCACTTTGACATGCTTTCGAACTGCTAGGTTGGCAGGAACAGGGACCGAGCAACAGGAGCTTACCCCGTCACGGGGATTCGAACCACCGACTTTCTGATCAGCAGGTCCTAGGCTCTGTGGTTTAACCCACAGTGCCACCCGCATCCCTTGTGTGTCTTAAAGTATCCTGGGCTAATATGCTGTCCTCGGGTGCGGTGGAGTACACTGACCCATCACCGATGTGGGAATGCCTAAAAGGTAGACTTGCCCTTTATACACCCAAGTGATTGTTGCACTCTGCAGGAGAAGGCCTCCTGCAGATCTCATCGCACCAGGAGGTCCATTCCATGTGATGGAGAATTTGGGTCTTTAGTGGAGCATCACTTGCCCTTTGGATCTCTCTCCTGTTGCACATCAGACAGGCACTGTCTCTCTTATCTTTTCGGGCCCCCATGAAAACCTTTTCCAGCAAGCCTACTAAGCAGCTTTCTTTTATCCCAGTATGTATCTCTATTGGGTCTGCAACCTTTTTTAAACACACACACACACACACACACAAAAATCAAATGCTTTTTAGCTGTTTGTATATATGGAATCATTTTTATGATTGATGTTCTTACAATTCTGTGCATGGGGCTGTATGCGCGCAAACTGCATCAGCTGGGTTCTCCTGGAGTGTGGCCAAAACAGTTTCTTGCAAAACTTCCATGGGAATTGAAAGCAACTATTCTCCATTTTCTTTATGGTGGGTTTTAAATATTTAAGACTTGGAAAACGGTCGCCTTTAATCTTCTTTTCCCTAAACTAAGCATACCTTTTTTTCTCCCATTTCCCCTCATACATCTTGCATCCAAAGCCCTTTATCATGTTTGTTGCTATTCTCCTGCAAGTCCTAGCCTTTTCCTTAAAAAAAGTGTCCTAAACAAGTTTCAGAACTCTGGATGAGGACAAAGTAACGTAATTTAAAACTGTAGGGATTAAGTCTTCTTTCTTCTGCAATCTCTCCTCGAAAGGTTCATTTACAACAAAAATTATTATACATACAATGTAATGCCAACTTACTGTTACCACAATGACCACCATAAATCTCTTACATCAACACAATCAAACTGACAGGCTGACTAAGGCAAGACGTTTTTCCGCTATGTTTTCTGTTGTGTGACTTGTGTTGAGGTAGAACTCTCAGGCAAGCAATGTAAGCAGCCATTTTGTTTGTTGCCCAAGAGTCATTAAAAAAAATCTGTCCTTTCTGTCCTTGTGCCCTTCTTGTTGAATGCAGAGTGGATTGTAAAGTCACTTCGCCTTCAAGCCCAGAAAGGAGCCACAAAGTCAAGCAACGAGTTACTAAAGAGTCCCAACTTTATAATCGAAACAAGGATCTGATTATTATTTGAATAAGGATTGGGTTTGAGCAAAAATTGAATAACTTGGTCCTTGCAGGCATCTTTCTCTGGGGACGTATGGGATGTTAGGTATAGTAATTTAATTCACTGAAATTGTAAATGTTTGTATGACTTCCTCTGTGTTTAAATTTGATTGGCTGGTAACTGAATTCTAGAGAGTTCTCTAATAGCTCACGTAGGATTGGGCAACATTGGTCACATGGGAGGTATCTAACAAAGAAGGGACTCCATTTTATGTGAAGCAAGATGACTGTGTTTTAGAATGCACTGTGTACACTGCTAAGTTGAATAGAGTGTGGGAGTGCTTCTTCTCTGCTGGAAAGAAAGAGAGCAGAGCTGCAGGAGAAGTGGAAAGTGGATATCTCTCATAGGAGATGCAAGGCATGGCCTAATGGAGATACAGAAGGCTGAGTGCTAAGCTCTGGAAAGAGAGGAAAATACAGTTGCTTGAAAGTTAGAAGAAGAAACTGTAAGCCCATGCTTGGGTGAGGTTTTGACTGTAAATACAGTGGACCCTGTTGTCTTCTTCCATGGAGTTTAGAGTCTGTATAGTTAAAGCTATGGTTTTCCCAGTAGTGATGTATGGAAGTGAGAGCTGAACCATAAAGAAGGCTGATCGCCTTGCCATGGACTGCAAGAAGATAAAACCTATCCATTCTGAAGGAAATCAGCCCTGAGTACTTACTGGAAGGACAGATAGTGAAGCTGAGTATCCAATACTTTGGCCAACTCATGAGAAGAGAAGACTCCCTGGAAAAGACCCTGATGTTGGGAAAGATGAAGGGCACAAGGAGAAGGGGACGACAGAGGATGAGATGGTTGGACAGTGTTCTCGAAGCTACCAGCATGAGTTTGACCAAACTGCAAACTTGACCAAACTTTGACTAAACAACAACAACAGTGGACCCTCTGGATACGAACTTAATTTGTTCCGGGGGTCCTTATGTACCCTGAAAAGTCCGCAACATGAAGCTCCACCTCTGCACATGCGCACGGTGCAATAGAGCACTTCTGCGCGCACACGCGGTGTGCAGAGCGCTTCTGTGCATGCACACATGGCAAACCCCAGAAGTATACACTTACAGGTTTGCTGCGTTCACAACCCGAAAGTTACGTTACCCGAAGGTAACGTAACCCAAGTCTCTACTGTATAATGTTTTAATCCATCTACCCTTACTTCAACATGGGAGCAGTTCCTTCTGTCTCACTCCTGGCTGGCTAGCTGGAGCTGTAGTGGTCCTGGGTTGCAGGAGGTCAAAGACCCACTAGTATTTCTGCAGCGGGGTCCCGTGAAGGTCCCTGTCTCCAGCATCCTAGATCTGCCCAATCAGCATGAACACTGAGCTTTTTACCCAGTGAGAAAGTGGGTATCTTTCGTTCTGGACCCAATCCATGGTGAAATGAAGTGAGTCAGCATGGGAACACGAAGCATGGGAAGAATACAAATGAGTTGTCCTGTATATTCCAAAGCTCTAATTTAGGAATACTGGAAACACAATGTGCTTCAGTGTCGACGTAATGTTGTGCAAGTTCTTTTACATGCGGTTGCATTTCAAAGAAATCACTCCAAAATAAAATACAGTCATACCTCCGGTTGCAAACATGATCCGTGCAGGAGGCACGTTCGCAACCTGCAGCGTTCATAGCCTGAAGCACCGCATCTGTGCATGTGATTCAGCACTTCTGCACATGCGCGTGACATCATTTTTGTGCTTCTGCGCATGTGCAAGCGCCGAAACCCGGAAGTAACCCATTCCGGTACTTCTGGGTTCGGTGCAGTCCACACCCCAAAAATGCGCAACCCGCAGTGTTCGTAACCTGAGGTATGACTGTATTGGAGCATTCCAAATACAATACACTTGCCCATATAAATGCACAAGCTGAAAGGCAACACATGGAGATTGCACTGATCATTGCAGTACATCCTTCATTATTATTCTGGTATAATTTTATTATTGTTGAATAATCTTAGAGGGTGTGGAGCTGTGCCAATAATAAAAGGACCCTGAATTTTCCACTACCCTACTGGTGCTAGGTTGGCAAAACTCTTCCTTAGTGTTGCTAAGGTTCATATGAGGACACGAAGGAAGAGACAATCTCCCTTTCCATTCTTTGTTTTAAAGTGTGTGTGTTGGGGGGGCGGGCGGTGAGAACACTCACAGTCAACAAAAGGTACCATCCAAATGATAATGAGAAAATAAATGTTAATGCAGTTTTACAAGAGCTTTAAAATGCAAATGCCACCTTTGCAAAGAAGTAGTGATGCTTTTAGTGTACTCTGCAATTTCCATTACCAGCAAGGCCCACTAATCCTTCAACACCTTCTGGCTGGTAATAACAGAGTGGAAAGAAGCAAAGTTTTGATTACAGGACTTGGCGGGGAGAGGGAGAGAGAAAGAGGGAAGGAAAAGAAAGTTGATGTGCAAATATGAATGATCTATTAGTATCCTTGCTCCAGAAGATTTGAAATGAAAGCCACAAAGCAAGATGGTGTACAAACAATATTGCTTTCACCCTCTGATTTATACCGTATTACGCTATTGCTATGGATTATAACTTTACAACTGTGGCTAAACAACAGAAGTGGAGAGGGAATATAGCGCTCAGCAGTATCAGAGATATACTACAGTCTTTGAAGACATTTAACACACTCCCAGCATTTTTCAGAACAGAACCTACAAAGCTTCAACAAAGCTTCCCAATGCAGGTTTTGAGGGTACGGTCCTTATATTCCCAGTACTGTCACCCAAGATAGATGGGTGCCAACCAATGTGTAGGAAGTAGCCAATCACACAAAGGCAAAAAATTTGCTTCCATTGCACTTTTGTCTCTGCCCCAGCCCACCACTGGCTTGTGGCCCTCAAAAGGTTTTCCAGAAGGGAATGTGGACCTCAGACTGAAGCAGCTTCCTCAACCAGACCTGGACAATTGTGAAAGTGCTTTGCAGGTCACCTTCCATTTTGGGGAAATAGCCTTCCAGGCTTGAAGGAAGTGAAAATAGAAAAATGGAGCAGGAACGGTGACAGTTTATATGCAAAAGAAATAAGAACCTGCTGTACTATTGAAATAAAGATCGTTTCATGCACGCAAACACACACTTTCTGGAAGTGCATGTGCTTTGCCTACAGTTCATTACTTCCAAGTCTCTGCAGTTTAATGCAGCTAATCATTTTCAATGACATCCCAATTTGGGAAACAATAAGCTTTAGTGCTTCTCTTCCTGCATATTCACCTCTCTCTCCCCTCTCTTTCTTTCTCTCTCTCTGTTCTGTTTCTACAGTCTCTCCTAGCTGTAATGAAAGGTAAAAAGGGACGAGGGTGGCGCTGTGGTCTAAACCACTGAGCCCCTTGGGCTTGCCGATAGGAAGGTCAGCGGTTCAAATCCCCACAATGGGGTGATCTCTTGTTGCTCTGTCCCAGCTCCTGCCAACCTAGCAGTTCAAAAGCACACCAGTGCAAGTAGATAAATAGGTACTGCTCTGGCAGGAAGGTAAACAGCATTTCCATGTGCGCTGGCACTCGTCACAATCCTCCATGCACCAGTAGTGGTTTAGTCCTGCTGGCCACATGACCCGGAAAGCTGTCTGTGGACAAACACCAGCTCCCTCAGCCTGAAGCGAGATGAGCACCATACCCCATAGTTGGATATGACTGGACTTAACCATTCATGGGTCCTTTACCTTACCTTTACCTTAATTAAAGGTACAATTCTATCCTCTCTTTTTTTTTAAAAAAAAGTGTCTCATAATCTGCAATCGCTCTCGTGTGAGTGCTTTGCTAAAGTGAAGGGGGAAAAGCAGCTGTATGAGGGATTATTTTCCGAGGGTCTCTCTAAGCATCTAGCATTTGTTAGCAATTAAAAAGTAAGCAAGGAACAATGAACAGTACAGATTGGAGAGGTGTGTAATTGTTCTTTGCGCTCATCAATTATCAGTTGTCTGGAAGAGGGACGATGAACCCAACGCGGCTAGAATACATTTTCAACTCTCATGGTGAACTTTTTAGAGTGGCTCCTTCTCCACCACTCCCTCCTCACGCCACCGGTATGTGACAATGGTGGGAGGAAAAGCTGGAATTTGCAACAAAGCGATAACAACCACAGCACACCAGAGTCTGCCTTCCCAGAGCCAGAACGCTAGGCTCTTTATTATTACCCCCAGTTTCCTCATCCCCTTTGCAGCTCGAAACGAAATGGCTTTTGCAAAGGGGAATGACACATTAGCAAGACCCCAGAGAAAATATGAATTGTGCTACTGCAAGGGAGTCCCTGCTTAAATTATGGTAATAAACCTTCAGGCCCCAATGAAATTATTTATCAGAACTAGCAACGGGCCCCGGAATTTATTATACATTGTCAGCGCTACGTACCTAGAGTCCCTTGTGCCCTCGGCAAGGAACTGTACGGGCACCCCACCATGAAAACAAACCACTTTACTGCAACAGCCATGTTAGAAATCACTACATTTTACATGACCCAAGTACTCAAACCCATGGGCTGGTCCCATGGGTTACCCGAGAAGCAAGGTCCAAGTCCGGTCCGTGGTCAAAGGTGCAACGTGGAGGCCGTTCATAGTAGCTGAAGCTGGGTTGCAGGGCAGGGAGCTGGGTGAAGTCAGGAACAGGCTTGCAAGCAAGGAGCCAGGGCAGGTCAGGAGCTCAGGCAGGAAAGCAGGACAGGGTTCAGGCAGGAACTAGCAACCAGCAATGTTGCTCCTGCAACTTGGGACTGGGGCTGGCTGGCTTTATCTGCCCCAAGGCATAGGGCAGCCCCGATCCTCTGGTGACTCGCATCTCCTGACCTGGAGGCGAGCAATCCTCCTGTGGGAACTTAGTTCCCTCTCTGCCCTGAGCCTCTGCAGCCCAGGAGAGGCTGGAGGGTTACCGGATCCAGAGGCAACATCACTTCCCCTGACGGGGCTGAGAGTGGAGCACCTGCAGGCACCTCAGGAGCCAGAGCAGACTCAGCTGATGCCTGCACCTGAGGATCTAGCACATGTGAGGACCCTTCAGGCTCATGCTCCAGCCCCGGCTCAGCTGGTTCTGGAGGCGGGGAATCCTGTGCAGGCTGGGATCCCTCAGGTTCAGCATCCGAGTCCGAAGCCCAGGCCATCACACAAAGCATCCAGGGTGAGGGCAAGGCAAGATAGAAGGGCGGAAAAAAATTGCACATTTTGTGCTGCAGTGCAATAAGGGAGAGAAGTTTCTCTCATGTTTGACCTCTCCACAATGGCGGTGGCACATCACGACACATAGTCAAATTTTTGTCCCTGCCCCTTCGGGGAATCCAATCCCCCTCCCTCATGGCAGGCTGCCAGCAATGGGAAAACAAGAAGCTCTTACCAAGGTATTTTATACAGTATTCACAGAGAGGGACGTAGGGTATATGGCATTGCTCCGTCTCTCCTATTCTACGTCATCCCTGTGTAGGCTGATCTGTGCTTTCTGCCTCTGAGCTTTCTGTTCTCCTACTCTCAATGCCCACCTTGTCCTGGGAGGGGGGGGGGGTCAGGAATGCTTTCTAGAGACACTGAGTCTGTCAGCTATCTCTTCCCTGGTGGTGGTACTTCTTCTTGCTCTTCTCCCAATATTTTTGAGCTTCTCCCCTCTGCAGCCTCTGAACGATGACCTTCTGCAAACCACTGTTCTAAATCTATACTGCCTTCCTCTTCTCTGGAAGGTTCAGGAGGAGGAGGGGGAGGAGGTCTCCACCATTCGTCCTTGGCATGGTGTAATGGTTAAGAGCGGTGGACTCGTAATCTGGTGAACCGGGTTCTCTTCCCCGCTCCTCCACATGCAGCTGCTGGGTGACCTTGGGCCAGTCACACTTCTCTGAAGTCTCTCAGCCCCACTCACCTCACAGAGTGTTTGTTGTGGGGGAGGAAGGGAAAGGAGATTGCTAGCCACTTTGAGACTCCTTAAGGGTAGTGAAAGGCGGGGTATCAAGTCCAAACTCCTCCTCCTCCTCCTTTGCAGTCCAGTCTCTGACAGCCCCTGGGCAAGGGCCAGTTTCTCCAACCCCTAGGTCCATTGTACAGAATGCATGCCGTAATCACATCTGACGTTCTCCCCCAAGGTAATGATATTTGTTCTGGACCAATGCATCAAATGGACCAATTGCAAACCTCAAGGCAATTTGAAGAAAGGGAATGTCCAAAATTGCTGCGGCAGGGAGCTATATGAACTGGAAGTCTTAGGATCACGAGGCTATGTAAAGGCCCTTCTAATGCTTGGCTACCAGGGCTCTCAGTTTGAAGACTAGAATAGGTCACAGGTGCTCTACTTTCTGTGCTGTCTGGTAACTGGCCAGAAAGAGGGAAGCGCAAGTCTAATATCAAGCCTGCACCGTAGCGCCACCATAGCAAATGGCTGGAAAGTGGCATTGCGGCTACTGTTTAGAAGACATCTGAAGGCAGCCCTGTTTAGGGAAGTTTTTAATGACTGATGTTTTAATGTATTTTTAATCTCTTGTTGGAAGCCCCCCGGAGTGGCTGGGGAAACCCAGCCAGATCAGCAGGGTATAAGTAATAAATAATAATAATAATAATAATAATAATAATAATAATAATAATAATAATAATTTATTATTTGTACCCCGCCCATCTGGCTGGGTCTCCCCAGCCACTCTGGGCGGCTTCCAACAAAGATAAAAGATACACTGAAATGTCACACATTAAAAACTTCCCTGAACAGGGCTGCCTTCAGATGTCTTCTGAATGTCAGGCAGATGTTTATCGCTTTGACATCTGATGGGAGGGCATTCCACAGGGCGGGCGCCACTACCGAGAAGGCCCTCTGCCTGGTTCCCTGTAACTTGGCCTCTCGCAGTGAGGGAACCGCCAGAAGGCCCTCGGAGCTGGACCTCAGTGTCCGGGCAGAACGATGGGGGAGGAGACGCTCCCAATATTATTATTATTATTATTATTATTATTATTATTATTATTATTATTATTATCAGCCTGGCACGGACCAGGTGATGCAATAATAATAATAATAATAATAATAATAATAATAATAATAATAATAATTTATTATTTGTACCTCGCCCATCTGGCTGGGTTTCCCCAGCCACTCTGGGTGACTTCCAACAAAGATGAAAGATACACTAAAATGTCACATATTTAAAACTTCCCTGAACAGGGCTGCCTTCAGATGTCTTCTGAATGTCAGGCAGATGTTTATCGCTTTGACATCTGATGGGATGGCATTCCACAGGGCGGGCGCCACTACCGAGAAGGCCCTCTGCCTGGTTCCCTGCAAAGAGCCCCAAGCATCCCATGTTGGGATATGTAAACCGCTTGTTATTTCTGTTGAAATACAAAGTGGTATATAAATTCACTTGCTAAATAAAATGAAAAAAATATGGCCCTACAAAACTGCTGGCTCTGCTCAGCCATAGATTGAGCTGGTCATAGACAACTTATCCCAATGCTTGACTGCCAGAAAAACCAGCATTGGAGAAAACTCCAATAACGAACCCTGGCTGCCGAATCAGACTTAGACGCTACCCATGCAGCCTTTTGACTGGCGAAGTTGGACCACTGTTGTGATAACCTCTCACGCTTTCCTAAGTCACCTATTTGTTTCAAGCAACTGAGTAACACTTTTTACTGGCAAGGAAGTCCTTCTTCACACTGGGGGAGGGGGGATTAGTTTCAGTTCAAAAGCACAGCTGTCCTTCCAAACTTGCATTTCTCCAAATTTTTGCAGTGCACTTTTCCAACTGTGTACAAGTATGCTAGGGTAAAATATCCATAAAAATGCATATATTGGTGAAAATAAAATACAAAATTCCATTCTATTCAGAAAAATTGCTTTACAAACAAGTGGTATGTTATTGTGGTGGTTGTTATTGTTCTTAATTTATGAATGACTTTGGTCTGCAGGAGAGCTTCTCCAACAAGCAGATCACAATAATAGGCAAAACTGCATAGAAAAAAATGTGTATATTGGGGTGGGGAGAATTACACTATGCATGCTCTCCCTGAATGCAGGCATTTTTGTAAATGTTGCTTGGTTGGAGAACTGTCACAATTTTTTTTTTTAAAGTGCAATTTTTGATCTTTTTGCATTGTTTCAGGAAGCGTGAATTATGTAGCTTTGTCTTTAAATGCAAACTGAATCCAGTTATCCCTCCCCCCCCCTTTCCTAGTACCACATTTGTGTTGAGCTCAGCTGTGTCCTTTAAAAAAAAAACTTCCTGAGGCTACTTTTTTGGGTATATTTGAGAAGTGTCTGTGTTTTGACACAATTAACACCTCTGGGATCCAAGTTAATTTATCTTAAAATGACATCAGCGCTGGGTGAAATGAAGATCAGCATTAGTACATCAATCAAGGCTGGATACAGAGTAGCATGTACTTTTAAAGATCACTCGTGCCAATTTGAATCATGCTATTATAACAACAGCATATAATATAACTGATGATGAACACAATGGAACGATGTGTTTGGCGGGCAACAGGAGGCAGAAAGCTGAATTGTGAATGCTTAGGGAAAACGCTGCTCTTGCAGCTCTTAAGTTACAATAGCCTGAGTTCTATATTCTGCTGTTGGCACAAGTTTAACGAGAACCCATCACTCCATGTAATTTTCCTTTTCTTCCTCCAAAATGCAATTATCCAATGGTGATTAGTTGATCCAATTCCAAATTGTATTCAAATGAAAGCAATTTGGCCAGAGGTGCAGAGGCCAAAAGGTGTCACTTTTGGAAACGCCTTGAAAAATCAGACATTCTCACCTTAATTTTCGTTGCAAAAAGAATGGTCCCTCCTCCTCCTTCTACTACCCGCCCCAATTTCTTTTTTCTGCATAGACAATTTGATTCCAGTAGTAGAGACTCTGACAGCTTCGCAGATCTGGATTGTTAACACATTTGCTTCCTGAAGCAAAAAAATTGTCTACTTCCAGCTTTAGGGATGGAGTGATGACTTAATGCATCACCAAAGAAGGGAGGGAAAAGAAGGCACAGATTTGCACACACATAAATGATGCAGACACAGGTGGCGCTGTGGGTTAAACGACAGAGCCTAGGGCTTCCCAATCAAAAGGTCGGCAGTTCAAATCCCCTCAACGGGGTGAGCTCCTGTTGCTCGGTCCCTGCTCCTGCCAACCTAGCAGTTTAAAAGCACATCAAAGAGCAAGTACCGTATTTTTTGCTCTATAAGACTCACTTTTCCCCTCCTAAAAATTAAGGGGAAATGTGTGTGCATCTTATGGAGCGAATGCAGGCTGCGCAGCTATCCCAGAAGCCAGAGCAGCAAGAGGGAGAGCCAGTGTGGTGTAGTGGTTAAGAGCGGTAGACTCGTAATCTGGGGAACTGGGTTCACGTCTCTGCTCCTCCACATGCAGCTGCTGGGTGACCTTGGGCCAGTCACACTTATTTGAAGTCTCTCAGCCCCACTCACCTCGCAGAGTGTTTGTTGTGGGGGAGGAAGGGAAAGGAGAATGTTAGCCGCTTTGAGACTCCTGAAGGGGAGTGAAAGGCGGGATATCAAATCCAAACTCTTCTTCTTCTTCTTCTTTCACTGCGCAGCGATCCCTCTTGCTGTTCTGGCTTCTGAGATGCAGAATAGTTTTTTCCTTGTTTTCCTCCTCCAAAAACTAGGTGCGTCTTGTGGTCTGATGTGTCTTATAGAGTGAAAAATATGGTAGATAAATAGGTACAGCTCTGACGGGAAGGTAAACGGTGTTTCCATGTGCTGCTCTGGTTCGCCAGAAGTGGCTTAGTCATGCTGGCTACATGACCCGGAAGCTGTACGCCGGCTCCCTCGGCCAATAAAGCGAGATGAGCGTCGTAACCCCAGAGTCATCCACGACTGGACCTAACGGTCAGGGGTCCCTTTACCTTTACCTAAACAATGCATATGCTATTTTATGTATGTATAAGATGAGCCTGCTGTATCAGGCTAAGTAGTCCAGTATACTGTTCTCACAGTGGCCAACCAGATGACTGGGGAAACCTTCAAGCAAGACCTGAGGACCACAGTGCTGGGTCCAGAAATAAATACCTCACATACATGAAGGTCCCCACTGCACTGATTTAAAATGTGAGTCTTGTCCAATGAAGGAAACATTCCATTCCAATAGCTTTTAGCTAGGTGATGAATCAATGACCGTGGAAATCAATAAATCTGAACAGGAGGCTCATTTCACAACGAAGAAGCAACTTACTGTGGAACGCCCTCCCATCAGATGTCAAAGAAATAAACAACTATCTGACGCTTTAAGACATCAGGGAAGTTTTTAATGACTGATGTTTTAGTGTACTTTTAATCTTTTGTTGGAAGCCGCCCAGAGTGGCTGGGGAAACCCAGCCAGATGGGTGGGGTATAAATGATAAATTATTATTATATTATTACTGAAACCAGAGAGGGCCGCAACTATTGAGCTATATCCATTTGTGCTTCAAAGCAACAAGCCCAACCAACCTAGCAAATCACATCTCATTTGGTACCAGAATACCTAAATATTCTTGTTCTTTACTTACCCAACCAATCACAGCACTCTGGCTCTCCAGAAGAGGGCCTCATGCAAATACCATCTCGTCAGAAGACCTGTTCTGTACGATGTCAGAGTTAGGAATTTAGTATGGTGGCCCCAACCATTGGAAATCCATCCAGTTACACACCAGACAGCTGCCATCTCTATCATCTTTTCACTGAGGCTTTGTGGTGTGGTTGACTGGTGTTTCCCAGTTGTATCTGAGGACTGTCTTCTGCTAGTGGTGGAAAGATGGTCTTTCTAGCCATCCAAACCTTAATGGCAGCAAGACTGGATGCCAGAATGATCTGGAATTATGGGGTGGAATTGGAAAAATACACATGCAGGCACCACGTTCCCTTGTTTTTGTAACCTGTCCAATTTTTAAAAATTATTATTAAAATTCCCAATTTCCTGTCATGTCACATTGTATTTCTTTTTAATTCATTCAGATGAAAAGAACCTGAAAACCTATCAGATTCTTTTGTCTTTCTTACTTCTCGTCACTCATTAGTGACATTCTTAGACATGTATTTTTACGGCTTCATTG
The DNA here is from genome assembly GCF_964106915.1 of Podarcis gaigeae. Lineage (NCBI taxonomy): Eukaryota > Metazoa > Chordata > Lepidosauria > Squamata > Lacertidae > Podarcis > Podarcis gaigeae. The sequence goes on along the minus strand of NC_139677.1, from coordinate 96,290,733 downwards.
TTTTTAACTTTAGTCACCCTTTTTAAAAATGAATAAATATAACATAATTTATAATAATATAATATAATATAATATAATATAATATAATATAATATAATATAATATAATATAATATAATATAATAAATATAATATAATAATATAATATAATAGATACACAAAACATACGGTACCTCTGATATGTTTTTCTTTCTTTTAACCAATTTATATCCATCTTATATGTCTTTCCTTAATTTTTTCTTCCATTTTTTTTCTTTTAACTGTCCTAGATGCCTTTGGGTAGTCATGAAAATTGCCTTACTGCTCTTCAGTAAAAGACAATTAACGGGACATACCATGTGAGGCTCCTGACTTCTCATTTTGAGTCAATGTTTCAGAGTTTTAGCCTCCCTAGAGTTGGGCCAAAATTCCTCAGGAAATATCGGGTTCAGAAATGCTCAGAAATTTTTTCTTCACATCTTTGATAAATGCCAGAACCCTCTCTTTCCTCAGAGAATATTTTGCAAAGTCCCTCCCTTCAGTTCTGTCCCTGCCACCCAGCAAATAGCATGGAAAATTTGGTCGCAACTGTGGATCCACCCCTTATTTATGTATTTATATCCCATCCTGCCTTGGCCTTGAAGCTCGCTGGGTGACTTGGGGGGCCAATCACTGCCTCTCAGCCTAACCTCTCTTTCAGGTTTGTTGTGGAGATTATGGCCTAGGACCCTTGTACCTATGGGACTGCCTCTTCTGGTATGCCCCACACGTATGCCCTTATGGTCTGCAAATAACAGCACCCTGAAGATCCTGGGCCCCAGAGAGATTAGACTGGCCTCAACCAGAGACAGGGCCTTTTCGGCTGTGGCCCCGGCCTGGTGGAATGCTCTCTCACAAAAGACCAGGGCCCTGCAAGATTTGAGATCCTTCCACAGTGGTTGCAAGACGGAGCTGTTCTGCCAGGCCTTTGGTCAGGGTTCAGTCTGACTCATTTTCTCTTCGTAGAGGAACAAGCATGAAGGAGGTTCACCAGCCCTCTGACAGGTCCTTATAATATCAGTGGAAACAGTTGGTCCTGGCGAGTATTAACTGCTTTCAATTTTAACCTGAGGATTGTCATTTGTCCAGTTTTAACTTTCATTTATTTGAATTAATTTTGGGATGCATTTTAATCAATTGATTGCTTGTTTTTATGCATATTGTATTATTTGTATGATGTTAGCCACTCTGAGCCTGGCCCCAGCCGGGGAAGGCAGGGTACAAAAATTATTATTATTATTATTATTATTATTATTATTATTATTATTATAGCAGGAGAATGATGCGCACCACCTTGAGCTCCTTGGAGAAAAATGGTGGATAGAAATGCAATAAATAAATAATAATAAATCAGATCTAATCAGACCCAAGGTGTTTGGTGCTTCTGGTAAAGAGCAAAATAACTCTCTGTGCTCCCAATTTCTTGTACAGAAGCTGAGTGGACTGGAAGTTGAATTGTGCACAAAGCAACATTACTGAGTTCAGGAACACGCGTTTCTGCTTTCTCCAACCTTCCATTCAGTTTGAAAAGTTTTTGTGGCAAAAGAAAAAAGTCACCATGAAAATTTATAAGTGTTGGTTTGGGTTTGTTTGTTTTTTTCATAAATACTGTATTTTTCGCTCTATAAGACGCAGCAGACCACAAGACGCACCTAGTTTTTGGAGGAGGAAAACAAGAAAAAAAATATTCTGAATCTCAGAAGCCAGAACAGCAAGAGGGATCGCAGCGCAGTGAAAGCAGTGATCCCTCTTGCTGTTCTGGCTTCTGGGATAGCTGCGCAGCCTGCATTCACTCCATAAGACGAACACACATTTCCTCTTACTTTTTAGGAGGGAAAAAGTGAGTCTTATAGAGCAGAAAATACAGTACACATTTTGGTCATAATTTGGTCACAACAATATATGCATTTTTCTGTGAACACTTTCCCCTTGTATATGTGAGATGATGCTGTGCACACACAGTCTGGCTGGAGAACTGTACTGCAAAGTTTGGAAGCTTGCAAATTTCAAAGGACATCTGCTTTTGGGTCGATGCATCACTTTGGGAAGTCTGAATCAGATAGGTTTGCTTTAAAAAGTGAACTGAACTGAACTTCTCCCTCATTGCTACTCAGTACAAGCCTTCATCCAGTAGTGATGTATGGAAGTGAGAGCTGGACCATAAAGAAGGCTGATCGCCAAAGAATTGGTGCTTTTGAATTCTGGTGCTGGAGGAGACTCTTGAGAGTCCCATGGACTGCAAGACGATCAAACCGATCCATTCTGAAGGAAATCAGCCCTGAGTGCTCACTGGAAGGACAGATCCTGAAGCCGAGGCTCCAAGACTTTGGCCACCTCATGAGAAGAGAAGACTCCCTGGAAAAGACCCTGATGTTGGGAAAGATGGAGGGCACAAGGAGAAGGGGACGACAGAGGACGAGATGGTTGGATAGTGTTCTCGAAGCTACCAGCATGAGTTTGACCAAACTGTGGCAGGCAGTGGAAGACAGGAGTGCCTGGCGTGCTCTGGTCCATGGGGTCACGAAGAGTCAGACACTAAATGACTCAACAACAACAACAAGCCTTCATCCCAGACTATGATCCAAACTGATATTGGACATTGTGCAAGGCCCTCATTAATCACTCTTGCTATGAAACAGCTGATGGGAAAATCACCTTGAGCTGTGTTGTTGTTGTTTTAAAAAAAGAAGAAATAAAGAACCCCCAAATGGATTTTTCATTGGGTCATCATTTGCACACATGAAATTGTCATGAAAAGTGAAAGATTTATTCTGAGATCTTGCAGCGTAAATGTGGGTGGAGGGAGAACACCCAGGAATAATCTACATTTTAATGAGGGAGCAGCACTGAAAATGATTAGTAACACTGCCACCTTGTGCTTGAAGTATTGAATTTTTTGTGAGATATACATCAGGGTAAAAATAAAATACAGGCCAATTGGCAGTTATTGATATAAGTGTGAGATGCAGTATATGAAATATTTTTATTTAATAAAATATTCTGCTAAGGGGATAGGGTGTACTTAATATTTATTCATTTATGTAGTTTCTTTATATACTGCCCTTTGCATAAGCTACAAGAAAAAATCAAATAAGGCAGAAATAATAGATCAAATCCCTAAAATAACGTAACAACGACGCAACTTATAACAAATCACTAAACAGCAATCAACAGCAGCAGAAGCAGCAGTAAATGTATTTTGTGTACAGTGGTACCTCTGGTTAAGTACTTAATTCGTTCCGGAGGTCTGTTCTTAACCTGAAACTGTTCTTAACCTGAGGCATCTCTTTAGCTAATGGGGCCTCCTGCTGCTGCCGCGCCACCGGAGCATGATTTCTGTTCTCATCCTGAAACAAAGTTCTTAACTTGAAGCACTATTTCTGGGTTAGCGGAGTCTGTAACCTGAAGCGTATGTAGCCTGAAGCGTATGTAACCCGAGGTACCACTGTAATTTGGTCTTCGTTCCCTCGAAAACTTATTGGAAAAGATAACCAATCACTTAGAAGTCTGCTCCACTTTACTGTGGGGAGGAGTTGCAGTGGACCGTGTGGCCACCCACTCTCCTCCGGGGGCAGGGGACGAAGTCCCACGTTGCCTGGGGTTCCCAGCCACGTCATTGACCAGCCAGCCAATCCGCTGGCTGGTGAGGGCATGGCCAGGACCATTTAAGCTGAGGCGCGAGCCGGAGGTCTTCCTCTTGGCTCGCTTCTCCAAACTTTCTCCCTCCCTCCCTTCCTCCCTATTTTACAGGTTTTCTTCATTGGCCTTGCTATGGACCTTGGTTGGTCGCCGTTGAGGGGCCTGGTAGGAATTTTTCCACCTGGCAAAATTGGCATGGGGCCATTTGGTTTTCGCCTACCTCGTAGCAATCGTCACAACTTAGGAATCCGGGGGGGGTGGATCTTGTCCGAAGCTCAGGTCGGGGGCTAGGGCCATGACACGACCCTGTTAGAAACCTCTGGGGGAGCTCGAGTTGGTTTGCATCAACGGGACTCCCCCTTCTGGTGGTTTACCCTTACTGAACTCCCTGCACAATGGGCAGGATTCAGATATAGTCGGGTCCATTCAATGCCTAAGCCAATACCGCTCACAGTCTGTAATCAATAAAGTTGTGGCTGCATTTTCCTGCACTGCAAGGAGTTGGACTCGATGATCCTCAGGGTCTCTTCCGACTCTATGATTCTCTGATTCTTCTTCTTCTGTGATCTTCACCAGCATCACCATAACTATCATTATTTGGACCCACAAATTCTAAATCCTTATATACTTTACTACAGGCACACACCTGGACCAGGAGGGTCTGCAGGGATTCATGCGGCGGGGGGAGGGAGAGGGGGAGCTTTCTGTGCAAACCAGCCTTTATACTTAGGGCGCAATACAATATTAAGGGTATTTTAAGACGCAGCTCTGAAATTTTACAAAACCTGTAAGGGTAGTCATGTCTGATGTTTGCTTCAAACTCATCTCTATCCTTGAGCTTTCCCCGCTTCATGCACTTAACAGCCTTTGAAATTTATCAAGCCAGCTTTTCCATATAAACACCTGGGAACCTGTTTTCCTGGAGATATTTGTTCATAATTTCTAAGCTGTTTGCAGACCAACTGCAGAAAGGAAACCAGTCATCTCTCCCCCACCCCCACAGCTAAATTATGGGCTGGCTTTGGGGAGCAGTGAGATATATATATATATATATATATATATATATATATATATATATATTTGCTTTCGTAGATTTTCACGGGTACAGGAATGCAGGTTTTGGTGTCCTCGGGTGTCTTCCCGTGTAAAAGTTGGGGTGTCTAGGCGACGTTTCGACGAGGTCTCACTCGTCATCAACCACAGCTCGCCCCTATACACGAAGCCAAGCCAAAGCACAACTAAGTGCAATACAGCCATCTTCTCAGGAAAACTCTTCACAAAGTTCAAGAGGTCAAGACACAAAGACTTTAGCAACTAATCCACACCTAATGACCCACCTAAGTGGTACTCAGGATATCACTCAAGAAATCACTCAAGGTATCTCTCAAGTAATTAAGGAACAAAAGAAGAAAAGGCACACTAGCCTGGGAACTTCCTCTCTGCCCAGAACATTGGAGGCTAGACACCACACCCCCTCTACAGTATTTATAGGAACTCAAACATTGAGATCCCGCTCTGTTCCAGTAACAAGAAGCCGAAAGCACCAGCCTGAAGATGACGAGTGAGACCTCGTCGAAACGTCGCCTAGACACCCCAACTTTTACACGGGAAGACACCCGAGGACACCAAAACCTGCATATATATATATATATATATATATTCTAAGAGAGATTCAATTTTATGTGTTATGATTTACTAGGAGTGCCTGCCAGAATGGTGTTTGCATTTGTGAAAACGGTGCCCTGCTACTCCTTTGATAGGAAGGATAAATAGGATTTTTCATTGTGCCATACACTAGAAGTAAATGCAAGTGCGCCGTAAGCCAGAAGATTCCATTTAATGGTCTTACTGGTTGGAATTTGTTAAGTAACATTTATGAAATATTAAGGAAGGGGAATTTATCCACTGACCTGGAAGGCAAACTTGAACGAATAAGCCTGAATGTTGCACAAGGAAGGACTGATAAAGATTTGACCCAGAAAAGAAGATTTTTATCTGCTTGAATAATACACTGTACATAAAATGGGGGCAGTGACTCATTGGCTTGGCGATCAGCACCTGATATATCCTGTTTGGTGCCCGTCTAACTCTCCTGTGTGACCAAGTAATGGAAGCCAAGGCCAGGGGTCATAAAACGTTTTTAGCAGAGGGCCGGTCCACTGTCCCTCAGACCATGTGGGGGGACTATTTTTTTTGGGGGGGGGGATGAATTCCTATGCCCCACAAATAACCCAGAGATGCATTTTCAGTAAAAGGACACATTCTACTCATGTAAAAACACGCTGATTCCTGAACCATCTGTGGGCCGGATTTAGAAGGTGATTGGGCCGGATCCGGCCCACGGGCCTTTGTTAGCCTACCCATGGTCAAGGCTAAATGGTGCATATGAAAAACAAGCCATAATTCAAAATGAGGCCATTCCTACTCAACTCCAAAAAGGGACGCGGGTGGTGCTGTGGGTTAAACCACAGAGCCTAGGACTTCCTGATCAGAAGGTCAGCGGTTCGAATCCCCACGACGGGGTGAGCTCCCGTTGCTCGGTCCCTGCTCCTGCCAACCTAGCAGTTCAAAAGCACAAAGTGCAAGTAGATAAATAGGTACCGCTCCTGCGGGAAGGTAAACAGGGTTTCCATGCACTGCTGTGGTCCACCAGAAGTGGCTTCGTCATGCTGGCCACATGACCTGCAAGCTGTACGCCGGCTCCCTCGGCCAGTAAAGCAAGATGAGTGCTGCAACCCCAGAGTTGGCCACGACTGGACCTAATGGTTAGGGGTCCCTTTACCTTTACTCAACTCCAACTCAATTAGAGAATCCCATGGCTTTCACCAGGGTTTTGCTATCCTACTACAATAACTGTTCATCTGGACATTTGGAGGAGGAGGAGGAGGAGGAGGAAAGCACAGTGATTTTGTGTCCTTATGTGTGCATTACATACATTGTACATGCAGTGGCGTAGCGTGGGGGGTGCAGGGGGGGCCGGCCGCACCAGGCGCAACATCTGGGGGGCGCACTCACCGCCTCTGGAGTCGCCGAAGAGCCTTGGGCGCAGGCTGTAGCAGAGCCCCATGTCTCGTGGAACCGACGAGCTGTGCGCATGTCCGGGCTGAAGGCATCTGGCAGGCAGCAGCTCTCAGCGCTCGCCGTGGTCCCCGCGCATCATGGCCGCAGAGGGCGCGCCAGGCAGCCCCTCCTCACAGCCCCGCTGCCGTTGCTGCTGCTGCAGCGGCTGGGCCATGTTGCATTTTCCTCGCCTCTCTGCCCTCCTCCTCCGGGTAAGCGGCGTCATTTGGGTGGCAGCGCCAGCGGCAACTCGCCTCAGATCACCTGACACAGACCCGCCGCCGCCGCTGTGGCTACCTTACCGTAAATACCCCAGCCCAGGCAGCAGCAAGAAGAAGCTGGCAGCGGCGGCAGGTTAGGGGTTAGGGACGCAACTTACTTGCCTTGCCCCAGGTTAGGGGGTGCAACTTACTTGCCTTGCCCCGGGTGCTGACAACCCATGCTACGCCGCTGTGTACATGCATCCGCTCACCCCCCCCCCTCCATTCTGAGATTTAACTTTTGGAGAACTAGGAAGAATAGAATCTGGAAAAGTTTAGCACTCGTGCATGCAAACTATTAGATAATATCATGGTAACATATGGCACAGAACCATAACATTGGTCCAACAGTAAAAAGGTAAAGGTAAAGGACTCCTGACAGTTAAGTCCAGTCGTGAAAGACTCTGGGGTTGCGGCACTCATCTCGCTTTATTGGCCGAGGGAGCCAACGTTTGCCTGCAGACAGTTTTTCTGGGTCATGTGGCCAGCATGACTAAGCCGCTTCTATCGAAACCAGGGCAGTGCACAGAAACGCCGTTTACCTTCCCGCCGGAGCGGTACCTATTTATCTTTCAAACTGCTAGGTTGGCAGGATCTGGGACCAAACAACAGGAGCTCACCCCGTTGCGGCGATTCGAACCGTCGACCTTCCAATCTGCAACCCTAAGGCTCAGTGGTTTATACCACATTGCCACCCGCGTCCCTAGTCCAACAGTTGTCTTCTTTAATTGGCCAGTGACTCCTTCGGCGGGTGCTAATCCCAAATCTGTCACATAAGGGTCAAACTAGCCAATATGTTTTCAGTATAAATGCACTCAATGTGTCTGCCGTCCACCACCACCATTCATGGGCAAACATGGTCAGATGACAGTTTGTGGGCAGCAGTTAAGCTTTCCCAGCCCTTCTTAAGATGCTATTCACCCAGAATCAGTGTTGACATTGACACCCCCACCAGATTTGCTTCAGGCATGGAGAACAGCTTTGAGGTGGGTTAGGGTGATATCAGAACCCTTATATTTTAGAGAAATGCTTTTGCTTGGCCATGTGCACAGAATGGAAAATGGCAGGATCCCCAATGATGTGCTCTATGGGGAGCTTGCTTCAGGCATCGGGCCTGTTGGCAGACCAACTCCGCATTGCAAAGATGTCTGCAACAAGAAGGCTGGCAACATCAGTTCTGCCCTGTGGGAATCCCTTGCAGATGACCACAGGGCCTGGAGGCAGGCAGGCAGGCAGGCAGGTTACACATCCATAGCAGTGACCAGAGGAGGAATGGCCACTGGGAGGAGCACAGAGAGAAGAAATTGTGCATCTGCATCAGTCCAGCGGGTAGCTTTCATCTGCCCCAGCTGCAATAAAACATGTCTCTCCCCGTTTAAGTCTCTGCAGCCACAACAGGTGCTGTATCCTTCCAATACTTTGACTTCACCTCCAAAGGCATACTCCCAACAGATGGCAACTCAACTAGATTAATCCCTCTCCCACTCACCATGATCTGATAGATATTAAGTGCATTCCCACTAAAATGTTCAGATTAACTCTGGAATCTTCTGCATGGAAAGGAAGTGCTCTTTTACTATGAGTCCTTGGAACGGAGGAAGCTTCCTAGCACTAAGCCAGCAATTTGGTCCATTGAGCTCTGTACTGTCTACATCAACCTTCTTTAAATGTCCCCAGATGTTGTTGGTCTTTAATTCCACTCATCCCCTGGCCATTGACTAAACTGGCCGAGGATAATAATAATAATAATAATAATAATAATAATAATAATAATAATAAATAAATTTTATTTATACCCCACCCATGGGGTCACGAAGAGTTGGACACGACTAAATGACTAAACAACAAAACCTCCCTAGCCAAGACTGGGCTCAGGGCAGCTAACACCAGGTATAAAAACAATTGATTAAAATACAACTTAAAAACAGCCTCATTTCAGTAGAAACTCAAATCAAAAACTTTTTGGGGATGAAAACGTTTAATCTTCACCAAGGCCAGACTGGTCCTAGGTGGGCCAGAAAAAAGCCAGGGAAGTCCCCAAATAGGAGTTCCATCACAGAAAGTGAAAGGAAAAAGGAAAGAGGGGAAAGGGATCAAATTGATTCCAAGCCAAAGGCCAGGTGGAACAATTCTGTCTTACAGGCCCTGCGGAAAGAAATCAGATCCCACAGGGCCCTGGTCTCATGAGACAGAGAGTTCCACCAGGCCGGAGCCAGTGTTGAAAAAGACCTGGCTCTGGTTGAGGCTAATCTGACTTCCTTAGGGCCCGGGACCTCTAGGGTGTTGCTATTTATGGACCTTAAGGTCCTCCATGGGGCATACCGGGAGAGGCGGTCTTGTAGGTACGAGGGTCCTAGGCCGTGAAGGGCTTTAAAGGTCAAAACCAGCACCTTAAATCTGACCCTGTACTCCACCGGGAGCCAGTGCAGCTGGAAAAGCACTGGGTGAATATGCTCCCATGGCAGGGACCCCGTGATGGGAGTTGTAGTCTACACTAGCTCTAGTCTACACTAACTGGCAGTGGGAGTCCGGGAAGGGCATGGGTCCTACCTAGCCTTTCCTGCAGATGCCAGGGATGGATCCCCTTTGCATATAAACATATGCTCTAGCACTGAGCAACAGCTCTCCCCAAGTCTTCTTGGAAAGACACCTCCTTTCTTTGCCTATTTGCTCGCTTCTTTAGATTTCTGCACGCCCTCATAGCGCCAGGATTCCCTGGAGAAGGCTAGCTTCAAAGCGCCTTGTCATGGGTGGTGTAATAGGTAGGATCTTTGCAGAACAACGGCTGATGGCGTTATACTCCAGCTGGGGCTCAGATACCTGGCCAGTGTCTGCCTCACCCCGAGTCTTTCATCTCTCTGTGTCTTGGTCACCCAGCTGGAAAAGGAAGATAAGAGCACTGTCTTGCCTCATTGTGAGGATTAATACATTAAAGATTATGAGGTGCTCAAATATTACAGTAAAAGAGAAGCGGGTATGTACGGACCACGGATAGATAGATAATTCTCTCTCCCACTGTACAGTAAAGAGAGGCTTAAGCACTTGAGGCGATGAAATGTATTAAAGTTACAGTCTGCTGACTCATGGCTGCGGAGCGTGGGGAGGAATTAAATATTTAATGCAGTATAACAAGAGCAGTGAAGTGTGTAGCGTTTTACCCCTTGCTTACAATCCCGGCAATTACTAACTAAAACAGGAAAGACATTGCCAAAAAGAAGAAGAGAGAAGAGAGAAGAAGAAAGAAGAAAGAGGAAGAAGGAGCCCACTGCCAAGTGCTGTTTCAGGATACATGGCTCACATATTCTGATTAGCCCCACCATTTGACATCATCCTTTTGTGACATGTTTGGACTCCGGGCCAGACTTACTAGGGTAAAACATCTCTTTAGCTTCCTTCTGTAGGTCCCTTTTCAGTTTAATCATGCTGGCCACATGACCCGGAAAGCTGTCCGCAGACAAATGTGGGCTCCCTCGGCCTGAAAGCAGAGATGAGCACTGCACCCCAAAGTTGAATTTGACTGGACTGAACTGTCCACGGGTCCTTCACCTTTTACCTTTACCTGTTCACCTTATAAAAACTCATTCAGAGAATATCAATCAATCTTTATAACAGTCCAGAGACCCAACAAATCGTTACAAAGCAATGCACAATTCTACCTCCAGGTTAAACAAGCATTTTGTTCAGACTTAAAGATGGGGATCATTAGTTCTTGCAACCAATGATAAAAACTTCGACCCTGCTAATGTTCTAGCGTTTGTCCGGTCTTCCAATAGGAACCTGACATAGTGAGCCTCTGATTTTCCCGGGAAAGGTACCAGCAAGGGTAATATCATTTCAGCCCTGGCTTGCTCGTATTTCGCACAGCGCAGCAAAATATGTTTTATTGAATCGATGTCTTGAGCACATGAGCAAAGTCTGTCCTGGTAGAGAACTCCTCTCAACCTGCCATCCAACACTGCAGAAAGAAAGACATTTAGTCTGGCTTTGGTGAATAACCTTCGATAATTTGGTACTGTCAGGTTTTTAATGTAAGGTGTTAACTTAAAGGCATGTACTCGACAAACCTAGACAGCTTCTTAAAAAGCAGAGACATCACCTTGCCAACAAAGGTCCGTATAGTTAAAGCTATGGTTTCCCCAGTAGTGATGTATGGAAGTGAGAGCTGGACTATAAAGAAGGCTGATCGTCGAAGAATTGATGCTTTGGAATTATGGTGCTGGAGGAGACTCTTGAGAGTCCCATGGACTGCAAGAAGATCAAACGGATCCATTCTGAAGGAAATCAGCCCGGAGTGCTCACTGGAAGGACAGATCCTGAATTTGAGGCTCCAATACTTTGGCCACCTCATGAGAAGAGAAGACTTCATGGAAAAGACCCTGATGTTGGGAAAGATGGAGGGCACAAGGAGAAGGGGACAACAGAGGACGAGATGGTTGGACAGTGTTCTGGAAGCTACCAGCATGAGTTTGACCAAACTGCGGGAGGCAGTGGAAGACAGGAGTGCCTGGCGTGCTCTGGTCCATGGGGTCACGAAGAGTCAGACATGACTAAACAAACAACAACAAACTAAACTAAACTAAACAACAACTTCCAATGGACTACAGACTGTGTGTGATCGAGATAGCAAGTCACTGTGTGTATTATCCCATAATCTTTGCTTTAACGTCATTCAGAGAATATTGCAAATCATGAGAGCACCTGGTTATAGCTTGTTGTTGTTGTTAATGGACATCTGAGCTGGACTGGCATGGGATAACGGCGACAGTGGAGCATCTGTTGGGAAGCACCTGTAATAACTGGCAAGTGAAATGCTTACCAACTGATGTGGCATCTGCCTGAGGAAGGCAAGCAAAGGTCAGTTCATTTTGTATCTCAGTGATTTAGCGCTTCTTCAGGAAGACTGACACTGGGAAAGTGAGACAGACCAAAAAACGCTCATCCAGGGAGCATCTTCCAGTGATTACAAAGTAGGCAATGGGTCAGGAAGCCAATGAAGGAATATATCAGAACTCAAAAGTGCATAGTGAATCACAAAGCCAGATGTGAGGCACTGACAGAACTTCAAACCGGGAGGGAGGGAAGCAATCTGGACTGGTTTTTAATTATTATTGGTGGGATTTCCAGAAGGCCAAAGCAGAATTGTGGTGTCCAGCATTAATCCCCTGTGATTGGAAGGCAGTACAGTGGTACCTCAGTTTAAGAACTTAATCCATTCCTGAAGTCTGTTCTTAAACCAAATCCGTTCTTAAACCGAGACGCGGTTTCCCTAATGAGGCCTCCTGCCGCCGGTGCCCTTCCACTGTTTGGCTTCCGTTCGTAGACCGAGGTAAAGTTTGCAAACCAGAACACTACTTCCGGTTTTGTGGAGTTCGTAAACCAAATCATTCGTAAACAGGACTGTTTGTAAACCGAGGTACCACTGTATGAAGCTTTCAGATACGGCAGTCAACTGTGGACTTTGTCTTCCCCAGGGCCCATCAGGTGTCTATTTTTGAACTTTTTTAAAAAGCAATTTTTATTACATTTTCAATTTTTTTGTAATCACAATATCCATACATAAATCAATAAGCTCAAACATCGCTCTATCCGAACATCTACCTCCTCCCACCCCTCTTTCTGACTTCCATACATATTTACTTTATTCTTAGCATTTCTATAACCACTTTCTTTACCTTCCCTCTTATTTTTATATTTCCCCTTATTAAATGTAAATCAGTTCCTTATATTGTCATTACAAAACATTTCAACTCAAAGCTACAAACGTTTCCAGAAGTTTGCAATATTCTTTCATATATAATATAAATTTGCTCCAGTCCTTTTGAAACAGTTCATCACGCTGATTCCGGATCTATTTTTTGAACTTTTTTATTGTTTTCACTAAACATTACAAACAAGTAGAACTCTATATAATTATTTCACCTACAAGCTTGTATGGAGCAAAGCATAGCACACAAACAAGGCAAGTATTATTATGACTGCTCTGCTCTCATGTATTTGGAGATTCATCTTATTGCAGAGATCTTGTGCCCATGCATTACCCCATTTCAGTGAGTCCCCTACAGCTTCTCCACAGAGGAACCTGAGAGACTGGGTGTATAGAGTGTGCTCTCCCATATTTATGAAAGAGGAGCACAGAAACCAAAGCTCCTCAAACCTATCCCCTTTTGACATACTCCTGGTGGCTCTCCTTCCCTGTGTAAGGTCATCAGAGACACCTATGATCCATACAATGCTTGCAGGATCAGGGCAAAGGCCTATCCAATTCAGCATCCCGTTGTCATGGCGACCAACCAGAGGCCTGTGGAAAACACACAAGCAGGGTATGAGCATAAGAGTACGCTCAACTCCTGTGGTTTCCAGCAACTAGGGCTTAGATTTCATGGGTAGTAGCCATCAAGGCTATCTTTAGCATATGTGCTGCCGGGGTGCAAAGATCCGCCTAGTGCCCCCAAATTTAGTTAATTTCACATGCGCAATGCCGTTGAGTCTGACAAGCACCGCAGTTGTGAATGACAAGTGCCGCCGCTAGCCTCACACGTCTTTGCTAAATGAGCGCATAGAAAGTCCTTTAGTGAAACAGTAGGAATACATTTCGGTAATACCTACTGTAGGTATATATGTATTTGGTTTTTCTAGCTTGATCAAAATTATTTATTATTTCATAACAGGTAAATAGTTAAGAGCTTAGGCGGCTTCAGTGGCGGGTGCCTGGCGCACCCCAGAATTTGGTGCCCGGGTGCCCCACACCCCTTGCACCCTCAGGTAAAAACGGCCCTAGTAGCCATCAATAGTCTTTTCCTCCATGCTTGTTTTTTCTGGAGTTAATAAATGTATCTCAGGCTCTAGAAATTGACTCTGGACTTTTGAATACACACCCAAGTCCGTCACCGGATGAGAGGATACACAATCAAGTTGCCCACAGCCCTAACCTCGCCCCAAATTTATTATCTCGTGGATACATTGGATAATTGAAACATTGTACCTAGAATATCACTGCGTTATTGGAAAATGTCAAGCAGGAGTAGCTTTGAAATTCCATCACCGAGGGCTTTCTGCGTATCCTGCAGCTGAAAACTGTATAATTAGTAGTTTGTGTGTAATTTAAACAGTGTCGACTACAAAAACGGAAAGGGGGGACCATATTTACATAGCTCCCATAAATTAGAGTCTCAAACTGTAATTTGTTTTTGCTGAAATTCTGCAGAAAGCTTTGCATTTTATATAAGGCATTCAGATGCTAAGCTGTGGATGTGAATTCCATAAACAGACTTTGCTGGAGCATTTATAATTCATATCGATGGGCTGGAAGATTTATTTTGGTATTTATTTAGACGGGGGGGGGGCAAGGGCTTTGGAGGGAGATAATGTACACGGAAACAGATGGTATAGCCACCAATTCAAGGGGGCAGGGCTGAGGGTGACTGAAACCCCTGAGAGTGGCTGCAAGTCAGTGTAGACAAGACTGAACTAGATGGACCAATTGTATAACTCAGTAAGTGTGCCTCTGTAGTCCTATGCCTCTGTAGTCCTTTATACATGGATTGCATACATCCGTACTTTGGAGGGTGGGGAGCCTGGAAGCACAGCCCTTTCCCGACCTTAGTCACCAGCGATGCTGAAATTCTTCCTCCAGGGTCCAGAGGGAGCCACCACAGCAATGCAAATGTTGCTTTCTAAAGAGCCCTTGCACCCAGGCTCTCTTGCACAGTTGCGCAATGCGCTCTACATGGGGCTGCCGTTGAAGGTGACCTGGAAACTGCAATTAATCCAGAATGCAGCAGCTAGACTGGTGACTGGGAGTAGCCACCAGGACCACATAACACCAGTCCTGAGAGATTGGCTCCCAGTACGTTTCCGAGCACAATTCCAAGTGTTGGTGCTGACCTTGAGAGCCCTCAACGACCTCGGTCCTGTATACCTGAAGGAGGGTCTCCACCCCCATCGTTCTGCCAGGATGCTGAGGTCCAGTGCCGAGGGCCTTCTGGAGGTTCCCTCATTGCGAGAAGGGAGGTTACAGGGAACCAGGCAGAGGGCCTTCTCGGTAGTGGCACCCGCCCTGTGGAACGCCCTCCCACCAGATGTGAAGGAAATAAGTAGCTATCTTATCTTTAAAAGACATCTGAAGGCAGCCCTGTTTAGGGAGGTTTTTAACATTTAATGCTGTATTGTTTTTAACACTCGATTGGGAGCCGCTGGGAGTGGCTGGGGAAGCCCAGTCAGATGGGCGGGGAATTTATTATTATTATTATTATTATTATTATTATTATTATTATTATTATTATTATTATTATTATTTCCCTACAGCTGCATGAGAGCAATTTTCAGTGCTGGGAGGGTTTGGAAGCATGGTTGTTGCTGCTGCTGCTGTATCTACATGGTCCAGAAACGCGAGGACTCACCGGCTATTCGGTCCTGCCCACCCCTCTCACTCTTCTTCTTCTTCTCTTTGGAGGGCCAAACACTAAAGCGGATGGAGAGATCAGTGGCATCAGTGCCCACCTCTTTCATCCATAGCTCAGTGGTACATCAACTGCATAGTGCCTTAATTCTGCAGACTGGCCATGCTAGGGTGGCTATAGGCTCAGTGACAGAGCATGTGGTTTGCAGACCCTCCAAGGACTCAGCTATACAGTGGCAAATAAAACATCTTAAGTGTACAATGTGACACAATATAGCGATGGTGAGCCTTATGGAAAATTCAATGTATTTTTAAAAACACGTTTTAAAAAGGCATTTTTATATGTGTGTAGATTCCACCTACGTGTCTGTATTTTCCAGGGACAGTCCCAGATTGACAGACGCTGTCCCGGTTTCCGATTTGATTCCGGAATGTCCTGCTCTTCGTTAGGACATCCCTATTTTCATCGGAGAAATGTTGGAGGGTACCGAGTTCTGCAACCCATGAGCCAAGGAGATGAGTAACTATACAACCTTTAGAAGACATCTGAAGGCAGCCCTGTATAGAGAAGTTTTTTAAAATAATAATAATAATACTTTATTATGTTTTTATTTATGTTGGAAGCTGCTCAGAGTGGCTGGGGCAAGCCAGATGGGTGGGGTATACATAAGACAAGTATTGTTGGTATCTGAAGAAGTGTGCATGCACACGAAAGCTCATACCAAGAACTGACTTAGTTGGTCTTTAAGGTGCTACTGGAAGGAATTTTAGTTTTGTTTTGACTATGGCAGACCAACACGGCTACCTATCTGTAACAAGTATTGTTGTTATTATTATGGGATAGGATGTCCCTATCTTCATCAGAAAAAATGTTGAAGAGTATGGGTTTGCACACAGAGGGTCCCTGGTATTTACAGGTGGGGCTGGGAATAATCCTAGACTAGAGCTACTGCAGGTCAGTGTAGGCAATTCTGAACTAGATGACTAATGGTCTGGCTACTTATAAGGCAGCATCCTGCATTCCTAGATTCATGTGTTGGTATGTAGGGTCATCTCAATATATTATGTTGCCTGGGGAAGGGCTGTAGCTCAGGGGTAGGGCATTTGCAGAAGGTCTCGGTTTCTGTCTGATCAGGAGCCTCCCCCTGCTCCTGATCAGGATCCTGAATCTTCCCAGGAGCAGGGAAGTAGTATAGATTTGGAACAATGGTTTGCAGAGGGACATAGTTCAGAAGGCAGAAGTTGGGAAGTACAGGGTGGGGAACAGCTAGGAGGAGGAGAACTGGGAGAGAGAGAGTTAACAGGCTTGCTGTCACTGGAAAGCATCCAGCCACTCAGCCCAAGGTCAAGGAGAGCAGATAAGGTGGCAGCACAGAAAGCCCAATGGTTGTAAGATCAGGTTACAAGACACGGTAGTGAAGTGGGTGACTAGGGAGGAAGTAAGTGGAACCCTTAATTAGGAGCACATTCATTCCGAGGAATGGATTCTTGGTTCTCTCTCTGTGATCATTAAAATTGCTAACTGGTAAGAGACTCCTTTCACTTTGATCTGCTTATCTACTGCCAAAGGGGGAGTGGGGAGCTGAGTCCCTGAAGCCTGAAACTTTCCATCCCTGGCATCTCCAGGTACGTAGCAATGAGACTCAGAAGCGGGGCAGTGGGGGCGGTCTGCCCCGGGTGTGATGGCTTGGGATTCAGACTTGGATGCTGAACCTGAGGGATCCCAACCTGCACAGGATTCCCTGCCTCCAGAACCAGCTGAGCCGGGGCTGGGGCTGGGGCATGAGCCTGAAGGGTCCTCACATGTGCTGGATCCTCAGGTACAGGCATCAGCTGAGTCTGCTCTGGCTCCTGAGGTGGTGGAGGACCCATTGCCTGCAGATGCTCCACTCTCAGCCCCACCAGAGGAAGCTGAGGTTGCCTCTGGGTCCAGTAACCCTCCAGCCTCTCCTGAGCTGCAGAGGCTCAGGGCAGAGAGGCAGAGGGAACTAAGTTCCCGCAGGAGGAGTGCTCGCCTCCAGGCCAGGAGAGGCGAGTCACCAGAGGATTGGGGCCGCCCTATGCCTCAGGGCAGATAAAGCCAGCCAGCCCCAATCCCAAGTTGTGGGAGCAACATTGTTGGTTGCTAGTTCCTGCCTGAACCCTGCCTTGCTTTCCTGACTGAGCTCTTGGCCCGCCCTGGCTCCCTGCTTGCAAGCCTGTTCCTGACTTCACCCGACTCCCTGCCCTGCACACAGCTTCAGCTACTACGGACTGCCTCCACATTGCACCATTGACCACGGACCGGACTTGGACCTCGCCTTTCGGGTAACCCACGGGACCAGCACACCGGGTGTCATCCCTAGGGGTGTGACACGATCCTGGCTGGACGCAATCGCAGCTGTGCTAGATCGCACCCCCTGCCCTGGCCGCTGCAGCAGATCATGTCCTCCAGGCGGGCACAATTGCCCTGCTCCCTCAGTCGAGAGTCGTGGGTGGACCATTACCCCACACTCCCAGATGAAGGAGGCACGCAGGCAAGCAGGCAGGGGAGAGGATGGGAAGGAGGCAGGCGAAAAAACAATGGAAGGGGGTGGGAATGAGCATCGCACATCCCATCCCATCCCTATGGGTGTCGTGCACCCCATCCAGTCGGTCCCTATGGCTAGTTCACCCCACCCCTGGCTGTGCCGCCCCAGGTACCTGAGAGGCTTTCTCCGCCACTGCTGAGACTATCTCATGCATGACACCCTAGACAGCCTCTGAAAGCCAGTGTAGATGAACCAATGGTCTTACTCAGTTTAAAACCTCTTCCATCGTTCCTACAGCCTTATTGCAGCTTTGTACACAGGGCGAGCCATGAGTTGCACAGCTTCCCAAACTCAGTATGTTTGCGCAGGCTTTCTCAGGAGGTTTCTTCGCCAGCTGATTCAGCATATTCAGATATGCTCTCTGTTCAGCACCCAGAAATTGTAGTGGACATTTGTTTACACTTAACAAGGTGGGGGGAAAGGTAATTTCGATCTCAGCAGGCAAATCACATGTGTCACTAGTATATCTAAGCGAAGATTTGAAAAGTAAAAGTTAATTAGGTTGCCTTCTTTGCATAATTTGCCCAAAATGACATGCTTTTCTAATAGCGATGGGGGAACCAAATAGCTGATTATGAGGTAAAATTAATTGCCACCACACGGCTTGAATAGATAAATAATTTTTGTCAGGAGCCAAGCTATATCTGACCCTGAGCTGAATCTAAGAATCTAACAAGAACATCTTATGGGGAAGCAGAGAATTGACTGTTCTCTGTGGGATAAAATTCCCTCTGGGGGTTCAATATAGAGGCTCAAACTAGATTCCTGATTAGTACGAATTTTATTCAGTAATGCATCACAGGACAGAGATCAAAAGACTGTGTGAGAGTTTTCCTATATAGGAAAAGTACATCATATTGGCTTTTTTTATTCTCTAGTCATTTACCTTCTGCCACCCCTACATTTCACCATCTCGTCATCCCACCATAGTCCTCGAAAACTTATTCAACCCATGTTTTTGCTGTATGTACAGAGCCCTCCTTGCATCTTATCTGGAGTTGTTTTCTAGTTAAGTTCTTCCTAAACTGGTTCTAACCGATTTGGTGGTCAAGATGCACTCTAACACAGCACACCCCGCAATTGTCCTGGAAAAACAGGGACGTCCCATGTGAGAGGATGGCGGCCATTTTGGACGCCGTGATCTTGCACAATTTAAGGCTGAGCTCTCATACCGAAAAGCACTTGATCTCTCACAATGTCACGAAATGTATTAAATGGTATGAACTGTTTGACAGTGGAAGAGATGGAGGCTAAAAACAGGGGCCTGTACCTGTTTGGTAGTAGATTTCCTGTACTAGGTGACCTTTGAAATTGACCTTTGAGGTTCCTCCCAACACTTTCAATTCTATGAATCCACTGTTCATTATCGTTTCGACTCCTTTTATGGTCAAATAAGAGGGTTTAAGAAAAAAAACAACCATATGACAAATTCAATTCGCATGTGAGGGATAACAGATGATCTAGTTTATGAGTTTTGAGTCTTATTCACTTGAAAGCAAGCGACGGAAGACCAGCCTGAGGCAGCACATTTTGAGGTACTTTAAAAGGGCAGCACATTGACAATTATTTTAGTTTAGCTAATATATTTTTACCACTAGTGTGGGGGGTGAGGAACGGCATTTGGATTTTCTGCCTCCGGCACCAAAACATCTTGAGCTACCTCAGTGGTGAATTTTCCATTCTTTATTTCCATTTTGTCTACACGCTCTTCCATTCCTCCTCCTCCTCCCCCCCCCCCAGTTCTTTCCCACCTTGGGCAACTTGTACAACAATCAATTAATAACTTCATTGTGTGGGGTGGGAAGACAGAGAGAAGCAATCTCTGAGGTGGGAGACAAAGGAAATAACAACCATAAAGCCTTTGTTTGTCTCCCTCATAATTTTTTGCGAGAGACTCTTCAGAGTTTGTATTATCACACAACTGTCAGAGATAATTTGCCCTACTTTGGCTAATTGTTCTCCTGTGAGTTTTCAAGGCATGAATAACATTTTGTACAAACTGTCAGGTGGGTAAAAAAAAAGGAAGGAGAGGAAACGTTCAAGGCAAACCACGGTGGCACCTGAAATTTGCCTTCTGAAGCCAAACAGATAACAGCTTATTTATAACCGAGCAGTGCCATTCATAAAAGCTCAATAGAAACATTAGCATGCTTGTGAAGACACTACTTCTGAACTGCTTCACACACACACACACACACACACACACACACACTGTTAAACACTGTTGTCAGCTGGTTAGAAGTTTGATTTTTGGGGAGCGGAGGAAATGCTTCAAGAAATGTTGTCATGAACTGATTCATTCACTTTGCGATTTGAGAAAACTGCTACCTGAACAGAGGCATCAACTTGCGCCAAAGATTGGAGGCAGCACTGTGCACGACTTCATATGTGCATTGTCTCCTCACGACATCGGGAGAGGCCAGAGGCAGAGTCAAATGTGATGCCACCATAAGCTTCACTGTCTGAGGGGTCCTCTTCTCTGGTTCTCTGCCTCCTCCTGCTGCCGTTGGGGAGAACACCCCCCATGTGGGGAGGGGAGAGTTCAGCCCCTAGGAGATGCTGCCCCTGTATCTGAAATAACATTTGTGCAGTTCACCCACCCTCATCCTTGGCATGGGCTGTGTTAATGCACACATGGGTTGCACAGATGTGATTTCTCTGATGGTTCTTTGGTGAATATTGGTCCACACATGAGTCCACACATTGGTCCACTTGCAAGTGGAAAGTGTAATGCTGGTGGTCAACAAAAGAGGTCTAAAGACTCTCTCAAGGCAAATCTTTAAAAAATGTAGTAAAAACACCGACAACTGGGAAACACTGGCCTGAGAGCGCTCCAGTTGGAGAACAGCATTTCCCAAAGGTGTCATGGGTCTTGAAGATGCTCGAACTCAGGATGAAAGGGAGAAATGTGCTAAAAGGAAGGAAGGCTTCGTAAACCTTCACCGTGATCAGCTTCCCCCGCAAACCTTTGTCCCCACTGTGGAAGGACGTGTGGATCCAGAACTGGCCTCCACAGTCACTTATGGACTGACTGTTAAAACTGTGTTTATGGAAGACAATCTTACTTGGCTACGAGTGATCACCAAAGAAGAAGACGACGACGACACATGGATGCCTTCAGTTGTGACTGTTGGAAGATCCAGGACAAGCGAAAATACAGTGGTATGTCGGGTTACAGACGCTTCAGGTTACATACTCCGTTAACCCAGAAATAGTACCTCGGGTTAAGAACTTTGCTTCAGGTTGAGAACAGAAATCCTGCGGCGGCGACGTGGTGGCAGCAGGAGGCCCCATTAGCTAAAGTGGTACCTCAGGTTAAGAACAGTTTCAGGTTAAGAACGGACCTCCAGAACGAATTAAGTACTTAACCCGAGGTATCACTGTACTTCTTCTCACAGCACATAGTTAAACTATATAATTCATTCTCATAAGAGATAGTGATGGTCACCAATTTGGATGACTTTGAAAAAGGATTAGATAAATCGATAGAGGATTGGTCTATTGGTGGTTACTATCCACAATGGCTAGGTTCTACCTTCACTGTTAGAACACCTCAGAATGCCAGTTTCTGGAGAATAGTGGGAAGAGTGTTGTTACACTCGCATCCTTCCCATTGAGCCATCTGGTTGGCTACAGTGAGAACAGAATACTGGACTCAGTGGTCCAGCAGGACTCTTCTTACGTTCTCATGCCACTCCCCACAAGCTACCACCTGAGGCAGCTGCATCACTTTGCCTAATGATAGGGCCAAGACTGTCCTAGCCTTCTCCTGTGATATCACCACTGCTTGTCTCCTCCAAAAACCCAGAACCATTAAACCATAACAACACACCACCACCAAAGTTCTCCTCCTTGACCTCTTCCTAGCATGCAAGCTGGAAAGGCAGCCATCGTTCTTTTGGCTAGGAGAAATGAACTGTGCTTAAGGCTATCCTCAGTCACACGTTAGGTAAGAGCTAGGAATTATGGCACGCTGCAGGCTTGGTGAAGAGGAAAAATACGGAGAGGCAGGGAAATGAAACACAGTTGGGGGGAGGGAGGGAATTCAATAGATGGGCAGAAGCAGAACGAAGATGAAAAGACCAAGAGGAAGCTGCATTCTGTTTACAGCGCGCTGGGCTTTATCCGAACTCAATAGCGACGCCTTTCATTTTTAATTTTTGCATTTGTGTTTGATCACAGCCCATGCAGATGTTGTTTCATGCTTCAGGTGTTTAAAATGACTAATTTTAAGGAAGTCCAGGGGGCATGCATCTTTTAACTGCTCCAAGCAGCTTTTCACACTTCGCCTCTCTCCCACTCTGCAGGCTCCGGGAGTTGTTTCTTTACACTCGAAGGCGCTTTTGTTAAGTGGCCTGGAAGGGGGATTTCTCGACAAGATTTCTTTGCACATTTACACTGAGGCTGAAGTGAATGAGCGGGTGGGGCCAGCTTGGAGAACCGGTGTGCTCTTGCAATGCAGACGACAACCAGCGTCCATTTTGAGATGCTGTCTATAGAAGCAGACCCAGGTGCCTCAGAAATATACTAAACATTTCTAGTAGGGCAGTTCCCCATACATTATGGCACCAGTCTCTCTCTCCCCCTCTTTCCCTCAATGCCTATGACATTAGTGTCTCAGACCAAATGTAAACAAACTGTGAGAAAGACTCTATAAATTGAAAATGGAGACACCATATGTACTTTTCCTTGTTTATTAGTTGGTTTTGTATCACAAAAAAATGTTTAATAAAAACTAATTAAGAAAAGAAATATACTAATGAAGCCAAAGTTCTGTTTACTGAAGGTGGGTGATCTATCTATCATCTATCTATCTATCTATCTATCTATCTATCTATCTATATCTATCATCTATCTATCTATCTATCATCTATCTATCATCTATCTATCTATATGGAATAAAAAGCATGGATGGGCTACACATGCTGAAAAGAGAATCAGAATAGATCAGGCATAGGCAAACTCTGGCCCTCCAGATGTTTGGGACTACAGTTCCCATCATCCCTGACCACTGGTCCTGTTAGCTAGGGATGATGGGAATTGTAGTCCCAAACATCTGGAGGGCCAGAGTTTGCCTATGCCTGGACTAGATTCTCTCGTTCACTTAAAGTACCTAACTGTTCACCTACAGCAAAAAATAAAGGTCTGTGCAATGGATTAGGCTGAATCGTGAATTGAATTGGTCTGTTGCTGGGTGGGGTGTGGATGATGCTGATGCTGATAATTTTATTTATACTACGCCCATCTGGGTGGATTCCCCCAGCCACTCTGGGCGGCTTCCAGCAGTATATAAAAACATCATATAGGCATTGGTCAAGTCAGGTGGTGACAGCTCACCAATTGCTCTGTGTTGGGTTGACTGCTTGGCACAATCCAGGAATGTCAGGGGACAAGTGTTGGATGGGAAGGTTCAAGGCACATACATTCAGGCTACGGTGCCATCCCAGGGATGAGACAGACTGGAGCAGTTGCCTCAGGTGTGGGATCCACAAAGGCAACACACCTTGCTTCCTCCTATCTCTGCTGCTGTTCACCCTGCCTGCTGCCCACTGCTGGTTTTCTGCAAGAAGCAGCTCTCTGTTGAATTCTGCAGGCAGTTCCCCTACCCTCATGCCAGGAGAAAGCCCTGAGAAGAAACCTAGAAGTGGTTGACAGCAGTGGGCACAAATCTAGGAATAGCAGAGGCCATAGAGTGTTCTTGCAGTGGCTGGCCATTGGGTGCCCCAGCAAGTCCTTGCTTGCCTCTAGAAATGCCAACCATCCTCCTTTTTCCTCCCTGGCTTCATCCGAGCCAACAGAGGCAGCACTTCTTGTTGGGAAACTGTGTACATGCAGCTACTCACACAGAGGCAATTAAGGTTTGGCAGACAACCAGAAGGCAATCTGAAGGAGTAAGTCTGCATGGTTATAACAGAGGCATGGAGACAGCTTCCTGATTGGTCAAGCTCTCTCAAGGGAGTGATAATTAATGGCCTACTAACTGGAATGTGTTGGTTCAGTGTTCATGTTCAGAGTTCCGTGTCAGTGTAGGAGTTGTGAGTTGTGTCAGAGAGAGCTAGCAAAAGATCCGTGTTCTGTTCCTGTAAATAGTCCACTGTATATAATAAACACCTAACTACAAGTTCCTGATTCCTGCTTTGTCTATCCTGTCTGCAGCCAAGTTGCCAATTGCTTCCGTGGATATTGCGTGTACTCTGCTAGGTCTGGCTAAGGTCCTGCAACTAGTCAGAAAGTTGCGAAACACCAAATAGGTTTTGCCAATACTTCTTTCTCAGCTGCTGTTTTTGCCTCCTGCGCCTCCTTCCTCACCACCCACTTTCGGAACCGCTGATCTAGAACTTTGAGCTTGATGCAACATTTTAGACTCGTGCAGAAAGACAGTGGGTGAGCTCTTGATGGGCTGATCCTTCTTGCAGCGGCGGTAGTGAGTCATGCATAACCCCAGCGAAAGCTTGGAAAGTATGGATTAACATGCAGTGACAGCAACAGGGTAGGACTCCAGGGCAGATGTCCAGGACTCCTCTCAGCAGACTGAGCAGCAGGGCCTCTAAATGCAGCAGGGCTTGCTTATCACAGTCAAGTAGAGCACATTGCTGTCAAAAGAAGGAGACAGGATTCATAGAATCCATTACACCCAGAGCCTAAAAAATTACGTAACTGCAACGCTACATGAAAGTCAAAGCAGTCAGGCTGTACTCCCCATGTGAGGCGGTAGCCCTGACTTGGCAACTGAAATAGAAATAAAAAAGGAAAGTGTTTGTGTGTCAAAAGCCATGGTTTTTATTGGCTCTGACTTCTTTTTTTCCGGAGCCAGCAAGAATGCAAAGGAACAGAGTGGGAGAGGAAGGGCTGAGCATCACGTTAAACTTGGAGAGGTTTTGTTTTGCTTTGCTTACAGTAAGCAGAAGATGGGGCTCCCCAGGGACTCAAACCCCTCACTGGAAATAATTGAATCTCATTATCAAGTGCTCACTGTGACACTCTTTCATTTAGTCCCAATCAACCATTAAAAAGGGGGATTCCGTTCCTTGTCTCGTCCTTGGCAAGTTGACCTTTCAGGGTTGTTTCAGAGGAGCACAAATTAACGCAAGCGAGGGACCGCCAGTTAAGAAAACTTAATACAACCAGGGAGGGTCGGATGTCAGCATCATTTTATTTATTTATTTTTCCTGGCAGGCTTTTGTACTAGTGGATCACAAATTTCAGATGTTAATGGTGCACTGGAAATGAGCTGAAAAGGAGTACAGTGGTACCTCTGGTTAAGAACTTAATTCGTTCCGGAGGTCTGTTCTTAACCTTAAAATGTTCTTAACCTGAAGCACCACTTTAGCTAATGGGGCCTCCCACTGCCACTGCCGAATTTCTGTTCTCATCCCGAAGCAAAGTTCTTAACCTGAGGTACTATTTCTGGGTTAGCGGAGTCTGTAACCTGAAGTGTCTATAACCTGAAGCGTCTGTAACCCGAGGTACCACTGTATAGGTAAGATAGCTATGGCAATGGCTCACCTCTCCAAAAGGGCATGGGAAGAATGTGATGCTAACATCCCATATGAAGATAAAGCTTTACCAGGCTCAGTGCTGTCTTACCCATAGGTGCTAGGTATGCGGGGCACCCGGGCACCGGGCTCTCAGGGGCACCAGGCCGAGAGTCCAGGGCCAAGAGTTGAGTCCGGGGAAGAGCCTGCCCGTCCATCTTTGCACCCCGGTGCTGCATATGCTTAAGACAGCCCTGACCAGCCTTGCATGTTGAGCATGCTGCTTTATGGAAGTGAGTTGCAGGCAACATGCAACAGCCAGGGGGCCAAAGATTTTGGGTATAATATACAGCTGAGTGATTGGGTGAAATTATGGAAGGAAGGTTTAAAATTTACTGCATGCAATGTGAAAAAAAATGTGATGAAAATAATGTATAGATGGAATATTACACCTGTCAAGTTAGCGAAAATGTATAAAGTTATTAATAAATGTTGGAAATGTAAAGAAAAAGAGGGAACATTTTATCACATGTGGTGGGAATGTAAAAAGGTGAAATGCTTTTGGGAGATGATATATAATGAGTTGAAAAAAATGTTGAAATATACATTTTTAAAGAAACCAGAAGCATTTTTACTGGGCATTGTTGGGAGTAATATAAATAGAAAGGAATGTAAGCTCTTTTTATATGCAAAAACAGCAGCAAGAATATTATTGGCCCAAAAATAGAAGCAAGAAGAGTTACCGTCAATTGAAGAATGGAGGATGAAGTTAATGGACTATGCAGAACTAGATAAACTAACAGGAAGGATTCGAAACCGGTGGGAGCAGAAATTCACGGAAGACTGGAGTAAATTTACGAACTATTTGAAAAGTAATTGTGAAGAACAGACGATATTGGTAGGGTTGCAAGAAGTTTTCTGAGGAGTATTATTAGAAGTATTGTAAAAATGGATAAGGGGAGGATGATTTGTTAAGAGATATAAAGGAAATATAAAGTTAATAAATGCATAAGAAGTGGTGAAAATGGTGGATCATCAGAGGTGCTGATAGAAGTCCAAAAAGATTGTATAAGTGATAAGTTTTGTGGTACATTTTATAATTTATATGTTAAAATTAATTAAAAAAAATATTAAAAACAACAACATGCAACAGCCAGGAGCAATGCTGCAATGCCTTCCACATGCACTGCATCTAGTAGTTTTGTGCATGTTCACACTCCTGTCTCAGTGATGTCTACACTGGCTTGGCCATGTCCTCAGAATGGAAGACATGTTCTATGGGTAGCTGGTTTCAGGCACCAGACCCAACACTGCATTACAAAGATGTCTGCAAAGGAGACATGAAGGCAGGCAACATGAACTCTGCTCTGTGGGAATCCCTTGCAGATGACCACAATGCCTGGATATGGGTAGACTGCATATCCACAGAGGAGGAATGACCTCTGGGAGGAGCGCAGAGAGAAGAAATGCCATGGGACATATGCGGCCGCACAACCGGGCGTCTTCATCTGCCCCAGCTGCAACTAAGCATGTCTCTCATGCATTGGTCTCTACAGACACAGCAGGTGCTGTAAATCTCCAACGGTTTGACTTCACTCCCAAAGACACATTCCTCCATTGTCTCCCAAGATAGACAGACGCCAACAGAGATAGAGATTCAGCCTTGATTCAGGCTCAACACAAGTCAAAATAGGATTTGCAAAGGTTGGTCAGTTGGCTTCCTCTTTTGGCCTAGTCCTGGTTGTGAGCAATTCCTGAACTGAGGGACAGGAGCCCAAAATCCAGCAAGAACATAACCGTGTGCCAAGAGTCCGGCTGAGTCAAGCCAAAATCCCATCTAGTCTCGCATCCTGTTCTCACAGTGGCCAGTTTAGCGGAATGCTTTGCCATGCATTCATCCAGGAAATTTGAATTCAGTGCGTTTGTATGTCCATTTCCCCCTAATATTCGCATGTGTGTGTTTTTAGTTATTGTTAACAATGCCTGTAGAACTTCATAGCAAAATTCAGAGCAGTGTGAATTTTGAAGGGTGGCTGCCATTCAGTTCTAGAACGGAAGTGCGAATTAGATGGGTTTATATTAAAAGCTGACCTGACCTGAATTTTTCCCTCCTACCTACTGCACAGTGCTCTACTCCCAAGGATCTGTGTTCATGACTGAGATACTAGTAAGTTCAAAAACTGGGTTTTGCTTGGTAGGTAAAGAGTTTCATGGTTATCCCTCCCCACAGCCTCACTTTAGGTTCCTTAAAGGAAACAAAATTAAGTACAAATCTTCTAGAACAGTCGTAGGCTTTCACTTGAGACTGAAAAGACCCTAAAATAATCCCTTGGAGTCTCAAGGAACATCACAGGATATGCCAAGTCTTTGATAATACCCAGGAAGGAAATAAATATATAAGAGTTCTGCTTTTTCAAAATATATATAAAGTAGCTTTGGGCTTATTAGAAGAGAGCCCACTAGAGAATTTCCTGTTATAGTAACTTGGAAAGTGGATAACAGTTACCTTGTTGGTTATAGCTTAACTCCACATAGGAAATATTAGTCTTTGGGAAATGGTAGCAGATTTTTTTAAAAAACAGACTGTGGAGGCACACACTCAGTGATGCACATAAACACATCGGGGGCAGATTTAGCATATCCTGTATTTGGCATGTACGCCAACTGCTGAGGGCTGGTGCTCATTGAAACTGACAGCGTAGAATACAGGGAGACCAACACTAGGTGGCACCAGAGCCCCGGACTGGTGGAGTCAGAGCCAACAATAGGCACAGCCATAGAATCATAGAGTTGTAGAGTTGGAAGGGATCCTGACTGCCATCTAGTCCAACCTCCTGCAATGTAGGAATCATAGCTGTCAACTTACAGATTTGAAAATAAGGGACCAGCAGCCTCGAAAATAAGGGATCAGCAGCCAAAATAAGGGATTTTCCATGCACAGGTATGTTCAGCTTCTGAGCCCTTCTGAGCTAAAGGCAGAAAGCCCAGGCAGCAGCCAAATGAAGCCTCATCAATAAGGGACAGCAGTGGGACATGGCGCTGGGATAAGGGACTGTCCCGCCAAATAAGGGACGCTTGACAGCTATGGCAGGAATCCTGCCAAGAGTGGTCTCTGGATGGACTCAAACCACCAACCTCCTGGTTAACAGCTAGATGCACTGACCCACTGTGCCACAGATATTCCAGTTCTACTTTTGTCCCCATCCTCTGGGTCCCTGCAGCTCTACAAGGGCAACACTAAGACAAAGGAGGAGGGATCTGTCAGGCAATGCCACCTGACTGGTTGTAGGTAAGAAAGCAGGCAGGTGAGGGCAGACTGGAAGAAGACTGACAGCTGATGGCTTGGGACCTCATTCATTCCTTCCAGCTGAGTGATATCTACCGCCAGGAGCTATCTTGATTTTCTACTACTTGTCCCTTGTAAATCTGTGCCATATTTTGTCCATTCTCTCTTTCGGAGATACAGTGATACCTCGGGTTACAAATGCTTCGGGTTACAAACACTTGAGGTTACAAACTCCGCTAACCCAGAATTAGTACCTCAGGCTGAGAACTTTGCCCCAGGATGAGAATGACCGCTCCCCATGTTAAATGGGGGGTGCCCTTTGCATGGTCGCACGCAGCCCTCTGGACCCTATGTGGCACCATTAGCACAGGCTTGGCTTAACCTCTCCCCAGGTGGGATACCTGGAGGTCTCTGCCTACCTCAGTCAGTTGCCCAATCCCGCCTGGGGAGGCGTTGCCAAGGTGATCAGGCCAGGTAGGGGGAGGACCACCCTGCCCACACAATAGGGGGAGGATCTTACCTGGGAATTCTCACTTGGCTCCAGAGCTTCTCCCACCCTACCCACCCTCAGTTAAGACTTCTTTTGCAGGTTAACCTTTTCTCCACAGTTACGCAGGCGCTGCTACGTCAAGGTTGCTGTTGAAGGGCTGGAAAAAAATTCTCCTGCATTGGCAGGTTTGCCTTTCCCGTAGCAAAACGTCACAGCTTTGGCAGTTTCAGGCCTCGGGCAGGCAGAATCCTTTAGTCTATCTTCCCTAAATTGGGGGTGGGCATGTAGCGGGGACTCTTGCCCCCCTCCTCTTTGCAGCAGAGATACCAGGGTTCCCCATTAAAGGAGTTGTTTGAGGAGAGGCTCTGGCCGTACGCCTAGAGGTCGTCATTGCTCTCCCCTGCGATTGAGGTGTAATGGGGGTGGGCTCTCTCTGCTTGAACATATGTTCTCCAGAGCCAGACCATCCCCCCCCACACACACACTGGATAACCCTGGTGTTCCCCAGTTCCCAGTGGTGGACTGGGAGGGATAAACTCCCAAGGCCTGAGCCAAAGTCTACCCACATCTGAAATATAATAAAGTTGTGGCCAATTTTAATCCCATAGCACGTTGTCTTGAGTCGTTATTCCACGTGAGGGCCGCCCAGGGTTTTGGGGGACTCCACCTGTCCAAGCAACGGAACTCACGCACCAACAGTGGGAGGCCCCATTAGCAAAAGCGCACCTCAGGGGTCAGGGGTCCTTTTACCTTTTAAAACAATAGTGTTTCATACAAGTAAACAAACTGTGGGGGGAATCCCTGTATAAATTAAAAATGGAGATGCTATATGTACTTTCCCCCATTTGTTTTGTAACCCAAGGAAATCTCTAATAAAAACTAGGTACCCCTGCCCGTACGGGCCAGTCGTGTCTGACTCTAGGGTTGTGCGCCCATCTCACTTAAGAGGCCGGGGCCAGCGCTGTCTGGAGACACTTCCGGGTCACGTGGCCAGTGTGACAAAGCTGCATCTGGTGAGCCAGTGCAGCACACGAAAACGCCGTTTACCTTCCCGCCAGTAAGCGGTCCCTATTTATCTACTTGCACCCGGGGGTGCTTTCGAACTGCTAGGTTGGCAGGCGCTGGGACCGAGCAACGGGAGCGCACCCCGCCGCACTAGAGTGCATAGTTAAACATGGACCTCACTTCCACAAGAGGCAGCGAAGGCTACTAACTCAGATGGCTTTAGAAGACACTGGGCAAATTAAGAGAGGTTAAGGTCATCAGTGGCTGCTTCCATGGTCAGAGGCAGAGATGCTTCTGAATGAATACCAGTTGATGGAAACCAAAGGAGGGGAGGGGTTCTTGGGCTTGGTTCCTGTTGCAGGTTTCTCACAGGCATCTGCCTGGCCACTGTAAGAACAGAATGTTGGACTGGGTGGTCCATTGATATGATCCAGCAGACCCTTTTACATTCTTAATTGATGGATACATGGCCCGGTGGACTGAGTTGATGTGCAGCGTATTCCCATGTTGCTCTCCTGCTGTAATGGCCTGGGACTCGGGCTCGGACTCAGAACCAGAGGAGTCTCAGTCTGCACTGGATCCTTTGCCTCAGGCATCAAGTGAACCAAGTCTGGGGCCTGACCCTGAAGAGTTCCAGTCTGCACAGGTTCCCCTGCAACGAACACCAGGTGTGCCGAGTCCGGGGCCTGAGCCTCCCCTGGCTCCAGATGTGGGGATGACCTTGTTGCCTTCAGCTGGGCCATCACTTACAGCTGCTCCACTACCGGTTGGGTCAGGGGAGGCTGAGGCAGCCCCTGGGTCTAGTAACCCACCGATGTCTCCCGAGCTGCAGAGACTGAGGTCTGAGAGAAGGAGAGACATGAGTACTCGCCTCTGGGCGAAACAGGGAGGTGAGTCGCTGGGGGATCAGGACCAGCCATTACCATGACAAAGATAAAAGGCTGTCGGACCCCGCCCCAGGTTGCGGGAGCAACATTGCTATATGCCAGATCCTGCCTTAGATCCTGTACCTGTCCTTGCCTGGTTTCCTGCCTCGTGTCCTGCCTTGGCCCTGTCAGACTGACTCCTAGTGGAACCTTCAGATTCTGGACCAGTCCTGGACTGCGTTTCATGGGTTACCCCTGGGCCCAGCACACCTGCATCACCCCATTGCAGAGTTACACAGAAATAGGAAAACGATCAGGAATCATGAAGGAATGTAAGACTCACAAAAACATAAGGAAGTCAATGTGCATTTTTTTTTTAAAAAAAGAACAGTAATTAAACCAATGCAGGGAGGTGGAGTGTGGACACATAACCCTACATTGTTAGCATGATGGAAATCAGCAAATGCACTTAAATGAAATCAATTAATTTTTTGGTTAGAGGTAGGTGACTAATCTCAATTCTCAGTTCTGTAGTTAAGCTGGTTAGGTATTGTGGCATTGTTCCCATCAAAGGACCTTTCCTCTGCTCTCTGAGCCATTCAGGATGAATCAACCTCTCTCTTCCCTCAACCCCCTCCCCATCACACCTTTCTTTTAATGCTGCATAATTGTGTGCCAGAAACTGACTCACTCGTGGACTGCGGGCTCCTGCGTGAAGGCATTGCGGCGCTGTCCAACGGCAAAGCCACTCCTGCTGATTCTAATGAAAGCTTTTTCTGCTCACCAACCTGAAGGCACACACGGTTTGAAGCAATTGGCCTTTTTGCAGATTGCAGCGCCATAGGCAAGACAATGTTTTGAAGAGCAATTTCCATGCTATTTCACATTGCCATTCTGGCTGTTTCAGGAGGCCAAAGATTTCTGTGTTTTCTTCTTCTTCTTCTTCTTCTTCTTCTTCTTCTTCTTCTTCTTCTTCTTCTTCTTCTTCCTCTTCCTCTTCCTCTTCCTCTTCCTCTTCCTCTTCCTCCTCCTCCACCCTGCGAAAGGCCAGCTTGTTTTCTGGAGTCACCAAAGCAACAGTCATTTAGCCTTCCTGCATTGGTCTATTATGTCCTAGCCAACCAGAATTGCCTCTTAACTACACAGCATTTCTCTGACACAAAATATAAGCCATCATTTCCTATGCTGGCTATGAAAAAGCAACTAGTTTTTTGTTTTTGTTTTTGTTGCAGTCTAAATACCACTGATGGGTTCTACTTTGGATTATATTTAGGGATGTCCTCCTGAGAAATCATGGTAGTCAAAACTCTTACAGATTCCATCATACTTTCTTAGCTCAAGGATGGTGAACCTCTGGATTGGGTGTGAAATGTGGCCCTCCAGAGTTCTCTGTCTGGCCCCTGGGTCTCTCCCCAGGAGGCATACTTTCCCTAGTATGGCTTTGTAGCCTCCTGGAATATTTTTGCCTGGTTGGATTATCAGTAACATATGCTGTCTCTCTCTCTCTCTCTCTCTGTGTGTGTGTGTGTGTACAAAGGTAAATGACCCCTGGATGGTTAAGTCCAGTCAAAGGCGACTATGGGGTTGTGGTGCTCATCTCGCTTTCAGGTTGAGGGAGCCAGCATTTGTCCACAGACAGCTTTCCAGGTCATGTGGCCAGCATGGCTAAGCTGCTTCTGGTGCAATGGAACACCATGACGGAAACCAGAGAGCACAGAAAAATCGTTTACTTTCCCGCCACATCGGTACCTATTTATCTACTTGCACTGGTGTGCTTTCGAACTGCTAGGTTGGCAGAAGCTGGGACAGAGCAACAAAATCTCATTCCATCACGGGGATTCGAACCGCCGACCATCTGATCGGCAAGCCCAAGAGGCTCAGTGGTTTAGACCACAGCGCCACCTGCCTTGGAGACCCCCCTATAACATTGTGGCCTCCCATTCCCCGCAGCTGCCAAAGCAGGGGTGACTAAAAGACGCTCTTGCCCTGAGGGGAATGGAGAAGAAGCAGACACAGCATTTTTTCCCTAAACAAACAAGTTGTCTTATCCATTCTGTTACAGCTTTTATTTTCTTTTTTTTAAAAAAGTGATGTCTATGGTTATAATAATCTCCTGCAAAATGCTTGGTGAGGTCTGCCTGAAAAGCAAAATGCAGTTGCTGTAAATAAATAAACAATATTCCCTTCACACGGCTACAGTTCCCAACGTTGCCTGGGAACAGGGATTAATGGTTCCATCTGAAAACGGTCGCTCTGCAACGGGGAACAGGGTGGGTGTCTCCTAACCACTCTCAGCACCTTTAACAAACCACAGCTCTCAGAATTCTTTAGGGGAAGCCAAGACTACATAAAGTGGCATAATATTGCATTGAATGCATAGTGCAAATGCGGCCTCAGATGTGTCATTCCTTAAGCAATATTCGTTTCCTCAGCCAACATTGTGGGGATGGGGGCGTTCGTCTACAGGAAGGTTAAGAAAGCCCACCTGCACTCTAAATTTCTATCAATTGTCACTCAATAGCTTTCTGCTAGTTTCATCCTTCAGGGCATTTTCAGGCACAAAAAAAGGACCATTCAGAAGAGCTGTCATAAAGGAAAGGAAAGGGCATTATCTTTTAGCAAAAACGCCCGCTTTTCAGAGAAGATAAGCTTGTTTTGACTTTTGTATCCTCCAAAGACCAGTGGCAAAATCTATGATGGTAGTGATGTGCAGCAGCCCTCCACAATCTGTTTCCTTGTTGTGTTCTCAATACACAGCGTAATAGACAAGTTTATTTACAACGCCTCCCCCTAGGCTGCACCGCGGAGAGGATCAAAACTCTGCGCCTAAAGCAGCTGCAGCCAAGGTTCTGTACTTTGGTAAGGTTGTGATTTTCTGTCTGATTGATGCAGCGACCTTTGCGGACCTCATTCTATTTCTGCTCAGGTGAGAAAAGGGCCTGATCTGTGCAGGCCGCCGAAAGAGGTGGGCAAGAGGTGATCAAAGTCCTGAGGCTGTAGAACGGGCTGTACCGTTGCATCAAATAGTACACAAAGTTATAACAGCAGAATGCTTTCTCCTTATCTTATAATACATCTAAAACTTGGTCTGCCCAAATGGAACGAATGAATGGGTGGCAGAATGGAATCTTGTCATTTCAATGTGTGGATGAAGGTGTCCATACCTGAGCATTCCCTACAAGAGGGGGAAATTAAATGAACACAACATTCAGATGAAGGGTAGTATAGAAATTGAATGAATGAGTTTGCAATGCAACTCTCCAGCAAATTAATGTGCAGAAAAATGCATCCTAGGGTAAATTGTTAATAAAATGCATCTCTTAGTGAATAGAGCATGCGCAAGATACATTATATAAAGGAGAAATGCATTGCAAAAAAATGTGGGTGGCAGGGGAAATGGCAAAAAAAAAAATTATTAGGCGATATTAGCACTAAAATGCTGCCATGTTTTTGTGAAGACTGGTGTGAAAATATGGAGAACAGATCATTAGATTTGAAAAATGAGAAACTACAACAAACTGAATTTCCATCTGTACTTACGACCTGAACTGCTCAGACCCATTCTACATCACAGAAATGTATTCGTTTAATTTTTATTTTTCATTTATTAAAATGTACAAGAGTTTTATGAGTTTTGATTTTGCATCTTTGACCTTCATGGTTAATCTTAGAGACATGCAGCAATATTCAACTAAACTTATTTAGAGTAGAGCAACTGAAAACAATTTAGTCATGTTCATGAACGTTAGTAGTTCTACTCTGAGTAAAACGTAGTTGAATAGCTCCCATAGTTTTGCTTTTGACAGACACATGTCTGCAGCTTTTGAAAACAAAATGTCTGGATTGATGGGGCCACAAAACTCCCAGGGGTCTCTGCTTCAACTTTTGCCTGCATCATAGAGATCTTGTCTCACAGAAGCCCCAAATCCTTCTGAGACATCTGTCTTCAACTTGTCATCTGAGATTCACACAAATCATGGCTTGCTCTGTTGAACTGTTGGGGAACTGTGGCCCTCCAAATGTTGCTGGACTGTAAATTCCATCATCCATGACCATTGGTCATAATGGTTAGAGGTGATGGGAGATGGAGTCCATCAACAACTAAAGATCTGTAGGTTCGCCACTCCTGTTCCAAGGCTTTGGTTCCTCAGTTGGAACAACCCATTGCTCACCTTGCTCCACCTGCCTTCCAGGATCTGAGCCTCGGCCTATTTTTCACCATGACACCTTTCTCTGTCCTCTCTAATCTTTGCTTGCCTACCCCAGAATCCATTCATCACCTGTTTTAGTTGCCTCTGGACTCTCAATTGCTGCCTTTGGATTCAATATGTGCCTTCCTTGCTGTGCACCATTTGCCTCTGAACTCACTTGACTCCAAGCATTTCGTAGGAATGATATGCCACAAATAATAGGAATTATCTCTTTCCTGAAGGAGCCAATACATGAAGAGAGCCGCACCATTGGCTGAAACTGGGGGCATTTTGCGGAATAGGATTTTTCATTTTACAGGGTATTTTGTGCCGGTATGGCCAAATAAACACCTTTCCTGCACCACAGCAAATGTATATATATCGGTTCCAGCTGACCTTTTCGTAACCTCTATTAAGGGACAAAATACAACTCAGATTTCACATTCAATGAAAAAGATGCTCACATCCTTCTAGCTGAATGCATTAAGCCTGGCAGTGGTGTCAGGGAGCAGCTTTGCACTACATGTTAATCTTCCCTTTAAATTTCATTTCTGAGGCTTCTGAGTTCAGAATGTATCACCTTTGTTTATTCATGAGCCCCACGCTGTCCTGCTAGAAAGTCGCTGGAAGTTCAGGAGAAGGTTTTCTGGCCACAACTCGGTCAGCACTATTTGTCAATAATTTTGAAATGACACATTTTTGAAAAGGCAGCAACTCAACTCAGCTGGGAATTTCATGTGCACAGCTCAACTCTGATGTGGCAAAATGAGAAGAGCCACCAACCTTTTCTCGGAGTGAAACCGAGGCCACATCTGCACCTTCCATTTGAAGCATACCACTCAGAGTGATTATCCTTCTTGGAATTGTAGCTCTCTGAAGAGAATAGGGGTCTCCCAACAGCTCCCAGCACCCTTAACCACCCTGAGATCTTATGATGAAGGGCGGTATACAAAGCTAATAAATTAAAAAATATATATTGAAAATAAACAAACTACAGTTCCCAGGATTCTTGGGAGGAAACCATGTATGATACTGCTTTAAATGTAAGGTACAGATGTGGCCTTAGAGGTGAAGACCTTGGGAAAAACCTCTGGATGATTCTGTGAAGACATAGAATAACAGTGGTGGGAAGAATACCAACTCACTGTTTGTTGCAGATATTAATATTGTGCAGTTTGAAATGACTGGAAGCATAAGAACTGCCTCCTTTTGGAAATTATTTTTGTCCAAGCCCATAAAAGTATTGTTCAAACAGAGCCTGAGAACAAAGACTCAGCCTCCATCCTTTCAAGATGGTGAATTTGCAGTTCAATAGCCTCCCATGTGATCTAATGTTAAACACCCGCATGTTAGCTAGCAGAGAATAACAGTTAATTATATCAACCCATCAAGGAGCTCGGAGAGCCCTTCTTACACTACTTTAACTTCAATGAAATCTTCCAGCATTATCCATTTCAGTGTCAATTAAACAATTACGCTTAACATGTTATCATGTACTTATGTTCTGAGTGCCACGCCTTACATGAAAGAGGTTGCAGGTTTGATTCTTGGTATCTCCAGTTAAAAGTCTCAGGTGACCAGTAATGGATACTCTGGAGAGCTGCTGCCGTCAGAGCTACCAGTACTGAGCTATTGCTGTTAGATGGCTTCCTGTCTTCTACCAGCTTCTTAATTCATTTTTAAAACTAAATTAAAATCTCCCTTCATGTGCCATCACCCTCTCCAGTTGTTTTTTGGGAGTGGTAGGTAAATGCTTCATATTTATCTGCAAGGCCAATGTTACCTCTTTTTTAAAAAAGCCCTTAAAACATATTATTTTGGTTTCTGGCAAGAGGGACACACAACCCACGCCTTCAGGGGGGAAGATGAAAAGGGGAAAAAAGCTAAAGGAACATCTGGTGGTAGATATCATCAAGGGTTTCCTCAGAATTTTTAAGCTCTCTGAAGTCCGTTTGCATCCACGGCAAGATTCTCATGAACGTGATCATCATGAAAACACTTATTTCTAAAAGCCACGTTAACTCCTTGCAGCCCAATTCATTGTGTCAATTTCAGCACTGTGCTGAAATCTGTCCTCCAGTTTCCTGGAAGTTTTCCTCCTCTGTGAAACAGGCTTCCATTTTTCTGCCTCGACTTCGTTTAGCACTTTGTTGAGCCTTCCTCAACCTGTTTGTCAGAGCCACCCGAGGTCCCAGCTCACAAGAGACCAAAATCCAGTCCAAGTTATATACAAAAGGTTTTATTGAAGAACATTGTTGTCGTTACATCCAAGCTCCGTGGCTCAGCATCTGTTACCCTTAGATGTTAGAAGTCCCCTCTGAGTCAGTCCCGCCCCTGCACCAGCTTAAGAGGCTTGTACTGCTCCACCTTTTCCTCTCCTTCCTTTTCCGCAGGGTCTTCCTGCCCCCCTGTGCTCCCTCCCTCCGGGACTCCCCCGAGGCTGAGTCTTCTGACGCCTGCTCCCCCCTCCTTCGTGCTTTGGGACCAGGCTCCTCCTCAGGGCTCTCCTCATTTCCGCGCGCCTCCACATTTGAACTTGGCACACGTACGTTGCCTCTGACCTTCCTTTCGACCGTTACGCTACTCTCGGTACTACACTCCTCCCCTTCCGGCAGGACGTTCTGCTCCGAACTCCTTCCCCTCTCTGCTTCCTGTTCTGCTCTTTCTGACACACTGGCAACTCCACCCCCTTCACTCCGTTCCGACGGAGAGGCCGGTCCCGATCTCCAACCCCCACTGGGGATTCCCTCTTCGTTCCCCTGCTTCTGACTGCTTCCCTCTCTACTGCCCCTTGGCCTGACCAGGGGGGCTCCCTTTTGGGAATCCTCGGATTCACTTGATGGACTCACTGACAACCTCGGGTCGTCGTCGTCCTCTTCCTCGTCGCCCTGGGACCCCTCCCCCTCGCTCTCTGTCCCTGAAACCCTGACATCCATCCCCCCCTCGAAGCCCCCCCTTCCCCCCTCCCGCCCATCGGGTGCAGGTTGTAGGAGCTGCAGCTCTTCGGAGGTGGATGCAGGATACAGGTTGT
Source organism: Podarcis gaigeae (assembly GCF_964106915.1). NCBI lineage: Eukaryota > Metazoa > Chordata > Lepidosauria > Squamata > Lacertidae > Podarcis > Podarcis gaigeae. The sequence goes on along the minus strand of NC_139677.1, from coordinate 96,252,446 downwards.
GTACCTCCATATCCTCTGCTTGCAGTTCGGTGTATGAGTGTTCGAATTCGGGTTCTTGACCCAAAGTGTTCTCTTCTCCCTCTTCCATTGGTACCTCGTCTGGTGCTGCCGGCCAAGGTCCCGTCAGCCATTTCCTGCGCCAGTCCTCCTCTGGTTGCTCGTCCCACCAATAAGAGGGTTCTGTGTCCACCCCTGAGCACGATCCCCTGGGCGGGCTAGATTCTGGCGTTCTCTCCTCGGCTGAAGAAAAACCCCGGAAAGTACTGTCTGAGAGTGTGGGCGTAAAGAGCCAGTCATCAAAGTACTCGGCTGGCATGGGTCTATGCGGGAAAAGGGCATGGAACTCGTCTTTTAGAAGAGGTTCGTCTAAAGCGTAGCCCGGCACCCAACCGTTGGCACTGGCTGGAGTGCCCTCTGTGGCTAGAAAGTATTCTACCCCCTCTTTCCCCCATCTCGAGTCCAGGATTTCTGTGACCTCGTTGAGTGGTTCGGCCCTAGGCGCCCTCTCCCTCTCCTGTGACTTAGTGTGTAGTTGCGGGACTGTTTCAGACTCCTGAAACCTGTGCGGTGCCTTGTAGGGGGTGAGCACCGACCTGTGAAATACCGGATGCACTCTGGAACCTTCGGGGAGGGCTAGTCGAAAGGCTACAGGGTTGATCTTAGCCTCCACCTGGTACGGCCCTAACTGCCTGTGCCCTAGCTTCTTCTTGGCCAACGACTTGGCTGGCATCGCTTGGGCCGCTAACCACACCCAGTCCCCCACCTGGATCTCCTCCCCCGCTCTCCTGTTTTTGTCTGCCTGCACCTTATATGCTTGCTTGGCCAGCTCCAAATGTCTCCGCAACTCTTCGTGCACCTCCTGCAGCTCCGCTGCAAACTGGTCGGCTTCTTGCGGCACCCCCTCTCTCGGTGCCCCGAACCCCGGGAAGGTTCTGGGATGACGACCGTTGTTCGCGAAGAACGGCGTCACCCCCGTGGACGCGTGCTTTGTGTTGTTGTAGGCAAACTCTGCCATCAGCAGGTAGTCCACCCAAGCTGCGGGTCGCTGATTGGCGTAACATCTCAGGTACTGCTGCATGATCGCGTTGACCCTCTCAGCTTGGCCGTTGGTCTGTGGGTGTCTCGCCGACGTAAGGTTGATCTTGACGTTCAGGATACCTAAAAGCTTCTGCCAAAAATTGGAAACAAACTGGCGCCCCCTGTCAGACAGGATGGACTGCGGCAGCCCATGCACCTTGAACACGTGATCAATGAAGAGTTTGGCAGTCTGTTCCGCCGTCGCCACCTTTGCGCACGGAATGAAGTGCGCCATCTTGGTGAACAGGTCCACAACCACCAGTACCGCCGTCTTCCCTCTGGAGCTGGGCAGGTCAGCAACGAAGTCCAGGGCTACCCTCTCCCACGGTTGCTGTGGCGTTTCCAGCGGTTCCAACAGCCCCGCTGGCTTCTGGTGTACTGGCTTGAACCTTTGACAAGTGTCACACCTGGCGACGTAATCCGCTACCTCTCCACGCATCCGAGGCCACCAAAAGTCCCTTGCCACCAGTTCTACTGTCTTCTCCTTGCCGAAGTGGCCCGCACTGGGGGCGTCGTGCAACTGCTGCAGAACCTTTGCGCAAAGCTCGTCGCTTGGCACGTAGAGGGCACCTTTGCGAGTTAGCAGCCCGTCGCGTAGTTGGAAATCTTCGCCACTCTGCACACCTCTGCGCAACTCCTCCATCTTGGACTGTGCGAACTGATCCACTTGCAACGCGCGTCGCACCGCGTCCAGATCTACTGTGATGGCAGCGCACGACCACGCCTGCGGTGCGAAAATGTGCCTGGCTGCTACTGGTGTCGCTTCATCGAGATATTGCGGTTTCCTGGATAGCGCATCGGCTATAACGTTGGAATCTCCGGGGATGTACTCTATCCGAAAGTCGAAATCCGCGAAGAATTCCGCCCAGCGCATGTGTCTCTGGCTTTGGAGCTTCGCCGTGCACCAATACTCTAGGTTCTTGTGATCCGTGCGGACCTGTACTGTGTGCTTGGCTCCTATGAGGAAGTGTCGCCACGCTTTGAACGCTGCGTGAATGGCCAACAGCTCTCTGTCCCATATGGTGTAGTTTTGCTCCGCCTTGCTGAGCTTTCGGGAGTAAAAGGCACCGGGTCTCCAGTTCCCATGTGGATCTTCTTGCAGGAGCACGGCTCCAACCGCCCTGTCTGATGCGTCGGTCTCTACTCGCATGGGCCTGCCTGGATTCACGTGCAGCAGCTGCTCCTCGGAGGCGAAAAGGCTTTTAAGCTTCCGAAAAGAGCGCTCCACCTGTTCCGTCCACACGAACCTCTTCTTCTTGGAACTCAGAGTGTCCGTGATCGCTGCCGTCTCCTTTGCAAAACCTCTGATGAATTTGCGGTAGAAGTTGGCGAAGCCGACGAATCTCTGGACTTCCTTCCGATTGCGTGGGCTCTTCCAGTCCAACACCGCGCGGACCTTGACGCTGTCCATGGCCAGCCCCTTGTCGGACAGCTTGTAGCCCAGGAAATCCACCTCCGTCACATCAAACTGGCACTTCTCTAACTTGGCGTAGAGCCTGTTCTCCCGTAGTCTTTGCAGGACTTCCTTTACGTCCCTCTCGTGGGCCTCTTCCGTCTCCGAAAAGATCAGTATGTCGTCGAGGAAACACACACATTTCTTGTAGAGGAGTCCCGCTAGCACGTGATGCATAAAGGCTTGGAAGACGTGAGATCCATTTTGGAGACCAAACGGCATAACTCTGTATTCATACGTGCCCAGAGGCGTGAACATGGCCGTTTTCCACTCATCGCCCTCCCGGATGCGTATGAGGTTATACGCTCCACGCAGATCCAATTTGGTGAAGATCTTCCCCTTCCTCACGGTTGCTAGGAGATCATCAATCTTAGGCATGGGGAAGGCCTTGGGTTTGGTCATACTGTTTATGGTTCTATAGTCCACAATGAGTCTCTTTTGGGGCGTGTCCTTCTTCTTCACAAAGAACACAGGACTGCCCCCCACTGCTTTCGATTCCCAGATGAATCCACGCTTCAAATTGTGCTCTATGAACTCCCTGAGCTCTTGCATTTCGTCCTCAGACATGGAATACAGCTTTGCAGTCGGCAACTGTGCCCCCGGCACCAGATTGATGGCACAATCATAAGGTCTGTGGGGCGGCAACTGGTCAGCTTCCTTCTCGCAGAAAACCTCCAGGAACCCTTCGTACTTGCTAGGTACTGCCTGCACCATGCCAAGTCGCAGCTGCTGCTCAGCCCCCTCCTCCTGGCAGGACTGGATGCAATTTTGAGCACAGTACGATGAACAAAAGGTGATCTGGCGTTGGTACCACGCTACAGCAGGACTGTGTCTCTCCAGCCAACTCATGCCCAATACTATAGGCGTGTCAGACAGGTGGGTGACATTGAAGCTAATGACTTCTCGGTGATCTCCAATCCGCATCACCATGGGAGGTGTCTGTTGCACAACTTGCCCTCCTAGCAATTTCCTGCCATCCACCGTGACTACGTTCAGAGGCGTTGTGGCGGGCAGAAGCGCTATGCGATGCTGCTTGACGAATTGCATCCCCACGAAATCGGCGTTGCTCCCCGAATCGATCGTGAGGGGCACTTCTAGGGTGGTCCCATTTGGCAACTGAAGTGTTGCAGTGAGCTGCACCGCTGGCTTGGGTGGTAAAGGGTCTGTGGGTTGCAAAGACGCTGGGGACTGTTCTACAGATTCGCCTGGCTGAGCCCCAGCAATTCTGCTTCCAGCCAGGCATTGTCGTTTCCCTGAGGTTCCTCTTCCTGGATCACTTCTGCAGCTACCGTCGCTAAAGCTGCAGTGTGTTTCTGGAGCCTCTGGGGGCACTCTTTCGCCATGTGCAGTGCACTGTCGCAGATGTAACACTTCCTGGTCCCTCTAGGAGGCTTCGCCTTTACTGCACCGGAAGCTGGGGCTCTGGCTGTTGCTTGAGCCTTAGCACCACCAAGTTCCATCGGCTCCTCCCCCTGCCTCCCCAGCGGCGAGGGATGTGACTGACTGAACTCCCTGGGGATGAAAGAAGACGTCCTCGCTGGTGGACGCACCTGACGTTCTTCCTCATTGTGCCAAGGACGTCCCTCGTGACGTATCCCAATCGCCAGAGCCCTCTGCATCACCTCCTCCAGGGTCTGAGGTCTGTCTCCCCTGGCAAGTTCGTCCTTTATGGGACCGCTGAGACCCTCCCAGAACAAATCCCTCACAGGTGTGCAGTCTTTCTCCCAGCGTAACGCAGTCAGTAAAGCAAAAAATCTGGAATGGTACTGACGCACAGTGGCTTTGCCTTGCCGCAGTCCAAATATCTCCCTGCGTGCAAGATCCAAATCTACGGTTGACTGGAAGCAGGCATCCATCGCTTTAATGAATTCATCAGAATCGCGGCGGGCAGGGCCATCTTCACGCCACAAATTGCGCAACCAGTCTCTGGCCGGCCCATGCAAGTGAGAAACAATAAACCCCACTTTCTCCTCCTCATCTTTAAAGTCATGACGAAGCAAGTGCAATGCATACAAAACATCTGCTCTGAAACTGGGGTAGTGCTTCAGGTTCCCATCGAAGTGGGTGACTAGGCTGCCCCCCCGCCTTCCAAGTCCAATGCCCTCTGATCTGGACCCTGGGAACCCTTCCCTGTTTGCACGCTCCCACCTTGTTTGCAGGTCCTGGCAGCGCTTCTCCATTTCGTCATGCTTCTTCTGAGACGCAAGGACTGCAGCGGTGAGTTCGGAAACTGTAGTTCGCAGTGCTGTCAGCCGATCCTCCGCACTCATGGCTGTCACCGTTTGTGAGCTTTGCAAAAAAAAAAAATTTGCGTTCTTTGGGAGGGGACTTACTGTCAGAGCCACCCGAGGTCCCAGCTCACAAGAGACCAAAATCCAGTCCAAGTTATATACAAAAGGTTTTATTGAAGAACATTGTTGTCGTTACATCCAAGCTCCGTGGCTCAGCATCCGTTACCCTTAGATGTTAGAAGTCCCCTCTGAGTCAGTCCCGCCCCTGCACCAGCTTAAGAGGCTTGTACTGCTCCACCTTTTCCTCTCCTTCCTTTTCCGCAGGGTCTTCCTGCCCCCCTGTGCTCCCTCCCTCCGGGACTCCCCCGAGGCTGAGTCTTCTGACGCCTGCTCCCCCCTCCTTCGTGCTTTGGGACCAGGCTCCTCCTCAGGGCTCTCCTCATTTCCGCGCGCCTCCACATTTGAACTTGGCGCGCGTACGTTGCCTCTGACCTTCCTTTCGACCGTTACGCTACTCTCGGTACTACACTCCTCCCCTTCCGGCAGGACGTTCTGCTCCGAACTCCTTCCCCTCTCTGCTTCCTGTTCTGCTCTTTCTGACACACTGGCAACTCCACCCCCTTCACTCCGTTCCGACGGAGAGGCCGGTCCCGATCTCCAACCCCCACTGGGGATTCCCTCTTCGTTCCCCTGCTTCTGACTGCTTCCCTCTCTACTGCCCCTTGGCCTGACCAGGGGGGCTCCCTTTTGGGAATCCTCGGATTCACTTGACGGACTCACTGACAACCTCGGGTCGTCGTCGTCCTCTTCCTCGTCGCCCTGGGACCCCTCCCCCTCGCTCTCTGTCCCTGAAACCCTGACACTGTTGCTGTCCAGAATGTTTTGGATCACAACTCCCAATGGCAGCAGCCAGCAATGGGCAACAGTGTGCCACTGGGCTGGGTTGATGGGAGTTGTAGTCCAAAATATTGGGAGGGAGCCAGGATGGGGAAGGCTGCTCAAAGTGGTAATCAATGAAGAGGAGAGCATCTCCATTCAGACTCAGAAACGGAGTTGAGAAAAATCATTCCACTTCCTAAAACTCAGATAATTGGTTGATTCATAATTGGTTGAGTCTAATTATGTCCTTCTTACACACACACACACACACACACACACACACACACACACCATGTGTCAAGTGTGTAAAAGAACCAAAACCTCCTTCCACCCATTGACCCATCTACTACAATTTAGGGTGGGGCATAAACTCAGTTCAGTTCACATTTTAACATGAATTTACCTAATTTGCCCTTTCCTACAAATTATCACCTTGCCGATAAAGATCTGTATAGTTAAAGCTATGGTTTTCCCAGTAGTGATGTATGGAAGTGAGAGCTGGACAATAAAGAAGGCTGATCGCCAAAGAATTGATGCTTTTGAATTATGGTGCTGGAGGAGACTCTTGAGAGTCCCATGGACTGCAAGAAGATCAAAGCTCTCCATTCTGAAGGAAATCAGCCCTGAGTGCTCACTGGAAGGACAGATCCTGAAGCTGAGGCTCCAATACTTTGACCACCTCATGAGATGAGAAGACTCCCTGGAAAAGACCCTGATGTTGGGAAAGATGGAGGGCACAAGGAGAAGGGGACGACAGAGGACAAGATGGTTGGACAGTGTTCTCGAAGCTACGAACATGAGTTTGACCAAACTGTGGGAGGCAGTGGAAGACAGGAGTGCCTGCCGTGCTCTGGTCCATGGGGTCACGAAGAGTCGGACATGACTAAACGACTAAACAACAACAACAACAAATTATCAGAACCAGAACACATCGACCCTTTGGAAATGTGAAATCCTCTAATGTTTGTGATGTAGTTAATGTGTTAACCAAATAATGTGTTTAAAAATGTGTATGTTAGGGTAATGTGAACATACATTTGAACCAGTGCCGGATTTACATATAACCTAACAAGCTATAGCTTAGGGCCCCACTCTCTTGAGGCCCCCAAAAAATTTGCACATTTGCAAAATATAAGATAAAAAACAAATAAAATAAAACCTACATACAGCAACAGTGTTTTGTGTTGTGTAGGCTCCTATGATATAAGTCACGGGCCCTGCCTGCTAGCCTGCTCCCTAAAATATCACTGTTTTGCTCATTTCTATATATAGGGTGCCTACATTCTGCATGGACTGGTTGCATGACAACATGTGCAAATGGCTTTTGCTACCTATTAGGTCCATAAATTACCATGTAGCATATATTCAACACAAAAAACAGTGACAATTTGTTGTTGACAAGCTGCAGCTGGACATATAAAGGGCCCCATTGCCTTCAGTAGCTTAGGGCCTCACCAGACCTAAATCTGGCCCTGATTTGAACATATCAGTAAAACTATCAATCCATCAGTACAATCACAGAACAGCCAACAAGTTACAATCAAACAAACCCAAGTGTTGCAGTGGTACAGGGCAGCAATAGATGGTTTGGGATTAACAGCATGGCAGAGAGGTAAGATATGTGTGAGTGGTGCCACAATCACAGTAGAATGATTTGATGGGTGCCAGTGTGGTTGGTAACCTGATGGTGACTTTATTAGGGAAGTCTGATGAAAGGCAGGGCAGTGTATATGTATAACGGCCATTTTGGTTTGCAGTAGTACCTACTTTGAGACATCACGGGCAACTGCTGTTCACTCAGGATGCTTGATTAAACAGCAGACATGGGACCCGTGGAGCAAATTATGATAAATTGTGAATATTGATTGCTTTTAACCAGATGGGTGATACCTTCTGGCGTTTAAATATAGGAATGAAGCCAACGATACCTTGACCTCACCTCTGCACTGAGAACCTGCATGAAATTAATTTGAGCTGTCATTCAGGTAGCAGTCAGAATTATGTGATAGCTGATTTATTAATTTAAGAGGGGGAACTGTGGACCAGATGTGTTCTCTATTGGAAGATGACTCCAGTGGCTTTCGGTGGGTAACTAATGGGGAACTTCAAGATGTTGCCCATTTTGGTTGGATCCGTTATGACATATTGCATTTTTCACATTAATTAACATGTACTTTGATACACGATAAACAACTTATATTCCTCCTCTCTCTCTCTCTTTAAATGTTTTAGCTAATTAGACATCCTACTAAATATAACTAATCACTGTTTGCTTTTCAAGGTGTAGGTGCTTCTCCAGCGATAATGAATTGATAGCACAATGTTTGGTTCAAGAACCACCACATATTTCATGTGTTTTCTACACAGAAAGCACTGACCATGTTGGTAATAATATGTAGATATGGAAGGGGAGTTGCGATCATAACAAGTCCATAGGGCTGCCAGAAAATCTAATGACATTTTTGATGAGAGTTTTGAGTTTTGTTGGAACATACGATGCTGAGTTCTACCAAAGTAGAACATTGGTTTGTCTAGCTGGGCCAAATGGACCAATGTCTGTGCATGCTGTAAAGGCTGAACTAGATAGGCCTTTGTTCTGATCCAGCAAGACTTATCAGGTTCTTATCACTTGTTGCCTTGTAGCTCAGTCGGTAGAGCGTGAGACTCTTAATCTAAGGCTGGTAGGTTCAAGCCCCAGGTTGGACAAAAGATTCCAGCATTGCAGGGAGTTGGACTAGATGACCCTCTGGTCCCTTCCAACACTACAATTCTATGATTCTATCTCATTACTGCATGTGAGGCAAGGAGGAAGGGCTACCCCTATGCTATCCATATAATCAGTTATCAGTAATCAATATATTCATATATGCTCACACATAATCAGGGCTTACAGTATTTTATAATTTTGAATCAAAGGGAAGCTGTGCCTTAGCTAACTGCATACTGCTTGAAACAGCAAAATTAGGAGCCGACCTTTCCCCTACAAACATCTCTGTACCCTGGACAAGGGGAAGACGTGAATCAGAGATTCTGGTACAAAATTCCCTCAGATAAAGGCTAAATTAATCCACAGAACAAGAAGAGCAAAACCGCAAAATCTCCAAACTCCCTGTCCTGTCATAACTAGGGGAGAGGTTAGACAGAGCGTCACTGCGAGCATCGGAAAGCAGAACTAGAACTCCGTGCTTGACCAGTGCTTGACCAGCAGCTGGTAGCATGGCAAGAAGCTTGCTAATTGGCTAATTTTTGCTGACAATATCATGACTGTCTCATGGTTGTCTCATGATCTATGATTTGCTGTGATCTGCTCAGGTATAAAGACCTCTGGATTTTTGTCAGTCGGGGTCCCAGTTCCTTTTGGAAGAGATTCCAAACTGGGTCCTTATTGCCTGGCAATAAACTTCACCTTCTTATTCTCCATTGCTGAGTCTGCCTGATCCTTATTTAACACCAAGCAAGTACCTGCTTACGTTCACGTGCTTCACATGCAGTGACTGGTAGCAGCTCTTCAGGATATATTTCATAACAGTACAGTGAAGTATCATGAGTTTGAAACCAGGATCTTCTGCAATGCTGAGCATGTGCTCCACCACTGAGCAGTGCCAACCCCACAGCACAAAGCTACCTGAAAAGGCATTATTTAGGGAGGTGCTTCTTTCACATTCTCTGCTACTTCCATTATGTGGTCATAACAACATAGCTAACATATGAAACCAACATGCAGATGACTGTAGGCCAAGCCATACGGAGATATTCAGTGAATTCATTCCATCACTTACATTGGGGCATCTGTTCAAATCCTACTTGAGGGTTTCTAACACGCATCTTGTTGGCCACTCTGAGAACAGGATCCTGCACCAGATGGGCCATTGGCCTGATCCAGCAAGCTTTTCTTCTGTTCCAAAAGCCCCAAAACACAATAGAACAACTGAAGCAAATTTAAGAGCAGATATAACCAAATCATGTCTCTGGGAATTCCAAAGTGTTCCATAGTGAAGGAATGGCTCCTTGCCGGAAAAAATCTGAATAGTTAAAGTTATGGTTTTCCCAGTAGTGATGTATGGAAGTGAGAGCTGGACCATCAAGAAGGCTGATCACCGAAGAATTGATGCTTTTGAATTATGGTGCTGGAGGAGACTCTTGAGAGTCCCATGGACTGCAAGAAGATCAAACCTATCCATTCTGAAGGAAATCAGCCCTGAATGCTCACTGGAAGGACAGATCCTGAAGCTGAGGCTCCAATACTCCAATACCATTTATTCCCCCTTAAGTCGTTAATGGCCTTGACCTTAGGAATAATGGATCTAGATTCAAAAGGAGCTTCAGGATGGTCACCTTGCAATTCCCGTGTGTGTGTGTGTGTGTTCTCCATCTGTTCAGAATTTTACAATGTAAGATGAAGTATGAAACTATCTCACTTTTAAGGACAGACCAACCGACATTTTGTTCTGTGCCAGCTCTGGGAAGATGTGTATATTATTATCTTGAATATTCAAAGTGAAACTCCCACTCCCCAAGATGTGTCTTTGGGACAAATCTTTTCTCTCTTCCTTACATAATACATTTCAGCAGGTCTTAAAGCTCTTTGTGAATTCACGGTCGCACTGATAGCATTTTATCTTACATCTCAGCCTCCTTTGCTGTTATCAGCAAGGCTAAATCCTTCTTTCAGTTTGGTCTCTTTGCCAATGCATTCATCCTAAGGTCCTTTTCTTGTTTGTAACAAAACCTTTTTTTTAAAAAAAAAAACCTTATTGCCTAGAAAAAAAAAATGTATATCTGATGAAATCTCTCAGTTATTGTCTTGACTTAGAAGCATTCAGCTCAGCTGTTGGGAGGGGAAGAGAAGAGGGGGCAAAATGTATTCTCAAGAGCTGTGGAATTGTATGACTTCAGCACACAACTTTTTATTAGTTTTGCAAAAGTCAACCTGAAGAAGGAGGGGGGAAAACCACAATCATCTTCAGGATGAGTGTTAGACAGATTGGAAACACCTGTCAGTTTGCAGGCTGTGAAACTTCTCTTGCTGTGTCAAGCTCAGCTATGTTTGAATACTGGTGGTCTGAGGAATTATAGGAACAGTGGAAGATGACTCAGGGCTTCGCCATACTTATCTTTCCTTCGCTCTTTCCAAGCACGAACTGAAGCAAAAGGCAATCCTAAAGAAAACCCAATTTGACATTTGCTCTGATTGAGCACTGAAGTAGGGAGAGAGGGGCCCCAACACGATTTTCCCTCTCCCTTTCTCTCTCTCTCTATCACAGCTTTTATCTGAGGAGCTCAAGGTGGCGTACATGGTTCTCTCCCTCCTCATTTTAATCTCCACAACTACCCTGTGAGGTAGGTTAGGCTGGGAGCGAGGCCATGGCCCAAGGTCACCCAGTGAGCTTCATGTCTGAGTAGGGATTTGAACTCTGCTCTCCCAGGTCCACGTCTGACACTCTAACCACTGTACCACATAAGGTAAAGGGACCCCTGACCATTAGGTCCAGTCGTGACCGACTCTGGGGTTGTGGCACTCATCTCACTTTACTGGCCGAGGGAGCCAGCGTACAGCTTCCAGGTCATGTGGCCAGAATGACTAAGCTGCTTCTGGTGAAACCACAGCAGTGCACGGAAACGCCGTTTACCTTCCTGCCGGAGCGGTACCTATTTATCTACTTGCACTTTGACGTGCTTTCGAACTGCTAGGTTGTGTGGCGAGTTCCCACCTCCCCACGATGAAATAAAGACACAGGACACAAGAATTCAGGTTAATGGGTCAAATTAGGCCACAACTTTATTGATTACAGGAATTGAGCGGTATTGGCTTAGGCATTGGTCCTAACTACTAACCAGCTATAAGGCCGGAAGGGTTGAACACCAGTGGGAGAAGTCCTGCTGAGGTATGTCAACTAGGACCTCCCCCTGGCGTCACCGCGTGGAGGTGTGCCGTGGGCCCACACCTCCCTTGAGTTAGGACAAGGCCACGCCCCCCCGGGATCCTTTACCGAACTACCCTTGCTTGGGGGAAGGTGATGGCGGAGGAGCCTTGGCTGCAGGGGAACTAAATAACTGAGGCCCTGCCCCCGGAGCCTGCCAATTGGCTGGCCTAAGGTATGATGTGGCCGGGGATTCCCTTTAGTATCGCGTGGGCTGGAGCCAGCCCCCGTGAGTGTGGGGAGGGGCATGAAGCCCGCAACCCCACCTCCTCGTCATCGCGGAAGTGGCTTTGGCAGGAACTGTACCACATAGAATGTGTGTAATTTGATCACTTGGAGATGCTTCATAGGAAGCAAACCATAAACGAAATTTTAAAAGAGCAGCAAGGAAGTGCTTCATTATCTTCCTCAAAATACAGGGTGAGACCAAGTATTTATTTATTTTATTGTTATTTTTGTAAACCAGAAAGCTTGCAGTGAAAACGATCACACTGAATACACGGATAAAGATTTGTGTGTTTATCGTCAAGACTGATTTCCGTGTTCCAACAATGTATTTTTTGGATAGTCAATACTATGCAATACTTAACTGCTCTTAACATAATAAATTTACCCAGGGTGGGAGGTGGGGACTATGGCAGGAACATTTGCATGGAAGTCTATTCCCCCAGGGCTGCTGTTTATATACATGATTTAACTGTCACTCCCTAACTATATAAACTGCTCTGATGGAGAAACCCTCGGTTCCCCCTTGGCTTTGGCTTTTTGTCTTTTTGTCTTTTCGTTTCCCCCTCTTCCATTTGCAGCTGTCCTCAGCCGAGCCGCGGAGATAAGGCAAGGCTTGACATTGACTTAACAGGGACCCACTGCCTTGCATCAATCACCCTCCCAAACGCTCTCTCAGAGAGGCATCGGCGCCACACTTCGCAGTGGCTCTCGCAGTGGTTTGGCAGCAGCAAGAACCTGCCAAAAGCCAATGGCTGTGATAAGTGAGGACGTCAAAGGGAAGTGACAGAGAGCAGCCGAGACAAACTGGTGGGAGCGATGCGAAAATTGCAGGACCGGAATATTCGGGACTGGAGTCTTTGATCTCACCATTCAGACCCCGGTGAAGTTCTCCAGACAACTGTCATGGAAGACGGGGTCAGAACTCAATAGCAGAGCACACAATGCTTTGCATGCAGAAGGTCCTTGGTTAAATATGGGATCATGCTGCACAGGGGTTGGGGACTTCATAGAAGAAGGGCCTACTAGATCAGGCCAATGGCCCATCTAGTCCAGCATCCTGTTCTTACATCGGCCAATCAGATGCCTACAGGAAACCAACAAGCAGGATTTGAACACAAGAGCCCTCTTCCCTCCTGTGGTTTCCAGCCCCTGGTCTTCAGAGCATCATTGCTTCCGACTCTTCAGGCAGAGCATAGCCATTGTGGTTAATAGCCATTGATAGCCCTCTCCTTCTCCAGGAATCTGTCCAATCTTCTTCAAATAAAAAATAAAAGATTTCAATGGATAACAAAGGTGCATATGATGTCTCTGTTTCCAGCTCATAGAGTCCTAGGACCCACGTACCTATGGGACCGCCTCTCCTGGTATGCCCCACAGAGGATCTTAAGGTCCACAAATAACAACACTTTGGAGGTCCTGGGAGAGGGGACCTTTGGAGGGGGAGAAACGGAAGAGATAACAATCTTTCATTCTTTTCATAGAGTATGTGCAGAGTTTTGGTATCAGTGCCATGTGGAGAGGTTCATTATTTGTTTATTTATTCATTTCCGTTGGCGGTGCGAAAGGTTGTGGAGCCCAGAGTCCAGTTGGTTGCCTTTGGTTGCCTGCAGTGGGGTTTTGTCTCTCTGTGTGAGGGGGTGGGGTGGGGTGGGGTAGGGGGTTAGTGGGGTCAAATTAGCCATATTGATTCGTATGCTGTTGGGAAGGTTAGGTCATTGTCTTGTTGGGCTGTACAGTGGTACCTCAGGTTACATATGCTTCAGGTTACAGACTCCGCTAACCCAGAAATAGTGCTTCAGGTTAAGAACTTTGCTTCAGGATAAGAACAGAAATCGTGCTCTGGCGGTGTGGTGGCAGCGGGAAGCCCCGTTAGCTAAAGTAGTGCTTCAGGTTAAGAATAGTTTCAGGTTAAGAACGGACCTCCAGAACAAATTAAGTACTTAACCCGAGGTACCACTGTATATGAAATAAAGAAGAGCCATTTTGAGGTCATCCCAGTTGGAGGCACTTCAGGTCTTGGGGTTCAATGGGCCTCTCTTTGGTCCTCAGGGGGTCTGTAAGTGTGCATAGAAACCAGCCTATTGCACATTGATTGCTCCACCCACTTTTGCTCTGGCCCCACCTTACAGTCTTGCCCAAAAGAGAACGAGGTCCTGTCACCGTCACGGACATAGAACAAGAAATACAGCAGTGAATCTTTCACCCATGCTTTCAGGTCTGCCTCCTTCCATATGTAGCTACCTAAGCACTTCTGTCAACATCAGATGACTTGCTCTGTGTCCTACCATTGGCTGAAGATTGGCAGGTGGTGGCAGGGCCTTTTGGGATGATGTACACCAGTCATGGGATGCCCTCCAGAGGGGAGCCCATTGCAATCTTTGCCTGTTTTCAGATAGCACCAAAGCAGCAGCAGTTGGGGGAAATGGCATCTTACAACTTTAAGTAAAATAGCATGGCTTGCGGGGCTGTATTTGGGGCATGTTTGTGTGGTCCTTAAGGATACTGCTCTCTGGGGGTCCCTCCCTCCTCACTATACACTTAGCTGGTGGGCTTACCTGGTGACAGAAAGTAATGAGTGCTGGTCAGTTTGGAGCAGCCATTTGAGTATTCTACCATGCCCTGGTTCAGCCCTCATAGAATCATAGAATTGTAGAGTTGGAAGAGACCCCCTGCAATGCAGAAATCTCAGCTAAAGCATCCATGACAGGTGGCCTTCTAAACTTTGATTAAAAACCTCCAAGGAAGGAGAGCCCACAACCTCCTGAGCGAGACCCGTTCCACTGTCGAAAAGCTCTTAGTGTCACAAAGTTCTTCCTGATGTTTCGTCAAAATCTCATTCCTTGGAGCTTGAAGTCATTTGTTCAGGTCCTACCCTCCAGAGAAGAAGACTCCTTCCTTGTCTTCTATCAGAAGACAAGCTTGCTCCATCTTCCATGTGACAACCCTTGAGATATTTGAAGATGGCTACCATATCTCCTCTCAACCTCCTCTTTTCCAGGCTAAACATACTCAGCTCATGTCCAGTTGCTCCAAAGCATTATGGGAAATTTAAACTGTGGTTCCAAGCTGCTGGGTGCTCATTAGAGAGGGCCCTAGAACAAGCATCAGTGGTTGGGTCCTGGTGGGATACTGGAGCCCTAGAAACTACCTAAAGGCTTTGGATGCTGACACAAGCCCTGCTTTGGGTTAATCCTGAAAGTACTACTGAAACTTGAACATGGGCAAACATCCAGCACATCCCTAGCTGTGGAGTAGCCTTAACAAAGTTGTCATATTTCTGAAGTTATATTATCAGACTTAATCTTCTCTGAACTGTGTCACAGTTGCAAGAAATAAATGGGGACAGTGTTGTCAAGGCCTTCTAATTTCCTGCGACAGCTGTCACTGGTTCTTCCTTACACACCAGCCACATTCCTGATAACAAAAATAGAGTTGCAAACCACTTGTGATGGGCAGCAGGAGAGTAACTGTTTGAGAAAGCAAATGTGAAACTGCTGCAATTAAATTTGGCCCAGTGACCTTCTTGTTAGGTATTGATTTTACTAACTAGTATTTATAAATTATCCCTGAGTCTGTAGACCTACGAGGACAGACTTTTTTTAATATTAAAAATTAGCATTTAGGTTGCACTTCTTCTTCTTCTTCTTCTTCTTCTTATTATTATTATTATTATTATTATTATTATTATTATTATTATTATTTTATTTGTACCCCAACCATCTGATTGGGCTGCCCCAGCCACTCTGGATGGCTTCCAACAAAAAACATAGTAAATAAACATAAACATAACAAACAAACTTAATAAATAAAGCCCTCCTTTGGAGGGGGGGTGATAAGCCCTGTGCACATTGGCCTCACAGACTTTACTCTGTAGAGTCCAGATCTCTGAAGGGGGGGGGGGTTCTGTCTGTGTTCTAATTAAGACCCTTGGAAGCCTCCCCTTGAGCAAGAACGTTGCACAACCAGGCTTCCAAAACACAAGAAGGTCTATGCATGTCCAGCCAAATGCATGAAGAATCCCTCTTGCACACAATGCACGAAGGTTTGTGATAAAGCTGGAAAGAACAGTGCGCTCTGCAGAATTGTAGATTTGGAAGAGACCCAAAGGCTCACCTAGTTCAAGATGAATGGTTTACTGTATACCTTATCAAGGAAATTACAAAAGAGTTTCCAAAAGAGTTAGCAGCCAGGGTGGACAATAATGATCGTGCAAATACGGCCGGTGATTAGCCTGGCACCCCCTGGCAGGCGGCGTTCACATCCCCGGCGCATGCTAAAAGAAACTCAACAACTTTTGGGGATCCTCCCTTCAAAAAAAGCTCAGCAGCTCTGGGCAACGTCCCCAAAAATTGCAATGTGGGAGGGGTGACAAAAAAAATTCACACCGGGTACCACCTGACCTTGCTACGCCTCTGCTCAAGAGACAATGTTGTAGAAGCAGTGGTGCAAAGGTTAGAGCTACAGGAGGGGAGTGTTCTCCTGTGCTCAGATCCTGCATGTGGGTTTTCCACAGGCATCTGGTTGGCCAATGTGAGAGCAGGATGTTGGATTAGATGGGCCATGGGCCCGATCCATCAGATGCTGGTTGTCAAAGAATGTTCCATTGTGCTATGCATAGAATGGGGTTGTGTGTGTAGGTCCCCATGCCACCCCTCGAAATAATTCACACATCAATTTTAGTTTTAGGTTTTTGCACACTATTTTGGCCACAACTTTATTAAAATACAAAATCAGTGAATGGTTGCTTAGACATTGGTTATGACTATCTGTCCCCCCGCCTGGGACAGAACTGACATTCCGAACTCCATCGGAAGCCAGTATGAAGGGAAAGACAATGTTGGGAATCAGTTGAGCTGAGTGTCAGTCCCTCACTGCTCACCCAACCAGATCCCCAAGGCTTGCCGGCCCTGGTCCCATTTCAGGGATTGGACGAAATCGTGGCAAGCCCCAGGATTCCTTTAACGGAATTCCCTTCCAGCACCACTGGAGGGGCAGGCACAGCCTATCCTGACCCCTCCACCACCAGCATTTTTATAACCAATGCCTAACTGCAACCTTACAAGTTGTGACGAATTGCTAAGTAGTAGGCAAAAACCAAATGGCACTAGGCAATCACCAAATGGCAAAATTCCTCTACTAGGCCCCTGCCCCAAGGCAGACGACCCCATGACAGGCAAAGCAAGGTCAAACAGAACACAGGGCTGGCAGGCAGGTGATCCGATGCTCACTGCGAAAGAGAAAGTAGAAGCAGTGAGCCCCAATATTTAAAGCCTATGGTCCCACCCACCGATTTGCTACATGCAATTTGCCCCAGCAACCCCGTCAGCCAATCATTGCACCAGGCAAATAGCCATTAACCTGCCTGGCAACACAGGGCTGGCCTGGCAACCCACACCGCAACCCGCGCTCTCATTTTAGGGAGAACGTGCTTTACCATTCACAGACCAGCTCTTCACGCAAACAGACTGCTGCAATTGGAGATTGCCCTACGCTTTCTCCTGCCTTCTGGAAACCCCAAGCCCCGGTTCCCAAACAGACTGGCAGGTAAATGGCATGAGAATGCCACCTTGGCAGCAGCGCACAGCTCTGTTGGGTCCCCAAGAAATTCCTTCAGCTGTCAGGCTGTCACAGCTGAGCCAAGCATTATTCCACTCAAAGACACAGTCCTGATTAACACCTGGGCTGTCACTCTTTCTTACCTGGGAGGGAAGCAACAGGCTTGTTCGGCAGCTGTAGAGGTTAAAATGAAGAGAAAGGTCCTGGAGGAATACTTGCCATCATGCCTGTGTGGCTGCAAAAGCAGACAGAGCATTTAATGCCTCCCCCTCCCTCCCCAAGCCCATTTCTCTTGGGCACGCTGTCGGAGATTGTTAAGACAGGGCTCATAGAAATAACGGAATAGCAAATGAAGGAAGTTCAGAGTTGCCATGATGAAAACAAGAGGTAGTAATGAACAATTTATTCTGGTGAGCCGAGTCACAGGGGACGGCCGATCTGCTGGATAGATGAGATTTTAGGAGGAGCTGCCTGCATAGCTTTGCCACCATGAGGGGAAGAAACCTGCACCCCCTTTTAAATTAAAGCTGAAAACATCAGGATGTCACAATCTGCAGGTGTTCTGTGCTTCCGGGTCAGGTTCTGAGATTGGGATAATTCCAGCACCCTAAACACCTTGGTGGTAGAAGGGAAAGATGCAAAGGTGATAGATAAAAAGGCGGGGGCACATCCAGTTCTTCAGTTTCATGTTTCCTGCTGATACAACATGACAGTAAGAATGTGAGTATTTCTATATTTCTGCATCACAAGTATTTCTGCCGTATCATTCCTGCTTATACAACACAGGTGTGTTTACCCTGCAAAGAGGACTCAGGAGTTTGCCCTTCAAGGGGGGGGGTGAGTAGAGAGGGTCACATCTTGGCTATTCGCCAGTGGGGAGAGGGTTGGAGAACAATTTTGTCTCTTTGTGATGTTTACAAAACCCTCCCTAAGTGTGGCCATCTGTCATGGATGCTTTAGTTGAGATTTCTGCATTTTGGGGGGGGGGGTTGGACTAGATGACCATTGGGTCCCTTCTAGCTCTAAGATTTTTTGATTCTATGTTCTCAATCCAGTGGCCCAGAGAATGGTACAGATCTAAACGGCTGTAGCCTCTATGTGCACTTCTTCCAGATGCTCCAAGTGTCCCTATTTTCCAGGGACAGTCCAGGTTTTACAGAAGAAGAAGAAGAAGAAGAAGAAGAAGAAGAAGAAGAGGAGGAGGAGGAGGAGGAGGAGGAGGAGGAGGAGGAGGAGGAGGAGGAGGAACAGGAGGAGGAGGAGTTTGGATTTGATATCCTGCTTTATCACTACCCTAAGGAGTCTCAAAGCAGCTAACATTCTCCTTTCCCTTCCTCCCCCACAACAAACACTCTGTGAGGTGAGTGGGGCTGAGAAACTTCAAAGAAGTGTGACTAGCCCAAGGTTACCCAGCAGCTGCATGTGGAGAAGCGGGGAAGTGAACCCGGTTCACCAGATTACGAGTCCACCACTTTTAACCACTACACCACACTGGCTCGCCATCCCGGTTTCTGATTTGATCCTGGAATGTCCCACTTTTCCTTAGGACGTCCCTATTTTCATCAGAAAAATGTGGGAGGGTATGGTAGAACGTCCATAATTTTATTGGAGAAATGTTGGACAGTATGGAGTTAGGCAACCCACTGAGCCAAGGAGATGAGTAACTCTACAACTTTTAGAAGACATCTGAAGGCATCCCTGTATAGGGGAGTTTTCTAATGCTTAATGTTTTATTATGTTTTTCTACATGATGGAAGCTGCCCAGAGTGGCTGGGGGAGGGAAATTATTGTTATGGAATGGGATGTTCCTATTTTCATAGGAAAAATGTTCTTCCAGTCACCAATTTAGTGGGATTGACAGGGATTTTTTTTGTGGTGGTGGGGTATTCCTTGATTGGTCTTAGAAACCCTACTATTTTGCTTACACCATGCTACTGGGATTAATTAGATTGGCAACCTTTGGGCCTAGTATGCAGATTTGGAGTGACTGCTGAATAGTAGGGCCTGGGTGTATGTGTCAGCTTCATACCCAAGGCTCACCTAGCATGGAGGAAGTACCTGGTTTCCAGTTCCTCCAAGTTCTTATATTGTTGTTGTTGTTTAGTCGTTTAGTCATGTCCGACTCTTCGTGACCCCATGGACCAGAGCCCCTGTCTTCCAGGCCCTCCTGTCTTCTGCTGCCTCCCGCAGTTTGGTCAAACTCATTTTGGTCGCTTCGAGAACACTGTCCAACCATCTTGTCCTCTGTCATCCCCTTCTCCTTGTGCCCTCAATCTTTCCCAACATCAGGGTCTTTTCCAGGGAGTCTTCTCTTCTCATGAGGTGGCCAAAGTATTGGAGCCTCAGCTTCAGGATCTGTCCTTCCAGTGAGCACTCAGGGCTGATTTCCTTCAGAATGGATAGGTTTGATCTTCTTGCAGTCCATGGGACTCTCAAGAGTCTCCTCCAGCACCATAATTCAAAAGCATCAATTCTTCGGTGACCAGTCTTCTTTATGGTCCAGCTTTCACTTCCATACATCACTACTGGGAAAACCATAGCTTTTACTATACGGACCTTTGTTGGCAAGCTGATGTCTCTACTTTTTAAGATGCTGTCTAGGTTTGTCATTGCTTTTCTCCCAAGAATATAAACCTCGCCCCCCACAATGCTTTGCCTTATGAGACTTCTTTGTGGGTGTTAGGGCCATGAGGGTAGCTCAGAGCACCTGTTTTGCATGCAGAAGGTCTAAAGGTTCAGTCCCCAACATCTCCAGATAGGCCTTGGAATGTCTCCTGCCTGACACCCTAGAGAGCTGTTGTCAGCCAGTGCTGACATTACTGGGCTAGATGAGCCAATGGTTTGACTCGGCATACGGCAGCTTCCTCTGTTCCTTTGATGGAGAAAACATTTGCAAACAGCTGTCACAGACCATGGACAGTGTGGCTCATAACCTGAGGCAGTATGAATAATGCAAACAAAATGCCTCTCATCGAAACAGGAAGTGGGTTTTGTCCATACTGTGACACCAGGCAGTACAAATGCCAATAGCTGACAGTTTCATACACCTTTCATATTCTGCATAATAATATCCAAAGCACCATCTGGTGTCCATAGATGAGGGCTCCTGAACTCAACACACGAATTCTTACAGCTGTATTGATGGAACTGGATATTTTCCACGATTTTCAATAAGTTTGGCAGAGAGGTGCCTTTTCTTTCTTTTTTTAACTTCCTAAGGAACAGGTCCCAGAATTAAAATTAGAAACAGTGATTTGGAATGAGTGGTGGGGGAAGAATAATGCCCTCTACCCTTTGGTAAGGTGTCCCAATTACTGCATGAGATGAGCCAAACTCCCCTTTGAAATTTGGCTCTGTTTGAAGTCAAGTTGCCACGCCAATTCCTCTTTTACAGCTCCTTTCCCAAAATCATCTGTGGAATTGGGGGCAGGGAGGGGGAAGATGGCAGTCAAAAGTGTTTGGGGCAGTCAGTGGCCCATTTTTAGCTTCCAAGTGTTGGTACAAAATGTAGACTTTGGGGGAATCTTTGGGAATAGGGCAAAGGAGGAGAACAAGTGGTATCTTAAGAAGTGTGCATGAACGTGAAAGCTTATACCCAGAACAAACTTAGTTGGTCTCTAAGGTGCTACTAAGGTGCTGGAGGAGACTCTTGAGAGTCCCATGGACTGCAAGAAGATCAAACCTATCCATTCTGAAGGAAATCAGCCCTGAGTGCTCACTGGAAGGACAGATCCTGAAGCTGAGGCTTCAACACTTTGGCCACCTCATGAGAAGAGAAGACTCCCTGGAGAACACCCTGATGCTGGGAAAGATGGAGGGCACAAGGAGAAGGGGACGACAGAGGACGAGATGGTTGGACAGTGTTCTCAAAGCTACCAGCATGAGTTTGACCAAACTGCGGGAGGCAGTGGAAGACAGGAGTGCCTGGCGTGCTCTGGTCCATGGGGTCACGAAGAATCCGACATGACTAAACGACTAAACAACAGGTGCTACTGGACAATTTATTTTATTTAATTTTATTTTATTTATTTTGACTGCTTCAGACCAACACAGCTACCTACCTGAAGCAAGTGGAAGGTTAGAGATGGCAGAGGCCTAGCACTGAAGATTCAGATTGACCTTTGCCTTGATCTCTAGTGGGTAGGAAGTTGAATGGAGCTTTCCCTTGATATTCTGAGAAAGACTGGGCCATCTCAGAAGAACCTGTAGGGTCAAGCCAATGGTCCATGTAGCCCATCCAGCCTCACAATGGCCAACTATATGCCTGTGGGAACTCTACTAGCAGGAGCTGAGCACTGCAGCTCACCTGCAGATTCCCAGAAACTGATATGTGGAAATATTACTGCCTTCCAACCATGGGAGCAGAGCATAGCCATCATGGCTAGTAGCCACCAATAGCCTTAAGTGGCTCAGGACCGCAATACCTCAAGGATAACCTCTTTCCATATGAACCTACCCAGACTCTGAGATCATCTTCTGAGGCCCTCCTTTGTGTGCCTCCTCCTCGAGAGGTGCAGAGGGTGGCGACACAAGAACGGGGCCTTCTCTGCAGTGGCTCCCCATCTGTGGAATCCTCTCCCCAGGGATGTTTGCCTGGTACCTTCATTATACACCCTTGGGCGCCAGGCAAAAACGTTCCTTTTAAACCAGGCCTTTGGTTGATCTATTTCACATCCTATACCCTTTTAAAATGTGGCTCTTTCCTGGGGTGGGGGGGTTATTGGGTTGTTGTTTTTATTCTGATTATATATATTGTGATCTTTTCTGTGAACCACCCTGAGACCTCCGGGTTTAGGGCGGTATATAAACTCAATAAAGCATCATCATCATCACCACCTCCTCCATGAATTTGTTCAATCCTCTTTTAAAGCTATCCAAGTTGGTGATCATCACTGTGGGGTTGAGTTCCTCAGTTTAGCTATGTCCTGCTGTGTACTCCTTCCTTTCATCTGTCTTGATGTTCCAACATTTAGCTTCATTGGATGACTATGAGTTCTAGTGTTATGCATCCAGCTGTTTCCTCCACCTCTATGTCAAGATAGCCATGTTCAAATATATAAAAGGATGTCACATAGAGGAGGGAGAAAGGTTGTTTTCTGCTGCTCCAGAGAAGCGGACACGGAGCAATGGATCCAAACTACAAGAAAGAAGATTCCACCTAAACATTAGGAAGAACTTCCTGACAGTAACAGCTGTTTGACAGTGGAATTTGCTGCCAAGGAGTGTGGTGGAGTCTCCTTCTTTGGAGGTCTTTAAGCAGAGGCTTGACAACCATATGTCAGGAGTGCTCTGATGGTGTTTCCTGCTTGGCAGGGGGTTGGACTCGATGGCCCTTGTGGTCTCTTCCAACTCTATGATTCTATGATTCTAAGAGTCTTGGCCTTTTCGCATTATTTGTGATGATGATATCTACCTTCATCTTGATGGCCCACAAAGTCATGATGGTCTGCTCTCTGCTGTCGTAAGGAAGAGCAGGGTTTCAACCCAGCATTTGCCTCCTTGTGTTGTGGTGGTGTTGTTGTTGTTGTTTCTGTGGTGGCAGTGCGACAATAAGACACTGATGCTTGACGGAGGTTTCAGTTACAACTCTGACACAGATTATAAATAACACCACTTAGACCCTATCCTATTATTTGCAAATGTGTCTCATATGTTCCACATCCTTGATCCGTGAGAATCCTTAATTCCAAAGTTGCCTGTGGTTGTACGGGCCATTAATTACACATTTGCATCGAAGACACTTTCCGTGTGCAATTAATAATTCATCATAAGAAGGTGCCTTGCCATTTGTAAACAAACAAGGAGATTAGCTCCCTGAATGTGGCTAGAAATCTCAGCACGAGGCGCCGGGATTGTGAACTGCCATGGAGGCTCATCCGGAATGCCAAAAACCAGCAGCCCATTCAAAGAAAAGCAACGGGTCTTAATTTCCCCCACAATGACTTGTCTGCTCATTGTCATTTCACAATTTGTGTTCGGGTGCCACGGGTCAAAGAGATTTAAAATAATTACACCAAGGATAATCATGGGAGAAGCTGTTTGCAATCTTCTCTTCGGAAGCACACATAGGCAGCGACATCAGAGCAAGCGTACCCTCTATTTTCTGCCATCTTTTCTGCGACCCCTTCTCTGGAGATTAGAGAATACTGCTCCTCCAACCAGCACTCAGGGAGAGCCATTTGTGGAAGTATCAGACTACAGGTAAGAGGAGTTGATGCTGCAACATGTGTACGCACTTCCGCAAACCTCTGGTTTCTCTGGCATGCACCTAACCCACTCACAGTTGCAGGGAATTATTCTTCCAGCCACCTCAGAGCCTGAGTAGGAAACGTTTCAGCCTGTCCACAGATTGGCCTTGTGTGGGTCTGGGAAGTTGGCAGGGGGAGCCAAATCAAACTTTTGGGCTTCATACCTCAAACGCTCACAAATCGAACTCTATGCAATTTTTCTCCCCATATATTTACTCTGGCTGTGCTATCATGGGAACAAACTGTCGCGGCTAAAATGGCTGCTGTTTCTTTAATGCTTAAAAAGCTGGGTCAGCATGAGTCAGCGGCTTGCACTGGGTTGTATATATAGAGTGAGAAATGTTAGTTGGGTTGGTTGGTTGGTTGGTTGGTTAGTGAAAGCTGGTACCGGTGATGTGTGTATAGTTGGTCAGTCGCTTTTGCAGAAAAACTTTTAAAAATAAAAGAAGAAAACTCTGCAAGGATACTTTTCTCGTGGACTCTTTTATGCTGACAAGGTTCTGAGGACCAGCCTGAGGAGACAAAGGGAGGTCAGAACCCTTTCCTTTTTTTGATTTTTAAAAACACTGACACAAACAATACCAACGGTCACACCATCAAGATATCCATTTGTACATCTTCTAATGTGATGGGCCATCCTTGATCAACTCCCAGCAAAGCTTTTCTGCCATTTACAAAGGCAAGGAATGAAGGACCTGTAGGCCACAATCCCCCTTCTGTGAAACCTTCTGAGGGCCACATGTCAGCAACAGGTAAGGTGACAGGCAAATATGGCCAGAGCAACAAATGAAAATGCTTGTATAGTATGCTAGTTTCAACACACACCAATGCACACCCCTCTATTCCCCATCCAGTCAACCGAGAGGCATTATGGGAATTCAAGGACACATTCCAGACAAGAAAAAAATAATGAGCCAGGAAGGTATGAAGTAGGGTTGGTGAGGGATGTGGCCTGGGAAGAGGAGGTGCAGCTAAAGAGGTGTGTTTGCTTGGAGAGAGTTTCAAGGACCAGAAACAAAAGTCTGGAGGTCTGCCATTGAACTCCAGCCCTGAGGTTCTCCATCATATGCCAAGGAGATCAGTCTCTATGCAAGATAATCAGTGAACACAAATTGGGTTACAATCCGAAGCAGTGGGATAGTCTTGAAATACAGAAATCCATCTCAAACTGCTGTATTCCAACCTATAAGTTTCAGCGAGAGATGCCACCATGAAACTGATTTGGAATTCATTAGTAAACTTGACACATTGGAACTTGATCCCAACAAAACCTGGGAGTGGCTAGTTTATCACTTTCAGTTTTTATTTACATTATTGATTGTGCTATACCCATTCATCATTATCAGTGGCCACCAGTCAGGAGAGGGTCACACACACCCACGCCACCCACTGATGGGATATTTTATTCATTTGACTTGATTTTGTATTCATTTGGGCTCTGAAAACATTTTGTCACTCCTGTGGTGTCCTGCATTACTTGAACTTTCAGTCTAAATTTATAACACAAACACATATACCTTCTCCTCCTTCCACCACCAAGAATTCATATGGCTTTAAAAGAAGAGTAGTGAAATTCATAAGGCTAACAATGGTTACTTGCTTTTGAATTATGGTGCTGGAGGAGATTCTTGAGAGTCCCATGGACTGCAAGAAGATCAAACCTATCCATTCTGAAGGAAATCAGCCCAGAGTGCTCACTGGAAGGACAGATCCTGAAGCTGAGTCTCCAATACTTTGGCCACCTCATGAGAAGAGAAGACTCCCTGGAAAAGACCCTGATGTTGGGAAAGATGGATGGCACAAGGAGAAGGGGACAACAGAGGACAAGATGGTTGGACAGTGTTATCCAAGCTACCAGTATGAGTTTGACCAAACTGTGGGAGGCAGTGGAAGACAGAAGTGCCTGGCGTGCTCTGGTCCATGGGGTCATGAAGAGTCGGTCACGACTAAATGACTAAACAACAACAACAACATGGTTACTAAACATGGTGGTTGTGTTCTACAGCTTGTGGACTCCCCTTCCCCAAATAAATCTCTTGACAACTGTTCTGTTGTAAAGTCGTTTCCCAAATTTTGTTCTCACACTACACAATAGGTAATGATGGAGTTGCGGTGGAGACGTGTTATGCAAGCACAGAAATGCATGGAGGGGGAGAGATATAAGCAGGTTTCAAATGTGTCAATGCCTCCTCCCCAGAATTCATCTTCTAAAAATGCTTTGCCTACCTAGGAAAAAGCCAATCACACAGTTAAAGCACCATCCAATTTCTTCTGTGCATTTAGTCACAGCAGACAGCTCCATATGAACCACTGTGGGTGCTTGTTGATTTTCAGCAATGGGTGAATGACATTTCAGCATCCTAGCAAGCTCTGAATATGTCAAACAAACCCATCAAACATCCCGATTACTCCCATGGCGATGACAACCCTCTTGAATGTCAACATTCTTTTAAAATTTACATTTCATTCATTTCTGTATATATTCTGAGGGCAAACATGAAGGACAGGAGGGGTACAGTAGAGTTACATGGTTCCATCTGAGAAGTGACAGTCAGGAAGATTGTCATCCTGGAATATTCTGTAGATACTCAATGGAAGTCTGGTTGGTGGTGGAGGAAAGTAATGCTATATTTTATCATTCCCATGATATCCCCAGGGAGTTTTATCCAATGTTGCATTCTACTCACAGAACAATCTCTTGCTTGCGCAACGGATATCCCCCTCATCTCCACAACATCTCCCTTTGCACCCTCAAATTCTGCCCCATGAGGTTGTGGGTAGTGCTTCAGAGTAGATGTTCTAGCTGAGGAGAATTCCCTCTTCTCATGTCCCAGAAATCATTGCCCACACCCCAAATTATTTATTTCTATGACACAGGAAGTTAAGAACCAGGTTCTCAAAGATGAGCAACAACAGCAGGGACATGTTCAGATTAACTGCAATGAAATTCAGAGTGATAAATGTATTAACTGGTCTCTTGACACTGTAGGCTGTAGTTGATTGTGTCCATTTTTGTCAAAACAAACCAACTCAGGGGTTGTAGCTTGGCATGAAGGAGAAATTCAATTCAAAGCTGAATCTATCAACTCCACACTTCCAGAAACAATACATGAACGCAGCTGTCCTTTGAAATTCACACTTATCTGAATTTTGCAATGCAGTACTCCAACCTAAGGGTGTTTACAAAAATGCATATTCTAGGTTCAAGAGTGCCAAAAAACGAGTATCTTTGTGAAAGTAGCGTACAGAAATGTGTTATATTGTTCACAATATAAATTGTTTGCGAAAATGTGTACCTTAGTCAAAATTGCATACATTTTTTTTAATTAGGAAAATTTCAAACTAAAATACTGATGAATTTTCACGAAGACTATTTTTTGAAGAAAAAAAATCAAATTGCTGCAAAATGTGGGGAACTGAAGTTTACACTGAGGGAAAATAGGGAAATGAGAGAACTGGAACTGACATAACCTTCCATCCCTAGACTGCATCTAAGGCTGCATGAGAGGATTTCTGCTTGGGCAAACTTGGATGCAGCTTTGAAAGATATCCTGAAGAGCTCGGATAGATGGACAGAGATAAGATTTGCCTTCTGCTTCTTGAGCAACATAAACACTTTACCTGTAGAGTATCTTTGTTTGCTTTCATACAAATGGAAACAATCAATTACCGTTTGCTGTCACAAAAAGCATTTAATATCATTATCACTCAAGATTTCATTACACTTTACTGCAATCTGAATATGTCCCCATTTGTTGTCCATCTTTGAAAAGCTGGTTCTTAACCACCTCTGTCTTATAGATAAAATGTACGAGACTGCTTTAAATGTACGTTCTGAAGGTGACATTGTCTCATTCTGCAAATGACCTTCTGGAAACATAAGAGATCCTGGCATTCTAAGTTCCGTTTGAAATATTCCAACAAGTGAAAATTCAGACGGAAAATTTGTTGAGCTTTCTTTGGCGAAGTTATTGAGCTGTTTTTCGCAATTTCCGTCTGGACACTGTCTCCGACAGCCGACATAGGGCAACCCTACATTGGGTAGCTTTAGGCAGCACAGCATAAGGCTTAAAGCCTAAGTCTTAAAACTGTCAGAGGCGCATCTGCAAAAATACACAAAACAAGCCCTGCCTCCACCCACACCACTCACTAATGGAAACGTTTGAACATGGATGTAAAGCGTGCCTAGAACATCCCTGCATGGAAGTTTAGCCTTGCTCAAAACAGAGGGACAGCACTAATGTAATATTGTATAATTATACTGCTAAATTACACCTTGAATTATTGATGCAATATTGACCCATTTAGTATAACCTTAATAACCAATTCCTAGCATACACCACTTACAAGTTAATACACCCTAACAAGGGATTAACCGAAGAGTAGACGGAACTATAAATTTGGCCTCTGTATCACTCTATGTTTTATTAAAATCCATTACATTCTTTCTGTGTGCGCAAGGTCAGAGACTAAGAGGTATCCACCATTAGTTCAACCACATTATCAGGGAAATAAGAACAGTCTGAGGGGTTCATAGTGCCTTTGTCTTCAAATAAAGTACTTTGCGACTGGCAGCAAGAGTTCTGAAGAGGACACTGTGCTTTAACACAGAGGAGGGTTCACGACCAGTGTTCCACTCTGAGAGGCAATATGCCTCAGACTACCAGATGCTAGAAATCAAAAATGGAGAGAGAGTTATTATGATCAGGCCCTGTTTGAGGGTTTCCTGGGGTGGCTTCCAGCAAAAAATAATAATAATAAAATGTCAAACGTTAAAAGCTTCCCTTGAACAGGGCTGCCTTCAGATGTCTTCTAAAAGTCGTGTAGTTCTTTATCTCCTTGACATCTGATGAGAGGGCGTTCCACAGGGTGGGTGCCACTACCAAGTAGGCCTTCTGCCTGGTTCCCTATAACCTCATTTCTCGCAGTGAGGGAACCGCCAAAAGGCCCTTGGAAGTGGACCTCAGTGTCCGGGATGAATGATGGGGGTGGAGATGCTCCTTTGGGTTTGTTTCCTCTCGTGCTTAACCAATACCCATCACAGGTAAAGGTAAAGGGACTCCTGACCATCAGGTCCAGTCTGACCGACTCTGGGGTTGCAGCGCTCATCTCGCTTTATTGGCTGAGGGAGCCGGCGTACAGCTTCCGGGTCACGTGGCCAGCATGACTAAGCCGCTTCTGGCGAACCAGAGCAGCACACAGAAACACCGTTTTCCTTCCCGTCAGAGTGGTACGTATTTATCTACTTGCACTTTGATGTGCTTTCGAACTGCTAGGTTTGCAGGAGCAGGGACCGAGCAACGGGAGCTCACCCTGTTGCGGGGATTCAAACCGCCAACCTTCTGATCAGCAAGTCCTAGGCTCTGTGGTTTAACCCACAGCACCACCCACGTCCCTATACCCATCACAGAGTCACGGTCAAATCTAGGTGCTGGGCAATGACGGGTAGAGCAAGGCCAGTGCTGGATCTAGGTTTTTATTTTTAATATTGATAACAATAACAATAACAATAACAATAATAATAATAATAATAATAATAATAATAATAATAATAATTTATACCCCACCCTTCCCAGTTCAAAAACCGGGCTCAGGGAGGCTAACAACAAATTTAAAACATTTTAAAACACTTAATTTTAAAGTCAGCATAAAATACAGTATAAAAACATGAGTAACAATAAAATTCAAAAATCAATTAGATAATCCCCAGGGCTAGCTGGCTGAATTGGTCCTACTTGGGCCAGCGAGGAGGCCAGGGGAGAATTAGCTGTGGGGTCTCAGAGTGGGTGATCTTCATAAAAGGGGAGGGGGAGGGAAGAGAAGGGAAAGAAAAGATCAGGCTGAATTCAAATTAAAGGCCAGGCGGAATAGTTCTGTCTTACAGGCCCTGTGGAAGGAAATTAAATCCTGAAGGGCCCTAGTCTCATGGGACAGAGCATTCCACCAGGTTGGAGCCATCACTGAAAAGGCCCTGGCCCTGATGGAGGATAGTCTGACTTCCTTAGGGCCCAGGACCTCTAAACTATGGTTATTCATGGACCTTTTGAGTAAGGGAGCAACCTGTGATGAGTTAATGGCTGTGTTGTTCCCCTACTTTCTGAGGCAGTATGCCTCGGAATATCAGTTGATGGAAATCACCAGTGGGAAGAGCACTGATGCACTCTGGTCCTACTTGTGAGAACAGGATGCTGGACTTCTTATGTGTTAAGTATAATTGGTTTAATTCACACTGAAATAGGAATGCCTGCGTCTATTGAGCTTAACTGGAAGATTCCACCGATGCTAAACTAAGAGCAAAAAGGACTCTCTGAGCTGCTTTGATGGGTTGACATTTAATCGATATTATTCTCAGGTAGCTCTGATATGGTGTTTTAACCTTAGATCACATGAGATGTGTTGAATTGCAAATCCGCTGTCTTGGAAGAGTGCTGGCTGGAGTCTTTTGTTCTCAGGCTCTGCAAGAGGAAGGATGTAAATGAAGCTCTCCAGGAAAACAGCTCCGAGTGGAATGGATGCTGTAAGGAGAGACACCTTTCCTTCTAGGTCTGCTAGAATTATTTCGTATTTTGTAAGAACTGGAACTGTTTGGATGTATCATTTGATGTTTCTGTTCTGTTTTGAAGAAAGTTCTGCAAGTAAAATTCCGAATGATATCTAATGGGTCTGGACAAAAAAAATCCTTCCAGTAGCACCTTAAAGACCAACTAAGTTAGTTCTTGGTATGAGCTTTCGTGTGCATGCACACTTCTTCAGATACCTCTTGCATATTCAGTGGGATACATGGATTGTAGAGGGTTCTTAATTCTAAGACCCTTGGGTATAATGTCCAGGTTCTTGCATTTAGTAAGAAAGAAGATATCAGTCTGTACCTGTGCAAGTTTCTTGGTGAGGTTGATGGACTTCCATTTCATGCGGCTCAATGTGGTGCCTTCCATAGTTCCAGTTACAGATAGGTAGCCGTGTTGGTCTGCCATAGTCAAAACAAAACAAAAACAAAAAAAAGGAAGGATTTTTTTTTGTTTTGACTATGGCAGACCAACACAGCTACCTATCTGTAATGGGTCTGGGTAATGCATTATTTCAAAAGGAGTCAATTTTTTGTGTATCCAGTCACAATATTGCCGTATTTTTCGCTCTATAAGACGCACCAGACCACAAGACGCACCTAGTTTTTGGAGGAGGAAAACAAGAAAAAAAATATTCTGAATCCCAGAAGCCAGAACAACAACAGGGATCGCTACGCTGTGAAAGCAGCAATCCCTCTTGCTGTTCTGGCTTCTGGGATAGCTGCACAGCCTGCATTCGCTCCATAAGATGCACACACATTTCCCCTTACTTTTTAGGAGGGAAAAAGTGAATCTTATAGAGCAAAAAATACGGTAATTTGTGCAATATTATGTTCTTAGGGTCAGATGTGCATTTTGCCTGATCCAGCAGGGTTCTTAGGCTGTTGTGCTTACAAGGCAGCAAGCACACATGTGCAATACTGGAACTTTCCTCAGGCATTCATCTGAGCTTATGGGGAGCACTGGAGAATCAGGAGTAAAGGGGGGCACACAATCCATGCCTCCAATGTCCCCACATGCATGGGCTCCCATCATACCAACGCATGTTGAGCATTGAGGTCTGAAAGAGGCTTTTACATGCATTCTGGTGAATGCTCCTTGCAATGTCTGCAACACTGGGAAACCCATCTTATCGGGTTTTCCAGTTGCACAGAGTCTTCTGAGCATCCTCAGCTATTTGCTTTTCTGTGGGCATGCGGAGATGTTCTCAGAGGTATAGGGAGATGTCATGGTGTCACCAAGGAGGTTGTGTAAATTGGGGGCATCATTCCTGGGCCCAGAAGATAAAGGCTTTCTTATTCTTCCTTTGGTTATCAGACAGAAACATTTCTCCTGTAAGGTGAGGAAGTGGAGCAGGGAAATGGCAGTGAAAAACAGAAGCAGTCCAGGGAACAAAGATGTAGTGAACAACATCCAAAACTATAGAAATGTTCTGTGAAGTGAGTGTTGTTGTTGTTTTAAAGGCCATTCATTTAAGAAGGCCATTGCTTTTTCAGCAATTGCTGTATATTTATCTGTTCTCTTTCTTCCATGACTGAATTCAAGATTGTGTAGATAAAAGTTCCTGGGGAACTTCATTATACACCTTTAGGCACCAGGCAAAAATGTTCCTCTTTAACCAAGCTAATTGACATCCAATGACCTTTTAAAGTATGTTGGGGGTGAAGAAGCAGGGCATGAAGATACCAGCCCCTTTCCTTGTCCCTCCCTAGCAACTGGCCCTTAATGGCTGCTGGTGAGTTTTCCCCAAGAGTTTTCTGGAAAAGCTCATAAACCCTGAACCTCCTCTATAATCTAGAGGGACGCGGGTGGCGCTCTGGGTTAAACCACAGAGCCTAGGACTTGCTGATCAGAAGGTTGGCAGTTCGAATCTCCGCAACGGGAAGGTAAACGGTGTTTGGTGCGCTGCTCTGGTTCACCAGAAGCGGCTTAGTCATGACCCGGAAGCTGTACACCAGCTCCCTTGGCCAATAAAGCGAGATGAGCGCCGCAACCCCAGAGTCGGTCACGACTTGGCCTAATGGTCAGGGGTCCCTTTACCTCACTCTATTATCTATATATCTATAGATTATCCACCACTGCATCAGAGCAGATTTTCCTCCCCTGATAACTTTTTGGTTAAAGAGGTTCCAAGGTTTCCCAGTTAGCACCTGTGTCCTTGTAATCAAAGGAGCCTGCCAAGTTCAAACACTCGTTTCTACAGCTGTTAACTCATTGGGTGGAACAAGGCATTGTGAGCCGAGATTGTCACCAAATTAAAGCTCAGACTGTTCTCCGTTGCCTTTTTGTTTCACTACCAGTGACATTCAGCTAAGGAACATTCTCTGTGATTAGTCGTCCGTTATATGTAGCCATTGTCACAGAAAGGTATTCACTCCTGAGCTTCAGTAAGGTATAAAAGTATTCACGTGAACTTAGCTTCCACTTAGAAGAAGAAAAACACAAATATGAATAATAGAATCACAGAATTGTACAGTTAGAAGGGACCCAAGAGTCATTTAGTCCAATCCCCTGTAATGCAGGAATCTCAGCTAAAGCATCCATGACAGATGGCCACCCAACTTCTGCTTAAAAACCAACAAGGAAGGAGAGTCCACAACCTCCTGAGGGAGACCGTTCTACTGTTGA
This sequence comes from Podarcis gaigeae, assembly GCF_964106915.1. NCBI lineage: Eukaryota > Metazoa > Chordata > Lepidosauria > Squamata > Lacertidae > Podarcis > Podarcis gaigeae. The sequence continues at coordinate 96,219,659 of NC_139677.1, read as the reverse complement.
ACAGCTCTTTACTGTCAGAAATTTCTTCCTGATGTTGAGTCAGAATCTCCTGTCTTCTAACTTGAAGTCATTAGTTTGGGTCTTACCCTTTGGAGCAGGAGAAAACAAGATCTTTTGGAGTGTTCATGCTGTGGGCCCCTCCATCACATGCTCAGTGTCAGGAACGTGCCCCCCCCCAAGCGCAGGGGAAGAGTCAGACTCAGAAATTGAGCTAAGTGGGCGAGAGACCGATTCTGCAGATGAGAGCTGGCTGACAGAGTCAAGAAAGGGCAGTTTGACCCCCCTTCCTGGGGAAGACTCTGTTAGCTTTCAAGGAGAGGAATGAGCAGATAAGCAGAGGTCTGAGACTGTGTGAAGTGGAAGTAGGGAGGGCGGAGGCCAGCCTTTCAGTCCCCATTCTAGGAGACTGGATAAGATCAGAGGGCAACAGAAGGGCAAGAGGGCAAAGGTGGGAGTTTGGTGTTCTTCCTGCTGTGGTGGGGCAAAGATTCAGACTGACCAACTATTGTCAATGTGAGCAGGTGAGAAGCTGTGCTCTGGATGTGGTTTTTTATATATATATAAAAGAACTGCCAGGAATGAGCCAGCTCCAAGCGAAGGTTTGCAGCAAATGGCAGAAAGCAGCCAGGAACAGAGAGGGTTAGATGTTAGTCAGCCAGGGGAGAGTCGGCAGATGCGGACTTCAGCTCTTCCTGACCTTGATGAGCAGACCGATAAGGGAGTAGCTGAAAGCAGGCTGGAAGACAGCCAAAGCTCCCAGTAAGCACAAAAAGGTGCAAACAAACTCAGACAGGCTCTCTGGAAAGGAAAAGGTTGGAGTTGATCCAGTAAGTCCACACAGTCGGCGGATGGGAGGGCTGCTAAACAGGAAGCAAAACAAGAGACGTAAGGTGTGAAAGTTCAATATATTCTGTAGATACCGGAGGGAGTCTTCAGAAGGGTCATTGTGAGTAATGGTGCAGGAAGCTTTGTTACAGCTGTCTGGAGATATCTGTTTGTTTTGGCAATAAATTCTCCTTTTTAATTACCTATGCTTACTGTGTTATCAAGCTGGAAACCTGGACTCCTGACATAAACATACATAAAACTGCCAGAGTGTCATTACTTCTTATCGGGGCTTGTTTGCCTGCCAGAAATCATTACACTCAGATTGAATATATGTGTAAATAAAACCAATGACAACAAAACGTGTCCAGCTAGTTCGGCAACCTCCTCTGTTCGATTCCAACCTTTACTGGGTAAAGGACTCCAAGAACTGGAAGGGACTCGGGACATTATCCAGGCTGAAACACACACAGCCAGCCCCACAATATGAGGAACAGTTTAAAACAACTTACAATCACAGAAATAAGGCAGATCCTAAAAATATACACCTCAAGCATCGAAAGCCAGGGCAAAGAGGTTTATAAAAAGAATAATATGTGAGAGATTTTACTTTCTTGGACTCCGTGATCACTGCAGATGGTGACAGCAGTCACAAAATTAAAAGACACCTGCTTCTTGGGAGAAAAGCAATGACAAACCTAGACAGCATCCTAAAAAGCAGAGACATCACCTTGCTGACAAAGATCCATCTAGTTAAAGCTATGGTTTTCCCAGTAGGGATGTATGGAAGTGAGAGCTGGGCCATAAAAGAAGGCTGATCACCGAAGAATTGATGCTTTTGAATTATGGTGCTGGAGGAGACTCTTGAGAGTCCCATGGACTGCAGGAAGATCAAACCTCTCCATTCTGAAGGAAATCAGCCCTGAGTGCTCACTGGAAGGACAGATCCTGAAGCTGAGGCTTCAACACTTTGGCCACCTCATGAGAAGAGAAGACTCCCTGGAAAAGACCCTGATGTTGGGAAAGATGGAGGGCACAAGGAGAAGGGGACAACAGAGGACGAGATGGTTGGACAGTGTTCTCGAAGCTACCAACATGAGTTTGACCAAACTGCGGGAGGCAGTGGAAGACAGGAATGCCTGCCGTGCTCTGGTCCATGGGGTCACAAAGAGTCGGACACGACTAAACGACTAAACAACAACAACAAGGCCATGGTTTAGTGGGAAAGTAACTGCATTTCATGCAGAAGGTCTTGAGTTCAATCTCTGGCATGTGCAAAAGACCCTCGCCTAAAAATCCTGGAGAGCTACTGCCAGTCAGGGTAGTCACTATTGAACTAGGTGGGCCTAAGATCTGACTCAGTATAATACAGCTTCCTAGGCTCCTGTTCGTGATTTGGTGACATTCCCCCCTCTGTTTCTGTTTTCACCCTTGCCAATACTGTATATTCAATGTTAGAGAGCTCCTTGTATTATTGCTTAAACTGTACTGACATCTGGTGGCTCGGAATATTTCAGGATATTAAAACACATACACATGAAACCTCAATCTTTTCTCGCCATCTGTCTTTCTCCAATGACTAGTCCCATCCTTTTCAAAGGGAGAGGCTGCTTGGTCATTCAAACAGGTCAAAATTTCTAGACATTCCCCACCCGCGAGAAAAAGATTAACAACATCCAGAGAGAGAAAAAGTATTTGATTGGCTCAGTTGCTTTCATCCTTGAAGGCAACAATTGTGTTAGGGTGAATACCTTGGAACATTTTGCATTTTAAAAGAGGCTAATATATTTTTTTCTTTTAGCTATAAAATATGTTTTTTAAAAAATAAAAAAAGCTTTGCCCAGTATCCAAATATCTGTCCACTCATTTTGCAAACCCAAGAAGGCCTTCTGCTTGAATTCCTTGAAAGGCAGTCTCCTATATGCCATATGGCAGAATTTCTTTGAAGAATCCAAGGGGATTTTAGAAATGGAAGGGATTTTCATCTGACTTGGCAAATTTGACTGATATTCAAGAAGGAAAGAGGGGGGAATATGTCTCACTATGCTATCTGACATATCTATAGCAGCACCTTGGAGGACGAAGACTAAAAGGGGGAATCATAGAGCCGGAATGAGCAAGCTGTGGCCCTCCAGATTGTTCCCAGACCATCATCCCTGTCCATTGGCAATGCCAGCTGGGGCTGATGGCCACTGCAGTCCAACAACATCAGGAGAGCCACTGACCAAAAGAATATTTTTGCTCTCTCTCATAACACCAGAAATGTGCGTTTGATGTGGATCAGGCCAATCCTTTCTTGGGCTCCATGATCTCTGCAGATGGTGACAGGAGTCACGAAATTATAAGACGCCTGCTTCTTGGGACAAAAGCAATGACAAACCTAGCTAGCATCTTAAAAAGCAGAGACATCATGTTGACAACAAAGGTCCGTATAGTTAAAGCTATGGTTTTCCCAGTAGTGATGTATGGAAGTGAGAGCTGGACCATAAAGAAGGCTGATCGCCGAAGAATTGATGCTTTTGAATTATGGTGCTGGAGGAGACTCTTGAGAGTCCCATGGACTGCAAGAAAATCAAACCTATCCATTCTGAAGGAAATCAGCCCTGAGTGCTCACTGGAAGGACAGATCCTGAAGCTGAGGCTCCAATACTTTGGCCACCTCATGAGAAGAGAAGACTCCCTGGAAAAGACCCTGATGTTGGGAAAGATGAAGGGCACAAGGAGAAGGGGACGACAGAGGAAGGGATGGTTGGACAGTGTTCTCGAAGCTACCAGCATGAGTTTGACCAAGCTGCAGGAGGCAGTGAAAGACAGGAGTGCCTGGCATGCTCTGGTCCAGGGGGTCACGAAGAGTCGGACATGACTAAACCACTAAACAAACAACAACACTGACTGCAGTGGCTTTCCAGGGCTACAAACAGAGAATACTCCCAGCCCTACCTAAAGATGTCATTGGGGATTGAACCTGAGACCTTATGAGAAGCTCTGCCATTGCACTATGGTCCTTGTCCATTCTTCATGCACCTGATGAAATGGACTCTGGGTCATACTGCCATGAACTCATTGCCCTTCAGCTACTTGCTAACTCTTTGTTGATCTTGCTGAAAGAGACTAACATGCCTGTCCTTTGTCAGCTGATAAGAAACAGGAAGATAATCTAGCTGCAGAAGACGAGAGGCGGGAGAAAAATGGGGAGGAGGGAAGGCTGCTTTTAGCAATGAAATTGGCGCCATAAGGGAGGCGGAAGGCGACTCCTTTGGATGGCGAGGCAACTTGCGAGCAGCACAGCTGGACACCTCAAATCGTGTACTCTTTAATGCGTTTGAAGTGTAGATTCCTGAGGAGAAAATTAAAAACAGAGTTGTGGAGGGAAAACCTCATCTATTTCAGACTTCCGCCGAGTTTGGGAATCAGTGGGGTATTTTTTATCCTCTTTTATTTCATGCGGGGCGAGGGAAAAACTTTCCGAGATTTCAGAGTAAGCGCAAAGCGTTCTGCATCTGATATGCTCTGCACGCTTCCCTGGTGATGACTGCTGATCTTAATTAAAACTACAGCTGTTCCACACTAATAACATCCCTTTGATCATAGTCTAGGAACTCTGGAAGTGGCAAATACATATACCTGTGGGATTACTCCGCTGTCCCACGGCCTTGAGAAATCTCTAGCATAGGGGTGGGGAGCATCCATCTTGAATGTGGCCCTCAGGAACCCCCTCAGGCCACACTACCTCCCCTCAGGCCACAACCTGCACTGACTGGGTCCCTCGACCTCTTTGAATGATTTTGTCTGGCTGCAGAGATGGATTTAGGGGAGCACGAGTGGTCCACCAACACTGGGCACCAGGTCAAGAGGGTGTTGCAGAGGATGCTGCAACACTGATAAGAAATGGAAGGTGGGAGGTGGGGGGGCACCCAATTTTGGCATTGCACAGGGTACTGCTGAAATTTTAAAGCCCAAAGTCCACCACTGCTGCCTGAACTGTAATGATGTATCTTGCTTGCATGTATAGAGGATGGAGAGATGTGTGCGTACAGGAAGGAGTCTCTGGATTTTGCACTGCTGGGCTGCCTACTGTACAAAGATACAAGTTGCATCTGTTGTGCCATCCGCTTTTGCCTCTGATCATGACCACCAGTGGCCAGATTTAAGTTTAATGAGGCCCTAAGCTCCTAAAGGTAATGGGGCCCTTTATACAGTGGTACCTCGGGTTACCTACTGTCAGAGCTGCCTCTAGGTCCCAGCTCACAGAGGACCAACGCCCGGTTGATGTAATGTACAAAAGTCTTTATTGAAGTTTAGTTTCCATTTCAAACCCCAGAGTGTGCAGCCCTACGTCTTGACTCTAGATCGGCGAAGTCCCCTCTGAGTCACTATCCCTTCTGCACCAGTTTAAGATCCTAGCCCGGCTCCACCTCCTGCGCTGTTCCTTCCTCCTCTGGGTCCTTCTGCCCCCTGGGGTTTCCTCCTTCCTGGACTCTTCTGACGCTGACCCCCCTGAGTCTTGCCCTTCCTTCCGGCGGGCTTTAGGACCTGGCTCCCTATCCGGGCTACCTGCTGTGCCGCTCGCCTGTACATTTGAACTTGGCACGCGCGCCCAGCCTGTGACTTTCCTTCTGACCGTTTCCCCGCTCTCCGATGGAGGCATGGTCAATCCTGACTCATCTCCTCTCTCTGGTGGTGAGAACACTGGTCCCGATGGCTGGGACTCCTCCCCCCCCCCCACTGCGCTCTGGTGGGGAAGCTGGTCCTGATTTCCAACTGCTGCTCAGGGAGTCCCCGCTGGCCCCTTCCTTCTGGGGTTTCCGCCTTGGCACCCCCCTTGCCCTGGCCATCGGCGCTCCTTTCTGTGAATCTTCCGATTCGCTGGAGAGACTCGTGGAATCTCTCTGACCACTGTCACTGCCTACACCCCCCTCGGATTCCTCCTCACTCTCCATTTGCTCCATCTCCTGTGTCTCTGCTCCTGAACCCCTGACACCTACGCTTCAGGTTACATACGCTTCAGGTTACAGATACTTCAGGTTACAGGCTCCACTAACCCAGAAATAGTACCTCGGGTTAAGAACTTTGCATCAGGATAAGAACAGAAATCATGCTCTGGCGGCGTGGCAGCAGCAGGAGGCCCCATTAACTAAAGTGGTGCTTCAGGTTAAGAACAGTTTCAGGTTAAGAACAGACCTCTAGAACGAATTAAGTACTTAACCCGAGGTACCACTGTATGTCCAACTGTTCTTTGTCAACAACAAATCGTCACTGTTTTTTGTGTTGAATATATGTTATATGGTAATTTATGGACCTAATAGGTCTCTCAAGCCATTTGCACATGTTGCCATGCAAACAGTCCATGCAGAATATAGGCACATAGGAATATAGGAGGAAACCAGTGATATTTTAGGGAGCAGGCTAGCAGGTGGGGCCCATTGCTTACATCTTAGGAGCCTACACAACACAAAACACTGTTGCTGTATGTAGGTTTTATTTTATTTGTTTTTATCTTATATTTTGGAAAATTTACATCCAGGTTTTTTCATTTATTATTTTTTGGGAGGCCCAAGAGAGTAGGACCCTAAGCTATAGCCTGTTTAGCTTATACGTAAATCCAGCACTGGATGCCACCACCGGAGGGAATCTGGCCCTCAGATTGAAACAGCTCCACTCCCCTATCACCTGGATAGCTCAGTTGGTTAGAGTGTGGTGCTGATAATGCCAAGATTGCAGGTTCGATCCCCGTATGGGACAGCTGCATGTTCCTGCATTGCGCGGGGGTTGGAAGTGATGGTCCTCAGGGTCCCTTCCAGCTCTTCAGTCTATGATTCCATTATTCCTCTGCTTCAGCTGAAGCTACTCAAATGGAAGTTGCAGGATGTGCATGAAAACCAAGTGGTGAGAAATCACAAGTGCGGAAAATGCTGGTTCTGTTTGCAAGCTTTCCATGGGCATCTGGTTGGCAACCATGAGAAACAGCATACCTGAAGGAGCGTCTCCACCCCCATCGTTCTGCCCGGATGCTGAGGTCCAGCGCCGAAGGCCTTCTGGCGGTTCCCTCATTGCCAGAAGCCAAGTTACAGGGAACCAGGCAGAGGGCCTTTTCGGTAGTGGCACCCGCCCTGTGGAGCACCCTCCCATCAGATTTCAAAGAGATAAACAACTGCCTGGCATTTCGAAGACACCTGAAGGCAGCCCTGTTCAGGGAAGTTTTTCATGTGTGACATTTTAATGTGTTTTTAATCTTTGTTGGAAGCTGCCCAGAGTGGCTGGGGAAACCCAGCCAGATGGGCAGGGTACAAATAATAAATTATTATTATTATTATTATTATTATTATTATTATTATTATTAACAGGATGCTGGACTAGATGGGCCATTAGCCTGATCCAGCAGAGCTCTATTTATGTTCTTATTTCAGACTGGACCACTGCACTTTTAGGAGCAACCTATAAATGCCCTCATCTATGGTCATGGCAGAAAGATCCTTTGCAGAGTCTGGAACAGCCCAGAACCTGCTGGAGATCAAAATTTTCTAACATTATGGAAATAATTTTGCAAATTCAGGTTGCTTGCTCCCCCCCCCCATGCCCCCATTCTCCAGCCAACCCTACCTCCCAGATATTGCAATTGTTTCTCAGCCCATTACAACCTGCAGGACTCAAGCAATTTCAGGTGGGTAATAGGGGTGGTCATCAGCCAAGCAAAAATCCAATTTGTATAGCCCTTCACTTTATCACACACCCCTCTTTGGGATACCAGCCTATGCAGCACCGATATCAGCCATCTATAATAAATGACTCAGAGAGAAGAGAGATTAATCATATTTGCAGTTGTTGGTTTCAGAAGGTGAGTCTTCTTGCGGGGTGAAGGGAAAAATTGCTTTGGTGCTACACACCTTAAGCCAAGGGATGAAGCACTGAATATATTTTGGAAAATAACTTTGTTTTGTATTTTCATTCTGCATATTCTTCAAATGATGTTTAGGAGGATGCACACCTTTGCAGCAGAAATACATTGTGCTAGGGCTGCCATACAACCAGGGCATATAGAAGAGTTTAGGTTTTGGTGACATTGTTAAAAATAGCTCAAAAACTTCAAAAAGGCTCAACAACTTTTTGTCTGGATTTTCACTTTTTGAAATATGGCAACCCTACATTATGCTCAATTATTATACAGTGGTACCTTGGGTTACATACGCTTCAGGTTACAGACTCCGCTAACCCAGAAATAGTACCTTGGGTTAAGAACTTTGCTTCAGAATGACAACAGAAATCGTGCTCCAGTGGCGTAGTGGCAACGGGAGGCCCCATTAGCAAAAGTGGTGCTTCAGGTTAAGAACAGTTTCAGGTTAAGAACAGACCTCCAGAACAAATTAAGTACTTAACCCGAGGTACCACTGTACATATTCTCCACTCCACCTGGGCAGTATTACACATTCCCCAATCAATTTGTCCTCATATCTTCCGATATCACTTGGAAAATGCATACTGCTTAAATGTATACTGCTTGGACATATCATCTCTTGGTCTCCTCTTTTCCTGGCTAAACATATCCAGTTCCTTCAACCATTCCTCATAAGTCTGAGTTTCCAGACCCTTGGTCATCTTGGTTGCCCTCCTCTGCACACCTTCCAGCTTGTCAACATCCTTCTTTAATTTTGGCGCCTAGAACTGGACACAGTATTCCGGGTGTAGTCTGGCCAAGACAGAATAGAGTAGAACTATTACTTCCCTTGACCTGGGCAATAGACTTCCATTGACACAGCCTTGAACTGTATTAGCTTTTTTTTTGCTGCTACATCACACTGTGGACTCATAGATCTCTTTCACATGTACTGATGTGAAGCCAGGTGCCCTGCACCCTATGTTTGTGTACCTGATTATTCCTGCCAAAGTGCAGAACATGGACTGCAAGAAGATCAAACCTATCCATTCTTAAGGAAATCAGCACTGAATGCTCACTGGAAGGACAGATCGTGAAGCTGAGGCTCCAATACTTTGGCCACCTCATGAGAAGAGAAGACTCCCTGGAAAAGACCCTGATGCTGGGAAAGATGGAGGGCACAAGGAGAAGGGGACGGCAGAGGACGAGATGGTTGGACAGTGTTCTCAAAGACAGGAGTGCCTGGCGTGCTCTGGTCCATGGGGTCACAAAGAGTCGGACACGACTAAACGACTAAACAACAACAAGTGCAGAACCTTACATTTGTCCCTCTTTGAAATTAAAATGTGTTTTATTCGTTTTAATTTGTTCAGGGGGGAATAACAAGCAGAGGCACCTTTTGGGAGTTCAGGTAAGGGGTCTAGGAAGTTTACAGTAGCAGGGCCAGGCATTCACAGCAAGGCTTGTGGAACCTCCTGCAGGCTGATAGGCATGTGGAAATATTTATATATATGAAACTTCTACCATATGTGGTGGACATGGCACAAGGCAGAAAGCTACTGGTCTACGATAACTGAGGTGATAAAATAAAATATATCAAATAATCTCTGATATTCTTCATCTGAGGCCTCCTCATCTGAGGGAGCTTTGGAGGGTCATGACAAGAGAAAAGGCCTTTTCAGTTGTGGCTCCTTACTGGTTGGATTTCTGGCTCCCAATTCTTTAACAACAGCAACAACAAAATGACTCTCCTCCATACATACACAAATACACGTACTACTAAAATGCCGGAAGCTGGGGGGAGGCATACTCAGAAGGGACTTTTTCATTTGGAAGGGAACTCAAAACAAATCCCTGCAGTTAATAATTCTTTGGCACTAGGCTCTCTGCTTGATGGACCTCAGAGTTTTAAGAGAAAAACAAGGAACATCCTAGAAGTCCAATGCTGCCTCAACATTGCTGTACCTAGGGGATTTTGTGGGGAGTGGGGGCAATGCCAGCCAGGCTACCATAGAGGAGTGCTGACCAAAATAGTTTAAGAAAAGTCTCCCTTCCAAAAACAATATATTTCACCATGCCTGCAATTTCTGAAATGCCTCCCTGTCCACCCCCACCCCCACTGCCCATCTTCCACCTAAGAATGGGCTGGCGAATTTTGCAACAACCATGAACCACCATAAGTTAGAGAGATAAGTCTCATCCTCGAGCCCCATATTTCTTGATTCAAAACCCAGAGTCCCTGAAGGCATCTTCCATTCAATTTACTTGTCACTTGGTCATCAACAGCAAGCATCCTCATCCGTTCCCGGTCCTCAGTTTTTGCAACTCTAGTTCAGACATTATGTCTGTGGCGCAATCCTGCTTTTTAAACATACTATACCACAATTTTAGTGCTGCTATTTTCATCGAAGGGAGCAACCTGCAATCAAATGCAGCAGGTTTTGCTTTCGTTTGTCAATCCCTTTTGCAAAAAAAGACAGGGGGAGGGGGGGAAGTGCTGCGTTTCCTGCAACCTAGCAACACAACTTACAGTTTTAAATACCTGGCAACAAAACAAAACAAAATGAAGTTCATTTGGACTTGCGTTTCATTAACAAACTGCATAACTTAATGCAATCAAACACAGGTCCATAGCTTCGGGTTGTGCAGCAAAATATGATATAAGGAAATAGCATGTGGGCATAGCGATAAGAAGAGAAGGAGATCCTGCTGGATCACACCAATGGCTCATCTAGTTCTATGTCCTGTTCTCACAGTGGTCATCCAGATTCCTGGGGGAAATCAGCAAGTGGGATTCGAGCAAAATACCTTCCTCCCCTCCTGTGGTTTCCAGCAGCTGGTATTCAGATGCATCGCTGCTTCAAACTGTGGAGGCAGAGCCATCTTTTAAAGTCATCCAGGTTGGTAATCATCACTGCCTCCTGCAGAAGTGAGTTCCACAGTTTGCGGCCTAGGACCCTATACGGCCTAGGACCCTCGTACCTACGGGACCGCCTCTGCTGGTATGTCCCACGGAGGACCTTACAGTCTTCAAACAAAAACATCTTGGAGATCCCAGGCCACAGAGAGGTTAGGCTGGCCTCAACCAGAGCCAGGGCTTTTTTGGCTGTGGCTCCGATCTGGTGGAACGCTCTGTCACAAGAGACTAGGGCCCTGCGGGACTTGACATCTTTCTGCAGAGCCTGCAAGCCAGAGCTGTTCCACCAGGCCTTTGGCCAAGACACAGTCTGACCCCCCCCCCCTTCGATGATCCTCATAGAACTCTGGCCCAGTGGTTGCCCTTAGATTTTGAACTGATTTTAGAATATTGATTTTAGAATGTTGTGTTATTTTTATTTCTGTTAGCCACTCTGAGCCTGGCTCTGGCTGGGGAGGGTGGGATATAAATAATTTATTATTATTAATTAATTATTAATTATTATTAATTATTATTTATTATTATTATTATTACTATTATTACTATTATTACCATTACCTGTGTGCTGTGTGAAGAAGCACTTTCTTTTATCTGTCCTGAATTTTCCAACATACAGCGACAGGGAAGCTTCACTATACAGTGGTACCTTGGTTCTCGAACTTAATCCATTCTGGGAGTCCGTTTGACTCCCGAAACCATTCAAAAACCAAGGCGCAGCTTACGATTGGCTGCAGGAGCAAACCGGAATGCAGCGTTTGGGAGCCGATTTCTTCAACAACTAAGCCTTTCGGGAACCAAGGTACCACTGTATTTACAATATAATATACTTCCTATGTTCCAGGAATGTTTTGTTACACAGAACTGGGGGACCCCGGCCCAGGGATTGGCTGGGGTCCCCAGTCCCTACGATCTGGTCTTTGATATTCTTTCTAGGCCACACCCCTCAGCAGACTGAATATTTGAAGGTTACTGAATTGGTTACTGCAGCTCTTCCGCATGAAGACCTCAGTCACATGGTGCTAAAAACTGAGTCTAGTTCTGTCGTATGCAGGCAGCGGCAGGTGGCAGGGCAGAGTGGGGAGTAGCCAGTGTTTTTCACCTGGCTGCCCAATGCAGAGGTCTGGTGATTGAATACAGTAAGGGGCAGGTGGCAAGAAGGCCAGGATGGTGCGGGTGCGATGGCGGGAACAGTGCATTGGCTCCGCCACTGCACCCCCACTCTGCTGACCTCCTTATTGCTTCTCCATTCCTCCTCTCTCCCTTTCAGTTACCAGTAGTGACCTCCATGTTGCAAAGCCAGGTGAGCAACGTTGCCCAAGTCATGGCATGCCCGTCAACTGTTCTGGAAAAACAGGGACACCCCACTTTTTTTCATGCAAGAGTATGGACATTACATTTTGGGTGCCTTGCTTTCTCGTGATTTCAAACTGAGATCTTGCCCAGCCCCCCCCCCCCAAGAGTGGGTTTTTTTGTTACGCGATCCGATCTCACGTGGCACCCCCAAATGTGCATCTTGGGATGTCGTGCCCCCAAAGCGCCTTTTCTGGGTTTGCAATCTTGTGCAGCACCCCAAAGGATGCATTTTGGGGTGCCAGGCCCAACAAGAATGTTTTTTTCAAGGTCCGCAATCTCACACGGACGGCGTAACCCATGTGGGATTTCAGACCTGGAAGATGGTGTTCCGAATTTGGACCACGTTGTGCTGAAGCGCATAGCACTGTATGCAAGTCGACACAGGCTATAGAGAAAGGAACCACTCAGTTTGTAAAAGCTCCATTATAGGCCACCTTCTCCACAATCTCCTTCTTATTTAACACTCCCAGAACTCTTCTGCCATCCAAGGATCCGACCACCTATCTGCCACTAGAGACTTCTTCCAGGGTGTATTAGCAAGGGGTACACTGCTGCATTTAATATTGTAATCCCCACCCCACAAAACTTACTCATAGTAGGACCAGCTCTTTTGGAAAACGCAAGACTTGTGGATAACTAGGCATAGCTACAATGAAACTGGTTGGGGTTTTTTTTCCAGATGCTGTTCCTATTGAGAGCAGTAGCTCATCTCATCTGGATACTTGATACTTCAGGGTGCATTGTTTTATACACACAACCATCAGCTTTGTTTATGAAGCACAAAGCACACACCAGCAGTTCCTTCCAACAATGTAATGATTGAATTCTTAATTATTTACATGTTGTGGCTGACCCAGTTATTCAGGTACAGGAACGAGAGGGAGATAGCAGGCGTTGATAGCTCAGATCAGATTTGTCAGTCGGTATGAGTACAACCAATTAACAAAGGAAATTAGTACATTCTAAATTGAACTGAGATGAAAGCAAGACCTTTTTGTAAACATGTTCAACAGCAACGAAAAGCACCATTCCATCCTCTAATTTTTCACTGGTTATTTAAAAGGAGGTGGAAGTATCCAGGGAGCCTCATCCTTGCTTGGAACTATGTTTGCTGCCAGTGATCTTATCATCCAGACCAAGGCGATTGGCTATCTAAAGTTGTGACATCATCACATTCACCATGGGATTCCCGGTTGGCTGAGACTGCTGATGCAAATACTCAAAGAGGAGGAAGTTTGCAGTGATGAGACAAAAATGGGAGCCTTCCAATTGTTTCTGTTGCATTCAAGAATGCCTGTTGACAGTAAGTAGAAGACTCAGACTAAAGTCCTGTCTGTCAACGCAAAACCTACTCTGCATCAAGAGCAAAACTACAATTCCCATCATTTCCTTGGAGAATGCAGGGTGTGAGCATGCCCAGAATCTTTCAAATGCTGGTAGCTAAAAACTAGAAAGAGATCAATCTTGGCTCCTTTGAGCCCATGCAGCTGAAGTTTTTTGCTCCTCACCTTTCAAAATTTGCAAGTTTAGGAAAGTGTGGGGAAGTCAGAGAAAAGTGACAAAACAAAAAGTTGATGATCTTGGAATAATTCCCCCGGAGTGGGTTGGAAAAACCTAGGCTATTCTGAACTGAGACAGGAGGGTTTCACACAACACGACTTCGTTTATATTAGCTAGCTGAGAAGTTGTTTTTTAAGCTATCATCTCCTTTGGTTTTTTGGTCTGTTTTATTTTAGATACCTTGTTCATTATCTAGAGGATGAAATTCTATGCTTTTTATTATAGCCACAGATGAGCATAAATGCAATGAAAAACAGAATTATTCAATAAATCCAAACTTATTCTTACTGCATTTGTAACTCCCCCCCCCCAAAAAAAAGCCTCAATCTGACACCTGTTAAACTCCCAATTAACAGATTCAGGTATTTCCTTAAATCCATCAAACATTTCAATCAATTTTTTGAAGGCGGATAATAAAATAAAAACTGAATTTGACAGACCCACCTTCTGTAGTTCCACCAGAACATAAACAAACAGGGAGTTAAAGGAATACTATGAAATCTTCCTTGTACAGTAAAACACTGAACCCAGCTAATGTTAAAGCATGCCTATATTTATAAAGATTTAGCACTTCTAAATATTTTGCTGCTTTAATCCCATAACTGGGATTCACACCCACAAAGAACAGGGAACCGTTTTCCATTGCAAGAGATCATGTATTTTCAAGGTTTAAATCCCCATTCCTTTGTCCAACAGTAAAATGTTATCCTGATTAGTTCCCATCATTATCAAAACCTCGGGGGGGGGCACCCACAGTGTATGTCTTGTTCTAAAGCAGTTTTGATCCATGAAGAAACAAAAGTACCATTACTTATGTTTATTCCATCATTATAATCACATTAAATCATTATTATATAATCCCATTTGGACAGAGTCTGTTTTTAATGTATTTTATGCAGCACCTAGTGTGTGTTTTATGTACTCCACAAATAATGGCAATTAAAACTATTACTACATCCATCTGACAACCAAAGGATCAAGAATTATCCCCCAAAAAAATTCTCTATAAAAATCTCAGTAGCATAACCATGACCGAAGTTGCCCAGGAACGACTGTTAAAACAGGACAGGAAATTCTTGATATTTAAAGCAGGAGTGGAAAACATGTGCCCCTTCGGATGCTACTACAACTGCCATCATCTCTGATCATTTAACAGAGCGACTGGGGCTGATGGGACCTGGAGTCCAATAATAATTGGAGGGCCAGAGGTTTCTCACCACTGATCTAAAGACTCGGTACACAAGCATCATTTAACTGGGCCCGGTGCAAACTTCCTACAAGTGTCTTCACCCTCAAAATCCCTTTACTGCTTTGAAAAAATATGGAAGCCCAACTGGCGTCCTTTAGGTACATAGTATGACGTCGCCACTGTCAACACCAAGTAAGCCTATAAACATGCCCTGCTCTATTGGGGATCCCATAACCCCATTGCTTAGCTGCACACAGTTGCTTCACAAGTGACCCATCGTGTATTGTGTATCTGATGGGCCAGCTGAACTGTGGTGCATGTTTAATACACAACTGGCTTCTGGATGTGCTGTGATGAAGTTGCACCTTACAGTAAGAATAAGCTTCCACTCCTGGGAATGCAAAGTATTCAAAGGCATTTGAGATAGCTATACAACATAATCATGGGACATCTTTAGAGCAGACCTAGACACATCAAGCTGAACACCACCACCTGTGGCCCTCCAGATGGAGTTGGGATCCACAAATCTCCATCATCATTGGCCAGTGATCAAGGATGATGGGAGTTGTAGTTCAGAAACATATGGAGAGCCAGTGATGGAGGAAGGGGGGTGCGGACCACCCCAGGTGTCATCACTGAGAGGGGTGACAAAAATATGAGTTTTCTTAAAAATTGGGCTCACAGAACTTTTTAGTTCAGTCAACAAATGTAACAAAACACGGCTGGCACTGGACGCCACAGCACAGGGGCCAGCACTTACCACAGGGCCTGCAGTGTGCCCAAGCCATGCATCTCTCCTGGGAGTGACGTGGTAGCTTGGGTGCCTGCAGGCTCTGGACTGCCTCAAACGGCAGTGTGGGGCTTGCATCTGCCCACAGCCTCTTCCTCAGCCGCCCTACAGCTAAGGGGGAGGCAGCGGAGAGGCTCCACGCAGCTTGCCCTGCCCCCATGGGTAGCTCGCCCTGCCCCTGACTGCAGGACACATGAGTCACACCAAGAACCTGAGCAGCTAGCTACACCATTGTGGAGAGGCAGATGTTCCCCAGCCCTAATCTACAACATCCCTTGTGTTCTTGATAAATCTTCTTGCTGCAGCCACTGCCTGAAACTCAAAAAACAGAATAGGACCACCATACACAACTCCACACACAACTGGTGGGCTAAACCCAGTTTGGCCAGTGACAAATTGCTCAGGCCTTCTTTAGAGGGGATCAGAGCTTTCCAAAATCCCACCAAGACATATGTCTCCTTTATCAAAATCCAAATGTTCAGTAGAAGACAACATGCAAAGCAAGCCAAATCAGTCCAAATCCAAATCAGTCCAAAAGTCCAAATCAGAGATGTTTTCACATAATTTGTCAAAAAGCAATCCAGCGAGAATAAACCAACATCTAACCATGTGTGACTCACCAGGCTGTCATGGAAATGTCCATTCGCATCCCATTTACTGAAGCCTGTGGAAAGAGAAGACATAAGGGAGGGAGATTATTCAATGGGCAAGCAATGGGGGAACTGGGACTGGCCAAGTGACCTTACTGGCCAAGAGAAATCAGCAGTTTGATTTAATCTACAGATGATCCAAAATCAGGGACTGAGCTTTGCAAATATGTTTTCACGCTTGGAAAAGCAGCCCTCATTTTGGGTGATTTTTCTTCTTCTTCCAGGGGGAGGTCTTCAAAGGGGTTTGAACTTGTTCACACACAGAGAAGAAATGGATCCCTGTTGGCTCAAAAGGAACAGCACTCCCTTTTGGAATCTGGAATTTGGAAAAACAGGAGTGTTGGATGTGTGCACATTTCGATGCAGAAATCCAAACAGGGCCATCTTAAGCATATCCGGCGCCGTGGTGCAAAGCTCCCTCTGGCAGCCCCCCCCCCCATTTCCCAGAGTTGTCGACCTTTTTTTAGGGAGGATGGCACTGCTGGCAGGGCTGGAGGAGGTGGGCAGTTGCTGGAGGGCAGCTCCTCCGGTGGGGAAGAGGCAGAGGCTGGACGTGGCGCCTCCCAGCTCAGGCAGACGAAAGCTCTAGGCACGGTGTTGCTTCAGCGTGGCATGGCAGAGGCAGGCAAGGGTGGCAAACTGATGCCAGAAGGTGCCGCGTCCAGCCTCTGCCTCTTCCCTGACACCCCAGTGCCCCATGCCACTAGCCTCTATGGGTAGGACGCCCCTGCATCCAAATACAGTGGTACCTTCTGGAGATCTGTTCTTAACCTGAAACTGTTCTTAACCTGAAGCACCACTTTAGCTAATGGGGCCTTCCTCTGCTGCTGCCGCACGATTTCTGTTCTCATCCTGAAGCAAAGTTCTTAACCCAAGGTACTATTTCTGGGTTAGCGGAGTCTGTAACCTGAAGCGTCTGTAACCTGAGGTACTACTGTACACATATGAAGGCACAACCAAATGGTTCAGAAACTGGCCCCTGCTTTACTAAGGCCACCTGATGGTGCTGTTTTCTTACATTGGAATCATATCTTGACCCCTGACCATGCTCTCTGATCCAACTACACCAGGAGGGGACCACATTGGCTACCACTGGATTTTTTTTCAATTGGCTGCCCCATGGTACAAAGGAAGAAGGCAGAGTATCGCTTGGTTGCCTTGGCAACATGGGGCACATCCCTTCTCTCCTCCAGTGATAACATTCCCAACATGCTCCCAATTCACCCTTTCTTCATTTGCAGCCTTGTCTTTAATTTAAACCAGGACTACGAAGATTCCAGCCAAAAGCCGAGCTTGCAGTTAGCAGTTTAAAACCTGGCAACCGGTTTAAGTCCTGCTTTCTAGTATGAAGCTCCCTAGTAGAACCAATCTTAGCAGAGCTGGCATTGGGTGCCCAGAATAAAGGATGCTGAATGCAAGTGTTCAAGGGGAACCCTTGGAAATGTGTTCTGTGGCTCCTGGTTATTTCCTTGACAGGTGTGATGCTACCTGCCCCACACCTGATTTCACATGACCCTAGGTCATATGCCCTAGGTGAAGTTAGCTGAATGTGTTTTTACTATGTTAAACTGCAAGCCAATGAAACCTTTCAGATGTTGCCACTCTGCCCAACCAAATGTCCATGCTAAACCTCAGCAGGCTGGCTATTCTACCAGAAAACTTGCTTGGCTTCTCCGAACTGCAAAGGCAACAGTGTTTAAATAGTTGTACACACAGTACAGTCTTTACAAATATAGGTAGAGCTGGTATTCAGAAGCATTGCTTCCTCCACCCTTCAATATTTAGTGTGTCAGAGGCCAGGATAGGTCCCGATTGCTCCACCTGCATTAAGCTACTGATCGTCTTTGCGATATTTCCCCGTGAGGTTAGACCACAGTGCCTGTTCCTTGCAAATGCAAAAGAAAAATAAGCCTCTTTTAAAGCCTATTATTTCTGAACATACAGTACTAAAGGAGAGAGAATATGAAGTATTTTATAGACGTGGTTTAAGCAGATTCAGGAAGACCATTATGGGTATATTAAAGAGCAAGCGGAGAAGAATTTGGCACTATGTGGAATTTAATCCCAGCTGCGTTTCGCCTTAATACCACTCCACACAGCAGTCCTATCCTCTGCTAAAAAAAGGCTTAAATACCTTTAACTGGGAGGCGAGAAAGCCCACTTCCAGCCACTTTATGAGCACATAATAGCAGGCAATATTCTGATCCACATTATTCATTTGCAAACGCTGCTAAACCTGACAGGATTGTATGCTATTGTTTTTCCCTCACAGAAGGGCAGTGAAGGGTCGTCTCTCACTGCACTGAAATGGAGATTTAAAGCGCTGTTGCTCAGCGGGTCTACAGAGCGACTCCAACTGACTCCAGGGGCATGTGATGCTCTTCCCATTGTGAAACCTAAGCAGGCCCTTCACCCAGGTCTATGGCCACATTCACAGCATACAATGAAAATGTTATGATACCACTTTAAACTCTCCTGTCTTCCCCCAAAGCATCTTGGAGACTGCAGTTTGTCAAAGGTTTAAGGTGCTGGTTTTAACCTTTAAAGCCCTATACGGCCTAGGACCCTCATACCTACAGGACCGCCTCTCCTGGTATGTCCCACGGAGGACATTACGGTCTTCACACAAAACCATCTTGGAGGTCCCGGGCCACAGGGAGGTTAGACTGGCCTCAACCAGAGCCAGGGCTTTTTTGGCTGTGGCCCCGATCTGGTGGAACGCTCTGTCACAAGAGACTAGGGCCCTGCGAGACTTGACATCTTTCCACAGGGCCTGCAAGACAGAGCTGTTTCACCACTGACCTTGGGCCAGTCACTGTCTCTCAGCCTAGTCTACCTCGCAGGGATGTTCTGTGGATTAGCTAGGGAAGGGAGACCCATGTACACTGCCTTGACCTCCTTGGAGGAAAAAGATGGCATATTAATGAAAGAAATAAAATAATAAAACAGATTTAAGAAATGCAGAAACACAACAGTAAAGCAAAACATCAAGCCAAAGAGACTGAAAGGACCACGACTTGAACATGTGTGATGCTACTTTGTACTGGCGTGAAACCCCAGGACCATTTAACCCACTTTTATCTCTTTGGGGTCCCCCCCCTATAATTTTTATTAAATTTCCTGTTTTACATTTTAGACTATTCATTCAAACTACCTTAAAATATCAATGACTTCCCTCCTTCTCTTTCCATGGTTCATTTGCAAAACATAAAATCCCTGCATATTTTATATAAACTAAACCAGACCTACATTGGCTCCCAGTACGTTTCTGAGCACAATTCAAAGTGTTGGTGCTGACCTTTAAAACCCTAAATGGCCTCGGCCCAGTAGACCTGAAGGAGCGTCTCTACCTCCATCGTTCTGCCCGGACGCTAAGGTCCAGCTCCGAGGGCCTTCTGGCGGTTCCCTCATTGCAAGAAGCTAAGCTACAGGGAACCAGGCAGAGGGCCTTCTCGGTAGTGGCACCCGCCCTGTGGAACGCCCTCCCATCAGATGTCAAAGAGATAAACAACTACCTGACATTTAGAAGACACCTGAAGGCAGCCATGTTCAGGGAAGTTTTTAATGTGTGACATTTTAATGTATTTTTCATCTTTGTTGGAAGCCACCCAGAGTGGTTGGGGAAACCCAGCCAGATGGGTGGGGTACATAAATTATTATGATTATGATTAACCATTCAGAATTCCATTATTACATCCATCAAAACTTATTTACACTGTTGAATTTATCTTAATGCTGCCCATGTTTGCAAATAATCACAATTTTCCTCCATATATATATATATATATATATATATATATATATATATTTTCAATAAACATTTTCCAATCTTCTTTAAACATATGTTTTTCTTGTTCTCTTATTCTCTGTGTTAGGTCTGAAAACTGCACATATTCCATCAGTTTAAGTTGCCATTCTTCTTTGGTTGGGACCTCGCTCGTTTTCCATTTTGGGGCTAACAAAACACAGGCCGCAGTATTGACATACATAAATAACCTTTTTTGACACCTGGGAATTTCCACCCGAATTATCCACAACAAAAAGGACCCTGGTTGTTGATTTTTGGAAAAGTACATTTAAACAATTTTTCAGTTCATTATGGATTATTTCCCAATACTCTTTTACAGATCCACCACATATGATAGAACGTACCCTTGCATCTCCAACACTTTTCTGATTCAGTCTTATACATTTTAGCAAGTCTACTGATAGCAACTCTCTAAGGTTTCAGACCAAGGTCACGCAGAGCTCTGCTACTCAATATCCTTAACTGGTGACGCTGAAGATTAAACCTGAGTATTTCAGTGTACAAAGCTTGCTCTCTTCTACTGAGCTATGGACCTCCTCTGCCACATTGATTGATAGGGCAAGTTTAATACAAAACAAAAGGAAAACCATGTTGTAAGATCTTCCACTTTCATTCATCAAACGACAAAATGGCATGACCTGGATTTGTTCAGCGTATTTTTCATTGTAACAGCGTTTTAAACAACAGGTTAGCAAATGGCTTTTTGAAGTAGTCCTTGTTGCAGGGGATGCTGACACTTTTCTATAGAGACACTTGGGTGGGAGGTGGGAGAATACCCTTACATAAAGGTAAAGGTAAAGGTACCCCTGCCCGTACGGGCCAGTCTTGCCAGACTCTGGGGTTGGTGCGCCCATCTCACTTAAGAGGCCAGGGGCCAGCGCTGTCCGGAGACACTTCCAGGTCACGTGGCCAGCGTGACGAAGCTGCTCTGGCCAGAGCCAGAGCCAGAGCCAGAGCCAGAGCCAGAGCCAGAGCCGCACACGGAAACGCCGTTTACCTTCCCGCTAGTAAGCGGTCCCTATTTATCTACTTGCACCCAGGGGTGCTTTCGAACTGCTAGGTTGGCAGGCGCTGGGACCGAACGACGGGAGCGCACCCCGCCGCAGGGATTCGAACCGCCGACCTTTCGATCGGCAAGCCCTAGGTGCTGAGGCTTTTACCCACAGCGCCACCTGCGTCCCTCCTTTATTTTAGGAAAATTCCCATCATTATGCCAGATTGTGTATAATAATAATAATAATTTATTTCTACCCCGCCCATCTGGCTGGGTGGCCCATCCACTCTGGATGGTTTTCAACAGAACAGAATAAAACTTCAAACATTAAAAACTTCCCTAAACAGGGCTGCCTTCAGACGTCTTCTAAAAGTCAGATAGCTGTTTATTTCCTTGGCATCTGGTGGGAGAGCGTTCCACAGGGAGGGGGCCACTACCGAGAAGGCCCTCTGCCTGGTTTCCTATAGCCTCACTTCTCGCAGTGAGGGAACTGCCAGAAGGCCCTCAGAGCTGGACCTCAGTGTATGAGCACAGGAAAGTCTTGATGGACTATATTCGTAGAACTGACTTTGGGCCAATATCCATTCCTCAGTCTAACCTACCTCACCTAACCTACCTTTGAGGATAAAATGGGGAGGGTGGGCTTACATGGACCGTCTTGAGCTCCTTGGAGGCGAGGTCAGGTATCGATGTAGGTAAAAGGTAAAGGACCCCTGACAGTTAAGTTGCAGATGACTCTGGGGTTGCAGCGCTCATCTCGCTTTACAGGCCGAGGGAGCTGCCGTTTGTTCCAGACAGTTTTCCAGGTCATGTGGCTAGCAGGACTAAACTGCTACTGGCAAACCAGAGCAGCACACAGAAATGCCGTTTACCTTCCTGCCGGAGTGGTACCTATTTATCTACTTGCACTTGATGTGCTTTCGAACTGCTAGGTTGGCAGGAGCAGGGACCGAACAACGGGAGCTCACCCTGTCGCAGGGATTCGAACCACCAACCTTCTGATTGGCAAGCCCTAGGCTCAGTGGTTTAGAGCACAGCACCACCCGCGTCGCTATCAATGTAAATAAGCAAGTAATTATTTTTAGTTAGATGATAGACAGACAGACAGATGACAGACAGATAAAGATGTCAGCTTGAATCCAACTCAGAACAGACCTACTGAAATCAAGTCTACTCTGAGAATGGCTTAGTTAGATACAACACATATACTACCAGCCATAGATAAACAGATCTATTCCATACCCTTATAAGCTGTCTCATATTAATCCTTCATTTGATAATAGGGGCAGCAATATTGGTCCCAAATCTTTTATTTTTATTTGTGGCAATTTTAATCAATCTCAGTATCTATAGATGCATCTCAGGTTCGCATGCCTTCCAATAAGCCATTCATTTTGTTTTCCTTTCACCAAAACCATTATCAGAGCACATCATTAGGTGATCTTTTTAATATGTATCAAAGAAAAAAAAGTCACCGCAATTCAATAAAACTTACATTAGCTGGAGTTTCAGGAACATTAGTCTAATGTGCTTTAAAAGATCACCTTCTCGGAATGCTATAATAAGTTTGTGTGAAAAGCAGAAAGCATGTAATATGTAATAAAATCTGGCCTTTAATGAACCATTGTGGCACGGAGGCTGGTGGCATCATTCAGCAGAAAGTGTCCTTTTAATTAATGAATAAAGAAGCCAAGGGGATATTTTAAAGTGACCTCAATTGTATTGACCCCTGGTTGGCAGCTGGGTTGGCCAGCAGGCCAACTGAAACCCAATCACTGGATAGACAGGCCATAGGAAAGGGAACACCTTTCTGTGATTGACCCTTTCCTGATATTGCTTACTTTCACTTTTATTCCCACCCAGAGTTAACTGCCGTATTTTTCGCTCTACAACACGCTCCCAAACATAACACGCACATAGTTTTTAGAGGAGGAAAACAAGAAAAAAAATATTCTAAACGAAACAGTGGATGTATGATTTTTGTGGTTCATGCTGTGGCCACAGACATGTGATCTGACGGTGAGTTTGGGGTAGCCCAATGCAAAAATCCTGAGGATCCATGTGGATCCGTGCTTTGTAACCACGTTTTTGCACCACTGCGGCCCCAAGCAACAGTGGGTGCGTGATTTTTTTGGTGCAAGCTGTAGCCATGGACATGCTATGTGATCTGGTGGTGAATTTGGGGTGAACCAGTGCAAAAATCCTGAGGATCCGTGTGGATCCATGCTTTGTAACCATGTTTTAAGTGGGGAGGGAAGGAAAAGCACTCAAGGGACAAGGAACACGTGTGGGGTGGGTGGAGAAGGATGCTGTTAATAATGCAGAAGAGGGGTATAAGAGGAGAAGGCTCTTATAAGAGGAGTGGGGAGGAGAGAGAGACAGAGAGCCCGCTTGAAAAAACTTTGCTGCTGTTTAGCGAGTGGGGAGGAGAGAGGGACAGAGAGCCTGCTTGCTTTAAAGGAGCCTACCGGACAGGAGCCGCTTACACTCGTGTAAGCGGCTCCTCTCCTCTCCTCTCCCGCTTTGCTCTTTTAAAGCAAGCAGGCTCTCTGTCTCTCTCTCCTCCTCACTCAGCGGCTCTTCTCCCGCTTTGCTGTTTCAAAGCAAGCCACGGAGGAGGGAAGGAAGGGAAACCATGGATCCTCTGCTCACGGCTGCAGCAGATCCCCCCGCCATCTGTAGGCATTCGCTCCATAACACACACAGACATTTCCCCTTACTTTCTAGGAGGAAAAAAGTGAGTGTTATGGTGCGAAAAATACAGTATATCTCTTTGCTAAAACTGGGATCTTAAAGGTTTCGCCATTATTGCCACCGTGGTGAGAGCAATAATACCCTTGTTTGGGTGATTTGGGGGTCTTTCCTGAGCTCAGTTCTGCCCATAGGTTGACTGTCCGTTGGTAATCTCTGCTGTAATTTCTCTCCTTTTAGAAACAACAGCGGACACCTGATTTATGTTTCACAAGACACCGAAGTGGAAATGACCTTGATGTAATGCACTATAAACAGTAAAGGCTTGCAGCTAATTAAAAACAAGCTTCTATGATTATCCAATCCACATGCAAAGCCTGCAGAATTCTCTGAAGTGGTAATTGGCAGTCTAAATTTAATAATCTTACCTAGATTTATGAAGCATTGGCTGTCACCAAGAGTTACAATGCTTGCACTCAGCAAATGCTGGGATATAGTCGTGTGACAGTTAATATGGCAGAGACGAAGCTAAATTCTGCTTTTTAGGGCGTGATCACACATGCACCTAGATCAATGAGCATGCTACCCAATGTGCCAAGGAAAAGAAGAGGCCATCTAGGGCATTTTTACAGTGATAGCACAGACGCATCTCTTTGCAAAATCCTTTCGAGCTATGCAGGGCCGTCTTAACCATAGGCACGAGGGTGCAGGGCACCCAGGCGCCGGGCTCTCAGGGATGCCAGGCCAAGAGTCCAGGGCCCGAGAGTTGAAGTCGGTCAGACCGCCACGGAGGGTTCTTCTGCTGTTGGTGGCTCTGTGCCATGAGTTCGGGGGCAAGCGAGCCAGCAAGGCATGAGGCGGCTGGCTGGCTCCACCCTCCTGTGCACCTGGGATTGGCGTGGGGCCATGGAGAGGCCCGCCAAGCGCACGCAGCTTACAGCACAAGGCGCTTGGTTTCGCTCAGTCGCTGATGCCAACACTTTGGACTGGTTTGTTGCACTGGGCTAATTATGTCTCCTGTTTCCTTTTCCTGAGCGGAGATAAGTGTGGTGTGTCAGCTTCCTAAAAAAAGGTCAACAACAACAACTCTGGGGAACCTTTCCTAAAAAAATGCCAGCAACTTTGGGGTCGTCCCCCCCCTAAAAAAAGGTCAACAACTCTGGGCAACCTGGGGGGGTGTATGCGCTGGGCGGATCTTTGCACTCTGGCGCTGCATATGCTTAAGACAGCCCTGGAGCTATGCACGTTCCCCAAGGCCTGTTGGAGACTATGCCAAATGAACAGAAGAAGAGCCTGCTAGATCAGGCCAATGGCCTGGACCCAGATCATCTGAGGTCCTTCTTTGTGTGCTTCCTCCATGAGAGGTCTGGAGGATGGCAACACAAGAACGAGCTTTTTCTGCAGTGGCTCCCCACTTGTGGCTCCCCATCACTACCCAAAGGAGTCTCAAAGTGGCTAACATTCTCCTTTCCCTTCCTCCCCCACAACAAACACTCTGTGAGGTGAGTGGGGCTGAGAGACTTCAGAGAATTGTGACTAGCCCAGCAGCTGCATGTGGAGGAGCGGAGACATGAACCCGGTTCACCAGATTATGAGTCCACCTCTCTTAACCACTACACCACGCTGATGGACTCTCCTTCCTTGGAGATTTTTAAGTGGTGGTTGGATGGCCATCTGTCATGGATCCTTTAGCTGAGATTCTTCCATTGCAGGGGGTTGGACTAGATGACCCTGGGGTTCCTTTCAACTCTAAGATTCTAAGATAGAAAGGAAGCAAGGCAGGGACTCTGTATCTGCTCAACTTTCTCTGTTGATGGACTGCAGCTTGGCTGCTTTGGGAACACTACTGGCCAGTGACTTTGGGACTGACCGCAAGTGTTCCAACCCTGGATCTTCCGCAGAAGTGGGATGGGAAGTTGACCATACAGATTGACTTTGGACCGGTATTTGGTCATCTGGAATGCCTGAATACTCTCTAGTGATGCCCTTGGGCTTGTGTGCACTTCCAGGACTTACCTCTGGGCACGCTGAGGATCAGAACAATGTGTCATTTATTGCATTTCTTAATAGTAGCAGGTATGTGCATAGTGAAAATTCACTTAACGCACCATTTTCTTTAGTCCTTTTGTTAAACACAGACAACACCCCCTAATAAACTGGGATTTCTTGAGTAGTTTATTTGCAGCTATTGAAAAATGTTGACTAAGCTCTATTATTTAGCGTTTGCAAACGGTTCTAACCATTGTTACAGCTAATTAAATTTCACAGAGGATTTTAAATCTTGCATAAGGGAGAACGCGTGATGATTTTCCTCAAGCAGTATACAAACAGATGCAACGCACACGCGTCAAAGTACATAATAAAAGGACCCAAGAGTTAATTGTGTAATGTTGCTTTTTCCAAGGTACAATAATCTGACACAGAATCTCTCAAGCATAGTGAAAGGTAAGTAACTTTTTCCTTTTGGCAGGAAGTGGTTGATTGAGAAGTTGTGGTGGTGGGTTCTGGGGGGGGGGGCACAGTAAATTCAGAATGGTGTAAAATCCACAGAGTAAACCAGGGAGAATCCACACATCCATACAACTAAACCCCACTCCTTTTTAAAATAGATTTTTTCCCCACCTTAAATGCAGGGCTACCTCAGTACTTTTTGGATATCACAAGAGATGCTTGACTGAAGCCAGGCAAGTTCCCCTGGCTCGTATATTACAATTAGATGCTATCCCCATGGGATGGAGGGGTGAAATCCAGCCTCAGCACTCTTTCCACCAGCCCCTCTCCATAGAAACACACCAGCTGTCCAGAACTACAACACTCGCCTGCTACCTTGCTGCTTCAATAATTTCCATTATTGTAATTGTTGCTTAATGTGGCTATAATCTGTTGCTCAAAGGAAACCTCACTCGCTTTCTTGAAAGCCCCTGCAATGACATTGGCTCCTTCGCCAGCAGGCCTGGAAGGTACTTCTGAATTAAGTTAACAGCTGAAGACAATTTTCATTGAAATTGAAGAGGACTTGAAATGAGCCAGGAGGTGGTGGCTTGCTAAGTGCAGTCCCATTATGAAGAACAAATTGGGGGGGGGGGTAGAAACATGTTCACCCTAGGGCTTGGCTGGCGATGGCTGGGAACTATTATGCCACTGTGCGGACAAGTTGTTCGCTCCTGTATCCTGGTGGTCAAGAACTGGGATAGGAATTATGCTGCAGCATAGACTGTAAAGGGACGCGGGTGGCGCTGTGGGTTAAACCACAGAGCCTAGGACTTGCCAATCAGAAGGTTGGCAGTTCGAATCCCCGCGACGTGGTGAGCTCCCGTTGCTCAGTCCCTGCTCCTGCCAACCTAGCAGTTCAAAAGCACGTCAAAGTGCAAGTAGATAAATAGGTACCACTCCGATGGGAAGGTAAACGGCGTTTCCGTGCACTGCTCTGGTTTGCCAGAAGCGGCTTAGTCATGCTGGCCACATGACCCGGAAGCTGTACGCCGGCTCCCTCGGCCAGTAAAGCGAGGTGAGCACCGCAACTCCAGTGGACCTAATGGTCAAGGGTCCCTTTACCTTTACCTATAGACTGCATTATGACTAAGCATGAAATGAACATCCCCAGGATTTATCTATTTATTTTTATTAGATCTGATTATTTTGATTTGATCATTTATTTTCTATACTGCTTAATATATATTTTTTAAATTTCTAAGCAGTGTCCTGAAAACTGAAGCAACAATGGACAACTTACACTGCAAAAATTCGCAGTTGCATATAAAAATGTTATAGTAATACAAAGTTACACACACACACACACACATACAGTGGCACCTCAGTTTTCGACCATCTTGGAAGCCGAACGTTTGAATGCCAAAAACCTGGAAGTAATTGCTTCCGTTTTCAAACGCGCCTCAGAAGTCGAACAGCTCTTCCTTCACTCTCTCTCCTCTCCTCCTCCAGCTGCTTCGATTCCAGTTAGGAATCGCTTCCCATAAAAATATCTGAACACAATTTCACAGTAAAAGCATCAACAACAAACACAATTCCATACATAAAAGCTATTCCATAAAAATGATTCCGTAGCTACAAAAAAAGTAAAGACAATAAAAACATGGTGCTTTCTTATTATTTTGGTGATTTAGAAACAGGCGGGCAAATTCAGGCTTTCAAATCGGCGGAAAGTGGGTTGTTCGTTCATTCATTCGTTTGTTTTCCTCAGGGGAACCAAAAATATCCTCCACCATCCTGGGGTGTATGTTTGTGTGTGTGTGTGTGTGTGTGTGTGTGTGTGTGTGTGTAAACTTTAGGGTTGGAGGCTTCACAAACACACCAACACAGACACACATATAAAGATATACAATTTCCCTTTGCAAAATTCCCCCTTTGAGACTCTGCTATTGTTTTCCTGTACCCTCTCCAAACATCCTGGAGGCTCCATTGTTATAAATGGTGGCTGCCTCAAAAAAAATTAAGCCTAAAAGATAGCCCCGACTTGTGGCTGCCATTTTTAGACAGCCACAATTTTCATCCAGGAACCTCTTTGCCTTCTGATCCTAACCGTAAAAAGCACTGTCACTGTGCTCACTCGCTGTGTGGTCCATTGATGTGGTCCAGACTCCAAGGGCTAGGGCTCTGAGCAGCCCTGTAATGAATTATCTCTGCTTTGGGTGCTGGTAGCAGAGGACGGAATTATTCCATTGCCAGAATAAGTGGTTTTAACTATTTGATAAGGCAGAGGGTGGATGTGTGCTTAAATTGCTCTTGAAGCAGAGGGCTCCATTCAGAAATCCCTGTCTGTGCTCTGTCATGGTTCAAAAAGGATAACCTGTGTGTGTGTGTGTGTGTGTGTGTGTGTGTGTGTGTAGTTGGAAGGGAATCCGAGGGTCATCTACTTCAACTCTCTGCAATGCAGCAATCTCAACTAAAGCATCCATGACAGCTGGCCATCCAACCTCTGCTTAAAAACCTCCAACAAATTCCAGCACCTTACAAGGGGGTCCATCCCAACTCTAGCCATCAGAAAGTTGTTGCTTTTTAAAACCATTTATTTCCCAGTTTCTGTAAATTCAGTGGTACCTTGGTTTTTGAACTTAATCCGTTCCGGAAGTCCATTCTTAAACCAAAGGGTTCTTAAACCAAGGTGAGCTTTCCCATAGCAGCGGAGGACTCAATTTGCAAATGGAACACACTCAACAGGAAGCAGAACATGTTCTGCTTCCAAGGCAAAGATCCCAAACCAAAACACCTACTTCCGGGTTTGCAGCGTTCTTAATCCAAGTTGTTCATAAACTAAGCTGTTCTTAAACCAAGGTACCACTGTTTTTATTTCAAAAATCCCCCCCACCCCATGAGAAACAATGAAAATGCTACAGCCTAATATCAAGCAGCTATGTGCAACAGTTTAGAGTTAATTGTATCAGCGGGTGGTGCTGTGGGTTAAACCACAGAGCCTAGGACTTGCTGATCAGAAGGTCAGCGGTTTGAATCCCAGCAACGGGGTGAGCTCCCGTTGCTCGGTCCCGGCTCCTGCCAACTTAGCAGTTCAAAGGTGTGTCAAAGTGCAAGTAGATAAATAGGTACCACTCCGGCGGGAAGGTAAACGGCGTTTCTGTGCGCTGCTCTGGTTTGCCAGAAGCGGCTTAGTTATGCTGGCCACATGACCATGTATGCCAGCTCCCTCAGCCAATAAAGAGCGCCACAACCCCAGAGTCGGCCATGACTGGACCTAATGGTCAGAGGTCCCTTTACCTTTAACATCAAGCAGTTATGTGCAACAGTTTAGAGTTGATTGTATCAGTTAAGTACCTTCCATTCTCTGTCTTAACAGATTGTCCCAGAGTTTGTTTTCATTTTTGCCTTGTTTCAGAATCTTAAAATTGGAAGCGACCGCAGTGGTCATTCTTTTTGCCCAAGGGAGGCTCGTACCTACAACCCTGAGATCAAGAGTCTCATGCTCTACCAACTGAGCTATAAGTGTGACTTATTAAGTGCAAACTTAATTGAATTTCTTGCCCACCCCTAAACATAGCTTAGTGGTAGGGCAGCTGCTTTGCATGAAGATGATTGACATCTCCAAGTGGCACTGCAGGAAAACTTCTGCCTGGAATCCTAGAGAGCTGCTGCGTCAGTGTAGACAATACTGAGTTAGATGGATCAATGGTCTGATTCAGTATTAGGCAACTTCCCATGTTTATTCTCAAACTTTTTTGTGTGTGGCCAGAATAGCACAGTTGCTCAGAGTGTGGTGGTGCTAACTCCAAGGTCGGAGGTTCAATCTGCATACAGGACAGCTGCATATTCCTGCATTGCTGTGGGTTACACTAGATGATCCTTAGGGTCCCTTCCAACTCCCCCGTTCTGTGATAATGAACTCCTGATGGCTTGAGCCACAGAGAAAGTTATAAAGGGGAGGAAGTAAAGAAGTCATATTAAGCATGTAAATGAGGGAACAGTATTCCAGACAAGGCCTGCTCATTTAATGTGGTATTGTTATGCTGCTCAGCATTCAATAAGACATGCGGGAGGAGATTTCAATTTGCCTAGGACAGCAGGAAAAAATATATATATCTTGGACTAGCCTTGCCTGTTGCCCTGCTCTTAATGTGCGCTGGACTAGCCTGATTACCATTTATCTGGCATTTGCTAAGCATACTGTCCTACTTCATCTCACGGTAACCAGCAATAAATCAACAGTATTTGCAATGCACATTCTTATCTTGGCAAGCGAGTACACTTTCAACCCTGCCAGCTGAAATCCCGTTACCTGCAATGCAACAACCTGAATCACCACATTTGAAATGAATGAGGCTTGTAATGCCTCGGGGATAATATTTTAGTGGCTGAAAAAATTGACATTACATACATTCGGAATATCTATAATCCCACGGTGATGCACACAGCATAAGGATCAGCCGCTGCAGTCCTCTAGGAAAGGTGGCTTTGGAAATTCGTGTGTGTTTGTGTGTATGAGTGATACAGTGGCAAACGAAACAGAAATGTTAAATTCTTATAGCAAAACATCTCAGCTTCCTCCTCCTTACAGGTGCTCGGATAAAAACCATGCTGTTTCCAAGATGGCTGTTTAATGCTTTCTTTACTATCTTTCTAAATAATAATAATACTAATTTCTACCTATTTCTAGTGTTCAACCTTTGACTGCTGTTTCATATGTAGCTGAAATGGCACCACTCATGCACAAAAGGAAGGGAAGTACGACAAAGAAGAGTGAAAAGGAAAATGTGATACAGCAGGAGAGTGGGTTGAAATGTTTGGCAGGGTCAGGCTGAGTGACAGGTGGAGAATGTTGAGAATGACAGCCGAGAAGTTGTCAGAAACAGAGAATGAGATGGGACAGCAATTGGGGGGAAATGAAAACATAGGTAAAAGTTAAGGTAATAGTTAAGGAGGAGACTTGGCTATTTTAGTTCAATGTGCTAGAAAGCTTCTTTTAGGAGGCAGTAGAGGGAGCTAACTTTGAGAGCTGGGATTTCCTGGCTTTGTGATGCACAGCCAAGTATCCCGGGCAAGATATTTTCAAGAAAGACCCAGCCAATTCTTGGATAGAAGAACTGGAAGCTGATGCTGGTAGGATGCCTAAGATTTCTGTGTGAGGCTCACGAGGGAAAGCTGTTATCTTTAAGCTTTGCATGTGGGCTTTTCGGAGACATCTGGCTGGATGTTGTTGGAAACAGAAGGCTGGAGAAGGCAGGCCTTTTGGTCTGATCCACCAGGGCTCTTCTGAAATCCTTAATTTGGTTTCTGCCTGGCTGCAGATCTAAACCTCCTGTTCTTCAGTCAACGAAGTGCATGACACCATTTCTAGCCCTTTTAAAAGAGCAGCCGCAGCCTGCCCTCCTGAACAAACTCCACATAATTTTCAGGGTCAGGATCCATATCATGCTGTAAGATTTTCAAATGAGGGGTGATTCCTGTGGCTGGAGGCAGCTTCCTCAAGTCAACTACTACAATGCAGTTAGATTTCAATGTGCAGAAGAAAAGGGGTTCGGCCAGTAGCATGACTCCATGCTCACATGCTGTTGGAACAACACAGGCAGTTTGCCTAGATCAGTGTTTCCCACACTTGAGCCTCCAACTGTTTTTGGACTACAACTCCCACCATCCTTAGCTACCAGGAGCAGTAATAAGGGATTATGGGACTTGTAGTCCAAAAACATCTGGAGACCCACGTTTGGGAAACACTGGCCTAGAGCTATGGCCCTTCCTTAGATACACAGACAAACTTCCTCATGGTGCATCGAGATCATCATACATTAGAGCTGATTATTTTCAATTTAAGGACTTGCTGTGATTGACAGAGAAGGACATCGCTGAGAAGGGCTGAAACAAAGGGAGGTCTGAAGTTCCTGATTCCCAAGGCAAAGATTCAGCACCAAGGTTCAGGACCATGGCTAGCGCTCTTGCAGTATCCAAGATGTCTCAGCAAGGTTCTATCAGGGGGTCAGCAAACTTTTTCAGCAGGGGGCCGGTCCACTGTTTCTCAGACCTTGTGGGGGGCGGACTATATTGGGGGGGGGTGAACGAATTCCTATGCCCCACAAATAACTCAGAGATGCATTTTAAATAAAAGGACACATTCTACTCATGTAAAAACACGCTGATTCCTGGACCATCTGTGGGCCGGATTTAGAAGATGATTGGGCCAGATCCAGCCCCGGGCCTCAGTTTGCCTACCCATGGGCTAGGTAAACATTGACTGGGGCCCCACAACCTGAGTTCTGTCTCCTGACCAGTGACAGGAGCAGTTGGTTCTTCTGCAGCTATTGGCTTCCGCAGGGTAATCAGGTTTCACTGTGGAGGATCTCTCCTCAGGGATTTCTGGATTCCCCAAGGAATCTGTGAACCAGCCATCAGAGTCTGGTGGCAGAGATGACTTCTCAAGGAAGGGGAGAGAGACTATGGTGCTTATGAACCCACAGGAGATGGACCTGAGAGTGGCTCCATTTTCCCTCATGGCTACAGTTGCTGCAGAACTCTGTCTCTGAGGAGTCCTGATCAAGACCATAAAAGGAGTGGGGGCATAAGTGGCTGTGGGGGATAATGTCAACTCTCCCCCCCTTCCCCGCCCCTGGCAGCAGCTTCTGGTTGGGTTCTGCCTTGACATACTTGTTTAACCCAGTTGCCCCCTAGAATGTCCTAATGTGATGCTGCAGCACTGCTGGGATGGGGGCTTAAAGGTTATAAAAAATTGCAGCCCACCGTGTCAGTGTGTTCATAGAATCCTAGGACTGAAGAGTTGGAAGATGCCCAAAGGATCATCAAGTCGAACCCCCTGCAATGCAGAAATCACAACTAAAGTATCCCTGACAGATGGCCATGCATCCTCTGCTTGAACACCTCCAGTAAAGGAGAGTCCACCGTCAGCTGAGGGCATCCATTCCATTGCTGAACAGCTCAGAAGGTGCTTCCTAATGTTTAGTCAGAATATTATTTCTTGCCATTTGAATCCATAGGTCTGAATTCCCTCTGGAACAAAAGAAAACAAGGTTGCTCCATTTTCCCTGCGACAGTCTTTCAGATATTTGAATATATTTTTGGAGGTTGCCATTTGTATTTATCCAGAAACCTCCATTGGAGAGATGCCATGCAGCCATTTTGGGTAAGATATGAATACCGGGATCTCATTTTTTTACCCCCAAAAGAAAGTCTCTACATCTATCTATCTATCATCTATCCATCTATCATCTATCTATCTATCTATCTATCTATCATCTATCTATCTATCATCTATCTATCTATCTATCTATCTATCTATCATCTATCTATCTATCATCTATCTATATCTATCTATCTATCATCTATCATCTATCTATCTATCTATCTATCTATCTATCTATCTATCATCTATCATCTATCTATCTATCATCTATCTATCTATCATCTATCTATCTATCATCTATCTATCTATCTATCTATCTATCTATCATCTATCTATCTATCTATCTATCTATCTATCTAATCTATCTATCTATCTATCGGTACAGCACTAAAAAAAATGCAGACACCAGCTGGTGCATACTAAAGAGAAGCTGTGATGCTGTAAGGTGTCACTCATGAACCCTCAGTTTTGCCAAGTTAACTCTGAATTTTTTGCTTATGGAGCATTGTGATGGGAGCATTATTTCAGCATACCCTTAATGCACACCATTATAAAAGATGATTAGCTTGATCCCACTAACAGAGCTTGGTCTCAGACCAAGCCTATAGGCAATGCTGAATGAATGTTCTTAAAATATCTCTCCCTGTCCAATTTCCCACCAGTTGGTTAACAAGATGCATTGCATTTCTTAAGATAGATTCTATCTGAGACATAAAGGATTTACCCTGAAAGATAGCTAGAGGGCACCAGAACATATACACTGTGATGCAAATATACCCATGGTGACATTTATTCCATGGTGAACGGTGGGATTGCTCTAGACTAATGAGGTAGAATATGCAAAGTGTTTTAAATAGGCCTCTGTTCCATGTTCTCCCATAGTGGTTCCTGAATCATAGCTAGTTTTTTAAAGATGCTCACATGTGGTTAAGGTTGGGGTAGGGCAGGACTGATGTAAGTCTTGCTGAAAGGGAATCAGCATTGCCTTCAAGGAGATACAGAGCAGATATCCAAACAACAAACGTTTTTAGCCGAAAATGACCATCTCTTCAAACTCAGCAATGAGCATCTGGGTGGACTCAACTGACACCATTTCTGGGATGCTTTGGGGAAAGCATAACTGTGTAACATGGTATGATTCTGCTTTGAATTTATTGTGCAGATTGGATCAATGTCTCTCACTCACCTAAATGGAGAACAAAGAGGGATGTATGAGTGTACAGTGGTACCTCGGGTTGAGTACTTAATTCGTTCCCGAGGTCCGTTCTTAACCTGAAACTGTTCTTAACCTGAAGCACCACTTTAGCTAATGGGGCCTCCTGCTGCTGCTGCGCCACCAGAGCACGATTTCTGTTCTCATCCTGAAGCAAAGTTCTTAACCTGAAGCACTATTTCTGGGTTAGCGGAGTCTGGAACCTGAAGCGAATGTGTTATATACTGAGTTGAATAGGATCCAAAATGCAGCAGTCTGATTGGTTCTAGAACAATGCAGCAGTATGATCGGTCCGCAGGAGCCACCCAATCCAGCTCCAGGTGGAAGTGAATCCACAACCTGATTGACCTACAGGAGAATCCAGGAATTAGCCAATCCCGTGCAGCCCATTGTGTAAATAATGTATATAAAGCAGATATTGTGGGGGAACTTCCATTCCTCCTCACCACTATGAGCTGAATAAAGGGCATGAAATCCACTCTTGACTCCGAGTATATTTCAGTATGTAACCTGAAGCATATGTAACCTGAGGTACCACTGTATATAGAAACCAGCCTACCGTACAAAGGTAAAAAAAATATTTATTGTTCCATCAGACATTGTCTCTGGACCCACCCACCAATTGTATGTGGCCTCTGAAAGCTTGCCCCAACTGGAATGTGGCCCTCAAGCTGAAATAGGTTTTCCACCCCAGGTCAAGGCACATTCCAACGTGCTGACTCAAGATCAAGCAGCTTTATTATTATTATTATTATTATTATTATTATTATTATTATTATTATTATTTCGATCACTTATGGCAGTTGACACCAATGAACACAACAACAAATAAAATACATTATATGCCATGAATGGATTTTTCATGTGGGCTTTTTCACAAAGCAAGGACAATGGAGAACAACGTAACTTAAGGAGCTGAAAAACCTCTCTCAAACAGAAAGAGCTTGTAAGATGACGTCTTTTGGTACCCTCTTCATTCTGCTGCGCTAACAAGCTTATAAAACTGGTGTGCTAGTCACAGCCGAGACGTCTGTAATTGCCACCATATTGAGAGCACTCTGTATGATGCCTGCCTAACACATCACTTGCAATAAAGGCAGGAGTCAGAACTTCTTGCTGCTAATAAATAAAGCAGAAGGGAGCGACGCTCTGCTCTTTCCTTACCTGTTTTGTTTTTGTGGAGGTTGAAGCAGCAAAATAAATTAATTGTGTACTAAGAGGATATGGCCCAAGAGGCATGCTCCCAACTGTTTCATTTCATGGCAGAAGGCATGCATATAACATAGCTACAGTTAATGGCTCCTATTTGCCATTCTATGCTATAAGGCCATTCCCCAGTCTGTAGACCCACTCAGCCAATCATGATGGAGCGGGCGAGAAAGCACCACAACTGCATCAAAAGTCCATGGACTCAATAGTGTGATTCACTCAACACAAGAGGGGAGTAGAATTTATTTTCCCCCATCTCCTACAGCTGAACACAGGGAGCAACTTGATGGGGAAACTCAACGTAGGAACATAGGAAGCTAGCTGCCTTATATTAAGTCAGACCATTGGGTCATCTAGCTCAGTATGGTCTACACAGAGTGGCAGAGGCTCACCTCTGGAAGCTTCAGGTGTGGAAGCTTCTCTCAGCTGGAAATGCCGGGAATTGATTGTGGGACCTTCTGTATGTAAATCCGAGGCTGTACCTTGAGCTATGGCCCTTCCCCAGCTATTAGGTAAAGGTAAAGGGACCCCTGACTATTAGGTCCAGTCGCGGATGACTCTGGGGTTGTGGCACTCATCTTGCTTTATTGGCCAAGGGAGTCGGCGTACAGCTTCCGGGTCATGTGGCCAGCATGACTAAGCCACTTCTGGCGAACCAAAGCAGCGCACGGAAACACCGTTTACCTTCCCGCCAGAGCAGTACTTATTTATCTACTTGCACTTTGATGTGCTTTCAAACTGCTAGGTTGGCAGGAGCAGGGACCGAGCAATGGGAGCTCACCCCATTGCTGGGGATTCGAACTGCTGACCTTCTGATCGGCAAGCCCTAGGCTCTGTGGTTTAACCCACAGTGCCACCCGCATCCCTGTTATTACCAGCTATTACCCTTCTTCAACGGGGTGATGCTGTGGGTTAAACCACAGAGCCTAGGACTTGCCAATCAGAAGGTCGGCAGTTTGAATCCCCGCGACGGGGTGAGCTCCTGTTGCTTGGTCCCTGCTCCTGCCAACCTAGCAGTTCGAAAGTATGTAAAGGTGCAAGTAGATAAATAGGTACCGCTCCAGCGGGAAGGTAAACGACGTTTCCGTGCGCTGCTCTGGTTTGCCAGAAGCGGCTTAGTCATGCTTGCCACATGACCCGGAAGCTGTACGCCGGCTCCCTCGGCCAATAAAGCAAAATGAGCGCCGCAAACCCAGAGTTGGCCACGACTGGACCTAATGGTCAGGGGTCCCTTTACCTTTACCCTTCTTCAAATGTGCTAGTCTATAGTCATGTGGTGCCCTCTAGTTATCGTTGGACTACAACTTCCATGGGACTGATGCTTCACATCAACCTGGGAAGGTCCCGTATTTTTCGCTCTATAACACGCACCTGACACGCACATCGTTTTTAGAGGAGGAAAACAAGGGAAAAAACATTCTGAATGAAACAGTGGATGTATCATTTTTGTGCTTCATGCTGTGGCCACAGACATGTGATCTGATAGTGAATTTGGGGTGACCCAATGCAAAAATCCTGAGAATCCCTGTGGATCCATGCTTTGTAACCACGTTTTTGCACCATTGCAGCCCCAGGCAACAGTGGGTGCGTGATTTTTTGGGGGCAGGCTGTAGCCATGGACATGCTATGTGCTCTGATGGTGAATTTGGGGTGACCCAATGCAAAAATCCTGAGAATCCCTGTGGATCCATGCTTTGTAACCACGTTTTTGCACCATTGCAGCCCCAGGCAACAGTGGGTGCGTAATTTTTTGGGGGCAGGCTGTAGCCATGGACATGCTATGTGATCTGATGGTGAATTTGGGGTGACCTAATGCAAAGATCCTGAGGATCCATATGGATCCATGCTTTTTAACCACGTTTTTGCACCATTGCAGCCTCAGGCAACAGTGGGTATGTGATTTTGGGGGGGCAGGCTGTAGCCATGGACATGCTATGTGATCTGATGGTGAATTTGGGGTGACCTAATGCAAAGATCCTGAGGATCCATATGGATCCATGCTTTTTAACCACGTTTTTGCACCATTGCAGCCTCAGGCAACAGTGGGTGCGTGATTTTGGGGGGGCAGGCTGTAGCCATGGACATGCTATGTGATCTGATGGTGAATTTGGGGTGACCCAATGCAAAGATCCTGAGGATCCATGTGGATCCATGCTTTTTAACCACATTTTAAGTGGGGAGGGAAGGAAAAACACAGAACGGACAAGGAGCACGAGAGGGGTGTGCAGAGAAGCAGCTGGCTAAGAATGCAGGAGAGGGGTTTAAAGGGGGGGAGGAAAGGAAGGCAAAAGTTTCCCCTCACCTACCCACCCAAGCCAGCCAGCTCGCAAGCGTGCTCTCTCTCTCTCTCTCCCTCCTGCACGGAGCTTTCCCTTCTGCTTGCCTGGAGGGGAGGGGCTTTCCCTGCTCTTTGTTCCGTTTGAGCAAACACAGCAAGGAAACAGAGGTGGGTGGGCAGTAAGACCCTGAGGCAGAATGCAGGAAAGCAGCCACTTACTCTTTTCAGCTTTCCCTTCTAGGAGACGCGCGATTTTTGCCTGCTTTTTTTTGCCTCCCCTTGCACCATTTGGCTCCAGGGACCACACATTCGCTCCATAACACGCACAGACATTTCCCCTTCCTTTTTAGGAGAAAACATCTGCGTGTTATAGAAGGAAAAATACGGTAAGTCATCTACAAGACCCAAACCTCTTTTGCCCTACTTAGTGCTACATCTTTTTATGAGTTTGAATGGTACAAACCGAATGCTCTTATAAGTGTGTCACAGTAGGGCTTGCTGTCCCTTTCAATGCTGATCTCCTTATCTAGATCAGGGTGAAACCATGAAGCCAGTCCGCCTGGCTTTTTCTAGCATTGATTAAATTGCTCTCCAGGAGATTTGTTCTCCCTCCACTTCCCTGTTGGCATTTCTCTCAGTGGGGAATTTTTCAAGGACAGTTAAGGAACTCAGATGTAATTGCTGTACTTTCCATTAACGTTTAAAAATGCTGTCCTTTAATGCTCACAGTTTCTTGTGTGCATAGATTATCCACAAAGGACTATATATATATATATATATATATATATTTGCTTTCGTAGATTTTCACGGGTACAGGAATGCAGGTTTTGGTGTCCTCGGGTGTCTTCCCGTGTAAAAGTTGGGGTGTCTAGGCGACGTTTGAGTGAGACCTCGTCGAAACGTCGCCTAGACACCCCAACTTTTACACGGGAAGACACCCGAGGACACCAAAACCTGCATATATATATATATATATATATATATTATATACACACACACAAACATACATATACATATATATACATACATATACATATACATACAGTGGTACCTCGGGTTACATACGCTTCAGGTTACAGACTCCGCTAACCCAGAAATAGTGCTTCAGGTTAAGAACTTTGCTTCAGGATGAGAACAGAAATCGTACTCCGGTGGCGCGGCAGCAGCAGGAGGCCCCATTAGCTAAAGTGGTGCTTCAGGTTAAGAACAGTTTCAGGTTAAGTACGGACCTCCGGAACGAATTAAGTACTTAACCTGAGGTACCACTGTATACATATACATGCCATAGGTGAATGAATGGAAAGAATCAAAGAGCAAACTGCACATGGACAGAAACCTTTTTAGATCCTGGTAATTTCTAGAGGGATAGCCATGCTTGTGGTCAAACCCAGGAATAAAGAGATGAAGCACATAAAATAGACTGAACTCTGGCCACATTACTCCCTTCATGCATAAAAATGTAAAGTATAATCATGCTCTGCAGTTTCTGTGGCTGCCCAATCACTGGGATTCATCATGTGCACAGGTGAAAATGCCTGAATCACGTACAATATCCATTTGTGTGCCGTGCTCAGTCGGTAGAGCATGAGACTTTTAATCTCAGAGTCATGGATTCAAGTCCTACACTGGGCAAAAGATTCCTGCATTGCAGGGGGTTGGACTAGATGAGCTTCGTGGTCCATTCTGTTGGGAAACTGTGTATGTGCAGCTACTCACACAGAGTCAATTAAGGTTTGGCAGACAGCCAGAAGGCAATCTGAAGGAGTAAGTCTGCCTGGTGATAACAGAGGCACGGAGACAGCTTCCTGATTGGTCAAGCTCTTTTCAAGGGAGTGGTAATTAATGGCCCACTAACTGGAATGTGTTAGTTCAGGAGTTCAGGTTCAGAGTTCAGTGTGTCAGTGTAGGAGTTGTGAGTCGTGTCAGAGAGAGCTAGCAGAAGATCTGTGTTCTGTTCCTGTAAATAGTCCACTGTATATAATAAACACCTAACTGCAAGTTCCTGGTTCCTGCTTCGTCTATCCTGTCTGCAGCCAAGTTGCCAATTGCTTCCGTGGATTCTGCATTTACTTTGCTAGGTCTGGCTAAGGTCCTGCAACTAGTCAGAAAGATGTGAAACACCAAATAAGTTTTGCCAATACATTCCATCTCTACGATTCTATGATTCTATGTTCTCAATCCAGTAGCCCAGAGAATGGTGCAGATCTGAACGGCTGTAGCCTCATCATATGTGCAATTGGCTTCATTGAGCAAAAGCAGCAGGTTTGGTTAACCCACTGGCTGTTTCTTTGCCAGCCATAGTTCTGACAACAATATTCAGAAAATTGTTGTCTTTTTTTCTGGAAAGCCGCCAACATCAACCTCACTGAATGGAAAATGAAGATATTTGAAACAGCCTTTAGTGCGCTCATGCCCATATACACATCTTCACACAGAAGCATATGCACAGCACTGGGCCTCTGGCATTGTTGATTCACATGTGTGTGGGTGTGCAAGCCCCCATACTTTATTCCTACATGTCTCTGGGTCAGGAGAGCAGGCTAAATATAAAGAAGCAAAGTTAGCTGCATGGGAAGTATATAATAAGCTGCTAAAAACGTGGAACACTGGTCTGAAACTTGATCTCCTCCCCCTGCTTAAGTCAGTTATTTATGGTGTTTGTGCAGATTTAATGATGTTTTTTCCCTTGAAAATAAATACACAAAATCAGAGTCTCTCATCAATCCAGCTAAATCTACTCATCCTGCTTTTCAGCAGCACAATGACCTTTTCATGCTGTCTGAGTAATGTGTGCCTTACAACATTCGTAACTGATATAGATTGCTTGTTCTCTCCCTGCATGGTGGCCTCATGATTAATAGCACACTGAGAACTAGCTCCTTGCGCTCAATTCATCACCTGTCATAATTGTTCAGTGGTTAAATTATTATAAATCTGGGACTGTCCTGAGACTGTGAGGTTGACAGGGAAGCAGAGGGCAAGCATGTTCTCATGTTGTGTTCAAGACCTATAGCCTGACCTTCAGCTTTGCAATATGCTGGGGACATCTTAATACTGTCTCCAGTATTTTGCAGATTCAGACAACCAGTTGATGCCACATTCCTGTAAGTTCTCTCCCCCGCCCCCATTCAGTAAGTTGTGTTGAAAGGCCAGAGTAAAGGACCATATTTTTTGCAATTTTCATTGAGAAAATTCCTTCAAATTTGAAAATAAATGACCCGAAAAGTCCACCCCATATAACCTCATGTAGAATGAGTTTTGAGTGATGTATGAGTGATGTATGGAAGTGAGAGCTAGACCATCAAGAAGGCTGATCGCTGAAGAATTGATGCTTTTGAATTATGGTGCTGGAGGAGACTCTTGAGAGTGCCATGGACTGCAAGAAGATCAAACGTATCCATTCTTAAGGAAATCAGCCCTGCGTGCTCATTGGAAGGACAGATCCTGAAGCTGAGGCTCCAATACTTTGGCCACCTCATGAGAAGAGAAGACTCCCTGGAAAAGACCCTGATGTTGGGAAAGATGGAGGGCACAAGGAGAAGGGGACGACAGAGGACGAGATGGTTGGATAGTGTTGTGGCTAGTTTCAGAACTCACAGGGTTAAGGAGTTCTGAGTGACGTCTCTCCATTCCTGAGGCGTGACTACAAGGTGGGAGTGGTGTTTTCTCACTGTCTGTTTTGTTCCGGCTTCTGAAGGAGACACAAGCAATATGAGCGCTCTGAGCCCAGGAAAGCTCTTTTATTGTTTAACTGTGTGTATCTGAAGAAGTGTGCATGCACACGAAAGCTCATACCAAGAACTGACTTAGTTGGTCTTTAAGGTGCTACTGGAAGGAATTTTTTTTTGTTTTGCATGAATAAAGACTGAGTTATAAACACACTGACGTCTAAGTGTGTTTGATCTGATAAACACCGGGGAGCAACAGCACGCTGCGGGAAAACTCTGCAGCTGTGGCTGACGGAGGATGGAGGACGGGGAGCAGAGGCGCCAGGCGGAAGTGTGCCGGGCTTCCATTCAAGCAGCTGTGCCTAATTGGGGTCCAGTTCAATTAGCTATGCCACATTATCACAAGTGTTCTTGAAGCTACATGAGCCTGACCAAACTGCGGGAGGCAGTGGAAGACAGGAGTGCATGGCGTGCTCTGGTCCATGGGGTCACGAAGAGTTGGACACGACTAAACAACTAAACAACAACAACAACAAAGAATGAGTTTTGGAGACGAGCAAACACTTATAACCATTTGAAGTGGAAGGAACAACACGAGGAAGGGAGCTCTTTCTTTGATTTGATTGGCTCACATTTCGTTTGAGTGCCATTTTAGAAAGAAGACTGCAAAGAGAGAACAAGTTAGAACTTAACAAAATTGTAAATGCAAGGAAGAGATTGGACACTGTATCATCACCCCGCCCACCACCGGCCATGCAGTGCGAACCTATGTAGTTTTGCTGTAATCACCCAGCCGCTCTGTATGGTGACCTGCATTCGGAGAAAGGCATAAGCTGCTCAAAACCTGGGGAGGAGTTGCTGCACTAATTCTTGGCAGGGAGATGATTGTTGCCTTCTAGAAGTCAGAAGGAGGCATCAGTAGGGAGGTCAGCGTCATGCAAAAGTACCATCAGGAATCCTGAATTAACTCTGCCAGTCGGTTTGCATAGTCCTGAACTTTCCTCTGCCTCTCCCTCCCAGTAAGCAATGAAGATTCACCTACAGTGGTACCTCAGGTTACATACACTTCAGGTTAAAGATGCTTCAGGTTACAGACTCCGCTAACCCAGAAATAGTACCTCAGGTTAAGAACTTTGCTTCAGGATGAGAACAGAAATCGTGCTCTGGCTGCGTGGCAGCAGCGGGAGGCCCCATTAGCTATAGTGGTGCTTCAGGTTAAGAACAGTTTCAGGTTAAGAACGGACTTCCAGAACGAATTAAGTTCTTAACCCAAGGTACCACTGTACTGGAAAACCAACATAGCTGCTCCCCTACACCTGTTGAGCTGATTCTAGAATAATACTAATACTAATAATACTAATAATAATAAGAAAGGTGCAAATGCCTTGGTACTCAAACAACTTGGAACCCAAACACTGCAAACACGGAAGTAAGTGTTCCGGTTTGCAACCCCTTTTTGGAAGCTGAACATGCTCTGTTTTGAGTGTTACACTTCCGATTTGAGTGCCACGCTTCTGTTTTGAGTGTTACGCTGAGGTCTGTCTGTTTTTGTGGTTCTCTTTTTTTTTGTTTTTGTGACTGTGTGGAACCCAGTTCAGCTCCTGATTGATTGATTGATTGATTGATTGTGTGACTGCAGTACATTGTTTCTTGCTTTCATTTTATGGATCAATGGTCTCATTAGAGAGTAAAATTCATGTTAAATTGCTGTTTTAGGGGTTGTTTTTAAAAGTCTGGAATGGATTAATGCATTTTGGATTACTTTCTATCGGGAAAATGCGCCTTGGTTTTGGAAGGCTTTCGTTTTGGAACAGACTTCCAGAACGGATTAAGTTTGAGAAGAAAGCTATCACTGTAATAAAACACTGCACAGAAAGCTTCACACCAGGATTACTTTTTTACAGTGTTTTATCCATGGGCATGTGAGCATCAGTAACACAGAGGGGGAAAGAGTCGTGAATGAACTGTACAAATGGAAAGTTGCGACAATCCACGAATGAACAGCACTCTATATAAATATTGGGTTTTTTTGTTTTTTTAAAAAAATGTGACTATGGAAAGTTTCTAAAGTTTCTAAAGCATTGGTTTTGTTTTGCAAACAAGGCCGGGTGGTCCTGAACTCCGGGAAGATCCGGGAAGAAATTTAGATGGAGAGAAATGATTTTGCGAGCACCTCAGCTCTATACAGCCCAAAGTAAATGTAAATGTTCTTGATTGAATAAATCAAACACAGTGTATTTGATATCTAGCAAATCATTTTGAGTTTTATGGATTGGGGAAAAAATCCACCACAGCCCACCCTCAAGACTGTATTCAACTAACTTCTACTCAGCGTAGATCCGTTGAAATTAATGGACTCAACTTAGTAGGGGCAATAAATTTCAGTGAATCTGCTCTGAGTAAATGCTGCTTGAGTTCAACCCTCAAAGTTGTACTCAAGTCAAAGTTCTTATTAAAAGTGTGACACAGGAAATTAGCTTTTCTCAGCCAGCAGAGGGAGCAGCAAGTAATAGATCGATGAGGAGGAAGACTCCTTGCTGGGCAAGTTCCAGATCACAATGCCACCTTTCTGCTATCATCATGTAATACATGAGCTTGGGAAACAGATATTTCCACAAAGCTATGAGATGAAAACATAGTTGAGTAAGACCATGAGTTGAGGGCAAAGTCCATCTTACCATCTGTTAGAGTGGGCTGGCAGAAGCTATTATTCTATGCCATGGAGTCCTTTTGAAGAATTATGGAAGCATTTTTTTAAAAAAATAATACCCCTACAGCGATGCTTATGGAAAATGCATTGCAATCCTAATCCTGCCACAAAAGAAACTATTGTCCTAGTTCATGTTTCTCAGGATATTATATTAGCTATCAATGAATTGCTATGTAGACATTCTGGTTGAGATAGTAATACAATGGCACCTAGGGTTACAGGCGCTTCAGGTTACAGATGCTTCAGGTTACAGACTCGGCTAACCCAGAAATAGTACCTTGGGTTAAGAACTTTGCTTCAGGATGAGAACAGAAATCGTGCTCCGGCGGCGTGGCGAGAGCAGGAGGCCCCATTAGCTAATGTGGTACCTCAGGTTAAGAACAG
The DNA here is from genome assembly GCF_964106915.1 of Podarcis gaigeae. Taxonomy (NCBI): domain Eukaryota; kingdom Metazoa; phylum Chordata; class Lepidosauria; order Squamata; family Lacertidae; genus Podarcis; species Podarcis gaigeae. The sequence goes on along the minus strand of NC_139677.1, from coordinate 96,174,951 downwards.
TTTCAGGTTAAGAATGGACCTCCAGAATGAATTAAGTTCTTAACCTGAGGTACTACTGTATTGTAAAGTGAAAGAGAAGGATATTAATATTCGTTGACCTGAAATGTTATAAGTGGGGAGTTGTAATGGAAAACCCTGATCCTAAACCTTTGATGCCTTGCAGGATATCTTCAGAAGAAGAAAAGGCTAAGGGAGTGAACCCTACACAAATCCAGATTGGGGTCCCTAAGGCGGTTGGGTGGCACCTTGTAAGCATCCTTACGGCAACTCCTGCAGCCAAGTTGGTGCCAAACATCTTGCTCTGCTTTCCTTCCCAGGACCTCCATACACACTGCCCAGGCTTGTGCCCTGGGGAGGTCAGTTGGTGCTGCTAATGCAATGGTTTGGCGTCACCCCCAGAAGCACATTCTGTTGTCTCTTGACACAGACAGCGGCATAGCTAGCCGCTCAGGTGCCAGGTGTAGCGCGAGCCGCCCATGGGGGTGGGGCGTGCTGCGTGGAACCTTTCCACCACCACCACCCCCCTCAGCTGTAGGGCAGCTGAGGGTGAGGCTGTGGGCAGAAGCAAGCCCCACGCTGCCATTTCAGGCAGTGCAAAGCCTGCAGGAGCCCAAGCCACCACGTCACTCCCAGGAGAGACGCGTGGCTCGGGCATGCTGCAGGCCCCACAGTAAGTGCCGGCCCCCGCAGTGTGGCGCGCAGTGCCAGCCGCATTTCGTTACATTTGTTAACTGAACTAAAAGGTTTTGTGAGCCCCCCTTTTTTGGGGGAAAAACCCCAAATATTTTTGTCACCCCCCTCAGTGATGACACCCCGGGCAGCCCGCCCCCCTTCCTCCGCCACTGGAGACAGACGGATGTTTTTTGGCTATATATCAATAAAAAACATATATCTTTAAAATAAATCTCCAACAGACCTTGGGAATTTGTTTAGTTTGCACATTCCATGGACTTTAACATAATCTCCAACAGGTTTTGGGTAACGTGCATATCTCAGGCACAGGCAAACTCAGCCCTCCAGATGTTTTGGGACTACAACTCCCATCATCCCAAGCCAACAGGACCAGTGGTCAGGGATGATGGGAGTCGTAGTCCCAAAACATGTGAAGGGCCGAGTTTGCCTATGCCTAGCATATCTCAACTGCATTTTGTGCCTTCTCCAGGCAATTTGCACTTTCTCCGGTCAGTATGCCTAGTCTCCTGGTGCTGGAGGAGACACTTGAGAGTCCCATGGACTGCAAGAAGATAAACCTATCCATTCTGAAGGAAATCAGTCCTGAGTGCTCACTGGAAGGACAGATCCTGAAGCTGAGACTCTAATACTATGGCCACCTCATGAGAAGAGAAGACTCCCTGGAAAAGACCCTGATGTTGGGAAAGATGGAGGGCACAAGAAGAAGGGGACGACAGAGGACGAGATGGCTGGACAGTGTTCTCGAAGCTACCAGCATGAGTTTGAGTAAACTGCGGGAGGCAGTGGAAGACAGGAGTGCCTGGCATGACTTTGGGGTCACGAAGAGTCAGACACGACTAAATGACTAAACAACAACATACCTAGTTTAGTAGTATGTAACCTGCACCCCACAGGTACTTCTTGCCCACTGCTTGGTCTTCTATGGTACAGACTTTTTATTTTATTTTTAACCACACAAAACATGCTGGTGGAATGGTTTGGCCCACACTTCTGTGCTTGCAACCATTGTCCTATATGCTCTTGCCCAGGAAAAGCATTTGTCCTGATTTCATTACAAATGCAACTTTACAGCGCCAGGAAAGTTCCATTGTGCTGACCTCATTTGATCAGATATATTTGGCTCGCGGCAGCCTTGAGTGGCTTCGCCATCCTACTCTAATGAGAAACTCATGATACCTAGGACGATATGTCAAATAATCCCTCCAGCAGCACCTTAACTAATGACCACTTGAAATTTTTGAGAAGGCCAATGCACCAGCCAACCGTATCATTGTCTCTAACTAACTTGGTTTGATTAGCATCCCCTTGACTCTTTCCGGAGAGAAGCTTAAACTGATATTACAAAATTAATGCATGGGTTGGGGGTGGAAATATTAGCATGAAAAGGTGCTCCAGATGAATTATATTCAGCGGCTGCTCAAATTGTCAAGAGTTTTTCAAGATAGTGACAAATGGAGCAACCCGGTGTGCCTCAACCGCACCAAAGTAGGCGAGTTCAAAATATTATATCAAAATGTATCAAATATTATATCAAAATGTTCTATCTGAACGTTGCAAAACAGCCTCAGGTGCGCAGCCAGTTGCCCCCACCCCTGTTTTACAGTGCAAGCCTACATGTGTCTTCTCATAAGTAAGTCCCATTGATTTCAATTGGTTGGATTCCTAGGTAAATATATAAAATGAGCCAGTCAGTGTGGTACAGTGGTTAGAGTGTTGGTCTAGGAACTGGGAGACCAGGGTTCAAGTCTCCACGCAGCAATGGGTACCCTTGGGCCGGTCACTGTGTTTGAGAATAACCTACATTACAGGCTTGTTGTGGGGATTAAATGAGGGGGAGAACCATGGTCACCATCTTGAGCTCCTTGGGAAAGTGTTTGATATAAACACAGTCAGACAGTCAATCAATCAATCAATCAATCAACCAAACAACCAATAAAAAATACTCATTATCCCATCTCCTGCCACACATTTCAGAAGATCTCCCCCACCCCAAATCCTTCTGCTTGATCCCCTTCATATAAAAGTCAGAGGTTTCTGCACATATATTATTATTATTCATTTCCCATGGAGCGCCTTCACAATACAAGAAAAACGTACGGAACACCATTGCAAATATAAAAACAGTAAAATTGAAAAACCATTAAAATAATAACTTACAATCTATTTTCAAATGACTTCTGAATACCTCTCCTCTGCATATTCATATATCACACACACACATTTTTCTCTTTCTCCATTTTTCTTCTTCTCTTTTTCCTTTCTCTCTTCTTTCCTGCTTTCATTCCCCCTCCCCTTCCCCCACTTCCATGTTGTCCTGTATCTTATACACTCTCTCTTAGTTATTATTATTACTTTTATTACAACACACCTCTCTCTACTAATTTCCTTTTTGCATGTATGTGTCTTTTGTATTTGATTATACTAATATAATTCCTAATGGATGGGGTAAGGTAATTAAGTATTTAATCACATCTAATGAAATGTGTTGTTTTTGTCCCCGTTCACTTTCGGCTTTTCATTATGTAGACACCTCCCCACCCCTTACAAAAAGAAGCGTTGGTGAGACAATGCTAAGATGACTAGGCCACGTGACAGTACAAAGGTGTTTCTCGAAGCTTCAACACACACACACACATATATGATATAAATGTGTCCTGTTGGATGAGGCCAAAGTCTCACCTTGTCCAGCATCCTATTACGACAGTGATCAGGCAGATGTGGATGGGAAGCCTGCTAGCACTGTATGAGTGACAGCTCTCTCTCCCTGCTTTTGATTCTCAGCAACAGATATATACCAGGCCTCGAGGTCTGGGTGAGGAATGAGCAAGGAATTTGGTCCATTTTTCAAAGCGGTTTGTGAAGCAGTTTTAGTGAGCAAAAATTGTGTACAAAAATATGCAGTTTAGATTTTTATAAGGGACGAGGGTGGCACTGTGGTCTAAACCACCAAGCCTCTTGGGCTTGCCAATCGGAAAGTCGGTGGTTTGAATCCGCACGGCGGGGTGAGCTCCCATTACTCTGTCCCAGTTCCTGCTAACCTAGCAGTTTGAAAGCACGCCAGTGCAAGTAGATAAATAGGTACCGCTGCGGCAGGAAGGTAAACGGCATTTCCATGAGCTCTGGCACTCATCACAGTGTCCCTTAACAAACTACAGCTGCCAGAATTCTTTGGGGAAAACCTATGACTGCTTACAGTGGTATCATAGTGCTTTGGGGGATGAGGATGCCACTGTGGTCTAAACCACCGAGCCTCTTGGGCTTGCCGATTGGAAGGTTGGCGGTTCAAATCCCTGCGATGGAGTGAGCTCCCATTGCTCTGTCCCAGCTCCTGCCAACCTAGCAGTTCGAAAGCACGCCAATGCAAGTATATAAACAGGTACTGCTGCGACCGGGAGGTAAATGGTCTTTCCATGCACTCTGTTTTCTGTCACAGTGTCCTGTTGCGCCAGAAGCAGTTTAGTCCTGCTGGCCACATGACCCAGAAAGCTGCCTGTGGACAAACGACAGCTCCCTCAGCCTGAAAGCGAAATGAGCCCCACAATCCCATAGTCGCCTTTGACTGGACTTAACCATACAGGGGTCCTTTACCTTTGTAACTAGATTTTTCTATATATATATAAAATGCATATATTGCTGACAAATGCGCTGGGAATGCATATTTTGCTTTTCACAAGGATCTATTTTTATGTATGAAGTCATAGAGTCATACAACCTTAGAGTTGGAAATCCATACAAAATCTCTAATTGTGGACTTTTCATCTGCACAGACCAGGATGAAACAGACCTGTGAATGAACTCCGGTGAAATGGAAACAGTGTGGGATTAGTTGCTCAACCAATCCATAGCCTCTGTAGCTACAGGTGGAAGGAGGCCACCCTTCAAGTAACCCATAAACTGATGCACCTGGCAAAGCTATAGCTATGCACCTGCTATTTATCTAAGAACAGGAAGCAGCCTCAAAATAATATTGCGGTCTCTTCAGATGCAAATCTGGGGAGCACTTCACTCTGGAATCCACACCCTGCCTTAGACAAATTGTAACATCCTCCTTCAACCCAACAGTAACAACATTTGACTAATCGCTCCACAGTAATAGGCCCAGGAGCTCAACTTCTGTTTGATCAGCTTACATGCTGCCAGTTAAGGCTGGCACTGCCCCACCAATCTCAGTCCACTTTCAGCCAGTTCGCTTTTATCAGCAAAATTCAGGGTTATGGTGGAAGACTGTATCTGCATGGCAGAGAACCTGCTTTTCATGTAGAGCCTTGCATTAAAATTCCCCTGGCATCTCTCGCTAAAGCCTTCAAAAGAATGGTAGCCAATCAGTGTAGACAGTACTGTGGTCAGACTTGTAGAAGACAGCTTCCTTGGATTTTTTTTATTTAGACTTAAAATCATTTTTTTAAAAAATGCACAGGCTAGTTATTTGGATCAGAGTCCTGGTTTTGCTTACAATAACAGCAGCAACCATTTAATATATCTAGGTGATATAAATAATTTTCACTCTCTAAATACAATAAACGATTTTGTGTTTTTGTAAAAAGCCCTCTAGGGACGCGGGTGGCGCTGTGGGTTAAACCACAGAGCCTAGGACTTGCCGATCAGAAGGTCGGCGGTTCGAATCCCCGCGACGGGGTGAGCTCCCGTTGCTCGGTCCCTGCTCCTGCCCACCTAGCAGTTTGAAGGCATGTCAAAGTGCAAGTAGATAAATAGGTGCCGCTCTGGCGGGAAGGTAAACGGCGCTTCCGTGTGCTGCTCTGGTTCGCCAGAAGAGGCTTAGTCATGCTGGCCACATGACCTGGAAACTGTATGCCGGCTCCCTCAGCCAATAAAGCAAGATGAGCGCCGCAACCCCAGAGTCGGCCACGACTGGACCTTATGGTCAGGGGTCCCTTTACCTTTACCTAAAAAGCCCTCTATCCAAAGCATCCCTTATTGGCCAATCTTGCTTTGGGGGGAAAAATGAACCTGCTTTAACAAAATGTGAATGAGAACCAATGTGGTGTAGCGGTTGGAGTGTCAGACTAGGACCTGGGAGACCAGGGTTCAAATTCCCCACTCAGCCATGAAGCTCACTAGGTAACTGAGGGCCAGTCACTGCCTCTGAGCCTAACATAAACTCACAGGTTGCTATGAAGATAAAACTGGAGACACCACCTTGAGCTTGATGGAGAACAGGTGGGATATAAATGCAAAAGAAAGGGGAAAACAAAAGACTATACAACTGCACATTTGTAAAAAAGGTAAAGGTAAAGGTACCCCTGCCCGTACGGGCCAGTCTTGACAGACTCTGGGGTTGTGCGCCCATCTCACTCAAGAGGCCAGGGGCCAGCGCTGTCCGGAGACACTTCCGGGTCACGTGGCCAGCGTGACATCGCTGCTCTGGCGAGCCAGAGCCGCACACGGAAACGCCGTTTACCTTCCCGCTGGTAAGCGGTCCCTATTTATCTACTTGCACCCGGAGGTGCTTTCGAACTGCTAGGTTGGCAGGCGCTGGGACCAAGCAGCGGGAGCGCACCCCGCCGCAGGGATTCGAACCGCCGACCTTTCGATCGGCAAGTCCTAGGCGTTGAGGCTTTAACCCACAGCGCCACCTGCGTCCCTCGGCACATTTGTAGGCGCACTTAAAAAGAAGCAGTTTTCCTTCCTCAAATTCTTTTTGGCCCCAGTTCCCACCAAAGCAGCTGATTCTGTCTTTATGGATCACTTAACAGCATTTCATGTAAAATAGCATGTTTTTGAATGCCAGCTTCAGTCTAACATTCAGAAGAATCAAAAGAATGGAATGGATCGAAGGACACACAGCAATCACCAGTGAACAGATATCATCTTTCCATCTGCTCCTCGCTTGGCAGGAAGGCATTCCCACAAGTATCTCAGCCACAAAGCTGCAGATGTAGAGCATCAGGAAAGAGATCAGAGATTTAATGGCGGTGATGTGAGCATCAGTCCTCAGGTCCTTGTTGTCCGCCGCACCGTGCCTCATCTCCTTGGTGTGTCTCCACAGAGATGCAATGAGCAAGGTGGATGATGCTACAAAGAACAGAAGCGGGATGACTGCCAATGTCAGGAACATGATGAAACCCTTGAAGTAGGAGATGGTCCCGGCGGGGCTGTCAAAGGTGGCGTTTCTCAGAAAGCTCCTGGTTGAGTTGCAGAGGTGGACACTATAATCCATCCAGATGAAAGGGAGAGAAGAGATCAAAGAGACCAGCACCGAACCCAGCACAATCTGCGGAACCATCCTGACGATTCTCAGCTTGATTATCAGAAAGTACCGCTGGGTGAAAGTGCTGATCTTGGCACAGTAGAACATGCTGAGGCACGCAGCAAACCAGAGGCAAGCTGTGCTGGCCAAAACCAGGAGGACATAGTGGACTCTGATCACTTCCCACTGGTACATCTTCGGTAAGAGGGCAGAGTGCAGGATGGTTCCCTGGAGAAGAAGCCGAGATGAACAGAGGCAGACCAGGATCACGTCGCAAGTGGGCAGCTTTTTCCTTTTCGCCCAGTCTGTGTAGCCAACGGCCACAATGAAAGCACTGGCAGCCATGCCCACAGCGCCCTGGCTCACAATTATGACTTGTAAGGTTTTATGAACAGAATCTGACATCCTTGCACTCACCCTTGCCTGTGCTTCTTGCCTTTGTGATATATCCACATACAATCTGCGATTTGGACAATCCTGTCAAGGATCTTCAGGGGTAGCATGTAGCTCTGGTCATGTTGAGAAACAGTAGACAGGGCAATGTGAAGTATTGGTATTACCTGGTTCCATCAGTCCTACAGCCTTCCATTCTTTTGGGATCCAGCCAGAGCACATGCATTGTCCACACCTACATTCTCATTCTCCTGGTCCAGGAAGTCGCCCGAAATCTATACTGTGTGTTTTATTCTGGTGTTGTTTCAGGGCATGCAAATGCTTGGTGTGATTTCCAATTTGGCTTTAATCCCAGCCTTTCTCCTGAACATACATTTGAAAGATGCATCTGCTCAAACACATCTCTTTCACCCCTTCCTGCTGTCCATTCTCTTCTTATAGTCATACTTTAGATTCTAAGATCTTCAGGGCTACAAACTATGTGTGTTTTTTTTTCTTATGCTATAAAATAGGGAGGGTTGAGAATACTCCTCCTTCATGATCCCATTTGCAGCCCTTCGAAAATTGGTATGTGTGTGTTGGGCTGTTTTCAGTGTCAGTGGATGTATGATTATAGGGAGGAAACTTATCAGAGGAACTCCTTTGGGCTGGTGACTGATCTATCGCCCCCCCCCACCGGTACTCTGTTCCTGGGGGGCATCCTTTCTTTACCCTGACCAACTTTTCCTCCAAAATATCATTTGGACCATTGGGGGACGGGGAGATATGGTGAACCCATCAGAGATGCAAGGGAACTCTGGTAAATTTCAGGCCCTCCTCCCTTCCCTCCAAAAATATTTGCAGTTCTTGAATTGTATTGTTTTCGATATGGGCCAATGGCCGCAATAAATCTATAGATTGCAGTTCTTGAAAGGGAAGAGGGAGTTTTGTACCCTCCTGCCCATGCAATAAAAATAAAAATAAAATAAACCAGCCCATATGTTCAAAAATTTGGCCAGACCTACTGCTGGAGATAAAATCGAGTGCTGCTTTGACCCAGGGAACCAGGAAGAGGGCCTTCTCGGTAGTGGCGCCCGCCCTGTGGAACGCCCTCCCATCAGATGTCAAAGAGATAAACAACTACCTGACATTTAGAAGACATCTGAAGGCAGCCCTGTTCAGGAAGTTTTTAATGTGTGACATTTTAATGCATTTTTAATCTTTGCTGGAAGCCGCCCAGAGTGGCTAGGGAGACAAATAATGGGTGGGGTACAAATAATAAATTATTATTTTTTATTATTTATTTATTATTTATTTTATTATTATTATTATTATTATTATTATTATTATTATTATTATTATTATCATCATCATCATCATCATCATCATCATCTGCCTGCCGGAAGGGACTATGTAGGCCAGTGGTGGCCAAACTTGGCCCTCCAGCTGTTTTGGGACTACAATTCCCATCATCCCTGACCACTGGTCCTGTTAGCTAGGGATGATGGGAGTTGTAGTCCAAAAATAGCTGGAGGGCCAAGTTTGGCCACCACTGACGTAGGCAAACAGGCATGATGTTTGTGCTATACCTCCAATTTCAGAGGCAATATACCTCTATCAACACCAGTTCATAAAAATCAGAAGTTGTGAGAGTGCTGTTGCACTTAGAACATAAGAAAAGCCCTACTAGATCAGGCCAAAGGCCCACCTGATCCAGGATCCTGTTCTCAGAGTGGCCAACCAAATGTCTGTGGGAAACCAGGGAGCAGAACATGAGCACAAGAACAACACTCTCCCCTCTTGCAGTTCCCAGCCAATTGTATTTGGAAGCATTGCTTCCTCCAACTCAACTGTGGGGACAGAGCATGATCATCATGGCTAATAACCATAGACAGTCCTCTCACCCTCTTTCAAAGCCATCTAGGTGAAGGGGTGAAGACGGGAACAAATCAATGAATGCTCCCATCTGCTATCCCGAGCCCTGTTGGTGTCATCACCCATGTGCAAGTGGATGAATGCCTCTGGTCATTTTCACCAAGTCATGCTGCTCACACATGTTGTAAGGAGTACCATGAGTATTTGCCTGGGTGAGGCCCTGAGCACAGTGAGGAGTTGCAGAACCAGGCCCTTGCTGTGTTTGTCTTGGGGGAGTTGGGTGTGGCCAGATCAGGAGATGTGCAGCACCTGGAAGCAAGCCCAAGAGGAGTATATAAGGCCAGCATTTTGCCCTGGTTCTTTGCCACAGCAATGTGGTTTATACTCTGCTGTTCCTGTTCCTGTTCCTGATCGAGTTTCCATCCTCCATTGAACTGCTACCATTGTTATCATCCATACCTTGGTCCTGGTGTGTCAGGTCTGGATGGCGGCCACCTACAACCCAGACAGTGACACATGTTGGGTGGCTTTTGAGTTCCTTTGCAGATCCTTGGATTTAATGGAAGCTGTGGCCTCAACTCCATTAATGTCTCATGCATTCATTCCCTGGGGAAAGCAAGACTGGCAAAAGTCAAGAGGATGACAAGAGAGGGAATGGAGTGGGGAGAGTCATTCATGGCATATAAGGGAGGAGAACAAGTACTTTTCACACAGAGCACAATTAAAACTATTGGACTCACAGTCACAAGATGTGATGGTGGCTCAGGTGGCTTCAAAAAGGTGTTAGGCAAATTCATGGATGTTGTGGAGTTGGAAACCTGCCCCCCTGCCCTAGGGGCAGTTCAGCTTCTCCCTACTCCCATCCAAACCTAAACCTTGAGTGAGAGCATTTTCAAGATCTGCATGTGTGTGTGCGCACACACACACACACACACACACACACACATATCCTGGGATGGGCCAACTATTGCTTAACCCCCTGCCCCAAGTCACTGCTGAGCATTTTTTAATCCACCTTTCCCTTTATTTCCCCCTTTTTTAAATGGCATGACATGAATGAGAGGCTTAGAACGCAGTAGGAAAGATTAGTGGACTTTCCAAAATATACGTAATCTACCCCCAGGTTCCAGTTCTGAAGCTTTATTAAGAGGAAGGATAAAGGCAAAGAAACAAAAGAGTTTTTCTATCATATGTGGTGGGAGTGTAAAAGGGTGAAAGACTTCTGGGAAATGATATACAATGAATTGAAAAATATGTTGAAATATACGTTCGTTAACAAAACAGAGGCCTTTCTATTAGGAATGGTAGGAAACAAAATTAATAAGAGAGACTGTAAACTGTTTCAATATGCAGTGACTGCCGCAAGGATACTTCTGGCCCAAAGATGGAAACAGGAAGAAATTCCAACAGTGGAAGAATGGAGAAGGAAATTGACTGAATATGCAGAATTGGACAAATTGACTGGGAAGATTCGATATCAGAAAGACCAAATGTTTATCGAGGACTGGGGGAAATTTACAGAATATCTGAAAAATATATGTGATGTACAGACAACGCTTGTTGGTTTTGAAGAGACTCTGTGAGGGTCCTGTGTGAGTGTCTGGAGGCGGTTGGAGGATGGATGGCGGCTAACAGATTGAGGTTGAATCCTGACAAGACAGAAGTACTGTTTCTGGGGGACAGGAGGCGGGCAGGTGTGGAGGATTCCCTGGTCCTGAATGGCGTAACTGTGCCCCTGAAGGACCAGGTGCGCAGCCTGGGAGTCATTTTGGACTCACAGCTGTCCATGGAGGCACAGGTCAAATCTGTGTCCAGGGCAGCTGTTTACCAGCTCCATCTGGTACGTAGGCTGAGACCCTATCTGCCTGCGGACTGTCTCGCCAGAGTGGTGCATGCTCTGGTTATCTCCCGCTTGGACTACCGCAATGCACTCTACGTGGGGCTACCTTTGAAGGTGACTCGAAAACTACAACTAATCCAGAATGCGGCAGCTAGACTGGTGACTGGGAGCGGCCGCCGAGACCATATAACACCGGTCTTGAAAGACCTACATTGGCTCCCAGTACGTTTCCGAGCACAATTCAAAGTGTTGGTGCTGACCTTTAAAGCCCTGAACGGCCTCGGTCCAGTATACCTGAAGGAGCGTCTCCACCCCCATCATTCTGCCCGGACGCTGAGGTCCAGCGCCGAGGGCCTTCTGGCGGTTCCCTCATTGCGAGAAGCAAAGCTACAGGGAACCAGGCAGAGGTTTTTAAAAATTATTTTAAAAAAAGAAACAAAAGAGTTTATTCTCTAAATATCCTGTACCAGACAACTGAACATAGATGCTGAAGCTAACATGCGTCGTCCATGACATTCTGAGATGACAAAGTGGTGGCAAGCGGATAAGAATGCATGGCACATGATAAGCTTCATTTTCATCCCTGGAGACTCAGGGGAGAGGGCCTCTCTCCACCTCTCAGGTGTGACCAGCTGATGTGCATTTGGTGCATGCCGTTCCAGCAAGTACACACAGGGAAATGAGCCGCTGATGTTTTTCCAACTTGAGAAGATGGAAACAAAAGGAGTGCCATGGGAGATATTTCTTATCAACTCCTGGTAGGCAGAAGTTATCAGGGAGGGTGGAATCCATCCCACTGATGCATAGAATAGAGGACATGCATTCTCTGAAATTGAGAATCTAGCCAGATATTTTATTCTTAGGGCCACCTGCAGAGAAAAGCCATCAGTGACAATTAGCCATTGTTTGTAGTCTAACCTCTAGAATAGATAATGGGCAGCGAAACATTTTCAGCCTAAGCCTGTAGGGCCACATCGCAGTGGTGGGTGGAGCCAGAGGAAAAGTGGGTGGAGCAATGAATATAATTTTTGCTAGTTTGCACTCACACTCACATCCCCCTCTCTATCCTTTAGCCGGGAAGCAAGAGGCATTATGCAACAATGCTTTCTCTATGTTCTTTATCCTGCTTCCTATTTACACATCTGCCCTTAGGGTCCAGTTCCCAGGTCCACTATTTAAATTACCAGCAGCAACTAGAGATGGATGGAATTTCAATTGCTCTGCATTTTTAACTGAACCAAGCTAATTGACACATCCCAAACTAATACACAGATCAGAACACAATCATTTTTCAGATTTCGCACTTCTCCAAAATTTATGCGATACAATTTTCAAAAAAGTTCCAAAATAAATGAACAATTCCCGCATTTTTGGTTTAAAAAATGCATTTGAAAATACACATAAAATGTGTATTTAAATATGTATTTTGTGATAACATGCATACTTTAAAAGTATTTAAAGTGCAAATCCCCCATGTATATATTACAAATCAATGTAGGAACAGGACAAATGGATTTATGAATGAACATATGGGAGATTGGCATGGCTCCTCCTTTCTGTAGTGGCAACTATGTGCCTTGATTTGTCCACCCTGCCATTCACAATTAAAGCTACAATTGTCAACACACTTCCTCTTCCAGAGCTCATGAACCCATTGCAACACACCCTCAGCACCTGCATCTGAAGACCACAGCATGAATCAGCATGAGCTATTTATTGAAACATGACAATATTGTTCAAACGAGGAGCCGGATAGTGTTTCTCAGCTTTTTCTGTTGTAGCAAATAATATTTCCTTCAAGCCACATGATAGAAGAATAAGATCATTTCCTCCAGACTCTGCCAATGGAGATACAGAGATGTTGCCAAAGGCTGTTTGGCTTCTGCTCAAAGAAATGTCTGAGTAATTTTTAGGGAGATTTGGGGGGGGGGGAGAGGCTTGACTATTAGTAAAATTTCACAAGATGCTTCAAACATCCCTAAGACTGACTCGTTCCTTTGGGAGTCTTGGGATAGGAAGGTGATATAGTTGTCCACAGTCTCTGACGCAAAGGATCCCACAAAGTCATGAGGAACATCTGCCTGAGTTTGGAATTTGTGATAATCAAACTGATGGCATGTCCTGAATGATATCCGGCCACCATAACAATGGACAATACCACTGTCAAGGGATTGATGAACAACATGAGTGAAATCTCAGCTGCAAAGGCTACAGTGTAGAGGAGAAGGAATGATGCCACCATCTTGACTGCTCTCAATTGAACGTCCATCCTCTGATCTCTAAAACCTTCTCTGTTCTGTTGCATCCTCTTAACATGGTGCAGAAGGGAGTGAATCAAGAAGACAGAAGAAGCTAAGCATATAATAAAGGATGGGAACGTCCCTGCAATGTACAGAAGAGAGGAAAACAGCATCCCGGTGGTCTGAACATAACACCTCCCAGTACTGTTACCCAAAGGGAGATTTGTCCCATTGCAGCATTGGTAGCAATCTTCAAACCAGTTGAAAGGAAGGGAGACAAGTAAGGAACCCAACACTGATCCTAGGAGCAGGTGTGGAACCATCCTGGAGATCCCCATCTTAATTTTCACGAGGAGAGGCTGGGTAAAGGTGAGAATTTTCATGCAGTAAAAGGCAGCAAGCCACGTGGCTGTCCACAGGGTAACAGCATTGAAAAATGCCCAGAGGAAAACGACAGATTTTGGCATATGTTTTGGATTGCTGATGTCAGTAAAAACTGAGTAATGGATGCCCAAAGTTAGCCCCAGGAAAAGAAGGCGGGACACACTCAGCACCAACAGGATCATGTCGGAGGAAGAGAGCGTTTTGTTTCTGGACCATTCGAGGCCACTTGCAATGGTGATGAATCCATTTCCCATCAAGCCGATGACAACCATAGCTGTGATGACAATGAGAGAGAAAGAATGGAGAAAAGCTGATCCCAACATCTCTCCTCGATTTGCGGACAAACAGAAGCTGATGAGAGACTTCCTGTACCTTGGACAGCAGATTGTGTGTGTGGCTAAGATGCCATGCAGCTCTCTCTGTCTTTTATCCAAGAGAGGGCTAGAAATGCTGCAGAAATTTATTTAAGCTAGGATTGTTTTGCTAGAAACATAAATATGGACTGGGCAGGTCAACATCCTGTTTGCAACATTTGCATGGTCTTTTCCATGTCGCTGTGTACCTACTGTCAAGTAAATGTGGACGTCAAAGAGTGGTCTCCTTCTGTCATCCTGACTGCCAAGCATATTACAAGACTCTTTAGAAGCATGTGGATTTGAAGAGTCAGACCTGAAATGTCTCCATATTGGGAGGAAAAATGATATAATTGGGCCCTGTTCACTTAGCCAGGCACACCTGTTCAGATGATCACCCAGCCCTTAATCTATCTTAATATCATCTCTGTTTTATGGAATGGTCTTCCCAGAAATGTCCACCTGGCCTTGCCATCATTGCAGCATCAGGAAAAGGTGTTTTTGTTTTCCCAGGCATGTGGGCAGAATCAACAATATTCTATTCTATTCTATTGCTAAATCTGTTGCGTGGCCCACCAACCAAATGCGCACCTTCCTGTATTCTGGAGTGGCTTGCCGGTTCCTGCTCAAGGCAGAGACATGCTGACAAAGGTTTGTATAGTTAAAGCTATGGTTTTCCCAGTAGTGATGTATGGAAGTGAGAGCTGGACCATAAAGGCGGCTGGACCTAATGGTCAGGGGTTCCTTTACCTTTACCTTTAAATGAAGAGTCCTGGAACTGAATTTAGGATGTTTTACATGCAAAGCACCACTACTAAGTTTTGCCTCTCCAATCCTCCAGACCCTTCCCAACCCACGTCCTCAAGAAACAGACAGGGAACATAATGTGACAAACAGCTCAAAAGCAACCAGTGCTTGACTGTCTTACCCTGTTCTATTTTGTTTGCTTAGCTTAAAATGAGTTTTTCTAGCGCGCCTGATAAATTATCGCAGTCGCCCCAGCCAGCTTTTTTGCTTGCTGAGTTATGAGATTCCACTGCCCTAAAAAGATTTCTCGAAATGAAAAGCTTAGATAACAGCTTTCTCCTCGAACAGCATTCTCTTCCCAATTCTCCCCACAAAACCCAGGAAAGCAATTTTGATGAAACACAGGACGGTGCTATGCAAAATCCCAGCTGCCGATCCATACACAATACCATAGATGAGATTTATGTAAATGCTGTGTGCACAAGTAATCTGAACACTCACTGATGAAATCCTTCTCGGATTTGCATCCTCAAGGACATCCAGCGGAAGCCTCTGGGTGTCTTTTCCAGAATATTGTCCTTCCCTGAGCAGAGATTACTGGGGATGTTGAAAAGGCATGTTCTGTTATCACCACCAATATTTCCACCTCTCCAAATGCGACAACATGCATTTAGTGCATTTATCCCCCAAAAGAAGTCTAATTTTCACAAAGGTAGGTCTTGCTGAATGCTTGGTTCACATTCTAGTAGAAGAGCTCAAAGTTGAGGTTACAGACGCTTCAGGTTACAGATGCTTCAGGTTACAGACTCCACTAACCCAGAAATAGTACCTCGGGTTAAGAACTTTGCTTCAGGATGAGAACAGATATTGTGCTGCAGTGGTGCGGCGGCAGCAGGAGGCCCCATTAGCTAATGTGGTATCTCAGGTTAAGAACAGTTTCAGGTTCAGAATGGACCTCCGGAATGAATTAAGTTCTTAACCCGAGGTACCACTGTATTTGGGAGACTGTTCCACCCAGCTCACTCTTCCATCACCAAGTATGCTTTCCCTTCCTTTCCATTAAGTCAGAGCCAGCAGCAGTGAAGGTGTCCAAGGAAGAAAGACTAGGCAGGTTTTTTCTCCATAACTTCTCTCCATTGCCTCATTGCATCAGGCTGTGTTGTTTAGTCGTTTAGTCACGTCCGACTCTTCGTGACCCCATGGACCAGAGCACGCCAGGCACTTCTGTCTTCCACTGCCTCCCTCAGTTTGGTCAAACTCCTGTTGGTAGCTTCGAGAACACTATCTAACCATCTCGTCCTCTGCCGTCCCCTTCTCCTTGTGCCCTCCATCTTTCCCAACATCAGGGTCTTTTCCAGGAGTCTTCTCTTCTCATGAGGTGGCCAAAGTATTGCAGTCTCAGCTTTAGGATCTGTCCTTCCAGTGAGCACTCAGAATTGATTTCCTTAAGAATCAGGGTCTTTTCCAGGGAGTCTTCTCTTCTCATGAGGTGGCCAAAGTATTGGAGTCTCACCTTCAGGATCTGTCCTTCCAGTGAGCACTCAGGGTTGATTTCCTTAAGAATAGGATAGGTTTGAACTTCTTGCAGTCCATGGGACTCTCAAGAGTCTCCTCCTGCACCATAAATCAGGCTATCGGCTATCAAAACACCTGAGCTTGAGGGCCTATAGCAGATGACGTTCTCCTACATGGATCCTGCAAATGTTGTTACCCTCTCTCTTAATGTTAGAATGCATTTTGTCAAGAAATGGCCAAAGCACTCAAATATGCCATTCCAACTTCACCGCAGATGTGTTTACTGAACATATGGGATGATCCACGGGAAATGTTCAGCCAAGGAATAGCTCAGTCGATAGGAGCACAAGACTCTTCAATCTCAGCGTCACCTAAGATAGTTGCACTTCACTGACTAATTTGGGGGTAGCTAACCTATGGTCCTCCGTATGTCGCTGAACGATAAAAGGTGATTTCTTTCACAAAAGTTCATTAAATTCTGCTGCTCCAGATGGTAGGACCAGGACCAATGGATTCGAATTACAAGAAGAGAAATTTTGATTAAACATTAGGAAGAACTTTCTGATGGTAAGAGCTGTATGACAGTGGCATGGGCTGTCATGAAAGGTGGAGGTTTTTTAGAGGTTAGATTGGCATCTGTCTGGGATGCTTTAGCTGTGATTCCTGTATTCCAGGGGGTTGGAATATATGACACTTCCCATTCTGCAATTCAATGATTCTATTGTTCATTCTTATTACTGGACTCTACAAAACCCTTCTTCTATCCAGGCTGATTTCTTCTCCATCTTCTGTTCCTTCCTGCTCTCTCTCTCTCTCTCTCTCTCTCTCTCTCTCTCCCAACACTGCCAGGTTTCAATAATTGATAAGCAATAAGAGCAAGTTATCTCTGAAGGGAAACTGTTTCAGTAACTGTGAAATTTTCCTTTGCTGTAATTAAGGTATGCCATAAATAAACAAGCATTTTAAAATGGGCTGAATTATTCATGTTCTCCAGGTTGTTATAGTGACGGAGGATCTCCCTGGCGGGCTCCTGGTCCTGCGCCCAAACGGTAGTGATTGTACACCGCACCTGGAAGCAAAATCTCTAATTGCATCAGTCAGAGCAATAGACCTCGGTGACCCGCTTAACCCAGGGGAGACGGTGACATTTTATGCTGCTAGACAGCCCGTGCTGAATCACGTCAAGAACAGCAACTTAAGGGTTTCCTGGGGCAGAGGCGAGACATGGCCAGGCCACAGCACTCGGCGGAACAATCAGGTCATAGCTAATAAGTCAGATGACAAAGCTTTATACAGGCAGTTGGTTTTTTTCCAACCCATAAAATGAAGCAAGGAAACTTGTAGGGATGAATGGGGGAGGAAGATGGGTATGTTATTAAAGGAAGGTATGTTATTAAAGGAAGGTGAGACTCGGGAAGATGCAATGCTTGATTGCCGATAGAGTATTTTAAGAACACCTCTGGGGAGACTCCCCCCGTATAACAGTGTTGTTAGCATAAGATGGTTCCCCTCCTCTCTTTGATGTAGAACTGTGGTGTAGGAAAGGATCCCAAGCGTAATCTAGTCCAGGCATAGGCAAACTCGACCCTCCAGATGTTTTGAGACTACAGTTCCCATCATCCTTGACCACTGGTCCTGTTGGCTAGGGATGATGGGAGTTGTAGTCCCAAAACATCTGGAGGGCCGAGTTTGCCTGTGCCTGATCTAGTCCAACATCTTGCACAGGAATCACAACTAAAGAATCCCTGGCAGATGGTCATCTATTATGTGTTGGGAAATGTCCAATGAAGGAGAGTCCATCACCTTCCACTGTCAAGCAAGAACTCACCATCAGAAAATTATTCCTAATAAACATTAGGAATCTCCTTTCTTGTATTTTGAATCCATTGGTCTGGGTCCTACCTTCTGGAGCAGCAGAAAACAAGCTTGCTCCATCCATCTGTGACAATCAGGGCTTCCTTTTCTAGAAGGAAAAGAGCTGGAGTGGAAGAAGGGGGCTTGCTCAGCTGAGTGCTGGGATAATTACTTGCAAAAAAATAATAATGTGTATTTGCACACAAGCATCTATACCTTAGGAGAAATTCACAGGGAAATGTGAATTAATTTTGCAATTAAATTAAAAGACAATTAATTTTCATGAGGAGATACACACACACACACACACACACACACACAAACTGATGTGGAGAAATTAAGTTTGGAAAATTGAGAAATGGAGAGTAGCCAGAATTGATAGATCTGTTATCCCTAGTTAATACGACTTTATTTGAAGGTGTCAGCGTAGCCCCCCCATTTCCCAGTGCTTCCTACCCACCCACCATTTTATTATGACATTATTAATGCTGCACCATTGCTTTGTTTCTGTTCCGGCCTGTTTCACTCAATTAGTAAGTACTGTTTTCTCATCCTTGAGTATTGAGTTTCCACTTTCCAAACCACTTATACTCTGCAACCTCATTTTAGCATTCAATATTCAGAAAGCAGTTGAGATAATGAGGTGAGCAAGTGGTCAATATTATTAAGTCTGGAAACTAGCAAAGCATTCTAGGCATCACGGTGCTTGGGGTGATAGACATCTCACATCTGTGGAGAAGGCGCAAAACCCACGTAAATAAATTTCAGGGAAGAATTTGGGGGAGTTCAAATTGCAAAAGTGGACTCGCCTAATCAGCACCTCCAGACAAATTAGACTTTGAAATATGCACTTCTTCTTAGTTCCATTATATGGCAGCCCAACGGCTGATCCATTTCTTGTTCTTCCTTTATTTTAGAGGCCGTGGCACAGGGCTGGATTTAGGTTTGATGAGGCCCTAAGCTACTGAAGGTAATGGGGCCCTTTAGATGTCCAGCTGTCCTTTGTCAACAACAAATTCTCACTGTTTTTTGTGTTGAATATATGCTATATGGTGATTTATGGACCTCTCAAGCCATTTGCACATGCAGAACATAGGCACCCTATATATAGAAAGGAGCAAACCAGTGATATTTTAGGGAGCAGGCTAGCAGGTGGGGCCCATGACTTACATCATAGGAGCCTACACAACACAAAACACTGTTGCTGTATGTAGGTTTTATTGTATTTGTTTTTTATCTTATAGTTTGGAAATGTACATCCAGGTTTCTTTTTTGGGGGGCCCCAAGAGAGTGGGGCCCTAAGCTATAGCTTGTTTAGCTTATACAGTGGTACCTCTGGATGCAAACAGGATCCATTCCAGAGCCCTGTTTGCATCCAGAAGCGAACACAACCCGCATCCGCGGATCGCAATTCGATGCTTCTGCGCATGCGCACGACGTCTTTTGACCGTCTGCACATGCGCGAGCAGTGAAACCCAGAAGTAACGTGCTCTGTTACTTCTGGGTCACCGCAGCGCGCAACCCGCAAATACTTATCCCAAAGTTACTTCAACCCAAGGTATGACTGTACGTAAATCTGGCACCATGACCTGGCAACTGGAGCAGCTGCTGCACATTCACCTGTAAGATGTCTTGACTCATAGAATTATAAGATTATAGAATTGTAGAGTTGGGAGGGACCTTGAGGATCATCAAGCCCAACCCCCTGCTATGCAGTTGTTGTTGTTGTTAAGGTAAAGGGAACCCTGACTTTGGGGTTGCAGCGCTGATCTCGTTTTATTGGCCGAGGGAGCCGGCATACAGTTTCCGGGTCATGTGGCCATCATGACTAAGCCACTTCTGGCAAATGAGAGCAGCGCACGGAAACGCCGTTTACCTTCCTGCCGGAGTGGTACCTATTTATCTACTTGCACTTTGATGTGCTTTCGAACTGCTAGGTTGGCAGGAGCAGGGACCGAGCAATGGGAGCTCACCCCGTCGCAGGGATTCGAACCATCAACCTTCTGATTGGCAAGCCCTAGGCTCTGTGGTTTAACCCACAGCGCCACCCGCATCCCTTGTTGTTGTTGTTACCCACTTTTTAATCTAAGGTCTCATGGTGGGTTACAACAATTTAAAATCCAGCATTAAAACCAGTTTAAAATTAATTCTGCGGGACTGTGAACCAGCCCAAGCCACAAAAATGTTGCTGACCCCTGCTCTAGCTCCTTCTGTCAATCTGTCACCAAACTCATACCATTGTAATTTGTACACGGGGAATGTTTCCACTGGAGTTGGAGAGCTGCCCTTGAACGATATGTTCTTCTCACTTGGCCAGGAAAGCCTCTGAATTATACTCCTCTGCCTCGGGATCCAGCTGCTCAGGTGGTTCGGTAGCTGAATAGGAGGCATGCTGAACAAGTGGCCGCAACCAATCCAGGTCATATGCTAAGGCAGATGCTGCATCCATCAAAGCAAAAGACAGAGCCAGAAGATGCCTCTTTTATGAACAGCCAGCCAGGCATGATCAAGAAACCCAACAGAAGGGAAGAAATTAAACTCTCTCTCTTTTCATCCACACAGCCCTTTTCCTAGCTCCAGGATAGGGAATTAATTTATATCCTTGGAAGAACCATATTCTGAATATGATACTGATTTGGCAGATGAACCTTTCCAAGTATCTGAACATATGTTTACCAGCCTCACTGCACTCGCAGTTGAAGAGAGAAAACCCACAGCCCTTTCCCTTAAACTCACCAACATCTCTAATCTGCAGGATGTGAAAACAAGGTTCTTAAATTGCCCCAACGGGCATGAGGCTTTTGACCAGAAAGGGCTCGAGAGGCTAAAATTCATTAGAAAAGATTTGTTTTAAAGACATGAGCAGAAGGCCAGTGTGTGTGTTTCAGTTTAGGAAAGATTTGATATCAAGCAAATTCAATGGTGCATTATACACGAATGAGTCTTGGGGAAAGGGAGAAAAAATGAGTAGGACATGCAAATAACGATTACACCATGAGCAAAACAGAATAAGCATATGCAGCTTAATTTTCAAACCTTCTTCTACTCAGAATAACAATATGCAAGCTTAGAATTAACTACAACTCAACCCTTGCCGATTCCTGCTACTATCAATGGCTGCTAGTCACGATAGCTGAGAGTGCACACTAGTAGAATTCAGAGGTGGCCTAGATAAGAAATCCAGAAAAAAGCCAAACAGAAAATTAGTCCAGGTAAAAGGAAAAACTTTTAAAAATAAAATAGTGAAGTCTGAAGCTCACCAAGTAATAAAATAATCAGATCTGTACAAAAGGCATGAGGAAATCTTACCCAATGTAAAATTATTAAAAGCAGCAGGAATTGAATCGAAAAACAAAAAAAATTTCTGTCTGTGTCTGTGTTCCTCACAGAACTCTAGCCCAATGGTTGCCATTAATTTGATTTTGAATTGATTTTAGAATGAGTTGATTTTAGAATGCATTTTGATTAATTGAGTGGGATTTTATGTAAAGTGTGTTAGTTTTATTCTTGTTTGCTGCTCTGAGCCTGGCTTTGACTGGGGAGGGCGGGATATAATTTTTTAAAAAAATTAATTAATTAATTAATTAAGTTGTGGTGCAGGATTCCATCCCCCACCAAGAATTCTGGGAGATGTAGTTTGTTAAAGGTACTGAGAGTTACCCTCACAGAGCTACAAGTATCAGAATCACCTGCAAAGTGGGACTGACTGTTAAATCAGACCCTCCAAGTGCCCTTATTTTCCAGGGACAGTCATGGATTTACAGAAGCCATCCCAGTTTTGGATTTGATCCTGGAATGTCCTGCTTTTACTTAAGACGTCCCTATTTTCATCAGAGAAATGTTGGAGGCTATGGAGTTATGCAACCTCTGAGCCAAAAGATAAGTAACTATACAACCTTCAGAAGACATCTGGGAAGTTTTTTAATGCTTAATATTTTATTATATTTATATATGTTGGACGTTTTTTGGAGTAGTTGGAGCAACCCTGTCAGATGTGCGAGGTATATTATTATTATTATAATTATAATTATTATTATTATTACTATTACTATCCGGGAACTGTAACTCTGAGGGGAATAGGGGTTCCCTAAGCCACTGGTCCCATCACCTCCTGGCAAATAGAAGGGGAAGAAATGGAGGCAGTGAGAGATTTTACTTTCTTGGGCTCCATGGTCACTGCAGATGGTGACAGCAGTCACAAAATTAAAAGACGCCTGCTTCTTGGGAGAAACGCAATGACAAACCCAGACAGCATCTTAAAAAGCAGAGACATCACCTTGCAAACAAAGGTCCGTATAGTTAAAGCTATGGTTTTCCCAGTAGTAATGTATAGAAGTGAGAGCTGGACCATAAAGAAGGCTGATCGCCGAAGAATTGATGCTTCTGAATTGTGGTGTTGGAGGAGACTCTTGAGAGTCCCATGGACTGCAAGAAGATCAAACCTATCCATTCTGAAGGAAATCAGCCCTGAGTGCTCACTGGAAGGACAGATCCTGAAGCTGAAGCTCCAATACTTTGGCCACCTCATGAGAAGAGAAGATTCCCTGGAAAAGACCCTGATGTTGGGAAAGACTGAGGGCACAAGGAGAAAGGGACGATAGAGGACGAGATGGTTGGACAGTGTTCTCGAAGCTACCAGCATGAGTTTGACTAAACTGTGGGAGGCAGTGGAAGACAGGAGAGCCTGGCGTGCTCTGGTCCATGGGGTCATGAAGAGCCGGCACGACTAAACAACAACAACAAAAACTCTCAGCACTGTTAATGCTCCCAGAATCCTTTGTGCGAAGCCATGCCTGTTTAAAGTGGTGCCATAGTGTTTTAGATGTGTGGTGTGAATATGGCCTTAGAATCAATACAATAGTGCTTTAAATATATGGTGCAAATGGGGCCTAGGAAAGTTTTCAAGCCCTTTTTCGGGTGGGTGTGCTCTGCAGAATCATTGCACCAAACAAAGGCTCACACAACTCCTCCTCTTCTGAGGTGTTGAGAAAGAAAGAGAGAGAGAGAGAGAGAGAGAGAGAGAGAGAGAGAGAGAGAGAAAGAATCCTTGGAAATGCTAACATACCTCTGACCTCTCTGTGAATCATCCAAATAATGGCTGCAAAGGTTATGAGAAAACAGCCCTTCGTGTTCCCATCCTTTCGCCCATTTAGCAAGCGAAGATCATAACCTTCAGAGCAGGCACGGCATTTGGGTAATGAATTCCTGCTGACTGCTTCAGAGGCTGCTTTTATTTTTGTGGGGTTTTAGCGGGCGGGGAAGGACTTATCTTAGAAAGTCTCTTTGCTATTGGTGTGTTCACGGAGGAATCGTCCCTAAGTGTCCCGAATGTCAAGAAGCAATAAGCCTCATTGGCTTTTATGGCCTTCATCAGCACTTTCCTCAGTGCTCCATCTTCTTAAAGGCCATAGTCATGCCCATATTTCCAAATAGTGGGAAGTTAACTCTGGCAATAAAGCAGACCAGGGTGCTTCTGTGTGGCTCAATCACAACGGCCATTTCAATGGGCAGCAGGGCGTTGCCAGATACTTAAAAGGCTCCTGGCACAAATGAGCATGACATGAATGTAGATTTGCTTTGACAGTGTGGTTAAGTGGCTACATCACCAGACTAGGAGCTGGGGAACCAGGGTTCAAATCCCTGTTGTTGTTGTTTAGTCGTATAGTCGTGTCCGATTCTTCGTGACCCCATGGACCAGAGCACGCCAGGCACTCCTGTCCTCCACCGCCCCCCGCAGCTTGGTCAGACCCATGTCTGTAGCTTCGAAGACACTATCCAACCATCTCGTCCTCTGTTGTCCCCTTCTTCTTGTGCCCTCCATCTTTCCCAACATCAGGGTCTTTTCCAGGGAGTCTTCTCTTCTCATGAGGTGGCCAATGTATTGGAGCCTCAGCTTCACGATCTGTCCTTCCAGTGAGCACTCAGGGCTGATTTCCTTAAGAATGGATCGGTTTGTTTTTCTTGCAGTCCATGGGACTCTCAAGAGTCTCCTCCAGCACCATAATTCAAAAGCATCAATTCTTCGGCGATCTGCCTTCTTTATGGTCCAGCTCTCACTTCCATACATCACTACTGGGAAAACCATAGCTTTTACTATACGGACCTTTGTTGGCAAGGTGATGTCTCTACTTTTTAAGATGCTGTCTAGGTTTGTCATTGCTTTCCTCCCAAGAAGCAGATGTCTCTTAATTTCATGGCTGCTGTCACCATCTGCAGTGATTACGGAGCCCAAGAAAGTAAAATCTCTCACTGCCTCCATTTCTTCTCCTTCTATTTGCCCGGAGGTGATGGGACCAGTGGCCATGATCTTCGTTTTTTTGATGTTGAGCTTCAGACCATATTTTGCGCTCTCCTCTTTCACCATCAATAAAAGGTTCTTTAATTCCTCCTCACTTTCTGCCATCAAGGTTGTGTCATCTGCATATCTGAGGTTGTTGATATTTCTTCCGGCAATCTTAATTCCGGCTTCGGATTCATCCAGCCCAGCCTTTCGCATGATGAATTCTGCCTATAAGTTAAATAAGCAGGGAGACAATATACAGCCTTGTCGTACTCCTTTCCCAATTTTGAACCAATCAGTTGTTCCATATTCAGTTCTAACTGTAGCTTCTTGTCCCACATAGATATTTCTCAGGAGATAGATGAGGTGATCAGGCACTCCCATTTCTTTAAGAGCTTGCCATAGTTTGCTGTGGTCGACACAGTCAAAGGCTTTTGCATAGTCAATGAAGCATAGTCAAATCCCTACACAGCCATAAAGCTTGGGCCAGTTCCTCTGTCTCAGCTTAGCCTATCTCCCAGGGTCACAGTGAGGATAAAATGAGGAGTGGGGAAAGTATGTGTGCTTGTCAGGGACTGGGCAGAGGAGAAATGATGGAGACTGCTTCCCCAGCCTGCCCCTTCAAGGAAAGGAAGGCAGTTCAGAATTACAACAGGGGTTTGAAGGAGGTCGCAGCTCAGATGCAGATGAGGGGGAAAGCTGGGAAATAATAGGAGAGGAGGAGCGGGGAGAAGAAGCCCCAGGGGTGTGACAGCTGATGGGCTCAGTGTCTTTAGAAAGCAACCCGAGAACCCGGCGAGCCTTGAAAGTAGGAGAGTAAAGAACTCAGAAGCAGAGGGCACTTTTCAGCACCTGTAGGAAATTGGAAAGAGGGAGGGGGTGGAGATTCACTTGGGGCAACACCATTATTCTGAGCATAGCTGTCAACTATTCCCCTTTTTTAAGGGACATTCCCTTATTCCGAATAGCATTCCTCGCAAGAAAAGGGAAAAATTGACAGCTACGATTCTGAGAGCATTCCCAAGCCGCTCACTGTAAATACAGTGGTACCTCGGGTTACAGATGCCTTCAGGTTACAGACTCCGCTAACCCAGAAATAGTACCTCGGGTTAAGAACTTTGCTTCAGCATAAGAACAGAAATCGTGCAGAAGCGGCGCGGCGGCAGTGGGAGGCCCCATTAGCTAAAGTGGTGCCTCAGTTTAAGAACAGTTTCAGGTTAAGAATGGGCCCCCAGAACGAATTAAGTTCTTAACCCAAGGTACCACTGTATTGAATAAAAGCAGATGGTAAGGAGTTTTCCTTGTCTTCTCCGTTGCTGGCCAACCTGCTGTGGGGGTTGGTTCCTCTGCCTCCTGACAGTGCCAACTTGAGCTCCTTAGAGGGAAAGTAGGATTAAAAAATGCAATAAATAAATGTATAGATATGTATAGACATATATATGCCTTTGAAAGGGCCTTTTCTGCAGTGGCTCCCCATCTGTGGAATGCTCTCTCTTGGATGGTTTCCTTGGCGCCTTCACAATATACTTTTAGGTGCCATGCAAAAGTGTTCCTCTTTCACTATACCTCTGGTTGATTTGCTTGACATCCTATGCCCTTAATATTTGTTTTGGGGGTTATTGGGTTGTTGTTATTTTTATTTTTATTATGTACTTTGTGGTTTTATCCTGTGAACTGCCCCGAGACCTATGGGTACAGGGCGGTATAAGAATTCAATAAATAATAACAATAATAAATAAGATTGGTGGTTGGTTGGAGTCTCGCCGTAGTATAGATATAATGGGGATGATGGACACTGCCAGACCTGACATAAGGCAAAGTGAGTCAGTTTGTTCCGATCATAGGAGCAGCGACAACTAGGGATGTTGGAGAATTCCAATGGGAAAGTGAGCAGAAATTGCCAGCGTTTGCTTATTTCTTCTCTTACGAGAACGGAAATCAGTCCAGCAAATATTCAATGGTTGCTGCTCCCAGTTTGCAAACCATACGTAACAGATTGCATTTCTCCTCTTTTGCACTGCTTTTCCTTGGAACTGAAATGAATGGGATGGAATAATTGCAATGGAAGTTGCGCATTTTCACCACAGTGAACAGTGGAGCGATTAACATAGTTTTCGGCAGAGGACCAAACTGCAGCAGAACAGAAACATTGGTGCGTGCAATGAATAAAGGGCAGGGTGTGCCATGTATGGTCTCCGACAAAGGCTTGCTACCTGAGATGGGGAACTCTCTCCTCCAAAGGAGGAAGCATGTGGCAACAAAAAACATCAATCCTCCAGGAGCGGGCGAATATTTGCACAGATAACAGCTCGACTCCTTTGTATTCAAAATCATTAATCACTTGGACATGATGAATCTAGCTAGCAGAAGGGAATAAATTCCAGATAATAAGTTCTAAAGTAATGAATAACTCTTGGCTGTGAAGGGGCTTAATGACTTTCCTTGTCAGAATTCAGATTTTATTATTAGCTCTGTGGAACAGGCAGCCGGCCTGAAGAGCTACACTTACAAATCAATTTCACTGCTCCTTCATAATGAGTCCCTAATTGACCCCAATTTCTGATAGAGTCGCATATTTCCTTCCATACTTTATTTTAATGACATGTATATTAGAGGATTTAGTGACTGGGCATAAAGGAATTTACTTTAACTCTGTGTTGCCGTTCGCCGACTTAAGGCGCGAGCATAAATTACGCTGAGTGCATTTGCTTTGATGGCTGGGAATGTATTTTTTATATCCCTTTGCAGATAAGATTTGTCTCATTTTGTTACATTAAGCGATTCATTCATCTATCTAATTCTGAAGAAGACAGGTTGGCGAGTAACAAAAAGCACTCTGCTTCCCAGTATAATCTTAATAGTTATGGGCGGTTAAATACTTTGCTTAACTTTCCCTGTATCTCCAACTGAAGTAGCATTCAAAGCGACTGTCAAATCCCGTACAAAAGGAATGTAAGGAGCTCATTACAAGGCCAGATTTATTTCTCTACTATTGTCTATTCCAGGGATGAAGCATCTTGGGCCTGGGGGACAAATTGCAGGGGGTGGACTAGATGAAGCTCAGGGTCCCATCCAACTCTTCAGTTCTATGATTCCATACCCTCCAAGATTTCCTTGATGTCAATTTCCTCGATGTCCTATTGCATAACTACAGTTGTTGTTGTTGTTTTACTTATGTCCTGCCCATCTGTCTGGGTTGCCCCAGCCACTCTGGGTGGCTTCCAACATACCTAAAAACACAACAAAACATTAAACGTTTAAAAAAACTTCCCTATATAATGGTACCTTGGTTCTTGAACTTAATCCATTCTGGGAGTCCGTTCAACTCCTGAAACTACTCAAAAACTAAAGGACGGCTTCCGATTGGTTGTGGGAGCTTCCTGCAGTCAAGCGGAAGTCGTGTTGGATGTCTGGCTTCTGAAAAAGGTTCATAAGCCGGGACACTTACTTCCAGGTTTGCGGAGTTTGGAAGCCAAAACGTACGAGTACCAAGGCATTCGAGAACCAATGTACAGGGATGCCTTCAGATGTCTTCTAAAGGTTGTCTCCTTGGTTCAGTGGTTGGATAACTCCATACCTTCCAACATTTCTCCAATGGAAATGGGATGTCCTAAGGAAAGCAGGGCATTTCAGGATCAAATCAGAAACTGGGACAGCTTCTGTAAATTCGGGACTGTCCCTGGAAAATAGGGTCACTTGGAGGGTCTGTGATTCTATGAATTGTGACCCTTGAGGGTCTGTGAGTCTATGAATTATGACCCCTCTCACCAGGCCATGCCTCTCAGAAGTCCTGCTTTCAAGGCTGGGTTATGGTGGATCGGGCCCCTGGTACAGTCCCTCCTAGATACTAGTACTAGTCCCTGGTACTAGTCCCTGGTACTAGTCCCTCAAAAGGAATGCATGAAATAAGCTACCGCAAAATAAGTAGCATAAAGACTAACAAATCTAAGCTTCCAAACATTGCAAAATGTACTATGAGTTTGTGGTGGTTCACAACTCTTGGCAAAACTCTTGGTCATTCCCTGTGGCTCCTAAACTGTGGAACTCCTTCCTCACATATGTGTGCCTGGAATCTTCATTGTATAGGTGTTTGCTGAAGATTTACCTCTTTACCCTGGCTTTTGACATTCAAGGAGCATGTTTTTAGGATTTGGCTTGTTTTTTATGATTGTAAGTTGTTTTAAATTGGTTTCAATACTGTGTTTAATACTGTAACCTTCCTTTGGGAACTTCTGCTGAAGGATGGTTAATACGTTTACAACAACAACAATAATAGTCACAAGCAAAAACATTTTGCCAACACTGATAAACAAAAGAAAATACTCTGAGCACATGCAGTTCCACATTTTAAGCTCACTGAATTTTACACCGGTTTTGCTCACTTCTTGGCCTTGGACCAATCACCAACCCTCAGCCTAGCCTACCTCACATGGCTGTTGTGAAGATAGAGAAGGCATTAAAAATGGCTTCAGTGAAGGGACTTATTGCTGGCATTATAGACATCAAATTTGGTTCCTGTTAAGTTGTGGGTGAAGGGATGCGGGTGGCGCTGTGGGTTAAACCACAGAGCCTAGGACTTGCCCATCGGAAGGTTGGCGGTTCGAATCCCCACAACGGGGTGAGCTCCCATTGCTCGGTCCCTGCTCCTGCCAACCTAGCAGTTCGAAAGCACATCAAAGTGCAAGTAGATAAATAGGTACCGCTCCGGTGGGAAGGTAAACGGCATTTCTGTGCAATGCTCTGGTTCGCCAGAAGCGGCTTCGTTATGCTGGCCACATGACCTGGAAGCTGTACGCCCACTCCCTCGGCCAATAAAGTGAGATGAGCGCCGCAACCCCAGAGTCGGTCACTGCTGGACCTAATGGTCAGGGGTCCCTTTACCCTTTACCTAAGTTGTGGGTGAACATATCAGACAACACAGCGATTCTTCAAAAGGCTCTTGTTTATTCACAGGCCAGAAAAGAACTGAACTGAAGGGTTCAGCCAGCCTGCTTATAAAAAGCTCCACTAGAATGCAACAGTAACCATTTTCTGTAACTATCCAATCAATGAACGTCACTTTCAATCCCTTATTTGCATATGTGGACCTGAACTATCTACAGTATCTCCCTGCTGGCCCAGGGTGAAAACTTCAGTACATAACAGTTCCTTTAACCAGAGTGCTGCATTTTTGTACCATAAAGGGCCATGTTTTTCTGCCCACCCCGTGCAAATTAGTACTGTTCTAAGGCTTCAACCAATCTTAATCTGGTCTGGTTCTTGGATGGTTTAGGTGCATAAGTGCCATTTGTACCCAGTTGAGTTTATTCAAAGGTAAGTGTGCACAGGGGATTGGTTCTTCAGGAAGAAATCCTATACTGTTTGCATTACAAAACCCTTTTTTGCCAGCTTAACTTGTTGGGTTACCAGGTCACATGACCAAGCCGAATGGGTTCAGTATCCAGATTCTTAGGTCATAGAATCATAGAACTTGAAAGGAGGGTCATCTAGTCCAACCACCTGCAATGCAGGAATCTTTTGCCCAACATGGGACTCAAACCCACAATCCTGAGATTAAGAGTCTCATGCTCTACCAACTGAGCTATGTTGAACTGGTCACACCCCTGATAAAGGTAAAGGGTAAAGAGACCCCTGACCATTAGGTCCAGTCGTGACCGACTCTGGGGTTGCGGACCTCATCTCGCTATACTGGCCGAGGGAGCCGGCGTACAGCTTCCGGGTCATGTGGCCAGCATGACTAAGCTGCTTCTGGCGAACCAGAGCAGCGCACGGAAACGCACTTTACCTTCCCGCCGGAGTGGTTCCTATTTATCTACTTGCACTTTGACGTGCTTTTGAACTGCTAGGTTGGCAGGAGCAGGGACCGAGCAACGGGAGCTCACCCCGTCGCTGGGATTCGAACCGCTGAACTTCTGATTGGCAAGTCCTAGGCTCTGTGGTTTAACCCACAGCACCATCCACGTCCCTCCACACCTGATACTCCCCTGTAATTCTCCTTTTCATGGCTTACACTGATCCTCCCATCCCATTTCAGTAGGGTTGGGGAAAATACGCTGAGCTTTCCCCAGGGCAGTTAAAGGTATTTCAGGTATTAAAGTGTTTCCCCACCCTAGAGATGCAGAAGGATTTATTTCAGACCTCATTTTAAGCGAACCAACCTAATTCACACCTTCCAGTCTAATGCATAATTAGAAGGTAATTATCCTTTGAATTTGGTGCTTTGCAGAATTGTGTGAGACAGTTCTTGACTTTAAGTGTGGGGGGGGGAGTACTGGTATTTGTAAACATACATATTTCGGGATAAAGCATGTTCAGAAATGTGTACATCGAGATGAAGTGGATATTTAAATGTTAATCTTCATACATTCTTTCCCCCCTTTAAGACCACAAAATAAAGAGGAAAGAGGATGGACTGCATTTATGAATGACAGCATGTGAGCTTGACGTAGGCCCAGAATGGAGTGACCTGGGTTGCAATCATTTTTATTAGTTTCAAAGGCTGGTTATTGCTCACTTCTGACGCCCGCAACATAATCTCTATCTTCCCCACGCATCTAAATCTATTTTATAATTGCGTGTATTCTGAACTTCCAACCTTGCAGATGTTGTTGGACAATAATTCCCACTATTCCTGACCATCAACCATGCTTTTTAGGGCTGGTGGAGTCCAAAATATACATTGAGAAGAGGGGCCACGTCGGAAAAGGCCGCTCCAAGTCCTCAACACCCCAAGCCTGTTGTTGTTGTTGCTGCTGCTGTGCTTGTTGTTTTCCTTCGAATAGCACTTTCCTCTTTGGGGCTACATTCCCATGTCAGCTTATTCCATTTCCCCAATTTCCCCCTAACTGACAGGTTCAGCATTCTATCCGAGTTTTTGCAAAATATTAAAAAAGCCAGTGCCAGAAAACTAATGGAATACAGCACAAGTTTAGCACTCATTTCTGTGTTATTAGATTCCAGGGGGGGAAATCTGTTTGCAGCTTCCTTTAAGGGGAAAAATTGCAGGAGTAAAGTGAGACAACATTTGGGGGAAGCACATCAGTGTACAGGTCTTTCCTGCTGTTTTCATGGGGGAAGAAGAGAGCACATGTTTAGGGGTTGTTATGTACTGAGTTGAATAGGGTCCAAAATGCAGCAGTCTGATTGGTCCTAGAACAATAGGATTCAGAATGCAGCAGTCTGACTGGTCCTAGAACAATAGGATTCAGAATGCAGCAGTCTGATTGGTCAACAGGAACCACCCAATCCAGCTCCAGGTGGAAGTGAATCTGCAACCTGATTGGCCTACAGGAGAATCCCGGAATTAGACAATCACATGGGGCCCATTGTGTAAATAATGTATATAAAGCAGGCATTCTGGGGGAACTTCCATTCCTCCTCACCACTATGAGCTGAATAAAGAGCATGAAATCCACTCTCGACTCAGAGTATATTTCAGGGGTGTAGTGATTTTGCCCAGTGGTGTTTATTGTTCTGCCACACCACACCCTGTGATGTGAATGGAATTTAGTGCAACATGCAGATGTGTGGGTCAAAAACCCACAGTTCCCTTTTTTAAAAAAGGGCATTTATAGATCACGTCTTTCTCCAAGGAGCTCAAAGTGACCCACAACCATGTACAGATTCACGTTACACAAAAGGAGATTCCAACTAAATACCAGGAAGAACTTTCTGATGGTAAGAGCGGTTTGGCAGTGGAAAGGACTCCCTCGAAAGCCGATGGACTCTCCTTCCTCGGAGGCTTTTAAGCAGAGCTTGGATGGCCACCTGTCATGGATCATTTTTGAAATTCCTGCATTGCAAGGGGTTGGACTAGATGACCCTCAAGGCCCCTTCCAACTCTACAGTTCTATGATTCCATGGCTGAGCAGGGAGTTGAACTCTGGTCTCCCAGCTCCTATGTCTGACATTCTAACCACTACACCACACTGCCCCCCTAACACAACAGTGTGAAAGGAACATTAGAAAACAGGACAGGAGAGCTAACTTCATAGTCTGGAAAACCAATGCAATATTCCGCATGTCTGAATGCACCGCTAGTCTTTCAGCCAGTTGTTCAAGTTATAACTAAGGGACAGCAGCTGCTTGTATAGTTTTCTGTTACGGATGAGGTTCACCACCCCGCCCCTCCCCGCCCCACCCCCCAATTTTCTCCATATGTTGTCAAGACCCATTTTATGGTCTTATTTATTAATCCAATCCCATATATCCTTTCCTAAGAGCAAACCTGATAGGGATGCGGGTGGTGCTGTGGGTTAAACCACAGAGCCTAGGACTTGCCAATCAGAAGGTCGGCGGTTTGAATCCCCGCGACGGGGTGAGCTCCCGTTGCTCAGTCCCTGCTCCTGCCAACCTAGCAGTTCGAAAGCACGTCAAAGTGCAAGTAGATAAATAGGTACCGCTCTGGCGGGAAAGTAAACGGCGTTTCCTTGCGCTGCTCTGGTTCGCCAGAAGCGGCTTAGTCATGCTGGCCACATGACCCAGAAGCTGTACGCTGGCTCCCTCAGCCAATAAAGCGAGATGAGCGCCGCAACCCCAGAGTTGGTCACGACTGGACCTAATGGTCAGGGATCCCTTTACCTTTACCTTTAAGAGCAAACCTGACATCTTGATAAGCCAACACAATTTGAAGATGCCTTGGGCTTCAGCAAGTTCTAGACAGATTTAATGTAGGCTTGTTTAATGGAGATGTTAGGAGAACTGGGATGTAGAGATGGCTTGGCAGATAAGCAGAGAAACAGACACCTGTCATCTCTGCCAGAGGCTTTGGCCTGAAATGAATCAGAACAGCTGGAAGAGATGCAATGAAAGGATGGGAAAGTATAGAATTCCTGTTGAGGTGCAACATAGGAAGCTTTCTTACGCTGAGTTGGACCATTGGTCCATGGAACTCAGCATCGCCAACACTGACTGTCAGCAGCTCTCTGGGATTTTTCATTCATAGCCCTACCTGGAGATGTCAGGGTTTGAACCTGGGACCCTCTTCCTGTGAAGGATATGCCTGAACTATGGCCCTGCATGAAAACCTATAGCTGCATCTGACTATAATTTAGCAGACTTAGCCATCCATTGCAGAGTGGTTCCTGTATCTGCAGTACACTTTCACCCACTTTTTGTGAAAAGGGGGCTGGAGGTATGGTCATGTTTAGTTATCCCCTATTATCATGAAAAAAAACCAGCATCTTAAAAAGCAGAGACATCACCTTGCCAACAAAGGTCCGTATAGTAAAAGCTATGGTTTTTCCAGTAGTGATGTATGGAAGAGAGAGCTGGACCATAAAGAAGGCTGATCGCCGAAGAATTGATGCTTTGGAATTATGGTGCTGGAGGAGACTCTTCAGAGTCCCATGGACTGCAAGAAGATCAAACCTCTCCATTCTGAAGGAAATCAGCCCTGAGTGCTCACTGGAAGCACAGATTGTGAAGCTGAGGCTCCAATACTTTGGCCACCTCATGAGAAGAGAAGACTCCCTGGAGAACACCCTGATGCTGGGAAAGATGGAGGGCACAAGGAGAAGGGGACGACAGAGGACGAGATGGTTGGACAGTGTTCTCAAAGCTACCAGCATGAGTTTGACCAAACTGCGGGAGGCAGTGGAAGACAGGAGTGCCTGGCGTGCTCTGGTCCATGGGGTCACGAAGAATCGGACACGACTAAACAACTAAACAACAACAATTATCATGAAAGGGGGAGTGGGAAAGAGAGCTGCATTTTTAACAGATCTAATTTGGTCCCCAATAATGAGTCAAATCAGAAAGATACAGAGCGGCTCTGAAATGGATTGGCTTGCTTCCCAAAGCTACAGATGCAAATGGAATTCAAATCTTGCAGACAGTGCACACCCAAAGAACCCTGTGCACACAATGTGTGTGAATCTGAGAGACAGAAATAGATTTTAGACACCATTGCTAACTCTCTGGTGGTCAGCTGTTTGGCAGTGGAACGGACAACTTGGGAAGGCTCTGGACTTCACTGGAGGTTTTTTACCAGAGTTTGGACGGCCATCTGTCCAGGGTTCCTGGAAAGACAGGCAGACTAATGCCAGTGTACTGGAAGAAGCAAAGATCACCAGTGTCAAAGCAATGATTCTTCAACATCAACTTCGTTGGACTGGTCATGTTGTGTGGATGCCTGATTATCCTCTTCCAAAGCAACTACTCTATTCCAAACTAAAAAATGGTAAGCGTAATGCTGGTGGTCAACAAAAGAGGTTTAAAGACTCTCTCAAGACAAAGCTTTAAAATATGTAATATAAACACCAACAATTCGGAAACACTGGCCTGTGAGCGAATAATTTTTACCTGAAGCTACCATCCAGATAATAATAGGTGTTCTGACCTGCCAGGATAAAATATAATAGTTGTTTGGGACCAGTTATGGACTTTGTATAGCACTGTTGAAATGAATGGCCAAGACCCCCTCAAATTCAAGGATCAAAAAGCATGGGGACTATTAGATAGATTTTTATGGGTGGGGTGGCGTGCCTCATGTGTTCCCAGCACATACGCTTGCAAGGCAAATCTTTTAAAAATGTAGTATAAACACCGACAACTGGAAAACACTTGCCTGAGAGCGCTCCAACTGGAGAACAGCCTTTACCAAACGTGTTGTGGACTTTGAAGATGCTCGAACTGAAGACAAAAGTGAGAAACGGTGAGAAACCTTTAATAAACGGCCTCAGTCCTGTATAGCTAAAGGACTGTCTCCACCTCCATCATTCAGCCCGGACACTGAGATTCAGCTCTGAGGGTCTTCTAGCAGTTCCCTCATTGCAAGAAGTGAGGTTACAGGGAACCAGACAGAGGGCCTTCTTGGTAGTGGCACCTGCCCTGTGGAACGCCCTCCCAGCAGATGTCAAGGAAATAAGCAGCTATCTTATTTTTAAAAGACATCTGAAGGCAGCCCTGTTTAGGGAAGTTTGTAATATTTAATGCTGTATTGTTTTTAATACTCGATTGAGAGCCACCCAGAGTGGCTGGGGAAACTCAGCCAGATGGGTGGGGTATAAATAATTTATTGTTGTTGTTGTTATTACTCGGAGTGATTGTCAAAGAAGAAGAAGAAGACGAAGAAGAAGAAGAAGAGGAGGAGGAGGAGGAGGAGGAGGAGGAGGAGGAGGAGGAGGAGGAGTGATTCTTTTATTGGAGGGAAGTGGACCAGATAGCCCTAAGGGTCACTACCAACCCTACAATTTTATGTTTCTATGAGCCTAAGGGATTTCAACCCGCAATGCAATGGTGAGCTAGGGGATAGTGCATTGGAAGCCCATTATTTCTAAAGTTTATTGCTAAAATACTCAAGGCATTTTAAATGTTCAGTTTTGAAAAGGTCATAGAAAAAGTGAAGAGAGTTGAATGCAGGCTGTGGGCAAGTACTCGGGTGCCATTTTCATGCATAGCCAATTTAGGCATTCCTATAAATATTGAACTGTCCAGATCCCCAAAGTTCCCGTTCTTTTCTCAGGCTGCCTTTCTATCAAATCTATCCAGATTTCTACCCAGAATCCCTGCTGGTTCTTATCCATCCAGATTTCAGCTGAAGCCTATTATTCAGTTCAGTGAAGCTTTCAATATGCAGAGCTAGGCTTTGCTGGGAGTGAAAACCTTGATTTGTTCATTGCGTTTTCAAAATATTTAGCACACTCAAATCCAAGGCATATTAGTGCTGTTTTGCTATGCCACGGAAACCCTTGTGACTGCCCTAATTTGACTATAGGTGTAAGAACCACTCATTAAACCATAATGCCGGGGCCAAAAGCTAGCACAAAGTTTCATTATGCAAACATGAAATTGACTAGGAGGGCTAATGATGGTAGCAAGATACCCCAGGTGTCAATAGAAAACAATCTATTTCTAACATAGCTCCTCTTCGGGGACATTTCTCCATCTACTATAAAGATTTTGTTTACCGATTTCCTGTTGCTTGTTAAGCAGAACAGCCATGGAGGCACAGGGAAAAAAATGGAAGTAATAAAAATCAGGAGAATAATTTATTCCTTTATTTTATTATGTAGCAACCATTTCTAAAAGCCCCCTGAAATTCCACCGTCCATTTCAATTTCCCATATTTGTTCCAAGATTCAAAATGTCACCCAGGTGCTTTCTATTTAATAAAATACTCCGGCTGTTGTTCACAGTCAACTTGCCTGGGTCGGGCCAGGACCACAGGCAGTTGTAATTAAATCTGAACTAAGTTGCTTGAACCGAAACTGGAAATTGGAGCTGGAAGCTGCAGGCAGAAGGCATGGCTCAATTGTCCGAACAAGGACAAAAAGTCTGCTTCCTAGTCATTGGCCTGTCCAGTCCAGGGGATCGGCACTTCCTGCCAGTCACAGTAGCTGCACATCTTGTTTTCTCTGCCTGAGTGAAGAGAGGCTTGACCTCTCTTGACCTCTCAGTCCAGAGAAGCTCACTAGGCTGTGTACCTGCACCAAACCTTGTACTTCCCAAAACAACCACCTTTTTAAAAGGCAGGGAAGGATGTTCAGATGACTTAGAAAACTAAGGAAGGTGCCCCCCAAAAGCCAGAGGCTTTTCTACTTGGCTTGATGGGAAAGAAGATTAAGATCAAAGATTATTTATGTATGCCACAGCTGCTGCAAGGACTTTGTTGGCCCAACATTGGAAATCAAAAGAAGTTCCTACCATGGCAGAGTGGCAGACGAAAATGACGGACTATGCGGAGTTAGCCAAACTGACCAGAAGGAGTCGGGATCAGCACGATCAGAGATTCCAAGAAAATTGGAGTAAATTTATTGCATATCTAAAGGACAGCTGAACAAACTTAAAGACACTAGCAGGATTGAAATAA
Organism: Podarcis gaigeae; assembly: GCF_964106915.1. Lineage (NCBI taxonomy): Eukaryota > Metazoa > Chordata > Lepidosauria > Squamata > Lacertidae > Podarcis > Podarcis gaigeae. The sequence continues at coordinate 96,137,779 of NC_139677.1, read as the reverse complement.
CTCCCACAATGTAGATGATAAAAGGTAAAGGGACCCCTGACCATTAGGTTCAGTCGTGACTGACTCTGGGGTTGCGGTGCTCATCTCGCTTTACTAGCCGAGGGAGCCGGCGTACAGCTTCTGGGCCATGTGACCAGCATCACTAAGCTGCTTCTGGCGAACCAGAGCAGTGCACGGAAACGCACTTTACCTTCCCGCCGGAGTGGTACCTATTTATCTACTTGCACTGTGACTTGCTTTCAAACTGCTAGGCTGGCAGGAGCAGGGACCGAGCAACGGGAGCTCACCCCATTGCAGGGATTCGAACCGCCAACCTTCTGATTGGCAAGTCCTAGGCTCTGTGGTTTAACCCACAGTGCCACCCGCGTCCCCTAATGTAGATGATAGATGTGAAAAGATAAAATACGCAAATGTGTTTGATAAGAGATACCAATTGTAGGGAGGAAGTCACAAGCTCGGCAGGGCTAAAATGTTTATATGTTGATTAATGTATTGTAAGAAAGAATGTGTGAAGAAAACAATAAAAACTTATGGGGGGGGGAGAAAACTAAGGAAGGGCAGATCCATATCATATATATATCATACACACACCCCCAACATTCCTCAGCTGAAAATAGGGACATTTCTCACTCTCTTGCAACTGACCCTCCTCAACCCAGGGCTGGAGGGAGGGGGCGCGGTAGGGGTGTCACCACTGAGGGGGGGTTGACAAAATGCCAGGCGGCACTCACTGTGGGACTTGCAGCATGGCCAAGCCACGTGTCTCTCCTGGGAGAGATGTGGTGGCTTAGGCGTGCACTGTCAGCATGCGCTGGATTATGGAGAAAGCTAGAGAGTTCCAGAAAGACATCTACTTCTGCTTCATTGACTATGCAAAAGCCTTTGACTGTGTCGACCACGGCAAACTATGGCAAGTTCTTAAAGAAATGGGAGTGCCAGATCACCTCATCTGTCTCCTGAGAAATCTCTATGTGGGACAAGAAGCTACAGTTAGAACTGGATATGGAACAACTGATTGGTTCAAAATTGGGAAAGGAGTACGACAAGGCTGTATTTTGTCTCCCTGCTTATTTAACTTATATGCAGAATTCATCATGCGAAAGGCTGGGCTGGATGAATCCCTAGCCGGAATTAAGATTGCCGGAAGAAATATCAACAACCTCAGATATGCAGATGACACAACCTTGATGGCAGAAAGTGAGGAGGAATTAAAGAACCTTTTAATGAGGGTGAAAGAGGAGAGCGCAAAATATGGTCTGAAGCTCAACATCAAAAAAACGAAGATCATGGCCACTGGTCCCATCACCTCCTGGCAAATAGAAGGGGAAGAAATGGAGGTAGTGAGAGATTTTACTTTCTTGGGCTCCGTAATCACTGCAGATGGTGACAGCAGCCACGAAATTAAAAGACGCCTGCTTCTTGGGAGAAGGGCAATGACAGGCCTAGACAGCATCTTGAGAAGTAGAGACATCACCTTGCCAACAAAGGTTCATATAGTTAAAGCTATGGTTTTCCCAGTAGTGATGTATGGAAGTGAGAGCTGGACCATAAAGAAGGCTGATCGCCGAAGAATTGATGCTTTTGAATTATGGTGCTGGAGGAGACTCTTGAGAGTCCCATGGACTGCAAGAAGATCAAACCTCTCCATACTGAAGGAAATCAACCCTGAGTGCTCACTGGAAGGACAGATTGTGAAGCTGAGGCTCCAGTACTTTGGCCACCTCATGAGAAGAGAAGACTCCCTGGAGAAGACCCTGATGTTGGGAAAGATGGAGGGCACAAGGAGAAGGAGACGGCAGAGGACGAGATGGTTGGATAGTGTTTTCGAGGTTACCAGCATGAGTTTGACCAAACTGCGGGAGGCAGTGGAGGACAGAGGTGCCTGGCATTCTCTGGTCCATGGGGTCACGAAGAGTCGGACACGACTAAACGACTAAACAACAACAACAACAGTCAGCATCGCCCTTGAGCCAGTGCCACCAACTGGACTCACACACTTCAGCCCCGACTGGGCTAGGCGAGCTGGGTAGCACTGCCAGAGACCACCTTCTGCACAGGAACAGGTCAAAGTGCTGTGGACTCACAACTTAGAGTTGTGAGCACCGGATTCACTTCCACAAGAAGACAGTCCGTCGCACAGCAGAGTCTAACAGAGTATAAAAACGACTTGGAGAGCAGCTCTGTAGAATAACTTCTTTTATTCTATCTACAACTATTATACAACTATATACAGAGCTTAATGAGGTCTAAGCATAAATGAATGCTGCACTACACTGAGTGTCTGCAGCTGCTGTTAGCTGCAACCTTATCTCTACACACGATCTGTAACACTCAGTCTCTCTCTCTCTCCGACAGACTGACTGACTGACTGACTCTTTGCTGGAGTAGAATAAGTAGATAGCAGAACACGCCTCCTCCTCTCTGGAGAGTCAACAGAGATCATCAGGAGATTCTTGGATATGGGAGGGGTGAAATCTCCTCATGCACAGGCTCTGTGCTGCCCAAACGGTCCGCCCGCTGCCTCCCCCCCCCCCAGCTGTAGGGCAGCTGAGTGGAAGGAGGCAGGCAGACTCCTCAGAGGCCCCATGGAGCAGCGTCCTGGCCCAGCTCACTGCCAGGTGCCAGATTGCCTGTTGAGAATTTCTATTCCACCTTAAGGAGCAGATGTGTGGAACATGTTGCGTGTCACATGTCTGTTTCCATTCCAGCACAGCTTGCTGGAAACTTCCATTGTGTGCGTTGCTTTTGCTTGTCCCTGTCTCTCTGAGAAGACGAAGAGAGAGACGACATGTTTCTTTGTCCTGATTTATGATTAATAAATCTGTAGTTGTAGTATGCTTTCACAAGCCTCACGCCTATTCTGTGTCCTCAGTTTGATCTGCTGATAGTGTGCCCTGGCTTTGAAGCCAGGGTCGCTGATATACGTCGGAAAGAGGCCAATGGATCTCCGCAGCGGGATGGCTGGAAGGAGACAGCCCAGATGGGGCTAGCCAGCTGGCCTTTCAGCCCTCTGCATGTCGCCATCGCCTTGCTCCGCCGCTGCCACAAGCCCCCATTTTTCTCTCCCCTGCCCTACGACAGAGCATTTCCTATCAGACAAGAAGGACAAGTGCCAGCACCGAGACACCAACAGAGCACATGCCCTCCACCATCCTGGGGAAACGCCTTAATCTTGGTTTTATTTTATTCTTTGGTAGATTTACAAAAAGGAAAACACACCCCAATAAAAAAAATTTAGGAAGGGGCAAGATTAGATGCAGACACACAAATCATTTTAACGACAACCACATCAATACTCATTGCTCTGCCCCCTCCGTTCTGCTCCCTCTTTATTCCTTCCCAGGGCGGCTCTGCACTCTGTTTGCCCCTCAGAGCCAAGGCATCACACAGGGCTGGGCCTTGGTGGTCGCAGTGTCTCCTCCACCTCGCCCGCTATGAACTGCACAAGAGAGGAGGTCAGCAGCCATGGCCATGGAGAAGCAATGGGAGGCTCCCTCGCCACCGTTGCCACTCAGGATAAGCACTGGCTCATCCTCTTCCCTGAGCTCAGCAGGGGCAGCACTGGTGGGGAAAATAGGGTTGACATTCCAGGGTCAAATCAGAAGCCAGGGTGGCTTTCCTAATTCCAGGACTGTCCCAGGAAACTTGGGACACTTGGAGGGTATGATATATATAAAGCACATAAACCACAGAGCCTAGGACTTGCCGATCAGAAGGTCGGCAGTTTGAATCCCTGCAATCAGGTGAGCTCCCGTTGCTCGGTCCCTGCTCCTGCCAACCTAGCAGTTCAAAAGCACGTTACAGTGCAAGTAGATAAATAGGTACCGCTCCGGCGGAAAGGTAAACGGCATTTAAATGCACTGCTCAGATTCGCCAGAAGTGGCTTAGTCATGCTGGCCACATGACCCAGAAACTGTACGCCGGCTCCCTTGGCCAATAAAGCGAGATGAGCGCCGCAACCCCAGATTCGGTCACAACTGGACCTAATGGTCAGGGGTCCCTTTACCTTTAACTTCCTCCAAAGATTCCTGGGAACTGTAGTCTGTTGAAGGCACTGGAAACCGTAGCTCTGTGAAGGGGGGCAATACCCATAATAAACAATCCCCACAGAGCCCAAGAAACATTCCATGCATATACAGTTTAAAGGATACAGTCAAATATTAAGCAGGCTTGTGTAATAGTTTAGAGTTGATAATACCATGACATCTCAGGAAATCTTGTAGATATTTGAAAGTCCTTTTTATGTGTATGTGGAATTTCAAAATGGGTTCTGCGCAGCGGCAGAGGAACCCTCTCTGGCACCTGGGGCAGGATGCCAAGCGGTGGGGCGAATCACCCAGTGGCGCATGTGCGACGTCCGTATGGACTGCTCATGTGCGGCATCCTGTACGGAGGGCGCATGTGTGACAGTACATACGGTTGCTGTGCAAGAGGCAGTCCATATGGACACCCGTACGGACGGCGCACGAGAGCGGCACCCCTACTGACTGTGCGTACCCTCAGCCGCTCTACAGCTAGGGAGAAGCAGGGGCCATCTTGTCAACCCCCCACCCCAGTGGCACCCAGGGCGGACTGCCCCTCCACCCCCCACTTCATACGTCCCTGGTTCTGTGACAGGTTTTAAGGTTTGGGTCAGCTTGTGACAATACTGTTGGGTTAACAGAGAAATGTAAAATTTGGTGTGCAGACAGCCAATTTGTTTCAAGGTCACCGAACTGCTCCTTTATTTGTTCTGAAATATCCTTTTTAACATCAGGTGACCAGACATGTACACAGTGTGTGTGTGTGTGTGTGTGTGTGTGTGTGTGTGTGTGTGTGTGCGCACACACACTATAAAGGATGCCAGTTCTGTGTCTATTTCCTTGAATACAACTGACTGCTTTGCTCTTTCAGATGTGTCCTCTTTTGTGAGGAAACACTGGGAGCCCTGGGCAGCCACAACTTATGCGCTGCTAATTTGTGTTTGCATGTGCAGCTTCTGTATTTAGCAGATACGCTGACATATTTCACATCTCAGCTTAGCAGCACTGCAGCCTTTGTACCCAAGGGGTTGATATTACCTTTTGCTATAATTGTGCCACCTTTTGCAGCTTGGTACTATACCAGCTGTTGGAGAACATATGTCACAAAGGAATTTTCTTCCGCCTCCTCCTCACATTTAACAGCATAATCTGCCACTTATTTGGACCTATCTGTGTGATTCATAACCCTATTTCTGATGTGTGGTGTGAGTTATTCTCTCCCCCTCCCATGTGTTTAGAATGAGCTGTATCCAACCATAGCCACACTCAGAGTAGACTCATTGAGATGAATGTGACTTGCGGTGCAATCCTAAGAGCATAAGAAGATCCTGTTGGATCAAGCCAATGGCCTATCCAGCCCAGTTCTCACAGTGGCCAATCAGATGCCCACCTCCCCATAAATTTGTCTAATCCTCTTTTAAAGCAATCCAAGTTGGTGGCCCTACTGCCTACTGTCTACTCAGAAGTAAGGCCTATTGAAGTCAATGGGGCCTACACCCAAGTAAGAGGAGTTCAGATTTCAGCCTAAATGAAGTCCATTCATTTCAATGGACTGATTCCAAGTAGAACGTAGTTGCGTCCCCCCCAATGTAGTGCTTTTCTGTGGAAAATATCATATCCAAAGAGCTTTGTATAATTTTACACAGGGTGACAACCGTACATACTGATCAATTAAAAAAGAAGTCTACTACTAGAAAGGGGAGTAAAAACAGCAAGCACCTATTAAAAGCCTGTGAGAATACGAATCATTGGACTGGATTTAAGCAGCTGGCTCCGATAACAGAACCCCATAAGGGCTTTCGTTAGTGTAATGGGGAAGGAGTCTTTGAAGAAGCACGAACTCAGGATGAAAGGGAGAAATGAGCTAAGAGGAAGGTATGTTTTGCAAATCCTCACAGTGATCAACTCCTGCCCAAAAGTCTATGTCCCCACTGTGGAAGGATGTGTGGATCCAGAATTGGCCTTCACAGTCATGGACACACTGTTGAGACCATATCATACTCCTGGCTGAAGGAGGAGGAAGAGGAGAAGGAGGAACTTTTCACCCGTCTCCTCCTCCTGTGAGCCCCTGAACCCTTTCCCATGGGAAAGTGGTGAGACAAGTGGAAGTATGAACGATCCTTTAGTCTCTAAGGCACGTATGAGAGTTAAAAGCAAGGGTGCCTTGCCAGATCTCTGCTGAAAATAGATTCCACAGCATGGAACCAGAGACACTACATGCCCAACCTCTGGTCCATTTGGGCCTCTGGAAGATGAAGGACAACTCACCACACATCTCTAAGGAATCTCGGTGATTGGGCTGGAATATAATGGCTCGGACAGTCCTGACATGCCACGACAACCCTAAATGTCTTGAAGTTAAAGAAAGCCCCACACACCCTTGGGGTTGTCTGTGCCTGGTTTCGTTCCTGTTTGCATGACATTAGTGCATCGGCACATAGGGAGCAGGGAAGCAGTGCATCTATTAAAGCGAATATGTGAGTAGAAGTGATCCTGGTTCAGAACACATAAGCAAAATGCTGGATGAGGCCACTGATGCACTCATGAGCCAGTAAGCAGGAATTTTATAAAGCCATACAGAGCTCTTGTCAATAGCACTTTACATTTTACTGACATATATTCTGCTGTAATCTGGTTTGCTCTTATTGGAAAATGCTATGAATTGCTTCTTTTGTGGCAGTGCAACTTTCCCGGGAGACACATTACCAAGTCAGAGAGAGAGAGAGAGAGAGAGAGAGAGATGGAGAGACAGAGAAAGAGAAGGAGAGGGAGAGGGTTGGGGACATTGGTAGTCTGCTTGGGAAGCAAATGAGACAGGAGTTACTTGAGAAGAAACTGCTTGATCCTAGGGTTTAGCTGCTGTGGTGCCATCAGCTATTTGAAATGGCACCAAAGCTCACAACTGAAGACGTGGTTCAGAACCAAATCCCTCAAGGCATTGTGATCTGAGCTTAAACGGCCTTGAAGTCCAACTCCCAATGGTTTGAAATACTATCAGCCCAAGTATAGACCCATAAGATCATTTAGATCGTCCAGGGAATCTCTACTTGTGGCAACACTCCGCACCACTGCAAAATGTGGAGAACTGTATTTCAGACTGGTAAAATGAGAAACAGAGAGAAATGGCCCAGAGCTGGAAAGAAAGATGTGGCGTTTGCTCGTTCATTTGAAAATGTCTGTACAGGGGGAGAGAAAGAGTTAATAGGTAGACCAATAGAAAAGCCAGAGGCGGAGCCTATCTGTTTATAAAAGGGCTTAGCCCGAGGTTAGTTAGTTGGTTGGTTGGTTGGTTGGTTGGGAAAAGGCAGTTGGGAAAGCAGTTGGCAGGCAGTTGGAATTAGAAAGACAGTGCAGTTGGTTCTTGTGTGAGGGGAGGTAGAAGAGTTAGAGACAGGATAAAAATAAGACTAAGAAGGTAAAGAGTAACAACGTTTTGAATGCAGTTAAAGTTTATTTGTGTCTGCAATAAACTACACTCTTCTTTGTTAAATTAAGAACCTGACTGAGACTAAGTGATTTACCGGGGAGGACCTGGTTGGTGGCAGCGGATTAGTGGTGTACAAGTCAATAGTCCTGAGACGACCGGAGGCTCCGTATGAATGCCACAAAGGTAAAGTCCCTACCAGAGAAAAATGGCAAATTAAGCTGTTGGAGTACGGCAAAATGGCAAAACTGACCGGAAAGCTCAGGAACAAAGAAGACAAAAACTTCAAGAAAAAATGGGGAAGATTTATACAGTGGTACCTCTGGTTGCGAACGCCTCTGGTTGAGCACGCTCAGGGTTACGCGCTCCACTAACCTGGAAGTAGCTGCTCCTGGTTGTGAACTTTGCCCCAGGATTCTAGCAGAAATTGTGCGCCAGAGGCACACAACGGGAGGCGCCATTAGCGAAAGCATGCCTCATGTTACGAGCGGTTTCCGGTTACGAACTGACCTCTGGAACGGATTCTGTTCATAACCAGAGGTACCGCTGTAAGTTATTTAGGAGACCACTGTAAGCAAATGAAAACATTAGCAAGATTCTAATAACACTTGTAATGTAACAAATACTATGGACAATATGGAGAGATATAAAATATGAATGATGAAATAATATGCAGTTGAAAATGTTGACAATAGGACCCATAGAAGGGATGGTGGGTAGTCTGGAAACTCAGATACATCTCTAAATATGAATATGTATTTGGTATTGTTATGACTTTACACTTGTACAGTGGTACCTCTGGTTAAGAACTTAATTCGTTCTGGAAGTCCGTTCTTAACCTGAAACTGTTCTTAACCTGAGGTACCACTTTAGCTAATGGGGCCTCCTGCTGCTGCCGCGCTGCTGGGACGCGATTTCTGTTCTCATCCTGAGGTAAAGTTCTTAACCCGAGGTACTATTTCTGGGTTAGTGGAGTCTGTAACCTGAAGAGTCTGTAATCCGAGGTACGACTGTAAAATCAAATAAAAAAATATTTCAAAAAGAGTGAGAGAAACAGAGAGAAATGAAACTGGTAAATCCTTTGTAAATCATGAGCTGTACCATGTGGTTTGCGTTAGTGTGTGAAGTCACCAAACTGGACTCCTTCACCCTCTTTGCTGTGGGTCATCATATCCCCTCAAAATTAAAGCTTGGGCTTCTTCTAAGCAATGAGGGGAATTTACTTACACGTTTCCGGCAACAACTCACCATGTTTTACTTGCCTCCTATCGCCTAATGGATACCTTTCCTGAGATACAGCCCATGGTTGTGCATTCCAGGCAGTAGTGGTACTAAGCCATCAGTCATCTCTTGATGGAGAGATTGGAAAGTGTATCGTGGATGAGACCAAAATCAAGTTTCCACAGGTGAATCCCCATGTGGACGTGCCATATGGATCCTTGAAAAATCCATTATTTCATCTCACATCCGAGACTTGCAAAGCTAGTTATGGGAGTTACAATGTTCCCCCGTTCCATTAATGTTAATTGGGAACTGGGAGTCAAAATCTCCCTGGAACTCTGAAGAAAGAAAGGAAAGATGCTCAGCCTGGAAACTAATTAGAAGGAAAGGTTAATCCTATTCAAGGAAAGAAAGATGGGCCATGCTGACACTTAAAGTTGTGTGTGTGTGTGTGTGTGTGTGTGTGTAATATAAGCAGACAAGTTGTGTGAAAATGCAGGGCACCGTAAACTTCATTCAGATCTCATAATGAGATGTATGGTCCAAAGAACATCATCCTGCCCCTTTCTCCTAAACCTTCATACAATGTCACACAATTTCATGGAAATTATATCTGAGAAAATGTAAAATTGTCACATGATTGGACACAGAGCCTTTGGTAACCAACACTGATGGTTATTGTGAAAATCTGGCCCAAAGTAGAAGCTGGCCTTGCCCCCTAGTGATTACTTGGAAGAGGAGTTCTATTACTGTTTTATTTTTTACCGGTCTGCATCAGCTTTGTGTGTACCCCAATTTTTTCAGCTTCTTATGGGAAGGTTCTCATGATTCCAAGTCAGATTGCACCATAAATAAAATTTCTCAAGCTGGATTCCCTAAACTTCTGAGTCTTTTTCTGGCCTTGGCTGTCTAAAAAAGATACATGGCCACCTTCCCACCCCAAAGAACCAAACCAAGATGCTCGAGGAAACACCCTGGCCTCAAGGTGGGAGGTGATTTAGAGGAGATTTGTTTCTCAGGACAGGTCTAGCTTTTAATCACAGTTACTTATTTCCCCAGGGCACTCCAATCACAGTGATTTGGGAGATGAATAAAAAACTGTGTTTGTTTGCTTCAGTTCATGCTTCCCTATACAGTGGTAAAGGTAAAGGGACCCCTGACCATTAGGTCCATTCGTGACCGACTCTGGGGTTGCGGCGCTCATCTCGCTTTATTAGCCAAGGGAGCGGGAGTACAGCTTCCGGGTCATGTGGCCAGCATGACAAAGCCACTTCTGGCGAACCAGAGCAGCGCACGGAAACGCCGTTTACCTTCCCGCCAGAGCAGTACCTATTTATCTACTTGCACTTTGATGTGCTTTCAAACTGCTAGGTTGGCAGGAGCAGGGACCGAAGAACAGGAGCTCACCCCGTTGCGGGGATTTGAACCGCCAACCTTCTGATCGGCAAGTCCTAGGCTCTGTGGTTTAACCCACAGTGTCACCCGCGTCCCTATACAGTGGTACCTCGAGTTAAGAATTTAATTTGTTCTGGAGGTCTGTTCTTAACCTGAAACTGTTCTTAACCTGAAGCACCACTTTAGCTAATGGGGCCTCCTGCTGCCGCCGTGCCACGGGAGCACTATTTCTGTTCTCATCCTGAAGTAAAGTTCTTAACCTGAGGTACTATTTCTGAGTTAGCAGAGTCTGTAACCTGAAGCGTATGTAACCAGAAGCATATGTAACCCGAGGTACCACTGTATTCAAGTTACTGGAGAAATCTCCACTGTAGACCCTAAAATCCATGTAGAGCAAAGAAGCCTACTACTGAACAATGACCATGGATGGTGACATTGCCCTCACCCCAGTCTCTCTTGAGGATTCAGTTGAATCAATGGATTCTCTCTCTCTCTCTCCTTCCCCACCACAATCCACCCCTCTCATTACCAGCTCCTGCTTCTCACATGCATCTGTTCCCTCTCATCAACTAGCGGGTCATCACCAGTTCCAAATTCTTTTTTGATATCTCATTTAAAAATACAAAGAAACTCCCAACTAAAAACATGAGAAGAGCCCTACTGGATCTGACCCTTGGCCTTTCTTCTTCAGTTTCCTGTTTCCCACTGTGATCAACCAGGAAGGTCACAAGCACAGCATGAATGCCATCATACTTTCCACCTTTGTTCCCCAGCAACTGGTATTCAGAAGCATGTATCTATGTTATTGAAGGTAGCATATGGCCAGCAATCTACCCAACAGAAGAATCATCAGTCATTGGTACATGCTACATCTTTGATGTTTGTTGTTGTTTAGTCGTTTAGTCGTGTCCGACTCTTCGTGACCCCATGGACCATGCACGCCAGGCACTCCTGTCTTCCCCTGCCTCCCGCAGTTTGGTCAAACTCATGCTGGTAGCTTCGAGAACACTGTCCAACCATCTTGTCCTCTGTCGTCCCCTTCTCTTTGTTCCCTTGAACTTTCCCAACATCAGGGTCTTTTCCAGGGAGTCTTCTCTTCTCATGAGGTGGCCAAAGTATTGGAGCCTCAGCTTCAGGATCTGTCCTTCCAGTGAGCACTCAGGGCTGATTTCCTTCAGAATGGATACGTTTGATCTTCTTGCAGTCCATGGGACTCTCTTTGATGTTGGTCATTATTAATTCCATTTGATCTGTGGTTGCAGCTGGGCATCAATTGGGGAGAGTGCTGTTGTGTCCATGTCCTGCTTGGGGTACACTATGAATAAAGATGGCTTGTCTAGATGGACCTTTGGTCTGATCCAGTAGAGCTCTTATTATTTTTGTTATGAAGATGAGATAATAAGACTTGAACAAGGCCACCTAGTGAGGTCATGGCTGAGATGGGTCATGAACCCACATCTGCGACCAGCACTGTTATCCAGTTGGGCCAAAGCTGGTTCTCATATCACTTAATTCCACTAAAGAACAAGTTAATCCTTCCTGTCCTGTTCTTATTTACAGCCAGAGGCTTACATTCTTCCTTGCCAAAACTGGTTTCCAAGGCTACCACCGTGTGCTACCTGAAAAATCCAGGCCTGGTTTAAATATATATTTGTCAAGCCATTTGCAATTCAAATGCAAAAGTTTGCAGCAATACTGCACTGCATCCATCCTGAACAAACAACTCATCAAGCCCTATAAACATGGCATGATCCCAGCAATGAGAAATGAGCTCTCGCAGCAGAAGCCTATAATTATCATGGGACTGACAGGCGCATTGAAACCTTTTGGAGCATATGGGTAATTAATGAAAAACGATGACAGTACCACATCAGCAAGCGTACCCAAGTGGCTCTTCTAAGGTTTGGCTGCCTCTTGCTGAATTCTGGTACACCACTTAATAACAGCCATGGAAACATTACTTTAACACGATTGGATGATGGAAGGTACCCTGGGGCAGGGGCAGGGAGATGAGAAATGGAGGCAGACACCAGCCAAACAATTTGGATGGGGAGTCCTAAAGTATCTCAGTTTCTACTGAAGTTGATGGCAACATTCCCGCTGACTTCCAAAGTGCCAAAATTCATGGGTAGACTGTCTTTGAAGTGCCCCCCAAACTTCTTACAGTAAATGACCTGTACGGTCCAGGAAGCCTTTTCAACAAGATTCCCAGTATGTTCTTGGGTATTAGGCTAGCTTTCAGCAACAGGGGTGTAGTACCAAAAGCAGTCGGAACCCCCAGCACCACCAAACCCTTCCCTAGTGCCATGTTAAATAGGGCTGCCATACGTCCGACAGTTTGTCCTGGATCTTAGGCAAGTCAATTGAAAAATCGCCCTTTTTTTGGCTCGGGGTGTGCCGATTTTTACTTTCTGAAATATGGCAACTCTATAAATATCCCAAGAAAGTGATCTGTCTTTATCCCAAGTCAATTTGTTGGCCCAGTAATGTCTACTTTGCTTGGCTGTAGCTTTTCAGTGTCTCAAGCTTATCTCCATCACCATCTGTCCCTATAAACTGGAGATACCAGAGATTGAACTATTTATTCCTTTTATAAATGAAATGTCAAAGTGCAAGTAGATAAATAGGTACCGCTCCAGCGGGAAGGTAAACAGTATTTCCGTGCGCTGCTCTGGTTCGCCAAAAGCGGCTTAGTCATGCTGGCCACATGACCCGGAAGCTGTACTCCAGCTCCCTCGGCCAATAAAGAGAGATGAGCACCACAACCCCAGAGTCGGCCACGACTGGACCTAATGGTCAGGGGTCCCTTTACCTTTACCTTTACCTATAATGAAATTTGTATACTGCTTGATTGTGAAGTAGAACCTCTAAGTGGTTTACTACAAAGCTTGGAAACATCAGCATTCATAGGCTCCACCAGCGAGCTGTGACCTCTTCATCCTGACTCCAGTCACCTAGGCTCTCCTCAAGATGACTGGAAGGGTGATAAATGTTTTCTTTTCAGAGTGGGACTTTGCCTGAGTCTCTGTTCTCTCATCTTGATATCTACCTGTTTACTCAATGTGTTTTTCAATTGAAGATGTCAGTGGTTCATCATGGAACCTTCAGCAAGTTCTCTACCATTGAGCAATGGCTTTCTCCAAAGCTCTGTTGACACATAGCTGCTTTCTACTGACTCTGATCACTGATCTATTTGGCCTGACATCCAGCCTGGTGGATAATGTGTAGTTGTATAGGGTCACATTCTAGCCTTGTCCCCTAAGAATCCTTTAAATGATATTCAAGGCATATGGCTGCAGGTTTATGAACAATAAGGCTTCATGCCATTCACAGCCTGCCATTTTACATGCTACTCCTCATAGCTTTACTCCAGAGATTAGGCTTTTTAGAAGACAGTGAATGCTGATTACAAGGGCTATATGCAAACTCTAGGCCCCGGCGGCAGCATGCCAATATCGCTAGGGAGCAACTACAGAGGCATCTGGTTCGCCAGTGTAGGAAGCAGGGTGATGAAGTAGGTTGGGGTGGCCTACATGGAGCCCATCAGGCGTTGTTGAATGCCAGTTCCCATCAGTCCCAGCCAATCAGTCATTATGAGAGTTGTAGTCCAACAATGTCTGGAGGGGACAATGCAGGCAAGTGTTTCCACCTGTGAAATCCAGGAAGGCGTGCAATTAGTTGCATTAACCCTTTTCTACCTCCCCCCGTGCATTTCTGACGTAAGTACAAACCAATGTAAAGGGAGAGGGGGCCATTTGCTTCTTTTAGAGATGGCTATAAAGCACAGAGTGATCAGAAGGTCAGTGGTTCAAATCCCCGCAACGGGGTGAGCTCCCGTTGCTCGGTCCCTGCTCCTGCCAACCTAGCAGTTCAAAAGCATGCCAGTGCAAGTAGATAAATAGGTACTGCTGCGGTGGGAAGGTAAACAGAGTTTCCGTGCGCTGCTCTGCTTTGCCAGAAGTGGCTTAGTCATGCTGGCCACATGACCCGGAAGCTGTACGCCGGCTCCCTCAGCCAATAAAGCGAGATGAGCACCGCAACCCCAGAGTTGGTCATGACTGGACCTAATGGTCAGGGGTCTCTTTACCTTTACCTTTATAAAGCATAAAAAATCCATGAGAGAGCTGGCATCAATTATCCATCTGAATCTTTACCATTCTCTCTCTCTCTCTCTCTCTCTCTCTCTCTCTCTCTCTCTGGCTTGCACGCACGCACACAGACACACACACACACTGTCCTATTGTTTGTTCTCAGCATTTCTTAGGGTGGGCTACAGTAAAATATCATAATATCCTATTGCATTTCATTGCGATTCATAAAGCATTTTGCACAGTGGTCTATTATGGGGAAAAAAAACAGGATTTATTAACCAGTGAAGAGTGAAGAAATTGTGGAGGAGGAAAAGGAGGGGGGAAGAAGAGGAACAGTAGGATTTATTGACCCATTGACCTCATGTTCAATAGTAATGATTTAAACCTAACCAAGCATTATATCCAGCTCTTCCACCTCTATTACGTATGAATATATAAGACAACAGATGTTGTGTTTATCACTGATGAGTGCAGCATGAGGTGATGGTGGGGGAATATATGAATGAGTTGTGGCAGATCAAACAAACACCAGAAGCTAGATATGAACCTGTTCCCCCCATTCTGTCTTCTCTGTACTCTTCCATGGATTTACCATGGCCTGTGCTTTCATAGAATCATAAAGCTAGTAGGGACCATGAGGGTCATCTAGTCCAACCCCCCTGCAATGCAGGAATCTTTTGCCCAATGTGGGGCTCAGTCCCATGACCCTTGTGCTCTACTGACTGAGATATCCAGCCTTAACTGGGTAGCTTTGTTGCTCCTGAATTCCTACCAATGGCCTTCATTGGATTTCCTGCGTGAACACAGGAGGCACCAAGGTTCAGGACCACGGCTAGCGCTCTTGCAGTATCCAAAATGTCTCAGCAAGGTTCTAGCAGGGGTCAGCAAATTTTTTCAGCAGGGGGCCGGTCCACTGTCCCTCAGACCTTGTAGGGGGCCGGACTATATTTTTTTGGGGGGGAATGAACAAATTTCTATGCCCCACAAATAACCCAGAGATGCATTTTAAATAAAAACACATTTTCTCCTCATGTAAAAACACCAGGCAGGCCCCACAAAAAACACAGAGATGCATTTTAAATAAAAGGACACATTCTACTCATGGAAAAACATGCTGATTCCCAGACTGTCCACGAGGTGGATTTAGAAGGCAATTGGCCTGGATCTGGCCCCCGGGGCCTTAGTTTGCCTACCCATGGTTTAAGGAGCTGGCTGCATGTTGTAATGGCTTGGGTCTCTCCCACAAGTGCGAGAGGACTCCGACAGTCAATTATTTCAGATTTATTGTTCAAACAAACAAACAAACAAACTGTTTACCTTCCTGCCACAGCGGTACCTATTTATCTACTTGCACTGGCATGCTTTCGAACTGCCAGGTTGGCAGAAGCTGGGACAGAGCAAAGGGAGCTCACTCCGTTGTGGGGATTTGAACCACCGACCTTCCAATCGGCAAGCCCAAGAGGCTCAGTGGTCTAGACCACAGCGCCACCCGCTTCTCTTTTTGTTTCATAGTAATTGCATAAGGTCCCTTCGGGGATCACTGCCTTGTTGTGGTGAAGCGGTTTGAATAACTCGAAGAAGCTATTAGCTATGCCATGCAGGGCCACCCAAGACGGACAGGTCATAGCCGAGATTTTAGACTAAACGTGATCCACCTGGAGAAGGAACTGGCAAACCACTCCAGTATTTTGCCAAGAAAACTCCATGGACATAAAAAAGGAGAAGCTTTGAGAAGAAAGTGAGAGTTTCCAAGGCATGCTCTGGTTCCTGGGGTCACAGAGAGTCGAAGACGACTAAACAACAACAAGTTACATAAGGAGCTAGAAGTGATGCGAAATACACTTATCGAGTTCATGTACATGTCAGCATATAGGTGCCACTGTAATTCTTAAGGCAGCACAATACTACAGGGCAGCAATCTTGGATGCACTTACTTGGGAGTAAGCCCCATTGAAATTAGTGAGTTTGATCTCTGTGTAAACATACATTGCATCTGGATGCAACTAGTTTAAACAATACTGGAAATGTGGACCATACAAGAACTGGATATAATGTAAAGGAAAGCCAGTGGCTCCATTGTTTTATATTTCACTTCACATACAGTACAAAAGTGTCATTTCCATACAACCTTTACTGACCTTTGAGCTTTCCCAGGCATTGATTCTGAACTTTGAAACAAGACACTTTGGAAAGGTAGGGGAAAAATAAGAAAAGCATTTGTTTATCGGCTTCCATTTTCTATTTCTTTGGGCAGGGTGGCGTAGGGAGAGTTGTTCCAAAAAGTAAAGCAATTACTACCCCTCATTTGTGCATCCTGCCCTTCCTCAAGTTATCATATATTTGGATGATCCAATATTACTTTCACTGCAACCCTGTGAGGTAGGTTAGGCTAAGATTTAAAATGTCCTTTTATTTTATTTTTACTTTGGGCAATGGAAGAAACAACCGGACTTTGAACAAATTAGCACCATAAAAATGCACCATAAAACGTTGGGCTCTGAACGTCCCCTCTAATACCTGTACAGTGAGCAAGAATTCCTTGCAATAGCCATTAAAAAAAAAAAACCAACAGTAAGGTTACCAAACCAGCTGCTCCTACCCCTGATTTTATGTTTGTTGTTCAATACTACCAGCTCCCTTGAAAGGTTCTTTCAAAGCCAGTTTTAAAATGCTTGATAGCACACTTCAGACAAACTTGACACCGTCCACAAAATATACAAAGGAACATCAGCCAGGCCATTCCTGAGGGAGGACGTGTAATTATCTGGAATGAAAGAAGGCAGATAGGAAGATATTGACAGAGGAGGGCTTATTGAGTTTCAGCAGCTGTAACTGGACATGGGTGATGAAATTGACTCTCAATAAAGTTTTCATTCAAGGCAAGATGTAATCTGGGATCAAAAAGTGAGAGGAGAGAGAGAGAAATCTAAATTGTCAGGTTCTACAGTTTCACTGTTGACCCAACAGAGCAGCCTTCAAAAACTAGAAATAGAATGGAACACCTCAAGCAGAATACATGCAGGAGCCAGATTTCCACATCATGAGTGTTGTTGGGATTCTGTAAGTAGCAGGTGGACCTGCGAACCCTACTAATGGGAGGTGGGGAAAATGGCTACCGTACTTTTCTGTGTATAAGACTATGTTTTTTTTCTTTAAAAATCATGCTAAAAAGTGGGGGTCGTCTTATACATGGGTAGTGCATAGGGTGGACATTTGATTGGTTGCTGCCAAGGCCGTCAGCAGCTATTGTGCATGTTATTGGTTGCTGCATCAATGGGTTGCATCAATGATTGGCTGACGCTCTGGCAGTTAGGTGGGCGATTGGCAGCTTCTGGGACAGACAGTAGGCGGATTCAGCGACGTGCCCGGGTGAGCGATTTTCGGCAATCCCCTCTTTGAAAAACTCGAAAACTATGGGCAATACTCCGCAAAAAAAAGCTCACCAACTGTGTGCCATCTCTCCCCCCCCTCCCGTTTTCTTAAATTTGATTCCCCCAAAATAGGGGGTGTCTTATGCATGGAGGCATCTTACAGACGGAAAAGTATGGTAATTATCCTTTGGGGGACTTCGAAATAGAAAGTCTCCCAGGTCAAAAGAGTTCTCATCCTAGTTTGAGCTAAGCTTATACTCCTATGAATTCATGTTGGGGTCAAAATGGGATTTGCCATCACTGCTACCCAGTTCTTCCCACAACTGCTGAAACCGCTGCAGATCACTGGGCAGGGAGGAAGAGAGGAGAGAAACAGAGAAGGGTTTGTTGGAGAGAGAGAGTGAGAGACCCATCCTGCTCACCCCTCTGGCTTCTTCCAACAAATTGCCCCAAGGGACTCCCCAACTGAATGACAGGTCCCCCTCCATCCTTGCAATAGGCTAATGTATAAATCAGACTGTTGTGTGTCTGAAGCAAGGAGTGGACAGTTAAGCATACCTAGGGAAGACTGTCCCATCATCTAAGAAGCACCATTTTATATAATCCATAAGCTTAACGGTGCCCTTCAGAATATGGAAGCCGCTTTCAATATGGGCAAAACCTGGAGGAAAATGGGATGATTTATGTCCCCCCTCCAGTGTCAGAAAGCTGCGAAGCAACTTTTAGTGGCAACAATAAAAATATCAAAGAGAAGATGGTCTGCTGTAAATTGAGAAGCTTGAAATTTATGAGAGCAATAGCTTCCTGGTAGGGGAGAAGGGAGAGGAGAAAAATCCCATCCATTTATTATATGTTCACATCTGGTTTTAAGGTTCAAGCAATGGGATTCACATGGGATGTTGCCTGATGCTTTTATGGCCATGGAGATATACTGCCTGTAGCTTCTCGTGCTAAAAATGAGAGAAATAAAAGGACAGATTTCAGGTCCACAAACTCCAGGAACGCCGAGCATGGAATGAGAATGCTGTCGCATTGTGTTGAGGGAAGAGTGAGCCATCAGAAGAACACACTAAGAACCTAATGGATCGAGCCCATCTGGTCTAGAATCCCTTCTTCTTCTTTGGCAATCACTCGTAACCGAGTAAGATTGTCTTCCATGAATATGGTCTTCACAGTGTGTCCATAAGTGACGGTGGAGGCCAATTCTGGACCCACAAGTCCTTCCACAGTGGGGACATTGGTTTCTAGGAGGGAGTTGATCATGGTGTGGATTTGCCAAATGTGCATTCCTTTTAACCTCTTTCTCCCTTTCATCCTGAGTTCGAGTGTCTTCAAAGTCCATGGCACCTTTGGTAAAGGCTGTTCTCCAACTGGAGCGCTCGCAGGCCAGTGTTTCCCAGTTGTCGGTGTTTATACTACATTTTTTAAAGATTTGCCTTGAGAGTGTATGTGTTGGGGAATGGTGGCAGTCACTGGGAACATCACTTCCAAAACCACCATGAGGGAGGCCACCCCACCCATAAAAATCCACCTAATAGACCCCATGCTTTTTGATCCTTGAATTTGAGGGGGTCTTGGCCATTCATTTCAACAACGCTATACAAAGTCCATAACTGTTCCCAAACAACTATTATATTTGATCCTGGCAGGGCAGAACACCTATTATTGTCTGGATGGTAGACCAGATAGCTTCAGGTAAAAATTATTATTCGCCCCTCAGTGAAATCTACCGGTAGTTTTAGGTCTAGATCTAGATTCTAATACATAACCCCCTTTAAGCCTTCAGGATGGAGCAGGCAGCAATCTATTTAAATAATAATAATAATAATAATAATAATAATAATAATAATAATAATAATTCTGCCATTTCTCATATCCTGCAAGTTGCATTCTCTCTTTTGAATTCTCTATCAGCATTTTCAATCAAATTCCAGAAATCATTTGCATGCCTTTGTCATGGAAATGTGGCCCTTAACAAGGAGAAATGAGCTTTGATATTTCCTCCCAAATAATAATAGTCGAAAGCTTACCTACATCATCAAGCTTGCTTATCAGAACTTCCATAACAGGGCTATAGAATGAGATTCTTCAGCAATCTGAATCATCCAGGAAATGGCTGGCAGAAAAGCAGGAAGGGATAAGTGGCCTTTCCATTGTAATGACGATTAATAACAAGCTACCTCTAAGCTCAGTTAATGTGGATAAGCTTTTAAAGGATTAGGATCCAGCCTCACTGAAATCATTATCCTAATTAGCATAAGATTAGTTTGCACAAACTTTGCAGGAGCGGCTGAATAAAGCTAGCATAAATGCTTGGTCACAGAGACAATCTACCTTCCTACATAATGAAGTGTTGAATAATTGGCTGCTCTTAACGGGGAGCCAATTTTTCAATAGTTTCCCAAGGAAAGGGAAGTGTTAGTGTCCCTACTGAAAGGCATCAGTCATTGGACCCAATTAACCATTGTCAAAACTATTTGCTTTTTCCAATGTTGAGATGAGCCACAACGGGGGAACCCCAATAACAAGAAGAGCTAAGCCAGACAGACAAATCAATCTGTTCCACATCACTTTTGCATAGGACTCTCCAATCCAGTTTCTAAATCAATATGCCCAACAACAAGCAAAAAACCAAAAATCTCTGCACAAAAATTCACATTTAAATACAGTACAGTGGTACCTCAGGTTAAGAACCTAATTCGTTCTGGAGGTCTGTTCTTAACCTGAAACTGTTCTTAACCTGACTTTAGCTAATGGGGCCTCCCGCTGCCACCGCTGCACAATTTCTGTTCTCACCCTGAAGCAAAGTTCTTAACCCAAGGTACTATTTCTGGGTTAGCGGAGTCTGTAACCTGAAACATCTGTAACTCGAGGTACCACTGTACTGGGATGGAAGAATATTCAGAATCCAGTTACTAGCTTTACAGATCTCAAGTGTGAGATTTAATAATAGGGTGGGTGTGTTTTAAAGGATCCATACAGACTCTCTACATTGTAATTCACTTTCGGGAGGGTGACTTTGGTTTCATCTAGGACATGGTTGCCAACCTCCCCAACAAGAGATGTCTAGTGACTTCCAGAACAATCCAAATCCTAAAGCCAGTGGCAGAGCTTCATGCTCCGGGACCGGGGATGTAGAGCAGGTGAGGGCATGGCTGGCACATGTCCCGGGGGCGTGGTACATGTATTGGGGGCATGACACACCACCCGCACGTGTGTGGTGTGCATCCTGGGGGCATGACATGCCGCCTGCAGGGGCATGGTGCCCAGGGGTGGTGTGCTCCCCCCGCCCCCCTCTTCCTCCGCTAGTGCCTAAATCTACCATATACAGTGGTACCTCGGGTTAAGTACTTAATTCGTTCTGGAGGTCTGCTCTTAACCTGAAACTGTTCTTAACCTGAAGCACCACTTTAGCTAATGGGGCCTCCTGCTGCCGCTGCGCCGCCAGAGCACGATTTCTGTTCTCATCCTGAAGCAAAGTTCTTAACCTGAAGCACTATTTCTGGGTTAGCGGAGTCTGTAACCTGAAGCGTATGTAACCTGAAGCGTACGTAACCCGAGGTACCACTGTATTATTATTATTATTATTATTATTATTATTATTATTATTATTATGTTATTTATACCCCGCCCATATGGCTGGGTTTCCCCAGCCACTCTGGGCAGCTTCCAGCAGAATATTAAAATACAATAACCTATTAAACATTAAAAGTTTCCCTAAACAGGGCTGCCTTCAGATGTCTTCTAAAAGTCTGGTAGTTGTTTTTCTCTTTGACATCTGGTGGGAGGGTGTTCCACAGGGCAGGTGCCACTACCGAGAAGGCCCTCTGCCTGGTTCCCTGTAACTTGGCTTCTCACAGTGAGGGAACCTCCAGAAGGCCCTTGGCACTGGACCTCAGTGTCCAGGCAGAATGATGGGGGTGGAGATGCTCCTTCAGGTATACTGGGCTGTGGCAGTTTGGATGGATGTGAATGATGTGGATGCAGATTTGGGGGTGGCTCTGCCACTCCTTTGAGCCCCACTGTTGTCAGGCTGGGCTCAGGATTGCACCCTGGGGTCCTACAATTACCTACATAAGTCATGTGGCCCTCAAGGTCTTGTTGGTCCCTAACTCCCATAAGCCTCAGCCAGCATGGCCTTGGGTCTGGGATGATGGGTGATGTAGCCCAGTGACCACAGGAAGGTCCCAGGTTCTCCACCCATTAAGGTAATTCACCCATGTAATTCAGGAACAAATGTGTACCAATATGGATCTGTGCCTCTGCAACTAATGCGCTCTCTTTATCCAAATCACCTTGCATAGTAGTTCTCTGCCTGTCTGCCTCTTCATTTGTTTAATGGATTGCTGGGTTGTTGTTTTCTGTTAACCAAATCCCACAAAGGACCTTACAGAGATCAATAAAATAGTTTAAAGAACTTAATAAGCCGAGCCATGCAAAAACAGTCTATTGGCAGATTAAAAACTGTTTTAAATTATGGGGAAAGAACAGCAGCAATGTATTTCCTGTTAAGGCACACTCTTGTTCATTACAGGAAGTGAATGGGGTTGTGGTTTCATAGAATCCTAATAGTTGGAGGTCACTGCAAAGCAAGTATTGCCCTGCATTTCAGCCAGTCTTTCATCCCAGAAAGCAAAGACTAGGGTCCAAGCCCCACTTCCTGACTGAAGCGTATGGGGAGGCACAGAATCAGAGGAAGTTATTCTGAGTTCCCTTATACTGGGAAATGATATATAATGAAATGAAAAGGATGTTTAAAATAACCTTTGTAAAAACAAACAAGCAAAAGCAAACAAACCCAGAAGCTTTTCTTTTGGAAATTATAGGGACAGAACTATCTAAAATGTATAGAAACTTATTCATGTATGCTACTACAGCACCCAGAATGTTACTTGCCCCAAAATGGAAAGAAGCATAAGTCCCAGCAAAGGAAGAATGAATACAAAAACTTACGGAATATGCAGAAATGGAGAAACTTACCGGAAGAATAAGAAATCAAGATTTAAAAAATTAAAATAAAAGAATGGAAATGGTTTGTTGACTATTTACAGATAAATTATAAACAGATAAAAACATTGGCAGGATTATTGTAATAACTGGCAGTTTTATAAGGGTATATATTTAAAGGAGATGAATAAATGAGCAAATTAAGTTAATTTCGATATGCAGAAGATATTAAAGACAAATTTAAGGAACCGCGGAAAGAGGGGGAAGGAAGTCAAGTTTTGAAATGTCAAAATGATTGTAAAATTAGTGAAATGTATAGAATTAGTGAAATGTAAAAACTTTAAAAGTATAAATAAATAAATAAATAAATAAATAAATAAATAAATAAATTGATATAAAAAGAAGGAAAAAGGGAATTCTCTGTCTCTCTCTCCCTTTCTATATATATACTGTCAGATCATCAGACTATCTAATGCAGTATGGGCAATGACCAATTTATGTGCTTCCATTTATTTTATTTTATTTTTTATTTCAAAAAAAAATCTTTATTTAATTTTTATTGAGTTTTATAAACAGGAAAAATGTTATACAAATAAGTATATCAAGTTTTCTCATGCCATTTGTATATCACAAAAAAATAGCATAATAAATGTGAAAAAAGTATCTACATCATACGTTTCATTTTTAGCGGTCAATGTATAAGTTCTTGGTTTATGAATTGATTCAAACAATTAGGAAGAAGAGGAAGAGAAGAAGAAGAAGAAGAAGAAGAAGAAGAAGAAGAAGAAGAAGAAGAAGAAGAAGAATAGGGAAAGGGGGAGTGGCAAGTAGCGAATGGGATGGGGACACATGGCTGTGCATGCACACATCATGGTGACACAGAAGAAAGGGGAGGTAGAATGGAGTGGAATGAGGGAGGAGTGGAACAGGGCAGACTGGGCTTATGTGTGCTCTGCTATTGCACACAATGACCCAGAACACAGCGTCTGAACAATGGGGATTGCCTGTAGTGGCAGCAGTTCTCCAGGGTGAGGAACATAGAAAGCTTCCTTAAGAAGAAGAGTTTGGATTTGATTTCCTGCTTTATCACTACCCTAAGGAGTCTCAAAGCAGCTAACAATCTCCTCTCCCTTCCTCCCCCACAACAAACACTCTGTGAGGTGAGTGGGGCTGAGAGACTTCAAAGAAGTGTGACTGGCCCAAGGTCAAACAGCAGCTGCATGTGGAGGAGCGGGGAAGCGAACCCAGTTCACCAGATTACGGGTCCACCGCTCTTAACCACTACACCACACCGGCTCCCTGAAACTGAGATGGAGTCACTGCTCCATCTATGATCAATATTTTCCATATTGCCTGGCAGCATCTCTCCAGGGTTTCAAACACAGGTCTCTCCCATTCCTACTTTGACATTGAACCTGGGACCTTTTGCATGCAAGCAGATGCTCTACCATAGAGCTACAACCCTTCTCCCAGAGAGCTTCATGGCCAAGGGGGGTATTTGAACCCTGGTCTCCCAGGTCCTAGTCTGACACTCAAACGACTACACCACACCGGCTGTGATGGCCTAGGAATTGGATTCAGAGGCTGAACCTGAAGAATCCCAGCCTGTACAGGTGTCCCTGCCTCCAGGGCCGGCTGAGCCGGGGCTGGGGCTTGAACCTGAAGGGTCCTCACCTGTGCCGGATCCTCAGGACCAGACACCAGCTGAATCTGCTCTGGCTCCGGAGGTGATGGAGGACCCATTGCCTGCAGGTGCTCCACTCTCATCCCCGTCAGGGGAAGGTGAGGTTGCCTCTGGGTCCAGTAACCCTCCAGCCTCTCCTGAGCTGCAGAGGCTCAGGGCAGAGAGGTGGAGGGAACTAAGTTCTCGCAGGAGGAGTGCTCGCCTCCAGGCCAGGAGAGGCGAGTCATTTGTGGACCGGGACCGCCCTATGCCTCAGAGGAGATAAAAGCCAGCCAGCCCAGTCCCAGGTTGCGGGAGCAATATTGTTGGTAATGTGTTCCTGCTGGACCCTGTTCTGCTCTTCTGCCAGAGTTCCTGACCACACCCGACTCCTTGCCTTGGACTCTGCTTCAGCCTTGCTGGACAGCCTCCATACCACACCCTCGACCTCAGACTGGACTCGGACCACGCCGAGTCCAGGACCAGCACACCGGCTCCACCACAGAGATCACTGTTCATGAAGAATAGCTAAGCCTAGAATAGTTTGAAAGGGAAAACTCAGTGGATGAACAGATTTATCAATGCCAGAGATGCCAAAGTGAGTTTCAGCAATAAAACTGTGTGAATGTGGGTTAGTGGGAGAGAAATGAACACCCGAAGAGATGTTAACGTTAATATGGCCAGTATCTAGTTCGCTTGGGCTCCTCTCCTGATAACGCGGAGAATCTCTCCAATGATTTATTTTCCATCTTTGCACCAACTAAATGCCCATTTTTCTAAATGGGAGATTTAGAGTGCATTTAAACAGATAAACTCCATAAACCCCACAATGATTAGTTCAGGATTCAGTGAGTGGAAATGGATTGTTTAACAAGGTCTGGAGAAGGAGCCCGTCAGAACAGGAAGCCGTTTCTATCACTTTTAACGCCAATCTCTCGCGCACTTAGGTGCAAATTGAAGCTGTTGCTTCACAAGACTCACTCATTATCTTTTGCTAATTTCACCCTCAAGTCTACCTGATAATTTATTAGGCTGCTAAAAACATTTTACAGCCGAGCAAAGTACTTTTTTTTTATTGCATTGATTTAATCTTTATGCAAATGTGGATTTCCCGTTAAAATAGGCAAGGTTTCATTCACGGTTATGGGGCATCAGTTTTCTGTTCTTTGTTGAAACTGATTAACATGATGAATAATTTATGGGTTGTTTGCAACGGTTGTGTGAGCGGGTGGCATCTTGTACAACCATAAGGGCCCAGAAAGAGCGCTGGTGCAACACAGCATGGTCCTCTAGTCTATACCATCCTGTCTAGTGGTTGGATTATTGCAATGCACTCTATGTGGGGCTACCCTTGGGGACGCGGGTGGGGCTGTGGTCTAAACCACCGAGCCTCTTGGGCTTGCCGATCAGAAGGACGGCGGTTCAAATCCCCACAATGGGTTGAGCAGGTGCCACCGCCAAGAACGTCCTCTGCCTGGTTCCCTGTAACCTCACTTCTCGAGGTGAAGGAACCGCCAGAAGGCCCTCAGAGCTGGACCTCAGTGTCCGGGCTGAACAATGGGGATGGAGATGCTCCTTCAGGTATACAGGGCCAAGGCCATTTAGGGCTTTAAAGGTCAGCACCAACACTTTGAGTTGTGCTCAGAAACCTTCTGGGAGCCAATGTAGATCTTTCAGGACTGGTGTTATATGGTCCCGGCGGCCACTCCCAGTCACCAGTCTAGCTGCCACATTCTGGATTTGTTGTAGTTTCTGGGTCACCTTCAAAGGCAGCCCCACATAGAGCGCATTGCAGTAGTCCAAACAGGAGATAACTAGAGTACGCACCACTCTGGCGAGGCAGTCTGTGGGCAGGTAGGGTCTCAGCCTGCATACCAGATGGAGCTGGTAGGCAGCCGCCCTGGACACGGAATTAACCTGTGCCTCCATGGACAGCTGTGAGTCCAAAATGAATCCCAGGCTGCACAGCCGGTCCTTCGGGGGCACAGTTGCTCCATTCAGGAGTCCCCCACACCCATCCACCCCCTGTTCCCCCCAAAACAGTACTTCTGTCTTGTCAGGATTCAACCTACTTCCCCCAACAAAACCAGCAGTCCTTAAAATTCTTAACTTTGGTTGAATTATGTCCTTGGAGTTTATAGCCATCACATCTTCATAGTCCCGAGAAGCATGTACTTGACAAAACATGACAAGTTAATGTGGCAAGTGCAGAGCGGCATATCTAATTGAAACTTCAGGGGGTGGGAATGGCTGGCATAATACAATTATCCTTTCTGGCCTTTCTCCAGGACACCTGGGTAAGCTCTTGCTGTTACAAGTAGCAGGGTGAGATTGTCGATGACCGCATTGGCTCAGGAAGGACATCATCTTACATCCTTTCTGATTATGTTAACTCCATCTGACACAGTGGTCCTTCACCCTATGAGTGGGACACTGAATTGCTACACTGTTTTGGCGGGCTTATTTTATTTTACTTTTTAATTATGGATTATTATTTTTTTAAAAAGTTGTCATGCAACTGACTTATTGTGCAATTTAATTATGTACATTTTCATATATATATCTATATCTATATATGTTGTTGTTGTTGTTTAGTCGTTTAGTCGTGTCCGACTCTTCGTGACCCCATGGACCAGAGAACGCCAGGCACCTCTGTCCTCCACTGCCTCCCGCAGTTTGGTCAAACTCATGCTGGTAACCTCGAAAACACTATCCAACCATCTCGTCGTCTGTCGCCCCCTTCTCCTTGTGCCCTCCATCTTTCCCAACATCAGGGTCTTTTCCAGGGAGTCTTCTCTTCTCATGAGGTGGCCAAATATATAATTGGTTTTACAATTCTAAACCTCCATTTGGACAAGTAAGCAGTATATAAATTGTATAACACTAATAATAATAGTGTCTACACCCAGAATAAAGAGATGAGTCACTTGTCATTGGGTTAATTGGGGCCGCAATTGTATTAAACTTAAGCATAGCAGAGATCTACATTGTATCTTCTGATTAGTCTGCAGTCTGGATGGGCAAATCTGTTAATTTCAGTCTCTCATTTTTCAAATCTTAAATTCATAGTTCTGCATCAGTTTGCAGAGGCAGTGTGGTGCAGTGGTTAGAGTGTCTTACAAGCGCATGGAAGACCAGGGTTTCAATTTCACTAAATTCTGAAGTTTGCTGGGTGATGTTGGCTCAGCCACCAACTCTTAGCCTAACCTACACCACATTTTGAGGACATTATGGACAGAGAGAGAATCAGGTATACAACCTAGAGCTCCCCAGAGGAAGGATGGTATATATCGATACAACAATAAAATCAATAAAATTAAAATTAACATCAACATTGTCCTCATCGACAACATCTCACTATCAATGGCAGAAGGTCAACTACACTGTTGTAAATTTGCAATAAATATTTGGCAGTTAGTTGAGAATTGAGACACCATCTGGGGACTGGCATCAACATTCTCAGAAGACAATTTTGAGGGGGGCTATTGAGATCAAATTTATTTCACCTCCAGTGGAGATGCCATTTTCACAATCGGCACATGCCATAACTGTTGCTACCCGTCTCCAGGCCCAATTTGCTGTTGATCATTACACTCACAATTGGCTTAATTGCACATCATGTTCTCCATTCAACAGCTCAGCCAGCAGCATTATGCAGCATTGTTGAGCACTGTATGCATAAATTGGCCTTAACTGTGCAATAGCTCGTTCATTCAGTTGCCACTGACTCTCCCCCTCACTGCTGATCTGAAAACGCTATTTGCAAACCTGCTCTTTCTCTGACACCTTTATTTGCAAAAATGAATTGTGTGAGCTTTCCTTTGAAATCTTCTCCTTTGATACCTGAGTGGAAGCCTACAGATATTTGTGGAATCCCCAGGCCTCCGTTGCTTGGTGAATACACGGCAGAAGATGCATATTCTATGCATTCTGAATAGGAATCTGTGGCCAGATGTTACTGGACTCCAGTTCCCATCATCCCTGACCATTGACCATGCTGGCTGATGAGAGTTGTAGTCCAACAACATCTAGAGGGCCACATGTCCCCTGCCCGTGTTGAAACGAGGTCTGAGATGAAGTATCTAGGTTTGCCTGGCTCCTTCCAATGAGGGAGACAGACACATCACACTAGGGAGGGCATTCCACACATGAGGAACTGACACCAAGAAAGGTCCTGTTACACATCAGCACCAATCAAGCAGCGTCCAGTGGTGCCCCCACCAACAAGGCCTCCTCGGCTGCTCAAAATAGTTGATATTGGGAGATGTGCTCTTTTAGGTACTTGGGTCCCAAGCCATTTAGGACTTGGGGGGGTCCGACTTTCCCTTTCCCCAATTAACCTCCATCTTCAGACCTGCCACATGAAATCACTGGGGAATGACCATGACATCATCAGGGGCTTTCCTCCCAGTGACATCACCAGGGGCTACCACTAGGTCTCAATTTTGGACCCTGAAAACCTGAGTCTGGCATGCTCCTGACCTGGGAATCTTAGCTGAAACAACTGTTCACCCAATCACTTGATGGCTGAACAATACTGCAACCTTGAAACTGTAGGCCGTGATGTGATGTGACTGTTTTGAATGTGCTTGTTTTATTATATTGTTTTGCTATATTCTTTTTTGCTGCCCTAAGCTCCTTTGGGTGGAAGGGCGACATAGGAAATTGATACACCATAATAATTAAGATTCAGCTGCCGGTCCAGTCAGCATCTGCCCATGGAATGCAGAGGGGACGCCATTTTGTCCTTCACCTCATGCTGCAAAACATCTTGGGTCGGCCCTGAGCTTCCCAAAGGCATCTTGGCTGGTCTCTGTTGGATGTTGGCTATCAGACTAGATGGACCTTTGGTCTGATCCAGCAGGGTTCTCCTCCTGCTCTCCTCTTTCAGAAAGGGAAAGATGAGCAGTAGTTCTCAAGATATTCCCTTTGCATTAAACTCACTGACCTGTGAAGTGTTTACTGTTTTACTGTAAGCAAACAGCCATCTGGTCTGAGTTAATGATGAACAAGGGAGTTCGAGGAAAGCGATATTTCATGCAAAGGTATTTTATAGCAGGCATATCATAAACATTACACAGTTGGGAAAACAGTTGATGCTTCAACCATCGAGCAGAACAACAGCGAAACGAAAGCGTCTCATTACTGGGAGGTACCACTGGCATGCATTTCTCAACATACTCGGTGGAGTCCAGGTTGTCTATTCTTCGGGATGCCAAAAGAGGAAAATCTGGGCAGAATCCAAGGAACTGCAGATGGAGCATCTGCTTGTGCAAGAGAACTTCTCCCCTATCCTCTTGGACCTCTCCTCCCATTACAAGCTCTCCGAAAAACTACTCTTAACTGGGATACTTTTACTCTTCTAGTCTCGGAGAGCAGTGGCACAGTTTCAGCAGAGCTGAAACAAGAAATCTTGAGGATGCTGAGCACATGTGCTCGGATCTTTGGACGCCAGTCTATCTTTGTAACCCACGTGATTGTTTTTATATATTTTAAACATCTCAATATTATTTTACTGTTTTTTTGTTTGCCGTTCCAGGCTCCTTTGGGAGGAAGAGCAGGATAGCGATGGAATAAATACTGCTGATAACAGGATTACTGGTGAACACTGAAAGAAATTAAGACCGCAGCCACTTTAAAGGAGGCTATCCTTTATGCTCTCGTTAGATAGTAAAATTCATATTAAATTGCTGTTTTGGGGGTTGTTTTTAAAAGTCTGGAATGGATTGATCCATTTTGCATTACTCTCTATGGGAAAGCACGCCCTGGTTTGGGAATGCTTTGGTTTTGGAACGGACCTTTGGAATGGACTATGTTTGAGAGCCAAGGTACCACTGTACTAGTTGCTGGGAATCACAAGTGGGAAAACGCTGCTGAGCTCAGGTCCTGCTTATGGGCTTCCACTGGGCATCAAGAGGACCATGGTGAGAACAGGATGGCTCTTCTTGTGTTCTCCTGAGCTATGTTCTTACATAGCTGGCAGTCTAGATTGAGCCTGGTGCTATTCTAAAATCAAATCACCTATTCCAAAATTTATTCTAAAATCCAAAATAAAGTCAGGCCTATTCTAAAAATCAAATGGGACCTTTGTTATCTACATTTGCTCTCTCTATGCATTCTGCAGTTTTCGTGTTGGTTCCATTTTACATTTCCAATTTTGAGACTCCAGGCTACTCTCTAAAACAGCTCTTCTGTATCATATTGCATTTTTGTTGGCTTTAAACCCACCGATGGGAAGAGAGGTGGGTACATTCTAAAGGAGTCACTCATCTACCTAATGACATTCTAATTTTGCCCAAATTGGAGTGCAATATAAAATTTGGAAGTGAGAGTCATTTGGGCAAGCCTCGCAAATTCATCATTCTTCTTCTTCTCTGCTTGTTTAATGGCAACAGCTTGTGTGCAAGGGAAGGAGAGAACTAATGACTTAGCAATGGCATGCAGGCCACAGCGAAAATAGAAAGTTGGATGAAATCTTAAAGGGACCCCTGACCATTAGGTCCATTCGTGACCGACTCTGGGGTTGCGGCGCTCATCTCGCTTTACTGGCCAAGGGAGCCGGCATACAGCTTTCGGGTCATGTGGCCAGCATGACTAAGCCACTTCTGGCGAACCAGAGCAGCACACGGAAACACCGTTTACCTTCCTGCCGGAGCGGTACCTATTTATCTACTTGCACTTTGATGTGCTTTCGAACTGCTAGGCTGGCAGGAGCAGGGACCGAGCAACGGGAGCTCACCCCATTGTGGGGATTCGAACCGCCAACCTTCTGATCAGCAAGTCCTAGGCTCTGTGGTTTAACCCACAGCGCCACCCGCATCCCTAGCCGCATCTTAGCCAGGGTTAAAATCAACAGGTACCTACCAATATTAATATAAGGAGCTTCATCATCTGCCATTCTTTCACCTGGATATGGGCCTCAGATGTGCGTATGACGTGCGCTGGTGGACTCAACTGCTCTCGCAGACAGGAGATGTTGGGGTATTTTGATATCTTACAGAGACACGTGGTTCCTTGTTTTGGGGAACAGGATGCTTAATTAGAAGGAGTAGGAACCATCTGATGAGACGGGCCATTGGTTTCATCCAGTAGGCCTCTCCTTATGTTCTCAAGACTGGATCAAGCCTAAATAAAGGGAACCCACATTGTTCAGCAGCACGTCCAACATGAAGAGCTGATGACATTTGTAACTGTTATGAGGTTTGAATTTAGATGGAGGAAAAAGGGGGACAGGGGGAACATGTTAGTCTTCTATCATATTTTCCCTCATGCCTCTTTCAACACCAAACGCTCCATTGTTTCAACCCCAATGTGTCCTTGAATTCTGCTAATGCTTCTTGCTTATCTGAATGGAGAATAGATAACACCGGTCCTGAAAGATCATCATTGGCTCCCAGTACGTTTCCAAGCACAATTCAAAGTGTTGGTGCTGACCTTGAAAGCCCTAAATGGCCTCGGCCCAGTAGACCTGAAGGAGCGTCTCCACCCCCATCGTTCAGCCCGGACACTGAGGTCCAGCTCTGAGGGCCTTCTGGCGGTCCCCTCATTGCGAGAAGCGAGGTTACAGGGAACCAGGCAGAGGACCTTCTCAGTAGTGGCGCCCACCTTTTAGAATGCCTCCCACCAGATGTCAAAGAGAACAACAACTACCAGACTTTTAGAAGACATCTGAAGGCAGCCCTGTTTAGGGAAGCTTAGAGAGCCAGTGTGGTGTAGTGGTTAAGAGCAGTAGTCTCGTAATCTGGGGAACCGGGTTCGCGTCTCTGCTCCTCCATATGCAGCTGCTGGGTGACCTTGGGCTAGTCACACTTCTTTGAAGTCTCTCAGCCCCACTCACCTCACAGAGTGTTTGTTGTGGGGGAGGAAGGGAAAGGAGAATGTTAGCTGCTTTGAGACTCCTTAAAGGGAGTGAAAGGCGGGATATCAAATCCAAACCCTTCTTCTTCTTCTTAATGTTTGATGTTTTATCGTGTCTTTAATATTATGTTGGGAGCCCCCCAGAGTGGCTGGGGAGGCCCAACCAGATGAGTGGGGTATAAGTAATAAATTATTGTGTGTATTATTATGTGTAGAAGTTAGCTGTCTACAAAATGGTGAAATTTACCTTGGTTGTTCAGCCCTCTTTTACCTCTGGCACCACCCACCACTTGACATGTGGCCTTCAGGTGGGAAGGTGTCCTTCAAATTCCCCGCCTCTGATCTACCTGCTCCTCCTCCTCCTCCGCCACCACCACCTGCTCCTCAAATCAACTCTTTTCCTAAACTGAAACGTAAAGATTTTCACATTGTCCTCGGGGAGCATTCCTTGGTTGTAGCTAATTGTGAGCATTTTCACCGGCTTTTTAAAAGGAAAAGGAAAATACTCATCTGCACAGTGGTGGAGGAAAATCCTCTGAACGCACATTCAAAAATCAAGCGAGAAATGCTGAACGTGAGATAAATCCCACACGGCTGGGTTTTATAGCAGTTGACCTAATAGACTGTTTAGACTCTGCAAAATGCTTGTACTTTTTCATGTAAATCTACGGTAACATGGATTATTGGCCAAAGGGACTCGGTGAAATCCTCTGGGTATTGCTAAGATCTATCATGTCCTTGAGTATTTAGGAACTCTTTCCCACACAGATCAATGCATAATTGCCTGCAAGCGCTTCAGCAGAGCTATTGCTATATATTGTGTTATGGTGTGTGTCATTTTGCCCCATAGGCTACTACATTATCACATTTCTTGTGCATTTTTGAAGCAAGAGGATTAGCTTGCTGAATTTTGCTTGGCTAAAGAATATATGTGGTTTTGATTTATTGCTTGGCAATTGTTTGCAGGGCACAGGGTGTGTTTTTTTGGGGGGAGACCCTTTTTTGCAGATGTGGGAGTCATCTCAGCTTCAGGTTAGTTGGTGAGGTGAATCCTCAAGAGATTTGCATTTCTGCAATACTTCCAACTTCTGCATAAAACCATTCTGCTTTCTCACAAGTAGCTCAAATTTCTTGATGCCAAACTAACTACAGTGGTACCTCGCAAGACGAATGCCACGCAAGACGAAAAACGCACAAGACGAAAGAGTTTTCCGTTTTTTGAGTCATTCCGCAAGACGAATTTCCCTATGGACTTGCTTCACAAGACAAAACGTCTTGCGAGTTCTTGTGAGTTTGTTTCCTTTTTCTTAAAGCCGCCAAGCCGTTAATAGCCACTAAGCCGCTAAGCCGTTAATAGCCGCTAAGCCGCTAATAGCCACTAAACCGCTAAGCTGCTAATAGCTGTGCTTCGCAAGACGAAAAAACCGCAAGACGAAGAGACTCGCGGAACAGATTAATTTCGTCTTGCGAGGCACCACTGTATATTCAAGGTGTTGTTTCTTAGCAATAATACATCCCTAAAGGGCTTTATCTGAAGGTTGCTACCAGTGATAATAATGATAATAATGATGATGATGATGATGATGATAATAATAATAATAATAATAATAATAATAATAATAATAATAATAATAATTTATTTATACCCCGCCCATCTAGCTGAGTTTCCTCAGCTACTCTGGGCAGCTCTCAATCAAGTGTTAAAAACAATACAGCATTACATATTAAAAACTTCCCTAAACATGGCTGCCTTCAGTTGTCTTTTAAAGATAAGAGAGCTGCTTATTTCCTTGACATCTGATGGGAGGGCATTCCACAGGGTGGGCACCACTACCGAGAAGGCCCTCTGTCTGGTTCCCTGTAACCTCACTTCTCGCAGGGAGGGAACCCCCAGAAGGCCTTCGGAGCTGGACTGGGCCAGTGTCTGGGCTGAACAATAGGGGTGGAGACTCTCCTTCAGATATACAGGACCGAGGCCGTTTAGGGCTTTAAAGGCCAGCACCAACACTTTGAATTGTGCTTGGAAATGTACTGGGAGCCAATGCAGATCTCTCAGGACTGGTGTTATGTGGTCCTGGCGGCCACTCCCAGTCACCAGTCTAGCTGCCGCATTCTGGATTAATTGCAGTTTCTGAGTCACCTTCAAAGGTAGCTCCACATAGAGCCCATTGCAGTAGTCCAAACAGGAGATAACTAGAGCATGCACCACTCTGGTGAGACAGTCCGCAAACATGTCTATCAATTACAGTAATCAGAAATCCTACTGTGTGTTCCACCACCAAGGGAGGTGAAGATAGCCATAGCCTCAGACAGAGTCTTCTCAGTAATAGCACCCTATTTGTGGAGCTCCAGAATATAAGAAGAGCTATATCCTGCAGATGTTTTGGTCTTCAGCAACTACCATCAACCACAGCCAGAAAGGGCAGTGGTTAGGGATTATGGGAATCCAAAATATCTGGAGGGCTGCACAATGAGCCAGGGGTAGAGAGAGAGAGACTTAAGGAAACCAACGTAAAACCTGGCTTACAGATGCAGAAATGGAAACTGAAATAGTTCCCATGTGGTCAAATGGACTATGTTCTTTAACGTTGGGTGCCCAGATGTTGTTGAACTACAACTCCCATCCCCCCCAGCCAACTTAGTCAATGGTTGGAGATGATTAGGAACAACATCTGGGGACCCAAGTTTGAAGAACACTGGGCTATATCACTTCAGACTGCATATAGGTGGTGTTACTTTATTTCTGTTCCCCAATGAGTAGCAAACTAGTGTGTAATAGTTCTATTTTTGTAGAGAGAACTTTTCTTCATCATATAGGGGTTAGGCAGCCGAGGAAAATGCAACAGGTGGGGGCAATGGAACTGTTGGCTAAAGTCTGGTGGACATTGAAGCTATGGGGTCACATCACAGTGGCCATTCTCTCCCCATAGAAATCTCCTAGTTGCTCAAAATTGAACTGTACCAGTACTAGACCAGTACTAGAAAGGCCTAATGGAAGGGGCAGAAGGTGCCCAAAGGCAAGGGTTTGTTCAATGTTTTGAAGCCTAGAACAGCCTTTCCTAACCTAGTATCATCCAGATGTTTAGGACCCAGCCAGCATGGCCAAGGATCAGGGTTTATGAAAGTTGTAGTTCAACATCTGCAATGCACCAGATTGGATAAGACTTGAGTTTCTCACCATTTAGTTATATATTAAAATTAAAGACAACTGAATTCCATATTTTATAGTATTTGATTATTGGCATGAGAGTGGATAGCATTTTACAGATAACACATGGTGATATATTAGGATCTAAAACTGACAGCTTATTGGATTCCTGTTGTCAAGACTGCCAAACTGAAAAGCATTTGAATTCTGAATTTTGTGGGCAGACGTTCTCACATTTTCAACCTTCAAAATGGGTATTCCAGATTTTTCAATGAAGATATGAAAACTGAATTGTTCTGTTTCACTGAATTGGTAATGT
The DNA here is from genome assembly GCF_964106915.1 of Podarcis gaigeae. Taxonomy (NCBI): domain Eukaryota; kingdom Metazoa; phylum Chordata; class Lepidosauria; order Squamata; family Lacertidae; genus Podarcis; species Podarcis gaigeae. Next base: position 96,102,321 of record NC_139677.1, on the reverse strand, counting down.
TTCATTTCATCTCTGCTCTTATCCCTGCCCAACTGTGGAGACAATTTGGAAAGTACAGACCTGGAGGAAAAAACATGACTCAAAAAAAAAAAACATATTGCACTGTGCCCGCAAACTAGTAATGCCAGGCATGATTTGTAGATTACAATAGTCTACACAAGACTATTCTTAGGAGAAGGCAAGGAGACAAGAGTTAGTAGAGAATGTGCAAATATGGGACAAATATGAGACAGTAATAAGAATAAAAAAAAAATGATTCCATGTGATTGTATACTTGAAATGGCCTGCACAATTTGTAGTAAACAATAGCCTATACATTATGAATATTTTGGGGGAGCATTCAAGAAATCAATAGTCTTTAGTTATAGACTGACAGTAATGCACCTGTCATATCAAAAGCCAGGTGGTTTAGCTACCTTCAAGGGCCAAGAAAAAGAAGAAGTCGTGCTGGTTTCATTTAGAAGATGAAGTCATACCATGCAATGAGAATTCGATTCAGCAGGTTGGAGTATTGCTCTCCAAAACCTCCTTGGCAATCAGCTTTTATTCACAGACTTTTAACCTGCAATGATTCGGGTCAGCTTTTCCTTTACAACATAACAGACTCCCCTACTTGTTCTTTAGACACCGCTCGGCTATTAACTAAGTGTTTCCAGCATCTCTCCACTGACCTTCAGTTCATCCTAAAAGCCTGAACTAGCAGGAGATGCTGTTGCGGCTGTTTCAGAGGAGAAGGCTCTGTTTCGATGGCAGATCTTGTGATGCTGCATTATGGGATGGGTCATAAGCGCTCCTCCTTGGTATTTTGAAGGTCTCTGGTTTGTTCTTTGACATTTAAAGCCACAAGGAATCTAAAATGGAAGGGCTAATAAGAATTTCTAGATGGACAGAAGAGAGAATACTGAACTAAATTACTCTGGATCCAAAGAGGGAGTTTTTCCTGGCATCCTTATGCAGTTTTTAAAATCCAACCTGGAAAAATATCTGTAAGGAGCACTGGGAAAATTACAATTCCCATTGCTCCTGGTACCTGCCTTGCCAAGGGACAGGGAAGGGAGATCTTACCCTCTTCCAACCATAGAGGCAGAGCTGAGCCATTGTGACTAATAATAATAATAATAATAATAATAATAATAATAATAATTGTTAAGTTGTGGGTGAACATATCAGATGACACAGCGATTCTTCAGACAGCTGTTGTTTATGAACTGAACTGAAGGGTTCAGCCAACCTGATTTTATAGAGCTCCACTACAAAGCAACAGTAACAACTTTCTGTAACTATCCAATCACTGAACGTCACTTTCAATTCCTTATTTGCATATGTGGACCTGAGTGAAAACTATCTACAGTACCCCCCTGCTGGCCCAGGGTGAGAACTTCAGTACATAATAATAATAATAATAATAATAATAATAATAATAACAATAACAACTTTTATTTATACCCCACCCTCCCTGGCCAAAACCAGGCTCAGAGTGGGTAACATAAAATATATAACATAAAATCAGGCAATCAATTAAAATACATCCTAAAGTCAAATCAGAATCAAAGTGAAATCCAATCAGATGGCAACCCACAGATTAGGGTTGGGGACCTTAAATGCTCACCAGCCTAACTGTTTATACTGATCTTATATCAGCCTGTGAGAAAAGTTGGGGGGCCACTTTCATACAAGTTCTTATAAGGAGAGAGGGGAGTCAGACTGGACCCTGTCCAAAGGCCTGGTGGAACAGCTCTATCTTGCAGGCCCTGCGGAAGGATGTCAGATCTAACAGGGCCCTGGTCTCTTGTGGCAGAGCATTCCACCAGGGCAGGGCCATGGCCAAAAAGGCCTTGGCTCTGGTCAAGGCCAGTCTAATCTCATTGAGGCCTGGGATCTCCAAGATGTTATTATTTCCGGACCGTAGCCATTGATAGCCCTCTTCTCCAAGAATTTGTCCCACCCTATTTTAAAACCCTCTAGATTGTCTACCATCACCTCCTGTGGAATGAAATTCAATACATTGTGTAAATAAGTAGTTTCCTTTTTCTGTCCTGAATCTTCCAACATTCAGCTTCCTGTCTTTATTTTACTTCCCTGTCTATACTTCCCTATCACTGGAAAGAGTTATTTAGCACCAATGCAGTTTGGACTGGCAGATGTTCCTTTTATATATATAACAGTGCAAAACCTTTCCTTAACAGCATACCAACTTTTCTTTTTAAAAAATAGAAGTCCCTCTTTTGTCAGTTTCCCTCCATTTTTTAATTGGCTTGGAAGTTAATTGCAGGCAGGATGAGATCTTCAGGTTTATCACAGTTTAACTGAGAATTGCACATGCAGCTGTTGCGAGTGGCAAAGGGAAGCTGAGATCCTCATAGCCCAGAAAAAGGAGAGAAAAGCCAACTTGACTGAGAAGCAACATCACCAAAAGTAACAATAATGCACAGTGAGGAGAAAAAGCCATATGTCAGAGTTGCAGAGACTCCAGGATATGTGAGCGAACCTAGTGAAAAGATGACTTCATTGGCAAGGAATTACTTAGCAGAGTCGACAACAAATCCAAGAAACAAAAAATTATACCCTAAGAGAGCCAACATAGTGTATTGGTTAGAAGAAGAAGAGTTTGGATTTGATATCCCGCTTTATCACTACCTGAAGGAGTCTCAAAGCGGCTAACAATCTCCTTTCCCTTCCTCCCCCACAACAAACACTCTGTGAGTTGAGTGGGGCTGAGAGACCTCAGGGAAGTGTGACTGGCCCAAGGTCACCCAGCAGCTGCATGTGGAGGAGCGGGGAAGCGAACCCTGTTCCCCAGATTATGAGTCCACTGCTCTTAATCAGTACACCACACTGGCTCCAGAGTGCTGGACTAGGACCTCCTCCTCCTCCTCCTCCTCCTCCTCCTCCTCCTCCTCCTCCTCCTCCTTCTTCTTCTTTATGCCGTCCATCAGAATCGGTTGCCCCAGCCACTCTGGGCGACTCCCAACAGAATGTTAAAAACACAATAAAACATCAAACATTAAAAATTTTCCCTAAACAGGGTGACCTGAGGCCAGTCTTAGTTTCTCGGCCTACGTCGTGGGGTTGTTGTGAGGATCAAATGGGGAGGAACAGAACCATGAATGTCACCTTGAACTGGGCACAAGGGTTTCTAAGGTGGGGGGTGGCAGTCTTGGTCACTGTTTGGATGCCAAGTGCCATTTTGAATCACGATGGTGCACTGAAACATGACTTCGGCATAACTTCACCTGTTTTTTGTCGCAGATTTGATTGCCATTCAAGGTTTGACCTCCACCAAATGTGGCATGAGAGTTCCCAAGGTGGGGGGTCTTCATTGATGTTTGAATACTAGGCACCATATTGTTGAATCTAGAAGGAGGACTGAAATGTGACTTGGGCATGATTTCACCCATTTTTTATTTTATTTTTTGGCACAATAGGCCCAAACTCACAAATTACACTATCCATTTTTTAAAAAATAAGCCAATACGTTTTGATTTCTTAAAAATCCTGGGCAGCACCGGGAACACCCTGCTACGGAATTATATCCTAAACCTCTTGCTATGTCAAAACGGTTTTGGATGGCACCAATGGATTCAGTGTACACTTTACAATATGTGTGTTAATTAAATGTTTCCAGCTGACTGAATGGTTTTGTTATAATCTCTACAGACATTTCAGCTCTGCATTCTTAATTGCCGTGTCTCGGGTCAAGTAGATAATAATGCATTTTCTCTAGTGGAAGCAAAGTAAAAGAAAAAGCTGGGGGAGGAAAATGTACCCCTTGATTCTCACTGCTGAGCACAGTACATGTAGAAGCAGAGAAACCCCTGCAATATGATGTCAATATAATGAGCTAATTGTTCCATTCAGAGCTATTTGCCTCAAATTAAATACACTCTTAAATTATTTTAATTTCTGCCTCTTCTAATTAGCACAATTTGGTATCTGTTTCATTCGAGCACAGTGGTTGCACAGACTCACTGCTTTCACCTTCAAGTGTGTTTGTTGCAGATGAGATCTTAAGGGACTTCTTGCAATTACAATGGAATTGATTTGATGGCATAATTCTTTGCCAAAGAATGCCCCCTCCCCACCCAAAATTGACTGAGTTTTCGAAGTATTTCTGGCTCTCAGAAAATGACTTTCCTCCATCTTTCATGGGTAAACTAGTGGAAGCCTGTAGGACGCTCACCTTTCCACACCTAATCACCGTAGTGACCAATTTAACCTATTTACACATTGTGAACGAATAAGTCAAAAAATCGTACTTGGCTCCCAAGCAACCAAGTGAATCACACTGTGAATCAGGGAGGGAGGGTGGCAGCCACCACAAAGAAGAGAGAGTAAGGAGCAGACAGTTGTTGTTGTTTAGTCGTTTAGTCGTGTCCGACTCTTTGTGACCCCATGGACCAGAGCACGCCAGACACTCCTGTCTTCCACTGCCTCCCACAGTTTGGTCAAACTCATGCTGGTAGCTTCGAGAACACTATCCAACCATCTCGTCCTCTGTTGTCCCCTTCTCCTTGTACCCTCCATCTTTCCCAGCATCAGGGTCTTTTCCAGGGAGTCTTCTCTTCTCATGAGGTGGCCAAAGTATTGGAGCCTCAGCTTCAGGATCTGTCCTTCCAGTGAGCACTCAGGGCTGATTTCCTTCAGAATGGAGAGGTTTGATCTTCTTGCAGTCCATGGGACTCTCAAGAGTCTCCTCCAGCACCATAATTCAAAAGCATCAATTCTTCGGCGATCAGCCTTCTTTATGGTCCAGCTCTCACTTCCATACATCACTACTGGGAAAACCATAGCTTTAACTATACGGATCTTTATTGGTAAGGTGATGTCTCTGCTTTTTAAGATGCTGTCTACAGACTGCCCCTTAAATAGGATGCTAGAACCGACCGGACCCCCTGCTATGCACAACACAGCGTCAGAGGGGGCTGGCTCTTCCAGCCAGGGAGGCCACAAATGTATTTCCCCACTTGATGCTGGATGGATCAGGGTGGTAGAATGGGGCATCTCAAAGTCCCTTTATTTATGATCAGTTCCTTCTCAAGCAGGGTGGAGGAAAGAGTTCATATTTTGAGCTCCCCCACAAAGCCCACTTTTAAGTCTCACAACATCTTTAATCTTGACCAGGATTTAGGACGGGGATTTCAACTTAACAGAGATGGATCCATTTTGAGGGTTTTCTCCACACCAACATTCAGCAGCTGCGGAAAGGGAAATCCCACTGTGATCCACTGTTTGCAGCAGCCATCTGCTTCAGGCTCCCCTTCCACCCACACAAAAACAGAAGTTGGCACAAAGGAGGCTGTGGAGAAAATCTGATATGGTGGAAAGTGGTTCAGAACCATAAGGCTGTTTATGAAATGTTCCAGTAAGGTAAACAGGCAGATAGTTCATGTGATGGAATCATGCAAACAATTTCAAGCAGCTTGCAAATCTCGTTTAGCAAACAGCTATGATTGTCTCTGAGTACTGGTAGGAGAGAGCCAAGCAGTGAAGGCCGATCCATCAGAATGCAGGAGGTATTGTCCCATCAACCTCATTCTGCTCTCAGCAGGGGAAAGGAATTAGAGAGAATGAAGGTTTGGTCAGCTGCCAAATGTGGGTTTGAGAGCCAGTGTGGTGTAGTGGTTAAGAGCGGTAGTCTCGTAATCTGGGGAACCTGGTTCGCGTCTCCGCTCCTCCACATGCAGCTGCTGGGTGACCTTGGGCCAGTCACACTTCTCTGAAGTCTCTCAGCCCCACTCACATCACGGTGAGTGTTTGTTGTGGGGGAGGAAGGGAAAGGAGAATGTTAGCCGCTTTGAGATTCCTTAAAGGGAGTGAAAGGTGGGATATCAAATCCAAACTCCTCCTCTTCTTCTTCTTTTGCCATGTGTGTGAGAGAGTTTAATACTTTTCCTTATCAATAGTTATGATGGCTATGCTGTGCCTCCACAGCCAGAGGAAACAGCAGGAGGGAAAAGCAGACTTGTGCTCAGGTCCTGCTTGTGGATTTCCCAGAAGAGGTATCTTATTGGTCACTGTGAGAAGAAGATGCTGGACTAGATGGGCCAATGGCTTGATCCGGATATGTTCTTAATCTGTCAAGCTGGGGTTTGGTGTTATGGGACAAAGGTGAGAGCACCTCTTCACCAGCAGAATGTAATATACAGTGGTACCTTGGGTTTAGAACTTAATCGTTCTGGAGGTCCGTTCTTAACCTGAAACTATTCTTAACCTGAGGTATCACTTTAGCTAATGGAGCCTCCCACTGCTGTTGCACCGCCAGAGCACGATTTCTGTTCTCATCCTGAAGCAAAGTTCTTACCCGAGGTACTATTTCTGGGTTAGCGGAGTCTGTAACCTGAAGCATCTGTAACCTGACGCGTCTGTAACCCGAGGCACCACTGTAGAAGAAAAAGGGGGAAGGAAGGGGGTGTCAACAGAGGAGATTGCCCTGTGCATGGAGATGAGATGCTTTCAATGTCCAAAAGATTTCTAAGTAGTCAGGTGAAAAGAATCATCTCTTGTACTTGAGATGGGCTCAGAAATAAACATAGAAACAAAGGCCGTAGATCCCATCTTCCTCATAGTGAATGGGTGTTTAAAAAATATTTCCCAATATACCCCCCCCCCCAAAAAAAAACTGTGAACAACAATAGCTGGGTTAAGTAACACAATCTCCACCCCATCAAAATAATTTTTAAAAATGCATTGAGTAAGAGTAGTTGGTGGGATAGAATTATTATCTTCTTCTCTAACATATGAAAAGAAAGCAGACCAGGCTTCAGCAAGAGTACCATATTTTTTGGTCTATAAGACTCACTTTTCCCCTCCTAAAAAGTAAGGGGAAATGTGTGTGGGTCTTATGGAGCGAATGCAGGCTGCGCAGCTATCCCAGAAGCCCAAACAGCAAGAGGGATCGCTGCTTTCGCTGCACAGCGATTCCTCTTGCTGTTCTGGTTTCTGAGATTCAGAATATTTTTTTTCTTGTTTTCCTTCTCCAAAACTAGGTGAGTCTTGTGGTCTGGTGCGTCTTATAGAGCGAAAAATACGGTATCTCTCTGTGTAACACCTACTGCTATGCTTCTAAGGCAGGTTAAGAAAGTTTTAAGATGGTGCCTGAAAGAGTTTATATTTTTTTTAAAAAAAAGTTAGCAAAGTGGCTTGGGGGGGAATTATTCTGTGGTTCAGGTGAAATGGGGGGGGAGAGATTAACATATATTTTGGGCTCTGCTGCGAAGAGCCTCTGGCTATTGTAACTTCTTGATTTGTAACTGTGGGGGAGAGACATGTTGGTGGCCATATCTTGGTTGAAGGAGTCTGGTGCTCTTTTGTTTTCTTTTAAATCTACAAATGGAACAGGAGGGATGGCAGAGATTTATAGTGAAAGAAGACAGTGAATTTACCAGGTGTTCTTGCAACCTAGAACATCTGAGCCTGGCTTTCTGTAACAGTGTCTTGCCTGAGACCTCTCCAGACAGATTTGAAACTTCCTTCTGAGCTGCAAAGGGGTACGCGGGTGGCACTGTGGGTAAAACCTCAGCGCCTAAGGACTTGCCGATCACATGGTCGGCGGTTCGAATCCCCGTGGCGGGGTGCGCTCCCGTCATTCGGTCCCAGCGCCTGCCAACCTAGCAGTTCGAAAGCACCCCCGGGTGCAAGTAGATAAATAGGGACCGCTTACCAGCGGGAAGGTAAACGGCGTTCCATGTGCTGCGCTGGCTCGCCAGATGCAGCTTGTCACGCTGGCCACGTGACCCGGAAGTGTCTGCGGACAGCGCTGGCTCCCGGCCTATAGAGTGAGATGAGCACAACCCTAGAGTCTGGCAAGACTGGCCCGTACGGGCAGAGGTACCTTTACCTTTACCTTTATCTGAGGTGCAAGCTGTTATAGCAAGAGCTGAACATATTTTAGGAGTGCTTCATAATAACCCCCAGCAGGCTGATATATTACAATCTATCAAGAACTTTGATTAGGTTGATTGTGTAAGTCGGTCCTAAAACAGTTAGGGCTAGAAGAAAGAGGGATGATTTTTCTGTTGATAGGACAGTGATAAGTAGGACGAGTAAGTTTTAAAGTCTAGATGTGTTTAAGGGGGACAACAATTTTGATGTTTGTTGGCGGAAACAAGTCAAAACTCCAATCGATGACTTATAAAATTGTGTCTTTAGACTAGTTAACAGAAGTTTTCCCCATGCAAACTTCATATAATATAATGTAATGTAATGCAGACACTGCTCCATGATGTCTGCAAGTTTAATCAAGGAGAATTGGGTCAGAAGTTATTTACCCAGAGATTATTCTGCAAGATGCAGTTTCAGTACCATGGACAGTTCAGTCTGATATGAATCCAAATGTGCTATTTGCATTCTCTACATCAGTGTTTCCCAACCTTGTGCCTCCAGCTGTTTTTGGACTACAATTCCCATCATCCTTTGCCACTGGTCTTGCTAGTCAGGGATGATGGGAGTTGTAGTTCAAAAACAGATGGAGGCACAAGGTTGGGAAACACTGCTCTACATGAAGATCAAAGTTGCTTGTCATGTGTGCAGTCAGGGGTGCTCCTAAAGTGCACTTGTGAAGTCAGACATCATTTATACAGCATTTTGCGGAACCAGGAAAATAGCAGGAGCATCAGGAGTTAGCAGTGTGCTCCAGATTTGGCTGAATCCTGAACCAAATTGGGCGGAGAACAAAATATTTCTGCAGATTTGATTTAAATCTGATTTCCCCTTTTCTCACCAAGCCTGATCCACATATAAACAGAATCCTTCTGTGTATGTCTTGGCCTACATTTCCTTAATCATTTAGTCAGAAAACCATCAGCCAACAATTACTCCCTTCTTACAAGTTGAGGCTTGGTATTTGTAGGTGCAACAATCACACCCATGCCCCACTGTGCAGGGTTCATCAAGATGATTTAGAAGATTGATGCTCTGCAGGATCTCTATCTATCCTGCCTTGCAGAAACCAAAGGTTATGTGAAGGCCCTTTAACAAAGCCAGTCAGCTCCTCTAGGAGAGTGTAGCCTAACACACTACAGGTCTAGTCAGTCAATATTGGACTTCAACTGGGCTCTAGCTCCTTACAGAGAAAGCTGCTCCTGTAGCAACAAGGTTCCTCAGAACAGTCCCAAGTCCTGAATGTTCCCTGCTTGACATGGACACTGCAGGTGATATGAAAGAGATCTGTCCCTTGGAAAGCTGTTACCAGACAGAGTAGACAATACTGAACATGTGCAAAAAAAACCTAGGAAGCTACCTTATATCAGATAAATCTAGATGTTTAAGAAGAACCCTGCTTGGAAGACGTTTAGTAGGGCCAATTCTGGGGTGATTTCTAATACTTGCTTAGTTATTTTACATATTTCTCATATGGCTGTTGACCAGAATAGTTGGATTCTGGGGCACTCCCACCACATGTGGAGGTATGTGCCTGTGGAAGTGCACCCTCTCCAGCATTTTGGTGAAGTTCCTGGGCCTATTAGCGCTAGCTTTCTTGGTGTTAGGTACCACCTGTAGGTGAGTTTCAGAGTGAGTTCTTTTCTTTTCATTGATATGGATTTAAAGGGGGGTTTAGACCACATTAAGGGATGCGGGTGGTGCTGTGGGTTAAACCACAGAGCCTAGGACTTGCTGATCAAAAGGTCTGTGGTTCAAATCCCCGCGATGGGGTGAGCTCCTGCCACTCGGTCCCTGCTCCTGCCAACCTAGCCGTTCAAAAGCGCATCAAAGTTCAAGTAGATAAATAGGTACCACTCTGGTGGGAAGGTAAACAGAGTTTTCGTGCGCTGCTCTGGTTTGCCAGGAGCAGCTTAGTCATGCTGGCCACATGACCCGGAAGCTGTACGCCGGCTCCCTTGGCCAATAAAGCGAGATGAGCGCCGCAACCCCAGAGTCGGCCACGACTGGACTTAATGGTCAAGGGTCCCTTTACCTTTACCTTAGACCACATTCTGGTCCATTGAGTGGGGTTAATAGAAACATCACCACCAGACCCCACCCCCCACTCATCTTTTCTCCCCTCCACCTCTTTCCCCCTATTCTTCTTAATGTCTCAACAAATCAAACTGATCTGTAAAAAATGTTACTTGGAGGGGGGAAAGAGAGAGAGAGAGAGATTGCATATACTTTTGTAAACCAAGAAGAAGAAGAAGAAGAAGAAGAAGAAGAAGAAGAAGAAGAATGCTGCTAGATCAGACTAAAGGCCCATCTTGTCCAGAGCATTTCTTACTATGGCCAACCAGATCTCTCCAATAAGTCCATGAGCAAGGCTTGACAAAAATAACCATTTCCTATAGCTGTTCCTTAGAGAAGGGTTTTCAGGGGAAGATTTCCTCTGCACATGGACCTTCTAAATCTCAGCTGGAAGGCCTGGCCTCTATACAACTGCCTCCATGTCCTGCCTCTGCACAGTTAGGTCCTTTAACCTCAACAGGTTGCATACCACCCAATATGGCTCTGAATACCAGTTGGTGGGAATCACAAGTGAGGAGGGCATCACTGCACACAGGTGATGGAGGCTTTCCACAATGGTTAGCCATTGTGACAACATAGTGATAGATCAGATGTGCCTTTGACCTTATCCAGCGAAATGCTTCCTTTGCTCTTCTGAGATTGCCTTCCGTATCAAAAGGAGGTTTCTGTAAAAAGATTACAAACCTAAGACTTCTTAAAAAAGCAAAAGTAGTTGCAGTTCTTTGGATCCCAGCCAATATTTTGGAGACTCACAAATCATTCTTGAAAGCACCTGTAGGATTCCCTGCCTTTCCTGAGGAAGAGAAAAGTAAAAAGTACCTTTGTTTCCTATTGTGTAGTCTACAAAGGACTGTCAGTTAACAGATTGTTCTTTCCCCTCTTTTGTTCCTACCTGATTATTCAGAAAGACCAGCATGATAAGGAGTTGCCCACTTTGTCATTCTCTTTTATTCCCTGCAGCAAGATTTGGGTAGCTACCATTTCTTTCCCCCTCCCCCAGTTCTCCTTTCATTTTACAGCTTATCATTCAACAATCGTACCCCACCCTCCTCTCTCTCTCTCTCTCTCTCTCTCTCTCTCTCTCTCTCTCCCTTGCTCTATTTTCCCTTCTTTCGGATGTAGTAACTTGATTTGGCTAAAAGCAGGTTTAAAATGTCATTATTTCCCTCTGTCTACATTGGCTGACATGCACTTTGCTGGAGCATGCAAAGGGGGGCATCAACAGGGTGTCAATCAGAATTTCCTTCCTAAGTCATGGCATCCGTATTTCATGCTCAGCAGAAAGTTGCAGCAGTGCAGGTCTTCATTAAGGAGTTTCAGATCAGCTTTTATGTCAGAGGAGAGAAAGAGCCCTCCACCTCTTCTCTCATAGCCCCTCCAGCTGCTAAACACATGGATTTTTCTGTCTGGAGGTGGGAGAGAGGAATCGCCTGGCCATAGCAATTGTTTTGGCTTGGGATTGGCTGAGCAGTGCAAAGAGCCAATTGGACAGAGAATGGATAGAGATGTCTCCAGGAATCTCTATGTTGGAAAAAATAAAGAGTGTGTGGGAAACAGAGCGGTAGACTCGTAATCTGGTGAACCGGGTTCGCTTCCCCGCTCCTCCACATGTAGCTGCTGGGTGACCTTGGGCCAGTCACACTTCTCTGAAGTCTCTCAGCCCCACTCACCTCACAGAGTGTTTGTTGTGGGGGAGGAAGGGAAAGGAGAATGTTAGACGCTTGAGACTCCTTCGGGTAGTGATAAAGTGGGATATCAAATCCAAACTCTTCTTCTTCTTTGCATTTTTATTTTTATTTTTTAGACACACACATATTCCTTAAACTGGTATGACAGTGCATCAGTTACTCTAATGGACCAGCCTCCAGTGCCGCCTTATGAGTCAAATGGTTGTTTGAACTTATTTTTGCAAACTGCTGACCCAGTTATTGCTGTCACTATCACATCCCTGGCCCTGGATGATGACTCAGACTCTGATCGTCAAGATGTGGGGTCAAAGTTCACGTAGTTCCAGAGCACCCAAACTGCTTTCTAGATAAAAGTGGAGGGGCTTCAGTGCAACCATCAGTTGAGGGGAAACCCATTATGGTGGTTCACACAGCCCATGGGCATTCCAAGCCCTGTGAGCTGCCTCACCCATTGATCAAAATCTCATATACACCTCTTTGTTTCAGCTGAATGTTGAGCGCAAGTTTCTTTTGATTCTATATTAAAGGAGAACTCTTTTCAGGCAGTGAAATGCAAGTTGACAAAAAAGAGCTTGGGATCCTTGTCAACGGCTGAATTGGTCATATGATAGCTTTACTGTGCATCAAAGTCTTGTTGAACTCAGGTTCAACATTCTGTTGTGGCCAGCTGGATGTTGTCGCAAGCCCTTCTCATAGTTACCTGGTACATGGTGGTATTAACCAGGTTCCTAATGCACATTAGCAACAAAAGGTTCCTTTGCTCTTTAATATCTAGCACTACTGGAAATCTGGCCCTTTTTCTTTTGCTCTCTTAAATATAGAATCTCCCACCCATCTGCCATTGGACAATTGAATTGGTTGCTGCAGACAAATGTTCAAGCCACAACAGCAGGTGGACATTTTTTTTAAAACACACTATAAACGTTCAAAACCAGGCTTTGCAGTTTTCCAAATGCGCTTCAAAGATGTTCCATTGAAACTGTGCCTTCCTATTATTATTTTGACAGACAGAAGAGGGGAACAGAAGATTGAAAGGATTGTAGGAAGCTGCCGCTTTTTTAGAAAGCAGCTTTAATAAAAGGAGTTTATTTCTCTGGAGTTTCTTATTTTCTGGGTTTGGTGGGCATTTAAGAATGCTTCTTTATTGCTCTCGCCTTCCCTATTCGGAGAGATTGGGGCATCAATTGAGGCGAGACAGTTATGGATCACTATAGGTCGGGTTGGATAGCTCCTAGTGATCTGGGTCTTTCAGAGAGTAGGGCATCAGGTGGGGAAACCCTTGAGAAGGCTGAGACCAACCTCAACAATGGCTACATCTTTCCAGGTGAACGTAGGGTGCTGCCTAACTTTCCTTCCTGCCTGATACCCTGTCCAGCAGGATTGCTACCTCCAGTCAATAGCTGTTAAGCAGAGGCATCAATTCTGCAGAATTTAGGATGCTCACAAGCAGCTTGTGAAGTGCACCCAAAATAATTGAAACCCATCCCCATTCTCCATCCCCAACCCCCTCCTGGACATATGTTTAATCAGAGTCCATCTGTTCCCCCAGCCACCATAATTAAAGTTTAGCCCTGCCCCCTAACTACATTGGGACTGGATCCGAGATGGGGCAGGGAGGTCCCTGAGTTGGACAAGGGCAGGTTGTGCTGATTGGGGGCCCCCACAGACTGGAGCCATGCCCAAAAGCAGGGTTGGGGTCTTTGTGCAGCTCTGATTTTTGCGCACCAATACTGCATTGCAAACTCTAGAGAAGTGTGCGATCCAGCTAGGAGCTGCATTTTGATCTTCAAGCAAATTCAGGAATGGGACATTGGGTAATCCACAGCAAAATGGACTGAACAATTTTCTCCTCCATCCCTATTTATCAAAATAGGCCTTCAGCTGATCTAGAGGGTAGGGACTATTCCTGTTTAATGGGGTCAGGGTATGTTACATATGCTTCTTAGGAAAATATTTCCATGTCTGCCACGCGTGGAGATAAATCGGTGTTCAATAGCACAAATCTCCATGTCTTAGCTATGCAGATTCCTTGAAGCCAGTTGAAATAGATTGGCGGCTGAGAACACAGGTTTCCAAAGTGTGTGTCTTTAGTCAAACATCCAGTTCACAGACCTACCCGGGACATTGATTGCAAGAGAGCAGAGCCCTCTTCAGGCCAACCCTTTAAAAGCAGCCAACAAGCACCCTTCACATCAATGATCTCAAATCTCACAGTAACTGAAATTTGAACCCAATTTGCGGGTTCCACTTCAGGCAAATCTCAGCCTGAAATACAAAGCTAACTTGCTGCAAGTCTCTTTGCACATGAGCAGAGGCCTCCATGGATAGAGCTTTCCATGCATGTGTGGAGAGGCTTAGACACTTTTCCAAAATCAGTAGAAACCCTTCAAGACTCATTTAAGTTGGGGTTCCTTGTTGTTTGGGGCTTTATCCTTAACCCAACCCAGACCATCTGACTAGGCCTTGTCCCGTGTGATATTTTTCAGGTACATCCTGCATCCTGGGGTCTCTTGAGGGCAACTGTGAATTCCCATATGAATTCAGATATGGATGGACCCTCTTGAACTAACACGCAGAGCAGAATGTTATCAACTCATTTTCACACTTGCAGAATGTTGTGACACAGTTCCCAGATAGAAAAAGCAAACCAAAGTACAATTAAACATGCATGTATGGAGAAGAAATGCATTTCGAAAGGTTCGTTTGATGAGAAAATGCTTTAGAATACATATTTCAATGACACTAAATTGTGATTTTTCACACAGTTTGAAACCCCCACACACTCAAAGAATAATCATGAGACCAAAGTTTGGGGAAATTGTTATATTTGTTACAAATTATGTTCCTGTGTTTCCAGTTTTGACCAAATTGGGCTAGAGAGGAGCTATAAGGTTGATCAGTCCATATCTCGCAAGAGAGAATCAGGCTTTGCCATCACCAGGGCTTACACTCCATCCCTACTTACCTGTTCTATTCTGACAAACAAGCCCACTATGACTCTTGAAAGACAGATTATGCCAAATGCATGCTTTTCTCCAACAGCTTTACTCCACACAAATAATAACTTCCCAGTAGTTCTGACCAGTCATGTTACTTAGGATGCTTGTGTCTTTGTTTGGGTACCATCTGCCACTTCCATCTAACGTCCCAGAAATGAACTTGCTTAGCACCTTATTGTTGAATCGTTCTGAATACCTTAAGGTTTCATAAGAATTATACATTTTTTGGTTCAACTTTGAGACATTTCCAAGTAAATTGTTGTATTCCATCCTGACAAAGTATAGACATTTTGAAAATCATTTTATCAACAACACCCTTAGCTCACCTAGCACAGTCAGAGGTTTGTATTTATGGGATCTCCCAGCACATGAATGGGGCTGCCCTGACTGGTTACATCTGCTGGCATCCATGCATGAAGCATGGACATCTGTAAGGACGGAACCTTTGAACAGACAGCTTACCTGTAAAAGCTTCCATGCAGCATGCAGCCCTAAATGATCTGTGTTCTGGATCACAGGGGATTTTTTGCAGGGATAGTGTGGCATCAGGGGGGCAGCAGCTAGTGGTCAGAACATGTTGGGAGAACATGGAATTAAGCCTTTGAATAAGGTCCCATGTAATATGCAAAGTTATGGTGAATTTTCCTGAAATGGGGCAGCAGAGTTCATTCACTCAGGACTGCTTTGTTAAGTAAGTAAGAACGTTGGAGAGACACAGAGAGAGAGAGAGTTTACAACAAAAATGAGGCTAACCTGTTGGCCAGAGGGCAGTTGTCTTTCGACAAGGGCCAACATTGATGCCGAAGTTACAGATAGGTAGCCGTGTTGGTCTGCCATAGTAAAAAAAAAAAATTCCTTCCAGTAGCACCTTAAAGACCAACTAAGTTACTTCTAGGTATGAGCTTTCGTGTGCATGCACACTTCTTCTGAGCTCTGCGAGTGCAGCTTTCTCCCGATTGAAGTGCAGAGTTTTTGAGGACTGGGGCATTCACAGGAAAACCAAAATGCTTGCTTACAAAGCTATTGTACTACCAACCTTACTATATGCTTGTGAAACATGGACCACTTACGAACGCCATCTCCAACTCTTCAAAAGATTCCATCAATGGTGTCTCTGAAAAAAATTACACATCACTTGGGAAGACAGGCGAACTAATGCCAGTGTCCTGGAAGAAGCAAAGATCACTAGTCTCGAAGCAATGATTCTTCAACATCAACTTCGTTGGACTGGTCATGTTGTGCGGATGCCTGATGATTGTCTTCCAAAGCAACTACTCTATTCCGAACTTAATAATGGAAAGCGTAATGCTGGTGGTCAACAAAAGAGGTTTAAAGACTGTCTCAAGGCAAATTTTAACTTATGCAGTATAAAAACCAACAATTGGGAAACACTTGCCTGTGAGCGCTCCGATTGAAGAACAGCCTTTACCAAAGGTGTCATGGGCTTTGAAGACATTTGAACTCAGGATGAAAAGGAGAAATGTGCTAAGAGGTACACTTGGCACGCTTGGCAAATCCACACCGGGATCAACTCTCACTCAGAAACCAATGTCCCCAGTGTGGAAGGATGTGTGGATCCAGAACTGGCCTCCATATTCACTTATGGACTCCTTGTTAAAACCCTGTTTATGGAAGACAATCTTACTCGGCTGTGAGTGATCACCAAAGAAAGTAGAAGACAGACAGAACACATCCCAGGCAATGGTGTAGGACAGAGTGCAGCAGAAATAAGACCATAAAAACCAGAATAAATGAATGTCCAAACTCCAATAGTTCATTGAGGTACCACATGAAACTTTGGGGAGAGCTTAATGATAGAAATGCTGAGAAATATCAAACTGCAGTTAAAGGCATAAGAGCAATTCACAGGGGAGGCTTTTCATGGTCAGCTGGCAATCCTAGCTTAAAGAGTATAAGCATGCAGCAAATGATGGAGTAATAGAAATTGACTGTTTAAGCGAAGCAAAATGTTAAGACTCATAGCCCAGTTTCTTATATTGGGAATCTCTCTAATTTTTGTAATTCTCATACCAAATGCCCCACAACACACTATGAAATATTGAGGAATCCCCCTTTTTTCTCAAATCAAAAAACTCAAAAGTTGCCCTTGCAGGAAAAGCATTTCTGCTATTCTTCTGAAAATTGACAGGATTCATCCCCTCAGAAGGAGAACCTAACCTGCAAATTTAATCCAATTCTGCCCCCAAAATGAAACAGTTAAGGACTTTTCTTTTTTCTCTCTTGGGGGGGGTCACTTTAGAAGTAACCAGCACATAATCCCCAAACAAATGCTTTATACATTCTGGAAGAGCTAGTAGGTCTGTGAATTTTATTCACTCTTATAAAAAGAGAGGGGTTATCACCTTTTTTTCTTTGTTGTTTCCAAATAGATGAAGGGGGAGGGCTAAGTAGACTTGGACAACCAACAAAGTGCCTAGGAACTGAAGCAGGCTGTTTTCCAATGTGCTAAACTGAAGTTCAAACAAAATCTCATAGTCAAGGCACACCGCTAGCATGTACACACCAGGAAGTCAATGGTTCAAAGACAGGTACACAGGAAAGTTGAAGAGAATTGGTGGTTGTGGGATAGGTTGAACCATACCAAAGTGATCACACAGCCACTTTGCCATGCACGCATATCTACACAACTCACACTCTCAAAAGACGTGTGTGTGTGTGTGTGTGTGTGTGTGTGTGTAAACTAGGTGTATAACCTTTCAATTGCGGGTGTGTGGATATTTCCACTGTCCCCACCCTGGCACTGCATCATTGATTTTTTTAATAGAACCTGGGTATCCCCAGTACTATTCTTAACACTCTAACCACTATGCCACACTAGCTTACAAATCCCTTGTTGAAAATAACCAACCAGAGTTGATGGCATTGATATATTTGTTTGGAGAGTTCAACTCTCTTTTGGAATATATAAGTTTGCTCTTAGCAATAAAGTTCCCAGCTGCTACATTTTGAAACTGCTCCTGTAATCAAAGCCAATCCACAACACACACACACACACACACCCATGGATTCAAGGGTGCAAAATGAGAAGTTAACCTTTCATGACCAAGCATCTTGTTTTCGGACAATGTCCAAGAGCTATGGGGACATGAATGCCCTTTGAATTCTCACCACTCGCCATGGCTTATCAGTTGGAATGCGGAGGATAATGGGAGAGCAATCAAAGCTTCTGCTAAAGCAGACAAGCTATTCTAATCTCTACATTGTCATGGAATTACTGGGGTGATACGGAAGAGAGGGTATATATATATATATATATATATATATATATATATATTTAAAAATCCCAAAACAACTCAGAACAAAGAAAAATTAAAGCTAAGGAACAGCAGGCAGGAGAGCCCTAAACTTAATCCAGTGTATTGCTATATAAAGGCTTGCCATCTGGAGCCTAATTTTCAACTTTACTGCTGGTATGTATCATGCTGTTCCTTTTTTTATAAGAAAAAAGCCATATATATATATCACTCATTAGAGTGATGGGTACCCAAAATGCCACTGCTACTGATTATTTTTAATCTTCAGCTATTTTGGAAAAAATCTGATGCAGTCTATAAATAGGGGCTGTCTAGAAACGGTGCACCTGTTTGGATTTTGCAATGCTTTTCTTTCCTCCCTACCTCTCAATTTTTCTGACAAGATGTGTCCATGTAGCACTACTACCATCAATGTAATACTCAGCCTAACATCTGTTGCAAGTAATTTGGTAGGAAACATTATTAAAGAGAGGATTATTAATTGTACCGAAGAACAAGCCTTCCTGGGGAAGGATTAGCATGGCTTCTGCAACGGGAAGCCCTGCTTCAGCAGCCTTTTAGACTTCCCTGAATGTGCCAATAAACATGTCAATAAATGTGGTCTGACATACATTATGGGAGAAATTCAACATTGCTCTAAGTTACAAGTCTGTTAGTGGTGCACTTGTTGAGCTAGCAGAATAGCTTGTGCAAGAGAAGGGCAGGATGCCAGCATGGTTCTTGTGCCCGGTTGTGCAACAGATTGCAGTAGCCCCAGCGCTTCCTGTTGCACAACCAGTTACACAACAAGCATCTGCTAATATAATCGTTTCATGGGATTTCATATCGTGCAAATGTTATTCTTACCCTTACGCTAGTGCAACAGTCCTTATGCTAGCAGTCAGAGAAAGCTGAATCTGAGCCTATGGTTTGTACCCAAAGTACTACTAGGTGATGCATCCGATCAGAAGAAAGATTTCTGCATGCACAATAGGACTTGCTGCCTCTCCTCCCTGATGTACCCCTTAAATCCATTCTAGAGTTTCTCTGAACACTCAGGAACTGATTTAGGAAGGGCAGGGGGCACATGTGGGGGCAGAAGAATAGGGAAGTTCCATTGCATAATACTAATACTAATTTATACCCCATCTACCTGGCTGGGCTTCCCCAGCAACTCTGGGCATCTCCCAACAGAATATTAAAACCACAATAAAACACCAAACATTAAAAACTTCCCTAAACAGGGCTGCCTTTAGATGTCTTCTAAAAAGGAGAAATCCTTGCACTAATGGGATGTATTAGCTGGATACCACTCAGTATTCTTGGGCTTTGAAAAAGCTTTTGACAAAGTAAAAGGACAGGTCCCCAGCTGAGTTAGCAATGTCAAGAAAGAGGATGGAGAAGGGGCTATAGCTCTGTGGAAGAGCATCTGTTTTGCATGTAGAAGCTTCCAGGTTTAATCCCCATCATCTTGAGTTAAACTGGGACAGACTCCAATCTTAAATCCTAGAGTCACTGCTAGTCAGTATAGACCAGTGTTTCCCAACCTTGTGCCTCCAGATGTTTTTGGCCTACAACTCCCATCATCCCTGACCACTGGTCTTGCTAGCTAGGGATGATGGGAGTTGTAGGCCAAAAACATCTGGAGGCACAAGGTTGGGAAACACTGGTATAGACAGTAATGAGCTATTCTAAGCTGCATCAACGGAAGTATACTGTCCAGATCAAGTGAAGTAATAGTTTCACCCTATTCAGCCTTGGTCAAACCACACCAGGAATACTGTGTGTGTGCAGAGGAGCGCAACAAAGATGATCAAAGCTCTGGAAACCAAGCCTTATGAGGATTGGTTGAAGGAGCTGGGTATGTTTAGCCTGGAAAAGAGGAAACTGTAAGACTGCAAGGACAGTTCTTGTTTGGAAATCAGTAAATCACCCAAAGATCTGTACTGAGACCTGTGGGATCATTCCAAATGATCTGGAATTACTGGTGAGCAGTGAAGTGGTCAAGCTTGCAGATGATGCCAAATCACTCAGAGTAGTGAAAACCCAACTAGACTGCAAAGATCTTCCAGAAGATGTCTCCAAACTGCACTTATGGGCAAAATAAAATGGCAAATGGATGTCAGTGTAAATGATGTATGATGAGGAAACAAGCCCAAACTCCATATGTATACTAATGAGATCTGAACTGCTGGAGACTAACCAGGAAAGACACTGGGGAGTCATGGTGGATAATTCCATGACAACATCAACCCAGTATGGAATGGAAATAAAGTAGCTTGTAATATGATGCCTTAACCGATTGACTCAGATTTAGATCTGGCCTTTCTGCACTAAGTGCCAAATACAATAGGTGATAAAATACAAATAGAATTATTGTATTATATTTACACACACACACACACACACACACACAGGAGAAGGAAAAGCAGCATTCATGCAAGGAGAGAGTTGTGTCCTGGTTTTTACAATATCTGTTCATCTATACAAACTGAAGAAAGGGATCACATAAGCAGTATCACTTTCCCCAAAGATATCAGCAATGTCCCAGGATGCCATCATTGACCAGCCTACTTTGTACAGTAAGACAATTATATCAGTTGCCATCCAGATGTTGTTGCACGCCAACTCACATCAGCTCGGTCAGCAGTTTTGTATGATGGAAGTTGTAGACCAGCAATAGGGATCAGTTAAGGTAATCAATTAACAGTATACCCCCAACAAATGATTGTTACAGAGGAAGCTTTCCCAAGTCAACTGCCTCCTTCTTTTGGAAAGGGGGGAAACAACACCTTACATAATAAACCATGTTGGTGGTTAAGTCCAGGAAAGGCTGCAGTGTGCATCAGCAATTTTGGGAATTCTGAAGCAAAACCAATATTCCTTCAACAAAAGTGTAGCTTTATTGCAAAGGGAAGTAAGCCAATATAAAGTAGCCTCACTGGTGTTAAAGACACTATTTCAGCATAAACCATTTGGAAAGATTAGGTGATATTTCTCTGCTCAGGACACTGTAAAAGTTGCCTTTGACTTGCTAACCAGGATTACTTCAACTTGCCGGTAGCATTTCAAAGAATCGTAGCGCGGATCAACAAGTGTCTCGAGTTATTTGCAAAAAGTTGAAGCGACAGAGAAATCCACACTGCAAACTCATGCACTTTTGGAAAATTTAGCACGCCTAATCCAACAAACTTCAGTGTACTCAAGAACACTGAGGTTAATATCTTAAGTGCACTCCACTGTGGATTGAATTCTCACTACCAGCAAGACATATCTAAAGACACCGTATATAATCAGCAAAGTCACATGACCAATATTTTTTCTGGGATCACATACCATATCAAGCTAGAGTCAGAAAGCCCCAAGCCCAGTCACTCTTTCTCCGTGACATGACATTTTTCTAGTTTGTATTCTGTGGGAGAGCATTCAGACATACTTTGCTGCCCCACCACCATCTAAAGTGGTACAATCAGGTGCTACTTTGGCACTTAATAGTTCTGGTTGTATAACACAAGCCTAACTTTGGAGGAGGGCAGAAGTCGTCCTACTGAATTCAGTGGAGTTTTCTTAAACATTGCAAGAGCATGATTCCTTGAGTACTCACTTTAATGGGACCACAGCAGCATAAGCCAACAATTACTTCACACTGATTGGATACTCTGCCCTGTGTCTTAATCCAGTAGCATCCCTGAAACCACCTGTGTTTTGGAAAGAGCCACATCAAAGCGACTTCACTGCCTTTGATAGCACATTGCTCGAGTTGCCTCCCCCCCCCCGCCATAGCCTTCAAGGGGGCCACATGAATGCTAAGCCTTTGATGACTTCGTATTGGTTGCATTTTACAGAAAGTCCACCCTCTCAAAGCTTTGCCTGAAAACTTTCGCATCTTGACTTGTGATTCTTAAAAGCAGGCACTACCTAAGATTAACTGCTCTCACCACATTCCCTCCTTAAGAAACAGCAAAGCATCTTGCAAGTTCTTAATAAGATCAAAGTTAATTGAAAAGTCTGCTGATGACAGCCAGATCTTGCTGCAAGGTGTAACTACCCCTGGTGCATGGGAAGGGTTTTCACCAAAAAACAAATGAACCAGCTGATAAAACCCTTGTACACAGCTACATCTATGCAGTCAACTGGAAAATGCTTTGCTTTCAAAGTATGATTTTCAACCCAGTGGTTAGCTTGCCCTGATGCACAGACCGAACCATCAGTTTGCGCTGAATGTCGACACACCGGTTGCTCAGTCCAGTCGTTTAGCATCAGGGTCTGTGGCTACTCAGGGGGAGACCTTTGGCAATTCCTTCCTACCATGGTGACTTGCTAAATCCAACTGCTTGCGACAGGGAGTTGTGCACAGCGAGATCGCTCTCCACTGCTGAGAAGCAGGCAGCCACAGGCATTTGACAAGAGAATTACAGGCAAAGAGGATGGCAAACATACCTTGAGTCGTGGACTTCCCCCACCTATCAAGGCAGCCAATGTTCTATGCCGGCGTATGCCCTTGATGTGCCTGGAATGCTGCTGAAAGTGCGCTCAGCATCAGTGGCACTTTTTCTGCTGTTGACAGAAGGCGCGGAGAGGTCCTTTTGAAACTTGCCTCCAGGGTGCTTGCCGTCTCCTTCCTCCCAGCAGGATCAGACTGTGGCTTCTCGCCCTCAAGCCAGGGAGGCTGGAGTCCTTTCCCCAACTGCAGTTGCTAATGCTCCACTCTCTGGGAAAGCGGTGAAGTATGTGTGTGCCGGCAGTAGCAGCGCACGCTCATCAGCCAGCCACGAGCAGGGAGATGTGAGATGCATGCCGAAAAAGCCACAGCAAGGAGAAGCAGGCTCGTGGAGCGCAGCCTCTCTTTTTAATCCCGCTGCTAATTACACCCTATTGACCTTCCCGCGATAGATCACCAAGGACTTGATCAGTCAAGAAAGAGAGAGAGGTTTCGTACAAGCAGATTCCGCCTCCTTTATTGTTACAGACACCTGTCAGAGAGGGGAAAGTTTCAGGGATGGGTTCTCTCCCCCCCCCCCTTGCTGGTGTTGTGGCATTTCTTATTCATCAAGCCTTTCCTTCTTGGAGTGAATCCCCACAGTGCTCACCGCTGATCTAGCTCAGTTGGTCTGAACAATGGCAGGGAGGAAACAGCCTCTTAGCTTTATAGAAGAAGATTCCTTGAAATCTACCAGGGCAATAACTGAGAGGCACTACAACACATTGTTTGTCCTGGCTGGGAAATCTCGAGGGAAGCTGACTCGCTTGCTTGCAGTGGAACAGCAACTAAATCTTCAACCATGACTGGAAAGGAAATGATCTGGGCTGCACTTTTCTCTCTCTGCTTTTTTTCTTCTCTTTCCCCTAACAATGTTGATCGAATCCAGAACTGTACTGGGTATTTTCCAACCCTCTCTCTGTTCCTGAAACTTGAGACCGAAGTGCAACAGATAGCATTCTGCTCGCTAATTTATGGAATTCACTGCCACAAGAGACACAATGATGGTCATCATGGCCACCAAGTTGGAAGACGTCAAAGAAGGATTAGATACTTTCATGGCGCAGAAGGGTACCAATAGTTATGATAGCTATGTTCACCAATGAAAACATTGGATAACAGTTGCTGGGAATCACAAGTGGGGAGAGTGCTGTTGCACATGACTCATGTTTGGGGTTTCCCCATGAGTAGGCCACTGTGAGAACAGGGAGCTGTGTTGGATGGGCATTTGACCTGATCCTGTAGGGCTCTTAAAAGGCCAGGGTCCTGAAATTTAATTTATACCAGAGGCTTCATATTGAAGGGAAGTCCACAACCCCCCAAGAGAGTCCATTCCACTGTCGAACATCTCTTACAGTCAGAATGTTCTTCCTGATGTTTCTTACAAAGAAATTTGTCCAACTGGTTCAGAATTCTCCTGTCTTAGATTATAACCCTCATGGAGTATAGGACCCCAAGAATTGGAAGGGACTTAAGGAATCAAACAGACTGACCCTCCTACACACACACAAACACACACACACACACACCAAAGAAACCCCCCCATGGTATCAGGAAATAGGCCTTGTCCCCATCACAAGGCATCAGGAACAACCACCCATTTCCCAGGTGGCACCAGCCCTGTGGAACGCCCTCCCACCAGATGTCAAAGAGAAGAACAACTACCAGACTTTTAGAAGACATCTGAAGGCAGCCCTCTTTAGGGAAGCTTTTGATGTTTGATGTATGACAGTATTTTAATATATATTTTTGGAAGCCGCCCAGAGTGGCTGGGGAAGCCCAGCCAGATGGGTGGGGTATAAATAAATTATTATTATTATTATTATTATTATTATTATTATTATTATTATTATTATTAAAAAAACCCAGCTGCCCCATTGGGCTAAAGAGAACCTAAGAGAGACAGAAGCACCTTGCTTAGAGTGGTGGTGGAGGGCAGAGCTGCAATGCTAGGTTCCCGTCAGGTGTGTCGCTGCTGCTAACATGGAAGGGAGAAGCCACAGGGAGACTGATACAATGTGGGGGCACCTGCAGAACAAACATGGTACTCCCATTGTTGTGCTCATGCTGCACCAACCTCCCTAACACCTCTCTCCTCCTCCTCTCCTTCACGATAAGTCGCCGTGACACAGGTGTTGGGATGCGTCCGGGGAGTCGGGGCCAATTGGCAGGCCACCAGCTGACTCCAGCCCACCGGCCAGCAGCCGAGCGAACTCCGGTTCTCAGAACAGCATCAAGACTGCGACTCAAGCCTCAGAAGCCTTCGAAAGCTTAGCACACAGGCCAGCAGAGATAAGAACTCTTTGCAACAGAAGTAGTGGACAGAGGCATATGTAAGCATATTTACAAGCATTTACTGAGCAGCAGGACAAAGGAAAAACATGTCTGCTTCCCTTCGTGTCCAAGAAACAGCATAGGCAAAAGCAATATACGACGGAAGTTCCCAGCAGACTGTGCTGGAAGTAAACAGACATGTGACATACAACAACTCCACATGCCAGTACTAAAGGTGGAATGGAACTATATCCTAACAACAGCTGCTAGGAAGCTAGGATTGCAGCTATGACTCACTGGGCTAGCCTCGAGTGCAGGCAGCGATTGCTCCATTCCATCCAGTGCTTCTCTCACCAGACGATAAGAGATGAAAGAGATGATCAGCAGCCCCTTCTATAGCTGTTGGCCCTCTGGAGTCAATGGGAGCATCCTTGGAGGAATCAGTGGGGCGTGGCTACCTTTGCACCCCTGCTGCCAGACTCTTGTGGTGAGTTTTCCCTGTTGTTACTCCTTACCATCTGGTATGGATAAGGGGGGAGGTCCAAATTCCATAAGAGTCATGCGGTATACCTCCATAGAATGGCCACCACTGGTTTCTGTGTCTTCTCCACCATCCTCCTAGTACAGAGCGTGATGGATTGTCTCAATGAACTGGTTATGGGATTAGAAGGATATTATTAAATAAAGCAGAATGGTGGGTTTTAATGATCCCATTAATATTTTAGGCCATGTCAGTACTCCCCCCCCCCCCCCAGTGTCATACTGACAGTTCTTGGAATGAAGTTTCACTCTCCAGAGAATCTCCGTCCATGCACTTTCAATAGTGCCATCCTAATCATTGCCCTCATTATCCCCATCTGTGGCTTGAACTGATTATGCTTGGATGTCAGACTGGCGACTGCTTGAAATGCTCAGCAGAATCATGCGACAGAATCCTAAGGTGGTAGAGTGGACCGTACCATTTCGTTCTGCAGGCCAGGGGAGGGGGTGCCACTTTGAATATTTCTCCATGCAAAAGCTCCCTGGAAGCAAAGCAAGCAGGCATACAGAATGCAGCAGGGGGAAAGGTCAGCTTCCACAACCTGCTGTGCTAGTCTCCTTTATTGTTTTTTAACAAACAAGCAAAAAGAGAGCCGTTAAAAATATCTTTCCCCATGTGCATTATGAAGTGGTACAAATCTATGGTATTTTTCTAGGGGGGAAAGGTGCCGGAACTCACCATGAACTCAGCCTTGTTCTCTTCTGACGTCAGTGGTGCCCACTTAGCAGGTGCCGGAACTGAATTCTGGTGAGTTCCAGCTAGGAAAAATAAACCCTGAGCATGACCACATTTGGAATACTCTGTACAGTTCTGTTCGCCCCACTTCAAAAAGGATATGGTAAACTGGAAAAGGTTCAGAGGAAATCAACTGAAATGATCAAGGGCATGGAGTTATTCCTCTATGGAGCAGCATTTGGGACTTCATAGTTTGAGAAACTACAGGACACGGGTGGCACTGTGGTCTAAACCACAGAGCCTAGGGCTTGCCGATCAGAAGATCGGTGGTTCGAATCCTCGCGACGGGGTGAGCTCCCATTGCTCGGTCCCTGCTCCTGCCAACCTAGCAGTTCGAAAGCACATCAAAGTGCAAGTAGATAAATAGGTACCACTCTGGCGGGAAGGTAAATGTTGTTTCCGTGCGCTGCTCTGGTTTGCCAGAAGTGGTTTAGTCATGCTGGCCTCATGACGGCCTCATGTCTACGGACATGACGGCCTCATGTCCTCATGTCCTCATGACGGCCTCATGTCTATGGACAAATGCCAGCTCCCTCGGCCTATAGAGTGAGATGAGCGCCACAACCCCAGAGTCATCTGCGACTGGACGTAACTTTCAGGGGTCCCTTTACCCTTTACTAGTTTGAGAAAAGGAGAGTAAGAGGTGATATGATGGATGGTTATAAAATCATCATGGCATGGAGAAAGCGGATGGAGGACCAATCTTTTCCTGGAACGCTGGAACTTATGGAAATCCAATGAAACAAAATGCTGGAAGATTTGGAACAGATATGAGAATGTCTTCATGCAGCATACAGTTAAACTATGGGTCTTGCTTCCATGGGAGGCAATGATGGACACCAATGTGGATGGCTTCAAAAGAGGACCAGGGAAATTCAAGGATGGTACGGCTACCAATGCCTACTAGCCATAATGTCTCTGAGTTATCTCCACAGTTGAAGGCAGTAATGCTTCTGAAAACCAGCTGCTGGAAGCCGCAGGAGAGGACAATGCTATTGTGCTCTGCTTAACAGTTTCCCGCAAGCATCCGGTTGGCCACTTTGTCTCAATGGCTTGATCCAGCAGGCTTTTTCTTAAGTTCTTGTGTACAGTTCATATAACCGCTTCAGGAGTCTACCTTTTCATTTCCACCTCATTCTACCCAATGTGTAGATCAGGACTTAGGAGATGGCTGTCATTGTATTTTCTCAGGCCAGAGAGAACTTTCCAGGCACAGGAGAACCTACCATGAACACCACACTTGGATGCCCCTCCATTCAGACACTTGCATTCTATGTGTAGACAATAGGTGGAGAGACTACATAGCATGACCCCACTGCCTGATCTCATGTGGTTGTCAACCATGAGTAGGACACTTGAATATGGCTGATGAGCTGCCTAGATGAACCTCTGGAATCTTCCCAATATTACCCTTGGATTGCCTTGTCCAATAATTGATTGGACCCTGGTTTACTTATAAAATGTGACAAGATCATGGTTCAAGTTGCTTTGGCTGGTGGCCACACTGATAAACAATAGGAAGCAAGCATTAAGGGAATAGCTTCTGAGCAGGAGAAGGAATTCCTTACTCTAGAGATCTAAACTGTTGTTTGATAAAGCCTTTATACTCCTTGCTGGATATGGGACATACTATGTACCATATTATAAAACAGTATTGTTCTCCTAAAATGACATCATTTGGGGCTGTTCCAGAATTCCCCTCCTCATCCAAGGTTTACCCTGGATTTGTATGGTTCTGAATTGCCTGGCATGTTTTTACAAAGTGAAACCGATGTAGAAGAACTTCTCCACAATTCTGCTTTTTGATTTATATTCTCAGTTATTCCTTAATCCTGACTCCTGATTTGTTTTGTGATTCTGAATTACTCTTTGGTTTTGATTGCTGGCTGCTCCTATGACTCTTCATCTCCATGTCTCACCTTAGACTGCTGTCCATGGGAAAAAAATTAATTAATTATCCACAGTGTTTACAATCTAGGGTGCACTTTCAAGTACAGTCGTACCTTGGTCGTCGAACGAAATCCGTTCCAGAAGTCCGTTCGACTTCCAAAAATGTTCAACAGCCAAGGCACGGCTTCCGATTGGCTGCAGGAGTTTCCTACACCCAATCAGAAGCCATGGAAGCCGCGCTGGACATTCAGATTCCAAAGAATGTTCGCAAACCGGAACACTCACTTCCAGGCTTGCAGTGTTCAGGAGCCAAAACGTTTGACTCGCAAGGCATTCGGGATCCAAGGTACAGCTGTATATGGAAAGAATTGGAGAAACCCAACAGTCTTGGTGAATGCTGTTGGACCACAACTCCCATCATCCCCAGCCAGTGTAGCCAGTGATCCAGGATGATGGGATTTGTAGTCCAACAATATCATTGGACCCAAGGTTGAAGAAGGTTGCTTCTAAAACACACCCCAGAACCTTCTCCAAGAGAAGAGATATTTGGCAGATGAATCCTAAACTGAAAACTTACAACTGCACTAAGAAGAGATTATGATAAGTGAGGTGAATCTTTCATTCAGCTGCCAAGTTTCCCTTAGCATTCCACACTTGACTTTCTAAAGATACTGTTGACTTTACTTTCTCTTTAACTTTCAAAGCAAGGGTACCTGAATGTCATTCAAGACAGGTTGTGTGTTTAACCTAGTAGACGGCATTTTTCCTCTTTCCCAGGGAACATTAATAATTTACCTTCCAAGATATTAGAATGGCATTAAATTCCCCTCATATTTTTACAAGATTTGTATATGACAGCTACGCCTTCCGAGTCTCTTTCATGAACAAGGCTCTTTTGAAAATGTGTGTTTCTCCTACCGGCTCTGAATAACGAGGAGGCCTAATCTGGAGTAAAGCCCCAATTTGCATTTGTGACAGTTGTTGCCAGCTGGTGAAGAATGGTGGATTAGGAAACACACCTAAAAGAAAACTTAAAAAAAAAATGTTGGAGAAAGTGTAAGTGACTTGTGAGCTGACTGGCTGATGACTTTGCGCTCCTCTGTTGGGATGCTGACCCCAACAATTGATGCCCATGGGCATCTGCAAGGGCCCAAACACTCATCTAGGGTCCATAGAATCATAGAATTGTAGAGCTGGAAGGGACCCCAAGGGTCATCTAGTCCAACCCCCTGCAATGCAGGAATTCTGCCCACAGCCATCTCTGGGTGGGCTCAAACCACCAACCTTCTGGTTAACAGCCAGATGCATCGGGCCCCTGTGCCACGTTCATCAATACTGATGCTTCTTTTCATCATCATAATAATAATAATAATAATAATAATAATAATAATAATAATAATTTATTATTTATACCCCACCCATCTGGCTGGGCTTCCCCAGCCACTCTGGGTGGCTTCCAACAAAATATTAAAATACCGTAATACATCAAACATTAAAAGCTTCCCTAAACAGGGCTGCCTTCAGATGTCTTCTAAAAGTCTCGTAGTTGTTGTTCTCTTTGACACTACTGAGAAGGCCCTCTGCCTGGTTCCCTGTAACGTGGCTTCTCGCAGTGAGGGAACCACCAGAAGGCCCTTGGTGCTGGACCTCAGTGTCCGGGTAGAACGATGGGGGTGGAGACGCTCCTTCAGGTATACTGGACCGAGGTCGTTTAAGGCTTTAAAGGTCAGCACCAACACTTTGAATTGTGCTCGGAAACGTACTAGGAGCCAATGTAGGTTTTTCAAGACCGGTGTTATATGGTCTCGGCGGCCGCTCCCAGTCACCAGTCTGGCTGCTGTGTTCTGGATTAGTTGTAGTTATCTTCAACTAATCTACGTGGGGAAGATTAACTAACTATCTACATGGGGTTACCTTCAAAGGTAGCCCCACATAGAGCGCATTGCAGTAGTCCAAGGTGCTCCCTTGGTTGGTCATGGGCTCATTTGGCAGTGGTGGCTGGGTGCGAGGAGCCAGTCTCACCCTTGAGTTTTCTACACTGCTCCAGATTACCAGACATAGAGTCACTCCAGGGCACTATGGGAAATTCAAATGGTGGGTGGCTTTCCAGACTATGGACTCAAAATAAGCTTGCGAATGGGAACTGGGCACCTTACCGGGTCTCCCTGAGAAGATATACAGTGGTACCTTCATTCTCAAATTTAATCTGTTCTGGAAGTCCATTCCAAAACCAAAGCATTCCAAAGCCAAGGCACGCTTTCCCATAGAAAGTAATGCAAAATGGATTAATCCGTTCCAGACTTTTAAAAACAACCCCTAAAACAGCAATTTAACAATTTACCTCTATTGTTAATGGTTCTCTTGGCTTTGCAGCTTTTATCCATTTCCGCAGTCACACAATCAATCAGTCAGTAGCTGAACAGGGTTCCACACAGTCACACACACAAAAAAAGCCAAAAGTCACAGAAACAAAAATGCAAAAATGCAAAAACAGACAGACTTCAGTGTAGCACGCTGAACAGAAGCGTTGCACTCAAAACAGAAGTGTGGCACTCAAATCGGAAGCGTAACGCTAAAAATGGCGCATGTTCAGCTTCCAAAAAAAGTTTGCAAACCAGAACACTTACTTCTGGGTTTGCAGCATTCGGGTTCCAAGTTGTTCGAGAACTAAGCTGTTCAAAAACCAAGGTACCACTGTATAGAACCCTAAAAAATTTAGGCCCAAATATCAGGTGGCACTGTGGTCTAAACCACAGAGCCTAGGGCTTGCCGATCAGAAGGTCAGCGGTTTGAATCCCCGCGACGGGGTGAGCTCCCGTTGCTCGGTCCCTTCTCCTGCCAACCTAGCAGTTCCAAAGCATGTCAAAGTGCAAGTAGATAAATAGGTACCACTGTGGCGGGAAGGTAAACGGTGTTTCCGTGCGCTGCTCTGGTTTCGCCAGAAACAGTTTGGTCATGCTGGCCACATGACCCAGAAGCTGTACGCCGGCTCCCTCGGTCAGTAAAGTGAGACGAGCGCCGCAACCCCAGAGTCATCCGCGACTGGACCTAATGGTCAGGGGTCCCTTTACCTTTTCATCTGAAGGAGCACATACTCCCATTCTGAAGATCAACAGGAAAGGCCTTTGGAGTGGTGGCCTTTAAGTGGTAGAGCTCCCTCCCTTCTCAGGTGTGTTATCGCCCTTTCACCAGCAAGTTCAGAGGCAACTCTTGGGAAATAGATGAGTGATGCACATATTTTGCTGCTGCCTTGATCAGTATTGTCTACCCTGACCTGCAGCGGCCCTCCAGGGTTTCAGGCAGAAGTCTCTCCCAGCTGTACCAAGCAATTGAACATGGGACCTTCTTCAATCAAAGGTCCTTCCCTAAAGCTAACTCTGTCTACTGCAAGAATCCCTCTAAATCACATGCTCTAAGCTAGTGGACTTTTCCTTTTTCCCTTTTTGCAAGCTTACTGGGTCTCTACTGATGATCAGGACTCCTGGTTTCCATGGCTTCCCCTCCAAACAGACTCCTTGACCATCAGCCTGTGAGCACCAAGATCACTGTTAGTATAGAAGCTTAATTGGGTCTATTTGGGAAACAGTCATTGTTTGCTTCATCTATCACAGGCAACCGCAGCACCTTCCTTTATATCACAAAAAAGTGAATTGCTGGCTGGGTGCTCGGGAGAAGCGGAGTAGCTTTATTAATACCCTTGATCTTTTCATCCTTTCAGCCTTGTGTGTAATAAACCCAAAGAAGATCTCATTAACTGGAAACTTTTTTTTTCCAGGGGAACGTCAGGGAATATAACGGAATAAAGATCTCTTCTAGGCACCATCAACATCATTATGAGCAAATGTGGCATCTGTTGTAAGATTTAACAAGGCCGTTTTGGAGCACTAATGGGCATTCCAGCAGGATGGGATGATGTTTCTTCCACCACCTGAGAATGGGTCAGTGTTATCATTACTCCTGGACAAAACCCAAACAGTCCCAGGCATTGGAGAGAGTGTAGACTACAGGTGTCAGGAAAATATCTTTTATTTTTAAGTAGGTCTGGAACAAAGGCTTCCTTATGGAGACGCCTTAGAAACTTATCTTTAGTGGTTGAGCCAGGCTGAATCCTTCAACGAACTCAAATGAAAGATGTGAGTCTATTCTCTAAATCATCTGAAAGCTGTATATATTGAAGGGTGTGTGTGAGAAGGAGAAGCCCTATGCATGTCCTGGAAACATAATCTGCCTGTCTTCTTATATGAGCTGGACACCTCAAGCAATAAATATACTTTATATGAAGCTCAACATCCCATTTTTTTTCAGCCTTCTTGCTTTCTAAGGTCCCTAGCTTACAGTCTTTCTGCTATTCTGGATCCTGCCCCTTTCCCAGCATCAGCAAAAAATATACAATCTAAATATGTCCTTGCAGAACAGAAGAGTGGTATGAATGGAAAGAGGAGGAGGAGGAGAAGAGGAGGAGGAGGAGGAGTTTGGATTTGATATCCTGCTTTATCAATACCCTAAGGAGTCTCAAAGCGGCTGAAATTCTCCTTCCCTTCCTCCCCCACAACAAACACTCTGTGAGGTGAGTGAGGCTGAGAGACTTCAGAGAAGTGTGACTAGCCCAAGGTCACCCAGCAGCTGCAAGTGGAGGAGCGGAGACGCGAACCCGGTTCCCCAGATTACGAGACTACCGCTCTTAACCACTACCCACAGATGGGGAGCCCCTGCAGAAAGGGCCCCATTCTCGTGTTGCCAACTTTGATGGTTTCTATAAATCTGGGGCTGTCCCTGGAAAATAGGGTCACTTGGAGGGTCTGGGCATGGCTTAGACGTGCAGTGTAAATATATGCAGCCCTCAGCACAGATCCCCCAGAGAAAGAAGAAGAAGAGTTTGGATTTGATATCCTGCTTTATCACTACCCTATGGAGTCTCAAAGCGGCTAACATTCTCCTTTCCCTTCCTCCCCCACAACAAACACTCTGTGAGGTGAGTGGGGCTGAGAGACTTCAGAGAGGTGTGACTGGCCCAAGGTCATTCAGCAGCTGTATGTGGAGGAGTAGGGAAGCGAACCCGGTTCACCAGATTACAACTCCACTACACCACACTGGCTGGGTGTGGCAAGCCTTGGAGAAAGTAGGAGAAGCAAAAAAAAAAGGTAAAGGTCAAGGACCCCTGGATGGTTAAGTTCAGTCAAAGGTGACTATGGGATGCAGCACTCATCTCGCTTCAGGCTGTGAGAGCTAGCATTTGTCCACAGATAGCTTTCCGGGTCATGTGCTCAGCATGACTAAACTGCTTCTGGCACAACGGGACACAGTGATGAGTGCCAGAGCACACAGAAATGCTGTTTACCTTCCTGCCACAGCTGTACCTAATTATCTACTTGCACTGGCGTGCTTTCGAGCTGCTAGGTTGGCAGGAGCTGGGACAGAGCAATGGGAGCTCACCCCATCACACAAACTCACACTGCTGACCACCTGATCGGCAAGCCCAAGAGGCTCAGTGGTTTAGACCACAGCTCCACCTGCTCCTGCAGGAGAATAAACCTCAGCACAAGGAGATAGGAAAAGCCCAAAGGACAGTCCTGTGATAAACAAGCCTCCTGAGGTCTGAGAACAAAGGACCCCCCCCCCCCAGTTCTGCTCTGTAAACAAGAGTGGCTTGGTGTTCTTAGGAACCTAAAGGGGGAGGGGGAGAGGAGAGACCAGCACACAGTGAAGTGTCACAAGGGGCACTAGGAGAAGTATGAAGACAAGAGCCAAGGGTGCATGAGAGCCCTCTCCATTGGCAGGAGTGGTAGATGCTGTCTATCTGACTTCAATGGGTTTTAATCCTATTGCACACACACTCCCCCCCCCACACACAACAGGGGCACCAGCTCTATGGGACCAAGGTGTCTTTGTGCCCCCATATCTTTTGGGAGGGGGCTGCCCCCCCCCAGTGTTGATTGGTGTCAGCCTTCAGGTAATCGGTTTCCTCCCCCCCCCCCCCATGGCAGTAGATAAGAAGATCAAAGAAAGGAACATCTTACCAGTTAGAAACTTTCATAATCACAGTGAGAGAACAACGAACACATCTCCTAGAAATGGTGGTGCTCCCAATTAAGGATCACACCCCCTTTCGTCTCTATTAACTACATCACTCCTACGTCTTGTAATCTGAGCTTGTACCCTCTGTGCTTTCTGTTCTGAGACTTTCTGAGCTCTTCTTAACCTTGGGCTGAGCAGAGGAATGCTGTCCAGAGACTGTGAATCTGTTAACCCTCTCTCTTCCAGTGCTTCTTCTCCTAGCTATTCTCTGTCCAGCATTTCCCAGCTTCTGCCTTCTGAAATTTGCCCCTCTGTAAACCACTGTTCCAAATCTATACAGTGGAACCTCTACTTACAACCATAATCCGTTCCGGAGGTCCGGTCATAACTAGAAATGTACATAAGTAGAGGCTCACTTTTCCATAGAAAGTAATGGGAAAGTGAATTGATCCATTCTAGACGATGAAAAACACGCCCTAAAACAGCAATTTAACACAGATTTTACTGTCTAACGAGACCATAAATCCATAAAATGAAGGCAATAATCAATGTGTTGTTGTTGTTGTTTAATCGTTTAGTCGTGTCCGAGTCTTCGTGACCCCATGGACCAGAGCACGCCAGGCACTCCTGTCTTCCACTGCCTCCCGCAGTTTGGTCAAACTCATGCTGGTAGCTTCGAGAACACTATCCAGCCATCCTGTCCTCTGTCGTCCCCTTCTCCTTGGGCCCCCCATCTTTCCCTGCATCAGGGTCTTTCCCAGGAAGTCTTCTCTTCTCATGAGGTGGCCAAAGTATTGGAGCCTCAGCTGTCCTTCCAGTGAGCACTCAAATAATCAATGTACTGTACTATAAAATAAATAAGACAGTATTGTAGATGAAAAAAATTAACATTTTTTTTTATTACGTGCACTGAGGGTGGGTGGGCTTACCTGGCTACAAGCTGGGGGTGGGACAAGGGTCAGTAAAGAGCTAATTCACTTCGGCCAGGGTCACTTTTTTTTCTTGCCAGGCCAAGTTCTTCTCTGGACTTCCTAAGGTGAGTTCCTCAGCAGGGTTTGGGGCTGCAGTGCACCCTGCTGTGCTTCTTGCAGGCGGCACCTCTTCCACAGCTTCGGAGGTGGGGTGGGGGCCCTCTCCCTAGCAGTGGAGGCCCCAGCACTGCCCCGCAGCTGGCTGGGCAAGCTCCAGGCTGCTGGCAAGGCCTCTGTTCATATCTAGAGAAAAATTCATAAGTTGAAGCACCTACTGAAGGTCGTAACTGGAATGGTAAGTAAGTAGAGCCGTACGTAAGTACCTGACAATGGAGCAGAAGAGGCCAGGCACAGAAGTGAGTGTCATGTGGCTTCAGTGTCTGGCTCCTTCTGAGCATGAGAGAGGAGGACCCGCCGGCCATTGAAGCTGCACCACACTGGGCTCCATTCTTGGCCTCTTGTATCTATTTCAAATCCCAAGAGATCCTCTTAACAATGACCAATGACCAGCCATTTCTAAGGGGAGGACTGTAGGCTCAGTGGAAGAGCATCTGCTTTGCATGAAAAACGCAAATGTTCCATCCACATCATCTCCAGAAATGACTTGGACATCTGAAACCCTGGAGAGCCACTGCTAGTCAGTGTTGGCTGGACTGAGCTACAAGGTCTCATTTGGGATTGGACAGCTTCCTATGAAATATATTGTCACCAAACTACCCTCATATGGTCAGCAGACCTTAGGGGATAAGCAAGGTCCAACAGTCCTTGGGCACTGGGAGGTTCAATCCATTGGACAGCTCAGTGATAGCTCATCTGTTCCAATTCCCAGTACAGTGGTACCTCGGGTTAAGTACTTAATTCGTTTCCGAGATCCGTACTTAACCTGAAACTGTTCTTAACCTGAAGTACCACTTTAGCTAATGGGGCCTCCTTCTGCTGCCCCACTGCCAGAGCACAATTTCTGTTCTCATCCTGAAGCAAAGTTCTTAACCTGAAGCACTCTTTCTGGATTAGCGGAGTCTGTAACCTGAAGCATATGTAACCCAAGGTACCACTGTATCTCCAGATGGTAGATAGAGACCCCTGCCTGGAATTCTGGAGAACCACCACCAGTGATTTTAGACTATATTCAGCTAGATGACCCAAAGGTCCAACTCAGTACAAGGAGACTCCCTGTGTTTCAACCTAAGCAGTCAACCACTTCCTCATGCAGTCATCCCCAGAGAGATTGACCTTTGATGGGTAGCACCCACTGGGTTTCTCGGCAAGTTGCTTCCATGGAGACAGCTTTCTTTCAACAGAGCTGGTACCCAATAAGCGGTGTTAGTATCACAGCTCCAAAGTGCTGTATCAAAGATTGATAAAGACGCCTCCTGCTAGCCCATCGCAATGATTGCCGAACCCTATATCCCCTGAGTAAATAATTTAATTCATGTTTATTGAACTCAAATGCCAAGGCATGTGAATTAGTTTAAACTGCTTTAAGGTGGGTGGAGAATTAAAATAAAATCAATGGCAGGAGCGTTGGGCTTTACTGTTCTTCGAGGTGTGTGCGCACACACAAACACACAAAAGCACTGGAAGTTTTGGAAATTAAATGCTCCATCATTACCTAAATAGGCAGAGGTAACTGTCTGGGTGATTAATATCAGAATCGGCTTGCGCCGTGGAGAGGCCATTCCATGCGGCAAAGTGCCCCCTTTTATCAGATCTTTCCCAGACTCCGCAAGAGTCTCTGGGAAACCAACCAAGCAATAAATACACCAGAGAGCAGCAGTAAACAAAATCATAAAACACCTGATGTGACAAGTAAGACACCCACGAATATATAAATATGTATGAACCAATGGACACTTCCGGAACACCCTAGTAGATTTTGACTGGAGGCCTACTCTTTCGACTGTCCAATCAAATCATTGT
Organism: Podarcis gaigeae; assembly: GCF_964106915.1. Taxonomy (NCBI): domain Eukaryota; kingdom Metazoa; phylum Chordata; class Lepidosauria; order Squamata; family Lacertidae; genus Podarcis; species Podarcis gaigeae. The sequence continues at coordinate 96,065,600 of NC_139677.1, read as the reverse complement.
GTATTCATAGGCTCAGGTGCATGGAATTGATGTGGCTTTAAAAAGGAGATAATAGAGAACTGGACATATTGTATATTTCTGGTAGCTTTGTTTGGTATTAGATTGCCCTCAGTACCCTGGAGAGAAGAGGAGAGAGGGATATATATATATATATATATATATATATATATATATATATATGTAATCTGCCTCAAATATTCTTGTTCTCAGAATGAGATTGTTTTAAGAAGGCTTTAAGTGACTCACAACAAATAATATATTAAAAATTAAATGCGAAACACACACACACAAGGCTATTTTAATTACATTTATGAGATAAATACCCACCATTAAGGTTGGGAATCTGGCATAGCATCTCCCACCCACCCACCCAAAAATTCCTGTTCGTGAAGGATAGGCTATGCAGAGTGAACAATGATGAAAGTTTGTCCTTTCCCCTATTTCCCCCCCAAAAGCACTGAAGTGTATTTTTAACCTCTTAATGTCTCGGGGTCATAATGTTTCAGGTTCACGATAGGCAAAAGATTCCTGCACTGCAGGGGGTTGGCTAGATGACCTCCATGGTCCCCTCCAACTGTACAATTCTATGATCCTATGAAAGCAGTAACCTTATGCTTTAAGACATTCTTGGACATTGTTGCCTTGGGAACTCAACTTGCTGTTTGCCCTGCCCCGATCCCAGATTTTCCCATTTTCAAGAGGCTTGCTTGTTTTAATTAGAGGCGGTGAATACTGTTCAGCTAAGTTTTGTCCAGGGAAGTGGGTGGCGCTGGGGTCTAAACCACAGAGCCTAGGGCTTGCTGATCAGAAGGTCAGCGGTTTGAATCCCTGCAACGGGGTGAGCTCCCGTTGCTCAGTCCCTGCTCCTGCCAACCTAGCAGTTCGAAAGCACGTCAAAGTGCAAGTAGATAAATAGATACCACTCCGGTGGGAAGGTAAATGGCGTTTCCGCGTGCTGCTCTGGTTCGCCAGAAGCGGCTTAGTCATGGTGGCCACATGACCTGGAAGCTGTATGCTGGCTCCCTCAGCCAATAAAGCGAGATGAGCGCCGAAACCCCAGAGTTGTCCGCAACTGCACCTAATTGTCAAGGGTCCTTTTACCTTTACTAAGTTTTGTTCGGGGTAGACCTATTGGAATTCATGAACACAACTAGGTTAGGACAGTTCTTCCTGATGAAGAATCAGAATCAGAATAAGAATTCCTGATCAGAATCTCATTTCCAGTAACTGGAATTGATTGGTTCAGTTCTACAGGCTTGCTCCATCTTCCAGACGACAGCCCTTTAGATATTTGAAGATGGCTATCCTATCTCTTCTCAGTCTCCCCTTTTCCAGGCTAAACATACATCCCTCAAACGTTCCTCATAAGTCTTGGTTTCCAGACCCTTGATCATCTTGGTTGCCTTCCTCTGCACAAGTTCCAGCTGGTCAATATCCACCTTCAGTTGTGGTGCCCAGAAATGGACACATTACACCAATGTCCAGCAGAATACAGTGCTACTATTATCTCCCTTGATCTGGACACTATACTTCTGTTGATGTAGCCTAAAACTGTATTAGTTTCATTAGCTGCTGCATCACTGCATATTTGTCTGCCAGTATGTTCAGTACTCAGCTGAGAATTGGGTGACTGAATCTTTTGTTGTTGTTTAGTTGTGTCCGCCTCTTTGTGACCCCCTGGACCAGAGCACGCCAGGCACTCCTGTCTTCCACTGCCTCCTGCAGTTTGGTCAAACTCATGCTGGTAGCTTTGAGAACACTGTCCAACCATCTCATCCTCTGTTGTCCCCTTCTCCTTACGCCCTCAATCTTTCCCAACATCAGGGTAGGAACCACCTTTTAAATTTCCCACAGTGCCTCCAATGCAACAGGGAGTATTATGGGAAATTAAAATGGTGGTCCCTGGGCATAGCTGCCTGGTGCTGATTGGAGCCCTGCCACACTTCTTATGCCTCCTGTTTTGCAGAATGTGCCACGGTCAGACTTTTCTACAAATCCACCAAATTTCAGCTTCCTGTCTTGTGAGGAGTTTCCCCAACAATGTTGATAGTTCCATGAGTCTTGTTAGGCATTATAGGACAAGACTTGCCCAAAGATCAGAAGATGTTATTTACGTATGTGACAACAGTGTCTAGGATATTACTAGCCCCCAAATGTAAAGATGACAAGATACCAACTAAAGAAAAATGGCAAGAAAAACTGATGGAGTGTGCTGAAATGGCAAAGTTCACGGGAAAAGGACAATAGAGACTTTAAAAAAAGGCTGGGAACCATTTATGTCATATTTACAGAAAGATTGTAAAGAAGTGGACTCACTAGCAGGGTTTGAGGAAACACAATTAACAAAATAAATATAGAAATTAAGATGTAAATACAGGAAGATAACAAAGTATAAGCGGGAACTTGATAATAAGTATGGTATAAAAACGTTAAGACTATAACAACAGTTAAGTTAAAGACTGCAATATTAAGGTAGAATAAAACAAGAAGGGTGTCAGGGAACTGACATCGGAGCCAGAGGTGGAGGCAAGGCTCCCAAGCGATGCCGGAGAAGGGCCCAGCAGGGAGGGAGGGAACTCATCGGCTGGGGAAGGAAATCAGCGTAACACCAGGGATAAAGGGGGGCGGATGGGGGAATCGGCGAGGGGGCTCCAGGACTCTTCACCGGAGACCAGCGGGGAGAGCACAGGTCCTCCGCTACCCACACCCACCCTGCGCAGAAGACTTCCACGCAGGGAAAGTAGGCGGAGACTTGGCGTCAAAGAACTTCTTTGCTGGAAGAAGTTCAAGAAACGCCCACTGACGGATACTGCTAGCGACTGAACAGCCACGAAGTGAAGGGATGTCCAGCCAGGAAAGGTTTGACCAGGCTACCTAGCCAGGAGTGGCGGCAACATACGCACGAGCAACCCCATATAACCATTACAAAGGGGAAGCGAATATCCAAAGAACCAGAAGAGGAAGTTGAGGGAAGTCATTGGAGGGTGGGGAATAAAATTCTTTGTTTCTATGTTGATTGTGATGATTATAAAACTGTACAACTTAATAAAAATATATTTTTTAAAAAAAAAGTATGGCTCCATGAGTCAGCCAGCCAATCACATGGCGTACTTGAAACATAAACACAAACCCAGACTGGGATTCACTGGAAGATAAACCAAAGCAATAAAGTGAGACCTCGAGATTAAGGCGAGACCTTAAGAATATTTCCCCTGCACTCAGTGGGACTCTTGACCTAAGGATGCTTCATTTTGCAGAGCACTGCTTTCTGTGTCACTATGGGGTTGCGTAATAACTGTTTTTACCCCTATTGATCACTTAAAGCGGCAGGAGTCCCTCCCAGGGATTGTCGAACATGGTACTCTTAACATTTCAAAAAGCACTTCAAGGAGAATCGCAAAGACAAACAAAGCCGTGTGGGGAGATTTGAAATGAATGAAATAAAACAAAAAGCTACTTCAGTAATTGGAGGGGGGGCGTGCTTGCTTCTGAGACATGACGAGGGAAACAGGAAGACATCTCAGTTCTTTCCAGGAAAACACCAGCATCGCAGAAACCAATGAGCAAGCAGGGGTGAGGATAAGCGTTATGTACTAAGCTTGGATCCTAGAACAATAGGCAGGTAGGATCCTAGAATGCAACAACTGATTGGCTTGCAGGAGAAGACCAATCAGGCTCCAGGAGGAAGTTAATCAGCCTATTAGGCTGGTAAGATCATAGAATGCAACAACTGATTGGCCTGCTGGAGAAGACCAATCAGGCTCCAGGAGGGAAGCAGAATCAGCCAATCATGTGGGACTCATTGTGTAAATAATGTATATAAAGGCCTGAGGTTTTGGGGGAAATTCAATCACTGTTTTACAAGCTGCAATAAAGAGCATGAAATCACTGCAGGACTCCGAGTATATTTCAATACGCTACTTATTTCATAACAGGAGTGATGATGTCATCTCCTGGAGTTCCATTTACCAATCATTTACATGCCAAATAGATAAGGTTTTTTTCTTTTTCTCAGAGAGAAACACAACAAATAAGTGAAGCAGAGAAGACTGTCTTGCTTTTACTATCTGTATTTTAATATATTTGCTTTTTTATATATTATTTTAAACCTATTAGAGTTTAACTATTCTTTAATGATTACCTTGTATATATTTTTAGATTTTTGTATTTTATCTGTGTTGTTTTAGTTTTTGAGTCCCGGTCTGGGCGAAAGGTAGGTTACAAATAAATTTAACTGCAGCAGCAACAATTGCATTAGCATGCAGGCCACTGTTGCAAAATCTTCCAAAATCCCTTCATTATGGCCAACCAAAATGTCAGATAAATAGCCATTTTACCCAGGAAAAAAATTTACAATTTTTACACATTTGATCACAGTATAGACATTTTGGTATTCATTTTAACCAAAGTAAGCAAGTGCATTTTGGAACATTCCAAGTCAAACAAGTGGCTACCTTTCTCAGTGCTCTCTGCATTGGCAAGCTTTCCAGAATTTTTGGAAGGGTTCTATCCTAACCCTACATGGAGATATTGCAGATTGAACCTATGGCTCTTCCTCACAGTTATTCTCACAGGTGGAGAGTTTCTCTGAATGGCCTTATACATCTCTAATGCAGTCTTCCACCAAGTGAACATTGCCTATGCTCCACCACAGAACGGAATTCAAAATAAGAAAGGAATAAATAAAATCATGATACATTACTCTCCCTATTTGATCACAGCAAGCTTCATTTGAGCCCATTAGCCCAATTACTTCCTTTCCAATTACACTTGTTGGTTTCTGTTTGCTGCGCTTTAGTGTGTAAAAATAGAACCAGTGCGAACAGGTTTTCTCTTAATGTACCAATTTGCCTCCAACATGGATTAAGCCAGCAGCTGTTTATATAACCTTTGGCTCAAAAGCCATTGGCTGAAACTGTCCTATCTTAACAGGCCCAACAGTGTTTCTCGCTCTGTATACGTGATGCTAGAACGAGGTTGTTCATTTATGCCAGGCTTCCTCAACCTCAGCCCTCCAGATGTTTTGAGACTCCAATTCCCATCATCCCTGACCACTGGTCCTGCTAGCTAGGTGTAATGGTTATATGAGGTTGCTCGTGCGTAAGTTGCCGCCACTCCTGGCTAGGTAGCCTGGTTAAACCTTTCCTGGCTGGACAGCCCTTCACTTCGTGGCTGCTCAGTCGCTAGCAGAATCCGTCAGTGGGCGTTTCTTGAACTTCTTCCAACAAATAAGTTCTTTGACATCAAGTCTATGCCTACTTTCCCTGCGTAGAAGTCTTCTGCGCAGGGTGTGTGTGGGTACTGGACGACCTGTGCTCTCCCCGCTGGTCTCCGGCGAAGAGTCCTGGAGCCCCCTCTCCGATTCCCCCATCCGCCCCCCTTTGTCCCTGGTGTTACGCTGATTTCCTTCCCCAGCCAATGAGTTCCCTCTCTCCCTGCTTGGCCCTTCTCCGGCATCGCTTGGGAGCCCTGCCTCCACTTCTGGCTCTGATGTCAGTTCCCTGACACTAGGGATCATGGGAGTTGTAGGCCAAAAACATCTGGAGGGCCGGGGTTGAGGAAGCCTGATTTATGTGATTGGAAGTAAATTTTATAATTGTGGAAGTCCTCTTCCCACCTAGCACTACCAACGGAAATATCCTTGTTTAAGAATACTGACAAGTATGTGTGTTTATACAAATATAAATTTCTAACAGATGGAATAAGTTAATTAGGTATGTGTCAGATGCTGTTGCGGTTGCTCGAGAGTAACCAGGCAGGACTCCAACCTGTCTTTTACAGGCTTTATTTTGGTGCAAACTATTTACAGTGAAAAGCATCATAAGTTCAGGTCTGGCTCAATCGCTAGCAGAATCCGGGAGTGGTCTGTTTTTGTACATCCCCCAACATAAAAGTTTCATCACCCCCAGCCTTTTCTGCCTCTCCCTCCACCTCAAACTACTGCACATGATGGGTGATGGCAGGGGTGTGCTTCCCTCCTCTCCAGCTTGCTCAGGCACGGTGTTGAGGCTCTTAATAGCATCCTCTGGTGCCTGCACCTCTTCTCCACTGGAGGTGGGGCTTTCCTCCTCTCCGGAAGAGGAACTGCTTCGCAAGATTTTCGGAGGCTCCCTGTAACACAGCTGCCCCTCTATCTCTCACCTCTGATCTGATGGCAGTTCCCTGACAGTATGTATTCATGTCTAATGAATTGTATTCTTTTTCTCCCCATTTACAGTGGTACCTCGGGTTAAGTACTTAATTCGTTCCGGAGGTCCATTCTTAACCTGAAACTGTTCTTAACCTGAAGCACCGCTTTAGCTAATGGGGCCTCCCGCTGCTGCGCTGCCGCCAGAGCAGGATTTCTGTTCTCTTCCTGAAGCAAAGTTCTTAACCTGAAGCAATATTTCTGGGTTAGCGGAGTCTGTAACCTGAAGCGTATGTAACCTGAAGCATATGTAACCCAAGGTACCACTGTACTTTCAACATTTCATTATTAGGCACCCCTCCTTGAAAAAAAAGCCATGCTGAAACAGTTCTAAGATGTCCGAACCACATGACAATAGAAGTTGGGATGTGTGCAGAGGAAGGTGGACAAGAGGATAAAATGCCTTATGAGGAATGGTTGAGAGAGTTGGGGATGTTCAGCAAGGAGAAGAGAAAACTGAGAGGTGATAAGATAGCCATCTTCAAATATCTGTTGGACTGTCACATGGAAGATGGAGCAAGCTTGTATTCTGCTGCTCCAGAGGATAGGACCCAGTGCTGTTTTTCTGGGGGAACGCAAGGGGACGCATACCCCTAAACATTTTGTGAATCTAAGTTTGGCCTCATTGAGGGGCAGTATTTCAATATGAGTAGGAAAATGAAAGTACAGTGGTTGTTGTTGTTTAGTCGTTTAGTCGTGTCCGACTCTTCGTGACCCCATGGACCAGAGCACGCCAGGCACTCCTGTCTTCCACTGCCTCCTGCAGTTTAGTCAAACTCATGCTGGTAGCTTCGAGAACACTGTCCAACCATCTCGTCCTCTGTCGTTCCCTTCTCCTTGTGCCCTCCATCTTTCCCAACATCAGGGTCTTTTCCAGGGAGTCTTCTCTTCTCATGAGGTGGCCAAAGTCTTGGAGCCTCAGCTTCAGGATCTGTCCTTCCAGTGAGCACTCAGGGCTGATTTCCTTAAGAATGGATCGGTTTGATCTTCTTGCAGTCCCTGGGATTCTCAAGAGTCCTCCAGCACCATAATTCAAAAGCATCAATTCTTTGGCGATCAGCCTTCTTTATGGTCCAGCTCTCACTTCCATACATCACTACTGGGAAAACCATAGCTTTAACTATACGGACCTTTGTTGGCAAGGTGATGTCTCTGCTTTTTAAGAGGCTGTCTAGGTTTGTCATTGCTTTTCTCCCAAGAAGTACAGTGGTACCTCGGGTTAATTGCTGCCAGAGTTGTCTCACTTCTATGGGAGAGACCCAACCATTACAATAAGGCTCTTACAGGGTTGTGAGTTTGAGCCCCATATTGGGCAAAAGAATCCTGCATTGCAGGGCATTGAACTAGATGACCCTTGTGCTCCCTTTCAACCCTACAGTTCTATGATTCTCACTCATGTACTAAGTTCCCAGGTGTCAGTGGTTGTGGCCAGAGGACACAGCTGAACACATGAGAAAGGGGACTTCTGTCCTCTTATCAAGGAGAGTCACATGGCAGGGCATAGCTGAGTGACACTATCCACCAGGGAATAAGTATGCTAAAAAATAAAAACCCCGCAGTAAATTATAACCTAGACCCCCCCCCCAAAAAAAGAAAACCTCCCCAGGTTGTTTTTGGATGCTTTTTACACTACACTATAAGATTAGCAATCGCTTTCTTGCACTCATGTTGCATTTGGGAAACAGATGGAGTTCTGAGCATAAGAGGGGCCATAAAATTTGTTGATCACCAGGACAAAACACATTTGTTACAGCATGTCAAAGGAATACAGAGCTTGGAAAGTCAGTGCTCACATCATTTCCTAAACATAGATACTTGATTTATTTCAGGGAGGAAATGGAACAGTGCAAGGTGTAATTCTGGCAGAGCTTTTCTGAGCGAGAAAACTGGCCAGCAAAGCCCAGCTTACCCAGGGTGCTGTTCAGAAATGCCACCTTCACACACATCAGCAGCCCAAAGTGGTACAATCCATTCATCTTCGTCATCGTCATCAAGTTTGTCTTTTAAGGAGAATCAATACGTCTTTCAAACCAAGTTCCTTGTTCTCTCCACACTGTGACAGCACCCTTTATGAACAGGATATTTTAAAAGTTTGAACTCTTTCTATTTTAGTTTATTTATTTATTTCGACGCTGCAGGATTGCTATCAAAGACAAGAGCGCAACATCTTAGCTATTCTTTTCCGTGAGAAATTGATTGCTTATGAAGTCCTCCTTTTGGGTCTTCACATGAATATTTTCATTCTGAGCAGAATTAGAGCAACCCGGAGCATTTTAATGTATGAAAATGGTATTCCGGATTCATATATATTCCACTGTTCCTGTTTTCAGCCACAGACAATGTTTGTCCCCAGCATCCCACTGGCAAATAGATTTCCTTTGATCATTGTAGCATTAGTGATTTGAGTGATAAATATTACATCAACCAATACTTCTTCCTTTTGTCTGCTCAGTTTGAGGCTTTCAGGCAGATGCCTCCTTTGAGCCCAAACAAATTTATCTTACTATTAGTTTGGTTTGGCTTTATGCGGTGATATTTGCATTGCTAAATACACCTAGCGAAAAACGCAAAGGCCCTCTTCTCGCTGAAACTGTAAATCCATGTCAGGGCTGCAAATGGGGTTCACATTCGCGTGCAAAATTCCCCACAAATATGTACACACAATAATACACACAGAAAGAGAAAACCACATGAGTTCTGGATTAGCCCTTTGCCTTGCATGCTACTTTTCTATGTGCAGGGATTCTGAGAGAAAGAGAAAGCTCATCCACACTTCTACTTGTCTTATGCCTAGAAAGCATGGGTCCAAACGGTTTTCCCACTTGCCCCCATTCTTTTCCCAGGGAAAACCTGCTTCTTAGCTTTTAATCAGAACAAACAGCAATGCAGTGGTACCTTGGGTTAAGTACTTAATTCGTTCCGGAGGTCTGTTCTTAACCTGAAACTGTTCTCCAGCTGAAGCACCACTTTAGCTAATGGGACCTCCTGCTGCTGCCGCGCCGCCAGAGAACGATTTCTGTTCTCATCCTGAAGCAAAGTTCTTAATCCGAGGTGCTATTTCTGGGTTAGCGGAGTCTGTAACCTGAAGTGTCTGTAACCTGAGTGTTATGTACTGAGTTGAATATGATCCAAACTGCAGCAGTCTGATTGGTAATAGAACAATAGGATCCAAAATGCAGCAGTCTGATTGGTCCTAGAACAATAGGATTCAGAATGCAGCAGTCAGATTGGTCCTAGAACAATGCAGCAGTATGATTGGTCTGCAGGAGCCACCCAATCCAGCTCCAGATGGAAGTGAATCCACAACCTGATTGGCCTACAGGAGAATTCCGGAATAAGCCAATCACGTGCAGCCCATTGTGTAAATAATGTATATAAAGCAGATACTTTGGGGGAACTTCCATTCCTCCTCCCACTATGAGCTGAATAAAGAGCATGAAATCCACTCTCGACTCTGAGTATATTTCACTGAGGTACCACTGTAAAAGGAAAACGTAACTGCCGTTTGTGCTAGAGAGCAGTCCCCCCCCCCGGGGGGGGAGCAAGGGGCAGCGGCGGAGCAAGCCAATAGGGTGCCTGGTGCAGTGTGCGTGCCTTGTGCCCAGGGGCGGGACCAGCCACCCACGGAGCGGGGCCAACCGGGGCAGGACACTCTGCAGGGCCTCTGAGCATAGCTGTCAACGTTTCCCTTTTTTAAAGGGAAATTCCCTTATTCCGAATTGGATTCCTCACAAGAAAAGGGAAAAGTTGACAGCTATGCCTCTGAGGAGTCTGCCTGCCTCCTCACACTCAGCTGCCCTACAGCTGAGGGGAAGGGGGCAGGCGGACCGTTTGAAGCAGTGCAGAACCTGCGGGCGCCCAAGCCACTGTATCACCCCCAGGAGAAACGCGTAGCTTGGGCGTGCTGCAGGCGTCACAGTGAGTGACACCTTGCATTTTGTCACCTCCCCCTCAGTGGTGACATCCAGGGTGGCCTGCCCCTGCCGCACCGCCCTTTCTCTGCCCCTGGCAAGGGTGTGTGTGTGTGTGTGTGTGTGTGTGTGTGTGTGTGTGTGAAAGAGAGAGAGAGAGAGAGAATTATAGTTTGTTAAGGGTGCTGGGCATAGCTGTCAAGCGTCCCTTATTTGAAGGGACAGTCCCTTATTCCAGCGCCATGTCCCACTGCTGTCCCTTATTGATGGATGTCCCTTAAATGTCCCTTAAATGATGTCCCTTAAATTTCAAAGGAAGCAGCTCCTCGCCCTCCCTCCCTGCCAGCCAGGGAGGAGGGAGGCTCCAACTGTGTTGCTTGGCTGTGTTGCTCACCCAATAAGAAGTCTAAGAACGACTGGGGGGTGGAGCTTGCATGCCTTGTGCTGATCAAATCGGCTGCATTGTCTGGGGACTTGCCTTTGCTCAGCGCTTCCCAGCAGAGAGGTGACGGTGGTTTTCCTTGAGGCTTCGTTTGGCTGCTGGCTGGGCTTTATGCATTTGGCTCAGAGGGGCTCAGAAGTTGAACATACCTGTGCTGAGTGCTCGGATCTGAATCGGATGGATATGTCATCGACGGCCCACTCACCCTTGCCGGCGAAAAGGTCTGTCTGGAGCGGGGGCACATGGTGGGGGGAAAGGAAAGGAGATCTCGTGGGGGGGGGGCTTTTGAATTTGTTTTGGAGGCTCCTTCGATTGACTTATGGGGGGAAAGAAAGGAGCTGGTTGACTAAAATGGTGGGCGACTGGCGATCTCGTGGCGAGGGGGGGAGGCTGTGTGTGTGGCACTAGTTAATGCAAACTGAGGGGGTTTTTGAATGCTGGACGCCATTTTGTTGCACGTGTTGCTGCAAACTTTGCAGTGCAAAGCCAGGCCGGGGAGCCATCTTAAGTTGAGGCCTTGTGGTGCATGTGATTCAGATTCTATTCAGTTGAACCTCTGGTTACAAAGTTGGTTGGACAGTGTTCTCGAAGCTACCAGCATGAGTTTGACCAGACTTCAGGAGGACAGGAAGACTGCAGTGCCTGGAACAGGTGAGGCTGCAGGTCCCTTATTTTTGCTGCTGGTCCCTTATTTTCAAGGCTGCTGGTCCCTTATTTCCAAATCTGTAAGTTGACAGCTATGGTCTGGGAGTTCTTCCCTTCACACAGCTACAATTCCCAAGGAAGCAAGATTGATTGTTAAACCCCTCTGCAAATTGTAGCTCTGTGGGGGCAATAGTGCGGGAGGTGGGGTCTCCTAACAAGTCCCAGCACTCTTAACAAGGTACATTTCCCAGGACTCTTTGGGGAAAGTCACGACTGTTTAAAGAGGCATGGTACTTCTTTAAAGGTATAGCACAGATGGGACCATTTCAAAGATGCTGTTCTTTGTGCTGCTATCCTGCAGCAAATGGTGAGGGACAGCCAAGTAACATTTCAGCATATGAAGCAGAGAAAGAAACCCAAGGAAGTTGATGGTTGTATTGGGGGGGGCGGGGAGCAAAAACAAAAGAAAACGGTAAGCAGGGCCGGATTTAGGTGTGATGAGGCCCCAGGCTACTGAAGGTAATGGGGCCCTTTATATGTCCAGCTGCCCTTTGTCAACAACAAATTGTCACGGTTTTTTGTGTTGAATAATTGTGTTGGTAATTTATGGACCTAATAGGTATCTAAAGCCATTTGCCCATGTTGCATTGCAACCAGTCCATGCAGAATGGAGGCACCCTATATATAGAAAGGAGCAAACCAGTGATATTTTAGGAAGCTGGCTAGCTGGCGGGGCCTATGACTTACATCATAGGAGCCCACACAACACAAAACACTGTATGTAGGTTTTATTTTATTTGTTTTTTATATTATATTTTGGAAATGTACATCCGGGGTTTTTTTTTTCCTTTAATTTTTTTTGGGGGGGCCAAGAGAGTGGGGGCCTAAGCTATAGCTTGTTTAGCTTATACGTAAATCCGGCACTGATGGTAACATCCGAGCAGTGTTTGGTGTGGCATACCACACTGGTGTATCAGGAGAGGATGGCAAGTGTGGCAGGAAGATTCAAGGACAATCAGTATTATATTTTCAGAATGATTTGTGCTCTTATGTAGCTGCATTGTTTTATACTTTCTGGATGTCCCCTGATCATGTTCTAAAGTAGTTGTATCCCATGTTATGAATCAAGGACTGCGAGCAAATTTTTAATCTGAAAAGTGTGGCCCAGGGATAAATGTTTTGAGAACCACTGCTCCAAACCAATATAGGCTGAGATCCCTTTGCATTCTAAGAGGCCCTTCAAATGCTAGACACAAACTCGATATTTGTGAACACTAGATACACATGCTAATGATACAATTAGGGATGTTTCTCTCCCCCCTCCCCCCCCCAAAAAAGCAAGAAAAAAGCATTCCAATAGTGTGATAATTCTTATCAATTGCCGCCTGACAGAATTTGTCCGAAAGCTTTCCAGGAGTCATTATATTCTTCTCGTATTCACTCCCCCAACACCCTGCATGCCATCTCTTCTGTTTTTCTGCCCGCTGCAATTATTTCTGAATTAATTATGGACCATTTGTTCCTCTTTTTCCTTTCCCATCGCTCATGGCTATCAGTTGGTTATTTACATTGGATTTTACTTCTGTAATGCTTTTAACTGTTAGATGTGGACTCACTTTAACGGCACGACTGATGGAGCACAGCTCTCTGCAGGATCCAGGATATTTTTTGCAGGCCCTCTGCCTGGTTCCCTGTAACTTCACTTCTTGCAGTGAGTGAACCACCAGAAGGCCCTCGGAGCTGGACCTCAGGGTCTGGGCTGAATGATGGGGGTGGAGAAGCTCCTTTGAGTGTACAAGACCAAATCCGTTGTGGGATTTAAAGGACAGCACCAACACTTTGAATTGTGCTTGGAAACATACTGGGAGCCAGTGAAGATCCTTTAAGACCAGTGTTATAGGGTCCCTGCGGCCACTCCCAATCACCAGTTTTGCTGCCACATTCTGGATTAGTTGTAGTTTCCGAGTCACCTTCAAAGGTAGCCCCACGTAGAGCACATTGCAGTAGTCCAAGCGGGAGATAACTAGGGCATATACCACTCTGGTGAGACAGTCTGTGAACAGGTAGAGTCTCAGCTGGTGTACCAGTTGAAACTGGTAGACAGCTGTCCTGGACACAGACTTGACCTGCACCTCCATGGACAGCTGTGAATCCAAAATGACTCCCAGGGGCACAATTACCCCATTCAGGACCAGGGAATCCCCCACACACTTTCCCACCTTCTGTCCCCCAGAAACAGTACTTCTGTCTTGTTGGGGTTCAGCATTAATCTGTTAACTGCTGTGGAAGGTGCAAAATGTAGTTTGGCAACATCTGAAGGGGGCTCACTACCCGTGAGCTTGTGAAATCCTTTTCAAAGCTACTGCTATTCAAACTCTGAGACAGCATCTCTAAGCTCTAGCCAAAACAGCTTTGCCCCTATTATCTTCCATTCCTTGTTAGAATACAAAGGCATGTCTTGTTAACAGCGGTACGACCGTTATATAACTCTGCACATCAGGGTCTAGTTAACTTTGAAAAGGATCTTGTGAATAATAATATAGACATTATAAATATCACAGTGGCAGATCTTGATTGACAGGATGAGACAGCTCTACCCATTAAGACGAGCCACAAAAGCTAGCGGGGACTTCAGAGGTAATCAGACTGCAAAGCAGAACTTCTGGCCTTTTTCCATTATAGAGATGATAAAATCCAGCTACTGTTGTTCCCCCGCCCCTCCTTTTTAATATTTCAGTGTTGAAACACTTTAATTTAATTAAATGCTCTCTCTGAAAAAGGAACTGATTTGCCATCTGTATTAAACGGTCTCTTACCCAAAGGAGCAGATGATTAGCTTCGTTCCATTTTCGGTGTCAAGGAGATCCGGAACTGGGCAGCAGAAGGGGCAGGGGGGATGATGAAGGACAACGAAACACATCCTGCAGCTGTAAAGCAATGCCACATCCCACCTCCAGGGAAACCTGGAGGGGAAACAGTGGTGCACTCTGTTTTAGAGCAGGTAAAAGGCACCCCTGCCCGTACGGGCCAGTCTTGCCAGTCTAGGGTTGCGTGCCCATCTTGCTTAAGAGGCCGGGGGCCAGCGCTGTCCGGAGACACTTCCGGGTCACGTGGCCAGCGTGACAAAGCTGCCCTGGTGAGTCAGCACCAGTGCAGCACACGGAAACACCGTTTACCTTCCTGCTAGTAAGCGGTCCCTATTTATCTACTTGCACAAGGGGATTCGAACCGCCGACCTGACGATCAGCAAGTCTTAGGCGCTGAGGTTTTACCCACAGCGCCACCCATGTCCCTCAGGTAAGAGCAGGTAAATGGAACGCGGGTGGCGCTGTGGCCTAACCACAGAGCCTAGGGCTTGCTGATCAGAAGGTCGGTGGTTCGAATCCCTGCGATGGGGTGAGCTCCCGTTGCTCGTTCCCAGCTCCTGCCAACCTAGCAGTTCGAAAGCATGTCAAAGTGCAAGTAGATAAATAGGTACCACTCTGGCCGGAAGGTAAATGGCGTTTCCGTGCGCTGCTCTAGTTCACCTTAAGCAGCTTAGGCATGCTGGCCACATGACCCGGAAGCTGTACGCCGGCTCCGTTGGCCAGTAAAGCGAGATGAGCGCTGCAACCCCTGAGTCGGCCACGACTGGACCTAACGGTCAGGGATCCCTTTACTTTTTATCTTTAAGAACACTTTAAAATAGAGATACATGATTCCAGTGAAATCTTCTCTATTAGGGCAATCAGGGCACTACCCAACCAAATTCATGCCACAATCACACCATACACTTAAAGCACTATGATGGCACTTGAAGCAGTCAGATTCTCCCCCCCCCCAAAAAAAAAAACATCTGGGAACAGTTGTGTGTTAAGGGGTCCTGAGACTTGTCACGAGGCCCCTATTGTCCTCGCAGAGCTCCAATTCTCAGAGTTCCCTATGAAGGAGAATTGAATGTCAAACCATTCTGATTATCGCAGCTCTGTGAGGAGAATAGGGGCCTCCTAACAACCCTATGGAAATATTTTGGGGAGCCATGACTCTTTAAAGCGCCATCATAGTGCTATAGATGTATGGTGTTGATGTCATTAATGACCCAGCTCCCAGGCAAGGGTTGCAGCCAACTGAAGAAAGCAGCCAGGAACAGAGAGGGTTAACTGCCATGCAGGATGGGCATTGACTAGTACCAATGCCTCCACCCCTTGGAATGCTGGCTGATAAGGGAATGGTGGTGAGCAAGCTAGAACGCAGTCAAAGCTCACCAGAAGCACAAACGGGCAGGAAAGAGTTAAGAGACAGCCTCTCAGAGAATGGTGAAGAGGAGGGAGCTGACCCACTCAGTCTGAGGTCTTGACAAATGGGAGGGCTGCAAGACAGGAAGCAAAACAAAAGGTGTATGAAGCAAAAGTTCAGTTGCTTCTGGTCACACTGGAAGCAGTCTTCAGACGGGTCATCTTGACTGTGCTGCTGGAGGCTTTGTTACAGCCATCCAGAGATATCTGTTGTTTTTGCAATAAATCCTCATTTTTAATTAACGATGCTTGTAGTGTTATCAAGCTGGAAACTTGGACGCATGACAGTAGATATGGTCTCAGACTTTCCTCAGTCAGCTCCCACCTTCCTGCCTTCTTACTTAAAACCAGCCCAAGCCATGAGGTTAGCTGTCAGCTTCCTCCTCTTAGGTCTCAGTGCTGCCCTTGTAGAACTGTTTGAGCTCCTTGCCTTCTGCTCTTCCAGTCCCAACCAAAACTGCATGTTTCTACAGATTTATTGTATCCAGCATGCTTTGGAAACCACACTGTGAGGTTGGGGAAGTTATCCTGGAGAACGCTGCTGAGGAATGGGACGGGTGTCAGGTCTGGTCTATGGGCAGTAGTTTGACCAGAGTGAGGGGACAGCTCAGGCCAGAAAGCAACCAAGGACTAGTGAAGGCTGTTTTAAAACTGGAGATATCTGTCCTCTACACCTAGTTCTTAAAGTATACAGCCCATTCCACAAACCAAGTGGTATGTTATGTGAGCATGGATAACTGGCTAACTGGTGTGTGCAAGACATCCTTCATGCCACAGAGACCGCTTCAATGTTAAAATTGGATCAGGTTGAAAGTTAAAATTGGCTTGAGAGCAGTACATGTGAAAAGGATCTAGGAGTCTTGGTTGACCACAAACTTGACATGAGCCAACAGTGTGATGCGGCAGCTAAAAAAGCCAATGCAATTCTGGGCTGCATCAATAGGATGATAGCATCTAGATTAAGGGAAGTAATAGTGCCACTGTATTCTGCTCTGGTCAGACCTCACCTGGAGTACTGTGTCCAGTTCTGGGCACCACAGTTCAAGAAGGACACTGACAAACTGGAACGTGTCCAGAGGAGGACAACCAAAATGGTCAAAGGCCTGGAAACGATGCCCTATGAGGAACGGCTAAGGGAGCTGGGCATGTTTAGCCTGGAGAAGAGGAAGTTAAGGGGTGATATGATAGCCATGTTCAAATATATAAAAGGATGTCACATAGAGGAGGGAGAAAGGTTGTTTTCTGCTGCTCCAGAGAAGCGGACACGGAGCAATGGATCCAAACTACAAAAAAGAAGATTCCGCCTAAACATTAGGAAGAACTTCCTGACAGTAAGAGCTGTTCGACAGTGGAATTTGCTGCCAAGGAGTGTGGTGGAGTCTCCTTCTTTGGAGGTCTTTAAGCAAAGGTTTGACAACCATATGTCAGGAGTGCTCTGATGGTGTTTCCTGCTTGGCAGGGGGTTGGACTCGATGGCCCTTGTGGTCTCTTCCAACTCTATGATTCTATTCTATGATTCTAGGTAGTCTCCCCAGGTTGGGATGGCCCTGACCTGTTAGAGAAGGGTCATCTCATCCAGAAGAGACTCAGTTAAGATGCAATATTTAAGGTGCAAATCGATTTAAGTCCATTGACATCCATCAAACGGGAATCAATTGGACCCACACACTTTAAGCCACTTGTGAAGTGGGCTCTAAAATTTTTGGCATCTGATCCAAAATGCCAGAGTTACTTAAAGGAGCTGGGTGCATGATTCTGTCAGTTTCAGTTCACCTCTGCTTCTCTTTTTTCC
Organism: Podarcis gaigeae; assembly: GCF_964106915.1. NCBI lineage: Eukaryota > Metazoa > Chordata > Lepidosauria > Squamata > Lacertidae > Podarcis > Podarcis gaigeae. The sequence goes on along the minus strand of NC_139677.1, from coordinate 96,048,349 downwards.
CCAATCTTAAGTTCAGTTCCCCTTATTTCCACATCTGTTTGCAAAAAAAAAAATTAAGTCCTCCTGAAAATTGACCAGCAGTTTTGTGTGAATTTCTCTCAATATGCACATTTTTGTATGCAATGTAGCTTAAGATAATGCATTTTTGTATATTATTTTCACCAACATGTGCATTTTAATGCCTGCCTTGGCTCAATATATGCATTTTTGCAGATATTGCTTGACTTGCCTGGTTGGAGAACTGCATGGCAAAACTGCAAGATGTGAGGATTTCATAGATCTGCTGTCCCTCCATGTACATACTGTTTTGTTGTTGTTGTTTAGTCATTTAGTCGTGTCCGACTCTTCGTGACCCCATGGACCAGAGCATGCCAGGCACTCCTGTCTCCCACTGCCTTCCGCAGCTTGGTCAAACTCATGATGGTAGCTTCGAGAACACTGTCCAACCATCTCGCCCTCTGTCGTCCCCTTCTCCTTGTGCCCTCCATCTTTCCCAACATCAGGGTCTTTTCAAGGGAGTCTTCTCTTCTCATGAGGTGGCCAAAGTATTGGAGCCTCAGCTTCAGGATCTGTCCTTCCAGTGAGCACTCAGGGCTGATTTCCTTCAGAATGGAGAGGTTTGATCTTCTTGCAGTCCATGGGACTCTCAAGAGTCTCTTCCAGCACCATAATTCAAAAGCATCAATTATTTGGCAATCAGCCTTCTTTATGGTCCAGCTCTCACGTCCATACATCACTACTGGGAAAACCATAGCTTTTAAAACATATTCTAAAACATATTGTTTTAGAAATGGCAAATTTGTCAGGTTCACCTTTAAACACGAGCTGAACTGAATTTGTGCCCCTGCCCTATTATCAGGTAAACATAAAGAGTACTGCAAGGCTATGAATCTCAAACCTTCCTCAAACTAAAAAAAATTTCTCCATTTTCTGTCCTTACCTGGTATCCCTGGCAAAGCAGGAGTTAAGTACCCAAGACTCCACAGACCTACAAACTGTGGATTTCGATGTTATGAGCAAATCACATTAAGTTCTTTTTTTATTATTAGTACAAGCCAGAGCAATTCTAAACGAATGGTTGATGTTAACACGTTCTTCTTTACCTTGATCTCTCCTAGGATATTCTTGTAAACAAAGCATTTTATAGGAATGAGGTTTTACCTATAAAACCTTTGCTAAATAAGTTTCTTCTGACTGCCTTGTTAAAAAGTCCCTTGGTCAAGGTAAATTAAGGTTTGCCAGACAAAATAAGGGAAGAATAGACTATTTCTAAGAAGGGGTTGTTGTTTTTAAGGTCCCTAAAGTTAAAGCAAACTTTCCATCCACCATTTTGAAACTGAACCTGATCTTTTCTTGGCACTGTCATCAGTTGTCAAACCATCAGTTCCAATGAATGATAGTTGGCAGCAGCTTATTTGTATTACTTACTAGTTATCTGCATGACTATATTTTATGCTTGGTATTTGTATACAAGTGCCCAAAGGAACAAAGAAAAAATTAAAACAAAAAAACAATTTGACACACAGACATATACTATTTTCGAACGTCTCAGCTGCCAAACGTTTCAGAAGCCAAACACCCAAAACCCAGAAGTGAATGCTTCAGTTTTCAAATGCGCCTTGGAAGTCAAATGACTTCCGAGGTACATTTTTCATCTCCCCCGCTGTAAGGATTCCAAGGGGTTGCTCGAGAGCAAGCAGGCAAATGCCTCCCTGCTTGGCTGTGAAGCCTTGCTTTTGATGCCAAAATAAACTTTTCTGTCCCAAGCGCCACTCTCCCGTGGCTGGCTCATTCACTGGCAGAATCCGTGAGTGGGAGGTCCTTAAAACTTCCCCAGCAAAGTAGTTTCTTGACACCCAGTCTGCACCTCCCCTCTCTGCATGGAAGCCTACTGCACAAGGAAGGCGTAGGTAAAGGAGGACCTCTCTCCTCCCCGCTTTGTTCAGGAAAGGTGTCCTGGCACCGCCTCACCTACTCAGAGCCCTGAAGCTCCTCTCCACTGGAGGCGTGGTTACTCTCCTCCACTGAGGAGGAGCTGCTTCCCACGAACTTTGGGGGCTCTCTGTAATCCATCCAGCTTTTCCCCTCTCCCCCCAAGCCGATGGCAGTTGCCTGACACCCCCCATTGACTTTGCAGCCAGCCCTTTGATCCTCGGTTTTTGAACATTTCAGAAGTTGAATGGACTTCCGGAATGGATTATGTTCGAAAACCAAGGTTCCACTGTAATTGCATTTGATAAATGGGGAGCAGGGTGAAATTTTAGCATGCATTTCAGCTTATTTATTACAATTATTATTTACAATTTTGATAGCCCACCAAATCACCAAAGATTTCTGAGATGTCTTACAAGATGCAGTCACAACTACAAGGAGAGAAAAAACAGATTATTAGTTTTTTAAAGAAGGATTGGAAGGGACCCCAAAACCTCTCTAGTCCAACCCCCTGAAATGCAGGATCAAATCAGTTTCTTTAAATGAAATGCCCATGTAAGCCAGAAGTATTTTATCTTGTAAACAAAACACATCAGAGCAAGATTATTGTAGTAACCAGGAGAAGGATGACCAGAGATGGCGAGATGCTCGCAGAGGAGGCAAATGAGAAGGTGGAGGTATTTGGGTTAGTATCTGAGTTTGTCATTCCATGGCAGACTTTGTGAAATGAAACTTCCTCCTCTTCTTTCTCCTGCAGGTTGCCCATGTTCAACCTCAAAATTTGAGGAGGGGAAGGAGAAGTCCCACTGTGTGACTAAATCTCCATACATGCAGCCTTGAGATACAACTCTCAGATCTTAACACCTGGACAAGTTTGTATGAAAGAAAGTGGTCCTTCAGGTATCCCAGCACCAGGCAATTGAGAGCTTTGGGGGACAAAACAAAATTGTGTTTTGAATTTAAATTCTGCCCAGAAAAGAAATTAAAAAGTGGATAGCCAGGGAAGTTATCATTCCTCTGATTTTGATCAGCCACCTTGCAGGTATAATCTGAGCTGATTGAAACTTTCCAAGCAATCTCCCTAGGCAGTCCCATGCACTGTGCATCACCAAAATCTAACCATTGCATAATCTTAGGGATACTTTGGGATGCAGCGACTCTGAGAAGAGCACAATGCCAAATCTGATAGGATCTGGTTGTTCGGCTCTGTGACACAATCTGTCAAATTAATTTATTCTGATACTTTTTTTTTGTTTTTGGCATTTTATTGAAATCCTTACATTCTGTATGAAGATATGCTTTCAGCGGTGATACGCAATACTGTAGCTTTGGAATGAACACCCTGCTGGGTGTGATTTAGGCACTAGTCCATCCAATTTGCAACACCTGATGGAAGATCCTATCTGATGCCTTGCAGGAGACAAGAGCTAAGATATACAAAGCAGGAACCGGGGAGAGATTTGGTTCAACATGCCAGTGATTATTGGAAACTCAGATTTTTCTCCCTGAAGCCACGTCACATGAAACGAGAGAGAGAGAGAAGGAAACAGAGAGCAATTATTTCCAAAAACCTGAAACGTCTTTTCCTAATGTTTGCCGAACTGTGTTTAGGTACTACTTTAACTCATAGGAGAGATAGCCATAGGAAACATTTGCTGTAAGTGGATCTGACTCGGGGAGCAATCTTAAACTGGCATAAAAGAAAGCTAGTGCGAAGTTACACTAGATCCAAACTCTGTTGAGCAGCATGGCTGCTGTTGCTGCTCAGCCTAAGATGGGGGAGGGAGGCTATGCCAGGTTCCCAGATCATGTGACTCAGCTGAATGGGCTTAGGATCCAACCTAAGCCCCACCCTCTCTGGTCCCAACCCCCCTGTATCCTGGAACACTCTCTTTTTGGCTGAATGGTTAAATGAGAGAGCAGGAGAACTATGCATGCCACCTCAAGGTCCTTGGGGAGAAAGGGGGTGTATAAATGCAGTGAATAAATAAATACAATTTAAATATGCATTTTGTGAGGATGGGGGTGGAAATAGAGGATTAATAGGAGCTGATTAATAGATCCCCATGGGGGATCCCTTCCAACTCTACTATTCTATGATTCTATATGGAAACAGAATGGAAAGGAATTTTGAGTATAATATGACATGGCTGGAGGAGACTCTTGAGAGTCCCAGGGACTGCAAGAAGATCAAACCTATCCATTCTTAAGGAAATCAGCCCTGAGTGCTCACTGGAAGGACAGATCCTGAAGCTGAGGCTCCAATACTTTGGCCACCTCATGAGAAGAGAAGACTCCCTGGAAAAGACCCTGATGTTGGGAAAGATGGAGGGCACAAGGAGAAAGGGACGACAGAGGACGAGATGGTTGGACAGTGTTCTCGAAGCCACCAGCATGAGTTTGACCAAACTGCAGGAGGCAGTGGAAGACAGAAGTGAATGAAGAGTTGGACACGACTAAACAATTAAACAACAACAACAACATGACATGGAGTACAGTGGTACCTTGGGTTACAGACGCTTCAGGTTACAGACTCCGCTAACCCAGAAATAGTACCTCGGGTTAAGAACTTTGCTTCAGGATGAGAAAAGAAATTGTGCGGCGGCAGCGCAGCAGCAGTGGGAGGCCCCATTAGCTAAACTGGTACCTCATGTTAAGAACAGTTTCAGGTTAAGAACGAACCTCCAGAACGAATTAAGTTCTTAACCTGAGGTACCACTGTACAAACAGATGCCTTCCTATGCACCCCCCCTTTCCAGAGACACTCGTTTCCCTCCTTTCAAATTCGGCTGACCTTCCAGAGATTGCAAGAACAGTGTTTTACCAGGACGCACGAACCCCAGAAAGAGATTGTTTGTCCTCTCTGTTTAGTTCAGTCAAGCAGTATCAAGCAACCTCCCGACGCTGGCCTGTCATTAATCACCACAAAAAAGGGTATGAGGACAAGAAAAGAAAAGAAGAAAAGAATTGCAATCAGATAGAAGGTTCTGGAAATTGAAGGAGAGAAAGAGAGAGGGGGAAAGAGCCCATGCCTGATAGAGGAAGAAGTAAACCAAGCTTGGCAGGCTGTTTGGATCTGGAGAGTCCCTTTTGTCTCGCGCGATGCTTTTAGCCTCCCTCAAAGAGATCGATACAAAAATCAAATGCATGATCTTTGTTTACATCCCAGGCGCAGCGGTGTGAAAATCTTTGCTTGGCTAAGGAGCCTGGCGTCATGTGATGGATGCCCTGTTTAAATGACGACTTTGAAAGCTTTCACAAAACGCTCTGACAGAGGACTCGCTGGAGAATAAATGACTTCCCCTTAAATTACAAGTGCCTGGGTTTTAGCAGACATGCAGTGTGAATGTCGCCCTATAAATTCAATATATTCCACCGCTGCTGGGGGCGAAGGAGCCATTCTCAGTAGAGGGGAAAGACATCTGAAATTGTCTCCTGACCCAAGGTGATTGTCAGTGACGAGGATGCAGAGGGGAAAGAAGGACAGAACTTTTTCTTTTCTTTCTTTCTTTTCACCCTCCCATCTTACACAACTTGTTTGTGACAAACAACCCAAATTGTGCTTCAAGCTTCATTTTGCCATGCCGGCTCTCGGCACAGAGGGAATACATTAAAAATCCATTCAATGCATTCAAGTGTGTACGGTGTGTTATGCTTAAGAATAACTCCATCGCATTCCAATGTCGCTGTTTGGCATGTGAAGTCTTTCGTGGAAGTTTAAGCCTTAAGGTGATGCAACTGAAGTCACTGGGATATCTGTACTCCTTGAAGAAGCCCACTTCCTGCCCGACTAGCTGTATATCTCTCTTTCTTTCTCTCTTTCTTGTTTCCTCTTAAAGTGACCTATGCTCCAGGCTGTGTTATAGATGTAATATAGATGGTTGCTTATTTGCTCCTTGGTGCATCTGCCTGAACATGCACCTCAAGGACAGCATTTCTGATAATTTCTAGTACTTCTGCCTTCTGAACCCATATATAAACAAGAATTCTTGCCGACACGTATATATGAAGCCAATGGTTATGTTCTTTCACTATTGTCAGAAGCAGTATGCCTCTGAATACCAGTTGCTGGGAAGAATCATAGAATTGTAGAGTTGGAAGGCACCCCAATGAAGGAATCTCACTAAAGTCTTTATGGCAGATGGCTATTCGACCTCTGCTTAAAAACCTCCAAGGAAGGAGAGTCCACAACCTCTCGAGGGAGACCGTTCCACTGTCTAACAGCTCTTACCCTCAGAAAGCTCTTCCTGATGTTTAGCCAGAATCTCCTTTCTTCTAACTTGAAGTCGTTGGTTTAGGTCTTACCCTTCGGAGCAGGAGAAAACAAGATCTTTTGGAGTGTTCATGCTTTGGGCCCCTCCATCACATGCTCAGGTTGCATATATGTGTAAATAAAACCAATGGCAGTGAAACTTGTCCAACTAGTTCAGCAACCTCCTCTGTTCGATTCCAACCTTTCTACCCTTCAGAGCAAGAGAAAGCAAACTTGCTCCATCTTTCATGTGACAGCCCTTCAGATTTTTGAAGATGGCTATCATATCTCCTCTTTATTGTTGTTTAGTCGTTTAGGCGTGTCCGACTCTTCATGACCCCAGGGACCAGAGCACGCCAGGCACTCCTGTCTTCCACTGCCTCCCACAGTTTGGTCAAACTCATGTTAGTAGCTTCTTCTTTTTTTCCAAATTCTTTTTATTGAATTCTTGAAAATTACATCAAAAAGCAAAAAACTCACAGTTACAAAATAGAAATAGAAAAACAAGAAAAAAGAAAAGAAAGAAAAAAGAAGAGAAACAAAAAAAGAAAATCGAAATAACACATATCAACATAAAACAGACAAACTTACAAACATTTGACCTCCTTCCATCTCGGTTTAGGTTAGGTAATCTTGCAATCTTTCTGCAGTTGTGTTATATTAACTCTATACATCGCAGGTGTTAAATTCCGTCCACTGTGATTTTAGTAATTCCCAAATTAACTTCAATATAACTAAAAAATTTATTCCATTCGTTCTTTAGCCTTACATTTTTTTAATGCCTGATCCTTTGTGTCATTCTCGCTAGCTCTATATACTCAAATAGTCTCATTTGCCATTCTCTGATGGTGGGGGTGTTAGAAGATTTCCAGTTTTGTGCTAATAAAATCGTAGCCGCCACCGTTGCGTATTAAAACAATGTTTGGTCCTCATTTCTGATCTCCTCTCCAATCATACCTAAGAGGAAAGCTTCCGGTTTTTTGGGGAAAGTGTATTTCAGTATTTTCTTTAACTCATCATAAATTTGCCCCCAGAATCTTTTGACCTCGTCACATGTCCACCACATGTGGAAAAAAATTCCTTCTTTGGTTTTACATCTCCAGCATGTGCTGTTCCCAGTTTTCTACATCTTCCCCAGTCTTGCCGGGGTGATGTACCAACGATACATCATTTTCTCCATATTTTCTCAGAGAGCAGCACATGCTGTGAATTTCATACCTCTCTTCCAAAGCTTTACCCATCTGTCATATTCCAGGTTATATCCAAGGTCTCTGGCCCATTTGACCATGACTCCTTTCACTTCTTCATCTTTAGTTTCCCAGTCCAACAGTTGGGTATACATTTTGGATAGAAGTTTAGTATTACTTTCTAGAATTTCCACCTGGTATTTGGACTTTTTTTTCACTCATCCCTATTTTTTTATGGTCGTACCACAGTGCATTAATCTGATGAAATTGTATCCATCCCTCTAATTTATCTTTCAACTCTTCATATGGTCTAACTTTCCATCCCCTTTCTGTTTTAACTAGGAGATCTTCGTATGTCCATCTTCCACCTTCCATATTTAATTTTTTAATTGTTAATATATCAATTGGTGAGAGCCACCAGGGCGTATCTCTTTCAATAAGCTTTTTATTCCTATTCCAAACTTCAAGTAGCGAACCTCTGATGATGTGATTAGAGAAGCCTTTGTGGACTTTTTCTTTGTCATGCCATAAATAGGCATGCCAGCCAAATCTGATGTTGAAGCCCTCTAAATCTAATAAATCTGTATTTTTTTAAAATGGCCCATTCTTTTATCCAACAGAGGCAGGCAGCTTCATAGTAAAGCTTTAGGTTTGGGACTGCAAAGCCCCCCCTTATGTTAGTAGCTTCAAGAACATTGTCCAACCATCTTGTCCTCTGTCGTCCTCTGTCGTCCCCTTCTCCTTGTGCCCTCAATTTTTCCCAACACCAGGGTCTTTTCCAGGGAGCCTCAGCTTCAGGGTCTGTCCTTGCAGGGCTGATTTCCTTCAGAATGGATAGGTGTGATCTTCTTGCAGTCCATGGGACTCTCTAGAATCTCCTCCAGCACCATAATTCAAAAGCATCAGTTCTTCGGCGATCAGCCTTCTTTATGGTCTAGCTCTCACTTCCATACATCACTACTGGGAAAACCATAGCTTTAACTATACAGACCTTTGTCAGCAAGGTGATGTCTCTGCTTTTTAAGATGCTGTCTAAGATCTCCTCTTTGTCCCCCTTATCCAGGCTAAACATATCCAGCTCCCTCAACTGATCCTCATAAGGCTTGGTTTCCAGACCTTTGGTCATCTTGGTTGCCCTCCTCTGCACATGTTCCAGAGTGCAGAGTGTTGTTGCACTCAGGTTTTGCTTGTAGGCTTCTCATGGACATCAGTTTGGCTGCTGTAAGAACAGGATGCTGGAGAAAAGGGGGCATTGGTCTGATCCAACAGAGTTAGAGAATCATAGAGTCATAGAATTGTAGAGCTGGATGGGACCCTGAAGATCATCCAATCCAAACCCCCGCAATGCAGGAATATGCAGCTGCCCCATATTCTTCTTATGTTCTCTGATTTGAGTCAAATCATCATCATCATCAAACCTTTTATTGGCACCACATACAATCATCCATAGCAGATCAATACAGAATTACCGCCTTCCCAGTGACACAAAACATTTGTCAAATGAAAAAGGCAGAGCAGTCTAACATTACATCTCTAGGTCTCCAGGGAGATCAGACGTCTGCAATATGTTTCGACGACAAAAAACCAGATAAAGATACTTAGCCACTAACTTGGTGAGCTCCTGATTATTCCACAATAATAGAAAATGTATGACCTCTAACTCTGGTTTCCATTTGGGGATGCAGTGTTGATCTTTTTATTTTTCTTAACGACCTCGCTTCTTTACTAAAACAGGTTGCTGCCCACAGCCCAAAACTCAACGCATCAAGCATTCCCATCCTTCTATACACAGATGATATGATTTTGCTTTCATGGACAAGAATTGGCCTAAAATGTTTGAGTCAAATCATTGGACACAAGGGTTGCCCAAAGTATGGAATCCAAGCATGTCTCTCCAAAACTCTATGATTCTATGATAGCCGGCTGAAACTACCAGAGCTTTTCTCTCTTTCAGCAAGCCACAAGGGGGGGGGGGACAATTTACTTTATATGATCTCTTCAAAATGCAGTTGAGCAAACTAGCTGGTGAAAGACAATGGCCTCAAGGATCTGTAAGACATTTGTCAGTTCTTTATCAGCACCACCAGAACTGTGATGCAGGGACACATAGATTTTATTTATCCAGCTGCTGGTTCATTTGAGACCAACGCCTCACGCAATTCCAACTCACTCTACTAATGTTATTCCGGCATAAAGAAAATGCTGCAAATAAAAACGCAAACCTATTTCACAAACCCCATCTTTCCCTTCCAGATAGATTAGTCACCACATTTTATAGATTCAGAAGCACAGCTGAAGCATAACCATATAGAAAGCTTACATTAAAAATCCATTGAAGACATTCAAGTGTGTATGACATATACATCTTAAAACATCACCCAAAATCCATCCCAGCTGGAAAAGGTACGGGGAGGGGAAATGTAAGTGAAATAATCCTCTGTATGTCTACTCAGATGCAAGTAAGGTTCGGAGGCACATCAGGCATCCTTTCAATTCTATATGCTTGATTTTTTTGATTATGATGCTACAGAGAAAGGTTAAAGATGATCCTGCTTTCAATATTACTTATAGCCGCAAACGTTTCAGGACAGAGATTTTGGTGCCTGTCCTGTAGCTTCCTGCGGAAATTCCACAACTTTCATAGCACAAATGTTCCAGGCTTTTTTGACTTGGTTTTGTTGTGATACAACTCAAGATGCCAGATGACATTGATGTGGTAGCATCGGGGAAGAATCATGGAACAGCTAGTGACATAGAATGACATTCAGAATATAAATCCGTGACTAATGCACTATTATTGTGTCAATGACATGTTGCAGAATACACCTATGGGGCGAAAAACATCCCTCAACAGTCTGAATCACAGTGGCGTAGCGTGGGGGGTGCAGGGGGGCCGGTTGCACCGGGCGTAACATCTGGGGGTTAGGGTTAGGGGGCACAAATCCATGAGTTAGGGGGCGCAAATCCACGGGTTAAGGGGCGCAAATTACTTGCCTTGCCCCGGGTGCTGACAACCCACGCTATGCCACTGCTGAATTATAGAATTGTAGAGTTGGAAGAGACCCTGAGGATCATCTAGTCCAACCCCCTGCAATGCAGGAATCTCAACTAAAGCATCCATGACAGATGGCCATCCAACCATTACATAAAAACCTCCCAGGAAGGAAAAGGAAAAGAGGCTGCCATGTTTAAAACAGGCCCTTAACATGGGTGCTGGACAACACAACCATTACTATTGGTGTGTTATAGGACAAATCTCTTCCTGTATTCCCACAGCAGACATTTTGAATGTACTGATTGTTGTAGCATTTATGTTTTTTACCAGCAGCAAAATATTATAATTAGTTGAATGGGGATTTGTGGCCGCTTAACCCTCAGCGGTACCTATTTATCTACTTGCACTTAGGGGTGCTTTTGAACTGCTAGGTGGGCAGGAGCTGGGACCGAAAGACGGGAGCTCACCCTGCCGCAGGTTCGAATCCCACACTGAAGCAGCTGGAGGGCGAGCTGCACACCGCCTGCCCAGTGCTCCGCATGTGTGGCCTGCCAGCTGACCTGGCCTCGGACGACCAGCCGCAGCGCGTGGTGCATGCCACCTGGGAGCTCCGTCGGGATGGGCTGATGGAGTGGCTGCTGCTCGTCAACAACGCCAGGGAGCGGGTGGCACTGAGACGTGCTCCTGAGCACGTGCAGAGTGCATTCCTCCTCCAGGTCCGGAGGCAGCTGTGGGACCGGCTTGCAGGGTATTTATATTTTTCAAAATATAGTCCAGCCCCCCACAAGATCTGAGGGACACTGGATGAAAAAGTTTGCTGACCCCTGGCTTAGTGGTTAGTTTTTGGAGGCACAACACTTTGCTTCAAACAAACAAAGCTTATGATCAAGCTTCAAACCCATCATTGGACAGAGAAACTCTTTCGAGGATACCTATTATCTTATACTACCTGTAAAGCACTTCCAGCCCCATCTAGAATCCTAACCTTCTTCACAGGTAGGTAAAACCTCTTCTGATCACAGGTAGGTAAAACCTCTTCTGACCCATCTCTAACTGAGACAATTCACTTTCAGACCCCATTGACAGATTAATCCTCTCTGAGTCAGCTCAGAGAGCCAGAGGTCCCCTTCTACCCATCCAGTTCTTCTGACCCCAGGTCCCTGCCTAACCCATGGGCAATCCCTGTTTGCACTCTTCTGGACATTCCCTATCTGTCAGCATCTAACTTCAATTCTACTCTTTCTCTCCAGATTGGCTGATCAACTCAACAACTCCCATTGGTTGCTGGGTCACCAGGAGGCAAGTGCAGAGCCTGTTTTTCACCTCTCTCGCTGGTCTCTTTGTCTTCCACCCTACCAGTCCAACAGAGTCTCGTTCTGATAGGAGCTAGAGTGCAATATCTGGAAGCTTTCATATAAATGTCAAGCCTCGGAACAAATCAAGTGCATTTTGTGGAGCTCGAAAAGAACGGGAACCTTCCTTCCAAAATGTTGGTGTCATGTTCACTGCTCGTAGAGCTCAGATCTCCCTCGCTCACGTTAATACCAGGCTGGATTTATTGTAAGAGTGTTTAAAACAGCTACGCTGTCAGGTGCTTTACGAAGTGTGAAATTGTGTCAATGGAGCAGGGAGAGTGTGTTTCAAAGTTAAAGGTGATCAAATAAGGAAACGATAGACAAGCAACACCTTCGGTGGTTGATGAACATGCAAACCAGCGAGGGTGGTGGTGTTTTTCAGCAAACAAGAAGCTCAGCTAGAGCTGAACGGAAGGCGAATGGATGGTTAAAATTAATTGAGCTGGAGCAAGCCTAAGGACTAGGCAGGCTGCTATGTAATGGCTGGTTGCCAGTGTATGTCAGAGGCTTGCCATCTTTCAGCTTTGCTCCCATTTCTGGGAAAGTGGCCAATCTGATAAGAAGGAAAGATCCAAGAGGAATGATCATGTGATGCCTGTTTCAACCCTACAGTGAATCAAATGATGGCTGCACTCTCTACGTGATTTGGGATATTTCAACAGAATTGCATTAAACGTAGGGAAGGGAAGGGAAGGGAAGGGAAGGGAAGGGAAGGGAAGGGAAGGGAAGGGAAGGGAAGGGAAGGGAAGGGAAGGGAAGCAACCCGATCCATTTAATGGGGAACCTGTGTCATTCACACTTCATCCTTCACAGCCTTCACTTGAAATTTGCTCTTATCCTAATTTTGCAGCGCTAAATTGTGAATTTTGCAATGCTAAATTACAGTCAACAAATGTGTACAAAAAGACAAATGCTGTGGTATAGTGTCCCTAAATATGCATATACTAGTGAAAATAACATAAAATTGCAATGTATGTCTATAATTGGCAAGATTGCATGTGAATGTGTAGATTAGGGAAAACTTGCATGAAAATGCTGGTGAATTTTCAGAAGAAATTCTTTTTTACAAAGAGCCCAATGTGATGTGGAAATGTAGAGGGCTGAACTTAAAGTGGGAAAAATGAGAGACCGGCCGAACGAGCTATGCAACTTAATGAATGAATGGGTAATAAACTTTCCTATTGCAATGTCGAGGTTGAAAGCCAAGCTAAATGAGACATGGGTTCCACATCTCTCCTTCGGTTTATTTATTCTTGAAAATAATCCTTGGAGGTTGCCATTCAACATGGGATAGGGAAGGGTGAAGATTTTGTTTGGCCTGCATTTTGCAGCAGACAATGTCGGGATCTCCGCTCGGCCAAGCTGATAAAGCTCATCTTCCGGATTCGCCTCTCGACGTGATTAACGATCTGAGCCTTTGATGAGGCCTCAGGCACATTCCCATCCAGCACAGAATCAAAGCAGCACACGGAAGTGATGAGATTTATGGCTACATGGCTAAAGAGTTTTATTTCTCGCTACGCAGACAGAAAAGAAACATCCTCTCTCTGCGAGAGCAGAGAGCAACTGAACAACAAAGGAACAGAAAACCAGTATGTCATATCCGTCTCCCATCTCCCGTGAGACTTCCAACAGCCTGGACTGTCTCTGGAATGTGTGGAATGTAAACAGAGTCTTGTGACTCCAAAGCACTGCTCAATGGCAAACAGAAACTAACAGACCAACCTGCTCCAACATTCCCAAGTTTGCTCGCAGATCAGGACTCTCCTGTCTGAAATCCCGAAGAGCTGCTTCTGGTCAGAGTAGACAATACTGATCTAGATGGACCAGCGTCCTGACTTGGTAAACAGTGGCTTCCTATGTTCCAAAAAAGAGAATTAGAAAACAGAAAAGGGTGGAAAAATGCAGAAGAGCTAGGGGAGAACCAATGGAGGAAAAAACTGAATAATATCATAATATCTAACTGTGAAGACACACAGAATGAAAGGGTTTAAGGTCAGTGAGAAAGAGGAGGATTGGTTTGAGAAGATATTGTATTATTTGGGTAGGTTCGAACAATTTGGGGCAATTAAAATGTTAAAAGTTAAATAAACCTTGTGGATGGAGGAATGTTAACGTATATAAAATTGTACATATGGTTTATTTGAATATGTTATTATTATGTATATCCCATGTATCAGCCGCCTGGGGGGTTTCGCTGTTTGTGTTATAGTTGTTGGTAAAAAATAAAAATTTTAAACATTAAAAAAAAGAAAACAGAAAAGGGACTGAGGTCATCATAACCATGAAGCAATGTACAATTGTCAGTGCAAACCCTCAACCAGCTTTCTGTGTTAAAATTGAATTTTACCACCACCCAAAAAAGCATTCTGTTTGGTGTGTGTTTGTGTGTGTGTGTATGAAAGCATGACTAAGATGAAGAGGAAAGCTACTGGGAGAGCTATTTTAAAAGCTGTTTCACATTTGTCTTCATACAAATATGTCAGGGAGATAGAACAATAGTTATACCAGGGGCTCAGGGGCTGAAAGTGCCCCTCCAAACTCCTGGCTCTGGTCCTTTGGGCTCTACAAAGACCACACACCTTTTCCAGCCACACCTCCTAATGTCCCTGCTTCATACCTAGCTCTGCTCACAACAACCCTGTGAGGTAGGTTAGGCTGAGAGTGAGAGACTAGCCCAAGGTCACCTAGTAAGCTTCATGGCTGGGTGAGGATTCAAGCCATGGTCTCCCTGTGTGTGTGATGACCTGGGACTTGGGCTCGGACTCGGAACCAGAGGAGTCTCAGTCCGCGCCAGATTCTTTGCCTCAGGCGGCATCTGAACCAAGTCTGGGGCCTGATCCTGAAGAGCCCCATTCTCCACAGGTTCCCTTGCAACAAGCACCAGCTGGGCCGAGTCAGGGGCCTGAGCCTGCCCTGGCTCCAGATGCAGGGATTACCTTGTTGCCTTCAGCTGGGCCATCACTTACAACTGCTCCACTACTGGTTGGGTAGGGGAGGCTGAGGTGGCCCCTGGGTCTAGTATCCCACTGACGTCTCCCAAGCCAAGTCTGAGAGAAGGAGAGACCTGAGTACTTGCAGGAGGAGTGCTCGCCTTCAGACAAAACAGAGAGGTGAGTCGCCGGGGGATCAGGACCGGCCGTTACCCTGACAAAGATAAAAGGCTGTCGGACCTCACGCCAGGTTGTGGGAGCAACATTGCTGTATGTTAGATCCTGCCTGAGACCGTGTGCCTGACCTAGCCTGGTTACCTGCCTCGTGTCCTGCCTTGGCCCTGTCGGACTGACTCCTCACGGAACCCTTGGATTCGGGACCGGACCTGAACTGTTTTGCTCAGGTTACCCTCGGGTCCAGCGCAGTGTGTCCCATAGACATCTGGTTGAGCACTGTGAGAATAGGATGGTGGCTTAGATGGTCCTTTGCTCTGATCCATCAGGTTCCCCTTACGCTCTTACAGATCCAGCCCAACACATTGAAATGTGTCAAGGTTTGGGGGCTATTTTCAAGGGCAATTGCATGCGAAGTCCTGCTTGCAGTAAAAGAAGAGGCATGAGGCTATCATCTGGTGATGACATGGAAACATAATTAACTAGGAAGTGGGTGGCCATGGAGTCAACGTGGCTGTTCAGTAGAGTACATGAAGAGCCTAAATTCACTCAAAGGAACGTACAGTCGTACCTTGGTTCTCAAACGGAATCCAGTCTGTTCGTCTTCCGAAAACGTTTGAAAATCAAGGCATGAATTCCGATTGGCTGCAGGAGCTTCCTACACCTGATCAGAAGACTATTGGGTTCCAAAGAATGTTCGCAAATCGGAACACTCACTTCCGGGTTTGCAGTGTTCGAGAGCCAAAACACTCGAGTCGCAAGGCGTTCGCGAACCAAGGTACGCCTGTATAGGGAAACAGTTTTAAAAGTTCTTTCCCCCTTTCTAAACATAGCCATTATTCCCTGAGAGAAAGAAATTGATGAGCAAACTCTGGGCCCAACCCCCACGTCTCTGGATTAAGATTTACACAATTTAGTAATCAATAGCCAGGAAGAGGGGAAAACACATCATTTGAAACGTCAGGAAGAAGACCTTTACTAGGAAAAATGTATTTCATCTAGCACTAATCCATGAATTATTCGGAAGTATTTATTGCTTTTAAATGGCCATTGTATAAAAATGGTTTGATAAACACTATCATCATCATCATCATCATCATTATTATTTTACAGTTTCATCCATATTATTTTTGGTTATTTATTTATTTACCACATTTTTTAAATGCTCCTCTATACTGGATTTTATGTGTTATCCCCCCTCCCCCCATTTTTTGTTCCTCAAGCTATTTTCTCTTTTATAGCAAATAAAGATATGCTTGGATGAATTGCACATAAAATTGTTTGTTGCTCTTTAAATCTTCAGAACCTTGAAGTGGGGGGGGGGGGAGACAGAATGGACAGCCAAGCCCTTTACTATAATTCTCATTCAAATAACATGAACATGAAGTCGACTAAATTTTACTCAGAGTAGACCCAGCTTGTTGTTGTTTAGTCATTTAGTCGTGTCCGACTCTTCGTGACTCCATGGACCAGAGCACACCAGGCACTCCTATCTTCCACTGCCTCCCGCAGTTTGGTCAGACTCATGTTTGTAGCTTCGAGAACGTTTTCTAACGATCTTGTCCTCTGTCGTCCCCTTGCGTTGCAATTCCCGCCCCATCCCAAAGATGAAGTAAATAAAGACACCGGACACCAAAATTTTAGGTTAATGGGCGAAAATGGCCACAACTTTATTGATTACAGGTAAGAGCGGTATTGGCTTTAGGCATTGGCCCTACCAGACTATCCGGTCTAACCGGGAAGGGTTAAGCACCAGCCGGGGGAGCCCCTGAGATGCACATCCCTGGGCACCCCCCCAGGGGGTTACCGCTCGGGAGCGCGCTTTAGGCCCTAGCCTCCGTAGGTTTCGGACAAGGCGACGCCCCCTGGAGTCCTTTAACGAACTACCCTTCAATCTTTGGGGGAGGTGATGGCGTTCCTCCCCCCCGACCTCATTTCCATAACAATACCCCTGCCAATGCCTAACCGCCAAAAACCAAGCAGTTGTGACGTTTTGCTACGAGGTAGGCGAAAAAACCAAGTGGCTTCCAAAGCAGCCAATTAACCAAATGGAAAAACTCCTACCAGGCCCCTTGCGGCGACCAGCCGAAGCCCATAGCAAAGTCCAAATGCGAACCTAGAGGGCGGGTGGGTGGGAAACCGCTGCTGCTGTGGGAACGAAAAGGGGCGAGCCGGGGCTGCCCTGACCTTAAGTGATCCCTGGGAGGCCCGCCCTTACCGGCAGCCGATTGGCTACCGCTGTGGGCTGTGAATACTAATGAAGTGGGGGAATCCCTGCTTCTCACGGGGCTGACGCTAGCCCCGCGAGATTGATGATGGGGTCGTGAGCCCGCAACCCCACCCCCTCATTAGGTCGGAAGTGGCTTTCTCCTTGTGCCCTCAATCTTTCCCAACATCAGGGTCTTTTCCAGGGAGTCTTCTCATGAGGTGGCCAAAGTATTGGAGTCTCAGCTTCAGGATCTGTCCTTCCAGTGAGCACTCAGGGCTGGTTTCCTTCAGAATGGAGAGGTTTGATCATCTTGCAGTCCATGGGACTCTCAAGAGTCTCCTCCAGCACCATAATTCAAAAACATCAATTCTTTGGCGATCAGCCTTCTTTATGGTCCAGCTCTCACTTCCATACATCACTACTGGGGAAACCTTGGCTTTTACTATACGGACCTTTGTTGGCAAGGTGATGTCTCTGCTTTTTAAGATGTTGTCTAGGTTTGCCATCGCCTTTCTCCCAAGGAGCAGGCGTCTTTTAATTTTGTGACTGCTGTCACCATCTGCAGTGATCATGGAGCCCAAGAAAGTAAAATCTCTCACTGCCTCCAGTTCTTCCCCTTCTATTTGCCAGGAGGTGATGGGCCCAGTGGCCATGATCTTCGTTTTTTTGATGTTGAGCTTCAGACCATATTTTGTGCTCTCCTCTTTCACCCTCATTAAAAGGTTCTTTAATTCCTCCTCACTTTCTGCCATCAAGGTTGTGTCATCTACATATCAGACCCAGCTTAGTCATGTTCATTAATTTCAGTGGGTCTGCTCTGAGTATAACCTAGCCAAATACCAGCCTAAAAGAACTTTAGGATTACGTGGTAAAAATCTATTTCTTAAATAGATGAACAAATTACAACTTTTTTTTTAACGTTCATGACCTGTTGGGATCATCCATCACAATATTTTATAAATAAATCAATAGGAACATAAGGAGAGTCCTAAGCCTCCCCAGCTACTGGCAAATTGTGGAAAGAGGCCCAATAATTTTAATGCCAATTTTAATAATTTGTGAACCACTTTGGGGACATTTTATGTAGAAAGAGTGGGGTGTTGAAGTAAGGGTAATGAAATTGCAGCTAAGGAGCTCAAATCATATGCATGACTGGAATCTTTCTTTGAAAACATCGTATTTACAGTTGCATGCTTCTGCAAGCATGAGTTTTGTCTCTTCTAAATTCCAAACAACTGTATTTTCCTCTCTTTCCAAAGCTCAGCATTCAGTTTTTTGTATCTCAGTTAGGCCATGCCCTGCAGCTCCTATGAGAAATTTCTACTTTTACCTTCTCCTAGAGCTCTGCTCTTTTTCTTCCAAGCAGAGAAACAGCACTCTATTCAACTTAGCAGTGTTCACAGTGGATTCCAAAACACAGTCACCTTGCCTCACATAAAATGGAGTCTCTCCTTCACTAGATACCTCCCATGTGACCAACGTTAGCCAATCCCATGAGAACTGCTAGAGAGCTCTCTAGAATTCCGTTACCAACCAATCAGATTTAAACACACAGTAATGCATGCAAGCATTTACAATTTCAGTGGGTTAAATTACTATACTTAACACGGGAGTGAGAAAAAGAGCCAGCAATAAGACCATAAGAAGAGGTTGACTGCTGGATCAGACCAATAGCCTTTTTGGCCACCATCCTGCTCACACAGTAGCCACTCAGAGGCCCCTGGGAAAACTGCAAGTTTGACCTGACTGCAACAAAGCCACTTCCGAATTCAAGAGGAGGTGGAGTTGCGGGCTTCACACATTCTCCATGTGCGCGGGGGCTGGCTCTCAGCCCCCGCGCCGATTGAGGGAATCCCCGATCGCGTCATCCCCTAGCCAGCCAATTGGCTGGTCTGGGGGGAACGTGGTTTGCCCTATATTACGCCAATGTGGCCGGGGATCTCCCTCTTTTTGTCGCCTCAGCTTCACCGCTTTCCCACCCTCCCACCTTTTAAAAGGTTTCCTTCTGACCTTACTATGGACATCGGTTGGTTGCCGTTAAGGGGCCTGGTGGGATTTTTTTTCCACTTGGCAAAATGGCACCAGCCACTTGGTTTTTCACCTACCTCGTAGCAAATCGTCACAACTTCCTTGGCATTGGCGGTTAGGCATTGGTAGGGGTATTGTTATGTAGATGAAGGGGGGAAGAAGCGCCATCACCTGCCCCACATATTGAAGGGTAGTCCGATAAAGGATTCCGGGGGGCATGGCCCTGTCCGAAGCCTATGGAGGTGAGGGCCTAAGGCACGCCCCCAAGCGGTGACCCCGGGGGAGTTCCTGGTTGATGTGCATCAGCAGGACTCCCCTGATTGGTGTTAACCCTTCCCGGACTTCAAGCAATCAGATTGAAGCTGGATAGTCAGATAGGACCAATGCCTAAGCCAATACTGCTCATTACCTGTAACCAATAGAATTGTGGCCATTTTAGCCCACTAACCTAATTAATTGTGTCTTGTGTCTTTATTTCCATCGGGGGGAGGCGGGAACTTGCCACGCAACACTCTGCCCACATGTAAATCCCAACAACTGGTATTCAAATGCATAAATCATTATATAAAATATACATAATAGCCAGGCCTCAATCTGTGCCACAATTTGCCCCATTGCTGTGTGCAAGGTTGACCCTACTGCCTGATCCCATTGACTTACAGGCTGCGTGTCAAGGCCACAATTAATAATAATTTATTATAATAATGTATTTTTTTTTACCCCGCCCATCTGGCTGGGTTTCCCCAGCCACTCTGGGTGCCTCCCAACAGAATATTAAAAACACAATAAAGCATCAAACATTAAAAAAAACTTCCCTAAACAGGGCTGCCTTCAGATGTCTTCTAAAAGTCAGATTTATTTCCTTTTATTTCATATTTCCTTTTATTCCAGTTTATTTCCTTGACATCTAATGGGAGGGCGTTCCACCACCACTGAGAAGGCCCTCTGCCTGGTTCCCTGTAACCTCATTTCTCACAGGGAGGGAACCACCAGAAGGCCCTCGGAGCTAGACCTCAGTTTCTGGGCTGAATGATGGGGGTGGAGACGCTCCTTCGGGTATACTGGGCCGGGGCCTTTTAGGGCTTTAAAGGTCAACAGCAACACTTTGAATTGTGCTCGGAAACTACTGGGAGCCAATGTAGGTCTTTCAGGACCGGTGTGATACGGTCTCGGCGGCCACTCCCAGTCACCAGTCAAGCTGCCGCATTCTGGATTAGTTGTAGTTTCCAGGTCACCTTCAAAGGTAGCCCCACGCAGAGCAAATGTCTTCTAATCCATTTGCCCTAAAACCACCTCGAGAAACTCGCTATGTAACCGTAGAAGAGAAAACGTTTGCTTTAATTCTGCTTATTTGGAGTAACAAAATCTGGCACCAGAAGCAATTGTGCATGTCTGTCCCGTAATGATTCCCACCTCTGAGGATCCATTTCCCCTTCCACATAGAGAAACACACACACACACACACACACACACATTGTTTTGTCAGGAGGATCATTAAGGTGTTAAATAGAAAGGAAACTGCTTGATGGAGCTCGGCTCCAGACAGTCTGATAAGCGAAGAATCATTGTTGCAAAAGTGTTACCACATTAGGCTGTTGATTAAACACTAGGTAACTTGGCACGAGAACTCCAACCAGGAAGGGAAGGAGAGGTGGGTGGCGGGAGACAGAGAGAATGATTAAAACAGAAGAGCTGTGCTGTGGGTGGGTCTCTTTTTCCTTAAGTTCCCCCAAATAAGGCGTTTAATATTTCCACTGTCAACCAAAATTTAGAAAAGGGAAAATGAGAAAACGAGAAACTGGCTTTGCGCTCTACATATACCGTATTTTTTGCTCTATAAGACACACAAGACACACTTAGTTTTTGGAGGAGGAAAACAATAAAAAATATATTCTGCAGTGAAAGCAGCAATCCCTCTTGCTGTTCTGGCTTCTGGGATAGCTGCGCAGCCTGCATTTGCTCCATAAGACGCACACACATTTCCCCTTACTTTTTAGGAGGGAAAAAGTGAGTCTTATTGAGCAAAAAATACGGTATATAAGTCCGTTCTTCACAAATGGTTGAAGAGGCATCTACACAGCTGGTATTTTAGAAATCCCTTTGCTTACAAGGGCAGGCAAACGTCTCTTTAAACACACAAGCGTGCAAATAAATCCCAACCTATTTTCACAATAAACAGAGCAGCATATTAAAATTGAAAATACATGACTATAAAAAAAACAACCCCAAAACTTTTCAAATGGCAAGCGGACAGCTGGAGCTAGGCTTTGAATAATGAATGGGGATTTTTATTTTAAAAAAGAAAATTATTATTATTATATACTTTTTCTGTTTTATCTACTTTTAATTTAGTCGGAAGATTCAGAAAATTCAAAAGTGAGATCCCATCACCACCATCAGATCTCCCCGGCCTAAAAAAAGGAGATGTCACATAGAACCAATCTATGAGCAACACGATTATGTCACTGAGGGTGACCAATGAAACTAATTGAAACTGATGTAGGATTAATTACTTCTGCAGAGTTTCAGACTTTGCTGTTTAAAAAAGAAGGAAATAATGTCGTATCTATTCCACTCAAAAAGAAAAGTGTTAAAACACTCTGGGAATGGTCACTCCATGAAGGGAATAGTGGTCTCCTAACAACTCTCTTATGTCTAGTAGTCCATGGTAGGCTTTTCCTCCAACAATTGGTCATAACTACTTTTTAAGCCATCCAGGTCGATTGGTCCTTACCACATCTTATTCTAGAGCAATAGTCAGGAACTATACCTTATCATGGGGGACGCAGGTGGCGCTGTGGGTTAAACCACAGAGCCTAGGACTTGCCAATCAGAAGGTCGGCGGTTCAAATCCCCGAGACGGGGTGAGCTCCCGTTGCTCTGTCCCTGCTCCTGCCAACCTAGCAGTTCGAAAGCACGTCAAAGTGCAAGTAGATAAGCAGATACCACTCTGGCGGGAAGGTAAACTGCTCTGTGCACTGCTCTGGTTTCTGTGCACTGCTCTGGTTCGCCAGAAGCGGCTTAGTCATGCTGGCCACATGACCCGGAAGCTGTATGCCGGCTCCCTCAGCCAATAAAGCGAGACGAGCGCTGCAACCCAAGTCAGTCACAACTGGACCTAATGGTCAGGGGTCCCTTTACCTTTACCTTTATACCTTATCATAGGGTTCTCATCAGGAGGACAGTCCTACTGGATCCATAGATCTTTTTTTATTATTATTATTATTATTATTATTATTATTATTATTATTATTATTTTCTAGCCCACCCATCTGGCTTGGTCTCCCCAGCCACTCTGGGCGGCTTTCAACAGAACATTAAAAACAGAATAAAACTTCAAACATTAAAAACTTCCCTAAACAGGACTGCCTTCAGATGTCTTCTAAAAGTCAGATAGTTGTTTATTTCCTTGACATCTGATGGGTTAGGGTGTTCCCTTTCTTTCCCTTTGGGAAAGAAAAAGCAACTTGGAACAGTAATTTCCACCAAACATCCTACTTGGAATGTATTCTAAAATCACATTAGGAATGTGTTTCATAACTCACACCCAGTTTGGTCCCAAAGCATAGTATTTTGGAGGGCTGGAGGAAAGGCTTCAAAATGGGGAGCCTTTTTGAGAAATAGCATTATCCCTTCCAGCAATAAGGCATCAAAACCAACCGGCACCTTGGCCTTGAACGTGTTTTTTTTTTAACAGAAGTTCAAAAGCTAGTCTTTTCAAATTATAGCATGCTCTCATTAGAGCCAAAAGGCCCCTGGGAAATTTTAAAGTTTGGCTTCAGCCTGCGTGTATTTTAAGCAGCTTTTCTGCCGCCCAGCCACCATATCACTTCAGCAGGTAATATCGGCCGAAAGTTTGATGGTAAGCACAGACATGATGAAAAGGCTTCCAAGCGTGGCACTTTGCAGCATCAATAAACACTTCAATAAAATGAACAGAGCTTGAGGGAGCAGCATTATTTGAGGCCGACAGGAGCAAAACGAGACAATATTAGGCCACCGACCATAGCAAGTATCTTATGGCTATTTGAAGTTAGGACCAGAGTTAACCATACAACAAGGCAAGGAGATCCACCAACAGGAGATGACATCTACTGGGCAGGGGCTGGGAATTCAGTGCCCAGCATGGCCCACTGCTCACATCTGCACATGGATCCTCCTTTGATGCTCTGATCAGCACCTTGTGGTTGGATAGCTGTGAGCAGCCATTTAAAATCCCTGGAGCAATGCTAAATTGGGGGTAGAGTGATCAATCATGCGCCAGTCCTCTGTTTGAAGGAGCCCTCTTTACAAAGGAAGATTACATAGGATCATGAGAAGATACCTTATACTGCAACCATTGGTCCATTTAGATCAGTAGTGCGTACACTGATTGGCAGTGCCTCTCCACGATTTCAAGCAGGAACCTTGTAGATAACAGGTATTGCACCTGGAATGATCTGCATCCAGAGCAGTTGCTCTGCCGCTGACCCGTGGCTCGTCCCTTCTGTTTCGAAAGCTGTGCAGTCCAGTTTTAAAGACAAAGACCTTATGAGTCGTACCTGCATTATTATGGAAGTTTTCTTATGCATATATCATCTCATGCCATACGGTCTCAAGACAATTTACACAGGACATGGTTTTTTTTGTTCTTTAGTCATTTAGTCATGACCCTTTAGTCATTTAATTATGACCCTCTTTGTGACCCCATGGACCAGAGCACGCCAGGCACTCCTATCTTCCACCGCCTCCCGCACTTTGATCAAACTCATGTTCGTAGCTTCGAGAACACTGTCCAACCATCTCGTCCTCTGTCGTCCCCTTCTCCTTGTGCCCTCCATCTTTCCCAACACCAGGGTCTTTTCCAGGGAGTCTTCTCTTCTCATGAGGTGGCCAAAGTATTGGAGCCTCAGCTTCAGGATCTGTCCATCCACTGAGCACTCAGGGCTGATTTCCTTCAGAATGGAGAGGTTTGATCTTCTTGCAGTCCATGGGACTCTCAAGAGTCTCCTCCAGCACCATAATTCAAAAGCATCAATTTTTTGGCGATCAGCTTTCTTTATGCTCCAGCTCTCATTTCCATACATCACTACTGGGAAAACCATAGCTTTAACTATACAGACCTTTGTTGGCAAGGTGATGTCTATGCTTCTTAAGATGCAGTTGAGGTTTGTCATTGCTTTTCTCCCAAGAAGCAGGCATCTTTTAATTTCGTGACTGGTGTCATCATCTGCAGTGATCATGGAGCCCAAGAAAGTAAAATCTGTCACTGCCTCCATTTCTTCCCCTTCTATGTGCCAGGAGGTGATGGGACCAGTGGCCAAATTAACAACAAAAAAGAACAAAGAGAGGAGACAGGATAGCCATCTTCAAAAATCTGAAGGGCTGTCACATGGAAAAGGAAACAAGCTTGTTTTCTCCAGCTCTTGAGGGTAGGACTTCAAGTTGCAAGAAGGAGATTCCAACTAAACATCAGGAAAAAACTTTCTGACGGTAAGAGCTGTTCAACAGTGAAAAAGCCTCCTTCAGAAGGTGGTGGACTCTGCTTCCTTGGTGGTTTTAAAGCAGAGGTTGGATGGCCATCTGTCATGGATGCTTTAGCTGAGATTCCTGCATTGCAGAGGGTTGGACTTAATAACCCTTGTGGTCCTTCCCATCCCTTCTATGATTTGATGAAATCCAGCAAACCACAGAAGATAATAACACTCAAAGCCTGTGAGCAGAAGTTGCTCTTGATCTGACCCCAAACATGTACCCATGTCAGCAACAAGAATGCGTTCCTCAGGAAAAGATGACTTTGCCCATCAACTGTGCACAGCAGATTGAGAAGGGCACAGAGGCCACCTGATGACTCTTCCCCAATATGATGAGATCTATTGTATTTCCATTTCAATGTCCTGAAACTTCTGAAGCCCTGGAGAGCCAGTACCAGTCAGTGTTGATGACTTCCCATAGTCCTATGTCGCTGTTGCTAAAATATATGTGTTCCAATGTAAACGTACTGGGCAGAAAGGAAGTTAGTTATTGTTCCTAGTTTTCCAGATGTGAACATGAGGTGTTGAGAAAATAAGTGACTTGCTAAGGGCCATATGGGGGTAGAAGTTGAACCCAGCTCTCCAAAAAAATAAGTCTTCAACGTCCTCCATCCAATGTCACTCTCAACCTTACTACAGTTTTCTTCATCAATGCCCAATTCATTGTTGAAATTAAGCTTTGGTGCTATGGATTACTGCCCTCTGGGGAAGTGATTAATTAATTTTTGAAAGGATGTAGAACAAGCAAACAAACAAACAAGAATTGACCTTCTTGCATTCCCAGAAAAAACAACAACACTACTCTACATCAGTGCTTAATTAAAGGGTGGATTGAAATGCATTCAATGAGAAAGTTTCAGCTTGAAAAGGCACATAGTCACGCATGTGAGGAGTTTGGGCTTCAGACTTGAATAAAACTGAAATTTCCAGAGGCACATAGCAGAAATCTCACGCTTTTGAATGAAAGAAATGGCAGCCTTGCCGTTACCTTGCCAGCCATAAAGATACAAATGCACATTCTTTATTTGTTTTTCTTTTCATTGCTTAACCTATATCATTTTAGTAGCTTTTAATTCACTACTAGGCAATGCTCTAAATCCAAGATGGTGCTGCCACCTGCTGTTTGTCACAAAGCCAAGAGTCCTCTGGAGCATTGTCCGATCCTGTCGCCTACCTTCCTTCCCAAACAAAGGCTTTGTGGGGATATGGCTGCTGCCCATTGAGGCCAGTAGGGCGGAAGTGAAGGAGCCCACCAGTAGGTGGAGCCAGAGCCAATGCCAGGCAGAGCCAACCAATTCTAGTTGCGACCCAATTTCCTCCCTGCTACGTTTTACAGGGGCAATGTCAGGACTAAGGAAGAGGAAGCGAGAAGCCCAGGGCAAGTCCATTGGCTGGTTGTAAGGAAGAAAGAAGGCAGCTGGGATCTGTCAGAGGGGAGGCTGAGGTTGGTGGGGCAGTGTCCCATTGACCCTAATGTGCCAACCTACACTGTGTGTGTGTGTGTTCTATTGGCAGAATGAGGATAGGTAAGAGTCCTAACCCTAGTTAACACATGACCCCAGATTCCAGCAGTGACCAGGACACTGGGTTGGAGGCCACATTGTTGCTGGCTGAGGAGTTGGACCAGGTGATCAGGAGACTCCTAGAACCAGAGCCTGGCAGGCAGGAACCCGCTGAATCATATCCCAAAGCATTAGAGCCCATAGAATTATTATTATTATCAGTAGTAGTAGTAGTAGTAGTAGTAGTATATATTTGTTTATTAAGGGACGCGGGTGGCACTGTGGTCTAAACCACTGAGCCTAGGGCTTGCTGATCAGAAGGTCGGCAGTTCGAATCCCCGCAACAGGGTGAGCTCCCATTGTTTGGTCCCAGCTCCTGCCAACCTAGCAGTTTGAAAGCATGCAGTGCAAGTAGATAAATAGGTACCGCTCCGGTGGGAAGGTAAACAGCATTTCTGTGCATTCCTCTGGTTTCTCCAGAAGCAGCTTAGTCATGCTGGCCACATGACTCAGAAAAACTGTATGCAGACAAACGCCGGCTCCCTCGGCCAGTAAAGCGAGATGAGCACCGCAACCCCAGAGTCGTTCGCAACTGGACTTAACTGTCAGGGGTCCTTTACCTTTACCTTTTTATTTGTTTATACCCCATTTTTTTGCCTGATGGGACTCAAGGCAGCTTGCATATAGAAATGAGAACTGCTAAAATGTAGAAAAAAAATAATTTAAAAAAACAAACATTTTTTTATAATTATATTTGTCAGGGGTTCAGAAGGAGAGACACAGGAGGGGGAGCAAATGGAGAGTGAGGAGGAGGAGTACGAGGGGGGCGCAGGCAGTGACAGTGGCCAGAGTTATTCCACAAGCCTCTCTAGCGAATCGGAGGACTCACAGAAGGGAGCGCCGGTGGCCAGAGCAAGGGAGATTCCAAGGGAGAAACCTCAAGAGGGAGGGGCCAGCGGGGAGTCCCTGAACAGCAGCTGGAGATCAGGGCCAGCGTCTCCACCAGAGCGCAGTGGGGAGGGGGAGTCCCAGGAGTCGGGACCAGTGTCCTCACCACCAGAGGGAGGAGAGGAGTCAGGTTTGGCAACACCCACATCAGGAAGCGGGGAAACGGTCAGAAGGAAAGTCACCGGCTGGGCGCGCGCGCCAAGTTCAAATGTACAGGAGCGCGGCACAGCGGGGAGCCCGGGAAGGGAGCCAGGTCCTAAAGCCCGCCGGAGGGAGGGGCAAGACTCAGGAGGCTCCGCGTCAGAGGAGTCCAGGAAGGAGGGAACCCCAGAGGGCAGAAGGACCCAACGCAGGAAAGAGCAGCGCAAGAGGTGGAGCCGGGCTAGAATCTTAAACTGGTGTGGGTGGAGCAGTGAGTCAGAGGGGACTTAGCCGGTCTACCGTTAAGACGTGGGCCTGCGCGCCCAGAGCTTGGAAATGGAAACTAAACTTCAATAAAGACTTTTGTATATAATATCCACTGGGCGTTGGTCCTCTGTGAGCTGGGACCTAGCGGCAGTCCTGACAGTAAGTCCCCTCTCCATTTTCACCAATTTTGCAACCTCGTGGAGTGCGGGAAAGCAGCGAGGGGTGAAGATTGGTGCTTCGCGAGCTCACGAAAAACAGGGAAATGACTACCGAAGAGAGGATAGCGAGTTTGCAAAACGCAGTGACGCAGTTGACTGCAGAAATTGCGGCTTCCAGAAAGAAAGAACAGGAAGCAGCTGCTGCCTGCCAGGATCTGCGAACCAGGTTAGAAGTGCTAAGTACACAGAGGCTACCCGCCACCAGACCAGAAGGGATTGGGCTGGGAAACAGAGGAGGGAGCCTGGTATCTCACTTCAATGGGGACCTGCAGGAGTATCCTAACTTCAGAGCAGATGTGATTTATGCATTGCAACTGCTTGACAAAGACTTTAAAAATGAGGAAGAGAGAGTGGGATTTATTATTTCGCATTTACGGGGGGAGGCAAAATCGTGGCTGCGCAATCTATGGAGAGACAAGGATCCAGCCCTCCAAAATGCGACTGCCTTCATTAAAGTGATGGATGCGTGTTTTTTATCTGAGATTGATGTGGATATCGCTAGGAGGGAGATTCACGGACTAAGACAAGGTAAAGCCACTGTGAGGCAATATCATTCACGTTTTTTCGGATTGGTGAATGTACTAGCCTGGGAGAAAGAATCGCCTGCCGTCAGAGACCTGTTCTGGGAGGGGTTGAGCGGAGCTGTGAAAGACGAGATCGCAAGGGGGGGAAGACCCCAAACCACCAAGGAAGTGGTGGAACGGGCACTCTCCATTGGGGTTCGGTTGGAAGGACGCCCTTGGGGCAGGGAGGAAGGGCATTTGGGACGCACGCCAGCGAGAGGACTGCCTCCCTTCCCCAAGGAGGCGGCGCGCGCTCGATCCATGCCTCCGCTGGGAGGGGGAGAGGAGCCGATGGAGATAGGTGGTGCTAAGGCTCACTCCACAGTCGGAGCCCTAACTCCGGGAGCAGTCAAGATGAAGCCTCCTAGAGGAACCAGGAAGTGCTACATCTGCGACAGTGCTCAGCATATGGCAAAAGAGTGTCCCCAGCGGTTTCACAAGCATACTGCAGCCGCAGCGACAGTAACAGACGCAATTCAGCAGAGGGAGTCGCAGCAGGAAAACTCCACTGTCTGGCTGGAGATGGCGTCTCTGGGGACCAGCCAGACAAGTCAGTGAAGCAATCCCCAGGGATCTTACAGCCCACCGACCCCCTCCCACCCAAACCAGTAGTGCAGCTCACCGCATCCCTTCAGCTCCCCAATGGGCTACTTGTGGAAATTCCCATCACCATCGACTCGGGGAGCAATGCAGATTTTATAGACATGCAGTTCCTCCAGCAACATGGCATAGCCCTTCTGCCAGCGGCGGTACCTCTGAAAGTCGTCACAGTGGACGGCAGGGAGCTACTGGGAGGGCAAGTGCTACAGCAGACGCCGCCAATGGTGATGCGCATTGGAAACCACCGTGAGGTCATCAGCTTCAACGTCACCCGCCTGTCAGACACGCCCATAGTGTTGGGAATGAGTTGGCTGGATAGGCACAGCCCGGCATTAGCTTGGTACCAGCGGCAACTGACCTTCGGCTCCTCTTACTGCGCAGAACACTGCATCCTGGCGGACTTGGAAGATGAGGGGCACGAGGATGGACCACAGCTGAACTTGGGCATGTTGCAAGCGGTGCCTAACAAATACAAGGAGTTTTTGGAGGTCTTCTGCGAGAAAGAGGCGGATAAGCTGCCACCCCACAGACCCTACGACTGCAAGATCGACCTCCTGCCCGGGGCGACGCTCCCGACGGGGAAACTGTACTCCATGTCTGAGGATGAATTGCAAGAGCTCAGGGAGTTCATAGATCACAACCTGAAGCGGGGATTCATCCGGGAGTCCAAGGCGGCAGGAGGCAGTCCAGTGTTCTTTGTAAAGAAGCGGGACACGCCCCAAAAGAGGCTGGTCGTTGATTTCCGCTTCTTGAACCTCAAGACCAAGCCCTCAGCCTTCCCTATGCCCAAGATCGATGACCTGCTGGCGACGGTGAGGAAGGGTCGCATCTTTACCAAGTTGGATCTGCGCGGAGCGTACAATCTCATTCGCGTACGGGAAGGCGACGAGTGGAAAACAACCATGTTTACGCCGCTGGGCACTTATGAATACAGAGTTATGCCTTTTGGATTAAAAAATGGTTCCCACTGCTTTCAAGCCTTCATGCATCATGTCTTGGCGGGTCTCCTCTACAAGAAGTGCGTCTGCTTCCTGGATGACATCCTAATCTTCTCGGAATCGCCGGAGGCTCACGAGAGAGATGTTAGGGAAGTTCTGCAGAGGCTGCGGGAGCACAGGCTGTACGCCAAGCTGGAGAAGTGCCAGTTCGACAAGACGGAGGTGGATTTCTTGGGCTACAAACTGTCCGACAAGGGACTGGCTATGGACGGTGCCAAGGTACGTGCAGTACTGGATTGGAAGAGCCCACGCAATAGGAAGGAAGTACAGAGGTTTGTCGGTTTTGCCAACTTTTATCGCAAGTTCATCAAGGGTTTCGCCATGCAGACAGCGGCCATCACCGACACCCTCAGTTCCAAGAAGAAGAGGTTCATCTGGACGGAGCAGGCAGAGCAGTCCTTTCAGAAGCTCAAGCAGCTCTTCGCTTCCGAAGAGAACCTACTGCACGTAAATCCCAGCAGGCCCATGAGAGTGGAGACGGACGCCTCAGACAGGGCCGTGGGAGCCGTTCTGTTGCAGCAAGACCACCAGGGGGACTGGAAGCCGTGCGCTTTCTACTCCAGAAAACTCAGCAAAGCGGAGCAGAACTACACCATTTGGGACAGGGAGTTGCTGGCCATACATGCAGCCTTCAAGGCGTGGCGGCACTTCCTCGTCGGAGCCAAGCACACGGTGCAGGTCCGCACAGACCATAAGAACTTGGAGTACTGGCGCACGGCGAGGTTCCTGAACCAGCGACACATCCGCTGGGCGGAGTTCTTTGCAGATTTCGACTTCAGAATTGAGTACATCCCAGGAAACAGCAACGTCTTGGCGGACGCGCTGTCCAGAAAACCGCAGTATCTGGAGGCAGAGGCACCGGCGGCGGCCAAGCACATTTTCACACCACAGGCGTGGGCATGCGCGTCAGCCACGGTGGACCTGGACGCGGTGCGCCGCGCGCTGCAAACGGACTCGTTCGCCCGAGCCAAGATGGAGGAGGTGTGCAGTGGCAAGGCGAGGGGCTACGAATTGCAAGTGCGCGACGGCCTGCTCCTACGCAAGGGAGTCCTCTACGTACCAGGAGACAGCCTCCGCGCGAAGGTCCTGCAACAGCTGCACGACGCGCCCAGCGCGGGGCACTTCGGCAAGGAGAAGACGGTGGACTTAGTAGCCAGAGACTTTTGGTGGCCTAAGATGCGGGGGGATGTCGCGGACTATGTCAATAGGTGCGACACCTGCCAAAGGGCTAAGCCTGTGCACCAGCCGCCGGCGGGCCTGTTGGAACCGCTACAGACACCGTTCGTACCGTGGGAGAGGGTGGCCCTGGACTTTGTCACAGATCTACCCAGCTCAAGGGGCAAGACGGCAGTGCTCGTGGTAGTGGACCTGTTCACCAAGATGGCCCACTTCATTCCGTGCGCGAAGGTGGCCACGGCCGAACAGACCGCTAAGATGTTCATAGACCACGTGTTCAAGGTGCACGGCCTACCACGGTCTATTTTGTCCGACCGGGGGCGCCAGTTCATCTCCAACTTCTGGCAAAAGCTGATGGGATTCCTGAACGTCAAGGTCAGCCTGGCGTCGGCGAGACACCCGCAAACTAACGGGCAGGCGGAAAGGGTCAACGCCATCATGCAGCAGTACCTGAGATGCTACGCGAACCAGCAGCCATCGACCTGGGTGGACTATCTACCGTTGGCCGAGTTTGCCTACAACAACACGAAGCACGGGTCCACGGGGGTGACCCCATTTTTCGCCAACTACGGGAGGCATCCCAGAACCTTCCCGGGTCTGGACACAGTGCAGGAGGGGGAGCCACAGGGAGCAGAGGAAGTGGCAGCGGAGTTGCAGGAGATCCACGAGCAGCTCAGGAGGCAGTTAGAGTTGGCAAAACAGGCTTACAAAGTGCAGGCAGATCGACACAGGAGGGTTGGGGAGGACATCCAGGTGGGAGACTGGGTCTGGTTGGCAGCACAAGCAGTTCCAGCCAGATCGTTAGCCAAGAAGAAACTAGGGCACAAGCAGCTAGGGCCTTACCAAGTAGAGGCGCAGATCAACCCAGTGGCCTTCCGGTTGACACTCCCGGAGGGTTCCAGAATGCACCCGGTCTTTCATAGATCAGTGCTCACGCCCTACAGAGAGCCCCACAGGTTTCAAGCACCGGGGAAGGCGCCAGACCCGCTCAGAGAAGCGCCCAAAAAAGGGGGGTCGCCGAAAGGGGAGCCACTTAATGAAGCCACTGAGATTTTAGACTCAAGGTGGGGGGAGGACGGGATTGAATATCTTCTCGCCACAGAGGACACCCCGGCCAGCGCCAACAGGTGGGTGCCGGATTACGCAGTGGAAGAGCAGTTGCTCAAGGAAGAATTCCACACACTTTTCCCGCACAAGCCTATGCCGGCGGGCTTTTTCGAGGATTGTTTGTTCACACCCACACTCTCGGCCAGCACTTTCCGGGGTTTCTCGTCAGCTGAGGACTCGGCTCCGGGAGGCAGCTCTCCGGAGGGATCACTTTCAGGTTTTGGCACGGGGGGATCTTATTGGTGGGAGGACCAACCCGAAGTGGGCTGGCGCAGAGACATGCCGAAGGGGCCCTGGGAGGTGGACCCCCATCAAGCAACAGGGGGAGGAGGGCTCTTGGGTGATTTGGGGTCGAGCGCAGATTTCGAGCACACCGCGCAGTAGATGGAAGCGGAGGAGGTCGTCGTCGACGAGCCCATGGGGGACTTCCCGGACTTATCTCGATGGTTGCAAGCCTCAGGGGACGAGCTGTATCCTGGACTCACCCCTACAACAATGGAGCACCCGGAACCCGCACCGGAAGAGGGGGAGGGGGGAAGGGGGGGCTTCGAGGGGGGGATGGATGTCAGGGGTTCAGAAGGAGAGACACAGGAGGGGGAGCAAATGGAGAGTGAGGAGGAGGAGTACGAGGGGGGCGCAGGCAGTGACAGTGGCCAGAGTTATTCCACAAGCCTCTCTAGCGAATCGGAGGACTCACAGAAGGGAGCGCCGGTGGCCAGAGCAAGGGAGATTCCAAGGGAGAAACCTCAAGAGGGAGGGGCCAGCGGGGAGTCCCTGAACAGCAGCTGGAGATCAGGGCCAGCGTCTCCACCAGAGCGCAGTGGGGAGGGGGAGTCCCAGGAGTCGGGACCAGTGTCCTCACCACCAGAGGGAGGAGAGGAGTCAGGTTTGGCAACACCCACATCAGGAAGCGGGGAAACGGTCAGAAGGAAAGTCACCGGCTGGGCGCGCGCGCCAAGTTCAAATGTCAGGAGCGCGGCACAGCGGGGAGCCCAGGAAGGGAGCCAGGTCCTAAAGCCCGCCGGAGGGAGGGGCAAGACTCAGGAGGCTCCGCGTCAGAGGAGTCCAGGAAGGAGGGAACCCCAGAGGGCAGAAGGACCCAACGCAGGAAAGAGCAGCGCAAGAGGTGGAGCCGGGCTAGAATCTTAAACTGGTGTGGGTGGAGCAGTGAGTCAGAGGGGACTTAGCCGGTCTACCGTTAAGACGTGGGCCTGCGCGCCCAGAGCTTGGAAATGGAAACTAAACTTCAATAAAGACTTTTGTATATAATATCCACTGGGCGTTGGTCCTCTGTGAGCTGGGACCTAGCGGCAGTCCTGACAATATTTTATTAATTTTTCCATACAATCGTACCACATTACAATTTCTGTTAAACTTTTCGATTTTTGACTTCCTTCGGCTTCTCTGCCAATCATTCGAAATTTAATTTCTTTAAATACACATTTCCAAATTTTGATATTGCCTTTATACCTACCCCCCTCTTATATTTTACTTTTTTGCAATATTTCTTATTTAATTACAGAGCTTCTCTAAATGCCACTAACGTTATTTCGTTATCACTTATACATTCCCAGTATTCTGTTAATTTTCCCCAGTCCTCGATGAATTTTTGATCTCGTTGATATCTAATCTTCCCAGTCAGTTTATCAAGTTCTGCATAGTCCATCAAAAAAATCAAACATTGTTAGAAGTAAGACTACATATATACATAGATATAATCTATTACAACCATACAAATAATTACAAGAAAAACACTTGTCATTATATTAAAAGCAGTGGGCTCAGGGCGCGGGGGGTCCTGGGGAGGGTCCTGAGGGCCAGATAGGTTGGCTCCCAAGTGTGAGGTTCCCTACCCATGACCTGGGGCATCATGGGAAATCAAAATGGCACCTCTTAGACTTAGTCAACTCAGGACTGATTGAAACACTGGGGGGAAATGTGAAGGATAGTGGGGCAAGCTTCAAGGACGGGCCTTTCCAGGGTGCAGGAACCTCAGAAACTGTCCAACGGTACTTGCTGTTTGTTGATGCTGATCTGCAACCCCCTCCTATCCTTCCATATACAGTCGTACCTTGGAAATCAAAGAGAATCTGTTCTGGAAGTCTATTTGACTTCCAAAATGTTCAGAAACCAAAGCACAGCTTCTGATTGGCTGCAGGAAGCTCCTGCAGCCAATCGGAAGCCGTGCCAGACGTTCAGCTTCCGGAAATCATTCAAAAACTGGAACACTCACTTCCAGGTTTCCATCGTTCGGGAGCCGATTTGTTTGCGAGCCAAGGCGTTCGAGATCCAAGGTACGACTGTACATAGTATTTCTAGTATATTCCCCATGTCCTAACATCACGGGGCCATTCCCCAGAGAATTACAGTGACGTTGAGGAGTGCACAAATACTGAGGATTCCTCCATGATGCAATTTTATCTCTGGAACAGTTCTGATATTCTATTCAAACTCTGGCCTGGAAAATCTTTCAGTGGTTTTTTTCAAGCTTATCCTGACTTGAAAGTCTGCCCTCTGTTTCATTAGCTCCTCGGTGGAATGGCATGGATGTAACAGAGCAGAACATTTCTTCCCAAAATTGCTCGTGCTGCGATGTTCTGATATAGCATCCCTGCCACTTGTACGCTGATGGGAGTGATCTGGTTATGTCCCATTTTCTTCACTGAACAATCAGTGTTAGCTTCATCAGAGAAAGCTATACTACCTCTAACGTTAGTCTGGGTTTCTAATGGCATGGGGAATTAAAAGTCCATTGATCTTGGCAGAGAGCAGTACATGTGAAATATGTGGAGGCTTAAAGTCAAAAGACCTGGATAAATTTAGCGACCTGAAGGCAGAACAACTTGTAAATGTTCCATGTAATGAATCTAAAAGGAACCTTTGAAGTTACCTGAGCTGATGGGGGGGGGGGAGTGTCCCTGGAGACAAATGGAGAATGGGGTTTCTCTCTTCTGTCAAAGCATTCATTCATCTAACAGAGAATTGTCTAGTCCAGCCTTTCCCAGCATGGTACCACCAGATAGGGACACGGGTGGCGCTGTGGTTTAAATGACGGAGCCTCTTGGGCTTGCTGATCAGAAGGTTGGAGGTTTGAATCCGTGCAACAGGATGAGCTCCTGTTGCTCTGTCCCAGCTTCTGCCAACCTAGCAGTTCAAAAGCACACCAGTCCAAGTAGATAAATAGGTACTGCTGCGGCGGGAAGGTAGATGGTGCACTCTGGCTTCCATTGTGCCAGAAGCGGTTTAGTCCTGCTGGCCACATGACCCGGAAAACTGTCTGTGGACAAACGCCGGTTCCTTCGGCCTGAAAAGTGAGATGAGTGCCACACTCCATAGTCACCTTTGACTGGACTTAACCATCTAGGGGTCCTTTACCCTTTACCTTACCCACCAGATGTTCTGATAGGCAACTCTCATCATCCTTGACCATTGGCTCTGCTGGTTGGGGATGGTGGGGCAGATCCTAGTCCAACAATACCTGGAAGGTCCCAGGTTGGGGAAGGTTGGTCCAGTCTAAGGAACAACAGCTCCCCAAGCTCTCTGGTAGAGGTTCTCTGCTGGAACCCTTCTTGCACTGAGAACCTACTGCATGAAAAGTGGATCCTTCATCATCAGGGGTTCCAGTGAAGGTTTCCTGAGCCAGGAGTGGAAACAAAACTTGGATGCTCTTGAAAGTCTGGCTCAAATGATAGACAAGTTTTGAAGCCCCTCAAAGTCTTCCACATGTACCCAGACTGCGAGAACATTCATGGAGGCTGCTTTTTGAGTTTCCTTGGCTGGTGAGGCATGGTGGGTAGTCAGGATGGATGGATAATGTAGAAGTGCAGGGGGTGGCTGGGGGTTGGATGAAATGTAAAGGGTGAGAGTTTGGCAAGGGGTTGAGATTTGGCAAGGGGGTGAGGATAGGTCAGGTTGGCTCCAATGTGAGCAGGTATGGCAGCTGTGTGTGTGTGTGTGTGTGTGTGTGTGTGTGTGTGTGTGATCCAGCATGGACAAAAACCAAAGAAGTATTCCTGCATTAGGTGCTCAATCAAAGTTTCTAAGGCAGATTTTTTCTGTACTGCCATGCGTCCCAAACGCATCATTGAGACTGGAGGCAAGTCTCCCTTCTGTAGAAGTACGGACTTGGCCAAGAACTCTTAACTTCTGGCTCCGCCTAAATTCAACCCCCCCCCCCCCCCAGTTTACTATCCCTAGTACTTCAAGACTCCCATAAAGTGCCTGGCTTAAAACCGTCTATCAAAAAACTTCATTCTTGTGGCCGATTCCCCCCAACACCTACTCACTATGGGCCCTACTAAAGCAAACAGTCTAATTGGTCAGCGTCTAAAAGATATCTCCAGGGCCAGATGAACTGCATCCAAGAGTATTAAAAGAACTGGCAGATGTGATCTCAGAACCACTGGCAGTCATCTTTGAGAATTCCTGGAGAACAGGCGAAGTCCCGGCAGACTGGAGGAGGGCAAATGTTGTCCCTATTTTCAAAAAGGGGAAAAGAGAGGACCCAAATAATTATCGCCCAGTCAGTCTGACATCAATACCAGGGAAGATTCTGAAGCAGATCATTAAGCAAACAGTCTGTGAGCACCTAGAAAGGATTGCTGTGATCACCAATAGTCAGCATGGATTTCTGAAAAATAAGTCATGTCAGACTAACCTGATCTCATTTTTTGACAGAATTACAAGCCTGGTAGATGAAGGGAACGCAGTGGATGTAGCCTACCTTGATTTCAGCAAGGCATTTGACAAGGTGCCCCATGATATTCTTGTAAAGAAGCTGGTAAAATGCAGTCTTGACTATGCTACCGCTCAGTGGATTTGTAACTGGCTGACTGACCTAACCCAAAGGGTGCTCATCAATGGTTCTTCTTCATCCTGGAGAAAACTGACTAGTGGGGTGCCACAGGGGTCTGTCTTGGGCCCGGTCTTATTCAACATCTTTATCAACGACTTGGATGATGGACTCAAGGGCATCCTGATCAAATTTGCAGATGACACCAAACTGGGAGGGGTGGCTAACACCCCAGAGGACAGGATCACACTTCAAAACAACCTTGACAGATTAGAGAACTGGGCCAAAACAAACAAGATGAATTTTAACAGGGAGAAATGTAAAGTATTGCACTTGGGGGGGGGGGGAATGAGAGGCACAAATACAAGATGGGTGACACCTGGCTTGAGAGCAGTACATGTGAAAAGGATCTAGGAGTCTTGGTTGACCACAAACTTGACATGAGCCAACAGTGTGATGTGGCAGCTAAAAAAGCCAATGCAATTCTGGTCTGCAATAGGAGAATATAAAGCATTATATTATAGAACAAGAGCTTTCACTAATGGTGTGTGTGTGTGTGTGTGTGTGTGTGTGTGTGTGTGTGTGTGTGAACCTAGTGTCAGTGACAGTAATAGCATCTTTCCAGATCTTTAAAAAATTGCCGTGTATTATCCAAAGTGGTTTAAATTTAGAGATAATTCCTGACCCCGCCTCTGGTGCAAATAACATGAAGTTGGTACTTCCAGGAGGCTGGGAAAGAGACTTACCATCATTGCCGTCCCTGACATTTGCCTTTTGCTGCAGTCAGCCTCCTCTGGAGTAAGGATATGGATCCAGCCATATGCCATCTATGCCTCCCCTCTGAACTGTGTTTACACCAGGCTACTCAGAGCACAAGCAAGACCAGTGGCAGAAACATGGCAGGGGACTGGATTAGATAGCCCTTGGTGGTCTCTTCCAACTTTACACATTGGCCGATGACTTTACACCTAAGAAATACAAGAGAATTCAACAAGTATTCTGGGAAATGTTCTTTGAACTTCCTCCAAGCCAAGAATGGATGGTTCTCTCTGGGTTCTTTCTTTTCCTTTCTTATATAGACTAAAAGTCCCTTAGGCCAGCTGATAAAAAGAAACCGAAGTGTTTCATCTATAGACTTCGAAGGAACTACAAATAACCTGCTCACAGAGTCATAATTCATGCAGGACAATAGGTAGAGATGGCATTTCATGTAATGAATCAGGCATTTCCTTAAGGAACTTTCCTTTAGATTTGACAGATTTGTAGAGTTCGCACCAACTGATTCAGTCAACTCTGGATTTTAAACAATGGCGATTTGATCTAATGCTTTATTGCATACTCCAGCGAGGTGACACATGCACATTTATTGTCCTCTGCAAAGATCAGTGCCACATATGGATAATTAGGCTGAAGTCCTATACACTAAATTCCCTGAGGGTTTGCTTCTAAAGAGACATACATGTGAAAGCACCGCTAGTCTTCCAAAACAGACAAGTCTAAAAGCAGAATGAAAGAAAAGCACCATGTACACACAGTGAACATCTGATCTGGATTTTATTGTTGTTGTTGTTTAGTCATTTAGTGGTGTCTGACTCTTCATGACCCCATGGACCAGAGCACGCCAGGCACTCCTGTCTTCCACTGCCTCCCGCAGTTTGGTCAAACTCATGTTGGTAGCTTCAAGAACACTGTCCAACCATCTCGTCCTCTGTTGTCCCC
Source organism: Podarcis gaigeae (assembly GCF_964106915.1). Lineage (NCBI taxonomy): Eukaryota > Metazoa > Chordata > Lepidosauria > Squamata > Lacertidae > Podarcis > Podarcis gaigeae. Next base: position 96,009,740 of record NC_139677.1, on the reverse strand, counting down.
TTCTCCTTGTGCCCTCCATCTTTCCCAACATCAGGGTCTTTTCCAGGGAGTCTTCTCTTCCCATGAGGTGGCCAAAGTATTGGAGCCTCAACTTCAGGATCTGTCCTTCCAGTGAGCACTCAGGGCTGATTTCCTTCAGAATGGAGAGGTTTGATCTTCTTGCAGTCCATGGGACTCTCAAGAGTCTCCTCCAGCACCATAATTCAAAAGCACCAATTCTTCGTGATCAGCCTTCTTTATGGTCCAGCTCTCACTTCCGTACATCACTACTGGGAAAACCATAGCTTTAACTATATGGACCTTTGTCAGCAAGGTGATGTCTCTGCTTTTTAAGATGCTGTCTAGAATTCTAGAATCACAGAATTGCAGAGTTGGAAGGGGTCATCAGCCTCTTGCAATGCAGGAATCTCAGCTAAACCATCGTGGACAGATGACCACCCAACCTCTGCCTAAAACCCACCAAGGAAGGAACGTCCACCACCTTTTCCAAGGGAGTCTCCTCCACTGTCAAACAGCTCTTGTTATCAGAAAGTTCTTCCTGAATTCTTCAATGAATACGGTCTAAAGCAGGCTTCCTCAACCTCAGCCCTCCAGATGTTTTGAAACTACAATTCCCATCATCCCTGACCACTGGTCCTGCTAGCTAGGGATCATGGGAGTTGTAGGCCAAGAACATCTGGAGGGCCAAGGTTGAGGAAGACTGGTCTAAAGTGTAACTCCCACAATTTAGGTTCTCTGCAGGGCCACAACCCCTAACACCTCCAACAATATCTGGAGGGCCACATGTTGGCTAGGTAAAGGTAAAGGGACCCCTGACCATTAGGTCCAGTCGTGGCTGACTCTGGAGTTGCGGCGCTCATCTCGCTTTATTGGCTGAGGGAGCCGGCATACAGCTTTTGGGTCATGTGACCAGCATGACAAAGCTGCTTCTGGCGAACCAGAGCAGTGTACAGAAACGCCGTTTACCTTCCCGCCGGAGCGGTACCGATTTATCTACTTGCAATTTGACGTGCTTTTGAACTGCTAGGTTGGCAGGAGCAGGGACCGAGCAACGGGAGCTCACCGTGTTGCAGGGATTCGAACCACCGACCTTCTGATCGGCAAGTCCTAGGCTCTGTGGTTTAACCCACAGCGCCACCTATGTCCCAGGACATGTTGGCTACCCCTGGTCTAATGGGAGGGACACCCAATAGGAAGGTGTCACCTGACCAACTCTGTCCTATCAATGGCATTGCAATCATTCAGCAGGTCTCTCCCATTATTGGCCTGGTCAAGATTCCTTTCCACCTTCCATCTGCATTGAAACACCGAATGTGACAATGCCATTTTGTGCCTTTCGCTTAATGGCCCAGGGCTCCGATTCCAAAGTGCTAGAACAATGAGCACAATTCCTCCCCTAAGCAAATCGTGGCATGTTTTATTTATCTGTTTGTTTGCCTGTGCAGAATATTGAAGGCAAGAGGAAGACTGACCTCTCCTTTCCTTGGCTGACGCTACTCCCACAGAGAGTCAGCAGCACGTTCGTAAACACGAAAAAGATGGGTAAGCAAATAGAATACATTTTAAGGGCTCTGATTAAATTCTCCGTGGTAGCGTTCCATGCACCCAGGAGCAGATTAGGCTAGCTTATGTCAATGAAAGAAAGACAAGGACAAGACATGGCATTGGGGTAACGTGCAAATGTTGTACGTAGAGGAGAAGAAAAAAACTTGGATAAGCTTTCCTTTACCCCCTGTTTCTTGCAATTAGTTATGGGAAGGGTTGTACTTATTGGTTTGCATGCAGAAGGTTCCAGGTTCCTGGTTCAGTTCCCAATGACACCACCAGGTAGGGCTGCCTGAAATTCTGGAACGCCACTGCCAGCCAGTGAGGACAATACTGAGCTAGCTAGATCATTGGTCTGACATGGTACACCTTCCTATGTTCTTAAATTAAGGGACGCGGGTGGCGCTGTGGGTTAAACCACAGAGCCTAGGACTTGCCGATCAGAAGGTCGATGGTTCGAATCCCCGCGACGGGGTGAGCTCCCGTTGCTCGGTCCCTGCTCCTGCCAACCTAGCAGTTTGAAAGCAAGTCAAAATGCAGGTAGATAAATAGGTACCACTCCGGCGGGAAGGTAAACGGCGTTTCCGTGTGCTGCTCTGGTTCGCCAGAAGCAGCTTAGTCATGCTGGCCACATGACCCGGAAGCGGTACTCCAGCTCCCTCGGCCAATAAAGTGAGATGAGCGCTACAACCCCAGAGTTGTCCAGAGTTGTCCAGAGTTGTCCTGCTAGGTTGGCAGGAGCAGGGACCGAGCAACGGGATCTCACCCCGTTGCGGGGATTCGAACCGCCGACCTTCTGATCGGCAAGTCCTAGGCTTAGTGGTTTAACCCACAGTGCCACCCACGTCTCTTGGCCCTACATAGAGGCATGTACAAATCCAATTTGCTAAACAGAAACTCTTTGCACTGCACCTCTGTTTGGAACAAAAGAGAGGGCGTGTCCAATCCTTGCATCCAATAAAATGTGGGCATGTTTAAGGGGGCGTGTTCAATATGGGAGAGCTTGAGTCAGTGCAAACAGGAGATGAGCAGGAAGAACAGTTTCACCTGTGTTGCAGATTTTTGAGGGGATGCATTCTGAACCTTTTCATGGATGCCATAGGAGATACTCGTAGGCACCCAGATAAATGAATTATTCTCCACTTAATTTATGCATCAGTGGCAGGTCCATTAGAAACAGGTGCATCCCTATCAATTTTGCAATCATAATTCCTCCTGCTTTTCATCTCATTCTTACCTCAGCAAGAAATTTTTGCTTCATAGAACCCCTGCTTCCATCTAGACTTTCCAGTAATCTCGCTTTGTTCTTCTTTCTGTGGGTATCAATAAAATCTCCATCTGTGGGTGTGTGGAGGTTTTTTTTTTTAATTTTTAAATTAATACTGATGTGCAGATTGAGAATAAAAACCTTCCCAGGCTGACTTCAAAATAAGTCTTGGGAATTTCATTAAATCTTTTTAATGGGCCTTGTCAGACGAACCCTCTGTTCTCGATGAAATTGCTATATTACTTCTCTGTCATGAATGTGCTTTTTGGGGTTGTTTTAAAGGGGACAGAGGAAAAATATCTCTGAAGTAAAAGGAAAACAATTTAAAAAGTTGTGACAACATCTTTTTTAAGCAATATGTTTTTAAAGCAATTTTCTGCCTCATCATAACTGTTGCAATGTTTTCAAAGCACATCAAAGTGTAGCTTAAAAAATAAAAGGCATAAGTGCATTTGAACTAACACACAGTTCCTTGTTTCCAACAAACTTTGGATGCAGAATCAACGCGTTGCCCAGAGATAAGCAACTGTGATCTGAAACACAAGACTGCCGTTGTACCTTGGTTGTCGAACAGCTTGGCTCCTGAACAAATGAGCTCCCAGACGCTGCAAACCCAGAAGTAAGTGTTCTAGTTTCTGAGCGTTTTTTGGAAGTTGAATGTCTGCCATGGCTTCCATAGCTTCTGAAGCTCCTTCAGCCAACTGGAAGTCGCACCTTGGTTTTCCGAACGGTTCCTAGAGTGGAATGGGCTCCTGGAACAGATTAAGTTCGACAACCAAGGTACTGGTGTATCTTCTTCTTTGGCGATCCCTCGTAGCCGAATAAGATTGTCTTCCAGAAACAGGGTTTTAACAATGAGTCCGTAAGTGACTGTGGAGGCCAAATCTGGACCTACACATCCTTCCACAGTGGGGACATTGGTTCCCGGATGGGAGATGATCACGGTGTAGATTTGCCAAGCGTGCCTTCCTCTTAGCACGTTTCTCCCTTGCATCCTGAGTTCAAGTGTCTTCAAAGCCAATGACACCTTTGGTAAAGGCTGTTCTCCAACTGGAGCACTCGCAGGCCAGTGTTTCCCAGTTGTCAGTGTTTATATGACATTTTTTTAGATTTGCCTTGAGACAGTCTTTAAACCTCTTTTGTTGACCACCAGCATTACGCTTTCCATTTTTAAGTTCGGAATAGAGTAGTTGCTTTGGAAGACAATCATCAGGCATCCGCACAACATGTCCAGTCCAACGTAGTTAATGTTGAAGAACCATTGCTTCAACACTGGTCATCTTTGCTTCTTCCAGTACACTGATGCTAGTTCACCTGTCTTCCCAAGTGATGTGTAAAAATTTTTTGGAGACACTGTTGATGGAATATTTTGAGGAGCTGGAGATGGCATTTATAAGTGGTCCATATTTCACAATCATATACTAAGGTTGGTAGTACAATAGCTTTGTAAACAAGCATTTTTGTTTCCCTGCAAATGTCCCAGTCCTCAAACACTCTGCACTTTATTCTGGAGAAAGCTGCACTTGCAGAGCTCAGGTGATGCTGGATTTCGCCATCAATGTTGGCCCTTGTGGAAAGATAACTGCCTAGAGAGGAGAAGTGATCGACATTTTCCAATGTTACACCACTGAGTGGGATTTGTTGCACTGCAGAGCGGTTATTTTGTACTTGTTGGTGCGGCACTTTGGTTTTTTTGGATGTTGAGTGATAGGCCAAGCTTCTTGTAAGCTTCTGCAAATATATTTAGGATGGTTTGGAGGTCCCTGTTGGATTGGATCTAGCTAGCACAGCAGTGGGAAACCTCTGGCCCCAGGTCTGTGGGCCCACTCAAGCCTACTAGGCATTGGCATAGCTAGGGGGTCGCAAGGGGTGGATCGCCCTGGGTGGCACTTACTTTGGGGGGCAGCACAATGGAGCCCAAGGTGGCTGGCAAACCCAGGTGCCCTGAGAGCCCAGCACTCCCCTCACAAAGGCAGTGCAGGGCTGGCCTCACAATGTGTGCGAGCTGCCGGGTTCCCAACCAGCCCCCCACTGGTGGCTGAGAAGGATGCAACAAGTAGGCTCTGGCCTCACGAGCGACGCTGGGCCTGCAGCACACCCAAGCCACAGAATCCCTCCCAGCCATCCTCCAGGTGGAGGGCACCCAGGAGGGAAGCGGCAGCTCTGGCACCCAGCACTGCCCAAAAAAGTAGCATGGGTCCAGTGCACACACAGCATGTCTCCCTCAGCTGGAAGGCACCTGGGAGGGATGCAGTCATCCTCACAGCACCCTCTGCCCCCACAGTATGACATAGTGTGCAAGCGCATGCACACCCAGGCGTGCCGGCTCTGAGGTAAAGGTAAAAGCTAAAGGACCCCTGGACGGTTAAGTCCAGTCAAAGGTGACTATGGGGTTGCAGCACTCATCTTGCTTTCAGGCCAAGGGAGTTCTAATTTCTATATGTAAGCTGCCTTGAGGCAAAAAAGTGGGATGAAAACAAATAAAAAGGTAAAGGTAAAGGACCCCTGACAGTTAAGTCCAGTCGTGAACGAAGAAGAAGAGTTTGGATTTGATATCCCGCTTTATCACTACCCTAAGGAGTCTCAAAGCGGCTCACATTCTCCTTTCCCTTCCTCCCCCACAACAAGCACTCTGTGAGGTGAGTGGGGCTGAGAGACTTCAGAGAAGTGTGACTAACCCAAGGTCACCCAGCAGCTGCATGTGGAGGAGCGGGGAAGCGAACCCGGTTCACCAGATTACGAGTCCACCGCTCTTAACCACTACACCACACTGGCTCTCAACGACTCTCAGAATGACTCTGGGGTTGTGGCATTCATTTCACTTTCAGGCCAAGGGAGCTGGCGTTTGTCCACAGACAGCTTTCCCGGTCATGTGGTCATCATGACCAAACCGCTTCTGGCACAACGGGACACCGTGACAGAAGCCAGAGCACATGGAAATGTCGTTTACCTTCCCATCACAGCGGTACCTATTTATTTACTTGCACTGGCCTGCTTTCGAACTGCTAGGTTGGCAGGAGCAGGGATTCGAACTGCCGACCTTCTGATCAGCAAGCCCAGAGGGGCTCAGTGGTTTGGACCACAGCGGCACCCATGTCCCTCGGCTCTGAGGTGCAGTCAGAGGGCAGGGCTGCCCTGGGCAGGAATAAGGGGGCATGGAGTAGAGTGCAAGGAGTGTATGTAAGACTTTAAGGAGAGCCCTGCTAGATTGGATCTACTTAGCACAGCAGTGGGAAACCTCTGGCCCCAGGTTCTGGGCCTTATCAAGTCCACCAGGCCTGCCCATTAAGCTCAGAAGGCCGTTTCAGCCATGCTACCATACCCTCCCAGTGTCTTGATTTTCCAGGGACACAGCACATGCCCTCCCATACCCGGGGGGGGGTGATGAAATGTGGTGCCACCACGTCAATATGATGTCTCCCCTCCATTTGGGGGCAGACTCAGTGCCTCCCTCCCCCACCCAGGCATGGTAAAGGAGGAAAGGTCATTTTGCCAGATTTAGGTAAGCATTTGCTGGATATTCGAGAATGCTTGCCTATCAAAAATTTCCTGAACAGAAATTTTAAGGATAATTTTGTGGTGGGTTTGGGGGTTTATAGTGTGGGGGGTTTCAGCTATAATGACACCTCAGTGCATGGCAGCTGCAGGAGAAGACCAAGCTATGCCAACTCCAGCTGTAGCAAGCTGTTAGCTCAAAGGATCACAGGTCCTCTGAATTGTAAATGACAGAAATCATGCATTGAAAATGTAGTTACCCGGACGGGGGATGGGGGAGAGAGAGGAATGTGACTACAGAATCCTCTCATGATTTATTGATATTGTTCCTCGCCATCTCTGCATATAATCTGGAAATAAATTCTTGTTGCCACTCGCTCAAAGAGGGAAATATTTATTCCAACAGGTTCGGGGAGCAGATTGAATTAATCATGATCTGCCAGTCTGCACTCCAGGTAATGCTAACCTTAGCACCATTTCCTCAGCTGTTCTCAAGGTAGCTGCAGCATACAAATGCGGCTGATAGAAGTAAATGCATTTCTGCTTCCACAATGGTGGAAAAATAACTCTGCTCACACCCACTCAGAGTGTGGTTTGGTCATCCCGCACTCTGGCCTTTGCCAATCTAATGCAGTCCAGGCTGGATTAACCATTAAGCAAAATAAACATGTGCTCAGGGCATCAAGGCAAGCCGGGCACCACAGAAATTTCCCACTGCTGGATTTTGAACATTAATGGTCACAAATTGCCCAGCTGAGCATTCATTTTCTCAGATGAAATATATTAAAAAATCCCAACAGAACAACCATCAACAAAGCAGGTTGGAAGAAGCCTTATCTCTACTAAGTATAGAAGCAGGTATGTTATGTTAAGATTAGTTTCAATGATCTGGTCAAAGATTTTGCAGTTGGAAAAAGAAGGAGAAAAATTTTCAAATATAAATAAAGTGGAAGTATACAAAAGCAAATTTCATTTTCTGTCTTACTGTAGGCTTTGTTTCATTTTGAAAAATAAAATTTATTTTACGGTATATTATTGTTTATATTTTGAGAGCCAATGTGGTGTAATGGTTAAGAGCGGTGGACTCGTAATCTGGTGAACCGGGTTCGCTTCCCCGCTCCTCCACATGCAGCTGCTGGGTGACCTTGGGCTAGTCACACTCTCTGAAGTCTCTCAGCCTCACTCACCTCACAGAGTGTTTGTTGTGGGTGAGGAAGAGAAAGGAGAATGTTAGCCGCTTTGAGACTCCTTCGGGTAGTGATAAAGCGGGATATCAAATCCAAACTCTTCTACTCTTCTTTGAATTTCACTCGTACCTTGGGTCCCGAATGCCTTGCGAGTCAAACGTTTCGGCTCCCGAATGCCACAACCCCGGGAGTGTTCCGGTTTGCGAACGTTCTTTGGAACCCGAATGTCCAACGCGACTTCTGCGGCTTCCGATTGGCTTCAGGAGACACTGCTATTTGCTTTTGTCTGCTTTTTTCTGGTTTGTAGGTTATTGTTGGGATGGGAAGAAATTAGATTCAGTTTGCATTTAAGGGCAAACCTATCTTATTTGCATTTTCTGAAACAATAAATGAACTCAAGCACAGTGACCCTGTGGAATTTGCAGTTCTCTGAATTTTGTAATGAAGTTCTGCAATCAAGTAGTGTACTAAGGTGAAATGAATTTATTGGTGAGAACAGAATACAAAAATGCATTATATTAGGGGAAATCGCTTTCTAAAATTGTGTGTACAGTATTAGACAAAATTGCATTAGGCTAAATTTACACTAGAAGGATGATGAAATTTCACGAGGAGTTAATAATAATAATAATAATAATAATAATAATAATAATAATAATAATGGCAAACTCATATGGGAATGTGGAGAACTGAACATGATATTGGAAAAACGAAAATTGGCAGTCAACTCTAGTTAGTTTTATGGCTTTCATTGCAACGCTGCCTCCAAGTTTATGTTATGCTTTTTGCTGTTAAAATTTTCTAAGGTGCTTGGAGGCTTCCTGATTAGCAAGCAACTCAAAAAGTGAAAATAATAATAATAATAATAATAATAATAATAATAATAATAATAATAATAATAAATGTTTGTTGAACTTCTTCCCTATTGAAATCAATAGGACACGTCAGTCATGGTTTAACTCAAGTTCAGCTAAGTCTGCATCCAACCATTGCTGTTTCCTTCCCCCTCTATGAGATTTTGTTCCTACAATGCACGCTGGCTTTGAAAGGGGAATAAAATTGACATCTGAAAAAAAAACCTCCAGACCCCTGAATAATAACATAAACTGGTGATTTTGTTCTCACCCGTGTTGCAACAGCACCGTGCTCTGATGAAATCAAAAAAAGATTATGCTAGAGATGGCCCTGTCTTTAAATGGAGCACCACTCTGATTTGGCATGGCTTGTTCTAATTTCCTAATTTCAGATAGCGGTCTATTTTAAAACATGTCCCACTTCGTTTCATTTCATGTCAAACCGTCCTTTCTTTAATTGGAAGAGAGCTTCACCAGAGAGCTAGACTCTGCACAGCGGTGGCCATAAAGGAAGTTTCAGGCTGCTGACATGCAATTTTACATTTTTAACTTCAAATAAAATGTTATAAAAGTTTTGTGAAGTTCAGGATTTTTCTTTTCCCCCAATAAGGGGAGAAACCCCTTTTAAAGGTACATGAGAAAGAGTTGAGAGTTCTACTTTGGACACCATTCAAAACATGCCAACAATACCTGAAAGTCTTTCTAAGAAAATAATAAGTAAAAAATAAATGTTATTTATATATGTTGTATAAGTCGTCGATGCAGCCAGGAAGAACGCTTTTAATGTAATGCTGCAGGGAAAGGACAAATTCCAGTTTTGTGTTTGTGTTAAGGAAGAAAAACATTTTAAAAAAAAATATCTTCCATTATCTAAAAACATAAGCAAAGCCCTGCAGGATCAGATGAGAGTCCTATCTAGCCCAGCCATATGCCTCTGATAAACCCTCTAGCAGGACGCAACAGCCATTTCTCATTGCCGTTTCCTGGAAACTGGTATTCAGAGGCATGCTTCCTCTGATCATGGAGTTAGTATACAATCATCATGATTAGCAACCACTGAGAGCCTTAGCCTCCATGAATTTCTCTAATCCTCTTTCCAATAGTAGAATATTGTAAATTTTTTGTGTGTTGGTTGTTGTACCATTCTCCCTCCATGAATAAGAAAACTGCATTCAAAACAATATTGTATACCATTCTACAGTGGTACTTCAGGTTAAGAACTTAATTCGTTCTGGAGGTCCATTCTTAACCTGAAACTGTTCTTAACCTGAAGCACCACTTTAGCTAATGGGGCCTCCTGCTGCCGCCGCGTTGTCAGAGCACGATTTCTGTTCTCATCCTGAAGCAAAGTTCTTAACCTGAGGTACTATTTCTGGGTTAGCGGAGTCTGGAACCTGAAGCGTTTGTAACCCAAGGTACCACAGTATACCAGTATACCTGAAGGAGCATCTCCCCCCCCCCATCGTTCATCCCAGACACTAAGGTCCAGCGCCGAGGGCCTTCTGGTGGTTCCCTCCCTGCGAGAAGTAAGGTTGGAACCAGGCAGAGGGCCTTCTCAGTAGTGGTGCCCGCCCTGTGGAACATCCTAATATCAGATGTCAAGGAAATAAACAACTATCTGATGTTTAGAAGACATCTGAAGGCAGCACTGTTTGGGGAAGTTTTTAATGACTGATGTTTTCATGTATTTTTAATCTTTTGTTGGGAGCCGCCCAGAGTGCCTGGGGAAACCCAGCCAGATGGGCAGGGTACAAATATATTATTATTATTATTATTATTATTATTATTATTATTATTATTACATAGGAAGAGTCTGTTGGATCAGGTCAATGGCCTATCTAGTTCAGCATCCTGTACTCACAGTGACTAACCAAATGCCTGTGGGAAGCTCGCAGACTAGACATGACTGCAACACTACTGTACCCATCTGCAATTCCCAGCAACTGGTATTCAGAGGCATAATTTGGAATACGTCATCATAGCTAGTGGCCATTGATAGCCTTGTCCTCCATGTATTTTCCTAATCCTTTTTTAAAGCCATCAAAGTCGGCAGTCATCACTGACTCCTGTGAGAGTGAGTTCCACAAGTTAACTTGGTGCTGCACGAAGAAGTAGGAGAAATAATTTCAGTGAAATTCTCCTGGCTGGATTACAGGGTTTTGGCTGGCTTGCCTTACTTTCAGGTGGCCAAGGGGTGTTTGCGAGTGTCCTTTCTTTACAAAACGTCTCCCCAGAGGGCTGTGCTGGGCAGCCTTCCCAGGTGCTCAAACTTCAACTGAAACTAGGATTGCCTCCAAAGTGAGTTGCCATGCATCCAGAATTTCCCAGATGTTTTAGTGAATTCTGCCCAGGCACTGTTTCCGACAACCAAATTTCGGATGTATGGTAATCCTAACTGAAACCCAAGGGGAAACCATCATGAAACAATTCCTACCATTGGACTTTTTCAGATCAGGAGGCATGAGCAGCCAGGAAGGCTGCCGAGTGCTGGAGAGGTGTTGAGCAGGAAGTAAAGCACACACTCCCACATAGCACCCTAGGTGATTTCATAAAAGTCTGCAGCCACAGTTTCTTTTAAGAAAGACAACAACAACTAAAGAAATTCAAAAGTTCCCTGAGCAGAAGGCTAGGGCCGGATTTAGGTATGATGAGGCCCTAAGCTACTGAAGGTAATGGGGTCCTTTATATGTCCAGCTGTCCTTTGTCAACAACCAATTGTCGCTGGTTTTTTGTGTTGAATATAAGCTATATGGTAATTTATGGACCTAATAGCTATCTCAAGCCATTTGCACATAACAAAATATGTATTTTATCAAAGTAATTGTTGAACTGAAATACAATTAAGAAGAAGTATATTAATAGTGAAATACAATTAAGAAGTATATAATAATTAAGCTCTAACTTTAAATGATTTTTTTTATTCATAAGAAACTTAATAATGCAAACACATTGGCATTTGGCAATAACAAAAGTTCCTTTAGAAACACAATTTCTAAACAGACACAATTTTTCCCCTTTAAATTTTTTGGGGGCCCCCAAGAGAGGGAAGCCCTAAGCTATAGCTTGTTTAGCTTATACGTGAATCCTTCGCTAAACAAAGCAGGAAAATGGAGGCTTCCAATAAAGATTTTGAGAGAACGGATTATGCCATAGTATTAGCTGTTGCTGCCCCTACAATAGACACATTGTTAGCTGCGTTACACAGACCATTGATCTAGCTAGCTCAGAAGGGGCAGCAGTTCTCCAGGGTGTCAGACAGGGATCTCTCCCAGCCTGACCCAGAGATCGATTGCACTTGCATACAATTCAAGAGCTCTACCATTGAACTACAGCACATCTGTGAAGGTGAACCTTTGGATTGCCCCACTTGTTTTCAGTCTGGATTCTGAAGTTCCTTAGAAGCTTATCAAAGGTTCCTCCATGTGTCTTTGTTAGTCGATTTCATCCTTTTACATGGTTTTGTACGTATAGTGGTACCTCGGGTTACATACGCTTCAGGTTACTGACTCCGCTAACCCAGAAATAGTGCTTCCGGTTAAGAACTTTGCTTCAGGATGAGAACAGAAATTGTGCTCCGGCGGCGCGGCAGCAGCAGAAGGCAGAAGCAGTAGAAGGACCCATTAGCTAAAGTGGTACCTCAGGTTAAGAACAGTTTCAGGTTAAGTACGGACCTCCAGAACGAATTAAGTACTTAACCCGAGGTACCACTGTATTGTGGTTTTTTATGCATTGTGGCTTGCAGCTGATTTTATCGATCATCATTTAGTAATTGTGATTGTTAAGAGTGAATTTCTATTTAATTATTATTTGTTTTGAGAGTGAATTTTATTCTGCATTATTATATTCTAATAAATTGTTGGGCATTACTATAGTCGATATAAGCCATTCCATGTTAAAGTTATGTTATATTATGACTTTTTGTACTGGGTCAGATTATTATATGGTGCGTGTTGTTTTGTTGCATATTTGGTTGCTGTAACGCCGCAACCCCAGAGTCGGCCACGACTGGACCTAATGGTCAGGGGTCCCTTTACCTTTTAAACCACCTTTGTGTAGTAATATCGAAAGGTGGTATACAAATTAAAAGTGAAATGGAGATCAGTAGCAGCAGACAAACTTTCCTGAAATTCTGCTTACTCATCCAAAGCAACCTTACTCAATAAGGGGTTACATTTTGGGACGCAGTCATAATTCACACGAAATAGTTGCAGTGAGTCTGACAGGTGTGCCGATTGTATCCCTTACATGCCCCATAATCCTTTGCAACATGTGGGGATTCTGTGGCAGGTGCCATGGCATTCCTTACTAGGCCACCTGACGTGGAAAGTTTCTTGAAGACAGAAGATCCATTGTACTGGCCCAATAAAACTGGTACTGTAGGATCAGAGGCAGTGAATAACTTTGGCGAAATAATATTCTTGAGGCATATCCCTTTCTCAGTTTTGATCCTTTTGCTATCTTGATGTTGTATTATTATTACAACTGGGCTTTCATGAATATAAATGTTATTACAGCTGAGTTTTCATATATCCAAGTAATACAGACTATTTATAAAAAGCCTGATACCAAAAGAAGAAGAAAAATCATATCGTTCGTATTACTTTACAGCATTTGATGGCTTTATGGGGCAGCTAGGATGAGAGGGGGAGGGTGGGAAGAAAGATAAGTCCCCACCGCTTTGGGACATCACCCTATATATAAAGGGGCAGAAGAAGTAAAAATGGGAATGCAAACAGCCTGTATTTTTCCTTTTACTAATCTCTCCCCACCCCATGAAAAAAGTAGCGAAGACTCAAAATGTCATAACCAAATCTAAAGGTGTGTCCAGAGCAGAGATTAATTTGATGCTCTCTCTAATTCTCTCTATTTCACCTCCACTGCAGTTGAAGGCAGCTAATACAAAATGACTTTCCTGTGAAAGTGAGAAGATGGAGAATAATGCCATTTTTAAATATAATCTATTCCAGGGGCAACGGGACGCAGGTGGCGCTGTGGGTTAAAGCCTCAGCGCCTAGGACTTGCCGATCGAAAGGTCGGCGGTTCGAATCCCTGCGGCGGGGTGCGCTCCCGCTGCTCAGTCCCAGCGCCTGCCAACCTAGCAGTTCGAAAGCACCTCTGGGTGCAAGTAGATAAATAGGGACCGCTTATTAGCGGGAAGGTAAACGGCGTTTCCGTGTGCGGCTCTGGCTCGCCAGAGCAGCGATGTCACGCTGGCCATGTGACCCGGAGTGTCTCCGGACAGCGCTGGCCCCTGGCCTCTTGAGTGAGATGGGCGCACAACCCCAGAGTCTGTCAAGACTGGCCCGTACGGGCAGGGGTACCTTTACCTTTACCTTTTATTCCAGGGGCAGCCAATGTGACACATCTACCCCAAATTTTATTGGACTACAACTCCCATCATCCCTGACCATTGGCCATGCTGACTGGGGCTGAGGGGAGTTGCAGTCCAACAACATCAGGGCCCCCATCCTTGATCTATATTCATTGTCAAACATTCAGTTTTACTGAAAGATCTATATCTCACCTAGAGAAGGAGATCAGAATAGTGATATTCTATTGTCCTCTGACAAACAGTTGAAAGAGTTGGGTGCATTGAGCCTCAAGAAGAAAAGATTAAGCAGGAGACATGATAGTGGTCTTCAAATACTTGAAAGCCTTCCCTCAGAAGATGGAGCTAGCTTGTCTGTCCTGATCCAGAGGCCAGGACGAGACCTAATGTGTAGGAATAGCATGGATGCCAGGTGCTGGAAAGTTAGAATCATAGAATCTTAGAGCTGGAAAGGGATCCAAGGGTCATCTAGTCCAACCCCCTGCAATGTAGGATTCTCAGCTAAAGCATCCATGACAGATGGTCACCCGACCTCTGCTTAAAATCCTCCAAGGAAGGAGAGTCCACCACCTCTCATGGGAGTCTGTTCCATGGTTGAAGAAGAAGAAGAAGAGGAGGAGGAAGAGGAGGAGGAGGAGGAGGAGGAGTTTGGATTTGATATCCCGCTTTATCACTATCCTAAGGAGTCTCAAAGTGGCTCACAATCTCCTTTCCCTTCCTCCCCCACAACAAACACTCTGTGAGATGAGTGAGGCTGAGGGACTTCAGAGAAGTGTGACTGGCCCAAGGTCACCCAGCAGCTGCATGTGGAGGAGCAGAGAAGCAAACCAGGTTCACCAGATTACGAGACTAACCACTACATCACACTGGCTCTTACTGAACAGCTCTTACTGTCAGAATTTTTTTCCAAAAGTTGAGTCGGAATCTCCTTCCTCGTAACTTGAAGTCATTGGTTCAAATCCTACCCTCTGTTGGTTCGAGTCTTACTAATTCCATTAGTGCAAGGATCTACAGTTGTACAATGGAACTTCCTTCTCTCCTCCCATTGTGTGCCTTGATTTTCCCCCAGGGGGAAATCTGTTTGATGGGGTTGAGGGAGATTTAGCAGGTGCATGAGGGAAGGAAACAAGGAAGATTCTATTGCAGAAGCATAAATTATCGCGCTAACAGAACGAGTTCCTTAGCACCATTTTGGATACAGCCCAGAGTCTTTGCATGAGAGGTTTCATCCAACCAGGCGATCTACTCAGTCAACACCCTTGGGATCTCTTTCCTATCCTGACAAACAGAAGGAGAACAGCACCTTTAAAAAAACTGTTAACTTCTTCTCCAAAAGTTTCTCAAAACCAGATGGAATAATAAAGGTAGACATTTCCCTCCGTTAAGCGCCAGCAGAAGCGCCGTTAGTATGCTAATGGACAGATGTTTTCTTAAAGAAGGGCTAAAAGAGATAAAATGTGTCAGGAGGAGAGAAAGAATGGGGCTGGGGTGTCCAGCATGGTTATGGGGGAAGCTGAGAAATTCATCATGGAGCCTTCCACAGTCTTTTCATATAAGTATCGTTAGCGGGTTATGTGCTTTGGTAATATAACTCCCCCATGATATGGAGCACAGGAGAAGGCCGTAGATTTAGACTCTGAAAGGTAGTTTTAAAGACACAACTTGAGCTATCCATTGCCCTGGCAGCAAGCGTTTAAAGACTGAAAACAAGGTTTTATACTTCAAGTCATTGTTTTCTCAAAGGGGGTTTTCAGAGTGTGTTGTGAGTCATATACAACCAGCACAACCCACCCACTGTGGGAGTCATAAAGCCATGGCAGAGACTTGTAATACTGCAGAGTGCCTCCTGACCTGTTGACCAGCACCTCTGTGCCTTACAATGTATTAGAATGTATTGACCTTATATGGTGATGGGTGTAGTAAAAGCCAGGACCGGATGAGGTAATGTGAGACATTGGCAAACGGCCATGCGACAAAGAAGAACAAAGGATTAAAAAACCGGAGGAGAGTGGACGAAGGAGCTGCTCTTACCATCCTGAGAATACAGCTGGCTCTCTGTGTCTTTTTTCTATGCTAAGCACCATCTCATGACAGCTGGACTTCCGTCAACCCACATTTACACTAGGAAGTCAATTTTCAGATGTCAATTTTAAGCTCTTGCCTTCTTTCTTATTTTAAAACAGTCTCCTCATTTGTTGCACT
This sequence comes from Podarcis gaigeae, assembly GCF_964106915.1. Lineage (NCBI taxonomy): Eukaryota > Metazoa > Chordata > Lepidosauria > Squamata > Lacertidae > Podarcis > Podarcis gaigeae. Next base: position 95,993,861 of record NC_139677.1, on the reverse strand, counting down.
GAGGATAAGAGCTGAAAGGAATTTGAAAGGTGGAGGGGGGATATAGATACCTTATTAGTTAATGTAACTTAGTACCAAAAAGATAATATTAAGTATCAACAACTTTGTAACATATGGAAGCCAACAAAATAAGTATATAGAATCACAGAACTGTAGAGTTGGAAGGGACAACGAGGGTCATCCAGTCCAAACCCCAACAATGCAGGAGATATATGGAAACCATCTGGACTTAGTGGAGGAACGGGAAATCCACACAGGATTATTATACTTGCTATCGGCTTAAGGAGACTAACAGAAGAGATCGTAAAGGAAAAAGAGAAATTATATGAACAAGATATGATGTGGAAACACCAAGATAAGACTGGATAGAATTATGAACTTTGTTTGGACTGATTGGGACTGATTTGGACATTAACACAGTAATAAGAAGATGATCTGAATCCCCCTTTGGATCTTGAAGTATGGGTTCCCCCAACAAAATTTTAAAATTTGGCTTTGTAATTTGGAATTTATGCAATGTGATTTAATTTGATGTGATTGGCCAGTTAATAAAAATTATTAAAAAAGAAAGAAAAAAGAATATTTTGCCCAACGTGGGGCTCAAACTCATGAATCTGAGATTAAGAGTTTCTTTTATATATATATATACACATTTTCATTAGTTTTTTTAACATATCATCTCCAACAATCATATAACATAACTTCTTATCTTATACAATATTTTAGACTTTCATCAACACCTCTGATGATTTTCCGTTCTTTATCACTTATTCTGCATTTCTTAATTTCTCTATTACTCTTAATTATCATTAACTAATAGTTCTCCTCATAGTCTTTCTTGCAATATTTCAAATATTCATCTTTACAAAACTTCTTGCAATCCTACTAGCATAATCTGTTCATTACAATTACTTTTCAAATAGTTCATATATTTACTCCAGTCTTCTAAGAATCTCTGGTCCCGCAGGTTTCAAATCCTTCCTGTTAATTTATCCAATTCTGCATAGTCCATTAATTTCATCCGCCATTCTTCTTTTGTAGGTAATTCTTCTTGCTTCCATTTTTGTGCCAATAATATTCTTGCTGCTGTCATTGCATATAAAAAAAACTTACAATCCCGTCAATTAATATCATCTCCTACAATGCCAAGCAAAAATGCTTCTGGTTTCTTAATAAATATTCTTTTTCATCTCATTATATATCATTTCCCAGAAGGTTTTCACTTTTTTACATTCCCTGAGATTAAGGGTCTCATGCTCTACCAAGTGAGTGAGTGAGTGAGAGAGAGAGAGATCCAAGACTTTGCCTAACAGAGATCCCCCCCCCCCCCGTATTTTAAGCTAGCAAGCCCTTATCTACAGAAACATTGTAAAATTAATTAATGTTAGAAGGATGTTGGAATGAAGTTATGTGGTTTTAGCAGAAATGTTATAAAGGTTTAGGAAAAAACAGGCTGTTAATTGGTGAAAGGAGGGAAAGTAAAGTTACATTATATTAAGATAAATTACAGGACAAAAATTGGAAAAGATGGAAAGGATTTGCTGAAATAGTTAACTGAACGAATACAAAAAAGGGAGGTGTGAGGAGGTCAAGGAAACAAGCAAATGAAAGATAAGTTATGGGAAGATTTGCTGTGTTTTTTAATGGATTTTATTTTTCTGTTTTTTTCTTTTTCTTTTTCTTTCTTTTTTCCTTATTGTGATGTGTTGTTTTGTTTTTGTTTAATATGGTGTTTTTACTCTTTCTTTTTGTAACCTTTAAAACTTTAATAAATATTATTTTAAAAAATAAAAATAAGCTAGCAAGCCCTGCAGGAAACAAAAACCGTACTAATTTTTTAAAAGTTCAAACGAAAAATAATTACCTTTTTGTTTGAGGAAGTACAAATTAGGTGGGTTTGCATTAAAATGCTTATCAGACCAAATACCAACCCCACCCCACAACAAACACACCCTAAAAGCAATGGAGGTGACTAGGATGTCTTCTCTTAAATTCCAGTGGGCCTTGGATGGTGCCAACAGTGGAAAGATATACAGAAAAGCGCTGTCATCAAGGAAAGTAGGGCTTCCATACGTCCATATTTTCCTGGACATTACCGGGATTTCAAAGGCAAAATTGACATCCAAGGGGAATCTCCGAAAGATGGTGCTTTGTCCTGAATCTTAGGCAAGTCAATTGAAAAATCAGTTCTTTTTGTAACAAACATTGGGGTTTGTCTAAAAACAGCTCATCAATTTCACTGGTTTACAAAAAAAAAAAAAAGCTTAACAATTGGAGTCTCAACAATTGGGATGTCCTGTTTTTACTTTTTGAAATATGGCAACCCTACGGGAAAGGAATCCACAAATGATTTGGCAGGGGTTTGAATGCAGATGACTCACAACCTAAATTTGTTCTCCATTGGACTGCTGGAAATGCGCCTTGCTAAAAACATAGATGTTTCTCCTTGCTCTTCCCATAATATCTCACACATTAAACAAGGAAATGCTCTGTACCGGTTGAATCTCTGCCAAAGCGATCGGAAACGAACATGTGCACGGTCTCTTTGCTTGCAAACACACAATTGTATATTCTTCCGATCCAGATCATATACAGGATGTCAAATTATGGCTGTTATTAATTTAGACTTGTTCTTTTTACTTTTTTAAACCTTTCTGGAGGGGAGGAAGGAGACAAATATTGGATCTGGCACGTTCTTACCTTATCGATCTAGCTGTAGAAGAAGAAGAAAATAGCTTACAATAGGAAGAACTGTCAAAATAAATACAGCTCAAAAGGGCAGTCTCTCTTAAGCAAGGTGGTGCTATTAGGGTTGGATAGCAGGGCAGAAGACCCAAAACAGCCCCCAGAGGGGGCAGCAAGCCATGGCATGATAGGAAATGCAGTGCTGCACCAGCATTGGTTGCTTTTGCAACCTAGAAGAAGTATTCTAGTGCTCAGCATTCTGCAATCCAGCGCTTTTTCAAAGAGAAAGCATATAGTACGTACAACAACAGAGAAACAGCTGAACAGCCACAAACAACAACAAATTATGTGAACAAATAATAACTTCTCCAACACTCTGGTCATTTCATTATTATTTAATTTCCTTTATGAATTACTTCCTTTGAAGCAGCTCCATAATACGATAAAATTTATATGGAACAACTGCACACGTTGTTGTTGTTTAGTCATTTAGTCGTGTCCGACTCTTCATGACCCCATGGACCAGAGCTGCCTCAATTTGGTCAAACTCATGTTCATAGCTTCGAGAACACTGTCCAACCATCTCATCCTCTGTTGTCCCCTTCTCCTTGTGCCCTCCATCTTTCCCAACATCAGGGTCTTTTCCAGGGAGTCTTCTCTTCTCATGAGGTGGCTAAAGTGTTGGAGCCTCAGCTTCAGGATCTATCCTTCCAGTGAGCACTCAGGGCTGATTTCCTTCAGAATGGAGAGGTTTGATCTTCTTGCAGTCCATGGGACTCTCAAGAGTCTCCTCCAGCACCATTGATTCAAAAGCATCAATTCTTCGGCAGTCAGCCTTCTTTATGGTCCATCTCTCACTTCCATACATCACTACTGGGGAAACCATAGCTTTAACAATACAGACCTTTGTTGGCAAGGTGATGTCATAAAACCAATTAAAGCAATTGCCAATGGGGGAAAATTCAAATAGAGTACAGATCCCCACAGAGATAACTCACAGAGAGATCACTTTGAAGGCTTGTTGAAAAAGATGGGCATCTTCCACACATACCAGAAAGACCATTGAGATGACACTTGTCTGGTACTTAATGGGAGGGAGTTTCAAAGTGTGGGTACTGCTCTGCTAAAGGTGTGGCTCCAACTTTGCATGGAACAAACCTCCTGATGGGAAGGATTCTGTCTCCTGCAGATTGCAGCCACTGGTGGGTATATCATAAAGGTAAAGGTACCCCTGCCCGTACGGGCCAGTCTTGACAGACTCTGGGGTTGTGCGCCCATCTCACTCTAGAGGCCAGGATCCAGCGCTGTCCGCAGACACTTCCGGGTCACATGGCCAGCATGACATCGCTGCTCTGGCGAGCCAGAGCTGCACACGGAAACACCATTTACCTTCCCGCTGGTAAGTGGTCCCTATTTATCTACTTGCACCCGGAGGTGCTTTCGAACTGCTAGGTTGGCAGGCGCTGGGACCGAGCAACGGGAGCGCACCCCGCCGCAGGGATTCGAACCGCCGACCTTTCGATCGGCAAGTCCTAGGCATTGAGGCTTTAACCCACAGCGCCACCTGCGTCCCCGGGGTATATCATGCCCCTCTCCAAATCCTGAAAATTTTCACTGGTGGAAATTCGGTGCAACGCTCATTTTATGCAACATGAACCTCTGCAGCCTCTGCACCTCTAAAAAATACCATTTTTTCCGTGTATTGGACGAGCTTTTTTGATTCAAAGTATTGGAAGAAACAAGACTTACCAACTATCGAAGAATGGCAGATGAACATGTTGGACTATAAGGAACTTGCCGAACTGACTGGGAGACTACAAGACCAGAGAGTAGAAATTGTGGAAGAAGATTGGAAGAAGTTTAAGGAATGTTTGGAAAAAATATGTTAATATTTAAATCTTAGAATAGCTTTGGAAGTGGATATAGGCTGTAGGGTTAGAAGTAGAAGATAGTGTATTTTAAAATAGTGTTATTTGTAAGTGATAAAATGTGAAGATTTTAATGGTAAAAGTAAGTGTGATAAAAAAATGGTTAGAAATTATAATATATGTAAACTGCTAAAGATGAGGTACAGTGGTAAAAGGTAAAAGTAAAGGTACCCCTGCCCGTACGGGCCAGTCTTGACAGACTCTGGGGTTGTGCGCCCATCTCACTCAAGAGGCCAGGGGCCAGCGCTGTCCGGAGACACTTCCGGGTCACGTGGCCAGCGTGACATCGCTGCTCTGGCGAGCCAGAGCCGCACACAGAAACGCCGTTTACCTTCCCGCTGGTAAGCGGTCCCTATTTATCTACTTGCACCCGGAGGTGCTTTCGAACTGCTAGGTTGGCAGGCGCTGGGACCGAGCAGCAGGAGCGCACCCCGCCACAGGGATTCGAACCGCCGACCTTTCGATCGGCAAGTCCTAGGCGCTGAGGCTTTAACCCACAGCGCCACCTGCATCCCGAGGTACAGTGGTACCTCGGGTTAAGTACTTAATTCGTTCTGGAGGTCCGTTCTTAACCTGAAACTGTTCTTAACCTGAAGCAGCACTTTAGCTAATGGGGCCACCGCGCCGCTGGAGCACGATTTCTGTTCTTATCCTGAAGCAAAGTTCTTAACCCAAGGTAATATTTCTGGGTTAGCAGAGTCTGTAACCTGAAGCGTATGTAACCCGAGGTACCACTGTATAATGAAAATCAGATAGGGGGGACTTGGGGAAGCCCACTTAACAACGTTTAGAAAAAATAAGGAGAAGACAAGAATTTGTTTGTGTTTTTTTGTTTTTCTCTTTGTGTTGTTTATTTGTGTTATAAAATGAATAAAAAAAAACCTGGGGTGGGGAAAATCACGTCAAAAAACTGGGGTCATCCAATACTCGGATAGTGGCATGGGGGGGGAGAAGCGCTGCACCGCCAGCCAGCTCATTGGTGGGAGCACAGTTTCCCCTGATGCCACTGCAAGCGGTGGGCGCTCTCTGGGTTGTTTCCCATGCATGGCGGCATCGGAGTGCAATGGCTGGCGGGAGCGCAAATTCTCCCAATGCAGCTGCGCACAAGAATTGTTCTAGGAAGTGGTCCATTTCCCCTCATTTTCCTAAAATTGAGTCCCCTAAAAGGAGGGGGGGTCTTATACAGGGAGCATCCTATAGATGGGTGTTAGTACATAAGTTGAATAGGATCCAAAACGCAGCAGTCTGATAGGTCCTAGAACAATAGGATTCAGAATGCAGTAGTCTGATTGGTCCTAGAACAATGCAGCAGTCTGATTGGTCCGCAGGAGCCACCCAATCCAGCTCCAGGTGGAAGTGAATCCGCAACCTGATTGGCCTACAGGAGAATCCCGGAATTAGTCAATCACGTGTGGCCCATTGTGTAAATAATGTATAGAAAGCAGATATTGTGGGGAAACTTTCATTCCTCGCTACTATGAGCTGAATAAAGAGCATGAAATCCACACTTGACTCCGAGTATATTTCAATGGGAAAATACGGTAATTTCTAGTTTGCCATTTTCTCCCCTATCCATTCCCAAGTATTTATCAGGGGAGAGGGAGGATATTAAATAGGAATCTGGATCACTCAGAATGGGGAAGTCAGAGGAGCAGGATTCCATGGAACAGGCTTCAACTGACTCTCTGCAGCGTTGGCTTCCCACGATTCTTGGAGATCGCATTTTCACTTTAGCCCTGTAACTCTCAGCTTCCTCGGTGTTCTGGAAATAGAGTGTGCTCGCCCTGTATTTCTCTCAAGCTCTGAAGCTCACCAGGTGATTCGGGATGAGCTTTAATTGTAGGCTTGCAGCCCTAGGACTATGAGGATATTTTGAAGGGAAGAGGTTAAAAAAAAAATCATGCTGTGCTGAGTTGCAGATCTGCAGCTCTGCTTCCAATGATATTTCCCAAGATGATTTTTTTTCCCCATTTCAAAGCTCACTGGGGGAAAAGGAGATGGAGGAAAGGGAGAGAGAGGGGGGGTGAGAATTGCTAAAGCAGGTGTGCTTCACCGATCTGAGTCCTCCTATGGTGATCTAAAGGAAGAGGTCTAATGATACAGCTCTGGAGGTTTAAGAATTGTGAGCTGAGAAGTGGAGCCGGGGGAGCGAGAGTCCTGGTTCATGAGGTATAAAAATGTCACACAAAAAAGAGATGGTTTCTGGTAAGTTTAGAATGCAGACATTTGATGCCCAGCAGAGAGAATTGCCACAAAGAAGGGTTTCAATAGTTGTGAAGGGGGCAGGTATGGGTGTGTTTTTTTACTTACTTGTTGCAATATTATTCCAACCTGGGCCAACGCCAGAAGGAGACATTGTTGGGCACCTGTCGAGACCCATCCAATTAAACAAAACACCTGCAAAATGCCGGTTATTCGGTTTAGTTTCATACTTTTCCACCACTAGGTGGAGGCATTTGAACTTTGTACATCAGCCATTTTAGGCTAGTGCTGTTTCAGTTTTGGCATGATGGGAGATACTATACAAGGGCCAGATAAAAAGGCCCGATTGACAAGCTAGGCCATGTGCAGAGGAGGGTGACCAAGATGCTCAAGGGTCTGGAAACCAAGCTTTATGAGGGACAGTTAAAGGAGTTGGAGATGTTTAGCCTGGAAAAGAGGAGACTGAGAGGAGACAGGATAGCCATCTTCAAATATCTAAATGGCTGTTACATGGAGGATGGAGCAAGCTTTTTTTCTCCTGCTCCAGAGGCTTGGGGCAAAAGCAATGGATTCAAGTTACAAGAAAGGAGATTCTGACTAAATGTCAGGAATCAGGTTGGGTGTCTGTCAGAGATGCATTGGTTGAGATTCCTGCATTGCAGAGGGTTGGACTAGAGGACCCTCAAAGTTCCTTCCAACTCTACGATTCTATGATAATGATGGCAGGTGGTTTGACCCTTTGAAGGCCCCAAATGAGGACTTCAAAGCAGCTCACAGGCAGCAAGGCATTGCAAAAACAGAGGGAGAACACTTTTAAGCGGTGGTTTCAATGCACACTGAATCTTCCTGAAGTGAGCAGGACTTGACACTCCACTCATCATCTGAGAAGTGGGGAAATAAATCCTGCTGCTCTTCCCGCTACCTCAGTTCCCTGCAGGAACTGTTGCATTGTCTGCACATTAAAGGGAACACCCCCACACACCCAAACTGTGTAGGATTTGCACTTCCACTCATTCACTACAAACACTAGAACTGATGCATGCAGCATCAAATTTGAACTGCACCCAGATAGATAGATAGATAGATAGATAGATAGATAGATAGATAGGTAGGCTGTTTGGAGTGACATCAGGAAAAATGTCCTTGCAAGGTGAATTACAACCCCTGACAAGCTACAATTGGCCTGCAAGGAGAAGGTTCCCCACCTACTCTGTCTGCCTACTCAGACAGGCTGCTGCTCTCCATGGCCTCAAGCACAGAGGTCTTTCCCATCATCTAATCATTTTAACTGGAGATGATCCTAAGGATTAACTTTGGGACCTTCTGCATGCAAAGTGTGTGCTCTGCTACCAAGCTATGAGCTCTCCCCATAGGTAAGCCGTAACCCAGACAAACACCTAGATCAGGGGATCTGACGTGGTACCTTCCAGGTGCTGTTGGTCTTGAGCTTCCATCATCACTAGTTGGCATGTCCAGTGGTCAAGGAGGATGAGAGTTGTCACCCAGCAGCATCTGAAGAACATGTTGCATTGGCTACCCCATCATAGGTCAAAGAGTTAGAGATGGCATTTATAAGTGGTCCAAGCATATAGTAAGGTTGGTGGTACAATAGCTTTGTAAACAAGCATTTTGGTTTCCCTGCGAATGTCCCGGTCCTCAAACACTCTGCACTTTATTCAGGAGAAAGCCGCACTCACAGAGCTCAGGCAATGCTGGATTTCGGCATCAGTGTTGGCCCTTGTGGAAAGATAAATGCCTAGGTAGGAGAAGTGATCGACATTTTCCAACATTACACCACTGATTTGGATTTGTGGCACTGCAGAGGGGTTATTTTGTACTTTTTGGTGCAGCACTTTGGTTTTTTGGATGTTGAGTGATAGGCCAAGCTTTTCATAAGCTTCTGCAAAGATATTTAGGATGGTTTGGAAGTCATCCTCTGAGCGTCTACACACTATGTTGTCATCAGCATACTGAAGCTCTATGACGGAAGTTACGGTAACCTTACTCTTTGCTTTCAGCCTGCTTAGATTGAAGAGCTTTCCATCTGTTTGATATATGATTCCATCAATGGTGTCTCCGAAATTTTTTACACATAACTTGGGAAGACAGGCAAACTAATATCAGTGTACTGGAAGAAGCAAAGATCACCAGTGTTGAAGCAATGGTTCTTCAACATTAACTTCATTGGACTGGTCATGTTGGGTGGATGCCTGATGATCGTCTTCCAAAGCAACTACTCTATTCCGAACTTAAAAATGGAAAGCATAATGCTGGTGGTCAACAAAAGAGGTTTAAAGACTATCTCAAGGTTAATCTTTAAAAAATGTAGTATAAACACTGACAACTGGGAAACACTGGCCTGTGAGCGCTCCAGTTGGATAACAGCCTTTACCAAAGGTGTCATGGGCTTTGAAGACACTCGAACTCAGGACACAAGGGAGAAACGTGCTAAGAGGAAGGCACGCTTGGCAAATCCTCACCGTGATCAACTCCCATCTGGAAACCAGTGTTCCCACTGTGGAAGGAAGTGTGGATTCAGAATTGGCCTCCACAGTCACTTACGGACTCATTGTCAAAACCATATTTATGGAAGACAATCTTACTCAGCTACAAGTGATTGCCAAAGAAGAAAGAAGAAGATAGGTCAAATGACCAAGGTGAAAGCTGTAATTAATGATGCCCAGCACTACAAACCAGTCTTTCCAGAGGTTCACAAAACTTGACTTTAAATTCCCACTGAATGTCAGCATATTACTGCAAGGCGTCAAACTCTGGAAGACCAGAAGAAAAACCACGATGACCCTTGTTAGAAATAATATCCTTCAGAAAGAAGGAATTGGGAGAGGAATGAAAATCTACAGTGGTAATGAATGACACTGAGAACGACTCTAAGCCCTTTCTGGCCAGCATTATATTTTATTGGCCTAGACAGTCCCATTCATTTTGAAGTCATGGGCTATGAAGATTACTTTTGGCGGAGTTTATTACAGCAGGTAATGAGACTATAAATCTGCAAGCTGTTTGCTTAGCTTTCTAGACAGTGTGAAGTTGAGCATACCTAAAAAAAATAAATGCCACTATTTAGGTTATGTTGAAAAGGAAGTAAAAGCAAGGCTTTAAAAAAAAAGTATCATATATCCCCTGGATATTTACATTAGTGCCTCAGCTTATCGTACAGTTAACTAGCTTATAGTTAAATATGCTTAATGGGAAATTAAATCCCAAATAGCTCAACTGCCCCATACACTTCATCTATTTAATACACTGGGTGGAATTAATACTCTCTCCTGCCTTGGAGAAATTTCTGGAACAACAATGGGATATCAGCTCCACCCAAGGTGGAATAATTACCACACACAGGAAGAACAAGGATATAGTTTGAGTGCCTCACTTGTAGTTTTATAAATCATTTAATGTGTCAACACAAAAAGAACTTATTAATATTGCAGTTGTATAGGGGATTGTTATTATGAACAGAATGTAAAGGAAATTAATAAGATTTTGGAATGCAGAATTAAAGAAAACAATCAAATCATCAATTCTAGCATGTGGGGGGGCCACTTTATCTAAATTATATTATTCGGTATTTGAATTATTGGTATTAATAATTGTATTATAAATTTGGTATTGTTATAATGAGGCTATTATTGGACTGTAATTGAAAACTAATAAAAATTATTATTAAAGAAAATAAAACTCTCTCCTGTCTTACCTTTAGGTCTCCCACCACATCGCTCTGTGGTCTTCACCCAACCCCATCTGAACTTCAAGTGTAAGCTTTGTGGGGCAAAGGCCAATATTCTGCGTATGTTATCCTATAAAACACCTTCCCTCTAGTCAGTTCCCTCTTCCCACTTCCCTCTAGTCACTTCCATCCTCTCGTCTCCTAGCCACCTGATCTCTCAACCATTGAGCCTTTTGTGAAGTCACCTTACCTAATCTCTTAGCCTTGAGACTGAGAGGCTGCCCATCTTCCAGTGAGAGAGAGTCAGCTAGCTCACTCTCTTCCCATTCTTCTTGCTGTTCATCTCCCAGTTCTGCCCAGCTATCGTCTTCCGAACTGTGCCCCTCAGCAAACCATTGTTCCAAATCAACACTACTTCACTGCTCCTGTGGAGTTTCAGTATCCTGGCCATGAGTGGGGGGGGGGGTAGGCTCCCACCATTTCCTCATCAGAGTTGTACTCCTCAGACTGGTCTCTGACACTTGCTGACTGATGGCACTATGCAAATTAATAAAAATAAATGTGGACATTTATTTATTTATTTAGATACGATACGATACGATAATCTTTATTGTCATTATCCCATACAGAACAACAAAATTGAAAAATCTACATAAGACATTCAAAAACCAACAAGCCTGCTATCCCAACCTGGTTAGCCCCCTAAAAATTCTGATACCCCATTTTTAAATACAATATACTCCCATAGAGACTCCTTACACTGTGTTTAAAACCAAAATCGCATTTGGATAGAAACTGTTTCTTGGGCAGCTAGTCCTAGTCTTTATAACCCTGTACCTTCTTCCAGAAGGCAGAAGCTGAAAGAGATCATTTCTGGGGTGCGCACTATCCTGCGCTATCTCTGCAGCTTTCTTATGGCACCTGGAAGCATAGATTTGATCCAAGGTGGGAAGAGTGCACCCAATTATTCTCTCCACAGTCTTTACAACCCTGGACAGCATTGGTTTTTTCCCCCTGACCATGCAGTTCCCAAACCACACACACAGACCATAAGTTAATATTTATTTAGCATCCCACCTTTCAAGGTGGTGTGTACATTGCCCTGTCCCTCCATATTTGATTCTCACAACAACCCTGTGAGGTAGGGTAGACTGAGAGGCAGTGACTGGCCCAAGATCACCCAGTGAGCTTCATGGCCAAGTGGAGGATTTGAACCCTGCTCTCCCAAGTCCTAGTCCGACACTCTAACCACTACACCACCCTGGCTCTCAATATTCATCATTGGACTGCACCAAATTGTGGCCTGGGAAATGTTTCAGCACTCCATGCCATCAGCATTGGGGACCACGTGCTTGAAGGGGTAGGCAACTTTGTCTTACCTGGGTTCCACCATAACCAGCAACCTTTTCCGTAGACACGCTGAGCTGGACAAGTGTATTGGCAAGGAAGCTATGGCTATGGCTTGCCAGCGTGGAGAGCCAGTGTGGTGTAGTGGTTAAGAGCGGTGGACTCGTAATCTGGCGAACCAGGTTCGCTTCCCCGCTCCTCCACATGCAGCTGCTGGGTGACCTTGGGCTAGTCACACTTCCCTGACGTCTCTCAGCCCCACTCACCTCAAAGAGTGTTTGTTGTGGGGGAGGAAGGGAAAGGAGAATGTTAGCCGCTTTGAGACTCCTTCGGGTAGTGATAAAGCGGGATATCAAATCCAAACTCCTCTTCTTCTTCTTCTTCTTCTTCTTCTTCTTCTTCTTCTTCTTCTTCTTCTCCAAAAGGGTACAGTGGTATCTCGGGTTGCATACACTTCAGGTTACATACGCTTCAGGTTACAGACACCGCTAACCCAGAAATAATACCTCAGGTTAAGAACTTTGCTTCAGAATGAGAACAGAAATCGTGCGGCGGCTGCACCACAGCAGCGGGAGGCCTCATTAGCTAAAGTGGTACCTCAGGTTAAGAACAGTTTCAGGTTAAGAACGGACCTCCGGAACAAATTAAGTACGTAACCAGAGGTACCACTGTATTGGAGAACGTGATGCTAATGTCCAATACCAGCCTTGGGCCACCCATTGTGGACTTTTGGTTTAACTGAACATGCTGGTTTGGCACCTGGAAGCTGTAATGGGTGTCAGAAGTCACCCAAACCAATGCAGCCAAGTAGCCATAAATGAGATGCTTTGACAAATTGTGCAGGTCAGAGTTAAACTGAGGCATTGCTCAACACAGATATGCAAACCACATATACTAAGTTGGGAGTGCAAAAAATAATAAGTAAAAAAAGCAACAACTAGAAAACCCACAACTGTGAAATCAATGACCTACATTATTTAGCTGTCAAAGTCAAACTGTGCAGAAATGGCAATCAATGTGAATGTTAATTGCCAAAATTAATTCTACCTAACTCTCCCACTTATGCACAAACACACAGGCAAAGCTCTCAGTGAGAACTGGTGGGTAAAAGTGGATGTCCTGACTGCAGCATTTCAGAAATGATGGATGGGAAGTCACAAGACTATATGCACCTCCACACCAAGAACACATGGCCTTTGTCCTCAAACGCCTGTGATATCATGACAATAAACATATCATTGGCCAGAAGTACTTTGGTTGCCACAACCAGTCAGACTGAAGGGCAGTGATGGGAAATGAGGGTCTGGGAAGAAGAAGAAGAAGATAGCACTAAGAAGAAGCAGGTAGAAGAGGGACTACTGGACATCTTCAAAGCAAAGCAAAATATATTGCAATGAACATCAAAAATGTAAAGCACTTACTTTTGTACTCATAAAAAATACCAGGCAATAAATTTTGGCTCCACCTTGATTTAAAAGCACACAGTCAATGTCTATTGTACACCACTAACTTATCAATGACTATGACTCATCCACACAGCTGCAAATAAAACGTTTTAAATGTGCTGTAACAAGACACTAGATGGCAACAGTGAGCTATGCAAAATTCAATGTATTTTTCAAAACGTTTTTTCAAAAAAGCATTTTCACCACGTTTTTTATATATGTGTAGATTCCACCTATTTCACAGCACTGAATTATCTCATATATATATATATATATATATGCTTTCGTAGATTTTCACGGGTACAGGAATGCAGGTTTTGGTGTCCTCGGGTGTCTTCCCGTGTAAAAGTTGGGGTGTCTAGGCGACGTTTCGACGAGGTCTCACTCGTCATCTTCAGGCTGGTGCTTTCGGCTTCTTGTTACTGGAACAGAGCGGGATCTCAATGTTTGAGTTCCTATAAATACTGTAGAGGGGGTGTGGTGTCTAGCCTCCAATGTTCTGGGCAGAGAGGAAGTTCCCAGGCTAGTGTGCCTTTTCTTCTTTTGTTCCTTAATTACTTGAGAGATACCTTGAGTGATTTCTTGAGTGATATCCTGAGTACCACTTAGGTGGGTCATTAGGTGTGGATTAGTTGCTAAAGTCTTTGTGTCTTGACCTCTTGAACTTTGTGAAGAGTTTTCCTGAGAAGATGGCTGTATTGCACTTAGTTGTGTTTTGGCTTGGCTTCGTGTATAGGGGCGAGCTGTGGTTTTGTGGCTTGTGTCAGCCAGATCTGTGTAGGGATTGCAGGGGGGTGCAGCATCCGGAGGTGCCACCATGGATTGGCTACTGGATGGTGTCAGTAATTCATCTGTGGAGAGGGTCTGGGTTTGGGTCTGGTGTGGTTGATTGGTGTTGGCGTTCTGTGTGCCTCTGGATCTGGTGTCAGTTTTTGTGGAGAGGGCTAATTTCCAGATTAATTTTGACGACACCTTTGTAATTTGGCCACACGGGAAGGAAAAACTGGATAGCTTCCTCACACATCTCAACAACTTACACCCCAAAATACAATTCACTATGGAAATAGAAGCCAACAACCAACTTCCCTTCCTTGACGTCCTAATCTACAAAAAACCTGATGGCTCCCTAGGACACACTATCTACCGGAAAAAAACACACACCAACCGCTACTTACATGCACAATCACACCACCACCCTGCACAAATAAACTCCGTAGCCAAGACTCTCATCTCCAGAACCAAATGCCTGGCTGACAAAGACCACTTGACAACTGAGTTACAGAATCTCTCAAATGTGTTAATTGCCAATGGATACCAGCAAAACAGGATTACGAAGCTAATCCAAAAGGAAACACCCCCCAAAAACCAAGACACAGAAGAAAACAATGGCATGGCCCTCCTTCCTTATATCAAGGGCACTACAGATAAAATTAGCAAAATCCTCCATAAACACAATATCAAAACAGCCTTTTGCACCAACCAAAAAATAGCCAATATCCTCAGAAACCCCAAGGATAAAATCCAGTTGGAAAACCAAGGGATCTATGAAATACCCTGCAAAGTCTGCCCAGCCACGTACATTGGACAAACAAACAGACGAATAAATGCACGTATCGCAGAACACAAGAATGCCGTCAAAAAAGAAGAAAAAACTTCCTCTCTTTTCCAACACATGAAAGAAACAGGACACGAAATTAATTTTGCAGATTCCAAATTGCTCTTTAACACGGAACATCACCACAAGAGAATAATCATGGAAGCCATCGAGATAGAGAAACACCCTCACAACATGAACAAGCGTGACGACACATCCCGCTTGCCAGACATCTGGAAATTAGCCCTCTCCACAAAAACTGACACCAGATCCAGAGGCACACAGAACGCCAACACCAATCAACCACACCAGACCCAAACCCAGACCCTCTCCACAGATGAATTACTGACACCATCCAGTAGCCAATCCATGGTGGCACCTCCGGATGCTGCACCCCCCTGCAATCCCTACACAGATCTGGCTGACACAAGCCACAAAACCACAGCTCGCCCCTATACACGAAGCCAAGCCAAAACACAACTAAGTGCAATACAGCCATCTTCTCAGGAAAACTCTTCACAAAGTTCAAGAGGTCAAGACACAAAGACTTTAGCAACTAATCCACACCTAATGACCCACCTAAGTGGTACTCAGGATATCACTCAAGAAATCACTCAAGGTATCTCTCAAGTAATTAAGGAACAAAAGAAGAAAAGGCACACTAGCCTGGGAACTTCCTCTCTGCCCAGAACATTGGAGGCTAGACACCACACCCCCTCTACAGTATTTATAGGAACTCAAACATTGAGATCCCGCTCTGTTCCAGTAACAAGAAGCCGAAAGCACCAGCCTGAAGATGACGAGTGAGACCTCGTCGAAACGTCGCCTAGACACCCCAACTTTTACACGGGAAGACACCCGAGGACACCAAAACCTGCATATATATATATATATATATATATATATATATTCAATTTTACACTATACATTTTAATTCAAACAATCATAATCATCAACATTTAAGATTCCCTGAATCCTTATACTTCCCTCCATCCCTCCATGGTTTCCATTATCAAACTTTTTTTCTACTGCATCATATGGTTTCTTCAATTTTCTTAAAATAGTCCATTTGTACCTTAGTTTTTAGTTACTCAAATCCTGCCAAAGTTTTTAGTTGTTTACAGTGTTCTCTTAACTAACTTATAATTCCCCCCCCCCCCTCATTCCTTATTAATTTTTCTATCTTCCTGGATTCTGATTTTCCTGGTCATTTTCGCCATTTCAACGAAGTCCATCATCTTCATCAACCATTCGTCTCTGGTTGGAGATTATCAAAGTTCTCTTGCACCCTGCTATATTATGCAGACTACTTATGGGCTTGGGGCTCAGGTTTATGCTATATTTTTGCTGGGACTGTCCTCATCCGTTGACTACCTCTGCATTTCATGCCAAGGGTCTACCACAGGAGGAGTGTCGACTTACACCCAATCTATCTGGGTCAAATGCAATCACAGCCTGGGGTCGAATTCTTTTTTAAAAGACCTTCATCTCATAATCCACAGAGAATCACAATGCACACCCCTTCCACTTAGCACAATGTTTGACCAGCTCTCACAAGACTCTCTGCTGCTCTCCTAACCTGTAATTTGTTTTCAATCATAACCTAACCTGTCATTGTCATAGGAGGCCCCCAAAGGGAGAAGAGCAAAGTTTGGAGGCTGGCAGTCAGTGCCTGTGGAGAGAGGCAGGATGTTCAGACTTGTCTACCATCGTGTTGTCCTTACTGTTTCCATATTTATTAGGAGATACACACACACACACACACACACACACACACACACACACTGCAAACATTTGGGTTGACAGGTGATCTAGAGCCTGGCCTGATCCTGAATTGGGTCCAACGTTCTCCAGCAATAGCTTGTGCATCTCACTTTTTTGGGGGGGGGGGGTATTTTCATATTTATATCCACTGGTTCCAAAGTAATATTTAGAATTAACTGTTTTTAATATTGAATTTTAAATTGTTGTAACCTGCCCTGCGACCTGATTGTGAAGGGCTGGCAAGAAATTGAACTATTAATAATAATTTTTAAATTACGCTCACTTGAGTGAGGGATGTTTATGTTGCATCAAGAGAAGAGTAAAAGGTTTAAGTGCAATCTTATAGGTGTCTGCTTGAAAGTAAGGCCTAGTGAGTTCAATGGGGCTTGCTCCTAGCTAAATAAAGGCTAAATAGGCTCCTAGCACCCTAAAATCCCATGGACTGCAAGAAGATCAAACCTATCCATTCTGAAAGAAATCAGCCTTGAGTGCTCACTGGAAGGACAGATCCTGAAGCTGGGGCTCCAATACTTTGGCCACCTCATGAGAAGAGAAGACTCCCTGGAAAAGACCCTGATGTTGGGAAAGATGGAGGGCACAAGGAGAAGGGGACGACAGAGGATGAGATGGTTGGATAGTGTTCTCGAAGCTACCATAATGAGTTTGACCAAACCACGGGAGGCAGTGGAAGACAGGAGTGCCTGGTGTGCTCTGGTCCATGGGGTCATGAAGAGTCGAACACGACTAAACGACTAAACAACAACAAAGCACCCTAAAATACATGTTAGACCTCATAAAATGTTGTACCGTTATTGGAATCTTGACCATAACTATATATGTAGAGAAATAGCACAGATATAGACATTTTGCTCCAGTTTTTTAATTTTATTTTATTTTATTTTATTTTATTGGTGGGGAAATGGGAGAACTCCAAAACATGTAGCAGGCCAATGCCTTTATTAGGACTCAATGAAATGTAAGAAAATGGCAAGCAGGTTTTTGAGTTTTGACCCTATAAAGCAGAATTGGCCAAACTTGGCCCTCCAGCTGTTTTGGGACTACAAATCCCATCATCCCTAGCTAACAGGACCAGTGGTCAGGGATGATGTGAATTGTAGTCCCAAAACAGCTGGAGGGCCAAGTTTAGCCATGCCTGCTATAAAGCATGTAAGTGATCGCGAAGGCTCCGTATCATCCTAGCACAACAGCAGGTGCTGTGGCAATTCACATCATGCCAGTTTTCTATTCTTCGCCTTTCTCTTTCACACATAACCATTTTGCTTAATTTCCAGCGGGACAATAATTATTGAGACTGATTCTGAGCAATGGGTAGATGATGATGATGATGATGATGATGATGATGATGATTCATACCCTCCCTGGCCAGTGCCAGGCTGAGGGTGGCTGACACCAGTAAAATTACAGTAAAAACATAATTGGGGGGGGGGGGGACAAATTTAAAATACAGGTTAAAATGCAATTAAATGCAGCCTCCTTTTTAAAGTAGCCCATAGATCATAACCATAAGGGGTTACTGCCTTATCAGCCTACCCGTCAAGGTCAGGAAGAGGCCAAAGTCTGTAGCTGCCAGCTCTCCCCTGCCTGAGTAACATCTAAGCCTCTCTGTTCCTGGCTGCACTCTGCAGTTGGCTGCAAACCTTCACTTGCAGCTGGCTCATTATTGACGCTCTGGCACACTTCTGGACTTCCTCTTGCCTCTGATCCCTGTTTGGACTTGTTGCTTCCTTCAGCCCATAGACCCATTAGCTAGATTGTTCCCTGCCTCTTCTCCCTCTGTTTTGACTTCTTGTCAGCTACTCGGACTACCTCTGGCCCATGCTGGGACTTCAGTTGATCATGTGCTGGCACCTTGGACTGCCTTAGTGTAGCACCCTGCTTGTGGTTAACGCTTAGCTGGAATGAAATATTCAACGCAGCAATAGAGAAATTAAAATAATAATTTATTTGTCAGACAAATAAATGAGAGGCTCAGTGGTATATGGTTACCAAGCTCTGGCCTGGCCTCTTGCCATCCTGGCCAGCACTTATATTCCCTTAATCCAGCCCCCTTTGCTCCTCCTGTGGCTGCCTCTGTCCAATCAGCCTGGTTGAAATTCCTATTGGCTGTTTGGTAGAACCAATCACAAAAGATACACCCACAAAAGATACACCCACTTCCTTGCCCTTATAAGGGAGACAAAGAGCTATATATAAATGACAAATAAGTAATAATATATCTTACATGGAATCTTAATTACCAGCTCACCTCTTGCCCTCCTTGCCCTATTGCCTTCTAAAACAAACGTTTAATCTTACATTTTTATGTTCAACAGATGTCAAGGATCTTGAGTTTCACATCAATATTGAAAGATTTCCTTCATTTGAAAGTTTCTAAACAAATGCCTGACAACCATATATATCAAGAGTGCTTGGATGGCGTCTTCTGTCTAGCAGGGGGGCTAGGCTGGTGGCTGACTTAATTTCAGGATAAATACAACTCTTACAACCATATGAAATAAGAATCTAGCATTCCTTAAATCCTTTGCATAATTACATTTAAGCCAATATATTTAAGCTAATATATTTCATTCACTTATCATAGGTAGCCTTTTAAAAGAATAAAGCCTTTGTAAAGTAAAAAGGAACTCAGTAAAAAACAGCTTTTAAAAAGAAGCCTCTTCAGTTTACACCTCCCCCCTTTCCCCCTCCTTTCCCAGCCAGCTAGATGCTTCTCCCATTAGCTCTTCCCAACAGCTTTAGAAAATTTCCCAAAAATGCTCTCTTTTCTTCTAGCCAAGCCAGTTGCCTTTTTCACTGCTCTTGGCCTTTCAACCTTGGAAAGAAGATCTGGCTCATTTTACTGAGAGGCACATTGGTATTATTTTACTATTTACCCTTGCCTTTAATTGTGTTTTTTCAGCCTTGGGGCAGCATATGTAATTCTCCCTTTTTTATGACTTTGAGAATTGTTTTTCTACTATAAATCAATGGGGCCCCCTTGTCTTAGGAGAAAAACCTCTTGCCAAGGTTCTTTCTGCCTGGCATGAAACATTTGAAAATCCTTTTTTTTAAGCTCATTTTTAAATACAAGCCTTGATAAAATATAGAAGCTCTGATAAAAAATGCAGGCTTATGACTAGATGCCTCATTCCCCCCTTTCAAGCTCAAGGACCTTCATCCCAAGTGTCCTTGATAGCTTGACCTTCATCATATTCCTGAGGTAAAGCTCTGTATAGGGCCATGATATGAGGTAGAGTTTCATTTGAAACCATCTTGCTAATTGTACTTCTAAAACATGAAATGATACATGGCATCATACACAAAACCATTACCACTACTGTCAAGAAAAACAAGCAAGACAATAGTATCCCTTTGAGTCCTGTGACATTAGGTAACCAATTGGTGAGCCATCCCATATCCCATCCTTCCCATGTTTGTACTGGGACATGTGCTATATTCTCCATCTTTGTGGCCAACACACGGATTGCCTCACCATTATCTGAAATGTTAAAGCAACAGGCATTCCCTGTCAAGTTCAAGACTCCACATAGGCCTCCCTGCCTGGCAAGTACATAATCCATTCCCATTTTCAGCTGCAAAATGGCGGCTCTACTTTCATCCAACTGTTGTGCAATAAGTCTCAAACTCTGGGCCGTTGCATTGGTTACAAGTTCCACTACTGCTTGCAATCGAATTATTCTGTTTAGATTATAAATAGGATCCCGTGCCCCTTGTATGAGCTCACCAGGATTCCAGGAGGCAGGATCATAATAGGCTATAATGCGCTCTGGCGGCCAATCATCAGTACCGCTCCAACTTTGGGTACTTCCTCCTGCTATATGAGAAATATCAGCATTCCTTCGTGTTCGCCTGGCCGAACTAGTGGGCATAATCCACATTGGTGGTAATACCCAACCCAAGAAACAAGTCCCACTCCATTTGGAAGGGAGCTTTTTGTATGCCCATTCTCCACATATCCACCACAACCATCGGGTCTGAGGTTTTTGGTACGTGGAGTACAGAAGGCGAAATACCAAAAGAGGTAGAGAGTTCACAGTGCAGTATGTTAGATTGCCTTTTTCTGTCACAGTTATGTTCCACACCACTTTCCATGCGTGAATAAAAGGAGGTGCACAGGGCAAGGTATTCCGAGTTCGATAGGTAGTACCGTGTGCCCAGGTATGACTATTCTTAATATAATCCCAAGTATAGTGACAATGAGAAGAGGCTATCATGGGAGAATCAGCTGCATCTGATGATTTATGTACACAGAATTCCCCTTGTACAGGTATAACTCGTAATGGTTTAGTTGAGTTCCATCCGGGGAAATTCTGTATTTCTGTTTGGTGTGGCATTTCGCTTACCATACCAATGGCATCTAATGGTATCGGTAATAAGGGCATACCTCCCTCTGAATCATCTGGCCCAAGAGAGCAAACAAGGCAATTGGTCCTATTTGCAACATTGGCTACCATCTCAGCTAAGCCTACCCACATATTGTGGTCATGGCTGAATCCATATTTAGCCAATTTGGTCAGATTCAAGGACCCTTCCCCTTCCCAAGGGATCAGGATTAATAATAAAATCATGTTGATGTCTAGTATATGCATTCCTTCCACAAAAGATTACCTTATTGTGATAGCAAATAATTATTAGCCCCAATATAATTCCCCCAGTGACAGAAATGGGGTACCACCAAGACCAAAACATATATCCCGAGGATCCCCAATGAGTAATATCTCTGATAATTGTTCCACAAGGGGGCAGTCAATCAATTGTATTAGAGAATCTTTCCGTTCACAGTCGCTGGTTCAGACGCTCCTCAAGCTTCAGGCGTGCGCAGGTCAGCCAGCTTCCAGGTTGTGGCTGCAGCAGGCCGGTCGTCAAATGTTGCCCGTGACCTAGCCCGTTCCCGGTAGGGCTAGATACAGGGGTTTTTGGAGAGAGTTAGTTTTAAAGGATTAGAGGGGTCACCTTTGCACGTCCAACTGCCTTCGGACTTCTTCAAACGAGAGTGATGAATCCAGGGGGTCACCTCAGCTACCTTCACCGCTGTTGGAGTAGAGAGCAAGACGGTGTAAGGTCCACGCCACTTTGGTGCAAGTGGATCGCGTTTCCACTCTTTCACCCATACGCTATCGCCAGCCTGGAACTGATGAATCGGCTCGGCAATGCTGCACGGCGTGCGTTCGAGGGCCCACCTGTTAAGAGAAACAAAAACACGGGAGAGAGATTGCACTTGTCCCTGTGTCACATGATCTCCTATTTGTTTAAGGTCAGCTGGAATATCCTGAACAAAGGAGGGCGGTCTCCCATACAGGAGCTCAAAAGGTGACAACTTAAGTCTTTTTGTGGGTGCACACCGAACACGAAACAGTGTTATGGGTAACACATCTACCCATCCCAATCCCGTTTCCTGGGTTAATTTTGCCAATTGGGTTTTCAGAGTCCGATTCATTCTTTCAGTTTTCCCTGAACTCTGAGGCCTATATGCTGCATGCAGTCTCCATTTTACTTGTAGGACTCGACATACATCTTGTACTACTTGATCAATGAACGCTGGCCCATTATCACTTCCAATGCATCTAGGTAATACAAACCTTGGGATCAATTCAGTGAGGAGTCTCTTAGTTACCTCTCGTGCCTTTTCAGTTCGGGTGGGAAAAGCTTCAACCCATCCGGTAAGAGTATCTACAAACACAAGGAGATACTTGAATCCCTTAGAAGGGACCAGCTCTGTGAAGTCCACAATTAGACTTTCCATGGGGACATATCCCACATGTTGAATTCCAGGAGGTTGTACTGGTCCCTGCCTGGGATTGTTTTTAGCACAAAGAACACATTTCTGTGAAATGCAAGTTGCTAATTGTGATAGATTAATAATATACAACTTCCGACTGAGACTCTCTCTGGTTGCAGTACCGCCAAGGTGAGTAGATTCATGATAATTTCTTACAATTGTGCCTGCTAGATGATGAGGTACATAAATCCTATTGTCCGGCAGGATCATCCAACCGTCCTTCACAACCGCTCCTTCCTGTTCAGCCCACTTCCTCTCTTCTGGGGTATAGTGAGGTTTAACTTCTTCTGGAACTACCTCTGGTATGAGGGCTGCTATAAATCCTCCCACAGGCTTTTGGGCTGCCTCTCGGGCTGCTTTGTCAGCAGCATGATTTCCTCTGGTTATTGGATCCCTTCCTCGTCCATGACCTTTGCAGTGCATTACAGCAATCTGTTCTGGAGCCCATACTGCTTCTAACAGGATTTCTACTTCAGGTCCATATTTCAAGGCCTTCCCGTGGGCTCCTATTAGACCTCTTTCTTTCCATAGAGCTCCATGTGCATGCAGGGTTAAGAAGGCATATTTAGAATCAGTATAGATGTTTGCCTTACATCCGGCTGCCAATTGCAGAGCTCTAGTTAAGCCTATAAGTTCAGCTTTTTGTGCTGATGTGCCAGCAGGCAAAGCTTCAGCTTCCACAACTTCCTCATTGGTGACCACAGCATATCCTGCTCGTCTGGCACCTTCATGCAGGTAACTGCTACCATCCGTATAATATACAACATCTGGATTTTTCAATGGCTCATCTTTCAGATCAGGTCTACTGGAATAAACTTCATCCATTATTTGGAGACAATCATGTGATTCTTCATCATCTACCTCTGGTAGGGGCAGCAAAGTCGCTGGATTGAGCATATTCACTACTCGTAGATGAATCCTGGGATTTTCACACAATAGGCCTTGGTATCTAGCCATCCTTGGGTTCGTTAGCCAATAACTACCCTTATATTCCATGAGTGTCAGAACAGCATGAGGTACATTCACATACATCGTCTGGCCGAAGGTAAATTTATCAGCTTCTTTGACAAGGCTTGCAGTGGCCGCTACTGCCCTTAGGCATGGAGGCCATCCTTTTGCTACTGAGTCCAATTGTTTAGACAAATAAGCTACTGGGCGGTTCCAACTTCCTAATCTCTGGGTCAGGACTGCAGCTGCAATCCCATTCTGTTCATGTACATACAGCTGAAAGGGTTTTTCCGAATTAGGCAATCCAAGGGCTGGGGCCTCCATAAGTCGTTGTTTGATAACTAAAAAGGCTTGTTTCTGCTCAGGTCCCCATACGAATGGGTCCTTTTCTGCACCTCGAGTGCTTTCATGTAAGGGCTTGGCCAGACTGCTGAAATCAGGTATCCATAGTCTACAAAACCCTGCTGTTCCCAGGAATCCTCTAAGTTGTTTCCTTGTGGTAGGTTCCTTGATAAGGCAAATAGCTTCTTTCCTCTCTGGTCTCAATGCTCGTTGTTGGTGTGAGATGTCAAAGCCCAAATATTTGACCTTTTCTAAACATAACTGTGCCTTTTTCTGGGAAACTCGGTAGCCAGCTTCCCAGAGCAAGTGGAGCAGTTCCTCTGTCCCTTCTTTACAGGTATTAAAATCCTTTGCCGCTAGTATAAGATCATCTACATATTGCAGAACCACCTTTTCTCCCGGTATTGAGGGGTAACTTGTTAGATCCCTCGCCAAGGCAGTGCCAAATAAAGTTGGGGAATTTTTAAATCCCTGGGGCAATCTTGTCCAGGTTAGCTGGCCTTTTGTTCCTGTCAAAGGGTCTTCCCACTGGAAGGCAAATATAGGTTGGCTCTGTGGTGCCAGCCGGCAACAGAAGAATGCATCTTTCAAGTCCAATACAGTAAAAAATGTTGCTTCTGGTGGGATCAAACTCAACAAGGTATATGGGTTTGGTACATTTGGGTGCAAGGTCTCGATAGCCTGGTTTACGAGCCTCAAGTCCTGCACTGGCCTGTATTCATCTGTCCCAGGTTTTCGAACAGGCAAAAGGGGTGTGTTCCATTCTGATTGGCAAGGCTTAAGCAGACCATATTTTAATAGGCGGTCCAAATGTTTCTGGATGCCCTCTGCTGCTCGCCGGGGTAAGGGATATTGCTTTACAGATACGGGGGTAGCCATAGGTTTTAGGGTTACTACAATTGGAGCTATATTCTTAGCCATTCCTGGTGGGCTATTTTCGGCCCATACTCCTGGTGGCACCTGTAGAGTTCGGAGGAGCTTGTTTAATTCTGTATCCAATGTGGGTTGGACTTGCAGGGCTGACATTAGGCGCCATGATTGTTCCTTAGGTACTGAGAGGGTAATTATTCCTGCTGCTTTTGATGGCAGTTTCATTTCTGGACCTCGAGGAGTGAAGGTGATTTGGGCCTGCAATTTGGACAGCATATCTCTGCCTAAGAGAGGTATTGGACACTCAGGTATATACAAAAACTGATGGGTTAAACGATGTCCCCCAATCTGGCATTCCAAAGGTTGGAGGAAAGACCTCTTAGCTGACTGTCCAGTGGCACTTTTAATGACTACACTTTTGGATGCCTTTTTCTGCAATAGTTCTGGGAGTACTGAGTATTCAGCCCCAGTATCAATCATAAAGTCTATTAAATGGCTCCCTAATTGAATCGTGACCGTGGGCTCCTGGAAGCCTAACTTTATGGAGTCCGGTCGTTCCTAGTCTTGAGTAAAATCCTCTTCTGCCAGTCCAATGAAATTGTCTCTATTCTGTCCTTGTCCTGGTCTCTGATATCTTCCATTTCGGATCATTCTCCGTCCCCGTCCCTGGTTTCTTGGGCCGGAGCCTGGGCCTGGGCCTGGGCCTGGGCCTGGGCCTGGGCGTACTTCTTCCAACCTCAGGGGTTCAGGACACTCCCGCTTCCAATGACCCTCCTTCTTGCAATTTGCACATTGATTCCTTCCCAGTGGTGGATTCCTTCCTCGCCCTCTCCCTCCATTTAAGGGGCGGTGGTCTTGCTTCACTGCTGTGGCTAGCATTACCATCTTTTCCTTCTGCCACTTCTTCTTCTCTTGCTTCTCAGCCTCATCCCTATTCCGATAAACTCGGCGTGCAATGGCCATAATTTGGCTCATCAGCATCCCTTCCCATCCTTCTGATTTCTGAATTTTCTTACGAATATCAGAAGCGCACTGGGCCACAAATGTAGCAGTAATCATTCTGCTGTTTTCAGGGGCTTCAGGGTCAAAAGGAGTCCATATACGATAGGCTTCTTGCAGCCTCTCTAAAAAGTCTCCTGGACTCTCATTTGGTTTCTGTTCTACTTCTGAGACTTTAGACATATTAGTGGGCTTCTGGCATGCCCTGCGGATACCTTGCACAAGTGTCTGGCGGTAGGTGGTAAGTCTGGCCAGGTGAATTCCATTGTTTGGATCCCAATTAGGATCTTCCAAGGGAAAGTTATCTTGGAGATGACGGTCAATATTAAAAATATTTCCCACTCTGGCCTGCTCACGCAAATATATCTGTGCCTTTTCAATTATGTCTCTCCTTTCCTCAGTGGTGAAAAGAGTATTTAGGAGCTGGCGACAATCTGTCCAAGTAGGGCTATGAGTATTTACTATTGAAGTCACCAAGTCCATCATAGCCTGAGGTTTTTCTGCAAAAGATGGGGTGTGTGTTTTCCAATTCATCAAATCTGTAGTTGTGAATGGAATATATTGCAGGGTCGAAGTTCGAGGTGGCCGTGGTCCGGGTTGCCCATTAACCAGCGCAGGCTCCTCAAGTGCATCAAATACTCTTCTAAGAGGGGCTACTACGTGATCTTTCTCTTCACTTTGCTCTAGGGGCCTCAAATCATAGGGGATGGTATTTGTCCCAAGGCGTTCTTTTAGCAGCTTTATACGCCTGGCTGTATTGCTTGCTGACCGATCAAGGTCTCCCTGTAACTTCTGTAATATTTCTCTGGGACTTGGATGTACAGAGGTTTGGGGTGGGCAATCAGTTGTTCCACTAAAGGAGACTTTAGATGCAGGTCTATTAGGAGTCACAGGTGGAATAACCACTTCTGCTTGGGCTTTATTATAGGACTCCAATGCCTCCTGAAGATATTTATCATAATCTATCAAGGAATCAAGCTCTGTGACTCCACTCCCATTATTCATTCCACTTTCTTGCCTTGGGGTTACAACTGGCGGAGTGTTTGAATTAAGCTCCCTTCGATGTGGAGCATAGGGTGGAGGTGGAAGCACCTCTTCCTCTGGTCCCTCAAAAATGGGTTTGAGTTTATTTGGCAAGATTCCTTTCCTAGCTTCGGCTTTTACAGCCAATAATTTGCATCGTTTGACTTTGCATTCCCTTATCCATGGAGGATTTTTATTTAATGTGCTCAGCCAGGAATCTATATATGGAAATTGTTCTGGGCACCCTCCAGTTTCTTTGGCGATATTAGACCAAAGTTTGCTTACTAAATTTATATCAAAAGTTCCCTGAGATGGCCATTCAGTATTTTGTTTCGGCCATTCTAGTTCACATAACGTTCTCAAGCGCTCTGGCGTCATTTTGACTCCATATGCCCCTGAGAAGGCTTTCTTAAAATTATTTAACATACACTCAAGAGGTGTATTTTCCCCCTTTGAACCCCCAACTCCCATTGTATGGCCCTGTGAAGTATCCACTCAGTCACTCGCACACACACTTCGTGAGTTTCCTTGCCCAGATGGAGTCGCCTCACTGGGAACCGAAGTACTACCCACTCCACACTCAGGTCAGCTACAGATTGCTCTGTACTTTCTCACACATACAATGCGCTAGATACTTCACCACACTCTACCTCCCAATTTTCCCTTTTCCTCCACCAGACCAACATCTGATGTACCCAACCACCTAGCGTACTCAGTTTCCCCTTACTGAGACGCAGAAGTTTGATCAAGACTTCTCTTCCTCCCAATTAATTGGAGGGCCAAAAATCCCTTTGTGCACTTACCCTTGGTTGGTTCCCTGTTTCCCCCGGTCCGTCGCCGCCAGTGAGCAGGGTATCAGACAGACGAGTCTTCTGCGTTCCCCCTGGAAAAATTTACCAGTGCGCGCTGGGTAAGCAGTGGTCCTCTCTCTTGTACCCTGCCCAGTAGGGCGAAGGGGCTGCGTTCCAGCAGACCACTTATCCGAGTCACGGCGGCACCATAAAATGTAGCACCCTGCTTGTGGTTAACGCTTAGCTGGAATGAAATATTCAACGCAGCAATAGAGAAATTAAAATAATAATTTATTTGTCAGACAAATAAATGAGAGGCTCAGTGGTATATGGTTACCAAGCTCTGGCCTGGCCTCTTGCCATCCTGGCCAGCACTTATATTCCCTTAATCCAGCCCCCTTTGCTCCTCCTGTGGCTGCCTCTGTCCAATCAGCCTGGTTGAAATTCCTATTGGCTGTTTGGTAGAACCAATCACAAAAGATACACCCACAAAAGATACACCCACTTCCTTGCCCTTATAAGGGAGACAAAGAGCTATATATAAATGACAAATAAGTAATAATATATCTTACATGGAATCTTAATTACCAGCTCACCTCTTGCCCTCCTTGCCCTATTGCCTTCTAAAACAAATGTTTAATCTTACATTTTTATGTTCAACAGATGTCAAGGATCTTGAGTTTCACATCAATATTGAAAGATTTCCTTCATTTGAAAGTTTCTAAACAAATGCCTGACAACCATATATATCAAGAGTGCTTGGATGGCGTCTTCTGTCTAGCAGGGGGGCTAGGCTGGTGGCTGACTTAATTTCAGGATAAATACAACTCTTACAACCATATGAAATAAGAATCTAGCATTCCTTAAATCCTTTGCATAATTACATTTAAGCCAATATATTTAAGCTAATATATTTCATTCACTTATCATAGGTAGCCTTTTAAAAGAATAAAGCCTTTGTAAAGTAAAAAGGAACTCAGTAAAAAACAGCTTTTAAAAAGAAGCCTCTTCAGTTTACACCTCCCCCCTTTCCCCCTCCTTTCCCAGCCAGCTAGATGCTTCTCCCATTAGCTCTTCCCAACAGCTTTAGAAAATTTCCCAAAAATGCTCTCTTTTCTTCTAGCCAAGCCAGTTGCCTTTTTCACTGCTCTTGGCCTTTCAACCTTGGAAAGAAGATCTGGCTCATTTTACTGAGAGGCACATTGGTATTATTTTACTATTTACCCTTGCCTTTAATTGTGTTTTTTCAGCCTTGGGGCAGCATATGTAATTCTCCCTTTTTTATGACTTTGAGAATTGTTTTTCTACTATAAATCAATGGGGCCCCCTTGTCTTAGGAGAAAAACCTCTTGCCAAGGTTCTTTCTGCCTGGCATGAAACATTTGAAAATCCTTTTTTTTAAGCTCATTTTTAAATACAAGCCTTGATAAAATATAGAAGCTCTGATAAAAAATGCAGGCTTATGACTAGATGCCTCATTAGCTCCAGCCCTTGCCTGCGGCACCTCAGTCGTAAGCGGTCCTCTGCTACTGGCGCTGCCGCCCTGCCCTTACCCGGTCCTAGCGTTCCTGCCCAGGACCCTTGCCATTCATACCCTGGATCATGACAGTGGGGGGGCGGGACTTCAGGGGAAGAAGGATTATCCCTACTGACATATGCCTTTCATCAGCAGAGAGGAAGTGTTGAATCCACCACTAACAACAAGAAATGTTATATCATATGCATCTCGCTTTTTGGAGGAGGGGGAGAGATCTCTTATAGACTTTGATTTTATGGTTTGTAATTGCACTATGAATAATTTTTATACTTGAAATGGGTTGAGAGCCTCTTGGGGAGGGATAATCTTTAAAATGCTTCCATATAAATATCTAAAAATAAATTCTCCTATATAAATATAGAAGTAAATAAAATTAAGTGCAAGAAATCAATCAAGCATACCTTAATTTATTCATCTCGTGGAACTTCAGGACCTGATTGCTAATAGTGTTAGCTTTGGAAACTATTAATGAAATGTGCACGACACAAGTTAAATCAGATTATTTAGTTCCAGTTACAGAAAGGTAGCCGTGTTGGTCTGCCATAGTCAAAACAAAACAAAATTCCTTCCAGTAGCACCTTAAAGACCAACTAAGTCAGTTCTTGGTATGAGCTTTCGTGTGCATGCACACTTCTTCAGATACACAGATACTGTATCTGAAGAAGTGTGCATGCACACGAAAGCTCATACCAGATTATTTAGGAGCACCAAGTTAGAGTTTTGGTCTGTCCATCTCAGTATTATCTACTGGGGTTGCCAACGTGGTGTCCATGGGATTCAGTGTTTCCTACTGTACCTTCTGCAGCACCCACAAAAGGTCTCAGTATATCTCCAGTTTGTGGTTTTGCCATGCCCTACAGCAGCCATTTTGTGATATGCCACGACACCATGACAGTTCAGCAAAATTATAAATATGCTCACTGGTTCCAAAAGGTTGGTGGCCCCTAGTCATTGACTTTATTTTCTCTGTTCTAAATCTTCCAACATGAAGCTTCATTGGAGGTCCTTAAGTTCTAGCATTATCAGTAGCTAATGCCATAGAAGACAGAATCAGGATTCAAGATGACTTTAAAAAATTACAGCCCCTCCAAGTATCCCTATTTTCCAGTAAGGTCCCGAGATTTGGAGAAGCTGCCTCGGTTCTGATTTGATCCCAGAACGTCCCACTTTTCCTTAGGATATTCCTATTTTCCCCGGAGAAATGTTGGAGGGTATGGAGTTATCCAATCCCCGAGCCGTCTGAAGGCAATCCTATATAGGGAAGTTTTTTTAAAAAAATGTTTAATATTTTATTATGTTTTTATATATGTTGGAAGCTCCTCAGAGTGGCTGGGGCAACCCAGTAAGATGTGTGGGATTTAAATAATAAAGTTATCATTATGGAATGGGACATCCCTATTTTCATCAGATAAATGTTGGAGGGTATGAGATTGGAGAACCGGGCCAAAGTTAACAGAATGAATCTCAACAGGGACAAATGTAAAGTTCTGAATTTTTTGTGTTGCTTGTTTAGTCGTTTAGTCATGTCCGACTCTTTGTGACCCCATGGACCAGAGCACGCCAGGCACTCCTGTCTTCCACTCCCTCCTGCAGTTTGGTCAAACTCATGCTGGTAGCTTTGATTTGGGTGATGAGTGGGAAAGCAACAAAGGCTGAAGAAGAAGAGTTTGGATTTGATATTCTGCTTTATCACTACCCGAAGGAGTCTCAAAGCGGCTAACATTCTCCTTTCCCTTCCTCCCCCACAACAAACACTCTGTGAGGTGCGTGCGGCTGAGAGACTTCAGAGAAGTGTGACTAGCCCAAGGTCACCCAGCAGCTGCATGTGGAGGAGCAGGGAAGCGAACCCGGTTCCCCAGATTACGAGTCCACCGCTCTTAACCACTACACCACGCTGGCTCTCAGAGGTTGGATGGCCATCTGTCAGGGATGCATTAGCTGAGATTCCGGCATTGCAGGGGGTTGTATTTGATGACCCTTGTAAGATCTCTAGAACTTCAATCTAGTTCTCTACATTTCTTATGAGTGAGGCGCAAAACCTTTTTCTCTACCCACTTTCTCCATGCCATTCCATCATTACACCTCTTATGTCTTTTCTCCAAGCTAAAAAGTCCCAAATGCTGCAACTTTTTCTTGCAGGGGACCCACTCCAATCCCTTCGATCATTTTGGGTGCCCTTTTATTCAAGTAGCAGCGTCTACAATTAAGTGCAAAAAAAGGAGATGTGAGTTAAAGGAACAGTTACAGATAGGTAGCCGTGTTGGTCTGCCATAGTCAAAACAAAAAAAATTCCTTCCAGTAGCACCTTAAAGACCAACTAAGTTAGTTCTTGGTATGAGCTTTGGTGTGTATCTGAAGAAGTGTGCATGCACATGAAAGCTCATACCAAGAACTAACTTAGTTGGTCTTTAAGGTGCTACTGGAAGGATTTTTTTTTTGTTTTGAGTTAAAGGACTTATTGTTTCCGCATTATTTCCAGGCACTCTCTGATGGCATCTTAGCAACTTCCTATCTGGTATGTCTTTAGCACCTGTCAATCCCCTTTCCATCTTCTAAAACGCTCGCCGCTAGGGATAATCTCACTGAAGCAATTACTCATGATAGGAAAATGCGACTGGGATCGGGCAGTCAATAAGGGTGATATGTCAGAAATTGTGATGGACTGTGGGAGATGAGAGTGGGTAACAGAAAGAACATGCAAGGATCAGAGTCCATTCTGGTAGGGAAGGAAATTGCTCCCAAGGAGAGCTTGATGCCTGGATTTGATTAGTTTTGTATGTTCCTCGCTGGCTGCTTAGAGGGGGGAAAGTATTAAAAAGAACAAAACTGCACTCCTCTACACGGGAGGTAATATTTAAAAATGTATGAGCAACAGCCATCAAAGCCCTGTGGCTTTTCTCCATTGCAAGACAATTGAAATGTAATGGAAATCCTATTGATTTTCAGTGGGGGAAACTGCAGGATGCCAATTGTCCAGAATCCAGTGTTGTTGCTCGAGGTGGAATTCCACAAAGAGAAGCCAATCACAGCTGCTCAGCTCCCCTGCGAAGTCTGCACCAGAATCCTGCCTTGATGACGGCTGCTTTTCTCCGACTCCTGATTAAATTGCTAGAAAATGAGATCGTTTGGTTGGCTTCAATATTCCTGAAGAGCTTGAGGTTACCTGTCTCCAGACTTTGATTTCCAGAGGTGAAGCCATGCTACTCTCTGGCAGCAAAAGCAACAAAGAGTCTCACAGCACCTTAAAGACTAACAAATTTATCATGGAACAAGCTTTCGTGGTCCACAGCCCACTTCATCAAATGCACTGAGCATTTAGGGAGGGGCAAATTGATCAATTTTGATTCCTCTCCATTCCTCGTGTTCTCCCCAACCTTTCAGTTCAGGTTGCCACATTTCCACATTGTGAGATATATATATATATTTAAGTGTTCGTGACAATTTGCCAGCATTTTAGTGCAAATCTCTCCTAATATATTGGGGCCAGATTCAACTGAATAATTGTGTTAGTGGGAGCCAGCGTGATGAGTTGCACTAGCACAATGAGGCTTCCCCTCTCTCCTACACCCCCTGGGCCCCACCCAAATTGGGTTGGGGGAACATTGGGAGAACCCCAGGACATCATGTAGGGGAAGGCAAGGGGAAGTAATTCTATCGGGCAAGCAGAGGTGTTTGTGATAATGGAACGATCATATTAGCACTACTTTGAATCCCACCATTTGCATGCAGTTTTCCATATATATTTTTGCAAGCATTTTCCCTAGGATGTTTTCCCATGTTACTTGCATGAATATAGACATTTCTCTCTATACTAATAGCAACGCCTTGAATTCGGCCAGGTTGCAAATAGGCAGCTGGTGCAAATCTCTGAGCAGAAATGTTAGGAGAGCCAGTGTGGCGTAGTGGTTAAGAGCAGTAGACTCGTAATCTGGTGAACCGGGTTCGCGTCTCCACTCCTCCACATGCAGCTGCTGGGTGACCTTGGGCCAGTCACACTTCTCTGAAGTCTCTCAGCCCCACTCACCTCACAGAGTGTTTGTTGTGGGGGAGGAAGGGAAAGGAGAATGTTAGCCGCTTTGAGACTCCTTCGGATAGTGATAAAGCGGGATATCAAATCCAAACTCCTCTTCTTCTTCTACATGTGCTGACTGCATTTAGTTTAATACAGTTAGAAGCACTGCATCAGGGTTCTCGATTCTGCAGAGCCTTCTATCCACATTTAGCTTCCTATAGTCAGAAGGGTTGCCATATTTCAAAAAGTGAAAATCTGGACACAAAAGATGGGGGGGGCAAAATCACAAAAAAATGAAGTTTTTGAGCTACTTTGAAGGAAAATCACCCAAAACAAAACTGCTGACATGGGTTGCCATATGGTCTGGGTTTTCCTAGACATTTTAGAAATTTTTGCCTGGGAAATTCAGGACTTATGGCAATCCCACCTACAGACATTTGTGCTAAACACACAAAGACTGGAGATGGGGACAAGCTCTGCTGACCTCCTGAATAGGGATAAGATCTTCAGGTGTAATAATGTGTGATGGACCCCCTGGAGGAGACTTGCCATAGTTGACAGGGCTGAAACTGATAGGAGTCAATAACGGGATTAGCCTTGGTTGGGTGAGGACAGGTTTCTCCAAATCCGATGGGACAAAGAAACAGTAATGGCAGATCCCTTATCCCACCTTTATCTTGGTATGCCCCGCGGAGGACCTTAAGGTCCACAAATGACAACATTTTGGAGGTCCCAAGTCACAAGGTGGTTTGATTGGTCTCAACTAGGGCCAGGGCCTTTTCAGTACTGGCCCCGACTTGGTGGAACGCTCTGTCACAAGAGACTAGGGCCCTGCGGGACTTGACATCTTTCCGCAGGGCCTGCAAGACAGAGCTGTTCCACCTGGCCTTTGGTTTGGACTCAGTCTAACCCTTATGTTTCCCTCCCCTTATGGTTTTGTTCTATGGGCTACTTTTGAAATGAGGTTGCATTTTAAATTGCATTTTAACCTGTATTTTAAATCCCCCCCCCCCTTATCTTTTTATTGTAATTTTAATGGTGTTAGCCGCCCTGAGCCTGGCTCTGGCCAGGGAAGGCGGGGTATAAATAAATAAATTATTATTATTATTATTATTATTATTATTATTATTATTATTATTATTCTCCTTACACCCACCTTCACCAAAGCAATTGGATGGGGAGAAGGCT
Source organism: Podarcis gaigeae (assembly GCF_964106915.1). Classification (NCBI taxonomy): domain Eukaryota; kingdom Metazoa; phylum Chordata; class Lepidosauria; order Squamata; family Lacertidae; genus Podarcis; species Podarcis gaigeae. Next base: position 95,959,701 of record NC_139677.1, on the reverse strand, counting down.
GGTTAGGTGACAGGATTCACCTCTCATCGATGCCACCCTTCATTAATTGCTGCTATAGATAAGAGGGCTGTGTATCAAATGTCACAACATTATGTAACTGAGTTTTGTGAACGGTCTTTCCCACACACTTTTGAGATGTGCACACTTCACACACAGAGATGTATGTTCAAATACACCCAAGTCTTGGGAGACCCAGAATCCTATAGTAAGATCCACAAAGATGTGCAGCATAGTAAAGGTAAAGGTACCCCTGCCCGTTCGGGCCAGTCTTGCCAGACTCTAGGGTTGTGCGCTCATCTCACTCTATAGGCCGGGAGCCAGCGCTGTCCGCAGACACTTCCGGGTCATGTGGCCAGCGTGACAAAATGCATCTGGCGAGCCAGCGCAGCACACGGAACGCTGTTTACCTTCCCGCTGGTAAGCGGTCCCTAATTATCTACTTGCACCCGGAGGTGCTTTCGAACCGCTAGGTTGGCAGGCGCTGGGACCGAACGACAGGAGCGCACCCCGCCGCGGGGATTCGAACCGCCGACCATGCGATCGGCAAGTCCCAAGCGCTGAGGTTTTACCCACAGCGCCACCCACATCCCTGATGTGCAGCACAGGGTGCAGCAGATCTCTGGCTCAGCTAGCTGATTCCCAACCCTGGCTCAGCCAAATATTCACTGGTGTAACTTGCTCATCCCAGCTTAGATGGCTAAGCCAAGGCCAGTGTAAGTCCAAAAAGGGGGGACATTCTGGAAGGGGCTGGAGGGGACTTAGACTGGATCCTCAGCTCATTCATTTCCATCATGTGGCCTGGCACCATGGCATTGGACACTATTTTAAAGATTTGTTTTCCCTCTGCCCTGGTTAGGCAGAGCAACAGCAGCAGCCCCACTGCTGGATGGGGTTTCAAAATGGTGCAACTTCACACCAGCTTAACTTACACTAGCTTAGTTTAGACCTGCTTCTTTGGCACAGGGTTGCTCCCTTAGAATTTGTCTGTCACAGATGGAATCACATTACTGAAGTGCTAATAACTAAATGATCAACATTCCCCTGCAAAGATCTCCTGTTGGCAATGATAAGAAAGGAAGACGTACCATACAAAATGTGCACCTTTCGCTTGAAAGCCAAAGTCCAAAGGCATCACTCTCAACCCACTGCCCACAGGTAGAATGCAACATCAGCATCTCTCAAACTATTTGCTGATTTCCAAACATAATCCATAAAGGGGAACCAGAGGCTCTAATGGATGCAACATTAATATAATCATAAAAACAACATTACATTAATTAGAACTTTGTAAATGCAGTAATTAAGATATTCGGGGACAGCTGTCTTGCCTGTCCCCAAACATCCCTGAGAAATCTCCCAACACTACTTACTTGAGAGCTGTCATCTGTCCAGTTTCTGGGAGAACCATCTGTTGGCGTTTTTTCAATCTTGGCTGGCAAAGAAGATTCAAAGAAATGTGTCTAAACTCTTCTTTTACAAGAATAACAAAGGGAACAAAATCCCATATCTGCAAAACCCCAGTTGCGTGGCGAGTTCCCGCCTCCCACCAGTAGAAATAAAGACACATGACACCATTATTTTAGGTTAATGGGCTAAAATTGGCCATAACTTTATTGGTTACTGGTAAAGAGCAGTATTGGCTTATGCATTGGTCCTATCAGGCTATCCGGCTTCAGCCTGTTTGCTTAAAGACCGGGAAGGGTTAACACCAGGAGGGGGAGCCCTGCTGATGCACATCAACTAGGGACTCCCCCGGGGTCACCGCTCAGGGGGGCGCTTTAGGCCCTGGCCTCCATAGGCTTCGGACGAGGCCCCCCCCCCCCGGAATCCTTTACTGGACTACCCTTCAATATTTGGGGGAGGTGATGGCGCTCCTCCCCCCCACACACACACATCTACATAACAATACCCCTACCAATGCCTAACCACCAAAACCAAAGGAGTTGTGACGATTTGCTACAAGGTAGGCAAAAAAGCCAATGGCCGGTGCCAATTTGCCAAGTGGAAAAAATTCCTACCAGGCTCCTTAACGGCGACCAATCAAGGTCCATAGCAAGATCAGAAGGGGAACCTTAAAGGGTGGGTGGGTGGGAAAAACTCAACAGCTGAGCAGAACCAAAGAGGGAGATCCCGGAGCCGCGCTTGCCTTAAATGAGGCAAGCCACACACCCTGAGCCAGCCGATTGGCTGGCTCAGGTGATGATATGGCCCGAGGATTCCCCTGATCGTGCGGGGGCTGGAAGCCAGCCTCTGCGCATGTGTTGGGGGGGGGTGAACACCACTCCTCCCAAGGTCGAAAGTGGCTTTGTCAACACTTAGAATCATAGAATTGTAGAGTTAGAAGTCATCTAGTCCAACCCCCTGCAATGCAGGAATCTTTTGCCCAGTGTGGGGTTCAAACCCATGACCCTGAGATTGAGAGTCTCATTCTCTACCAACTGAGCTATTCCAGTTTGTCAAAGGAAGACAAACCATTGGTCCACATAGCCCAGTTGCGCCTACACAAACTAGCAGCGGCTCTCCACAATTTCTAAGAGACCTACCTGGAGATGCTGGAGATTGAACCAAGTTCATGCAAAGCAGATGTTCTACCACTGAGCCATGGCTCTGCTTTATTTGCCCACTAACTTGTTCATGCGCATGCAAAGACAAGGAATGGATGGCTGTGCCTCTATTTTGGTTTCCTTCAGTTTCCTCTCCCTCTTCCAAGTTTTAGATCACAAAAACGATTGGCCTGCTGATAAAAGTGACCAGGGGTTTCAGTAGAACAATGTCACTTTTTAATTTCCAAAACTTTTGTTGTTGTTTAGTCGTTTAGTCGTGTCCGACTCTTCGTGACCCCATGGGCCAGAGCACGCCAGGCACTCCTGTCTTCCACTGCCTCCCGCAGTTTAGTCAAACTCATGTTTGTAGCTTCGAGAACTCTGTCCAACCATCTCGTCCTCTGTCATCCCCTTCTCCTTGTGCTCTCCATCTTTCCCAGCATCAGAGTCTTTTCCAGGGAGTCTTCTCTTCTCATGAAGTGGCCAAAGTATCGGAGCTTCAGCTTCAGGATCTGTCCTTCCAGTGAGCACTCAGGGCTGATTTCCTTCAGAATGGAGAGGTTTGATCTTCTTGCAGTCCATGGGACTCTCAAGAGTCTCCTCCAGCACCATAATTCAAAAGCATCAATTCTTCTGCGATCAGCCTTCTTTATGGTCCAGCTCTCACTTCCATACATCACTACTGGGAAAACCATAGCTTTAACTATATGGACCTTTGTTGGCAAGGTGAGGTATCTGCTTTTTAAGATGCTGTCGAGGTTTGTCATTGCTTTTCTCCCAAGAAGCAGGCGTCTTTTAATTTCATGACTGCTGATATCATCTGCAGTGATCATGGAGCCCAAGAAAGTAAAATCTCTCACTGTCTCCATTTCTTCCCCTTCTATTTGCCAAAACTATTCAATACTTATTCAAAGACATTTATGAGTTTACAAAAATAGTATCTAAACTGAATCTTCTTCCGGAGTCCACTAAGTCTGATAAACAATCAGGTGGCAAACATTCAAATACAGTGGACAATAGGTGATGGATGGAAAGGAGATCTTAGAACAGGGCATTAAAACTATATTCTCTGCACCAGTCCTTTCTCATTTAGGTAGCAGGTGGTTTTTAGCCTGTCTACAAGGTTTTGTTGAGTGTGGCACAATATGACATCATTCCTTAAAACTCTTGGAACTCATTTGCATTTACCCTCCTCTAGAATTGATTCAATTCAATTAACTTGCCTTCATTCATGCCCAGGTTCCAAAATGATCCTATAAATGTTGTTTAACCCTCCTCAACTTCCTTCTTATCTATTGAGATCCAAGAACTCATTTGCTGTTTTCCCTAAACAAGTGTTTACGACTGAGGCTATCTCACCCTTATTTTGTAGCCATACCACTCCCTCCTCAATGAAACCCCAAACTGAAAACTATTTTCATGATGGTAAAAAGAAAACGCAACAGTCGCAATCACATGAACTGGGTGAATCTCGAAAATATGCAATTCAAAAGCCACTTTGTAGAAAATCACATGGGGCGGGGGACAGTGAAACATCGCATGTACATTAGGCAGAACCTCCTGCTGAATTGTTGGGAGAAAGGCACACTAAAATGCAGGTGAATTTATGTGAGGATTTTTTAATTGAAATTTTTATTTAAAAATATATATATTAAAAACTTGCAAATTGATGTGGAAATGCACGGAACTGATTTTAAGATTGCGGGGAATAGGAAATGGAGAGAAAACAGATGGAAGTCAATCAATGAAATTTTATTACTATTTTCATATTGAGATATTTGTAGAATAAATTTGGAAGAAATTCTTCCAACTTTTCTCTTTTTCTCTCATTTGTTCCTTTTTTCATGTATATGTGCTTATTTGAAGTGTATATGTGTGTATGTATCTGCAGTGTTTTGCTTATATTTTGTAACAATTATGTTAAATAAAATTAAAAGGGGGAAAGGAGGGAAAAGAAAACAGATTTCACAAATTCATCTATGCCTACTTGTGAGGTAGGTTAAGGTGAGAGATAGCAACAGATCAAAGGTCACCTTTGCATTGAGAATGAGAGAAATAAGTCAAGATTTCCCCACACGCTGTATTTGGAATGCTAGCCCTTATATCACACAAGTTCTCAGAACTAACTAACAGACAACTGCCCTTATAACCTTCACCTCCTTTTTTTTATGACCCATGAGGACACCAGAATTGATGGGGAAAATTAATGGGTTTTACTCTGATTTTGTAGAGCAACTGTTAGCGATCAGAGAGTCTACTGTTAGCATTAAACAGATTCCATTAGAGCAAGTGAGTGGTGCAAATACATCCTTGAAGCATTATAGTGGATATTTTTGGAACATGTTATCTCCCGAATGAACAAGGAGGTTTTGAGAAAGGATTTGCATCTTTGGAAATTAAGAGGGGAAAACGTTTCAAAACACCCTTAAAACTGATGGACTATGCTGAAATGGTGAAATTGACAGCTAAATTGAGAAGACAGAGTGAGAATTTGTACAAGGAAGAATGGAGGCCATGGATGGACTTCTCTGTTAAACTATCGTCCATATATGAAGTAGCAGGTAGGATTAGAAATAGAAGCAACGGATTATTGAAAGAATTAATGATAATGGGGCTTAGATAATAAAAAACTATGTGTTCTAAAACAGCTAATAAAAAAGAGTAACAACAAAAAAATCAGGAAAGGAGAGGTGGGAACTCAAGAAGGAATTATATGTGGGTTTTTTTAAAAAAAACACAACTGTATATGATGACCAAAGTTTTGTACTATTTTTGGAGACTTAATAAAAATTATATATATAATAAAACACATCCTTAAATTTAGCATGGAGGAGAGAGATGAAAGAAGAGCTGCTGGCACTGGCTGCTATGGGAGAACCTACTCTATTTGGGGTGTATTTTCCTTCAAAAGCTCCTCGTCCTTTTCAATGAATTTTTGACAGCACCTGATAACATGTTAACCTGTTAATTTACATTTTCTTCTCCCGCAGCTTCATAGAATCATAGAATCATAGAGTTGGAAGAGACCACAAGGGCCATCGAGTCCAACCCCCCGTCAAGCAGGAAACACCATCAGAGCACTCCTGACATATGGTTGTCAAACCTCTGCTTAAAGACTTCATAGAATCATAGAATCATAGAGTTGGAAGAGACCACAAGGGCCATCGAGTCCAACCCCCCGTCAAGCAGGAAACACCATCAGAGCACTCCTGACATATGGTTGTCCTCAAGCTTCATTTGTCCTCAAGCAGAATTATGATGTTATTTTATTCGCACGGTCACTCTTTGATCCTTGATTGCATGGGATCGCCCATCTAACTGATCTAGGAAAATGTTGGGCTAACCCTCCATTGGCTTCACTCTAGGTAACCTTCATAGGTTACTGAAATATACTCAGAGTCGAGAGTGGATTTCATGCTCTTTATTCAGCTCATAGTGGGAGGAGGAATGGAAGTTCCCCCAAAGTATCTCCTTTATATACATTATTTAAACAATGGGATGCATGTGATTGGCTAATTCAGGAATTCTCCTGTAGGCCAATCAGGTTGTGGATTCACTTCCATCTGGAGCTGGATTGGGTGGCTCCTGCAGACCAATCATACTGCTGCATTGTTCTAGGACCAATCAGACTGCTGCATTCTGTATCCTATTGTTCTAGGACCAATCAGACTGCTGCATTTTGGATCCTATTGTTCTAGGACCAATCAGACTGCTGCATTTTGGATCCTATTCAACTCTGTACATAACAGTTACTTAGCCTCATGTCATCATTCTATCCATGATTTATTTAGTTCATACACAGAGCAACACGTGTTCACACAGATAGATAAACATTTGCAACCTGCATTTTAGTATACCAATGCTAGGAGCCACAGGAGAGATGTGTGCTCTTGTGCTCAAATTCTGCTTGGGGTTTTTCCACAGGCATCTGGTTGGCCACCAAGATAGAATCATAGAATCATAGAGTTGGAAGAGACCACAAGGGCCATCGAGTCCAACCCGCTGCCAAGCAGGAAACACCATCAGAGCACTCCTGACATATGGTTGTCATGCCTCTGCTTAAAGACCTCCAAAGAAGGAGACTCCACCACACTCCTGGGCAGCAAATTCCATTGCCGAACAGCTCTTACTGTCAGGAAGTTCTTCCTAAAGTTTAGGTGGAATCTTTTTTCTTGTAGTTTGGAACCATTGCTCCATGTCCGCTTCTCTGGAGCAGCAGAAAACAACCTTTCTCCCTACTCTATGTGACATCCTTTTGTATATTTGAACATGAATATCATATCACCCCTTAACCTCCTCTTCTCCAGGCTAAACATGCCCAGCTCCCTTAGCCGTTCCTCATAAGGCATCGTTTCCAGGCCTTTGACCATTTTGGTTGCCCTCCTCTGGACATGTTCCAGTTTGTCAGTGTCCTTCTTGAACTGTGGTGCCCAGAACTGGACACAGTACTCCAGGTGAGGTCTGACCAAGCAGAATATAGTGGCACTATTACTTCCCTTGATCTAGATGCTATACTCCTATTGATGCAGCCCAGAATTGCATTAGCTTTTTTAGCTGCCGCGTCACACTGTTGGCTCATGTCAAGTTTGTGGTCAACCAAGACTCCTAGATCCTTTTCACATGTGCTGCTCTCAAGCCAGGTGTCACCCATCTTGTATTTGTGCCTCTCATTTTTTTTGCCCAAGTGCAATACTTTACATTTCTCCCTGTTAAAATTCATCTTGTTTTGGCCCAGTTCTCTAATCTGTCAAGGTCGTTTTGAAGTGTGGTCGTTTTGAAGATGTTGGAGACGTTAAGCCTCTGGTCTGATCCAGCAGGCTTTCATGCTCTTATATCTTTTAAAAAAAATCTACAAGACAGAAAATGAAAATTTTAAACCCATCGTACACAAAGGATAACAATGAAAATTGAGATTTTAAAAAAGCAAAAGAAGAAACTGAACTAAGGTTGCCATATTTCAAGAAGTAAAAATCTGAACCTGAAAGTTGTTTTGGGGAATTCGCCAAAACAAAACAAAAAAAAAGGCAAAGTGTGATGCTCAAACACACACTTCCTTGTTCTGTTGTAAAAAACCTGGACATTTATCTGATTTTTCTTAAATCTGCCTAGATACTAATTTTGCCGTTGAAATCCAGGACATGTCCAGGAAATTTTGGACGTATGCCAACCCCAAACTAAACACTCTCTAAAATAGCACCATCTTTTTACAGCATCTGATGAGGTAGATGATATTTTTCCAATATCCAGAGTTCTTTTCCTGGAAATACTTCTTCCAGAAATGGAGGAATATTTGATGCACTTGTATACAGAACAACATTTGAGCATCAATCCAGCAAGAGACTCTCAGCTTGCATTTGTCCATTGTATGTTCTCCTCCTCTGATAGCCACATATTCCTGGGGAACCATCCAAAACAGATATTTAGTTGGCAATTTTCAGGCAATTAGGGAGTCGTATCTCTGGCCTGATGAAGTTTCATCTTGAGTTTGCTCCATTCAGTGTGAAATGGGAGCTAAATATACGATGCTTCTCTTCAGGCCTTCACCACAAAATAAGCAAAACCTCTCCACGGAATTAATAGTGGCAGCAATTTCAACCATTGTCTTCCAGTAATAGACTCCTTGGACTTTTTATAGTGTCGACGCTGACGCACATGACTCGCCAAGATTCTGGCTCCTTAGTACATTAAAAAAAATGAACTATCTGAGTTTCTTAGAGGCCATTAAAAACTGAAAAGTTTATTTTCAGCAGTGTAAACAGAAGAAGGGCAACTGTAGGTAACTCAAACGTTTGCAATAACCTATAGCTTCATGTGGGGTAGGGTCGCTTTGCTAAGTTCAATGTAGGGATGAGTCGTATATTCATTTGATTCCTATTTTAATGAGAACCTACCTAATTTCCACTTCCCAAACCAATGTGTACAAACCATAATATTCTTCAACGTTTGCACTTCTCTAAATTTTCCAATGTCGATCCCATTTAAAACATATATTTTTAGAAGTGCTTAATCGGAAAAACTACTTGCAAAAGGGTAGACATTTAAGGCAACGCTAGGTGTTTGGTTCACGTTAATTATTGCAATTTCACCAAGCAGATGACAATGTAATGGATGTAACGAACTTAATTTGTGTTATTAATCATGTAAGTAACATACTTTCACCACATTGGACTGTGAGATGAATATTGCCAGTTTTCTGCAGAAGGCGAACTGCAGCAGAAAGGAAATACAGCGGTACCTTGGGTTACATACGCTTCAGGTTACAGACGCTTCAGGTTACAGACTCCGCTAACCCAGGAATAGTACCTCGGGTTAAGAACTTTGCTTCAGGATGAGAACAGAAATCGTGCTCTGGTAGCGTGGTGACAGCAGGAGGCCCCATTAGCTAAAGTGGTGCTTCAGGTTAAGAACAGTTTGAGGTTATGAACAGACTTCCGGAACGAATTAAGTACTTAACATGAGGTACCACTGTAATGGAATATGCCACAAAAACAGAGTAGAATAGAAAACTGTGCCTCAACACAGTCAAAACTGTGATTAATGGGAGTTTGCATTTAATATGAAGTATATCTACAGCTTTGTAATGCCAATGTTTCCCTCAACACTTAACTCTCGAAAGGCTTTGGGGGGAACTGAACTCCACCCTGGAGTACGTGGCAACAACTCCCTCCTGGTGTATATAGTCCCAAAAAGTACAGTCCCGTAGAGCTCCTGAACCATCCAAGCTGAGGTACATCAACACGAGAAATTGAGCAGACACAGCAGCTCAGCTCTGCTTCCCTTTTACACCTTGACTGCAGCATCTGGGCTTGATGAAGCAGGTGACCCTCACCTGTACTCAGCCTACTCCAGCTGAGGAATTACACCTTCTCCCAGAGCTAGCGAGCCCCACCTGGCAAGCTAGTGAGTTGGGCTATGGGCCCTTACCTGCCTCAGCTTCCTAGAGCAGGCATAGGCAAACTTGGCCCTCCAGTTGTTTTTGGGACTACAACTCCCATGATCCCTAGCTAACAGGACCAGTGGTCGGGGATGATGGGAATTGTAGTCCCCAAACATCTGGAGGGCCGAGTTTGCCTATGCCTGCACAAGGCCACTGGAAGTAGTACAATTCCCATCATCCCTGACCACTGGTCCTGTTAGCTAGGGATCATGGGAGTTGTAGTCCCAATACATACAACAACAGTGGCAAATGGCTTGAGATACCTATTAGGTCCAGTGGCGTAGCGTGGGGGGTGCAGGGGGGGGCCGGCCGCACCGGCCGCAACATCTGGAGGTTAGGGTTAGGGGGTGCAAATCCATGGGTTAGGGGGCGCAAATCCACGGGTTAGGGGGCACAAATCCACGGGTTAGGGGGTGCAAATTACTTGCCTTGCCCCGGGTGCTGACAACCCACGCTACGCCACTGATTAGGTCCATAAATGACCATATAGCATATATTCAACACCAAAAACAGTGACAATTTGTTGTTGACAAAGGACAGCTGGACTTATAAAGGGCCTCATTACCTTCAGTAACTTAGGGCCTCATCAAACCTAAATCCGGCCCTGGAAGCACCCCTCACTGAGATCCTCTTCCCCATTGTCTTGCAAGTTCATGACAATGTATAATTCAGGTACTTGGAATGTGAATTGTCTTAGTTTTTGCATCAACCCATATTTGCTCAATTCCTAATAACCGATTGGACTTTGATCAATTTCAAGGTTGCTCCCAGCGAAGGCAGCAGGTCACTGGATGCCATGATACTGCAGAGGCAGAATGCTTCCTTGGGAACATGAGGCAAAGTATATTTCCACTGTTTAATGGCTTGTATACCAAGAGTAATCTGTATCTACGTCCATTTTTTGTGAGAACCATTAAGAAAGGTCAGGTTGTTATATTTAGGAAGATACTTTATTTCACACATTATTCAAAAGGGTTATATCCAAGCCCCCAGCTTGGCTCAAATTACCAGCCTAAAGCTTTAAACTATGAAGCACAAGTTCAGAAGTCATACTTTGCACCCTTGAAAGCCCAGATACCTTCATCCCAGATGTGTGGGGAACTGCCTGTTTTCTGTTTGCAACTCTTATATCATCATCGTCATCATCATTTATTATTATTTATACCCCGCTCATCCGGCTGGGTTTCCCCAGGGACTCTGGGCAGCTGCCAAAAGAACCATAATAAATACATCAAACATTAAAAACTTCCCTAAACAGGGCTGCCTTCAGATGTTTTCTAAAAGTCAGATATTTGTTTATTTCCTTGACATCTGGTGGGAGGGTCTCCACAGGGCGGGCACCACCACCGAGAAGGCCCTCTGCCTGCTTCCCAATAACCTCACTTCTCGCAGGGAGGGAACCACCAGAAGGCGCTTGGAGCTGGACTTCAGTGTCCGTGCTGAACAATGGGGGTGGAGACGCTCCTTCAGGTATACTGGGCCAAGGCCATTTAGGGCTTTAAAGGTCAGCACCAACATTTTGAATTGTGCTTGGAAACATACTGGGAGCCAATGAAGGTCTTTCAGGACCAGTGTTATATGGTCACGGCAGCCGCTCCCAGTCACCAGTCTAGCTGCCACATTCTGGATTAGTTGTAGTTTCCAGTTTACCTTCAAAGGTAGCCCCACGTAGAGCGCAATGCAGTAGTCCAAGTATCCAGGAACATCTTGGAGGGCCACAGGCTCTAGACTAAAGTTTTCGCAACTTAGAAGCTTCATTTGCAAGCTGCAAAAGTGTGTGTTTAGATTATATTTGGTGGGGTGTCATAGAATCATAGAATTGTAGAGTTGGAAGGGACCACAAGGGTCATCTAGTCCAACCCCCTGCAATGCTGGAATCTTTTGCCCAACATGAGGCTCGAACCCACAACCCTGTTTTGTTTTGTTTTTAAGAGGGACATACCAATGGTAGCATCAACAGCCTTTCTGTCACGTTTTATATATGTATAAAGGTAAAGGGACCCCTGACCATTAGGTCCAGTCGTGACCGACTCTGGGGTTGCGGCGCTCATCTCACTTTATTGGCCGAGGGAGCCGGCGTACAGCTTCCGGGTCATGTGGCCAGCATGACTAAGCCGCTTCTGGCGAACCAGAGCAGTGCACGGAAACGCCATTTACCTTCCTGCTGGAGTGGTACCTATTTATCTACTTGCACTTTGGCATGCTTTCGAACTGCTAGGTTGGCAGAAGCAGGGACTGAGCAACAGGAGTTCACCCCGTCGCGGGGATTTGAACTGCTGACCTTCTGATTGGCAAGTCCTAGGCTCTGTGGTTTAACCCACAGCAACACCCACGTCCCTTTTTATATATGTATATTTACAGTCAATTTGTTATTTTTGCAGATTTATGTCAAAAGTTCCATGTGCAACTTTGGGGGGACATTTTTTTTTCTAGCTTACTATCTCCAGAAGCCACATTATTGGACTCTCCCACACATCATGAAGCAGGGCTTCTTCTTCACCCAAGCATGGCAGAGGGGGAAACAAGCCTTTAAATTAATAAAATTAGTAAATTAATCATGGAATTATCGAGTCGGAAGGGACCACGAGGGTAATCTAGTCCAACCCCTGCCATACAGGAATCTGTTGCCCAACGTGGGGTTTGAACCCATGACTCCAAGATTAAGAGGCTCATGCTCTACCAACTGAGTCATCCCTATGTTTTCTGCAGGGTTGCCAGGTCACATGACTAAGATGAATGGGCTTAGAATTCAACCTCTCTGGTCCTTCCTGCCCCCAAAACACCCCTTTTGGGGAACTTCCACTGGCCTCGGCTCAGCCAGTTGAGCCCCAGCTGAGCTTAGATGCAATGGGCCTATGGATGAGCCAGGAACCAGCTGGCTGAGTCAGAGATCCATTGCATCCCGAACTGCTAAACCTGGGGAACCATGCCATGGGATTGTTCCCTTAGTCCCCTTCTTTGATGTTTAAAAGCCCAACCCTCTGGCATTTATTTATTTTTTTTAACCAACAACCAAAACACAAACAGTGAAAACAAACAGTGAAACCTCCCAGGCGACTGATACACTGGGTATACATAATTAATAATAACATATTCAAATCAACCATATGTACTCTGCTATATACCTTAACACTTGCCAGAACCTGTCTGGCTGCAATTACCATCAATTTTACCCATTTACATTCCTCTTTTGTTTCTAACTCGGTGCTACTCAGGCTAATAAGAACCATTAATTTAGATATTTCCACCTTCCTACCCATAATTCCCAATATTTCTATACCAATCTGTTTCCAGAATTCATTAACTAACGGACAATCCCACCACATAGGACTGTACGTTCCCATCACTCCACATTTCCACATTACTTCCAGATTTTGTAATATGATATAACCTTACAGGTGTGTAATACCATTTTTGTACCAACTTCAACCCTTGTTCCTGGATTATCCTAGAGGTCAGAACAAAAGGGTGGTTGCTGAAAGATTCTTTCCCAATCTTCATCTAAAATCGGTTCCTGAATATCTAGTTTCCAATATTCTTTCAAACCTTCCTTTGGTGATTTCTCTTTGTCTAATAACACCTTATACCATTTCTAATAACACCTTATACCATTTTGAAACTATTTTGGCCCTATCTGTCTATATCCTTTCATTAATTCTTCCTCTGGCATTTTAGCCCAAAATGCCCCTGCAAATAGTCTCTTCAAGCGAATGCATTATACATCAAAGGCAGAGGCATGTTAAATTAATGCACTGTCACGATAGCCAGAATTTCTTTGCCCATTAATTAGGCCAACTGGCAAATTAAATACCTTGGCTTGGAAACCTGCTATGCAAACTTAATAAATAAATAAAGTAAAGCAAAACGTTTCCCCCCCCCCACCATCACCTTTCATGCAGATGTATTGCTGTATTGACTAAAAAAAAGTTTTGTCATCCAAAACATAAAATGTTTTCTTAAGAATACAAAGTGTTGGAAAACAGAAGGAACAAATGAATTTCACATTTTGGATTGAAGCACACACATCAGGCTTAATGTGCTTCTCGGGGTGACTTTCGGCACCATTTTGACTTACATTTCTTCCACCACAGCTCAGAATTTAGACTTGATAACTATTGATTCTAGCCTTGCAACGTTCAGAATAATTAACAAGTGTTTCTTCTCAATCGGCCAAATACTCCCCCATGAGATTTTCATTCTCTATCCCTAGATTTCATCCCCAGCGATAATATGTCCTTTTGTTTGTTACTATGTTATGTATTTTTGTGTTTTTTAAATATATTGTAAAGCACCCTGTGATCCTCAGGTGAAGGGCAGAATGGAAATTTAATGGACAATAATAATAATAATAAACAGGAAAAAAACTCAGAGTCTGTTGCACAAGCCCAAGGGCACTAGTAAATACCTTCAGGGACACCATAGTGCTCATCGGGTATGAGGGGACAATCCCTGCCTTAGAGTAAACATAAAAGCAGATTAATAAAAACCCATTTAAACAGTCATAAAACAACAATGAAACTTCTTCCCAAAGCCTGAACATCAGGGCATTACATGCATAACATTAAGGTAAAGGTAAAGGGACCCCTGACCATTAGGTCCAGTCACGGACGACTCTGGGGTTGTGGTGCTCATCTCGCTTTATTGGCCAAGGGAGCCGGAGTACAGCTGCCGGGTCATGTGACCAGCATGACTAAGCTGCTTCTGGCAAACCAGAGCAGCGCACGGAAATGCCGTTTACCTTCCCGCCAGAGCGGTATCTATTTATCTACTTGTGCTTTGTGCTTTCAAACTGCTAGGTTGGCAGGAGCTGGGACAGAGCAACGGGAGCTCACCCCGACGCGGGGATTCAAACCGCCGACCTTCTGATCGGCAAGCCCTAGGCTCTGTGGCTTAACCCACAGCGCCACCCGCCTTCCCCTATGCATAACAACATTGGGCCCCCACAATTGCCCTCATGTCAGGTGCAAGAGTCCTATCACATCAAGTTCAGGGGGAAAGCTATAGCTCTGTGAGGGGGGGTATCTGTACTTGTGAAACATGGACCACTTATAAACGCCATCTACAACTCCTCAAAAGATTCCATCAACGGTGTCTATGCAAATTTTTACACATCACTTGGGAAGACAGGCAAACTAATACCAGTGTACTGGAAGAAGCAAAGATCACCAGTGTTGAAGCAATGATTCTCCAACATCAACTTCATTGGTCTGGTCATGTTGTGCGGATGCCTGATTATCGTCTTCCAAAGCAACGCCTCTATTCTGAACTTAAAAATGGAAAGTGCAATGCTGTTGGTCAACAAAAAAAGGTTTAAAGATGCTCTCAAGGCAAATCTTAAAAAATGTATTATAAACACTGACAACTTGGAAACACTGGCCTGCAAGCCCTCCAATTGGAGAACAGCCTTTACCAAAGGTGTCATGGGCTTTGAAGACACTCAAACTCAGGACGCAAGGGAGAAACATGCTAAGAGGAAGGCACACTTGGCAAATTGCACACCGGGATAGTTAAGTTGTGGGTGAACATATCAGACGACACAGCGATTCTTCAAACAGCTCTTGTTTATTCACAGGCCAGAACAGAACTGGACTGAAGGGTTCAGCCAGCCTGCTTATATAGAGCTCCACTAGAACGCAACAGTAACCATTTTCTGTAACTATCCAATCACTGAACGTCACTTTCGATCCCTTATTTGCATATGTGGAACTGAACTATCTACAGTATCCCCCTGCTGGACCAGGGAGAGAACTTCAGTACATAACAGGGATCAACTCTCTCCCGGAAACCAACGTCCCCACTGTGGAAGGACATGTGGATTCAGAATTGGCCTCCACAGTCACTTACGGACTCATTGTTAAAACCACGTTTATGGAAGACAATCTTACTCGGCTACGAGTGGTCATCAGAGAAGAAGAAGATCTGTTTGCCCAGAACCAGGTTCATTCCCTGGGTAGGACTGGGAAAGAGTATCTACAGAAAACTCCAGATTTAATCCTAGATTATTTGGGGCATGGCTTGGACAGACTCCCAGCAGGAAGACCTGCAAAGCCTCTACTAGTCATTGTAGACAATACAGAGCTGGACTGACCAATGGCCAGACTCAGCAAAAGGAAGCTTTCTATGTTCTTAGGTTCGTACTTGGAGCAGTTCCGAAAACAGAGATGGCTAAGAAGTGGAAATGGTACTGGTTTTGAAAGCTTTCAAATTGCTGTTAGCTTCACATGATTTCTCTCATCTATAAACATTTCCTTTTCCTTTTCTTTTTTTCTTTGCAAATCTATAATTCTATTGATTGTCACACACACAAAAACCACCCACCTCTAAATGCAAACAGAATATGCTACATTCCTCTAAGAGGGGATATGACGAGTCTGTCCGCTCTAAGATGCTGGAAATCTATTTCCACTGAAATTTCATCTATTCCTGAGTTATACTTTTCGTAAATTAATTATCATTGCTGATACATGCCCAAACTGCTACATTCAGCCGATACAAATCAATGGTAAAATAGATGCTGTGATTAAATGAACAGGCAACACAATGGTGATATGATGAAGCTAGTTTGGAACAGTTTGAAATGTCGTTCTCCTTGCTGCAGACTTCAGTGGTCATAATTAGTGCGGCTCCAGGCCCATTATAATCACAGCGTCTTTTTCATATAAGCGAAGAAACATTCATCAACTAAAGCTTTGGTTCATTATTGGCGGGGGTCCATATTAATCAGTGGGGGCTGCGAGCAGGGACACGAGGTTACAACTTGGCTTATGCTTGTCCATCTTTAAATGGGGAGGGATAGTGAGCAGGGCCAGATTTAGTTTTGATGAGGCCCTAAACGACTGAAGGTAATGGGGCCCTTTATATGTCCAGCTGTCCTTTGTCAACAACAAATTGTCACTGTTTTTGGTGTTGAATATATGCTCTATGGTAATTTATGGACCTAATAGATATCTAAAGCCATTTGCACATATTGCCATGCAACCAGTCCATGCAGAATGTAGGCACCCTATATATAGAAATGATCAAGGTAAAGGTAAAGGTAAAGGTACCCCTGCCCGTACGGGCCAGTCTTGACAGACTCTGGGGTTGTGCGCCCATCTCACTTAAGAGGCCAGGGGCCAGCGCTGTCCGGAGACACTTCCGGGTCACGTGGCCAGCGTGACATCGCTGCTCTGGCGAGCCAGAGCCGCACACGGAAACGCCGTTTACCTTCCCGCTAGTAAGCGGTCCCTATTTATCTACTTGCACCCAGGGGTGCTTTCGAACTGCTAGGTTGGCAGGCGCTGGGACCGAGCAACGGGAGCGCACCCCGCCGCAGGGATTCGAACCGCCGAACTTTCGATTGGCAAGCCCTAGGCACTGAGGCTTTTACCCACAGCGCTACCTGCGTCCCTAGAAATGATCAAACCAGTGATATTTTAGGGAGCATGCTAGCAGGCGGGGCCCATGACTTACATCATAGGAGCCTACACAACACAAAACACTATTGCTGCATGTCGGTTCTATTTTATTTGTTTTTTTATCTTATATTTTGGAAATGTACATCCAGGTTTTTTTCCCTTAAATTTTTTTGGGGACCCCCAAAACTGTGGGGCCCTAAATTATAGCTTGTTTAGCTTATAGATAAATCTGGCACTGCGTACGTGTGTCCATCTTTAAACGGAGAGGGGAAAAGAGTTAAGAGACAGGTGGGCTCGCTTGTTCCTGTTTCTTCCTTGGCCTTTTCTGTCCACCCTCCTTCTTTGCAAAAAGAGGGACAAAAAGGGCATCTAATCAGCCTGCCTCTGCTGATGGGAGTTGTAGCACAGGAGTTTTAGCTGGAGGGCGTCAGCATAGGGAAGGCTGGTATGTATCCACATCCAAAATGGCTGCTAGCCTCACTTCAGTCTTGTTTAAAATGGGTCATGGCAGGGCTGAATATACCAGAAAAGAAGTGGAGAAGGCTCATAGCTTTTATCACAGCTAGAACGCAACCCACCTGCTATTTTTCTTTGTATTCAAAAGAAAGCATTGCTGCGGAATTTTTCCTCGTTTATCTGAGGTCACTTCTTTCCTCAGATGTGTCATTCCCTGAAGTAACATGACTTTAGCCATGAATAAATCAACAATAGATTAATCTCCATAGGCCGGTGTAAAAACAAAACAACAACAAAAAAACGAGAGGGAGAAAATAAAGAACACCCAACAACAGAAGAAAACGAACACCACCCAGGAGAAAAGTAAACCATAAATAAAAGAGGAACGTGAACACAGGGAGAAAAATGCAACCAGCAAAAACTCATTAAAAATACATTTATATTAAGGGAAGAAAGAACTCTTGTACACAAAGCAATCTGGCGGAGTTTAAGCAATGCAGATATGACATTCACGGTATTGATCAAAGGGCTTATTTTGTCAGGGAAGTGTGTGATAAATGTTATTCCTACATAAATCCTGCCACTAACAGGACGTTGGGTCTTTCTTTTTTGGAACTCCGTGAGGAGGCTGGTTGACATACTCAGAGAAAAGAAGTGAAGCCGAGATGTTCAGCGGGGATTCGAGATTAGAGGTGGGCCAAATTCTGGCTTGTTGACTGCCTTCATTAGTACTTGTCATTTCCTTCCCAGTCTCCATCTCAGCCAGTGTTCGAAATGCCTCGGAGAATCTTCCGGAAGTGCATGCCGCAGCCTGCCTCTAGCCAGTGTGGTGTAGTGGATAAGAGCAGTGGACTTGTAATCTGGTGAACCGGGTTCGCTTCCCCACTCCTCCACTTCCAGCTGCTGGGTGACCTTGGGCTAGTTACACTTCTCTGAAGTCTCTCAGCCTCACTCACCTCACAGAGTGTTTGTTGTGGGGGAGGAAGGGAAAGGAGATTGTTAGCCGCTTTGAGACTCCTTAGGGTAGTGATAAAGCGGGATATCAAATCCAAACTCTTCTTCTCCTTCGGCACCTTCTCTTTACATATATGCTGAACTTATCAGGGAGCAGGAGGGGGCACTTTGTCCTCAGTGGAGAGCCAGTATGGTGTACTGGTTAGGGCAGTGATGGCCAAACTCAGCCCTCCAGCTGTTTTGGGACTAGAATTCCTATCATCCCTGACCACTGGTCCTGTTAGTTAGGGATGATGGGAGTTGTAGTACCAAAACAACTGGAGGGCCATGTTTGGCCATCACTGGGTTAGGGTGTTGAGTTGAGACCTGGGATGGATGGTGGCTAACAGATTGAGGTTGAATCCTGACAAGACAGAAGTACTGTTTTTGGGGGACAGGGGGAGGGCAGGTGTGGGGGACTCCCTGGTCCTGAATGGGGGAATTGTGCCCCTGAAGGACCTGGTGTGCAGCCTGGGAGTCATTTTGGGCTCACAGCTGTCCATGGAGGCGCAGGTTAATTCTGTGTCCAGGGCGGCTGTCTATCAGCTCCACCTGATACACAGGCTGAGACCCTACTTGCCTGCAGACTGTCTCACCAGAGTGGTGCATGCTCTAGTTATCTCCCACTTGGACTACTGCAATGCGCTCTACGTGACCCAGAAACTGTAATTAATCCAGAATGTGGCAGCTAGACTGGTGACTGGGAGTGGCCGCCAGGACCACATAACACCGGTCCTGAGAGATCTGCATTGGCTCCCAGTACGTTTCCAAGCTGACCTTTAAAGCACTAAACTGCCTCGGTCCTGTATACCTGAAGGAGCGTCTCCACCCCCATCATTCAGCCCAGACACTGAGATCCAGTGCCAAGGGCCTTCTGGCAGTTCCCTCATTGCAAGAAGTGACGTTACAGGGAACCAGACAGAGTACCTTCTTGGTAGTGGCGCCCACCCTGTGGAACATCCTCCCTTCAGATGTGAAGGAAATAAGCAGCTATCGTCTTTTTAAAAGACATCTGAAGGCAGCCCTGTTTAGGGAAGTTTTTAATATTTAATGCTGTATTGTTTTTAACACTTGATTGGAAGCCGCCCAGAGTGGCTGGGGAAACTCAGCCAGATGGGCGGGGTATAAATAATAAATTATTATTATTATTTTTAATCTAAGACAACAAGAGATGTGGGGGCACATTTATTTGACCTGCAGCAGAATCAGGGGCAACCCCCAAACCAGCTAGGGAAACAGCTTGCTGTAGTTTTTAGCAACTCCACTGGTGGGTGGTAAACACAGCTGTTGTCAAACCAGCATCTGTTCAGGGCTGCCCCGAGTTCAAGTCAAGTCAAGTAACCTTTATTGGCATCACATAAGAACATTCAAAACACATTCAGAATAGATAGGCCAGTGCGATCTCGTCGCCACCCCAACGGCACAGTCACCCACCAAAGGGCAGAAGAGACGAGCAATCCACCTCATCTCTGTGGGTTTCTAGCAAGGGCAGGATCCTGTAGCATACTTCGGTGACAAAAAATCAAATAGAGAAACTTAGCTACTGTCTTGGTGAGCTCCTGGTCTCTCCCCTGTAATAAGAAGCCCATAACCTCTGTCTTTGGTTTCCATGTTGGAATACATAGATGGTCTAGAAACTGTTGGCGGAGATCATCATACATTTTACATTTAAGGGCCATGTGAGCTAGAGTTTCCACCAGGTGGGCATCGCATGGGCAGATCCTATTTCCTTCTGCCAAACCCGCAAACCTACCCCAAAGGAGATTAGAAGGATTAGAATTGAAGCTAGCCAGCGCACAGCAACTTACTGTAACAACTTCATGGTGAGTTCCGGCACCTATTTTGGGGGGGAAAGCGCTGCTCCTAAGAACTCTCAACACCCTTAACAGAGATCTTTGGGGGGAAGCCAGGACTGTTTAAAGTGGTATCAGAGCTCTGGTGGGCACCACATAGGGGACCCCTGAATAAGGAAAGAGAGAAGAAGAGTTTGGATTTGATATCCCACTTTATCACTACCCAAAGGAGTCTCAAAGCAGCTAACAATCTCCTTTCCCTTCCTTCCCCACAACAAACACTCTGTGAGGTGAGTGGGGCTGAGAGACTTCAAAGAAGTGTGACTGGCCCAAGTCACCCAGCAGCTGCATGTGGAGGAGCGGGGAAGCGAACCCGGTTCACCAGATTACAAGTCCACCGCTCTTAACCACTACACCACACTGGTGTAGGAAGCAGCTGAGACAGAGTTGCCGAGGAAGCCATGGGCAGCAGTGAGGCTTCTACAGATTTGAGCGAGTGAGGAACTAGGGGGCAATGAAAAGAAAGATGGAACCGAGCCAGCTGGGAAAGTACGCTGGGGCTGACAGCGACTTGCCTGCTTGGCTCCAGCACATCTTTATCACCACATTTCCATATATATCCCCACCATCTGGTGAGCATCTCCCTAATTTAATAATATTGATGGAGTTTCTCATTACTTTTGCGACGCCCAATAAACCACAGGATATTCCGGTGAAATTGGCAGGACTGGATCTCTGCATCTCCGGAGGCAGGTAAACGAAGCAAATGATAGCTGGCATCCGAGAGAGAAAACACTCAAAGCGGAGGCCCCGAGCGCTGACAGGAGAGGATGGAGAGCTTCAAGGTACCTCTTTGCGCCGGAAAGACCTGATTTGCTTCATTTGCTGGAAGTTTAGGCAGAGTCTCTGCAAAATAAATAAATAAAGGGCCCGTCAATGTTGCTTTTCTGTTGTAACTGAGGTGGTGTCCTAATTCTTTGCTTTGCTGAACACTGCTTTGGCTTTTTTGAAACAGAGAATAAACTAACGTCTGATAAAAAAGAAACTCAGAAAGATAAGATGCCAACATAGGAAAACACTTCACGGTCAGAGCACTGCAGGGCCGAGCCGCCCATAAGGCAGCTTGATGCAGCCACCTCAAGTGGTGGAAACTCACCCCTAGGGGGGTCCTGCCCACCCTGACACCACCAGAGAAGAGGCAGCACCACCAGTTTCTAGCGAGGTCTCGCGAGATCTCACCGAAATCTCTCACAATCTCACCCAAATCTCATAGCGTGCATGAGATCTCATGGCACGATTTTGGTGAAAATTCACTTCAGGCAGAAAAATGGGGAAGCATTGCCTCTGGAGAACTGGTTTATCAAGCTCAGTACAGTGAGTGATACCTCAGGTTACATACGCTTCAGGTTACAGACACTTCAGGTTACAGACTCCGCTAACCCAGAAATAGTGTCTCGGGTTAAGAACTTTGCTTCAGGATGAGAACAGAAATCGTGCTCCGGTGGCACGGCAACAGCGGGAGGCCCCATTAGCTAAAGTGGTGCTTCAGGTTAAGAACAGTTTCAGGTTAAGAACGAATTAAGTTCTTAACCCGAGGTATCACTGTATTGTCTACACCAGGTGTGCACTGAAACTCCATCCTGGGGCTTCTCTGATTGGCTCTTTAGACTCTCCCTCCTAGGCCCTCCTCCTCCTCCATGTTCTCCTTCACTGTTTTTGCTTTGGGTGAATTGTGTCGTGTAGCGCAGATAGAGAAGCCTGGGGGGGCCATATGTCGGCCCCCGGAACTGGCATAAGCCAACCTTGCTTTATCTGCATCTCTGCCACAGACTGCACATATATTCCTGAATTCTACTGTATCAGGATATGGTGGGTTTTTCCTTCCTTACCCTTGACACTAAAAAAAAACCCAAAACCAAATCCCTGATAGATTTTGCATCTGAGAAGAACCGGAACCGATCCTTCCCAGTTGTGGCAAGTTGGCATTATCGAGCAAAGGTTTTCTCCCTGCATTTAATTAGCAATAATGCTGCAGCCATTATGTATTTTGGTCAAGGCCTGGATCACACGCGCGCGCACACACACACACTCCCCTGGCCTGGAAAAGGAGCTGTTGACGAAAGCTCTTGATAAGCATATATATCTAAGAGGCTCATTGGGGACAAAAATCAATGGTATAAATATTTACCAAGGCTTAAGGTGTGTAAATCATAGACCTTCCAGGGGAACAGAGTCTTCCTGTCAAACACTCTCCTTATTGATTACGGTTTGGACATTAATGCTTTCTTCCACTTCTGGCAATAACAGGAGCATGCACTAGCGAGGAAGAGTTACTTTGAGGCATAAAAAAAAAAGATACTGTCTGAAATATTTAAGCAGCCATCTCCTTCCAGTCTCAACTCAGGAACAATCAGATGCAATAAATATTGATACATGCTTCAAGTGGTGAGAGGTTCCAAAGGTCAGCCTGAGCCAGGATTCGGTTTACTGTGGATGTAAGAGCATAAGAGAGTTTTGGTGTCTTCATAACCCTGGTTTTATTTAGAAATAAGTGGGAGCTCTACTGCTGCCTTCCCCAAATTGGTACCCATCAGATATTTGGACCTACAATTCCCATCATCCTTGTCCATTGCCATATTGGCTGGGGCTGATGGGAGTTGGAGTCCAACAACATCTGAAGGGCACATTGTTGTTGAAGGTTGACCTACTGGGAACTTTATTGAAACAAAGAAAGAGATTCCTTGAACAACCTCGAAATTATTAGCTGTGAGAGCATGTGGCTGTTTTTAAATGTTCTTAAATGTTTTGCTGTTCGTTTTTAATAATCGTATTTTACTGTTTTATTGTGTGCTGCCACAGGCTCCTGTGGAAGGGAGGGAGGGATATAATAATAATAATAATAATAATAATAATAATAATAATAATAATAGATTCAGGAGCAGTCCGTACAGAAGCCACATGTGAACCACCAGGCGGTTCGCCCCGGGTGCCAGAGAGGGTTCCTCCGCCACTGCAAAGATTCAAACCACAATGTCTGAACCCAGGACCGGACCATCCATGAGGCAGACTGAGGCAGCTGCCTTGGGTGGCAGAATCCCATATGGTAGTGCCCCTGCAGAAGTGACAGCATTGCCTTCTGGTGAGATCTTGAAATTTTGCCTCAGGTGGCGAGATAGGCTGGGCTGTTCCTGCCTGAACCCCATCCTCACCTTTTCCAAACGGACATGCAGATTTGTCCCTCCATCTGGTTGTATCAAAATGAAAACTTGCCAGCCAGCAAGAGGAAAGGATCCAGCATGCAGGAGTGTGAGTGATCAGAGGAATACAGCCCGCGATGTAGCTAGAAGCATCTTATTGTCTGTGGATTAATGCTGTCAAGATGTTACAATAAGAGCTTTGCTGTAAGTGATGAGCTCCTATGAAAGAGTACCATTTTGGCTTTCTCTTCCCATTCAGTCTAACAAAGTAACCTACATAAACAGGCTTCTAAATTAATTAGCATTGTTGTACAACAGCCCCCCAAGAAGCATCATTTTCCCTCTCTGGGATCCTGAAAAGGGATGAAAAGAGATTATACGGTTCTTCCCATTTCCCATGCTTGTAGCTATTTTCTTGTAATTCTGGCTGACTGATTAATAACTAATCTCAGTTCTGAGCTCTGTTGCTTTTCAGAATCAGTTCAAGGTGCTGGAGATGACTTATAAGCTTCCAATGACCTGGGCCTAGCACAATCCAAGAGATCACATCCACTCACATGTTCCATCACAAATGTCAACTAAAAATGCCCTCTTAATCTTATCAGGGCATCCTTCATCAACCTAGTGCCCTCCAGATACTTTGTTTGTTTGTTTTTTTCCTATTGCCACCTTTATTTATTTATTTTTTATAATATTTTTTATTAGTTTTATGAAATACAGAAAAAAGAATAAAGAACATATTATGAAAGTAGAAAAGGAAAGTTACAAATTTTCTTACTCTTTTTTCCAAATCTGTTGGACTTCCCCACGTCCTCCCAACCCTGCATTCTCTGTAATACATAACGTCTGCAATTTGTTAACTTGTTTCAATACTTATTGTATCTTCCTTTTTATCATGTTACCCAATTTCAAATAAATTATGGCCCAAATCATGTACGTTTTCATTTTAACACAATAAAGTTGTTTCATTATTCTATCTCTGACTCCTTGTACCTTAATTTGCATTTCTTTAATTTAGCATTACTGAAGCTAGAATTTCCTAGAAGGTGCGTTTTTTAACATTCATACAACTTATAATGTTTTTCCAAATAGTCTTTAAATTTTCTCCAATCCTCCTCAAATGTTTCTTCTCCCAAGTCTCGGATTCTGCCAGTCATTTCGGCCAGTTCCATGTAGTCCATCAACTGCGTGTGCCATTCCTCCAGTGTGGGTAAATCTTGTGTCTTCCAGTATTTTGCAATCAGGATCCTTGCTGCTGTAGTAGCATACATAAAAAAGGTTCTGTCCTTCTTAAGCACTCTCTGATCCACCATTCCCAGGAGGAAGGCCTCTGGTTTCTTAGGTAGGGTAAATCTAAATACCTTTTTTAGTTCATTATGAATCATTTCCCAAAAGGCCTTCACTTTCGGGCAGGTCCACCAGAGGTGAAAAAATGTCCCTTCCGCCTCTTTGCATTTCCAGCATTTATTATCAGACAGGTGATATATCTTAGCAAGCTTGACTGGGGTCATGTACCACCGGTATATCATTTTCATAATGTTTTCCTTCAAGGCACTACATGCCGTAAATTTCATTCCGGTGTTCCATAACCTTTCCCAGTCTTCAAACATAATGTTATTCCCCAAATCCTGCGCCCACTTTATCATGGCGGATTTGACTGTCTCATCCTGAGTATTCCATTTAAGCAGCAGGTTATACATTCTCAAAAGTAGTTTACTTTTTGGTTCTAACAATTCTGTCTCTAGCTTCGATTTTTCCACCTGGAATCCAACCTTCTTGTCTATTTTAAAGACCTCTTGAATTTGTGCATAATGCAACCAATCTCGCACCTTGTTTTTTAGTTTTTCCAAGCTCTGCAACCTCCAATTGTCTCCAATCTTTTCAATAATTTCCTCATATTTAGGCCAATTGGCTTCCATATTAGGTCTCTTACGTGCCTTGGCCTCCACCGGTGAGAGCCACCTCGGAGTCTTACTCTCCAATAAGTCTTTATATTTTGTCCAGACCATTAAAATTGCTCTCCTGACAATGTGGTTTTTAAACAGTTTATGCACTTTGACCTTGTCATACCACAAATATGCATGCCACCCAAAGGCGTTATCAAACCCTTCCAGATCTAGGACATCAGTGTTTTCCAGTAAAATCCAATCTTTCAACCAGCAGAAGGCTGCCGATTCGTAATATAACCTCAAGTCTGGCAGGGCAAATCCCCCTCTTTCTTTCGCATCAGTTAATATCTTAAACTTTATTTGGGGCTTTTTGCCCTGCCAAACAAACTTAGAGATATCCTTCTGCCACCTTCCAAAGCATTCCACCTTGTCCACGATCTGTAGGGTCTGAAACAAAAATAACATTTTTGGCAATACATTCATTTTTATAGCTGCTATTCGGCCCAACAAGGAAAGTTTCAATCTTGACCATGTTTCCAAATCTCTTTTGATTTCTGACCAACATTTCTCATAGTTGTCCTTAAACAGATTCAGATTTTTGGAGGTCAGATACACCCCTAGGTATTTTACTTTTTTAACCACATTTAATTCTGTTTCTTTCACAAACTCATCTGTTTCTGTACTTGTCAAATTTTTTGCTATAACCTTAGTTTTTTGCTTGTTCAACTTAAATCCCACCACCCGACCAAAGTCCGAAATTAATTCTAACACTCTTTTAGTACTAGAGACAGGCTCCTGCAGTGTTAATACCAGGTCATCTGCAAATGCTTTCAATTTATATTGTTTCACTCCGACCTCAATTCCCTGTACCAACCGGTCCTTTCTAATCATGTTCAATAGCACCTCCAGAACTGAAATAAACAATAGGGGGGATAGGGGGCACCCCTGCCGTGTCCCTTTTTCAATTTTAAACTCCTCTGTCACCACATTGTTTACTATCAATTTCGCTTTTTGTTCTGAATATATTGCTTCTATTCCATTTTCAAACCCCCGCCCCACTCCCATCCCTTCCAAATTTTTCTTCATAAACATCCAGGAAATATTGTCAAAGGCTTTCTCCGCATCAATAAAGATTAGCACCGCTCTAGTGTTTAGCTTTGTTTGTAACAGCTCCAAAATGTCAATAATGTTTCTTGTGTTACCAAACAAATGCCTACCAGGGAGAAAGCCAGCCTGGTCCTTATGGATCACTTCGTTAAGCACTTTTTTAAACCTACTTGCCAAAATGTCTGCAAAAATTTTGTAATCCACATTTAGGAGTGAGATGGGGCGGTAGTTCTTAAGCTGAGTCTTTTCAGTTTCTAGTTTGGGTATCAATGTGATGAAAGCTTCTTTCCACGTTTCCAGTGCCTTCCTCCCCTCCATAATCTGGTTACAAACCTCCAACAAAGGTTGTATCAAATAGTCCTTCAAAACCTTATAGTATTTGGAGGTAAGTCCGTCAGGGCCTGGAGATTTGCCTAATTGGAGGTGCTGAATGGCGCTTTCAATTTCTTGCTGTGTGATATTACTATTCAGGGTTGTTCTCATTTCCTGAGGTATTTTCTGTAATCCGTTGGTTTTAAGAAATTGGTCCACCTCTGAATCTTTCTGTGGCCCTTGTGAATAAAGCTCTTTGAAGTATCTCTGGAAGCACTTTCTAATTTCCTCGGGTTTCTGTACCATTCTCCCTTCAATCTCTAGATTTGTAACTGTATTAAGTTTTTGTCTCTTTTTCAACTGCCATGCTAGCAGTTTCCCACACTTATTTGCTGATTCAAAAGATCTTTGTTTCATTTGTTTAATTCTCCATTCCACCTCCTGATTTATCAATTTCAAATATTGTGCTTGGAAAAATAGTGCCCTCCAGATACTTTGGACCACCACCGATGATGGAAGTTGTGGTCCAAAACATCTGAAGGGCATCAGGTTGGTGAAAGCTGGTGTAGGTTGGTCTAGGGACAGTCAGGACCACAAGACAATACAGTGGCACCTCAGGTTACATACGCTTCAGGTTACAGACTCCACTAACCCAAAAATAGTACCTCGGGTTAAGAACTTTGCTTCGGGATGAGAACAGAAATCGTGCTCCGGCAGTGCGGCAGCAGCGGGAGGCCCCATTAGCCAAAGTGGTGCTTCAGGTTAAGAACAGGTTCAGGTTAAGAACAGACCTCTGGAACGAATTAAGTACTTAACCCGAGGTACCACTGTACAGAAATTGTCCTTCTGAAACCTTGTACCTTCCAGATGTATTGGACTACAACTCCCATCCTTCCTGACCTTTGACCATGACACACACACACACACACACACACACACACACACCTCCCTCCATCCAAACAAGGAACAGGCATGATCAGAGTTAAAGGATACGTTCCACCCAGGCAAAAGCAATCAGGCTGCAAAGCCAATAAGGTGTGGGGCATGACCTAAGGAGAGAGGGTGTGACCTAGGGAAAGACGTGTGGCCTAGAAAGAATTCCTAGGGACAGATAAGCCACCTTTGACCATAGGGTCTCTACTCATTGTCAGAATGTTTTCCACGGCCCCCGGCTGGTTGCCCAGAAAAGTATAAAGACAAAGAAAAGTTTCTTAGAGATCTTTTTTATTTCAAACTTTACAGAGAGAGGCTGTAGAACCCAGCCTCTTGGATAATGGCGTTGTCCCAAGTGAATCTCCACCCCACTTCTCTCCCACTTCCTCATTCGTCATCACCTCCTCTACAGGTGCCACTGAGTACCCCCTGTCTTCGAGCTCTTTGCTCTCCTACTTTTAAGGCCCACCAGGTTCTGGGAGATGGTGGGTCGGGAATGCTTTCTAGTGACAATGTGTCAGCCAGCTGCTGCTCCAACTCTCCCTGATCCTCTTCTCCCATTATTTCCCAACTTTTACCCTCATCTGCCTCTGAGCTGTGACCTCCTGCAAACCACTGCTGTAAATCTATACTGCCTTCCTCTTCCTCCTCCCTGGAAGGGTCAGCATGGGGAGTCAGTCTCTACCATTCCTCCTCCTCTACCCAGTTCCTGACTCTCATGGGCTCTGGGCAGGCCAGTGTACAGCGATGTACATTGCTGAAAAGACTGCTGATAGCGGGCAGACTGTCTTTTAAGGAGGCTTTCAAGTATTACTCACCTTCTCCACTAAGGAACCAACTTTGCTTTGATTCATCTCTATCTTGAAGGATGTGAAAACACCTTGAAATTCATCTCATATGCCAAGAAACAAAAAACACATCCTATTGGTTGGGACATTGAGTGGCCCTTTGGGATTGCAACCATCAAAGAATAGCTAAGCCGTTAATGGGGTTTTTTGCAAATGAGAATTGATAATGTTCCCGTTTACCCTTGGTGAAATGCCTCCGCACATTATTTTGCAGTGTTTACACTTGAAATATAACACTCACATCCATTGTGGCTTTGCTAGATATTGAATTGCCCAGTAAATATTGAATGGCACAAGGAAATACTAGAGTTTATAAGACATTGTACCATAATGTCAGATGGATTTGACTTCCATCACCAGGAGTGCTAGATGAATGACTATAACAACAGAACAAGAGTTCACGTTGATGATTGATTGGTGTTGACTACCCTGAAAGGCACATAGATAGTAGGAACGGCCTATAACTGGAGTATCTAAAGGACCAGGCTGAGGGAGGAGTTAGCAACCAGCAGAAATCAAACTTAACTCATTTTCCTTCCAGTAGCACCTTAAAGACCAACTAAGTCAGTTCTTGGTATGAGCTTTCGTGTGCATGCACACTTCTTCAGATACACAGATGCACACGAAAGCTCATACCAAGAACTGACTTAGTTGGTCTTTAAGGTGCTACTGGAAGGAATTTTTTTTGTTTCGACTATGGCAGACCAACACGGCTACCTATCTGTAACCTTAACTCATTTTGTTAGCTTGTGCCCAGTTCTCCAATCTGTTAAGGTCATTTTGAATTCTGATTCTGTCTTCTGCGGCATTAGCTACCCCTCCAAGTTTGGTGTCATCTGCAAATTAGAAGAGCATCCCCTCAATTCCTTCATCCAAGTCATTTATAAAGACATTGAGCAACAACGGGACCAGGACAGAACCCTGTGGCACCCCACTTGTCATTTTACCAGCTTCCTTGTGAGAGTATCATGCAGGAAATTGTCAAAATCCTTACTGAAATCAAGATGCACTATATCCACAGCATTTCCATGATCCACCAAGTTTGTAATTCATTCAAAGAAAGAAATCAGATTGGTCTGGCATGACTTATTTTTGAGAAACCCTTGCTAGGTCTTAGTAATAACAGCATCCTTTTCTAAATGCTCACAAACCTACTGTTGAATTATCTGTTCTAGGCAGCGGCGTAGCGTGGGTTATCAGCACCCGGGGCAAGGCAAGTAATTTGCGCCCCCTAACCCAGGGCAAGGCAAGTACAGTAATTTACTCTCCCAAGCAGCAGCAGCGAGGCTTCTCTTTCCCCCGCGCTCTCCCGGAGCTGCCTCTTTTTTCCCCCCCTTTCTCCAAGGCTTTTCGCTTTCTCTCCTTAATTGATTCCCCCTCCACACCGCAGCGTTTCCTGGCTGCTTCCCCCCCCCTTCCCCTCTCTCTCCTCCTCGCTCTGCTTGCCTTGCCCTACCCTGCCTGAGGGCGCCCTGAGGAGACTCCGCTCTCCTTTTTGACCAGGCGAGGGGGGGGGAAAGGGGGGAAAGTCTCTTCCCGCCCCCTCGCCAGACTCCCTGCTCGGCTCGGCTCACTACCCAGGCAGCCAGTGGAGAGAGAGCCGCAATTACCATAAAGCTCCTCTCCCTCCGCTTCGCCAAGCTGTCAAAGCCCGGCAGCAGCGGCAACGGCAGCAGCAGGCGCAGCCAGACCCCCGCCAGCCAGCCAGCCCGCCCGCCCGCCAGCCCGGCTTCCTCTCCTTTTTTTGCCCGCGGCAGAAGGCTTCGCTCTCCCCCTTCCGTGACCTCCTCACCAAGCCGAGCGAGCGCGGGCTCCCTAACCCGTGGATTTTAGTAGGGGCAGAGAGCTGCTAGTGCGAGTGCGCCCCCTGGCACCCCCCACGCTACGCCACTGGTTCTAGGACCTTCCCTGGTAGCAATGTAAAGGGTCTTCCTTCCCCCCCTTTTTGAAGATGAGGACAACATTCACCCACCTCCAGTCTGGCAATGACACTGCCATCATGTTGAACTGGGCCTGCCCATTTGGCGCTGCCCTGTGATAGGGCCTTTTCAGTGGTGGTTCCTGCACTGTAGAATGCCTTCCCTAGAGAGGGGTGGTGGTGGTGGTTAAGCTTCAGAAGGAAATTGAAAATGTTTACCTAGGCATGTGGTAACTGAAGAATACTGTTCCTACCAACCCTGTGATCACTGGATGGAATCATGTTTCAATTGGACCAGCTTTTAGAAAGCTTTTAACCATAAATCCATTCACTTTCTATGGTGGGTGGTGTTGCAGCCAGGCCACCAGCCACGCCAGTGATTCAATGAATGGCTGGGGCCGGATTTCCCAGCTGCCAATGTTGGCAGGTTTCAGGTGGTGGTTTCCTGCGGGTCAGGCCCAATTGTGTGGCGAGTCCCCCCCCCCCATGGAAATAAAGACACATGGCACAATTATTTAAGGTTAATGGGCTAAATATGACCACAACTTTATTGGTTACAGGTGATGAGTGGTATTGGCTTAGGCATTGGTCCTAACCAACTATACGGCTTCAGCAGGTCTGCTTGAAGTCCGGGAAGGGTTAACCACCAGTAGGGGGAGTCCTTCTGATCCACATCAACTAGGAATTCCCCCGGGGTCACCGCTTGGGGGCGTGCCTTAGGCCCTCACCTCCATAGGCTTCAGACAGGGCCACGCCCCCCGGAATCCTTTATCGGACTACCCTTCAATATGCGGGGCAGGCGATGGCACTTCCTCCCCTCTTCCATCTACAAAACAATACCAATACCAATGCCTAACCGCCAATACTAAAAACAAAAAAAAAATCCTTCCAGTAGCACCTTAAAGACCAACTAAGTCACTTCTTGGTATGAGCTTTCGTGTGCATGCACACTTCTTCTTATCTGAAGAAGTGTGCATGCACATGAAAGCTCATACCAAGAACTGACTTAGTTGGTCTTTAAGGTGCTACTGGAAGGAATTTTTTTTGTTTTGACTATGGCAGACCAACACGGCTACCTATCTGTAACCGCCAATACTAAGAAAGTTGTGACGATTTGCTGCGAGGTAGGCGAAAACCAAGTGGCTGGTGCCAATTTGCCAAGTGGAAAAATTCAACAGCGACCAACCAAGGTCCATAGCAAGGTCAAGGAACGGAAAGCTTAAAGGGTGGGAGGGTGGGAAACAGGAACAGCTGGTATGCAGGAAAAGAGGGAGATCCCCAGCCGTGCCTGCATTTAAATCGGGTGGGCCACACCCCCAAAGCCAGCCAATTGGCTGGCCAGGGGGTGACATGGCCAGGAATTCCCCCAATCGCGTGGGGGCTGGGACCGTGATGCCCTCAATCCCACATCCTCTGCAGGGCAGCAGTGGCTTTGGCCAATGAGCACCTCTTGGGCCTGCTCCCAGGGGGGAATAAATTGCAGCCTGCTTTGTTGGAGGAGTGGAGTATATTTCTGGCTTCACCCAATGCATATGCCAAACTGTTCACATTTGTAACCAATAGAGTTGTGGCCTATTCAAACCCATAAACCCAAATGCTGTTGTCCTGTGTGGTTATTCACTCCCCAGGGAACTGTGGGGTCATGGGGTCTTGGCACACAACTGTTTTTAGATGTTTTAAACTGAAGCTGTGTTTTAAACTGAAGCTGTTTTATAATATTTTAACTATTTTATAATGCCTTTGTTTGTAAATTGTGGATCTGTTTGCAATCTGTCCTTCGGAAGGAAGGTCGGGATATAAATTTGATAAGTAAATAAATAAACCATGGCTAATAGCACGGGTGGCGCTGTGGGACGCAGGTGGCGCTGTGGGACGCAGGTGGCGCTGTGGGTTAAAGCCTCAGCGCCTAGGACTTGCCGATCGAAAGGTCGGCGGTTCGAATCCCTGCGGCGGGGTGCGCTCCCGCTGCTCGGTCCCAGCGCCTGCCAACCTAGCAGTTCGAAAGCACCCCCGGGTGCAAGTAGATAAATAGGGACCGCTTACCAGCGGGAAGGTAAACGGCGTTTCCGTGTGCGGCTCTGGCTCGCCAGAGCAGTGATGTCACGCTGGCCACGTGACCCGGAAGTGTCTCCGGACAGCGCTGGCCCCTGGCCTCTTGAGTGAGATGGGCGCACAATCCCAGAGTCTGTCAAGACTGGCCCGTACGGGCAGGGGTACCTTTACCTTTACCTTTAATAGCCCTTGCTTCGGGAAATGGAAATTTCTCTCCATCACCACTGCTGTGAAACCAGTAGTGGGGAAATGGCAAAGATATCTATTTTGCTCCTTGTTTTACCCATTCCCAACCTCAAGCCAAAGATCGTCACCTGAGAACTTTCTGTTCAGTGCTATATGAGATGGGAGTCCGTCCATGTTGCCTTAACCTTTCCTGGTCATGG
The DNA here is from genome assembly GCF_964106915.1 of Podarcis gaigeae. Classification (NCBI taxonomy): domain Eukaryota; kingdom Metazoa; phylum Chordata; class Lepidosauria; order Squamata; family Lacertidae; genus Podarcis; species Podarcis gaigeae. Next base: position 95,926,940 of record NC_139677.1, on the reverse strand, counting down.
TTAATTTATTATCACTCCAAATGCAGATGGCAGTTCCTTCCTTCTTCACGTTCCTCTGGAGATTTGCCACATGAGGTATTTTTAAGTACAAATCCCCTAACATCTGCCTTAATTTAGTAGATAGGATCATTAGCGGCCATTATATCTAATCAACATCTAATCCTGGTAGAAGTGATTCATAAACAGGCTGATAAGAGAACACAAACGCACTTGATGATAAATGTTTATTTCCCTTGGATGAATTCCTCCATTAAAGCAAGAGAAAGTTGGCAAGTGGTTTTGCAAAATTTAAAGTTGAGCTGTCAAATTCAACTTGAGGAGGGGATGAACGCTAAAGTTCCCCACTCCTCTCTCTTTAACAGTGACCTAGAAAATATTACAACGTCCCTCCAAGACAGAATTTGGATACAAGATATCAAGAACATCTGCAACAACATTTGCCCATCTCTGTTCCATTATTATCCTTGTTTCTTAATAACATAGCATAATTGATAGCCATTGATACTTATTGACTATGACTTTGTCCAGTCCTCTTTACAGCCATCCAAATTGGCAGCCATCACTGCTTCCGATAGGAGCAAATTCCAAAGTTTAACTATGTGCTTCATGAACAAGAAGAGTTTGGATTTGATATCCCGCATTATCACTACCCGAAGGAGTCTCAAAGTGGCTAACATTCTCCCTTCCCTTCCTCCCCCACAACAAACACTCTGTGAGGTGAGTGAGGCTGAGAGACTTCAGAAAAGTGTGACTAGCCCAAGGTCACCCAGCAGCTGCATGTGGAGGAGCAGGGAAGCGAACCCGGTTCACCAGATTACAAGTCCATCGCTCTTAACCACTACACCACATTGGCTCTTCTATATCTTCTATATCTCTTGAATTTTCCAACATTCAGCTTCAATGGATGCCCATGAGTTCTACTGTTATGAGAGAGGAAGAAAAATGTTCTCCATCCAGTTTCTCTATTCCATGCATATTATCATGTTGCCTTTTCCACACCTTTTCTCTGAGCTAAAATCTTCCCAAATTCCCAAATCCTCCATCCCCCCCCACTCCCGCCACTTCATTTGCCTTCCCAACTATCAAAAATCAACACTGTAAGCACCTTTGGACTAAAAATCCCTCCCCCCCTTGTTTTCTTAATTTTATTCTTATACTGTATAAATCTTCATTTTCTTGTTCTTTGGCAATCACTCGTAGCCAAGTAAGATTGTCTTCCATAAACACGGTTTTAACAGTGAGTCCGTAAGTGACTGTGGAGGCCAGTTCTGGATCCACACGTCCTTCCACAGTGGGAACATTGGTTTCCGGGTGGGAGTTGATCACAGTGTGGATTTGCTAAGCATGCCTTCCTCTTAGCAAGTTTCTTCTATTCGTCCTGAGTTTGAGCGTCTTCAAAGCCCATGACACCTTTGGTAAAGGCTATTTTCCAAATGAAGCGCTCGCAGGCCAGTGTTTCCCAGTTGTTGGTGTTTATACTACATTTTTTTTTAGATTTGCCTTGAGAGAGTCTTTAAACCTCTTTTGTTGGCCATCCTTTTCTTAATTTTATTCTTATATAAATCATAAACAACAACAAACTGCACAAGCTACTAGAAATGAGGGAAAAATCTATTCATTTCCAAGTTAAAGCCAAATCTATCAAAATTGCATTTTTGAAAAACAAAACCAGAACCAAAACACAGCTATCCTTTGAAATCTGCACTTAATCTGAATTTTGCGAAATCCACACTTATCTGAACTTTGTGAAATTACCCTATTGCACAAATGCAACATTTTTATTCATTGCTCCACCCACGTTTGCCAACCCACCACTGCTTTGTGGCCCTTGCAAAGTTGCATAGAATAGAATGCAGCACTGAGGGATAGCTCAGTCAGTAGAGCTTTAGACTCTGAATCTCAAGGTTTTGGGTTTGAGCCACATCTTGGGTGAAAGATTCCTGCATTACAGGGGGTTGGACTAGATGATCCTCATGGTCCCTTCCGACTCTTGATTCTAGATACTACCACCTTATTCGGCTGCATGTACAGATCAGGCCTCTTCCGTGACGAAACTTGGAAGTGGAAAACCTCTTTCGGATCTGCTCTCTGTGCTTGTCCTGCCTTGTCATCTTTCATCTCCCAGCTCCCGCCCAAGCTGTTCTGCATACTTAGCATGTTTGATTCAATCTTGTGCAAAACCTCAAAAACATGGGAAGATGAATGTTTCTGATGGATCTCCCCCGCCCACCCCAGCTGGTGACATCTGCCACAACCAATTGGACTTGACATCCAGTTGAAGCAATTTCTTTGCCGGAGAGAAGGGAATCTTGCAAAACTGAATTAAAGGGGGAAACAACAACAGGCTTTCCATGGCCCCTTAATCACGAGCATTCAAGGCCTATGTGTGTATTCTTTGTGCATTCATTGAATATGGATTGAGGTGAGGGAAGTGCCACATTGTAGAATCTTAATATCCTAGAGTTGGTTCTAGTAAGAGTTGCCATTCTGTCTCGGGCACTGGGAAGTCCAAGGCTGCATACACACCATACATTTAAAGCACATTATTTTCCCAAATAATGTTGGGACCACTCAGAGAGCTTCACCACGGTTGTTGGGCTTTTTCTGTGAAATGTATATTCTGTGATGTTCACAAAAGTTTCTTAGATCTCCAAATGCGTCCCAAGGGCCAAAAACGTTGGGAATACCTGGACTTATGTTTATAGTAAGAGACCTGGCTTCTCCGAATCTCTATATATGCCTGTCTCCACCACCACTGGCAGTGAATGGACTTCAGAAGGTGGTGGACTTTCCTTCATTGAAGGTTTTGAAACAGAAGTTGGAGGCCACATATCAGGAGATCTTTAGTAGTTATTCCTGCATTACAGGAGGTTGGACTAGATGACCCTTTGGGTCCTTTCCAACCCTAATTTTTTATGTTTCTATGATTCTATCAATCATCACCATCATCATCTAGTTGGCTGCTGTGAGAAACAGATGGTGAACTAAATGACCTTTGTCTTGACCAATCAAGGATGTTCTTAGAGCACCTTGCTGCATTGATGGCAATATATAAATCATAATAATTTGTGTGGTGTGCACACACACACATGGCTGCATCCAATGCTAATCATTCTCAGAGTAGACCCATTGAAATGAACAGACTTGACTTGCAGAACAATCCAATCCCACCCCCCTTGTGCTGGTGGGGAGGGGGGTTGAATTGGGCAGGGATGCTACTACAATCAGCCTCTTGCCATCCGCAGCCTTCAGAGTGTTGCCAGAATCACTCTGCTGACACAGACCTCCCACTTCTGCCCACCAAATGTGTAAGAAGTGGGGCACGCTTGGTCATGGATCCATTGGGGCCTGAGCCAGCCCTGCCGCCATCACAGAATGGCATTGGGCCCAAGATGGATCCCAATCACTGTGCCATCTCTAGACTGGCATCAAACTCTCTCCTCACCATCACCTCCCAACCTGGATGCTGCGTGTGGCATTGCTGCTGACGTGGTGGTTGTTAGGAGCATACTACTCTCGTGTAGGACCATGGCAGAGAAACATGCCCAGCTGGTATGTTCTCTTCCTCCTGGTCAATCATTCGGGAGCTTCAAAAGCAAGAGTAGGCAACCTAAGGCTCGTGGGCCTGATGCGGCCCAATTGCCTTCTCAATCTGGCCCACAGACAGTCCGGGAATCAGCATGTTTTTACATGAGTAGAATGTGTCCTTTTATTTAAAATGCATCTCTGGGTTATTTGCGGGGCCTGCCTGGTGTTTTTACATGAGTAGAATGTGTGCTTTTATTTAAAATGCATCTCTGGGTTATTTGCGGGGCCTGCCTGGTGTTTTTACATGAGTAGAATGTGTGCTTTTATTTAAAATGCATCTCTGGGTTATTTGTGGGGCATAGGAATTCGTTCATTTTTTCCCCAAAAAATATAGTCCGGCCCACCACATGGTCTGAAGGACAGTGGACTGGCCCACGGCTGGAAAAGATTGCTGACCCTTGTTCAAAAGCTTTCTCCAGCCCAAACATCACAGAGACTGGTGCCAAAAGGCATTAGCACGCTTAGGGATCCTGCAGAGTATTCACATTTTGCATAACAAACTCAGTAGCACAGCATTTTGGCTAATCTACTTTTATTTATATAATACACTCGGAGCATTCTGACTTAGCTCCTTCCTCTTTCTCATCAGACAGCAAAGAGCGAAAGGACAAAGGACAATAGTCCCACTTCACGGAACACAGTAACACAAACATCCTGTCTCCGTCACTTCCCACACTGTGGAATGAAAACATACACCATCATGTGATAGACAACAATCTCATGACTGCAAACATGGAGCAGGAATCTTAACAGTGGTAGCCCCACCCCTCTGCAAATCCCAGTTTGGGGTGGGGAAGTTAGGAATGCTCTCTAGCTTAGATCCATTCATATCAATGGGTCTGCTTTGAGTTGAACTTGGTAAGAGATAACCCACAATGTTTTATGATCTTGCTATACATCATTTGCACTATATGTCATCACACTGTAGTTCCCATGGCTGTTGATAGATGGTGCTGCAAATGTGTAACCAGATACGGTTCTGCATTGCATGTACAGATGGTGTCAAACAGGTGTTTTGCTACCACTTGTGTGGAAGCACTCCAGAAGTGGGGGGGGAGCCCACAATCTTATTGCTCCATAGTGTGTGAATGACATCTGTATTTGTGGCAAGAAAGGAATTCAACAGAAAACATCACGGGGAAGGAAAACTTCCCTGGTAACCATCTGCTAAGAGTACCGTGGATAGAAAAGAGAAGCAAGTTAACTGAATCAAGAGCATTTCCAATGCTTATCAAAACAGAACATGGAATTGACAGACTGCTTTCTATTTTGGCTAAACCTGATTTCCGGATGTACTGCCTGAAAACCGAAGAATTAGTCCTTCCCTTGCAAGCAAATTACCTGGCACAGAGCTGCTTTATTTCATTCACTTCCAGGGATGGCGGGTTAATCTGCCCGACGGCTACTTCACTGACTTTGTTATTACCACCAAATCAATTTGGGTCATTCCAACTCTTATGCCCCTAGATACTTACGCTCTGCACACATTCCTATTCAGAATAAAGCTGTTCTGTTCTTTTCATTCGTCAGTCCCAAAGACACTCGTATCTTAAATCCCAATTCATGTTGCAAGTCAGCTGATTAGGGACTCTCACAGTTTCTATTAGTTGGCACGAATCATTCTTTTCATTCCTAGCTCGCTGTGTCCCATGGGCTCAGAGTGGGTTGCAGAAGTTGTTCCAAACATGCATATCAAAGGGTTGGCCCCTAAAGTAGGGGTGGGAAATATCTGGACCATGGACTAGGCATGTCCATCTTGGCCTCCCCAGTTGGTCTGTGAATGCAACTTGCTCAAGGCTTTCAAATATCCCCACTACCACCAGTTTGTCCTTTAAACCTCCCCAATTTGAAGCCTTGACTCTTCATTTCTACTGGCATTAAAACTAGTCAGAAAATTAGAAGTCAGAATACAGTGGTATCTTATTGCCAAACAAGCAAGTTTGGCAACAAAACAGAAGAGAGGGGAGCAAAATCGATCCAGATGTTAGTAATTGGGAGAGTAGCATGAAAGGAAGATGGAATGGTAGGTGGGGTGGATTACGAACAACACAGTGAAATATACTCAGAGTCGAGAGTGGATTTCATGCTCTTTATTCAGCTCATTGTGGTGAGGAGGAATGAAAGTTCCGCCAAAATATCTGCTTTATATACATTATTTACACAATGGGCTGCATGTGATTGGCTAATTCTGGGATTCTCCTGTAGGCCAATCAGGTTGTGGATTCACTTCCACCTGGAGCTGGATTGGGTGGCTCCTGTGGACCAGTCATGCTGCTGCATTGTCCTAGGACCAATCAGACGGCTGCATTTTGGATCCTATTCAACTCAGTACATAACACACAGGGTGTCCTCGCAAAAGGCACCATTTGCTGCACAGCATCACCCAGTGGAAGAAACCTTTGATGAAATGATTAATCTGTTGTATGCCTTTTGGTTGATCAATTAATTAATGGATCAAATCCACACATGAACAAAAGGATGCTACATAAGAGGGGAAGAACGTTTTGCTTGTTTTTGAACCACACACACACACACATATGGGGCAACAAGAAAGTTTAAAAGAGATGTCACCTTAAATGGGAGAGAGAAATGAGGATTAAACAAACTGATGGAGAATCCATCATGGCTACTAGCCATGATGGGTATGTTCTACCTCCACTATCACAGAATCCTAGAATTATAGAGCTGAAAGGGACCGCAGATCACATTAAGTATGAATTAAAATACAGTGGTACCTTAGGTTAAGTACTTAATTCGTTCCGGAGGTCCATTCTTAACCCGAAACTGTTCTTAACCTGAAGCGCCACTTTAGCTAATCGCCGCCGGAGCACGATTTCTGTTCTCATCCTGAAGCAAAGTTCTTAACCCGAGGTACTATTTCTGGGTTAGCGGAGTCTGTAACCTGAAGCGTATGTAACCTGAAGCATATGTAACCCGAGGTACCACTGTACAGTATACCTATGAATGCCAGCTGCTGGAGAATCACAAGTGAAGAAAGGTTCATTGTGCTCATGTGCAGCTCATGGGCTTCCCACAGCCCTACGTGTTCTTCATGTGTTCAAGGAATGCCCATGGGTGGTTGGATTGATTTTGTTGCAACATGATTCAGACTTCACATATGTGCTTTCAACTTGGATGGCTTTAAAGGGGAGGCGGGGTTGGACCCAATTCATGGAGATAAGGCTAGCAATGCATATTCTCCATGAAGCTTCTGAATACGGATTGCTGGAAATCACGAGTGGAGACAGTGCTATTACACTCAGGTCTGACTTGTGGGCTTCCCATGGGCATCTGATTGGCCACCATGAGAAGAGGATGTGAGACGAGATGGGTCATTGGCCTGATCCAACAGGGATCTTCTTACATTCTTGTGTCACTGAAATGAGGAATAGAATCCTCTAATATGGTGCCAACCAGACACAGTATTTTCAAGTTAATTGATTAAAAACCTAAACAAAACTGAAACCTGACAAATCAGAGGCATCTTATTCATTGAGGAATAGGTTTCCTTAAGTCAACTGATTAATCTGTAATAAAAATAAAAATAATTAATTATTATTAATTATTGTTGTTGTTGTTGTTATTATTATTATTATTATTATTATTATTATTATTATTATTATTCCCTGCCCATCTGGTTGGGTTTCCCCAGCCACTATGGGCAGCTCCCAACAGAATATATAAAAAATAAAAAATAAAAATCAAACATTTAAAATTTCCCTAAACAGGGCTGCCTTCAGGTGTCTTCTAAAAGTCAGATAGTTGTTTATTTCCATGACATCTGATGGGAGGATGGTCCACAAGGCAGGTGCTACTACCAAGAATGCCCTCTGTCTGGTTCCCTGTAACCTTACTTCTTGCAGTGAGGGAACTGCCAGAAGGCCCTCAGAGCTGGACCTCAGTGTCCAGGCTGAACGATGGGGGTGGAGACGCTCCTTCAGGTCTACTGGGCCGAGGCCGTTTAGGGCTTTAAAGGTCAGCACCAACATTTTGAATTGTGCTCAGAAATTTACTGGGAGCCAATGTAGTTCTTTCAGGAACGGTGTTATATGGTTTCAGTGGCCACTCCCAGTCACCAGTCTAGCTGCCACATTCTGGATTAGTTGCAGTTTCTGGGTCACCTTCAAAGGTAGCCCCACGTAGAGCACGTTGCAGTAGTCCAAGCAGGAGATAACCAGAGCATGCATAACTCTGGCAAGACAGTGCACAGGCAGGTAAGGTCTCAGCCTGCATACCAGATGGAGCTGGGAGACAGCTGCCCTGGACACAGAATTGACCTGCACCTCCATGGACAGCTGTTCCATGATGCAGTCCTATTTCTCTTGCATAAGATCCCATCAGCGCCATCAGCACTGAACTTATTTAGCACCTTTGCTGGCTACATGCAAAACTCCAAACTGCCTCTTTACAATCCTCATCCCAGCAACTGGAATGCGGCCATCAAGGTCCTTAATAGTAAGCAAGTACCCTGCTCCTGCCAACCTATCAGTCCGAAAGCACGTCAAAGTGCAAGTAGATAAATAGTTACCACTCCGGCGGGAAGGTAAACGACATTTCTGTGCGCTGCTCTGGTTTCACCAGAAGCAGCTTAGCTATACTGGTCACATGAACCGGAAAAAACTGTCTGTGGACAAACGTCGGCTCCCTCGGCCAGTAAAGCGAGATGATTGCCACAACCCCAGAGTCGTCCGCGACTGGACTTAACGGTCAGGGGTCCCTTTATGTTTTTACCCTCCAGCTGCCAGTATTAGCTAGACAAAACGCTGGGGGTCATATTTTCACTTTTCTTCTTGTTGCTGTTGTAAATGGGGAATTCAACCTGAAAAAACTAACATTACATTTTCTGTGGTTGTATCTGAAGTTCCCTACATGGCTGGTGCAAGTCAGGTTGGAGTAGCCGGTACCTGGAAGGGATGCTCTCTTATGAAAATCCGTTGGTAGCAACCACGCTAGATCTTTAAGAATTCAGAATCAGTGGTCTGAATAGATCATCAGATACAGGGAATAAATGCTATTCAGACCATTGGCTCTCTTCTTTCTCTTCTCCTCCTGTAAAGCTGACATTTTAAACCCCAAATGTATCAATTCGCACACGCACCCCGACTTTAGCATTTTAGTTGATGGCATATGATCCCTATGAAAAGTCGATGTATACTAGTAAAGTTTGGCATCTCATAAATTTCCACCCTGAGTGGACAAAGGCACTGTCAAGCCTTATCATCTTTAGAATGGAGGCAGGAGACCTTGGCAAGATTCACTTCTAATTAAATTTTACTCTCCATTGAGCACTCTGTCGACTTTCGTAGCTTCTGGCAGGAGGAGGATAGCCTAGGGGTAGCATTCTCATCTCCGATAGCGCCAGAGGTTGTCAGCATTCCAATAAACATCCTCACATCTTACCACCACGTCAAAGCGGCTGGTTTTCTCCCGAACTTGCAAGCTCCTTAAGAGTGAAATCCAGCCCATTTCATGTTGCAACTGGAGAACTGACACTATACCGAGCAAAGGATAAATCCCTCTGAATTGGTTCAAATGGCAGGTTGGTGCAGAAGCCTCGAGCAAAGTATGGTATTATATTTTCACATGGACCCCAATCTCTGAGTGGTGAGAGATTTGAGGGTACCCCTAAGTACCACTGGGGGGGGGGGAAGCACTGGTCAAAGTGAACCAGACCAATAATAATAATAATAATAATAATAATTTATTATTTATACCCCGCCCATCTGGCTGGGCTTCCCCAGCCACTCTGGGCAGCTTCCAGAAAAATATTAAAATACTGTAATACATCAAACATTAAAAGCTTCCCTAAACAGGGCTGCCTTCAGATGTCTTCTAAAAGTCTGGTAGTTGTTGTTCTCTTTGACATCTGGTTGGAGGGCGTTCCACAGGGAGGGCGCCACTACCGAGAAGGCCCTCTGCCTGGTTCCCTGTAACTTCTATTCTCGCAGCGAGGGAACCGCCAGAAGGCCCTCAGTGCTGGACCTCAGTGTCCGTGTAGAACGATGGGGGTAGAGACGCTCCTTCAGATATACTGGACCGAGGCCGTTTGGGGCTTTAAAGGTCAGCACCAACACTTTGAATTGAGACCAAGAGCTCATCTATTCCAGCATCTGGTTCTCATGGTTGCCAACCAAATGTTTATATGAAACCTGAAAGTCAAACCTGAGCTCCATAGGATTCTCATTTGTTATTCCCAACTGGTATTTGCACAGTCAAACAATAGCCATCATGGCTAGGGGCCATTGAAAGCCCTCTCCTCCATGAATCCTCTTTTAGAAACCATCCAGGCTGATGGCCATCACTACATCTACCAGGGGTGAACTTCTTGGTTTAACTATGTGCTGTGTGAAGTAGGTGTCCTGAATCTTCTAGCTTTGAAGCTTTATTGGATGGTTCAAGTATTATTGGGGGCGGGGGGGGGACAAGACTTTTCTCTAGCCACTTCCTCCACATATATGTGGCTGCTGATGATAACATCTCCTACTCTAGCCATGACTATGCTTGTGTCAAATTTTTCCAATATGCAGTAACAGCGGCAAGAATATTACTGGGCCAGAAATGGAAACAAGAACAAATACCAACGTTGGAGGAGTGGAGAATGAAGCTGATGGACTATGCAGAACTTGATAAACTGACTGGGAAGATCAGATATCTACGAGATCAAAAGTTCATCGAGGACTGGGGAAAATTAGTTGAATACTGGGAATGTATAAGTGATAATGGAATAACGTTAGTGGCATTTAGAGAAGCTCTGTAACAGCATAAGAAATATTGTAAAAAGGCAAAATAGAAGTGGGGGGGGGGTAGATATAAAGGCAATACCAAAAGTTGGAAATGTGTATTTAAAGAAATTAGAATTTGGATGATTGGCAGAGAAGCCGAAGGAAGTCAAAAATTGAAAATTTAATAGAAATTGTAATGTGGCATGAATGTATGGAAAATTAATAAAATATAATTTATGGACTATGCTTGTGTGTAACTGAAATAAATACACATTCTTCCTTTATTTATCCTGGCCTGCAATTCATTTTCTGCCTTCTGCTGCTTCTCACAGACCTTCCAAGTGTCCCTATTTCCCAGGGACAGTCCCAGATTTACAGAAGCCATCCCAGTTTCTGATTTGATTCTGAAATGACCCGCTTTTCCTTAGGATATCCCTATTTTCGTTGGAGAAACATTGGAGGGTATGTACCTCTGAGATAAGTAGCTATAAAACCTTTAGAAGACATCTGAAGGCAGCTCTGTATAGGGAAGTTGTTGGTTTTTTTTTTTACTGTTTGATATTTTATTGTGTTTTTATATATGTTGGAAGCTGGGGCAACCCAATCAGATGGGTGGGGTATAAATATTATTATTATTATTATTATTATTATTATTATTATTATTATTATTATTATTATTATTATGGCATCCCTATTTTCATTGAAGAAATGTTGGAGGGTATGTTCTCATGTCACATCTTAGATTGTAAGTGCCTTGAGGCAGGGACCTGTTATCATATACTTTGAAAAGCACATTAATAGTACAGGGAAACTATGAAGAATGAATTCCCAGCACAGCTGAACTGGGGCATATGTAAAGAACACCGCAAGAGCATTTAAAACTGTAAATACAAAGGCCAGACTTGGAGGCAGAAGGCAGATGCCCTTAATAATCAGACTTAGACAGAACAGCTGTATGCTATGGGGGGGATGACACCCACTTCATTGGCCATAGAAAGATAAATCGCTAACAGCTGGTTACCTGAAAAGCAAACCATTGCACTAATGCCCCTACTTCTGTGCCTTTGTTCAAACGCCTCTTCTCTTAGGCTAAAGGGGAAAGGCCTGTTTATAGATCACATTGACAGACACGGCCATCTTCAAAGATGGTAATTTGTCCAGATTGGAGGAAATTAGCACTGACTGGTCACTGTGGAACAGTCAACACAGAGGCATGCTGTTATGCTCTGACCGATTCAATGTCATATTGCCAGTGCCTTTGAAATATACTCCGAGTCAAGTGTGAATTTCATGCTCTTTATTCAGCTCATAGTAGCAATGAATGAAATTTTCCCCAAAACCTCTAGCTATATATACATTATTTACACAATGGGCCCTGCGTGATTGGCTACTTCCGGGCTGCTCCTGTAGGCCAATCAGGTTGCGGATTCACTTTCCCCAGAAGCCTGATTGGCTACTGCTGCAGGCCAATCAGGTTGCTGATTCACTTCATCCAGAAGCCTGATTGGCTGCTCCTGCAGGCCAATCAGGTCACTGTTTCACTTCCACCTGGAGCTGGATTGGGTGGCTCCTGCGGATGCATTCTGGATCCTATTGTTCTAGGATTCAGCTCAGTACATAACAGCCTTCATTCAAAGTTGCAGCTGGGATAGGAACACCCTACAATGGTCAGAAAGCTGTATTCTTATGTTAAAGCTGTAGCAGCCACTGGCCAAGCTGTGGCCAAGGGTGGAGAGAAAGGTCACCGGGCAGATGATGTGAAGCAAGATGCATTATCAGGGTTCAAGGAGACATTTGAAGCAAGCAAATAAGGCCAATGCCCATCTAATCTAGTATCCTGTTTTCACATTGGCCAACCAGATGCCTATTGGAAACCTGCACGCACAAGAGCCCCTCCTGCAGTTTCAAGAAAGTGACATTCAGAAGAATTGCTGCTTCCAACCATGGATACAGAACCTAGCCATCATTGTTAGTAGCCATCATGGGGAGTACATAGTAGGGGAGGTGTGGGATGAGGTTTGGGCAGAGCGGCAGTGGCTGAGGAGGAGATGCAACCAGGGGAGACTCATAAGGGCCACATGGAGAGGTCAGGAGGGCCACATCTCTCCCCCCACCAAAGCTGGACTTCCCCACCTTTGACCTAGGCTGTTCACATGAGATCACAACCAGTGGCATAGCAAGGTCAGGTGGTACCCAGTGCGAAAGATTTCTGGTCACCCCGCCCCCCACTAAAATCTAGTTGGGCTCCCAAGAGACTGTGATCTAAAAGGTAAAGGGGCCCCTGACCATTAGGTCCAGTTGTGACCGACTCTGGGGTTGCGGCGCTCATCTCGCTTTATTGGCCAAGGGAGCCGCCGTACAGCTTCCGGGTCATGTGGCCAGCATGACTAAGCTGCTTCTGGCGAACCAGAGGAGCGCACAGAAACGACGTTTACCTTCCCGCCAGAGCGGTACCTTTTTATCTACTTGCACTTTGATGTGCTTTCGAACTGCTAGGTTGGCAGGAGCTGGGACCGAGCAATGGGAGCTCACCCCATCGAACCGCCAACCTTCTGATCGGCAAATCCTAGGCTCTGTGGTTTAACCCACAGCGCCACCTGACTGTGATCTACTCACAGTAAAAAGACTGGCTGTGATCTACCCATTGTCATTGTCAATGTTGTTGAGCTTTGTGCGGGGAGGGTTTTCGTTTGCACTCCTGCCTCTTTCCTATCCTCTCCCTGCCTGCCTGCCTGCATGCCTCCTACAGCAGCCTGGGAGTGCGGGGCTGCCAAAACAAAAAGGGAATGTGGGAAGGTGCAGCTCCAACCCTTCCTCTGACGGATTGCAGAAGGCGGGATTCACGGTGGGTGGCGTGCTGAATGTCACCCCCCTCGGTAATGACACCCAGGGCGGTTTGCCCCCACCTTGCTCCACCCCTGATCACAACTCCCCATACCATTTTGACAGCAGTGCAAACCCGTTTTTGAAAGAGGCATTTGGTTTTGGTAAGAACCTTAAAAAACCGAAATAGCAATCTAATCTCTATTGTCCTGAACTTTGTGATTAAAAGCTATCTTTCAGATTTTCAGTACTGTGTGTGCTCTGCCTGAGCATTTCTGCAGATCATTTCCCAGCCACTGATGTTCTTCTCCTCTGTATTAATTATGTGCATGTTGGCATTCTCCTCATTTTTTATTTTATTTTTTTAAATTGCCTGCTTGGTATTTCATCTCTCTAGCATGCTATAGGTACATTGCACCACAGGGAAAAGAGGGCATTTAACAAAACCTGGGAGGGAAAGCTCTTCCTTTAAAACTTCAGGCAATTGTTAATCTGCTTTTGAAACTACAACAGTTATAAACCTGTGATTCCCCAGCTGTGCACAGGGGCACAAGAGTGTGCTACTACTATGGAGCCCTGGTGTTTTGTAGCATTTGTTCATTTGCAAGTGCACAGTTGAGCAGCTGGGAAGCAGGCAGACAGTGCTGTTAGAATTCCTGCTCCATGATTGCAGTCATGGGATTATTGTCTATCCCACGATGGTGTATGTTTTGACTCCACAGAGTGGGAAGTGACGAAGACAGGATGTTTGTGTTACAGTGTTCCATGAAGTGGGACTATTGTCATTTGTTTTTTCTCTTTGCTGTCTGATGCTAGAGAGAGAGAGAGCCATGTTGCAGTGCTCCGTGTGTGTTTATATGTAAATAAAGTTGATTAGCCAAAATGCTGAGTTGCTGAGGTCTGTTAAACAAGCTGTGAAGACTCTGCGGATCCCTAATTGTGCTGATGTTGGCATTGGTTACTGTGATGTTCAGACAGAAGAAAGCTTATGAAGCTCCCAAACGATCAACCAGGAGGTAGAAAACATGCCAGTCGGGCATGTGTCTCTGCCATGGTCCTATTCAAGAGTAGGACGATCTCCTGACAAGTGCTAGTCCCAGTACAACATCAGTGCAGTACTCTGAGATCCTAAAAACTTTACCAGGCAGAAACCTCTCCAGCAACTTTTCCATCATCAACTCCAGAACTCAGATCCCTTTTTTGTCTCCTCCAGCTTACCTGGCAGCAGGGGCCATCATTTAAATTTCCCACAATGCTGCCACAACACATAGAAGCTTAGGAAACTGACTTTTATCGAGTAAGGTCATTGGTCCATGTAGATTAGTATTGTCTCTATACTGATTGGCAGGGTTTCAGATGGAAGACTGGAGGTGCTAAAGAGGACATATGTTCTACCACTGAGCTACAGCCCTGAAAGTTGTCTTCTAACAAGTCAGCCCACTGGGCAATCTAGCTGAGTATTAACCTACCCTGATTGGAAACTGCTCTCTGGGATGTCTTTGCTTAGGGAACATTCCCAGTCCTACCCAAAGATTCTGAAGATGGAATCTGTGACCTTCAACATGCAAAGCAGATGGTCCACCACGAAGCTACAACCCTTCAGTGTCACTCCAAGGCATTGTGGCTAATTGAAACAGGAGCTCCTGGCCGAAGATGCTTTTTCAAAGCAGGGCACGGTTCAGGTTTCAGTGTGTGCCACTGCTAGAGCTCTGGCAGCTGCCAGAGAAGGCCATGTGCCAAGCCATGATTTCAGATCAGAGAGGAGGAGGTGGAGAGCTTCCTTGAGCAATGTTGGTTGAGCTTTCCTTGGTTTCATTTGCCAGGAAGTATCCTAACCGCTCACTGCCATCACTGAGGCACTGGCAGCCAGGACACAACGGTGGCAGCAATGGAAGGTGGATAGCAAGCAAATGAGGCTCAAACCTTGTACCAGCTTGAGGCTGGCACAGCAATGGGTTCACAATATTTAAAGGGCAGCTAAGATCATAACTGAGCTGGTGGTTATATCTGGATATTGCACATAAAGGATAACTTATTATTAGTTATACTCGCATCACTCATCAACCCTACCTACCCTCAACAAAACCTGCCCCCTTGGCAACCCCCATCTCCTTCCTTTACACTTCACCCAACTCTATTCCTTCACAGCTCCTTCAAGCCCCCCACATCCCCTCGCAGCTGCTCTGTGTGCCTTCATCCCAGCTTTGCTCAAACCTCTGCTCTTATTTGAAACCGCCATTTTAAAACCTTCCTTCTCTTTTTCTCCCCTTCCCCCCCCCACCTTGACTTCTTTTTAAAAATATATATATATATATTTATAAAATTTTCAAATTTTACAATAAAAAAGAAAAACATTCCATTTGAATTATACATCCAATTCTAATCTTTCCACTTTCAGACTTCCTTCAGCCTTTCTGGAAATTTTCATGTTTTCACAATTGTTCACATTTCTTGCATCTGTATTGTTTTGTGTGTTTTTTAACTAAATTAATGTTAACAATTATTATAAAACAATATTTCTTTCCATTATTATCACAGAGCTTCTTGAAAACCTACAAATGTTAATTGAGCTTCACATATATTCTTAATATACTCTGTAAATTTATTCCAGTCCTCGGTAAATCTCTGGTCTCGTCGGTTCCGAATTTTCCCCGTAAGCTTGTCTAGTTCTGCGTATTCCATCACCCCCCACCTTGACTTCATGGAAATCCAAGATTGTGATGCGGTGCTACAAATCCTCCAATGGGAGCTGCGTGATGACAGCTTTGCCTTTTTATGTATATAGGAAGAAATGTGTTCTCAAATATATAGCAATTTATACAAAAAATACCCTTGCTGTATTTTCATTCCATGCGCCATTGGCTGAGCTTCTTGTTTAACCAGATATACATTGTATTGTGATTGGTTTGGAGTGGATACCCAGCCAGATGGGCGGGGTATAAATAATAAATAATGATACTAAAAAGTCAGCATGGAGCAAATGCAGCGGCACAGACAATCTCCCCACCAACTTGTCTCCCTACCCAGTAAATAGCAGTGACCCACCTGCCAGAATATTAGTGTAGCAGCTCTGCTCCACCCAACGAGCCACTTCTGGTAAAACATATACTCCATAATATGTACGTTGATAAATGTACAGTCACTAAGTTTGTGGAATGAGGTGGTGCATGTCCTGATTTAATTAGTTCACTGGGCCCAGTGCCTGGACCGCTTCCTAGTTACTTGTGGAGTTGTCAATTAGCCACCATGTTAATTAAAACACAAGGGTTATGCTTTCCAATTTTCACCTTTTACCCCGTGCCCAGTTTTCGGAGAAGAAAATATGTCTTCCATTGCACTGGGAAAAAAGGAACGGTTCAGATGTTTGCCGTTTGCTTGCCTGTCGGCAAAGCGTCGATTCTGGCACAAGTTATGACAGGCTTAAAATGGGGAAAGTGGGAGGGGGGGGTGAAAAATCGCCAAAGTACTTTCATCTTCTCCATCTGTTCCCAAGCTTTGTTGACGTTGGAGTCTTAGAACAAACAGTGCAAGCCTCTTTTGATTGTTGACAGCATTCAATTAATTGCAAGCTTGGATGTGACGCTGGATTCTGTCCCCATAACACTGAATGTGATTGTCTGCATATGATTGTTGTTGAAGGACACCTGAGTCTGTGTTATGATGGAGCACGTCCTAGACGTCCAGGCCAGTGGTGAGTGGGACCAGAGGCAAAGAGGGGGTGTAGAACGATGACTGTAAATTTTGATAGCCTACCTACTGTACAAAGGTCACACACACACAAATTCACAGTCTGAGGGTGTCACAGTCCGGTGCAGGGGTGATCAAAGTCCTGGCTGGGGATGTTGGGATGGGGGGCAAGATGGTGGGGTGGGAGCAGGAACAGGAGTCCAGAAGCCAGGAGTCAGGAAGCCAAGGGTCTGAGGGTCAGGAAGCAAGGAGTCACCAAGTCAAGGATCCGAGAATCAAGAAGCAAGGAACCACAAAGTCAGGGGTCCAAGGATCAAGAAGCAAGGAGTCACAAAGTCAGGGGTCCGAGGATCAAGAAGCAAGGAGTCAAACGCAGCAAGCAGGGAACGTGTTGCTGTGGCAAAGAGCCAAAGGGAAATACTGACCTTATATCCCTTCCTGGCTCTTGCCACCAGGTGCTGTGAGTTACCAATCGACCTCACCTGTGCAGCCGCACCTTGCCTCTTCTGAAACAAACTTAGGAAGGCCCCAGTCCTGCAAAGTCCTACTGGTCACAGGGCCTGACCCCGGCACGCACTCCTGACAGAGGGTACTTCTTGCTCCATTTCTGTCACAAGAAGCCCAAGTGACCTTTCTGGCCAAGACTGCTTTTTACCAGCTCTGACAGAACATAGGAATAGCCTGCTGGATCGGGTCACTTGGTCCATCTAGTCCAGCACCCAGATGCCTGCGGGAAACCAGGGAACAAAACAGAGAATAAAAGAATCATAGAATTGGAAGGGACTCTGATGGTCATCTAGTTTAACCCCCTGCAATGCAGGAATCCATGGACTTTTTGCAGGAAGGAAAGTAACAGGGCAAAACACTGTTAAGTGTGAAATAACAACTGCCAACAATTCAGAGTGAATGCTCAATAAACAGTCTAGGTTGCATGTCCTGCCCACAAGCTTTGTGCAAACGGGTCAGGATGAATGCTCAGTAAAAAGATCATCTGGAAGGGGAGTTGCTCTTGTGTTTTGGATTAGTGACCCCAGCAGGTGTTCCTTATGCTTGTTTTGCATCTTTGCAACTACATCTGCCTGCAACTTCACACACCGAATCAAACACATACGTAACCTGCTGCCAACCTGCACCAGTTTCCTATAGATGCCAACATATCGGGGGCAATGTTCGCTCTCTTCTTCAATATTGGGTTGCTCTGCAGCACCTAGGCATAGAAAATCCACCGCTTGCTGATGCATTTAACAGATAGCAGAAGGGATCTGTTTGCAAAAGCGTGAAAAAACTTGTCTCGCACACCAGATGTTTGCAGAGCTAAAATAGACTTCATCTGCAGGAGAGAAGAAATAGGAGGGGACAGAGAAAGTGTTCCACAGATTGTGAATATTTCTTAAAGCGACCCATGGCAGCTTATGGGTGGCAGGATTCCCCATCAGTGAATGTTATACTATTGCTAATATCTCAAAGGATAAAGCGGAAGTGGGAAGCACAAGACTGGCAGACAAGTGCGGCCACCAGGACTCCCGAACTATCCCAAGCCACAGCTCCACCTCATCCGTCCTGTGCCACACCATGTCCCTAACTGGTGCTTAGGTCACACCTTCCTTGAGTGTTTTGCCATGGCTGGAATGTGTCCTTATACTCTACTCATGCCTCTTGCTTCTCTGGACAGAGGGGTGGGGTGGGGACTAGCATACAGTCATACCTCGTGTTACGTTTGCTTCACTTTGTGGCATTTCAGGTTACGAATGCGGCAAACCCAGAAGTGTTTACACAGAAGCTATCTGTGTGATTCATGCATGCACAGTAGTGTCGCTCTACTTATGGACTTTTCGGGGAGCGAATGGCACCCCAAAATGGATTGCGTTTGTAAGGAGAGGTATCACTGTATTGAACAAAGGCAAAATTTACCTTAATAATAATAGTTTATTATTTATACATCACCCATCTGGCTGGGTTTCCCAAGCAACTCTAGGTGGCTTCCAACTGAATATTAAAAACAATACAATGTCAGACATTAAAAACTTCCCTAAACAGGGCTGCCTGTTTAAATAACAGCTTAAAAAACAGTTTTAAAAACAGTTTTAAAAACAGTTTAAAAAACAGTTGTCTTTTAAAAGTAAAATAGTTGTTTATTGCCTTGACATCTCCTGGGAGGGCGTTCCACAGGGCAGGCGCCACTACCGAGAAGGCCCTCTGCCTGGTTCCCTGTAACCTCACTTCTCACAGCAAGGGAACCGCCAGAAGGCCCTCAGCACTGGACCTGTGTCCGGGCTGGATGATGGGGGTGGAGACTCTCCTTCAGGTATACAGGACCGAGGCCATTTAGGGCTTTAAAGGTCAGCACCAACACTTTGAATTGTGCTCGGAAACGTACTGGGAGCCAATGAAGATCTTTCAGGACCAGTGTTATATGGTCTTGCTGGCCACTCCCAGTCATCAGTCTAGCTGCCGCATTCTGGATTAATTGCAGTTTCTGAGTCATCTTCAAAGGTAGCCCCACGTAGAACGCATTGCAGTAGTCCAAGCAGGACTGAGCATGCACCACTGTGGCAAGACAGTCTGTGGGCAGGTAGGCTCTCAGCCTGCGTACCAGATGGAACTGGTAAACAGTAAACTGGTAAACATTCATTGCTCCAACTATTTGTACCACTAGCATGTATCCGCAGTTAAAAATGCATCCCCCATATCTGGAGAAGGTTTACCCAGCGCTGTGATAAAGCCTATAAGGGCCAGGGAAAAGAAGATCACTGCAAGATAGATTATGAGGATATTGACAAGCTGAAACGTGTTCAGCCTATACTGGCTAGATCTGCTGGGAGTTGGAAGTCCAACAAGGTATGGAGGGGGACACATTCCTTGACCCACCCTGTCTGACCTATAAGGGAAAATGGAAACAGAGGTTGTGTCAGATCTGCAGGCCTACAGAGCAGCATTGGAGAAACTCTGGCTTGTGGGCCTAAAGAGAATCACATTTACCTGCCCTAGACCTGGCATAATCTACTTGCTGGACAGGTAAAGACACGGCTGAGCTGAAATGTAGTTCACAGACACCACCAAACAGCGTGGAGTTATTGCCCCTAGCAAAGGAGCCTAACAGTGCAATCCTAGTCTTTTCCAACCCTACACATGTTGACTTGGAAGTAAGTCTCTTTGAGTCCAGCCAGGATTGCTCCCAGGTAAGTGCATATTGAATTGCAGCCTTTGTCCCTGAAAAAAAGAAGGAAAACTTCAGTCTTGGCCAACAGAAAACAGTTTAATTGAACAGAACCTTTAAAAAATTTTATAGCGTTGCAGGTTAGAACCCTTTTCTTTTTCCACCCGTCTGTTAGTTGGCATTTGATGTAAATTAAATTTATGACCAAATTAGCCTGTAGAAAACTATCTGAAGTCTATTTTTCATTTCACCATTTCATTTCCTGCAGCTTCTGTTTTACAGTCTAGGGATCCAATAAAGTTTTATGGGAGTGCTAGTTTCTCCAGTGAAACATCAACTTTCCCAAGCCAAACAGACCAGTAGACCCCTCTGGCAGCAGACAAAGCAGAGGTTTGGGCTTCAATCAAGTTGTGAAAAAATGGTGTTTTCCTGCCCCCAAGTGCTTTTGTATGCTATGGGAATGTACATCTCACTTGTATGTCTTGTTACAATCTAGAGGGGAGATTATAGGGATACCACAGAGTCCGAGCGAGTGTCCTGAGGCTCCAAACCTCAAGATAGAGGCATCCACCATCACTGATGTGCAGAACTGCACATCACTCATCTGAGGGCAGGAGATTTAAAAGCACCAGGTTTCCAGAGACCTGTAACCTGAGGAGTCTGTGATTAACACAGTGAGTCTATGCCAGCATCCACAGCAAGTGTCCTGATTTTCCTGGGACATCGCAGAATCACAGAAGTCATCCCAGCTTCTGATTTGAACCAATAATAATAATAATAATAATAATTTATTATTTATACCCTGCCCATCTGGCTGGGCTTCCCCAGCCACTCTGGGCGGCTTCCAAAAAAATATCAAAATACTATAATACATCAAACATTAAAAGCTTCTCTAAACAGGGCTGCCTTCAGATGTCTTCTAAAAGTCTGGTAGTTGTTCTCTTTGACATCTGGTGGGATGGTGTTCCACAGGGCAGGCGCCACTACCGAGAAGGCCCTCTGCCTGGTTCCCTGTAACTTCACTTCTCGCAGTGAGAGAACCACCAGAAGGCCCTCGGTGCTGGACCTCAGTGTCCGGGTAGAACGCTCCTTCAGATATCTGTGAATCTGAATCTGTGAATTCTTCAGATATCCCAGAATCTGTGTCCTCTTTGTTTTCATTATGCAATTCATCTCTCTCTTTCTCTCTGCATCAGTGGCTCCCCTCTTAGCTCAGTTGCTAAGAGAATGTAACAAAAGAATGATGGAGGTAGTGACTTGTCCTTGACTTAAATCGCTGGGTGAAAAATGACCGGCGGTGCCCTTTGCAAACTGCATTTGTGGAGCCAAACCAACCCCAGCAGGAGAAGGTACTGGCTAATGCATTGAAGCAGCTCCACCAAATCTCGACTCAACTGTCTCTGCTGGAGGTAAGCAAATCTGGGCACAGCTTGGCCTGAACTCACTGGTGCAGCAGTTGGGACAGCAGATGGTGTCCTCTTTACAAATTCTCCAGCAATGGGCAGTGGACCAGTGTGACGACTGTGAGAAGCTCATAAATGTCACCAACTGTCATTGCCAGGATAACTGGACAAGAAGCCAACTGAGCCTGTGGCCTCGGTAGCACGGTGAAGACCTGCACTGCAAAATGGTGTGGCTGATAATAGACCATGTCACTAAGCTGCATCTTTTCAGGATTGCACTGGCTGTTTTTCATTATTTGTCCCTCAGCGTTTTATTTCAGCAGAGCGTTCTCTTCCACAGGGTCCACTGCCTGCCTCCGACTTTTGTCTCTGGCTGCTGTGTGTGCACACTTTGAAAGTAATTGTAAGAGGCTCAGACCTGGCCTCTTGGCCTCACTTTGTTAAAATACCTCTGTCTCTGCATCACCTGTTCCCTGGTCTGTTCTCCTATCTTCAGACATCATGTTCTTTGCTCTGTTGTGACCAGCACTTTTTTTCCCCCCAGCCAGAGCTCACAGGAGCTCATCTTCAACACCTCTCAGGTGGGTGCCGTTGCCATTCTAGGAGAACGAAGGAAAAGCTCATGGTGAGTTCTACCACCCCTTTTTATAGAAAAATACCCAGTGCTTTTTTCTGGGGGGACACAGGGGGACACATACCCCTAAACATTTTGTGAATCTAGTTTGGCCTCATTGAGGGGCAGTTTAGTAGGAAAATGAAAGTCACAGCTGTCCATGAAGGTGCAGGTCAGTTCTGTGTCCAGGGCAGCTGTTTATCAGCTCCATCTGGTACACAGGCTGAGACCCTACCTGCCCACAGACTGTCTTGCCAGAGTGGTGCATGCTCTGGTTATCTCCCGCTTGGAGTACTGCAATGCGCTCTATGTGGGGCTACCTTTGAAGGTGACCCGGAAACTACAACTAATCCAGAATGCGGCAGCTAGACTGGTGACTGGGAGTGGCCCCCGAGACCATATAACACCGATCCTGAAAGACCTACATTGGCTCCCAGTACATTTCCAAGCACAATTCAAAATGTTGGTGCTGACCTTTAAACCCATAAACGGCCTGGGTCCAGTATACCTGAAGGAGAGTCTCCACCCCCATTGTTCTGCCCGGACACTGAGGTCCAGCTCTGGGGGCCTTCTGCGGTTCCCTCACTGCGAGGGAGTTACAGAGAACCAGGCAGAGGGCCTTCTCGGTGGTGGCTCCCGCCCTGTGGAACGCCCTCCCATCAGATGTCAAAGAGATAAACAACTACCTGACATTTAGAAGACATGTGAAGGGAGCCCTGTTTAGGGAAGTTTTTGATGTTTGACGCTGTATTGTTTTTAATATTCAGGAGTGGATGGATGATCAGATTGATCCAGCAGGCTCTTCTTATGTTCTTATGACCCTGGCCACCACTGGCATATGGCCCTTGGAAGGTTGCCAAGAAGGGAATGTGGCCCTCAGGCTGATAAAGGTTGCATCCTGCACCTGGGCTACATGCTTATGTCACTGAAGACATGTGAGACTGGCTGCAATTTTAGCCACAGACACGAAACCAAAATAAGAGCCCCCCCCCAAAAAAAAAAAACTCACCAAAAGGGGGGAGAGCTTTCCAAGGAGATATTACCAAAAAAAAATAATGTTTTTTTTAATAGTGGTTGAGTTGTGTCAGCTCAAACGAAGTTCAATGGAATTTTTTAATTGCTCCATCTTTCCTAGCTGTGCAAAGAACCCAGTGAAATAAACCTTTTAACTCTTACATCGTTTTTGTCTTAAGGGTAATGAACCATATGTGAAGACATCTGTAGTGCCTGCAATGCATGATCATTAATTAGAAAGAAGACAGGATACTTTATGACTACTGGGACACATACACACACAAAAATCAAAAGTAGCTGCAAAGAAAAAAAGGGGGAAAGGGGAAAAGAGCACCATATGTGTTCTTTCCATCATCTTTTTAAAAAAATAGGTGGTATATTTGATCATTTGTGGGTTACATTTGGCTGTAAAGATGAAATTCGGGGATGCAAATGTCATGGAAGCAATACCTTATAGTCCTGTATGCCAGGAGGTCCTTCTCTGAATGCCTCTATTCATTCAATGTCCAATTTAAGAATCATAATATGAAACTGGTTTAGGGATGAAGAAGTTGTGCTCTAGATGTTGCTGGAGCAACTACAACTCCCATTATGCAAACTCCAGAACCCAAGAATCTAGAGGAGGGAATCTGACACCCTTGGATCTAGAGGGTCCCTATTCCCCCACTAACCCATAACAAAAGTAAGGGCTTCCTCGTGAGTGTAAGTCCCCCCCACACACACACACAAAAAAGGGATGTTCCATGGGTGTGACCAGAGGCGGGAAGCTTAGGTTGGATCCTAAACCTGTTCAGCTTCATCATGAAATTTATTTTGTTAATTTAGGCCCTGTTCTCCGATCTGTTAAGGTCATACTGAATCCTGATTCTATCTTCTGCGGCATTAGCTGCCCCTCCCAGTTTAGTATCATCTGCAAATTTGATGAGCATCCCCTCAATTCCTTCATCCACGTCACTTATAAAGACGTTGAACAACAATGTGCCCAGGACACAACCCTGCTGCACTCCACTTGTCACTTTTTCCAGGATGACAAGTGAAATATACTCAGTGTCGAGAATGGATTTCATGCTCTTTATTCAGTTCATAGTGGTGAGGAGGAATGGAAGTTCCCCCACAGTATCTGCTTTATATACATTATTTACACAATGGGCCGCACGTGATTGGCTAATTCCGGGATTCTCCTGTAGGCCAATCAGGTTGTGGATTCACTTCCACCTGGAGCTGGATTGGGTGGCTCCTGCGGACCAATCAGACTGCTGCATTGTTCTAGGACCAATCAGACTGCTGCATTCTGAATCCTATTGTTCTGGACCAATCAGACTGCTGCATTTTGGATCCTATTCAACTCAGTACATAACAACAAGGAATCATTAATGAGCACTCTTTGTGTTTGGTCAGTCAACCAGCTACAAATCTACCTAACAAGTTACCACATCCATCCCACATTTTACTAGCTTCTCTGCAAGAATATCATGGCAGACTTTATCAAAAGCCTTACTGAAGTCAAGATACACTGTCATCCCCTTCTCCTTGTGCCCTCCATCTTTCCCAACATCAGGGTCTTTTCCAGGGTGTCTGCTCTTCTCATGAGGTGGCCAAAGTATTGGAGCCTCAGCTTCAGGATCTGTCCTTCCAGTGAGCACTCAGGGCTGATTTCCTTAAGAATGGATACGTTTGATCTTCTTGCAGTCCATGGGACTCTCAAGAGTCTCCTCCGGCACTATAATTCAAAAGCATCAATTCTTCGGTGATCAGCCTTCTTTATGGTCCAGCTCTCACTTCCATACATCACTACTGGGAAAACCATAGTTTTTACTATACGGACCTTTGTTGGCAAGGTGATGTCTCTGCTTCTTAAGATGCTGTCTAGGTTTGTCATAACAAGGTTATGGTGAGGATTAAATGAGGAGGGGGAGAACCATGCTCACCATCTTGATCTCCTTGGATAAAAAGGTGAGAAAGAAACACAACGAATCAATAATATATGAATAACCTGTGGGACAAGGGTAATGTGGAACCTTTAGCAGTGCCAGTTCTCTTCTGGTTTGCATGCATCCACTGCTGATCTTATCTCTCAAAAGGTTTTATAGGGAAGGTGATGATCTTTCAGATAATTGGGGCCTACATTTTCCATGTAGCTTAACTAGTACCAACTGCAATGATGCTACCTCCTTTTTAGTCCTCTGCGGATTAAATTTTCCAAATGGCATTGGCCTTTTTTGTGACCACGGCATGTTATACAAGCTCTGCCCACACCGCCATCGATTCAGTCCATTCCTTTAAGCTTTCCGATTTAATAAACTCTCCAATTCTCATGCCACATCCCAGTCGGAAGGAGAGAGAGAGAGAGAAAAAAAAGAGGGGAAAGGGTCTCCAGAAGGAATATTTTCGCTTTGCTACGGCACTCCATTCCTATTAACACTGCAAACAGACCTTCGCGAATGAATAATTCAGAATTCAAACGAGCTGCGGAGGATTCACTCCCTGGTCATGTTCCTCCAACACACTATTTTACTGGCAAATATTGGGGATCTAGGGACAAGAGTAAATATACTCAAAATTCAGGACGATTTGCAACTAGATCCTTTCTGGAAATAGAAGAGTTCAATGTAGCAAAGGAAAGTACATAGCAGATTTTCGTAGCTTTGCATTCATAATGAAGCAGCATTGGGGAGGGCTGGTATTCAGAATGTCATCCGTCTTTTCAATACGAGGAATAAAGCCTGCCTAGCACAATATCTAGTCAGCCATTCTCCCAGGGACAGATGGGATTTTAAGATACGGTGTTGTGTTCTTTTGTCTGGAGTTTATTTTATGCATTCAAGAAAGAAGGTGGTTGTGGATGATACCACAAGCCTGACTTAAGACCGTACGTTATTACTCTTCCATGACAATGGAGTGGTTTTTGTATTTATAAATGCTGTGAACCGTTTTCATATCAGCTCTATTCCTAAGGAGTCCTTGTGAGCCTGCTATTGAGACTGTATATTGCCATGCATCGCTTCTCATTTATTTAATTCTGCTTCTGAATTTGCTTCCCCCAAAATATCTCGACTGGATTTCATGTTGGGGAGGGGAACATCAACAAAAATAATAATTCCATATGTAAAAACAATGAAAAATGATTCCATATATGGAAATCAAACACTTATACAGACTGCAATAAAGGGTTTGGCTTCTGTGGAGAAGGAAAACTCTGATCTTAAACCTCTGTTGCCCTGTAGCTATTCTCATTTGTGAGAAAGGCTTCAGGAGGAGCCCTCAAGTTAAAATCCATACAGGCTGCCTTGTGGGACACTTTTAGGACAAGAAAAGACTCAGGAGTAAACTCTACACAAATCCAGAGTGGCGTCCCTAAGACAGTTGGATGGTGTCTTGTACACCTCCTTCCGGCAGCTCCGGCAGCCAAGCTGGTGTGAAACATATTGTTCTGCTTTCCTTTGGACCACATCAGCAAAACCAAGAAGGGAGTGTTGCCCTCTGGGCAGCCCAGAACCTCTATACACACTGCCCAGGCTTGTGCTCCTGAGAGGAGGCTCCCTCCGTTGTCTCTCACAACAGAAAGATGTCAACAAGGAGACTTCTACAAGTCCAATGGAATGAAGAGCCAGTTCCTGAACTGGGAGGTGTTGGAAACACCCTGTGGGACATCCCTACACCTGTGGGTGGCCCTGTCACCACTGAAACTTGCCCTGACCCCCTTTTTTGGTGGAACGCTCTAGCAGAAGAGACTAGGGCCCTGCGGGACTTGACATCTTTCCGCAGGGCCTGCAGGACAGAGCTGTTCCTCCAGGCCTTTGGCCAAGGCACAGTCTGACCCCCTTCTTTGGTAATCCTCACAGAACTCTAGCCCAATGGTTGCCATTAATTTGATTTGAATTGATTTTAAAATGAAATGATTTTAGAATGCTGTGTTACTTTTATTGTTGTTAGCCGCTCTGAGCCCGGCTTTGGCTGGGGAGGGCGGGATATAAATAAATAAAAATTATTATTATTTTATAACTTTAAAAAGGTAAAGGACCTCTGACAGTTAAGTCCAGTTGCGGACAACTCTGGGGTTGTGGCGCTCATCTCGCTTTACAGGTCAAGGGAGCTGGTGTTTGTCCGCAGACAGTTTTTCCAGGTCATGTGGCCAGCATGACTAAGCTGCTTCTGACGAAACCAGAGCAGTGCACAGAAACGCCGTTTACCTTCCCACTGGATCAGTACCTATGTATCTACTTGCACTTTTTGGCGTGCTTTCGAACTGCTAGGTTGGCAGGAGCTGGGACCGAGCAATGGGAGCTCACCCTGTCGCGGGGATTCGAACTGCCGACCTTCTGATCAGCAAGCCCAAGAGGCTCAGTGGTTTAGACCACAGCGCCACCCACATCCCTTATTTTATAACTGTACTCTGCAGCTACTTTCATTTAAGGCTTCATAGAGCTACCCAGTGGAAGGAGTGCCTGTCCTCTCATGTTTAGATTTATTATACTTACGAATCACAATGCAAAGTCCTGAGTCAGTTTACAATGAAAAGCAAAGCACAGAAACACATAAACACCTAGCGGTCCTCATGTGAGGAAAGGTTGCAGTGTTTGTGGACTTTTAGTTTAGAGAAGACCATCTCCAGTGGTTGTCTGGCCTTGCAACAAATCAAGACAGAAATTATTATTATTATTATTATTATTATTATTATTATTATTATTATTATTATTATTAATACCCCGCCCATCTGGCTGGGCTTCCCCAGCCACTCTCGGCAGCTTCCAAAAAAATATTAAAATACTGTAATACATCAAACATTAAAAGCTTCTCTAAACAGGGCTGCCTTCAGATGTCTTCTAAAAGTCTGGTAGTTGTTGTTCTCTTTGACATCTGGTGGGAGGGCGTTCCACAGGGAGGGCGCCACTACCAAGAAGGCCGTCTGCCTGGTTCCCTGTAACTTGGCTTCTCACAGTGAGGGAACCACCAGAAGGCCCTCGGCGCTGGACCTCAGTGTCTGGGTAGAACGATGGGGGTAGAGACGATCCTGCAGATATACTGGACCAAGGCCGTTTAGGGCTTTAAAGGTCAGCACCAACACTTTGAATTGTGCTCGCAAATGTACTGGGAGCCAATGTAGGTCTTTCAAGACCGGTGTTATGTGGTCTCGGTGGCCACTCCCAGTCACCAGTCTAGCTTCCGTGTTCTGGATTAGTTGTAGTTTCCAGGTCACCTTCATAGGTGCCATTCCAAAAGAAGCCATTCTGGATTAGGAAGCATAGTTTAAAAGTGACCTGAAGATCAGTGTGAAGCTGGCAAGGCCTTAGAGAGATACACCCATTTTTTAGGTATCAAGGATCACTCCATCCCGGCCGTACAACTTACAAATTCATAACCAGAGGGTGTTTTTGGTGACAGCTGTTAAATATGGTTTTCCTTTGTAATGGAGGTAACAAATAAAGGCATGTTCTTTTCATTACCAAAGGGCTAGGGTCATAGCTGTCAATGTTTTCCATTTTTTAAGGGAAATTCCCTTATTCCGAATAGGATTCCTCTCAAGAAAAGGGAAAAGTTGACAGCTATGGCTAAGGTTGTTGATCCCTTGAGATTGAGTCTCTTGTGACTTCCGGTACAGTGGTACCTCGGGTTACATACGCTTCAGGTTACAGACTCCGCTAACCCAGAAATAATACCTCGGGTTAAGAACTTTGCTTCAGGATGAGAACAGAAATCGTGCTCCGGTGGCGTGGCGGCAGCAGGAGGCCACATTAGCTAAAGTGGTGCTTCAGGTTAATAACAGTTTCAGGTTAAGAACGGACCTCCAGAACGAATTAAGTACTTAACATGAGGTACCACTGTAATGTTTATGGCCGATCCATTCCATGACCCAGGCCAGGATTCCAGAGTGCCCTGTTCTTCCTCGAGATATGCAGTAGGGAGTGGGATTAGAGAGGGAATTCTGAACTGCCACACGCCAAGGGGGTCTGGCAGGCAACGATCCCCTCAGCAGAGAAATCTTGCAGTGCTATACCACTTGCAAAGCTGTCATTGGTTCCCCTTTTGTGAATCTATCCTCTCAAGAGAAATCTGCTAGTTGCCGTTATTACTGCCATTAGCTTTATGTCTATTTTGCGACGTTAACTGGCCTGTTAGTGTGTTTAATGCCTATTTAATTTTCTGGATGTATTTTAGAACAAATTATTAATTGCTGATTAGCAATAATGATTAATCCCTAAGCTGTTAAACTAGTGCTGTAATAGTATTATATTACTAATTGTGTCTTATGGTTATTGTACTATGGTCTGTGGTCTACATCCAGGTTTCACTGCATCTCTGACAGACCCTCCAAGTGTGCTGTTTTCCAGAGACCGTCCTGGATTTACACAGGCTGTCTTGGGTTCTGATTTGACACCAAAATGTCTCACTTTTCCTTAGGATGTCCCTATTTTCATTGGAGAAATGTTGGGGGGTGTGGAGTTATCCACCCCCCAAGCTATCTGAAAGCAATCCTGTTTAGGGAAGGTTTTCATGTTGTTTAATGTTTTATTGTGTTTTTACATATGTTGGAAGCCACCCAGAGTGGCTGGGGCAACCCAGTCTGATTGGCGGGTATTATTACTATTATTACTATTATTACTATTATTACTATTATTACTATTATTACTATTATTACTATTATTACTATTATTACTATTATTATATAGGTCAACCCTAGTGAGAGCTAGACCATAAAGGCTGATCGCCGAAGAATTGATGCTTTCGAATTATGGTGCTGGAGGAGACTCTTGAGAGTCCCATGGACTGCAAGAAGATCAAACCTCTCCATTCTGAAGGAAATCAGCCCTGAGTGCTCACTGGAAGGACAGATCCTGAAGCTGAGGCTCCAATACTTTGGCCACCTCATGAGAAGAGAAGACTCCCTGGAAAAGACCCTGATGTTGGGAAAGATGGAGGGCACAAGGAGAAGGGGACAACAGAGGACAAGATGGTTGGACAGTGTTCTCGAAGCTACTAACATGAGTTTGACCAAACTGCGGGAGGCAGTGGAAGACAGAAGTGCCCGGCGTGCTCTGGTCCATGGGGTCACGAAGAGTCAGACACGACTAAACAACAAAACAACAATTCATCCCTATTGAAGAAATGTAGGAAGATATGCTCTGACTGCCAGCTGTTGGGCAACTACCATGGAAGAGGGTCAATGCACTCATGTCCTGTTTGTGGCCTTCCCATTGGGGCATCTTTGGGTTGTCCACCTTGGGATGCAGGATGCTGAAGAAGACCTAGGGCTTTGCTCTGACCCAGCAGGGCTCTTCTTATGTTAAGAGTGTCCCTGTTTACAGCTACAAAATGTTGGTGAGACTACGCCACAGCCCCTGCAAAACAAACGCGATCACTTGACTGTGCATAACAGAGAGACGCGTCATTATGCAAACATTTGCAATCATTCTCCGTTTGTTTCATAATCAAGCGCTACAAATTGCCTCTCGCATTGTTTAGTCTGCCTTTTCTGTGACTCTGATTGCACCTCGGAGACCATTAGGCAATGTTTACTTATTCTAAACTCCAGCCCACCCTGTTCCCAGAACAGTTGCCATTTGTAATAAATAAATACAGCACCTTAAATCCAGACAACAGCACATATGAGAAAGGAGACGCTTAACTAGGGATGCTCAGGTCTCTGGCATGAGATGTATAGTCGGGGAAAGGCAGGGTTGTTGGTGTGGCCGTGCAAAAAAAGACAAAAAGTCATTAGGTCAAGGAGCGAGGGATGTGCCCATTTTGGTTTCTCGGTTTCTCATTTTTCCAATTTCCATAGCACTCTTTGTGAAAAGTCTTTGTGAAAATTCATCAGCATATTAGTGTGAATTTCTGCTAATGTACATAATAGACCAGACCAAGTTCAATGAGCCTCTTGGGTAGCCATCCCCCAACTCGGCCCTCCAGATGTTTTGGGACTACAACTCCCATCATCCCTAGCTATCAGGACCATTGGTCAGGGATGATGGGAATTGTAGTCCCAAAACAGCTGGAGGGCCAAGTTTGGGGATGCCTGCTCTTGGGCTTGCCAATCAGAAGGCTGGCGGTTCAAATCCCCACCACAGGGTGAACTCTGGTTGCTCTGCCTCAGCTCCTGCCAACCTAGCAGTTTGGAAGAACACCAGCGCAAGTAGATAAATAGGCATCGCTGCGGCAGGAAGGTAAATGGCATTTCTGTGTGTTTTGGTTTCCGTCACAGTGTCCCGTTGCGCCAGAAGCGGTTTAGTCCTGCTGGCCACATGACCCAGAAAGCTGTCTGTGGACAAATGCCACCTCCCTCGGCCTCAAAGCAAGATAGTGCCACAACCCCATAGTCGCCTTTGACTAGACTTAACCATTTAGGGGTCCTTTACCTTTACCTTGGACGCGGGTGGCGCTGTGGGTAAAAGCCTCAGCGCCTAGGGCTTGCCGATCGAAAGGTCGGCAGTTCGAATCCCCGCAGCGGGGTGCGCTCCCGTTGCTCGGTCCCAGCGCCTGCCAACCTAGCAGTTCGAAAGCACCCTCGGGTGCAAGTAGATAAATAGGGACCGCTTTCTAGCGGGAAGGTAAACGGCGTTTCCGTGTGCAGCTCTGGCTCGCCAGAGCAGCGATGTCACGCTGGCCACGTGACCCGGAAGTGTCTTCGGACAGCGCTGGCCCCTGGCCTCTTGAGTGAGATGGGCGCACAACCCCAGAGTCTGGCAAGACTGGCCCGTACGGGCAGGGGTACCTTTACCTTTACCTTACCTTTACCTTACCTTTAAAGGTAAAGGTAAAGGGACCCCTGACCATTAGGTCCAGTCGCGGATGACTGTGGGGTTGCGGCACTCATCTCACTTTATTGGCCGAGGGAGCCGGTGCACAGCTTCCAGGTCATGTGGCCAGCATGACTAAGCCACTTCTGGCGAACCACAGCAGCGCACGGAATCACCGTTTACCTTCCCGACGGAGCAGTACCTATTTATCTACTTGCACTTTTGTGCTTTCGAACTGCTAGGTTGGCAGAGGCAGGGACCGAGCAACGGGAGCTCACCCCATCGCGGGGATTCGAACCGCCAACCTTCTGATCGGCAAGTCCTGGGCTCTGTGGTTTAACCCACAGCGCCACCTGCGTCCCACCTTACCTTTACCTATTAATATATAAAGCCCTTAACAACTTGGGACCAGTTTACCTGCGAGATCACCTTATCTCATATTTATCCACTCAGCCACTTTGATCTGCAGATCTGGCACCATAGCAGGTGCCACAAAATACTCATTTCTAAGAAATCAATTTTTAGTGTGGCAGCACCTACACGTTGGAACTCCCTGACTGTTCCCATCTGGCAGGCGCCTTTGCTGTGCCCTTTCTGGTGCCTGCAGAAAACATTTTCATTTCGACAAGCCCACCCAGATATGTAGAACGTCGATGTGTGTTTTATTCAAATCTGCTTTTAGTTTAGCGTTGATTTTAATTTTTTTTTGCATGTTTGAAATAGTTGTTTTTAACTGTTACTGATCATTGCTTTATTCCTTTTTTGTAAACCACTTTGAGGGCTCTTTTACAATCAAGTAGTATAAAAATGTGTTTGAAATAATTAAATGAATCCCCCCCACACACACACACACAGTACAGTACCTTAATCTAATGCATTTTTGTATGTTCTCACTAGGCACATTTCTAGCATTTTCTCACTAGGCATATGCATTATATATGACCTTGCAAGACAAATCTATAGGCTTGGTATTAGGCCTGTGGGGGTGGGGAGTTTCTCCAGCCCTGGAACAGCACCTAGCATGGCATCAATTTAACTTTTCTGCAATGTAGGGGGTTGGACTTGATGACCTTTGGGGTCCCTTACAACTCTATGATTCTATGATTATAATGCTGACAAATGGAATCATTTGTTCCCTGGCGAAAAAGAAAACAAGTGCAGAATTGGCTACAGAAATCAAAACCTCTTTACCTCTGTTTGTAGCCATCAACTCCTAATGTGTGCCGTTTAATTAGCTCTATGGCTTTAAAACACCATAATTACTCTTTGAAGTCTACTCTAAATTAAATGTGCCTTCGAGTGTTATTAAGAACACTTTAAAGAGCTAACCAAAAAAAATTATCTTTAGCGTGGAGGTATGTATAATTGTACGGCGTCACCGCAAAATTCCTTTACTGACAAAAAAATGAAGATGAATAAATACATGATCAGATGCAGGGGCTAAGAACATAAGCAGAGTTCTGCATTCTATCATATGTGGTGGGAATGTAAAAAAATGAAAGGTTTCTGGGAAATGATTTATAATGAATTGAAAAAAATGTTGAAATATATCTTTGTTAAAAAACCAAAAACTTTTCTGTTAGGAATACTAAGAAATGGCATAAAAAAGAAGGATGAGAAGTTGTTTTTATATGCAGTAACAGCGGCAAGAATTTTGGTGGCACAAAAATGGAAACAGGAAGAAATCCCAACGAAAGAAGAATGGAGAATGAAGTTGATGGAATACGCAAAATTAGACAAGCTAACGGGGAGAATTCGGAACCAGCAAGACCAGAGATTTACCGAGGACTGGAATAAATTTACAGAGTATATTAAGAATATTTGTGAAGGTCAATTAACGTTTGTAGGTTTTCAATAAGATCTGTGATAATAATGGAAAGAAATATTGTTTTATAATAATTGTTAAGATTAATTTGGTTAAAAAAAACAAAACAATATAGATGCAAGAAATGTGAATAACTGTGATAACATGAAAATTTCCAGATAGACTGAAGGAAGTTTGAAAGTGGAAAGATTAGAATTGGATGTATAATTCAAATGGAATGTTGTTGTTTTTATTGTTAAATTTGAAAATTTTATAAATAATTTTTTTTTAAAAAAAAAAAGAACATAAGCAGAGTTCTGTGGGACGGGGCTGAAGGCTCATGTGGTCCAGCATCCTGTTCTTACAGTGGGCAATTAAGAGTAGTGAAATTGCAGCTAAGAAGCTCAAATCATATATATTTCTTATTTCTGTAATACTTTCAATAAGATATAAGTATTTTTTTATATATAAAAAAAGGTCTATGCTGAATCTTCCAACATTCAGCTTCAGCTCATAGCTCCCTTCATTATTCATTTAGGGGGGTGTTTAAAAGAGGTGGAGAAAAAGAGGGATGTCCGTCTCCGAAAACAACTTGTGGGAATGTTGAGGGAGGCAGGAGAGGATATATTGTTTATTAAATATCCTTCCTAACTTGCGCTAGCAGGTTCCTTTACTTAGCAGAGTTTTCACATTCCCCTTTTAAACACATGGCGGGTAGCTGGTTGCAGGCTTGTGTAAGCCTCTCACTATTGGGTTCCTGGTAAGTTCCCTTATATCCCTCTTAAAAGAATAAACACACCACAATCTTGTGTAAAATACAATCATACCTCGGGTTACAGACACTTCAGGTTGTGCGATTTCGGGTTGCGCACCGCGCCGAACCTGGAAGTACCGGAACGGGTTACTTCCAGGTTGCGGCACTTGTGCATGCACAGAAGTGCTAAATCACGCTTTGCGCATGCACAGAAGCGCCGAATCGCAACCCGCGCATGCACAGACGAGGCGTTGCGGGTTGCGAAGAGCTTCCTGCATGGACCACGTTCGCAACCCGAGCATCCACTGTATATAAAAGAAGTTTACTCACACATTCTGTTCACACTTGGATCCCTGAAGGCAGACTTAGTTGCAAAGTATACGCATGTGGATCTATCCCATATGGGGATAATCCCAGTGTCCTCTGTTGGCTGGAAGCCAACAGAGCATCTCTAGCTAAAAAGCTGCTGCAACAATGGAGGAAGTCAAAGAGAGAGAGTGCTGTGTGCCTTGTCCTTTTTGTTACCTGGACAGATAAGGTCACTCCCACACAACTGGCAGTCTAAATGAACGCCACATGCAAACACATGCAACTCACTCCCGATGCACATAGCTGAGCTAGGATGTCACACACTAATAAGGGTAACGGCCACTAGGAATAAGCAGATTTGGGTGACGAGTGGGAAAGCAACAGAGGCTGAAAGAGGCTGAAGACGAAGACGAAGACGAAGAAGAAGAAGAAGAAGAAGAAGAAGAAGAAGAAGAAGAGGAGGAGTTTGGATTTGATATCCTGCTTTATCACTACCTAAAGAAGTCTCAAAGCGGCTCACATTCTCCTTTCCCTTCCTCCCCCACAACAAATACTCTGTGAGGTGAGTGGGGCTGAGAGACTTCAGAGAAGTGTGACTAGCCCAAGGTCACCCAGCAGCTGCATGTGGAGGAGCAGGGAAGCGAACTCGGTTCACCAGATTACAAGACTACCACTCCTAACCACTACACCAAAATGGCTTCCATAGGCAATGAAATTCAGAGAAGAATGGATTTGGAAGAACAGCTATGTTTCAGTTCATGTGTTCTTTCAGAAAGTGAACTTCCCTGCTTCTCAGCTCCCCTGTCATCCCACTTGGGTGGTGCGAGGATGCTGGAGGCAGGGGAAATAGCAACAGGTCTTTGACACCCCCAAACACACTCCAAGGGTGCTGGAGTGAGGGAAGGGAGTAGGGCCAGACACAGAAGTGATGGGAGTTAGTAGAAGACTGAATCAAAATGCAGGGGGAGCAGAGTCGCCCCCCAGCACCTCCGCCAATGAAATTTTATGAACCTTTTTAACTGGAATCTATATAGATGCCTTCCCAATAATGTTATTCTTTCCATCTTTATGTTCAGCCTGGTTTTGTCTGATAACATTTCCTGGTCAACCAACGGACAGGGGCTGTTACCAAAAGTAATGGCATGCAATAAAATGGTTCTACTCCAACAATTAAAGACATTTTACTATGTAATAAAATGCGGGTGGTTTCCCCCCCTAGCTCCAGTTGCACACCATTAATTCAGACACTAATTTGCTCATGATATATTATTGATAGAGCACAAAAGCATTTTTTAATAACAATCTCTCTACTTTTTTTAGAGGAAGAAAATGCCCTCTAATGTATATTTTAACATATTAATGCCCACATTCTTCACTGGGCTGCAACAGAACCTTTCCTAATTGAGACAAATATTAAAGAGGCTATTGATTAAATTCAAGCAGGTGGAATCGGGCCTCAGACAAGCAGTGATATATGGAGATGAAATATATATGGTCAAAGAGGGTTAGATGCAGTCTCTCCCACACACTCTTCAAGACCTCAGTTTCAGAGTCTGCTTTAAAAATTTGAACAAATTAATCTAATAGTCCTGAAGCTTAACTTAACTTTTTTCCTCCTTGTGCCATGAACTACACCCCAGAAAAATTCTCTAACTTCTCTTGATGCCTATCTTTTTCTTTTTCTTGAAGACATTGCCACATGCAACTGCAAGAAAGGTGCATTCAAAATTTGCATGTCTCCGAATTTTGCAAGGCAGTTCTACAGCCGAAGAACGTATACAAATGCAGGGAAAATGTGTGTGAAAATAACATCAGAAGAGCATTGCTGAATTAGGCCAAAGGCCCACACCCTGTTCTCACAGTGGCAGGCCAGATGCTCTAATAATGGGAAGCCCACAAACAGGGCCTGAGTATAACAACACTCCTCCGATCTGCAGTTCCACAGTAACTGGTCTTCAGAGGCACAGAACCTCAGGCAGTGGAACACAGCTATTGTGGCTATTAGCCACTGATAGTCCTACCCTAAATAATCCTCTTTGTGGAATCCTCCAT
Source organism: Podarcis gaigeae (assembly GCF_964106915.1). Lineage (NCBI taxonomy): Eukaryota > Metazoa > Chordata > Lepidosauria > Squamata > Lacertidae > Podarcis > Podarcis gaigeae. Next base: position 95,890,279 of record NC_139677.1, on the reverse strand, counting down.
ATATTTTCCCCCTCCCTTTGTCATATCCCCTATATGGAAGTTTAGACGGTAAGCTCAGTGGAACGGAGTCCTGCCATCTTTATAAAGAGCCATGATACTGATGGTGCGTCAGGGACTGGGCAGAGGAGGAATGGTGGAGACTGCCTCCCCATCCTGACCCTTCCAGGGAGGAGGAAGAGGAAGACAGTATAGATTTACAACAGGAGGTTGAGGCAGGTCACAGCTCAGAGGCAGATGAGGGGGAAAGCTAGGAAATCATAGGAGAGCCAGAGCAACACCCAGTGTGCTGGGCCCGGGGGTAACCCGAGCAACGTGGTCCAGGTCCGGTCCTGAATCCAAGGGTTCCGTGAGGAGTCAGTCCGACAGGACCAAGGCAGGACACCAGGCAAGGTCAGGCACAGGGTCTCAGGCAGGCTCTGGCAAACAGCAATGTTGCTCCCGCAACCTGGGGCAGGATCCTACAGCCTTTTATCTTTGCGGGGTAACGGCCGGTCCTGATCCCCCAGTGACTCACCTCCCTGTCTCGCCCGAAGGCAAGCACTCCTCCGGCGAGTACTCAGGTCTCTCCTCCTCTCAGACCTTAGACTCTGTAGCTCAGGAGATGTCGGTGGGTTACTAGACCCAGAGGCTGCCTCAGTCTCTCCTGACCCAACCGGTAGTGGAGCAGCTGAACGTAATCGCCCAGCAGAGGGCAACGAGGTAATCCCCACATCTGGAGCCAGGGCAGGCTCAGGCCCCTGACTCGGCCCAGCTGGTGCTTGTTGCAGGGGAACCTGTGCAGACTGGGGCTCTTCAGAATCAGGCCCCAGACTAGGTTCAGGTGCCCCCTGAGGCAAAGGTTCTGGTGCGGACTGAGACTCCTCTGGTTCCGAGTCTGAGCCCGAGTCCCAGGCCATCACACCCGACTAACACGTTGTCATTAGAAAGCATTCCAGAGCCTCCATCTCCCAGAGCCTGGCGAGCCTTAAAAGTAGGAGAGCAAAGGTCTCAAAGACAGAGGGCATGTAGCAGCACCCGTAGAAGTGATGAATGAGGAAGTGGGAGAGACGGGGAATGGAGATTCACTTGGGAAAATGCCATTATCCAAGAGGCTGGGTTCTATAGCCTCTCTTTGTAATGAATGAAATAAAAAAGGACTGTAAGAAACTTTTCCTTGTCTTTATATTTCCTGGGCAACCAGCTGGGAGCTGCTGACAGCATCCTGACATGGTGCTGGGTTAATGTCAGTGATGGCGCTAACAGTGTTGTCAGAGCCACCCAAGGTCCCAGCTCACAAGAGACCAAAATCCAGTCCAAGTTATATACAAAAGGTTTTATTGAAGAACATTGTTGTCGTTACATCCAAGCTCCGTGGCTCAGCATCTTTTACCCTTAGATGTTTGAAGTCCCCTCTGAGTCAGTCCCGCCCCTGCACCAGCTTAAGAGGCTTGTACTGCTCCACCTTTTCCTCTCCTTCCTTTTCCGCAGGGTCTTCCTGCCCCCCTGTGCTCCCTCCCTTCGGGACTCCCCCGAGGCTGAGTCTTCTGACGCCTGCTCCCCCCTCCTTCGTGCTTTGGGACCAGGCTCCTCCTCAGGGCTCTCCTCATTTCCGCGCGCCTCCACATTTGAACTTGGCGCGCGTACGTTGCCTCTGACCTTCCTTTCGACCGTTACGCTACTCTCGGTACTACACTCCTCCCCTTCCGGCAGGATGTTCTGCTCCGAACTCCTTCCCCTCTCTGCTCCCTGTTCTGCTCTTTCTGACACACTGGTAACTCCACCCCCTTCACTCCGTTCCGACGGAGAGGCCGGTTCCAATCTCCAACCCCCACTGGGGATTCCCTCTTCGTTCCCCTGCTTCTGACTGCTTCCCTCTCTACTGCCCCTTGGCCTGACCAGGGGGGCTCCCTTTTGGGAATCCTCGGATTCACTTGACGGACTCACTGACAACCTCGGGTCATCGTCGTCCTCTTCCTCGTCACCCTGGGACCCCTCCCCCTCGCTCTCTGTCCCTGAAACCCTGACATCCATCCCCCCCTCGAAGCCCCCCCTTCCCCCCTCCCGCCCATCGGGTGCAGGTTGTAGGAGCTGCAGCTCTTCGGAGGTGGATGCAGGATACAGGTTGTGTACCTCCATTTCCTCTGCTTGCAGTTCGGTGTATGAGTGTTCGAATTCGGGTTCTTGACCCAAAGTGTTCTCTTCTCCCTCTTCCATTGGTACCTCGTCTGGTGCTGCCGGCCAAGGTCCCGTCAGCCATTTCCTGCGCCAGTCCTCCTCTGGTTGCTCGTCCCACCAATAAGAGGGTTCTGTGTCCACCCCTGAGCACGATCCCCTGGGCGGGCTAGATTCTGGCGTTCTCTCCTCGGCTGAAGAAAAACCCCGGAAAGTACTGCCTGAGAGTGTGGGCGTAAAGAGCCAGTCATCAAAGTACTCGGCTGGCATGGGTCTATGCGGGAAAAGGGCATGGAACTCGTCTTTTAGAAGAGGTTCGTCTAAAGCGTAGCCCGGCACCCAACCGTTGGCACTGGCTGGAGTGCCCTCTGTGGCTAGAAAGTATTCTACCCCCTCTTTCCCCCATCTCGAGTCCAGGATTTCTGTGACCTCGTTGAGTGGTTCGGCCCTAGGCGCCCTCTCCCTCTCCTGTGACTTAGTGTGTAGTTGCGGGACTGTTTCAGACTCCTGAAACCTGTGCGGTGCCTTGTAGGGGGTGAGCACCGACCTGTGAAATACCGGATGCACTCTGGAACCTTCGGGGAGGGCTAGTCGAAAGGCTACAGGGTTGATCTTAGCCTCCACCTGGTACGGCCCTAACTGCCTGTGCCCTAGCTTCTTCTTGGCCAACGACTTGGCTGGCATCGCTTGGGCCGCTAACCACACCCAGTCCCCCACCTGGATCTCCTCCCCCGCTCTCCTGTTTTTGTCTGCCTGCACCTTATAGGCTTGCTTGGCCAGCTCCAAATGTCTCCGCAACTCTTCGTGCACCTCCTGCAGCTCTGCTGCAAACTGGTCGGCTTCTTGCGGCACCCCCTCTCTCGGTGCCCCGAACCCCGGGAAGGTTCTGGGATGACGACCGTTGTTCGCGAAGAACGGCGTCACCCCCGTGGACGCGTGCTTCGTGTTGTTATAGGCAAACTCTGCCATCGGCAGGTAGTCCACCCAAGCTGCGGGTCGCTGATTGGCGTAACATCTCAGGTACTGCTGCATGATCGCGTTGACCCTCTCAGCTTGACCGTTGGTCTGTGGGTGTCTCGCCGACGTAAGGTTGATCTTGACGTTCAGGATACCTAAAAGCTTCTGCCAAAAATTGGAAACAAACTGGCACCCCCTGTCGGACAGGATGGACTGCGGCAGCCCATGCACCTTGAACACGTGATCAATGAAGAGTTTGGCAGTCTGTTCCGCCGTCGCCACCTTTGCGCACGGAATGAAGTGCGCCATCTTGGTGAACAGGTCCACAACCACCAGTACCGCCGTCTTCCCTCTGGAGCTGGGCAGGTCAGTAACGAAGTCCAGGGCTACCCTCTCCCACGGTTGCTGTGGCATTTCCAGCTGTTCCAACAGCCCCGCTGGCTTCTGGTGTACTGGCTTGGACCTTTGACAAGTGTCACACCTGGCGACGTAATCCGCTACCTCTCCACGCATCCGAGGCCACCAAAAGTCCCTTGCCACCAGTTCTATTGTCTTCTCCTTGCCGAAGTGGCCCGCACTGGGGGCGTCGTGCAACTGCTGCAGAACCTTTGCGCGAAGCTCGTCGCTTGGCACGTAGAGGGCACCTTTGCGAGTTAGCAGCCCGTCGCGTAGTTGGAAATCTTCGCCACTCTGCACACCTCTGCGCAACTCCTCCATTTTGGACTGTGCGAACTGATCCACTTGCAATGCGCGTCGCACCGTGTCCAGATCTACTGTGATGGCAGCGCACGACCACGCCTGCGGTGCGAAAATGTGCCTGGCTGCTACTGGTGTCGCTTCATCGAGATATTGCGGTTTCCTGGATAGCGCATCGGCTATAACGTTGGAATCTCCGGGGATGTACTCTATCCGGAAGTCGAAATCCGCGAAGAATTCCGCCCAGCGCATGTGTCTCTGGCTTTGGAGCTTCGCCGTGCGCCAATACTCTAGGTTCTTGTGATCCGTGCGGACCTGTACTGTGTGCTTGGCTCCTATGAGGAAGTGTCGCCACGCTTTGAACGCTGCGTGAATGGCCAACAGCTCTCTGTCCCATATGGTGTAGTTTTGCTCCGCCTTGCTGAGCTTTTGGGAGTAAAAGGCACCGGGTCTCCAGTTCCCATGTGGATCTTCTTGCAGGAGCACGGCTCCAACCGCCCTGTCTGACGCGTCGGTCTCTACTCGCATGGGCCTGCCTGGATCCACGTGCAGCAGCTGCTCCTCGGAGGCGAAAAGGCTTTTAAGCTTCCGAAAAGAGCGCTCCGCCTGTTCCGTCCACACGAACCTCTTCTTCTTGGAACTCAGAGTGTCCGTGATCGCTGCTGTCTCCTTTGCAAAACCTCTGATGAATTTGCGGTAGAAGTTGGCGAAGCCGACGAATCTCTGGACTTCCTTCCGATTGCGTGGGCTCTTCCAGTCCAACACCGCGCGGACCTTGACGCTGTCCATGGCCAGCCCCTTGTCGGACAGCTTGTAGCCCAGGAAATCCACCTCCGTCACATCAAACTGGCACTTCTCTAACTTGGCGTAGAGCCTGTTCTCCCGTAGTCTTTGCAGGACTTCCTTTACGTCCCTCTCGTGGGCCTCTTCCGTCTCCGAAAAGATCAGGATGTCGTCGAGGAAACACACACATTTCTTGTAGAGGAGTCCCGCTAGCACGTGATGCATAAAGGCTTGGAATACGTGAGATCCATTTTGGAGACCAAACGGCATAACTCTGTATTCATACGTGCCCAGAGGCGTGAACATGGCCGTTTTCCACTCATCGCCCTCCCGGATGCGTATGAGGTTATAAGCTCCACGCAGATCCAACTTGGTGAAGATCTTCCCCTTCCTCACGGTTGCTAGGAGATCATCTATCTTGGGCATGGGGAAGGCCTTGGGCTTGGTCATACTGTTTATGAACCTATAATCCACAATGAGTCTTTTTTGGGGCGTGTCTTTCTTCTTTACAAAGAACACAGGACTGCCCCCCACTGCTTTCGATTCCCGGATGAATCCACGCTTCAAATTGTGCTCTATGAACTCCCTGAGCTCTTGCATCTCGTCCTCAGACATGGAATACAGTTTTGCAGTCGGCAACTGCGCCCCCGGCACCAGGTCGATGGCACAATCATAAGGTCTGTGGGGCGGCAACTGGTCAGCTTCCTTCTCGCAGAAAACCTCCAGGAACCCTTCGTACTTGCTAGGTACTGCCTGCACCATGCCAAGTCGCAGCTGGTGCTCAGCCCCCTCCTCCTGGCAGGACTGGATGCAATTTTGAGCACAGTACGATGAGCAAAAGGTGATCTGGCGTTGGTACCACGCTACAGCAGGACTGTGTCTCTCCAGCCAACTCATGCCTAATACTATAGGCGTGTCAGACAGTTGGGTGACATTGAAGCTAATGACTTCTCGGTGATCTCCTATCCGCATCACCATGGGAGGTGTCTGTTGCACAACTTGCCCTCCTAGCAATTTCCTGCCATCCACCGTGACTACGTTCAGAGGCGTTGTGGCGGGCAGAAGTGCTATGCGATGCTGCTTGACGAATTGCATCCCCACGAAATCGGCGTTGCTCCCCGAATAGATCGTGAGGGGCACTTCTAGGGTGGTCCCATTTGGCAACTGAAGTGTTGCAGTGAGCTGCACCGCTGGCTTGGGTGGTAAAGGGTCTGTGGGTTGCAAAGACGCTGGGGACTGTTCTACAGATTCGCCTGGCTGAGCCCCAGCAATCCTGCTTGCAGCCAGGCATTGTCGTTTCCGAGGTTCCTCTTCCTGGATCACTTCTGCAGCTACCGTCGCTAAAGCTGCAGTGTGCTTCTGGAGCCTCTGGGGGCACTCTTTCGCCATGTGCAGTGCACTGTCGCAGATGTAACACTTCCTGGTCCCTCTAGGAGGCTTCGCCTTTACTGCACCGGAAACTGGGGCTCTGGCTGTTGCTTGAGCCTTAGCACCACCAAGTTCCATCGGCTCCTCCCCCTGCCTCCCTAGCGGCGAGGGATGTGACTGACTGAACTCCCTGGGGATGAAAGAAGACGTCCTCGCTGGTGGACGCACCTGACGTTCTTCCTCATTGTGCCAAGGACGTCCCTCGTGACGTATCCCAATCGCCAGAGCCCTCTGCACCACCTCCTCCAGGGTCTGAGGTCTGTCTCCCCTGGCAAGTTCGTCCTTTATGGGACCGCTGAGACCCTCCCAGAACAAATCCCTCACAGGTGTGCAGTCTTTCTCCCAGCGTAACGCAGTCAGTAAAGCAAAAAATCTGGAATGGTACTGACGCACAGTGGCTTTGCCTTGCCGCAGTCCAAATATCTCCCTGCGTGCAAGATCCAAATCTACGGTTGACTGGAAGCAGGCATCCATCGCTTTAATGAATTCATCAGAATCGCGGCGGGCGGGGCCATCTTCACGCCACAAATTGCGCAACCAGTCTCTGGCCGGCCCATGCAAGTGAGAAACAATAAACCCCACTTTCTCCTCCTCATCTTTAAAGTCATGACGAAGCAAGTGTAATGCATACAAAACGTCTGCTCTGAAACTGGGGTAGTGCTTCAGGTTCCCATCGAAGTGGGTGACTAGGCTGCCCCCCCGCCTTCCAAGTCCAATGCCCTCTGATCTGGACCCTGGGAACCCTTCCCTGTTTGCACGCTCCCACCTTGTTTGCAGGTCCTGGCAGCGCTTCTCCATTTCGTCATGCTTCTTCTGAGACGCAAGGACTGCAGCAGTGAGTTCGGAAACTGTAGTTCGTAGTGCTGTCAGCTGATCCTCTGCACTCATGGCTGTCACCGTTTGTGAGCTTTGCAAAAAAAAATTTTGCGTTCTTTGGGAGGGGACTTACTGTCAGAGCCACCCAAGGTCCCAGCTCACAAGAGACCAAAATCCAGTCCAAGTTATATACAAAAGGTTTTATTGAAGAACATTGTTGTCGTTACATCCAAGCTCCGTGGCTCAGCATCTTTTACCCTTAGATGTTTGAAGTCCCCTCTGAGTCAGTCCCACCCCTGCACCAGCTTAAGAGGCTTGTACTGCTCCACCTTTTCCTCTCCTTCCTTTTCCGCAGGGTCTTCCTGCCCCCCTGTGCTCCCTCCCTTCGGGACTCCCCCGAGGCTGAGTCTTCTGACGCCTGCTCCCCCCTCCTTCGTGCTTTGGGACCAGGCTCCTCCTCAGGGCTCTCCTCATTTCCGCGCGCCTCCACATTTGAACTTGGCGCGCGTACGTTGCCTCTGACCTTCCTTTCGACCATTACGCTACTCTCGGTACTACACTCCTCCCCTTCCGGCAGGATGTTCTGCTCCGAACTCCTTCCCCTCTCTGCTCCCTGTTCTGCTCTTTCTGACACACTGGTAACTCCACCCCCTTCACTCCGTTCCGACGGAGAGGCCGGTTCCGATCTCCAACCCCCACTGGGGATTCCCTCTTCGTTCCCCTGCTTCTGACTGCTTCCCTCTCTACTGCCCCTTGGCCTGACCAGGGGGGCTCCCTTTTGGGAATCCTCGGATTCACTTGACGGACTCACTGACAACCTCGGGTCATCGTCGTCCTCTTCCTCATCACCCTGGGACCCCTCCCCCTCGCTCTCTGTCCCTGAAACCCTGACAAGTGTCTTTGCATTTTTTTGCAAGTCTATACAGTCGTACCTTGGTTGTCGACTGGAATCCATTCCAGAAGTCCTTTCGACTTCCGAAAATGTTCGACAACCAAGGCGCAGCTTTTGATTGGCTGCAGGAGCTACCTGCACTCAATTGGGAGCCACAGAAGCCGTGGCGGACGTTCAGGTTCCAAAGAACGTTCACAAACCGGAACACTCACTTCCAGGTTTGTGGTTTTTGGGATCCAAGGTATGACTGTACAGCAATTCTCTATCTCAAGTTGCCTGATGTGTACAGTGGTACCTTGGGTTAACAACTTAATTAGTTCTGGAGATCTGTTCTTAACCTGAAGCACCACTTTAGCTAATGGGGCCTCTTGCTGCCACTGCACCGCCGCCGCACGGTTTCTTTTCTCATCCTGAAGCAAAGTTCTTAACCCGAGGTAATATTTCTGGATTAGAAGAGTCTATAACCTGAAGCGTATGTAACCTGAAGCATATGTAACCCGAGGTACCACTGTATTGCTTTGGTCCACTCCCTCCCTCAATATCTGCTCAGTATCCAGGACGACGATCAAAGATGATGGGAGCTGTAGTCAAAACCATCTCGGAGCCGACAAGTTGCGGAAGGTTGCCCTAAATGGTAGGACCTATGTCAATTTCTGGAGGCTGAGTCCCACAACACACCCTTGCCCTGGTGCCTCAAGGAACACTGACCTCATGGATGGAAGGAAAGTGCTGTTGGTTACCCAGGCCTCCCTGTGTTTAGATGCTACTGCTGAGAGTTGGGGCAGGTCTCTGTGATTTTGGTCAGGGGTCAGAGGGCTTGCAGGGGAGAAAGCAGGACTGACCTGCTGCTTGCTAAGAATATGAGGGAAATGATGAGTAGAAAGAGGCTCACCAGCTATGAGTGCCTGTGCTGGCTGTTGGAAGCAGAAGGCACTAGAGAGGTACACAGGGTACGGAAATGGTGCCGGGACATGTGATCCCTCATATTCAAAAGGAAATGTTTGAGCTTGCCCATAGAGGAGTGCAGTCTCCTATCCATTTCCCCTTCTCGCCACACGTCTGAAAGAAGCCTTGCAGAAGTCTTGACCTTGAATAAATCAAATTTCACATGCACCAAGATGCATTTCGGATGCAGGGCTCCTTTGAGCTCCAGCTCAAAATCCCTCTTCCTTTCAGTTCTGATCGCCTGATTCTTTTACACCAGCCCATCAGAGAAGAAAGATAGGGAGGGAGAAGTACCCCCCAGCACAAGCAAATATATATATTTCTCATCACCACCTCTCTTTCCCATGAATATCTCTCTTTATTCATGATCACTTATAGCTTTTTATAGTGATGTTTTAATTAGGTTCCATCCACTTTTCCTATAATGATTCTGAAAGGGGAGGAATAATGGGAAATGGTTCGGCGCCATCACAGTTGAATAAATTAACGGAACAAAAAAATCAGTTCTTTCTTCTTCTTTTAGAATGCTGGCTTGCTTTGCTTTCAGCTGCGGATTGAGGAACAAGCTCTGCAGGATGGAGTCAAGCTTATTTATTTATTTCGGCACTGCAGGTAAGAGGAGCTGAATCATATTGGCTGTGCACTGGATTCAACCAAGGCCCAAACCAAATTGGGCCTATTTAGAAGGGCTTGGGTGTTGGATGAGTTGGGTTCGGACAGCCATGGTCATTGGAGTATTAGGTTGAAGGTGACCATCACCTACCCCTCTTATTTGAAGGGTATTCCATTAAAGCAGCCTTTCTCAACCTGTGGGTCCCCAGATGTTGCAAGGCCAGAGCTCAGGGATGATGGAAGTTGTAGTCCAACAACATCTGGGGACCCACAGGTTGAGAACAATTGCATTAAAGGAATCTGAGGGGCGTGGTCCCTGTCCGAAGCCCCAGATGGGGGGCTAGGGCCATGACACGCTCCCTAGCAGTGACCCTGGGGGAGTTCCTAGTTGATGTGCATCAGCAGGGCTCCCCCTTCTGGTGCTTAACCCTTCCAAGATTCCTGCAGGCAGACGAGCAGAAGTCAGATATAGTTGTGTGGTTTCCAGTGCCTAAGCCAATACCACTCACATTTTGTAACCAATAAAGTTATGGCCTTTTTCGCCCATTAACCTAAAATACTGTTCTATGTGTCTTTATTCCACTTCCAGGGGGGGGGGCTTGCCGCGCAATAAGTTGGGTTCGTACAGCCATGGTCAGGCTGTATATCCGAGAGCAACCCACAGCTGCCAGCATCAGATGGAGAAGGAAAACCCTGCAGAAATCGAGTCCTCCCTTAAAGAGGGCATGTATTGCGGTGAGACCTGGAAACCGATACCCTGTGTTGCGGTGGGTACGATTGGTCAGCCACAATACCCGATTGGTAGGTCCCTCAAAGCTGGGTGCAATCTGGCCAATGGGACGCAGTCCAAACAGTTCAAGGGACCTATTTATGCCCATGCACGTGACCCAGAGCTTCCTCTTTCGGCGCGTGCATTCGGAACACCCACCCACCTCTCCCTATTTTGGGGGCTTGTGCGCTTGACCTTGCTATGCTGTCGTGTGTCATCTGTCGTTGGGACTGGGGCACAGCAGGAATTTTCCCGACTTTGCTGATTGGCTGTTGCCATTTGCGTTTCACCTGCCGCGTAGCAAATCATCACAACTTGTAAGGTTGCGGATAGGCTCTTGTTCAGGTGATAGGGATGGGGGAACACTCTTGCCATCCCTATGTGAAGGGTATTCCATTAAAGGAATCCAGGGACTCGATGGTTTGGTCAACCCCTAAGAGGACGTTGTGCCCGTGCCTCAGTCCAGGGGGACATTTGGGTGGCGGAGATAGCCTGTTCCTGGCTTTCCACTTATCTAGGTGTTCACCCTTGGCTCACCTATGCTGGAACCCTGGGTCAGCGCTACCTGCATGGCAGGGAGCTAGTCAAACCAGAGTCTATGGAACCAGTCACTTTCTGTAATCAATAAAGTTGTGGCCTAAATTCTGCCAAAAACCAAAATTTGAGTCAAGTGTGAATTTATTTAGGGGGGAGGTTTCTGGGTCTGAACACGCAAAAGGCAGGACCCTCCTCTGATCACCGGTGGTGTCTTCCAGGAGAAGATAGGTCCAGTTTCTTTCCTGACTGATGCCTCCCCATGCAGGATCACCCACTCTCTGCTACACTTAACCAGGATGGAAATAAGGTCAAGTAGGGGGAGCAGTGGGTTGATAATGATGCCCCCCTCCAGCAGAGAGTGAAGGGCTTTTTGATGGCATGAAACCACAGCTCCCTTGACCCCACTCCACCCATCTCAGAAAGCGGAACAGAATAATAGAGCAGGTTTACAGACTCTGCAAGTGTCCCTGTTTTCCAGGGACAGTCCAGGATTTACAGAAGCCTTCCCAGTTTCTGATGCCACCCTAAGAATGTCCCGCTTTTCCTTAGGACATTGCTATTTTCATCAGAGAAATGTTGGAGGTGTGGAGCTATGCAACCCCTGAGCCAAGGAGATAAGTATACAATCTTTAGAAGACATCTGAAGACACCTCCACCCCCATCATTCAGCCCGGACACTGAGGTCCAGTGCCGAGGGCCTTCTAGCGGTTCCCTGGCTGCAAGAAGTGAAATTACAGGCAACCAGGCAGAGGGCCTTCTCGGTAGTGGCACCTGCCCTGTGGAACACCCTCCCAGCCGATGTCAAGGCAATAAACTATTTTACTTTTAAAAGACAACTGAAGTTGTTTAGGGAAGTTTTTAATGTCTGATGCTGTATTGCTTTTAATATTTGGTTGGAAGCCACCCAGAGTGGCTGAGGAAACCCAGCGAGATGGGTGGGGTATAAATAAATTATTATTATTATTATTATTATTATTATTATTATTATTAGGAATATTTTTAAAAAATGTTTAATGTTTTATTACGTTTTTATATATGTTGGAGGTTGCCCAGAGGGGCAGGGTGTTGTTGTTGTTGTTGTTGTTTGTTGTTGAATAAGGTAAAGGTAAAGGGACCACTGACCATTAGGTCCAGTTGTGGCCGACCCTGGGGTTGCGGTGCTCATCTTGCTTTAAAGGCCAAGGGAGCCGGCGTTTGTCCACAGACAATTTTTCCAGGTCATGTGGTCAGCATGACTAAGCCGCTTCTGGTGCAATGGAACACCAAAACCAGAGCAACGCACGGAAACACAGTTTACCTTCCTGCCGGAGTGGTACCTATTTATCTACTTGCCCTTTGACCTGCTTTCAAACTGCTAGGTATGCAGAAGCAGGGACCGAGCAACAGGAGCTCACCCCGTCGCGGAGATTCGAACCGCCGACCTTCTGATCGGCAAGTCCTAGGCTCAGTGGTTTAACCCACAGCACCACCCGCGTCCCTGTTGTTGAATAGGATGTCCTATTTGATCAGAGAAATGTTGGAGGGTATGCTGGAAGCCAGAGATACAGAGGCTGGTCTTGCTCCATGTTGGACTCAGAGCTATGGCTTGGGGCTTCCCTAGAAACCTAACAGGCAGGCAAGCTCTATTCAAGTGTGAATGCTGTGAGCTCAGTCTCTGCTGGAACCCTTGCGGTCTGTTGCTACTCAGAGACCGGGGTGACATGCAACAAGCAGCGCCTCAGTGCAAACCTCGATATTTCAGGCTGATCCTCACCTCAAAAAAGGCTGTGATCCCATGCAACACCCTGGGTGCAAGGTCTATTGAACTGCATGGGATTTACCTCTGAGTCTCAAATGCATCAACTTGCGCTGATAACCTCATTCAGTCCTTTTGAGAGGCTTCACGGTTTTATTTTTTTTTAAAAAAAATTGTACTTGCCGTTTCGGTAACAAGTATTGAAATTCCAGTCACTTTCTGCTTTTATGTTTTATCTGCATTCCGATCAATTCATTAGGGCCCACGCGGCTGGTTTAGTATATTATCAGCATAAATTTATGCACTCCAGCCTTGCTCAACAAATTCAGCCGATCAGCCCAATTTGCAAGGGTGGTCGGTTGACTGTGCCAGACAGCATTAGGGTGACAAATTCCCGTAATCGCTGGAAAGCAAGTCAAATCTTGCCTAGCATTCAGGTATGTGAAAGCAGAGAAGTTGCATCTGTCGAGCATGTGCCGTTTCACCTTTCCCACTGCTGGAGAATTGTTTGCCGTTTATTTAATTTATCATACCTGTATTAGAAAGCAATGAGTGGCCGGATTAACTGCTCTGAATTGATTACAGCTTCCAATAAAGTGTTGTTGTTTGCTCGTCTGCTGAGCTCTGCCATTAACGGCTGTGCTTTTCAAAGCAGATGGGAAAGGAGAGAGATCGAAATGACCATGGGGGGCTTAGAATAAATCAAAAAGGTTTCATCATGACATCATACGGTAGCAAAGATGGAACAGGCTGAAGATCCTATAGCAAGCTCTGCTGGGGTGAGTGGGTTAGGATCCAGCAGATCTCTCCCTGAGCTGACAGGTTCCTTGTGCAATCATCCTCCACCCAGCCAGACAGACATACACCATTTTATCTCCTCCATTCCCATTCAGCTGGGACCTGGCAGGCTGGGCTGAGCCCAGCAGATTTTAAACTGGTGCAAGCTCTTGACTGTAAGGGAGTATTGTTGTCTGGGCAGCCCAGGACATCCATACACTCTGCCGAGGATGTCACTTCAGTGCTGCTTGTTACGAAAAAGGAGCAATGCAGCAGCGAGCTGCAGCTAGCTGGAAAGCCAAACAGGATGTTGATGTTTGGGACTGTACCGTGGGAATAAAGGGACAGTCTATTCACTGTACTGAGCACCGGATGTTAGCTCAGAGTGTCATCTGACCTGTACTGGAAGTACAGGGGTGGAGTCTCTCTCTCTGCTGTTAGTGCATGGAGAGTGCAGACGTGTTTCTCTGTCCTGCTGCAAATACAGAAATAAAGGCATGTAAATACATTTCTGTCTGTCTCTTTCCCCTCCCTGGGGGAGGCAGGGAGGAGGGAAGAGTGGTGTGTTCTTGTCACGTTTGAGGAGGATCGCCGCTAGAGACCTCGCCTGTATCCTGCCGGGAGTCGCAGACGGGGAGGTCAACAAAGAAATCTAGCCGGGTGCCTGGAGAGTGGCGCATTCCTCTGACTAGGCTAAGAGATTTTCTGACACTGCTAACACAGCAGTTTGACCTCACCCCCAGAGGCGCACTCCATTGTCTCTCGAGACAGACGGATGACAACAAAACCTGTGTGTCTGTGCTGATTATTTCTTACCATATAATCATTTTTGCAAGGAAGAAAGTGGTACTGTTGCAGTTCTTGTGACCACCTATTGGTAGGTTGGCAAGTAGATGTGGGGTTTGGTTGGCAAGCAATGTGAGTGGAGGTAGCAGCCCCTAGACATGTATTTGGGTATTCATAATAGTTCTGTGGATTTTAGCTGTGCTATCTACAATGTTATTACGTACGCTGCTTAGATACCTCATTCGACTGAGAGCTTTATAGATCTTTATAAACAAATGCAAAATATGTTGAAGAGCACCCTAAACAGCCAGTCTCCACCCCCATCATTCAGCCCGGAAGCTGAGGTCCAGCGCCGAGGGCCTTCTGGCGGTTCCCTCACTGCGAGAAGTGAGGTTACAGGCAACCAGGCAGAGGGCCTTCACGGTAGCGACGCCCTCCCTGTGGAATGCCCTCCCATCAGATGTCAAGGAGATAAACAACTACCTGACATTTAGAAGACATCTGAAGGCAGCCATGCTTAGGGAAGTTTTTAATGTTTGATGTTTTGTCGCTTTCTTATATATTCTGTTGGGAGCTGCCCAGAGTGGCTGGGGAAACCCAACCAGATGGGCGGGGTATAAATTTATTATTATTATTATTATTATTATTATTATTATTATTATTATTATTATTATTCGGCCTTTTCTTATTATGCTCTTCAAATTCAGCAGAAAGCGTGCGCCCTCAATCCTGGTGTTTGAACACAGTTCTCCTTGACCCAACCATCTCTGCAAACAAACTTCCTACATCCTGCCATAGCCCTGTTTCCTTCGCCCTTGCCTTCCTCTTCCTGCCTGATCAGACTTTCACGCTGCCAAACGGAACGGGTCTGAGAAGTGGCGCCGCATGCATCCACACAAATTGCACAAACTAAGAAGAATAGGCACCAGAGACATTTTGATTTCACATAAGCCATTTCCCCTTCGCTGCGTGGAGCGCTGCAGCCACCTTCCACACGAATGATCTTATAATGACACCAGGTGTCTCCATTTTAATAACTGTCTTCTTTAATCTGTTAGGAAGTACCTTTGGGGTTAGCCACTGCTGTGCAAGACATCCTGCCTGAGCGCTTAGTAAATATTATTCTCAATCTAGAGACCAATCAATTACTGACGGCTTTCATCTGTAGCCGTGTGCTTTGTTTTCCTTATACCTCTTAATGTACCTCCGGCCTTAATTTCTACACTTCATTTCCACACAGCGAGCATTTGTTTGTTAATATTCCATAATGGAATGACATCTGGGATTCAAAGAATCGTAGTATTGGATAGTTGGAAGGTACTCATAGAGTCACCTAGTCCAAACCCTTTGCAATGCAAGAATCTCATCTCAAGCATCCATGACTGACGGCCATCCAACCAATGTCTAAAAGCCTCCAAAAAGGGAGAATTCACCACTTTTTGAGGGAGTTTGTTGCACTGTCAAACAGCTCTTACCATCAGAAAGTTCTTCCTGTGTTTGTTTGGAATCACCTTTCTTGCTGCTTGAATCCATTGGTTCAAGTCCTACACCATGGGTAGGCAAACTAAGGCCCGGGGGGCAGATCCGGCCCAATCGCCTTCTAAATCCGGCCTGTGGACGGTCCAGGAATCAGCGTGATTTTACATGTGTAAATGTGTCCTTTTATTTAAAATGCATCTCTGAGTTATTTGTGGGGCATAGGAATTCGTTCATTTTTTCCCCCAAAAATATAGTCCGGCCAGCCCCCCACAAGGTCTGAACGACAGTGGACCAGCTCCCTGCTAAAAAATTTTTGCTGACCCCTGCCCTTCACTTCAAAATTAGTGGCATACCCTCTGACATTTTTTCTGATGAAAACAGGGACATCTATTCCATAATAATAATAATAATAATAATAATAATACAGTGGTACCTCAGGTTAAGTAGTTAATTCGTTCCAGAGGTCCGTTCTTAACCTGAAACTGTTCTTAACCTGAAGCACCACTTTAGCAAATGAGGCCTCCTGCTGCTGCCGCGCTGCCGGAGCATGATTTCTGTTCTCATCCTGAAGCAAAGTTCTTAACCTGAAGCACTATTTTTGGGTTAGCAGAGTCTGTAACCTGAAGCGTATGTAACCTGAAGCATATGTAACCCGAGGTACCACTGTAATAATAATCTTATTATTTATATCCTGCCCGTCTGAGTGGGTTGCCCCAGCCACTCTGAGCAGCTTCCAACATATATAAAAACATAAGAAAATATTAAACATAAGAAAACAAAGTTCCCTATACATGGCTGCCTTCAGATGTCTTCTAAAGGTTGTATAGTTCCTTATCTTCTTGGCTTGGAGGTTGCATAACTGCATACCCTCTAGCATTTCTACAATGAAAATAGGGATGTCCTAAGGAAAAGCGGGACATTCTGAGATCAAGTAAATTCTGTAAATCCGGGACTGGCCCTGGAAAACAAGGACATCTGGAGGGTTTGTGGCGGGGCATCTGAGACGAGAGCCTTCGAGTTGTGCTGAAATTAACCCAGCAACAAGGTCCAGACAAAGCCAGTTAGGAATCCATCTCATTCGCATCCTGAAATAAAATTGAAGCGCATAGTTTCCTCTGCAAAGAAAGCTGTACCAGTCTGCCAAATCTGTCTGAGGGTGCCGTGTGCAATTAAGCACCTTTAGAATGGCTTAGATATAGGCAGAGATATAGCAATGCACAGCATAATCAAAGGTATGTTGGTGGTGCTCTGATGGTGCGCCTTTCACATCCACTCAGATAGCAAAATGTGCCGGCTGCCAGGCTAAATGGTTAACGGTCATTCAATCTATTTACGGAATAATCCTCCCTGCCACCCCTCCGCTTCTCTTTCCTGTACTCTTTGCTATTTTTATCGGCCGCTGAGGGCCACAAGGGGCTCGCACAAAACGACTATTGAGGATCGCATCACACGGACCGTTCAGCTGGGGACATTGCATTGTTCGCGGTGACATTTTCGAGTCAGCGCCAAGATCTATTTATGAAGAAAACAGCCAGCTGATCCCTGCGGGACAGAGAGGAGGGCGGGGAAGAGGGCATGAAAAAGAAGTCGCAAGGAAGCGGCTTTTATCAAAATAGATGAAAGTCTTCTTTGTTTGTTTCTGTTCTTTTGCTTCTTTGCCTGCATCAAAAACACTGTTTATGTCTCTTTCCTTGCAGAAGTTACCGCCATTGGAACATTACCTGGCTGGCTTTGCTTTTCAGAAGCTTTTGGAAGGCACACCTAGGGCAAAGGCGTTAGGGCTTGAGTAGGCAAACTAAATCAGCCCTACGTGCTCACTGGAAGGATAGATCCTGAAGCTCCAATATTTTGGCCACCTCATGAGAAGAGAAGACTCCCTGGAAAAGACCCTGATGTTGGGAAAGATGGAGGGCACAAGGAGAAGGGGATGACAGAGGACGAGATGGTTGGACAGTGTTCTTGAAGCTACCAGCATGAGTGTGACCAAACTGCGGGAGGCAGTGGAAAACAGGAGTACCTGGCGTGCTCTGGTCCATGGGGTCACAAAGACCTGGACACGACTAAACGACTAAACAACAACAACAAGGCAAACTAAGGCCCAGGGGCCAGATCCAGCCCAATCGCCTTCTCAATCCGGCCCGTGGATGGTCCAGGAATCATGTTTTTACATGAGTAGAATGTTCCCTTTTATTTAAAATGCATCTCTGGGTTATTTGTGGGGCCTCCCTGGTGTTTTTACATGAGTAGAATGTGTGCTTTTATTTCAAATGCATCTCTGGGTTATTTGTGGGGCATAGGAATTCGTTCATTTCCCCCCCCCCCAAAGTATGAACACAAGCCCCCCACAAGGTCTGAGTTTGCTGACACCTGCCTTAGGGCAAAATGTGGCTTCCTAGGCCTCTTGCCCTGGTCTCCCCTGGCCACACACTGTCATGGGCTGGTTGGACGCCGAGGAGTGGTGGGCAGAACCAGCTGGGGAACCACCAAGGGAAGAAGGCTTAGAATCTGGGGAGTGTTGATGGGACAACTATGAGTGGTTGCAGGAAGAAGAGAGAGAATACTGGGAACAGGTTACAGGCTTCGTGAGCTTTGATAATTTGTGGTAGGGAGAAGTCCAGAAGCAGAAGCAGAAAAGGATGGAGGCCAAGAGGCAGAGATGGGGCAGTTTTGTGAAGAAGCACGGATGGTCCACCCTCCTGCTGCAACAAGCTCCCCTCCTGTCAGGGACCGTGCTAAGGAGGAATGGTGGGAGCCTCCCCCTGCTCCAAATCTGGATCCTGAATCTTCCCAGGAGCAGGAGGACAGTATAGATTTGGAACAGTGGTTTGCAGAGGGCCACAGTTCAGAAGGCAGAAGCTGGGAAATACTGGATGGGGAACAGCTAGGAGAAGAAACACTGGAAGGGAAAGGGTTAACAGATTCACCGTCTCTGGACAGCATTCTCCAAAGTCATGGAGAGCTCAGAAAGTGGCGGAACAGAAAGCACAGAGGGTACACACCCAGGTTACAAGATGTAGGAGTGACATAGATGAACAGGGACGAAAGGGGGTGTAATCCTTAATTGGGAACACTGCCATTTCTAGGTGATGTGTTCTTTGTTCTCTGTGATTATTAAAGTTTCTAACTGGTAAGACAACTCCTTTTCCTTTGTTCTGCTTATCTACTGCCACAGGATGAGGGAGCTGATTCCCTGAAACCTGACACCTCTCCCCCCCATTCTCCCAGAGCCAGAAGAGGCATGAAGTGGGAGGAGCAAAGGCAGACACACAAGTGCAGTCTCAGATTGCTTGGGAAAGACCTGGGAGAGAAGAATACTTAGGCAGTTGTGAGGAGGAGGAGGAAGAAGGAGGAGGAGGAGGAGGAGAAGGAGGAGGGTTTGGATTTGATATCCCGCCTTATCACTACCCGAAGGAGTCTCAAAGTGGCTAACATTCTCCTTTCCCTTCCTCCTCCACAACAAACACTTGAGGTGAGTGGGGCTGAGAGACTTCAGAGAAGTGTGACTGGCCCAAGGTCACCCAGCAGCTGCATGTGGAGGAGCGGAGATGCAAACCCAGTTCACCAGATGACGAGTCCACCGCACTTAACCACTACACCACACTGGAGGCAGGGACCTCCTCAACTGGGGAGGAGCAAGATCTACCAAAGAAGAGATACTATGCTCATTAGGCATGGCACTCCTGAGCATATCCTGTTTTTTTTTCTAATAAAGGGTTAACTTTGTCTGCTCCATGTGATTTACTGCTGGCTCGCTCCTGACAGGTCACATTCCTCAACAACCATATTTCATATCCTCCTTGAGAGTTTTCAACTAGCCAGAAGGTGTCCTTGAACTCTGAATGGCACCTTGATTGTCCGGATGGAAGACAGGGAGGGGTGTGTGAGTGTATGTAGAAGCAAGCCTACTGTGCCAAGGGAAAAGATGCATGTTTTTCTAAACCCAGTTTTATCTCTGATCCCATCCACCACTGGCACGTGGCCCTCAGAAGCTCACTCAGAAGGGAACATGGCCCCCGAGCTGAAACAAAACTTCCCCACTTCTGATCTTTCACATTTTTCGACTCTGTTGTCACCATTTCTCATCCAGTCCTGTGTTTGCAGATGAACTTTGGTTACCTAAAACACCTAGCTTTGAACATCCACCCTCTGTTTTTGCATAACTCTAGGTGGCATTGCAACAGCATTCCTGTTCCTCCTACTTTTCCACTTCCAAACAGATGATTACCATAACACTCTGTATATCCCCCAGGCATTTTGGATAAATGAAGGTGTGCTGTAATACATTTATCTCACCCCACACCCGACACCCCCCCCCCCAAAAAAAAACCCTCTGTTCCTTGGGGCAGAAGTTGCCTGCTGTGTACAGGTGTCTGTTTTTGGCAAGCTTCTCCAAAAATGAGGAATGTTCTGCATTAGCAGGATGGCAATTTGCTGAGACCTAATTCACAGGATTATTACGGTAGTATATTATTATTTTTTCAGATACTGCAGCAAAGCTGTTTATGATAAACCAAAAGGATCTGTGGCTTTGGGTGCTTTATCTCTCCTGATTAATACCCATCTGCACTTTATTCAGCTGGGTTGGGATGCATCTCAGCTTTCAGTTCATTTGATTATAACAAAAGGAAACTGCACAGACAAGCATCACCCGAGGAGAAGAGGAATTTACTGTGTATTTTTTTATATATATAAAAGGCTAACCTTATCCTGCTTCTGTATCAGCATCCAAAAACTGTCAGAGAAGAGTCCTGCCCTTTTGATGGAACTCAGCGAAACTGATGCGTTCAACATTTGCTTCCTTTTAGTTGGTGTGCCAAGTCCTTGAGGGGGTGTACAGTGCATTGTCGCTGCTGCCAGAGGAAATCATGGCAGGTGCCAGCAAAAACGACGCCAAGAGCAATGGCCATTACAACTCTGAGCTGAAACTTTTCTTTTTTTCTTTTTTCTTTTTTTATAATTTTTTATTAGTTTTCCAACACAAATTAAAAACAAAACAACACACACACATAAACAAACAAAAACATATAAACATGTATAATTTCAAAACCTCTTTTTCATAAACCTTGCTTCTCGGACTTCCCCTTACCTCCCCTTTCCTGCATCCCTGTTTTAAAATTTCTTCAACAACTCTTCATACCAATTAATTAATTACTTATTTTCTTTTTAAGCTGTAATTCTATATTTTCCTTTCCCTTGACATTTTAGCACTCATCAATTTTACAACAATTTTTAAGGTATACTTTAAATTTATTCCAATCTTCTTCCACCGTCTCTTTTTCTTGGTCACGGATTCTGCCAGTCATCTCCGCCAGTCCCATGTAATCAATCACCTTTGTCTGCCATTCTTCCAGCGTGGGTAGTTCTTGTGTCTTCCAATACTTTGCTAAAAGGATCCTTGCTGCTGTGGTGGCGTACATAAAAAACGTCCTATCCTTCTTTAACACCAATTGGCCGACCATACCCAGGAGAAATGCCTCTGGTTTCTTATGAAAGGTACATTTCAGTACCTTTAGAGCTGAAACTTTTCAAGCTGCTCTCCTGTTTGTTTGTTTTTTAATGCAGTGTCAAACCAATCCCTTCCCAGGGACAGAGGGAGAGCCTTCTGGATCAGGCCAAAGGCCCATCTGGTCCAGGATCCTGTTCTCACTTTCACATGTGGTGGGAATGTAAGAAGGTTAAGGGTTTCTGGGAAATGATATATAATGAGCTGAAAAAGATGTTTAAATATACATTTGTAAAGAAACCAGAAGCCTTTTTGTTAGGAATAACAGGAAGAGAGATTAATAGAAGGGACTATAAACTTTTTCAATATGCAGTAACAGCGGCAAGAATACTAATGGCCCAAAAATGGAAACAAGAGGAACTACCGACACTTGAAGAGTGGAGAATGAAACTTATGGACTACGCAGAATTGGACAAAATGACTGGGAAAATTAGATATCAAAAAGATCACAAATTCATCGAGGACTGGGGAAAGTTTACAGATTAACTGGAAAACATATGTGATGTACAGACAACGTTAGTCGGTTTCAAAGAGGCTTTGTGATTGTTAAAGATGTATTATAAAAAAAAAAACAGAAGCGATAAGTCAGTATTAACTAGCAATACAAGACATGAAAAATGCGTAATGAATAGAAAATATGGATGATTGGTGGAGGAGCTGGTGGAAGTACAAAAAACTGGAAATTTGAGAACAGGATTGTGTTGATTAATTTGTAAAAGAAAATTTAATAAAAAAATTTTTTTAAAAAAGGATCCTGTTCTCACAGTAGCCAACCAGGTGCCCAGGAGAAATCTGCGGGCAAGACATGAGCACAAGAGCCCTCTCCCATCCTTTGGTTTCCAGCAACAGGTATTCAGAAACATCACTGCTTCCAGCTGTGGAGGTAGAGCATAGCCATCATGACTAGCAGCCATCAATAATTTTATTCTCCTCCATGAATCTGTCTAACCTAGCCACTGTGATCCACACGACGGTCCCCTCCAGCCTGGATTATTGTAACTTGCTCTACGTGGGGCTGCCCTTGAGACTGACCCAGAAACTCCAGCGGGTGCAGAATGCTGTGGTGAGACTCTTTACGGGGTCCTCGCTGTGGGATCACATTCACCTGGTGCTATACCAGCTGCACTGGCTCCTGGTGGAGTACAGGATCAGGTTTAAGGTGCTGGTTTTAACCTTTAAAGCCCTTTTAACGGCCTAGGACCCTCGTACCTACGGGACCGCCTCACCTGGTTTGTCCCATGAGAGACCTTACGGTCTTCAAATAAAAACATCTTGGAGGTCTCAGGCCACAGAGAGGTTAGGCTGGCCTCAACCAGAGCCAGGGCTTTTTCGGCCTTGGCCCCGATCTGGTGGAACGCTCTGTCACAAGAGACTAGGGCCCTGCGGGACTTGACATCTTTCCGCAGGGCCTGCAAGACAGAGCTGTTCCACCAGGCCTTAGGTAATTCTTCACAGAACTCTAGCCAAATGGTTGCCATCAATTTGATTTGAACTGATTTTATAATGAATTGATTTTAGAATGCTGTATTATTTTACTGTTGTTAGCTGCTCTGAGCCCGGCTCCAGCTGGGGAGGGTGGGATATATATATAAAATATTATTATTATTATTATTATTATTATTATTATTATTAATCCTCTGCCCATGACCCTGAAGATGAAGTCACCACACCACTTTGAGCCTTCTTGCCTTGGTGGTTTCCCAGCTGGTTCTTCCTACCATTCCTCTGCATCCAACCAGACTATGACATGAACTGCCTTGTGTTGAGTCAAGCCATGGTCCGTCCAGCTCAGAATTATCTACACTGAATGGTAGCATCTCTCTGGGGTTTCAAACAATGGACATTCCTAGCCCTACCTGGAGATTCTAGGGCTTGAACTTGGAATAATAATATTATAATAATTTATTATTTATACCCGGCCCATCTGGCTGAGTTTCCCCAGCCACTCTGGGCGGCTCCCAATCGAGTGTTAAAAACAATACAGCATTAAAAATGGTAAACTTCCCCAAACAGGGCTGCCTTCAGATGTCCTTTAAAAATAGGGTAGCTGCTGATTTCCTTGACATCTGAAGGGAGGGTGTTCCACAGGGCGGGTGCCACTACAGAGAAGGCCCTCTGTCTGGTTCCCTGTAACATCACTTCTCGCAATGAGGGAACCACCAGAAGGCCCTCGGCGCTGGATCTCAGTCTCCGGGCTGAACGATGGGGGTGGAGATGCTCCTTCAGGTCTACTGGGCCGAGGCTGTTTAGGGCTTTGAAGCTCAGCACCAACACTTTGAATTGTGCTCGGAAACGTACTGGGAGCCAATGCAGATCTCTCAGTGTTATATGGGCCCGGTGGACCTTCTGCATACAAAGCAACCGTTCTCCTGCTGAGCTACAGCCCTTCCCCTAACTCCCATTTTTTGCTTCTGAACAGCTACTTTTGAGCCTTTGATCCCCTCTGATGTGTGACATCATCAAGATGCGAAACTGATCCCTTGATTCCTGCCTTCATTTTTCAACCTCCTTTTCTCTCCTTAATGATCCCGGTCTGAAATTATTTTGCCTATATATATCTTGACAGCCTCTCATGGTCTCATCTTTTACTTTTCACCTTTATTAATATAGACATAGGGACTGAATATAGAGAGTCTTCTTAAATGCTTAAATATGGAGATGACCTTCTGCTGTTTTCAATGAAAGATGAGGTGTCCTGCTTCACTAAATCCCTTTTCCTCACCATTGGCAAATGGGATCATCTGACTTAATGATCATCACCTTTTTCCTGGCAAGACAAAAAAAAAAAGAGAGTATGATTTTTTTAAATAAAAAAAAGTTTGCCTCTCTGTGCTTTGCACTGTTAAAGAACTTCTGATAACTTTTGTTCTGACTACAGATAGGAAGCCATCTCTCTCGCTTAGATCACCTCCACACTCGCTCTTTTGCAGGAGGAAGTCATTTCAAGCACACTTTGGGAAATTTAGGTTTGCCAATTACAGTGGTACCTTGGGTTAAGTACTTAATTCGTTCCGGAGGTCTGTTCTTAACCTGAAACTGTTCTTAAGCTGAAGCACCAATTTAGCTAATGGAGCCTCCTGCTGCTGTCGCGCCGCCGCAGCACAATTTCTGTTCTCATCCTGAAGCAAAGTTCTTAACCCGAGGTACTATTTCTGGGTTAGCGGAGTCTGTAACCTGAAACGTCTGTAACCTGAAGCGTATGTAACCCCAGGTACCACTGTAAAGTGAATTTAAATGCTCTGCTGCTTCAGTTCAACAAACCAACTTTTAAAAGAAATTGTTTTCCAGCAGTTAGGGAAGTGATGAGGAATTGCAGTGAGAAGTGTGGAGTGAACCAACAGGAAGAAATATAACACCCTAAAAGCAAGTCAAGGACAAATGCTGGGTGCATATTCATTGTTGCATAACCTCCCCACAAACAGATCAGAATAGATGCTCAACTAAGAGCAAAGATTTAGAGTTCAGAATTATAACAATATAAAATTTGGAATTGAATACAGTTAAAATGTAATACAGTCTCAAGAACAGGGCGAGTCCTGAAAATTAACATCTCAGGATTATTATATAGGATAGGATAGGATAGGATAGGATAGGATAGGATAGGATAGGATAGGACAGGATAGGATAGGAAAGGGAAGGAAAGGAAAGGGAAGGGAAGGGAAGGGAAGACATTAGCTCCTCACAATAACAATAAGAGTAATCCATCAATCTGAATTTGAACATATATATTACTATAAGCAGGCCATATGTCCAAACAGATATGCAAACAAGATGAACAGTTGTAAGATATACATTCAAATGCAGAAAGGGCAATAAAATCCAGAGCTCTTTTTTATGGTTACTTGCAGTGTATGGCTTGATGACTAATTCAGTCTTGATAGGAACAAGATACAATGCACCAGTGCAACAAACAGAGAGCAGAAAGCTGAAGGCAGTGATAAACAAAGATCGTCTAGCTGCTGCTCACTGCTTTCAAATCACACGGAAACTTATTCATAAGGCATTGTGAGTATCTGTTCTCCATTCACTACAGGATCATGGCAGGAAAATCAAGAGACTGTCAGGATCAGGCCCCAGCGCTGGCGAGGCTACAGCACCCCAGAATCAAAGGAGGTAGGGGGGAATTTAGTTTTTTATTTATTTAGATTTTTTAAAGTATTGTCACTTTTTCACCTAACTGGGAAACCAGAGCAGTATGCAGCATAATGAAACCATCAACAAGAACAATTAAACACCGACAGCACAAAATTAAATTTACAGCACCGTATAAAATCAAGCTGTCTAAACCACTGAGCCACTTGGGCTTGCTGCTCAGAAGGTCGGTGGTTTGAATCCCCGCGATGGGGTGAGCTCCCATTGGTCGGTCACAGCTCTTGCCAACCTAGCAGTTCAAAAGCAACCTAGCAGTTCAAAAGCAGTTCAAAAGTAGATAAATAGGTACCGCTCCGATGGGAAGGTAAACGGCGTTTCTGTGTGCTGCTCTGGTTTTGCCAGAAGCGGCTTAGTCATGCTGGTCATATGACCCAGTAAAACTGTCTGCGGACAAACGCCGGCTCCCTTGGCCTGTAAAGCGAGATGAGCACCGCAACCTCAGAGTCATCCAGCGGGTGCAGAATGCTGCAGCGAGGCTCCTCACAGGGTCTTTGCCATGGGAGCATATTCACCCAGTGCCTTTCCAGCTGCACTGACTCCCGGTGGAGTACAGGGTCAGATTTAAGGTGCTGGCTTTGACCTTTAAAGCCCTTCACGGCCTAGGACCCTCCTACATATGGGACCGCCTCTCCCGATATGCCCCACGGAGGACCTTAAGGTCCATAAATAGCAACACCCTAGTGGTCCAGGGCCCTAAGGAAGTTAGATTGGCTTCAACCAGAGCCAGGGCCTTTTCAACACTGGCTCCGGCCTGGTGGAATGCTCTGTCTCGTGAGATCAGGGCCCTGAAGGATCTGATTTCTTTCCGCAGGGCCTGTAAGACAGAGTTGTTCCACCTTGCCTTTGGCTTAGAGTCAGTTTGATTCCCTCCCCCTTTTTCTTTTTTCCTTTCTCCTGTGAAGAGGCTGCATCTTAATGTTTTAATGTTGTATTTTAATCTTGTATTTTAAGTTGTATTTTAATCAACTTGTTTTTAATTATTGGTTGTTAGCCGCCCTCAGCCTGGTCTTGGCTGGGGAGGGCAGGGTATAAATAAATTATTATTATTATTATTATTATTATTATTATTATTATTAAACTACAGTTCCCAGGATTCTTTGGAATCCTGGAATGAAGGACTATCTAAAGTGGCATGGTATGGCTTGAAATGCATGGTGCATATGGGGCTTTCATTAAAGATCCCTAGATGCACAGATTTACCCTCAACAAACCACATTCCCAGGAAGATGAAACGACAGCTAAACCAGTTCAGGTATGAAATACAGTCGTATCTTGGATCCCGAATGCCTTGCGAGTCAAATGTTTTGGCTCGTGAACGCCTGAACACGTGTTCTGATTTGCAAATGCTCTTTGGAAGCCGAACATCCGATGCGGCTTCTGCGCTTCCGATTAGCTGCAGGAGCTTCCTGCAGCCAATCAGAAGCCGCACCTTGGTTTCCGAAAATTTTGGAAGCCGAACGGACTTCCGGAATAGATTCCGTTTGACTTCCAAGGTACCACTGTACAGGTCTACCCCAAGAGAAAACAGCTGGGAAAAGAAGACTTGGAAGGTAAGCACAGAGCCTGATGGTCCTGGTCCAAACCAGGATATTGAGAACAAGGACAGAATCCCAATGCATAAACATTCTCCTTCCCACCTTCCTCCCTGCTCTGCCTCTTATGAAAATTCCATGGTCACCCGCCTACAATCTCATTTAGATGCCAATCTCCACATCTATTAAACTTTGAACATTACAAGGAGAAATTTAAATGGGAGGCATGAATGATTCTTATCTCTACATCCACTTGCAGAGGGGGGCTCTCTCTCTCTCTCTCTCTCTCTCTCTCTCTCTATATATATATATTCTTTTAAAACTCACCGTAATTATACCGTAATAAAAGATGAATAATGGGAATACAATTCCCATATAAATGAATCATAAGGCAGAGGGCTTTCAAAGATAAAATAAAATGGGGCCCACCTAGACAGAGATGTGGAATTAGCGGTCTAAAGCAGGGGTCAGCAAAGTCTTTGTGGCTTGGCCCGGTTCACGGTCCCACAGACACCACAGTGGGCCGGAGTGTGCACACGTGCATGTGCAAATGCGCAAATGCTATTTCTGGTCTCCTTCCGGCATGGAGGAGGCATGCACAGCTTCCCATTGGCTGCAGGCGCTTCCTGCAGCTAATGGGAAGCCGGCCAGCACCGCAGAAGGCGGTCCCCGCTCTGCTCCGCGCCGGTTTAATGCAGCGCATGGGAGCCGACCGAGCGGGCAGCAGGCGTCCAGGGGCCAGTTAAACGACCCCCATGGGCCACTTGCGGCCCATGGGCTTTAGGTTGCCGACCCCTGGTCTAAAGCATCTAATGTGGCTGCACATTTCCACCTGTTTATTTATTACCTTAAAAAATAAAATCTAGTCTGTCCTCCATGGAGCTCAAAGTGACTTACATGGTTCTGTCATGTGCTCATTTTATACCCGCAACAACCTTGTAAGGTAGGCCAGGCTTGGCGAGTGTGATGGCCTGGGATTTGGACTCAGAGGCTGAACCTGAGGAATCCCAGCCTGCACAGGAGTCCCCGCCTCCAGAGCCAACTGAGCCGGGGCAGGGGCTGGGGCCTGAGCCTGAAGGGTCCTCACCTGTGCTGGATCCTGAAGTGCAGGCACCAGCTGAGTCTGCTCTGGCTCCAGAGGTGATGGAGGACCCATTGCCTGCAGGTGCTCCACTCTCAGCCCCGTCAGGGGAAGCTGAGGTTGCCTCTGGGTCCGGTAACCCTCCAGCCTCTCCTGAGCTGCAGAGGCTCAGGGCAGAGAGGCAGATGGAACTAAGTTGCTGCAGGAAGAGTGCTCGCCTCCAGGCCAGGAGAGGCGAGTCACCTGTGGACCGGGGCCGCCCTATGCCTCAGGGCAGATAAAAGCCAGCCAGCCCCAGTCCCAGGTTGCGGGAGCAACATTGTTGCTAGCCTGTTCCTGCCTGAACCCTGTCCTGCTCTTCTGACAGAGTTCCTGACCCGACTCCCTGCCTTGGACCCAGCTACAGCTTTGACGGACAGCCTCTATACCGCACCATCGATCTTGGACCAGACTCGGACCTCGCCTTTCAGTTAGCCCCCGGGACCGGCACAGCGAGAATGATAGGCTCAAGGTCACCCAGTGAGCTTCATGGCTGAGAGGGGATTTGATTCTGAATTTCTGCTTCCCTAGAGTTAAGCTCTAGCCAAGGTGGTGCTCTCAAGATGTTTTGGACTACAACTCCCATAATTCCTGAGCATAAACCATGCCAGTTGCAGCCAATGGGTGATGTAGTTCACAACATATGGAAGGCACCACATTGCCTAACTCTGCTCTAACTGCTAGGCTAGATGGACATTCACAGAGTAAGCTAGGGGGATGTGCACAATACACCTCTCCATTCAAACTATGCACAGTTGTACCGTATGCAGGCGGAGAGCAATTGCTTACAAATCCAGAGGGACGTTTATATTAGGGCTGGAGGAGGAATCTGCTTTAAATGGATTTATACATTGAATTTTGCAGTCCCAATTGAGCTTTGCCCACATCAAACTGCCTCTTTCGCTGAATTGCTTATGTCTGAGCCACTCACGCATTGGTGGGGTGTGTTTGTTTAAAATAAAATAAAAAGCCTAACTAATTATTTTCACAGTCATATGAAAAAAATAGAATTATAGAATTGTAAAGTTGGAAGGTACCCCAAGGGTCATCTAGTCCAACCCTCTGCAATGCAGGAATCTCAGCGACAGCATCCATGGCAGATGGCCCTCCAACCTCTGCTTAAAAACCTCCAAGGAAGGGGAGTCCACCACTTTCCGAGGGAGACCCATTCCACTGTCAAACAGCTCTTACGGCCAGAAAGTTCTTCCGGAATCTCCTTTCATGTAACTTGGAGCCACTGGTTCGAGTCTTACCCTCCAGAGCAGGAGAAAATAAGCTTATTCCCTCTTCCATGTGACAGCCTTAAGCTATTTGAAGAAGGCTAGCATATCCCCTCTCAGTCTCCTCTTTTCCAGGCTAAACATACCCACTTCCCAGGGCTGTCTTAAGCACATGCGGTGCCAGGATGCAAAGATCTGCCCGGCAACCCCCCCCCCTTGCCCAGTCCCAGGCACAAGGAGGGCGGAGCCGGCCGGCCACCTCAGCGTCTTGCTGGCTCGGTGGGCCACAGCGCTCCAACCAATGGACAGGGTCTTCCCCGGATTCAACTCTCGGGCCCCAGACTCTTGGCATGGAGCCCCAGAGAGCCCGGCGCCCGGGTGCCCCGCACCCCTAGCGCCTATGGGTAAGACGGCCCTGCCAGTTCCTTCAACCGTTCCTCATAAAGCTTCGTTTCCAGACCCTTGATCATCTTGGTCGCCCTCCTCTGCACACCTTCCAGCTTGTCAACATCCTTCTTAAATTGTGGTGCACAGAATTGGACACAGTATTCCAAGTGTAGTCTGACCGAGGCAGAATAGAGTGGGAGTATTACTGCCCTTGATCTGGACACTATACTTCTGTTGATGCAGCTTAGAAGAACATTAGCTTTTTTCCCCCTGCTGCATCACAATGTTGACAAATTGTATATATTATACATTTGATACATACAGTGGCGTGCAGTGAAATTTTTCATAGGGGAACAGTTAGGGCCATAGGCGACAGCTTGTGAGGGCGGGGGGGGGCTTTGCGTGATCCGGCGCATGAGCATCGCACCTCCTTTCCAAAACTGAGCAAAAGTCTCTTAGACTTTGAGGCACCAGGAAAACATTTAGGGGACTTTCCCAGTCCCCCTAGGTCACTGAATGCAGCCTACTGAATACATACATCTAATTGCATATAACGCATATCAAAGAATTAAGCCCCATGAGGTGTTTCATTTCAATGGCATGATTTCGTAAGTTTTAATTCATAAATATTGTATTTCATTTATTTATTTTATAAAAGTGTTTTATGGTGGACTTGGAAAGCTTTCCAAAGTAGCTTTACTCTCAGAACTCCATTCTTCTTCTTCTTCTTCTTCTTCTTCTTTATTGAATTTATATACCGCCCTATACCCAGAGGTCTCATCCTTTTAAGAAGGATGAGAACAGTGGAAGGAGTTAGTATTTGTGATTTTGTGTGTTTGCGTAACTTTGATCGTAGCAAAGACCATTAAGATTGCTTGGACAACTGAGACAAAACACGAATAACGCAGGCTATATGTATTGTAATAGGACTGGAGTTCAGACTCATTGCCTTGCCATGCATCTTTGCAGCTACATCCCGGCGTATCCTGCTGGGAAACGGCTCACTTCGTATCACTCTCTGGATAAAGCCGATGTTCTCAAAAGCAAAGGGAGAAAGACTGCTTAATCCTCAACTGCCCCTGATGGGTCAGAACTGCAAGCTGGTCTTTCTCACCCTCCGCTCTCTAAGACTGCCCCAGGTCCTTCCCCACCAATCTGAAGCTCTGCCACCTTGTCTCTCTTTGCTCCACCTCTTCATTTCTCTCCATGTTCTAGGAGACCAAGGGGGAGGAGAGCTGGTCACAGCAGGAGAGTGAGATTCTCTGGCTTCTTCAGATGCCTGCTTCATCTCTTCCTCTTGGCCCCTGTTCTCTCCAGCCTCCACTTCTGCCTCTGCTTCTTGACTGCTCTCTGCCACAGCCTCTTCCCGCTCACTAAACCCTGTTGCCTCTTCAGCTTCCGACACCTGCTCCTCCCAGTCTGCTCCCTCTGACCACTCACCATCGTCTCACCACCAATTCCCTGGCTCTGAGCTTCATTCCACTAGGGGTTCCCCAGCCCTCCCACCACTCCTCTGCTTCAATGACAGTGGCCTTCCAAAGTGGCCTGCCCAGAAGGAAATGTGGTCCTTGGGTGTTTTAGAAGGGGAGCTAAGCACATAGCTTCCATTTTCAGTAGTAGCCATGCATTAGTACAGCACTTGGTTTGACCGTGTGATAGCATCGTTCTGGACCATTCCACTTCAAACTGAAGGAGGGGGTGCCATATTTTTGAATACCGCAAATGCACCACATACATCGTTCCCTGCTGGTAGCTTAGCACTCTGTGCATAGGTCTACTTCCACATGCTGCTCTCCCTTGGCTGGACCAAGCCATTAGTCATCTTGGCTAGCTGTCTTCTTGCCTTGACAAAGCTAAAGATGTAAATGAAGCCCTCTTCTTGAAAGGGTAAACCAGAAGAATAAAACTGAACCAATTTCCCACTGGGGTAAAATCCTCCAATCCCTCCACCTGCCAATTACTTACCCTAGAAATCCATTTGTTACCCGGTGTGGTCGTTAGTATGCTAATTATTTTGACAGTCTCTTTGAACACTGCTTGGAGGATTTGCGATTATTCAAAAGCAGATGTGCACTCTCCTTTAGTGCTTTCCATTTTCAGATGTAAATATTTCCAATATTTCTTGGGGGACTTTGTCTTTTGTCTTTTTTTTTTTTTTCCCGGAGCCGAAGGGAAATTTCCATCCTATTTAGAATCAGGGTTGTTAAATTATTTTGCAGCTAAACTACAAGATGAAGAGGGACATCTGCCTCCAAACAATCTGGCCAGAGGGGGATGTAACGTGTGAGGCACTCATGGGAACACCCAGAGAAGGCTTTTTAAGACCAGTTAGCTCAGTTGGGTAGAACGTAGTGCTGATAACGCCAAGGTTGTGGGTTCAATGCCCATGCAAGCCACCTGCATATTCCTGCATTGCAGGTGGTTGGACTTCCAACTCTACAATTCTATATTCTAAGAAGTGGCAGATTTGCCAAACCTGGCAAGGGTATAGAACACATTGCATCAGAGGCCACAGTCATAGGCTGCCCAATGGCCCTTTGCAGACCTGGACCTACCAGTAAGATACCAAGACACTCCTAATCACAGGACCCTCTCTTTTACAACTCTGGAGTTTTGTGGGGTAGGGGATAACACTGGGATGGCATCGTTTCACTCCACTATTGTGGGCTACAGCACAACCAGAAGGGAGACTGGGAAATTAATGCCACCACCATTTCCAGGAAGAGAAGCCCACGTTCCCTTTAATTGCAGAAGAAGTTGGTCAGGAGGGAGTTTGAGAGGGAACAGGAAATGGGAAGAAACAGGGAAGAAACAGGATGTAGAAGGAAGCTGGGGAACAAAAATTTTGTTGCATTGACACCTGCAGTTGTTCTAACCTAATTTCGAGGTGCTGATTTCATATCTGAAGTTAGTTTTGTTCTGTAAGCTCTAGTTGTTTTCTGCAATTCATGTTTTTCACTTTTCACCATAATCTTTGTTTTTCATAATGCAAGAATTCAATACTTTATTAAACACATAGCCAAAGTAGTACAATATGAGTATAAATGTATATAGCATTGAAAATGACATGAATATCTATGTACAGTTGGAGGTATGCAAAAAAATGTATTCCCTTGGGATACACAGTATACTAGGGAACAATTTTTTCCCATTTTCTTTTGCATGAGATTTTTCAACTGTTATATGTTCTTTCAATGCTGATTTCAAATCTGAAATCAATTTTTGTGTACATGCTAGAGTTATCTTTCAGTTTCCAACTTTTGCCGATAGGTCATGATTACTCTGGGGATAAGTGGACACTGACACGTTGATCTGCCCTAACCACATGGTAATTATTGTTTTGCAAACCTACTTTTTCTTTATTTTTACAGTTTTGTAACCTACATATTTGTATTTTTCTGATCGGACCATGGCTTCTTCAAGTAGACAAAAATATGTAAACAAGCCTTCTCTATGCAAGCTCCCTGAGCTGATGAGAATGAATAGTCCCTTCGCTTCAGCAGAACCCGAATTTCCAATCAATGACGTATCTCCCCATATGTTAGACTTTGTGTTTTACATTCAAATGGCATGCTGTCAGCTACTGGGCTTAATGCTTGATGTGTCATGTTTGGGCTTGCAAATCTCAGGTTCTGGGATGCTCCTGACTAGGTGGCCACCTTTGGTTGGGCAAAACATGGGACAAGTCATGGGTGGGGATTGCAGTGCACACACACTCTCATGACACCAAATCCTTTTTTTCCCCTCATTTTTTTGGGAGAAGTGGGGTACGCTGAATTCAGCCTCCCGCCGACCTCAGGATCCTGGCCCTGTTCTTTCCCTTGCCTCATGTAGATGGACAGGAGCAAGGGGAAGACGGACAGCTCCCACAAACAACTTGAGCCACAGCTCCAGCTTCTTGCCCTTCATGGCGTCGGAAGACACCATCAAGCTTAAGTCGCCATTCTTCTTTAGTTGGGACCTTGCTCGTTTTCCAACGATCCCATTTTTCTAGGGACTGGTGCCACCCTAACAGGGTTGCTGGGTCACCCTACTGATGAATTACAGTTCATAAGCAAACTTGATACTGTTGAATTCAGACTCTACTGGCGTTGGGAGTGTCTTTCTTAATATACACTGTCATTGGTCCTATTTTACATCAGCTGTATGCAAATATGAATAAAGTGTAGAAATAAGCACACTTAGTGGGCGGGATCACACCCACCCTAATTTCCCTATGTTCAAAATTCTTTGCACATGAATCGATTCATATACCCCCAACTTGTGTCTAGGCGGTCTCGGTGCTTGCCGAAGCATTTCATTAGTAAATGCACGCAGGCCCCAGCAAAAACAGGACTCTCAGCGCTCGCTTTTTGTTGCTTTTTCTTTCTCCTGCTTTATCATTGTGTTTATTATGATGCTGTGAGGTTTACGTTTTTTGCATGCGACCTCATGAACTGCGTACTTAAAAGGGCAAGGCAGGATATAAATATATTCAATAAAAAATTTAAAATGTCAGCATGCCTTTGCTAGGGCTCAGGTTGGGCAATGTGAATGGACAATGATTTGTAATCCACTCTTGGTCCCCCTGAAGGCAATGGGAGCTGGCTCCCAATTTCTCCCAGGCAGCTGTTGCAAACAATGCATCAAGAACCTTGTGAACAATGCTGTTTGTTTCAGCGCCATTTGGGTGGGATTTTCAATGTGTCCCAATCTGTGTCTTCTTTCAGTCATTGTTTCTTCCCTTAATCATCTCCATTTCTTATTCATGTTCAGCTGTTCTTTCATTTGGCAGACAAATTCTGTCTACCCCTCTTTGAACACAACTGGGCCTTTTGTTTTATCCTTTTCTTTTCTCCATCAATTTGGTTTCTTCATAAGGGGGCTGCCTCTAAATGAACTGGTGGTGTTCTTCAGGATGAATCGTTTGCTGTTTCCAATAGGCTGTGTGTGGGGAGGTGGGGGAGAAATTAAGGATTAAGTTCACCTTTAAGGGCGAACCTACCGAACCTGACTTTCAAAAACAATACAGTAATTGAAACACAGCTATCCTTTGGAGTTTGCAGGTACTGGGGTAAAGGGTGCATAGAAATGCATGTTTTAGTGAAAACAGCATTCAAAAATGCATTACTTTAGGCGAAACTGTATTGCAAAACTGAATTTATTAGGTAAAATCGCATGCAAACATTTACATATTACGCAGGCTGAGACCCTACTTGCCCGCAGACTGTCTCGCCAGAGTGGCGCATGCTCTACTTATCTCTTGCTTGGACTACTGCAATGCACTCTACGTGGGGCTACCTTTGAAGGTGACCCAGAAACTACAACTAATCCAGAATGCAGCAGCTAGACTGGTGACTGGGAGCGGCCGCCAAGACCATATAACACCGGTCTTGAAAGACCTACACTGGCTCCCAGTACATTTCCGAGCACAATTCAAAGTGTTGGTGCTGACCTTGAAAGCCCTAAATGGCCTCGGTCCAGTATATCTGAAGGAGCATCTCCACCTGCATCGTTCTACCCAGACACTGAGGTCCAGCTCCGAGGGCCTTCTGGCGGTTCCCTCCCTGCGAGAAGCCAAGTTACAGGGAACCAGACAGAGGGCCTTCTCGGTAGTGGCACCCGCCCTGTGGAACGCCCTCCCAGAAAAAAACTACCAGACTTTTAGAAGACATCTGAAGGCTGCCCTGTTTACAGAAGCTTTTAATGTTTAATAGATTATTGTATTTAAATATTCTGTTTGAAGTCACCCAGATATTATTATATTATTATATTATATTATATTATATCATATCATATCATAATTATTATTTTAGGAGATCTTTGCAGTGAAATGCAGTATCATTTTTATAAGGACTTAAATTTCAAACTGACGTAGAAATGAGAGTCATCAGAATTGACAGATCTGTTATTTTCTAATTGTGAGTGCCTGCCGATATTTTCAATTTGCCTGCAGGAAATTCCTGGGCCCGAATACCAAGTAATCTATAGCAATTCCCATACCCGTTCAGCCTGCTCACTCTCAGGCTGAAGCGAATACACACAACAGAATGGGTGGGAAGGCTGGTGATCCAGTGATGGTTGTTCTACACAAGCCAAGAGTCCCAGAGCTCCCAGCGCCGCTCTCCTTTAAAAGGAGGAAGGCAGTCAGTCCAGTTCCCTCCCAGGCCTCTGCCTGAAGCTCACACCCTGGATGCCGCCTCCTGATTGGCCAGGAGAGTGGCCAATTGCACGTCAGGAAGCGTGTGGTCGGAAGAGGAGGTGATGCTTCCATCCCTGGCTGCACGCATGGGCCTTTTTCCCCCCTGTCTTCACCTCGTGCCACGCTGTGCTATCCAGCAAATGGCAGCCACACACTAGTTGACAGTAAGCCTTTTGTTATGTAGCCAAAATAGCACCACCCACTCACTAGAGGAAGGACCAGCAAGCCTTATGGAACCCTGAAGTTTGTAGACACACAACAATTTTGAACTGGGCCAAAACAAACAAGATGAATTTTAACAGGGAGAAATGTAAAGTATTGCACTTGGGCAAAAATACAAGATGGGTGACACCTGGCTTGAGAGCAGTACATGTGAAAAGGATTTAGGAGTCTTGGTTGACCACAAACTTGACATGAGGCAACAGTGTGACGCGGCAGCTAAAAAAGCCAATGCAATTCTGGGCTGCATCAATAGGAGTATAGCATCTAGATCAAGGGAAGTAATAGTGCCACTGTATTCTGCTCTGCTCAGACCTCACCTGGAGTACTGTGTCCAGTTCTGGGCACCACAGTTCAAGAAGGACACTGACAAACTGGAACGTGTCCGGAGGAGGGCAACCAAAATGGTCAAAGGCCTGGAAACGATGCCTTATGAGGAACAGCTAAGGGAGCTGGGCATGTTTAGCCTGGAGAAGAGGAGGTTAAGGGGTGATATGATAGGCATGTTCAAATATATAAATGATGTCACATAGAGGAGGGAGAAAGGTTGTTTTCTGCTGCTCCAGAGAAGCGGACACGGAGCAATGGATCCAAACTACAAGAAAGAAGATTCCACCTAAACATTAGCAAGAACTTCCTGACAGTAAGAGCTGTTCGACAGTGGAATTTGCTGCCAAGGAGTGTGGTGGAGTCTCCTTCTTTGGAGGTCTTTAAGCAGAGGCTTGACAACCATATGTCAGGAGTGCTCTGATGGTGTTTCCTGTTTGGCAGGGGGTTGGACTCGATGGCCCTTGTGGTCTCTTCCAACTCTATGATTCTATGATTCTATGATTTTTCTTTCTTTTTTTGCAGGAAGGCAAAACAGCCCTAACAGTGCCATCCATTCCTCTATTCGAATTCAAAATTCCAAGAATATTGGAATGAAGTAAACCAACCACCCTGATATCACTGGCGCAGGGCAGGATCCAAATGAATTTAAACAAATGAATAAAAATGAAAATAAATAAAATATAAATTAAATTAAATGAATAAACAAGGATACAAAGTTTTATGGGGTATCATAGAATTACGTCTTTTATATACAGTCATACCTTGGGTTACAGACACTTCAGGTTACATTTTTTGGGGGTTACGGACTCGCCGAAACCCGGAAGTACCGGAACAGGTTACTTCTGGGTTTCGACGGTCACGCATGCGCAGAAGCACTGAATTACAACCTGCGTGTGCGCAGACACAGCGCTGCGGGTTGCAAACTTGCCTCCCACACAGATCACATTCGCAACCCGAGCATCCACTATACTTGACTTTGTGCATTTCATCCAAACTTGCATTGCATCATGGGTTCGGTTGTCTTAAAGCTGCACAAACCTTTTGATGTTCAAGCACATGTGAATTTCACACTATGTTGCACCTGAAGGCAACTAATCACTTAAAAGAAAACAGCTACAGGGTCCAAATCTGGAATGTCATTGTCATTCTGATTTTGTGGTGTACTAGCTTTCTGCTGAAAATACACACAAACACACATTGGCTCCATTTGCCATTTTCAGAATAAGCCTGGTGGCGAACATGTTATGGATTGAAATCCTGTGACTGTTGTTGTTTTTTTCCAGACTAAAAGTGTCCTGTTTAAGTAGAAATGTGTGGATGAAGTAGCAAGGAGTTTGGCCCAGAGGTTAGAGAAAATCAATTATCTCTTATGCCCACAAAAATTGCATTCCTCTGGAACTCAGTTCAGTTCACTTCACTCGTTGTAGATCAGTGAGTTAAACAAAGTATTGAGCAATACCCTAATTGTTAAATGGGCAAACTTAGTTGGAAGAAGGGAAGGGAAGCAAAAACTTTGGTCGATTTTGATATCAATGGTCAAGCTCCATTAACTTTTTGAATCACATATTTGCACGGATGGAAGGATTAGGATTGCATTATTTTGTAAAGAAGTGTATAGCTGTACCAATATAATTGCAAGTGTTCTTTCTTTCTTCCTGTCTTTCTTTCCTTCTCTTTCTTTCCTTCTCTTTCTTTCCTTCTCTTTCTTTCCTTCTCTTTCTTTCCTTCTCTTTCTTTCCTTCTTGATGAATCAAATTTCCAAACACAGAAATTTAAAAACAGAAAAGAGAAGATTTCTCCAACTTGATAGAAATATCAGTCCACCTTTGAACTTTCTGCCTAACTACACTACCCAAATCACACACCATCCTGAAATTCTACATAGAATGGAGGGTGCTGTAAGGTTTTAAAAATGCATAAATATTAGTAAAGCAGAATGTTCAAAAGACCTAACTGTAGGTTACCCATTACAATTGATTTTTAATTTATTCCACTGTTTATTAGAGTCATGCAACAGCTGAAAGATTCAACTTGTACCTGTAGCTTTGAGAAGCAGCCCAATATATTTTGTCTGTGATGTTGTCATTGTTGCTGCTGCTCTGTGCCTTTCCAATTCAATTCATTATTCAATATAAAATTATATCTGTGAAAAACGAAGCTTTCCCCTCCCCATTCACTATAATGGGTACTCTGTAACTGGCTTTTGTTTGTTCCCTCTTCACAGAAGTGAATGAAATTTGCAGACATGGCAGCTTTTTGACTAGATTAATCCTGCCAAACTGCAGGCATATACAGCCACGGGGTTTCAGGAGGGGCACATTTGAATTCTCATTTCTTTAAAAAAAATATGAAGAACTAATCTAAAACTTTTCTTCATTTTCTGCCAGAATTAGACAAACTTTTCAGGCATATGCATTCTCTTCTGTGGGGATGAAACCCACCAAATTTCAACATGATAGGTGCAGCGGTTCTTCCTATAAAAGCAGAGTTATCATTCTGGGGTAGAGTAAGACTCATAGGGTGAAAAGAAAGACCATGAAAACCCATGAAAAACTATTCTCCTTGGGCAAGAGAGAACTCTCTATTGACTTGCATAGGGGGAAGGGGAACAGAAATAGCATAAATACTCAGGAAAGTTGGGTGGAGAAAATTTATGTATATGTAAGGTAAAGGTAAAGGGACCCCTGACCATTAGGTCCAGTCATGGCCGACTCTGGGGTTGCAGCGCTCATCTTACTTTATTGGCCAAGGGAGCCGGCGTACAGCTTCCAGGTCATGTGGCCAGCATGACTAAGCCGCTTCTGGCAAACCAGAGCAATGCACGGAAACGCCGTTTACCTTCCTGCCGGAGTGGTACCTATTTATCTACTTGCACTTTGACGTGCTTTCGAACTGCTAGGTTGGCAGGAGCAGGGACCGAGCAATGGGAGCTCACCCCGTCGCGGGGATTCGAACTGCCGA
This sequence comes from Podarcis gaigeae, assembly GCF_964106915.1. Taxonomy (NCBI): domain Eukaryota; kingdom Metazoa; phylum Chordata; class Lepidosauria; order Squamata; family Lacertidae; genus Podarcis; species Podarcis gaigeae. The sequence continues at coordinate 95,851,311 of NC_139677.1, read as the reverse complement.
CCTTCTGATCGGCACGTCCTAGGCTCTGTGGTTTAACCCACAGCACCACCCGTGTCCCATTATGTATATGTACTCTGATATGAAAAAGTAAGCTTTGCTACTCATTCTGACAGCTTCCCTTTGTGCAAATGGACCGACCCTTCCACAGAAGTACATCACGAAGGCTTTGCAATCCAGTCTCGGGGAAACAATGCATCACAAAGCAGGCATGGTCATTGCTATGGCCTTCCTGAGCTGGCCTGTGATTTAAGGAAAGAGGCAGAAGAATTTGCAGTTACTCGCTTTAATGGCACATAAAGTAAATGATCATGTTAACATTAAAGCAGATTAAATAAGTCACAGTGCATTAAATTACTTTTATCCAGCTCTGCACATTTCTCAGGTGCCACTGAGCTGAGAAAACAGCAGGGTTGGCTTATTTTGTGGGGTGGCGCGACATTGTCATTTCGCCTCCCTCCCTCCCCCCCTGCAGGATAATTCACTTTTTGTGCCAACTTGGCTCTGTAACCTCCAGGGAATTTTGTTTTCTCCTTCCTCCATCCTCAGCAGAGCTTCATGCAAAGCCCGGTGACCTTGGAACGTGGAAGGACGTTGTACAGAGCCATCCAGAATCAATGGCCATCTAAACGCCCCTTGGAAGAATCAGTTAAGTGGTTTTTGCTCTGTCTCAAAGAGCCAAGCCCAGATTAGTGTTTGCGGAGGGGAGAAGGGGATTTGTAGCAGCTGCCTGTCCACATTGCCACTCTGCACCTCCTTGGAAATGTCTAGTGAAGGAAGATGAAGTGATGTCACAGTAATGTGATGTCAGTACGTTTCCGAGCACAATTCAAAGTGTTGGTGTTGACCTTTAAAGCCCTAAACAGCCTCAGCCCAGTAGACCTGAAGAAGCGTCTTCACCCCCATCATTCTGCCCGGACACTGAGGTCCAGCATTGAGGGTCTTCTGGCTGTTCCCTCACTGCAAGAAGCAAAGCTACAGGGAACCAGGCAGAGGGTCTTCTCGGTAGTGGCACCACCCCACCTTTGGAACACCTTCCCATCAGATGTCAAAGAGATAAACAACTACCTGACATTTAGAAGACATCTGAAGGCAGCCCTGTTCAGGGAAGTTTTTAATGTGTGACATATTAATGTATTATTAATCTTTGTTGGAAGCTGCCCAGAGTGGCTGGGGAGACCCAGCCAAATGGGCAGGGTACAAATAAATTATTATTATTATTATTATTATTATTATTATTATTATTATTATTATCCTTGATACGATGTCATTAAATGTACTATAAACACTGGCAGCTGGGAAACACTGGCCTGCGAGCGCTCCAATTGGAGAACAGCCTTTACCAAAGGTGTTGTGGGCTTTGAAGATGCTCAAACTCAGGACACAAGGGAGAAACGTGCTAAGAAGAAGGCATGTTTGGCAAATCTTCACTGTGATCAACTCCCACCCGGGAACCAATGTCCGCACTGTGGACATGTGGATCCAGAATTGGTCACTTACGGACTCACTGCTAAAACCGTGTTTCTGGAAGACAATCTTACTCAGTTACGAGTGATCACTAAAGAAAGAGGCAAGGGGAAGGAGCAGTAAGGGGCACACACTTGGGGTTGGCAGCAGGGGCCCTCTCAGCACATGGACGTCAGCACAAGTGGCGCATGTTCCTGACACACTCTGGCCCGGATCCTGAGCTTCCTGCTATACAAAGGAAATTCAGCCAGCCACTCCTGCTTTGAGAAGAGATAGCACAAGAACTATGTTTTGATGGAAGGATCACCAACCGCCAACATGTCCGGGCGTTTATTCTCCGGAGCTCACAAGGTTTTCTTTTTTAAAAAAAACACACACGCTGAATCCATGATAGAAAGGCTTTGTCTTTTGGTTTCCGAAATCTCTGGTGTGGAATTTCACGTGGAGCCCCTTTTCTGCTCGCTGGCACTGTGCATCTTATTATGTACCTCGAGCCGAGCTATTTATCTCAAGTGCATTCAGAGAAGAAGGGGGGAAAAGCTGCCTCTCTTATCTCTGTCACTTCTTTGTGGCATGTTTTTCAGTTTTGCATCCACCTCCCACCCACCCAAAGCGGAGGTTAAACAAAAGTTGGTAGAGAACGCTTTCATTTATCCCCCCAAAGATTCTTCCCTTTTTCCCTTTCATGCCACGCTCGATGTTCTTTCATCCCTTCAGTTAACATGCAAATACTAATATTAATGCCCAGCTGTGCTAAAATACACAAAAGTGCTATCTTGGGGGAAAGGTGGCTTCTTAGAAGTGGCAAAAGCCCCTACCATACTAGGCAGATGGCATTTCATCAGATGCCAGCTTCCTTTGATGCTTCAGTGCCATTGACTGACCCATTATGTTCCAAACAAAACAAAAAAATTCCTTCCAGTAGCACCTTAAAGACCAACTAAGTTAGTTCTTGGTATGAGCTTTCGTGTGCATGCACACTTCTTCAGATACAGATCTGAAGAAGTGTGCATGCACACGAAAGCTCATACCAAGAACTAACTTAGTTGGTCTTTAAGGTGCTACTGGAAGGGAAAAAAATTTTTTGTTTTGACTATGGCAGACCAACATGGCTACCTATCTGTAACTGAACCCATTATGTTCCAAACATCCAAGTTAAGCAACTGTGTTATTTTGCATATATTATTTCAGTAGCACTCTGCTTACTTTGCAGCCCCATTCTCTCAGTTTTCGCTCCCATTTTTTAAATATATATTGCACAAATAAGGTGAAAAGGTAAAGTAAAGGACCCCTGGACAGTTAAGTCCAGTCAAAGGCGAATATGGGGCGCTCATCTCATTTTCAAGCCGAGGGAGCCGGCGTTTGTCCACAGACAGCATTCTGGGTCATGTGGCCAGCATGACTAAACCGCTTCTGGCACAACGGGACACCATGATGGAAGCCAGAGTGCACGGAAATGCCGTTTACCTTCCCGCCGGAGTGGTACCTATTTATCTACTTGCACTTTGACATGCTTTCGAACTGCTAGGTTGGCAGGAGCTGGGACAGAGCAACAGGAGCTCATCCCGTCACAGGGATTTGAACTGCCGACCTTCTGATCAGCAAGCCCAAGTGGCTCAGTGGTTTAGACCACAGCACCACCCATGTCCTATTGTACAAATATCATGCAAGCACTTTGCATATGCTTAAGGAGGGTGGAGCAACCCTGCTGCATTTTTGTCATAAACTGTGGAACGGTAACCCGGCTGTGAAATAAGTTACTTAAATGTCCTGGCAAGTCATAGGGATTCGCTTTTGGTTTGGAACACGAATGGGGTGAAGGCTAAAGAATTTATTACATCACCCAGATGTGATTCAAATGGGTCCTTGGACTCTGATAATGCCTTTAGCTTGTCTGGCTGGAGAGGGGCATTTGAAGATGTACAGAAACTAAACTACAGTACAAAAGGTTAAACTGGCTCCCTCTTTGCTGTGCTTTGAGTAGCAGGCAAGCACATTATTATTGTCATTTATTAAATTTATATGCCCCCCCCCTTCATGCGATGATCACAGGGTGGTTAACAACATAAGAATACAAAATGAAAACACAAAATACATAACATAATATAATAACAACAACAACAACATTAACCCCTCACATAGGTTCAGTCCTAAAGGCTCCTAGGAACGAACAGCTTTTAATGAAAGGGTTGGTGCCATGCTGTTTTTATAGTATATGCTTTTAATAAATATTTTCATATATGATAGATAGACAGATAATTCTATTAACGTTTAGTTTTTTAATTACTGGGTTTTTCTTCTATGTTTTTAGCTCTTCTCATTTTAACTGTAAGCCGTACTGAGTCCCTGTCAAGGAAAAATATGGGATATAAATAAAATTAAGAATAAGAATAAGAATAAGTGAAATTTGCATTTCTTTTTCCACTCACTTTTGCCTCAGACTCCATCTACCACTGCATAATATGTCAAACTGCTTTTAGACCCATCTCTCTCTTCGGCCACAAGAGATCTCAACAATGCCTTGATTAAACTTCCAGGACTCTCCGAAGCTCTCTTTTAAGCCATCGATGGGGAACCTCTAGCTCTCTGGCTGAGGTTGGACTCCAACTCCCACCAGTCCCAGCCAGTATGGTTAATCCCAGGATGTGGGAATCAGGGATCCGGTGCGGTATAATGTGGTGTCATGGCTAAAGTGTTGTTGGAGTAGCACCTAGGAGACCGTGATTCACATTCCTGCTCACCAGATGGCCATGAGCCAGTCACCATCTCTCAGCCTGACCTACCTCACAGGATTGTTGTTTTGAAGATAAGTTGGAGACAGTGAGGAGCCACAAAGCCACCTTGAGCTGTTTGGAGGGAAGGGTGGGATAAAAAAGCAAAAACAAACCAATAAAGGAAGTAGATTCTAACTACAGTGGTACCTCGGGTTACATACGCTTCAGGTTACCTACGCTTCAGGTTACAGGCTCCGTTAACCCAGAAATAGTACCTCGGGTTGAGAACTTTGCTTCAGGGTGAGAACAGAAATCGTGCTCCGGCGGCACGGCAGCAGCAGGAGGCCCCATTAGCTAAAGTGGTGCTTCAGGTTAAGAACAGTTTCAGGTTAAGAACGGACCTCTGGAACGAATTAAGTACTTAACCCGAGGTACCACTGTAAATATCAGGAAGAATTTTCTGATAGCAAGAGCCATTCGAAAGTGGAACAGACTACTTCAGAAGATGGTGAACTCTTCTCCATTGGAGGTAAGCAGACGCCAGATGGTCATTTATCAAGAATTCTTCAGCTGCAATTCCCACATTGCAGGGAATAGGACTAGATTACTCTTGGGATCCCTTCCAACTCTTCAATTCTGTGGTTCTGGTTGGCATCTGTCTGTCTTGGGAGACGCTGGAAGTGTGCACCTTTGGGCGTGAAGTCAAACCGCTGGAGGGTTACAGTGCCTGCTGTGGCTGTAGAGACTGATACGGGAGAGACATGTTTTGTTGCAGCTGAGGCAGATGAAGGCGTCCGGTTGTGCTGCTGCAGATGCCCCATGGCGTTTCTCTTCCTGCGCTCCTCCCAGCGGTCCTTCCTCCTCTGATCACTGCTGCGGATACACAACCTGACTCCAGGCGCTACTTCCATGATTCCATGAAATAAACCTGTGAAGAGCTGCAGGTTCTCCACCTCTGCTTCAAACCAAGTTTTCTGCCACCCCTCCATTGACAGATTTTCGACCAACCTTACCCAAGGACCAATCCTGTATATTACAATTATTAGGAGTTTCACTGGGGTGGGGTAGGGGCTTAGCCTTTGTATTGTAATTTCATGCACAGTGAGTTACGATCAGTTTGGAAGACAGTTTTATAGGAATTTTTATGAGCCTTGTTTTATTTTAGCTGTCACTCCATTGCACATAGGCTCAAAGTAAAATGTCTACAAAGAAATATTGGAAGATACGTGCTTGTTCTTATTTTACTTTACCATACACAACACACACGCTTTAACTATCAGTGGTAAAATGATTCGGAGTCCTCCTGGTGTTGGCTGTGCCAGATTCCAAGGCTGACTGTTAAACAGGCAACAAGATGCAATATAATTATGGCACTCAAAATGATGGGAAGCAAATTGGCCCTTCAATTATAGATACACAAAAGCGGCGCCATTATATCCCAAGCAGTCGATTAATTTCTAAAGTGGTAGAAGCAGCCCCAGTCTACCAGTTCCATCCTCGCTTCCATGCAGCAGCGAAATTTTAGCATGTAAGTGGAGTGCTATATTTAACAAGCTGAAGGAATGTTTTTGATGAATAAAATAATGAGAGCAGCCAGGCTGGGTTGGAGTGTGTGTGGAGGAATAACAAAAGGAAGTTTTGCAGGGATAAAGAAAGAGGGTGGTGTTATAAAAGGAGAGCCATTTGCAGAGATACAAGAAATGCGTTCCAGATCTGAAGTGTTGCTCGATGCTCTCAAATGATTTGCAAGGTATCATAGAATCTTAGAGTTGGAACCCCCCGCAATGCAGGAACCTCAGCTAAGGCATCCATGACAGGTGGCTGTCAGGGAACTGCCATCGGAGCCAGAGGGAGAGGGAGGGCTCCAGAGGGATTCCGGAGAGCGTCCCGGGAGGGAGAGAAGCCGACCATCTTCTGGGGAAAGAAATCAGCGTAGCACCAGTGGAGAAGGGGGGCAGATGGGGGAATTGGCGAGGGGGCTCCATGACTCCTCGCCGGAGACCAGTGGGGAGAGCACGGGTCCTCCGCTGCCCACACCCTCCCTGCGCAGAAGGCTTCCGCGCAGGGAGAGTAGGCGGAGACTAGGCGTCAAAGAGCTTCTTTGCTGGAAGAAGTTCAAGAAACGCCCACTGACGGATTCTGCCAGCGATTGAGACAGCCACGGGTGAGTGGCTGTCCGGACAGAAAGGGTTCACCCAGGTACCCCAGCCAAGCGTGGCGCTGACTTACACACGAGCAACCCCTAGAACCATTACAGTGGCCATCCAACTTCTGCTTAAAAACCTCCAAGGAAGGAGAATCCAACACCTCTTGTCAGAGTCTGCTCCACTGCTGAACAGTTCTTACTGTCAGAAAGTTTTTTTTGAGTGTTTAATCAGAATCTCATTTTTTTTTTAACTTGAATCCATTGGTTCAAGTCCTACCCTCCAGAGCAGAAGAAAACAAGTTTGCTCCCTCTTCCATGTGACAGCCCTTCAGATATTTGAAGATGTACATCATATCTCCTCTCCGTCTTATCTTTTCCAGGTTATACATACCCAGCTCCTTCAAGCACTCCTCATAAGGCTTGGTTTCCAGACCCTTGATCATCTTGGCTGCCCTCTTCTGCACACCTTCCAGCTTGTCAACATCCTTCTTAAGATGGTAAAGGTAAAGGTACCCCTGACCATTAGGATGACTCTGGGGTTGTGCACTCATCTCGACTATAGGCTGAGGGAGCCTGCGTTTGTCAGCAAACAGCTTCCAGGTCATGTGGCCAGCATGACTAAGCCACTTCTGGCGAACCAAAGCAACACACGGAAATGCTGTTTACCTTCCCGCCGAAGCGGTACCTATTTATCTACTTGCACTGGCATGCTTTCAAACTGCTAGGTGGGCAGGAGCTGGGACCGAACAACAGGAGCTCACCCCATCACGGGGATTCAAACTGCCGACCTTCTGATCGGCAAGCCCTCAGCTCTGTGGTTTAGACCACAGCACGACCCGCGTCCTTAAGTTGAGGTGCCCAGAATTGGACACAGGATTCCAGGCATGGTCTGCCCAAGGCAGAACAGAGTGGGACTATTACTTCCCTTGACCTGGACACTAGACGTCTGTTGATGCAGCCTAGAATAGCAGTAGCTCTTTTTTTTCTTTCTTTTTTAGCTGCCGTGTCACACTGTTGGCTCATATTAAGCTTGTGGTCCACCAAGACCCCTAGATCCTTTTCACCTGTATTGGAGCAAACACTTGACATGAGCCAACAGTGTGACGCAGCAGCTAAAAAAGCCAATGCAATTCTGGGCTGCATCAATAGGAGTATAGCATCTAGATCAAGGGAAGTAATAGTGCCACTGTATTCTGCTCTGGTCAGACCTCACCTGGAGTACTGTGTCCAGTTCTGGGCACCACAGTTCAAGAAGGACACTGACAAACTGGAACGTGTCCAGAGGACGGCAACCAAAATGGTCAAAGGCCTGGAAACGATGCCTTATGAGGAACGGCTAAGGGAGCTGGGCATGTTTAGCCTGGAGAAGAGGAGGTTAAGGGGTGATATGATAGCCATGTTCAAATATATAAAAGGATGTCATATAGAGGAGGGAGAAAGGTTGTTTTCTGCTGCTCCAGAGAAGCAGACACGGAGCAATGGATCCAAACTACAAGAAAGAAGATTCCACCTAAATATTAGGAAGAACTTCCTGACAGTAAGAGCTGTTCGACAGTGGAATTTGCTGCCAAGGAGTGTGGTGGAGTCTCCTTCTTTGGAGGTCTTTAAGCAGAGGCTTGACAACCATATGTCAGGAGTGCTCTGATGATGCTTCCTGCTTGGCAGGGGGTTGGACTCGATGGCCCTTGTGGTCTCTTCCAACTCTATGATTTTATGATTCTATGATTTCCAGGAGCAACAAAGATTTGGCAGCTTGTGTGTCTCCTTTTTGTTAGTGGGTTGGCATGGGCTTCTGCCACCTGCCCAGTCAAACAAGAAGCAGGTAGCCACCACAGGAGCATGGGGAATGGCTTTTAGTCTTTGGCAGGTGTGGTGATTGAAGAAGCAGCCTTGGAGGCAGAACTGGGAGTGCAGTGGATGTCTTAAAGCCTTTGCAAGCCTTGCTGTGTTCCCCTTCTAAACCTACCAGATTGAGCTCTTAAGGGGGGAGCATGGGGAATCTTGCAAAGCTGCACAAGGGATTTTGACAGGTGGGGTTAAACCTTGTGATCATTCAAGAGCTGGAAAGGGGTCACAGCTCACAAGCGATCAGCAGCTCCCCAAACCTATAGTTGGGAGAATTAGCAGACGCACCAGAGAATAGACCAAATAAACAATCAATGTACAGGTAGTTAAATACTGATTGGGCATTTTATTTACTAGCCAGAAAGATAACAAACAAATTTCCAACATACACAGCAAGAATATTATACTCACAAGATTTTAAGCAAAGCAGAAAAGATAATCAATCCTATGTCTTTGATGTTTCTGGAGCGGCAGGAAATCTGCCTGGATGTTTCAGAAATGGCCCTGATTTTTATACTCTCACTAATGCACTAAACATTTTTCTTCATTTGTGCTAAATATGCTAACTTCCTCGACCAAGCAATTTCCACCCTCCCCAGCACATGCTTCTGTTACCTGCAAATGATATATGTAGATATTTTGTTACCATAAAGTTCAATAATTGTCCAGACTAATTTCCCATTTTCTTTACCATTTAAAGCACTGTCGTGACCTTTTCCATACTGTGCAACTACTTCTGTTGCGAAAACTTAACCACTTTCTGCCCTTTACAGTAATATGTCGACTAATGTTAAGAATCCTGAACCAGAGAGTGTAAAACAGAGCTTTAATACTTTAAAAAGGTAAAGGTAAAGGTACCCCTGCCCGTACGGGCCAGTCTTGACAGACTCTGGGGTTGTGCGCCCATCTCACTCAAGAGGCATACTTTAAACAGCCCTATAAAAGCTTCCACAGCCATTGCAAATTTCCATATGCCTAAAATGTGTATATACTGAAGCATGTTTTTTTTTTAAAAGGTAAATTTAAAGCTCTAAAGATTTTACATTAATGTGTGCCTGACAGTTGAGGATTTGACTCTGCCTTCTGTCATGACCTTTGTATAATTCCCTAAGAGAGAGATTTTTGACACTTCTTTTTTAAAAAAAAGCAAAAACAACCCATCAACAACCTGTCTCTCATAAGACTGAGAACCTATTAAACAGGAGAAGCAAATTTATAGTGAATAAAATGGCAGCATTTGCATATATCAAAGCCGAGATATGGAAGGGAAATTGTGTGAGAGACTCTACCTGTTGACTATTAATCTGTTGGACCTGACTTTGTTGGTACTCTAGTCTTATAATTAGTCTGTTGTTGTTGTTGTTTAACAAACTAACTGTATTGGCCAAAAACAGCTTTTTGTATTGCTCCTTGATTGTCTCATGACTCCATGGCTAGTTCAATAAGCTACCAGAGCTCTTTGCAGAAGAAAGTGGGTGAACTATGTAATTCCATTAGGGCTGTTCTCCTGATCCAGGCCAACCTAGAGAATACTCAAGAGCCAATGTGGTATAGTGGTTAAGAGCAGAAGACTTGTAATCTGGTGAACCGGCTTCGCTTCCCTGCTCCTCCACATGCAGCTGCTGGCTGACCTTGGGCTAGTCACACTTCTTTGAAGTCTCTCAGCCCCACTTTGAAGTCTCTCAGCACTTTGACATGCTTTCGAACTGCTAGATTTGCAGGAGCAGGGACCGAGCAACAGGAGCTCACCCCATCGCGGGGATTCGAACCGCCGACCTTCTGATCGGCAAGTCCTAGGCTCTGTGGTTTAACCCACAGCACCACCCGCATCCCCTAAACTCCCTTAGGTAAACCCATATAAGGAAAGGAATGCAAAGGGGTCACGTGCAGCGAGGTGCTGCTTAGAGTTCTTTGTGTGCTTGCTTAATGTATATGCAATAAAGGAAAGACCATAAATGGTATGCTAATAGGGTGATGTAGCCAAGGATTGGTTTATGCATATGTAGTGCCTTAAGCGATAACAGAAATGTATATATGAAGGAGCCCCTCCCTTTCCAAGGGGCTCAGACTGATTCCTCTGAGTCAGCTTGCTGGCCGCCTCCAAATGTGCCACACTCCACACATTTATCCTCTGGCTGGTTGAGCATCCCTTCTTCTCCAGCTGGACCACCTTACCCAGCCTCTTCCAGTCTGTTTGATTCACCTATACAGCTTTCCATTGAGATGGTGGTGTGAGCGGGGAGCTTCTGCACCAGCCACTCCTGACAACGGTCTTCAAATACTGGAAGGGCTGTCATGCAGAAGATAGTGCAGACGTATTTTCTTGCAGAAAGCAGAGACATCACCTTGCCAACAAAGGTCCGTATAAAGCCATGGTTTTCCCAGTAGTGATGTATGGAAGTGAGAGCTGGACCATAAAGAAGGCTGATCGCCGAAGAATTGATGCTTTTGAATTATGGTGCTGGAGGAGACTCTTGAGAGTCCCATGGACTGCAAGAAGATCAAAGGCATCCATTCTTAAGGAAATCAGCCCTGAGTGCTCACTGGAAGGACAGATCCTGAAGCTGAGGCTCCAATACTTTGGCTACCTCATGAGAAGAGAAGACTCCCTGGAAAAGACCCTAATGTTGGGAAAGATGGAGGGCACAAGGAGAAGGGGACGACAGAGGACGAGATGGTTGAACAGTGTTCTCGAAGCTACAAACATGAGTCTGACCAAACTGCGGGAGGCAGTGGAAGACAGGAGTGCCTGGCATGCTCTAGTCCATGGGGTCACGAAGAGTCAGACACGACTAAACGACTAAACAACAACATTTTCTGATAGAACTAGAACAGGCAGGTAGAAATGGCAAGGAAGCAGATTTCAGCTAAGCATCAGGAGATACTTCTTAATAGTGAGAGCTGTTCGACAATGGATCTCCCCTTTGCTGAATATATTTAAGCTGAGGCTGGATCTCTGTCCATCAGGAATGATTCTGCAGAATTATAGAATCATAGAATTGTAGAATTGGAAGGGACCCCAGTCCAAGCCCCTACAATGCAGGAATCTCAACTAAAGCATCCATGACTGGTGGCCACCCAACCTCTGCTTAGAAACCTCCAAGGAAGGAGAGTCCACCACCTCCTGAAGGAGACCGTTCCATTGTTGAACAGCTCCTACTGTCAGAAAGTTCTTCCTGATGTTTAATCAGAATCTCTTTTCTTGTGACCTGAAGCCACTGGTTCAGGTCCTGCCCTCCAGAGCAGGAGAAAAAAGCTTGCTCCATATTCCATGTGACAGCCCTCTAGAAATTTCACAACAGCTATCATATCTTCCTTCAGTCTCCTCTTTTCCAGGTGAAACATCCCCAGCTCCCTCAACCATTCCTCATCAGGCTTCATTTCCAGACCCTTGTTCATCTTGGTTTCCCTCCTCTGCTCACGTTCCGGCTTGTCAACATCCTTCTTAAATTGTGGTGCCCAGAACTGGACACAGGACTGCAGCTGTGGTCTGCCCAAGGCAGAATAGAGTTCCATAATGAGCAGTGAGTTCAGCTGGATGATCTCCACAGTCCCTTCCAACTCCCAGTTCTATGATTTTATTTGCATGACTGTTCTTCAAAAAAAAGCTTGATGGAGTGGGAACTACTTTATTGCCAGACGTACGAGGTAAGCCGTTTGAAAAATGTTCCCCAGCACAGTAAATAAAAGGCAAATAAAACATACAGACAATTTTTTTATCTAAAAAATAAATATATATATAAAACCCACTACGTGGTGAATGATTTGGTCCATGCATCACGGTTACCCAGGAAAAGACGCACTACGTCTCCCAGATTACATTGATTTGATTTAGCGAGTGCAGGCTACTCCCAAGAGACAAATGAGTGATGGATTAGAGAGCCTACTGTGAATATTATATCACACTAAACAGAAAGCAGGGATGGCGAAAGTACAGAAAAGCAATTCTATGATCTATAATTGAGTGACTATTTTTTATCAGCAACTTGATCTGAATTTTCTGCACCAATGGTGCTTTATATTGATTCGCGCCACTATTCCTGCCTGCCTGTTTGTACTTTTTCACTTAGCGGGAGCTGGGGTTCCAAATGAGCGACATACAAATGGCTTGGGCTGGGGGGTGAGTCGGCTGCCTCTGTCTCCACTACCAGGCCTTGTAAGGTAAAGAACCCCTGGACGGTTAAGTCTAGTCAAAGGAAACTATGGGGTGTGACGCTCATCTCACTTTTCAGGCCAAGAAAGCTGGCGTTTGTCCACAGACAGCTTTCAAGGGCATGTGGGCAGCATGACTAAACCGCTTGTGGTGCACGGAGGACTGTGACGAGTGCCAGAACACACAGAAACCCCATTTACCTTCCCGCCAGAGCGGTACCTATTTATCTACTTTCACTGGTGTGCTTTCGAACTGCTAGGCTGGCAGGAGCTGGGACAGGTCAATAGGAGCTCAGCCTGTCATGCGGATTCGAACCACCGACCTTCCAATTGGCAAGCCCAAGTGGTTTAGAGCTCAGCGCCACCCATATATGTACTGCATATGCTTTAAGAGCTTTTGCAAACTAAGCTAGGAGAGCTCAGTCAATAGAGCATGTGACTCTTGATCTCAGAGTTGTGGGTTTGAGCCCCACATTGAGCAAAGGATTCCTGCATTGCAGGGGATTGGACTAGATGACCCTTGTGGTCCCTTCCAGCCTAGACACTGAGGTCCATCTGGCGGTTCCCTCAATGTGAGAAGTGAGGTTACAGCAAACCAGGCAGAGGGCCTTCTTGACACTGGTGCCCTCCTGTAAGATGTCAAAGAGATAAACAACCATCTGACTTTTAGAAGACATCTGTAGGCTGTATCAATAAGTTTTTAATGTTTGATGTTATATTATGTTTTATAAGTGTTGGAAGCCACCTAGAGTGGCTGGAGGAACCCAGTCAGATGGGGAGTAAATAGTAATAATAACTACTACTACTATGAAGATTACCCAGTCTGGTTCTCCCACAGCTAATTCTCCCCTGGTCTCCTCGCTGGCCCAAATAGGATTAACTTAGCCAGCTAGCGCTGGTGGTGATCTAAAGTTTATTGGATGGATTTTCCCCCTAAATTGATTTTTCAATTCTGAATTTATTATTCACATTTTATACTGCATTTTATGCTGTTTTTTGTTGCATCAATTAAGTGTTTTAAATTTGTTGTTAGCTGCCCTGAACCGGGAAGGGCGGGGTATAAATAAAAATTTGTTATTATTTATTACTACTACTACTACTAGATGACTCTATAGGTTCCTTCCAACTCTACAGTTCTATGATTCTATGACTTTTAATAAAATGTAGGATGAAATTATTTGGAATAAATAAACTGAAGACAGCCTCCCTCCCCACTTTCTGAAATGCTGTGCAGACCATTAACTAGCTCTAGGGGCTGAACATCTCTTTGAAATGAGAGAGAGAAAATATTTCTGGTAAGGACATCATTTTAATAATGATTCCTTGACCCCTGACCTTTCCTCCACCAAACCTAGAGGCCCGAACCCTGATGTGGAAAAGCTTTCAGACTGGAATCTCACTTCTGCCAGCTTAGATCAGGGAGAGGTCGCCGTCAAATTACCAACTTTTTAAGACGCACAGTTCAAGCTTAATTAAAGGCTTGATGAAAACGCCCTCGGTAAAATGAACTCATTCAGAGAGCAGATAATTTAAGATCCATGTACTGAGGACTACTTCTGCAATGCAGGGTATAAAAATTTTATTTGATCTTATATAAATTTAATTAGATAAGAAGAAGGGGAAGGTTCTCTCTTTTGTATGGATTGTCAAAACTATTTTTCCCCTTTCCAATGCGGGCATAATGTCAGTTAGATGGGTTGTCACTGAACCACTGCAGAATATGGGCTTTGGGAATGTCAATCTTCTGGCTTCTTGGGAGGGGTGGAGAGAGAGAGACCACCTTATAAGTCTGCAGGATAACTTGTTTTCTGCTGCCCCAGAGGATAGGGCCCGAACCAGTGGGTTCAAATTACAAGAAAGGATGTTCCAGCTATACATTAGGAAGAACTTTCTGCTGGTGGGAGCTGTTTAGCAGTAGAATGGACAACCTCAGAACACTGTGGACTCTCCATCCTTGAAGGTATTTAAGCAGATGTTGGATGACCATCTTTCAGGGATTGTTTAGGTGTGATTCCTGCATTGTAGGGAGTTGGGCTAGATGACCCTTGGAGCTCATTCCAACTTTACAGTTCTGAGTTGGAAAGGACCCTGAAGAACATCTAGTCCAACCCCTTGCAATGCAGGAATATACTGCTGTCCCGTGCGAGGATCAAACTTGCAACCTTTCTCCACACAGAGAGTCAGTCAGGAGCGGAAGAGTAGAAGAGCAGTTTCCGCCCCCTCCTTTCTCAAAACATCAGATCAGGAGTTTCTTGCAATGGGAGGGGTGAAAATATCAACACTATCCAGACCTATTAGGGAAGCGGGTGGCGCTGAGGGTTAAACCACAGAGCCTAGGACTGGCCGATCAGAAGGTCAGTGGTTTGAATCCCCGTGACGGGGTGAGCTCCCATTGCTCGGTCCCTGTTCCTGCCAACCTAGCAGTTCAAAAGCACAAAGTGCAAGTAGATAAATAGGTACCACTCCAGTGGAAAGGTAAACGGTGTTTCCGTGTGCTGCTCTGGTTTGCCAGAAGCGGCTTAGTCATGCTGGCCACATGACCTGGAAGCTCCCTCAGCCAATAAAGCGAGATGAGCGCCACAACCCCAGAGTCGGTCACAACTGGACCTAATGGTCAGGGGTCCCTTTACCTTTACCTTTATCCAGACCTATTATATCAGAAGCCCACTCCACAGTAACTCAGAGCAGGACTTTCATTGTGGCTGCCCCTGTTTGGTCAAACAGCATTTCTGTCCAGATATGGTGGGCATCCACAAACCGTGTTTTTCAGAAACAGTTTGAGACCTTTTCATTCCTACATGCTTACAAACGCTGTGCTGTACTCTGGTGAAAGGGCCCTTCATAAGAGGGGTGTCGCGTATCTTCCATAGCCCACACCCCACCAATGTCACACCCTCCAGTATTTCTCCAATGAAAATAGGGACGCCCCATTCCATAATGACAATTTTACTATTTATATCCCACACATCTCTCTGAGTACTCTGGGCAGCTTCCAACCTATATTATAACACAATTAAACATTTAAACATAAAAAACACCTCGCTGTACAGCAGGCATGTCCAACAGGTAGATCGTGATCTACCATTAGATCACTGGATGTCTGCAATAGATCACTGGTAGATCTCTGGTTCCCCTCAAAGAAGCTCATCAACTTTGGCTCACCCCCCCCAAAAAAAAAACAGGGTTTCCCTCAACAACTCAAGCTCAACAACTTCAACCTGAACCCCCCATAAAGGGGGTAGATCACTGCCAGTTTTTAACTGTGAGTAGGTCACAGTTTCTTGGGAGCTGGCCACCCCTGCTGTAAAGGATTGCCTTCTGGTAACTGTCTAATAACTCCATAACCCTCCAACATTTCTCCAACTTTGTCCCTACTCTGCCTTTCTCTTTACTGCCCCTTGAGGTGGATATGTTTAAGCCGGGTGTAGAGGATGATGAGGTTGGGTTGTAAAGTTTCTGCCATTTATTTTTTTTGCAGACACAATGGATCCAAACTACAAGAAAGAAGATTCCACCTAAACATTAGGAAGAACTTCCTGACAGTAAGAGCAGTTCGACAGTGGAATTTGCTGCCAAGGAGTGTGGTGGAGTCTCCTTCTTTGGAGGTCTTTAAGCAGAGGCTTGACAACCATATGTCAGGAGTGCTCTGATGGTGTTTCCTGCTTGGCAGGGGGTTGGACTCAATGGCCCTTGTGGTCTCTTCCAACTCTATGATTCTATGGTTCTATGATGGGTTATCTTTGACTTCCTTAGTGTTTTGATATTTTTGCTTTCCTTCTTCTTTCCTTCAGGTTTTTTTCCTTTGTGATTTCTTACTGAGTACTAGATGATTTATAGCAGCTGGTTCTACAATGAAAATGGGGACATCCTAAGGAAAAGTGGGACATTCCGAAATCAAATCGGAAACTGGGGTGGCTTCTCTAAATCAAGGACATCCCTGGAAAATCGGGACACTCGGAGGGTCTGCAGTGGGGTCATAGCGCCAGCTCACATCTGGTCTCCTGGTAGTACAGCTTTAGTTCAGATATGCTGCTTCGCTCCACATGCCTGTTTCCACTCAGTGCTATTTTTCTAGAAAAAGAGATGCTGGAACTCACCACGAACACCTCCCTTGTTCTCCTATAATGGCAATGGCCCTCTGTGAGGGTCTCACACTTGACAGTGCCTCTGTCACCTCTCAGCCGCTTTCCTTTGCAGGGAAGTGAATAATAATAATAATAAATTTTTATTTATACCTCGCCCTCCCCAGCCAGAGCTGGGCTCAGGGCAGCTAACACCAATAAAATTAAAATAAAACAAAACAAAAAACAAAACAAAACAAAACAAAACAGTGGTACCTCGGGTTACATACACTTCAGGTTACACACGCTTCAAGTTACAGACTCCACTAACCCAGAAATAGTACCTCGGGTTAAGAACTTTGCTTCAGGATGAGAACAGAAATCATGCTCTGGCGGTGCAGCAGCAGCAGGAGGCCCCATTAGCTAAAGTGGTGCTTCAGGTTAAGAACAGTTTCAGGTTAAGAATGGACCTCCGGAACGAATTAAGTACTTAACCCGAGGTACCACTGTAAAATAAAATAAAAGCGATACAAAGCTAGTTCTTTTCCCAGGCTTTCCTCCAGAGCCCGCCCCCCCATGCAATCAACAGAATTCAGATTGAATCATGGCCAAATTAAATGTAAACAACCCATTCCACTTCCAACTGTGGTGTGTTTGTGTGTGTGTTTTGTGTGGTTTTTTGGTGTGAATAGTTTAACCGTTGCACTCACTTTTCCCTTCCGCAGTGCTTGCCCAGTGCTCCCTGGTACGTCTTAACAGACCTGCCGGACATCAAAGGCATTATTTGGTTTAAACGACAGAGTGACATCCTTGGAAGCCTTTTTGTAAATATCCGTTTGAAAAATCCCAGCTGTCATAAAAATAACCAAGCTGTCAGCTCCCAAAGTCAGAGCGAAGCAAGGAGGTTAGCCGAAATGAGACCCAATGTGAAGAATTTCCCTGTCACCCCGTCCGGGGAGGCATCTGCTGTAAAGTATAGGCTCTCAAGTCAACAGGCGTTTTGATCGTGAGATGATTTATGTCAGCCGTCAGCCATCCAGCACGCATCTGTCACCCGGACAATGTGCTATAAAAGAGAATTTAATTGCTTCTGGATTATAAATAAAAATGAACATTGCGGGAACGAATTACACAATCACTGTTCATTTGTACATTGCGCTATCAAGGGCAAGGAAAACCAGTGGACAGAAAGCAGAGTCATTTTTCCCCCTTCTTCATTCAGCCAGGAGGGACCATCGGGAATGTTTTAATAACAAATGAAAACCGTCGCATTTTTGGGCAGGAAAGAACCTGCTTTTTCCTTTTTTCCCTTTTTGGAGGGGCGATTCTCTGGATTGATGGACCAGGCCTGCGTCTTCAATCAGTTGCCACAGTTTGCTAATGGAGGCAGCAATCTGGAAGGAAAGGACTTGTGAATGTCACACACTAGAAAAACTTTACCTAGGAACGGGGGAGGATTCTGGTTCAACTGGCGGCAAAACTACCTGATCCGCAGTTCCCAGGGGTAGGGGCAATTTGTAAACCAAAAGGCAGTTGCCGCTCTAAAGGTGCGCCTTCCTCAGTTTCGCAGAGCTGTTCTCCAACTAAATATATATGCAAGATGCATGTATCAGGTGGAAGTCCGCATAAGAAGGCCTGTATCAAGGGAAATCACAAGTAAAAAAATACATGTGTATATTGGGGAGAATTTCATTAAAAATGTTTCTGTAAGGGGGAATGCACGCTGAGGTGACTCGGAAACTACAACTAATCCAGATATGTGGCAGCCAGACTGGTGACTGGGCGCGGCCACCAAGACCATATAACACCCATCCCTACATTGGCTCCCAGTACGTTTCTGAGCGCAATTCAAAGTGTTGGTGCTGACCTTTAAAACCCTAAATGGACTTGGCTTAGTATACCTGAAGGAGCGTCTCCACCCCCATCATTCAGCCCGGACACTGAGGTCCAGCTCTGAGGTCCTTCTGGCGGTTCCCTCCCTGCGAGAAGCCAAGTTACAGGGAACCAGGCAGAGGGCCTTCTCAGCAGTGGCGCCTGCCCTGTGGACCGCCCTCCCGTCAGAGGTCAAGGAGATAAAGAACTACACAACATTTAGAAGAAATCTGAAGGCAGCCCTGTATCGGGGAGTTTTTATTATGTTTTATATAAGCTACCCTGAGGGGCTGAGGAAACTCAGTCAGATGGGCAGGGTATAAATACCTCAGGTCATACCTCAGGTTACAGATGCGTTTTTTCGGTTGCGTTTTTTTGGGTTACAGTACGGTTACGAAGTACCAGAACAGGTTACTTCTGGGTTTTGGCGGTCGCGCATGAGCAGAAGACCAAATCACAACCCACACGTGTGCAGACACGGCGCTGTGGGCTGTGAAAGCTGTGAGTTGCGAATGTGACTCCCGCACGGATCATGTTCACAACCCAAGTGTCCACTGTAATAAAATTGTTGATGTTGTTGTTGTTGAAATGCTGGTGATTTTTTTTAAAAAAATCACAAAGTGATATAGAAATGTGGTGAGGTGAACTTAAGAGTGGAAAACCAAAAGTGGCAGATCCACCCATCCTTAGTTCAGCATGCCATTCGTCTCTCAATGGTCTCTCTACCTGCAGCTGTTTATAGATTCCAGAGCGGTGAAGCCATCTTGAGTTACCATTTCTTGGCATGGGGATTGGGCTTCTTAATATTCCACAACATACTGTCATGATCGCATCAGACTAGTCAGGGGCGGATTTAGATTTGATGAGGCCCTAAGCTACTGAAGGTAACGGGACCCTTTATATGTCCAGCTGCCCTTTGTCAACAACAATTTGTCACTTTTTTTTGTCTTGAATATGCCAACAAAGGTCCGTATAGTTAAAGCCATGGTTTTCCTGGTAGTGATGTATGGAAGTGAGAGCTGGACCATAAAGAAGGCTGATCGCCGAAGAATTGATGCTTTTGAATTATGGTGCTGGAGGAGACTCTTGAGAGTCCCATGGACTGCAAGAAGATCAAAGGCATCCATTCTTAAGGAAATTAGCCCTGAGTGCTCACTGGAAGGACAGATCATGAAGCTGAGGCTCCAATACTTTGGCCACCTCATGAGAAGAGAAGACTCCCTGGAAAATACCCTGATGTTGGGAAAGATGGAGGGCACAAGGAGAAGGGGACGACAGAGGACGAGATGGTTGGACAGAGTTCTCGAAGCTACAAACATGAGTCTGACCAAACTGTGGGAGGCAGTGGAAGACATTAGTGCCTGGCGTGCTCTGGTCCAGGGGGTCACGAAGAGTCGGACATGACTAAACGACTAAACAACAACAACAAAAGAGGATCTGGAAATTCCTGCAGGACAAGGCTATCAATGACTACTAGCCATGATGCTAAGTTTGTACTCTGAAGACCAGTTTCTGTGAGTCACAGGTAGGCAGAATACTGCTGTGCTTCCCACAGGCATCTGGTTGGGCCCTGTGAGAATAGGATGCTGGACTAGAAGGACCATTTATGACTTTGGCCCAAGTTCATCAGGACATGGGTCAAAAATGCACCCTGAAAATTGGCCACAGATTCTCCCCACTGTAGAGCAGAATCCTAATGAGAATTATGGCCACCCTGGTTTTCTCAGCACTACTGCATCTCCTCTCATTTTTCTGGGGTGCCCTTGCTGTTACTTAGCCGAAAATATTTTATTTGTGAAGGTCGGAACAATGCAGAGTCTTGTACGTTCCATCATTTTGAAACCAGCAAGAGGTGGTTCAGCTTCTGTTGCTGGCCTTAATGAGCGATAATGATGTGATGCATGATTAACTGGGTTGATAGCGAGTGCTTAGCAAGACTGATATCCCATGCCATTCAAACAGGACACTCATAAAAACTCTGCCATCTCCCATTTTAAAATGTTTGCTGAGTGACAAGTTTGAGAGATCACCTGAGTTTCCAGGACTGGCAGACGAAAGGAGGAAAAGAGCAGCCTGCAATGCTTGCATCTAGACGAGGGCTGTAAATTAGGAAAGCTCCTGTCAAAAATTGCTCAGCTGAACGGCAGAAATTTTAGAAATCTTACTTCATTTGTTTTAAACTGTTCTGCACATGGTCCAAACAGTTAACTGGGAAGAAAGAGCGTCGCCATTACAGGAAACAACCAAGCTACACACCAGAAAAACCAAAGCTGGATCAAATACTATTCACTTTTCACTTTAAGGCAATGAATATCCTTCATTCAAGAATTTTTGAGCGATCGTGAAAATGCTTCTTCACTCAGATTGCCCTATTTATGCGGCGCTCATCTTGCTTTATTGGCTGAGGGAGCTTCCAGGTCATGTGGCCAGCATGACTAAGCCGCTTCTGGCGAACCAGAGCAGCGCACGGAAACACCGTTTACCTTTCCACCGGAGTGGTACCTATTTATCTACTTACACTTTGACGTGCTTTCAAACTGCTAGGTTGGCAGGAGCAGGGACTGAGCAACGGGAGCTCACCCTGTCGCAGGGATTCGAACCGCCGACCTTCTGCTCTGCAAGTCCTAGGCTCTGTGGTTTAACCCACAGCACCACCCACATTCCTTATTTATGAATACCCAATAACAAAATCTCATTCACCATGTGATCCCTCATTAGTCGCTCATGGGAAACAATAGCCCAGAGAACACAGAAGTCAAGGGGGAAAGACAGCACCCAATGATATTTTAGTAAGCGAATAATAAAAACCATCTAAAACATTTCATTTCATTTGACACCTGCAAAATGAAACTGAAAATATTGGGTGCTACCCTGGAGGAGAAAGGCTGCTTTTCACACTGTTTGGTGCTCAGGCTGGCTTCATAGATAATAATAATGGCATGGTTGCCTTCCCAATATTGTCCACATGTACTTTTCTGGTTTATCACTAAAACAGTGCCAGCAAATAAAACGTTTTAAGTGTGTCTTAAATGCAATATACAAGGTGGCACTAGATGGCGATCATGAGCCTTATGGAAAATTCAATGTATTTCTAAAAGCGCTTTTTTTTAATTAAATAAAGCATTTTCAGAACTTTTTTTATATGTGTGTAGATTCCACCTGGGCTTCAGTAAAGCAAATAAATTAATTAGACGGTGCCTATATGATATCAAGCGACATAATAATTTGCCCACGTTAAGGAAATTTTGTCCACGGTATGATTCTTTTCCACCTGGACATTTTGATACATTGGCACCTTATTTGCAGAAGTTAACAGTTCCAAAATACAGACGTGCTTTCACTCACACAAGATTAAATATGCTGCCTTCAGCTGTACTTGAGGGTCGATTTCAGAAAATTCCGCTGGAAAAACGCTTGTGTCCATGTGGAAATGGCAGTATTGAGTCAGCGGCTCATGTGCTTCTAGCTTGCATGCTTTATAAAGATTTGAGGGGTGAGGTTATTATCCCCCCTACTGCTACCCATACCAGGTCGCTCAACCATTGCTACTGTGATCTTTCTAACAGTAGATCAAGATAATCAGGTGACAGCAAGAACTGCAAAAAAATTAAAAATTACCAGGGGCAATTAGAATAAGATCTATTATTTGATTATTGACATAAACCTTCAGAATATATTTTGTTTAGTTAAGTTTTTACCTCTATCTTCAGTACATTGTAATTTTTATTTTATTTTATTTTATTGCTATGATTCTTGCTATGATTCTGATTCTATGTCCACATGGTATTGGACCTATGAAGATGCCATCAGTTTCCACATGGACCTGCCTTCAAATGAATCTCTGCAGGCATTCTTTGTGGAAGTGCCTGGTTCACTCAGAATAGGCAGACACCATTCTGATTTTCAAGGTCGTTATATACCGGCAATGCAACTTTCTTCCAAGTTTAGCAGGTCTCTTCCCACTACCGCCCTTGCTTTCATTTCCCACCATTTGTCCTGTCTTCGAGATGATGGCAGAAGTAAAAAAAAAAAAAAGAGGAGTCGCAAAGCCCAATCCATACTCATTAGGAGCAAGTGTTGGCATCGCCGTTGCCGGTGCTACCTTCAGCGCTAATTGATGTGTCATTAAACTTTGAGAGGAGAAAGTTCCTGCTCCCATGACAGCTGTTCCATTGTGCGGTGGGCTGAGAAAGAACACCATTAAGCGTAATTAAGGAAAGAGGCAGAAACATAAGGAAAGGAACCTTTCTCTCCTCGAGATGAAAAGCCCTCTGTGTATACAAAAAAATGATGATGGCTCATAGCTGACCCCATCGAAACGTCAATGAGGAGGCAGATGTCTGAGGGACTGGAATAAATGCCACCTCACTTCATCCCATGCACTTCTTCCAAGCTGTTCCTCAACCACGTTCCTAACCCTTCAGAAACTTGTCCTCCATCCAGGTCCTTTTCTCCTTTGCTTCCCCTTCATTGACATTTTAAAGGCCAGGAGATATTGTGATTGTCAATCACTATTCTGGGCAACTTCTTTCTTTTCTCCCCCCCCCCCCCGCCCCAGGACTTTCCGCACAGATTGAAGAACTTTGGAAAGTCACCGGGTAGCAAAGGCGAGCTCTTGCAACTGAGCTAAGCCTTTCTCAAAATGAGAGATTGAGATGGGCAGGTGGCCTCTGCTAAGGGTCAGGGTTCATGCACAGCCAACCACTTTTCTCTTCTCTCGGTGAGTGCCTGCCAATGGATCAGGGCAGAGAATCCAAACCTATCAGTGCTCTTGGTCTCACTGCTGGGGTCCAAAGGAAAGCAGAGCAAGGCATTTGGCACCAGCTTGGCTGCAGGAGTTGCCAGAAGGCCTCAGCCCAGTATACCTGAAGGAGCATCTCCATCCCCATCGTTCTGCCCGGACACTGAGGTCTAGCTCCGAGGGCCTTCTGGCAGTTCCCTCGCTGCGAGAAGCCAAGTTACAGGGAACCAGGCAGAGGGCCTTCTTGGTAGTGGCACCCACCCTGTGGAACACCCACCCACCAGATGTCAAAGAGAACAACTACCAGAGTTTTAGAAGACATCTGAAGGCAGATTCCCTTTTTAGGGAAGCTTTTAATGTTTAACAGACTACTGTATTTTAATACTCTGTTGAAAGCCGCCCAGAGTGGCTGGGGAAACCCAGCCCGATGGGCGGGGTATAAATTATTATTATTATTATTATTATTATTATTATTATTATTATTAAGAATATAAGGAGAGTCTTGCTGGATCCAACCACAATGGCTGACCTTTGGAAGCCTGCAACCAGGACAACAGGAGTCTCCCAACGTTTGGTTCTCCAGCATTCGGGGACATCTTGCTTCTGACACAGGAGCTACATAACACAAGAACATAAGAAAAGCTCTGCTGGGTCAGATATAAGGTCTGTATCGTCCAGGATACTGTTCCCATAGTGGTCAACCAGATAAAAACCTAAGAAAGACTCTTTAGGATCAGGCCAAAGGCCTATCTGGTTGAGCATCCTGTTGCTCACAGCAGCTGACCAGATGCCAATGGGAAGTTCACAGGAAACGAGGGTGATATTCATCTCCCACTGTTGGGAGATAATCTGATGGGTGCCTCTGTGTCTCTAGATACCGAAAATCCAGAGTGGGGTGGTGAGTGGTGGGCCAAAGCAAGAGAAATAGAAGGCAATATGCACAGGGAAACAAAATTTAGGGTGTAGCTGGGGGGATATGGCAGGCATGAGCCGGTTACCACTGGCTTTCATTGAGCACTACAGAACAAACAAACAAAAACGCAGTTGAGACACCGGTGGCTCTGTGGTCTAAACCACTGAGCCTCTTAGGCTTGTTGATCAGAAGGTCGGTGGTTCGTATCCCCACCACAGGGTGAGCTCCCGTTGTTCTGTCCCAGCTCCTGCCAACCTAGCAGTTCAAAAGCACACCAGTGCAAGCAGATAAATATGTACCACTGTGGCAGGAAGGTATATGGCATTTCCATGCGCTCTGGTTTCCATCACAGTGTTCCATTATGCCAGAAGCAGTTTAGTCCTGCTGGCCACAGGATCTGGAAAACTGTGGACAAACACCGGCCCCCTCAGCCTGAAAGCGAGATGACCGCTGCAACTCCATAGTTGCCTTTGACTGGACTTAACTGTCCAGGGGTCCTTTACCTTTACCATTACCTTTACAGAACAAAATATTCAGGGAACAATCTGGGACATAACTGAAAGTTCAGTGTGTTTAGAGGTTTGAGCTGGCTGCTCAAGTGCGGTCCATATGGCTCTCACAAGCCACTTTTGAGTTCCGATATCAACAATTTAGGAACTTTCACCATTTTGTAACTAAGCTAAGTTTTACTGCCTGGGCAACTATTCTGAAGTACATGAATATGACCTTCTGAGAGTATGTAAGCAAACCATTTTTAACTTACCAAACGTATGGTCTTTTCCTACACTGGGGCAAGAGGGAAATTTTGGAAAGAAATTTTTTCAGGGGACATTTTGGAACTTACTTTAAAGGGCATATTTTAAAGATTTAACAGCCTATATTCCCAAGCTTTACTTTGCTGCATATTTTGTGACTTTAAATCTCTGCTGGGGTTCTCTCACCAAAGAGTCCTTGCCCCAAACCTGGATCTTGGCATCCAGGGAATTCTCCTTTCTACCTTCTTTTTCCTTGAACCAACATGAAGCGCCTCTGATGGCTGGAAGCCACAGGCCATTGAGCCTTGCCTCACCACTCACTTGCTGGCATCGTCCCCGATGGAAACAACCTCCAATTTGAACAGGTTTGTTAATACACTGGGCTCCACCATTTAACCCGCCATTGCTCGCTCTTTCTGCACACCTTTCCATCAAAGTCAGGCAACATTTATCTGTAAATGAAGAAAGGAAATGAGGCACCGTTGTATTTTACCTGATCATTAATTCCTAGATGGAGAGAAATCTGAATTGCTGCTGCTGCTTGTGTGGCTGCAGCCTGGATGAAAAGGGGCCTTTTGCAGCCTCCCGTTATTATTTCAGATTTGAAAACGACTTGTCAAAACACCGCAAGGTTCCTTCATGTTAAAGGGAGACTTTCATGTCCCAGTCTTACAGATTTAGAGGAGGAGGACGGAGGATGGAGATGGAGGGTGCCAGACTTTGCTTTCAAGAGCCTTTCTGGACAAAAGAAATAAAAATGTGTAAAAGTGAGGAGAGAAAAGATGGGCAGCAGAGCCTTGCAGCCTGCATACACCAAAGGATTCAGGAAGGAGGGGGGCCCCACAGCCTGAGGTGCAATTCATGGCTGCCACAGTTTGAACTGCCCTCCCACAGAAACAGTGCTTGCGGGTGCCTGCCTGATGCATTTAATGGGGGAATAAGGGCCTCTTTGCTAGCTCGGGGGGTGGTGATAGTACACAGAGATGTATTTGTTTGCCGGTTTATTAAAATGATACCCAGCCCTTCCTTCCAAAGGAGCCCAGGGTGGCAGACAACAAATGATACGACGATAAAAAGAAAGCATCTTAAAAACAACTTAAACAATTCCAGTACAGGATGCAGGCTAGGACTGATGTCAGCTTCAAAGGCTTGTGGAAAAAGGAAGGTCTTCTGTATTAAGGAATGCAGCTAATGGGAGTCACTCTCCCACATTCGTCTTTCCCAGCCTTGTGTGGAGAAACCAGGGCTTGGACCTGGGACTTGAAATATGCAAAGCAGTTCCTGTGCTGTTGAACTATGGCACCTCAGCTTTTTTATTTACACACACACACACAAAGGCTGAAATTCTTATCTCAGTCCCAGGGACCTCAGTGCAACTTCTCAAGTGAGTGTGCAGCCAAGAATTCTGAACCCTATTTCTGTTAAAATTCTGAAATGCTGCTTGTACCTTCTTGTTCCCTTTAAAACAAAATATTTCCAGTAAAATCTGGGGAGGGCAAACAACCCTTCCCTTGTTTATTTGCCTCCAGATTTCTATGTCGTAGAACCCACTTAACTAACCCCTCGCCCAGATGAGGAATGCATTCTCAAATGTCCTTTCAGTTAGAGAAGGAAATATCGAAACAGCGGCATTTTTAAGCCTAACTTCCTATCGATAGGAAGACAGATATCTCCTTGGGGTGTGTGGTTATTTGAGCGCCCTTGTTAATAACGGAGTCCCAGAGCTATTACCTCTGCGAGGGATGGATATGACTTGTAAAACATTGTAACAGCCGTGTGTGTCATGAATATTGTCACTGTGCAAGGGATTGTTTCAGATTCATGGCCCTTAGGGCTGCAAGCCATTTGTTTCAAGGCCACGGGGCCATGAAATGCAATATCTTAGTACATGAATAGTTTCCCTGGAATCATCTAGTCTGGCCTCTGATACCTTGCGCCTTCTAAAAATTGCATTCTGTGGAACTCCATATACATAGAATCGTAGAATAGCAGAGTTTGAAGGGACCATGAGGGTCATCTAGTCCAACCCGCTGCAATGCAGGACTCTTTCGCCCAACGTGGAACTCGAACCCAGGACCCTGTGATTAAGAGACTCATTATATGGGGGTGGGATAGCACGTGTGTGTGGATGTAGGGACAGTGGGGAACAGATCTCACAAGTAGGAAAGTACTTTCCTTAAGTCCCTCTCTAGAAGACGACACAAGCTGTTCTGCTTAGGAATTTGATAGGATACTGTGCTGTTCAAAGTAAGTGTGTTAATTTTTGAGGGACTGAGGGTGTATTTTTTTTGAATTTATTTAAAGACAGAGCCTAGGACTTGCCGATCAGAAGGTCAGCGGTTCGAATCCCCATGACAGCGTGAGCTCCCATTGCTCAGTCCCAGCTCCTGCCAACCTAGCAGTTCGAAAGCACGTCAAAGTGCAAGTAGATGAATAGGTACCACTCTGGAGGAAAGGTAAATGGTGTTTCCATGCGTTGCTGTGGTTTGCCAGCAGTGGCTTAGTCATGCTGGCCACATGACCCAGAAGCTGTATGCTGGCTCCATCAGCCGATAAAGCGAGATGAACGCCGCAACCCCAGAGCCGGTCAGGGGTCCCTTTACCTTTACAATATACAAAAAGAACAATATGCTAAACAAAACAGATATTCTAAACATGGAAAAACCAGTGTGCTGCAACGGTTCAAGTACCAAGCCAGGCACTCTCCAGATTGGGAGACCAGGGTTCGAATCCCCTCCCAGCCATGAAAATCATTGGGTGACTTTGGGCCAGTCGCCAGCTCTCAGCCTAGCCTACCTCATTGTGAGGATAAAATGGAGAGGGGAGAACCATTGCCCCACTTTGAGCTCCTTGCAGGGCGGGGGAAGGCAGTATATAACATGCAATGGAGGCAAATAAATAAAACTGTATTGAAAAAGCATTTTACAAAGCTGCTACCAGATTACACCCTGCTTTTTCCTCCAAAAAAACCCCAAACACCTAGTGAAATTGTGTTGTAAGCTTTACTCACTGGTAGTTTTGCAGGGAGAGGTTTAAGAAAGCAGAGATTTCTGTTCTAAACTGTCTGCGTCACAATCAGAGCTGCTTCTGTTCTGCTGCAGTTCAGTTTCCACACAAAGTGGTTTTTTCCACCTCCACTAAGTAATAATAAGAAGCAAGAAGATCAAACTTCTCCATTCTTAAGGAAATCAGCCCTGAGTGCTCACTGGAAGGACAGATCCTGAAGCTGAGGCTCCAATACTTTGGCCACCTCATGAGAAGAGAAGACTCCCTGGAAAAGACCCTGATGTTGGGAAAGATGGAGGGCACAAGGAGAAGGGGACGACAGAGGACGAGAAGGTTGGACAGTGTTCTCGAAGCTACTAACATGAGTTTGACCAAACTGTGGGAGGCAATGGAAGACAGGAGTGCCTGGCGTGCTCTGGTCCATGGGGTCATGAAGAGTCGAACACAACTAAATTACTAAACAACAACAACAATGCTATAAAAATCCATAGTCATAAAGCTCCATGGAGGATGTGTGGCTTTGAATTATCTTGAACTTCTAGAAGATTTGTAGGGAGCTGAATTTTCAAGCTTTGGGATGGAGCAAGCCAGTCTCGCTTAGGGATTTTCCTGGGTTCTGTGCTCTTCAGAGTAGCTTGTTCAAGGTTGGAAGTTTGTGGAGTGGCTTCTGATCATGTAGTGCAGGGTTGTTCAATGTGCAGAGTTTGGGCTTTATAAATTTGTCCTTGTAGGCTGCCCTTGGGAAGAATAACACTTATGGTCCGGTGTCAGAGATTTTATGGAAATTGGTGCAAGGTGCTAGGTTTTACGAACAATTATAACTGAGAAGTAATAATGTTGCAGACTGCAGGTGGTGGTAATAGGACCTCTTCTGTGGCCTTGCAAAGCCATTGAAATCTGAGAAGAAGGGATAAGTGCGTATTTCCCCCATTTAAATAGATTCTAAAAACTTGAAAGTTGAAAACTTTGGCGATGTCCCCCGCCCTCCCAGGCTCAATCATATATCACCCCAAAAATGTGACAGCACACCATCAATAACCCTGTGAAACATGGTAGTTAAAGAGGCAATTATATATCGTTCTTGAAACTCTTTAATTTTCATAAAGCGTGTAGGTAACATTTTAGGGCACTCAGGAATAATTTTACCCACTTAACATTCCCTAATAATGTCCTTGAGAGCCGCAGCAAGGGACCTATCCTTGGTTGTGGTTGATATTGTATCCCAACAGCGTAACGCTCACCCTTTCCCCACCCCAAAAGAGAGAGGACGGAAACATAGAACTGAAGGTTGTCTCTTGCTAGCCACGATGGCTAAGAAGGTAGAAGGAGCCACTGTTTTAGATGACTTTAGAAGAGGACTAGGCAAATTCATGGAGAAGTCTATCAAAACAAATGTCAGGTTCTACACTTAGGAAGGAATAACCAGCTGCACCAGTATAAGATGAGAGACACCTGGGTTACCATTAGTACATTAGTAGGTACAAGGCTGCCTCATACCTATGGGACCGCCTCTCCCAGTATGCCCCACGGAGGACCTTAAGGTCCATAAATAGCAACACCCTAGAGGTCCTGGGCCCTAAGGAAGTTAGATTAGCCTCAACCAGAGCCAGGGCCTTTTCAACACTGGCCTGGTGGAACCAGGGACCATGAGACCAGGGCCCTGCAGGATCTGATTTCTTTGCGCAGGGCCTGTAAGACAGCGTTGTTCCGCCTGGCCTTTGGCTTGGAATCAACTTGATCCCCTCCTCCTCTTTCCTTTCTCCTCCTGTGATGGAACTCCTATTTGGGGACTTCCCTGGCTTTTTCCTGGCCCACGTAGGACCAGTCTGGATAGTTGGTCTTGGTGAAGATTTCACGTTCTCATCCCCAAAAAGTTTTTGATTTGAGTTTCTACTGAAATGAGGCTGCATTTTAATGTTGTAATTTAATTTTGTTTTTAAGTTGTATTTTAATCAATTGATTTTATACCTGGTGTTAGCCGCCCTGAGCCTGGTCTTGGCTGGGGAGGGTGGGGTATAAATATATTTTATTTATTTATTATTTATTTAATTTTTATTACATGTGAAAAGGATTTAAGGCAGTGGCGTAGCGTGGGTTGTCAGCACCCGGGGCAAGGCAAGTAATTTGCGCCCCCTAACCCGTGGAGCGCGGCCCCCCCCCAGATGTTGCGCCCGGTGCGGCCGGCCCCCCCTGCACCCCCCCACACTATGCCACTGATTTAAGGAGTCTTAGTAGACCACAAGCTTAGCATGAGTCAGCAGTGTAACTTAGCAGCAGTCAAAGCTAAAGCTATTCTAGGCTGTGTCAACCAAAGTTTACTGTCCAGATCGAGGGAAGTAATAGTACCACTCTATTCTGCCTTGGTCAGACCACAGCTGCAGTCCTGTGTCCAGTTCTGGGCACCACAATTTAAGAAGGGTGTTGACAAGCTGGAAGGTGTGCAGAGGAGAACGACCAAGATGATCAAGGGTCTGGACAACAAGGCTTATGAAGAATGGTTGAGGTAGTTGAACTTGATTAGCCTGGGAAAGGGGAAAGTGACATATCTCAAGGGCTGTCACATGGAAGATGGTGCCAAAGTTGTTTTCTCCTGCTCTGATGGTTTCAGGATACAAGAAAGGAGAACTTTCTGAAAGTAAGAGCTGTTTGACAGTGGAACCTCCCTTGGGAGGTTGTGGACTCTCCTTCCTTGGAGGTTTCTAAGCAGAGGTTGGATGGCCATCTGTCAGTGATTCTTTAGCTGTGATTCCTGCATTGCAGGGGGTTGGACTAGATGACCCTTGGGGTCCCTTCAAACTCAACAATTCTATGGTGGCTATTAGCCATGATGGCTACGCTCTCCCTCCAAAGCTTGAGGTGGTGGTGCTTCTGAATAACAGAAGCAATAGGAGGGAAGAGAGCTCTTGTGCTCAGGTCCTGCTTGTGGGTTTCCTGCAAGGATCTCGTCGATATGAGGATATACCGTATTTTTCGCTCTATAGGACACACTTTTCCCCCTCCAAAAATTAAGGGAAAATGTGTGTGCGTCCTATGGAGCGAATGCAGGCTCCTTGGCTTCAGCGACAGCAACACGAAGCCTCCAAAGCGCAGAGGGAGTGCTCCCTCCACACTCCGGAGGCTTCGCGTTGCTTTTGCTGAAGCCTGGAGAGCGAGAGGGATTGGTGCGCACGGACCCCTCTCGCCTGAAGCCTTTGGAGCGCAGCACACGTTCCCGCTGCGCTCCGGAGGCTTCAGGTTCCTTTCCTTGAAGCCGGGAGAGCAAGACTCTCCTGGCTTCAGCAGAGAGGGAGAGCTGCCCAGCGCCCCTTCAGCCAAACGGGAGGAGAAATGGAAGGGGCTCCGTTTCTTCTGCCGCTTCGCTGAAGGGGCGCTGAGCAGAGAGGGGGAGAATTTTTTTTTCTTGTTCTCCCCCTCTAAAACAAGGTGCGTCCTATGGTCGGGTGCGTCCTATAGAGCGAAAAATACGGTATCTAAAATCACATGAACTTTCATTTCAAAATAGGGGATTAAAAATGGGCCAACATTATAAATTTATTATTATTATTAATAATAATAATAATAATAATAATAATTCAATTTATACACTGCCCTATACACAGTCTCAGGGTGATTCACAGACAAGACCACAACATATAAAATCAAACCAAAAAGAACAACCCAATAAAAAACCCCCAAAAGAACCACATTCTAAAAGGGAGTTGGATGTCCATAAGATCAACCAAAGACCTGGCTAAAAAGGAACATTTTTGCCTGGCGCCCAAAGGTGTATAATGAAGGTGCCAGGTGAACTTCCCTGGGGAGAGCATTCCACAGACGGGGAGCCACTGCAGAGAAGGCCCCGTTCTCATGTTGCCACCCACTGGACCTTTTCTGGAGGAGGCACACAATGGAGGGCCTCAAGATGATCTCAGGGTCTGGGTCGGTTCATATGGGAAGAGGCGATCCTTAAGGTATTGTGGTCCTGAGCCTTTTAAGGTTTACCTTAGGTCAAAACCAGCACTTTGAACTCGGCCCGGAAACTAATTGGTAGCCAGTACAGTTGGACCAGGATCGGTGTAATACGCTCAAACCGTCTTGTTCTGGTGAGCAACCTGGTTTGCATCCCATTATTTAGGAAAAACCATAGTGGACACAGCTATACAGTGTTTTCCCTGAAAATGTCAGCATATCGAGAACATTTCATGGTAGCTGGGGAGAAAGGCAGGAGGAAAGTAATCTTGCAGCTGTGGGTGTTCCTCTTAATGCATTAAGTTATGTTCCTCTTAATGTATAGCCTAGACATAAGAATTGATGTGACCCTTTCGCAAAGGAACTGAATTGGCTTTTCAGTGCAGCAGCCTCAGGTAACATAGGGTTGCCCTCAACTCATATATTTTTATGAACTGGCTGTGGTTTTGACCTCTTTCTGCATGCTCAGAATAGATTATATCCATCATAAATTTTCTTTTTTCCTATTACCCACAAAGCAATCCCAAAATATGATCAAAGCATGGCAAGTTATGAACAGGAGGGGATCCTAAATCACAGGCTGGCCACTTAAGGCCACTGATTCATTTCCTGGCGGAAAGTGTCGCTGTGGTCCTTGTAGATGAACTGAGCATTTAACAAAAATAAAACAACAGTCCTAAAGTACATTATTTTTCATTCTCATGGAGTAAAGCCAAATGAGTTTCACAGTTAGCACAGTGGTGGATGCATGTTTTTTAAAAAAAAAAAAACTTAAAAGATTCATTTAAGGTTTTCTTTAAAAAAAAATCCTATGTGGCTCTGCTTTAGCTAGAAGAAAATCAAAACACAGAGCTCATCAGAACTTCGCAGCCAGGGTTCTAGACAGCCTCATGTTACAAGGCCTAGCAGAGAACTATAAAAGGTAAAGGTACCCCTGACCATTAGGTCCAGTTGTGACCGACTCTGGGGTTGCGGTGCTCATCTCACTTTATTGGCCGAGGGAGCCGGTGTACAGCTTCCAGATCATGTGGCCAGCATGACTAAGCCACTTCTGGTGAACCAGAGCAGTGCACGGAAACACACTTTACCTTCCCGCCGGAGTGGTACCTATTTATCTACTTGCACCTGATGTGCTTTCGAACTGCTAGGTTGGCAGGAGCAGGGACCGAGCAAAGAACACCCAATAACTAGAAATGTTAAGAAAATGTACAAGCAAGAATATGCAGCACTCAACTTCCTCTCCAGGTAAGAGAGAGGCAACCTCCACTCAAAAATATGAAACCATTTTCGATTTTGACCTAATAAAATTTTGCCCTGATATGAATTATGGAGGGAAGCTCCCTCACAAATCCACTGTGAACCTATTTGACTGCAATTTGGCAGACTCAGTTCCTACTGAAGGTGTTCCTGTGACTGCAAATTTCATCCACTTTGGGCAAAAGAAGGAAGTGATAACCCTGATTATTTGGGTTCCCTATTATACTGAATTGGGGACACGACTTTTGCTTTATAAACAGCAGCTCAGAGCCCCAAACAAGGAGAGCACAGAAGTAGCTCAGAAATGAAAACATGCAGATACAAAGGAGATCGTTAAGCCTGTGCACATACCCTCCTTTATAGCAAAGAGTCTTTAAATTGCTCTAATCCTCTCTAATCACCAAGATCAACCTCAGTTTTGGTTTGGCTTCCAAGCACAAGACATTTTGTAAAGGTCAAGATGATGCTTCCCCTCATCCCATGTACAGAAGATAACTGGACTAGCAGCTGGATATTATTGCAACACTAGCAACAGAATATTATTATTATTATAATCATCATCACTGTTATCATCATTACCATTATTATCGTCATTATTTATCATTGTCATTGATGTATTAATTGCCTTCTAAACCACTGCTTGAAGGTGAACTCCATATAAAAAAAATGAAAATAGTTTAGGACAACAGATACATTTAAAATAAGACTAAAAGCCACTAAAAGTGAACGCTCATGGTCAAGACCCATTTATCGAGCTGCAAAAGCCTGCAGGAACAAAAAAAATCTCCAATTGTTTCTGGAAAGTGCAATTAATGGGTGCCTGTGAATGTCTTGACGGGGATGCCATTCCAGAGAACAGGGGCATCCACACTAAAAGCCCTCCTCCGAGTTACTGCAGAGTGGGCTTCTGAGATCTTTGGAACTGGCAAAAGAAGCTCTCCTACACCAGTGATCTGCTGTTTGCAGAAGGGGTTAGGCCGTCTCTCATATAACCTTGTCTCGAGCTGTGGAAGGACCTATGTGCTAGCAGCAGCACATTGAATTTGACTCGGTAGCAAATCAGCCACCATTGCAAATCCCAGTTATAAACTGGCAGTAGTTTGCGCCACACAGGGGCGTCTTACCCATAGAGACTAGTGGCGCGGGGCACCAGGGAAGAAGCGGAGTCTGGATGCGGCGCCTCCCAGCATCAGTTCACCGCCCTTGCCAACCTCCGCCATGCCACACCAAAGCAGTGCTCCTCCATATGCTGTGGCCACCATGGCATGAAGCGGCTTTGGGTCCAGTGTTATGTACTTAGTTGAATAGGATCCAAAATGCAGCAGTCTGATTGGTCCTAGAACAATAGGATCCAGAATGCAGCAGTCTGATTGGTCCACAGGAGCTACCCAATGCAATTCCAGGTGGAAGTGAATCCGCAACCTGATTGGCCTACAGGAGAATCCCGGAATTTGCCAATCACGTGGGGCCCAATTTGTAAATAATGTATATAAAACAGAGGAACTTCCATTCCGCCTCACCACTATGAGCTGAATAAAGGGCATGAAATCCACTCTCGAGTATATATCATCCAGCCTCTTCCCCGCTGGAGGAGCTGCTCTCCAGCCGCTGTCCGCTTCCTCTAGCCCCGCCGGCAGCACCATCCTCCCTAAAAAAGGTCAACAACTCTGAGAAACGGGGGGGGGGGCGCTGGAGGGAGCTTTGCATGACGGTGCCAGATATGCTTAAGACGGCCCTGCCCCCACAAGCCACCTAGCCATGGAATTCTGCACCAGTGACATAACATGGGGGTGCAGGGGGGGCCGGTCGCACCGGGTGCAACATCTGGGGGGCGCTCGCCGCCTCCGGAGTCGCCGAAGAGCCTCGGGCGCAGGCTGTAGCAGAGCCCCATGTCTCACAGAACCGACGAGCTGTGCGCGCGACCGGGCTGAAGGCGTCCAGCAGGCAGTGGCTCTCAGCGCTCGCCGCGGCCCCCTCCTCACAGCCCCGCTGCCACTGCAGCTTCTGGGCCATGTTGCATTTTCCTCGCCTCTCTGCCCTCCTACTGCTCCGGACAAGCGGCGTCGTTTGGGCGGCAGCACCAGCGGCAACTCGCCTCAGATCACCTGACACGGCCCCACCGCCACTGCCGTGGCTACCTTACCGTAAATACCCCAACCCAGGCAGCAGCAAGAAGAAGCTGGCAGCGGCGGCAGGTTAGGGCTTAGGGGTGCAAATTACTTGCCTTGCCCTGGGTGCTGACAACCCACGCTACACTGCTGTTCTGCACCAACTCTGGACCAACCCCAAGAATAGCCCCACATAGGGCAGAATTGATGCTTTTGAATTATGCTGCTGAAGGGGACTCTTGAGAGTCCCAAGGACTGCAAGAAGATCAAACCGATCCATTCTGAAGGAAATCAGCCCTGAGTGCTCTCTGGAAGGACAGATCCTGAAGCTGAGGCTCCAATACTTTGGTCACCTCATGAGAAGAGAAGACTCCCTGGAAAAGACCCTGATGCTGGGAAAGATGGAGGGCACAAGGAGAAGGGGACGACGGAGGACGAGATGGTTGGACAGTGTTCTCGAAGCTACCAGCATGAGTTTGACCAAACTGCGGGAGGCAGTGGAAGACAGGAGTGCCTGGTGTGCTCTGGTCCATGGGTCACGAAGAGTTGGACACGACTAAACAACAGGGCACATTGCAGTAACTGTACTGTGAGGTTACCTAATAATATCACCCAGTGCAGCTAAGGAAAGTAGAATAGTTTATGATGCGTAGGTCATGTCTAGTAAACAGAGCTGTGCTCTCCAACAGGGTACAGTTGCCAGGCGACTGAGGAGGAATATAGGTGGGGCTGCCCCCTCCAGCAACTGCCACCTGGGATTATTGCTGCATTCTGCCTACTGGCAGGGGAAACCCTATCGCCAGAACTCATGGCTTCTTCTAAAATGAGAAGGAAAGGGTTTACCTGTGTGTGCATAGA
Organism: Podarcis gaigeae; assembly: GCF_964106915.1. Taxonomy (NCBI): domain Eukaryota; kingdom Metazoa; phylum Chordata; class Lepidosauria; order Squamata; family Lacertidae; genus Podarcis; species Podarcis gaigeae. The sequence continues at coordinate 95,815,471 of NC_139677.1, read as the reverse complement.
TCGTACAGACATCAAGGCACATCCGATTTGTTAAGAAAACTATTTGTTACCTCTCTGGGTCAATGTTGTGTTTTCTGCTCAAGTTGCCGAAGGCAGGAACACTGAGACCCAAAGCTGGTTTCCTTTAGTACATGAAGCATTGAACAGTCCATACGATTTGTTCGCTTCTCTGCAGAGGATATGGGTGTTTGGGATGCTAATGCCATCTGCTGGACTGTGTTCGATTAGCAAAGGGATTTGTGAGTTAACATTTCATATACAACTGCGGACCTACAGGTCTACAGAACAGCATTTCCCAGGAAATGAAATTATTAGTGTTCCTTCGCTTGTTTGTCAGGTTTTTCCCCAAGAAGTGATTCAAAGCGACCTACAATGCAGAGACTTACATGAAAACCAAGTACAGAAGCCAGAATAAAATAAGAACCTAAAATGCTCATCCGTAATACATATCAAAGGACGGATCCAGCTTAAACCGCTGCACAAAAAAAGAGGAGGAGGAGGAGGAGATGCTTACATGCTCAACAAATTAAGTCCCAATGCCCTGGGCAAATGAAAATGTTTTTGTCTGGCACCTAAACACGGCCTTCCCTTCCCTCACAGACATGCCTGACAGAGATGTGTGAGAGGGCCTTCTTGGTGGTTGCTCCCAGGGTCCCTCCCTAGAGAAGCTAGTCTGGCTCCCTCCTTGTGGTCCTCCTACCAGCAAGTTAAGACGTTCTTGTTTCAGCAGGCTTTTGAGAACTGACTGCTTTTAATGAAAGAGCTAGTGCAGTTTTTATTGTAATCATTTGTATGGTTTTGATAGTTTTGAATGTGTGTATTGTATTGTATTGTATTGTATTGTATTGTATTGTATTGTATTGTATTGCTTGTGAAACATGGGCCACTTGTAAATGTCATCTCCAACTCCTTGAAAGATTCCATCAATGATGTCTCCAGAAATTTTTACACATCACTTGGGAAGACAGGCAAACTAATTCCAGTGTACTGGAAGAAGCAAAGATCCCCAGTGTCGAAGCAATGATTCTTCAACATCAACTTCGTTGGACTGGTCATGTTGTATGGATGCCTGACTATCGTCTTCCAAAGCGACTATTCTGTTCCGAACTTAAAAATGGAAAGCGTACAGTGGTACCTCGGGTTAAGTACTTAATTTGTTCCGGAGGTCCGTACTTAACCTGAAACTGTTCTTAACCTGAAGCACCACTTTAGCTAATGGGGCCTCCTGCTGCCGCTGCACCGCCGGAGCACGATTTCTGTTCTCATCCTGAAGTAAAGTTCTTAACCCGAGGTAATATTTCTGGGTTAGTGGAGTCTGTAACCTGAAGCGTATGTAACCCGAGGTACCACTGTAATGCTGGTGGTCAACAAAGGAGGTTTAAAGACTGTCTCAAGGCAAATCTTTAAAAATGTAGTATAAACACTGACAACTGGGAAACACTTGCCTGTGAGTGCACCAATTAGAGAACAACCTTTACCAAAGGTGTCATGGGCTTTGAAGACACTTGAACTCAGGACGAAAGGGAGAAATGTGCTATGAGGAAGGCACGCTTGGCAAATCCACACTGTGATCAACTCCTGCCCAGAAACCAATGTCCCCACTGTGGAAGAATGTGTGGATCCAGAATTGGCCTCCACAGTCACTTACGGACTCATTGTTCAAACCATGTTTATGGAAGACAATTTTATTCGGGTATGAGTGATTGCCAAAGAAGAAGTATTATATTGTAATGTAATGTTTAGTTTTAATTCTATCAAATGTTTATTTGTTTTTTAAATTATTTTCCTATGTTTTTGGCTGTTTTTGTTTTTATCAGCATGCCACCTTGAGTGCCTGACAGGGAAAAAGGCAGGGTATAAAATAAAATATTGATGATGATGCCCTGCATGGCGAGCCACTTCAAAACCCACCTTCATTAACCCCTCTAAGCCAGAGGATCCCCATCCCTGGTCAAAAACATCTAGAAAAAAAAGAGTTTATTGAATTACCTTTTCGAGGGGAACGGCAGCCACTGCATATCAGAAAGAGAAACCTCAGATCAAAAGGCGTGGGGAGGGAAGTCGTCTGTACAACACTCAGAAGCCATTTGCATCAATTTGATGGTGCTGTCCAACAATTTCTGTGACATATTAAGTGCCGTAAAACAAAGGCGTTCCATCGCAGACACAAGTCAACGAAGAGGAGACAGCATGAGGGATGTGACATTCAAATGACAATCGACAGCCATAAAGGGGGCCAGGCGACAGTTGTCCAAATGTCAGCTCAATGAATGCGGCTCTTCCATTTTCCATATTAGGAACCCTCTCATTCATGACAACCATCGCACAAATGGATATAAAGCTCCATCATTACAAATGCTTTTCTGCGAATGTCAAATCTGGGCTGGGTGTGGCAGAATTTGTTTCAGTCCTCATTTTGAATGGAGTGGACTTAAATGAATGTGGATCTGAATACAGCTAAGGAGGAAAAACTTTTTGGAATTTTTGCAGCATAGGATCGGTTGTGTGGGGGGTTGTTTGTTTGTTTTCTTAAGGAAGAAAAAAATGTCCATTTCAGGGGGAAATGAATTGAGGCAGGTACAAAATGCATGCAAAAAGAATGTTGTTGTTGTTTAGTCGTTTAGTCATGTCCGACTCTTCGTGACCCCATGGACCAGAGCACGCCAGGCACTCCTGTCTTCCACTGCCTCCCGCAGTTTGGTCAGACTCATGCTGGTAGCTTCGAGAACACTGTCCAACCATCTCGTCCTCTGTCATCCCCTTCTCCTTGTGCCCTCCTTGTGCCTTCCAGTGAGCACTCAGGGCTGATTTCCTTCAGAATGGAGAGGTTTGATCTTCTTGCAGTCCATGGGACTCTCAAGAGTCTCCTCCAGCTCCATAATTCAAATGCACCAATTCTTTGGCGATCAGCCTTCTTTATGGTCCAGCTCTCACTTCCATACATCACTACTGGGAAAACCATGGCTTTAACTATATGGACCTTTGTCGGCAAGGTGATGTCTCTGCTTTTTAAGATGTTGTATAGGTTTGTGATCACTTTTCTCCGAAGAAGCAGGTGTCTTTTAATTTCGTGACTGGTGTCACCATCTGCAGTGATCATGGAACCCAAGAAAGCAAAATCTCTCACTCCCTCCATTTCTTCCCCTTCTATTTGCCAAGAGGTGATGGGTCCAGTGGCAGTGATCCTAGTTTTTTGATGTTGAACTTGATGTTGAAAGAGAGACCATATTTTGCTCTCTCCTCCTTCACCCTCATTAAAAGGTTCTTTAATTCCTCCTCACTTTCTGCCATCAAGGTTGTGTCATCTGCATATCTGAGGTTGTTGATATTTCTTCCAGCAATCTTAATTCTGGCTAGCGATTCATCCAGCCCTGCCTTTCACATGATGAATTTTGCATATAAGTTAAATAAGCAGGGAGATAATATACAGCCTTGTTGTACTCCTTGTTGGGATACTGCCAGGGAGACAAAGGCCATCATGCCCCCACGCCATCTCTGGACGATCCATCAACCTCCCGTAGAAATGCAGTATCAGTCAATTAGCGACACAAGCCTCAGAAATAGCTTGCCACATTCCAGGGCTTGTGCACGCTCTTTCAGCAGAGTTCGTACAACGAAAGATGCACCCAGGAGAACATTATTTACAACTTTATTCAGCGTTGGTCAGAACAAAGAAAAAAACATGACTGCCTGCTTCTATGTCCACGCGCAGAAAGAGAAAAACAACAGCTATACACAAAACAGGAACATCCTGTGAACAGGAAATACACAGGCTGTGACACCACAACCTGCTCCCTTTTTAAGGTGGAACGGAAATATCCTAACACTCCTTTCCCAATTTTGAACCAGTCAGTTGTTCCATATCCAGTTCTAATTGTAGTTTCTTGTCCCACATAGAGATTTCTCAGGAGACAGATGAGGTGATCAGGCACTCCCATTTCTTTAAGAACTTGCCATCGTTTGCTGTGGTCAACACAGTTAAAGGCTTTTGTGTAGTCAATGAAGCAGAAGTACAGAGGTACCTCAGGTTACAGGTGCTTCAGTTTACAGATGCTTCAGGATACAGACTCCGCTAACCCAGAAATTGTACCTCGGGTTAAGAACTTTGCTTCAGGGTGAGAATAGAAATCGTGCAGCTGCGGCAGGCCCTATTAGTTAAAGTGGTACCTCAGGTTAAGAACAGTTTAAGGTTAAGAACAGACCTCCAGAACTAATTAAGTTCTTAACCCGAGGTACTACTGTAGATGTTTTTCTGGAACTCTCTAGCTTTCTACATAAACCAGTGCATGTTTGCAATTTGGTCTCTGGTTCCTCTGCCCCTTTGAAAAAGAATATTTTAGGTAAAAGAGCATACATACATGGTACATGTCAACTGAACATACATAGTGGATCCCATACCTTCCACATTTGATATATATATAGTATCTATATGTAATTTGGATAACTGCAGAGGTCTAGTGCAGTTGCTCCAGTCTTCAGCTCAGAACCCAGAACAGCTCAAAACCCATCATCTTCTCTCATTGCATGAGAGATACCAAAGCCATGTGTTGCTTAGCTGTGGGCACCCACTGTTAGAGATGGATGAATCTACCAATTTTGTTTCCTCGTTTTCCCCATCTCAAGTTCAGCTTGTGCATGTTTAAAGTCCTAATGAGAAGCCATCAGCGTTCGACTGCAAATTTCTACCAAAATGCACATTCGTGCATGCATTTCTGCAAAGCAATTTTCACAAATCTGTGCACTTTTGTGCACATTGCCTGTCTGGAGAATTGCATGGCAAAATTTGGAGAAGAGCAAATCTCGAAGGATGCCTATTTATTCAGTTTGAATATTGTTTTAGAAAGAGGAAATCAAGAGAGTTTGCCTTTAGATGCAAACTGTGCCCAATTTTGCACCCATCCCTACTTGCCGGCATGGTCTCCCAAGAGCCCAGCTGGAGTGGGTCTTTACTGGCTCCTGGTGGGATCAATTGCAGCCCTTTTAAAGATACAGGCAGCTTGTTGTTGTTTAGTCGTTTAGTCGTGTCCAACTCTTCGTGACCCATGGACCAGAGCACACCAGGCACTCCTGTCTTCCACTGCCTCCCCCAGTTTGGTCAGACTCATGTTCGTAGCTTCAAGAACACTGTGCAGCCATCTCACCCTCTGTTGTCCCCTTCTCCTTGTGTCCTCCATCTTTCCCTACATCAGGGTCTTTTCCAGGGAGTCTTCTCTTCTCATGAGGTGGCGAAAGTATTGAAGCCTCAGCTTCAGGATCTGTCCTTCCAGTGAGCACTCAGGGCTAATTTCCTTCAGAATGGATAGGTTTGATCTTCTTGCAGTCCATGGGATTCTCAAGAGTCTCCTCCAGCACCATAAAGGGGTAAATCCCAGACCCAGAAAAATCACCCACACCCTGAAAAATCTTCTTTTGACAGATGTGTAAAGCAGCGATTTTTTGCCACGTGTCCCTCCTCAATCCAGAATCAACACTAATATGCCATAAAGGGCTTGGTTTTCTTCCCAGGGTGGCCTCCATCCCAGTTCTCTCTCTCTCTTAAGTCAGTGCACTAAAACTTAATCACAAATAACCCTCTAAGCCAGCAGAGTAAAACCTGCTTAAAAACCCAAGGTGCTCGTCATTCATCTTGTTGTAAAACACATCGAAGGATCCCAAGCGGTCCATAATTATGCCTCGGGGCCAGTTTGATCAGCACTTGGAACAAGTGGAATTAAAAGGGAAACGCATACAACTAGCGCATTAATTCTTCGGGTGTATGCTCTTAATTATGGCTAAGCAAACGCGAACAACTTCTGGTTTGGATTTTTCCTTGGGCACTGAACGTACTCAAATGTCCAAACCACCTTCCCTGAGCTATTTCTTTAAAAATAATAATAACAATCGTGTGTCACTGAAAACCATTCAGGGATGGAGAGCTATTAAGATGAAAATCGAGCCTCCTGGAGACAGGCTTATCCAAGACGTCCCCCTGTAATGTAAGAACACCTTGTCTTCCGCCAACACTGCGCAACCACCGTGTCTCCTGCGGAGCCGTTCGTTCGGAAACCCCATTTCTCTCTGCATAACGAAAGGCACTTTGCAGGGAGAGACAGGGGGTAGGGGGACAAAAAGAATATATTAAATATACAGAAGAGGTAAGAAGTCTTTGTAAGTTTCTAGGGAGTTGGACGGGAAATAAAGGCAGTATGCCTGGCAGAAGAAAAGAGCCAACGCCATGAAAGGGTATTTCAGAAACAGCTTCTTTCAAGCCTCCTTTCAGTAGTTTGATGGACAGCCTGCAGCGCTGGGGACAGCAAATCTGGAGAGCTTGCAAGACCTCTGTTCTTGCAGTTGGCCAAATGAGCTCCCATCATCATCTCGAGTGGAGAGCGCATTCGCACATTGATTTTACACTTGCAAAGCCTGCAACTTGCTAAACTGATCTGGGTATGTCATAGCATCTCAGATAGAGCCACTTCCGCCCTTTGGAGGAGGTGGAGTTGCGGGCTTCATGGCCCCACCACGTGCACTGCGGCTGGAACCCAGCCCCAGCGCGATTGGGGGGATTCCCGGCCGCGTCATCCCCTGGCCGGCCAATCGGCTGGCTCTGGGGTGTGTGGCCTGCCTTATTTAAAGCAGGATGCAGCTGGGGATCTCCCTCTTTGCCACTTACCAGCTGTTCCTGCTTTTCCCACCCTCCTGCCCTATAAGGGTTTTCATTCTTTGACCTTGGTTGGTCGCTGTTGAGGGGCCTGGTAGGAATTTTTCCACTTGGTAAATTGGCACCAGCCACTTGGTTTTCGCCTACCTCATAGCAAATCGTCACAACTTTCTTGGCGGTTAGACCTTGGTATTGCTTTGTAGATGGAAGAGGGGAGGTTATGCCATCACCTGCCCCGCGTATTGAAGGGTAGTCCGGTAAAGAATTCTAGGGGGCATGCCCCTGTCTGAAGCCTAGGGAGGTGAGGGCCTAAGGCATGCCCCCAAGCGGTGACCCCGGGGGAGTTCCTAGTTGATGTGCATCAGCAGGACTCCCCCTGCTGGTGGTTAACCCTTCCCAGACATCTAGCGGACAGGCTGAAGTTGGATATAGTCAGTTAGGACGAATGCCTAAGCCAATACCATCACCTGTAACCAATAAAAGTTGTGGCCTTATTTAGCCCATTATCCTTAATAATTGCATTATGTGTCATTATTTCCACTGGGGGGGAGGCAGGAACTCGCCACGCAATTGCCACCCTCATTTGAGAAGGACACTGAACCCATGGCTTGTGAAGATGCATCTTGTCTAGCGGGTCACATCTTGCAAAGTTCTGAATTAGATGGTGAAAGGCAGCATAGCCACATAAACATAAGATCATAAGAGTCCTGGTGCATCAGGCCAGTGGCCCATATAATCCAGTAGCCTATTTTCACAGATGTCTGTGGGAAACCAGCAAGCAAGACCCAAACACAAGAGCACTCTCTGCTCCTGGAACTTGCAGTAACTAGTGTTCAGAAGCATTACTGCCTCCAACCACAGAGGCAGAGCACAGCAATCATTGCTACTAGCTAGTGATCACCTTGCCGACAAAGGTCCATATAGCTAAAGCTATGGTTTTCCCAGTAGTGATGTATGGAAGTGAAAGCTGGACCATAAAGAAGGCTGATCGCTGAAGAATTGATGCTCTTGGATTATGGTGCTGGAGGAGACTCTTGAGAGTCCCATGGACTGCAAGAAGATCAAAGGCATCCATTCTTAAGGAAATCAGCCCTGAGTGCTCACTGGAAGGACAGATCCTGAAGCTGAGGCTCCAGTACTTTGGCCACCTCATGAGAAGAGAAGACTCCCTGGAAAAGACCCTGATGCTGGGAAAGATGGAGGGCACAAGGAGAAGGGGACGACAGAGGGTGAGATGGTTGGACAGTGTTCTTGAAGCTATTACTACTCCTAATAATAATAATAATAATAATAATAATAATAATATTTTTAAAAATATACTTATAACCCGCCCTCCCTGGCCAAAATGAGTTTGACCAAACTGTGGGAGACAGTGGAAGATAGGAGTGCCTGGCGTGCTCTGGTCCATGGGGTCACGAAGAGTAGGACACGACTAAACAACAACAACAGTGATAGCCTTGTCCTCCATGAATTGGTCCAATCCTGGTTCAGTATTGTCTGCACTGCCTCTCCAGGTTTTCAGATGGGGTCATTGCCAGTCCTACCTGTAGATGTCAATAACTGAATCTGGGACAGCAGAAGTTGCATCATTGAGTGGCCACCCATTCCCCTCACGTTTCAGTGGAGGGAAAGTCAAAGTTTTCTCCTCACAATTTTTTGAGAGGTTCATTTGTTGTTTCCAGAGCTGTTCCCGTCAAAACAGCAGACACAGCAAGAGCCTTCTGGAACCTCGCACCGGCACTGAGGAGCCAGATGGAGGACCCAGCGATGCTTTGTAGGTGCGGCAGAATTGTCTGTAAAACAAATGGGATGATTGCTTCATTATCCACCAAGAAACTGCAGAATTATTTGCTTTCGTAGATCCTTCCCGGAGTGCTGTTTTGAAGAGCTCGTGCCAAATAGCATGAGATGGATGCTGCGTTGACAAGACGGGATGGGAAGAAGGGAAAGAACAAGCATAGGGTCCTTGTCTTACTATGTACACAACTTTCAAATCATCCATCCAAATTATCTTCGAAATAAGACTTCTTCTGAGACAGATCCAAATGTAATGCACATACCCTGTGATGATCACCTTAGGAGATGTTCGTATTTTTATGCTGCTTGTTATTATTCTGAGGTAAGAAGAGAAAAAGTGCAAGCAAATCACTATTACTGCCCTAAGGCCATCGATGCATGTATATTAAATTTACTTCACTCAGTTCTGCTGTCAGTAAGGAACCATAAGGATAACAGATTGAAGAGTACTGAAAAGTAGACAGGTTTATTTTGGATAATCTAGGAGACAGAGGGAGAGCCCGGTACTGCTTTAGGCGATGGCAGATGGAGAGAGGGAGCCAGAGGGTTCACCTGACCTCCAGTTGGCCATGTTGCTGTTGCATACAGAGATGGACAGGGGCAAGCGGGCGAGTAGGTCAAAGTTAGCCAAAGTTATTGAGCTTTTTTTAGTTTTGCCGAAAGTTGTTTGCTGAGCCTTTTTTTTTTTTTTTTGCAAAATCTAAAAGTTTTTGAGCTATTTTCTTGATTTTAATGGACATTCCAGCAGTTTCTGCCCTGACACTGCTTCCAACTGCTGTATTCCAGCTATGTCTGGATCTATGGCAACCCTAGTTCCCCTAGTGCCAACTATCCACACCTCCAACACTTGGTCATTTTCTCATTCTGTTCTCCCCAAAATCCTCAGGTGGATCTTCACGGAAGACAGGTGTATCTTAGGTGATTAAATAGTGAAAACAGCTGCAGTAATAAACATTAACCTGTCTTTGGTGTGCTCATCCCAACTCGAATTTCTGCTGTATTTAATTCTTTTTAATACCTCACTAGTGCTTTTGAACTGCAGCCACCTCAACACCTCCTCTCCATTCTGGAAGAAGGAAAGTTCACCAGTGTCGAAGCAATGATTCTTCAACATCAACTTCATTCAACTGGTCGCGTTGTTCAGATGCCTGATTATCATCTTCCAACGCAACTACTGTATTCCAAACTTAAGACTGGAAAGTGAAATACCGGTGGACAACAAAAGAGGTTTAAAGACGCTCTCAAAGCAAATCTTTAAAAATGCAGTATAAGCACTGATAACTGGGAAACGTTGGCCTGTGAGCACTGTGAGAATAGCCTTTACCACAGGTGTCATGGGCTTTGAAGAAGCACGAACTCAGGGCAAAAAGGAGAAATGAGCTAAGAGGAAGGCACGTTTGGCAAACCCTCACCATGATCAACTCCCACCGGAAACCTCTGTCCCCACTGTGGAAGGACGTGTGGATCCAGAATTGACCTCCACAGTCACTCAGAGACACACTGTTAAGACCGTTTTCATGGAAGACAATCTTACTCGGCTACGAGTGATCGCCAAAGAAAGACCTCCAGTCACTATTGCCTCTCTAAAAGCTGTAGCAAACAGCTTTTAGGTACTTAGTACTCTAGGCGAACTAGTCTTCCTACCAAGCAGTTTCTGGAATTAACCTCCTGCACCTTGAGGCAGCCTGTTAGATCTACACCTCATTTGCATTATATAGGTCTAGCACAGTGGTTCTCAGCCTGTGGGTCCCCAGATGTTGTTGGACTACAACTCCCATCATCCCTGAGCTCTGGCCTTGCTAGCTAGGGGTGATGGGAGTCGTAGTTCAACAACATCTGGGGACCCACAGGTTGAGAAAGCCTGGTCTAGCACATATATCCTGGGAAGTGAAGTTTGTCAAAGCAGCTGAGATTTGTTAAGCAACCCCTATTCACCTCACAGAGCTACAATTCCCAGAGTTCCCTGGAAAGAGGGATTGATTGCTAAACCACTTTGGGAACCGTAGCCCTGTATAGCGAATAGGGGCCTCCTGACACCTCTCATTGCCCTTAACAAGCTACAGCTCCCAGAATTATTTGGGAGGAGCTATTTAAAGTGACACCACAGTGCTTTAAATGTATTGCGTGTCAGCCTGGTTAGCTCAGTTAAAGCATGGTGCTGATGATGCCAAGGTTGCAGGTTCGTTTCCCCATATGGAACAGCTGCATATTCCTGCTTTGCTGGGAGTTGAACTTAGATGATCCTCAGGATCCCTTCTCCAACTCGACAATTCTATGAATGTAGCCCTAGTTCTGTCCTCTGGGACAGCAGAGGAAAGTCTTTGTCCGTTTCTGTGTAACAGCCCTTCAAGTGCATTGTCATCGGAGATATAACAGTGGCAAATGCTTTTAGGATATTATTACGTTTCTTAGAGAGAATTGAATCAGAATCAGAAAGGGAACTAAGTTATTGTGGAATCAATGGCTTAGCTTGAGTTTAACCATGTTATCCTCTATACCTGCTGCAACTTGTAACCTGAACCTGGATTGTGCATCTATCAGATTTATGCACTAAAGTCTTTGGCAGAAAACAAGCTGGGAGTTGGAGTTCTTCATCCAGCGGGTAGGACCAAGACATTTTTTTGAGTTTGCTACCACTGGTGCAGGCCTACATCAGGCAATGCAATTTGTCTTCCTGATATTCACATATTCGTTGGCTCAATGTTATCCAAACTATTGTTGGGGTGTCAGCACTAAGAGCACCCAAGTAAGTCAGGAATGGATAGTTCCTGTGCGAAGATCTAGCATCCTTGTTGTGACAGCACCCACTGCAAAAACCGTTCTCTGTATTTTTCATGTGCTTTCTTTCTCCCTGGTGCCCTGCACCCACACAAGGTTGTATTAATTGCCTCTGACATTTTGTTTAATCGTCTTAGTTATGTTCGATTCTCCGTGACCCCATGAACCAGAGCATGCCTTGGAAACTCTCACTTTCTTCTCAAAGCTTCTCCTTATTTATGTCCATGGAGTTTTCTTGGCAAAATACTGGAGTGGTTTGCCAGTTCCTTCTCCAAGTGGATCACATTTAGTCTAAACTCTCGGCTATGACCTGTCCATCTTGGGTGGCCCTGCATGGCATAGCTCCAAGCTTCTTGGAGTTTTTCAAGTCCCTTCACCATGACAAGGCAGTGATCCATGAAGGGGTGCCTCTGACATAAAGGTAAAGGTAAAGGGACCCCTGATCATTAGGTCCAGTTACGGACGACTCTGGGGTTGCGGCGCTCATCTTGCTTTATTGGCCAAGGGAAACGGCGTACAGCTTCCGGGTCATGTGGCCAGCATAAATAACCAGAGCAGCGCACGGAAACACCATTTACCTTCCCGCCCGGACTGCTGACTCGGACATGACAGCCAATCAAGGACTCCATCAGCAGCGAGCACATCCCATAGGGAACTCTCATGCAAGCTCCCACGGGAGTTATGAATTTGGGGGAGGCTGCTATACATAGTTGCTGATTTTGGTGGGAGCCGGTCACCAGCTTAGATGGTTTCAGAAATGAATTGGGCAACTTTAAAGAGGATCAAGCTATGAATGGTCATAATGGCCATAGAATCATAGAACCATAGTAGTTCCTACCAAAGAAGAATAGATAAGTCAGGTGATGGACTATGGAGAATTGGGTAAGTTAACAGCCAAAATACAAGAATTTAATGATGACTGTTTTGTGGAAGAATGGAAGCCCTTTCTGGACTCTTTAAGGAAATATTATAGTTGGATGAACTCGTGAGCAGCATTTGAATTATGAGCAACAGAAGGAATTAGAGCTTATAGTATTGTTGTTGCAGTATAAGACAGAGAAGACTTTGTGCAGAAGAGGGGAGGGAATCAAACACCATGGGAAATGGGGTGGGAAGTTGGGAAAAGACAAATTCATTATGTTTTGAAATATAGAGGTCAGGGAACTGACATCGGAGCTAGAGGTGGAGGGAAGGCTCCAGAGGGATGCCGGAGAGGGTCCCAGTAGGGAGAGAGGCAGCCCATCTGCTGGGGAAGGAAATCAGCGTAACACCAGTGGAGAAGGGGGGCAGATGGGGGAATCGGAGAGGAGGCTCCAGGACTCTTCACCGGAGACCAGCGGGGAGAGCACGGGTCCTCCGCTGCCCACACCCTCCCTGCGTGGAAGGCTTCCGCACAGGGAGAGTAGGAGGAGACTTGGCGTCAAAGAACTTCTTTGCTGGAAGAAGTTCCAGAAACGCCCACTGATGGATTCTGCTAGCGACTGAGACAGCCACGAAGTGAAGGGCTGTCCAGACAGAAAGGGTTCAACCAGGTAACCTAGCCAGGAGTGGCGGCAACTTACGCATGAGCAACCCCTAGAACCATTACCATAGATGTTAAACATTTGAAAATTCAAAAAGAAATATATTTTTAAACAAATCATAAAAAGGTAAAGATAAAGGACAGTTAAGTCCACTTGCGAACCAACAGTTAAGTCCACTTGCGAACGACTCTGGGGTTGCGGTGCTCATCTCACTTTATTGGCTGAGGGAGACGACTTTTATCTGAAGACAGTTTTTCCCGGTCATGCGGCCAGCATGACTAAGCTGCTTCTGGTGAAACCAGAGCAGTGCACAGAAACACCGTTTACATTCCCGCCGGAGCTGTACCTATTTATCTACTTGCACTTTGACGTGCTTTCAAACTGCTAGGTTGGCAGGAGCAGGGACCGAGCAATGGGAGCTCACCCCGTCGCGGGGATTCGAACCGCCGACCTTCTGATCGGCAAGTCCTAGGCTCTGTGGTTTAACCCACAGCGCCACCTGCGTCCCTCAATATCATGAGTGAGCTCCCGTTGCTCAATCCCTGCTCCTGCCAACCTAGCAGCTTGAAAGCACGTCAAAGTGCAAGTAGATAAATAGGCCACATGACCCGGAAGCTGTACGCCAGCTCACTCGGCCAAGAAAGCGAGATGAGCACTGCAACCCCAGAGTCGGTCATGACTGGACCTAATGGTCAGGAGTCCCTTTACATAGCCAGTGTTTCTTTTCTTCTGGGGGTACTCAAGGATACACAGTACTGACACCTTCTTCTTTTTTCTAGAAGAAAAGCACTGATACATCGCCATTGCGCCTAGTAGCTTTTTTATTCTCCATCCTCTTGTGATACCATGTCCACTTTTTGGGGGGGTAACATCTTCTTCTGCCTTGCAAAGCTTACGCAAAAGTCTCCGAGCAAGGTCGCTCCCAGAGCCCTGTCTCCTCACGTATTGTTCCTGAGCCAACGTTATTGGCATAATCATGCAGAATATCAATCGCGCAGAAGGCAACCCGAGAGCCACTCTTTGTCCTGAACTGCAAATGTTGTTCCTGCGCTCCCTTCAGACACAACAAGCCACGTGTCTTGAATTATACACTATTGGGGTCCCAGTAGGGCCATCCGTTATTCATACATAAAAGCTTCTTTTTTGCATAGTGAGCATCTCGGGGGGGAAGGAGGAACACAAGTCGCCGAGGGTTTTTATTATTATTTAGCCCACGCATTGTTCAATTATTCAGGGTATTATTAAAATATGAACAACAAAGAAGTTGTGCATGGAAAATGTGTTTTAATTTTTAAACAGGGCGCCTTTTAACCTGTGTTTATAAGGCTGAAGTGCAGCCTAATATCATGCAGATAGGGTTTTTTCCTTTTCTTTATTCAATAAGTTATAAGAGGTTAGATTTTTAACCAGGTCAAATTGCCTCTCATCCTCACGACTTTTTTTTCTTTCTGTCCCCAAGGTCTGGCCCCAAAAGTATCTGGAGTTTGGGTTTGAAGAAACATCTTTCAACAGAAGTTTGTAGGCCTGTCAGAGCTTTAAAAAAACAACAAGAGGATCAATGGGATGCTGAGACTGAGCAGAAACTATTTGAGAAAAATCACATGGGACCCAAATTGCAGAGAGTTTTCATGGGCAAGGTCCATCGCGACTGATGGGAGCTTTGTGAAAACTCTTGCACCACTCCCATTCATTTTGACAGGGCGCAAGGGAGAGAGATCTTCCCATTGCATCATGCTCTTGTGGTTTCTTTTCCTTTTACCAGCATTGTATATACCGTATTTTTCGCTCTATAAGACACACCAGACCACAAGACGCACCTAGTTTTTGGAGGAGGAAAACAAGGGGGGGGGGAATTCTGAATCTCAGAAGCCAGAACAGCAAGAGGGATCACTGCGCAGTGAAAGCAGCAATCCCTCTTGCTGTTCTGGCTTCTGGAATAGCTGCGCAGCCTGCATTCACTCCATAAGACGCACACACATTCCCTCCCCCCTTTTTAGGAGGGAAAAAGTGAGTCTTATAGAGCAAAAAATACGGTATTTGTTCACTTATTATTACAATTATTCATATATCGCCTTTCACTTCAAAGAAAGACTGAGGTGGTTAACGAAACATCAAAACCGTAATGAAAAGTATGATAATAAAAGCCATGACAATAGCAAAACGTATCAGTGAAACAAGAGCACAGAAATTAGATTAGCCACAGATGTCAGGAAGTGACATTAAGTGTCAGGGAAATCTTGGGTAAACACTGTGAGGCTAGTTTGTTGGGGTAAACGTGGTGCAGACCCACCAGCCGCAGTCTCACTTCCTCCAAGATCGTCTTCTTCCTTACAGCCAATCCAGAGGGTGCCATTACCTATAGAATCACAGAATTACAAAGTTGGAAGGGACTCCAAAATATACAAAAGGATGTTTCCTTCGATCTAGCAAGAAACCAAGAGAAGATAGTCTTCGATGGGCAGGCATGGGACTCAGCTACATTAGGAAAGAAAAAGTGTTTTATATGCGTTATAACACTGTGACACCAGATGGCGCTATGGAGTCTTGTCCTTCGCCTACGTGATTTCCCACTATGAAGTTTACGATGTGTTTCCCTGAAATGCTTTTTTGAGGTGTCTAGATCCAGCCATGTACTGTGTATACATGTAGATGTGGTGTCGTTATATAGGTTGGCCAAAAGGTCTCACTATGTGTGGTCGTATCACGACAAAATGCCCCTTTCTTTCTAGTTATTTGAATCTTCCTTGCCAGTGTACATATCAAGTAGCTGTAGAGGAGAAGATACGCTGGTTTGAGGTGATCAGACATATCTCCAGGCTGCTATTAGGCCTATAATAAAAACAGGGCCTTTCCAGTGGTGGCTCCCTGCTTATGGATGGCTGCCAGTGCCTGCTAGCTTTTAATTGAACCTCAAACACTTGATGCATTTACTTGATGTTTTAAACTCATTATTAATTGCCACTTGTTCATTTATACTTATGCCACTTTTCTACTAATACAGTTTGTTACAATGTTTTCAGATTATTTCTGCTGCAAACCTATAGAAGTTTACCTGGGAGTAAGCCCCATTCAATAGCAGGCAATTGAGGGGCAGCTGTGGCACTTACCTGACAAGCGGTCGGTCACATCACTGCTGCTTACGAGGAGACAAAGGGGAGTGAGGAAGAGGTGATGAGGTCAGCATGGTGCAAACACACTGGCAGGAGTACAGGATTGGCACAGGATTTGCTCCGCTGGTATGTTTGCACCATGGCAATCCTGTTACCACATCACCCCTCCCCCTCTACCTCCTGGTAAGCCTGATCATACCATCTGCTGCGGGCACCATTGAATTCTATTGGATTTGCTTTTGCATAGACACACATAGGATTGCACGGGTCATGTTTCCTAGATTGTGGGTTTACGGTCTGCAATTATGCTGCAAATGGATTTTGCACCATTAATACACTGTGAGCCAACTTGAGAGGGTTACTTGCTGAAAAGCAGCCTCTAAATGTCACAACAAACAACATGAAATAAATAATACAAAGGCAGAGAGCCTGATGGCACAATGAAGCCATACACACACACACACACCGCCAGTCTATTCTGTAGAGAGAAAATGAGCATTATATTCCAAGTGACATTTTGCCAAAGTTATCTCCAATGCAGTTTCCTGGGTGAATGTCAGAAACTGTGACCACCAATACCCAAAAAAACCTGTCCTTCCTCTTCTGATTTTTTTTTTTTTTTGTACTAGATTTGTCTTTTTTAACAAAATAGTTGTGTGGGAGATGGGGGACTGCTTCTGAGCTTCCCATAGACATCTGGTTGATCACTGTGAGAAGAAGATACAGGAGTAAATGGGCCGTCGGTCTGATCCCGCAGTATATCTCTCTATATGATAAGAATGTAAGACTGTCGTCATGCTTCCTTCATCAGAGGATTTGTGGTGCCGCATCCTGGAATTGCATGAAGTCAGGGGCAGGTAGGGGAGCAAAAGCGAAGCCAGGTTGCACAACAGCAATGGCCATGGCATGGGAGCAAGCAGAAAGAGACACCGAGAGGGGGGGAAAGTGATGTTTTAAAGCAATGGCAGAAGTCTGATAGTGAAGGATGGAAAAAACTGAAATGCAAATGCCAGTTTCAAACAATGGCGAAGGTTTGGGTAAAGCAGGGATGGAGAAACATCGAGAGGAAAAGTAGCCATTTTAACAATGGCAGAGGTTTGAGCAGAACAAGCAGGGACTCACACCAAGTAAGAGAAAGTTTCAAACGAGATTTGAGTACAGTGGTACCTCAGGTTAAGTACTTAATTCGTTCCGGAGGTCCATTCTTAACCTGAAACTGTTCTTAACCTGAAGCACCACTTTAGCTAATGGGGCCTGCTGCTGCCGTCGCGCCGCCGAAGCACTATTTCTGTTCTCATCCTGAAGCAAAGTTCTTAAACTGAAGCACTTTTTCTGGGTTAGCGGAGTCTGTAACCTGAAGCATATGTAACCTGAAGCGTATGTAACCCGAGGTACCACTGTACAATTAGAAGGGAGTTTGTCTGTGTTGTGTTAGCTTTTTGATGTTTTGGCCATCTCTGCTGCTTCTCCTTATTAAAACTGGGGTTTTAAAAAAATATATTTTTTTTAATTTAAAAAACCCCTCCACGTCCATTCATCCTTTCTTTACTCAAGCATCTGCTATTGTTTAAAACTGGCATTTTCCTCTCAGTATCCCTCCGCTCCCGCTTTATATATCTGTGCTTGAAGAAACTTTCTCAATCTGCATGGGTGAAGATGACAGCCAGAATGGGAAAGCTTACGACTTTCTGTTCGTTGGATTGCTTGAAATTAGGTGATACCTGCAACCGTAACTAGGAAGAAAGAGGATTTATGCTACTTTTCAAATAGATTACAAACTCAGAATAAAATGTATGGGTAGGGAAGAACAGGACTCATGCAGTCATAAAGATTATCTGCTGTTGCAGGTTAAACGAGAGAGAGAATTTATGGGGTATTTATTATTAGCAGACAGACAATTCACTCTACATCACAGCTTGCGGCTTCCAGTGCAGGAGCAGAATAACTCAGCAGGGATCCCGGACTGGGCTGGTTGCTCTCTGGTAATGTCCTCCAATGAATCCAAATGTACACAGTTAATAAGGGCCGCATCTCATGTCCCTTTTCTTTTTAGTTGTACATTCAGAGATGTTGGGAACATGGCATGTGCCTAACGGAACAAAATAAATGTTTAGGGGACAGAAAAACTGGGAGGAGGGATGCAATGGTGCTTACTTTAAAGCAAAGATGGAAATCCTGTGTCTCTCCATCTGCTGTTGGACTACAACTGCCACCAGCCTCAGTTAGCCCTGATTTGGCAAACTCCTTGATGTCCCTCCTCCAACTCAGATTTGCCTAATGAATAATAATAATAATTTTATTATTTATACCCTGCCCATCTGGCTGGGTTTCCCCAGCCACCCTGGTTGGCTTACAGCACATAAAAAAATGTAGAACATTAAACATTAAAAAATTTCCTGTGACAGGGTTGCCTTCAGGTGTCTTCTAAAAGTCAGATAGTTGTTTATTTCTTTGACATCTGATGGGAGTATTCCACAGTGCGGGTGCCACTACTGAGAAGGCCCTCCGCCTGCTTCCCTGTAACCTCACTTCTCGCAGGGAGGGATCCACCAGAAGGCCCTCGGAGCTGGACCTCAGTGTCTGGGCTGAATGATGGGGGTGGAGACGCTCCTTCAGGTATACTGGGCTAAGTCCGTCTAGAGCTTCAAAGGTCAGCACTTAATTTTCAGAACTTAATTTCAACTACTGGTGAAGATGCCTCCTAATGAAATGAACTTCCAAACAAATCATTCACGGGGTCAGTGTTTGCAAAGGAAGTGTGTTTTACGTGTATATTTAAGTGGCTTTCGGTTTTCTAAAACCCAGCCTGAAATCACAAAACCTTCCCAATAAAGATTGTATTAGCCATAGCTGTCAACGTTTCCCTTTTTTTAAGGGAAATTCCCTTATTCCGAATAAGTTTCCTCCCAAGAACAGGAAAAAGTTGACAGCTATGGTATTAACATGCAACTACTTAACTTCCGTGCGCTGCTCTGATTCGCCAGAAGTGCATTAGTCATGGTGGCCACATGAGCCAGAAGCAGTCTGCGGACAAACGTCGGCTCCCTCGGCCAGTAAAATGAGATGAGCACCACAACCCCAGAGTCGTCCATGACTGGACTTAACGGTCAGGGGTCCCTTTACCATACTTAACTCCTTAAGCAGATAACACCAATAGCCTGGCATGTCTTGGATGCCAGGAATCTCCAGTCAAAAGTTGTGATCCTCTTTATTTTTCTATGCTACTGGCAATGACCAAACCCAATCCTATGCAAGCCAATGTGTGGATCCATCACATCTTTTAATTCATGTTCAATATTTATACCTACACACCTGCCTATACACCTACAGCCCCATCAAGGGAATATCCATCTGCCATCACACAGCTGCTCACTTGAGGCCCAGCTGCTTTTGCTGGGCTTTCCGACTGTGGGGGGGGGGGACTGCAGTCCTAGGAGGAAAAGGCACACCTCTGGGAACAAACCAGCCAATTGCCAGTGGCTGGGAAATGAGACAGGATGGGAGCTGATGTGCACTGCCACAATGACCTTATGTAACCTTCCCCAACATGGTGCCCTCCAGATGTTTTGACCATTGGCCAAGCTGGAACAGTCCAAGCAGTTGAGAAGCGCAGGGTTTGATATATCTAGGTGAGCATCTTTTTCTTGGGACTATAAATAACACATTTGGTTCAGGCACCTACCATTAGGGCATGGTGAATCAGCTCTCGCCCAGAAACCAATGTCCCCACTGTGGAAGGATGTGTGGATCCAGAATTGGCCTCCACAGTCACTTACGGACTCACTGTTAAGACCGTGTTCATGGAAGACAATATTACTCAGCTACAAGGGATCGCCAAAGGAAGAAGAAGGTGAATCTGATGCCCAGGGCTGAACGCAGCCTTCCAGGCCCCTCTCTCTCCAGCCCTCAGGTACTGCGAGGCATCCCATAGTACAAGCGTCATTCTACTGATCCTTTTTGTAAAGGTTGAGGATGAAGTGTGTCCAGTTCTGGACGCCACAATTTAAGAAAGGTGTTGACCAGCTGGAATGTGTGCAGAGTAGGGCAACTAAGATGATCAAAGGTCTTATGAGGAACGCTTGAAGGAGCTGGGTATGTATAGCCTGGGAAAGATAAGACTGAGAGGAGATAGGATAGCCATCTTCAAATATCTTAAGGGCTGTCACATGGAAGAGGGAGCATGCTTGATTTCTCCTGCTCTTGAAGGTGGGACATGAGGCAATGGTGAACTCTCATTGTTGCTCAACCCAAATCTTATCTCTGGTGTCAGGAGTCCGGTTCCCGGCTTCATAAAACAGTAAGCGTAATTAATTTAAAAGGATGATTTATTGTTAAAACAAACAGCTCCAGACGGCTCTAACACAGCCTCTGACATCATCAATCAAGATGACCCTTCTGAAGACTGCTTCCTGTGTCTGCAGAAGATATTGACCTTACGAACCCTACATCTCTTGCTTTGCTTCCTGTCTAACAGCCCTCCCCTGGGCCGACTCTGAGGAGGGATTGGATCAGCTCCCCCTTCCTCCCTTTCTGACAAACTACTTCCGTCTCTGTTCGCTCCTGTTTGAACCAGGAGCTCTGGCAGGGTTCCAGCCTGCTCTCTGCCATTCCCTTATCACTCGGCATTCCAAGGGGCAGGGGCGTTGGCACTAGCTGCTGTTCATCCTGCATGAAAGTTAACCCTCTCGGTTCCTGGTTGCTTTCTTCCATTGGCTGCAAACCGTCACTGGGAGATGGCTCATTCCTGACATCTGGCTAATTGAAGATCTCTTCCGTCTGCCATCATGGTCTGGACAAGAGCCAGGACACCTCCTGTACAAAGGTAAGAGTCTGTATGATGCTGTATTGTGTTTTTAATATTTGGTTGGAAGCCGCCCAGAGTGGCTGGGGAAACCCAGCCATATGGGCAGGGTATAAATCATATTATTATAAGAGTCACATCCATGCTCCACACACTTTTACCTCCTAATCCTTGCCTCCTGCCATGTGCGCCCCCCTCCCTGAATATTGCATCCCTTGGGCTGAAAATGCTTTCCTGCCCTATTTTAAAGTTCTTTGAGCTATCTGCTCTGGGATGTTAAATAATGGGTGAGTGGAAGCCGATCCAGAACAGCTCACATTTTCAGCTTCTCAATTATTGCAGCTTCTCCCCAGCTGTAATTTATGATGGGCAAATGTTAACATTTTTTTTAGTAAAATCTATTGACTAAAATATAAAAGATATGACGCTGGAAGATGAGCCCCTCAGGTCGGAAGGCGTACAACATGCTACTGGGGAAGAGCGGAGGACAAGTACAAGTAGATCCAGAGCTGATGAAGCGGCTGGGCCAAAGCCGAAAGGACGCTCAGTTGCGGATATGCCTGGAAGCGAAAGGAAAGTGCAATGCTGTAAAGAAAAATATTGCATAGGAACCTGGAATGTAAGAACCATGAACCTGGGTAAGTTGGAGGTGGTCAAAAATGAGATGGCAAGAATAAATATTGACATCCTGGGCATCAGTGAACTAAAATGGACGGGAATGGGTGAATTCAGTTCGGATGACCATCATATCTACTACTGTGGGCAAGAAACCCGTAAAAGAAATGGAGTGGCCCTCATAGTCAACAAAAGAGTGGCGAAAGCTGTACTGGGATGCAATCTCAAAAATGATAGAATGATCTCGATACGAATCCAAGGCAGACCTTTTAACATCACAGTAATCCAAGTTTATGCACCAACAACTTGTGCTGAAGAAACTGAAATTGACCAATTCTATGAAGACTTACAAGACCTTATAGAAGTGACACCAAAGAAGGATGTTCTTCTCATTATAGGGGATTGGAATGCTAAAGTAGGGAGTCAAGAGATAAAAGGAACAACTGGCAAGTTTGGCCTTGGAGATCAAAATGAAGCAGGGCAAAGGCTAATAGAGTTCTGCCAAGAGAACAAGCTGGTCATCACAAACACGCTTTTCCAACAACACAAGAGACGACTCTACACATGGACATCACCAGATGGGCAGCATCGAAATCAGATTGATTATATTCTCTGCAGCCAAAGATGGAGAAGCTCTATACAGTCAGCAAAAACAAGACCTGGAGCTGACTGTGGCTCAGATCATCAGCTTCTTATAGCAAAATTCAAGCTTAAACTGAAGAAAGTAGGAAAAACCACTGGGCCGGTAAGATACAATCTAAGTCAAATCCCTTATGAATACACAGTGGAAGTGAGGAACAGGTTTAAGGATTTAGATTTGGTGGACAGAATGCCTGAAGAACTATGGATGGAGGCTCGTAACATTATACAGGAGGCAGCAACGAAAACCATCCCAATGAAAAGGAAATGCAAGAAAGCAAAGTGGCTGTCCAATGAGGCCTTACAAATAGCGGGGGAGAGAAGGCAAGCAAAATGCGAGGGAGATGGTGAAAGATACAGGAAATTGAATGCAGATTTCCAAAGAATAGCAAGGAGAGACAAGAAGACCTTCTTAAACGAGCAATGCAAAGAAATAGAGGAAAGCAATAGAATGGGAAGAACCATAGATCTGTTCAAGAAAATTGGAGATATGAAAGGAACATTTCGTACAAAGATTTCCATAATAAAGGACAAAAGTGGAAAGGACCTAACAGAAGCAGAAGACATCAAGAAGAGGTGGCAAGAATACACAGAGGAATTATACCAGAAAGAAATGGATGTCTCGTATACCCCAGGTAGTGTGGTTGCTGACCTTGAGCCAGACATCCTGGAAAGTGAAGTCAAATGGGCCTTAGAAAGCACTGCAAATAACAAGGCCAGTGGAAGTGATGGTATTCCAGCTGAACTATTTAAAATTTTAAAAGATGATGCTGTTAAGGTGCTACACTCAATATGCCGGCAAGTTTGGAAAACTCAGCAGTGGCCAGAAGATTGGAGAAGATCAGTCTACATCCCAATCCCAAAGAAGGGCAGTGCCAAAGAATGCTCCAACTACCACACAATTGCACTCATTTCACACGCTAGCAAGGTTATGCTTAAAATTCTACAAGGAAGGCTCAAGCAGTATGTGGACCGAGAACTCCCAGAAGTGACAGCTGGATTTAGAAGAGGCAGAGGAACCAGAGACCAAATTGCAAACATGCGCTGGATTATGGAGAAAGCTAGAGAGTTCCAGAAAGACATCTACTTCTGCTTCATTGACTATGCAAAAGCCTTTGACTGTGTCGACCACGGCAAACTATGGCAAGTTCTTAAAGAAATGGGAGTGCCAGATCACCTCATCTGTCTCCTGAGAAATCTCTATGTGGGACAAGAAGCTACAGTTAGAACTGGATATGGAACAACTGATTGGTTCAAAATTGGGAAAGGAGTACGACAAGGCTGTATTTTGTCTCCCTGCTTATTTAACTTATATGCAGAATTCATCATGCGAAAGGCTGGGCTGGATGAATCCCTAGCCGGAATTAAGATTGCCGGAAGAAATATCAACAACCTCAGATATGCAGATGACACAACCTTGATGGCAGAAAGTGAGGAGGAATTAAAGAACCTTTTAATGAGGGTGAAAGAGGAGAGCGCAAAATATGGTCTGAAGCTCAACATCAAAAAAACGAAGATCATGGCCACTGGTCCCATCACCTCCTGGCAAATAGAAGGGGAAGAAATGGAGGTAGTGAGAGATTTTACTTTATTGGGCTCAATGATCACTGCAGATGGTGAAAGCAGCCACGAAATTAAAAGATGCCTGCTTCTTGGGAGAAGGGCAATGACAGGCCTAGACAGCATCTTGAGAAGTAGAGACATCACCTTGCCAACAAAGGTTCGTATAGTTAAAGCTATGGTTTTCCCAGTAGTGATGTATGGAAGTGAGAGCTGGACCATAAAGAAGGCTGATCGCCGAAGAATTGATGCTTTTGAATTCTGGTGCTGGAGGAGACTCTTGAGAGTCCCATGGACTGCAAGAAGATCAAACCTCTCCATACTGAAGGAAATCAACCCTGAGTGCTCACTGGAAGGACAGATCCTGAAGCTGAGGCACCAATACTTTGGCCACCTCATGAGAAGAGAAGACTCCCTGGAGAAGACCCTGATGTTGGGAAAGATGGAGGGCACAAGGAGAAGGGGACGGCAGAGGACGAGATGGTTGGATAGTGTTTTCGAGGTTACCAGCATGAGTTTGACCAAACTGTGGGAGGCAGTGGAGGACAGAGGTGCCTGGCGTTCTCTGGTCCATGGGGTCACGAAGAGTCGGACACGACTAAACGACTAAACAACAACAACAACAACAACATTGACTAATCATTACCCTTTGTGTTTCCAGGGTAAACAAAAACCTGATTTGTATTCTCCCTAATCACACAATCAATTTTCAATCTACTCCTTTAAAGGTAATCTCGGTGCGCGAGATCCCTTACTGGCATTAAATGCTGTAGTCTGGAAATCCTGCACACACGCACATAAAAAAAAAATGAATTGATGACTCTGCAGTGATACTGTGTATGTGAAACTACTGTGTGTCTTACAGATCTGGACATCTGGAGTACATGGCACTCCTCATAAGAACATAGGAAGTTGCCTTAAACGTAAAGGTAAAGGGACCCCTGACCATTAGGTCCAGTCGTGACCGACTCTGGGGTTGTGGCGCTCATCTCGCTTTACTGGCTGAGGGAGCCGGTGTACAGCTTCTGGGTCATGTGGCCAGCATGATTAAGCCACTTCTGGAAAACCAAAGCAGCGCACAGAAAAGCCGTTTACCTTCCCGCCAGAGTGGTGCCTAATTATCTACTTGCACTTTGATGTGCTTTTGAACCGCTAGGTTGGCAGGAGCAGGGACCGAGCAACGGGAGCTCACCCTGTCGTGGGGATTCAAACTGTCGACCTTCTGATCGGCGTGTCCTAGGCTTTGTGGTTTAACCCACAGCGCTGCCCGCATCCCTCAGGAAGTTGCCTTACACAACATCAAAGTAGTTGTCCATGAAGCCTAGTATTGCCTAATCTAGGGATCACCAATGTTTGGGGTAACCACTGGACAGATTTGACATTTTAAAAAAAGGGCTGTGGGTGCCAGTCGCAAAAGGGCTACTACATGGCAGGGTACTACCAATCTAAAGTAACAGAAAGAAAGAGGCAGGGACATAAAACCATGCAGCCATGCTCCCTTCCAGCAACAGCCGCATCAGTGGGGAAAGAGGCAACAGATTGAAGCACAACAACCAGCAGTAAATGATGCAGATGAAACCAATTCCGCTAGGTTTTGAATATCTGCGAAAGCAAGTAAGTTTATAGCTGCCTCCTCAAAGAAAGCAATGGTGGGGGGGGTATTATCTGGATTTCTGCAGCAGCAAGTAGAAAGTGGGGAGCCACCACCAAGAAGGCCCTGCTTTGTGTAATGGGGCCATGGGCCATGTTCCCTGAGAGTACCAGAAGCAGAGCCTCACAAAGATCTGGGTTATTGGTACCAAGGTCAGCTCTCATTTGTGCACCAGTATCAACAGCTTAAACAGATCCCAGTGCAGTGCTTTCAAAATTGGTGAGATAGGGACCCACCTTGCTGCCTTTGACAGCTTCCAAATCATCTTCAAGGGCAGCCCCATATAAAGCACGTTGCTCAGAGTCCAGCTCAGAGGTTATCAAGGCATGGTTGCAACAACATGAGAATAAGTATCTGGAAGTTTTTTAGATAAATTTATTGTCATTGTCCGTATATACACAGTATACACAACAACGAAAATCAAACACCCGAGACCGGATTCACATACACATTCGCACGTATCTCCAACACTCTCATCCTATTCAGACATAATCTATTAGAACATAACATAATCCAGAATATAACATAACCTATTAGAAGCATAGCATAACCTAAAACCTATCTCATTCCTTACTACTCACTGCTTGCTATTTCTTACAACTGGCCCTGAGATCATTATTTAATGCAATCAGAGCTCTTGGATAGAAACTATTCAGAAGGCGTGTGGTTCGTGTTTTCATTGTCCTGTATCTTCTGCCCGAAGGCAACAGTTCAAAGAGGTTGTGAGCGGGATGGGTGGGATCTCTCAGGATATTGTGTGACTTCTTCAAGCTGCGAGTCGTGAAGATCTCATCCAGGGTTGGTAGTTGGAGCCCAATAACATTCTGGGCAATTTTAATTATTCTCTGTAAAGCTTTTTTATCCATTTCAGAGCTGCTCCCATACCACGATAATATACTATAGGTTAAGACACTCTCAATGGTACTGTGATAATAGGACAGAAGTAGGTGCTGAGATAGATTCAATCCCCTGAGCATTCTCAGGAAATACAACCTCCCCTGCACCTTCCTCACAACCATATTAATATTTGCAGTCCATGAGAGGTCCTCAGAGATGTAAATGCCCAGGTATTTAAAACTACCAACCCTCTCCACCTCCTCGCCATTTATGTGCAATGGTAAAAATACACTTTTCTTTCTCCTAAAATCAATTATGAGTTCTTTGGTTTTTTTGGTGTTAAGCATAAGATTATTTTCTTTACACCATTGAATTAACCCCTGTACTTCTTTCCTATAAGCAGCCTCATCATTCTCACTAATGAGCCCCACCACTGTTGTATCATCCACAAATTTGATGATTGTGTTGGACTTATACAGTGGGGTGCAATCAAATGTGTACAGGGAATAGAGAAAGGGGCTTAACACACACCCCTGAGGGGCTCCTGTGCTTAATACTAGAGTAGAAGAATAGTAAGGTCCCATTCTCACTGTCTGCGGCCTATCGGTCAGGAAATTCCTTACCCACAAACAGATCTTCTGATGTATACCCAAATTGGTCATTTTAAGGAATAACCTGTCTGGTAGAATTGTATTAAAGGCAGAACTGTAGTCCACAAACAACAGCCTTGCGTAGGTTCCCTGTCGTTCTAGATGACTCAGTACAGTATGGACAGCGATGGAAATAGCATCATCAGTAGATCTATTTCTTCTGTATGCAAACTGGAACGGGTCTAGAGTGGATGGAAGACCAGCCTTAATATAATCTAGCACCAATCTCTCAAAGCATTTCATAACGACAGATGTTAGGGCTATTGGTCTGTAGTCATTGAGAGATACCACCACTGACTGTTTAGGGACTGGCACTATAATCAATGTCTTCAGGCAGGTAGGGACAGAACCCTGCAACAGGGATAGATTAAAAATGTCCGTAAATACACCAGCTAATTCTGCAGCACAGTCCCTAATAACTCGTCCCATAATTCCATCCGGTCCAGCTGCCTTCCTAATATTAATGCTCCGAAAAGCACGTTGTACGTCGGAGGTCTGTAATAAAAATGGTTGTTTATCAGTAATAGTTTCTGATGATGTGCTGGTAGCCAATGCTGTAGTGACGGTGGTTCCAGTTCCCACCTCAAAACGACTGAAGAATTGATTCAGCTGATCAGCCAGGTGCGCACTGCTGCTAGCCACTTCGTTTTTAATATTTTGCCCTGTAATTTGTTGCAGGCCTTGCCATACTCGACGAGGGTTGGAGCTCTCAAAATGCTTTTCGATCCTCCGGCAGTACATAGCTTTGGCATCCCTGATGCCCTTTTTCAGTTTGGCTCTAGCTTCTCTATACTGTTGCGCATCGCCAGAGTGAAAAGCAGCATTTCTTGCCTTTAACAGAAGATACACATCCCTGTTTAGCCAGGGCTTGTTGTTAGGAAACACCCGTATTTGTTTGGTGGTAGTAACGACATCAATGCAGCTTTTGACATAGAACAGCACTATTGAAGCGTATGTGTCCACATTATTCTCCACAAAAAGTGACCATTCAGTGTTCCGAAAGCAATCTTGAAGTTGCTCGGATGCACCTGCTGGCCACACTCGTATCTCTCTAGTTGATGGTCTAATTCTGCGTACGAGAGGTCTATATGATGGTATCATAAGTAAGGATATGTGGTCTGACTGTCCCAAATTGGGCAAGGGCTTGGTCTTGTATCCATGCATGATGTTACTATATACTCGGTCTAGGGTATTTCCCCCCCTAGTGGGACAATCAACATACTGGTGGAACTTAGGAAGCACAGTCCTTAAATCGGCTCGATTGAAATCACCAGCAACCACAAATGCTCCATCCGGGTGGGCCCGCTGCTGTTTGCTAATAGCAGTTAGCAGGTGACCCATAGCTGTAGTAGTATTTGCATCGGGAGGTATATACACCGCTGTTATTATGACAACATTAAACTCACGTGGCAAATAAAAAGGGCGGCACTTCACCACTAGGTACTCCAAGTCAGGAGAACAATGCGTGTCCATTTGTTTAATGTCCAAGCTCCAGTTGTTATTTATATAAACGCAAATTCCTCCTCCTCTGCTCTTCCCGGATTCGGCGGTTCTATCCGCTCTAATTACTGAGCGTCCTTCTAGCTGCAAAAGTACCTGTGGAAAGGAGGAATCCAGCCACGTCTCTAAAAGGACCATAACACAGCAGTCCCGGATACTTTTCTGCCGAGAGGTAATAAGTTCCAACTCCTCTACCTTGTTGGATAAAGATCTAACATTTGATACAAGGAGACTTGGCAATGCAGGCTTGTGAGGATTTTTACTTAGCCTCACTCGTAGTCCGGCCCTACAGCCCCTCTTCTGCTTACGCCCTCTCCGTTTTCTTTTCTTTCTGGCCAAAGTGGGACTCACATTGCCCTCCTGACTACCATGTCAAATCATACTTTCTACTGCACTCTGCAGCTGTTCGGCAAAGACCCTCGTTTCCAGATTCAGACGTGTGATTCTCACTAGATCTTCCTGTTTTCTTCTATCAAATTGTGGTTACATCTTCAATTGCATTGGTAGGTCTGCTCAAGCTAGCAGTAACTGCCACCATTTTAAGTCTTGATAACTCTCTAAATTCTATTGAGGGTTTTTAAAAAAATAATATTTATTAAAGTTTCAAAAAAAAGTTACAAAAATGAGGGGGGAAATGAAAAAGAAAAGAAAGAAACAGAGAATACAAAATACAGAAAAATAAGAACAATTAAAAACATTTCCCTCTTTCCATATCTTGTCTTTCATTTACTTATTTCCCTGACCTCCTCACACCTCCCTTTTTTGTATTCTAGTTCAATTAAATATTCCAGCAAATCCTTTCCAGCTTGGTTTTTATCCTAATAGTTTATCTTAATGTACTATAATTTTACATTCTCGTCTTTCAGCAGTTAGAAAATCAGTTTTTACCTAATCTTTTATATCATTTCTGCTAAAACCACATTACTTCATTCCAACATCCTTCTAACATTCCTGGATTTTACAATGTTTCTGTAGATAAACTTTAAATTTTCTCCAATCTTCTTCCACCAACTCTTCTCCCTGGTCTCGGATCCTGCCAGTTATCTCCGCCAGTTCCATATAGTCCATCACTTTCATCTGCCATTCTTCCCGGGTGGGTAAATCTTGTGTCTTCCAATGCTTTGCAATGAGTATTCTTGCTGCTATTGTTGCATACATAAAAAAAAGTTCTATCCTTCTTTGGCACCAATTGGCCAACCATGCCCAGGAGAAAGGCCTCTGGTTTCTTCTGAAAGGTATATTTAAATACCTTTTTCATTTCTAAATTCTATTGAGTTTGTTCCAAGTCAGGGTTAAACACCTGGCAGGACATTGGTGAGGGGAAATGCAGTTTGACTGTTCTTTATAACTTCAAACAAGTACAACCCATCATCTAATTATTATTTAGCTCAATCACAGCACAGCCAAAGATTAAGCTGTGAGGGTTTTAATCCATGCAACAACAAAAAGTCTCATTAAAAGAGAACTGTTTTTCTCCCTCCTTCACCCAAATTTCATTTAACAATCTGAATGAAGTCTGTAGAGTGGAATTAATGATTTGCATTAACATTTCAGATGAGCTTCAATATAAATATCAATCCTTTGATGGGTTATGAACATCAACAAAAGTTAGTTAAACTCTTGATCCCTTTCATAGCATTCTGGATGATATCATTTACTGGAAAGCCGGTAGCCTAGAAGCAAAGTCATACCTTCTACCTATAGAAATCAACTCCAGTATGTAATTTATGAAATAAACAATTCAGAGTAATTTTCCATTGCTGAAGTTTGATCTTTAGAAGACTGGGAAGTTCTTGTAACATAGAAAAGAGAACAAAGTCTTCATGGATAAGTTAATGCTGGGAATATCTAAAATATGCTGGGAATATCTAAAAATAATAGTTGTTTTATTGATTATAGATTAGATATTATTGATTGTAACTGTTAACTGGATTTCTGTTTAAGTTTTATATGTTGGTATTATTATTTTATACTATTCTAATGATTAAAACAAAAAAAATTCCTTCCAGTAGCACCTTAAAGACCAACTAAGTCAGTTCTTGGTATGAGCTTTCGTGTGCATGCACACTTCTTCAGATACACTGAAACAGAAGTTTCCAGACCCTTCTATATAGTGAGAAGGTGGGGAGGGGTATTACTCAGAAGGGTGGTGGGAATGGGTGATTGGCAGATAGCTGTGATGAGCCTGTTGACGACTCTTAACGACTGCAATAGGTCTTACAGGAAGAAGCAAGGGGTGAAAAGGTGAAAAATGGCTTTGTCATAGTTGTTTTATTGATTATAGCTTAGATATTATTTATTGTAACTGTTAAGTGGATTTCTGTTTAACTTTTATATGTTGATATTATTATTTTATACTATTCTAATGATTGTTCAATGTTACTTTTTTGATCTAGGTTGCCTATTTTAAAGTTATGTTTTATTATCACATTTTTGTATTGCATTAGATTGTTATAAGATGTACATTTTTTGTTTCTTCAGCTTGTAAACCGCCTTGAGCGTTGTAAGATAGAAAGACGGTATACAAATTAAAAATGATGGTGATGATGATGATGAATAATTCCTGCATTTCAGGGAGTTGGGCTAGATGACCCTTTGGGTCCCTTCCAGCTCTATGGTTCTACAGTTCTATGGAAGAGCAGAGCCACTAATAGTGGGGCTTCTCAGGAAATCAAATGGGGAAGCAAGATATGTTGGGATGTTACTGCTGTAAGCCCCTCCATCTACAGAGCCTTGGGCTTGCTGATCGGAAGGTCAGCAGTTCGAATTCCCATGACAGGGTGAGCTCCCATTGCTCGGTCCCTGCTCCTGCCAACCTAGCAGTTCGAAAGCACGTCAAAGTGCAAGTAGATAAATAGGTACCACCCCAGCGGGAAGGTAAACGGCGTTTCCATGCATTGTTCCATGCGCCAGAAGCAGCTTAGTCATGCTGGCCACATGACCCGAAAGCTGTACACCGGCTCCCTTGGCCAATAAAGCGAGATGAGCGTCGCAACCCCAGAGTCGGTCACAACTGGACCTAATGGTCAGGGGTCCCTTTATCTTTACCTTTAAGGACACCAGAACCCCTGCTCACCTTCATTCTATGGAAACTGAAACCTGGAAAAAGAACCCCTGGAGTTTCTCCCTGCTCAAAGATTGGAGCAGCACATACAGTGGTACCTCTAGTTATGAACTTAATTAGTTCTGGGGGTCAGTTCTTAACCTGAAACTGTTCTTAATTAGAAGTGTGCTATCACTAATGGGGCCTCTTGCTGCCACTGCACTGCCAGCACACGATTTCTGTTCCCATCTTGGGGCAAAGTTCTCAATTCTTCCAGGTTAGCGGAGTTTGTAACCTGAAGCGTTTGTAACTCGAGTTACCACTGTATTATGATATGGAACCAAACTGAGAGATTCATAGGATTATAGAGCTGGAATGATCATCTAGTTCAACCCCCTGCAATGGCTATCTTACCTCTGATCAAAAACTCCAGTGAAGAAGAAGAAGAAGAAGAAGAAGAAGAAGAAGAAGAAGAAGAAGAAGAAGAAGAAGAAGAAGAATTTTATTTTTTATACCCTGCCTATCTGGCTGGGATTCCACAGCACATAAAAATTTGTAAAACATCAGACTTCCCTAAACAGGGCTGCCTTCAGATGCCTTCTAAAAGTCAGATAGCTGTTTATTTCCTTGACATCTGATGGGAGGGCGTTCCACAGGGAGGGTGCCACCACCAAGAAGGCCCTCTGCCTGGTTCCCTGTAACCTCACTTCTCGCAGAAGGCCCTCACTTCCACCAGAAGGCCCTTGGAGCAGGACCTCACTGTCCGGGCTAAACAATGGGGGTGGAGACCCTCCTTCAGGTAGACTGGGTCGAGGCCATTTAGGGCTTTGAAGATCAGCACCAACACTTTGAATTGTGCTCAGAAATGTACTGGGAGCCAATGTAGGTCTTTCAGGACCAGTGTTATATGGTCTCAGCAACCGCTCCTAGTCACCAGTCTAGCTGCCGCATTCTGGATTAGTTGCAGTTTCCAGTTCACCTTCAAAGGTAGCCCCACGTAGAGTGCATTGCAGTAGTCCAAGTGGGAGATAACTAGAGCATGCACCACTCTGGTGAGACAGTCTGTGGGCAGGTAGGGTCTCAGCCTGCATACCAGATGGAGCTGGAAGACAGCTGCCCTGTACACAGAATTGGCCTGTGCCTCCTTGGACAGCTGCGAGTCCAAAATGACTCCCAGGCTGCACACCTTCTAAGGTATACTGTTCCATTGTCAAACATCTCTTACCATTAGAAAGTTCTTCCTTTCTCCTTTCTTGTCACTTGACTCCATTGGCTTGGGTCCTACCCTCAGGAGCAGCAGAAAACAAGCTTCCTCCCTCTTCCAGACTTTCAGCTATTTGAGAATCTGAAGGGGTTCAGATCTTCAGATCTTCCTCCATCCATAATAACACAGTTGATTACAGAAGAACATAAAAAGAGCCTTGCTAGAATAGACCAAAGGCTCGTCTAGTCCAACATCCTCCTTTCACAGTTGCCAAACAGATACCCACGTACAGAATACAAGCAGGACCAATTTCCATCCATCTTTGGCTGTTTTAGTGAGTAGCAGCACTCAACCTCTCCCTTTCCAAAATAGATTGACATAAATGCTGTTTGCACTGCGGGATATCTCCCAGTACCTGACTACAATTGCATTTTCATATTGTTTTTGTGGGGGGCGGAATACTGCAAAGCAAAGTGAGAGTGAGAGTGAGAGTGAGAGTGAGAGTGAGAGTGAGAGAGAGAGAGAGAGAGAGAGAGCGCCATCCATAAGGGAAGCAGCTGACTCCTGGTTTCAGGAAAGTCTTCAGCAATCAATTAATAGCTTGATCGATCCAGCGTGGTGCAGGGCAGCTTAATTGAAGAGATTCAGCACTTAAGGAGCTCGTATCGTTGGAAGGACGACCACTGTCAGCAAAGTAAGCAGCCTTTGGAAATGCAGCTGCCTCACTCAGTTCCAGAACAGTGCGAGAGAGAAAGAGAGAGAGAGAAACAGTGTGAAATGAGTTATAAAGGCCATCACAGATAATTGACGTCCAGAGTGAAACCCTTCAACAGGAACATCGCCTACCAATAGTTCACGGACACCCACTGTCTCGACCGGAGATGTTGCCAACATATTGCATGTATATCCACATTCAGTAACTAACAGCAGGAAGGTATGAATTTTTTATCGTGCCATCCCAATGCTGGAGCCAATTCTTCCCGAAAAGCAACGGCATTCTTTTAAAGACAAAGGGTAAGAAGATAATAAACATCCCTGCAGGGTTTTTTTTTTAATTATGATCTAGCTGTTGCTCCTTGTCAGCCACAGGAGAAGGCATGTTTTATTAAAAATTGTTTACAGTCAACGTGAGGATACAGAGAATTTGAAAGGATGGCAATAAAGAAAGCATAATTTGAGACACGTGGGATACCCCAGAAGTCTTGCCTGTTTAGGGCATCTTTGGAATATATTGCCTGAGATCTAAAGAGCCTGCGGATGTGTGTTTAAGTGTTTCTACATGTGTACTGGGATATCACCTTTCAACCTTGCCTCATCGTGTTGCATCAAATGTGAGATCCTCTAAATTCATTGGCAGTGACATTGTTGTTTTTTAGTCATTTAGTCGTGTCCGACTCTTCGTGACCCCATGTACCAGAGCACGCCTCCCGCAGTTTGGTCAAACAAATGCTGGTAGCTTCGAGAACACTGTCCAACCATCTCCTCCTCTGTCGTCCCCTTCTCCTTGTGTCTTCCATCTTTCCCAACATCAGGGTCTTTTCCAGGGAGTCTTCTCTTCTCATGAGGTGGCCAAAGTCTTGGAGCCTTCAGGATCTGTCCTTCCAGTGAGCACTCAGGGCTGATTTCCTTCAGAATGGAGAGGTTTGATCTTCTTGCAGTGCATGGGACTCTCAAGAGTCTCCTCCAGCACCAGAATTCAAAAGCATCAATTCTTCGGCGATCAGCCTTCTTTATGGTCCAGCTCTCACTTCCCTACATCACTACTGGGAAAACCATAGCTTTAACTATACGGACCTTTGTTGGCATGGTGATGTCTCTGCTTTTAAAAAGTTCAGATGTTTAAATAATAATTTATTATTTGTACCCTGCCCATCTGACTGGGTCGCCTCTGTCACTCTGAGTGACTTCCAGCATATATATAAAAACATAATAAAACGTTAAAAAGCTTCATTACACAAGGCTGCCTTCAGATGTCTTCTAAAGGTTATATAGTTACTCATCTCCTTGACATCTGATGGGAGGGCATTCCACAGGGCAGGCACCACTACTGAGAACGCCCTCTGTCTGGTTCCCTGTAACCTCACTTCTCGCAATGAGCAGACTGCCAGAAGGCCCTCAGAGCTGGACCTCAGTGTCCAGGCTGAACGATGAGGGGTGGAGATGCTCCTTCAGGTATACTGGACTGAGGCCTTTTAAGGCTTTAAAGGTCATCACCAACACTTTGAATTATGCTCAGAAACATACTGGGAGCCAATGTAGATCTTTCAGGATGAACCTTATATGGTCCCAGCATCTGCTCCTAATCACCAGTCTAGCTGCCACATTCTGGATTAGTTGTAGTTTCATGGTCCCCTTCAAAGGTAGCCCCACGTAGAATGCATTGCAGTAGTCCAAGTGGGACATAACCAGAGCATGCAGCACTCTGGCGAGACAGTCTGTGGGCAGGGAGGGTCTCAGCCTGTGTACCAGATGGAGTTGGTATACAGCTGCCCCAGACACAGAATTAATCTGTGCCTCCATGCACAGCTCTGAATACAAAATGACTCCCTGGCTGAGCACTTGGTCCTTTAGGGGCACAGTTACTCCATTCAGGACCAGGGAGTCCCCCACACCTGCCTGCCCTCTGTCCCCCCAAAACAATACTTCTGAAACCCCCGATGATATCTGTCCCAGCAGCTTAATAAAGTGGTACCTCTGGTTGCGAGCGGGATCCGTTCCGGAGGCCCGTTCGCAACATGAAAAGAGCACAACCCGCAGCGGTGTGTCTGCGCACGCATGGGTTGCGATTCACCACTTCTGGGCACGTGTGTGATGTCATTTTGTGCGTCTGCGCATACATGAGCGGCGAAACCCGGAAGTAACCCTTTCCAGTACTTCCGGGTCGCCGCGGGACGTAACCTGAAAGAACGTAACATGAAGCAAACGTAACGTGAGGTATGACTGTATAGATGTTGAATATTGGCTTAAATGTAACACCTACTATGAGTCTAGTACTGACCCCCCAAATAAGAGTATTTTCATACAGTGGCGGACAGCAGGCGCGGCTGGCACAAGTCCCGGGGGGCATGGCATGCTACTGGGGGCATGGCACCCAGCGTGGGGGGGCAGCCATGATGGCACCCCACCAGGATGCACTGCCGGGGGCAGTGAGCTCCCCCCACCCCCATCTTCCTCTGCCAGTGTTTTCATAAGTTTTCCCCTTCCTCCATTCCATCCTTGATGCTGTCTGACTTGAAAGATGGAGGCCTTCCCTGCCTGTGCCTCTGAGACAGGAGATAGCTCTGCCGTCCTCCAGCAACTCACTCTGGAAGCCCCACCGGAGGTAAAACAATTATGTATTTCATTTCCTCTTTATTTCTTAAGCGGACCCATCCTCCTCTCTCAGTCCATAAAGGCATTTTATGGGGCACCCTAAAAACGCTGGAGATGATAAAGCAGAAACGTATATTTACAGCAGCCTTTATAGGCCGCCCAGCCCTTTCAGCAAGTACGTACTGAAATGTATTTATTCCTTCTTTACTGCCTTCACGGCTGATTCTTTTTTCCCCAAAATGTACTCGCAGAGTAAAAGGAAAGCAAGAGAGAGTAGAAGGGCAAAGAGCTGGAGTGGAAATGGGGAAAGCATGACTTTGAAGCTGCTGGGCCTTTTTATATCCAAGATGGCCATTTGCCCCAGGGCAGTGATTTAACTGTGTGGCCTCATCTGTCTGTCTGAGATATATGCATTTGGACTGGACAGGTCTGGCTTCAAGATGGCATGCCTTCCTCAGCAGGAAGGCAGGGGACAATAGTCCTTGCTTGCCTGCCCTGCCTCTCTCCACCTGGCTTGGGGCGGGGCCTGACAGGCTCCACAAAGGACAGCTGCTGCTGCTGCTGCTTGACAGAGAGAGCTCCTTTTTCAAATTGTTTTTATCTATGTCATTTTGAATTGTGATTGATATTAATGTTATGTTTTTAGTTTTAGATTTTTATTATTTATGTGGAAATTGTTTTCCATTTGGTTGTGCACCTTTTGATGTTTTTTATTTATTGTTGATGACTTCCGTTATGTTGGTAATTATGTACCGTATTTTTCGCTCTATAAGACGCACCAGACCACAAGATGCACCTAGTTTTTGGATGAGGGAAACAAGAAAAAAGATATTCTGAAGCCAGAACAGTGAAAGCAGCAATCCCTCTTGCTGTTCTGGCTTCTGGGATAGCTGCGCAGCCTGCATTCGCTCCATACGATGCACACACATTTCCCCTTACTTTTTAGGAGGGGAAAAAGTGAGTCTTATAGAGCAAAAAATACGGTGATTCTTGCCATGTTGTGAGCTGCCTTGAGCATTGTTTGAACTATGGAAAGGCGGCATACGAATTAAATGATGATGATGACGATACCAGGGTCATGCAATTGTGACTTCCTGGCTGCAGCAAGATCTTGCAAGAGGTCTGTGACGTCACTGGACATCTCACTGGAATCCGGAAGCCACCGCCATTCCTCCTTGCTTCTCCAGAGGCAGCAGGAAGGGCAACCCACCGCTGTTGGAACATAGACCACAGAAATGAGAAGTGGTGGCAGTGGCGAGATCTCATGCAAGCTCTGTGAGATCTCGCGAGAGTTCCGTGATAACTCTCAGTACCTCACTGCAAGCTGCTGCCACTACTGCTTCTCCTTGCTTATCCGACAGCGGCATGAGTGCATAGGGCACCCATGGGGATGCTGCCCCTGTGGGATTCTGCCACCCGAGGCAGCTGCCTCAGTCCGCCTCATGGGCGAGCCAACCATGATTGGATCCCATCCCAGCGCAGTCCCCTTAAAAATGTGGGCTGAATTAAAATCTTGAGCCTCTCTGTCTATAGCCCCCCAGTTCTGCCAGGTTACAGTGGCCACCATCCCCAACTCTTGGGTGTTACTAAGCTTTAGTTGTTCCGCCTGGCCTTTGGCTTGGAATCAATTTGATTCCCTTCCCCTCTTTCTTTTTTTCCTTTCTCCTTCTGTGTTGGAGCTCCTATTTGGGGACTTCCCTGGCTTTTTTCTGGCCCATGTAAGACCAGTCTGGATAGTTAGCCTTGGTGAAGACTTGATATTTTTATCCCCAAAAAAGTTTTTGATTGAGTTTCCACTGAAATGAGGCTGTTTTAATGTTGTATTTTAAGCTTGTGTTTTAAGCTGTATTTCAATCAATTGTTTTTATATTTGGTGTTAGCCACCCTGAGCCTTGTTTTGGCTGGGGAGGGCAGGATATAAATAAAAATTATTATTATTATTATTATTATTATTATTATTATTATTATTATTATTATTATTTAGGAAGAGGTCAGGAAGGTGACCCCTTAGCTCAGTGCCCTGTGGGGGGGACACCAGTCACGCTTCCCTAAATCCACCTCTGATGATACAGTGGTTAGAATGTTGGACTAGGACCTAGAAGAACCAGGGTTCAAATTCCCACTTAGACATGAAGATAACTGGGTGTGGCCTTGGGCTAGTCACTGGTTCTCAGCTTAACCTACCTCACAGGGTTGCTGTGGGGGTTAAAATAGTGGGAGGATGCTATTATTCTAGAGTTAAGAATAAAATTGGTTCTGGAAGAACTATGTGTGGTATCCTGAGCACACAAAAGCTCATACCAATAACAAACTTAGGTGGTCTCTAAGGTGCTACTGGAAGGATATTTTTGTTGTTGTTGTTCCGGAGGAAAGCTGGGATATGAATGTAAGAAATGAATTAATTTTGAAGTGGGGAGAGAGAAACATTGTCATATATAACTCTGTAGAAACAAACTGGCTGTGTTTTTAAAACCTCTTCATGTTCCTGAGTGCAACTAGAAGAGATTGCAACCACACACACACTCCAGGGGATAGTCTGTAGAATGGTAATATTGAACACTGCATACCAGGGAAGCAAATTTGCTCTGCCTGCAGTTTCTGTCTCTGCAAAGGGTGCTCGGTTTGGGCACCTTGCAATACATGCCTCTGCCTCTTGTTCCTCATGAAAGAAAACGACTTTCGCACTGGAACTACCAAAGCTACATTTGCAGACACGTTGCTGCAGGTGAAGGAAGGTCAGTTTGCTCAGGGCAAAGTCAGGAGACAATCTTACGCTGCTTCTGTAGGGCCATCCATCAACAAAGCCGTGACATGTGTTCGGGGGGACGGAGGATGGAAAGTACACACGGTTATAGTTTTATGCGCTGGGGGGAGATAATCATAACCGTATCCCCGTAGGTGAAATAAAACGAAAACAAATAGCTTCGATCTGCAGCAAAACCTACAAACAGGACTGGTTTCCAGAACTCCACAAGCCGGCAGGATGATAAGCAGAAACAGTGGGCCTTTCTCTGCATATCCAACCCAAGGAATCTGTTGGATTTGTTCGTAGGGCATGTATGCCTGACTGCTTACGTGCTAAGCAACATCAGGAGATTGGGTCAACCTGAATTATCTTACTCTTGGAAGGCTGGCAATACTGGAGGATGCAAAGCCAGTGGGCTAGGGAGCCACTAGGCCAGGCATAGGCAAACTCGGCCCTCCAGGTGTTTTGGGACTACAACTCCCATGATCCCTAGCTAACAGGACCAGTGGTCAGGGATGATGGGAATTGTAGTCCCAAAACTTCTGGAGGGCCGAGTTTGGCTATGCCTGCACTAGGCCACTGGAAGTGCATAGATATGCTTGCGGGAGAGGAGTATCCAGTTTCCAGGACTGGGTCATGTTGTGCCCTGACACATTTTCATATCATTGTTCCATCAGGCTGCCTCAGACACAGAGGTGAGACAGCATCTCCCTGTCAGCTTCAATGGAACACTGGCAAGCCTTGGGGTCTGTGGCATCCTGTGCAATGCCAAAATTCAGGGGGGGGCACCTCTTGCCTTCCATTCTATATGATAGTTGCGGAGCCCCCTGCAGCACCCCCAAGGCTCTGTACCCAGTGTGACCAAACCAGTAGTGCTCCCCTAAATCTGATTGCAATCAACTCCCATATGGTTCCTCCCCTCTTCAGACTGTTCCTTGCAATGGCTGTCATGTCTGAATCAAGCTGTTTCATTGGACCGGTCATGTTGTTCGGATGCCTGATCATCGTCTTCCAAAGCAACTACTCTATTCTGAACTTAAAAATGGAAAGCGTAATGCTGGTGGTCAACAAAAGAAATTCAAAGACTCTCTCAAGGCAAATCTTTAAAAATGTAGTATAAACACCAACACCTGGGAAACACTGGCCTGCGAGCGCTCCAATTACCAAAGGTGTCATGGGCTTTGAAGACTCTCAAACTCAGGACACAAGGGAGAAATGTGCTAAGAGGGAGGCACGCTTGGCAAACCCTTACCATGATCACCTCCCACCCAGAAACCTAGGTCCCCACTGTAGAAGAACGTGTGGATCCAGAATTGGCCTCCACAGTCATTTACGGACTCACTGCTAAAACCCTGTTTTGGAAGACAATCTTACTCGGCTACGCGTGATCGCCAAAGAAGAAAAAAAATGAAGCTATTTCCCTCTTACCTCTTTGTCACTTTTTTTTTCCTTTTGCGGAGGCAGAGCATAACCATTATAACTAGTAGCCACCGAGAGACCCTCTCCCCCATAAACTTGTCTAATTCTCCTTTAAAGCTATCCAAGTTGGTAGCCACCTCTTGTGGGAGTGAGTTCCATAGTTTAACTCTGGGGACCCCAGTCAAAAATTGACACTACCAAATAATTACTCCTGTGCAACGCCAGCATGAGTAAAGGCTTTCCTTGTCCTGTCCTCAGATCAGGCAGGCCGCAGCAGGTAATTTATTGGTTGGTCCAAATCACATCAGCTAAATCAAAGTCCCATGACAGCACAGTTCAGGAGATATTGGCTGGCACAGTCTACCACAAAGAGATCTGTTGTCTCAGCAAGGTGGAGAAGGCTGCTGAGACTTAGGAGGTCCAGCCAGTTTGGTCTTGCCATTAGCCCCACCTCAGCCCAAAGCTCGATCTGAATCCTTAAAGGAACATTGACAGCATTGGGGGTGCTGGGAATTCCTTCAGGGGTATGTTTGCCGAGACAGGGGAGTCTCACAGGGCCCTATCCTCTGGTCTGGAGGGTCCTGCAATGACTCTTTGAGAGGCAGCCCTTCCCCATCTGAGTTATCCTCTGAGATTAGGGGCTGAGATCAAGGCCAGAAAACCTTGGTGAAGATTTGACATTTGCATCCCCAAAAAGTTTTTTGATTTGAGTTTCTAATGAAATGAGGCTGCATTTTAATGTTGTATTTTAATCTTGTTTTTAAGTTGCATTTTAATCCATTGTTTTTATACTTGGTGTTAGTTGCCCTGAGCCCGGTCTCAGCCGGAGAGGGAGGGATATAAATAAAATTATTATTATTATTATTATTATTATTATTATTATTATTATTAAAACATGTCATACCCACATCAAGCAAGATTCGGCCTCAGAATCATAGACTCCAGACAAGTCCACCAGCAAAACCTGTAATCTTCATCACGATGCCATATAAAGGTTAATAGAATGTTAAAAACAAAAAGAGCATTCACTCACCGGTTTTTCCTCCAATTCACTGAGATGCGGGCTTCTTGAATGCAGTACGTCAATAACCTGCAGTATATTTTAAGCGATTGAATAAAAAGTTATATTTAATTGGGAAATCAATGAGCAGGAGTAGGGCACTGAGGTCATATAGATCGTCTCATCCCGACCAATCTAAATCAGCTTGCCCTTTCCGCTGGTCTTCCATCATTGCATTTTGCCTGCCAGTCCCTCAAACAACTCTTAATTATGGGCCACGGCAATTTGTCTTCAAATATCACACTACGGTGGAATCTATGCATCAATAAATACAACTCAAAAGCTGTTTTCCACCCCACTGGAGAGTTAATTGCTTCCACGGCTGAAGCAGAGGCAGTAATTCTTCACATTTTTTGGAGTGGGGATTTTCAAGGTCCCACAGTGATTGACGACAAATATGAAAAGCAAACTAAAAGGGGGAGGAGAGCGTTGGTGGGAAATATGAGGAGCTGTCCAGGGTGCTGGATCTATGCAGAACATTCATTACAAACTAAGGGAAGAGGGTCTTCTATCTCAACGGCAAAGAATATGTTTTGCATAAAGAAAGGTCACGGGTTTGATCCCTGGTTCTCTCCAGCTGAGAACAGGGGGGTGACCTGCTTGCAATGGCTCACAAACCATAACGAAGCAGCAATAATCCATTAAATTTTACAACAGTGAAAGACAGCACTGAAAAGAATCTCAACGGAAACAACAAAATGCATCAGAGGCTAAAATTACTATATTTTATATAATGGGTTTTTAGTGTTACTATGTAAAAAAGCAGAGACATCACCTTGCCCACAAAGGTCCGTATAGTTAAAGCTATGGTTTTCTCAGTAGTGATGTATGGAAGTGAGAGCTGGACCATAAAGAAGGCTGATCGCCAAAGAATTGATGCTTTTGAATTGTGGTGCTGGAGGAGACTCTTGAGAGTCCCATGGACTGCAAGAAGATCAAACCTATCTATTCTTAAGGAAATCAGCCATGAATGCTCACTGGAAGGACAGATCATGAAGCTGCGGCTCCAATACTTTGGCCACCTCATGAGAAGAGAAGACTCCCTGGAAAAGACCCTGATGTTGGGAAAAATGGAGGGCACAAGGAGAAGGGGACGACAGAGGACGAGATGGTTGGACAGTGTTGTTGAAGCGACAAACATGAGTCTGACCAAACTGCGGGAGGCAGTGGAAGACAGGAGTGCCTGGCGTGTTCTGGTCCATGGGGTCACAAAGAGTCGGACATAACTAAACGACTTAACAACAACAACATGTAAAATTATGTAAAAATGTCGTATAAAAGTATACATAATGAAATGGAGCATACTGGAAGGGGGCATATCTGGCTGGTTGCTTGGCTGGACACCTGAAAGATCATCTCGCCCCTTATATACCCAATAGATTGCTGTGCTCTGTGGGTGACGGACTCTTGAAGATATTGTCTTAGCAGGAGGTCCATTCTGTACAAAAGCTGCCCTTTGCAACTGTCCTCTCCTCGGATATTAGATGGGTGTCATCTCTGTTGTTCTTTCAGTGCCTACTCAAGACCTTCCTCTTTCCAAACGTCTTTTAAGGTTGAGATCTCTTTTCCAACCTGCACCAAGCTTTGGAATTGCTGTTAGAAGTTTGAATAGTTTTATCATTCGTTCGTTCACTGCCAGAGCCTCCTTTGGGAGGGAAGGTGGGATATAAATTTAATGAAGAAATAAAATAAACAAACAAACAAACGCTGAAGATGAGAACCCTCTTTTTGGGAGAGAAGAGACGTGGCAACAGTTCCTTGCAGGTCCCAGGCGTTCCACACTAATTGCAAGAGAAGCATTTTGTTCCCCCCACTCCCATTCCCTGGAAAACTCATCCTCTATATGTGATGTGTTTATCTGTTCAACCATCTTGTGGAAATGGGATCTCTTCCCACCTTGCCTTTATAAGTCCTGCATAATCGCACCCCAGACTCATAAAAGTTTAATTCGGTGGGAAACAATTGCCATCCCTCTCAGTTAACAAGGCTCCTTTGCTTTCCTTCGTAAAGTTTGTTCATTATCTGTTATCTCCAAAAACCTGCGTATCTCCTTTTTCCTTCCTCCATTATCAGACTTTATGGGCTCAGATTTGGGCCTCTGCGATGCTAGATGCCAGCAGTAAGCTTGACTCAGTAAACAACTTGCATTTATTTCACTGTAACGAGTTCAGCTTTTCCTCTGTGCTCTCGCAAACCTGTACCTCAGTGGGGCAGTGAATTTGTACCAATGGGTCGTACCATTTTGGGGTGCAGGTAGGGCTCGTATTATGCAATTCTCTTCTGTCTGGGGATCCTCTTCCCGCTGGGATGTTAAGGAAAGGGCTAGACTGCAATTCTTCTTCCTGACATGCTATTTATCGGTATGGAGACATTTTAATTAATTAATTGAGAGCGTTCAGTTACATGAGCATTCACCACCACCACCCCAGGCAATATGAAGTGGTACAGCCCAAACACAGCTTTTCCACTCTGGTTAGAATTAGG
The DNA here is from genome assembly GCF_964106915.1 of Podarcis gaigeae. NCBI lineage: Eukaryota > Metazoa > Chordata > Lepidosauria > Squamata > Lacertidae > Podarcis > Podarcis gaigeae. The sequence continues at coordinate 95,772,102 of NC_139677.1, read as the reverse complement.
TCTCAAACACAGGCCTACTTTACACATTCTGTAATTCAATGATTCTATTACAGTGGTACCTTGGTTCTCAAACTTAATCCGTTCCAGAAGCCAAAGCATTCTAAAACCAAGGTACGCTTTCCCATAAAATGCAAAACGGATTAATCTGTTCCAGACTTTTAAAAACAACCCCTAAAACAGCAATTTAATGTGAATTTTACTACCTAATGAGACCACTGATCCATAAAATGAAAGCAATAATCAATGTACTGTACTATAAAATAAATAAGACAGTATTGTAGATGATAAAACTTAAAATTGATTTTTTTTCTTACTTGCACTGATCATTGTTTGGACGGAGGGCTTTTATCCATTTCTGCAGTCACACAATCAATCAATCAGTAGCTGAACTGGGTTCCACACAGTCACAAAAACAAAACAAAAAACTGCAAAATAAATAGCAAAAACAAAAGCACCAAATACAGTGTTACCTTGGTTCTCGAACTTAATCCATTCCTGAAGTCCGTTTGACTTCCAAAATGTTCGAAAACCAAGGCGCAGCTTCTGATTGGTGCAGGCGCCCCGGAAACAATAGCCAACAGTCCCATCAGCTGTTCAGCTTCCGAAAAACGTTCAAAAACTGGGACACCTACTTCTGGGATTTCAGTGTTTGGGAACCAAGGTGTTTGAGAACCAAGGTACCACTGTATTCTAAGCAAGTCAAAAGCAGAAAAGAGCAGGACCCTGGATAGTGAGCCCTGCTGGCTGGAGTTCTCTCCTACTAAGGGAGCTGTAGGAAGGTATTGCCCCAGCAGAGAGGTGAAGCTGTGTAGGCTACATTGGCTCCCAGTACATTTCCGAGCACAATTCAAAGTGTTGGTGTTGACCTTTAAAGCCCTAAATGGCCCCGGTCCTGTATACCTGAAGGAGCATCTCCACCCCCATTGTTCTACCCGGACACTGAGATCCAGCACCGAGGGCCTTCTGGTGGTTCCCTCATTGCGAGAAGCAAAGCTACGGGGAACCAAGCAGAGGGCCTTCTCGGTAGTGGCGCCCGCCCTGTGGAACACCCTCCCATCAGACGTCAAAGAGATGAACAACTACCTGACATTTAGAAGACATCTGAAGGCAGCCCTGTTCAGGGAAGTTTTTAATGTGTGACATTTTAATGTATTCTTAATCTTTGTTGGAAGCTGCCCAGAGTGGCTGGGGAAACCCAGTCAGATGGGCGGGGTACAAATAATAAATGATTATTATAGGCTGACACAACCTTTGGTGTGGCTAACTGCATCTTCCTGGCAGAGCTAGCTGGGTTATTAAAGGATGCTCCTTTGATTTTACAGTCCTTGAGGCTTTGGAGATGGAAGTACTGCTGGGAATGGTGGTAAGAAGAAGAAGAAGAGTTTGGATTTGATATCCCGCTTTATCACTACCCTAAGGAGTCTCAAAGTGGCTAACAATCTCCTTTTCCCCACAACAAACACTCTGTGAGGTGAGTGGGGCTGAGAGACTTCATAGAAGTGTGACTGGCCCAAGGTCACCAAGCAGCTGCATGTGAAGGAGCGGGGAAGCGAACCCAATTCACCAGATTACGAGTCTATCACTCTTAACCACTACACCACACTGACTCACAGAAGAAGGCACCATCAGTTTTCACACACACATAAAATAAAGCAGACACAGCCTACTCCACACCAAATTCATCCACAGCACATGGCAATGACCAAGGGGGGAAGGTCAAGCCAGAAAAATAGACACAATCCCACAAAGATATGCAGTGAGACACACACTGGCTAAGAGTCAGGCCCTCCACACAAGGATGCAGAAGTCTATTGGCATAGTGTAGTCCCTTCAATAAATTATACAAGCCTTTATTAACATATGAGGACATTAATGCTCCTAAGGAAGACTCCAGCTCAGTCTCCCTTATCAACACCATGGCCCAACAAGCCACACCACTGCGCGTTTCCTGCCGCAAATCAATCCAGCCTATCAGATCCTACAAGGGCATCGGGGACGAGGCAGAGAAGCGAAAATAAATAGCTTAATTACCTGCTATAATTTATTGGGTATAGGCAACAAAGTCAATGGATCTCCAAAATTAATGCACGCTGCCCTTGAAAGCATGCCGAAAATATAGCCAAGAATCTCTGTTTTTAAAGGGTGCTCTTTTTTTAAGGGAAAAAAGAACAACTTTAAAAGTTCATTTAAATACATTGGGCTCCTCTGGGGAAATGGGTGGGATACAGATTTAATATATAAATAAATAGCATTTCTCCTACCAGTCAAGAACTCTTCGGTCAGCAGAAGCATTTTTGTGGATCATTTCTCTCCTATTTTCAATGAACATACTCTGGGTGCTACAGCAAACGTCTCCATCCATGAACAAGAGGAAAGTATCAGCAAGTTTGAGGGGATCCCAAGGTTTGCAGAAGTATGCGAAATCTTTAGCAGGGAATGGGGGCTCAAAATAGCCCAACAATAAGTGAGCCTACTCTGGGGGCACAGAGTGTTGATGGGGTTGGGGACAAACCAAGGCGAGGAGGAATAGAATCTGGTTTGCTGGTTTCCCGGACGCACCTGGTTGGCCACTTTGATAACAGAATGTTGGACTAGACAGGCCATTGGCCTGACCCAGCAGGTCTCTGCTGATGTTTTTATGAAGTGATATGGCCAGAATCAGGAACAGGGTATCTGAAGGAGCATCTCCACCCCTATTGTTCAGCCCGGACACTGAGGTCCAGCGCCAAGGGCCTTCTGGCAGTTCCCTCCCTGCAAGAAGTGAGGTTACAGGGTAAACTGGCAAGAATGTACAGGACAAGTAGTAAGACATGTTGGAAATGTAAAGATAAAGATGGAGGTTTTTACCACATGTGGTGGACATGTGAGAAAATGAAACAGTTTTGGGAACAGATTTATAATGAATTGAAAATAGATATTTAAATACACTTTCCCAAAAAAGCCAGAAGTTTTCTTGCTAGGCTTGATGGGAGAGGAAATAGAAAAAGCAGCTCAAAGGTTATTTATGTATGCTACAACTGCTGCCAGAATGTTGTTAGCCCAAAAATGGAAAGTACCAGAATTACCAACAATAGAGGAGTGGTAGACGAAGATGGTTGATTATGCGGAACTAGCAAAACTGACCTGTAGGATCCGAAATTACCGGTAGGAGGAAACAAAATTCCAAAGAGATTGGAGTAAATTTATGGGTTATATAAATAATAACTGTAGAAATTTGAAGACTTTGGCAGGATGGAAATAAATCATACGACGTAGATAGGATTGGATACAATAAGAAACTGTGGAAAAGTAACTGACATAATAAAACCTGTTGAAGGGAGGGAAGGAAGTCAATGCTCAGCAGAGTGTGGGGAAAGAATGTGGGTAAATGATTGTTGAATTTTACTGTATTTTGTTTGTTTGTATTAAATGAAACACCAATAAAAAGCATTTTTTTAAAGGGAGAGAGAGAAGTGAGGTTACAGGGAACCAGGCAGAGGGCCTTCTCGGTGGTGGCGCCCACCCTGTGGAATGCCCTCCCATCAGATGTCAAGGAAATAAGCAACTATCTGACTTTTAGAAGACATCTGAAAGCAGCCCTGTTTAGGGAAGTTTTTAATGTTTGATCTTTTATTGCGTTTTTAGTATTCTGTTGGGAACAGCCCAGAGTGGCTGGGGAAACCCAGACAGATGGGCGGGATATAAATTGTTGTTGTTGTTGTTGCAGAGTGAAACATAGGAAGGTGTTTTGGGAACTTCCTCCCACACAAACAAGCAATCCATCTAGCTCAGTGTTGTTGACACTGGCTGCCAGCTGCTCTCCAGGTTTTCAGGCACAGAGTCATTTGCAGCCCTCCTTAGAGATGCCCTAATTGATCCCAGGACCTGCACAATGCATGCTGATTTTTGCAGGTGGCAATGGCATAGTCTCAATGCTACTGCTAATCATTTCCCCTACTACTAATCCGCTTAATGATAAAGCACATTGGAAATGGAAGGAACAGTTAGTACTGATGCAATAGTCGCATCTACAAAAAGCAGCTCAATTTGTAGCGAGCGCCTCCAAGCTTGGAATGTCTGTTTCCTAACTTTATGGGGCCCCTTTAGGCTTATCTTTTATAAACTGGAAGCACTTTGCATGCCAGCAGAAGAACCTTTGCCTTCAAGTGTGCATGGAGCAACAATTCCAGCTAGGGAGGGCAAGATTTGGATTCAAGAGCCAGAGACAACTTTCTGAAGCAAGTCCTCAAGCCAATACCAGCCAACTTGCTCTCAGGTGAGCATTGAGAAGGAATGGTAATGCACACTGCATTAAGATGTTGTTGTTGTTTAGTTGTTTAGTCATGTCCAACTCTTTGTGACCCCATGGACCAGAGCATGCCAGGCACCCCTGTCCTCTACCGCCTCCCGCAGTTTAGTCAAACTCATGCTGGTAGCCTCGAGAACACCGTCCAACCATCTCATCCTCTGTCATCCCCTTCTCCTTGTGCCCTCAATCTTTCCCAACATCAAGGTCTTTTCCAGGGAGTCTTCTCTTCTCGTGAGGTGGAGGCTCAGCTTCAGGATCTGTCCTTCCAGTGAGCACTCAGGGCTGATTTCCTTAAGAATGGATCAATTCTTCAGCGATCAGCCTTTTTTATGGTCCAGCTCTCACTTCCATACATCACTACTGGGAAAACCATAGCTTTAACTATATGGACCTTTGTTGGCAAGGTGATGTCTCTGCTTTTTAAGATGCTACCCAGGTTCTGCGTTAAAATAGACTTCCCAAAAAATCAAAATTTGAGGCGTGTGTCTTGCATGCAAACTAAGAAAATGTGCAACATCTTTTCCTGAAATACTGTTTAGCCTAATTTAGGTTGCCTTGCAGATGGGCAAGATTACATCCACCACTGTACCTTTAAAGCATGTTCAAGATGCATGATTTCCCCCCAAATATTCCTAGGAAATGTGGTTTACCCCCTCACAGAGTGACAGTTCTAAGTACCCCTAGTTAACTACAGTTCCCAAGATTCTTTGCAGGGAAGCCGTGTGCTTTTAAGATGTCATTTAAAGGTACGAAGTTGGGTGTGCATTTAGGCAGCGGTTCTCAACCTGTGGGTCCCCAGATGTTGTTGGACTACAACTCCCATCATCCCTGAGCGCTGGCCTTGCTAGCTAGGGATGATGGGAGTTGTAGTCCAACAACATCTGGGGACCCACAAGTTGAGAACCGCTGCTTTGGAGGGTCCTCCCCGCTGACTTCTGGAAATAACCCAGCAACATTTTTTTAGCATGTGGGATTATCCACACAACAGCAAGAATATCTTAACATCCTTAAGGGCTAGAAACTTGCTTTAAAAAAAGTGAAACCTAACAACCAACACCATCTTCAGGACTCCCCACCACCACCAACCTTGCATTCTGTGAAATTTCAACATACAGTGGTACCTCGGGTTAAGTACTTAATTCGTTCCAGAGGTCTGTTCTTAACCTGAAACTGTTCTTAACCTGAAGCACCACTTTAGCTAATGGGGCCTCCTGCTGCCACTGTGCTGCCAGAGCACGATTTCTGTTCTCATCCTGAAGCAAAGTTCTTAACCTGAAGCACTATTTCTGGGTTAGCGGAGTCTGTAACCTGAAGCTTATGTAACCTGAAGTGTATGTAACCTGAGGTACCACTGTACACCCAGCCAGCCCTGGATCTAAGGTCTGAATGCAGGAAGAGCTGCAGTTTGAGAGGGAGACATAGATAAATGATTTTTACACCTCTGCACCATGTTAAAGCGTTTCGGTACTGAGATTTCCACACACCCAGAGCATTTTTCACTGACATCCCGATATCAGCACTCCTGGAATTGGCTCTGTTTCACGTTTCTTTCCTTCTTTCCCAGGAATCGTGGGGCCTCGTCCATCATTCGAGAAGAATAAAACGTCTCCCCTTGCCTCTGTTTACTTGCCTTTTCTACAACATGTTAATCCCCCATAAAGCTCTAGTTGCATAACTTTTCCCAAGGAGAAGTCAATAAGCTCCTCCAGTCCTCATTTATCCACATTAGCCGGCAACTCAGTAGATCTGTAAACAGGAGTATGAATGTACGGAAGAGCATAGGTCACTGGTTCTCAAACGTTTTTCTCTGGGCCACACTTTCAGGATAAAAAAACATTTTTTTATTATTATTGATAAGAAATACACTGGAAAATAAAAAGAAGCAACTGTACTTGGTTTATAGCATAGAGCAGTGGTTCCCAATTAGCTAAGTACTGCCGACTCCCTGTTTTTCAAAAGCCAAGCCATCTCTATGGTAGTTTTAGTTATGTGAATGGTGTTAATTTTATATATACAGTGGTACCTTGGGTTAAGAACTTAATTCATTCTGGAGGTCCGTTCTTAACCTGAAACTGTTCTTAACCTGAGGTACCACTTTAGCTAATGGGGCCTCCCGCTGCGGCCACGCAATTTCTTTTCTCATCCTGAGGTAAAGTTCTTAACCCGAGGTACTATTTCTGGGTTAGTGAAGTCTGTAACATGAAGCGTCTGTAACCTGAGGTACCACTGTGTATTAAATTTTCTGTTTTACAATCTAGAATATTCATTTAAACAACCTTAAAATATCAATGACTTCCCTTCTTCTCTTTCCATGGTTCATTTTGCATAGCATAAATCCCGGCATATTTTATATAAACTAGACCAGACTTCCTCAACCTCAGCCCTCCAGATGTTTTGAGACTACAATTCTCATCATCCCTGACCACCGGTCCTGCTAGCTAGAGATCATGGGAATTGTAGTCTCAAAACATCTGGAGGGCCGAGGCTGAGGACGCCTGAACTAGATCATTCAGTATTCCATTATTACATCCATCGAAACTTATTTACACCATTGGATTTATCTTAATGCTGCCAACATTTTTCAGTGTGCACAATTCTCCCCCATATAGAGTAGTACCTCGGCTTAAGTACTTAATTCGTTCCGGAGGTCCCTTCTTTTTTTTAATGTATTTTTATTAAAAAATTTCTTGATTTACAAAGGTATGTGCAATGTCTCTCTCTCGTATTTTTTTTTCCACGTAATACTTTTTTTAAAAAACCAAATTGGTTTCATTTGTTGAGACATTAGGAAGAATAGGGGGAAAGAGGTGGAGGGGGGAAAGATGAGTGGGTGTGGGGGTGATGTTCGGAGGTCCGTTCTTAACCTGAAACTGTTCTTAACCTGAAGCGCCACTTTAGTTAATGGGGCGTCCTGCTGCTGCCGCGCCGCCGGAGCACAATTTCTGTTCTCATCCTGAAGCAAAGTTCTTAACCTGAGGTACTATTTCTGGGTTAGCAGAGTCCGTAACCTGAAGCGTATGTAACCTGAAGCGTATGTAACCCGAGGTACCACTGTATTCAATAAATATTTTCCAATCTTCTTTAAATGTATGCAGTGGCGTAGCGTGGGTTGTCAGCACCCGGGGCAAGGCAAGTAATTTGCGCCCCCTAACCCGTGGATTTGCGCCCCCTAACCCGTGGATTTGTGCCCCCTAACCCCCAGATGTTGCGCCCGGTGCGGTTGGCCCCCCGTGCACCCCCACGCTTCGCCACTGAATGTATGTTCTTCTTGTTCTCTTATTCTATAAGTTAGATCTGCAAGTCGCGCATATTCCATCAGTTTAAGCTGCCATTCCTCTTTGGTTGGGACCTCGCTCGTTTTCCAGTGCCACCATACCCTCCAACAGGTCCCAGCGCAAAACCAGAACATGTGTCTTCCAGGCTGTGCCTGCGCAAGTCACATGACCCACGCATCCAGCCACGATCTCACGTGTTTTGGGACACCGTGCTCTCACATGAAAGCATGGCCACCAAAAATGGGGTGTCCCCGACAGTTGATGGGCATGTGCTATGGGGTGGTTTACGCAGACCCCTGGGGTCCCCGGACCACCAGTTTGGAACCACTGACACAGAACGCAACTACTTTATATTATAATTAAACACAAAACCCCCAAATCTAACAGAATCTCATCACCTACAACTCACATTATTTCCAAAACTTTTTGCCACACCCCTTTTTCTTTTTTCTTTTGCAATTTCAACACATGGAACAACAATACCTTGTGTTTACTTTATATTATAACAGGGGTCATATAACACCTGAACATTTATTTTTAAAAAGTTTTCCCTTATTTTCATTTTCAGCAAGCGTCTATGTGCTGTAGTCCACAGTTTTCCTGGATAACCTATTCCTGGAAAAGTTTTTACCTATAGCCTGAGCCTATTTCACTATGTATATTTGAACCTGCTCCGGCTCCATGTCCTATTGTAATAAACAAATTGTAGTTTTTAGATAATGTATGTGCGCTAGTTTTTAATGATTTCTTCTTCAAACGATCAATAAAATTATTCAGCTGTTGATGGACCCTCAAATACTTCTGCAGGATGCAGCTGGTCTGAAATGAATATGTAAATGTTTTAGCACCATCTGATGGAGACAGGGCAGAACTGCACCATTTTATAAAGCAGATCGGACTAAGATTGCTTCCAGATAACCTGTTTATTCAGCATTCAACCTGATTTGTTTGCACAAAGTTTGTGGAAAAGTTAAACTACATCTGCTGTTTGTTGAGAATTATTTCTGTTTTGTCAAGCAGTTCAAACCCCCCCCCCCCGACTTCCCCGACGGCAAACGCACAAACATTTTCCCATTATTTTCCTTAGAGAAAAAAGTCGATTGGTTTATTGTGCAAGAGTGCCAAATCCGCTTTAATTGTACAGTGGTACCTCAGGTTACATACACTTCAGGTTACATACGCTACAGGTTACAGACTCCGCTAACCCAGAAATAGTGCTTCAGGTTAAGAACTTTGCTTCAGGATGAGAACAGAAATCATGCTCCGGTGGCGCAGCAGCAGGAGGCCCCATTAGCTAAAGTGGTGCTTCAGGTTAAGAACAGTTTCAGGTTAAGTACGGACCTCCAGAACGAATTAAGTACTTAACCCGAGGTACCACTGTAAAGAGCTTACAGCCCACCTATTCTCTGCAGCCAGAAGCATCATAGCTAGACACTGGAAGGAGCTGCCGGGAATGAACATGGCCCACTGGTATCAAATCATATGGGCAATGGCGTAGCGTGGGTTGTCAGCACCCGGGGCAAGGCAAGTAATTTGCGCCCCCTAACCCACGGATTTGCGCCCCCTAACCCGTGGATTTGCAAACCCTAACCCTAACCGCCAGATGTTGCGCCCGTTGCAGCCGGCCCCCCCTGCACCCCCCACACTACGCCACTGCATATGGGTCTTTTTTTCAGGGGGAACTCACTGGAACTCAGTTCCGGCACCTCTTTGGTGGGTTTCATTGCCATTATAAGAGAACGAGGGAGGTGTTCATGGTGAGTTCCAGCACCTCTTTTTCTAGAAAAATAGCACTGGGTAAGTTACTTATAGGGACGCAGGTGGCGGTGTGGGTTAAACCACAGAGCCTAGGACTTGCCGATCAGAAGGTCGGCGGTTCGAATCCCTGTGACAGGGTGAGCTCCTGTTGCTCGGTCCCTGCTCCTGCCAACCTAGCAGTTCGAAAGCATGTCAAAGTGCAAGTAGATAAATAGGCACCGGTGTGGCGGGAAGGTAAACGGCGTTTCCGTGCGCTGCTCTGGTTCGCCAGAAGCGGCTTAGTCATGCTGGCCACATGACCCGGAAGCTGTACACCGGCTCCCTCGGCCAATAAAGCGAGATGAGCGCCGCAACCCCAGAGTTGGTCACAACTGGACCTAATGGTCAGGGGTCCCTTTACCTTTTAAGTTACTTATCTCCTTGGTTCGGGATCACATAACTCCATACCCTCCAACAATTCTCTGATGAAAATAGAGACGTCCCAAGAAAAAGCGGGACATTCCGGGATCAAATCAGAAACTTTGATGGTTTCTATAAATCTGGGGCTGTCCCTGGAAAATAGGGTCACTTGGAGGGTCTGGGCATGGCTTAGACGTGCAGTGTAAATATATGCAGCCCTCAGCACAGATCCCCCAGAGAAAGAAGAAGAATTTGGATTTGATATCCCGCTTTATCACTACCCTAAGGAGTCTCAAAGCAGCTAACAATCTCCTTTCCCTTCCTCCCCCACAACAAGCACTCTGTGAGGTGAGTGGGGCTTGAGAGACTTCAAAGAAGTGTGACTGGCCCAAGTTCACCCAGCAGCTGCATGTGGAGGAGCGGAGACGCGAACCCGGTTCACCAGATTACGAGTCCACCACTCTTAACCACTACACCACAGTGGCTCAGATCCCCCAGCTAAGAGGAAGTTCACACACTTGCCCATAGCTCCTGGGTCGTGCATGCACCCAGAAAGCCTGATTATGACGTGGGAAGGCCTATATTGATGGACGCTTAAGGAAAAAGTGTTTCCTGTTCCCAGCAACCTGCTTGATCCAGATAAGAGCTGAATCTAACAGAACAGCTCGTTCCATATCTCTATTGCTCTCTCTCTCGCGCGCGCTCTCTCCCTCTCCACACACAAACACACACACACACACAGAGAGAGAGAGAGAGAGAGGAGAAACATGGCTCTGCGATTTCTTTCCTTAACTGTTGCGCCCAGCATTATGAATATGGTAATTGTCGCCATCTGGCTTCGTAAATATCACCTGCCAAGAAGGAAGTGCAGCCATTAGCAAAGTCAGGACAATTCATAATCAGCAGTCGGTTTGGGCCTCCTGAGGTGACGCATGCCAATTAAGGAGAAGTAATTAGACTTTAGTCCAACCACCTTTTCCCTGGAATTTATTAGAAGGAAAGCCTTTCAGAACAATTTGTCCCAGCACATTTAAAGGGGGAGAGAGATAATGCAGAGGGGGGGCAAATGGAATGAAGTAAACACAGATTTAACTTTTAAAGACCACTGGAGCATATTTCACAGCAGAATCGTATCCATCAAGCACATCTAGCTGCCTCTTCTGATCGTCAGCTGTTCAAAGCAAGCCGGCACCAGAAGGGCATTGCAGGTTCTAATAGAAGAGAGGAGCCTGCAACCCTCAAGATGTTGGCAGACTACAGCTTCCATCGGTCCCACTCCAAGCTTGGCTGACAGGCAGGGATGATGGGAATTGTAGTCCAGCAATACCTGATGGGCAATAGATTCCCCCCCCCCCTTGGTGTAAAGGGTTCCAAGTTATAGAAGTAGCTCCACTCATCCAGGCTGGCCATTGGCTCATTCAACAAGAAGAACCATAAGGACTTCCTGTTCGGACTGGGATTTTGCCCGGGCCATACTTGTAGATGAGGTCCATTTCGGACCTGTTTTCTGGGTCCTGGGGTGCTTTGCAGAAGGAGCAGATCTACTCATACCATTAACCAACGTTTGGTTTAAGGAGGTCTCGATGGGCATGTGCTAGAGGCTGAGAGATGCTGGCTAAGCATCCTCAAATGCATGGATCGTTCTTCCTAAGACAGTAAACTCCCGCGCCTCTACGTCACTCGAAACAATTCCTAAATGGCTAGAAATATTTCGGCTAGAACATCAGGAGTCACAAGACAGAGAAGCCCGTTGGAGAACACTTCAATCTCCCAGGACATTCAATACAGGATCTCAAAGCAGCTGTCTTATTACAAAAGAATTTCAGAAACAGACTTGAAAGAGAAGTTGCTGAATTACAACTTATCACTAAACTGAAAACTATGGAGAGACTGGGTCTTAATAGAGATGTTGGATTCCCGTCTCATTACATATGCTAATCATCTGCATACTTGCTTTTTCCTGTAGGACTAATTGCAGTTGTTAACAGTCATCAACAGGTTTACCATACCCATTGAGTCAATCACCCATCCCCTACTACCCGCCTGAGAAAAACCCCACCCCACCCTCCCACTATATACATTATACTGTTTTACTGCTGTTAGCCGCCCTGAACCCAGCTTCGGCTGGGGAGGGTGGGATATAAATAAAAAATATTATTATTATTATTATTATTATTATTATTATTATTATTAAAGGGTCTGGTGACTACTGTCTCAGTGTATCTGAAGAAGTGTGCATGCACATGAAAGCTTATACCCAGAACAAACGTAGTTGGTCTGTAAGGTGCTACTGGGGACATGGGGTGAGCTGCCATTGCTCGGTCCCTGCTCCTGCCAACCTAGCAGTTCGAAAGCACGTCAAAGTGCAAGTAGATAAATAGGTACCGCTCTTAGTCATGCTGGCCACATGACCCGGAAGCTGTACGCCGGCTCCCTCCGCCAGTAAAGCGAGATGAGCGCCATAACCCCAGAGTTGTCCGCGACTGGACCTAACGGTCAGGGGTCCCTTTACCTTTAAGGTGCTACTGGACATATTTAGAAATATTTATTATGAACAATTCAAGGGACACTAGTTAGGGCTGCCAGCTGAATAAAGATGATCAATTATCTGAATTTTGGCTGATGGATGAGGGGATGGGCCCCTCCTGTTGCTCAGCAACGGGCAGGATGCTCCTCAAGTGGGGCGTTAGAGGGGGAGGAGAGCCAGCAGGATTGGACAGGCAAGGGCAACCTCTGACTCCTTTCTGAGTCTTCATTCAGGTTGAGACTCTCAGCCTCTAGCTCTGTTCTGGGAGACCTTGTTCTACCTGGAACAAGCATGCGATACCAGGGTCTTGGGTTCAAGCCCCAAGACTGGGTGAGAGATTCCTGCATTGCAGGAGGTTGGAGCAGACAGCCCTTGTGGTTCTGTCCATGTTGATATTTTCACCCCTCCCATTGACAGAATCTCCTGATCTGATGTTTTGAGAAAGGAGGGGGCGGAAACTGCTCTTCCGCTCCTGATTGACTTCCTGACTCTGTTTGTGGAGAGAGTCTTATCTATGTAGTGACCAGACAGCTGAGTGGGAGATGTAAAACTCATGCAAGCCAGTACAGTGGTACCTGGGGTTACAGATGCTTCAGGTTACAGACTCTGCTAACCCAGAAATAGTACCTCGAGTTAAGAACTTTGCTTCAAGATGAGAACAGAAATCACACAGCAGTGGTGCGGCGGCAGCAAGAGGCCCCATTAGCTAAAGTGGTGCTTCAGGTTAAGAACAGTTCAGGTTAAGAACGGACCTCCAGAATGAATTAAGTTCTTAACCCGAGGAACCACTGTATACAGCTTTGCAAGTCCATTTTCCCTAACAAAAGCATTTCTGTACAGTGGTACGTCAGGTTACATACGCTTCAGGTTACATACACTTCAGGTTACAGACTCTGCTAACCCAGAAATAGTACCTCAGGCTAAGAACTTTGCTTCAGGATGAGAACAGAAATCGTGTGGCAGCAGGGGGCCCCATTAGCTAAAGTGGTGGTTCAGGTTAAGAACAGTTTCAGGTTAAGAACAGACCTCCAGAACGAATTTAGTTCTTAACCCGAGGTATCACTGTAGTTTGTTAGTTTGTAGTAGCTATTAGAAATAAAAGGAGTTATGCTTCACAGCTAGTTTCCGCGTTATTTATACTTTGCTGAGTCTGGCGCTCACAATGCACACTTGTGGGTTCAGTGCACTGCGACCTGCTTTCCAGGATTGGAGGGTCTCTGAAAGTGCTCCAGTCACCTTGCCCAGTAGGGGCAGAACCAGCTATCAAGTCCAGTCGCTGACATCGGTTGAAAGGCGTACTGACATCCCAAACTCTACAGTACTATGATTCCATGAGTCGCTTGACTCCTCTTGATCTCTCAACCCCCTTGCTTCTATCACCTCCCACCTCGTCCCAGTTCTGCAGACTGCTCTTCAGTGTCCCACCACCAGGATCCAGGATCTAGGGGCGGATCTACACTTGTGGGTTTTAACGTTAAGGAATGGTTTCGATAACCATATGGGCTCATGAAATTCTGCTTTTAACATTCATAATGAGTTAGTAAAAATGTGACACCAGCGGGCGCTGTAGAGCAACCAGTGACTATCAATAGGGAAGCTTTTTAATGTTTAATAGGTTATTGTATTTTAATATTCTGTTGGAAGCCACCCAGAGTGGCTGGAGAAACCCAGCAGATGGGTGGGGTATAAATAATAAATAATTATTATTATATTATTAGGGAGATAACTGTTTTGACAGGGGGGGACAGAGGTAAGAAACCCTTTAACTTACAAGTATGCCCAGCGACATTTTAGAACAAGGTATCTAATATTGTTCCAATAACGTTAAGGAAGTCAGTGTAGATCCAGCCTAAGTCGTCATCTTCTGTGCCCTCCTGGGGGGGCGGCTCTTAGGCAGCCGACTCCCACCACTCTTCCTTATCCAGCCAGTCACATGTGGCAAAGCGACTGAAAAAAATGGGGAACAGGGAAAAACCAACATCAACGTATTCTTTTTCTTTTTTTTAAAGAATATTTATTAACATTTCCAGAATAATACAAAAACAAAAGAAACACAAAAAATAACAAATACAATTTCCATTACTTATTTTCTATTAACTTGTTTCCCGGACCTCCTCTCACCTCCCCTTTTTGTATTCCAGTTCAAATTATTAGCTCAGCAAATCCTTGCTGTAACTTATTATAACTTACTATAGCTTATTTCTCAGTCTTTGCATTACAACTGATAACCACTTAATTTCTTTCTTTCCAGCATCATTCTAACATCCATTAATTTTACAGTGCTTCTGTAAATAGTCTTTAAATTTCTTCCAGTCTTTTCCCGCCAAATCTTTTCCCTGGTCTCGGATTCTGCCGGTCATTTCTGCTAGTCCCCAACATCAACGTATTCTTCCAACCTTGTGCTGTGAATTTTCTCATTCCCTGCTCAGTCTGTTGGTGTCATGACCTCGTCATGATAACAGGACACTAGTAGATTGAACTCAGGGGAAGCAGGACTCGTCCAGGGGCTGCCATTTGCCTTCTTCATAACATGCAGTTCAAGTATTAAAACCTCACATTGAATGAATTGTTATTATTTAAAGCTGGAACTGAAAATAAAGTGCGCTGTAATTTTCAGATGTAGCCACATGGTGGCACCAAAGGACTTTGTCCCTAGGCATTCCTGAAGGTGTTCTATTCAAAGTTTTATTTACTCAAAAGTGAGTTCTGCAGAGCAGGACTGCATGTTTGATATGTGTGTGTGTGTTGTATCCATCCACAGTGAACTGACAACCCAGTCTTTGGACTGCCCCTTCCTTCCTTTCCCTTGGCTTATTAGAAACCGTGCGGCAGCCTGCATCAAAAGCCCAGCTAGGGAACTGCCAGGAACCATATTGACATAATTGATTTGGCACCTGAATTGATAGAGATGGTTCTAAAACCAGGAAGTTCTCCCATTCAAGCCCCACGGAAGTGAATGGGAGCAGCGCTGCAATGGAGTGCGTGGAAAGGAAGCTGATAAGCCGTGCGACAAGAATAAGAGTCAAGCATTGGGTGTTCCAGGCATCAAGTGGGTCCATGGATGTTACGGGACTACAACTCCCATCATCCCCACTGTTATGTACTAAGCTTGGATCCTAGAACAATAGGCAAGTAGGATCCTAGAATGCAACAACTGGTTGGCTTGCAGCAGCGGCCCAATCAGGCTCCAGGAGGGAAGCAGAATCAGCCAATCAGACAGGACTCATTGTGTAAATAATGTACAGTCATACCTCAGGTTACAGACACTCCAGGTTGTGTTTTTTCAGGTTACAGACCACCGAAACCCGGAAGTGCTGGAACAGGTTGCTTCCAGGTTTCGGCAGTCGCACATGTGTAGAAGTGCTAAATCACGCTTTGCGCATGTGCAGAAGCGCCGAATCTCAACCCGCACGTGCGCAGATGCACCACTGCGAGTTGTGGACACTGCGGGTTGCGAATGTGCATCCTGCACGGATCATGTTCGCAACCCGAGCGTCCACTGTATATAAAAGCCTGAGGTTTGGGGGGGAAATTCAATCACTGTTTCACAAGGTGCAATAAAGAGCATGAAATCGTTGCAGGACTCTAGAATATTTCACCCTCCTAGCTGAGCCAACGATCAAGGGTGATGAGAGATGTAATCCAACAACATCCGGCCACCCAGTTTTGAAGGAGACTGCCTTAGGAGGCCTGAGGAGATGGTGGAGAAAGGGCCCAATTCGCACACTGAGTGCCTTGAGCATTGAGGATGCTGCCTTGAGTGTCATGGCATTCAGGGGACGTGGGAACTATAGGGACTGAATTTCCCACGGAACAGAGTACCCTGGACACACTGCCAATGTATGGTGGCATGCTATGCTCCCCAGCACCCTGGGTCTTCAGGTAATAATAATAATAATAATAATAATAATAATAATAATAATAATAATAATGATAATTTATTTATACCCTGCCCATCTGGCTTGGTTTCCCCAGCCACTCCAGGTGGCTCCCAACGGAATTAAAAGCATAATAAAACATCAAACTTTTTTTAAAAAAAAACCTCCCTAAACTACTTGTCTGATGGGCCTCTCTGGTATTATTTTCAGGCCTGGAGGCAGGGTGATGGTGTAATCTGGGTATGGCTAATGCTGCCTTGAAGCCTCTTTACACTGGGTGAGCTCATTCCAAAGTGGAACACTTAAAAAGAAAAAGCAGGCCCCAGATTTTGCTGCCAGATTCCTCTCGCAGACCCAGCCTTACATGAAAGTGGTTTGGAAGCTGGTGTGGAATGCTGCAGCGTGAATATTGACTTGCTGAATCCATATAAAACCAGTTCTGAAGAGCCCGCGCCGGCCGCCATACCTGCTTTTACAACCGTAAATGACTTAGGATCCAGTTACCTGTGTTATGGCTAAAATCTGGGTGCGGGGCTACTCTGCCACCCAGCTCATCGGACTAAGTGTCCGCGGGTCCCTGCGGAAGAAAATGAGCTCAGCTGGGCACAGGAGCAAACTACAGAAGATCCAAGTTTATTGCGCAACAGGTTCAAGATGAGATTGAACAGCGAGAAAGGGGTGACATGAGTTTTTGAAACTCCCTCCATGTCCCAGAATACAGTGCAAAACATGTCATGAATACATTAAAGAGAGGTTTGGTTACACGGATTACATCATGAATATATTAAAGGGAGGTTGGGTTACACAGATTAACATATGGAGGAGGGAGGGGGGAATATGCAGAGTCGGAGATATGCACAGATAAACACTTCCTGAGTACCGGGGATGAGAAGACAATGGTCCCAAATATGCATAGTCTGCCACCTGACATTGCCTGGAGGAAAGGCTGATCAGAGCGATTTGACAGGATTAGGGTCTTGACACCTTGCTTGAGGGATTATGGAGGACAGGGGAGGTGTGATGGAGTCCTAGAGAAATTGAGCAAATTGGCACGTTGATTTTCTATGAATTTTATAGATTTTAGTCGCTTTTGACATTGACAATTGGAAATAAATTGATATATTGTAGCGAAGAAGAAGGTGAAGAAGACATGCCCCCCCCTTCCGTATCACCTGAAAGAGCACCTCGCCCCAAGTAAACCTGCTGCGGCATGAAGATCTGCAAAGGATGTATTCGTTAGTTCATTGCCAAGTGAGGGTCATATTTCTACAGGGACTTCCCAGTGGTGGCTCCCTGTCTTTGGAATCTGTCTGGCTCCGCAGTACAGTAGATGCTCGGGTTGCGAACATGATCCATACGGAAGGCACGTTCACACCCCGCAGCATTCACAACCCACAGTGGCACGTCTTGCGCACGCACGGGTTGTGATTCTGCGATTCTGCTCATGCACAACCCCCAAAACCCGAAAGTAACCCGTTCCAGTACTTCTGGGTTTTGGCGGGTCCATAACCCGAAAAAACGCAACCGGAAGCATCTGTAACCCGAGGTATGACTATAGTTAGTTTTCAGTGCCATCTAAAATAATCTTACCCCTTTAACTAGACTTTGAATTATGAGGGGTTGTGATGTGTCAAGCTACTATACTAAAGAGAATGACTTACTATACTGATTGATTTTGTGTTGTTTTAATGGGATATTTTTTAACCTGGAATTGATTTTATACTTGATGTACCCCCTTCCCTTGCATCGCGTGAAATGACACAAACAAGCCTCACTCTGATCCAGGAAGGTGGATTTGAGTCACTCTTTCGATCCTACAAAAACAACGTCTAAAGGAGGGAAACAGCTTGTGCCACTGGTTTTAAGTGAACCGCATGGCCCTAGATGCCCATTTTATTTATTTTCATTTTCATTTGTAAGGACCGATCATCCTTCCAAGCTCAGGATGTTCCCTTTCATGCTGTCCTTGGAAGGCGACCCATTCAAGGGCTTGTCTTAATCCCACGCTTTGTTGCTGTTCTCTGGCTTTTGTTTTCGCAAGCACTTCATAAGACCACTGACCTTTCCGTCCGGGAAACGGAATCTTGATAAAATGGCTAATTAATGGCCTGCTTTGGCTCACCCACTGGAGAGATTACGAGAAAACACACAGGGGAAGAGGATGTTAAATGGGATGGCAACAGGGAGGAGGGCAGTATAGAGCCAACTTCTTACTTACCTCCTAAGAACCTTTTACTGGGACGTGGGTGGTGCTGTGGTCTAAACCACAGAGCCTAGGGCTTGCCAATCAGAAGGTCGGTGGTTCGAATCCCCGCAACGGGGTGAGCTCCCATTGTTTGGTCCCTGCTCCTGCCCATCTAGCAGTTCGAAAGCATGTCAAAGTGCAAGTAGATAAATAGGTACCGCTCCGGCGGGAAGGTAAACAGCGTTTCCGTGCGCTGCTCTGGTTTCGCCAGCCTTCCGAACTCTCCTGCCCACACCACCACCCTTCTCATAAGCACATAAGAAGAGCGTGCTGGATCAGGCCAGTGGCCCATCTGGTCCAGCATCCTGCTCTCAGTGTTGAGCCAAATTGCCCCAACAGGAAGCCTCCAATCAAGATTTGAGCACAAGATCCTTCTCCCCTTTCCCAGCAACTGGTACTCGGATAATTGCTGCCTCCAACCATGTAAGCAGAGAAAGGTAAAAAGGTCATAGAATCATAGAATCATAGAGACCACAAGGGCCATCGAGTCCAACCCCCTGCCAAGCAGGAAACACCATCAGAGCACTCCTGACATATGGTTGTCAAGCCTCTGCTTAAAGACCTCCAAAGAAGGAGACTCCACCACACTCCTTGGCAGCAAATTCCACTGTCGAACAGCTCTTACTGCCAGGAAGTTCTTCCTAATGTTTAGGTGGAATCTTCTTTCTTGTAGTTTGGATCCATTGCTCCATGTCCGCTTCTCTGGAGCAGCAGAAAACAACCTTTCTCCCTCCTCTATGTGACATCCTTTTATATCTTTGAACATGGCTATCATATCACCCCTTAACCTCCTCTTCTCCAGGCTAAACATGCCCAGCTCCCTTAGCCGTTCCTCATAAGGCATCGTTTCCAGGCCTTTGACCATTTTGGTTGCCCTCCTCTGGACACGTTCCAGTTTGTCAGTGTCCTTCTTGAACTGTGGTGCCCAGAACTGGACCCCTGGACGGTTACGTCCAGTCAAAGGCGATTATGGGGTTGCGGCGCTCATTATTGATTTGTTGCCCTAGCTGGAGCAAACAGGGGAGAATACCATCCATCCAATTCTGCCTCCACAAAATTTTAATACTTTTGATGTAACTCTCAAACTTTTCATTTTCATGTAGTCAGGGGAGTATTAGATTAGCTTAATTAGTAACATTTAATGCATGGTCACGATTACTCCTATACAGATGGTGCACAATTTTGGTTAATAATAATAATAATAATAATAATAATAATAATAATAATAATAATTTATTATTTTCACCCCGCCCATCTGGCTGGGTTTTCCCAGCCACTCTGCGCGGCTTCCAACAGAACACCAAAATACAATAACCTACTAAACATTAAAAGAGTATATGTCAGGGGATCCACCAGACTCCTTAAAATCCCATGTTTCATTTAGAAACCAATGTGTCTAGTGCTCATGAATGCTGAACTAAGTTACTGAAAGCAAGATCAGTCAGAAAAAAATCCTGTTTATTTCAATCAAGGCTAAGGGTAGGTAAAGGACCCCTGGATGGTTAAGTCCAGTCAGATGTGACTATGGGGTTGTGGCGCTCATATACCTTTCAGGCCGAGGGAGCCAGAGTTTGTCCACAGACAGCTTTCCGGGTCATGTGGCCAGCAGGACTAAACCGCTTCTGGTGCAATGGGACACCGTGACAGAAACTAGAGCACACAAAAACCCCATTTACCTTCCCCCCAGAGCAGTGCCTATTTATCTACTTGCGCTGGTGTGCTTTTGAACTGCTAGGTTAGCAGGAGCTGGGACAGAACAATGGGAGCTCACCCCATTGCAGGGATTCGAACCGGCAGCTTTCTGATCAGCCAGCCCAAGAGGCTCAGTGCTTTAGATGCAAATGGTTAGTAGTCCCTGATCTCCCTCCCTTCCATGAATTTGTCTCCTCCCCTATCAAAGCTACTTGAGTTTGTGACTATCACTGTCTCCTGTGGGAACAAGTTCCATGGTTTAATTCTGTAGTGTATGAAGTGCTTTCTTTTTTCTTTCTTTTTATCTGTCCTGAACCTTCAAACATCCAACTTCTCCCCCCCCCCCCCAATCATTTTCAAAGGAACAGGAAGGAAATTGAAGGGGGGCAAGGTGAATCATTTTGTGCCTGGTTTACAGACCCCCCTGAAGCCCATCTATGGACTCCTGCCCCGCCAGGTCCATGTTGCCACCCTCTGAACTTCCCTAGGGTGGGGGACATAGAGAAGGGCCTCAGAAGACAAGGGCAGGGTATGGGTAGGTTCATACGGCTGTGGGGCGTATGGCTCCCTTCCATTGTACTGAAAAACAGCCAATCGTTTCATGGCAAAGCCTGAACAGGAAGATATTCTGAGAAGCTGGAAGGACTGGGTTCTGTCTTCAAACTGTAAAGCAACAATGAAAAGCCCCCGCCATAGCTGCCACTTCCCAAAATTGGATTTCAGGAATATGGAAAGCTTTGGGATGGAAAAACAACCGTCCATTTTCATGCAAAAGGGTTTGGTACAGAAAACAAAACCCTGAGCTGAGCATGTATTCAGAGGCATTGCTGCTCCTCTATTCTGGGGACCAAACTAGGTGATAAACCCGGTGTCATTTCATGTGTCTTTAAAATAAATTTTAAAAAGCTGCCTTGCTGCTTCAAAGTGTGTGAACTATGCAATTTGCCAGCACAAGAGGCAGCGATAGCCACCAACTCAGATGGCTTGAACAGAGGATTGTGGATTTGTGGAGAGCTACTGATGGCTACAGGGACGCGGGTGGCACTGATCAGAAGGTCAGTAGTTCGAATCCCTGTGACGGGGTGAGCTCCCGTTGCTCGGTCCCTGCTCCTGCCAACCTAGCAGTTCGAAAGCACGTCAAGTGCAAGTAGATAAATAGGTACCGCTCTGGTGGGAAGGTAAACGGCGTTTATGTGCGCTGCTCTGGTTAGCCAGAAGTGGCTTAGTCATGCTGGCCACATGACCCGGAAGCTGTACGCTGGCTCCCTCGGCCAATAAAGCGAGATGAACGCCACAACCCCAGAGTCGGTCACAACTGGACCTAATGGTCAGGGGTCCCTTTGCCTTTACTGATAGCTACAGGGACGTGGGTGGCGCTGTGGGTTAAACCACAGAGCCTAGGACTTGCCAATCAGAAGTTCGGCGGTTCGAATCCCCGCGGCGGGGTGAGTTCCCATTGCTCAGGCCCTGCTCCTGCCAACCTAGCAGTTCGAAAGCACGTCAAAGTGCAAGTAGATAAATAGGTAGCGCTCCAGTGGGAAGGTAAATGGTGTTTCCATGCGCTGCTCTGGTTCGCCAGAAGCGGCTTAGTCCTGCTGGCCACATGACCCGGAAGCTGTACGCCGGCTCCCTTGGCCAATAAAGCGAGATGAGCGCCGCAACCCCCGAGTCAGTCACAACTGGACCTAATGGTCAGGGGTCCCTTTGCCTTTACTGATGGCTACCAGTTGCAACAAATCCACTGGCAGAGGTAGTGTGCCTTCAAATGGCTAGTGTGGCCCCTTGGCTGCATGTGGTTGGCCACTGTAAGAATAGGATGCTGGGCCAGCTGATGGTCTGACCCATCAGGGATCTTCTTATGTGGGGGAGAGAGAAGTTAAAGAGAGGAAGTTGAAAGCTCCCTTATCCCCATTGCCATTTTGCCAATGAAAACCTCTTCTCCCAAAGCTGTAATTAGAGGGTACCTACTACACACGGTGGGATGCGAGTGGTGCTGTGGGTTAAACCACAGAGTCTAGGACTTGCCAATCAGAACGTTGGCGGTTCAAATCCTCGTGACGGGGTGAGCTCCCGTTGTTCGGTCCCAGCTCCTGCCCGTCTAGCAGTTTGAAAGCACATCAAAGTGCAAGTAGATAAATAGGCACCACTCTGGCGGGAAGGTAAACGGCGTTTCCATGCGCTGCTCTGGTTCGCCAGAAGCGGCTTAGTCATGCTGGCCACATGACCCAGAAGCTGTACGCCAGCTCCCTCGGCCAACAAAGCAAGATGAGCGCTGCAACCCCAGAGTCAGCCACGACTGGACCTAATGGTCAGGGGTCCCTTTACTTTACCTTTAGTACACACGGTCACATTTTAACCAAACGAGAGGACAACTGAGATGGGCGATCCAGAGATCTCTGTCATTTTGCTTGGTCTCAGATCATTGTTGCTGAATTTGGGCAGAAAATTTGGGCAGAAACATACAATGTGTTGGCATCCGCCTGTCTCAGAAGACAACAGAGGAGTGTGCCTTTGGAGGCGAGTCAAGCTATTAGAAGATCACGGCACCTGCTGTGGCTGTAGAGACCTATACGTGAGGGACATGTTTTGTTGCAGCTGGGGTAGATGAAGGTGTCTGGTTGTGCTGACACAACACGGCGTTTCTTCTCTCTGCATTCTTCCCAGAGGTCATTCCTCCTCTATAAAACCCTCAATATCAAAGAGCCTTTCAGCCCCACTAGATGGCACTGCTGAATCTGGAAATGATCAAATATTGGTTTAACTTCACCAAAGCATCTAGAACAGGGATGGAAAACCTATGGCTGCCCAGATGTTGGATTCCCAACTCTTATCAACCTCAGCCAGCATGATCAATTATCTGAGATGATGGGGTGTTCAACATCATCTACAGATCCACAAGTTCCATTCTACCCAATCTAGAACCCTGGAGGAACTGCGTAAATATGATATATTGATTAGATATTTTGTGGTTTTATATTTTGATTTTGTTCTGAGACCTCTGCGTATAGGGTGGTATATAAATAATTACATTACATTAGAAGACATCTGAAGGCTTTTAATGTTTAATATTCTTTTAATATTCTGTTGGAAGCTGCCCAGAGTGGCTGGGGAAACCCAGCCAGATAGGCGGGGTATAAATAATAAATTATTATAATAATTAATTAAATTTAATATGGACTAAGAACTTGCTCCTGGGTTCTGTCACACTCAAGAGCAGATTTTTTTTCAGTGGCAACAACTAGGCTGTGAAACCTAGAATGATTTGGACCTTCTTAGTCTAGGTGGAAGAGAAAGATCAACAAATAAAAAACAAACCATAGAAGAGATTTATAAAACTATGGACTGTATGGAAAGAGGGAATAAGGATGGTTTTTCCTCTTATTCTGTATCCAAACAAAAATATCCCGAGGAAGAATTCAAACCATATTGCTCAATACAGCCGTCCATCTCTCAAGCACTGTGCGCCATGTAAGTTTTATGACATCTCATAGACTTTAATGAACATAACTTAATCGTCAAATTATATTCTGCACGCAAGAGAACACAACGACATTTGCTTTTACTGCCTTGGAAAGTCCGTGAAAGCAGTCTGACGACTTCCATGCGCGTTGCCATTGACATAGATGGTCCAAGCTTGCTTTTGTCTTGCTGCGCAGAGCAAGACATTCACTTGTCTTGGTATTACTGTTTGCAGTATCTTCCGATACGTTGTTAACAGGACGAGCCTAAACAGGTATGCTCAGGAGTAGGTCGTACTTAAGCCCTGCAGATATCACTCCCTAGGAAGCGTGTTTAGGGCAGTGTGCGCTAAAGGGTCTACTCAAGAGCAACCCTGCCTGAGGCTCATGGCCCACGTTTTAGTAGCAATAGGTGTGAGTAGATGTTGTTTCTTTAAATTAGAAGAAAGGATTCGCATTGAAAGGTCCGGCGAAATTCAGGGATGAAAAGAGAGTTACTTGCAAAATCGGAAAGTCACATACAATTAGTCATGGCTGCCGTCGAAAGAACAGCCCTCGTCATAACAGGCTAACGTCAGACACATCTAGCAATTGATCACTGGACTAGGAGTTAGAACAAACACTGCCCCCTAAGGAAAAATATAACCAGGGACTTCTCACATTCAGTAAAAAATAATGCCCAAATGAATTAAATATGTTTCAAAATGCACAGAAATGTCATCAGGATTAAGGAGGTGTAAAGTCGGTGTCCTAATTTAGCCACTCTTGGATATGGTTGTATTTTTCCCCCAACCAGTAAAAGCAACATTTACCCAGTACCATTGGAGATGCCATGTACGGTACATTGGTACCTTGGTTCTCAAACGCTGAAAACCCAGAAGTGTTCCAGTTTTCGAACATTTTTCAGAAGCCAAACGTCCAATCGGGCTGTCGGCTACTGTTTCCGGGGCACTTGCACCAATCAGAAGCTGTGCCGTGGTTTTCAAACAGACTACCAGAACGGATTAAGTTTGGCGCTTTTGTTTTTGCTATTTATTTTGCATTTTTTATTTTTGAGGCTTTTCCAATTAATTTGTTTCTGTGAGTGTGTGGAACCCAGTTCAGCTATTGATTGATTGACTGATTGATTGTGTGACTGTGGAAATGGATAAAAGCCCCCCATCCAAACAATGACTATCATCAGTGCAGGTAAGAAAAAAAAATAATTTTGATTTTTATCATCTACAATACTGTCTTATTTATTTTATAATGCAGCACATTGATTATTGCTTTCATTTTGTGGATCAGTGGTCTTGTTAGATAGTAAAATTCATGTTAAACTGCTGTTTTAGGGGTTGTTTTTGAAAGCCTGGAACGGATTAATCCGTTCTGCATTACTTTCTATGGGAAAGCGCGCCTTGTTTTTGGAACGCTTTGGTTTTAGAATGGACTTCCAGACTGGATTAAGTTTGAGAACCAAGGTACCACTGTAGATGCATCTAACAAGAGATGCAGAGGAGAATTGCAGCATCCCATCATGGCAACACGGACATTCCTGGTTCCCTGCTGATCTTCCAGAGGCATCTTTTACTGCAAGGACACCTCTCTCTGTCTCTCCAGGACAGTCATTGTTGCATAGGACTCGGTGTGCACGCCTAGTTAGATGTGTTTCCTGAGTTCTCTTAAGTGCCCCATCAGAAGCGCTCAGCACCTGATACTTCAAGGGAGGGGTCATCCACAAAGTGTGACACGCCCCAAGGTCCTCTTTAATGCCCGCTTGCCACATGGCCCGCCCTTTTGACCTATGCCCAATTCTCCTTCGATGACACTTTTGCCAACTCATCTCACACTCCCAGGTGCGGGGTGGGCCCCACAAGCGTATCTGCTCCTTGACTTTGCAAATTTCTTTTAAAAAGTTGCTGGTTGTCGTGGGAAGGAGGAGCGGAATACCGCAAGATCAGCTTACGGAATGGCTGGTAGACTAACCTCCATTCTTTTCCCAGCATATTCCATGCATCATGCCACTACTAAGAGCACCTCAGATCCATATGAACACTATTTCATTCATTGGTGTGCCAATCCATCGGCTGGCAATTAATTCTGTTCCTTGGGCATCCTCCCTGACCAGATAATTCTCAATTCTCTCAATGCGACAAGAGTACATTTATTTCTCTTTTGCGGGGGAAGCGTTGTGCCAGAAAAAATAACAGACACTGGGCTTATTGGTCGTCTTTTCAGTGAAGGCCAGTTCCGTTTGCCAAGTCCCATGACACCAGGTAAACCACACTGGGCACTATCCAACAGGGAAGTACTCACTGAAACACGTTTTGTAAAAGGACTTCTGTCCCATGCATTTCAACGGAGCGCAATGCCAGGCGTTCCTAGCAGACTGATGTCCCTTAAAG
Organism: Podarcis gaigeae; assembly: GCF_964106915.1. Taxonomy (NCBI): domain Eukaryota; kingdom Metazoa; phylum Chordata; class Lepidosauria; order Squamata; family Lacertidae; genus Podarcis; species Podarcis gaigeae. The sequence goes on along the minus strand of NC_139677.1, from coordinate 95,746,198 downwards.
GACCTGGTGTGGGCAGAGGGCTTGCAGTGTCATTAGCAACCTGAATAGTTCAAAGGAACTGGAGCTGGCAGAGTCATCTCTGACTCAAAATGAAGACCTGAATTATGGCTGCTTCAGATGTGAACCGTTTTCTTACAGGCTGTAGGAGGAAAGCTAATCGTGCGCATTCCACCTGCATGAAAAACGGCCTGGTGTATACACACCTTATGACAGCAATAACAGCCAATCTACACTTTAAGGACAGAATAAGGTAGTAAAATCCTGGAAGGTACCACTTCAGCTGGCCCCGGGGGGGGGGGGGGGGGAATAGGTGGGCACCTTTGTGGGGGAAGGAAGAACAGCACCCAAATGAAATAAACCAGCACATCAGGGTAAGGAAGAATCTAAACCTCGCTCTTAGGTATTGGTTTGCTCTATGCAGAGAGGGCTTATTGTGGTTTTGTTTCGCATGGCGAACTTCCAATAGTGGTACCTCTGGTTATGAACTTAATTCGTTCTGGAGGTCTGTTCTTGAGCTGAAACCATTCTTATCTTGAGGCGTGCTTTCGCTAATGGGGCCTCCCAATGTGCGTGTACCTCTGGTGCGCCATTCCCATTCACACCCTGGGGCAAAGTTCGCAACCAGGAGCAGCTACTTCTGGGTTAGCAGAGCTCGTGACCTGAAGCGTTCGTCACCAGAAGAGTTCATAACCAGAGGTACCACTGTAATACTTCACACACCTGCATCCCTGCACTCTGAATTGGTCCTTGTCCAGAATTCTACAGCTTTATTCTAGGTCATGTGCAGCCTGAATCTAAGATGTCAAATATAGAGATGAGAGGGGTTTCAGTTTTGTGGGAAGAGTTTATCATTCTTTCCCCTGCGTCTTTCCCCCAAAATCTAAAATCACACAAACCCAGTTAGTGTTGGCCCCCATGGAAAAGAAAATCCAGGTGCAGTTAGGTTAAACCAGAGATGGGTAACGGTGCCTCCCCATGCATTGCTGAACTACAGTTCCCATCAGCCCCTGCCAGAACAGCCAAGAGTCATGGGACTTGTAGTTCAGTAACATGTAGAGGCACACAGGTTACCCACCCGTTTGAAAGGAAAATAAAATAAGTCAGGAGATTCAGAAAAAGATCTCCCACGTTACCAACAAAGGCTTCCATCCCAAATGCTTACTTTCCCATCCGATCACTCGTACCTACGTTAGCCGTGACCAAAAACAGGAAAGAAGCAGCTTTCGTAACCTGGTTGCCTGGAGGAAATCCTTAACTGACCGCAGGCGACCAGACGAGTGGCGTTTTATAGCCCTCCTTCACACGGCAAATGGGTTTCTCCGTGAGTACGCCATGTTGTCTCCCAATGAACCAGTTGAGTGTGGATGAGAGACGTGCATCTGTAAACACACCAGGCCATGCGCCAGGGATCTGGAGCTGGTCAACGCTTTGAGCAAAGCATCCTCCACACATCTACAGACCTGTACAATTTATAGCACCCATCCAGCAAAGGCACTACAAATATGGGTCCCACGTGGAAGTGCCGGCTGGGCCCTACAGTGGCTTCCAAACTACACTGCAAATATGCAGCAAAAGTGGCGCACCATTTCCACATGCGACACGGGTGCACACCTTTCTCACGCAGACCCATGTGTTAGGTGTGCCTGTGGGAAGCAACCTGGGTTTTTCCCCACCACCCTCGCTCCAAATATTCAGAGTTAAGTAAGTAGAAATCAAGTCAGCTCAGGGGGGGAGGTATTCTGCATATTCCTGAATAGCACCGGGAGCCTAAGAATGTTATAAATCAGATGTGCTGGACACCAGAGGCTGCTTTATACAGAGTCAGACCATTGGTCCATCTAGGTCAATATTGTCTACACTGACTGCCAGCAGCTCTCCAGCGTTTGAGACAGGGGTCTGTGCAACCTGGAGATGTTGCGGATTGAACCTGGGTCGTTCTGCATGCCAAGCAGGTGTTCTGCCACCCCAATCCTACATAGGTTTATGCAGAAGTAAGTTCATCAAGACTTACTCCCAGGTAACCGAGCAGAGAACCACAGCCTTAAACTCTTGGGTGGGTTTTCAAGTGAGTTGCAGGTTTCTGTTTTGGCCTTTGGCCAACAGACCTTTCTTTCTGCTAGCAGGGAGCTTTTAAAACATGCAAGACGCTGGGAATCAGGATTTCACACGAGCGAAAACCAAGAGGCATAATAAACAGGGGAAACAAGTACAATTGGCATTTTCATTTCAGAATCTCACCAAAAAAAAACCTTTTGACCAAAGACAATCAGGAGATAGTTAAGAACAGACCCCATATGGCAACAAGCAAGATATGTATGTTAACGCACCAAACAACCTCTAACGTTATTCAGTACTGACATGCATCTGCCTCTATCAACAACCCATGAACCTGATGGTGCTTGTGTCAAAACATAACCATCGTATGAGCAGGAGAGCCCTGCTGGATCCGACCAAGGCCTTGCCATCTAGTCCAGCGACCTGCTCTAAGAGTCGGCCAACCAGATGTCTGCAGGAAAGCACTCTCCCTCAATTTGTGATCCTCAACAACTATATAGAGGCCGGTTAGAAGTATGGCAAGACAGGCTTTTGTGCTCAATGGAACTTCCATGGTTTCTAGGGTGAAAATCCGGACACAAAAGTGGTTTCTTTTTGGCAAAGTTGTTGAACTTTTCTGCCCAGACACCATTACTGACTGCCGTGTTCCGACCATGTCTGGGGAGTTCCGGACATATGGCAACCCTAATAGCATCCCACCCAAAGGATCCTGGGAAATGTAGTTTCAAATCCTTGCTAGGATCCCTCCCCAGACTTCCGCTCTCACAGGGGCTCCTTGGACAAAGACATTGGTTGCTATGCCAATTTAATGAGAGCCAAACTTAACATGGCTAAAAGGCATGTCAGGGATTTGTTTTATTAAATCATAGGGGCATTGGGGGGGGTCATTGGGACCACAACATGCAGGGCGGCAGTGGGGGGGGGAGTTTAACCCTTCCCACCCTGGCTGTTATTCTGATAAAAAATCCCGCCCACCCCAATTAGCCTTAGGGGGGATTTTTCCTCCCTCATAGAGTAGTATCATATCATGGTAGAGTTGGAAGGGACCCCAAGGGGCATCTAGTCCAACCCCCTGCAATGCAGAAATCACAGTGAAAGAATCCCTGGCAGCGATGGTTTTCATCAGAATCGTGGGAGGGAAAGGAAGGGTTAAAGATATCTGGCGTTCTGTGGTCCCCCTGAGCTGCTTTCTAATGAACATCACAATCTGAGTGGACCCACTGAATTCAACAGCGCTTACTTCTGAGTAGACACAGCTAGGGTTGCACTGTAAGTCCTCCATATGCCCAAGGGAAGAGGGGATAACAACAAAAGACTATAATCCTATGCACCACTTACCTGGGAGTAAGCCTCACTGAACCCTTGGCTTACTTCCAAGTAGACATGCACAGGGTTGGCAGCATGCCTCCCAAATGCCAGCTGCTGGGAGGGGGTCACTGCACTGAGTTCCCCCCTGGTATCTGGGTGGCATCCACAAAATGTTGGACTGGGTGGGGGGGCCCTGGCCTGATCCTGCTACAAAGCTCTCCTGATGTCCTTTACTGCTAAGGTGTAGATCTGCCCAGGGACTATTAAGCAGGAACTGGAAGTTCTCCAGAGCCATTTCTGCCCTTAACAGACGCCCTTTATTGGAGGCATTTTCTATGGGATCCATTAAACTCCAAAATAAAAAAGCGCCAGTGCCTCCGAAATTTGGGGGATCTGCCAATCCCCACAACCTTCCAACCCCCTTCTCTTTCAGAGCTCAACCTCCCTCCCTCTAAAGGCTGGAATAAGCAGGAACCCCCCTACTGTACCCCGGGGCGTAATCGTAGGGCATGGCCGGCGGCGCAGGCGGGAGCGCGCACTCGGGGAAGAAGGGCGCAAAGGCCGCGGCCGGGACGTGCGCCCCCGCCGCGGCGCCGCTGCTGTTCTCGGGCGCCGCTGCCGGGTCCGAAGGGGCGGCGTAGAGGGCGGCGAGGGGCCGCAGGGGGGCGTCGGAGAAGAGCAAGTGGGGCAGCGGGTGCAGGGGCTCGTAGAGAGGCACCTCCAAGCCCAGATCCGGCGGCTGCAGGCGGCTGCTGGGGAAGACCGGCTGCTCCGGCTCGCCGGGAGGTAGCAGGGCGCCGTAGTCGGGGACGGCCAGCAGGTCGAAGAGCTCCTCCGACGGGACGGGGCCCGCGGCGTCTTTCGGAACGGAGCTCGCCGCGGCCGGCTCGGTGAAGAAGGAAAGGGGCAGGTTGCGGTTGCGGAGAGGCACTTTCTTCCCGCCGGTGGAGGCAGAGGGACCCGGGCCGCCTTCCTTCTCTCCCGACGGCGCGATCGAAGCGGCCCCAACGGCGCGATCGAAGCCCGACGGGCGCACGGAGCCGAAGAGCGCCGCCAGGCTTTTGCTCTGCAGCGCGCTGGCTTCGCGCTTCTGGGGCGCTTTGCAGTGCGCCGCGGCGCCGCCGGGGGGCGAGGCGATTGCCGACGCCGCGCCATGCGCCGACCCAGCCGGAGTCCTCTTGTTAGCAGGATGTGGCTGCTGCTGGGAGCTCATATTATTACTATTATTACTGTTGTTATTATTATTAGACGCCTCCTGGCTCCCGGGCGTTGCAGCAGCCGTCTGGGCTCCCCCAATCATGCCGGTGCAGCGCTTGATCTGCTTCTGCAAATATTTCCGGTGGTTGACTTTGCGCTTGGATTTCACCGGCTTGTCCAAGGCTAGTTTGATGTTGCTGCAAGCCGAGTCGATGAAGCTCAGGAGGTCCCGGGTGGCTTCTTTGAAATCCCCGGGGTCTCCCCCTCCTGCTACTCCGGCTCCTCCGCCTCCTAGCAAGAGGGTCCCCCCGTCCTCGTAGCTCTTTTCCAGGTCGACGAAATCCCCCAGCCCCGCGGCGCCGGGGAAGCAAAACGGGATGAAATGGTGGTGCGGGTGAACCGCCGCCGCTTGCACCGCCATCGCCGTCGAGTGCTTTGGTCCTTAAAGAAGACGAAAAGCTTTTTCTCCCCCCCCCCCAAAAAAAAAAATGCAGGAGATAAAAAGCAAACACTGCTTGTCCGGCAAACACCCCTCGTGGCTACTTTCGGTACCCGGGAGGAGGAAACGGCCGTCGAGGCCAGCAGCCGGCGCAGCGCGGTGGCATTTTCTCTCTCCCTCTCTGTCCTCTCCCGAGCCTTTTTGTCCAGCCGCAGCCGCGCGCAAAGCAGCCTCCTTGGCTCGATCTCGTTGCCTGGGTCACCGATGCAAACTGGGAAGAGGCTGGACATCAGCTCTTGGCCTCGCTCCGACGGCTCTCCGACGGCATCCTCCCCGCCCCATCGCGCTTTTACATTTGGCTCCCAGAGGAGGAGGAGGAGGAGGAAGAGGCTGCTGATGCGTCGTGGGAAGGAGGGACCACCACCCTTTTCACATGGGGAGGTTAACCCTTTCTTGGGCCTTCCTTTGAAATAAATAAACCCTCCTTTCGCAAGAAGAACCTGGCTGCCGAATCAGGCTGGTGGCACGTCTAAGTTCAGCAGAATTCCAACTGTTGGAAACCGCAGGACGGGAGAGGAAATGCTGCTCGCTGGTTTGCCACGGGCTGCATCTATCCTGTTGACCTCTGTGAGAACAGGATGCCAGACTACATGGGCCATGGGCCTGATCCCGGCAGTTAGGTCTTAGCATCCTGCTCTCCCCCTGTGCAGCCAGATAAACTCCAATGCGAAGCAAAACTAGCAGGACCTATGTGCTGTGATTCCCAGCAACTGCAATTCAGAGATGGTGGTCTTCATGGCTAGTAGCCTTTGATTGCCTTCTCCTCCTTGGACCTGGGATGGCTCAGTTGGTAGAGTTTGGAGTCGTGACATTGGGCGAAAGATCCCTGCATTACAGGGGGTTGGACTAATTATTGTTATTATTGTTATTATTATTATTTATACCACACCCATCTGGCTGGCTTTCCCCAGCCATTCTGGGTGACTACCAACAGATTATTAAAAACACGGTAAAACATCAAACATTAAAGCCTTCTATAAACAGGGCTGCCTTCAGATGTCTTCTAAAAGTCAGATAGTTGTTTATTTCCTTGACATCTAATGGAAGGGCATTCCACAGGGTGGGCGCCACCACCGAGAAGGCCCTCTGCCTGGTTCCCTGTAACCTCGCAATGAGGGAACCGCCAGAAGACCCTCGGCGCTGGACCTCAGTGTCCGGGATGAACAATGGGGTGCAGACGCTCCTTGAGGTATATAGGGCTGAGGCTGTTTAGGGCTTTAAAGGTCAGCACCAACACTTTGAATTGTGCTCAGAAGCATACTGGAAGCCAAGGTAGGTCTTTCAAGACCGGTGTGATACGGTCATGGCGGCCGCTTCCAGTCACCAGTCTAGCTGCCGTATTCTGGATTAGTTGTTGTTTCTGAGTCACCTTCAAAGGTAGCCCCACGTAGAGCGCATTGCAGTAGTCCAAGCGGGAGATAACTAGAGTATGCACTACTCTGGTGAGACAGTCTGCAGGCAGGTAGGGTATCAGGCTGTGTACCAGGTGGAGCTGGTAGACAGCTGCCCTGGACACAGAATTAACCTGTGCCTCCAAAGACAACTGTGAGTCCAAAATGACTCCCAGGCTGCGCACCTGGTCCTTCATGGGCATAGTTGCCCCATTCAGGACTGGGAAATCCTTCACACCTGCCTTCCCCTGTCCCCCCAAAACAGTGCCTTCATAATTCTATTAATCTGCCCCAAAATTCAACTAGGTAAAGGTAAAGGGACCTCTGACCATTAGGTCCAGTCGTGGCGGACTCTGGGGTTGCGGTGCTCATCTCGCTTTATTGGCCAAGGGAACCTGCGTACAGCTTCCGGGTCATGTGGCCAGCATGACTAAGCCGCTTCTGGCGAACCAGAGCAGCGCACAGAAACGCCGTTTACCTGCCCGCCAGAGCGGTACCTATTTATCTACTTGCACTTTGACGTGCTTTCGAACTGCTAGGTTGGCAGGAGCAGGGACTGAGCAACGGGAGCTCACCCCGTTGCTCGGATTCGAACCGCTGACCTTCTGATCAGCAAATCCTAGACTCTGTGGTTTAACCCACAGCGCCACCCGCATCCCATAATTCAACTAGGCACTGTGTGAAGTAGTACTTCTTTAATCCTGAATTATCCAACATTCAGGTTTATTGGGTGGTCCGGAATTTTATCCACTTTCTCTACACCATATATAATTTTGTAAGCCTCCATCATGTATTTTCCTACTTGACTTTTCCAGCCTGCGTTCCCTTTCAAGGCACACTTCCGGTAGCCATAACCTGGGCGGTGGTTGGAGCCAGAGGCATGTGGGCGGAGCACTGAATCTGACCTTGAACAATAGGCTACGTTCCAGCCACACAGAAGTCAGAGGTTTGCACATGTAAACCCCTCCATCCACCATCCTGGAAAGCAAAAGGCATTATCAGATTTCAAGGGTGCTTTCCAGCCAGACAGAAAAAGCACCCAAGGAGTGTGAGGGGCAGGGCAGATGAGGGTTGCGGGGGCCTGGAGAAACACCCGAGGGCCAAACAGAAAGAATCAAAGTGCTCCCTTCGGCCCCCAAGTCTGAAAACCCACAAGCCTGTGTTAGATTGTACACCATTGCTTTGCAGTACATACAGGAAAAGGGGTCTGTAAATAAATTTTTCTTTGTAGGATGTTTTGGGCCACAAACTCCCAGGAGACCATGGTTCAGAAAGGTGGTATATAAACTTTGCAACACCAGCACTACTTGTTGTTGTTTAGTCATTTAATTGTGTCTGACTCTTTGTGGCCCCATGGACCAGAGCACACCAGGCACTCCTGTCTTCCACTGCCTCCCGCAGTTTGGTCAAACTCATGCTGGTAGCTTCGAGAACACTGTCCAACCATCTGGTCCTCTGTCATCCCCTTCTCCTTGTGCCCTCCATCTTTCCCAACATCAGGGTCTTTTCCAGGGAGTCTTCTCTTCTCATGAGGTGGCCAAAGTATTGGAGCCTCAGCTTCAGGATCTGTCCTTCCAGTGAGCACTCAGGGCTGATTTCCTTTAGAATGGAGAGGTTTGATCTTCTTGCAGTCCATGGGACTCTCAAGAGTCTCCTCCAGCACCATAATTCAAAAGCTTCAATTCTTTGGCAATCAGCCTTCTTGATGGTCCAGCTCTCACTTCCATACATCACTACTGGGAAAACCATAGATTTAACTATACGACCTGCACTATTACAACAACCTAAATAAATGCAGTAATTAGGTTGTTGTTGTTGTTGTTGTTGTTACTAATTACCCACCCTTCATCCTAAGGTACCAGGGTGGGTTGCAACAATCAAAACACAGTTTTAAAAATGGTTTATCCAAACCATCACAGAAATAAGTTGGGTCCTTATATACCGCTTCATATTTCAACGATAAACGCTAATAATTTTATTATCATTTAATAATATGCCAATAATTTCAAAACCTCTCCCATGGTGTGTCACATTATATTATTATACGATTGCATATTAATAATAGTATTATTAATCTTTTTTAAAAAAAAGATTTTAAAGATTTTTTTTAAAAAAAAAAACCCTCTCCCTCTGAAAAGTGCTTTCCCGTGGACTGGATCATCCATATCTTTTTTGCTATCGGTGAACCACCCTGGCTTTCCGGTTTGCTGCGGTTATCTGGGTGGAAGGAAAGGGACCTTGCCATGTAGCAAGGAACAGGCAAATAGATTAGAGTTTTGGCTTTTTGATGAAAGTGGTGTGGGTTTCCCCCCCCCCCCAGCGATGGGAAAATGAGAGGGGCCAAACAGGTGTTCCAAACACACATTCTCATTTCCTGCTTGCGTCTTAATCTGCTCGTCAATCCGGCAAGTCGACTCCTGGCGCATTCTTCCAGCAGTGGGAATTTCTGCCCTTCCCTGACAAGTATTATTGGGAGGCTTTGACATACAGCCTCGCAGGACCTAAATAGGCCGGTCTATTCTTCGCCTTCCCTGAAAGAGAGCTTTGTGCCAAAGCTTCATTAAACTGCACCACACAGGCCTCCAGAAACCCTCCGAGGGGAGGAGGGAGGGGCTCTCAATAATGAACAGTCGATTTAACTGGAAAAGCTGCGAGAGCTGTTAAATTAAAAGGAAATAAACTGTGCTTTGCGCTCGGTGACCTAAAAGGGGAGGGAGGGTCTGTGCGGGCTTTGCAAAAACCGGACAGGAAGTCTGGACTTTGCAAGAACTTGCCATGCTCGCAACCCAGCTCGCGGGAGGCCCCTTCAAAGAAGCTGGCAAAATCCGATGCTTTGGAGAGTCCGTGGTGTGGTGTCTCACATCGCAGACCGTGCAAATGGGCAATGTGGTGCAGCGGTTAAAGGCCATTGGATGGGGAGTGGGGAAATCCAGTGTTCAAATCTCCAGTTGGAGGAGAACAACAGTTAAAGAAGCAGCCTTTTTTAAAAAAGTAATAATAATAATTTATTATTTATACCCCGTTCATCTGGCTGGACTTCCACAGCCACTCTGGGCAGCTTCCAACAAAATACAGTGGTACCTCAGGTTACAGACGCTTCAGGTTACAGACTCCGCTAACCCAGAAATAGTACCTCGGGTTAAGAACTTTGCTTCAGGATGAGAACAGAAATCGCGCGGCGGCAGTGGGAAGCCGCATTATAGCTAAAGTGGTGCTTCAGGTTAAGAACAGTTTCAGGTTAAGAATGGACCTCCAGAACAAATTAAGTTCTTAACCTGAGGTACCACTGTATTAAAATACAGCAATGCATCAAATTTTAAAAGCTTCCCTAAACAGGGCTGCCTTCGGGTGTCTTCTAAAAGTCTGGTAGTTGTTGTTCTCTTTGACATCTGGTGGGAGGGCGTTCCACAGGGAGGGCGCCACTACCGAGAAGTCCCTGGTTCCCTGTAACTTGGCTTCTCGCAGTGAGGGAACCACCAGAAGGCCCTCGGCCCTGAACCTCAGTGTAGAATGATGGGGGTGGGGACGCTCCTTCAGGTATACTGGACCGAGGCCGGTACTGTTGTCGGATTTAAAGTTGGACTGAATGACCAAGGGTCATCTAGTGCAACCCTCTACAATGCAGGAATTGCAGCTAAAGAATCCCTGACAGATGACCATCCAACCTCTGCTTCAGAACCTCCAGTCCAGAACCTCCAGAACCTCCAGTCCAGAACCTCCAGAACCTCCAGTCCAGAACCTCCAGAACCTCCAGTCCAGAACCTCCAGAACCTCTAGTCCAGATGTGCAGGATGATATGAAAAAACGGGGAGGGAGAGAACAGTGGGAGGGAAAGTAATAGTCTTCCGAGTTGGGCAAAACATCATTCCCCCAACCCTAATTCTGTGCTCTGTAAAGTGCGGTGCACATTAACAGAGCTATAGAATCACAGAAGTGTTGAGTCGGAAGGGACACCAAAAGTCCAAACCCCGAATACAACCACCATCTATCTGTTAATACCAATCTCAGGTCCATTTATGTAGGCAAAACCACAGCAAAAAAAAGCTAAATAAAAAGTTGCAATGTGTAGTAATTACAGTGGTACCTCGGTTTACATATGCTTCAGCTTACATATGCTTCAGGTTACAGACTCTGCTAACCCAGAAATATTGCTTCAGGTTAAGAACTTTGCTCAGGATGAGAACAGAAATCATGCTCCGGCGGTGTGGCAGCAGCAGGAGGCCCCATTAGCTGAAGTGGTGCTTCAGGTTAAGAACAGTTTCAGGTTAAGTAAGGACCTCCGGAACGAATTAAGTACTTAACCTGAGGTACCACTGTACTAGCAGAAGGTGGTGCATTTAAGTACCACCACTCCTGCCCCTTTACATATAGGTAACTGTGTACATAAGATCCATGGGCAACTTGGAGATTTGCTGAAATAATTAATAATAATTATATGCACACTTCATTCCAATATTACATTTTGCACTTAGTCTCTTTCCCATCATCTGATGAAATGCTTTGATAAATGATAAATGTTGCTACATATGTCCTTGATTTATATAATACTTTTTTATTTTATTATTTATACCCTGCCCAACTGGCTGGGGTTCCCCAGCCATTCTATATATGAAATAAACTCTACGCTCCATAAAAATAAAATATTTTAGCTTTGCCTTTAGTAAATTTAAGTTGGTAAGACCATTCGTCTTGCCAAACCCAAAAGATCAATGTCAAAAGTCCTGCAGTTTTCCAGTCTTTAGTTATTACCCAGCAAGCAGCTGTCAGCACAAAAGCTTAAAGTTCCTTAGATATTGCATTGTTATTTTGTTCTTCCAGAATTATTGAAAGAGAATGCTGGAACAGTATATACAGTTTGATGCTTGCCATTTCTGCAAATACCATGCTCTAAAACTGTGATACAGCAGGCCATGACCACCACATAGGTATATATGTACCTTGCACGTTGCAATTTCTCCAACTCTGAAAGGGGCATGGATGGGTCTGAGAGTGGTGTGAGGAGTGAAAGGTGTTAAGAGATGTAAGAAGGCATTGATTTCCATTCTAACCTGTATTCATCGCATGCAGAGCTGTTTCTGTTCTGCTGCAGTGCTGCTTTCAAAAACCTACCATTGTTTATCTCACTGCCCACTGCAGTCGAATTTGACAGAATGAATTAAGTTATTGCTATGTCATTCTACACGAGACAAAATATGTTATTTAATACAAGGGAAACACAGTGCAAATTATGGTGGGTGGAATATCATCCATTACATATCACAAACTGTTGTGGAAATGGAGAAAACTGAAATTTAAAGAATGGAAAAACGAAGAACTGGAATTGAGAGATTTGCTCATCCCAAGCTCCCCATCAGCAGCCAAGCTCTTCTGGCTAGTGAAACTGTCGAGTCGCATGTGATTTGTGATAAAGAAACTCTGGATGAGTTTTCAGACAGTTTTTTTTTCTTCAGCCATTTTCTGCAAGAGCTGGCCTATGGACTGCAGAAGTCTTGTAGATCAGAAAAGCTAGAGATCGCCCTTTTGGTGGAAAACCGTTAGTGAGACTGAAACAGAGAGCTCTAATCTTTTCTCCCCTCCTTTCTTTTTTCCCTTGAACTGAGAGCAAGAAAAATGCTCATAAAATGGCCCTTTGTGCATGGGAAGAATTTGTGAGTTAGGTGTGTGTGTGTGTGTGTGTGTGTGTGTGTGTGTGTACGTCTTATACTGTTGCTATGTTCCTTTTTTGTTTTCAAGTCTGTGTTTTGTGGTTGGAGGGCAGCCTTTATTATGGGCCTCTTTCAGTGAATTTGGCTATTTGGGTCTGCAGATAATTAGATCACGGCTATCATTTTCACTCTTCTCTCCCCCCACCCCCAACGACTGTCCCAGTCGGGCTTTATTTGCGTCAGAATGTGCCCTCCCTCCTTTCCTGACCCATTTTGCTCCCAAAGAGCTGCAATGCAAACAGGAAATAATACAGTGAACGGTATCCTATACGATGCATATGGCTTCCACTTTCCAAACAGGGGGTGATGGATCACATGAGATGTGATAGTCACATGTTCCTCCTTCCCCTGCCTGAAAGTTCTTCCAAGGTGGTGGAGGAGGGGGCAAAATGTGCAACTTCCCACAATAAAATAGGAAGCAAGTGCAGGAAAATGGGAGGTTGCAGCCGCTCATGTTGTGCACCAGTTTGCAGAAGTTGGTTCACTCTAGGAATGTTAGCAATACCAGGTCCTTGCTATATTCTGAAGCAGACAATATGCCTAACCAAAAAACATGGTTTTTTTTAAAGGCAGGAGGCAGCCCAATATGAATTTAGATTTTTAACTTTTTTTTAAGAAACCCCAACTCTATGAAAGACAGTTCCTGGATATTCCAGAATGGCCGAACCACCAGACTGTCCCAAGACATTTTGCTGCCTCAAGGTGGAGCAGCAAATTCTCATCCTCTGAATCAAAACACAGTGGTACCTTGGTTCTCAAACTTAATCCGTCCCGGAAGTCCGTTCCAAAACCAAGGCGCACTTTCCCATAGAAAGTAATGCAAAATCGATCAATCCGTTCCAGACTTTTAAAAACAACCCCTAAAACAGCAATTTAACATGAATTCTACTATCTAACGAGACTATTGGTTCATAAAATGAAAGCAGTAAACAATGTACTGCAGTCACACAAGCAATCAATAGCTGAACTGGGTTCCACACAGTCACAAAAACAAAACAAAAAAGAGCCACAAAAACGCAAAATAAATAGCAAGAACAGACAGACCTCAGCGTTAACACTCAAATTGGAAGCGTGGCACTCAAAACGGAACACGTTCGGCTTCTGGAAAAAAGTCCACAAAAGTGTTTGAGTTCCAAGATGTTTGAGTACCAAGGCGTTTGAGAACCAAGGTACCACTGTACATGTTACTCAAGGATGGTCAAAATGTTTTGCAAATCCAAGTGCAATACTTTGAAGTTGTGGTCAGAGGCACTACCATGCCATTGATGGCCTCCACAGCTGGATGCTTCTGAATACCAGTTGCTGAAAACCACAGGAGGGGAGAATGTTTTTATGCTTGAATCTTGCTTGTAGGTTTCCAACAGACATCTGACTAGCCACTGGGAAAATGGGATGCTGGCTTAGATGGGGCATGGGCCTGATCCAGCAGACTCGTCTTATGTTCTTGCACTTAAATCCAAAACTGGTCTAAGAGAAGGAAGGTTGGGTAACCCACCCACCCCTCCTTGCATTCAAAGAACGCACAAGGTGACCGAGGGATGGATCAGAAATTCAATTCAGTTTGCGTTTCAAGATAAGCCTGCAGTGAGGCAGGACAGCACTACAGCTTTTATGCCACGCCGGCTGTGAGGGCATGTTTGCCACCAATGCCCTCTGATCTTGCAAGGCACACGTCCCCCCAGAAGAGGCCACTGATTGGCAAATTTGGGCTGCACTAGCTGGCGGGAAGGGGACACGGGTGGCGCTGTGGGTTAAACTACAGAGCCTAGGACTTGCCGATCAGAAGGTCGACGGTTCGAATCCCCGTGACGGGGTGAGCTCCCATTGCTTGGTCCCTGCTCCTGCCAACCTAGCAGTTCGAAAGCACATCAAAGTGCAAATAGATAAATAGGTACCACTCCGGTGGGAAGGTAAACGGTGTTTCCGTGCACTGCTCTGGTTTGCCAGAAGCGGCTTAGTCATGCTGGCCACATGACCCGGAAGCTGTACGCCAGTTCCCTCGGCCAATAAAGTGAGATGAGCGCTGCAACCCCAGAGTCGGCCACGACTGGACCAGGGGTCCCTATACCTTTACCTTATATTCTTCTTTAGCTGTATGTTCTGCAAGCAAAAGCTTTCGAATATTTTAACAAGTGTTTGGACATTGTTTTAATTTCAAGGAAAGAGTCAGTATTGCACATGATTTGACTGCAGTTTTGCTACTCGGCCAACATGGTGCTTCTCCCTCCTCATTCCATCCCCAAAACAACCCTGTGAGGTGGGTTAGGCTCAGGGGTAGTAAATGGCCGAAGGTCACACCCCATGAGTTACATGGCCAAGGGATTTGAACCCTGTTCTCTCCCGGGTCCAAACCTGACACTCTAACCACTGCACCACACAGGCTGCTCTGGTTCGCCAGAAGCGGCTTAGTCATGCTGGCCACATGACCCGGAAGCTGTACGCCGGCTCCCTCGGTCAATAAAGCGAGATGAGTGCCGCAACCCCAGAGTCGGTCACGACTGGACCCAATGGTCAGGGGTCCCTTTACCTTTTACTAGCTGGTGGGAACTTGAGCCAGCTGTCCAGGCGGCCAGGGGGAATTGCCCTATGTGACAGAAAAGTTTGTTTTTGCTGGGCAGGTTGGGTCAACAAGTGTTTTTCTTTTTCCCTGCCAGCAAATGCTTAATGGACGACAGCTTATGATTGGCCGGGGTTCCAGGAGGGAGAGTTGAAAAGGAGAGGTTTTGGGGAGACAGTTTTGGAGGCTGGGATAGAGGTTGGGAGAATAGGTTGGGAGATAGGGAGTGCGAGGAGAGAGAGTTCTGGGTAGAAACATCCACTCTGAGGAATACAGTCATACCTCGTGTTATGTTTGCTTCATGATATGTTTTTTTCAGGTTACTTCCAGGTTTCTCCGCTCATGCATGCGCAGAAGTGCTAAATCGTGCTTCACGCATGCACACAAGCACCAAATAGCGCCGCGCACCTGTGCAGATACAGCGCTTCAGGTTGTGGACTTTTCATGTTGTGAACGGACCTCCAGAACAGATCCCGTTCGCAACCAGAGGTACCACTGTATATCACAAGCCAGAGAAAGAAGTCTCTAAGCTTAGTGTGAAGGAAATGTGTGGTGTCCTGTAAGAGTAATAGGCCAGGAATTAACTGGGAGGCTAAGGTTGAGCCAGGAGAAGTAGAAGCTGTGAGGATACGGTCTACTTAGGTCTCATTCCAGTCAGGAGGGGAGAGATTCTTCTACAAAAAAAGAGAAGACTCCCAAACCAGAGATCCCTTGGGTCTGTTACTTGGAGTACCTCAGGAGTAGGGTTGTCAAAGGGGCGTGTTACTGAAAGGAAGTACCACCTTGTTTAGGAACCAAAATATTAAGCAGCAACAACTGAGAAAAAACTGAAGTGAAATAACATTATAATCTGAAGTATCCTACGTTTTACCCACTTTGCATCATAAACTTCCTTTGTTTAATAAAATATTTCTTGTTTATTTGATCAAATCGTGCCTGAGACTCCAAATCATTAACTTTCCCTCACACAAGTCTCCCACTAGAAAATCTGGGGTAATTTATAGAAATTCGTGTCATTGGTGTACTGTGAGGTGGGGGCACCGTATTCAGGTGAAAGCAGGCCCAACAGCACCAGGGGTAAAATTGTTGTTGCACCGTCGCACCCTAATGGCCATGTGCGCTCCGTTCTCACTGCCCGGGAATGGCAGCTGAGCGTGAGGTGCCACAATAGGCCATAGCTGTCAACTTTTCCCTTTTCTTGCGAGGAATCCTATTCAGAATAAGGGAATTTCCCTTAAAAAAAGGGAAATGTTGACAGCTATGCAACAGGCACGCACCCAGGAAGGGGTAAGCTTCGACGTCATCCGCACTTTCCAAGGCAATACACAAACCGAAACAGATCCAACTTTCAAAATTTGTGCATCTCTGAATTTTGCAATGCAGTTCTTCAGTCAAGTAGGGTGTACCAAAAAAAAAATGCTCAGTGGGGCGGAAATGTATTTTGAAATACACATATTGCTGAAAAACAACGTGCAAAAAATTATACAGTGGTACCTCGGTTTACAAACAGTCCTGTTTACCAACTATTCGGTTTATGGACTTTACAAAACTGCAAGTAGTGTTCCGGTTTGTGAACTTTACCTCGGTCTACGAACGGTGGAAGGGCACCAGCGGCGGGAGGCCTCATTATGGAAAGCATGACTCGGTTTAAGAACGGACTTCAGGAACGGATTAAGTTCATAAACCGCAGTACCACTGTATTAGGAAGCAACGCTCTGCAAAAATGTGTATATGAAGGAAGATTGCATACGAATGTGTATGGTATGAGAAATTCGCACTCAAATGCTGGTGAATTTTCACAATAACTCCCCCCCCCCCCCAACAAAGCACAGAATGATGTGGATATGTGAATAACAGAGTTTAAGATTGGGGAAATCAGAGAAAATGATAAAAACAGAAGCAGACAGGTTCATCCATACTCAAGTGACTTTGGGGCTGCACAGGCAAGCCCTGCCAACATGGTAATTGTCAGAATTCTGACAGGCCCAAGCTCCTTCTCCCGGTGTGTATACGTTGATATAGGTAAACAGCCCTTCTCATGTGCATCAAAACACACGGATGACAGCGGGTGTGATCTCGAGGCATATGGCCCAGTTCTCAATGAGACAATAAACCTATGTCTGGACTGTGCCATTTCAGAGTGCAGGTGGGGGTTCACATGATGATGGAACACATATCCATGCAAGTTGGGAGTGAAATCTTTGAGATATGCAGTGCTTTAGAACTGTGGGCATGTCTATGATTTTGGTAGGCATTCAATAGTTCATGTCTCCGACATTCTCAAATGCCAAGTTCAACTGCCCAATACAGTCAAATGTTTAATAATAATAATAATAATAATAATAATAATAATAATTTATTATTTATACCCCGCCCATCTGGCTGAGTTTCCCCAGCCACTCTGGGCGGCTTCCAATCAAGTGTTAAAAACAATACAGCATTAAATATTAAAAACTTCCCTAAATAGGGCTGCCTTCAGATATCTTTTAAAAAGAAGATAGCTGCTTATTTCCTTCACATCTGAAGGGAGGGCGTTCCACAGAGCGAGTGCCACTACCGAGAAGGCCATCTTTCTGGTTTCATGTAACCTCACTTCTCACAATGAGGGAACTGCCAGAAGGCCCTCGGTGCTGGACCTCAGTGTCCGGGTAGAACAATGGGGGTGGAGACGCTCCTTCAGGTATACAGGACCGAGGCCGTTTAGGGCTTTAAAGGTCAGCACCAACACTTTGAATTGTGCTCAGAAACATACTGGGAGCCAATGCAGATCTATTAGATGTCGCCTATCAGGCGCTGTCAACTGTTGAAATAAAAAATCCTCATCAGATGCAAATGCAGGTTATCAAAAATGCTCAGTGAATGCTTGCAAATACTTGGCTATTTGGAGAATATCTGATAAGCATTTGGCATCAAAATTTACAGAAGGGAATCGCAGGGAAGCAACGTTCATTGTAGGAGCAGAGATTCGAAACCTTAATATTTCCTGCACCCTTAAAATTCGCTGCCAGACCCTCCACGGTCAAACTCCCTGCATCCATGCTAAAATAGAAACAGTGCCAACTTCATCCATTGACTCGCTACAACTCATTCCAGCTCCCATGCAAGAGACACTGTTGAATAATCCTCGCCTCTCCACTGTGTGGTCTTATTTTGGGTTCTGTCATGCAGACAGTAGCAAGGTCAGACAGGTCATCAGAATGCTAATAAGAAATCTGATTGATGATTGTGTGCCAAAGAAGTGAATGGGATATTTAATTTGACGACTATGTGCCAAAGAAATGAATAGGATATTTAATTAATGTCTCCTGCTCTTTGAGAGAGCGAGTTCCCCTTAATTCCCCGCTGCTCTGTTTTTTACTCCCCCCCCCTAAAAAAACCCCACCCATCCCAAAGTTTTCCAAACAACACAGAGAGAACTTCAAAGACAGACATGGCTGGGTTTTTTAAAACTTTAGCTTGGTTTGTTGGTTATCCCTTTGTTTAGAAGAGCAGTCAGGCCCACATCCAAAGCCGAAAAATAAAAGGACATCTTGTTCAATGAGAACTGGGATAGTTAAAAAAAAAATCCTCTCCACAGTGGGACAATTAACTACTTAAGTTCTGGATTTATAAAGGATGCATGCAGCAAAAAGCTTACTGTTTCCCCCTCTGAAGTGAGGTGCTTTAGCAGCCAGAGTCTTTGGAAGGCAGAGAACGAAAGGCAGGAATCGGGAGCAATTGAATTTAGATATTTGCCACTTTTGTGAGGGAGAGGAGGAGCTTGGACTTTCCATTCAAAGTGGTTTGCCAGAGAGTAGTTGGCAACTAAGGATTTTAGACAACGTGGTGCCTTCCAGACGTTGTTGGACTACAACTCCCATCATCCCAGCCATCGTGGCCAAGATGGGACTTGTAGTCCCGGCAACAGCTGGAGGACACCATATTGACTTTCTGTGTGCATGGGGACAGCTAAAGCCACTTCATAAATGGGGCTCACCAATAAATATTATATTTAGGTATTTATTACATTTTTCTGTGTCATGCACAGTTTGTTAAGTATGGTGATTTAATTTACTGAAATTGGGGTGATTAAATGCATTGCTGTGTATTTAATTCTGGAATGTTCCCCAGTAACTCTCATGTGATTGGTTAACTTTGGCCACATGGGAAGTATCTTATTACATTGTCCATTTTGCATATATTCTTCTTTGCAAGGGACACGGGTGGCGCTGTGGGTTAAACCACAGAGCCTAGGACTTGCTGATTAGAAGGTCAGTGGTTTGAATCCCCGCGACGGGGTGAGCTCCCATTGCTCAGTCCCTGCTCCTGCCAACCTAGCAGTTCAAAAGCACGTCAAAGTGCAAGTAGATAAATAGGTACCGCACCAGCGGGAAGGTAAACGGCGTTTCCATGCGCTGCTCTGGTTCGCCAGTAGCCGCTTAGTCATGCTGGCCACATGACCCGGAAGCTGTACGGCGGCTCTCTCGGCCAATAAAGCGAGATGAGCTCCGCAACCCCAGAGTCGGTCACGACTGGACCTAATGGTCAGGGGTCCCTTTACCTTTATCTTATATTCTTCTTTAGCTATATGTTCTGCAAGCAAAAGCTTTCGAATATTTTAACAAGTGTTTGGACAGTGTTTTAAGTTCAAGGAAAGAGTCAGTATTGCACATGATTTGACTGCAGTTTTGCTACTCGGCCAACATGCTTCTTCCCCCTCCTCATTCAGTCCCCAAAACAACCCTGTGAGGTGGGTTAGGCTCAGAGGGAGTAAATGGCACAGGATCACACCCCGTGAGCTTCATAGCCAAGAAGGAATTCGAACCCTGGTCTCTCCCGTGTCCAAGCCCGACACTCTAACCACTGCACCACACAGGCTCTCCTGTGGTCTGTCTTAAGAAACAAAAGCATATTGATGGTGTTCTTTCATTGCAGAAGAAGGCTCTTTTCGGCTTGTCAGCTTGTATTTCGTTGATTGGGCTGTGTGCTCAATCACTATTTGTTGAGGGTCTCTCTTTCTTTTTCTTTTAAAAGAACCTGATTTGGTCTCCACTGTCGCCAACAACTATGGTCTCTCTCCTCCCCCCCCCCCAGCTCCCACCATACTGAAGGCACGGGAGACCTTTGGAAGGGTTAATAAACAAACAACTTTAAACAAATGCATTGACCAATAAAGGGGGGGAAGGGGGAGAACGAGGAAAGAAAGTATGGGAACCGAAAAAGAGCGAAGGAGAAAATCTCACATCAAACATAGAGCGCTTAAAGGAAACGGGGAGGAAAAAAAGACTGAGAAAAGACCAGCTAGTTAATGCAGGACAGCTAATAAAAGGGGGAAGAACTGATGTTAAGAACACATTTGCATGTCTATTGGGCACTTGGGAAATGCTGATAAAACTGGCTTTATTTTTCAGCAGAATTCAGGAAATCTCACCCACAACATCTGTGCATAGACACAAAAGGGAACATCAGGGTTGTTGCAGCGTTTCAGCTCCGAGACCATCGCACGAGTGACAATGTCAGACTCATGTGTGTGTGTAGATCTGTGCAGCTCTTATCTCTCGATCCTACCAGCAACGAAAATGGGGACATGGCGGTGGCTCCTATTCCCTTTCCTGGAAGGCTGGAGGGCCAAAACGCATTGCCAACGAATTATTTCTGAGCCACAGAGCTGGGAACATGCCTGAAGCTTCGCTCTCCCACATTTCCCCTTGTCTGAAATGGCCACCTTTATTTCGGTAACTACTTTCAATGGCTGAAACGGCCATTTTAATTTTAATGATCTATGGATATCTATATAAAGATAACTACAAACCAAAGCATAGAATTGTAGAATTGGAAGGGACTCCCAGGGTCTCCTTGTCCAACTCTCTTTTTTTAAAAAATGATATTTATTAAAATTTCCAATAGAAGCATACAAATACCAATACAGACAACAACAATAAAAACAAAACAAACAAACAAAAACAAAACAACAGGTATAATTTCGAATCTTATTTTCTCAACCTATTTTCCCCGACTTCCTCATACCTCCCCGTTTTGTATTCTAATTTCATTATCCAATGAGCAAATCCATTCCCTTATTTCCCAGGAGTTTTTTTTGCTAATTCCATTCCTTTTCTTAATCAAGGTCTCTGAAAACCACATTATTTTTAAACCCCTGTCTATCTAGCACTCATTAATCTTATAGTATTTATTAAGATAGTCTTTAAATTTCTTCCAATCTTCTTCCACTGTCTCCTTCTCCTGGTCCTTCTTCTGCCCGTCATCTCCGCCAGTCCCATGTAGTCTGTCATTTTCATCTGCCATTCTTCCAAAGTGAGTAGATCTGGTGTCTTCCAATACTTTGCAATAAGGATCCTTGCTGCTGTTGTGGCATACAAAAACAAAGTTCTATCCTTCTTTAACACCACATGGCTAACCATACCCAGGAGAAAGGCCTCTGGTTTCTTCAAGAAGGTATATTTAAATACCTTTTTCATTTCATTATATATCATTTCCCAGAAAGCCTTGATCCTTGGGCATGTCCACCAGAGGTGAAAGAATGTACCTTCATTTTCTTTACATTTTCAACACTTATTATCTGATAAGTGGTAAATTTTTGCAAGCTTGACTGGGGTTATGTACCACCTATATATCATTTTCATAATATTCTCTCTCAAGGCATTACATGCCGTAAATTTCATACCGGTGGTCCACAACCTTTCCCAGTCCGCAAACATAATGTTATGACCAATATCTTGCGCCCACTTAATCATAGCTGATTTAACCATTTCCTCTTGCGTATTCCATTTCACCAGCAAGTTATACATTTTTGACAAATTCTTAGTATTGGATTCTAGCAGTTCTGTTTCCAATTTTGACTTCTCCACCTGGAAACCAATTTTCCTGTCCAACTTGAAAACCTCCATTATTTGATAATAGTGAAGCCAATCTCACACTTTATCTTTCAGATTCTCAAAACTCTGCAATTTCCACTTGTTACCCTCCTGTTCTAGGATTTCAGAATATTTTGGCCATTTAGACTCCATGTTAAGTTTTTTCAATGCCTTTGCCTCCATTGGTGACAGCCACCTTGGAGTTTTATTCTCCAACAAATCTTTATATTTAATCCAAACATTATACAATGCTTTCCTGACAATATGGTTTTTGAAACCTTTATGAGCCTTAACCTTGTCATACCACAGATATGCATGCCACCCAAAAAAATTATTAAAACCTTCCAAATCTAAAATGTCTGTGTTCTCAAGAAGCAGCCAGTCCTTCAACCAGCAGAAAGCTGCTGATTCGTAATAAAGTTTCAAGTCTGGCAGGGCAAATCCCCCCCTTTCTTTTGCATCAGTTAAAATCTTGAATTTTATTCTGGGTTTTTTGCCCTGCCAGATAAATTTGGAAATATCTTGCTGCCATCTCTTAAAACACTCCATCTTGTCAACAATTTGCAATGTTTGGAACAAAAATAACATTCTAGGCAATACATTCATTTTGATAGCTGCAATTCGACCCAACAAGGAAAGCTTCAAATTTGACCAAATTTCTAGATCCTTTTTCACTTGATTCCAACATTTCTCATAATTGTCTTTAAATAAGTTCATATTTTTAGCTGTCATATTAATCCCTAAGTATTTTACACTCTTAACCACAGTTAAACCTGTTTCATTCTGAAACCTCTCCTTCCCCCCTACTGTTAAATTTTTCTCTAATACCTTAGTCTTAGATTTGTTTAATTTAAATCCTGCCACTTGACCAAACTCTTGAATTAATTCCAAAACCCTTTTGATGCTAGATTCTGGCTCTTGTAATGTAAGTACCAAGTCATCTGCAAATGCTCTCAGTTTATATTGTCTCGCTCCGACCTGAACCCCTTTAACCAGCTGGTCTTTTCTTATCATGTTCAGCAAAACCTCCAGGACCGAAATAAAAAGTAGTGGGGAAATTGGGCACCCCTGACGTGTCCCTTTTTCTATCTTAAATTCTTCTGTTACTACGTTATTTACAAATAACTTTGCTTTTTGTTCAGAATATATCGCGCCTATACCATTTCAAAACCTTGGCCTACCCCCATCCCATGGAGATTCTTCTTCAAAAAGGTCCAGGAAATATTGTCAAAGGCTTTCTCCGCATCCACAAATATCAGAACAGCTTTTGTATTTGTATTAACTTCTAGCATTTCCAAAATGTCTATTATATTCCTTACATTGTCTGATAAATGCCTTCTCGGGAGAAAGCCCGATTGGTCCCTGTGAATCTCCCCCATCAAAACTTTTTTCAGTCTCTTAGCTAAAATGTCAGCAAATATTTTATAATCCACATTTAATAAGGAAATTGGGCGGTAGTTTTTAAGTTGAGTCTTTTCAGTCTCTGTCTTCGGTATAAGCGTGATAAAAGCCTCTTTCCACGTTTCAGGTGCTTCTTTCCCCTCCAAGATTTCATTACAGACTTCCTTCAAAGGTTGTATTAGCCAGTCTTTTAAAGTCTTATAATATTTGGAAGTCAACCCATCAGGCCCCGGAGATTTGCCCAGTTGCATGTTTTGAATGGCACTTTCTATTTCTTGTTCAGTTATTTTCTGATTTAAAGTTACTTTACCTTCACTTGACATTTCCTTCATCCCATTTTTCTCCAAAAATTGTTCTATATCGGTGTCTTTTTGTGGCCCTTGTGCATAAAATTGTGTAAAATATCTCTGGAAGCAGCTTCTAATTTCAGCTGGATTGTTGATGTTCTTTCCATCCACTTCTAAGTTTGTCACTGTATTTAATTTCTGTCTCTTCTTCAATTGCCAAGCCAAAAATTTCCCACATTTATCCGCTGATTCAAACGTTTTCTGTCTCATTTGTTTGATTTTCCATTCTATTTCTTGGTTCATCAATTCCATATATTGAATTTGATATAATTTAATTTCTCTCAGGATCTCCTGAGACTTTGGTTTGGATCTTAGTTTCTTTTCTCCTTCTTTGATTTTTTCCAAAATTCTATCTTTTTTCTCATTTTGGCTTCTCTTTTTTATTGCATTTTGTTGTATCAAGAAACCTCTCATGACGGCTTTACTTGCGTCCCAGATTACTCTTTTTTCCACATTGGTCCTCATGTTAATCTCAAAATAGTCTTTTAATGTTTTTTGGGCGTTTTTACAGAATTCTTTATCTCTAAATAATGTGTCATTCATCCTCCATCTAAAAGTGCCAGCAGTTGTTTGGTTCATCTCCATCTTCACGACATTATGGTCGGAGCAAGTTTTGGGGCAGATTTCCACTTTTTTTATCTTTGATGCCAGTCCTCTAGTAACCCATATTTGGTCAATTCTAGTCCAGGTCATTTTGGCTTCAGAAAAAAAGGTTCTTTGTCTTTCAAGAGGATTTTTTATTCTCCAAATATCCACCAAATCCATATTGTCAGTCATTTCAAAAAAGGTTTTTGGCAGTCTTCCATCTTTAGAAATCACTTGTCTTTGTACTTTGTCCATGTTTGTGGAGACTACTCCGTTCATATCTCCCATCAGGATTACATTGGTGTCCAAATGATCCAACAGGATCTCATGTAACTTCTTAAAAAATTCGGATTTACCTTCATTCGGTGCATAAATTCCTAAAATCAGAAATTTCTGTCCTTGAACTTGAATTTCAATTGCCAAATATCTTCCTTGTTCATCTTTAAATATTTGTTTCGGCATCAATCTATCCTTTGCATATATGCATATCCTTGTCCAACTCTCTGCCATGCAGGAATCACAGCTAAAGAACCCCGGACACATAACCATCCAACATCTGCTTAAAAACCTCCAAGGAAGGAGAGTCCACTACCTTCTGAGGGAGTCCATTCCACTGCTGATCAGCTCTTACCATCAGAAAGTTCTCCCTGATGTTTAGTTGGAATCTGCTTTCCTGTAACTTGAATCCATTCATTCGGGTCCTGCCCTCCAAAGCAGGAGAAAACAAGATTGCTCCCCCTTCCACATGGTGGCCCTTCAGATATTTGAAGACGGCTTTCATATCACCTCTCAAATCTACTCCAGGCTGTTGTTGTTTAGTCGTTTAGTCATGTCTGACTTTTCGTGACCCCCTGGACCAGAGCACGCCAGGCACTCCTGTCTTCCACTGCCTCCTGCAGTTTAGTCAAACTCATGCTGGTAGCTTCGAGAACACTATCCCACCATCTCGTCCTCTGTCGTCCCCTTCTCCTTGTGCCCTCCATCGTTCCCAACATCAGGGTCTTTTCCAGGGAGTCTTCTCTTCTCATGAGGTGGCCAAAGTACTGGAGCCTCAGCTTCAGGATCTGTCCTTCCAGTCAGCACTCAGGGCTGATTTCCTTCAGAATGGGTCGGTTTGATCTTCTTGCAGTCCACAGGACTCTCAAGAGTCTCCTCCAGCACCAGAATTCAAAAGCATCAATTCTTCACTTGATCTTAGCCAAAAGGCCGAGAATTGTTAGAACCAAAAAGTAAATTACTTTCGAGAATGTATAACCTGCTGCTTAAATGGAATACTCAGGATGAGACAGTCAAATCCGCCATGATAAAGTGGGCGCAGGATTTGGGGCATAACATTATGTTTGAAGACTGGGAAAGGTTATGGAACACCGGAATGAAATTTACGGCATGTAGTGCCTTGAAGGAAAACATTATGAAAATGATATACCGGTGGTACATGACCCCAGTCAAGCTTGCTAAGATATATCACCTGTCTGATAATAAATGTTGGAAATGTAAAGAGGCGGAAGGGACATTCTTTCACCTCTGGTGGACCTGCCCGAAAGTGAAGGCCTTCTGGGAAATGATTCATAATGAACTAAAAAAGGTACTGAGATTTACCTTACCTAAGAAACCAGAGGCCTTCCTTCTGGGCATGGTGGACAGGAGAGTGTTTAAGAAGGACAGAACTTTTTTTATGTATGCTACTACAGCAGCAAGGATTCTGATTGCAAAATATTGGAAGACACAAGATTTACCCACACTGGAGGAATGGCACACGCAGTTGATGGACTATATGGAACTGGCCGAAATGACTGGCAGAATCCGAGACTTGGGAGAAGAAACATTCGAGGAGGATTGGAGAAAATTTAAAGACTATTTGCAAAAACATTATAAGTTGTATGAATGTTAAAAAACGCACCCTCTAGGAAATTCTAGTTTCAGTAATGTTAAATTAAAGAAATGGAAATTAAGGTACAAGGAGTCAGAGATAGAATAATGAAACAACTTTATTGTGTTAAAATGAAAATGTACATGATTTGGGTTATATTACATTTGAAATTGGGTAACATGATAAAAAAGAAGATATAATAAGTATTGAAACAAGTTAACAAATTGCAGACGTTATGCATCACAGAGAATGCAGGGTTGGGAGGACGTGGGGAAGTCCAACAGATTTGGAAAAAGGAGTAAGAAAAATTTGTAACCCTTCTTCTTTACTTTTGCAATACGTTCTTTATTCTTTTTTCTGTATTATATAAAACTAATAAAAAAATATTATAAAAAAAAAGCATCAATTCTTCGGCGATCAGCCTTCTTTATGGTCCAGCTCTGTCTTTCATACATCACTACTGGGGAAACCATGGCTTTAACTATACGGACCTTTGTTGGCAAGGTTGTCTCTGCTTTTTAAGATGCTTTCTAGATTTGTCATTGCTTTTATCCCAAGAAGCAGGGGTCTTTAATTTCGTGACTGCTGTCACCATCTGCAGTGATCATGGAGCCCAAGAAAGTACTTCTCCAGGCTAAACATACCCAATTCCCTCAGCCATTCCTATTCAGGCTTGGTTTCTAGACCCTTGATCATCTTGGTTGCCCTCCTCTGCTCCATTCCATATTTTCTTTTTTAAAAAGGCTTAGTCCCACTGAGGTGGCATACCTACTTATTTGGACTATATCACTTGATGCATTAGTCAATTGTATAATCAATGGCTGCTAGCCATGTCTATGTTCTACCTTCCGTGCTGGAGTCAGTATGTCTCTGAATGCCAGATGCTGAAAGCCACACTGTTCTTGGGCTCAGGTCCTGCTCGTGGACTTGCCATGGGCAGCTGTCTGGCCACCGTGAGAAGAGGATGCTAGACAAGATGAGCCTTTGGTCTGATCCAGCAGGGATCTTGTGTTCTTCGGGCGACTGTAACTGGGGGTTCACCTGATAGAATGTGCCTCCATGCACAAGGCCAGATTTAGGTTTGATGTGGCCCTAAGCTTCTGAAGGTAGTGGGGCCCTTTATATGTCCAGCTGCCCTTTGTAAACAACAAATTGTCACTGTTTTGTGTTGAATATACAGTGGTACCTCGGGTTACATATCCTTCAGGTTACATGCACTTCAGGTTACAGACTCCGCTAACCCAGAAATAGTACCTCGGGTTAAGAACTTTGCTTCAGGATGAGAACAGAAATCGTGCTCTGGTGGCGCGGCAGCAGCAGGAGGCCCCATTAACTAAAGTGGTGCTTCAGGTTAAGAACAGACCTCCAGAATGAATTAAGTACTTAACCCGAGGTACCACTGTATGCTATATGGTAATTTATGGACCTTATAGGCATCTAAAGCCATTTGCACATGTTGCCATGCAACCAGTCCATGCAGAATGTAGGCACCCTATATATAGAAAGGAGCAAACCAGTGATATTTTAGGGAGCAGGCTAGCAGGCGGGGCCCATTACATCATAGGAGCCTACACAACACAAAACACTGTTGTTGTATGTAGGTTTTATTTTGTTTTTTGTCTTATATTTTGGAAATGTACATCCAGGTATTTTTTCCTTTATATTTTTTTGCGGCCCCCAAGAGAGTGGGGCCCTAAGCTATAGCTTGTTTAGCTTATACGTAAATCCGGCACTGTCCATACAAAAGAATTTCCCATGCATGTAAGAAGAAAGCATCTCAGGGAAAAGGCTAAGCTAGAAAGCCTTTCCTTTTGACACGCTTATTCTCTATATGCAGGGAATGCATTTATTTTTGCAAGAAACAACCCTAACCTTCATTCTGGCATAGGAGGGTCCAGAATCAGGGTTTTGATTATCTCAGCGAGATCCAGGCCAAAATCTTGGATTATGATGATGAAAAATTGATACAT
Source organism: Podarcis gaigeae (assembly GCF_964106915.1). Taxonomy (NCBI): domain Eukaryota; kingdom Metazoa; phylum Chordata; class Lepidosauria; order Squamata; family Lacertidae; genus Podarcis; species Podarcis gaigeae. Next base: position 95,718,459 of record NC_139677.1, on the reverse strand, counting down.
CTTTGTTTTTTACTAAGTAAGCAGCCATATTTAATTGAACTTTATTATGGTTTGCATGACATGACATTATTCTGATTGGACGGTTTTGCTGAGTGTCTCAAAATGATAATTACCCAAATAAAATTAAATCTGTATTTCTGCTAACAGCATTTTAAATGTATCCTCACAATGGATTTGATGATACTGCAGAATAGGATTCATTACAGGATATGATCTTTATTTATTCCTTTACCCTATCCAACCCCTCCCCCCCCCATTGTCTTTAAGTTTGGCACAAATGCGCCATAAAATGAAAACAGACTCCTTTAAAAAAAATCTCTTTAATATCTAGCAGTTAGGCACCAATTTGGATTTTGGGTGATCTTATTATCTTCAAGATGATCAAACAGAGAAAAATACTGTCTGTGAATGGCTTGTGGGGGAGGCCAAGTTGTGCTGTTGTGATTTCACAGCTCAGTGAGTGCTTTATGATACAAAATTGTGGAGTGTACAGTGTATCTAAATGCGTGACTACTCAGAAACAAGTACTACTGCTTCCAATGCGGCTTACTCCCTAGTAAGGCTGCGTGGGGTGAGAAATTAGATTCTGTCCACATTGAAAGGTGAACCTACGTGAGCCATAGTTTACAAAACAATGTGCAAACCTAAACACAGCCTTTCTTAGAAATTTTTCACATTTCAAAATATTGCAATGTACTTCTCCAACCAAGTGAAGTGGTACCTCGTGTTAAGAACTTAATTTGTTCTGGAGGTCCGTTCTTAACCTGAAACTGTTCTTAACCTGAGGTACCACTTTAGCTAATGGGGCCTCCCGCTGCCACTGCTGCATAATTTCTGTTCTCATCCTGAATCAAAGTTCTTAACCCGAGGTAATATTTCTGGGTTAGCGGAGTCTGTAACCTGAAGCGTCTGTAACGAAGCGTCTGTAACCAGAGGTACCACTGTAACATGCTCAAAAACACACATACTAGGATAGGATAAAGGGTGCGCAGAAATGCCTATGTTTGTGAAATTAACATACAAAATTCATCACAGGAAAATTGCTTCGCAAAAGAAAATGTATATATTAGACAAAATCGCATACCAAAATTACAAAAATTTGCACTAACAATTTCAGTGAGGATAACAACAACAACAACAACAACAACAACCTAATGTGGGAATGTGGAGAACTGAGCATGAGATTGGAAAAAGGAGAAACTGTCCGTTCCTACTCCCAGGTAAGTGTGTGCATGTAGTCTGCATACTTAGAAGTAAGCCCCACTGAAATCAGCAGGACTTGCTTTTGACTAAACATGCTTTCTGGATCAGGTGGCTGTCAGTAGGATTTAAGCCTTGCCCCTATTTTGGAGAAGGCAAGGGGAAATGAAAGGCAGAACAAGAGGCAGGCATGGCAACGGAGAGCTTTTTCTCTCTTTCGAGCCAATTTGCCAGCTTTCTGCTGTGATCACTGCAAAAAGGAGAAGCGGAGATAGGGGCTGGAAGGACAAAAGCGCCGGTTTCTGGGGAAACGTGGCTCTAGAAGATAACTCGGGCCACAGTTAAAGCAATGGTGGTGGGGTGGGGGGAGCAGTAGGAGAAGTGTCAAAACATTTAGATGACTGGGACATTTATCCTGGTGCTGGGGGAGAGGAGCCGAGAAGCTTTTTGCCAAGTCCCAGTTGCTCCATTGCTGCCGATCTGGCTGGGAACTGAAGGCAAAGGAAAAAGATAAGCCTCCAGTTATGCTTCCATTTCTTTTGTGCTGGGGAGGGGACACACCAGATGCAGCATTGTTAATATTTGTTTTAATCCTGCCTTTCCCCAGAGGCGCCAATAGGTGGTATTTTTTGGCCCAGTGGATAGGGCCCTCCAACCCACTGGCAAAAGAGGATGCATAAAATTTGCATGTGCTTCTTCTCACATGCAAATCTGTGTCCTCTTTTGCAAGCAGGTAAAGGTAAAGGGACCCCTGACCATTAGGTCCAGTCGTGACCGACTCTGGGGTTGTGGCGCTCATCTCGTTTTACTGGCCGAGGGAGCCGGCGTACAGCTTCGGGGTCATGTGGCCAGCATGACTAAGCCGCTTCTGGAGAACCGGAGCAGTGCACAGAAATGCCGTTTACCTTCCCGCCAGAGCGGTACCTATTTATCTACTTGCACTTTGACGTGCTTTCGAACTGCTAGGTTGGCAGGAGCAGGGACCGAGCAACGGGAGCTCACCCCGTCACAGGGATTCGAACCGTCGACCTTCTGATCGGCAAGTCCTAGGCTCTGTGGTTTTAACCCACAGCGCCACCTGCATCCCTCTTTGCAAGCAGAGAGCCCCCCCCCCAAATAAAGCAATAGTCCCTAATCACACTTGATATAATGCCTGGCAGACAGTCAACAGGTGAAGCGTTCCCTTTAATGGTATTTCGATAAGGATTAAGGCTTGACTTACTGAATTTCTGCCTGCAACCCAGCTGCTAATGGCACAAGAGCCCTGGTTTTTCTCTAATGCCAACCCTAAAAGCAAAGTCTAGACTGCAGTCCTAGAGTCTGCAGCAAAGAGACTGACTTCTGAGCGGACATGTATATCATTACAGTAGTACCTCGGGTTAAGTACTTAATTCGTTCTGGAGGTCCGTACTTAGCCCGAAATTGTTCTTAACCTGAAGCACCACTTTAGCTAATGGGGCCTCCTGCTGCTGCCGCGCCGCCTGAGCACAATTTCTGTTCTCATCCTGAAGCAAAGTTCTTAAGCTGAAGCACTATTTCTGGGTTAGCGGAGTCTGTAACCTGAAGCGTATGTAACCTGAAATGTATGTAATCCGAGGTACCACTGTATACCATAACTTTATACAGTGAATTCTTAATTAATGCTAGGTCTTTAGCTCTTGCTTCCAAAGATTTCCTATTTTGCACCTGTCATTTGGGAGCGGGGATTCTTTAATACTTATTGTGCGCAGTGGCACTTGCAGAAAATAACTTCAAGGAAGTACCAGATCTCAGCAGAGCCCACCACAAGAAAGATGTGTCCTAGTAGCTGGGGAAGGAAAGGTAAAACTACAGAAATTCCAAGCAGGAAAAGTGCAAGGAAGGGGGACACCAGAGAAAGCAACAGAGAAGAGGTTGGCTTGTTTTGTTGTTGTTTTTTTAAAAGACCATCTCATCCAAGAGGGACTTGGTTTCACCTTTCTGTTTCAAGTGACCCGGTTACATTGCCATGACGGCTTATTCCCACGCTGTGTGTGATAAGAAAAAAAGCAGAAAAGGTTTATGTCGCTTGCTGGTTATTAATTTAAAATGATTCTGGGGTGCCAGGAAAACTCTTTGCTCCCACCTCATCTCATCTCCACAGGTGGGTATTGAGGAGATCGCTGGGATGATACATGGACCAGACCAGGACCAATGAGAAAGGGGGGCCATTTGGCCTTCAGCTCAAAAGGGGCCATCAGATTTAGACACTGGCTCATTTTTTGCCGGGGGTGGGGGGTGGGGAGAGAGATTTCATTAGTTTCACAACTTCGTTCCTGCATGCACCAGGCCCAAATGTGACACCCCTCTGCAAATCTAAGCCAAGTGAGAGATGTGATGATTTTCTCACTAACCGATAAGAGATTGACCAGATGAATAATTCACAGATATTAATAGATCGGGTTCTAACGGTTGGGAACATGCAAGGATGGAAGTGACCTGAGACTTTTTGGAATGCTAAGAGGCCAGTCTGGAGCACAAGGGTGGCAGCAGCGTGGGGGCAGGAGGGACAATCGCCCCTCACAACTACAAACAAGAAGCTTGCCCCCCCTCATTAACGTTTACAGTCATACCTCGGGTTGAATGTGCTTCAGGTGGAGCGCTTTCGGGTTGCGCTTCACAGCAACCCGGAAGTAACAGAGCGCGTTGTGTCCGGGTTTCGCACTTGTGCATGCGCAGACGCTCAAAATGACGTCATGCGCATGCGCGGAAGCGACAAAACGTGACCTGCGCATGCCAGCGCGTCTTACGTTCTATTCAGGATGCGAACGGGGCTCTGGAACGGATCCCATTCGCATCCCGAGGAACCACTGTACTGTTATTTTTCTTTCGGAGATCTTTGCATGTGAGAAGCAACTCACCCACCTAGAAATATGCTTTGCCCCTTCTGTGCCCATGCCTATAATTCCTCCTCTCCACTGTTGCCACAGCTGAGCACCTGTTCCTCCATAGTCAGCCCCACACCCTGCAAACACACACACACACACACACACACTGATGCAGCTCACACAAAAAAGTCCTATTGGAGAAAATGTTAGGAAAAGCTCTATTTTCCCATCACGCCCTTATTAAACCCTAATTCAAGTTTCCCACTGAATCTGGGCCACTGGTGATCCTTTAGCTCAGTTGCCTGAGTCGGGTTTCTTTTCTCTGCGGTATAAACGCCCTGCTGTTTGTTGATAGTATTAATAATATGAGCAGCAGGAGTCTGTAGACGTTTGGGGCCTAGGCTGCGGGAATTGTTCACGGATGACATCGGGCCACCTCTGTAAATTACTCGGCGACCTGGGATTTCGGCAGGTTACCTCTATAACTCAAGGGCCTGCGGTTATTGCGTTTGCCTCCTGCTGCCTTCCCGCTTATTGGCCTCTTCTCGACATGAGGAGGTGGCAGGCCCCGTCGCTTTGGGAGAGAGACCTTGGAAGCGGTGTCTCACAAAGGTCTTGGGCCATTGTTTCGACAAAAGCCTCAAGCACGGAGCTCAGGAAATTAAAGGGAGGGCATGAGACCGAGAGCTGCGGCTTCTCGTGGAAATGGCTTTGCCCGACTCAAAGGCAAAGGAGGCTAGTCATGCCTGTTCGTTTTTGGAAGAGGTGTGTCTGCATTAGAACGCAAGAAATGCCATCTAGGCCAGCATCTCATTTTCATGGCGGGCAACCAGATGTCTATGGGAAGCAAGAAAGCAGGATTCAAGCAAAAGGGTGCTTTCCCCTTCTGTGGCTTCCAGCAATTGGCATTAAGCATCGCTGCCTGCAAGTGTGGTGGCAGAACATGGCCATTATGGCTAGTAGCCCTAGATAGTTGCAGAGCTGGAAATTCTGGGTATCTCCACCTGGCTTGTGCTGGCCCAATAACCTTTGCTGCCTGAGGTGACACAGTGTAGGAATGATTGCTGCGTTGCAGAACACACTCCCGCCCATGGGCAGCCTCAGCTGCCTGCACGCGTGACCTTGGGGTGCGGAGCACTCTCTCCCTCACAGATAAAGCAACAGCTGTCTGAACATCTTGCCCTCTGTCTAACCTTTTGGGATCTCAGTAGTCTGCCATGTCCTGTCTGTGACCTTTGTCTCTTTTGTCATACATTGTGCAAGAGGAAAATGACATGGTGGAAACAGGTGCCAAAATAACTTTGGACCACCCCACGATCTTGGGACTGGAAGATGTGTAAAGCTCACAGCCCAAAATGTATCTACCTGGGTTTGCATATTGTGTCAATAAAAGGAGCCTCCACAGAGCTGGCCGGCAGCTTGCTTGCTTGCAGCTCACCTGTGCACAGCTCACCTGCATTACCAACTCCTGCCTCATGTCCTTCTCTTCACACAGCAGCAAAAATATTGATTACCTGACCTCACCTCCCTGCCGGACAGGCAGCAGCATACTTTCTGGAACTCCTTCCCCACCTGACAACACGGCTTTGCAGTGGCTCCTCCCTTCAGGAAAAGCTGGAGGAAAGCCCTGCCACACTGCCAGGGTGGGGAATCTCCCTGCCCCATGCCCAGCAGCAAAGTTGGGTGGTAGAACACCTCCTCTCATGCCAACTTGGCAGAAGGGGAGGTGTTCCACAGAGCTTTGTTGCAAGTCCCTCTCTGCCCCATAGGCTGGGGAGACCAGTGGCAAATTTGGGCAGCAGAACATGGGCGATGCCCCTTAGAGAGTGCCGCCTGAGGCAGTCGTCTCATTCTGCCTCATGGGCAGGCCGGCTCCATCTGGCTATAATGCATCCTTGTGTTGTGAATATTCATCTTACTTTCTTGGGTAGCAGATTAAGAGATGTGTGTGAATGCAGAAGAGCCCTGTCTATTGCTCTATCCCCTTTTACTTCTGGGCTTGCATGCAGTCTCAAGACATTTGGCCGAGGGAATGTGGCCCTCAGTCCAGAAAAGGTTACCCAACGCCTGGACCATAAAGGTAAAGGGACCCCTGACCATTAGGTGCAGTCATGGCCGACTCTGGGGTTGCGGTGCTCATTTCGCTCTATAGGCCGAGGGAGCCGTACAGCTTCCGGGTCATGTGGCCAGCATGACTGAGCCGCTTCTGGCGAACCAGAGCAGTGCACGGAAATGCCGTTTATCTTCCCGCTGGAGCAGTACCTATTTATCTACTTGCACTTTGACATGCTTTCGAACTGCTAGGTTGGCAGGAACAGGGAATGAACAATGGGAGCTCACCCCATCGCAGAGATTTGAACTGCCAACCTTCTGATCGGCAAGTCCTAGGCTCTGTGGTTTAACCCACAGCGCCACCCACATCCCTTTAGCCATAATGATGGCATAAATCGGTGGATCTTGAAGTGGGTGGTACTGCTGCCTGGGGTGGGTGGGATTACCTTGGAGTGCTTAGAGGGAAGTGTAGCAAGCAGAGGACTCTGTAGGTGCAAATGGCTTTTAAAAGCTGGTACCACTGGATCAAGTTCAGGAGTTTTGTTGCATTAATTCAACTAAATGGTTTTAACTGGATTTTGAATAAACGTGCAACTAATTGTTCCTACTTTGGATTTTATTATGTTATTATCTCCCTTAGTGGGTCTTGAAGACAGCTATTCTGAATAATGCTTTTGGTGGGGGGCACAACGGATGAATTTATGGAACTATGGGGGAAATGGCCCCAAAACATCTGGGAATCACTGCTTTGATATATGCAGGTATGTACAGCACTCAGAATATTTTAGGTAATTGGCTGCTGTCTTACATGACACATTCTTGAAGACAAACCCTCTTTCCCATTCAGTATTATGCATTGAATGGGCTGGTAAGGATCTGTTTCTACGATGAAAGAAAATTCAGCAATGCTTAGTTTGTTTTTTCGGTTGTTAGTTTGCTAATTTTGCTAATATTGCTTTGTGGGTTACAAGAGCTGTAATGCTTTGTGAATTTTGCAATATGACTTTTCTCATAGTAGTGCTGTTTAGCCTATTTGTAAAGTTGTTTCGTTACTGGTGTTTTATGGAAGGTGGTTGTTTTACTGATGATTTGTTAATGTTATGTTGTGGTGTTCTACTATATTTATAGTATGTAAGCCGCCTTGCGACTCGAGGGAAAAGCGGAAATATATTAATAATGAATTTTATCTAGTTCCAAACATTTTAGGCAGCTGGAGACAAAACAAATGCTCATCTTGCTCCAAGTTCCACTATTTAGGTTTTGTGAGGAGTTGGTTTTGTTTTTTTAAATGCTTTTTAGAGTGCTCCTTAGCTACTTCCAGCAGCTTTGGTGGTTGTGTTTTTCTTTTTCTTTTCTTTAAAAAAAGAGAGGCATTAGAAAAAGTATTTTAAAAAGCTGCCAGCTACTCATAACCTCTGCAGACTAAGCATTTGCTCCTGTATAGAAAGAGCGACCGCCTCCCAATAGCATTGTCCAGCACATTAGAGAAAAGGATTAAGCCGATACATTCAGCTATTCTAACAGATTTCCTTTACGCCTTCAATACCCCACTCTCACATTCACTTGGATAATCACATTAGTTTTGTCGTTAAGAAAGGAGGGCACACCACCTCCCCTTCTATGGCAAATACCTAAACTGCTTACCCACCACCCAAAGGGGTTGCATAGATTAGGGAAACAAGACAAACGGAAAGGATTTGCCATCCTGCAGCTCCATGTTTCAGGACAGCCCTTTATTTTTTTCACAGCAAGGAGATGGAACTAAAATATTTTTCCCCCTTTGCAAATGGAAACTGGGGGCTGCTGGGGTGGGAGAGAGGAAGCAACGGAAACCAGAGGGAGAAGGTTATGCAGAAGATGGGATGGCATCTGAAAAACAACAGCACCCTCTTCAGTTAGCACCTTGAATAACAAGTTTCTAGGGGGTCAACATTTCTGGATCTGCACAAACTAGCGCTGTTGGCAAGAGCTTCCTCCATTCATTCATTCATTTACAATTCCCTTCTAATTAATGATAAAATAAATGGGAAGAGCCTGGTATTATCCGGCCAATGGTCCAGCTCTCGCAGCGGCCACCCAAACTTGGTTCTAATCCCACCTGCAGCTGCCAAGATGCAAAAAGCTCGCCACTGGAAACATAATTTTACATTACCTATGGAAGGATGGTGCAGTGAAGTTTGGAATTTGGTGCAACCAGAACGACTCACCCAGTGAAGGCGGCTTGGCAGAAGAGCAATAAAATCCAACAAATATGAGATTATGCGGTGGCTCTTTTTTAGTTATCCTATGCAACCAGAATGTATGAGACATCATCCAGGCTGCCACTTGGCTTTCTGATCTGTTTATCTCAACCCTAAGCTGCTGTACCTCCTTTTGTTGTGTGGGCCAATATATTTTCTTTTCTCATTGTACCTAGATTCCCTATATCCTTTTTAATGTTTTGTGCATATGCATGTGTTTAGAACCCTCTCTGTGTATAGAGTTCTTCTCTTTATTTATTGCAGAATTATTTGTTCCTTTTTTATTGTTACTTGCTACATTGAAAACCAATACAAAATTTGATGTGTGCTTTTTTTAAAGGAATAAGTAGTAGATCCCTACCACCACCGCATTCAGGTCTCCGCTGCAGAATGTTGCAGGTGTGCTTGTCCATATTGGGAGCATTAGAATGGGCTTTATGCTTCTAATAGCAAATCCATGCATGGAAAATTGTTGAGAATGGTGAATGGAACACAATTCAAAGGAAAGCATCAGTGTTGCAACCACTCTAGACCCCAGAATATCCCATTTAAAACATCTGCCAGTTTAAGATGAGGGATAAGGCTTTGTCATATTGCCTCAAGCTGGCCGGTTCACATTAGCGGACAAAAAGTCTCTCTCATACCTACTCTTTTCAGCAGTTTGGCATTGTTTCTTTTGGTCTAAATGTCATATAAAGAAAGAGGAGAGTAGTTGTGTTAGTCTTCAAAGTGCCACAGACTGGGTTTTTCACCCCTGATACCATGGACTAACTGCAATTATTTTAAGAGGGCATAAGCTTTCATGGGCCAGCACCTACTTTCTCAGATGCATACATGAAGAATCAGACTGGGTGGATAGACAGTCGACTCAACTTCTTACCTATCCAATTACAGGGTCATTAAGCTCAGGAACACAAGATCTTGACTTCAAAACAACCTCAAGATGGTATATGACTCATGTTAGACTAAAATAAGTAACCATGATTGTTTATAGTTTTGTTTGTTGTAAAATCTGCTATGATTTAAAACTCAGTAACACACGCATACACATATATAAGCTTTAGCCTACAAAAACTGATACCATAATAAAAACAGTCATTCATATCCCACAGACTCTTTCCTGTTGTTTTTCATGGTGACTAAGATACACTCACGCCCAACTGCAATAAAACAGTTATTATCCCTGTAAAATATCTTGAAGGTTTTATTTTGGTTTAATATTATGGAGGCTCATAGCTTATCTGGCCATTTTTTTCTTAACAGCTTTGCAATCTGTTGGGCCCAACTGAGGCCTTGCAGTTCATGGTCCAATGAAAAGGTGAAGCCAGCCTAAGCCACCCTGTTTAAGGCAGGGTATAAATTCTTAGCAAACAAACACACAAACAAACAAAATTACTGGCAGATAGGAACAAAGCCCCAAAGAATCATGGCAAATGTGGTACAACACAGAGATATGGGGCGGTCCTGTGCTGCAGCAGCTACTACTGTAACTGAGTCTATCAGGTGAGCCTTTCAATATGCCTGGCACTGTCTGCTGGGGGAATTCCGGCCAAGGATCCATCTAGTTCAGCATCCTGTTTTCTAACCACAGCCAGTGAGATGCTTTCATGCCCTGCTTGGGGGCTTCTTGAAAGCACCAACCTTCTGCCATTCTTGTGATTCCCAGCAACAGGAATTCAGATAGAAATTCCATGATCAGGAACTTTGAGCCATAATGCCTTATAGCCACTGATTTGTCATCTGTGAATTTACACGATACAGCTTTAAACCCAGTGGATATTATAAGTTACTTATGTGCCAGCTTCCCACACATGAGGGATTGCTTGTGGGACAAGAAAGGAAAGCCTCTCCCCCCCAACCCCCCCCCCCACAAAGATACCCTACACTCCCAAGTTTGGGTTCCAGTGCTCAACCAGGAGCAGTGGGAAATTCCTCTAAAGCAGCTTTCTTCCATAAGACATGGTGGAGTGGGCTAAACCTAAACGCCGACAATGCCATTTGAACTCTGCCAAAATTGTGAAGCGCCAGAAGAACATCAAGGAAGAGCCACCAGTCTGGAGCCATACACTGCAAGGTTTAGGTTTGCCACCTCAAAAGATCCTTTGCACAGCCAGACATCTGCTATACAAATAAGATGCTTTGGTTAGGAGAGAAAGAGGAAAGCAGGCATGAAACAACGAGGGGGATAACACTTGTGTGAAGCGAGCCATCCAGCCAGCAGATCCTCCCTCGGCGTTGACAGGAGAAAGCGGAAAACACAAAAACCAGCTCTTTCAGTTACTTCGAACCATTACGCCGATAGTTCTGCAACCAGAGTCTCATGTAGTGAACTTCCAAAAGACGGGCTTGCAACACGGAGTCTGGATCATAAGGGCTGTTGGAGCGCAGGTCCAAATGATGAGCACCTTCTGGGATCAATATCGCAACTAGAGTGTCCGTGATATTCCGTGTTACTCCGCCCCCAGACCAGGGGTCGAGCCCACCATTGCTGGAAGGGAAGGGGAGGGGGAGAAATGAACATCTATCTGCATGTTAGGAACATCCCAATTAACAAAAGGTTTGCATCCCATCCCAGCAATCTCTGCAGGTCAATGGAAAGGCTCGTTTTGTGTTATCACCCTGGAAACTGGATCAGGGTGTCAACTGTAAAGCAACTGTCAGGGATCCCGAAGGTCACGTGTGTGTGTGTGTGTGTGTGTGTGTGTGTGTCTCCCCATCACACCAACATGCCCCTGATTATATTGTACATTTGCACCAATTCTACTTGCAAGCCATTGTGGAAAGTAATCTTGGCTGAAAAGTGGGCCATGAATGTAAGATTCCAGCAAAAATTCAAGCTGACACCTGCTGTTTACTTCTGTGCATGCATGTCTAAGACACCCGTTCCCACAAAAGTCATTCCTACTTTTAACAAGCTATGTGAATTGAGTGCAAGGCTGACCACATAAATCTCTTACTCATGCAATTCCAATATGCAATTATGTTATCATCCCCACCACTGGCTTGGCATCAGGTTTGCATCATTTGCTGTCTATTCAAGTACTACTACCTTGCATAAAATGGAAAATGTAGACGAGAGAAGCTGTCTGTTATTAGAGTAGCTTCTGTTGGCGGACAGAGAGTCACAATACAGTCACGGGTGGAATTCTATGCGGCTCCAGAACAGCACCAAACGCCATCAGCTAGTGACAAAGCTCACATTCCAGCTATGCCCACCACTTATGATTGACAGACACACCAACACCTCACCTGAAGATGATGTTGCTGTGAGCACTGATGTTCTTCCCCCCATAGAGAGTGGGGATCCAGTCAGGACGAGGTCTCACCCCCCAGGTTTTGAAACATTCATCCGAGTAGGTTTTCAAGTCCCAATTTTCGGGCTCAAACATGTCATTGATGCCATCTGAACACATGGGCATCACCATTTCAGTGCAAGCCTAGAGCAGAAGGGTGAAGAGGAAAACAATGAAATTAGTTTAGAGAAGAAGACTGACTTTTTTTAAGGGGGGGGGGGAATGAACCAACTTATGATCCTCTGTAAAGCAACAGGCAGGTACATCAAGATTGCTGTATAAATAAGGCAGCCGGTCCACTTCTAAAACAATCGAGTTTTCTACTTCAATTTTTTACAGTACAAGTTCACCATAACATGAGGACAATACAAAAGTGTGACTATTCAGCTTTAATTGCTTCATTGTTCTAAACTCCTGAGGCTCAGTGTATATCCGGAATGGGCACTCTTCTTGAAATTGCATTTGAACCCCCACCCCCCCCCCACCCCTGGTCAGCATTTTAAACTTTTTTCTTCCAAGTTGCCCAACTTCACTGTTGTATTCCCTGGACATATTTCACAAGGCTACAGGAGGTCCAGTTCAACTAGTTTGACCTCAACGTCTAGACATTCTGTCGCAACTTGGCGGCTTTTCACCAACCCTCAGGTGTGTATAACTAAAGCAACTTTCATAATGTGACCCTGTTTTACCTCTGCCTCCTCCAGCAGTTTGGACAGCACACTATCTGGCCTTCTGTGCTCTGTTAAGCGCCAGGCATACTGATAGCATCACATCATGGATGAAGAACCCTTTCCCACCCTACATTTCTCCATGAAGAATCTTCTGGGAGCTGCATGCCAGAGATGAGTGGGGTCAAAGCAAAAATGTGCTTAGTCCCCCACATACCTGCCACCTGCCCCTGAAGTGAGAGGGTTTCCCCCTTTATCCTAATTGCCATGCTTGGGTAGGGAAGGCCACAGGCTAGGACCAAAGGCTGTGCTAGTTTGCCAACCGTGTTCTGTATAAATAATTGGCACTCTAAATATACCCACCACCCAAAAAGCTACCAGATTACAATTTGTTTTTCACTAGCCTGCTTGGCTGGCAGAGGAGGGGTGGAAAACACTGCCCCTCCCATTTCTACGCTAGATGTAGAGGAAAGATGGATTGCACCTTCTCTCCATCAATTCTGCCCCTCACAGTTGTGTTTAGGAATAGGCACAAATGGGCAAACCTTTATTCAGAACTGAGTTCTCATCAATGTTCAGTTCAAGGGATATTTTGCCTATTAGATCAGTTTCCTTCAGGAATACGGAGGAGTATGTTGAACCCTCCAACACCTCAACTGTCTTAATTTGGGGCAATGCCTCAAAAAGCATTATCTATCTCTGTTATATTCCTCCCCATTTGAGGTATCCTAGTAACTATTGCTACTCTGAGGATCAGAATGGAGACTCCATGGTTCTTCAAATCTAATGGGCTTTTTAAAAGGACTCAACCAAAGGTTTACTTTCACATTTCTGTAATCCCATAATCATGTTGATATTTCTTAATTCTAATAGCTTTTAAATCCTTTAAGAAAACATCCAAAATGTTTTGCATTTTCTCTAACCACTGTGCTTTATCTTGTGATATCTATCAAATTCCAGCTTGGTTTCACAATACTGAGTAGTTTTTATTTATCTTCCGTTTCCACATTTGAACGTTCAGTTAGGAAGAACATTAAATCCGTAGAATGTATGTTGAGAATAGATGGCCATTTGTATAGAAGCACAATGGCTAATTGAAATGTGAAAATGGAGATGATAGCTAAGGATACTCGGAACAGTGAAACCGAGCTGGAATTTAATTGCATATGACAAGATAAAGCAGAATGGTTAGAGGAAATACAAAAAGAATTGATGTTTACTTAAAAGATATTACAATTTAGACATTTAAATATGATGAATTAGATCACAGAAATGAGTAGATATACCTTTCCCAGTGACTCAGGATTAAATGGAACATATTGTAAAAGGACTTAAACGTAGGTGTGTCTTTATTGTGTTTCATACCAGGTTAGACCAGTTGCGCCTGTAACCTTATCTTTCCTATTACCTGTGACTTCCTGATCCTATATTTTTAAAATTGTAGCTGCCGGAGATCAAACATAGGACATTCTGCATTCACATATGGGTCTCAAGCAAAGAGCCCCACTTTGTGCCAAGTTTCACAGAGCAAATGATGCTGCATACATACCTGATAATACCAGCCCTGAATCCCAAGGCTTTTTGTGGCAGTCTGAGTTAAATTAAGGCATGAAGCACGTCCTGTGTAGTTATAGTAGACGTCTACTGCCTGTAAGATGTTTTGCAGCAGCAATTTGTCTGGCAGTTTGGGATTCCTCAAGTATTTACAAACTGCCTATAGAAAGACAGAAAAGGGGAAGTTTTTTTTTAAGAGAGAGTGCAAAGAAATCAGCAACAGACTAAACCTGCAGAGAGGATGGGGTGCATTTTCTGTAGACTCAGTTTGTCCACTCTGGTTAGTGATAGCAGATAAGCAACCTCTAAACTACAGATCAGCAAATTAACTTTGAATCTTGGCATGGTCAAAACATTTGTTATTCTACCAATAAACAAAATCATTACCACGGATCTGCTGCAAGAGGATTTCCTTCATTATACTTTAATAAAAGCAGGGGTGAGGAAACTGTGGCCCTCAAAATGTTGCTGGACTTCATTTCCCATTATCCCTTGGCCAGGGCTGATGGGAGTTGAAAGTCCAGCAACATCTAGAGAGTCACAGGTTAGCCAACTTTGAGAGTTTAAGCTTACCAACCCCAAATGATTTTCACAGAGGGAAATCATCTACGGTTGAAGGCAGTACGTTACTGAATACAGGTCCCTGGGAATTCTAAATGGGGAGAGAACTGTCATGCTCAGATCCTGCTTGCAAGCTTCCCATAGGTGTGTGGCTGGCCACTGTGAGGGCAGGATGCTAGACCGGATCAAGCAGCCTCTTATGTTCTTAGGTGCAGCTCCTGCTGAGCTGTTTGGTCTCTCCAAGAAGATTCATTCTAGTTTAAGATGGCTTCTTTGCAGCATAACTGTGGATGCTACTGCAAACAGGCCGAGGATAAGGTAACAATCTGTTTTACATTACTTTGAGACACTGATGATCTGGTGGCTTAGTAAGGTGCGAGGGGAGGAGGGGGAGAGTTCCAACAGCTTCGGTATTCAGTTCTTGGCAGGAGCTGGTTCACTGAGCGAAGAGTGAAGGGGTGGGTAGGAGTTAATCACTTATTAAGACGACTTCTAGCCTTTTCCAGCCTACTGAGCAGCTTCTCGGCTGGAAGACCAAGGATTCCTGAAAACTCCTTTACTAGCACAGATGTGCCATACGGAAGTTAAAGAGCTGCTTTAAGAGGCGGCAACCTTTTATGAAGGGCAGCGGGGAAAGGGGGTAGGTTTGGGGGAAAGAGGGGAAAGCCTGCACTTCCCCCAGAGGACCAAGGGCCCCATTACAGAGGAGGATTAAGCAGATACATTCAACTGTTCGAACGGATTCTTTCCCCTAAGCTCTCAATACACCTCTAAGTCTCACTCAGGATAATCACATTAGTTTTGTCACTGAAGTCCCGTCCCCCCCCCCCATTTGAAAAGAAAGGAAGGGAGGAAACTGGAACAGCTTATGCCACCCAGAGAGGCTGCATACATTTTTCCCTTTTAAAAAAATGTTTTGCAACAAAAGAGAAGGAAATCTCTTGGTTTTAGGTGTTGGGGAACTGAAGTGCTTAGTCAAAAGGCTCTCAAAGAAAGCCACCTCCTCCCTAAATGGCGTCTAGCCATAAAAAAACCCCTCTAAAGCAAGCAGTAACAAACAAAACAAACTTGGTTTCAAAGTTTTACCAAACCTGGATTTCCACGTATCTTCCCTCATCTCCCTCCCCCCAATAAAAGGCCATTAAACTGTCCCAAAATCCTAGACTGGGCTTGAAGAATCTCTGGGATGTGACCATTGCAGCATTTTCCCACCAATCTGTGTCCTCCCTGGACTTTTAGGTACCTGAAGAGTCACCTCTGCCCATAAAAACATGTTCATGCACTTGGATCTTTAGGGGAGGTAATTGTGTCACTGCTCCCCTGGAGGTAGACTTGGCAGGTACAAAGGGCAGGGCCTTCTCAGTAGTGGTACCTGAACTATGACCATAGGTCCTTCTGGAAGCCTTTTGCTGCTATGTGCCATATTCTAGCATAGGAAACCCAGCTCACTTAAGAATACACGTCCCCTACAATAAAGCTACTGCTTTCAACTACTAGCTTGTAGCTCACTCCTTTTGCTCTTCTGTGGTGTGTCTGTTTGGGCAGGGGTGCTCCCCTCTCCCTGCTTAGGTTACATCACATCTTGGCACTAGAAATTCTGCTAACCCCCTTATTAAAAAATATTCATCTCCTCTATCTTCAGGCATCAAATAAAATCAATTGTTTAGAAACAACTCACAAGGCTGAAAGCCACAATTTATGTCTGATGCCTAATGTGCTGGCTGCTTTTGCACACTGATGTTTTTAACTGAAATTATTTGCTACCTTGGGAGTACCACTGTGGAGCCAAGAGGCAGAATAAAAATCCATTTAGTGTTCAGTTATTATTGAACTACAACCTCATCAATAAAGGAAAATCATCTGGAGGTTGTGCGATCAACCAAATTATGCTTAGAATTCTCTTATTACGGAATCCTTGGGCATCTTGTGTCACTGCTGTTTATTCATGTTTGACCTCCTAGAGTCTTTACAAAGTGTTGGCTAAAAGAGGGGATGGGGAGCAAATGAAAAGATGCCTTTGTTCAGTTACCTTAATAGGCCAGGCAGGGAGAGGTTGCAAGAAGTCAGCCTTATATGGGTAGTCAACCATTGCCAAATTAACCCAAGTCTCACTTAGCCATCCTTTGAAAGCAGCAGCATCTGTCACAGTTTTCAGTGGGCTACACAGGCGAAATGTACACGAAAGCCAATGCAAGCCTTCCTCTAGAAAGGAGAAAATACAGAGATTCAGTTGACACATATTAAGCTGCCTTATGCAAAGTCAAACCATTGCTTCCTCTAGTCCAGTTTTTTCTCCTCTCTGGGCAGTGGCTCTTCTTACGATACGATACGATATCTTTATTGTCATTGTCCCTTGCGGAACAATGAAATTGAAAAACTACATAAAACTACATAAAACTACCACGAAACTACATAAAAACTACATAAAACATTCAAAACCCCCTAAAAACTCTAAAACCCCATTTTAAAATACACTATACTACAGAGACCCCTTATGCTGTATTTAGAACCAGAATTGCATTAGCATAGAAACTGTTTTTCAGACAGCTAGTCCTGGCCTTTATAACCCTATACCTTCTTCCAGAAGGCAGAAGCTGAAAGAGATCATTTCCGGGGTGCGTACTATCCCGTGCTATCTCTGCCGCTTTCTTATGGCACCTGGCAGCATAGATTTGATCTAAGGTGGGAAGAGTGCACCCAATAATTCTCTCTGCAGTCTTTACAACCCTGGATAGCATTGTTTTTTCCCTGGCTGTGCAGCTCCCAAACCACACGCACAGACCATAAGTTAGTACGCTCTCCACAGTGCAATGGTAGAATGCCATCAACAGGTCCTTTGAGAGATTGTTTTTCCGGAGGATTCTCAGAAAATATAACCTCTGCTGTGCTCTCTTCATCAGGTCTTTGCTGTTCTCTCCCCAGGTTAGGTCGTCTCTCAACTCCATTCCCAGAAAATGAAACACTGAGGGTCTTTTCCAAGTTCTCCTTGGGGTCTTTTCCAAGTTCTCCTATCCAGGAGTCTTTTTTTAAAAACTGGAGATGTTGGCAACTGAACTTCTATACTGAGTGGGAAAACCTTTTTTTAGCTCAAGGGGCAAATTTCCTCACTGCCAACTTCCTGGGGGCTGCTCTAATATTGGTGGGTGAGGCCATAGACAAAAAGTGGGCAGGGGAACAAATGCAACACTTTTTCCAGGAGGTTACATTCAAAAAGTCACACAACACAACCCTCTTCAGGGAAGCAAGAGGCATTACCCGGGTTCAAGGGCACATTTCACCCAGGCAGAAGACCTGAAGGAGGGCATCGAGGAGAGCTAGTGAGGTGAGCTCCGAGTGCTAAATAGAGCAGCCTCTGAACACCTAGATATGGCTCCTCCCCACCGTCAGTACAAAGAGTGCAGAAAGGAGGCTCTTAACATTTCGGGAGAGCCCTGAGTGAGATCCGATAGCCACTTCCAACAGGGATTACACAAGCAAAAAGTATGTGTGTGAAATATATTTGGGCAGCATCATGAGCATCTACTGGATACTATCTGTGCCCCAATAGGCTATGGATGACAACTCTCACCAACGCCAGCATTTGTGCTTCTTAAAGCCAAGCTGGGAAGAAAGTACCTGGTCATTATAATGTGTGAGGTACGTGCGAAGGAAGGGAATAAAGGAAAGTGCAATCTCTGGAGAGTGAATGAAGTGGTAGCCTGGATGTTTATTAAATCTGTATACCACCCACACCCATAGGTCTCAGGGTGGTTCCCAAACTAAAGTTGCAATATAAAAAAAAGCATGAAATACATAAAACAGTGGTACCTCAGGTTACATATGCTTCAGGTTATAAACACAGCTAACCCAGAAATAGTACCTCGGGTTAAGAACTTTGCTTCGGGATGAGAACAGAAATTGTGCTCCGGCAGTGCAGTGGCAGCAGGAGGCCCCATTAGCTAAAGTGGTGCTTCAGGTTAAGAACAGTTTCAGGTTAAGAACGGACCTCCGGAACGAATTAAGCACTTAACCTGAGGCACCACTGTACCAATTTCTCCAAACTAATAAAAAACACACTTAATGCTGAAAACCCCTTAAATACATTAATCTTACAACAAGGAGGCTGGTCCACACCCTCATTCCACCACCAAAGCACTGCCTCCAAGGGGATGACCCCCTTTGGTGTTGCCCCACAGGGGAAGTCACACCCCCAAGGCAGGCAGGCTTTATAGAACTGCTAGGAGCACATCACAGCAGAGATCGAAGGCCTAGAGAAGGCTCTAGATGAGTCTCTTCGTGAGCTGCCTACCTGTGGAAGCAAGACGGTCAATGGCTGCCCAGGAGTTCCTGATGCTTTCTGAGCAACAGTTCCCACTCTTTTTGAAATCTTCGGTTACGATACGATAAAAGCTGCCACAGGGAACCAGGTTATCAAACTGCCAGATGGGGGCTGAAGCCGCAAGAGCTCTGTGAGCCAAGGGGAAAAAAGAGGAGATTAATGAATAAGGAGCTCTAACTGAGCACTTGTGGCAACAAGAGCTTTTGCCATGGATCCAAACCCTAGCAGTGAGCCAACTGAATCATCCCCCAAAGCCATTCAATCTTGGCTTGTTTTTCGTAAGCTTTCCCCCTTCAGTTAATAGCCTTCCTCACATTGCTGTTGCTTGGTTGTTCTTCAACATGGAGGTTGCAACCCATGACTTGCTTATGCCAATCTTAAAAGTGAGGACTTGACAGTGGCAACAGCACTGTATTTAAAAAAGGAGAAAGGGTAGTGAAGAAAGGTCACGAGACAAAATTAAAATGTGTCTTAATGGATGTTATTGCAGATGCAGAAACACCAACAAATACCTCTGATGCCTTCAACACAGGGTTGGTTCCTAAAGGTGGAAATTTCCTGAAGCACCAAGAAGAGCTGGTCAGAGTCAGTACAAGAGAATTCAGGTGCCATGCCCCATCTCATCCAGATCCACTCCAACCTGCCTAACATTCACTGGAGCTAGCCCTTCTTAGATAGAGTCTGTGCCCACTGTAAACTGCTGGTCCCCCAAAACTGAAGTAGTTTGCTCTGGTAATAAAGGAGTTTGTGTTTGTGTGTGTGTGTGTGTGTGTGCGCGCGCACACACACACACACACACACACACACCCCTTAACCATGAGATGAACACATCTAAAGACACACAAACAGACAAATCTGCTGTCTATGTGTGTGTTTGAATATTGGATATTTAAATCCAATTAGTTCTCTGTGAAATATGCAGAATTTTCTATCAGACAAGATCATTTGCTGATACTCTTTTGGTACAGCACTCACCCAATTACTATATGAGGATATTTCATTCGAAACCATGCAGCAAGCATCCCTCCGTAAGATCCGCCTATGGCAATGACAGGAGTGTCCTGGGTCCCAGGGATAGTATGCTTCAGGTGTTGAATGAGCACTGCAAAATCAGCCAGAGCTTGCTCTGAAGACAGATAATTCAGATGCTTGGCATCCTGAAACAAGATTGCATGACATTGGCATTTAACAACAAAAAATTGACTCTTAGTCTTTGCTACCCCAATGCAGGAGGTGAAAATGATATTCATTTCTCACATGGCACAATAGAAAGAGCACTGGAAACAATGATGTGGGAGTTCAGCAAAAAGGTACAGAAGAATCCACACACGGCAGCAGAATTGACCACTCACTGCACAGCAGCTCACATGGTTTCTACTGCAAAGGGACAGGACTGTGTCTGGGATGTTCCCAACCACTTTGGGTAGCACAAGCTCCACCTATATGAACATGTGATACAACTGCACCCTGAAATTGTGTGTTGTGGGAGGGATTATGCCATAGGGATTATGCCATTGTGGGAGGGATTATGCCGTAGAAATTGTGTGTTGTGGGAGGGATTATGCCATAGTAAAGCTATGATAGTGGGTGAAACCCTGTCTACTTTTACCAAAGGAACCCTTGCAAATGTCACACGGCAAGACTGTGTCACTTCCAATGTAGCACGACTATGAGGGAAGACACTGAGTTTTAGCTGTATTTAGCTGGCTACCCTTGCTGAAACAACTCATCCCTATACCTCAAATTTCCATTTTTCAATTGCTCTGGAGCTCTCTATTATTTACATATAAATTACTTATGTTTTTTTCTATTACTGCACCTGTATCTCCCATTATAGTTGTCCTCTAAAATTCTAAATTCTCTATTGAACCAATGACTAACCCGAATGCAACGGGCTACTTACGCCGAATGATTTGTTTCCAAAGGGCAGAGACTCTCCATAGTATCGGTGTTCAGCAAATACCAATATGGCATCAAGCTCTTCCGCTATGTTCCACATAAGACCCTGGAAGGAAGTAAAGAGAAAAACCCAGCAGAATTAATGTTGTCTATTTACAAACTAGGACGCAGGTGGCGCTGTGGGTTAAAGCCTCAGCGCCTAGGACTTGCCGATCGAAAGGTCGGCGGTTCGAATCCCTGTGGCGGGGTGCGCTCCCGCTGCTCGGTCCCAGCGCCTGCCAACCTAGCAGTTCGAAAGCACCTCCGGGTGCAAGTAGATAAATAGGGACCGCTTACCAGCGGGAAGGTAAACGGCATTTCCCTGTGCAGCTCTGGCTCGCCAGAGCAGCAATGTCACGCTGGCCACGTGACCCGGAAGTGTCTCCGGACAGCGCTGGCCCCTGGCCTCTTAAGTGAGATGGGCGCACAACCCCAGAGTCTGTCAAGACTGGCCCGTACAGGCAGGGGTACCTTTACCTTTACCTTTATTTACAAACTGCCAACCACTAAACCATTTAAACATAATTTTAAGTTATAGAACATCCTATGCATACATAATTACTATAAAGCAAAAGAGTTATAAGGTTGTATATTCTAAAATTTATCATTCCAATTAATCTACTATATATTTTGTAAAGCTGTTTGTTCACTATGCATTTGGAAATGTCTTAAGATATGATACCCAAATTTTGCATAATGGTTCCTGAGATCAAGGACCAAGCTTTCGCCTATGTTTGGATACACTCAGATGCCCTTTTGAATCAACATGAAAACTGAGCCTTTGAAAACTGTCCTAAATTTAAGCACAGGGGGTTTTTTGCGGGGGGGGGGGGCATGTTCTTAGAATTTATGAGCAATATAGTAGTACCTCAGGTTAAGAACATAATTTGCTCTGGAAGTCCGTTCTAAACCTGAGGTACCACTTTAGCTAATGAGGACTCTTGCTATCGCCGCACAGCCACCATGCGATTTCTGTTCTCATCCTGAAACAAAGTTCTTAACCTGAGGTACTATTTCTGGGTTAGCAGAGTTAGCAGACTATGCTGGCAAAAGTACCACATCCCAGCTCAGCTGGAAAAATACCAGCCTAACTCCCTTGTCCCAGATCAGCCAGGGTAAGCTCTGCCTGAGCTGAGACCAAGTGGACATTATGTTGGCATAAGCCCTGGAAAAAATGGACATTCCAGTGGGGTGGGCAGAACTGGGCAGGGTGCCTTGCAATGGATCCTAACTCCATTCAGATCAGTCACATGACCTGGCAACCAGTGTGAGCATAAGCTGGCAAAAAGGGTGATATAAGCAAAATTTACGCTGGCATATTTCAAGCAACTTTTGTCAGCTTCCTATAGTTAGGATTGTTCTGTTAGACATTTTCTGTTCTACCATTCTGAAACTGATGGAGCAGTATTCCCCCCCCCCCCCCGTTTTTTGCTTTATACATTTTTGCAGCAGCAAGATTTGTCAC
Source organism: Podarcis gaigeae (assembly GCF_964106915.1). NCBI lineage: Eukaryota > Metazoa > Chordata > Lepidosauria > Squamata > Lacertidae > Podarcis > Podarcis gaigeae. The sequence goes on along the minus strand of NC_139677.1, from coordinate 95,696,324 downwards.
CACTTCCAAGTCATCTAGAACAAAGTTCTTTAAATAATACAAATATAATATTTTTGGCTCCTGGGATTATCCAGTCATTTCCATTATTATACTGCAATCCTGAAATATATGTAGGAAATCAGAATGCCAACCCTCTTCTAAGAGCTGTACAGATAATAAATGACAAGAGAGTTCCTACCTAGAATCCTAGACTCTCCCTTACCGTATTATTGGCAAACCAAGTGATATCTCCTTCATTGCCAGTATAGAAGAGCATCGACCCGATATTTCTCTTCCAGTGCTGGTCTGCAATGAGGTAGCGTTGCCTGAATGTGCCATCTTCGGAAAAACCAAAGTGGTCGATCTGCAGCAACAGACAGAAGGGAGCTCATGATATGGAAAGCAGGTAACTCATCAATAAGGAATTTCCTAATTTTAGACCATTCTATCTGCAACTCTCCAAGTAATGAGATTCACAAGCTATTTATTTATTACATTTCATACCGCACCTTTCCCCCACAAGGAGCTCAAGGTGGCAGACATAGCTCTCCTTCTCATTTTATCCTGAAAATAACCCTGTGAGGTAGGTTAGGCAGAGTGTGACTGGCCCTAGGTTACCCAGTGAACTTCATGGCTAAGTGGGGATTTGAATCCTGGTCTCCCTGGTCCTAGTCTGACACCGTAACCACTACACCAACTGGCTCATGTGCTATTCAGACATGCAGAACCTATCACAGTAGAAACAGACTCAAGTAAACAAACTCAGCAAAGAAGATTGGGATGGGAGTAAGACAGTAGATGGAGCTGTTGCATAAACTAAAACCTTCTTCCAGTCAAAGCAAAAGATGCGATCTGAAGCTTTGTGCATTTGGACTACTCAGGTGGGAGCCCATATATGTTTCAAGAAAGGCTACAAACAGTAACAGTGCTGAAGAAGTGGCTCACCTTTGAGGATCCTACTGTTTTTAGTTCTGGGCTATGTTCACATAAGCAAAACTAAACCGTACTAGATACTCAGAGAAGTTATTCAGTACAGTAAGCTGGCCCCTTAACGCAGCGGTTACACCTAAAACCAAAATCCTGTATAGTCAAAACACATTGGGTTCAATGGCAGGTGGGGTTGCCAAAGTCTTTTTTCGTGGATGCTCGCCCCCTTTTTTGCCTATTTATTTATTTGCCAGGCATGTAAAGCTGAATACACACAAGTTAATTGTCCATAAGTTGCAGGCTTACTGTGAAGAACAGCAATGGTGCTGCAATGGCAGGACTTCTGAGGCAGAAGTCCAGAGCCCTGCTCAATACAAGGTTTTAAACTGAATGAAGCAACGCAGATTGTTTTCTTGGTAAGCAAAGAACAAATCTAGGTTGCAGAATGTGGTTAAGCTTGGAGTGAGACCACAAGCCTAGGTTCAGATTCAACAAAAAGCCAAGCCATGGCTTAGTTCCCAGTAGCATGGCAGCAGTAAGTACAAGAGAGAAGCAGAGTGGCCACAATTTTCTCCCTGTCAACAAACACGTTCATTGTGTGAATGGAATCTATTTGCAGTATAGAATCATAGAATTGTAGAGCTGGAAGGGACCCCAGGGGTCATCTAGTCCAACCCCTGCAATGCAGTAATCTCAGCTAAAGCATCCATGATAGATGGCCATCCAACCTCTGCTTAAAAACCTCCAAGGAAGGAGTCCTTGACAAGATGGTATCTGCAGGCTGTCTTCCCCTGCAGATTGTGGTGATGGGTTGGATATGCTGGAGATAAGACAGTCTTTAAGGAATCCCAACACTCCATTTTGTTCATCTATTAAATTTCATTCCCTTGGTGGCTATATTATCCCTCTGTGGAGCAAAGCTAATGTTGGAACTTTCATCCCTTGCTTTTTTAAAAAAGCCAGAGCAAAATAGGATATTACTCTCACACACTGCAATTTAGGTGCTGGTGCTGGATCCAAGCGTAAAGGAATATCACTCTATAGATAAAATGTAACTAGTCCAGTTTTCTGATCATGGGGAAAGGCTTTAAGAATTCACACTAGCCCCAAGCAAGACACGGTAGAGGGCAACAGGGCACATCCTGTCTATATTATTGTCTCCTTGTAAAAAGAATCAGGGAAGTCACAGGATATCCTCCTGCAGCTTACAAGCCCATGTCAACAAGCCAAGCCTTCTTAAATCTCAGTTTTAAGCAAAGTATTACTTTTAAAAATATGTAATCAAAGTTTTTTAACATCAAGAAGGGCAGGAGTAGTACAGTGGCAAAGCTAAACATAGCAATCCTATGCATGTTAATTCAGAAGTCTCACGGTGTTCAATAGGACTACTCCCTAGGAAGCATGTTTAGGGTTGATTCAGCATTTTTACACTGCTGAATCAAATGTCTGTCAGCTCGTCTTAATTCTCAAAGCACTGATCAAACCCTAGCCCACGGGAACCTAGAGGGGGGTCAGGGCACCCACAAACCCATAACAATACTTTGTTTGGGAAAAGACATGTGTGAGCGAGAGTTACGGGGAAAGTCGGTCAACACACACTATTACGATCCTTATACACAAGACTCGTCAAATGTGGATCTACCAAGAAAGCTTGTTCACTGCCTTTCATTCATTGGTCCTAAGGTAAGTTACTTACATAAAATGCAATACATATAGATGCATCTTTACCTGTTAATGGCCTACAGTATTAGTGCAAGATGAAAGGGGAGGTTACATTTCAGAGCCTGGAGGCAACCAGATCTCTGGGTATTAACTAGGTAGACCTTTGCAAGGTTGCTTTATTTGTGTCCATTCTGCATCACAGCAACAAAATTGAATCAAGTGACACATAGTTCCAGGGCACCCTAAAGGCAAATGTTGTGGCACAAGCTCTCACAGGTACTAGCAAAACAAAGAAACAAACCTGAAAGTTATTTGTTAGTTCTTCAAAGTGTCTCAAAACAGCTGGTTCCGTTTGCTACACTAAGATGGTCGTAACTCCTTTGCTAGAATTAGATCAGTGGAGTTTTACCACATGCCAGTTTTTAAAAGCTAAGGAGGAAGAAAGTTAAATTGTGAAAACACGTACAAAAAAGGAAGCGAGCATGGAAGCAGTTTCACAAAGCATCTTTAGTTCCTGGCCCAGATACTGAAGAAAGATCAACACCTTTGTCACTGTAGTCACATTAAAGTAAAAGCAGGAAGTTTCAAAAAGCAGAAGTGGGGGGGCAAGAAGGAAGGATGGAAGAGACAGAATATGACTAACTGCAGGGAAGACTTATTCCATTCTGGTGATTGTTCCACATGTAGTTTTTATTCAGAATCTTATTTTGTACAGGCATTCCCCTCACCCCAGGAGAACTTCTGCTTTATCAGTGATGTACTGAAGGTGAAACTGAGGCTTTCGCTGAAGAAATGGAAAAAGATCAGTGTTCAGGTATCCACATAAACTACAAACACATACAACCACCCTTCTCTACTATATAAGAACCACCTACGGACAGGAAAGTCCCTACCTCCCCTAAATAACACAAGGAACAACTTACCACCCCTCCCTGGCAGTGCAGTAGAGGGCAAACTTGGAATCAATCCACCCTTGTTGCAGTGACTAAGGAATGCAGAATAACCACGTGGCAGAACCAACCTTCATAGTTAAGCTGACAGAGAAAGGAGTCAGCAAGAGGCTTCAAAGCACCATGTGAAAATAATGTTGTGGGGAATGAAACTGCGGTGTTTCAAAAGATTTAATTGTTTTATTCAAGGTATGCATGTATTATGTCATGCCCCTCAGCAGTTGTTTCGTGACTGGCACCCACAACAATCTACCAAAATGCCAAGTGTGCCCACTGGCCATAAAAAAAGTTGCCAAGCCCTGATGCAAAGTCAATCACCATGTTTTATTGCAATACATGGAGATGCTTCATGCTGGCACCACATATTCTCAGCTGTCAGAGATGCCCTTTCAATTGAGTCTCTGACACCCAGTGTGGCTGGATGAGGATATGGCAACAGCTCCCTACAATCCATAATTTGAAAGATGGAAGCAAGCCTTGAGACTGTGTGCCCTCCATCTATTCCAATCCTGGCCTAAACCATATATGTTATATTTTAGGACAAAACCTGGTTTGCCAACCCATCAATTTCAGATGTATAAGGGAACTGAGATTTACGTCTGTATACATCTCATGTGAAGTCACAGCTACTGGGGGAAGGGGGGGAATCTGGTCCGAAAGGTAGGTAACATGGGATGAGGCATATAGATTCTTTAGGACCCTTCCCATTTTGAAAACCATGATTTGTCAAGCCTCTGCCTCAGTCAGACAGGATCAGCCCCCTGAGGACCAGATGACCCTCAGGGTCCCTTCCAACTCTACAATTCTATGATTCAATCTTTCAATAAATCCTTGTCTAAAACTAACACATTCATATTTCTTCCTCCCTTTTCACCTTTGGTAAGCCTCTTCACCTTTGGAAATTTTGCTCTACTTCTGCTTTTCCAAAGATAATCTTCAATCTATGTTGTTGTTTTTTTGAAGGAGATATTGCATCATGGTGTTTATATTGGATTCAAAATGCAAATTGACTCTTGCTTCCCTCTGCATCTTCCCAATCATAACTTCCCTTTAATACACACTGCAAGCTTAACGTTTGCTTGAAACTTATTCCCAGAATATATATAACCTTAAAACTGAGCATCAAATGTGAGCACTTTTATATAGATAGCTGAGTAATTAGATTTTATGGCATGATTTATTTTCATCAGCAAGCATGTGCTCCAGACACTCAACACAGTAATTGAAAGTATCAGGTAGCAAGGGATGGGAAAACTTCTGCCCCAAATCCTGGACAGCTACGCCACTCAGAGTATGTTATTAGCTCATTTCAGGGTGTGAATTTGTGTGCATGACTAAAGTGATCATGCCAGAAGCTGTGGAACAGAAGCAGACTTTCGTCATTATAAGATTGTGGCTCATGGTTTAAGCAGGCTTGGATGCTATAAGCCAGGCTTCCTCAACCTCAGGCCTCCAGATGTTTTTGGCCTAGATTCCCTAGAAGGACCAGTGGTCAGGGATGATGGGGATTGTAGTCTCAAAACATCTGGCGAGCCAAGGTTGAGGAAGCCTGCTATAAGCTTTAAGGGCAGAAAATCCCATGTCTACCTTGACCCCTTCGTGGAACATGAGGAACAAAAGGCTTGGCAAGGCTTCAGCTGAACTGAGATCATGTGCCAGGTGAAGAAGATGCAAGACTCATTAGCAGCTGAGTGACCTTCATGAAACTCTTTGTGCCCTGATAAGGCTTGAGAATATGTGACTTCCCAAAAATAATTAAGTAAAACTAAAACACCTTTCTTTTTCTTTTACAGGAGTCTGCCACTGATGTCACTTACCTACATTATTTAATTTTAGTGAGATAAGGTGATGTGAGAAAAAAGTGAATTAGAAGACAGGAAAATTACTTTTGCTAGTTTTATGGTATAATTTTGCTGCTTTATCAGTTCCAATGCTTTGATGAAGTCATGCAGAGCTCTTGGCACACAATCCGCTGATAAAGATACCCAGATGGCAGTGGGAAGAGGGAAATCCAATAGGAACTTCTACAAAGTCCTTTGACCCTACAGGACAATAATAAAGACTCCTATTGTCAAATAAATCCCCCAGTGATTTGTTCACAATACATGACTATTTTTAAACAACTATTACAATATACCAACTCTTTCCATCCTAAAATTTTGATTAACCAAGGATGTTTTTCAATGAGAGTTTCATACTGGTTTCCGTTTGCTTGGGATCGCTTGTATTTTAATTACAAATGCAGCCATCCCTGCACCTGCCTGATTATTTTTTTACTGAATTGGAACCTCGGTTGTCGAACGTAATCCATTCCGGAAGACCGTTTGACTTCCAAAACGTTTGACAACCGAGACACAATTGCTGGATGACATTTTAAAAAATAAATAAATGGGAGAAACGTGCCTAGGAAGCAGTTCGGCTTTCGAGGCATGTGCAAAAATGGAAGCATTCACTTCTGGATTGTCGGTGTTCGGCTTCCGAATTGTTTGCCTTCCGAAGTGTTCCAACAACTGAGGTTCCACTGTATATGATTCAGTATTTCATGAAGCACATCACTTAATACTCCCAAGGTCAATTATTGCATAGTATTGCAGCACTGGCATCAAGATCTTGACTTTAAAGGCTATTATAACCTAAGCGCGGGTGGCGCTGTGGGTTAAACCACAGAGCCTAGGACTTGTCTATCAGAAGGTCAGCAGTTCGAATCCCTGTGACAGGGTGAGCTCCCGTTGCTCAGTCCCAGCTCCTGCCAACCTAGCAGTTCGAAAGCACGTCAAAGTGCAAGTAGATAAATAGGTACCGCTCCAGCAGGAAGGTAAACAGCGTTTCCGTGTGCTGCTCTGGTTCGCCAGAAGCGGCTTAGCCATGCTGGCCACATGACCCGGAAGCTGTACGCCGGCTCCCTCGGCCAATAAAGCGAGATGAGCGCCGCAACCCCAGAGTCGGCCACGACTGGACCTAATGGTCAGGGGTCCCTTTACCTTTACCTATAACCTAAGACCAGATATAGTTATATTAGGCTGCCATAAACATGATCAAGACTGCCTGAGTCTATAGAGGCATTCATTTCATCCAAAGTGGGAGCCTCCTGCCAACACTAACACAATAATCATTTTTCATAGAAAAATACAGAGGTGCATTCAAAGATAAACAATAGGCCAGGAGCTTGCTAATAAATACATGCTGTTGTTCAGAACAAGAAGTCCAAGTAGATGTTCTCACAGAGGAACACAATGTACACTTCCATACCATGTTCTACAAACGACAAACTTTATTCAGGTTACAGCTTCTTTACACAGCAGTGTCAAAAGATGCAACCTCACACCATTAATTTCTTCAGAGACCATATGTTTGCCTTCCTCTCCTCAAAATAGGTGTCTGAACTCCTACACCGCTTCCTGTGACAGCCTGGTACACACAAACAGGGTTCAAAAATCCCATTGTTCTAGGCGCATTTTGCAACAGGGAATTTCACTAATGGGAGCTGTTTTTGAGCTCAGAAACTGCTCATACTAATGAAATTCCCTGTCGCAAAATGTGCCTAGGACAATGGGAGTTTCAAACACCGGCTAAATTTTGCGTTTGTGCAGTTTGGTTTCAACATGTGACAATGAACATTCAAAAAGTTTACTATCCTTTAATGTTGTTTTTAGTTCTGCTACCCAAAGAAGCTATTATCCAGTAGGATATATCTACAAGGGCAGCTCTTTTAGAATCAGATTCATAGGGCAGTTCCAACCAAACTGAAAATGGGTGTCTTCAGGAGTTCCATGCTTGGGTGTGGTGGAAAGCCATCATACCATACAAAACTACTAGCCACACCTTTCCATTCTAATGAGTTTTGGGGCTCCACAACATTTAAGCAACATGATACTCCATTGTTAAGAAGGTATTGCTTAGTCAATGTGATATGACAGCCTACTCTTGGAATGTCAGGTGCTAAATAAGGATAAGATAATAAGGATAGATAATCCTATATTATATAAGCCAGACAGAAACAATCCTAATTCGGTATATGGATATGAAAGCTGACTGAAATAATTCCAGTAAGGAGTTCAGATCATGTTGAATTAGGGTCAAAGTAGACATGATTAGGGATGAAATAGACATATGAATCCCTGTATTGGCACCAATGGGTGGCAGGATTTCCTCCCCATTCCAACTTCAGAGGAGGGCTTCCCTCGGAACTACAGTAGAGGAAAGAACAGCAAAACTCACCCTCCATTGCAACTCTTACCCTGTTAATTATCCTAAAATGCTACTTGCTGTTTTGATCCTTTACTTACTAAAATACCACTGCTTAAGAGTGGAATGAGCCCAAGTAGAGCTGGGAGGGCACACTTTCCTCTGTAGAGGTTGAAAATTAAGATACAGTGATGAGGGAAGATATTGTAGTTTCTTTATCTGTTCCTTCTTTCTTTCATTTCTTTCTTTTCTATATTTCCTGTAGATTAGTTTGTTTTTTTATTGTATTGTGAAAACTTCAATACACTTTTTTTCCAAAAGAAAAAAAAATAAAATACCACTGGTTAACTTGCCCATATTGTGACTTCTTCACTATTGGGGAGCCATTCCACAAGTTATACAATAACCAGCCCATATGGGCTTGCTTCCAAGCATACATTCAGCAGGAAGTTGCAGTCAACCTTTGCTCTTTTAAGAGATAAACTTAAGCACTAGCTTGTCAGTCACATTAGTGACACACTTATGTGTTGAGTGCCCAGACACATGCTTTTGCCCTACACAGGTTACAGTCGTACCTTGTTGTCAAACTTAATCCATTCCGGGAGTCCATTCGACTCCCGAAACCGTTGAAAAACCAAGGCGTGACTTCCGATTAGCTGCAGGAGCTTCCTGCACTCAATTGGAAGCTGCCGGGTTTACGGCGTTCGGGAGCCAAAACATCCAAATACCAAAGCATTCGAGAACCAAGGTATGACTTTCACAATCTTGATCCTTCAAAAGTTTGCTTGGCTCCCCAAAAGTTAACAGATTCTAGACCTTGTGGCGTTTGGAAAGGCGATTATGTACCTGACTGAACCTCAACTAGAAAGCAATGTAGAGTGATTGCCCAAGACCTGTAATCTTACACAGTATAGCTTGCTTGAAGCTACAGTTGTTTTAAATGAGGGCTTGCATTCTCTGCCCTGTGAGGCACTTATACTAAGATTATGAAGGCTATGTAGTAAAACCCAGCGGTAAGAAGACAGCTCCTTTCTCCACAGGTCTATCCTAGGCAAGCCAAAATGGGACACCATGAAATGCTTGAAAGAAAAGCAATCTAAGAGGACTCACAGGGCAGTTACAAATTCACAAGTCAGCTGAGCAGATCAAACCACAGGGGAATACCAGGGAAAATATGTTTTTGCAGGGGGGGGACAACTTCCCACTAGAAATATATTATTATCTTGCATGCCAGTGATGCTGAGGATCATTAGAAGTAATGAAAATTTGGTTATAATAAAAAAATTTATGATCCTGCAATTGTCTGCTGGTGCACCAGCTTTATGGGTTCTTAACTAGGGAACACATTATCTTCAGCTGAAGGATTCTACTTGTCTACTCAGATGGGAAGGAAATGAAAAGAGGGGTAGTTTGCTCTATCTCACCACTAGCAGAAGAGCAGCTGATGGGTATGCAGGAGAGGACTCTTCATTATGACACCTGGATTTAAGAACGCAATGGAACTTTCTGTGATAGTGCTTCATCAACCAATAGACAAATTTATTTATCTGGGCGTTTAGCTTAGACAATTAAATAGTTTGCTATGTAGCCACGTGTAATTTTGGATGTTTACTGTATTGCTTTATTGACGCTGTAACCACCTTCAAAGTGCTTTGGAATGGAAAAGGAAAGATAACATCATTCTAATAAAAATAAGATATTGGACATGGAAGAATGGGGAGTTTGAACGCATGTCCATCCATGTAGCTCATTGGGAAGGCCTGTGTATGTCACTTCCTCAGCTGCAAGAATAAAGTGGGGTGATCTTATGTTAACCACCAATTGTTTAGAGCAGGCTTCCTCAACCTCAGCCCTCCAGATGTTTTGAGACTACAATTCCCATCATCCCTGACCACTGGTCCTGCTAGCTAGGGATCATGGGAGTTGCAGGCCAAAAACATCTGGAGGGTCGAGGTTGAGGAAGCCTGGTTTAGAGGGAGAAAAGTGGGGCACAAGTATCATAGTACAGCTGACAACTAGCAAGAACTCATGTCTGCCAAAGAGAAAGATGATGGGGAAGCTGTGACCTTCCAGATGTCTCAGACTACAACTCCCATCAGTCCCAGTCAGCATGGCTAATGGTCAGGGATCACCTACATCTGAAAAGCCACAGGTTTTCCTCCACTGGGTATAAGGGATCCTGCCATGCCAAGCTTTTTGTGTGAGCATGTGGGGGGGGGGTTGATGAAGTGGGGGAAAGCACATATCTAAGCCTTTGTTACTGCATTAAGCACTGCAGTGAAGGAAAAAGCTGGAAATTATGAAAAGGAAACTCTTCAATTACAGACATCCTTAAAGAGTCATGTCTGCAGTCTGACCTACAGATTAAGTGCATAAAAATAAAGTTTCACTGAGAAAACACAAACAACTACTTCCACTATTTCCGAGGACTATTGTTCAAAGGCCTATTGTTTCACTCACAGTTTCTTTTGTCCCTCACTATGCAAACATCTGCCAAAAAGGACTCCTATGAGCAATGCTGGCTAGCAACCTCTAAGAGACAATCACTTATTTTAAGAATAAGATAGAATCAGACACCTCTTTCAATTGGTGTATGATGGAGGCAATGACTCTGAAAAGTAAGAGGAGAGTTATGAAATACAATACAGAAATTTTAATAAGTAATACTCCAGGATATACTCCATTCAGACCTAGCCATTTATGCATGCCCTAGAACAGTGTTCTTCAAGCTTGGCTAAGGTAGCAGGGGATGTTGGGAGTTGTAGTCCAATAACATCCAAGAACTCAAGGATTAAGAGCACTACTGTACCTTAGAAACTGTTGCAGCAAAACATTGCAAGGGAAAGCTGGCAACACTAATGTGGCAACATGCTTGCCATTACTATTCTTCTTTTGAAAAATCCACAATGAAATTTCAAGGTTCTTCATGGTTCATGGGTGCAGTTTTTAAGACACTGCACAGTTGAGTCTACAGCATTCTGATGAAGGTGATCTGCGCCATCTGTTTTAACTGCCTTGGAGAATGGAAGACTGCATTTGCACCTGTGCATAATTACTTTCATGTATGAAACCAGGAAAAACACTAATTACACATCCGTCAAAACAAATTGATGGCAAGCGAAACTGCCATGTGCTCTCCTCCCTTCTGCAGGCAGTCCAAGACACCTATTAAATCAATAAGCAATTTGGCTTGCAACATCTTTCCTTCCACCCTAGAGTTATTTTTACTGAGCCACCCAGGGACAAGGCATTGCTACATCTACAGAAACACAAAGATCCATGTTTCTTCCTGAAAGGCTTTTTTAGTTTGTTGGGCTATATTACAAGAAGGGTTAGGGTTTTATTATGTTTCTATATCTGCTGGAAGCCACCCAGAGTAGCTGGGGCACCCAGTCAAATCGGCAGAGTACAAATAATAAAATTATTATAAGGCTAATTCCACATGATCCAAACAGTTGGCCCTTCTACTTAAAACCTGTAACTTGCCTTTAGCCTTGTTAAAATAGTAAAGCTTTCTCCTAAGCAACCAGACACAAAGGAGGGCATGTTAGTGGACCTCTAGGGGAGAAAATGTTGGCCAAGTGCAAGTTGTCAGGAAAGGATAATCTGAACAACTTTTAAAATGCAAAATCCATCCCCCACCCCAGAACACCCTTAAAAACCAAAGGAAAAAATGTATGCAGGTCCCAATCTACTAATAGTAGCTCTGAAAGGTAGAGTAACCCAAGATCACTGTCTGCTTCAGATGTTGTTAATGGAAGAGCCATGCCAACTTCCTGCACTTTTGAAGTAAAGAGCAACCGTCTCCAGACAGCAATCTGGTCTATCCCACCCACTACTGATGAGCTGGTCACATTCTCTTAGTGCATAACAGGCAGCCTCCATAATAAATTCCTGTTACTATGCAAGCCCTTCTCGGAGCTATGTGGAAGAGGAACTTCACACAACTGGATTCTGGAGTTGGGAGACTACACACACCTTCAGTGCTCATTTGCAAGGCCAATATGGTTATGTCGTAATGCAACTCTTCTCACAGCAATCAAAGGTTCCCAATATATGCATACACCATCTGAGTGTGTCTGTTCCAAGTCTACATGTGCAGCCTTATTTATTTGTTACATTTCTATACCACCTTTTCTTCCAACGAGCTCAAAGTGGTGTACATGGTTCCCCTCCTCTCCATTTCATATTCACAACAACTCTCTGAGGTAGGCTGAGAGATGGTGACTAACCCAAGGTCACCATGTCTCCCAGGTCAAAGTCCAACTCTAAGCATTATGCCACACTGGCTCTCATGGCATATTTATATGTGATTTATACATTAACTCTCTTCAGTCAGGTGATCATCTGGTATTCTGCCACACAACTGCCTCCCCTGTGGCACAGCTACAATAGCTTGGGGCTTTGTGCTGCTTCACTCTAAGACAAAAGTACAAGTCGTAATTCAAGCTTTGTCCTGACCCTCTGATCAGTTTGATCACTCCAATCTCAGCACCTCAAACTAGTTAAATAAACAGACTTCCATACTGACAAGAGTCATACCTTAATTATCAATCATGGGAGAGTTCACTACACTGATTGTCTCAAGGCAAGCAGAATGCATTTAAATACCAAGTTTCAAGTTATGTGCTGTCCCCATGACTTCTCCAAATCACATCCTCATTTTCCGGTGGCATGTGATTTCCACGAAGATAGACATGAAACAGATTCCGCATGATCTCCCAACATAGATTATTGAGTTTTAGCCCAGGGGAAGGGGCTAAATGTGGCCCACCAGCCCTCCTCATTCAGCTCATGAGAACGTTTTCCCCAAGCCACACCCATGTGCCCAAAACCAGATACATGGGGAAGAGGAAAAAAGTGATTCCCCCCCCAAAAAAAATGTTGAAGTGATGCACAGGGAGCTCAATCTTTCTAGGGCAGCATCTTGTCCCACTCTACAGGGAAATTTTGACAAATGAACAGGTTGACCCACCTGTCATTCCCCCCAACTTCATTTTTTCCATGAACTTATTACTTTTGTTTTACAAAATGCATCTGAAGGTGACTTACAAAAAATAGCATGTGCATTAAAACTACCACAGAACTAAAAGAGTACAAGCTAAAAACACATTCCTATTTCTAAAAAGGCACATCCCACCCACTGAGGGCCACGGATAATTAAATATGTAAGACCTGGCAGAAAAGAAAAGCTTTTACCTGGCATCCAAAGTTCACTTAATAGTCACAGCCAATAGCCGGGTTTTATGTTCAAAAGTACTTCACATACATTATAATCTCATCAATCTTTACAAGGCTACTATTGATGAAACTCATGAAATTTTAGTGTTTTTGGCACTGAGTTTTTAATCTCCCCCTCCTATGAATCAACTAACAGTTTACAGCACAATTCTCTGGGACTTTCTTCTAAGCAAGCATGCAACATGTTCAATTGGGTTGCAAGTGTATATAAGAGCAACAACCAGAGGATGTTAGTTAATAGGAAAAGCCCAAGAAACCTGCAAACTAATAATGACAGGATAGGTTAAAATTAGACGAACTCATAGCCAAAAAGTTTAATAAGGCACAATGGTTCTGTCTCTAAACACCAGTTGCTGGGAAAATCAAGGAGAGTGAGTGCTATTGTGCTTACGATATGCCATGTGCATCAAACTGGACACAGTGAAAACAGAATGCCGGACCAGGTAAGCCTGTGGTGTGATCCCTCTTATGTACTTACAAAGACAACTGACCAAGTAGAAGGGAGAGACCAGAGTTTGCACAAAAGCAGAAGGGCATAAGGCTCCATTAGCAGAGGGTGGCAGTTGTGTCACGGAAAATTGGCTGGGCTAACTGAAGACACCTCCTAGCCAAATAGAAACACCATAGTTAGCTGAAATCCAGTTGCTGGCTTTTGCTTTCGTGTCCTAGTTGTGGGTTTCTGGAGAGCACTTGTCTAGTCACTGCTGAAAAACAAAATAACCATGAGTTCATCTAAGTTTAATGTAAGAAAGCAGCAGCCTGGGGCGACAGTTGTGAGAAAGCACATTCTGTCATTCAAACAGGGACCAAGCATCACTGGGAGATTACACCACCAGCTTTCCTGGAAGAACATGATGCACAAGGGTGAAGTCGACGTGGCTCCATTGGCCACCCAAAGATGAAGCAATTGCAAGAAGCTTGCTTCACCCCCTCCCTGCCAGAAATGAAATTTATTAAGCACCTTCCAAACAAAACACTAGTGTCAAGAGTATGTATGCATTTTTCCTCCTCCCTCCAAATATTTTTCCTCTTACGTACTGTATCTCTTTTTTTAGGACTGTGAACTTGAAGACACGAGCAGTCTTATTACTGATCCTTGAGAGTCACTCTGGGAGTCTTCTTAAAAATGCAAGTACAGTGGTACCTCGAGTTAAGTACTTAATTCGTTCCGGAGGTCTGTTCTTAACCTAAAACTGTTCTTAACCTGAAGCACCACTTTAGCTAATGGAGCCTCCCACTGCCACGGCTGCGCAATTTCTGTTCTCATCCTGAAGCAAAGTTCTTAACCCAAGGTACTATTTCTGGGTTAGCGGAGTTTGTACACTGAAGCGTCTGTAACCTGAAGCGTATGTAACCCGAGGTACCACTGTACCAGTACTTTTTAAGTATGTAAGAATACTTGACTTGACACTGGGCCCCTCCAGTCACACTCATCCTGACCTCCTTGCACAAACGTTGTCGCAGAGCTTAGATTATATCCCATTTTCACCAAGTCTTCCATCTTTGCTGAGCTTATATTCCAATTCATTTATGGGGCAATTAGACACTACTGAGCATTCAACCCATCTCCATCCTGATTTATATGTTTTCCCATGGCTCACTCATTTGCCGCACACTTCTCAATGCTTGTCACTTTCCAAACTTATTTTTAAATGTGGCTCTGTTGCACTAGGGAGGAAGGGACCATTGACCCACCTGAACTGCAGTTATATTGTAAATTCCTGTTACTAAATTACCAATAATAAATTTAATAGTTTAATATTTAATTTAACATTAATTTATTGTTAATGGGAAACTTATTAACAAATTATTCAGAAACTATTGTCATTGATTTAATATCAGTTCATTTATTACCAATAGCAAACTATCAATAAGTTACCAATTATTATTAACGAATGACTATTAATAAGAAAATTATGGCTAGTATTATTATTACTTTTAAATATATGCATGTAAACTTTAACTATACGGACCTTTGTTGGCAAGGTGATGTCTCTGCTTTTTAAGATGCTGTCTAGGTTTGCCATCACCTTTCTCCCAAGGAGCAGGCGTCTTTTAATTTCGTGACTGCTGTCACCATCTGCAGTGATCATGGAGCCCAAGAAAGTAAAATCTCTCACTGCCTCCATTTCTTCCAGGAGGTGATGGGACCAGTGGCCATGATCTTCGTTTTTTTGATGTTGAGCTTCAGACCATATTTTGCGCTCTCCTCTTTCACCCTCATTAAAAGGTTCTTTAATTCCTCCTCACTTTCTGCCATCAAGGTTGCGTCATGATGTATGGAAGTGAGAGCTAGACCATCAAGAAGGCTGATTGCCGAAGAATTGATGCTTTTGAATTCTGGTGCTGGAGGAGACTCTTGAGAGTCCCATGGACTGCAAGAAGATCAAACCTCTCCATTCTGAAGGAAATCAGCCCTGAGGGCTCACTGGAAGGACAGATCCTGAAGCTGAGGCTCTAATACTTTGGCCACCTCATGAGAAGAGAAGACTCCCTGGAAAAGACCCTGATGTTGGGAAAGATGGAGGGCACAAGGAGAAGGGGACGACAGAGGAAGGGATGGTTGGACAGTGTTCTCAATGCTACCAGCATGAGTCTGACCAAACTGCGGGAGGCAGTGGAAGACAGGAGTGCCTGGTCCATGGGGTCACGAAGAGTCGGACACGACTAAACGACTAAACAACAACTTTTAGGTATATGCCTATCAGCTTTTTCCCCTCCGTTGAGGCGAACCCTTCTCTTCCCCGCCTTACCTTCTGGGTGACATAGCAGGTGCGGTAAGTGCGGGAGTCATAGAGGAGGCCTGGGTCAGGGCGGGACGCCGTGTGGAGAGAAGGGGGTCCGGGGACGACGCCGCCCCCTGAAACAAGGCACACAGCCTCCAACAACAACCCAAGTATCGCCGGGAGCCTCATGATAAGACTACCTCAGCCGCAGCCGCGCACCGCCCTTTTTATAGCTGAGCTTCGTGAGGGCGGGGCCGGGGGAACGGAGGGAGCAGGGCGCGAGGCGGCTCCTAGCTCCGCCCATTGCCGGGAGGGAAACCAAAACCAAATCCGTTGGGCGGTGAGGGAAGGAGGAGGAGGAGGGGCGGGAGGTGCCAGCTCGCTCTAAACCCCGCCCTCCTCCAAGGCGATTGGCTGGTGGAGGGGGCCCCCCCTCATTGAAGAGCGGGAGGTCGGCTACCGAGGCTTCCCGCGATTGGCTAGCTTGTCAAGACCTGCTGTGGATGCGGGCGCGCGGTTCTGACGGTTGGAAGCCGTGTAGGGCGCCGCCGATTGGTCGGTGGGCGCGGTAAGGCGGGGAGGCCGGGCGGGGCTTGAGCGGCGATTGGCTGCCTTCGGTCGAGGCGGGAAAAACAGACCTTGTTGGCGTTGCCGGCGGTGTCTTGGGTCTCGCGCGGGGCTGTCTCTCCCCCTCTCTGATTGGTGCGCGACTCTGATGTCGTCACTTCCTCTGGAGCGTGAGGAGAATGTGTGGTAGGGGGCGTGAGGGAACTTGAAAGTCTGTGGTGAGTGAGGCGCTTCCCCTCCCGTTTTTATAACCAATGTCTCTTTTTTCCTCTTTGTAATCTTCCTTCGTGTCTCTCCCCCCCCCCCACTGGCCCCTTAATGCTGCGCCCGAAATTTTTGGTAAAACACGGGTTTTCCCAAAATATTATTACCGAAAAATATTATTAAATTTCTGTGCCGCCCTTAATCTGGGGTTCACAGGGCGGTTTACACTATAAAAACCTAGACATACATACTGTAATAACAGACAAATAACAGTTTAGAAATCCATAGAGTTTCCCAAACGTGCGTCTCTTCTTGTTTTTGGGACTACATTTCCCATCATCCCTGACCACTGGTCCTTCTAGCTAGGGATGATGGGAATTGTAGTCCAAAAACAGCTGGAGACCCAAGTTTGGGAAACGCTGGTTGCAAATGCCTGAGAGAAGAGGAATATTTTCTCCTAAATATATACATAACGAAGGCACCAGGTGAGCGGACTCCCTGGGGAGAGCATTTCCCAAATATGGAGCCACCGCTTGTGGTGCCACCCTCTGGACCTCAGGTGGAGGAGGCACGCAAAGAAGGGCCTCGGGATGATTTCAGGCTCCAGGTCAGTTCATATGGAGAGAGGCGATCCTTGAGGTATTGTGCTCCTGAGCTGGCTTTAGAGATCAAAACCAGTGCCAGTGGTTGGACTACTACTGCCATTGTTACTGCCATTAATTCAATTTATATACCACCCTTTATTAAAAGACCCCAGGGTGCTATACAACATTTAAAAAAATTACAGAACATCAATGATAAAAACATAAAAAGCATACTGACAGATAATAAAATAGTCATCATAATAACAGTCCTCTCCCCTACACTTTCACAGGCCATAGATTATTTAATAGCCATAGGCATGGGTAAAGAGGAATGCTTTTGCCTGGTGCCTAAAGACATGTAATGAAGGCGCCAGGCCAGGCAAGCCTCTCTGCAGAGAGCATTCTACAATCGGGGAGCCACCACTCTTGTTGCCACCCTTCCTTGTCACTAGGCAGCTCCCAAACCCTCGCTTTACCATTTTATTCTATTTATTTCTTTTTTAAGGTTTTTATTTCATTGTGCAACATGCTTCAAAAGAGGACTGTTGTAAACATCTTGAATGCCTTTGCATTATTCACCCATAAGAGCTTTCAGGATACAGTGGTACCTTGGTTTGCATACATCTTGGATTACAAACATGTCAAACGCAGAAGTGTGTGTCCCGGTTTGCAACCTTTTTTTGGATTACGTACAACCCTTTTTATTTTTTTTGGATTACGAACAAATTTTTTGGGGAGGCCCCATTGGCGAAAGCACGCCTTGGGTTACAACCTGTTTTGGTTTACAAACAGACCTCCAGAACGGATTATGGTTGTAAACCAAGGTACCACTGTATTGTGAATGAAAAGGAAAATACATTATCACACCACACACATGACATACAAAGAAAGAGTATATACTCTACTCAAGGAGAACTCTCCAATAGTCCACCATGAGACTTGGAATGATAGGAGTCCTTGTTTGTTCTTCCTGTCTCATGTGAGATACAAATGGTCACTGTACCATGCAAAAAAAGAAAGGGGGTTTTGCCCTTCCTTTAGCCACATGGTTTCATTTTGTTTCTTTAATGTATTTGTATTCTGTCATTCTCCCATGATGGCATTCATTATTATTATTTTTCAAAATGTGTAAAATGTAAAGTAACAAAACCAGTAGCTAAATACAGTAAGCCTGGAGTATATGTGAGGTTACATTCCAGGCATCATGGCCATTGGGTTTTTTTCCTGGATGCCTGCTCTTTTTTCACTCCTTAAAATTTTTTTTTTAATTGCCAAGCAGGCAGAGCAGAATGTACACAAGCTAAATGCGCGTAAGTTGTGAGCTTACTGTACATCAAAACAATTTTACAACCACTGGTGCTTGCTTGCTATTTAAAAGGGCAAAGATTAAGTGGTACTAGTTAAAAACGTATAAAGCACAGCGCTTCCCCCCTTCTTTAATGTGTTATCCTCCAGGCACCCTTTTCCAGATTGACTCCTCTGGCCAAGGAAATCCTGATGTGCACATTCTGCTATGGATCCCTTGGCTCATTGCAAAGGACTCTGCAACATGTTTTAAGGCAGGCATCTGGCTTAAAACCCCATGGGTTTTATACACTAGGAAATTTGCAGTATAACTACAATCGGCACCTGCATTATCACAGACGAAGGATTCCAATAGCTTAAGGCAGACTCTCCAAGTGTCTATTTTCCAGGGACAGAAACCATCCCAGTTTCTGATTTGATCCCAGAATGTCCCTCTGTTCCTTAGAATGTTCCTACTTTTCATCAGGGAAGTGGAGGGTATGGTAGGACATCTCTATTTTTGTCAGAGAAATGTTGGAGGGTATGCTAAAGTGCTGCTGTGAAATAACTGGAAATTTGAAACCATTGTACCTCAGCTGAAAATCATGTAGCAATCCACCAGTGCATCCAAATCTATATTCCCTCTGCCTGTGTTTTAAGGTGTAGCTGTTGGACCTCACTACATGCTCATTAAAGCATACACAACACCATCTTGTGGTTGTACACACAGCGGAAGTGTACAAGCTTTCTTTCAGGGAACCTCTGACAAACGATGGTTTATTGGAATGAATTGCAAACAATCAACATATTACTGTATTTTTATTTTGAAATGGATTTTGTAGCTTAGGGGCCAGAATGTCTGTTTAGTATGAATGCTTTTTATCCCACACTGACTTGATGGTTGTGGCGGGTCCCAAAGCTTATTTTTATATTGCACCTTTCCTCCAAGGAGCTCAGAATGACTGGCATACATCATCTTTTCCTCTTTCCCATAGGTTGAGGAATAGCAACTCGTCAAAAAATACCAAGAGAGCTTCATGGCTGAATAAGAATAAGAATAAGAATAAGAATAATATATTATTTATTCCCTGCCCATCTGGCTGGGCTTCCCCAGCCAGTCTGGGCGGCTTCCAACCAAATATTAAAATACAGTAATACATCAGACATTAATAGCTTCCCTAAACAGGGAATAAGGATTTGAATCAAGGTCTCTGTGTTCCAAGTTGTGCGCTATTCTGTCCACTCCACCATACTGTCTCTTTAAAACACACAGTATTGAGCACTTTATAAAAATGTAGAAGCCATGTCAGGAAAAAAGAAAAGAGTAATTTCTTGCCGAACATTTTGCTTCTCTGCTGTTCTTGTGTGCACTTTCCTCATAACATCTCCCAATCCACATATTACTTACAAGTCACCCTACCAGTTTATTGAGTGTTAATTAATCCAAAATGACTCAAACACAGCTGGTTGTGCAGTCACAAGCAATAAGGTGCATTAGCACCCTGAGGTAAATTAGGCAGAAATATGATTGCTCCAGAAGTACTAGATTTAAGTTGCTGCACCTGCAAGCTACATCTTAGCAGCTGCTTGCGCCCAGGACTCTCATTAGCTTTATTCCTGTAACATTAAAATCAGGTTTAATTTTGCTCTTGACCCGAGCTGAAGTGGTATTGGTCCTTTGGTAATCTTTGCTGCTGTACTGTACAGTCCAGGTTAAAGGGTTTGAGTTGCAACCCTCATTTTTATTGTATTGTATTGACATGTTGCCTTTCATAACAAACCAGGTGCTAGAATGCTAGTATCATCCCCAGGGCCCCAGTTGTAAGCAAAATGGGTGAAGGTGATCGTTTATATTAAAACAGGGTTAGACAAAAAAGAAAAAGCTTCCAGCCAGCCTACCCAGACAAATAATTTAGGCATATATATAATTTAGCCATATATATTAGTTCAGTCTATCTGCAAATCATTGATAATTGTTTTATATAATTTTGTATACAGTGGTGCCTCACAAGACGAAATTAATTCGTTCCGCAAGTCTTTTCGTCTTGCAAGTTTTTCGTCTTGTGAAGCACGGTTTCCCATAGGAATGCATTAAAAATCAATTAATGCGTTCCTATGGAAACCGCCTTCAGACCAGGTCCGGGGACAGTCTGTCCCCCGACCTCTTCTGAAGGCCGGCGGGGGTGAAAGTCTTTGTTCCCCCCCCCCCCGCCTGCCTTCCCAGGACAGCGGAGACTTCTCCGCTGTCCCGGGGCGATCTTAAAATGCTGGCAGGCGGCAGCGAAGCGTTCGCTGCCACCCCCCAGCATTTTAAAAGCCCCCGGGACAGCGGAGACTTCTCCGCTGTCCCGGGGTGATTTTAAAATGCTGGCGGGCGGCAGCGAAGCCTTCGCTGCCGCCCGCCAGCATTTTAAAAACCCCGGGACAGCGGAGGACTTCTCCGCTGTCCGGGGCAATCTTAAAATGCTGGCGGGCGGCAGCGCTGCC
Organism: Podarcis gaigeae; assembly: GCF_964106915.1. NCBI lineage: Eukaryota > Metazoa > Chordata > Lepidosauria > Squamata > Lacertidae > Podarcis > Podarcis gaigeae. The sequence continues at coordinate 95,675,528 of NC_139677.1, read as the reverse complement.
GCCCGCCAGCATTTTAAAATCGTCCCGGGACAGCGGAGGAATTCTCCGCTGTCCCGGGGCGATTTAAAAGCCCCCGGACGGCTTTTGAAGGCAGGCAGGGGGGACAAAGACTTTTGCCCCCTGCCCGCCTTCAGAAGAGGTCCAGGAACTCTTCTGAAGGCGGGCGGGGGGCAAAAGTCTTTGCTCCCCCCCGCCTGCCTTCCTGGGAGAGCGGAGAAACGCAGCGCTGCGTTTCTCCGCTCTCCCGGGAAGGCAGGCAGGGGGGACAAAGACCTTTGCCCCCCTGGCCTTCAGAAGAGGTCCAGGACCTCTTCTGAAGGCGGGCGGGGGGCAAAAGTCTTTGCTCCCCCCCGCCTGCCTTCAAAAGCCGTCCGGGGGCTTTTAAATCGCCCCGGGACAGCTGTCCCGGGGCAATTTAAAAGCCCCCGGGAAGGCAGGCAAGTGGGACAAAGACTTTGCTCCCCCCCGCCTGCCTTCAAAAGCCATCCGGGATAGCGGGAAACGCTTCCCTGCTATCCCGGACTGCTTTTAAAATGCTGGCGGTGGGGAGCAAAGCCTTTTGGCCCCCGCCGGCCTTCCTGGACCTCTTCTGAAGGCCGGGGGGGGGGGAGAAGTCTTTGCTCCCCACGCTAGCATTTAAAAGAGGTCCCCGGAGATTTCCCTATGGGATTTCTTCTTGCGAAGCAAGCCCATAGGGAAATTCGTTTTGCGAAGCGCCTCCAAAACGGAAAACCCTTTCGTCTAGCGGGTTTTTCATCTTGCGAGGCGTTCGTCTTGCGGGGCACCACTGTACTTAGATGGTTTATTATTATTAAGCAGCCCGTACATTTTTCTAAATGAATGAATACATTTATGCAGAATAAGGCTACTAGCCATGATAGCAGCACCGTATAGTACATCTTTGAAGACCAGTTTATGAGGAACACAAGTGGGAAGAATGTTGCGCTCATGTCCTGCCTGTGGACTTACCATAGGCACCTGGTTTGCCACTGTGAGAACAGGATTCTGGGCTTGATGGAAATTTGGCCTGGTAAGAACATAAAAAGAACCTCCTGAATCAGGCAGGCTAAAGGCCCATGTAGTGCAGTATCCAGATCTCACAGTGACCAACCAGATTTCTGAACGCAACAGCACTCTTCCCCTCTGTGGGTTCCAGCAACTGGTATTCAGAAACTTAGTCTCTGACAGTGAAGGGAGAACCTAGTCATTGATCCACCTGCAGGATTTTTCTTGTGTTCATATATACTTCTGTGGAATTTTTTGAGGAGGAAATCCTCCTCGTGATGTGGCATTTGAATTAGGTAAGTCTGCTTCAAAACTAGAGGGCTGAAATCCGCCTACTGCTCCAGCAGCTGAAAATTTCATACTTCACTGAGATTTGTATGGGGAACATGTAAATGCAGAAACCAACAAGACAAAACCAAGGAAGGTTCTAGTCCCATTGTAAGAACGAAGATTTTTAGAATAGCATTGAATCTCTGATCCTAAACCTCCTCTGCCTTGTGTGATATCTTCAGAAGAAAAGAAGTAAACCCTACACAAATCCAGAATGGAGTTCCTAAGATGGATGACATCTTGTACACCTCCTTCCAGCAACTCCTGTCGCCAAGCTGTTGCCAGACATATTGCTCTGCTTTCCTTTGGACCATATCAGCAAGGCCAAGAGGGGATCTTGTCATCTGGGCAGCCTAGGACCTCCATACACACTAGCCAGCCTTGTGCCCAGAGAGGTCACTTCAGTGCTGCTAGCACAGTGGTTTGACTTCACCCCCAGAGGCACATTCCATTGTCCATTGATACAGATCTGTGCCAACAATGTTTTGTGTTCAGAACCCACTTCCACCACGATGCATGAATTAGTCACTTAAGTCTTTTTTTATAAATAAAAAACCAGGAAAAAGGAAAAGAAGGCAGAGAATACAAAATATGTAGAAGCAAGAGTGGGGAAGAGAGATGAGATTAACAAAATAGAGTGGGGGAACTTTCCTGGTAAATGTAAATGTGCAGCATGATTGCTGAAAATTTAGGTTACCCTGAAGAGCAATGAAAGTAGTCAGAAAGTAGATATTAAGGCTAACTGTTATATCTTCCCTACGTTATTGCTGTACAGAGACCCTTTCTAACCAAAACTGCTTTTCTTTTGCATTTCTACACTGCAGGTGCTGATCTTGCATTCTGCTCCAGCAAATGAGTCACTAAGGCATTAGCCAGTCCTGTAGATGAGTAAATACATGTGCCAGTTTGTTTTGCCTTCTGCTTTGAAACCCAAGAGCATATCTTGCTGAAATGTTTTGGTTAGTGCTTTCCCAACTTCAGACCCCTGCTCTCCCCAATTCCATAATTTAAAATCGGAACCTTTACTCTTGTATCTGAAAAACTTCCCCATTTTTAAAGAATCCCAATAATAATACCTACCCTCAGAGAAGTATGCTTTCTGTATTCACCTCCTCACTGGAAGGAAGCAAGTTCTGAACAATGAGTTGTGGAGAGATGCAATGGATAAGGTTATTGGTGAATGAGCTGTCACAGTTCACGAGAGAGTTTCGATGGGGAGCTCTAGTGTAGCCAGTCCCATCCATGTTTGCTGTCAGTGTTGATCAGCCGGCCATTGATGTCAGCAAACTCTTGTTTGCAAAGGAACAATACAGAGCTAACTTTGATTACCCCTTTGTAGCCATGTCCTTACCTGCTTCGCACTTCACATTACATCTTATGTCAGGTGAGGGGCCAAATTTAAACCAGTGCTGGACCTAATTAGGCCTATTATCTGGAAGTTGCCAACCCCTGGCTTTGGCAGTGGAGCTAATTACCTGTTGCACTCCATGGGCCACACAACCTGAATTACTACATATCAGGGACTCTTAACAGTCCAAGTAGTTTTTATTTTATATTTTATTTCTTACCATCCTGCTACCGTGAGATCCCAGGGTGGATTACAGCAATAAAAAATACAATATTAAAATCAGTTTGAAATAAATTATATTCAAGATAATAGGGAACTAATATATGTACAAATGTGTGTGTGTGTATCAAGTGTCAAAGGCCAGGGTAAAGTGCAAACAATAAAGCTTAAATTAAAATAACAGAGAGTCAGAATTGGTGGCTGCTATACTACAAATCGCATTGAGTGATGCATGTCTAGGTTAAGAAACATTCACACTGTAGGAATGTGAGCAGACTTGGTATGACTAACAATAAACTATGTTGTCTCTTGGTAGCTAACCCTGGGAGCACATGAATGGCAGACATCTCCTGACTGCTTCTGTAATTTCTGTCCAGAACTCCAATTTTGTATATCCTTCATGTCAAAACTGCTTTTCCAGGCTACTCCTAGATTTGAAGAGGTAAGTCCACTCCAGAGCACTGATAAATTTGGACTATCATCTAGCACAACACAAATAGGAAAGCTGTGGCCCTCCGAATGTTGGGCTTCAACTCCCATAAAATCCAGCCATCATAGCTAGTGATCGCAGATTATGGGAGTTGTAGTCTAATAACACCTGGGGGAGTCACAGTTCAAAAAGTGTGCAATGAATTCTCTAGGCCTGGGGTCAGTTTGAAACAACATTGTTTCGCCACTTGCATGACATTTGGGGCTATATGGCAATGGGTAATTTGCATACAAAATTCACATGAACTTTTATTATTGATTGATTGATTGATTGATTGATTGAATTTATATACCACCCTATACCCGGAGGTCTCAGTCTGCTTGTCATGCGACTGAGGCTTGCTTTGCTGTAGTGGAGACCAGGCCATGGCATTACAGAAGTACAAGACTTCCATCAGCAATTTAAGCATTATGCACGATGAGGCTAACACCATGTAGTGATAGTTTATCATTTTAAGACATTTATTTATCTGAGATAAATTTATCTGGCCATGTTAAGTAAATGGCAGTTTGTGGGCATTCTCTAAAGTTGGATGGGCATTCTCAGCTGGGGGCTACATTCCAGCCATACAAAAGCCAGAGATGTTCCTTTAAATGGCCACACGCACAACCATCAAGCAGGCAAGTAAGAGGACTTGTCACAGTTCAAGGACACCTTCCAGACAGGCAAAGCATCCAAGGACATGGGGCAAGGTCAGTGGGGGAGTGTGGCCTTGAGAGAGTAGAATAGAGAAAGTCCTAAGGGCCAGCTAGCAGGGCCTCATTTGATCCTCAGGCTTGGAAGTTCGTCACACGGGGCGGCAGAAGGCAAATGCCATAGTTTAAACTGCGGTGAAAAACTTGAGTATTTGGAACTGCAGTTGAAAGATTTGCCACACGGGGGAGCTGCATGGTTCAGCAGTATGTAATAAGTGAAGCCTAGTCCAGAAAAGTTTCTGCTTTAATAAATCTGTTAACATTTACACTCTAAAGTATGTCAACATCATTTCCAGTAATCTATAATTCCTCTAACACAAAATAGATTAATTCTCATTTTTCAATTGTTCACCGAGTAGCCCACCTTTCATTGTGATGCATTGCCAGGTTTAATTCCCCCTTTAGGGCTTAACCTGAAGCAGGGCATAGTTCTGGCCTCTAAAGGGTCAGCTCTCTCTTTTAGAACATACAAAATGACAAAGAGCGCACAAAGAGTATATAACTGCAACCAGTTCTGTCCCCCAGGAGGTCACAGAGTGAGTCTCCCATACAGGATTGTTTCCCACCGCTTCTCACTTATGAAATTAAATTGTCTGTTGCAGATGGGGACTGCCTTTTCCTAACCAGCTCTGTGAGTTCAGATCTGAGCTGAGGTTTGAATCCTCCGCTCAGAACCTGTGAAAGCAGGTTGCTTATGCCATTTTCATTCATTTTTTCCTAAGGCAACAATCCCAAGTACATTTCCTAGGGAGTAAATCTAATGGGACTCAGTGGAACTTGCTTCCAAGCAAATATGCAAAGGATTGTCCTGTTAGATTATTAAGATGACAGGTGATTAAAGACTTAGGTTGGGAAGCTGGTATGCACCTGCAATAGTTGTCAGCTTCCAGTAGCTTTTTCATTTGGTCTTTTAACAGGTACAGTTGCCTGAAGTGTGGCTGCTCAGGTGACTCTAGGGAAGCGAACTACAGGTATCGACTCTCACTAGAGGTAGCCGACACTCGTGATGTATTTGAGGTGACAGTATTTGGAAGCTGTTTGGATACTTTCTTTGGAGTGACAGCAAAGGGACTGCAGAGGTAAGGAATGCAACATCATTTCTCTGCTGAAAATGAGTGTTTCCCCCTCCCCCCCCCACCCAGTACATCCCAGACTGCATGTGATGTAATTATGTCTCTAAAAACAGTTGCGGCACATTTTGCTGCTTGGATACCAAGCTGGTATTTATTAATAGGGGCAATTAAATCTGTGCAGCTATGAAATTTGTGGACATTCAGCAAACCCAGCATATTCTAGTGGGGTAGATCCCTGGACAAATCTGGACTCAAATCCCCTCTCAGCTTTCCTTAAAACATTTTTTAAATTGATGTTTGTGTATATAAACATCCATCTGTAAGATGAAAGAAGAGCAAACAATGACTACATCTTGCCACCTAACCCTGATTTCAGTTTATAAGAAAAAGGGAACATGATTGCTTCATGCCCTGCATTTAAAAAAATGGCAATAATCAGTCTTTGTCCTGAAAATTCAAGCTCTACACTGCATGTGTACCAGTGAGTAACACTGAGGTAAGCTGGAGCAAAGCAGGTACAGCCTAATGTAGCATACTTAAGCTAAACTGTCTTGCAGTATTTGCAGAAGATGAGCCACTGATGGACAAAAATGAAGGGTTCTGATAACAGTCAGAGGCCATGAGAAAATGCTTTTGTGTTCTCAAACTTCTATGCTTTATAAGAGAATGATCATTTGGACCAAGGTTTGAAACAGTGGCTGGGGGGCGGGGGGCAAAAACTGTATTTTTAAAAAAGAAGCAAAGTAAAGATTTTCAGGAGCCCTGATTGATGCTAACTAGGTCTAGATAGCAGTCTGTTGTCATATGACTCACTTCTATTTCTGATACTAAGCCAGGCTTTTTAGCCACCTGCGAGCCATTTAAAGCTCTTCTGAGCTCTTTTGGAAACAGCAGGGTGCAAGTGAAAGAAATGATAACCAAAGAATTGACTGAGTTGCTCAAATTCATATGTGGACTTTGATACCTTATTCCAGTATTCCATTAAAGGTAGCCAGATTATAACAGAAGCAACAACTTGCAGAATTCTCTCTCCATGTAAATCAAAAAGACCCTCTTCATATGGGGATAGACATGGTAACATTCCCCCCTTCGCTGGGAGAAGCGCAGGGAGAAGAAACGCCATGGTGCATTTGCAGCAGCAAAACCAGACCCCGTCATTTGCCCCAGCTGCAACAAAACATGTCTCTCCCACATCGGTCTCTACAGCACAGCAGGCACTGCAAGCTTCCAAAAGCTTGAGTTCACCCCCAAAGGCACAATCCTCCATCGTCTCCCGAGACAGATGGATGCCAACAACAACAGCTCCCTAATTCATAATTGTCAAGCCTTTTTCAGGTTTCAGTGTATTCAGGCTTTTGGTTCATCTTGTCCAGTATTTACGAGTATCTGCTGTAACTGAGAGCAGCTCTCAAAGACCCCAGGTGAAGATCTTTGATAAACCTGGGAGACTGTCCCAAGAAATCTGATACATACAAAGGAGGTGGAAGGAAGGAGGGAATCTGTTTCCTTTTTCACGGCAGGCCTGGAAAACCTGAGTTCAGCTTCTTCTATTGTACAAGTACAGGGATTGAGGGAGGCATTAAAATTTGAATATGATGGATGCTGTCCTTTTCTGATACGCAGGCAGATATTTCCACGTACATTTTCAACTTGCTAATACATGTGCACAAACAATCCTGGGTGTGCTTACTGCGAAGTAAGTCCCACTGTGTTCATTAAGGCTTACTCCCAGGTAAGGTTGCACACCATAGCACAGTTAGTGATGTCCTGGCTATTTGAATGGAAGTGCATTTTGCTAAATTCTGTCTTCGCAGCTTGCTGCAAAGTGTAACACAGCAATATTATTTTGACACTTGGACCTTAAATTCCTTATAGGTCTCAGAAGCCAAGCTGTATCCAGTCAGTAATTTTTTGTAACACTTTTATTCAAGGTACATTGAAGAACTGAAACAAGAAGCAGGGGAACCAGACAGGGATGCTGTTCTGGGTTTGGTATTTCAAGCAGTTGAAACGTGTTTCCTTGGGAAGAAATTTGTCTTTGGAGTTAAGGTAACTCACCCCCACCAGCATGTTTTGTTCAAAGAATGCACAACTCTTGGGGGGAGATGAGCATCATTGGGGGGGGGGGGGTATGAAAGCTGCCAAATTTTGTGCATGTCTGCCTTATTTCTATATTTCACCCTAACCCACTCCCACCCCTCAGATGCCCTGGAACCTTTTTAGCTTCTGGGGCATTTTAGAGGGTGTGGAATAGCTGCCCCAAGAAGCTGAATTGTTTGAAATGTAGAAAGAGAAATAACTTGCTTCTGCATTATATCAATGGCAAGCCCTACCCCATCCCCCGTCCAGAAAAAAATCACTCGTCACCAAAACCCACACACACTCAAAAAAAATGTCTACATGTGAATGGGGTGAAGAATTGGAGAACCTATTTTTGTTCTGCGCTAGTTACTTCACAATTGGTATTTTAACTAAAATTAAGACACCAAACATGACTACTATTTCCTACGGCAAAACATTAACGTCTGCACCAGGAAACCAGTCTGGCTGCATTTCAAAATTAGAAGAGGAGTGGGAATTTGTGTTCAGATCACTTTGCCTCCAAGCGGGAACGTAGAGGCAGTTACCAAGAATGAGGCTTGAATTGCTCGATCCATAAGGTGCGAACAAATAATATATATGCCTCCAACGTTCTGACTTTTCCAAGTGATGGCTATGAGACCATTCAGTTCCAACTGCTAAAAGTAAACACGTGCCATCAACAGCTCCTTGAAGCATGTTTGGATATTTTCCCGCTCCCCCTTCAATTCAAAGGCACAGCTCCTGGGAGAGGTATAAAATCAAATCACTGCAACAATAATCCTACTCTAGGCTTGCTGATTTTATTTTTTTCATTTTCAATCTCTCTGTTCAACAGCCTAGAGTTGGAAATAGGTAGTTTGTGATCAGAGAGAGGGAGAGAGAGAGATTACTGTCAGTTTGCACAGATATCCTCTGAGTTTGGGCATCTGCCTCCAGACACCTTACATGTGGGGAATTATAATGAGCACTATTAATGAGAATAAAGCTGCTTATGAGGAAGGGTCTCTTCCTCAGAATATCTATTTTGTGACTGTTAGATTCTAGGAAGAGCAAAAAACCAAGGCTTCCTTCTCACCGAAGTAAATCTGTGTCTGGGGTACACCACCTGAGGGTGCAGATGCGTGCTCATGTGACACTGGGGGGGGGGGTCTACATAATTGTTTTCCTAACATGCTAATATCCTATATGCAAAGTCTTTTTAATATGAGGGAGGAGTCGTTTTGAACTGAATTTGCCCCTTACACTTGTTGTCGTTGAAGAGATTTGGTGCTGGGCTTGCTTTAGTGCCCTCATCAGTTTGCAATTCGGATTGACCCTCCTTGTATTATAGACAGGAGAGAGTCCTTGTAAACCTTGTAAATCTTGTAAACCTAAGCATTTGGGTTCAAAACATGGAATCCCCTTACAGCGGGCACACCAACTCCAAAGGGCATAGGTGTCTTCAGACTCCTCAAAATCTCCCCTGATGGGGCTGGGCTCCCTCCATGTTAAGGGGTGGCGGAGGCTAAGTGCGGAGTGCTTTTGTGGCTGACTCCCCCTGAGCACGAGAGGAAGCCGCTCTGCAACATTCTTGTGCATCGTGCACATATGACGTCAGACACGTCGCATGCCAGTCCCCCTAATATTGGGCACAAGACAGCACCTCTGCCTTACAGTACAACTTCCAAGTGAATCCAGCCAGCTAGCCTCTCCTACTATTCTGTGGTTGAAAAGAACCGTCCACTGGTTGTAGTTAGGAGAAAGTATTTCTGTATAAACTACCTCTTGGCCCTTGAGTGCTTAACAGATGCTTACTAGATAACTTATAGTATGGAGTTACAGGAACTTGAAATTTCAATCCTGTGTATCTGGGGTTTTGGGGCAAGGGATTGTTTCCCATGGTCCCATGGGTGCAACGATCTGTGCAAAATTTGTGATAGAAATTGAAGTTAATGAGAACCTTGTCTGTCTTAAGAAGCAAAAGTCCAATATCAAAGAATAGCTGTAAGTTCCCAAGGGAGCAATGTCTTTCTGCACAGATTGTGGTCTTGTCTCAGTTTAGACACTCCTTTTGCTGTTCCTGACAGTTTCCTCAACTCTGCTTGCTAATATGCAAGAGTAGCTTTCGGGCCTTCCTCTTTGTCCTACTGATGGAGCACCTTCTATTATCTTGCAGGATTCTGATAAGCAGGATGGCACCGGCTCCATGCAAAATTGCTGCCAAATTGACAAGAACTCCAGAGCTCTCACTGCCTGTCAGATGGTTGTACCAAACTCTGGACTTGTGGGCTGCACTGTTATACAATACCTCAAGGAGCTGCGAAGTTCTTACTCCAAGCATAACCATGGGGGCTTCTGGCCTCCTGACTGCTTTGCAGCAGTTGATCAACCAAGCAGAGAACTCAGTGGCCTGCATGGCTCTGGCACCTTGGGTACAGTTCCATCAAGTTGCATAGATGTTCTTTCAAGCCTCTGGCCTCAATCATTTGGACTGACTTCCTCCTGCGTTTCTTCAGGAACAACCGCTGATCTTGTAGCTCTAAGTACAAGCAAGGCTGCCCAGGATGAGCCAAACTCAGATGATAGTCCAGTTTCTTTGCATAGCCTGTCAGTCTTCAAGCCCCAGGACCGTAACCTGACTGTGAATACGAAAATAGAACAGAGAGATAAGAAATGTCATGTGCACGATGTCACTGAAAAGAGAGAAGCAGAAGGCTATTCCTCATTAAGAAGAAAAGACTGCAGATCATTGCTGAGCCCCTTAGAATTAGAAGAGAGAGACTCTCCTCTGAGAAAAATTAGCATCCAGTGCAGTGAAGGACTGGAAAAATCATGGACCTCATTCCCACCCCAGACATACGATGGATCTCTTTCCCCCCTTGCTCCATCTTCCAGTCACATTAGAGCAGGTGGAAACTCTCAAGAAGCTCCATGGCTTTGGGATGAGCTACCGTCATCTGAAAGTTTCAATGAATTCATTGCCAAAATTGAAAATGACAAAGCCGTGGTGTTGCCAACAAAAGCTGATGAATTCCATGGACCTTTTAAGCAGTCGTCTCCCAAGCCAGGCATTTGCAGTGCCAATTTCATTACTGAAGAGTCAGGTGAGAAATTGAAGAAGCTAGCTGGGAAGATGGAAATGTGCAAAGAAGATAATTTCCCTTGTCACCAGCTGAATCTTCCATGCTTCATTAGCAACAGATATCACCAAGAAGCCTCTTACACCTCTTTACTCACTGAAGAAAAGGAAAATTTGGGGTGTTGGTCCAACCAGCACCCAGATCTTTCACCTCGGTCCACCCCAACTGGAATTAAACGTTCTCATTCAAAGGGAAGCTGTCTGTCATCCAAGGAAGGAGTTGGCCAAGATGTCAGTAGTTGTAAGAATCTCAATTCCTGCTCATCTACCAACAACTGTCTCAAAAGCCCTTGTTTACAAACCAGGAAGACTACCCACTTAAACTGCAAAGGTGATGGTAATTTAGACAAATGGGAAAATAAAGGAAGTGTTAGCGATTAGCTAAACCAAATGGCTGATCTCACAAACACCCAGGAACAGGGTTTCACCCTGGCAACTTGTGAAAAAAGAGACAAAGTTTGTGAAAAAGGGAGACAGTTGCTCTCAGAAGTGCAAAATTATAATTTTAGAGAGGCTGAGGTCAGCAGTTCCGATTGCCCCGAGGGTAGTTACAATGCTTCAGCTGATCTCTTTGATGCTAGTACCAGACAGGCAGATACCACTGTACGAATGTTCAACTTGGCACCAGCTTTCTCTCCACAGGAGGGCACACTGAACAAGAAGTGTATAAGATCTGAAGCCATGCTGAGTGAGCAAGATGCTAGCTGGAATACTTCTTGGCGTGGACTGTCCTTACATAAGATGTTCGCTACACCTCATCAGAAAACAAGCACCCCAGTTGCTGGTTCCATATCTGAGTTTGAGCACAGCCCTGCAGGTACTCCAGGCTTTGTGCCTGATTCCCAGTCGACTCCCCTTTCCAGACCTTGTCGACAAGTAAGCCTCCCTAGCGGGAGAGAATCCATTCTTACCAAATTGCCACAGAATAAATTGTCTTGGATCAATGCCAGATGCAAAAGACCCAGGCCTTCCTTGAAAAATTATTTAGCGAAACAGCTTGTCAGCAAGTTCCCGCAATCTAGAAGGTCGAGCGATGCAAATTCTGTTAGCATCAATGCATCTGGTCCTCAGCAGCTATCTATCAAAGTAAGTCCAGCCCAGAGGATGTCTGAAAACGATGATGAGGAATGGATTCCTCCGTCGGATAAAAAATGGATACATCCACTTGCTTTCCAGAACGGAAAAACTTTGAGGAGTGATGCCAGTTGCCAAGTTGCAGAGAAGTCTCCTCTTTCTGAAAACAAAGTAAGGTCTGTGATTCCAAAGTCTAATGTTAGCCTAAGGAAGGTAGAATTCATTCATAAAAGGCAACAGCCGACAGAGACTAGATTTGAGAATGGACCTGTTCCTGAAGATAGTGTTCATCTCAGACAGCTCATGAATGGATCCCCCAGCTCCTCTGCTTCTGCAGACGTCAACGGGCCAGGCCCTTCTTCCACACCTGGCAGCATGCATAACACTGCAGATTGGTCTTCTGAACTGTTCGTGTAATAAAACAGCCAGCTCTCCCACTTGGAGGCCACTTTGTCAAATTCATCTGCTTGTACGTAAGTTTCCTTTCAAAACATCCTTTTTGGTCAGCGTTGTGCCCTTTTGACATGTTCTCAATTATGAGTAGTTTTCTGAAGTGATTGTGAAATGGGAAAGGGCTGTTTTGAAGAAAAAAACCACTCTTGTTTGTTATTCCTCTTGGCACTTTTAAACAATGAATTATGTCTGTTGGACTGAGCATTAAATAACTATTTGCTAGAAGACAAAATAAAATGTTGCCTCTATCTCTGGGTATTTTTTATCAATAGCTGTGAACTGGTGACTGCTCTATTGCTGTGTGATATAGAGGGCAGCATAAGGGTACAGAGTGCCTGCGTGGCACACAAGAGAGGTGATTTGGGTAGCCCCTCCAGTGCTTACAGGCAAGCTTATGCTAAGCTGCGTTCACTCTGGGGCCCACCTTCAGTGGCTGCTCCACCAGAACCTTTATTTACACCCCTGTGATAGAATCATAGAATTGTAGGGCTGGAAGGGTCCACAGGGTCATCTAGTCCAACCCCAGTCTTTTGCCCCATGTGAGGCTTGAACCCATGATTGCGAGATTAAGAATCTCATGCTCTAAATGCTGCTTGCAGCGAATAGGGCAGAAGATAGGCTATGCTTTTGGGGGCCGATGCAAGTTGATAGTCCAACAAGACCTGGAGGCCCACAGATTTCTCATCCTTGTTTGAGATTCCCTTCGTTTCTGTCCAGAGGAAGAGGGTTCACAAAATCCTTGTGAACTGAGCTGTATCTCCCATCAGCACTGCTTCCTATGAGCGTCAGGAGGAAAAGCACTGCTGGGTTTTGTGTACCTACAGTTATGAATATACAGATTATTGGGGATGAAATCTAGGATGCCCATTTATAGTATACACAGGTTTCAGGATGACCATTTACAGTATGCACAAGTTTCTGTAGCACGCCACTAACTTTTTGTACAGGATTTTTTGTACAAAATTGGGGGAGGGGGAGAGAAAAGCTGCTTTGAACAATCGAGGGGAAACTACTAAAATGGAAATAATTGTAGCTGCTCTGCTCTACCAGAAAAGAGTTTTTTGGGCCTTGGTGTGCAGCTGTGGGAAATGAAAGCAACATCTGGAATGCAGCTCTTATAAAAACCCAGGAATATGGAACAATACATCGCTGATTGATCCATCCAATGCGTATGGTTAAAAATGGATGGCTTAACACAATGGGCTACTTCCAGTTTGCCTTGTGGCATTCCAAAAGCACATCTTTTGGGTATCCAAATGTGTCCAGAAAGCTTTTTTAGTATTCCTGCAAGTACTCTGACTTTGCAAATACTTTTTACCATGAGTTCTGCATGTGTACACGAGGATGATTAGCTAAATTAATATTGCCTTTAATTATCTTAAGAAATGCATAAGAAGTGGTCAAAACAGGATCATGAGAGGTGCTGATGGGAGTCCATAAAAATATTGTACAAGTGGTGATGTTTTGTGGTATGTATTATAATTCATATGTTAACATTAATAAAAGTTGTTATATAAAAAAGTTCTGCATGTGTACAGCTCGAGAGGGGCAGTAGAGGAAGAGAAAGAGTTAACGGTGTGTCCAAACAGTGTGTCGCGACACATTAGCGTGTCTGCTGCAGTGTGTAGGCGTGTCGTACAAGCATGCTCCACAATCCTCCCAGGGCTGGAAAGGGGTTAGTTTAACCTCAAGTTTGGTAGTAAAACTGAATTACTGTGACATGAAATAATGCATGTCTAAAAAGTGTGTCACAGACATGAAAAGTTTAGAAAGCTGAGTTAAGGGCCAAACTAAAATTTTACCCAGTCAAGTTTAACTTGGTCATGTTCGTTAATATAAATAGGTCTAAGTTGAATACTATCTATGCATTCGTCATTTCATGGCAACTCCCTTTGTCTGTATGTATTATGCAACTCTCCACATAAAAATAAAAACCCTAGGGGTATATTTGATCATGCCACATGTGGTTTGACCCTGTAACATTCCTTTAACATCTCATCTCTTGTGTGTTTCTGCTGCAGTGATAAAGGAAAATAGGAAATAGCCTTACACCAAGGCAGACTCCATCTAGTTTCTGGCTGGCAGTAGCCATCCAGGGTCTCAACACAAAGGTCTTTTCCATCACTTGCTACCTGCTCTTTCTCACAGGAGGTACCACAGAATGAACCTTTTGCCTGTGATTTATCAGAAAACTGCAGTCCACTCCCTTTATTTTGATAAAACCTTGTAGGGGGCAGAGGAAAGACACACACTTTTTAAAATGTTGACTTTATTCTCAAAAAAGGCTAAAACTTTAGCAGCTTCTTTTTCAATGCAGAAGAGATCGCCTTGTCGGTGATCGGGCACAGCCTCCTAGAAGCAACTCGAGTAAAAGCAAGCCCTCTTTAAACAAAGGGTTGATACATAGAGCGCATCATGTATCCATGCCTTTTCACATGTTCCCCTTTCACCAGGGGAGATGCACCCGTCCAGTCCCCAGCAAACAGTGCCCATTCTTCTTCTGCACATAATTGAACTAATTAATACTAATACAGAATAACCAGCGAATTAATACTAAAATTACAATCCATTGCAGGTCCATCATGAACCAGACAGTTCGCCCTTCCTTGCAGGGTAAGCGAGTCGACACCAAGATCTGAGGAAAAAAGCTGGCCATCTCTGCCCCTGTGATTCTTCTTCCAGCATCCAATTTGCAGAATCTGGTGCGTTCTTTGAGCATGGCACAAGAGGTGCAGTAACAATGGAGATGAGGGCAGGACACATTTCACACTGCTTCCAACTTTCGTGGTTTGGGACTGAGGGGATTGCCCAAGCCAAGAGTTTTACATACAGATACACACGCGCGCACACAGTTGAGCCCAGGAGAGCGCAGCGGACAAATTAGATGAACTACAATCGTGAGCCTGCAAGCGACTACATTATAAAGGAAGGCTTTTTGACATTGCAATTTGAATTCGCTTCTCAGGAGCTACAGCTTTGCAAGATGGTCGCAGCCTCAGTAAAGATCAGAGCATGCGCTGCCATTTTCTGTTTTATTCCTAAAGCATATAAAAACCCTATGAAATTGTGCGCTCGCTTCCCAATGAGAAATACATTTCCACAAATGGATTTGAGTCCAGTACCGTGGTGGCGGCTGCTTCTGCTTTAATTAAAAGCACGCTCAGTATCGATCCTTCTGCAGACTGTACTGCTGTTCTGGACAGCTATTATCAGGACTGATCTTGGGGTTTTACTCCTTTGGTAAGGTCTTCCTCACACTTTCTTTTTTACATTTAGCAGTGCACACCACGAGTGGCATCTGTGCTTAAAGTGAACACATGGATACATTTGGCCAGCCCCCCAAAAATCTCAGAATCCTTGTGTTGTAATATGCCTTTAAACAGACAATTCTATATTGCTGTCCAAATTCCCAAGTTACCCAGCATTCCAATGAACCAGTCCTGGAACTATTTCTGCTAACTCCCGAAATAATTAACTATATTCAAAACACCTTCATCGGGTCACTTCCGTATGATGGAAAGTGGGAACAGAAAGCTCCACTATATGCCAGGATGGTGCAAGATTTTAATTGCAAACTTCAGAACACTTATTTGTTCAGGTCAAGTTCACAGAGGATTTTTAATACTCCTCTTTAATAAGCTAAAACCAACTCTTTCAACCCACAGAAACGGCATCCAGGCAAAATGAGGCCTGTGGTGTATTTGTTTCTACCAGCAAAAAGGGGTTTTTTGTTTGTTTTTACAATTGGTGCTTCCTAGTGAACAGTTCCTGGCTTCTGTACAAAACAGAGCGGGCAGTTATGGATCGCATCTAAA
The DNA here is from genome assembly GCF_964106915.1 of Podarcis gaigeae. Taxonomy (NCBI): domain Eukaryota; kingdom Metazoa; phylum Chordata; class Lepidosauria; order Squamata; family Lacertidae; genus Podarcis; species Podarcis gaigeae. The sequence goes on along the minus strand of NC_139677.1, from coordinate 95,659,826 downwards.
ATTTCGCCTGGGGGAAAAGTTAGCCAAACTATTAGTACCCAAAGAAGTGAGAGAGCCAATCTCCACTCTTGTTGGTTTCAAAATATTGGCATTTCTATTTTTAACTTCCACGTCGATGAAAGTGTATGGACATGAGAGGCATGAACACTTATTTCCCACCCCCACCCCCCAAAAGAAACATATTTTCAGGGGCTGTGCCCTAGAAACCGAATGATTTGGGCCATATCTATATACACAGGTCATTGCTTAGCTGGCAGGCCATGACAGCTGCATGATGGCTAATGTGCATTACACCTATTAAAAGGTCGGGGGGGGGGGGGAATGGTGCAAGAGAGAACTTGAATTACTCAGTAATTCCAAGGAAGTTTCCGTAGTTGCTTCCTGGAAGTGAAACGAAGACCTGGCTTCCGCTTGCCATCGGATACCTAGAGCACCCTTGTGAATCCTCACCACCTCCAGATTACAGGGGAATTACATTTTTATATATATTTGTGTGTGTATATATCTTAAAAAAATTAAACCAGGTTATATTTCTGCTACGCTGACCCCGCAGGCGAAGTGGCCAGCCTGCCATGCTTCAAGGTTGTGAACCTGACGACATCCGCCAGTCAGATTGGGTTGAGGTGGCAGGAGCGGCCTTTGTCAAGACAGGCCTTGGCGAGAAAGAAGAGTCATAAACCTCGGGGGCTCGACTGGTTATCAGTTGAAATTGCAGCAAGTCAAATAGCTGATACTTTTCCCTTCCCCGGGCAACGGGGATTCCACATTGTTCACAAGCGTGTTTTGCCGCGCTTCGCTGATCAGCCGGCAAGCCAAGTCGAGAAAGAGTTTTTCCACGTTATCCGATTCTTTAGCCGAAGTCTCCAGATAGTACATGTCTTGGGCTTCGGAAAATTCCTCCGCTCTTTGTTGGGAGACTTCTCTTTTATCCGCTAAATCAATCTTGTTCCCTGCGTAAACAAAGCAGACGGAGGAGATTAGCTTGGCTGCAGGCAGCAGAAGCCAACGAAAACTAAAAAACCCACCCTACAGAGCAGTGGAGGCTGGTCCATTAGGATGAATGGGGCACTGACCCACCAACCCTCAGCTACTTCCCACCTTGCCTGCCTTCTTATAACCAGCTCAGGCTGCTGGCTTCCTCCTTAGTCTCAGCCATGGGTTGGCAAACTAAGGCCCAGGGGCCAGATCTCGCCTAATCACCTTCTAAATCCGACCCACGGACGGTCCAGGAATCAACATGTTTTTACATGAGTAGAATGTGTCCTTTTATTTAAAATGCATCTCTGGGTTATTTGTGGGGCACAGGAATCCGTTCATTTATTTTTCCAAAATATAGTCCGGCACCCACAAGGTGTAAGGGATAGTGGACCAGACCCCTGCTGAAAACGTTTGCTGACCCCTCTCAGCATCGCCTTTGCAGAACTCAGCAGGAAGGAGGAGGGGCACAAAACCAGAATTTATATCTCCCACTTCCAGATTTGTCATCCACAACCCACGTTCCCAGGTATGGGCACTATTGCAACCTAAAGGGGGTGAGCAGCAGCTCTGCACACCTCCCATTTTCTCCCCCTGTCCCTTGTCTGTATTCAAGGGGTAAATGTGTTTCATACTGTTAGGCTGCAAGCACAAAGCCAATGAGAAGCAGCCGCGGTGCCACTGCAGCTGGCCAGCTGCCCTAACTAAACCCAAAAAGTTGTTAACTAGCTCATCTTGGAATGGTAGAACTGTACAGTTGGAAGGGACCCTGAGGGTCAGTTAGTACCACCCTGTGCAATGCAGGAATCTCAACTAAAGCATCTGCCTTCTATCATCAAGTCCAATTATTTCAAACAGGAAGGAAAAAGCCTTAAGTTTTGTTGTAGTTTGTTTTTAATAACAAAGTGGTCAATATATCTGTACAATCCCTGGTGCCCATTTTGTACCCCTGTCCCAACACACTTAAATAACTGGAAGAGTTTCCATTTGAAAAGGAGCCGGAGGAGAAGATGTGACCCAGCATGGGGAATTGTCTAGCCAGTAAGCCCTCCTAGGAGCAGTGGGGGGGGGGGGGGTATGTGTGTGTGTGTGTGTGGGAGAACCACATTACTTTTCTGGGTATTCAGAATAAAATTTCAGTGCAAAAAGAGCATGTAGATGCAACCATGGGTTTCTGAGCTACTAGTGGGGGCTGCAACAAAAGATTGCCTTGCAGGATACTCCAGTTCTGGAGACTCCATTTGATCCTCCCTCGGTCCCCACAAAGAAAAGCATTCCATGGCCACTGAGCTAATGCATTTCTCATTCAGCTATGTTTTTGGGGAAGCTGTTTCTCCCTTCCCCTTTTGCACTGTTTTCCTAAAGGGTAGTGTGGTTTTTTTTGGTACGGACAAATCTTGGGGTTTCCCTGAGCCTGCAGATGCTTCCTTCCTGTGCACAGATACTGGTGTTTTGCCTGCATAAGCAACGTCAGTCACCTCTGAACACTGGAAATGGGCATGGGGAGCAGGCTGCTCGGTTAAGTTAAGAAAACGCTGCAATTTGTGGGCTTGCCATCATGACATACAAAACTCATAAGAGAGTTGAAGCATGGAAGTCTGGACTCTCTTTCTCCTTCCTTCCCTGCTCTCCTTGGAAGTGACCAGCCCTGTCTGCATGCAGCCTCTTTACTACTCCAATAAAATCTGCCAACGGCAATCAACAGCTCTATAAAACTGCTCCGGGAGCCGTTTTGAGACCTTGGGCCTCCATATCCTTGCTAAAAATCGCTGGCGTTAAGCCTAGCGCAGCGCATAGCTGTGTCCAAAGAAGGCAGGCCACACATATCTCCCTTCCGCCAATGCTTCCAATGGCCCTGTGCTCCAACTCCCCCTGCCCAACTCTGCCACCCATGGATTTGCTATTAAGGCTCCCTTTGCATCAATGCCTCTTACCCACTAGGACGGTGATGACCTTATTGCTGGCGTACTGCTCTATCTCCCGCAGCCACTCTGGGAGGCATCGGAAGGACTCCTCGCAGGTGATGTCATAGGTCAGTATTAATGCATTAGCACTGCGATAGTAACTTTGAGTAATGGACCGAAATCGCTCTTGTCCTGCCGTGTCCCAGATCTGCAGCTTTTTTTCCCATAACAAGGGAGGAAAAATAATTGGGGTGGGTGGGTGGGAAGGAGAAAGCGACTGCGTTAGTACAAAATCCTCAATTAGAATGTCTCATTGACCCCAATTTCCTTCCCGAGAATGTCTCAACGTAGGCAATATTTCTTCCGTATGCCACCCGATAAACCCAACCCCATTTTAAGAATGTCGAAAAGTGCCTTGCTGGATCTGTTTAAAACAAGGTTGTCTTACATGTCAAAAGGCCCACAGCTTCACCCTGAATTTTATTAGGAGAAACGGAAGGGATGGATCGCTCTCCCTTAGCTCCTTCCATGATTCGTGATGATATAAACCTTTCTGCATTTTGAGATTTACAACAGGAGGCATGAAGCTGAGATGACTCTTGGGCTGGGGTATTTTGGGGGGGGGTTGTTGAGAGGGGGGCTGTCACTCTTAATGAAACTAATTTTTGTATCTTTATTTTAGATCTTCTGAATTTTATGGGGAAATTGTTTGATTTTGGTTGTGTATTTTTGATACTTTATTGTTTATTACTACTTTTGTTATGTCTGTAATTATGTAATTCGTTTAAAGCCACCTTGAGCATGGTTTCATCTATGGAAAAGCGACATACAAATAAAATTATGTATGTATGCATGACATCCCCGGTGATTCTCCTTGGAACCAGCCTCATGTGGATACTGCATATGCATGCAAAGTGATGGGGGAATGTAACTGGGCAGGTGGGCAGCCCTTCCGGGACTGGGATAAGGAACGGGCTGCCCACCAGAAAAGGTTCCCTACCCTTGCCCTACAACAACTTAGGGTCCCTCCAGACTGGTAGCTCCCCCCCCCCCCCGGGTGTATTCTGCAACATGTCATTGAATCCAACAATATTGCATTAGTGCTGGCTTTATACTGCACAGTCCACATATCACTCTACTCTATTAGTTGCTCTACAATGCTCCCCCAGAAAACTTGCCATACGTCCGTACGGAAATCGGGAAAATGTCTTAAGATGTATGGGAGCCCATAAAGCAATTTTGCCCAAAAAGCTCAACGACTTTGGCCCCCTCCCCTCCCAAAAAGCTTAACAACTTTTCTGTCCATAGTTACAGTGTTTTAAATATGGCAACCCTAGAATATAAGATATTTCAGCAGGAAGTTAAGGGACATGCACCAATCTGAAGCAAAGCAGGGTGTCCTTCTGAAAACCTTTGTAGGTGCAAATATTGCTGAAAGTGAGAGCGTGTATAACCAACCTAATAGCATAATAGGCACAAATAATATTGAATGCACAATAAAAAGAGTGCCTGGAGGGGCCCTTAGGCAATCTGCACTTGCCATGCTATAGCAACCATTCACAATACCCCTTTCCAAAGCCGCCAATATACTTATAGGTTGCCAGCTAAGCCCAGTAGTAGAGGCCATTTGTTAGACTCTGGATTGCCAACATTCACCTCCAACATGCAAAGCAAGCGCCAGGAGGGATTTTCAGTAGAGAGAAGCCACAGGTGGGAGAGTGAGATGCTTAACCCCTAGCCTCCCAGCCACTTTCCTCTACAATCTCTTTCTTAGTTGCTTTCTCCCAATTGATTGGGAAACCTGATCTTTGGTTCATAGGAGGTGGGGGGCAGAGGATGAGGCAGAGTGAAAGACGGGAAATGAGATCCTTCTATGGGAATCCCCACTGCTGCCACAGGGAAGTTCCATATGAAGGGGAAACTCATAGGATGCAGAGTTTTCATACATCACACAACATGGCGCCAATATGAGAGTTCCAATCCCAAGATCCCAGGTATTTCCCTGAGTGGTCATATATTTTAACAGAGAAAACTGTTTTTCCTTATGTCAAATCAACTCAAAGTGGAGGGGAAAAACCCAAGCAAACCCTTACCTTTACTTTTTCACCATTGATCTCCACTGTCTTAATCATAAAGTCAACGCCGATTGTGGCACCTTGCCCTGGTGGAAAAAGACCCTTGAGAAGGGAAAACAAACATTGTTCATAAAACATTTTCAGCATAAGGAATGTTGGACATTTCACACTGCCGTTGTCCTAGTGGAAGAATCTTGTGAACACTGATCAATGTTCTGACTTGAGGCTCTGTGTCATTACATGCCTCTTCTGAATCTCTTCTTTACGGAAGGCTAGAGGGAAATTTTCAGATTTCCTGCAACAGTAGAATTTTGCTCAAGGCAACAGCCCTGCAGCATAATGGCAATCAATGAGGCACCACCAACAGGTCCAATTCTAGGTTTTTTGCAGGAAAGGAGGCATCATTCAGTGGCTGGGGAATGTGGCCAAGGAGTTGACATCTGCAGTTCCGTGCACAGATGGTCTCCAGAGTCCCTTGGGGACACCGTCCCCCCTTCGTAAAACGCATGGCCAATACTCTCCTGAGCTGCACACTTTGGATTTTATTTGAATTTCTCGTACACTGTTTCCCCTCGTGCAGCTCAGAGAAACCACTTCACAACACCCCCCCCCAAGCTACTGTTCTGCGGCCGGTTTTTCAGAAGATGGGGGACCAAGTTGTGCAAATCCCATCTGACATGGAGGATCAGCCCAACGGAGCAAAAAAATAATAATGTTTGGAAGCTATGAAAGGTAGCTGAAAAGCCCAGTATTTCTCAAAAGTGAAATATGTGCAGATTCTCTCTCACCTCCCCCCAACTTTTTATACAGAAGAGATCTTTGGGTGGTTTTGCCCCCCCCCCCCCCCCCGTGTGCGCAGCAAGCAAGATTTATGTTCCTTGCAAAGGAACACAAATCACCTGGAGATGTCTCCCAGAAACCACCAAATCACAGCGAGTTCGGTCAGTCTGCAGTGCTCCCAGCAGAATTTTAAGTCGTCGCTGTTGGAACAGAGCAAGCTAGCTAGCAAAGCACCAGCTGCCTCTTTTGTTAGCTCTGCACCACAGCTTGTTCCTCTTGTTGTGTTGGACACCTCCATCCCTCGGAACACTTACAGGGATGGGCTGTGGAGTGGATAAGCTGGTGTTTTGATTCCCCACCCCCACTTCCCCAGGGGTGGGGGGTCAACTTCGCTCCAGCCCCCATGGCAGGCTGCCCATAGAAAAGAGAATATTTCCAGGCACATTCTTTGAAAGGTCTCCACGGGGAAGAAGTGCTGACTGTTTAAGATGCAGAACTGCCAAGAAACATTCCGTGGGTTACGCAACCGCTCGGCAAGAACTTCCTTTCTACCAGGCAAATGCAATGTTGCCGCTGACCCTTTCAATGTCTTCTTGCACAGAAAGGGAAGGGGAAAGCCAGTTTTCTGTTATTACTTTCCTTCCACCAAAGTGGCATCACCTGCTCATAGAAATATAACAAGAGCCCATCTGGGTCTGTATCCTATAGGAAGTCTGCAGCACAACAAAACACTCCCCTGCAACTTGGTCATCTAGTCCCACCCCCCAGGCCCAGACAGAGGGGGGGGGGCCATATGGGCCACTTGGCCCGGGCCTCCGATTCCAAAGGGGGCCTTAGTCAGCATATTCACAATCGCAATAACTATATTTTCCATTTTGTCTTTATGTGCAGATATGGTTAAAGCCTTGAAATAAAATTATTTGTCAGCATAACTTTTGTGAAAATTATTTATATACAGTCATACCTTGGGTTGAATACACTTCATGTTGAGCATGTTCGAGTTGCGCTCTGCGGCAACCCGGAAGTAACGGAGCGCGTTACTTCCGGGTTTCGTCGCTCGCCATGCGCAGACACTCAAAATGACGTCACATCCATGCGCAGAAGCGGCGAAAAGAGACGCGCATGTGCGCAAATGTGCCATCACCAGTTACGTTTGCTTCTGGATGCGAACGGGGCTCTGGAACGGATCCTGTTCGCATCCCAAGATACCACTGTACTTACTTATTTATAAGACTTCAGCTATCCCCAGGGTAAAAAAAGGGGGGCACATTATCTACCTGGCCTGGGCCTCTGCCTGGCTCTGCAAGCCCCTGCAACCCCCCAGCGATGCAGGAACCACAGCTAAAGAATCTCCAGTGGATCCCCATCCATCCTCTGTTTAAAAACCTCCAAGTTCCTGTTTGATGCTGCAATCCTCAAACAATGTGCATGGTCCAACAGGATTTCCCCAGCCTGTCTTCAGCCATGAGGTTCATCCTGCCCCAAAACCCAGCAGCAGCAGCAGCAGCAGAGACTGCAGTTCAAAGATGGAGAGCCTGCAGCCCTTGAAATGCTGTTGGACTCCAACTCCCATCATCCCTGACAAGAGGCCAATCTGGCTGGGGATGATGGGAGTTGGAGTCCAGAAACATAGGGAGATCGCCAGACTGGCCACCCTGATACAAGAATAGGGCAACACCCGGAAGGTCACAGGCAAGCCACTCCTGCGTTGGCTGATGCCCTCTCTTACTATATGATGGTACAGTCCTGTCTCATACCAGGAGATGATGGCAGAGGTTCTCCTGGGTCCTAGCTCCTTCCTCCTGTGCACTAACTAACACATATATGAATGTGCTGCATACACATCTGCCCTGCCCTTCTTGAATGCCCGAAGCATCAACAACCCTGAAATGCCACCTTACCTGAGTAAACCGCCGCACTAAGCAGGTCTTCCCCACGCCAGCGTTCCCAATTAAAACTATTTTGAAGAGAAAGTCATAATCTTCCATACTCATTTACACAGCTGCAAGGGAAAGGAAAACAAGGAATTAAAAAAGAAATCCCCAAAGGGCTTCCGTTGCAGCCAGTCTTCTCCAAAGGGCTTTAACTCCCGCTGGTTAAAGGAGCACCAGGTTTCCAGTTAAGCTCCCTGGAATCCACCGGCGATACAGAATCAGAAGCAAAATACATAAAGGAGGGACGTTAGAAGACCCAGTGACTTATTTCATTATTGACGGACTTTGATCCTCCAGGTATACAAGGCAAAGGTCACTGCAGTATTGGCAATTTCTCACCAGTACACAGAAATCATGGCAGCACATGAACCCAGGAACTACTGTTGCCTGAGATCTGGTAACCTCTAGGTTAGATTACTGCAACGTCTTGAACTGCCCTGAGATCTGTGGATGAGGGATGGTATGCAAATAATATAGTTCCCTTATACAGCATTCAAAGAAACAGTTCCCAAACCCACCAACCCTTTGGTTTCATGAACTTATCCCCAGTTCCAATTTCATTGTTCTGTATGGGACAATGACAATAAAGATATCGTATATATTGTTCCCCCTAGCCTGCAAAAAGGATTGTTCAGAATAGCAGTCTGAGCAACCTGCTAAGGAAGATAATAACACAATTAAAAAAAATCAAAACAGTAACAAGTGATTGCACATTTTATTCAAAATCCAATTAAAACTACTAAGTTTAATTAATTCAACAACACTGGTGAAGTTGCTGCATTGATACCAGTTTTTCAAAGCCTGGTAGTCATTTACAACTTCAGCGTCCCCCTCTGCTGTCCCCTAGGTAATCCCCACCCCACCCACTTTGAGAACCATTGATTCAGACCATTGGGCCACCTAGCCAGCAATGGCTCCTCAATCTGCCCCAGGTTCTCAGGGAGAGAGACGTCTTTGACAGCTCTGGGGATGTTGGCCTCCATTTGCCTCAAGAGACAATGGAGTGCTCCTCTGATGGTGAAGTCAAACCACTGCGCTAGCAGCATCTAAGTGATCTCCCCGGGGCACAAGCCTGGGCAGTGAGTATGGAAGTCCTGGGCTGCCCGGATGACAAGACCCCCTTCTCAGCCTCGCTGAAGTGGTCCAAAGGAAAGCAGAGCAAGATGTTTGGCACCAGCTGGGGTGCAGGATTTCCCAGAAGGAGGCATACAAGGGTACCAGAGATCTTTTTACCTAGAAATGCTGGGAGAGAAGGTGGTACGAAGGGCCATAGCACACATTTATAAAGCTTCCCATGGATGGATCAGTATTAGAAACTGGAATAGAAAAGCTAGGAGCCAAATGGCTCCTGGGACCTGGGCTGTGGGGGCCAAAACAGAAGGTCTAGTTGCCATTGGGGGGGGGGGGAGAGAGAGCCAGCAACACTTTATTTATTATTTTGATAAGCATGAACTAATACGCGTTCACATAAGTGACACATTGTTAATATCACATTTTTAACAGAAATTGTTAATACATGGTGTGGCGATCACACAGGGTCCCCGGACGTTTCACCGTCTATTGATCCCTGTGCCACCACTTTATTTCTCGCTGCCACCACCCAGGCCCTACCTGGTACAATACTGAGTCTAGTCAGGGTTAAATTAGAACATAAATGTCTGTTTATTTATTGCAGTTTAACAAGCGTGTGGTTTCATAAATGGTATTGGTCAATTACAATCATAGGGTGCCTATCCAGACCTATAACTTCCGCTACCTGCTCTCCCTCACTAAACCACCTCTCAGATATTTACTTGTCGTCCTAGCCCCTAACTGTTCCTGACTCAGCTTATTTCGCGACACTAACTCAACCTACCCACAGACTCTATCCCAATTCACTCCCACTCCAACCAACCACCCAACTCCCAACGAACTCCCCCCTTCGCCCCTCCCAGAGCTGGTTTTATAGTCCCTCTGACTCCACCCCCCTGGGTCCTGACTGGGTAACCTGTTTAACTATTTCACCTCCAGCACTCTCATACGTTAACGTCACACATGTTTAATGTGTTTACAGCAAAAAATATTGGTACCATGCTTCAGTTTTCAAAACACTCTACTCTCTATTGTTAAACTCCTTAACATATACTTTGAGGCTTCAAAGCACATATGTTTCAGTAATCCTTGAGTGTCAGCCAGGCGCAAAAAATGGCACCCAGACTTTTTGAGGTGCTCGCAAATGGAGAATCTTTAGATGTGAAATGCGCCTGGCGCCCTGCTAATTTCGAACCCTGGGGTGGATGTGGAAAGCACGTGGTAGCTCCCCTTTGGAGCCAACTTTGTCATCTCAACCTCGCCGTACGAGCATGACTGCAACTGGACTTTGGCTACAGCCAACTCACTTCTCGCCTGTTGCTGTTTCTATCCTCCAGTAACAGCGCTGCAATACAGATGCAGCCCTGTGTCACACTCAGTACTCAGTGACCCTCGGGCAGCTCAAGGTATAAAACCTCAGACGGCAGCTCCTGGGTGCCGTTCAACTTTCTGTCTATAATTGCACAGAAGCCACGGGATGGTTTTGGAAGAAGGCCTTCGGTTTCCCTCTTCTAAACACAGGAAGTGAATTCAGTGTTTAAAGCGGTAAGAAGAGCCCTGGTGGCTCTAGTCTGCTTCCCACAGCAGCCCCCAACCAGATGCCTCCAGGAAGACCAAAAGCAGGAAGTGGTGCAAAGCCCTCTCTCGCTGTTCTTCTCCAGCATCTAGTACTTGGAGCCATGCTACCTCTGATTCTGGAAGTAGTATACTGCACAGTCAGCAAGGTATCATGGTTAGAATGTTTGGCTATGACCTGGGAGATTAGGGTTTGAATCCCCACTCAACCATGAAGCTCCCTGGGTGACCTTGGGCCACCCACTGTCTCTCAGCCTAAACTACTGTATTTTTCGCTCTATAAAACGCACCAGACCGCAAGACGCACCTAGTTTTTGGAGGAGGAAAACAAGAAAAAAAATATTCTGAATCTCAGAAGCCAGAACAGCAAGAGGGATCGCTGCGCAGTGAAAGCAGCAATCCCTCTTGCTGTTTTGGCTTCTGGGATAGCTGCGCAGCCTGCATTCGCTCCGTAAGACACACACACATTTCCCCTTACTTTTTAGGATGGAAAAAGTGAGTCTTATACAGCAAAAAATACGGTACCTTGCAGGGTTATTGTGAGAACCACATACACCATCTAGAGCTCCTTATCGTCCACGAATATGTCTTAAATCCCTGTTCAAAGCAGCCCAGAGATGTTCACGTATACCTTGTGGTAGCAAATTCCATATGGGCTGCGTGAAGATCACCTCCTTCTTGGTCTATCCCGAACTCCCGCCAACGTTCAGCGTCACTGAATGACCCTGGGCTCTAATATTGTAAAAGAAATCTCTCTCTGTTCGCTTCATCCACTCTGCCCATTATCTTGAATGTTCCGTTTTATTATGTCTACTTGTTTGATTTTATTGGTATTGCAGTCATAACAGCCTCAACCAGAAGCCAACATCACTTTTGACTTTCAGGCATCTCCTGAATATTTTTTATTTAAATGGCAGCAGGCCTTTGTGGCTCTTTAATTAGCCAGTCACTTTAATGATTATTTGTATTATTATTATTATTATTATTATTATTATTATTATTATTATTATTATTATTTGTTGTTGTTGTTGTTGTTGTTGTTGTTGTTGTTGTTGTTGTTGTTGTACACCACCCTGATAATTCATGATACAGCAGTAAAGGAATGCTTTTATGAATGAATAAAATAAATAAGAAAGATTATGAATATGTAAACCACTCAGAGTGTTAAAAAAATGGTAAATAAATCTTGTAAAATATCAATATACTGTATACCAACCCTCTGTGAACCCTGCCTTAGTCAGCCCAAAACTAGAAAAAACCAAATGCCTTTCCTCTAGGGTAATGGCTCTCAATTAGCTAAGCACTGTGGACCCCCTGTTTTTCAAAAGCTAAGTTATGGACCCCCTACTTTTGAAAATCTTGACATCTCTTTGCCAGTTTTTATCATGTGAATGGTGCCACCATACCTTCCAACATTCCCCAGTGCAAAACTGGGCCGTGCTCCCATGCGAGTCACATGACCCGTGCGAGATCACAGCCCCCCAAAATAGGATGTCCCCATTGATGGGGATGTGCCTCCGCAGACCACCAATTGGGAACCATAGCTCTGGGATGATGTGCTCTTACCCCTTGAGAACTTTAAATGGGATGGGGGAGAACCATGCAGACCGCTTTGAGATCTTTGGAGAAAAACATGGAACATAAATGCAATAAATTAAACTGAATTTCGGTTGCTCTTCTCTTCACCTTTTCCAACACTGCATATATTGGAAAAGCGGGAACCAGAACGACACAATATTCCAAATAGGTCAAGACCACAGATGTATAGAAAGACATCACACGGTTCCTGCATAATGGATCAACTTTTTCATTGAGCAATCTACCATGATGCCAAAATCTCTTTCCTGGTCAGACCCCCCATCAATGCCATGTGAAATTAGGGATTTAATTTATTTTACTAAAAACAATCACTTGGAACACAGAACGAATCTCATTTGACATTTCGTGGCCCGTTTGCCCACTTTGGAGAGATCCTTTGGGAGCTCTCTGTGGTCTGCTTGGATCTTCGCAGTTTCATATAATTTAGGGCTATCCACAAACCAAAAAAACCTCACTGCTCTTTCCTGTCCCCACTTCCAGTCCGCTTTAACAAATAAAAACAATAGGGTCTTGCACACTTGGGAAATGATATAATTCAGCGTGGTCTGGGATTTCAAAAAATAAACACAGGTAACATTTGTGAGTCCATCAACTATAGTGAAGAAGATTCAATCATGTGTGAGGAAAAGCTTTTACAGTGGTACCTCGGGTTAAGTACTTAATTTGTTCCGGAGGTCCGTACTTAATCTGAAACTGTTCTTAACCTGAAGCACCACTTTAGCTCATGGGGCCTCATGCTGCCGCTGCGCCACCGGATCACAATTTCTGTTCTCATCCTGAAGCAAAGTTCTTAACCTGAAGCACTATTTCTGGGTTAGCAGAGTCTGTAACCTGAAGCGTCTGTAACCTGAAGCATATGTAACCCAAGGTACCACTGCTAGCAGCAGCGCTGTGCCTGAGTTAATCAACTGCAGTAAACAAGATTAAATTAGCAAGGGTGGAGCTGGGCATGTTTAGCCTGGAGAAGAGGAGGTTAAGGGGTGATATGATAGCCATGTTCAAATATATAAAAGGATGTCACATAGAGGAGGGAGAAAGGTTGTTTTCTGCTGCTCCAGAGAAGCGGACACGGAGAAATGGCTCCAAACTACAAGAAAGAAGATTCCACCTAAACATTAGGAAGAACTTCCTGACAGTAAGAGCTGTTCGACAGTGGAATTTGCTGCCAAGGAGTGTGGTGGAGTCTCCTTCTTTGGAGGTCTTTAAGCAGAGGTTTGACAACCATATGTCAGGAGTGCTCTGATGGTGTTTCCTGCTTGGCAGGGGGTTGGACTCGATGGCCCTTGTGGTCTCTTCCAACTCTATGATTCTATGATTCTAAGTCCTTAGGGTACAGCAAAATCCCAACCCTTTGAAGCCAAAAGCTGGATTTACAGGGCATCACATTAGAGATCATTATAGCTTGCAGAAGCCTTAAGAAGGTAAGAAGAGCCTGCTGGATCGGACCAATGGCCCAGCTACTCCAGCGTCCTGTTCTCACGGTGGCCAACCAGATGTCCCACCAAAGCCCTCTCTCCTCCTGTGGTTTCCAGCAACTTGCATTCAGAAGCATTACTACCTCCAGCCAAGTGGGCAGAGCACAGCCATCCATGTTTAGTAGCCACTGAGAGCCTTGTCCTCTGTGAATTTGCCTTGCATTTAAGCACTAGCCTGGTAGCCAAATGGGACGTGGGTGGCGCTGTGGGTTAAACCACAGAGCCTAGGACTTGCCGATCAGAAGGTCAGTGGTTCGAATCCCCGCAACGGGGTGAGCTCCCGTTGCTCGGTCCCTGCTCCTGCCAACCTAGCAGTTCAAAAGCACATCAAAATGCAAGTAGATAGATAGGTATCGCTCTGGCGGGAAGGTAAACGGCATTTCCGTGCGCTGCTCTGGTTCGCCAGAAGCAGCTTAGTCATGCTGGCCACATGACCCGGAAGCTGTACGCTTGGCCAACAAAGCGAGATGAGCGCCACAACCCCAGAGTTGGCCATGACTGGACCTAATGGTCAGGGGTCCCTTTACCTTTACAGCACTAACTGTCAGCAGATCTCCAAAGTTTCAGGCAGGGATCTCTTCCAACTTGTTCCTGGAGATGCTGGGGACTGAATCTGAGGTCTTTCTGCATGCAATGTAGATGTTCTACTGCTGAACTACGTCTATTCCCCGGCAGTTCAAAGGCTTGCTTCATCTTCTGAGATGATTGTTGGGTGGGATGGAAGCTGTATGTTGATCTATATCATAGAATCAGAGTTGGGACAGATCACCTAGTCCAACCCCCTGCAATGCAGTTGTCCCATACAGGGATTGAACTTGCAACCTTGGCGTTATCAGCACTGGTAACCAAAGGTGAACAGGAATGGCATGCAGGCAACAATTTACATCTGATGTGGATGTTACATCAGCTGCGCGTGAGCCTCTTTGCGCTTTTTCCCACCCTTCCCCTTGACTGTGCGTGACTGACTTCTCTTCAGCTATTGCATGTGTCAGGGCCACACAGATAAGGATGATCCTTTGTCCCTGTCTGTGCAGACACAGGGGGGAAGGACACCCAGAACAAAAATACTAAGGGGGTGTGGGAGGACTAAGCTGGTTTTATTGGAAGCAGAAGGCAAAGAGCAGCCAAAACACATTCTGAAAAGGAGAAGGGAGGGGGGAGAGAGAGAGAGAGAGAGAGAGAGAGAGAGAGAGAGATGGAAACACCCATCTGCAAAGTCTAAATATTTCTTGGAAATCTTTCTGGCTGCTGCAGATGCATTTCTGGCCTCTGGAATGTGGTGTCAGGGTTGTTACAAACGCTCACAGCTGGCCAGAACAATCAGCTCCCTTGGAAAAAATTGCCAAAGGTCCAGGGCAAATAGAAAACCAACAGACCCTTTGACCCAGCTGGACAATTGCTACAAAGCATACTGATGAAAAGACTGGCTTTTGGGAATACTATAAAAACAGCTGAAGCACTGCTTCAGAAAACGGGGGTGGGAGGGCAAGAAAGAGCAAGGCCCCACCAGGTTTAGATTTCTTCTCCCCTACAAAGCAAGTCAGGGACTAGACGAATTCAAGCTATATAAATATAAGCCCTATCACATGGCCATAAAATTCTGCAATAAGAGCCAAATTATGTGCTGTTCCAGAAATCCATTATTCTGCTATTGCTGCCTGTTTGGCTATGTAGAGCAATAGAATCCCACCTGTTGAGTGCTGGGGGTCAGATTCAGCATTCGATTTTCATTAGTTTGTTTTCAGTCGTGAGGACCAGGAACTTGTGCCCTCTCGCTCTCTGTCAAATTCTGTGCTTGCAGAAAAGTGTAAGCATCACTCTCTATTTATGATTGTGTACGTTTTGTTGCATTTGCAACCCGTGTTTCTCCCAGCAAAGAACCCAAGGCAATGTACATGTTTCTCCCATGCAGTCTCCCATCCAGGCACTGACCCAACCCGGACCTTCTTAGCATCTGCAAGGTGTTCACCTCCTCTGCCTTCAGACCACACCCTGGGATCTCACGCTGCAGAGATCTCTGCAGTGACTAACCCCATCTCTTCTAGCGTTCACCTGGAATGTTGCTGCTGTCAGGAGGCCAGATGTTTGGCTATGAACAGCTGCTGACAGGACACAACAGAGCAGTCCTGCCTCTTCCAAACCACCACCGCAGCTCTGAGGCTGAAGGGTGTCAGAAAAAGCACGTCTCAAAACATTTCCCCGGTTTGGGCAGACTTACTCCAGGATGTTGTCTAGACAAAGGAACAGAATGCCTCCCCTCTCTCTTTGCACCCCAGGCATGTACAGGGAAAGAAGGAAGGTGGGCTCCGTCCCTCACCAGGCTACACGCCGGCGTGCAGAATATCTGCCCAGGAACAGGAACGCAAAGAGGAGGAGTCAGAGGGAACAGCCAGGCTGTCGGTCAGCCAGAGTATGCATGCTGCTTGTGAAGAAAAGCCAGCATCAGAGTATCTCTGATTCCGCTCTGAGGTGGCTGGCTGCAGAAAAGGGAGGAGAGGGGGAAATGTAGAAAATAAAGTTTTCAGGTGTAATAGAGCCTCACTATTTGTGTGTGAGAGAGGGAAGGGGCCCAGCAGCACTATGGGCATGTGGCTCTTTTTGCTGAGGGTCAACGTCTCTTGCAGAATTGTGGGGGCTTTTTATGGCTACACACTAGCCAGACTAACTTTTTAAAACTCATTTATTACATCTCTCCCAACACTTACTCCAAAGAGCTCAGCACAGCACACAAGGTTCTCCCCAACACACACATGATTTTTTTGCCCTTTCTGGGCTCTTTTTTAGGGCTGTTTCTACCATTTTTAAAGTCACTTCTGGGTTTGACGTGATGCACGCATGCATGGGTTGGATGCACGTAAATGGGGAGTTAGGGACACGGGTGGCGCTGTGGGTTAAACCACGGAGCCTAGGACTTGACGATCAGAAGGTCGGCGGTTCGAATCCCTGCAACGGGGTGAGCTCCCGTTGCTCGGTCCCTGCTCCTGCCAACCTAGCAGTTTGAAAGCACCTCAAAGTGCAAGTAGATAAATAGGTAGCGCTCCGGTGGGAAGGTAAACGGCGTTTCCGTGCACTGCTCTGGTTCGCCAGAAGCGGCTTAGTCATGCTGGCCACATGTATGCCAGCTGTATGCCGGCTCCCTCGGCCAGTAAAGTGAGATGAGCGTCGCAACCCCAGAGTCGGCCACGACTGGACCTAATGGTCAGGGGTCTCTTTACCGCTTTAAATGGGGAGATGCCTGTGTAGCAAGCTTGGGGAGAAATGTTCCAGGTTTTGCAGACAGGTAGTGCGTGTGGGTTTCTTCAGCACCTGAATTTCCAAATGTCGCAAGCACTTTGGAGGTCTCTGTTTCAGATCAAAGCCCTGTGGAGAGATGGTGCTTTGGCCGGGACAAGCGCTGAATCTGTGTCCAAAGATTGTCTGCTTCCGTTCTTTATTTGGGACCCCTCCAAATCTTCTCCACACCCCTAGGATGAAGCACTGTGAATGCTCTGCAACACCCTAAGTTAAGCTAATAAAGTATTATTTTGCTGGTGTGAAGACTGAATGACAGATAACATCTGGGTGGCAAAATGATGCTACAATTCCATCAGCCTCCAGGATTCCTGATTCTCACCTGCATCTTCACAAGCATCACTTGCAAAGTTGCTACTCACTTCTTGAAAGGAGAGAAGTGTTGCCAGACCCCTCCTCTGGGAGGCTTGAGACAAACCACAGACGCCTCAGAGGAGCCATTTCCTGAAGCAGCAGAAAACCACAGGAGGAAACATCTTTTAAAGCCCAGAAGGACAATTTAGCCTGGGCACAGAGGGGAAGAGAGAGCCAGGTGAAAGCTAAAACCATCTTGCCCTTTTCACACAGAAAGAGAAGCCAAGAGTGCATTGCTGTCTTAAAGTAAAATGAAAAAAAATACTGTGACAGGAGGCACTTCCACAGTCTGAGCCGCCAGAAAAATGAAAAATGCAAACTGCAAGCCTCAAACTTGGCTTCTGAGCATCAGCTCAGGCCTGGTTCCAATACAAGGCTAAAGGCCAACTACACATGTCCAGGAAAGGGGGGGAGTACACGGTCACCACTGACCCACATCTCCTCCCGTACGGTAGTGATTATTTACAGAGCCAACACAGTGCAGTGGTTAGAGTTGGGCGTGGGCCAAGGAGAGGCTACATGTCCAACTTTAGAGAGGACTGTCGTCTGTTGGAAGGGATGGCCGGGCTGAGCTTGTATTGGGAGAAGCCTAAGAACGAGAAACTTCAATGGGTCCAAAATGGAGCAGCCAGATTCCTGGCTGGGGTTCTGTTTAGATTTCGCATAACCCCAGTTTTGAAATAGCAGCAGTGAAGCCCAGCTTGTTCCCGGGGCCAATTCAATATGCTCACATTAGCGTTTAAAGCCTTAAACAACTAAGACCCCCAAGTATCTGAAAAAAGCATCTCCTTCCCTATGGACCCTCTTAGACCCTCCTAACCTTGGCATCTGCAGAGAGAGGGCATTCTCTGTGGTAGCCCCAAAGTTGTGGAATTCTGGTTTCGTCACTACACAGCTTTCAGCTGAAGACACTTTATCTTTATTGTGGCCTTTGACACTAGAGATTTATATTACTGCATGCCATCCCAATCTCCAAGCGGTGCAAAATTCCAGGGGTTCCAGGCGCTTTTACCCAGGGTTCGTATTTCCATTAGAATAAGGGACAGTAGAGACTGTGGTGTCTTTATGATATATGGTTTATTTACACATATATACAACCTGAGCTTACTATGGAGAGGTTCACAGCATTAGTACCCCAAGAGGGTCTTGATTCACCCATTGTCACAGCCTTGGCTATATATAAGCCATCTGTGCAAACTACAGAAACAGTAGGACAAAATACAAAAATGCAATAAAGCATTGTTATGTAAAAAGACAGGGCACAGCTTAATAATCAAGGAAACCCATGAAGCTGCATCTTCAAAGATGTCTAAAGTAACTGGTGGTGCTTTCCAACAGGCAGGGGAAAGAGAGTTCAAAGTTATGCAGAATAAATCATAGAAACAAGTTAAAAATTAAAGCATAATTTATGCAAAAATAAGAGAAATGATGGAAAGTTGCCCAGTTTGCATGATTTATATCCAAGAGGTTATGTCCTTTCCATCGGCCCCACCCCCCCATTTTATCCTCACAACAGTCCTGGGAGGTAGACTAGGATAGTCCAAAGTCACCTTGTGAGCTTCACTGTCAAGTCAGGCTTTGAGTTTGGGCACCTGCCTCTTCCTCCTCCTCAGTCGCCCCCAATATACAAGTCTCAGCCTGCTTGCGCAGCCACCCATCCCAGCATTTCCAGGTTCCAAACCTGCAAGGACTCTGTGGCTCTTCTCTCTTACTGTTTGTTCATCATCTAGCTGTGCTCCTGCATGCCCCCCCCACCTCCTCAAAGAACAATATAGTCCCTTTCTCAAAATGTAGATGCCGTTCTACCTGAGCTCAGGAGCCTTGCCAGGAGCAAGAAGGCAGCCAAGCAGATACAGATGCTGCCTAGATGTGTTCTCTCATAGCCAAGGACATCAGAGATGAGATGTCTGCAGCCACCCATTACACAGTCTAGCCATTAACTTAAAACATCAAGATAGCTACTCTCTCTGTAGTCGCCATATCTCCCGACTTGGATCCTAAATGTAGTCTGGCTCTGTGGCTGTCTTTAGCTCTCAAAGGAGAGAGAGATGAAAGGCTTACTGAAAAGTAAACCCAAGATTGCACTGTAAAAGACTGAGGAATGCAGTTATAGCCATCTTCAACCTTTTCAGGCAAAGACCTCATCTTTACCCCTAACATTCAAAAAGGGACCCATTTAAAATTTTAAGCTGTATGTTTGTCTTTCTCCCATCTCTTCCAATCTACTCCCAGACCTTTTTAACTCATCCTCTGCATCCCTCTCCTTCTGCTACCCCCTCCTCCTTGGAGCAATTTGAAGAAAGTGAGAATGAAAATGGTCCTGGAGCTAGTGGCTTGACCCACCTTGGGTTGGAGGCTGCTGGACCCTGTTATGGGTCACCACCCCCCAGCCAAAAAACCATGATCAAGCCTGCAGTGCTGGAAGGAAGAAGCAATGATCTCAATGGACTTGCTTCCACATAAGCACGCAGAGATGTCACAAGTGATAACCAAGTACATTACTTTCTGAAGACAGCCCTGTATCGGGATGTTTTCAATGTGTGATGTCTTCGGAAAGTAATGTAATATAGGATTGTGCTGCTGAATGCTAGACTTTTAAAGTGGCGCTGTGGGTTAAAGCCTCAGCGCCTAGGACTTGCCGATCGAAAGGTCGGTGGTTCGAATCCCTGCGGCGGGGTGCGCTCCCGTTGCTCGGTCCCAGCGCCTGCCATCCTTGCAGTTCGAAAGCACCTCCGGGTGCAAGTAGATAAATAGGGACCGCTTACCAGCGGGAAGGTAAACGGCGTTTCCGTGTGCGGCTCTGGCTCGCCAGAGCAGCGATGTCACGCTGGCCACATGACCCGGAAGTGTCTCCGGACAGCGCTGGCCCCTGGCCTCTTGAGTGAGATGGGTGCACAACCCCAGAGTCTGTCAAGACTGGCCCGTACGGGCAGGGGTACCTTTACCTTACCATAATTTGCAATGCACCAAGGCATGAACGCAATTTTGACTGGCCAGGTGCTTGCCAACACCTCCTCCCCTGCAATCCTGATTTTAGAAATCCAAAGCAGACAGGAAAAACAGCCTCTGGGTCACCATTTGTGGGTGGTGGTCTTGTCTCGCTTGGTGGGCCGCAAGCTGTGCAGATGTTCCTTATTAGTGGGCAAAGCCAAAGCAAGAAAACATCTGCATCTTTGTGGACAAGGTAGTGCCAGAACTACTGACATACAAATCTCACTCGCAGTCAATATGCAAAGCGTTCTGGGTTGTTTGCAAAGTTTTGTGTGCATGCAAAAAGCTGTCTGCCCTTAAGGAGTTTACAATCTTCGGGGAAAACAACAAAGAGCAGAGAGGAACAGGAGGGGCAAGAGTAGCTATGGAAGAGTGCAAGCAAATACAGTCACATTTCACCTTAAATGCTGAATCCACGTTCTCCAGCATTGGCTTCAAGATATAGGTGGCACAATATAGTGGAAATGCAGGAGACAATTGTATTTTGAGGCGTTAGGTGGCATGTCCCTTTCCCTTTAACATCCCCAGTTTGATTCTTGTGTTTCACACACCTGTCAGGAGTTTCTTGGGTTCTTCTGTGTTGCAAGTGCTGGCTGGATGCCCGGCTGCAGGTAGTGGGAGACTCTCAGCCGCTCTGTATTAGTTCCATCTCAGGGTCCTGGACTAATCATGAGTAATGCCAGGTGCCCTTGATTACATCAAGGCAGGCTATAAAAGCCATAGGTGGGAGAGGCCCGGGGAGCTTCTGCCCAGATCAAAGGACCTGATGCTGGGAGACTGACGGTCAGGGTCTTTCTCCTGCTGCTCTACCTGGGGCTCCGGGCAGCTGAAGGGGAGATTGGGTAGCCCCTGTCGGGTATGTTTTATTTTATGCTTTGTATGCCAGCTGTTTATTTGTTAATAAAACTGTTTTGGTTCCCCTTCCACCTCCTCATTCCTTTTGTCCTGATATCCTTGGAAAGAACTGCTGTATTTGGCAGCACACACTATGGCAATGCTCTGCTCAGGAACAGAGCTATAGTGGTATGTCAAATCATGTGGTGTAGGACCCCAGGCGCCAGCCCTACTCCAAATGTCCCCACACACATGCCAGCCTGCCCCCTGCACTACCAACCTCCCCAGATCGAGCAGAAAAGTCTGAACGTTCCCCGCAATCGGGAACCCAGCATGGTGGGGGTGCTCAGGTACAGAGAGGCTCATAAGTGCATCCAGCCAGCCCAATGTGCTTAGAACTCCCCTCCAGGCATTCTTGCTCAACAGGACCTCCCAGCCAACAGCTAGAAAGGAGGCTTAATTGTGAGCATATATGCAGAGAAGCAAAGCCCTCTACATGCACATACATGTTCAAAGTGAATGTGTGAAGACAGCAGCGGAGTCAGGCACACATTACTCTCAAAGATATTGGCACATGGAATCGCGAAGGTCGGAAAGGAGCTTCCAAGTGCACCCAGATGAACATTCTTAGAAGACCCTTTCAGGCCAAGAAGGTTAGGAGTTTGCATGAAGGGCAGGGATGTTAGAAGGGACGGTTGCATGTGTGCTCCCACGCCCCCCCCCCCGACAACCCCCCCACCTACTTTTTAACCCACCCATCAATCTTTCACAACAGCCCTGTGAGGAAGGTCAGTTTTATCCCCAGACAGCAGGCGAAAGAGAAGGGAGCGAGGCTTTCCTGTGGTGAATGAGTGAAGGAAGGGATTTGTGGTCGCTTCCTTTGAATTGAAATAAATGGCTGTATTTTCATTTCAAAGCCAAAGTTCCTTCGTGCACTTGCAATGCAAACAGATACAAAAACGAGGAAGAAAGAATGAGAACAAGAGGGGGAAGGGTGAGAGATTGGGAAGGTGAGAAAAATGGATTTTCCCCTTCTTCCAAGACATAAAAAATTGATGCCTCGATGGCAAAACCCAGCACATTACCAATCCTGTAGGTGCAAGTTGCATTTTATAGGCAGCAATATAGGGTGGCCGGTGTAAGCTCAGTGTCCTTGGTCTGATTATGTTGCTGGCTTCAAAAGGAGCAGACTCGGGCCCTTTAATTAGGATGCATGGCGGAGCTTATTTTATGCCTCTGCCCAGCGCAGAGCAAGCAGGTCTCCTCAAGCAGGACAACCCCCCTGGGGAATTTTTCTCCGCAGAGCTCTATTAAACGCACAGGTGTTAATGCAACTGCATTCTGGCACACAGGGAACGTGCAGCATTTCATGGCTCACATGCTGCTCTAGGAAGCGGAAATCAAGGCTGGCATCAACGTCTCATCCCAGCTCTGCTACAGACCATAGGTTTTTAGGGACTTGGAAGGAGTTCTTCTGATAAAAAGGGGGGGAAACAGGCACTGCCTTGGAGATAGATACCACAATCTCTCTTTGGTAAAAAAAAAATAAAAATGGTTTTGTGGGTTTAAGAATCTGGGTGAGAGAGCCTGCTTTGCTGGTTTGTTTTCAGCCAAGCTACCGGTCACTGTTCCCGACAGCTGTAGTGACAAGTAGGGCCTGCAACAAAAGGTTGCGGCGCTCCTGTGCAGCACTCCAACCAACCAGCTGTGCCTGATATCAGTCCTTTGCACCTTCCTGCAACCTGTAGGGTGCACTGGCACCGATGCCTGCCTTCAGCTTACCTGATGGCAGCAGCAGCAGCACATGGCCATTTTGATTTTTCCCATAATGCCACAGGCATAGTGTTGCTCTGGGGCATTGTGGGAATTTGAATCCTGCCTGCTGACCAGATGCTTCTCTTTCCCCTCTCATGCCCATTGCCTCTGCTGGCAAAATCTGAGAGGCAGGCAGGGCTGCCAAGCTGTCAATGGCCTGACTTCACAATGGCACATGGTTTGAAATCAGCTGAGCTTAGGGCATAATGGGAAATTTAAACAGAGACCTGCTGCTGCCAGGTGAGCCAAAGGCCAGGCAGCCCAGTAGTGGACACTTTAGCAAGGGGGTTCTGGAAACCTGAAGCTAGGCCTCAAGAAACCTGAGAGGAGGCAGAGAGGGACTGTTTGTATCTGTCTCAAGAGACAACGGAGTGTGCCCCTGGGGGTGAAGTTGTATTAGCAGCACCGAAGTGACCTCCCTGGGGTGCAAGCCTGGGCAGTGTGTATGGAGGTCCTGGACTGCCCAAACGACAAGACCCCCCTCTCGACCTTGGTCCAAAGGAAAGCAGAGCAAGACGTTTGGCACCAGCTTGGCTGCAGGAGTTGCTGGAAGGAGGCGTACAAGATGCCATCCAAGCATCTTATGGACTCCACTGCATTGGTGTAGCGTTTACTCCGTAGCCTTTACTTCTACCAAAGATATCCCGCAAGGCGGTGGAGGTTTAGGGTCAGAGTTTCCCTTCTCTAAAATGGGCTCCCTTGCTAAGGGGACAAGCTGCATCTGCCCCCCATTTCCTTCTACAGCATGTGCGGAAACTGTCTTTTTAATATATATATATATATATATATATATATATATATATATATATATATATATGCAGGTTTTGGTGTCCTCGGGTGTCTTCCCGTGTAAAAGTTGGGGTGTCTAGGCGACGTTTCGACGAGGTCTCACTCGTCATCTTCAGGCTGGTGCTTTCGGCTTCTTGTTACTGGAACAGCTCTGTTCCAGTAACAAGAAGCCGAAAGCACCAGCCTGAAGATGACGAGTGAGACCTCGTCGAAACGTCGCCTAGACACCCCAACTTTTACACGGGAAGACACCCGAGGACACCAAAACCTGCATTCCTGTACCCGTGAAAATCTACGAAAGCATATATATATATATATATATATATATATATATATATTATTAGGAATTTCAACATAAGAATTTATCAGAAATACATCATCCTCCTCTTCCCCCCTCCCCAAAGAAAGAAAGGCCCACAACCCCCCCCAGACTTCCCCCAGCTCCTCTTTCTGATTTCTCAACACAGATTGTATATTATAAAAATGTATAAATCCTTGATTTATCTTTCTATATATTGCCAATAAAGAAAAAATTGTGAATGTTTATTCAAAACCTGCCAAGGAGTCCAGTTCATTTTCTTGTTTCTTTAAATACTTTGTAAAAGGTTCCCATTCTTCTTTGTAGTCACAGTTGTCCTTGTCACGTGGTTTGTGTGTCAGTTTCATGAATTCCGCATAGTCCATCAGTTTCTCTTGCCACAGTTTGCAGAAACTGTCTTAGTGACCACTGGACCCACTACTGATCTCATCTGCTCCATCCACCAAAGCCTGTCTTCACAAGCAAGGGAAGCCCCTAACTCACTAAGGGTTTGAGACCCTTTGGCTACCCACAGCTGGTTTAGCTGGGGTCTAAACCACAGAGCCTAGGGCTTGCCGATCGGAAGGTCGGCGGTTCGAATCCCTGCGATGGGGTGAGCTCCCATTGTTTGGTCCCTTCTCCTGCCAACCTAGCAGTTCAAAAGCACGCCAGTGCAAGTAGATAAATAGGCACCACTGCGGCAGGAAGGTAAATGGCGTTTCCGTGCGCTGCTCTGGTTTTGCCAGAAGCGGCTTAGTCATGCTGGCCACGACCCAGAAAAACTGTGGAGAAACGTCGGCTCCCTCGGCCAGTAAAGCAAGATGAGTGCCGCAACCCCAGAGTCGTCTGCGACTGGACTTAACGGACAGGGTTCCTTTACCTTTTTTAGAAGCTGTTCCTGGGGTACGGCCGCTGTCACACGCTGACAACTTCCAGGAGCCGCAAGAGAGAGCTGTGTGCAACATGGGGACCCGGCAAACTACCCCAGAAGGAGCACACGTGTCCCCCATCAGGGGTACTGCCCATCCCCTAACACCCCATACATGCCAGGCAAAGAGGGATAAGACCTCAATAAATGAATAAAATCTTCTTCCTAAATAGTTACACACACACACGCTTCTCTTCTTTCTCCTGAATCAGCAGGGCTGCTTGAAATTCAATAGCTACAGCCTGTCCCGGAAAGGAAAAAAAATGGGGGGGGGGGACCTTCCCCAGATGCACAGAAACATGTAAAAAACTGTCTTGTGCTTTCATGGCATGTGAAAACCCCGAGGCTGAAAAGATTGTGCTGAAATGAGGTTTCAAAGCCGTAATGGGACAATATTGCTGAATAATCAGAAGAGGCTTGCAAGAAGCCACAGTGCTAGAAGCATGTGAATGGAAAACCATTTTTTCTTTTTTTAAAAAATAAAAATAAACCCACACACCAGGCTGCAAGATCCTATTCCTTCTACTAGAAACCAGAGTTATGCTTCCCAAGCTATGCAACACATGAGGGAGAATATTTCTTTTCAGAATTTGTTGCCCCCTCCCCTTCGGAGGTACCGCTCACAACAAAGTGACCTAAAGTGACTTTACAAACACAACTGTCAACACTAATGCCAACTGCAATACAGATGAAAAATAAAACCTAAGAACCATATCTATACAAATAAAAGACGCATCCCACAGAGCCTGCACCTGCCCCAGCTAAAGCCCCCTTGAGTCTCCATCTGGGGGGAAAGCAGGATATAAATATGCTAGTAACAACCTTGGCAGTAGAAAATCAGGGGGCAAAGTTTCCCCAACAATACCTTGCCAAAAGTAATTATTATGCGCTGCACATTATTACAAACTGTATTTATGAAAAGTGTTTTAAATATTTGAATTTTATTTGAGTTATGGAGAATTGTCTCCAATCACAGGATAGCTGTTGAAATGAATCAGCAGGACGAACTCACATCTTTTTATTTCAGTGGGTCTACTTTCAGCTGAATTTACGTTTAACACAACCCTATGAACGTGCAGTGTTTATCATTCCCATTATTAGCAGAATTTATATCCTGCCTCTGCTCCCAAAGCAGCTCATGTTTTACTAAAATCACCATACTGCAAACTGCCTTTTGCAGCCTCTGGAACAATGGGAAACATATAAATTTCTTAAATAAATACAGCCCGCTACCCCCACCCCACAAAACCAAACCAAACCCTGGAGCTGGGTGCAGCTTGCTGCTTGTTAGCTTTTCTCCCACGTCCTCCCTGCTCCTCAGCCCATTTCTTGATTTCCCTCTTTGTGCTGCAAACACAATCACTCTCCGCTCCCCATCTTTCGCCTGCCGCTCGAGGGGCAGGAGACTGGCCCACCGATATATTCCACACAGAGCGGGACCACGTGACGGCTCCTGCAGCAGCTAAATTGCAACCCCAGAGAACAGAGAATCTAAGATCCGGCCAGAGAGCTGCTACTCCGGCCCCCGCCAGAACCAGGCAGCCCTGCGCACACCAGGCCTCTCCCAGCTGGCTGCCTCGCGCATCAAAATCGAGAGCTGTCAACTTCCATTGGCAGGATGGGTTTAGGGGGAGAGAAGAAATGGGCAGGGTGAGACACATGTGGAATCCCAATTATTTCTGCCACCCCCAACCCCTGGTTCCTTCTGTTCCTTCAGATCCTTGCCAGGCAAAAACTACCTACTTAACTTATTTTATATCCGCCACCACCCTCCTGAAAAGGGGTCCAGGAAGGCAAACACACAAGCACTGCCCTGGACTCCTTTGGGAGAAAGGGCACGGTATAAATTCAATTATTAAAAACCATTTAAAACAGGGGTAGGCAACCTAAGGCCCGCGGGCCGGATGCGGCCCAATCGCCTTCTCAATCCGGCCCACGGACGGTCCGGGAATCAGCGTGTTTTTACATGAGTAGAATGTGTCCTTTTATTGAAAATGTATCTCTGGGTTATTTGTGGGGCCTGCCTGGTGTTTTTACATGAGTAGAATGTGTGCTTTTATTTAAAATGCATCTCTGGGTTATTTGTGGGGCCTGCCTGGTGTTTTTACACGAGTAGAATGTTTGCTTTTATTTAAAATGCATCTCTGGGTTATTTGTGGGGCCTGCCTGGTGTTTTTACATGAATAGAATGTTTGCTTTTATTTAAAATGCATCTCTGGGTTATTTGTGGGGCATAAGAATTTGTTCATTTATTTTTTCCCCAAAATATAGTCCGGCCCACCACATGGTCTGAGGGATGGTGGACCAGCCCACAGCTGAAAAAGGTTGCTGACCCCTGGTTTAAAACATCCAAAAACAATTCCAAGGCAGCTGCAGACTGGGATAAATCTCGACCGAAAAGGCTTGTAGAAAAGAGGAAGGTCTTTAGCGGGGCACCGAAACAGCAACAGAGATGGCGCCTGGCTAATATTCAAGGGGAGCAGAATTTCGAAGGGTAGGTATCTCAACACTAAAGGTCCTCTTGGTAAGATGGTACCTGAGGGAAGCCCTCACCTGCAGGGTGCAGTGATCAATAGGATGTATGTGATGGTCTTTCAGGTATCCTGGTCCCAAACATAGGGCTTTATATGCCAAAACCAGCACTCTAAACTTAGCCTGGCAGCCAGACTTCTTCTGATTTTGAACCTACAAAGCTGTCTCAAACCGTTGGTCCATCTAGCTCTACAGTGGCTCTGCATTGATTGTAGCTGTACATGCTCTATAGAAGTGACTAGATTTTTTAATATTAAAAATCATTATACTATCATCATGCGCTTATTTAAACCTGGATCATGGTGGACAACATCTTCTTAGGTTGACCGATTTCTGACTCTGCCCCCAGGCATTACCAACTGGGGTTTAAGCATTTATATCAGTGCAATGCCGTTATTTGGCTAATTAAAAGGTCACTAAATCATGTGCCCTTCTGAAAGAAATCAGCCCTGAGTGCTCACTGGAAGGACAGATCGTGAAGCTGAGGCTCCAGTACTTTGGCCACCTCATGAGAAGAGAAGACTCCCTGGAGAAGACCCTGATGTTGGGAAAGATGGAGGGCACAAGGAGAAGGGGACGACAGAGGACGAGATGGTGGGACAGTGTTCTCGAAGCTACCAGCATGAGTCTGACCAAACTGCGGGAGGCAGTGGAGGACAGAGGTGCCTGGCGTGTTCTGGTCCATGAGGTCACGAAGAATCGGACATGACTAACCGACTAAACAACAAAACAACAATAACAGTAACACTATGGTGTGTTGTTGTTGTTTAGCCGTGTCCGACTCTTCGTGAACCAACTAAACAACAACAACCGGCCATAGTATCACTCCCTGAATTAGGAAAATCCACAGTAGGGCAAACCAAAATGTCATCCTACTGTGGCTTTTTCTTTTTTCGAGGGACCAGCTTCTTAAATTAGAAGCATTTACATAGCTGACTCAAGACATGTTGCTGAGATGAAGAACCAGATGTCTACACAATGCCTCCACCCCCATGCAAAATCCTGAAAAACCTGACTGTTGACTCTAAGGCCACATATGTACCACACATTTAAAATGCTCTCAT
Organism: Podarcis gaigeae; assembly: GCF_964106915.1. Classification (NCBI taxonomy): domain Eukaryota; kingdom Metazoa; phylum Chordata; class Lepidosauria; order Squamata; family Lacertidae; genus Podarcis; species Podarcis gaigeae. Next base: position 95,631,542 of record NC_139677.1, on the reverse strand, counting down.
TATCAGTCATGGTTTAACAACCCACCGTTCCTCCCAAGGAACTCTGGGAATTGTAGCTCTGTGAGGGAAATTGGTGCCTCCTAACAACTCTCAGCAGGGATGCAGGTGGCGCTGTGGGTTAAACCACAGAGCATAGGACTTGCCAATCAGGTCGGCGGTTCAAATCCCCGTAGCGGGGAGAGTTCCTGTTGCTCATCCCAGCTCCTGCCAACCTAGCGGTTCGAAAGCATGTCAAGTGCAAGTAGATAAATAGGGACAGCTCAGACACGACTAAACGTGTCAGACACGACTAAACGACTAAACAACAACAAAATCATGTGCAAGCTTTCGAGTTCTCCAGAACTCTTCACCAAGAAAAGAGGGGGGAGGACAGATATCTATTGCGCTGTTATGCAAATATGACATATACCAGCTAGTCTGGTATTAGGCATACAAGCACTAATAAACTTATCTTCCCCTGCTTTCCCCCCTTTGTTTACTGTCTAGCCTGACGAAGACATAGCTATCAACCTTCCCTTTTTTTGTGGGAAATTCGCTTATTCCAGTGCCGTTTCCCCCTGCTTCCTGCTGCTATCCCGGATTGTTAGATAACCCGTAGACTTTCCCCAGGACAGGTGAGGCTGCTGATCCATTATTTGCAAGGCTGCTGATCCCTTACTTTCAAATCTGAACGTTGACAGCTATGCGAAGAGTTCTGGAGAACTCAAAAGTTTGCACATAATTTTGTGAATGTTCAGCTGGTCAAAGTACTGCAATAATATGGCCATTTTTCTTTTGGGCCAATCAGGCTTCCTTTGCTTTTTTAACTGGGGTTTCCACATCACAAGCTGCCCCTGGCCCAGCCAATGGGGATGGTAAGAGTTGTTAATGACTCAAGGCAAACGGTTCTATCAGGAGAGGGAAGTTTCTTAATGACATCCATTTAGATGGACACTTATCAGATGGCTGGTTCATTAGGAAGTGGATTGGGTCTGATGGGTGCGAGACGGCTCCCTGGGGGCATGTCTGCTATTTCCTGGCCTGTAAGTAATAGGCAAGTTCATGTACCATAACTTGGAGCCAGTTTTCACTGACAGATAGCGGATGTACCAAAGACAAAAAGTAAACAAAACCAGGTCTTCCATTTGATAAGGTGCCCAGCTGCAGCTCTGCTGTATGTAACAGAGGTGAAGTTAGGCCTCCTGGTTCTTGCTGCCAAAAAAAAACTGTTTCACAGGGCACTCAAGCAATTCATGACAAGGAACCACAACCTTTAAAGGGTGACCTCCCTCACCTGTTCTGTTTGAAAAAGCACATCGGGGGGGGGGGGGCAACCATGTACAAACAGCACAGCCTTACTCAACAGATTTGCTCTGCTGAAGCGTGGTCGCAATTGCTGACTGCAAGCAGCACAAAAAGTTTGGGTTCTTTAAAAAGATTATTTATTTAAAAAGAAGCAGCAGCAGCAGGGAGGCCACAGGAACAGCATGGCGGAAGGAGAAGAAAATGAATTCAATCTCAAATGCCACCAGGAGGACCCAATACATGGATTTCCCTGTTGCAGACTTAACTGCAATGGTGGACCGACTGTGATTATCAGTTAAAAGCAGTTGGCTAGTTCAGATGACAACCATGAGCTAGGTTAAGAACTTTGGGAACTTAAAAAAGAAAGGTCACTTGATAGCAGGACAGTCCGCATATATATTGGCCTATTCCAGCCTCTTTTTCTTAATGGTGACTGCTCCTGCTCAGAATGTACAGGAAAAAGGTTTTTGGTCCCTGAAATTCATTCTGATTGTGCAGGTAAAATATAACTGATAGAATTCTACAGGATGTGGTATTAGTGTGTTAAAATAATCAAGATCCAGTGATCCCCAGGCATGCAGGGATGGTGCCCGGGCATCATCACTTGGCTGCAAGGGGTCGATAGCCAGGGTGCAAAATGCACTTGGCGCATGGCTAATTTCAAACACTGTCTAATTTCAAACACTGGCATCAGTGAGCCCTAGGACACCAAACAGCACACCATTTCACAAACTACAGTTCCTGAGACACTCTGGGTACTGTGTCTCGTTCTAGATGCCACATTTTTAGGAGGAGAGTGACAAACTGGAGTGTGTTCAAAGGAGGGATACCAGAATGGTAAGGGGTCTGCAAACCAAGTCCTGCAAAGCACAGCTGAAAGAGTACATTTAGCATGGAGAAGAGAAGATTCAGGAGAGGCGAGATAGCTACCTCCAAATACCTAAAAGGATTCCACGTAGAAGAGGAGGCAGATTTGCACTGTTGCTCCAGGGGGTAGGAGTGGAACAAATGGGTGTAAATTTCAGGGAACCACCTCTTCCATTCTAACCTTGCAAAATCTCCACTTCTTCCTCTTGCTTACCATCCTTGCCCTTTCTGTTTCCAGAGCATGTCAATCTGTTAGCGATGCCAGTGCACAAGAGGAGGTCTCTTTGCAAGGTAAGGAAGAGGCACAACTGCAAGGGGGCTGGCAGGCCATCCCAAACACCTTGATGGGCCTGATCTGGCCCATGGGTTGGAGGTTCCCTACCCCTGACCCACAGGATGGGAGAACTACCAGAAAGACTCTTCCTATTTTGAATGACCAGGGATAGCTCAGTTGGTTAATAACCCCAAGCTTGTTAGGGAGAAATGATGTCTAAACAAACTGTTAAGGCAAAAAGCTCAGCTATCAGAACTGCAGGTGTTGCTACAAATAAAACTAAAGTGTTCGGTTCGTGTCAACACAGTTGCGCCACTAAGTGAACAGCTTATTTACTGCAGGATGAAATTTCATGAAGTGTTGAGAAGGATGAGAGGAAAAAATGAACTCGGCCTTTCCTAAACTAATGCAAAAAATATGGCGCTCTGCAAGTACTTTGTCCTTTGTTCTCTGCTTCAAATGATTTCCCAAGGCACTGAACACAACTAATCATAAAGTTCATCATATTTAAAGGCCCCTTGAAAGAAGCAGTGGTTAACCACTGCACCAAGATTTTACATGCATGCCCCACACTAAGGGCTCCGCTCGCTGGCCCCACCTACCCCTTTGCCCAACCAACGCCCCCCCCCCATACACATCTCACACACACACACACACACACACACACACCATTTCTCTCCTATCTGAGGCAAATTCCATCAGTGACTCACAAACTTGCTACATCCAATTACAGTGCTTCACTTGGTAGTGCCTTTAAACACAGTTCACCAAGGGCAATCAGCTCAAACGGTGTCTGCCGCGTAGGAGCAAAACTGTTGGCATCTTCAGCCAACGCTGGTGCTGACCTCTAAAGCCCCAAGTCCTTTCAGGACATGTGTGGGGAAGCTTTGGTCCTCCAGATGTTGCTGGACTCTCATCATCCCAAGCCATCGGCTATGCTTGCAGGGGCTGAGGGGAACTGTAGCTCAACAACCTCTGGAGATGAAATGTTTAGGCAGGTATATCAAGGACAGATCGCACACATTTTCAACTACCCAGGCCTGGAAGTCAATACAGCCCTTACGACTAGCAATAGGATTTGAAGCAGGTTGTGTATGGACTGCATTTTGGCATTCCTTACAGCAAGTTCTTGAAGACTACTTATCTCCTCTTGAAAACATGACTGTGCTCAGACTTCCCTGATCCCCTGGATTCTGTGCCTCTGCGTTTCCAGTATTCTCCTGCCGTTTTTAATGATTTTATGCTATTTCTAGTTTATATGTACACTGCTTAGAGTCTTTCCCTCCTAGCATTAAGCAGACCAAATGTTTTCTCAGACAAGTGAATAAATAGGGGTGGGACTATCCTGCTCAGGTCCTCACCAGACAGCCTACGGCCTTCCCTAACCTAGCTGAGCCATAAATACTCCCAGGTCACGGCTGCGGGGTTGCCTGTGCCAATGGCCTATTTTAAGCCATGCCTGTCTGGCTGACCATCTCCGTGCAGCTGCCTCCTGCTCACTTCAGGACACTGCAGCGTAGACCCCAAACCATGAATGTTCTGCATGAACCTCAGGCCAATGCCAGCCCCGTCACCCCAAAATCCAGCAGCTACTCGTGTTAGTTCCTGCTGCTGAAGCCTACATCCCAGTGCTGGCAGTGAGTGACAAAATTAGACCTTACACATAGCTTAACTTTCCCGTTGTGCCACTTGAACAAAACAGGCAATCCGCAACCCCTGTTTCAGTTAAAATGACATAGGATTGTCAACAAGGTACAGTTACTGCAAAGGGATCGTTTCGCCATTTAAATCATTGCACTAAAAGGAGGCAGCACAACAAAGAAGACTCCTTATCCACCAAGAAAGGCCACCGCAGAATCCTCCAGGGTGCTGCTAATTCCCACATTTATTTCCAACCTGCTTGTCTGTTAATTTGCTTACAGTGTGAGTAGTTGATGTGTTAGTCAGGTACAGAAGCCTACAGGGCTAGAATCTCTGGCTTCACATGCAGGGGCTTATATCAGCCTGGATAGCTTAGTTGGTAAGAGCATGGTGCTGATAACGCCAAACTTGCAAGTTCAATCCCTGTATGGGACAACTGCATTGCAGGGGGTTGGACTAGATGATCTGTCCCAACTCTGATTCTATGATATAGATCAACATACAACTTCTATCCCACCCAACAATCATCTCAAAAGATGAAGCAAGCCTGAGAACTGACAGGGAACAGACGTAGTTCAGCAGTAGAACATCTACACTGCATGCAGAAAGGCCCCAGATTCTGTCCCCGGCATCTCCAGGAACAAGCTGGAAGAGATCCTTGCCTGAAACTCTGGAGATCTGCTGACAGTTAGTGCTGTAAAGGTAAAGGTAAAGGAACCCCTGGCCATTAGGTCCAGTCGTGGCCAACTCTGGGGTTGCGGTGCTCATCTCACTTTATTGGTCGAGGGAGCCGGCGTACAGCTTCCAGGTCATGTGGCCTGCATGACTAAGCCACTTCTGGAGAACCAGAGCAGCGCACGAAAACACTGTTTACCTTCCCGCTGGAGCGGTACCTATTTATCTACTTGCACGTTACGTGCTTTTGAACTGCTAGGTTGACAGGAGCAGGGACTGAGCAACGGGAGCTCACCCCGTCATGGGGATTCGAACCGCCGACCTTCTAATCGGGAAGTCCTAGGCTCTGTGGTTTAACCCACAGCGCCACCCGCGTCCCACAGTTAGTGCTGTAGACGATACTAATCTAGATGGACCAGTGGTCTGATTGCTACCTACGTTCCACCAATCCAGCAGGCAGCTGTATGGGAAAGGGGCTTCCCCGGTCTAAACCTAGGTGGCCCAACATTTCCATGTCACAAACATTCTAGTTTCACTGAAAGTGAATTCAGTCCTGGATCTCCTGGCTGCTTTTTAATCAGGGCTAGCCATCTTATTTTGCACATAAGATGGTAAGAACTGATTTTTTAAAAAACCAACCTTTTATTCCCCAGTCTCAAGACCAAAAATCAATATGCTAGTGCTGTGCAGGAAAGAAGAAAAATAACAAGTTTAGATGTCTAGGCAACTCAATGTTTGGGATATCTTTTAAACGCAAACTATAAACATATTTGCTCTATGACTTGCATGTATTTTTTGCTGGCTATAATTACATACCCTCCAACATTTATTTGATGAACATAAGGATGTCCTATTTCATAATAATAATACTCATACCCTGTCCATCTGACTTGGTTGCCCCAGCCAATCTGGGCGGCTTCCAACATGTATAAAACCAAAATAAAACATTAAACATTAAAAAACTTTCCTATACAGATGTCTTCTAAAGGTTGTATGTATAATTACTTATCTCCTTGGCTTGGTGATTGTCTAACACCATACCCTCCAATATTTCTTTAGACAAAAATAGGGACGTTCTAAGGAAAAGTGGGACCTTTTGGAATCAAATCAGAAACTGGAACAGCTTCTGTAAATCCGGGACTGTCCTGGGGAAATAGGGACACTTGGAGGGTCTGTAGTTATAGCCCTCTCTACTTTTAGGAAGTGCAAAGGCTCTCACTCCACCCCACCTCACCCATCCTTTATAACATATTTTTGCTCAAACGCTTTAAAGCAGACATAGGCAAACTCGGCCCTCCAGATGTTTTGGGACTACAACTCCCATCATCCCTAGCTAACAGGACCAGTGGTCAGGGATGGTGGGAGTTGTAGTCCTAAAACATCTGGAGGGCCGAGTTTGCCTATGCCTGCTTTAAAGGTCCTCCAAAAGTAGCAAATACTGCCATACTAATTATTTAGTGGTAGAAAATAAAAGACTAATAGGCCGTTCCACAAATAATTGAATCAGGCTATCTGTGTCTGGTCTTTGAGATGTCAGGGTGGGCATGCTAGTTAGAATCCCAGTGGGTCAGCTCAAGTGACTTCTGAAGCAGCTTGAAAAGGGTCCATTCTGCAAATCGGCTGTCCACTTCAAATCACTGAGACGGCCCTAAGATAAAGGAGATCACCAGCAATCCCATGTCTCTGACCGAGCTCTATGAGCTTGCAATAAACAGCAGGCCCAGATGGAGAAGAACATCTGCAACCCAAAGTGCCATTCAATGGGGCCCAAATGAGAATCCAGAAGTATCTCCACGGCAGCTGCACTTGCAAAAGCTTATTTCCGCACAGGCTCTTCTTCTCTACAGAATCTAAGTGGGTGGATTTTCCACTCGGAATAAAGCACTACCTACAGCAACCCAGTGCTTTGCTTAACTTTGCAGTCCAGTCCAATGGCTGTTTGGAACAAACAGGCATTGGACTAGACTGCAAAGCTCAGGAAAGTGCTACAGTGGCTGGGTGACAATTAAAATTAGGTTTGCATGCTTATACTTGGGGTAAATCACATTGAACTTGGTGGGGCCAAAAGTGATTTGCCCCAATTAAGTGTGCACAGAACTGAAACTATGAAGAGTTGTTGTTATTGTTTATAATTTGTTCTTTGGATTATGGCATTGTTACCCCACCCATCCCAAACCTTAGGAACAATGGATAGTAGGGCATTTAAAAATAAAAATAAAAACAGCAACAACAATGAACAAGCCCACAGTAACACAAATGACTTTAACGACTATATGAACAACATATGCTCCAAAAGTGCTGTTTGGATTTGAGACTCCAACACGCCCTTTTTCCTAAAGTCCTTGCATAGTTTTCTCATAGCTCACATATCACCAGTTCACCAAGGAAGCCCCCAGCACAAACTTATCAGGCTGAACTTTCAAAGCTCGTCCTTCTGGGCCAAGGCAAACTGCTCCTAGAAAAACCTCTGCTTTTATAGCCAGTGCAGGAAACTGCATATTTCTTTACCCCCAACTTGCCAAGAAAAAGGGGTGGGGGTGGAGAAGATGAGGAGGGTAAAATAAAAGAAGCAATTCCAGGCACAAAAGAAATAAAGAAATCTATGGCAAGCAGAAGGGACCTGGGCTGTCGCTGCATTGTTGCTTTCCTTTGGCAACAATAAGAAAGGAAGGAAAAGAGATCAGATAAAATATAAATGCAAGGCGGTTGAGCTGAGGAATGTCTATCCCTCGGGAAGGGAACGGCACTCGCAAGATTAAAGAAAATGATATCAAATAGGATGTGCTGCAATATCGGCTTTTGTGGCCATTGTGTCAGTGTTTACAAACGCGTTGATCTCAAGGAACAGGGGGTTTCATTGTTCATCCCGAACTCATGTCACGCAGGGCAATGCTATTCCAATGAAAGTTTGCCAGAGGACAAAACAGTGTCAGTTACACAAGGGAAGCACAGGAACAAATCTGTGCAGCAGCGGCGGAGGAGAGGCAGCTAGCCGGCCATATGGATTCAATTCGAGCCGTTCCCTTCCAGGGAAGGAACTCTGTACAGGAACCAACACAATGACGCCAGGCCTATAATCCACAAACCACTTAAGACAGATCACACTCACACTATCTGTCTCTGTCTCTCTCTCTCTCTCTCTCACACACACACACAAACACCAGTTTTTCTCCTCTGTATGCTTTTACAGACAAGCTGTTGAAATCAGTGGGATTTAACTTGGGATCCCACTGTTCTTCCACATAGTGCTTTCATCAACTGCATTAATTACAGGTGATGGGGGGAGGGGTCTCTTAATAAAAGCCACAAGCCCCACTGCCTGACTCTTTAGCCAGATCCCATAACACCCTCTCCAAAGGCATTGTAAACCCAGTAGCTATTGGGGTGGGGCACTGAATAGAATGCCGCTTGTCAATGAGCTTGCTTCCAACCACAGTCCAGAATACACTTAAACCACAGTACTGCAGAATTGGAAGGGACCCTGAGGGTCATCTAGTCCAACCCCCCTGCACTGCAGGAATCTTTCACCCAACGTAAGGCTCAAACCCACAACCCTGAGATTAAAAGTCTCATAATGAGCTATCCTTATCTGGAAGCAATCCTTTGGTTTATTGGGGATTTTATGCTGCCAGAGTATATGCTTGCATAATGGGACGTGGGTGGCACTGTGGGTTAATCCACAGAGCCTAGGACTTGCCGATCAGAAGGTCGGCGGTTCGAATCCCCACAACAGGGTGAGCTCCCGTTGCTAAGTCCCTGCTCCTGCCAACCTAGCAGTTCGAAAGCACACCAAAGTGCAAGTAGATAAATAGGTACCGCTCCGGCGGGAAGGTACCCGTATTTTTCGCTCTATAACACGCACCCGACCATAACACGCACGTAGTTTTTAGAGGAGGAAAATCCGTAGGCATGCCACCCGTAGGCATTTCCTCCATAACACGCACAGACATTTCCCTTTACTTTCTAGGAGGAAAAAAGTGAGTGTTATGGTGCAAAAAATACGGTAAATGGCGTTTCTGTGTACTGCTCTGGTTCACCAGAAGCGGCTTAGTGATGCTGGCCAACTGACCCAGAAACTGTACGCCAGCTCCCTCGGCCTATAAAGTGAGATGAGCGCCGCAACCCCAGAATCGGTCACGACTGGACCTAATGGTCAGCGGTCCCTTTACCTTTAAGGCTCAAACCCACAACCCTGAGATTAAAAGTCTCATGCTGAGCTATCCTTATCTGGGAGCAATCCTTTGGTTTATTTGGGATTATATGCTGCCAGAGTATATGTTTGCATAAGAAACATATACTCTGGCAACATATAATCCCCCCCAAAAAACCTATGATTGCTCCCAAATAAGTTGTGAGAGCTCAAGTTAGGATAAGGGCTCCAGAGCCAGTGTCAAGATGCAGCATCCTGGGCAGCTCCTAGCGCCCCAGCAGGATGCCTTTGCTCCCAGCTGGGCAGCTGGATGTGGGGAGCTGCCATTTTAATTTCCCACATTGCCCATGACTGATGCTGCATCAGGAGCATTGTGGGAAAATCAAAAGCAGCAGCCCAAATAGCCATGGCTGCCCACCCCTGCCAGGGAAGCACTCCAGGTGAGGAGGAAGCTAATGACACATGAGGCGTTCCACCAGAGGGCACTATGCCAAGAGCTCCCTGAAACCTGGAGCCAGTTCTGCAGAATCCCATTGCAGCCAGCGCATCTCAAATGCACTGAAGCAGGTTTGTTTGGAAATAAGCCCCTTCGGATTGCACTGGAACAACAGGTGATGGGGCTGATAGAGGTGCTACTCTCCCTGCACGCAGGCTGTAGAAAAGCCCTTCCCTAAGGAACAACTCTGTATGCAGGGAACGCAATGTTTTTAAAGCTCCTTCCCAGTGCATGGAGCATTTATCCGCCTGCGGCGCAGCATATTTCTGCCAGTGGTAGCACAGAACGTGCAGTCAGGAGTTCTTGCAAGTTAGAATAATAAACCCTCACAATCCCTATAATGCAGTGGGGCTGGGACTAAGACACTGATTTGTCATACGCTAAGCTACTGGGCTGAGCAGACCTAACTCATTCTCCCTTACCCACACACAACTTCATGTTGGGGGTGGGGGGAAGGTAACTTCCCTCTTCTAATCTCCTCCCCACACATTGGATTCTCAATCACAAGAAGAGAAAGAGCTGTCACATTTAGTTTTGCAGATTCCCACACACTCCGCAAAATTAATATTTGGGGGTGGGGGAGTGAGCAATGGTGACCCTTCAACTAAAATTCAGCCTTATCAGAAACGCAAGTATTGCAACTTGTATGGCTTTTGACAAGACTGCACTCAATTCATCAGGGTGCCCAAGCATCCGAAACACAGCTGCAAGCTATGCAAACTTGCTGAACTCAGTGATGCTTACTTCCCAAGTTGACATTCAGAGGCTCAGGCTACATAGATCCACCTTCGCAAAACTGAGGATGGTTCCTGAAAAAAATGAAGAGGACCAATAGGAAACTTTCGGACTATTTTAAGACGCCAGAACAGCCCAAGTCCTTGCTGTGTCAATGTTTGCTTTTCCCCTCTCCAATCAGGCATTTCTCCCGACATTCCCAGGGCCTTCCATCTCTCTGAGCATCTTGGCAGCATTAAGAATAGTGAGTGACTGATTCTGGTTGCCAAGAGAATAAAACTGGACCAGTACAGCCACTTCCCTGACAATTTATGGCTTGCATATGGTCATTTGGAATTTGTCGTTAGTGTGTGGCCAAAGTTTTTACAGAGTTGAAAACACACACGCACGCACACACACACACAGAGATTCCAAGCCTGTTAGCAACCATCATAAAGAAAAGCAAAAACAGGAGTGGGGAATGAGGTGAGGTTTTTTGGGAGGTGGGAATACTCATTGCAACATATTGGTTATGTAGCAGGATAGGATGCAGGCTTCCTCAGAAACAAGTCCCACCAAGCTGAATCAAACTTACTTCTTAGTAAGCATGCTTAGGATCTCAGCCTTCCCATACATGCATGCAAAAGTATATCTTATAGACCAATCCTTTCAAATACTCTTGGTGGAAGCAAGTCCCATTTTATTCAACACGATAAACTTCCAAGAGAGAGTAGGACTGCACCCTCCCTATAGGAAATTACAGTGTGATCCTATGCACTTTGCTCAGAAGTAAATTCCACTAAGTCCAAGGGTGCTTAGGACTGCAGCCTAAGCCCATCAAACTCAGTGGAGCTTACTTCTGAGTAAATGTACCCAGGGTGTGGGGTCCTGGAGGGCTATTATCTTTTCTCTATTTTAAACACCACTCGCCTACCCCTATGACTATTGCTTATGTCATTTTTTTAAAAAAAAAAAGACGAGAGCCATTTCCAATAAGTAAACATTTCTGACATTTAAACACACACACATTTCTATCCTCTACTGATCTTGCAAAAAAAGGAGGCAGAAAGAGTGATGGGGAAGGAGCTGACTCAAGTCTTCGAAGCTTGTATTAAATCATCTCTTTCGCACCCAGTAATTGCTCAACGTGCCAAAGACTCTCCACCGCAGCCCCCCAAAACACGAACACACCCGGCTATGTTCAGTCAATGCCACAATTAGGTGCTTCAACCGTCCCAGACACTCACACCCCAACATCTGGAAAGAGGAAGAAAGAGGACAGAGGCAGGCAGGCAGAGAAACACTGTCTGATATGCATTCAGCAAGCAAGCCCGTCTCTGTAGGGATTCCGCACATGTAACCTTTCCTTTCCCAAAAAGAAAAAGAAAAAACAGGAGGAGGAGGAGAATGGGGAAACACCGGGTTTGCAGACAACTCCAAGGCTTTGTTGCTGGGGCTCATCAATAATCTTCGGAGTTAGGAGGCGGCTCATTATCATTATCACTTTGCTTTGGGCGATGTTGCATCCAAACAGCAGGGAGGGGAGAGAAACCAGGAGACAAAGCGTGTTTCCACCCCAACCCTTCCCCACGCCGCCGCCGATGCATGCATCCACAACACGTTCCGGATTTTAGACAGACTAGCAAGCTGATAGATATGAAGAAGGGGAAATAATGCTTTAAATAAAATTAAAAAAAAAGCATCGCGCAACTCACCTGGTTTGGGACGGCTGCTCCCTGCCCTTTACAAAGAACATAAGCCAAGAGGCCAGGTTGGAAACCAAGTCACTTAATTAGACATGAGCGGGGCAAAGCTTGCGAAGCAGTTCCCTTGGGATGCAAACTGTAGAAGGTCGTGTGTGTGCGCCGCTTCCTCCCCAACCAACCAAGCCACCCACTCCCGCCCCCTTTTGCTTGGGATTCAGTCACTGGTGCTGCTGCTGCTGCTGCTCTGGTTGCTGGAAGCAGCAACAGCAGGGGGAGGGAGGAGGAGGCTGCACACCGATCTGGGTCTGGCACAATGAATTGCAGCGCAGAAGGACCGCCCCGCCCTTCAGCCGCTTTGCAATTACATCATCCTTCTGTGGCTCGGCAGGGGGCGGAGGCGGAGGGGGGCGGGGAAAAGGAAAGACAGAGCCTTCCCATTGGCCCCTCCGGGCAGGCGTCCCCTGGGTCCCTGGGAAACGTAGTCCCGGGGCGCGGTTCCGCCCCGGGCTACTATAGGCGCGTCTGGTCGTTCGCGGCACTACAACTCCCGTGAAGCCCCGCGCGGCGCGGCCTCAGAAAGGAGCTGAGGGAGAAGAGGGAGGGCCTTAAGGCTTCGGGAGCCGAGCCCGCTCGCTCCCTCAGAGCGGCCATATTGGCGGCGGTGATGACGGTGGCGGCGGCAGTGCGGTTCTCGACGGGCGCCCTGCGGAGAGGAGGAGCGGCCATAAGGAAGCCGGGTTTAAAGTGGCGGTGCGGTGGGAGAGGAGGGGGTTGGGGAAGCGAGTGGGGGGTGGAAATAAAGTGAACCGGAGCGGTTGAGGAGAGCTTTTTCAACCTGAGGTGGGGGGGGGAGAAGCGACGGTGGGCGCGAGGAGGTCAAAAGTCCTCGGGTGCGTTTGGCGATTCTCTCTCCCTCTCCCCTCCCCTTCGTGATAAGTGACGGGCGGGGGCGCGCGCTGGGGGGGGTGTTGCCGTGGGAACTCCCGACGGGAGCGCGGCTGCGCCTTCCCCGCCCCTTCATAGGTGTCCCCAGACCGCAGCGTTCCGCGCTTTGCCGCGAGTGGCGCAGAGGTTAGAGCGTTCGTTGCCGGCGTCCCCGGGAGCCCCGCGTTCGGTTCCTGGGCGCCTCTCTCGGGCCGGGTTCCCCTAATGGCAGTTTGAACACCGAAGCAATCGGTTGCTGCGGCGACAGTGCAGAGCGTAAGCCCTGAGCCAGGATTAGTGGCGCCTGCTACTTAACCTGGGCATGGATAGGAAGCTGCCCCAGACACTTGCTTAGGTCCATCTAGCTCAGTGTTGTCTGCACTGGCTGGCAGCGGGCCAGGACTGAGCTCTCAGCCTTTGAATTTAATGGGATTTTACTGTTGAGTTGAGTGGCTTTGTTTGGGGTGCGTGGATTACAGTTTCACTGAGTTTAGGGAATGACCAGGTTTTTATTTCTCTCCCTCTTCCCTAATGCAGCCTACAAACCCTCCCGCTTGCAAAACCACCACACTGCCTGGCAATCCTGCTTTTCGTAAAACTAAGAGAGCTGGTCCAGCTTGCGGCTGTAATATTACAGTGAAGTGGTAGAGCACTTACTTGCGTGCAGGGAGTCCCCAGGTTGAATCCCCGGGGGATCTGCTGCCAGTCCGTGTAGACAGTGCTGAGCTAGAAGAACCAATATTGCAGTTCAGGGTAAGGCAGCTTCCTAATCTAGACAAATTCCCCAATAAAATTGATGAAAGACAGCAGAGTTATAATAGTTTTAACTTTGGGAATTCCCCCCCCCCAAAAAAAAATATCCTACTACAGATGTCCCTTGTTTCCAAGCACTTTGTGGTCTACTCAAGATATACCTCCACAGTGCAACTCTGTACATCTTTACTCATAAGGTCCCACTGAGTTCAGTGGGGCTTACTTGCAGGTAAGTGGGTATAGGACAGCAGCTTTAAAAATAATTTTCTCCTTCTTGACAAGATCTCTGGGATCTTATTTGAAAGGTGAGGTAGAAATCCCTGTAACAAATAAATCATACCTATGATAGTTTAGATTGTGTTGGAATTTCAGAGCAATATTATGGAGCTCCATTGTGCTAGTTTGCATAGTCCTAAAATGGTGAGGTTTCAACGTTCCTGTTTTAATCTGCTACATACACTATTATCCTGCCTGTTTGTTTGTTCTACAACAAACATTCCAGGTGGCTGAAAAGTTTATTTACAAAGCGTTCTAAAAGCCTAGTGAAAACAGAGATCACAACAGGGCAGTAGCTGAAAGTATAAGGACAAATTAACGATAAGGGTCATCCTCGTTTTGCATTCAGCAGAATCACATCTTTAACCATCAAGCCCCGAAGATATTCTTACATTGCAGGAAATATATGACTCTTGGTCTCCCAAGTCTACAATTCTATGATATTGGTCTCATTCTGTGGGAATTGTTGGCTAAAAATGGAGCATCATTGACAGATGTCAAAGTGCTCAATGTGTGGATGTTAAACAAGTTCCCTTTTGTTTGGTGAATACTTCTTCCAGAGCAGGAATGGGGAATGTTTGGCCCTGCAGATCTTGCTGGGCTTCAGTTCCCATCATTCCTCACCAATAGCCATGCTACCTGGGGCAGGTGAGTGTTTGTCAAGACCAGAAGGACTGGGCTGTTGAACAGAAGATAAATAAACGGACAGGGGCCTCTTCAGAAGCATTTACCTGCTGTGTTCTCTTACCAGTTTTGGTGTTAACCACGTTCTGTGTATCCTTCAGAGAGTTTGAGTCCATTAGCTTTCCTTTCGCTCCTGTGGAACTACAAAATGCTACATTTAGGCCACTGCTTTGCTTTTGCAGAACTACAATTCCCAGAGTTCCCTGGAAAAAGGGATTTCTTAAACTCACTCTTCATATATAGTATTGTGAAATATAAGTGTGTGTGTGTGTGTTTGAAAAATCAGATTTGCCCAAACATGTATATTTTAGAGAAAGGAAAAACTCACTGCTTGACCACTTTTTAATTCCTTTTATATTCCTAAAGCATTCTGCATTATCTTAGGAAAGGGCCTCTATAAAGAGCAGGCAGGGGGCTATTTTATCTCTGATCTTAGTGCTAAGCACCACAGTGCTGAGATCAGAAAGTTTGCATTTTACTTTTCACAGATATAGCCCTCCAAAGTGCTGGGCAGTGAGGAGGGGGCTGGAAATGCTGGTTGTGTGTACATCAACACCTGTATTTTGTGTGTGACAGTTTATGTAAGAGTGTGTCTAGTGTTTGTGCTGTGTCCATGCATGTGTACACTGACCACTTTCACCAGTGGCCTTCAGAAAAGTGGTTGGCCATCAGTGTGGCCCTCAAACCAGAAAAGACTAGCTGTTCCTTGTTCACACCAAGCAGTCTCACCTGAATGTACATTTGGGGTTTGAAATTATATTAATACACAGGCTGAGCCAGTAAATGGGGGCAGGGGGAAGGCTTGTGATCTAATCACATAAACATTTGTTATGGTCATTCTAAACCAGGGGTTGCCTTCCTTTTGGACCAGTGGGAATATTTCAAATGTTGGAGGCCCACCAGTCACAAAATAGCTGCTATTGCAATTGGGGAGGGGGAGGTGATGGTGGAGGATAACCCGAAATGGTTGCCACAGGGAGTGTGGTGACATGCAGAATTAGAGACACAGCCACCCACAACAATTTTATGCTTTCCATGGGAAGTCTTACCTGTCCCAATTGTGGAGGTACACAGCCATGGGTGTAGCTGGGAGGGGGGACTCTCCCCCACCCTGGATCAAGTAAAACAAAAGGAATACTTAACTAACTGACCGATCACATCGGTTCTACCCCCCTCAACAAAAGTTCTCCCCCCGCAACAAGAATCCTGCCTACGTCCATGCAAACAGCACTGATTTTAAACATATTGTACACTGATCCTGCTGCTGAACATTTTGCTCCATAACATTATTTCTAGGAGGCCTGGAGACACATTTAAAAAGAAGAACGAAAGCATGAAGTCTGGGGCATGTGCCCAGGTGAAAGCCTTTGCTTGGTGCCCACAGGTGCCACGCTGGAAACCCTAGTTCTAAACTTAAAAGCAGAAATGCAGCCCAGTCTTATGTGTGTTTACTCAGAAGCAGTGCTTTTTTTCTTAAAAAAAAATGTTTAGGGGTACTCTCATTTTCCTACTCATATTGAAATATTGAGGCCAAACTTAGATTCAGAAAATGTTTAGGGGTATGTGTACCCCCATAAAAAAGCACTGCTCAAAGGAATTCCTGCTGTGTCCCAAGGGACATTACTCCTAAATCGATGTTCTTGGGGTTTCAGCCTTATGCTGAAAGCTCCCTTAGACAGTGAGGCTTACTTCTGAGTAAACGTAGTAGTGAATTGACACTGGGTTGGTGTACTGAGCTTAAGCCCACCAAAATTACTAGTCAGCCTATCTAGGAATATTTAGCCGCAACACATTGGCAGACACTGTTGGGGAACAGAGTGGAGTGTTTCGACTTGCAAAAGTTTCTTTCCAGGTGAGTGGCTTGGGGAGGGCATAAAGCAGGGGTCCCCAAACTAAGGCCCGTGGGCCGGATAAGGCCCAAGGGACTCATTTATCCGACCTGTGGCAACTCCCACAGCTGCCGCCCACTCTTACCTGCGCTGCGCGGCTGTCCACTTCCAGGTCAGAAGCACCAGAAATAGCTTGTGAGCATGCACAAGTGTTATTTGCACGTGCACAAGCGTTATTTCCAGTGCACATCCGGGTCAGAGGAGGCCTGTGCACATGCACACAAGCTATTTCCGGTGCTCCTCCAACCCTGAAGTGTGCTAGAAATAGCATGTGCGCACGCATATGGGCACGCGCTCCTGCCCGCCGCGTAATTGGCGCTGGAGACACCAGCCCGAGGCGCAGCAGGTTTGTCGACCCCTGACATAAAGCAATGATGGGAAACCTGTGACCTACCAGGTGTTGCTGGACTCTAGCTCCGATCATCCCCAGCCAGAGTGGACCACAGGGATGATGGCTGGTGGTAGGCCACAGTCTCCCCATCCCTTGTAAAGTGAGCAACTAATGAGAAATGCAAAGTGCTTAATGTTCAGTTCTGCGTTCTCTTTCAGGAGCTGCCAGCGCAGAGAATGTGACTTCTACGCCGCCTCTTCGTCTCTTAATGGGGTCATGCTAGAGATTTCTGTGATCTGGGCTTTATCTGCCGTTTCTGGGCAATGTCTTAGAAGGACGAGGACGTGCTGTTTATCTCATGACCCAGCAAGAATTGAAGCAACAGTGCATTCATTTTATCATGGCTAGTTGGGAGGGGAGGGTGGAGGTAATTTATTCAAAGTTCTTCCTTCTGCAAACACTTCACTCAAACCTTATTCGTTCCTCCTCAATCCCTTTCCCTTCACAGCAGGTAGATCTGTAGCACCTGAAGAAAATGTTTATTGAAGGCTTTAAAATCTGAGTAGGCTCAGGATGTTCTCTTATGGGTGTCAGGACATCCTGTTTTTAAGACTTGTCAAATTGAATCTCCTCCACAGCAACAAATCCGTTCATAGGTAAAGGCAGTAAGTATTTTGAAAAGCCCTGCCAGGATCTTGTTTCTGCAAAGCAGCATCCGACAAAGGTTTCACTGAACGTTGGCCAAAATGTTATTAACAGACAAATTAGGTGCTTTTTGCTGCCTTCTATAGAGTCAAACCTTGATCTATGTATTGTTTACTCTGGCTGCCAGTTGTTCTCCAGGGTCTCAGGTTAAGAGGTATTTACAAACCCTTCAGTGTGAGATCTTTGAAATGGGGATGCCAGAGATGAACCCAGGACCCTCGGGCATGCAAAGCATGTCCTGTACAATCGAGTTACTTTGTTCCGACATTTTTGGGATGGTGCTATTGTTATAAATAGTCCCATCGGTCTGCTGCAGAGTGATGCACTATACAGGAGACTGCAAAAAATAACAGCCAGATGCTTACCCCCGAAGAGTTTGCAAAGTAAATTTCAGCTGTGGGTGGGTTTGGAGGAAAGGCAAAAAAAATATAAAGAGGGGAAGGATTGTGCTAGGAATCAGCAACTGAAGACTGCACCAATTTGAGCCCACAGTAAGTTGCAGGCCACGAGTTCAGGTCTGTCCACAGAATAGGGGCATCAGCTTGGAGAGATGGCCCTCCAGCCTCAATTACTAAAGCTCTGACTTGGACAGGAGCACAGTGGTATGTGTGAACTGCTGATCCAATTGCACAGCAATTGTCTGTGACCCATAGACGGGACTTCTTTTAAAATTTCTTCTACAAGAGGAAACAGCAGGAACCAGGTAAAAATGAGTCTGGTTGCACTTTGGTCTCTCGATACAGTGTAAAGCACCTACATAGTATGTGGATCAGCAAGATTATATAAACTCGAGAGGGGTTGACATACTGGAGATTGAAAATTTTTTTTGCACACTTCATATTTTCAACTCATTCTCAACTTGGAATCGATTAAGCCCAGGTGTAGTTAAGAGCTGCAGCTTCATGCAGTGATCATAACAAGCTTACATAGAAGTAAATCCAGTTGGTTGCACAGTGGGACTTTGTTCCTGCTGCTAAAGACAATGCAGGTGGTCTATTTACCAGGTACAAGGAAGTGGCTAGTTGCAATTTTCTTGAGTCTATTTTTTTAGACAATTCAAATGGCTTTTGTGGCCACATCTTATAAACAGCCTAGTCAAATGACTTTGATTTCTTTTCTTAAGCTACGTTTACATGTACCTTTTACTATTTTATCCCTTGGAACCAAATATGTGTTGAATTTAATTTCCAGGTAGACCTCCTTTCAGTCTCTCCTTCAGGTTTCCAAAGCAATACCGGTACTTTTGCTTAGCGTTATCCATGCCACGGATGCTGCTTTTTTTTTTAGAATGGAGCAATTCAGTGCTGCTGCTGACCTATCTGCTTACAAGGGCTTGACACTGCTGGAGAGAGAGGCTTCATTGAACCCATTATGCACAGCAGAAGTGAAGAGGCTTTGCCCCTGCAGACTTGACTTGGCTACGGTTGCCAGCATCCCTGCTGATGGACCATTCTGGCTTGGTCCAATGGGAGTTGGCTTCCCTCTGAAGTCTGGGGGGCAATAGGTTCCCCTTCTTTGACACACAATAGATTTTAACCTGGTGGCTAGTTTAATGCTCAACAATTTCATACTAGAAGGATTTGATTTTAATGTGCAGAAAACATGGATAACTATCAAGTAATGATGCTTTCTTTCCACAGTTTTCCATATGCTGAATGCTCGTTATCACAGTCCTCTTAGAAAGCCTGATGCCATCCTCATGCTGTAGAAGCAGATACAGTAGTAACCTTTGCTTGAGGAAATCTGGAACGTCCTTCGAAGGCTCCTTGCTGATTTCAGTGCATGGCAGTCTCCCCTAACCTGGTGCCTTCCGACTTGTTTAGAAGTCTCATTCCAATCGGCCTTTGCAAGCATGGACAGTGTTCAGAGAGCAATGGGAGTTTGGGCCCAACAAAATGGGGATAAGACACAGATTGGCTTTTAAAAGCATGTCACGCTCTGGCAGAGGAGGGAGTCTGGTTTTGGTAAGATGATCATGAAGGGCTGACCCACCCATGGGGCAAGTTAAAGGCAGCTGCCTGGGGCGGCAGGATCCATAGGGTTAGCAGATCCGACCTGCAAGGAAGGCTGGGAATGTGGCCTCTACAGCGGCCTTGTTCCCGATGTAGATATTCACTCACCCCTTCCCTGGTGGGTGGGCATTGGGTGTTTTGCCTCAGGTGCCAAAATGCCTTTGGTCGGCCCTGTGTTTGTGGACCATCCAGTCAAGATGTTGATGTTTTCTTCCTGACCCAAGGCTGGCAGATGTGTTGGAACGACTGAGCCAATGGTAGGCGGAGAGACTGTCATCACAGGTGTGAGTGCAAAGTCAAGTGGCTAAACATTGCTAACCCCATCTTTATCCCACTTTTCTTCCAAGGGGCTTAAAAGGTTTGCGTGGCTCTTCCCTCACAACCCAAGCTTTCCCAGCGAACTTCCTGGCTTAGCAGGGGATTTGAACTCTGGTCTCTGAGGTCTTAGTCCAACATTCTAACCACAGCTCCACATTGCCAGTTTTGCAAGAGAATGAAAAAGCCTAGGAGGAGATGGCAGGAACAAGTAAACCATAACATTATATATTGCATAGAAAACCAATACGAATGGGCAGTTTCCAGAATGTTGGCCTCTTGCAGCAAAAAACATAATCCTGTGGCACCTTGGAAGAGTTGACGGCAGGTGTTGCTGCCACCCCATCGCTGTGCCTCATACCTGGGCTGCTCAGTGGTAGCAGTTTCCAGTGAAATCTCATGAAATTCATGCTCTCCATGAAATCTCACGAGATTTCGGCAAGGTCTTACTGGAAACAGCTGCCAGCAGAGACAAGGTAGGTGCCCTCTTTTGGACTTCCACCACTTGAGGTGAGTGCCTCACCCTGCCCCATCAGTGGGCCGGGCCTGGTTAACAGGCTTGGTGAGCCAGCCTTCGCTGCTCCAGCTTGTTTGTAGGAATGTTTTTCTTCTCTACCCTCAAAGTCATGTTCTAAATACAGTGGTACCTCGGGTTAAGTACTTAGTTCATTCCGGAGGTCTGTTTTTAACCTGAAACTGTTCTTAACCTGATGCACCACTAGCTAATGGGGCCTCCCGCTGCTGCCCGATTTCTGTTCTCATCCTGAAGCAAAGTTCTTAACCTGAAGTACTATTTCTGGGTTAGTGGAGTCTGTAACCTGAAGCATATGTACCACTGTATGTTTGTACGAGAGAAGATTGCCTGCCCCCCAAGGCTGCTGCAGGAGGATTATGAGTAGGATCTGCAAAAGGGTTGAGCGTTCCTCTTCCTGCTCCTTTGCCCCATTTTTGTGCAAAAATTAAATGGGCCATTGAATGCTTGTGTAATACTGTAGTCATATACATTTGGATTGGGCCATGGATGGACAGATGCTAGATGTCACCATCCAACCAAGAAGGGGTCCTTGGTTCTGGTGTTTGTGGAGTGAGGGAGGTTCAGTGATCACAAGCAAGTTGAGAACAGCATTTAACTGGAATTCCCTGTAGAAAGCTTGCGTGCCTAAGGATCCTCCCAGCACTCCTACAGATGCAATAGTGACCCGCATTTGCTGGCTTAACAACATTCCAGTGTGAAATATTTCACATCTGCTGCACCTTAACAGCAGATCGTGCTATTTTGTCTGTTAAACCGGTGTCAGCTCTCCTGAGCCTCGGACAAAGAAAAAAAATGTCTCTGCCAGCTCCCTGATCCTTTTTAAGCTGGCAGTGGTCCTGGGCCTTCCTGTGTGCATATCAGATGCTTTGACACCAAGTTGGGGGTCCCTTTTATATTCCAGGTGTATATAGGTAAATATATCCTAGAGGTGGGGTTAGGGCCTGTTTCCCTGTGGGGCTTTGTGTTTTAAGAGCTGCACTAGCAGCATCCATTCAAAAGGAGTGCCATCTGTTTCACAATTTTGTTTCTCCGTAGGCAAAAATCTTGCCTGCCTGTTCCCTTTCCTTAGGGTCATTTGCTGTTGAAAGACAAAACCTTCCGAGGAAACTGGGATGGGTGAAAACTGAAAAAGGGTGTGTCACGGCGTTTTGCGTCGGTTGATGGGAGCAGGCAAAGCGTTAATCAGGAAAACGTGACCCAATTATCTATACAGCTAAGATGCATTTGCTTCTGTGTCGAATTGAAACGGCATTTCTTAATACATTTTTAAGTGACTCACACAGGCATTAACTTGAACAGGAAATTAGAAATCCATGACTCAGCTGGGAAGAGAGCTCTTTTCTCTTACAACAAGCCTGTGTAACCAACTCTTTTCTCCATAGGCTGCTAGAACTACACTCATGCTAATCTTTTGTCTTTTCAGCCTAAAAGGCCACAGTCAGTCGGTACTTTGATGGGGGCCCAGGAACCGCATCTTGCAGTGCAAATGGCAAAACAAGGACTGGGAAGTCAAGATAAACCTAAATCAGCTGACTTGCTTTTCAAAGCTCCCACCAGTGCAGGCCTGAGGTTGTCACTTTGGAAAGTTCATTAATTCTTCGGTGGATCGTAAGCTGCTTAGCAGAAACCTAGATCTGCACTTGTTAAAAGGACATATGCAGAGCTGAGGTTGAGCACCATTTTCCGTCCAGTAGGGGGAGAAAGAGACGTCAGGCACACTGAATCGAAAAATGCAAGAAGATCGTTTTCTGCGTTGATGGCAGGAAAACGGTCACACACCCCAGGCTGTTGTTTTTGGAGCAAAGGAGCAGGCTGGTGCACTTATTCACAAGTCGGCAAATGCTTTCAAATACGTCACCACCCGTTCGTCAGGCAAACGCATGTTGCTTGCGTAAGGGTCAAGATATAGGTGCCCTAGCAGTGGAGGAGAGATGATGGCATCCGCTCTATGCAGACCCAACTGTGCAGGTAGTGTTATTGCACGGGGGACTGGAACATCAAAGCACCCTTATAAATCAAGTGGAAGGGGAGCTGTGGCCCTATCAAGCAAGGATTGTGGGATTTGTAGTCCAGCAACATCTGGAGGCCACAGGTCATTACAGAAATGCTAAATCGCTGGAAGCAAGGATTAAAGATGGCAATAAATTGTGGAGGAAGGTTGTGCTTCACTTCGAACAAAAGAGCTAACCTGAGTAGCTCAGCTGGTCATATAGTGGCTGCTAACAGCCCCAACGGAAGCAAAAGCAATACAGGTGTTTCCCCCCTTTATACTTCTGTATGTTCTGTGTGCCTTGGACTGCAACTTCCATAATCTCCGTTCCAGCATGGCAAAGCTGGATGGGCCTGATAGGAGTTGTGGTCCAAAACTTGCAGGTTGACAGAGAATGTAGGGTGTGGGTCTTTTCTCTGCCTTCCCCCCAGCTTTTCCTGCAGATAGAAGGAGAGATGGTTGGGACTTAATATTCAGCATTTATCTAGCATGATTCCCAAGTGCTGTAAACTACATGCAGTGTCCCTGCAGTCCCTTACAACAACATTGTAAAGTAGGCCAGTATTATCACTCGCCTCCTGTAGATGAAGGACTGAAAGAGGGTTTTTTCTGCTCTTGCTAGCTTTGCCTATGTGGTACCCCAGTTAAATAGCATGTGCTCATTTATCCCAGCCTATGCTATTTATGAAAAGTGTAGTTTTTGTCTATTGTCTGAGTTCTGCTCTCAATGGCCTCACCTGCTGTGACTCATGCTATCCACTTTGCTGCCTGCTTGATGGCATCAGATCATCATGTTCCTTCCAGTGCCAATTGGAAACCATCCGGGAGGTGCTGCAAATGAGATTACGTCTCTCCCAGCAGCCACCTGCTAGGACATCTTAAGAAGAAACATAGCATTTGCCATAACCTTGATGTCAGCTCTCTGATCTTATCCTTTGCACATTCTACATACTAGGCACAGTTCCACTTGGCTTGATGCATTTGTGTAAATCCAAAAGCTCAGGCTGTTGCATTAGCTGATATACCTCTTATCACAGGCTCCCCCCACAAAAAAACAAAGTGTGTTTGCTGATTACACCATCGCATACAGCAGGGGTGAGGGAACATTTGTCCATACAAATGTTGCCAAACCACACCTCCCATCAAGTTAAATTCTGGCCTGTGAATGTTGAAAGCACAGAATGTGGAACTACGTTTCCTGAGAAACTTTGCTCTTTAGCAAGATGCTGGACCTTACGACCACAAGGACATGCCCAACAGTGAATAATGTCTTGTTGAATCTCAAAAGCCAGAGGTTTTGGTTCAATGCTTTCCTGCTCCTGAAGCCCTGGGCAGCAGGTGCCAGCTGGTGTACACAAGGATTGAGGAACCCTTGGCCCTCCAGATGTTGTTGACTTTGAGCTGTCACTATCCCTGGCCATTGGCCATGCTTGATGGGACTTGTAGCTCACCGACTTCTGTAAGGTCAAAGATTCCCTACATCTGGTGGAGACAGTATTGAGCTAGATGGGCTACTTTTCTGACAGCGATCTACATTCCCATTCAGTAGGATCCCCAACCCTTGGAGAGCAGGGAACAAGGAAATCTACTTCTGCTGGCCTTGTCCCATGTGCCTTTCTTCAGATCCAACCCAATAAGATCAATGACAATAATCCTTTTGCCTAGATGTGCCTAAGTTAAAAGTGTTTGGCTAGCAAATGGAAGATATGGGTTCAAATCCCCACTTGCCATGAAGCTCACTGCTTTGGCCAATCACTTAATCTCTGCTTAACCTACCTAACATGGTTGTGGGTGTTAAATGAGGTGAACCATGAACATTACATTGAACTTGAAGAAAAAGGTGGGATATAAAATAACCTGCAATGAAGGAAAGCCCACCACCTGCCAAGGTGGCCCATTCCACTTGCAAGCAGCTCTTCGTGTTAGAAATTTCTTCCTGATGTTTACTTTGGATCTCATCATTTGAATCCATTGGTTCTGGCCCTACCCTCTGGAGCAGTAGAAAACAAGCTTGTTCTATTTTCCATGTGACAGCCGTTTAGATATTTGAAGATGGCTACCATGTCGCCTCTCAACCTTCTGTTATCTAGGCTAAACATACCCAACTCCCTCAACTGTTCCTCAGAAGGCTTTGTTTCCAGGCCTTGATCATCTTGCTCGCCCTCCTCTGCACACATTCCAGCTTGTCAGTATCCTTAAACTGGATCAGCCCTGCAAGTAGGAGTGGAACCAATATATCGCTGTGCATCTGCTCCCAACCCAACAACCTGATCCAGTAAGATACCAGGCCCAGTGGTATCACATGCTGCTGAGAGATCAAGGAAAGCTGGCAGGGACACACTCCCAAATGTCCCTCTCCCAACAGAAGTCATTCATTATGGTGACATGGGTCTTTTCTGTGCCAAAACTAGGCAGGGCAGTGGCTAACACCCCTCCCACAATGATGAACTATCTACACCCTGGGCCTAGCCAGTCAGTCCCCTCTAAGTAGATGTTAATAACCACAAAGGGCAAGAGTCAAATATGGATGTGGTCAGTTGGACTCTTCCCAGATCCTTATTGGCATCCTCAGACTTCAATAACTAAAACTGATCCTACACAATCTGACTAGGTGGTGCACTGGACATCTCCATAGGATCCTTGCCGATAGTGACATTGAGTTCAGAATGAGAGTGAGTGACCTTGCTCCCAGAGTTCTTTGCAAAACTGTCCCAACAGGCCTCTGAGGGCTCCAGCACCCCCACTTGGGCAAGATTTTGGCAATTCTTCCACCACTCAGAAAAGCTCTATTGGGGGATGCAATGGTGGTCCTCTTTATTGTGTGGCAGTGATGACAGCAATGTTATATGTGCCTGGATGCCCATCCCTGCTTAAGGACATCCTTTCCCCATGGAATTTATGAATCATACATCATGCTTCCCATTTTGACCTTACAACAACCTTGGGAGGTAGATTAGGCTGAGACAGAGTTAAGTCACACTGGAAGTTTGACTGCTGGGATAGCTCAGTTGGTAGAGCATGAAACTCTTAATCTTAGGGTTGTGGGTTCCAGCATTGCAAGAGGTTGGACTAGATGACCCTTGTGGTCCCGTCCAACTCTACATTTCTACCATTATAGCCCTTGTTACTCTGGATCTCTCTCCCCCCCCCCCCCCGATGATCCCTGTCTGCTAATCCATTTAGATCTTGCTTCAGGTTTGGCAATGGAATGTGGATAAAATCCTCGGTTTTAATATTCTGCATCTTTCTTCTCACCAGATCAGTTCAGAATACCAAATTGGTACATTTTGACTGTCTGCATTATCAAGATTTTTTTCCCTTCATGCCCTCTCTGGCTTGACTCAGGAACATACGCACCAGGGCCATTAGCCAATCTGACTCATCTCATCCCTCCACTCGGTAAACAATAATTTTCAAAATCCAGACGCTGACTCCCAGAAGATCTTACGTTTGTGAGAAATGGGACCTGGGCCTCTGGTTCACCACTTAGATGGCTTCTTTGTGAAGCTTCTAATTCCTGAGAGAAACACGGATGGGATTAATTACCCAACCCAAAAGGATTATGCTGAAAAGTTTCCTTGCGATTTGAAAGTGTGTTACACAGAAGTGGTCCCCCAGAATAATAGGAATAGGAATATTGGCATTATTCTGAAATTCAGATTGTGCATTAAAAACCTTTGCACTAGTTTGATGCTTCTCAATAAAAGAGAAAAGAACTAATAGAGATTTCAGGAATAGCCAGCTTTTACTAGGGCTGGTCCTATAGTTTGAGTGAGGTGATTCTCTCAGGCAAAATATTTCCCTGCTGATCTCAAGCTCAGTGGCAGAGGTTGTCCCATCACTACTGAAGTTTGCACATGTGCACCATATATTTGCAGCACTATGGTACCATTTTAACAGTCATGGCTTCCCCCTCAAAATCTTAGGAGCTGTAGTTAAGGGTGCTGAGAGTTGTTAGGTAAAGGTAAAGGGACCCCTGACCGTTAGGTCCAGTTGTGGCCAACTCTGGGGTTGCAGCACTCATCTTGCTATACTGGCTGAGGGAGCAGGCGTACAGCTTCCGGGTCATGTGGCCAGCATGACTAAGCCACTTCTGGCGAACCAGAGCAGCACACGGAAAAACCGTTTACCTTCCCGCCAGAGCTGTCCCTATTTATCTACTTGCACTTGACATGCTTTCAAACCGCTAGGTTGGCAGGAGCTGGGATGAGCAACAGGAACTCTCCCCGCTACGGGGATTTGAACCGCCGACCTGATTGGCAAGTCCTATGCTCTGTGGTTTAACCCACAGCGCCACCTGCATCCCTGCTGAGAGTTGTTAGGAGGCACCAATTTCCCTCACAGAGCTACAATTCCCAGAGTTCCTTGGGAGGAACGGTGGGTTGTTAAACCATGACTGATAATGAGAACATTTTAAATGTGTGGTACATATGTGGCCTTAGAGTCAACAGTCAGGTTTTTCAGGATTTTGCATGGGGGTGGAGGCATTGTGTAGACATCTGGTTCTTCATCTCAGCAACATGTCTTGAGTCAGCTATGTAAATGCTTCTAATTTAAGAAGCTGGTCCCTCGAAAAAAGAAAAAGCCACAGTAGGATGACATTTTGGTTTGCCCTACTGTGGATTTTCCTAATTCAGGGAGTGATACTATGGCCGGTTGTTGTTGTTTAGTTGGTTCACGAAGAGTTGGACACGGCTAAACAACAACAACACACCATAGTGTTACTGTTTTTGTTGTTTAGTCGGTTAGTCATGTCCGATTCTTCGTGACCTCATGGACCAGAACACGCCAGGCACTTCTGTCTTCCACTGCCTCATGCTGGTATCTTCGAGAACACTGTCCAACCATCTTGTCCTCTGTCATCCCCTTCTCCTTGTGCCCTCCATCTTTCCCAACATCAGGGTCTTTTCCAGGGAGTCTTCTCTTCTCATGAGGTGGCCAAAGTATTGGAGCCTCAGCTTCAGGATCTGTCCTTCCAGTGAGCACTCAGGGCTGATTTCCTTCAGAATGGATCGGTTTGATCTTCTTGCAGTCCATGGGACTCTCAAGAGTCTCCTCCAGCACCATAATTCAAAAGTATCAATTCTTCAGCGATCAGCCTTCTTTATGATCCATCTCTCACTTCCATACATCACTACTGGGAAAACCATAGCTTTAACTATACAGACCTTTGTTGGCAAGGTGATGTCTCTGCACTTTTACTATATTTTATTTTATTTATACCCCACCCACCTGGCTGGGTTTCCCCAGCCGCTCTGGGCGGCTTCCAGCAAAACAGAGAAAGCATAATAAAACGTCAAACATTACAAACTTCCCGATTCAGGGCTGCCTTTGCAAGAGAAACAAAACCCTGCAACCAAACCACAGTGACTCGTTTCCCTGAATCAAAACAGAAGTCCAGAACTGCATGCCACATTTGTAGAACGAAATGCAAAAAGCAGGACAATTGTTGCAGTGTCTGGGAGCACAGAGCACCCAAAACCAATAGATCACAGATCTGTTTGGTGGTGCCCAGTGACTTGGAATCTTGCACTCTCTGTTCCCTGAAAGACAATGCTCACTGCACAATGCTCCCCTTGGGCTTCTTTTCTCTTCTCCTGGGCCTGGGCATTTTAATTGCCTATATAGTTCAGAACTCGTTTCAAGCTTGGCCGTCAATGACAGCTCTTGGAGATTTAGGGCGTTGTCTTTGTGTGGTGCGGTGGGATGCCCCATGGAATGGAGTTTCCCTAGCTGCACTATGCAGATGTAAGAATTCCTGAGAGTTCGCTTAGGGACAGCAGGGTTTGATATTTTTCCGCACAAAGATCTGACTGCGAAGAGTCATGGGAGGGCGCAGCTATGGATCATGTCAGAACTAGAGAACTATGAAGGACCTAGTAAAAAAAATTCCTTCCAGAAGCACCTTAGAGACTAACTAATTTTGTTATTGGTATGAGCTTTCGTGTGCATGCACACTTCTTCAGAAACACAAAAGCTCATACCAATAACAAACTTAGTTGGTCTCTAAGGTGCTACTGGAAGGAATTTATTTTATTTTGTTTCGACTACGGCAGGCCAACACGGCTACCTACCTGTAGCTATGAAGGACCTGTGACTTTATAAATTTATTGTGGCATAAGATTGTCAGTTGCACAAAGTGTGGTCCACAATAGCCTGCTCTCTCTCTCACACACACACACACACACATACACACCCCTCTGTAAATACAGTGGTACCTCGGGTTAAGTACTTAATTCGTTCTGGAGGTCCGTTCTTAACCTGAAACTGTTCTTAACCTGAAGCACCACTTTAGCTAATGGGGCCTCCTATGCCGCTGCATTGCCGGAGCACGATTTCTGTTCTCATCCTGAAGCAAAGTTCTTAACCCGAGGTACTATTGCTGGGTTAGCAGAGTCTGTAACCTGAAGCGTATGTAACCTGAAGTGTATGTAACCTGAGGTACCTCTGTAATATAATTTGTCCCATGAAGCTTTATTATCACATATCTGTACTCCACCACTTTCCTTGAGGGGACTCAAGAAAAGGCTAAGTAGTAAACCCTACACAAATCCAAAGCAGAGTCCCAAATTTCTATCGCCATGCAGCTTGCAATCACTACTTTTTAAACTGACGTACATCATTTTATTTCCTTTGAACTGTTTTGGATGCTAGCCATCTGCATACATTCTTCTGGTTCAAAAAAAGGTGTTTTCAAGGTGCTTGTTCTATGACATGTTGCTTTATGGAACCATTTGTGCAATATGTTTAATAAACCTTTACACATTTCTTGTTCAGACAGGCGAGCCAGAGGTAGAGCAGGCTCTCATGATTAGATTAATGAGTACATCAGAGACAAAAGGCAACTTTTCAGCAATTTGATGATGGCATCAGGAGATAATGTAATTACAAGCAATGTTTTGCTTTGGCTACTACATAACGTTTGTGTGTGAGAAAACGAGCAAAGGCTTTGCATATTTTTTGACTTGTGGATCCAGTGATCTAACCCTTCCAAATCCTTTAAAAAGAAGGAAGGAAGGAAGGAAGGAAAGAGAAAGAAACTTGAAAGGGGGGGGAAATTAAGAGCGCAATTCACAATTCTTTCCTCCTTTCAATATCACTTGCCTTTACCCACCAAGTGAATTCAAAAAGGTTTGCAAAACTGTGGCACATCATAACAGTAAAAAAAAAAGATTGTGTTTAAAAAAAGATTGTGTTTTTATTTCATAAAATTTGTATACCGCTTGATTGTAAAAAAAACCACACACGCCGATGCGTTTTACAAAAATAATAAAACAATAAAATTATCAGTAAAAGCAAATATAAACCGCACTTTGAAGAATTCAGACATGATTGAAATCAACAATAAGCAAAAAATAGATGGAAATACATATCAACGTTCTACATATTTGTGTAAGCTTGTCTTAGAAAAAGTGTTTTAGCAGTTGATGAAAAGAGTACAGTGAAAGCCCCTGCCTGCTGTCAATAGACAGGGAGTTCAATGTGTAGGTGCCGTCACACTAAGAAATTGATTTCTTACAAATGTGGAATCAGGCTTGTGTCGAATAAAGTCATGCTCAAAGAAGACCCACTGAAATTGGTGGAATCCAATGTTATTCAGAGCAGATGACTGAATTCAATGGTCTTTAGTTACATTGATTTCAAGGGGTCTTCTGAGTCTAAGTTGGACATCACTGAGTGGACTTACGTTTATGAACATCAGATTCCCCATAAAAGATTGCTGCCACCCACCAGTCCCAACTGGTGGTCCCAACTGTCGCAACCCCACTTCACGTTTTAGAGTGTAAGAAATGAAGATAGTTCCCTCTCCCCACCCAATTTTTGATAATAGGCTGTCATTCTTTATATTTGGTATAAAACAATGATATGTACATTTTGTTTAAAAACTCAGGGTTGTATCCAACTAGGCGGGAGGCAGTGGAGGACAGAGGTGCCTGGCGTTCTCTGGTCCATGGGGTCACGAAGAGTCGGACACGACTAAACGACTAAACAACAACAACAACAGGCTACTCTTGAGTAGGCGCATTGAAATCAATGGACCTAAGTCAGGTCTATTTATTCAATCGTTCTACGCTGAACAGGACTAACGTTGGTTAGAGCCCATAGCAAGTCCAGAAGGAAAAAGCGATTCCTTCCGTCAGCAGAGTGTGTTACAGCTCAGTCGCTGAGCATAAGTTGAGCAACGTGGGAGAGTCAAGCTGTGTTTGAACTTCTTGGTCCTCCTGGCTGACAGGCAGAACCTGTTTTGAAGTATCTCAGGAGACACTCAACAGTCTTTCTGTTTTAAGTTCTAGGGTGTGGGCAGTGGGGTCACCGTGTAGGTTCCGGGTTTGTGGGGAAGGGCTAAAAAATATGCCCTCTTTGAGTGGGTCCAGATCATGTGCGTCACATGGCCCAGTCCCTCACCACTGCACAGAGGAGGTTGTTCCTTGTCCTCCTTGTTCACATATTTGAAAAGATAGGGCCGGCTGTGGCAGTAAGTCAGGGCTGGGGAACATTTTTTCTGCCTGAGGCAGGCACTCCCCTCTGGCCAGCATTCTGCCAGTGGTGGGCAGGGCCAGAAGGAAAAGTGGGAAGAGCCACACTGCTCACATACCCTCAAACATTTCTCCGATGAAAATAGGGACGCCCCATTCCATAATGATAATTTTACTATTTTATACCCCACACATCTTACTGGGTTGCCCCAGCCACTCTGGGCAGCTTTCAACATACCTTGGAAGCCAAACGCCTTGCGAGTCGAATGTTTTGGCTCCCGAACACCGCAAACTCGGAGGTGCATGTTCTGGTTTGCAGATGTTCTTTGGAAGCCGAATGTCTGACGCGGCTTCCGATTGTGTGCAGGAAGCTCCTGCAGCCAATTGGAAGCTGTGCCTTGGTTATCAAATGTTTTGGAAGTCAAATGGACTTCCAGAACAGATTCCGTTCAGCTTCCAAGGTACAACTGTATATGAAAATGTAATAAAACATTTTTTAAAAAAAGCTTTCCCTATACAGCATTGCCTTCAGATGGCTTGGGGGGTCGGATAACTCCATACCCTCCAGCATTTCTCCAGTGAAAATAGAGACATCCTAAGGAAAAGTGGGACATTCCAGGATCAAATCAGAAACCAGGACGGCTTCTCTAAATCAGGGATGTCCCTGCGAAATAGGGACACTTGGAGGGTCTGAGCTCAATGGCAGAACGTCTCCCTTGCAAACGGAAGGTCCCAAGTTCAATCCCTGGCCTCTCCACCTAGGGCTGGGAGAGATTTCTGCCTGAAATCCTGGAGAGGCACTGCCAGTCAGAGTAGGCAGCACTGAACTAGATGGACTTGATATGAGCTAGCTTCCTATGTCCCTAAGAGCAATGGATGTATAGATTTGCACAGTTGTGTATCCTCCATCCAGGGAAGCAGGAAGTTGAAGGCTGCATTCCAACTACACAAAAACACTCCAGGAGGGTGCAAAGCAGAGCTGGGGAGAGAGGGTTTGGCCTGAGGAGAGTCCCAAGGGCCAGCCAGAAAGGCCTCAACAGCCACCTTTGACCCCTGGTCCTGAAGTTCCCCCTGCCTGCATTAGGCAGAGAGAGGGAGCTGCCTGAGGCAACAGGTCTGAGGGATGGGTAGGTGACGCAGAGAGAGATGAGGTAAGGTACAGCTGCCATCATGAGTGGCTTCTGTGCATGGAATGAGGGAGGTGCCATCTTGTCCTTTACCTCAGGTGGCCGGCCCTGTGCAAGAGGGCAGGTGAGCAGGGAGGAACAGAAGGAACAGGACCAGCAGGTTCGTGCGGGTTGTGGCCTTTGACAGCTGGCTGACGGCGACAAGCTCTGTTATAAGTTGCAGCGGAATGGGTCCAGAATTTGCAAAGAATGGCTGTGGAAGAATTGGCAGGATGTCTGGGAAGGTCACAGTAGGCAGGCAGGCAGACTAATTTCTTTATTATTACCATATATGCATATCCCATCTTTTAGGGATGCGGGTGGCGCTGTGGGTTAAACCACAGAGCCTAGGACTTGCTGATCGGAAGGTCGGTGGTTTGAATCCCCGTAACGGGGCGAGCTCCCGTTGCTCGGTCCCTGCTCCTGCCAACCTAGCAGTTCGAAAGCACGTCAAAGTGCAAGTAGATAAATAGGTACCGCTCCGGCGGGAAGGTAAACGGCGTTTCCGTGCGCTGCTCTGGTTTGCCAGAAGCGGCTTAGTCATGCTGGCCACATGACCTGGAAGCTGTACGCTGGCTCCCTCGGCCAGTAAAGCGAGATAAGCACCACAACCCCAGAGTTGGTCACGACTAGACCTAGGGGTCCCTTTACCTTTACCTTATCCCATATTTTCTCTAAGGAGCTCAAGGTGTTCACATCTTCTCCCCCTCCCATTTTATCATCACAACAACCTTGTGAGGTAGGTTAGGCGGAGAATCAGTGACTGGCCCAAGGGCATCTGGTGCTGTGCGGGGATTTGAACCCTGGTCTCTCAGGTCCAATATTCTATCCAGTACACAACATGCAGCATCCCTGGACTACCCCTGGGCCCCAGTGCCCTGGCAGGACCCATTCCTCACATTTGCTGTGTCCCCTCCCCACTTTAAACAAAGGAAGGTTGGGAGCCATTATTTAAACTTCCCAAAATGCCCTAGCATAGCGTTGCTCCAGGGCATTGTGGGAGCTGCAGAGACTCACCAAGACAGGAGAGGGCTCAGAGGGAGGGCATTTTGCCAAGGACTCTCTCAAGCCCAGAGTTGGCACTGACCTAGCTTTTCTGGAAAGTAAATGGCTTTGTGAGCATCGTGGCAGATGGAGCATACCAGCCACACACTGCAAGAAGCGTGTGTCTGTTTAGAGACAAGACACAAAGAGCCTGAGGGCTGAAAGCGAGAATGTCAGTTGAATTAGAACGCTGGATTCCTGCCCTTCAAGGCTGCATTGCAGCGATTCACACATGCACCCAAACAACGGGCGCTAAAAGGGCTGGTGTTTGTAAAAAATAAATAAATACCCCGAACATCTCAGTTCAGAAATATTTTTATGTGCACTTGTACAGGCAGCTCATATCTGATTTAAAATAAAATAAAAGAGTAAGAGCTCCAAATGGCTCAGGTTCCAAAAGTCTTCCGCTGCAGCCTGGTGCCATCCAGATGTTTTAGACTGCAGTTGTCATCATCCTGGGTTATACGAGTTGAAGCCCCAAATATCTGGAGGGTACAAGGGTGAGGAAGGCAGCTATAGAACACACACACACTGTGCATTTTTAAATAAACACATGCACCTGAATAGGAAATGTGGTTAACATGATGAAAGAGGACCTGATAGGGGGGTTGCATTGCAGTCTCTCTGGAAAGAATATCCTCAGCTGAAAAAAAACAAACCAATTTCAATAGCACTAACTTTAAAAACAGACATTACAACACAGTGTATCACCTTTTGTTCAATATTGTAGGGATGGCAGCTAATCTAATCACTCTTGCTTTCCTTCAACCCTTTAATCTCAGAGCAAAGATCACAGGACTGCAGAACCAGTGAATTCTTTATGGCCAGATCCCTGCTGAAAGCATGAGTGATATCAGGGAATCTGGAGTGATTGGATTTATAGGTTTTCCATAACAATCTAGAATCTTGCCTAGGGATAAAAGGTTGCCCAAAGAGTCACATGGCTAAGACAAAAGCCAGGATGAATAGCCCTGGACGAAAGAGAGAGCTGATGAATAAAAAGTAAAGGACCTCTGACCAGTGGCGTAGCTTGGGTTGTCAGCACCCGGGACAAGGCAAGTAATTTGCGCCCCCTAACCCGTGGATTTGTGCCCCCTAACCCTAACCCCCAGATGTTGCACCCGGTGCGGCCGGCCCCCCCCTGCACCCCCCACGCTACACCACTGCCCCTGACAGTTAAGTCCAGTCACAGACGTCTCTGGGGTTGCAGTGCTCACCTCGCTTTACTGGCCAAGGGAGCTGACATTTGTCCACAGACAGTTTTTCCGGGTCATGTGGCCAGCATGACTAAGCCGCTTCTGGCGAACCAAAGCAACACACGGAAACGCTGTTTACCTTCATGCCGGAGTGGTACCTATCTACTTGCACTTTGATGTGCTTTCGAACTGCTAGGTTGGCAGGAGCAGGGACTGAGCAACAGGAGCTCACCCCGTCGTGGGGATTTGAACTGCCGACCTTCCGATCGGCAGGCCCTAGGCTCAGTGGTTTAGACCATGGGTAGGCAAACTAAGGCCCAGGGGCCGGATCTGACCAATCGCCTTCTAAATCTGGCCCGTAGACGGTCTGTGAATCAGCATGTTTTTACATGAGTAGAATGTGTGCTTTTATTTAAAATGCATCTCTGGGTTATTTGTGGGGCATAGGAATGCCTTCATTTTCCTCCCCAAAATATAGTCCAGCCCCCCACAAGGTCTGAGGGACAGTGGACTGGCCCCCAGCTGAAAAAAGTTTGCTGACCACTGGTTTAGACAGCTGATGAATACCTGCACACATATTATGGAGTGGGACTGAGGTACTTGTGGGTTATGAGCTTTATTTGTCCACTATAGGCACACAGCATGTAGTTAAACTTAGGGAGGCAGTGATGGTCACCAATGTGGATGTAATTTGAGAGGGATAATGTCACCAGCGCCTTATCTAGGCAAAACCACTAATGGATTGTGTGAAAGATAAGGGGTGTGGCCTTTGGGAGTCTCCTGAAAGCCATATGGAACATGCCCGGAGGGTGAATTTTGACCCCTTGGCCTGAAGTTCCTCACCTTTGCATTGAGATGATGGTTTTCAAACTGTGTTCCAAATAGCTCTGAGTCAATGCTCTAGGAATTATTTTTTAGGGGCGGTGCAGGGGGAGCACGCAGGGAGAGTCCTTGAACAAGTGACCTTAAGTGAGCTTCCCATCTATCTATGGACCCTGAGAGGCCCACATCATCCTGCACCATTCCCACTGTCCAACTTGCTTTGCCTCTTCCCCTGTGCCCAATCCATTCAGCCTCCCAGAAGGAGAGAACAGTTCCCCTTTTGGTTACTGTTTCTTGGGGAAGGTGAATAGGCGCTGACAGCAAGAAGAAACAGCAGCAGAACAAGGGGGTACCTGAGGTTCACAGTAGACTCCTTGCTGAGGCATGGGCCTCTGGAGGTGCCAAGTGATGCCAACCCATAACGTGGGTCTTGCTCATATCCTGGAAGAGGTGATGCTTGCAGGTAGATGTACTCTTGGGGCCATGAGCCCCCTCTTCATTCTCCCGCAAACGTCCAAGTTCACTGCTCTGCAGTGTCTCAGCAAAGAAAGACCCACCCTCCCTTCCCCCCAGACTTCCCTCAGCTCCTCTCTCTGGTTTCTCAGCACATGCTATTCTCTGCATATTATAAAATTGTAAAGATCCTTAATTAATCTATCAATATGTTACCAATAAAAAGTTTGTGTATGTTTATTCAAAACCTGCCAAGGAATCCAGTTCATTTTGTTGTTTCTTTAAGTACTTTGCAAAAGGTCCCATTCTTCTTTAAAGTCACAGTTGTCCTTATCACGTAGTTTGTGTGTCAATTCCGCCAATTCCACATAGTCCATCAGTTTTTCTTGCCACAGTTCTTTGGTTGGGATTTCCTCATTCTTCCATCCTTGTGCTATTAAGACTTGTGAATGCCAAACAGCCTGTCTCATGCCCCAAACAAGCCTGATGCCCTCACGCCCAGAGGAGACGATACAGTGGTACCTTGGGTTACAGACGCTTCAGGTTACAGACTCTTCAGGTTACAGACTCCGCTAATCCAGAAATAGTACCTCGGGTTAAGAACTTTGCTTCAGGATGAGAACAGAAATTGTGTGGCGGCAGCGGAAGGCCCCATTAGCTAAAGAGGTACCTCAGGTTAAGAACAGTTTCAGGTTAAGAATGGACCTCCGGAACGAATTAAGTTATTAACCAGAGGTACCACTGTACTGTCATGTCGCCAATGTTAAATGTCAGATTCAACCGTCAGGCTGGTTGGCCCGTTGCATGGGGTTACACTGTTTCTGAAAGAGCAGGTCCTCAGTCTGAGAGTGCTCCTGGATTAGGCTTTGTCAGCAATATTGATAATTTTCAGCGTATTAGCCACTTGCCACATAGAGAGACTCCAAACGACATGCCATTCTTTTCAGAGCATAGGACAGCTTCCGCAAGTGTGGTGATTTGTGGCTTCACACTTCCACTTCCCCTTCTTCTCCTCTCCCTGTGTGCCTCCTAAATCTGTTGCAATACGTTCTGTGTGGGATTTCTCTTGTAGTTCCTGCAGAAGGTGTAGTCAGTGCATCATGATTGCTGACAGGACAGGAGTGAGACGCTGCCAGCATGTTACACCTTTGCTGAATGATCCTCACTGGCTCCTGACTTCCTACCTGGCCAAGTTCAAGGTGTTGCTTTTAGTAGCTTAGGACCAATTTACCTGAGGGATCACCTTACTCAACTCCTTCAAGGTGTGGAACTTGCACTCTTGCACGCATCATAGTTCCTGTGTTCTGAAATTCCCAGATTATTGACAGTAGTTAATTGTGCTGTTTCTGCTACCTGCTAAAATGATTTTTTTAAAGCCTCCCAACAAGTTGTATATACTGTACATGTGTCCCCTCCCCAATTTTTTGAATACGGACCATTGTTTCAAATCGCTTTATGTACACTTCTTAGGAATTACATTTAAGTGGTTTATAAATTCTTCTAAATAAATAAAATGCTGGTAGTGTCTGGTGTAGGTTTTCTGCCCCTTTTGAAAATGGTGGCCAGGGTTATTTACAAAGGGAGTGGGTTAGAGAAGAAACTGCAGCTAGAATAAATACATTGGATATAATAAACAACCACATTAAGGCCAGTTTGGAGGCAAGGTGGGTGGTGAACCAAGATAGGGTCTTATCAGTGGTGACCCTTTGTGAAATGCCTCCTGACAGAGGTTTGTGTGGTGCTCGCTTCATTATATTTTCAGCTCCTGGTGAAGACCTCTTGGTTTGCCCACATTTTTGGATTCAGTTTTAATAAAACGCTTTGCACTTGACTCACATTTTAGTATCTGAGTTTACTGTTCTGCTATTATATTGCTGTCGTATTGCTTGTTTTTGATCTTCCAGTTTTGTGAGTCACTCTGGGAAGAAGAGTAGAAGGAAAATACATAAAATAAAAATCAACATCCTCCCATCCACCAGCCAGATGTTTGCCCTGCACACATACCAACTGATGTAAAAATTGGGGTTTGGCTTTCACTCCTCAACTCCCTATGGGACTCCAAGTCCCCTATGTCCATGATCGGTCAGAGAAAATGGATGGAGGCAGGATCCAGTGAAAAGCAAGGTTAGTAATACAACTACAGTAAGGTTAGCACAGTGGTACCTCGGGTTAAGTACTTAATCTGTTCTTAACCTGAAACTGTTCTTAACCTAAACCACTTTAGGCAAGAACCACTTTAGCTAATGGGGCCTCCCGCTGCCGCTGCACCACCAGAGCACGATTTCTTTTCTCATCCTGAAGCAAAGTTCTTAACCCGAGGTACTATTTCTGGGTTAGCAGAGTCTGTAACCTGAAGCGTCTGTAACCTGAAGTGTATGTAACCTGAGGTACCACTGTATTTAGATACATGTGCATTTATGAATATTTATTATATATTTGAGACCTTAGAATTATTATAACACAACATATAAACATTACACATTTGGAGGCAGTTCTGGATATGACCCCCTAAAAACAAACAAAGCACACTTTCAATGCTTAAGGGTCTTCAGTTGACGTCCTCCATCAAACACACTGGTCCCATCACCTCCTGGCAAATAGAAGGGGAAGAAATGGAGGTAGCGAGAGATTTTACTTTCTTGGGCTCAATGATCACTGCAGATGGTGACAGCAGCCACGAAATTAAAAGACGCCTGCTTCTTGGGAGAAGGGCAATGACAGGCCTAGACAGCATCTTGAGAAGTAGAGACATCACCTTGCCAACAAAGGTTCGTATAGTTAAAGCTATGGTTTTCCCAGTAGTGATGTATGGAAGTGAGAGCTGGACCATAAAGAAGGCTGATCGCCGAAGAATTGATGCTTTTGAATTATGGTGCTGGAGGAGACTCTTGAGAGTCCCATGGACTGCAAGAAGATCAAACCTCTCCATACTGAAGGAAATCAACCCTGAGTGCTCACTGGAAGGACAGATTGTGAAGCTGAGGCTCCAGTACTTTGGCCACCTCATGAGAAGAGAAGACTCCCTGGAGAAGACCCTGATGTTGGGAAAGATGGAGGGCACAAGGAGAAGGGGACGGCAGAGGACGAGATGGTTGGATAGTGTTTTCGAGGTTACCAGCATGAGTTTAACCAAACTGCGGGAGGCAGTGGAGGACAGAGGTGCCTGGCGTTCTCTGGTCCATGGGGTCACGAAGAGTCGGACACGACTAAACGACTAAACAACAACAATCAAACACACACATTATAAAAATGGAGGTGGCCCAACTGCAGTGCTGAGGAAGTGGGGAAGCATGATAAAGACGGATTGTAAATATGGATTGTGAAACTGTTTGCCCATTTTAAAAAAGCACGATGTAAATTATACATT
The DNA here is from genome assembly GCF_964106915.1 of Podarcis gaigeae. NCBI lineage: Eukaryota > Metazoa > Chordata > Lepidosauria > Squamata > Lacertidae > Podarcis > Podarcis gaigeae. Next base: position 95,592,796 of record NC_139677.1, on the reverse strand, counting down.
ATAAAATAAATATTATATAAATGGTTAAGGACTGTGAGTGTATGGCATTGAAAAAAGTGGAGCACATCCACCTTTAACCACACAACAGAAATGACCCTGTTTTTCCCCACACAACTTCAAGATGGGTCCCGTGTGGGTTTTCATCGTGTCTGGGAAAGGTCATTAGTTTGTTTTGGTTGAATTTTAAATAAAGATTGGTCTGCCTAGCTAGACGTATTCCTGGAGGTTTCATCACATGCCATGCCAGAGAGACGAAACCGTTTGTCCTTAGGGGAAAATGAAATGTATTTGTGTATCCAAGGGAGTTATCACATTACCAGGACCTATGAATGTCAACAGTAAGATGGCAGCATTAATCTAATTCAGAAATCAATATTCGGTGAAATAATTTGGACTTTATGGAAAGCCTACTTGGGCCTATTTGAAATTACTTTAATTCACTGGTTTTGCATTTGTATGTGTAATGAATTTACATTGGCTATCAACAAAAGGCATCCAAAATATTAAGCAGTATTGACAAAACCTCAGCAAATGCCAGTAACGGTCCCTAGTGTGGTGTTTTCTATACAGTAGTGCGGAATGTAGCCGTGTGACTTTTAGGTAGGCCCCAAAAGGCCTTCATTCCCATAGCAACAGTTGAGCAACCGAACGGACCAATAGGAAACGAGGTCTCCTGCGCGGCCTTTGACCAAACAAGTTTAAGGGACGCCGAGCGGGAGGGGGAGAGCGAAGCCGCCGACATCCAGGCGGAGAAGAACAAACCATTCCCAACGTCACACTACTACGAGGAGGCGGGGGCTGTATTCGGAAGGCCCAACCAGACGTCAAAAGAGATAAAGAGAGGCGGGACCGCCGCGCCCTCAGCGAATCCGCGGCGCGCCTGGAGAGCTGGGCCAATCGCGTCTCGCCTGGACGCCGCTCAATCAAGCGGCGAGTCGAGGGAGGCGGGGCCCAATCAGAAGGGAGAGTCCCTTCTGCTCCAATCAGGATCAGGCTCGGGAGGCAGCGGCGGCCAATGGCGGCTGGGCCAGCGAACAAAAGGCGCTTCCCCGGCGCTTTTGCCCGCCCCCGCCCCCCTCCGGCGCAGTTTTTCGCATGACGCAACGGTTGGAGCCGGAGGAAGAAGGCGTTCGCGAGCCGCGGGAGCCGCCGCCATTTTGTGCGTGCGTTTGTGAGGCGAAGCGGGTGGGCTGAGAGAAAAATAGACGGAGGAAAGCGGTTTGGCGGAGGAAAACGGCGGCGGCCTGCGAAGCTTCCTGCTTGACGAGGACGCGGCGGCGCGGAGGATGAGCCAGAAGAGGCCGGCAAGGGTGTAGCAGCGGGCACCGGCGACATCGACAGCCGCAGGGGCGGGAGAGAGGCGCTTAGTGTGTGTGTGTGAGGGGGGGGGAAAGAAAAAGCAAAGAGGGGGTCGGCCTGTGTCCCCCCTTCCTTTTTCTCTTCTCCGGAGGGGCTCGGCCGTTCCCCCCACGCGGCCTCTGGCGTGTGGGGGACGAGAGAATAATGTCGGGCGGCGGCGGCTCCAGTAGCAGCAGCTCCAGCAGCAGCTCCAGCGCGGCCTCGGAGGGGCCCGTGGGCGGCGGCGGCGGCAGCAGCGGGGAAGACGCCTGCCGCGACTACCAGTCTTCGCTCGAGGACCTGACCTTCAACAGCAAGCCGCACATCAACATGCTGACCATCCTGGCCGAGGAGAACGTGCAACACGCCAAGGACATCGTCTCGCTGATCGAGGCGCAAGTCGCCAAGGTTTTTATACACTCTACGCCGAATACGCTCTCTCTACCTACCCCCCACCCCCTCTACCTACCCAGGCTACTTAACCTACCTACCCAGGCTCCTGCCATAGCTCTAGGGCCAGATCTCAGCAAAAAACCCAACCCCCCCCATCCCGCAAACAAACACACCGCCATATTATTTTTCTAGACCTCGTGTGTGTGTGTCGTGTGTATGAGAGGAAAGAGTTCAGGAATTTTCCGCCCTGGGTTTAGTGGCGAGAATGGGAAGGGGAAGGCATACTAGGGATCAGGCCTAGGAAGGAAAAGCAGTGGGGGAGGGGGGTTGGGTATGTTGCGGGAGGGGAAGGAAGGCAACGGCCTTTGGCGGTTGGGGGGTACAGCCAACCTTAATAGTATTATTTATTATGCCTTAGAAAAGGAAAGGTCAGAGGAAGGGTTGGGGTTTTTTGGTTTTTTGCGGGAGGGTGTTTATTTACTCACGCGCATTTTAAGAGCATATGACGATCCCGTGGTGTTTACTTTAGCCCAAGTACCTCCTTCGAAAAGAGGCTGCAGTAAATAAAAAATCGGCTCGAAATTTTTTACAAATAAAAAAGCCAATAGAAAAGCTGCATGTTAGAAAGTCGGGGCGGAGAGGGGGAAACCCACGCTAGTGTAGGCTAAAAGCAGGTGAACTTGTCAGCCGTAGGTCTTGGGGGTTGGGTTATGGTGGGGAGAGTTCTTGATCTAGTCGGATGGGGGGGAGCTGCAGGGAAGTGCTTGGGGTAACAAGAAGGTGGCTTTGGGATTAGGAACAGATAGTGGACAGTCTAGGCATTTTGAAATTGTGGCAAGGGGAATCCCTCCCAGCTTTGGGAATAAAGATAGGGCATGGGTTTTGAGGAAGGCAGCATTAGAGAGGTAGGAAAAGATCTAGGTGGAGCTGGATTGAAGCAGAAGGAAATATTAGCTGAACGTAAAGAGGAATATTGATAAATGGGGGCATAGGGATGTGAAAAGACAGTGAAGCATAAGGTATAGCCTTCTTTAGAATATGGGGAAATGAAACAGTCTGGTAGCGGGAAGTCAGGTGTGTGTGTGGGGGGGGCAGTGCCAGCTGTTTATTGGCAGTAGCAGAGAGTGCAAGGAAATCTGGAAGAGCACAGCAAATTTGAATGTAAGGCCTGATTCCCTTCCCTGTCCACCTCAAGCAATTCAGGAAATGTTTGTTGGGTTTCACAAGCATGCATAAACGAGGCGTACAACATGGCGGCCTGGCAGTGACTGTGCAGCAATAGCAGTGCTTTGCCCTGCAGTTTGTGCCTCCACAACTAACGTGTTTCAATCTTAGTTCAAGTTAGCTGTACCATAATATTTTGTCATTTTTCTTAATCGTTTAGCAGTAATCAGGCTAAAGGAGATAAGGCATTACAATCAAGGATTCCTTTATATCACATAAGCCCCCTTCTTTATTTTTTTCTGTGAAATAGAAGATGTTGGGGTGCTCCTGAATTGCTCTGAGTAATAGAAGTGTACCAAATTAGAAGGATGCATGTGCCTGTGTGTATGATCCACTCCTTGTTAGAGCAGCCCATTCATTAAGGCAGGGAAACGAGTGTTCCACCCTGTCTGAAGGAACCGCAGCTGCCTGTACAATCCCAACATGGCGCCTGTGAGGCATATGATACAAAAAGAAAGAGTAGGCTCCCAATCCAGTCATTTTCTGATAGAAGTCAGCTGGCTACATGTGGTTTAGGTTTTATAACACCTTTTCCGGGGGGGGGGGGCTTTCAAACCTTATTTTAAATAGCGATAGAGTAACATCCCAATTCCAGTTAATAATCTTAGTTATTGCTCATCTTCCTCTCCCTCCCACCTCCCTTGGCTTCTTCTAGGTTACTGGGCTTTTTAATTGCTAATTTAATCAGGGGTTTAAGATGATTTAAAAGTAAAGTAAAATTTAAAGGTCTAATAGGGAAGGCTGTTTAAAATGTAGGTTGGTTAACTCCATCATATTCTCCAGACATTTTCCCATACTTATTCTTAATGTTTTCAGTTTCTCTGTTCATGACTGGAACTACGTAACACACTATCAATTCCAGTACTGTTATCTTAGAGTGGGGTGAGGGTGGTTACATACCCCTTAAGTGTATTTAAAGATATCTACAACCTGTGCTTCTAATTAGATTTGCCTAGCTGTCATTAGTGGCCAGTATGAAACAAGAGATTTGAGTTCTCTGAAAACCACTTTTGAAGGAAAGTGTTGTCTGGGGACAGTTTCTATTTAGTGTAAACCAGAGTGGTTTTTATTACATTTTTAAATAAATGACTTTGAAATGTGTGACTGGTATTCCTAAAATGTAAATAAAATGTATGAAATATGTATTTGTCTTTTTATTTACCGGGTGTAGTGCAGAATCTGTTTCCAAGTGTTAAATTATTCTACGGCCTGGGTACAATGGAGGTATGAGGAAGGCTCAACCTTTGGTGAAGTCCATCAAAAATACACAGACCCACACATTATCAACACTCATTTATGACGTTTGAAGGAGTGCAGCAAGCATTCTGTTGCAAACTCTGGGCATGGTTTCACTGCAGATAGGCTTGAGGTTAATTTACCTTCAGTTTCTTAGTGGTTTGTGTTGCCTTCCTGCCTTCTGCAACTGCTGGATAATCTCTAACTTGGGTTTGTCTCTACTTGAGGGGTGGACCTCCAACATCCCACTGCGGTTTCTTTTAGAGACTAATGGGGAAGTATGGTAACTGAAGTATGGTTCGCAAAAGTGGCATTCCATTCGTTAAAAGGTGGGGGTTGCTTCCTCATTCCTAAAACCAGATCCTGTTACAGGCTTGCTGCCTTATTTCACTATAGCTTCACATGTTGTTTTCACAGCTCGTGTGAGCATATGATGACATATTATACAGGTGCAGCAGTTTTGCTGTTCATATTTAAAGATGGAAAATAGAACATAACTTTTGGGAATAAGAACTTTAAAGTCAGCTCTGTTTCCTTGCCAGCTGTCCTTGGAAGTCTGAGGATAACACATACGGGGTTTAAAAAAGGATACAGGTGTCCCATGTGCTTTCCCAAGCCCTATTGTAGCGCGTAAAATCAGAGCTCTATGTACATAGCCCAGTTTTCATTTCCAAGCTGTTGGGGAGTTAATCCTTACATTCCCTGTATGCCTTGTCTGGTGGTCTTGTGTTTCATATGAAGGCATACTTCCCTCCATTATTATTTTGTCACTATATGCAATTTGGTAGAGGCACCACCTGGCTGAAGACTTACTGGTATAAATCTCCCTTGAAGCAAATTTCAGATGAAATGGTTTGCATATCTTTGTGCATAAAAAACTCAAAGCCACACATTTTAAGGGTGCAGATAAATCAAGGGTGGTTCAGGTTTTCTCACAATTTAAAAAATAAGTTGCCAGAGTTTTCTGCAAATTTCTTCACAATTTAGTGGGTAAAATACTAGTTTTAAGGACAGTCAAGGACAATATCATTTGGACAATGGAATTTTTACAGTTATTGCAGACCCTGTGAGTTGCCAGATGTTAAACTGCGCAGAAATACTAGCTTTTTTTCTTATGAGTTGTTGGGTGGTAAATGGGAATTAAGTTACCCCTGTTGAAACGGAAGACAGTTAATAAGCAATTATCCTTCCCAACAAGTCTTTATAAATACACGTTGATGCTTTCTGGAAGCTTGCTGCCATTTCCTGATATGGATGAGACATTAACATTCATTTTGAACAGAACTTGAGAAGGCTTCCATTTTCTTTGGACATGCAGCCACAACGGCACACAGTTTGCGCTGCACGGACTTGGGGCCCGTCTTATGTATGGCGAAAAAATCCAACTTGGCTCCTTGGGCATTGAAGAGTGTCCAGACTTGAAGACTGCCTTCCGTGCCAGTCTTTGGTTCCAGTTATAATCCCGACTATTCAACACCATAGCTTCATTATGGATTTATACTCTTCTTTTTTTGGCTCGGGTTGGATGGTTTGAATATAGCTTTGAGAACATCTGAGTCGAATTGCTTCAACTGGTCAGACTTGGTGACATAGCATTTTTTCTGGATTGCAGCAAAGTAACTATTCCAAATATGGCGCACTCAGACATCGGTATTCACCATTGGTCCATGCACTTGGAATTCCCCCTCTTATTTTATGGGACTTGCAAATCTTTTAAGTTGTCCCATTTCCTTTCTTCTAGAGATCCCAGCAGAAGCTAGTGTGTGTTTAAATAGTGTGGTTGGTTTGGACACCCCTAACCATAACATGGGCCAGTTCTTTCTGCCATTGCAGAGGTTGAGTATCCCCCCCTCTTTTAAAGAAAAACACTCTACCAAATAGACCTAAACTCTTTGGGGGTGGGCGGTGTTGAGCTTGTTAGCTTATGAAAACAACCTTTTACATAATAATTGTTCCAAAATAAAGATATGGTGGGTTGGGGAATGGTAACTTCTAAATTAAAAGAGAAAACATGTTTTTGTTATAACTAAAAGTCTCAAGTTTTCTTCTTATTACTCCAGGCTCCTTCTAATGAGAAACTTCCTGTTATGTACCTTATGGACTCCATTGTCAAGAATGTTGGGAGAGAATATCTTGCTGCGTTTACTAAAAACCTAGTTGCAACATTTGTTAATGTGTTTGAAAAGGTATATATACATATATATGTGCTTTCATAATCGTTTTCAAACTTGTTGCTTTGCTGTATAAATAAATAACTTGACACTCAGTCTTGGGTTTTCTTGGGTACTAAGTGCAAAGAATGCAGTTGGACCTTTCATATTTAGACTATTCACACTCCAGTTATATTAAGAAAACAAGGTTTTAAAAAAGTGTAGCAGTACATAGTTGGAAATGTATAGAGCATATCCAGAGTGAGAAGGCCTGTATTAGAAAACTGTTTGATCTTTAGCTTTTCATGCATAAGATATTTTAGCCTTGCAGAGAAATCAGTGACCTTGTGTTGTGTTTGCATACACTCTTAACACTTTTCGCTTTGAGTATACAATAAGTTATGTTTTCATTCATTTATAGTAGTGTATGCAAACATTAGATACTTAAATGGAACCTGCCTGTCAAGAATTCTGAAAGTTTATATTTTGATAATGAGCACCTTTCATCTGACTCCCAACCTTTTCACTTCTGCAGTCTTTTTATGTTTCACTTTAATTTCTGAGCAATTGCTTGTGGCTGGGATTTCTCAAACTGGGTTGACCAGAGGATTGGGGTGATTTTTTAAAAACAATAAAAAAATGCAGAATGCATATTTATAATTTTTATGTGAACAGTTTTACATATATCATTAAAGGAAATAAGAACATGCCACTTGAATTAATTAGTGTTCCCCAGTGCTGTTTAATAAAGGGTTGGAATTGCTCAAAACAATTGGATTAGTGCTTACCTCCCTTTATCAAGTTTTGTTTAATCTTAAATCTCAATGATATTAATAAAAATTGAGAGAAACCCTTGTGAGCCTGTTTAAGCCATACATACTTTCTGACTGGTAGTATGGAGCTTTAGCTGGAGAAATTAGTAGAATTTTGAGACAAGATTGAGCTATTTAACAGCCTAATCTTAGACATTTTTGCTCAGTATATCTCAGCTTCAGGATTTGCTTTGGAGTAAGTGCATAAGATTGTAGTATCAATGCAATAGTCACTGAATTGCCTGTATTGGGTTTATATCTTTACCAGGAATAGTAGATGCAGTATGAAAACATTGGGAAATGAAAATTATCTGCATATTATGATATTGAACTTGTTCTGTGAACTGCCTTGATGGTTGAGTTAGGATAATATAAAATGTAAAAATAAAAAGATACCATGGCTGTGTCTATAACACATGTGGAGGATTTACTGTTTTCAAATGTATATGGTACTGTGCAAGTCACAGTATGTTGGACCTGGGGGCAAGTACATCACGGTACTGGCAGAAGCTGAATTCTATGTCAAGAAAATACTCCAATGAGGGTCAAGGAACCCTGCTGAATGGGATAGGTTGTGCACAGGGGATTGAAGAAATATGGTGAAGCCCACCTCATTCAGCGTGATTCCCTAACCCATAGCATTTTAGGGAAATCGGCTGCTGCTAGTTCTGTTATGTGTGCTTATCTCTTAATCCATCCCGTTACATGGAGGCCCACAGTCCATCGTTCAGCTGTGTGCACCTGATTTCTACTAATTTCAGTGGCACTTCAGTACACACAAATGAGCAGGAGTACAGCTTTAGAACACAGTATCTGGTCTTGAGTTGTAGAAAGAAGCATAACAAATGTTTTATTAACTTAACAAGCCATAGAATTGTTCTGTTCTTCTTAGGTTGATGAAAATACTAGGAAAAGTTTATTTAAATTGCGTTCCACGTGGGATGAAATTTTCCCTTTGAAGAAACTCTATGCCCTTGATGTCCGGGTGAATTCAGTAGACCCTGCTTGGCCAATTAAACCGCTACCCCCTAATGTGAATACTTCTAGCATCCATGTGAATCCTAAGTTTTTAAATAAATCGGTAAGTTTCGACAACTAAATGCTGCTTTAAACTATGTTTATATGAGTTTGTGTTCAGGCCTTTGAATTTCGCATGCTTTGAGGTGACAAGAAAGGACTGGTAGGGATTGTACTTTCAAAACATAAATGAGGTGAAAGCATTAAACTTATGTTAAAAGTCTGACATTGCTTATGCATTCTAATTTAAATGTACAAAAATGAAGAATTTTAAAACAATGGAACATTTTTAGCTTTGAGTTAACTGCTGGTTGCTTTGCCCCACAAATAAGAATCGTGTTCTTTACCATTTTCTTGGTAGCCTGAGGAACCACCTGCACCTAGCCCTGCAGTCTGTCCTCCTCCTGTGTCCTGTTCTGCTGTGTCCTCTACTCCAGTTGTTCCTGAAATACAAAAGAATTTGACTCAAGAGCAGCTAATAAGACAACAGCTACTAGCAAAACAAAAACAGTTGTTAGAACTTCAACAGAAAAAATTAGAACTGGAACTAGAGCAGACTAAAGCACAGCTGGTGAGTAGGATAGAAATGATTGCTGTAGCATGTCGGCAAGCAAAGCAAAACATGACCAGTGTTTGTCACTAGCCCATTTCAGTTGTCTTTATTTGGTGGAGCCTTTGTTAAGACTATTAAATTTGATTGATCTGTGGGGCAAGCCGCAATACAGATTGCAACCTTTCTTTCATATGCTCAACAAGTTAATAAAAATAGGAATAGGTTTTTCTACCATGTTTTGAGGTTATCATTAATTTGGACACATGGTTTAGCACCCTCCACAAAATTCACATCAGTCCCAGCCAGCATAGCCAATGGCAAGAGAGGCTGAGACTTGTAGTGTAGCAACACCTTCATGGAATCATAAGGGTTGGAAGGTACCCAAGGGTCATCTAGTCCAACCCCCTGCAATTCAGGAATCTCAGTTAAAGCATCCATGACAGATAGCCATTCAACCTTGAGGGCACAATGTTTACTACCTCTAGTGTCATGGTAAAACCTATATGTTGCACTTGGTCCGTGAATCGCACTTCCGTGTATAACAAATTCCACACCCCTGGCTGTTGTTTAGTAGAACCCAGGGCTTGAGATTGGGACCATCACATTGTGAGTTTTCTTCCATGCAAGTGAAAGGCATCGACATCAAATACATGACCAAGGGAGAGGTTTGATACCCCACAGGTATTTATTACCCTAGCAAGTGTCACGTATAGACTAGCTCACAAGTAACCACAAAGGGTTTTCTTCTGGAATCAATTTGTGTGGTGTCATATTTTGTGATGTGTTAATCTTTCATGGTTTGCTTGCGGTGTAAACCTGCAGCCCTCCAGATGTTGTTGGACTCCAAGTCTCATCAGCCTCAAGCCAGCATGGCCAATGCTCAGGAATGGTAGGAGTTGTAGTCTCAATATCTGGAGGGCCACATGTTCCCTGCCATCCCTGTTTTGAAGACAGGATTGCAGAGCATGTTCTAATGTCTTCAAGAGGTTTCTATACTCTGTTTATGTTGGCTACAGAAATACCATTTATGCCCTTTAAGTATAATTTATCAAAAAACGAAAATGGTTTTAAAATACGTATATTGTAAATACTGCATAATTTTCCATCATCTTATAAGGCAATGAACGTTTATTGACATACCTTGTAATTATTGACCTTCAGTGAAGGAACCTAAAATTCCCTTACAATCTGAGATAGGAAATGATTAGTATACTCTTTGACACATTCACAGACATCATGAGTATTCCAAGAAAATTCTAAAATAGAGAGGCTTATCCAGAAAGCTAGTAACTTATATGCCTTTTCTTGCAAGTTCTCTTTTCTAATATGTAGGTGCATTCTTATATATAATTAGAACTCAAGAATTAGTCCATACTTTCAAACCTATTCTTGAATTTTTATGCTGTACAGTAGGTAAGAGAAACACTTAAGGTTTTTTAAGTGCTAGTGTTGTAAATACTTGCTTCTTTTTATTACCTTTTGTTTCAGGCGGTTTCTCTTAGTGGTCAGCAAAGTGGATCCAGCTTGAGTCAAGCATCTGTGAAGCCACATGTTCCACAACCATCTCACATGCCAGTTAAAGCTCCTCATCAAGTTTGTCTGCCACCTGAAAAAAGCCGTCTCTCTCCACTCCATGATGTCAAAACGGCCAACAGAGATCCTCGTCTTAATAGAACAAGTCAACATTCTTCCCATTCTAAAGATCAAAGTCATAGGAAAGATTTTACAGTTAGTCCAGTCAATCAGGCTGATCCAAAGGTCAGCAAAACACTACAGGCTGAAAAACAAAGTACATCAAAGCAAGAAAGACAAAAACAGAATGAGAAATCTCAAAAGAAAGAGTTTGATCAATTTGATTCAAAATTGAAGTCTCCATCTCCCTTGCAGAACAAGCTGCTTCATGCTAAAGATACTAGAAACCAAGAAAGTGAGAACACCAGGGTATCTGAAATAAGCAAGAGAGATCCAAGATTGAAGAAACATCTTCTAGAGAAGCCAGATGGTAAAGATGATGATCTGAAAGAAAAGAGGAGATGCATGGAGAGAAAAGACAAAGAAGAGCATAGACCAGTCAGTGGTAGAACCAAAATAATTAATGGCATTGTCCAAAAGCAAGATCCCAATACTGAAGAGTCAGAGAAACAGGTTGGAAAGCTAGGAAGGTCGGGTACCAGGAAAAGGTCACGTTCCCCTAGATCTCGGTCACCATCTTCCCACTCTCCAAAACGAAGAGACAGGAGGTCACCCAAAAGACGGCTCAGAAGCCTCTCCCCTGGACCTAAAACTGCAAAGTCTCGGGTGTCGGGACCAAAGCAATCCCACGCAGAGGACTTTGGGCAGGGAATACGGGAAGAAAGGAGCTCTAACAAAAGGAAGCAGGAAGTGAGAGATTCAAGGAGGCCGAAAAAAACTCATGAAGACCGACCGCAGGAAGGAATGAACTTGCATTCTTCAAAAGCAAACTCGGAACCTAAGGAGAATGTGGAGAACTGGTCAAGTTCCAAGTCAAATAAAAGGTGGAAATCTGGTTGGCAAGAAAATAAAAAGTAAGTTGGCATTTATGAGGCAAATTTAATTTGCCATCGTAGGTATAGATCTGAAGTTACTGCCAAAGAATAACCGTGTTGGTATGATGCTAAATGGGACGCAGGTGGCGCTGTGGGTAAAACCTCAGTGCCTAGGACTTACTGATTGCATGGTCGGTGCTTCGAATCCCCACGGCGGGGCGAGCTCCCGTCTTTTGGTCCCAGCTTCTGCCCACCTAACAGTTCGAAAGCACCCTTAAGTGCAAATAGATAAATAGGTACCGCTTTATAGCGGGAAGGTAAACGGTGTATCCATGTGCTGGCTCGCCAGCTGCAGCTTCGTCACGCTGGCCACGTGACCCGGAAGTGTCTTTGGACGGGGCCAGCTCACGGCCTCTTGAGCGAGATGAGCACGCAACCCTAGAGTTGGTCACGACTGGCCCGTACGGGCAGGGGTACCTTTACCTTTATGATGCTAAAGCAAAAGTGAAATAGTTGTTTTTATCACACTATGTTGGGAGATTGTGTCAAGTTAACATTCTTGCTTCTGTGGATTTCAGCCCCCAGCCAACTGAAGAACACCAAGGACTTTCTAAATCACCTCATCAGAGGCACAGGGACACCTGGGCAACCAGTAGTAAAGGAGTTACATCACCTCGCACACCAAAGCAGCAACATAGATTAAGTGTGGATGCGAATTTGCAGATTCCGAAAGAACTGACCTTGGCAAACAAGAGAGAGTTACTTAAGAAGGTAACAAGTATTAACGTTTTATAGATTCACATATTCTTTCCTAACAGCCTTCCAAATTTAACTCTAACCTTTTCTCTTGTCACAGGCTAATGAACAACTGTCATCTGGAGAAATAACGCAAGATGAGTTTCTTGTTCTGTGCCATCAGATTCGCCAAATTATCCAGTATCAGGAAGGAAAACACAGGTGCAATGTGTGGGATAGTCCCACAGGTGAAAAGGGAATTTCGAAAAAGAAGCCCCTGTTGTCTGATGCGGATTTAATATATCATGAGCATAAAGCTAAGCTAAAAAGAACGCAAGTTCAGCATACATTTCCAAGACTCAACATGATGGATCCTGAAGATATTTTACTCGAGAGACACTTGAATGAGACATTTCTTTCTGGAATGGATTGTGAACAAACAAAAAGCAAATCGGGGAGTCAATTCAGTGAAAGATCAAGGCGGCATTCCCCTGTTGGTAGTAACAGACCATATTCTGAAAATTCACCTCATGACAGCCGGAGAAGACACGATGAGTCCAACTCCTCCAAAGGTACAAGGAGCTTTGGGGAAAATACCTCCATTATCTGTATTATAGTTAGGGAAAATCAAGAAACTAAATATTTTCTTGGTTATCAGAAGTGCAGCAAAAATATACTGGAGTTTTCAGGTTTGATAATTTTGGGGAAATACTTCTCACAGTGCTGTAGATTTGCTTTGTATACTATGCTTTCTATACTATACTACTGCCTTCAGGCAGTAACAGTGCTGTTTTGTTTTGTTTTAAAGGTATTCGAGATGAGCGGAGGTCTCCGTTCAATGAACATTATAAGAGAGGAAGATACGAAGAACCAGAGAAACAATTTACTGAGAATGCAGGATCACGATTTGGGGTTTCAGATGGAAAGCAAAGATTTAGTTCACTGATGGAGGAAAGATCTCATTTTGAGGGCTCTCCTAGACATCCTGGAACAAGGGCAGGTGGAGATGGACAAGGAACTCACTTTGAAGGGCTGGCTAATGCAAGTTCTAGAATTGAAGGACCACAACTACAGACTAATTTAATGTTTGAGGGGTCCCTAGGCCAGCCAGCATCTCAGTTTGACGGGCCCCCAGGACAGTCCGGAGGAAAAAGTTCTTTGTTCGATGGACCAGCACAGATGGGTGGTGGTCCCTTGAGGTTTGAAGGGCCCTCAGGGCAAGTTGGTGCAGGGACTGCTATACGGTTTGAGAATCCTATGGGACAGCCAGGGGGAGCATTGAGATTTGAGGGGCCCGCAGGCCAGTCAATGAGTGGTATAAGATTTGAAGGGAACCATGGTCAGCCCTCAGGTGGGATAAGGTTTGAAGGACCTCATGGTCAGCCATCTGCTGGGATTAGGTTTGAGGGACCACATGGTCAGTCATCTGGGATCAGGTTCGAGGGACCACATGATCAGCCTTCAGGTACTATGAGGTTTGATGGCCAGCCTTCTGGTGGAATGAGGTTTGAAGGTCCACATGGCCAACCTTCAAGTGGGATAAGGTTTGAAGGGCCTCATGACCGTCCTGTGGGCCCTCATGGTCCCCCAGGAGGTGGAATGAGGTTTGAAGGCCCCCATGGCCAACCTATGGGGCCTCATGGTCAGCCAGCGGCTGGCATGCGATTTGAAGGACCTCATATGCAGCCAATGGGACCTCTTGGCCAGCCAGGAGGCAATTTGCGCTTTGAAGGTCCACATGGACAGCCTATGGGTCCGCATGGGCAGCCAGCAAGATTTGAAGGTCCTCATGGACAGCCTATGGGGCCACATGGGCAGCCTTTAGGGCCACATGGTCAACCAGGTGTTGGTCCCAGATTTGAGGGGCCTCATGGTCAGTCTGGGATTGGTCCCAGGTTTGAGGGGCCTTCAGGCCAGGCTGGAGGTGGACTTAGGTTTGAAGGACCTATTAACCAAACAGGGCCAAGGTTTGATGGCTGTCATTCAAGATTTGATGGTCAACCTGGTCAGCCATCACTTATGCAAAGACTGGATGGATTACATGTGCAACCTGGTCCAAGGTTTGAAATGGGCCCTGCTCAGCAGACACAACCTCGGTTTGATGGTCCTCCGGGTCAGCAGATACCCCCAAGATTTGATGCACCAATACCTCAACGGTTTGAAGATCCTAAACACCAGCAGGCAACACGATTTGATATTCCTCTTGGTCATCAAGGTCAAAGAATGGAAAATGTAGCTAATCATCCTGCCTCAAGACTCGAAACACCACCTTATGGACAAACTGGCCCTTACAATGAACCTCCCAATCAGCCACCCTATAATGCACCATCACAAGGAATGCAATTCCAGAGAACTGAGCAAATATTTGATAACCCGCAAGGACCAAACTTCAATGGGCCACCTGGTTCTGGAGCACAGAACTTTCCTAACACTATTAACAGGGCACCTGGACCTTACTATGATGACAAGAATCTTCAGTATGGAAACTTCAGTGGTATGACGGGAAATGTTCAGCAGCCTCAGCAGGTAAGGGGCTTTCTAGACTTAATTTGATGATATACTTGTTCTTATATAATCATACGCTTGTTCTTTTCTGCATTCTCAGTAACAGGAGAGTGTCTCGTGTATATGTGTGTGTTCATATTTGTTCATGGCAGGTAGGGCTAAGTTAGGGTTGCCACATTTTAGAAGGTGAAAATGTGGACTCAAAAGTTGGGGAGGATTTGCGGGGGGGGGGTGGGTTTTTGTTGTTTTTGGCCAAAGTTATTGAGTGTGTGTGTGTGTGTGTGTGTGTGTGTAAGGGGGGAAATCAAATAATGATAGTCAAATTAGTTATTATTGCATGTATATCTTAGGTTTCCTCTAAGGAGCTATGGGTGACATAATCCCCCTTGCCATTTTATCCTCACAAGCAACTCTTGCCTGACACTTAGGCTCAGCTTAACTTAAGTCGCCCAGTAATCTTCATAGCAGACTGGGAATTTGAATCATGGTCTCCCATGCCCTAGTCCAATACTCTTAAGCACCAGCGTGCTTGTATAGCTCTTGGAATTTGAGGTACTTCTTGGAAGCACAATGAAAGCCAATATTTTGCTAACATATTTAACAATATGTATATAATAACATATACAATATATGTATATAATAGAATATACCACTTAATAGAAAAACCTGTTAAATGGTTTACATAAAATAGTACAAAGTTTTAATTAAAAATACAGATCAAATCAAACTTTAAAAATAAGTAGATGTACTAAAATTTACCAAATAAATATAAAATGAGCAGTTTTGAAAGAAATACGTAATATTAATATAGATGGAGCACTTTGTCCCAGAAAGTGGGTTGATTTAATCTGGTTTTAGTATTACCGTATTTTTCGCTCTATAGGATGCACTTTTTCCCCATCAAAAATGAAGGGGAAATGTGTGTGCATCCTATGGAGTGAAGACGCCATAGCCCCGTGACCCTCTCCCGGCTGGAGAGGTGACGCGCGGCCATGGCAGGAGCATCTATAGCCGCGTGTCACCTCTCCAGCCGGGAGAACACACGCGGGGCTAAAGCAGGCCCCCCCCCCCGCAACCCTCTCCCAGCTGGAGAAGTGACGCACGACTGGCAGCAGCCTTTACGCTGTTCCCTGACCTGCTCTTTGGGGTTGGTGGTGGGCTTCCCCCTGCCAGCCCCAAAGAGCAGGTTGAAAGGAACCTGAAGCCTGGAGAGCGAGAGGGGTCGTTGTGCACCGACCCCTCTCGCTCTCCAGGCTTCCAAGGTAGCCGCCTGAACGCACTTTAAACGGCACCTTGTTTTATAGCCGGAAAACAAGAGGGGGAAAATCCTCCCCCTCTCTGCGCAGCACCTCCTGCCGCTTCGCTGAAGGGGCGCTGGGCAGAGAGGGGGAGATTTTTTCCCCCTTGTTCTCCCCCCTCTAAAACAAGGTGCATCCTATTGTCCGGTGCGTCCTATGGTGCGAAAAATACGGTAATGTTTAAGTTTTATTTTTATACTGTTCACTTCATTGATATTTTACTTCTGTAAAATAGAGTTGTGCTGTGTTGTAACTGAATGCAAAACCAAACACCATTCATTGATTTGGGATTTAACAGTGAAATAGCTGAATATTCTGACTAAAACAGCATTTGCCTCTTGGCAGGTTCCTGTTATGTCGGTAGGATCTACTCAACCTGTACCGTACAATGCAGGGCAGCCTCTCTTAGCAGCTCATGCACAAAATCCTGGAAGCTTTGTCCAAAATCAACCAGGTCAGTATTTAAAGGGTGAGTTGTTGTTTTTTGTCCTTTTACTAAAACGTTTATCAGCTACCAACGAGGCAGCTGTGGAGAACCTTTGACATTCCAGATGTTCCTGAGCTACAGCTCTCATCATTCCTGACCATTGCCCATGCTTGCTGGGGCTAATGAATGCTGTAGTCCACCAATACCTGGAGAGCCAAATAACGGAGATTTTGCATCAATCCTGAACAAACCTCAGATTTGCCAGGGCTACTTCCCTATTTACTATAACCCCAAAGTTACTCAACTGGAGCCATGTCAAAATAATGCTTGGAGTTGAGGGGGAACCAGGTGCAGAACAGTTGCCACTTGGTTAGGGAATGTTATCTACTGCAGTGTTTCCCAACCTTGTGCCTCCAGATGTTTTTGGCCTACAACTCCCATCATCCCTGACCACTGGTCTTGCTAGCTAGGGATGATGGGAGTTGTAGGCCAAAAACATCTGGAGGCACAAGGTTGGGAAACACTGATCTACTGTATCTCATGAGCTATATCTTGAAATAATTGATATGTAAGCAAAAATCCTCATCTGCACTCCAACAGCATAATTTAGCAAGAAAAGAACTCTTTTAATTGTTGCTATAAAACAACAATTTGACGTGGGTGGCACTTTGGTCTAAACCACTGAGCCTAGGACTTGCCGATCAGAAGGTTGGCGGTTCAAATCCCCGTGACGGGGTGAGCTCCTGTTGCTCGTTCCCAGCTCCTGCCCATCTAGCAGTTTAAAAGCACGTCAAAAGTGCAAGTAGATAAATAGGTACTGCTCTGGCGGGAAGGTAAATGGCGTTTCCATGCACTGCCACATGACCCAGAAGCTGTCTGCGGACAAACGCCAGCTCCTCAGCCTCTAGAGCGAGATGAGCACCACAATCCCAGAGTTGTCCATGACTGGACCTAACGGTCAGGGTAGAGGTACCACTGTATAGAGAACTGTGAGCAGGATAGAAGCAACTGAAATTGAAAATGAGCTTTAGAATAAAGGAAGAGTGAAGATAAGGAAAGGGAACGTAAAATGTTTTGGACTGTGAACCATATGATCTTGTTTAAGTTTTAGAGCTATTTGAAAGTAGTGTCCTTTTTTGTCCCATTTTTAGGGAACGCTCCGCTTTCCTATCCTGATAATCATCTTGGACAACTTGATGTAAATGAATTGTTCTCAAAACTACTTTCTACAGGGATTCTCAAAGTTTTACAGACTGATTCAACTTCAGCTCGTAAGTATAACTTTTACCTTTTTGTTCTGTGAGGAATAGTTAAAATGTTAAAGGCTGTTATGACAGAAGCTGGTATGTATGATATGTTTTGTCTAAGCATCTTGCAACAGTTAATGGGTTTAATAGCAGCTGCTGTTCAAAATCAGCAGTATTGACCTCCTCCTTTGCTACTCAGAACTGGCTAGATTGAGAAATAGATCCAGTGTATCCTGTTTTAAAGGCATATAATTGGGAATAGCTTTTGTGTTTTGTTTTTTAAAGTCAAGATACAAAGTTGGAGGAATTGAAAGAAGTTTGCCACGTGTGTTACTAATAAAAATAATAATTTATTTGTACCCCGCACATCTGACTGGGTTGTGCCAGCCACTCTGGGCAGCTTCCAGCATATATAAATACATAGTAAAACATTAAACCTTGAAAAGCTTTCCTGCCTTCAGATGTTTCCTAAATTTTATATAATTACTCATCTCTTTAACATCTGATGGGAAGGCATTCCACAGGGTGGGCGCCACTACTGAGAAGGCTCTCCCTGATTCCCTGTAGCTTCACTTCTCGCAGTGTGGGAACTGCCAGAAGGCTCTCGGAGCTGGGCCTCAGTGTCCTGGCTGAGTGATGGAGGTGGAGACTCTGAACCTTGCTATAATACAGGGATGGGGAACCTCTGACTTGCGGGTCTGGTTCGGCCTGCCAGACCATTTCATCCCGGCCTCCCTGCTTGGCACCTGACGTCAGCTGATTGCTGTTTTCTGTGGAGCACTTTGCACGTCCCCCTCATCTGTTAACAATACAGTAATCACTAGGGACAGAGGAGTGCTGTCGTGTTTTAGACCTGCCTGCTTTAATTTGACAATGATGCAGTTTTGAAAGGACACGCTTTGGCCCAGTACTGACAACGTACTTCATTTGTTTAGAAGTCAGTGAAGTTTCTGCCCAACCAGCTCCAGAGGAGGATGAGGAGGATCAAGACCAGACTGAGGATCAAGATGTCCCAGACCTAACTAACTTCGTTATAGAAGAACTAAAACAGTAAGTACATTTGTTGGGGCGGGTGGGTAACACAGAATGTACCTAGGCATGTCATGTTGACTTAAGTAAGCCATTTAACAGTTTTAGATCAAACTGTTGATCTAACTTGAATTTAACTGGGAAAGTCAAGTAATTGCTGTTTTGAGGACAGTGAGAGTGCTATATTTATGTGTGTGATAAGTATTAAATATCACTTTGGTATGTCAAGCATATTAAAGAATTCAGAATTAACCACTGATAGTATCTTGGGATTTATAGGTCTCTGATCTAGATAAAAAGGTTTCAAGGTTTATTGTGGGCCTTTTTAAAGTTGTGTGGCAGCGTCTTGATTCCCAATGCAGTTCCACATACTGAAAGTGCTGGCTGGCTTCCTCCTGACACATTTATTTTCTCATTCATGGACGTGCAGAACCTGCCTTATTTTCATGAGCTCCCCGCCCCAGCTAAATGAACAAGACCTCTTAATTCTTGAATGGGAAAGGTGTCCCAAGTTTTTTCGTAACTTAGGCGGCAGAGTTATAGTCCTCCTGCTCTAGAGCCTGTTCCTTGGTGTGCAAGTTACTGATTGGTGCTTGTTAAATTACAATTTTTTTCACAATCTTCCAACTTGTTTTGTCTTGTATTTGCTTAACAGAATTATTTGAAGCTTGCATGACTTTTTCTCCATAAACTGATTGCCATAATCAGCTGCTAACTAGTTTCCGACTTGTTTTCAGGCGATACGATAGCATTATAAACCGGCTCTATACTGGCATTCAGTGTTACTCTTGTGGAATGAGGTTCACAACTTCACAGACAGATGTCTATGCAGACCATTTGGATTGGCATTATCGTCAGAACCGCACGGAAAAGGATGTCAGCCGGAAAGTCACTCACAGAAGATGGTACTACAGCTTAACGGTAAGTGGCGGCTCAGTCTGTTTCACCTCAGGGTAGAGAATTAATGTTAAATTTATTGCCTGCCCTGTTCCAAACGATTCAGGTGCATAACAGTAAAACAAACTACCAAGATAATATGCACTTAAAACAGCATGAGCCTTCAAACGCCATCTTAAATTCCTTCTCTGCTTCTGAAAGCTTAGCTTTCTGGAGGCACCGAGTTCCATTTGGGCAGTGCCTCTGCCTCGAAATGTCACCAGATCCCTCGCAGATTGTAGTTTCAATCCTTTTTATAAGCCTTCCCCTCTTAGATCCTTGAGGGCACCTACTTCCTGTTTTATAGTAGTTGGCTGCCTGTGTTCTGCCTCTGTGGCTTCCTGCTTGGCTTCACACACTTTTCTCCCTATATCGGCTAGTGTGGGAGCAGCGTCACAAGTTTGCCCTCTGGTGGTCAGATGTCACAGTGTCTGCTTCTTAAAATGTCGTGTTTGCAGATGAGTTTTCAGGAACCTCTTTGCATTCGCAGGGGTTAAATATTAAAACAAAACAAAAAATGAAAATCTGAGATTCCCGTGACTAAGGAAATAGTCATACAGAGATAAATATTCTTCCCTTGCATGCCTGAATTAATTGTGCACAGGTGTTGTACTACTGGTAGACTTTGGCTTAAACAAACATGAGTGGGTGGATTCTGACATCTGTGCTGCACGTAAGATTTATGAAAAGCTTGTCACCGATGTGTTACTAGGTGAATGGCACACACCCTTCAAGCTTAGCGTATTGCTCAAGAAGCTCTAACGGATTGAGGATTTTTAAAATGGTGATGGATTAGTGGTTTTTTGTTGTCTTACAAGAGTAAGGATTCGGAAGACTGTGCCCTATATGCTGTGACCCTGATCCTAAGAAACAGAACCAGAGAGGATAATTAAAGATTTGTGCAGAACTGTATGGTGGAAAGTTGCATGAGCAGAGTAAAAGATTGAACTCGTAGGATCTTAAATTGGCTTTGTCAATATTTTTTTCTTTAGGACTGGATAGAGTTCGAAGAAATAGCTGATTTAGAGGAACGTGCAAAGAGCCAGTTCTTTGAGAAAGTGCATGAAGAAGTTGTGTTGAAAACACAAGAAGCTGCTAAGGAGAAGGAGTTTCAGAGCGTCCCTGCCGGCCCAGCTGGAGTAGATGAGGTAAGCTGTCCTCAGTAAACTTGCTTCTTGAGACTGGCTTGACTCTGTAGAAATTCTTACTTTTGTTCCTAACTATATTTCCAACATTCTGCACTAGATAAAGATATGAAGCGTGCAAGTGTATTTTATTTTAAAAAATCTACTGCGGAAGATAAATCTTTCTTTGTAGATGCAGGTTTATGAGTTGACAGCAAAGCTCTATAAGCTAAATGTGATTTCACCCAAACTTCCTGATTCTCTCTCTCCCCCTCCCCCCTCCTGTTCTTGAGAATCCCTTTTAAAACACTCCTATTTATTCCTCTTAAGGAATTTGGTTGTAGCAGTAATTTCAAAAGCATGGCCACTATGGGTTGATACCACTTCATACATTTAAAGAGCAGAATTTCGCAGTCTTAATATATTGCTAATAGCAGGACCCAGAATTGTTGCAATTATACTGTACCTACCTTTTACTTGTCATAACTTCTCTGGTGAACTGAGAGTAAAAGGACAAGTGCGCTGTTTATGTAAATACTGCTCTTTTAACTGCTTTCCTACATTTCAGAGCTGTGAAATCTGCCAGGAGCAATTTGAGCAATATTGGGATGAGGAAGAGGAGGAGTGGCACCTAAAAAATGCCATTCGAGTAGACGAGAAGGTAATGTTGAATATATATTTGGTGGCATCACAGAGGAAAAACATTGACTTTGATTACCAGGTTTTGGCTAAATAATCTTTTGTTTTGTGACTTAATGAGTTTATTAAAGCGTAAGCTTTTGTGCATCCGATTAAATGGACTAGTCCACTAAGGTTATGCCACAATAAATTTGTTAGTCTTTCATGTGCCCAAGACACACTCTTGCTTTTGCTGCAACATACTAACATAGCTGCCCCTCTAGAAATGGTTAAATGACTGCACTTTTAAAGCAAGCTGTGCCAAACACAGTAAAATAGAGTGGTACCTCAGGTTACAAACTTAATTCATTCTGGAAATCCGTTCTTAACTCTAGGCGTGCATTCCCTACATAGGCCTCTTGTGGCCCGGAAGCGGATTGCATTCGTATCCTGGGGCAAAGTTCGCAACCTGGAACACCTGCTTCCAGGTTTGTGGAGTTCATAACCCGAAGCGTTTGTAAGCAGGACTGTTCATAACTCGAGGTACCACTGTATTAGCAAATGGAGGCCGAAGACTTCAGTTTGTGCAGAAGAACTATAGAGTTTTGTGTACAGTGAATTTTGTGAAATTTGTGATTGTATGAAAAAGAAAGTTGCATTTGCTTTGCAGTGTATTCTTCTATGCCTTTTAAAGTATGTAGATATTAAGATTGATTGTCTTCTCTCTCCAGATATACCATCCCTCATGCTACGAAGATTATCAAAATGTAAGTGCATTATTTTCGGTCGGTTTATGTATCAGATCTGCTAAATGTGTTAGGTTAGTCTATAGATTGAAAAAAATAGAATGTTGTGTTTTAAATGTGCTGTAAAGCACATTCATTCATGTAAAGAGGAGGATATTCAGACATGCATCATTATTTCCAAAGTATGGCAAATAATAAACCAGCTCTTCAAAATAATATTACTTAAAAATAACAATAACAATGAATCTGGTTTTGATGGCTTTAGGTTGCTTTTTAAAAACTTTGCCTTCTTGCTTGAGTTAGATGTATCATCGCAAAAAGCATGCCTATTGTGGAAGCAACATTTTACACCTGCCACTTTCAAATCACATTTTAAAAGTTACCATTGAAATGTTTTGGTAGTGCAAATTAACATATATGGTGTTATTTTTTACTTACAGACCTCGTCATTTGATTCAACGCCATCTCCTAGCAAGACACCTGTAGAGAACCCGCTAAATATTATGTTGAATATTGTTAAGCAAGAAGTACAGGACTCCTGTAACAGTCCCAAGGTAAAAGAAGAGCCTGAGGATACACCTGCTGATGATTGTATGGAGGGGAGCTCACCCACATTGGCCGAAATTAAAACAGAGCCTGAAAAGGTTGAGTCAGTTTAAACTAATTTTTTTCTATTCCAGGGAAGAGCTGCTGTGTTCTAGCTGACTCTAGAAGGCAAATAATTTTTATATGAATAAAGTGTTCACTTGGGGCAGGGCCCCAGCTGCTTATTTGGTTAATAAATACATTTTTGTATTTGAATTTCTTATTGCCTGCACAGTGTCAGGTGTCTATTGTGTGGAAGTTCTGTAGAAGACATACAAAATTTAACAGGAATAGACTGTATATGTAAGGAAAATTGTATGATTTTTTCATTTGTGGAAATGTAAATTATAAATAAAAGATATTTTTGCTATCTATGGAGTGTAATGTTTATGCACACCATCCAATAATAATAAAAGTATTTCGGTTTCGAACGTGTTTTAGATGGAATCGAACTTGGGCTTCATTGTAAGCCTTGTGCTTAATTAAATTGACTTTTCAGTGGAAATTGGAGATGTGTTTTCTTCTTTCTTTTTTCTTGGTGTTGGAAGAAAGTTTGTTAAGGAGAAAACTGCTGTTCCAGAGGATGTTCCTGCAAACGTTGGATTGCTTTTCTTAACCTGCATTCACATCCATATGTTTAAAATGAAAGCTTAGGAAGGATACATAACAAAATAACGTTCTTGACTTCGGACACGTGCCAAGATTTCGCAGCAAAACCCAGGGTCAGCTTGGGAGCAAAAAACAGATTCAAAATTTTCTAATTTTTTTAAGTCATCAAATATACAAGTGCGTAGTACAAACCAAACCAATTTTCTTTGGATTTTACAGAGGGGAAAAAAAATTAATGTACGATTGCTCGGTTGCAACATGGTTAACATTTTTTGTTGGTTTATAACTTGGGTCTAGATAGTAAAGAATTGCCATGAGATGTTAATATTTATTTCGTGTAATAAATTAGAATGAAGCATATACCGTTGTGAATCTCTTTATTTCATGGGTTGCTTTGGGAAAGATTGTAAACGTATGCCTATAACGACACACTGAATGTGAACAGGTGTGTGCCAAATTCACTGGATGTATTTTAACCTCCATTGTTTTGAACATAGAAACGCTTCCAAGTTTCAAAGCCTCAAGGCTAGCAACATGATATAAAAGCTCCTGGAGGTCAGGAACTCCTGTCTCTTTTTTTTTAATTAAACAAAAACTTGGAAGTAGCCTAGGGGACACAGGGAAGAATTTGATTGGTACATTGTTGCTGAAGGAAAGAGGGATGTACACTTTCAGCCACATAACTTGCTTTTTACTTTGCAAGATCTTAGCTTTGAATTGTCCCAGTGACTGAAGAAATTAAATTCCCACTGCTTTATGCAAATAGTTCAGTTCTGTGTTGTCAGTTAGAGTTTAAAACCCCCAGGAATGGGCAAAGCTAGTCAGTGCTTTGTGAAAGCACCTTTCAGATAGCCCCTAAATCAGGGGTCAGCAACCTTTTTCAGCTGTGGGCCAGTCCACCGTCCCTCAGACCATGTGGTGGGTGGGACTATTTTTTTTGGGGGGGGACGATGAATTCCTATGCCCCACAAATACCTCAGAGATGCATTTTAAATAAAAACACACATTCTACTCATGTAAAAAGACCAGGCAGGCCCCACACATAACCCAGAGATGCATTTTAAATAAAAGGGCACATTCTACTCAAGAAAAAACACACTGATTCCTGGACCGTCCATGGGCCAGATTGAGAAGGGGATTGGGCCACATCCGGCTCACAGGCCTTAGGTTGCCTACCCCTGCACTAAATCTTGCAGTGCTCTAGACTGGTTAAATTCATTTCACTCAGGAGATGTACTGGAATAATCTAGCAGTAGATCTTTAAACATTTCTGGCTCCACTGCATATAAAAATGGCAGTGGGGCAGACACCATGCTAAAAAAGGCATGCTCCCCCCACACGCAGCTGGACTGTCAACCTTCAGAAGGAAAATTTGGAAGCGAGATAAAACACATCGCACGAGGATCGGAGGAAATCTCAACAGGAACCCACTGAAATCAGATTCTTATCCAAGATCCCCACAAGTTCTTGCTGACCCACACTGCCAAGGGTGAACGATAATGGCTTTTGTTTTTTTCTTCCCATCCAAGCCACAATTCTGCAATGTAAACAGCCGAATCCTGTTTCCTGAACATGCCTTGCTCAGAAGCTTCCCTCGTAAAAGCCAAAATTGGTTCCTGGTTTTCTTTTATTTACATATAAAAGTGTTTTCATGCTGCTATACGGTGAAAACATCAAGGTGGTATATAAAAATAAAAATAAAATTACAGATAATCATGAAGGTGACTAGTTAATCAAAAACAGCTAAACTGCAAAGTCCTGTTGGCATAAAAAAGATCTTTAAGGGGCGCCTGAAAGTCAAAAGCAAAGGATGGCAGCTGGACCTCTGCTGAAAGTGTCCAACGGCATGAACCAGCGACACTAAATGCCTGACTTCCGGCTGAGGCGAGTAGGGCCTCTGTAAGACCGCTAACAGCGCTCCTCTTAAAGTTTCTTGGACCCAAGTTGTTGAGAATACATGCATGACACTTTATATTCTTAGCACACATGGGGAAGAAGCAGGCTCAGTAGAGCATGCGATTTTTAATCTTGGGGTGGCGAGTTCGAGTCCTACACTGGGCAAAAGATTCCTGCACTGTAGGGGATTGGACTGATGACCTTCCAACTCTACAATTCTATGATGCTACAAGTGGGGTTCTGCCATTGGCCTTGGGCAACTGGCAACCCCCTCTCAGGTTTAAGTTTTTGCCAAGTCTTGACTCTTGTGTGTTGGAGGTGCCCATCACAGCAATAAGGACTAGGAACCTATTTATTTTAAAAAGCTGGACTTGTTTGGGGTGCCGACTACAGAGCTCAACACCAAAGAAGGTCTTAGAGGTGACTTAAGAGAAGCATTGGACTTAAGGGAAGCTCCCCAAACTGTCCCAGTAGAGTTAGCCTTCGAAGTCTCCCATCAACTGACACCAAAAAGGACACAGTTGTGGGGTGTAGTAGTTAAGAGTGTGTTGGGCTAGGACTGGCAAGACCCGGGTTCAAATCAGCCATGAACTCTAGGCAGAGCACTCACTCTCACAGGCTTATTTTGAAAATCAAATGGGTGGGGGGGGGAGAGAAAGGTGGGGATGTGAATAAATAAAACAGAGTGTTATTTGCAGTACTAACAGCGTTTTCAATCTCAGAGTTGGGAATGAAGTAATGAAAATAAGCAGAAAAAGACAATATGGGGGGAAAACCATATAAACAACAATTCTGTGGGAGGAGAGCAAGCAAAACTGCACGTTTTGTTTTGGCCTGGGCTGAAAGGTGTCTTTGAACCATGATAAAGCCACTTATTTTTCCGGATAGAGGATAGGGGAGGAGTTGTGTGAGTGTACGTTTATGACGCTGACAACATTTGCAAGAACAATTATCTGACTGAAACAAAGCAAAACTAATCGACTTCAGAGGGCCCCCTGAATTTTGGCACAGGTGCAAAAAAACCGCAACCCACCTGCGCATAGCTGTCAACTTTCAGATTTGAAAATAAGGGATCAGCAGCCTCAAAAAATAAGGGATCAGCAGCCTCACCTGTCCCGGGGACAGTCTACGGGATACCTAACAATCTGGAATAGCAGCGGGGAACGGCACTGGAATAAGGGCATTTCCCACAAAAAAAGGGAAGGTTGACAGCTATGCACCTGTGCCACCTGTGATCATTTTGGCTTTTCCCTGTAGGGGTTGAGGGGGGGAAATCGACTTCCTGTCCCTTGACTAGAGAAAGCTATGCTTTTGCTTTGCCTGAGGCTTAGCTGGTGCCAACTGATTCCCTTTCTCGCTCCCCACATCTTCACACACACACACACACACACACACACACACACACACACACACACCACAGCTCCCCTGAGCCCAGGCAGCAGGCAGAGGGAGCATCGCAGGAAGTGTACACTGTCTCCATGGCAACGCTCCTGCAGCAGCAACTGCATAGGAGCCAGAGGGAGGAGGAAGAAGGAGGCTGAGATAACTGAGGGTTGGGGGGGCTCTGCCCTGAACAAAGCACCATGCCTGATGAGGATACCCCAGCGGGTGAGACCTGCCTTGTCTTCCTATATTTTGGGATGTGGGTATAGGTGGGCAACAACCCCAAAATATCTCCTCCTCCTCCTCCTCCTGTTTTCCTACTCTGTAGAGGGCTACCCCCTTTTGGTTTCCAAAAAAAATTCCACCTTCTCCTGTCAAGCTCCTCTGAGCATATTCAGAGTGCGTTTCTCCCTCTATGGATTGATTGGTTCACTATGTCTCCCCCCCCCTTTAAAACAAACAAACCATGCTATTAATTACTGCTTTGTTGACTCCCTTACGGTAGGTTGTATACAATGTTCTTCCTACTCAGAGGAGGCCCATTGAAGTTAGCCGCGTCCATTAATTTCAGTGCTGAGAAGGACAAACCCTGGACCCACTCCTTACTTTTCTTATTGTCTTTGTTAAGTGACCCTAGAACCCCTCGATGCTGATGGGCAGTGGATAAATTCATGAACAAAATAAAAAATAAGTATGTGAGTCAATAATAATGTTTTTTTTTTTAATGGGCTATTGGACAAAGTGTGCCAATGGATCTCCAGAACCTGCGCCTTCCAGCAGGAAACTATGTGTGCCTTGAGCATGTACAGAGTGTATCCCAGTGGGGCATACACTTTCCTTTAAATTCTCTAGCATTAGACAGAAGAAAAAAATCCAGGAAACAAAAAACAACAATACTGTTCTCTTCACTGCAATTCCACACCACTGATATGGACTCTCTGCTGGTGGAGTCTCCTTCCTTGTAGGTTTTTAAGCAGAGGTTGGATGGTCGTCTGCCATGGATGCTTTAGCTGAGTTTCCTGCATTGCACGGGGTTGGGATAGATAACCCTTGGGATCCCTTCCAACTTTACAATGCTATGATTTTATATCCTTAGTTGTAGGTCCGACTACTGCTACTACTAAAGGTAAAGGGACCCCTGGGAAATCCTTCAGAAGTGGTTGCCAAGGAGACGTTTGGAGCTATGCACTGAAAGTAGGACATTAAATCTCAGGCCTAGGCTAAAAGGGTAAAGGGACCCCTGACCATTAGTTCCAGTCATGGCTGACTCTGGGGTTGTGGCGCTCATCTCATTTTATTGGCCGAGGGAGCTGGCGTACAGCTTCCAGGCCATGTGGCCAGCATGGCTAAGCCACTTCTGGTGAACCAAAGCAGCGCACGGAAACGCTGTTTACCTTCCCGCCGGAGCGGTACCTATTTATCTACTTGCACTTCGTGCTTTCGAACTGCTAGAATGGCAGGAGCAGGGACCGAGCAACGGGAGCTCACCCCGTCGTGGGGATTCGAACCGCGACCTTCTGATCGGCAAGCCCTAGGCTCTGTGGTTTAATCCACAGTGCCACCCGCGTCCCTTACTACTACTAGTACTTAATATCAATATCCGTCACCACCACCCACTTCCATGAATTCTGGTGAAGGATTGAGTCAAAGGAAAGTTGAGCATTCGTCATGGCTTGACAACGGCCGCCGCTAAATTTTGCCCCATTCTACTGTCTCTCCCCCACCCCCCAACTGTGCTACTAAGTGAGTAGGGGGTCTGTTGCTCTTCTCCAGAAGCTCCGAAGAAGAAGCTCAGGTTCAAGAGCATTCATGATGCAGTGAGAGCTGGGAACGTAGAACAACTTCAGGAGATGGTGAAATGTGGAACGAGCATTAATGAAGTGGATCCGGTCTACAATTTTACACCCTTGCATTGGGCGGCCCATTCTGGGAGCCTGGAGGTAAGAGATTGTCCCAGATTGCTGTGAAGGGAAGAAGGGATATCATTATGCAGTCTCTATTGACCCTACTAAATGTCTGAGAAAACAACAAAGAGAACTATGGCTTTGCCAGGGTAAAGACTGAGTCTGTGTACACATTGTGCCTTTAAGGTAAAAGGTCAAGGACCCCTGGACGGTTAAGTCCAGTCAAAGGCGACTATGGGGTTGCGGCGCTCATCTTGTTTTTAGGCTGAGGGAGCTGGCGTTGGTCCACAGACAGCTTTCTGGGTCATGTGGCCAGCATGACTAAACCGTTTCTGGTGCAACAGGACACCGTGATGGAAACCAGAGCGCATAGAAACGCCATTTGCCGCAGCGGTACCTATTTATCTACTTGCACTGGCGTGCTTTCGAACTGCTAGATTGGCAGGAGCTGGGACAGAGCAATGGGCGCTCACTTCATCACGGGGATTCAAATGGCCGACCTTCTGATTGGCAAGCCCTAGAGGCTCAGTGGTTTAGACCACGGCACCACCCGCATCCCTTTAAGGCACATTCAGAACACATTATTTCCCTCAAAGAATTTTGGGCACTGTGGTTTAGTCCTTTGCAAAGCTGCAATGCCCAGCATCCCTTACAAGGGTTGCAAATCTGTTGTCCTTGCAGTGCTTTCAGTGGCTGCTCTGGAATGGAGCTGATAAGATGGCGGTGACAGGCAGAGGCTGGACAGCGGCTCACCTTGCTGCCATCAAAGGTCAGGATGCCTGTATGCAGGTAAGTGTCTTCGTTCACTAATGATTTAGGCTGGATTCAGACAAGGGGGTTATTAAACCCCTTCTCGTTTCACATTTGCCATTGTTGTAAGCTCTGGGGTTTGGGTTTTGGTCTTGGGTGGGTGGATAGACAGAAACACATCTCCCTTTCTCAAAATATAAGGCTGTGACGATGGATAGCAGAAGATTCAAGGCAGATTAAAGAGAGGATGGCTTCACACAATTCACGCATGGATGTGGTGGTGGCCACTAGATTTGATGGCTTTGTAAGTGGATTTGATTGGGAGTGGGGAATCTCAGGACCAAATGTGGCCCCCCAAGTCTGTCTATCTGGCCCTTGGTACTCTCCCTAGCTAATGGTTACCAGACGTCCCCGTTTCCTGAGGAAAGTCCCCGGATTTACAAATCTGTCCCCGGACAAAATCCGTCCCCGGAATGTCCCCACATTTCATTTATATGATTTATATTTTAAGTGTTGTAGATTTATTAGTTGGGAATGAATGGTGCGTGATTGGTTCAGCAGCACAAGACACATCATATGGGGACTTCTGGCGAGGCAAAATGGCGGATGCCACGGCAGTGAGCAGCTCCTGAAGCCAGCCAGAGCCAACTGCGCTACCAGGCTGGCTCCAGGCTGCTGAGACTGCTGCTGCCGCTGCCGAGGGGGAACTGGGGACGCCCGCCGCGTCAACTGGGGGAACCGCTGCCCCCCGTGACCCAAATCGAGCCAGGAGCGAGAGCACCCGGCCACCCAGCTGACTGCCCAGTGGTGCTCGGGGGCTGACGCAGGGGGAAGGAGGAGAGGAGGAAAAGGAAGAGAGAGAAAGAGGAAGGAGAAAAACGAGGGGAGCCCCGACCTTGCCGTGCCACTGAGGACAAAAGTTAGGAGAGCACCGGGAGGGCAAGGACATGTGGCTGAGCCCAGGCCCAACCTAAGCCTACTCCACAGCGGCTAGCGCTCCAAGAGAGCAGGTCAGGGCCCAGAGGAAGAATTTGGAAAATTAATAAAATGTTATCAAAAAAGAAAAGAAAAGAAATATACAGCTACCTATCTTGCTATCTTATGTTGTAAAATGGACAAAGTATAAGAAAATAAGAAGCACTAGAAGGGGAAGAACTGGAGGCAGTGAGAGATTTTACTTTCTTGGGCTCCATGATCACTGAAGATGGTGACAGCAGTCACAAAATTAAAAGACGCCTGCTCCTTGGGAGAAAAGCAATGACAAACCTAGACAGCATCTTAAAAAGCAGAGACATCACCTTGCCAACAAAGGTCCGTATAGTTAAAGCTATGGTTTTCCCAGTAGTGATGTATGGAAGTGAGAGCTAGACCATAAAGAAGGCTGATCGACGAAGAATGGATGCTTTTGAATTATGGTGCTGGTGAAGACTCTTGAGAGTCCCATGGACTTCAAGAAGATTAAACCTCTCCATTCTTAAGGAAATCAGCCCTGAGTGCTCACTGGAAGGACAGATCCTGAAGCTGAGGCTCCAATACTTTGGCCACCTCATGAGAAGAGAAGACTCCCTGGAAAAGACCCTGATGTTGGGAAAGATGGAGGGCACAAGGAGAAGGGGACGACAGAGGACGAGATGGTTGGATAGTGTTCTCGAAGTTACCAGCATGAGTTTGACCAAACTGCGGGAGGCAGTGGAAGACAGGAGTGCCTGGCGTGCTCTGGTCCAGGGGGTCATGAAGAGTCGGACACGACTAAATGACTAAACAACAAATGCTGGATCAGGCCAATGGCCCATCTAGTCCAGCAACTCATTCTTGGAGTGGCCAATAAGATGCTTATGGGAAGCCCACAAGAGGGTTTTCTTTGGGTATTACTGTATATAACATCAAAGCGTCTCTACTAAATGCTATAATTTAGGTTAAGAAATTTGTGTTTCAGGATCAAATCCGAGACTAGGAACTTTGCTTTGTGTATTCACAGTCCCTTCTTCTTCATGGAGTAGATCTTGGAACTCAAGATGACCGAGGCTGTACTCCCGCACATCTGGCAGCGACCCACGGGCAGTCATACACTTTGCAAACGATTCTGCGGAGCGGAGTAGTAAGAAAAACGCTCGCCTTGCCCTTTCCCCACTCCTCTCCTGAGGATTGACATGCTTCTATTTCCATTGACTCATTGATCGCCTTTCTAGCCTGCCCTTCCTCTAAATGGATCTCAAAGCACTCCAAAAGGTCAATTCTTCCCCCCAAGTTATCTTCAAAACAACCCTGTGAGGTAGATTAGGCTGAGAGATCATGACTGGCCAAAGGCCACTCATTGGTCTTTATGGCAGGGGGCCAAAGTCAACATGATGCTAACCATGCCACGTCAAATGCCATGGTTGTTTTAAAAAATTTAATAGCCACCAAACGGGAGACCTGATTGTCACTCGAGGAGAGGAAAGAGTTAAGTCTTCTGCCTGCTACTGTGCCCCCAATGAAAATAATCTCTTCTTGGGGCTAAAAGGTGCTGCTGGAAATTTTTGCTGGGACCTTGGAAGGTGGGGGTGAAGAGGAAGAAAGGGTTAAGCCTGCTTTACCTAACTTGCAGTCCTGGTGAAAATCCTGCTCCTCCTTTGTGATTAATAATAACATACCCTCTAACATCTAAACAGCCAAATTCAGGACACAGTCTTCCAAGAAGCCATCTTCCCATTTTTTTCTTGCAAGAGAACGGCGGCCATTTTGGATGCCGTGATCTCACACGATTTCACGCTGTGGTTTCCCCTTGGAAAAAAGTGCTTTTTCAAGCACAGCATCCGAAAATGTGCATTTTGGGGTGCCGCTTAAGATTGCTGCCTTGTCGAGAGCGCTTTTTTGGGTGGGTGGGGGCATCACAGCATGAAATCTGGATGTCTTGCTTTGGGACTTCCTGAAGGCATTTGGTTGGCCAATATGGGAAGAGGGCTAGTGGCTTGCATAGTAATTTTAGGCACATCTAGCAAGCCTTTTTTTAGGGGGCTTTTTGTCCGATCTAGCAGGACTCTTTTATGGTCTCATGTTCTGACCTCATGGGGGAATGGGCTGTAACTAGCTCCACTCTGCTACAAGATTATGGGAAACTCAATGGTTTGGGGTCTGCAGTGGCCTGACCCCCATTTTGGGGGCAGGCCTTCCTCTGGAGGCTTAGATGTCAGGCTGAAATTTCCCACTTCTGGGTATGGTGGCATCTTCCGTGCCCAGTTCTTTGAGGTCTACCAACATCCACTTCCCCAACTTAAAATCTGGAGATTTAACAAATCTGCTTTTCCTCTTTGAAACCAGGACGTCAACGTTTCTGACAAGTATGATTGGAAGCCGATTCACAAGGCTGCTTTTCACGGTCGGCTGGGCTGCGTCCAGCTTCTTCTTAGATGGGGAGCTACTTTAGATGATGTGGACAACAATGGAAATCTCCCAGGTACAGAAAGGGGGGGAAAGATGATCATTGTAATGGGCTGGGGAATAATGATAAGAGGGGAATCTTTCTGTTACAGAGAGACAGATAGTGAGAATAACCTGGGTCAGTGATGGTGGAAAATGCAATCTTTCTATGTGTACTTTTTACAAAATTTGGGTCATATCCAATGCTGCCCCTCCACTTGTGCAACATAATTCCACTTGGGTAACAATCTTTCTCCTTCTCCTTCTTCTCTTCTCAACAATCCGCAACAATTCATTTTCTTCTTGTTGGCATCCATCGGTCTCCAGAGACAATGGAGTGCACTTCTGGGGGTGAAGTCAAACTGAAGTGATCTCTCTGGGGCAACAAGCCTGGCCAGTGTGTAGGGAGGTCCTGGGCTGCCCAGATGACAAGACTCCCATTTCGGCCTTG
This sequence comes from Podarcis gaigeae, assembly GCF_964106915.1. Classification (NCBI taxonomy): domain Eukaryota; kingdom Metazoa; phylum Chordata; class Lepidosauria; order Squamata; family Lacertidae; genus Podarcis; species Podarcis gaigeae. Next base: position 95,559,924 of record NC_139677.1, on the reverse strand, counting down.
CTGATGTGGTCCAAAGGAAAGCAGATCCAGACATTTGGCATCAGCTGGGATGCAGGAGTTGCTGGAAGGAGACGTACAAGGCACTAACCAACTGTCTTAGGGACTTGGCTCCGGATTTGTGTAGGGTTTGATCCTTAGCCTTGTCTTTTCCTGAAGATACCCCACAAGGCAGCAGAGGTTTAGGATCTCCTAGATGGGCTCCCTTCCCAGTTTGATGAGCCTCACCTGCCCCTCATTTCTGCTTGTGCTGAAACTGGCTACATAACCATTGAACCTACTATTGCTTTAGTAAGCTCAACCCACCAGAGCCTATCTTTGCATGCATGGGAAGCCCCTAACTCCCGGAGTGTTTGAGACCCATCGGCTACCTTCACCTGGTTTAGCCGGCCAGTCAGAGCCGTTTCCTGGGGTGTGGTTATTGTTGCATGCTGATCGCATCTAGGAGCCACAGGTGAGATCTGAGCCACAGGTGAGATCTGAGTGCAGGGTGAGGACCAAAGGTGGACAAACTACCCCAGAAGGAGCATGACGTGTCCCCCACCAGGGGTACTAGTTCCTTCCCCTAACATCCCATATAACTGCATTAAATTTATAAGTGAATGTTATTGCTGCCACTGGGAAAAATCCCATAAATTGTATCCAGGTGCTGGAGAAGAAGTTTTCTGTTTGAATATTGTTAGCTTGCTAGTGTGTGGGACAAACTACACATAAAGTTAAATGCATTTTTGCATCTAATCTGCAGAACTCTGCACCAATATGTTCCTCACTCTACTTTCCACCGAGTAACAGTGCTAATTGTAGTTTTAACTGTCACAGAGGTGGTTTTGTGTGTGTGTGTTGAAAGAGAACGTTTAACGCTGCTATTTAGTTGACTGCATTTTATTAAAAAAATCTGCGGGTTTTTAACTTGTAAAGCACCTTGAGAAGCCTCGCTGCCTAGAAAAGCAGTACAAAAGAAGTCTTTTTATGTAAAAATATATTAACAGTGAAAACAATCTTCCTCACAGTTCACCTGGCGGCAATGGAGGGTCACTTGCATTGCTTCAAGTTCCTGGTGAACAAGATGCCCACACTCCTCCATGCCTTGAAAGCCAGAAACGACCACGGGGACACCCCAGGAGACCTGGCAGAGAGGTTCTACAAGGACAGCGTGGTCAGCTACATTGACGATCTGGAGAAACAGAAAGGCGAATTGCAAAAGGGGGACTGTGAGTACCTGGTTGCGAGGGATGGGCCATAGCTCAGCGGTCGAGCATTTGCCTTGCATGCAGAAGGTCCCAGGTTCAATCCCTAACAGCCAACACACACACACACACTTTAGATAATCATTATATGTAAGGTCATAAGACAGCACAGCAGAGGTTATATTTTCTGAGAATCCTCCGGAAAAACAATCTCTCAAAGGACCTGTTGATGGCATTTTACCATTGCACTGTGGAGAGCGTATTAACTTATGATCTCTGTGTGTGGTTTGGGAGCTGCATGGCCAGGGAAAAAACCAATGCTATCCAGGGTTGTAAAGACTGCAGAGAGAATAATTGGGTGCACTTTTCCCACCTTAGATCAAATCTATGCTGCCAGGAGCCATAAGAAAGCGGCAGAGATAGCGCAGGATAGTGTGCACCCCGGATCTCTTTCAGCTTCTGCCTTCTGGGAGAAGGTCCAGGGTTATAAAGGCCAGGACTAGCCGCCTGAGAAATAGTTTCTACGCAAATGCAATTCTGGGTCTAAACGCAGCATAAGGGGTTTCTATAGTATAGTGTATTTTAAAATGGAGTTTCAGAGTTTTTAGGGGTTTTTGAATGTTTTATGTAGTTTTTATGAAGTTTTATGTAGTCTTGTAGTAGTTTTATGTAGTTTTATGTCGTTTTTCAATTTCATTGTTCTGCATGGGACAATGACAATAAAGATATCATATATCATATATCGTATAATAGTGACAGTAAAAACCTGTCACTGAAATTACTAATCACATAAGGCCTCCCTAGAAGAAAGGTCTTACACCATGATGGAAGATCATCAAGGAAGGGGCAAGGGCCAGAATTCCAGAATCTGGTAATGGACACTGAAAAGTCTCTTTTTCTGGTCCCAGTCCACCATGAGGTTTTTAAAATTACAGTGGTACCTTGGGTTAAGAACTTAATTCGTTCTGGAGGTCTGTTCTTAACCTGAAACTGTTCTTAACCTGAGGTACCACTTTAGCTAATGGGGCCTCCCGCTGCTGCCGTGCGATTTCTGTTCTTATCCTGAAGCAAAGTTCTTAACCTGAGGTACTATTTCTGGGTTAGTGGAGTCTGTAACCTGAAGCGTCTGTAACCTGAAGTACCACTGTATTATTTTCAGGCCTATTTTACTGATACAGTCGTACCTTGGATCCCAAACGCCTTGCAACTCGAATGTTTTGGCTCCCGAACGCCACAAACCCAGAAGTCGGTGTTCTGGTTTGCAAACGTTCTTTGGAACCTGAACGTCCGGCAAGGCTTCCGATTGTGTGCAGGAAGCTTCTGCAGCCAATCAGAAGCCACGCCTTGGTTATTAAACATTTTTGGAAGTCGAACGGACTTCCAGAAGGGATTCCGTTCGACAACCAAGGTACAACTGTACTTATCAGTACAATACCCAATATAAAGTATTTTTTAAAAATACTACACTAAAATAAAACAAATGCTTTAAAAATCTAATCTAAAAAAGAGCAGGAACAAAGAGAGGGCAAAAGGAAAAAGGAAAAGAAAAGAAAAGAAAAGAAAAGAAAAGAAAAGAAAAAAGGGGAAAGGATAAAAAGGCTTCTGGTTATCTGTCTGTCAGCTAAAAATAATGTCCACACATTAACTATTCTATTTTCTATAAGCCAATCTTTTTTCAGTCTCACAAGTTCATCTTCTCTTTCACGTAAAAGGTCCATTCGAAGTTTCTAATCCTTAATAAATATCAACAATGATTTTTTCCCTTAAACACGTTAACTTGGCCCTCTCCGCTAATAATTTTTATCAACCATTCCTTCCATGCATTTGGAAGAGAAAAGAGGGTTAGCTGAAAGCCCTGAGAAGGGATCCTCGAGACTGTTGGCTCTTGTTATGAATCATCTTCCTCAGTTGGTCTTAAGAACCAGAAGTGCCCTGAGTGCAGCCCAGGGCTGGTTCACGACATTCTGCCACCTGAGGCAAATCAGAAAATTGTAGTTTGTTAAGGGTGCTTCAGCAAGAGGTGGCAGGAAAGAAGGGCCCTTTCTACCCATGGAGATGAGGAGGCTCTCCCATAAGCTCGGCCATGCTGTGATTCCATGGGACTGAGCTTGAATACTAGGCTCGGAATTTGTCTTGAAAGGAGTTTAAAGGAGAAGCATGTTTCTATTCAAAGATGCACTTGGAAGTGGGTGAGTGATGCTCTTGAAGACACAAGCTGGGTTGCTTATCCATTGAACAGGAGGACAAGCCTTCAAGGTCCTTCAGTGACTCCCAGTGATTAGCAAATTGAGAATAAATTGAAGTGAAAACTGTTGATTACGTTCTGCAAAATAAGAGGAAGTATGCAACAAGGTTTCATGCTGGGATATGGCAATACAGTCTCCTCTGAGACTGCTGTGTGTTTGCATTGAGGGTGATTGAATATTAAGAACATAAGAAAGACCTGATAATGTGGGCCAAAGAAAGCCTTCAAACAGGACCTGAGTTCAACAGGAACTCTCCCCACTTTTTGATTTCTGGCAAGTGGGATCCAGAGGCACACTACCTCCGACAATGGAGGTAAAGGTAAAGGTAAAGGTAAAGGGACCCCTCACCATTAGGTCTAGTCATGGCTGACTCTGGGGTTGTGGCACTCATCTCGCTTTATTGGCTGAGGGAGCCGGCGTACAGCTTCCAGGTCATGTGACCAGCATGACTAAGCCGCTTCTGGTGAACCAGAGCAGTGCACGGAAACACCATTTACCTTCCCGCCGGAGCGGTACCTATTTATCTACTTGCACTTTGACATGCTTTTGAACTGGCAGGAGCAGGGACCGAGCAATGGGAGCTCACCTCGTTGCGGGGATTCGAACCGCCGACCTTCTGATCGGCAAGTCGTAGGCTCCGTGGTTTAACCCACAGTGCCACCCGGTCCCAACGATGGAGGTAGAATATAGCAATTGTGACTAGCAGCCATTGATTCAGATGCTATTCTAAGCCATATTCAACTTGGAGGCATGATTAAATCACACCTTCCCAGTGCAAACTGATCAACTTGCCTAAGTTGCACAGATCAGAAAATCCAGCCTTTCATGGACTGCCCGGGCTCCATCACTCTCGGTTGAAATGTTTGGCTTTCTAGAACTCCTTTTCCCAACCTAGTGGAGCTCTTAAACTGCTATTCGGAGGGCTACTACAGCTCCTTCTGTTGTCTCTCTGCATAGATTTAGCATTTCCAGGCCATGATGCTGCTTTCAGAGGGGACGTGGACACATTAAGAACATTGCTGGAAAACCGTATCATCACTGTTAATGAGAGGGACGATCAGGGATCCACACTCTTGCACAAAGGTTAGTGAGCATCATGTTTTCATATTGCTGTTCTCTTCCTACCGAAATAATTCACTCCTGTTTCAAAGTGGCTGCATTTCTGCCCTTCTTGCGTTTAATTTCCCTCTATTCCCACTGGCTCGCATCCTTCCATGTGTATTAAATGCTTGCCAGTATAGGAGAATGCTTCATGCATCTGGTGACAGGGGCTTGTGGTGTACAAAAAGCTTAAAGGTAAAGGGGACCCCTGACCATTAGGTCCAGTCATGGCCGACTCTGGGGTTGTGGTGCTCACCTTGCTTTATTGGCTGAGGGAGCCGGCGTACAGCTTCTGGGTCATGTGGCCAGCATGACTAAGCCGCTTCTGGTGAACCAGAGCAGCGCACGGAAATGCCATTTACCTTGCCACCTTTTATCTACTTGCACTTTGACATGCTTTTGAACTGCTAGGTTGGCAGGAGCAGGGACCGAGCAACGGGAGCTCACCTCGTCGTGGGGATTCGAACCGCCGACCTTCTGATCGGCAAGCCCTAGGCTCTGTGGTTTAGCCCACAGCGCCACCCGCATCCCTAAAAAGCTTACAATGCAGCAAATTCTAAGTGCCACAACATTCTTTGTCGCTTTGCTGCCACGCAGACGAACATGGCTGCACCCAATGGAAATGGCCGCCTTTGATGTTTTATTTCCTTCTCTTTCACTCTGTAGCTGCTGGACAAGGTCATTTGCATGTCCTGGAGTGGCTGATCAACAGGGAAGCGGACTGCAACATTCCCAACGACGCTGGAGAGACGCCGAAAGACGTTGCCAAGAGGTGTCCGTTTATAACACTTGGCTGGGGATTCTCTTGGGATTTGTCCTGGATAATCTGGACTAAATCCACTGGGCTTCAGTTCTGGCCAAAGCGCCAGGGTTGATTTAACTCTGCCACGTTGAAGATCCAGTTTGCAAAGCTGTGCTGGGAGACATATTCTGGGGGAGCTTGTACACCTTTGGTCCCCACCCTCCACTCAGCTCTCACTTGTGGCTCCTAGAAGCTGTCAGCACGCGACATGCCTGGCATCTTGAGCTAAGGCTGGGAAAGCAATGTGAGTCACTGCCAGCCAGTGTAGGCTGTGCTGTGTAGCCAGAAGAACCAAGGGTCTAAACCCTTTATGATCCTCCAATCCTCCAATCAATTAACTGCGCGACTCTGGTGGGAGGATGTTCTCCAAGTGGTGAACTCTCCTTTGTTGGACGTTTTTGAACAGAGTTTGGGTGGCCACCTGTGATTCCTGCATTGCAGGGAGTTGGACCACATGACCCCTGGGGTCATCACTGCAATTCTGTGATTCTAAGTGGGAGCTGCCGCTAAACTGGAGGCAGCACAAATTGCCATCGGTGGCGGAAACCCCGGTTGCTGTCTTACGTTCCCCAATGAGCTCCTAACGGGAATCTGAACTGCGTAGGTTTGCCCAGCTGGCCACTGTGGAGTACCTAAGGCAAAAGATGGGGAACGACTCTGATGAGGAGATTGACGTCGACGACCCACGGTTCTTTGAAAGTCATGGCGTGGAAGGGAGCACCGACAGCAAGAGCGACGTGTATAGCAAGAAACAGGACCGAGCAGATAGTCGTGGTGAGTTGTGGGCCCTCCTCTCTCTGTTTAGGGGGAAGAAAGGGCTAAGGACAGAAGGGTAGGAAGTCCAGCAGGTGGACACCTGCCCGGCATCAGCTGGCAGGTGGGCAGCCATGTTTGATGGGCCTGTAGCCAGATTTGTGGCCCTTCTCCTTTCCAGCCTCTGCTTCTGCCTCCGCTTCTGGGCTGCTCTCTGCCACAGCCTCTTCCTGCTCACTAAACACTGTTGCCCCTTTAGCTTCCGACACCTCCTCCTCCCAGTCTGCTCCCTCTGATCACTCATCATCATCCCACCTTCCCTGGCTCTGAGCCTTCTTCCCCTGGGGGTTCCCCAGCTGGTGCCTGCCACCACTCCTCTGCATCCAGCCAGTTCATGACAGCTGCACGCAGATGGAAGTTCTGGAGCTCCCCACCCAAAGGGTGTAGGAAGAGCCTTGCTGGATCCAAATATCCACCATGGCCAACAGCCACTGATAGACCCCCTTCTCCCTGCATTGCCTAATAACCCTTCTCTTTCAGAGGTGGTTTTCCTAGTGAATAGGCGTCAGGGACGATGCCTCTTGGTTTGGGCCAGATACCTAGAGAGAATTCACTAGAACTTGGGACCACCCAATGAAGTTCAGTGTTGGAAGGTTCAGGACAGACAAAACAATTCCTTCACGCAGCACACGGTTAAGCCGTGGATTTGCGCCCACCAGAAGCAGTGATGGCTGTCAACTTGGATGGTTTTAAAAAGAGGATGAAGGCTATCAATGGATGCTAGACGCAGTGGCTAACTTCTCCTTCTGCTGTTTTTTTTAAAATACATTTTTATTGGCTTTTTACATATCATTTCCAACAATCATTTAACATTATCTTATACAGTATTTTAGACTTCCGTCAACAACCTCTGATGATTTTCCGTTCTTTATCACTTATTCTGCATTTCTTAATTTCTCTATTACTCTTAATTATCGTTAACTAGCAATTCTCTTCATAGTCTTTCTTGCAATATTTCCAACAGTCCTCCTTACAGAACTTCTTGCAGTCCTACTAGCGCGATCTGTTCATTACAATTGCTTTTCAAATAGTTCATATATTTACTCCAGTCTTCTAAGAATCTCTGGTCCCACAGGTTTCGAATCCTTCCTGTTAATTTATCTTAATTCTGCATAGTCCATTAAATTGATCCACTGTTCTTCTTTCGTCAGTAATTCTTCTTGCTTCCGTTTTTGTGCCAATAATATACTTGCTGCCGTCATTGCATATAAAAACAACTTGCAATCCTGTCTATTAATATCATCTCCTACAATGCCAAGTAAAAATGCTTCTGGTTTCTTAATAAATGTATATTTCAACATCTTTTTAGTTCTCCCTCTGCTGTTGGAGGCAGAAAGCCTCCAAATACCAGCTGTGGAGAAGGGTGGAGGGAGAGCGCTGTTGCACTCAGGTGTTGCTTGAAGTTTCCCCTCGGACACGCTGTAGGAACAGAGTGCTAGGTAAGATGGGGTTTCGGCTGGACCAGCTGGCTCCGCTGACGTTCTGTGATCTCTTGCAGAAAGAGCCTATCAGAAAATGGAAGAGCTGAAGAATCTCCTGGAAATCGCCACCAGCGATTACAAGCAGCTGGGAGGGATCACCCCCGAGGAGAGGCAGATCAAGATTAAAGAGAGGCAGCTTCTCAGGTAAGAGCTTTGCAACACGGCCTGTGGTTTTTCGTGAAACTCTGGTTTTCATGAAACTCTTGGGGTTCACAGTGCTGAGGGAAGGTGGTTGTGGCATTTGCCCTCCTAGGTGTGTGACATCATACTGGGTTCATAGGGAAAGGGTTAACTAGTTATAAAATGATTATCTAATGAGAACCCAAGGGGCAGAGTTAACTGTGTATAAGGTTTAAGCACAGAGGTTTTTTAGGGAGTTAGAGTTGTTGAGAAGACAGTCTGGAGTTAGAAGAGAGAGAGAAGATAAGTCGGTGGGCTGGGGTAGTCTGGTGTGAGAGAATTTGTTAAGAGGAGTCAGTCAAACAGCTGAGATAATCAGTCAGAAGGTATTAGGAAGGCATAGGCCAGTAAAGAAACTAAAGTTAAGATACTGACAGGAATATTATCTGAGAAACCATAAACTTGTTAATGTTTGTAAAATAAACTTGTTTTTTTTGGTTCACTTTTAACAACTGACTGGACTCAGTGTTGTGCCAGAGAGTAAATGGTTGGTGGTAGCGGGGAAGTGAGCACAGTGGTGGCACAGGGATCAATAGACTGTTAAACGTCCTGGGATCCTGTGTGATCACCACAGTGGTACTGTAACAACTCCCCCACCCTGTAAAATTTATGCACTTCTTGATCGTTTTAAAAAAAGAAGACACCTGAAGACACGCCATTTACACAAATATAAGACAATAAAATCAAGGAGGGGAAAAAATGCAGCTGTATTTTAAAACATGCAAAAGTTAAAATACTAAAGCTGGTTAAAATCAACTCGACTTTCTAAGCACCTGGGTAGCCTTGTCTAAACAAGAATGTTTTCAGTAGGCACTGAGAATAGTATAGTGAAGGCGCCTGCTTGATCTCAATAGGCAGGGAGTTCCAAAGTTAAGGTGCTCCTGCACAAAAGCAGAGTGGGTATTAAGCACTCAAGTTGGCACATGTATCAATGGCTCGTGTGGCTTCACCACCATCTATTTATATGGACGCGGTGGAGCTGTGGGTTAAACCACAGAGCCTAGGGCTTGCCGATCAGTAGGTCGGTGGTTGAAATCCCCATGACGGGGTGAGCTCCCGTTGCTCGGTCCTTGCTCCTGCCAACCTAGCAGTTCGAAAGCACGTCAAGGTGCAAGTAGATAAATAGGTACCGCTCCGGCGGGAAGGTAAACGGCGTTTCTGTGCGCTGCTCTGGTTCGCCAGAAGCGGCTTAGTCATGCTGGTCACATGACCTGGAAGCTGTACGCCGGCTCCCTCAGCCAATAAAGCGAGATGAGTGCCCCATAAGGAATGACAATATATAACTCAAAAACAAATGAGAAACAATAACCAGTATGTTGGCATCTCTGGGCATGAATGTGTGTGTTGGAGGAACGGGAAAGGCCCCATTTGGTAGATTGCAGGTATTCGTCTGCCCTGTCCCTTGTCCATAGAAATTTTAAGATCTTGCTTAAAACTTTGTTGCTTTGCTGCCCTCTGCCGGCTGTTGTGCATAGGAGACCAGCCACACACAACACTCACTTGATAAGCTGCCAAGGCTTTGTTGGACAACCAAAAGTGGGTTCAATTTGGTTCGTGTGGCCAAAGGTCTTTGCCACATAGATTGCTGCATGTCTTCTGCAGCCAGGGCAGTGGCTTATAGGTGTCATTTGGGGTTTTTTGATACCATGCCAGGAGTCACCAACCTTTTTAGTTCCCAGGGCATGTTTGGATTCACGAGTGTGTGAGTAGGTGCCACCTACTCTGGTCCTTTATCACTGGTTGGCTTTGGATCAGAATCCTACCCCAAGCGTCATAAAGAGTACGTATGTATGCATGCACACATGTATTGTGCACCAGTGGTGGCTGGTGCCCATTGGAACTGGCAAGGCGGAAGGCAGGGAACCCAAACTGCAGATGGAGTCAGTGCCAATGACAGTTTGAGCCAAGCAGTTCTGGCTTTGTCCCCTTCCTTCTCTTCCTTGCTTTGCTCTAGGCAGTGCTACCCTACGGACTGGTTGTAAGCCGCAAAGAGGCAGATGGGGCAGACTGGTGGGGCAGTGCCCTGTTTGTCCTAATAGATCAACCACCAATGATGCGCACAAACAAACACACTCCCATTCTCCAATGGAGCTGGGTAAAAGTAGGACCCAGCGGGATCAATCTGAGCCTTGAAAAGGCCATAGAGCTGAAAGAGGAAGTGGGAAAGAGCACCACTCTTCTGACTTCCTCCTCTAGCTCTACGTACTTTTCAAGAAAAAGAGAACCACCTGCATCAACTCATGACCAAGAGGAAAATGAGAGAGGTGGAGCTAAGAGACTTCAGAGCACCAGGGAAGACTTCAAGGGCACCATCGTGCCCACGGGCAAAACCTTGGCAGCCCCTGTGCTCCCCACAGTGGGTGGAGTGGAAGTATTATTTATTAGGGTTTTTAAAAATTACATTTATATACCACCTTTTTCTGGTATACATAGTTTTTCTCTTCTTCCCCACTGCACCCTCACAACAAGCCTGTGACAATCACCTATGAGATGGTGATCTGTTCAAGGTCACCCAATGAGCTTCTCCTTCCTTGGAAGTTTTAAAGCAGAGTTTGAGTAGCCACCTGCCACGGATTATTTAGTTGAGATTCCTGCATTGCCAGGGGTTGGATTATGATGACCCCCCGGCGCCCCTTCCAACGCTACAATCCTATGATTCCAGGACCATTGGTGATCTGCAGGAGCAGCTGGAGTACGAACGGCTACGACGGGAGAAGCTGGAGGCAGAGCTGGATCAGTGCCGGGAAGAGATTGGGAAACTCACAGAGCAGCAGGAGAAACCCCAGATCCCCACGCCCGCTATCACAGCAGTGAGTCTACTTGTGTTGCTCACAATTTCTTCGGATAATGCAAAGCAAGGCCAGCAGAAGCAGATGCTGCAGCCCCAAACACTCAAACAGTGGACCGTTGACAGCTGACGCCTGTCCTGCACCAAACGTCCGACGTGGTTTCTGCATGAGTGCAGGAAGCTTCTGCAGCCAATTGGAAGCCGCGCCTTGGTTATCCAATGTTTTTGGAAGTCGAACGGACTTCTGGAATAGATTACGTTTGAGAACCAAGGTACAACTCTACAGTGGTACCTCAGTTTTTAATAATAATAATAATTTATTATTTATACCCTGCCCATCTGGCTGAGTCTCTCAGGACCGAGGCCATTTAGGGCTTTAAAGGTCAGCATCAACACTTTGAATTGTGCTCGGAAACATACTGGGAGCCACAACACAATCCATTCTGGAAGACCAGTCAACTTCTGAAATGTTTGAAAACTGAAAACTCAATATGGAAAACTCAAACAGGAGGCAGCCTAGGAAGTTAGGCTTCCGAGGCATGTTAAAAAACCAAAGCATTTACTTCTGGGTTTTCGGTGTTCAAAAAGCAAAGAGATGGAGATGTCCGAAAACTGAGGTACCACTGTATTTATCCTGGGTGATAGAAGGGTGAGGAACCTGTGGGTCACATTAATATGTGGTTGGTCTTCGCGCCTTATCAACCACAGCCAGCAAGGCCAGGGATGGCAGGAGTTGTGACTCTGTGGGTGTAGCCGGACTACAGATTCCCCATCCCTGCCTAGGACTTTCACAATAGCTGATGGCATACGGCAGTGGTGCTATCTTTCTGTGTGCAGGGAGCCTTTAATCTGTTCCACCATGCCCAGCCCCTTGCAGATTACTTCCCGGTCCACAGCCTGAAGCTGCAGAGGTCAAGCAGTGCTTCCACACTTGACAACGCCAGATGTGACAAACCGGCACACCAAAGAAATATTAGAGAAGCAAGTGGCTATTGCTCCCCTGGAAGCTACATACATAAAGGAGGCTTCAATTGCACTATTGTTTACATCCCTAGTTTAATACCAAACGTTGTCCTGCTTCGCCCATGAAAATAAGCCACAGTTAATAAACCATAGAATGGCTTGAATTTTTTGCTGCTCCTCTCTCGTGGTTCTGGAGCTTTTGGGTGGTGCCTGGTCCTTAACCACAGTTAAGGAGGAAGTCCAAGTTACCAGGTAATGCTAAGCTATAGTTAATGTTAACAAAGGCTTATAAGCCAACCTTGGTCAATGAACTACCTTTACCCATAAGCTGAGCTGCTGGGCGAGGTTCACCCGTAGTGCAAAGCCATGCTTTAGTAAACCATGGTTTAGTATTACGTGCAAACTAGGCAAACCGCTGTGCTTTCCTGCTGTTTAAGACCTTCCATTCCCCCCTCTTCAGTTAGCATAGCAGTGGGTTAACACTTTCAACATTGTTTCTGCAGGGGGATGGTGATCTGAGCAAAGCGCCCTCCGATTGTGATAACGCAACCCCCGACACCAGTAGAGCAGCCCCTGAAGTCCCAAAGGAGAAAAAGAAATTGAAGAAAAAGCCCTTCTGCAGCTCCAGCGGAGTGTTTGTGAGACTGTACTAACAGGAGAGCAAAGGTCTTCCCGGCCTCTTGCTGGAATGAGAGGGGAAAGGGTTCAGCTGAAAAATGCAGGTGCTGCCAGAATGAAAGCGCCCAGGTTAACAGTGCTCTATCTAGGCTCTCAGCTACCCAAAGCAAACGCACTTCCTTCACTGAACTGAAAATATCTTCTCCATCAATTCATCTGGTACAAATGCCAGTTTTCATATAAGCTTAGAGCAGGGATGAAGACCCCCATGCCCCTCCTCAAGTTTTGGACTCCAACTCACCATCTGCCCTCCCCAAACAACATCCCAGTCGGGGGGATGGAAGTTGTAGTCCAACAATAACTGGAGGGGCACAGGTCTCCCCAGCCACCACCTTAGAGGCAGGTGGTAGCAGGCAGGTTGCCATTACATTAGAAGACCCCACTGAGATGTATTGCTAATTAAGAGACATTAGCACTTCATTAAACTCTCTCTCTCTCTCTTTATATTTGTATATAAAAAAATCTAATATCCACCTTATTTCTCAGCCAAGATTCCTAAAGTGGCTCCCAACCACAGAAAGCGGTTCAGTGTTATGCACAGTAATAACATGCACAATAAAGCCAGCTAAACAGACTGAGATTGTTAAGAAATGTACCCATCACATCCTGCAACTGCTGGAATTCCAGAAAACTGGTATCAATGCTAGCCTATCGCTGAATAAAGCAGACATTGGCAGCGGTAAATGTTTGAATTGCAGTTCAACAAAACAGCCTGCAAAGACTCTATGCCCCCACAAGAGAGCCCCCAAAATGCAGGCAGCTCTTTTGAACCATTGTGGTGTAGTGGTTAAGAGCGGTGGACTCGTAATCTGGTGAACTGGGTTCGCTTCCCCGCTCCTCCACATGCAGCTGCTGGGTGACCTTGGGCTAGTCACACTTCTCTGAAGTCTCTCAGCCCCACTCACCTCACAGAGTGTTTGTTGTGGGGGAGGAAGGGAAAGGAGAATGTTAGCTGCTTTGAGACTCCTTTGGGTAGTGATAAAGCGGGATATCAAATCCAAAATCATCTTCTTCATCATCCTCCCAGAACATTGGCCATGCTGGCTGGTGCTGATGGGAGTTGGAGTCCAGCAACAGTCAATGAATGTGACAAGGGTGCTAAGCATCAGACTCCCTTCCACACCTTGCACACACTCAAGCCCATGCTTGCACTATAGGCACACACTTATACCATGCCTTACATTGGAATGGGGAACCTGTGGCCCTCCAGATGTTCCTGGACTCCAGTTCCCATCAGCCCCAGCCAGCATGGTCAACAGATGGGGGGTGGGGGTGGGGAGTTGCAGTCCAGCAAGAACTGGAGGGCTACATGGATCTCAGCCTCACCTGAAGCTCTTTCACAAAGCTGTGTGTGTGTAGCCCACTTCTGAGTACGCATTGGTGTGGCCTAGGATGATAATTCAACCGCAGTATTAGGAAAGAATAGGATTCCTCCCCCAAAACACAAGAGCTGCAGCTAGAAGCTCCCATATGCCCCTCCAAAGCTGCTATTTGCATTGCACCAACCTTTGACTTACAGCTATGGATGTACCACCCCACACTCAAATACAAATACCAGCAGAAAAGGACTTGGGGAAAAAACTGCAAAATGCAAACATTCAATGCTGGCAGAATTCTAGCCAGGAAGTGATCCCAGCTGTGGTCTCTTGAGAGCACCACAAACCCAAACTCAATAAATTTGAGGTGTTTAACATCAAAAGCACAACAAGGTTTCAAGCATTCCGTAGGGGGAACTGCAGCCTGAGAGAGTTTTACAGAGCTAAAAAATGCAATAGCCAATGCCTTGCGGTTGAGTATGCATTTAATTTTTCCGTTATTTAGAAGAAAAAGTAAAGCTCTATACAGGCCCGCTCCTCCGACATCCAAAAGGAGAAACTGAAAGCTAGGCTTTGCGAAGGAGGTGGGAAGATTCTAGCTGCCTGTCAGAGCCCTTGAGCCAATGGGAAGCCAGCCAGTGGCATGGAAGGCAGTCCCTGCTCTGCTTCGCACTGGTTCAGCGCGGTGCACGGGAGCCGACCGAGAGGGCGGCAGGGATCCATGGGCCGGTTAAACGACCCCCATGGGCTGCTTGTGGCCCATGGACCTTAGGTTGCCGACCCCTGGCCCAGCGCCTCGCTTACTTGGCTTTGGGAAGGCAGTGCAAGGCCTGGAGGGAGTGTCAAATGTTGGAAGCTGAAGGGGGACAGGCTTTAGTGAGCAGGAAGAGGCTGTGGCAGAGAGCAGTCCGGGCTCAGAGGCCGAAGCAGAGGTTGGAGAGGACCGGGGCCAGGAGGCAGAGATGAGGCAGGCTGCTGAAGAATCCAGGGGGTTTTCCCCTTCTATGACCAGATTCCCTCTCCCCTGGTCTCCAGAACACACAGAGAAATGAAAAGAGGAGATTTGTTGTGTGCAGACGCCATTTCCAGTTGCTTGGGGGAAAAACCCAGGAGCGAAGAGGACATAGGCAGCTGTGGGGACCTTTAGTCCTCAGAACTGCCTCATTGAGTTGCTATTGGGAAGAGTTGCTAGCATTACTAGGCCTGTGCTGTTTTGGTTTCTTTGAATGAAGAGTTAACTTCACACCACACCAATATTTTTGCTGACCTGCCCCTGACAGTAGGTTCCCCATCATATTGGGTTGTAAGATTATTTCTCTACTGCTCAGGGTAAGAGGAACTAGCGGGATCCACCTCATAGAAACACAGAAAGCTATACCTACTGAGTCAGACTGTTTGGGCCCCATAGCCCAATACTGTCCGCACTGACCGGCAGTGGCTGTTCAAAGTTACAGGCAGGGGAGCTTTTTCTAGCCCTAACTGTCAAGGATTGAACTTGGAATCTTCTGCATGCAAGGCGGAATCTCTACCGCTGAGCTATAGTCCTTCCACCTGGGAGGGTGTCAGAAAAACATACATAATGATGACAATGGGCATAGCAATCTCTCCATCGAATAAACGTCTTCTTTTTTGGTTTTCTTTTTTTTAAAAAATGTCCCACCCATATATCTTTTGGCTTTGAGTATGTGGGAGCACCAAACCAGCCCTGAGAGATGCAAACTAGGTCAGGTTTTGCTCAGACTGCTGTGCCTGTAGAAAACACTCCCCCCCACCCTGGTTATGTGTTTAAAAACCAATACCCAACACAAAAGGCTTTGAAAGAGTCTGCCAGAGATGTGTCAGCCAAGCATGGTGTCGATTCAAATCAGAAAAGCGCTTGTTCTGTCCCTTGTTCCCGGAGGCTGGCTTTTTCATTTCCAGAATCGGTAGAATCCCAGGGCGATGGCAAGACAAGTGAATACAGAGGCTGTAAATAAATACAAAAAGCCACACACAGAGAAAAAGAAAAGAGTAAGTTTGTGCCAAGCATCTCGAAAGGGTTTTAAGCTACGCACAAGTTGCTGTTTTTTGCTACTCACCAAAATATTACAGTGGAGCCTCCGTTTTTGACATACAGTGGTACCTCAGGTTAAGAACTTAATTCGTTCCAGAGGTCCATTCTTAACCTGAAACTGTTCTTAACCTGAAGTACCACTTTAGCTAATGGGGCTTGCCACTGCTGCCACCACTGCGTGATTTCTGTTCTCATCCTGAGGTAAAGTTCTTAACCTGAGGTACTACTTCCAGGTTAGTGGAGTCTGTAACCAGAAGTGTTTGTAACCCGAGGTACCACTGTAATCCATTCTGGAAGACCGTTCGACTTCCAAAACATTTGAAAATTGAAGCAGGCATTTCCAGAAGCATTTGCTTAATACGGAAACATTTGCTCAATACGGAAGCCGTGTGGCACATTCGGCTTCCAAAAAGCGTTCAAAACCCGAAGCAGTTACTTCCGGGTTTTCGGCGTTAGAAAGCCGAAACATTAAACTTCTGAGACGTTTGAAAACCGAGGTTCAACTGTAAACGGTTCATATTCCGACTCCTCGCAACATCTCCTATTAATTAATTGATTAACTGAATGTAAACACCGCTTAAAACTTTAAAAAGGAATCTCGAAACCTCCATAGTGATTTAAGCAGAGGCTCCAAGTGGCTACAGGTAGCTGGCTGGCTTCCCAGAAAGCAAAATAATAGAATCATGGAACTGCAGAGCTGGAGGGGACACCCAAGGGCCATTTAGTCCAACCCCCTGCAATGCAGGAATCACAGCTAAGTGCTTTCACTGCAAAAACACCAACAAGAAAAGCAACTCCATTTACAAAAAACAATTAAAAGAACATTTTGTATGTTAAAAGCAATTTCAAACCCAATAGAGACCGGGATGAAGATCTCCACCTAAAAGATCTTCAGTGGGTGCCAAAAAGGCAGCAGAGAAGGTGCCTGTCTGAGGTGTAATGGCAGGGGCCACCACAAGAAAGGCCCGCTTCCTACATCATGCAAGATAGGCCTCCTGAGAAAATAACTGTGTTGGGCTGGGTGCATAAGGGTGGGACAAGGCTTTTAGGCATCCTGGCTTTATACCTTTTACTCTTTTGGAACATGATTTTTCAACAGCCCAGCCACATACCTGCCAAATAACGTATCGTTTCTAGCTTGTTCGATTCCATGAGTGTTTTCAGGGCTGCAATCTCGGCATCGATTTTATTGCTGACTTCCGTAACAGAGCTGTTGGTGCTCGAATCCTAAAAGGGAACAAGGCAAGCGATGCTTTTCATTGGAAATAAGGCCAAAGAAAGAGAGAGACAGAGCCTTTTCAGTGTTGGCCACATTTGTACAATTCCTTCCCCTGCGAAACCCGCCTGGTGCCAACATTTGTTATCCTTTTCGGGCCAAGCAAAAAAACCACTTTTATCATATCTGTCTTTTAAATATATTAAAACAAAACAAAACAAAACAAAACATGGCAGGCCTTTTCCCTTTTGGGCTGTGCTCGCCCTGGTGCAAACTGCCCCCCTGCAACTGCTTTCAGAAAATAAAAAGTTTTCTCAGGAGCTCCAAAAATGTAACCACAACAGGGCCAGGGCCTTTTCAGTGATGGCTCCGACCTGGTGGAATGCTCTGTCCCATGAGACTAGGGCCCTTCAGGATTTAACCTCCTTCCGTCGGGCCTGTAAGACAGAGCTATTCCGCCTGGCCTTTAATTTGAATTCAGCCTGATCTTTTATTCCCCTTCCCCTCCCCTTTTATGAAGATCACCCACTCTGAGACCCCCACAGCTAATTCTCCCCAGGCCTCCTCGCTGGCCTAAGTTAGGACCAATTCAGCCAGCTAGCCCTGGGGATTATCTAATGCTTGATTTTTGATTTTTATTGTTATTCATGTTTTTATACTGTATTTTATGCTGCTTTTATAATTAAGTGTTTTAAATTTGTTGTTAGCCACCCTGAGCCCGGTTTTTGAACTGGGAAGGGCAGGTTATAAATAAAAATTATTATTATTATTATTATTGGTGTAAGGCAGGGAGGTCGGGTCGGAAGTAGGTGGTACGCAACTTCTGTCTCCCCCCACATCCTCCTCCCTGCTGAGTTCTTCAAAGGCAACACTGAGACTTAAGGCGGAGGAAGCTGACAGTGAGGACCACCCTCTGGGCTGGATGTGAGTAAGAAAGCAGGAAAGTGGGTCCTGGGTGTGGGTACACTGAGATGGGTGGGGTAGTGGTTTCTTTGTCCTAATGGTCCAGCCTTCACTGGCTCCAAGGTAACATACAGGCTGGTTTTTAGAGGGCTCAGCGAATGGTCTGCAAGCTTTTGATGCTGGAATTATGCTGAGGTGGCTCAGATCAATGTCTGGATGGGAGACCTCTGGAAACCTGAGAGCTTTCAATGGAAGGCACAATTTAAGTGTGTATACACACACACACACACACACACACACACAGAGAGAGAGAGAGAGAGAGAGAGAGAGAGAGAGAGAAAGACCTCAAAGACTTGCCTTTTTATGAAACTCTGTTGTGGCTTCCATGAGCTTTTTCTCCTGATCTGTGAACTGGAACATTTTAAAAAGAAAAAGAGGAACAATATATGAAATTGTCAATTCTCAAAAAAGCTGGAGCCAAGAAAGGAGGAAGGGGTGCAATAATGAAAATAATTGCCCACCATGTTGGTCACTCTGCTTCTTTCCAAGTTTATGTCCAGCTTGTTTTCAGCTCGGATATGACTGGTTTCATTCTTAAAAGGAAAGACACCAAAAAGTACCCTTAAAAAGAAGAAGTCCTGAGCGATCGTGGGACCAGAATGTCTCAGAAATTGCATATTATCCTCCCTCCCACTCCACAAGCTTGCCCACTTACCATTAGCTGCTGTTTAACTTGATCCAATTCAATCTTCATTTTCTGGGTATCAAGAAAGATTGGGGTGGGGGGAGGGAGAGGAAAACAACCCAGGTCAGGAGATGCTTAATTAAGAAAAATGAAAAGTAAAATGCTTATAGCAATGGTGTGTGTGTGTGTGTGTGTGTGTGTGTGAAGATTTGG
Source organism: Podarcis gaigeae (assembly GCF_964106915.1). NCBI lineage: Eukaryota > Metazoa > Chordata > Lepidosauria > Squamata > Lacertidae > Podarcis > Podarcis gaigeae. The sequence goes on along the minus strand of NC_139677.1, from coordinate 95,541,302 downwards.
CAACAACTTTCCATGTTGCCTGGAAGACATCAAATTATGAAAGCATAAAGGCAAAACTCATAACCAATTCATTGGAATTAACTCCCATGACAGTGTATATATAGGATGGCTGGCTTCTTGTGACCGTAAGAATATGGGGTAGCATCCAAAGGATAAAACTGATTTAGAGAAGGGAGACAAAATTGATAATCTATTAAGAAAAGGGCCCCGTTTGTTATGGACTGGTGTGATTAAAACACCAGAAAACGACGAACCATGCATCTTATTAAAGGTAAAGGGACCCCTGACCATTAGGTCCAGTCGTGACTGACTCTGGGGTTGTGGTGCTCATCTCGCTTTATTGACCGAGGGAGCCGGTGTACAGCTTCCGGGTCATGTGGCCAGCATGACTGAGCCGCCTCTGGCAAACCAGAGCAGCGCACGGAAACACCGTTTACCTTCCCGCCGAAGCGGTACCTATTTATCTACTTGCACTTTGACGTGCTTTCGAACTGCTAGGTTGGCAGGAGCAGGGACTGAGCAACGGGAGCTCACCCCGTCGTGGGGATTCGAACCGCTGACCTTCTGATCGGCAAGCCCTAGGCTCTGTGGTATAACCCGGAACACCATAAAAGCATAAGACGAGTCCCTTCACCAAGAAGAGGATCTGTGAAATTGTCACTGCAAAAGGAGAGCTTGCATTTTATACCACCTCTTTTGCTATACAGGAATCCCCAATTGAACTTGTGCACCTTCAGCTTTATGTGTATGGCAAAAAACCCCAAAACCTTAACCAATTTAAAAGAAAATTTTTTTCCTTCCAGTAGCACCTTAAAGACCAACTAAGTTAGTTCTTGGTATGAGCTTTCGTGTGCATGCACACTTCTCCAGATACACTGAAATAGAAGTTTCCAGACCCTTCTATATAGTGAGAAGGTGGGGAGGGGTATTACTCAGAAGGGTGGTGGGAATGGGTGATTGGCAGATAGCTGTGATGAGCCTGTTGACAACTCTTAACGACTGCAATAGGTCTTACAGGAAAAAGCAAGGGGTGAGAAGGTGAAAAATGGCTTTGTCATGTATAATGAGATAAGAATCCAAGGTCTTTGTTCAGACCAGGTGTCTCCATGGTTTTAAGTTTGGTGATAAGTTGCAATTCAGCAGCTTCTCTTTCCAGTCTATTTCTGAAATTCCTTTGTAGTAAAACAGCTACTTTGAGATCTTGTATAGAATGTCCTGGGAGATTGAAGTGTTCTCCTACTGGTTTCTCTGTCTTGTGATTCCTGATGTCCGATTTATGTCCGTTTATTCTTTGGAGTAAGGTCTGGCCTGTTTGTCCAATATAGAGAGCTGAAGGACACTGTTGGCATTTGATGGCATACACAATGTGGCATACACACGGCTACCTATCTGTAACTGCAATTTAAAAGAGTTGGAAAGTAGGTGGAGTTCCTGGAAAAATGACTTTGGCAATCCCACCCGCCATTGAACCTAATGGGTTTCGACCAGTGGATTTCAACCAGTGTGCCGTGGCACTCTAGGGTGCCGCGGGCAACACTGGCCTCTGTCCCTCTTTCCTTCCCTCCCTCCCTCCTCTGATGCCCTCTCACGTCTCTGCCTCCCAAAGGCCTGCATGGCTGTTTGTTGCACCAGCCCTGGCTACAAGCTGTCCATGCGAATGGTGCCTCTGGGGCTGGCCAGGGGGTGCTGGTTGCCCGTTTGCCAGCCCTTGCTGTTGGGAATGGACAACAGCAGGCCCCTGTGGGGCAGTGTGAAAAGGCACCTCTCTTTGGTGAAGAGGCCTCGGTCCTGTATACCTGAAGGAGCGTCTCCACCCCCTATCGTTCAGCCCGGACACTGAGATCCAGCGCCGAGGGCCTTCTGGCGGTTCCCTCATTGCGAGAAGTGAGGTTACAGGGAACCAGACAGAGGGCCTTCTCGGTAGTGGCGCCCACCCTGTGATGTGAAGCAAATAAGCTGCTATCTTATCTTTAAAAGATATCTGAAGGCAGCCCTGTTTAGGGAAGTTTTTCATATTTAATGCTGTATTGTTTTTAACACTCGATTGGGAGCCGCCCAAAGTGGCTAGGGAAACTCAGCCAGATGGGTGGGGTATAAATAATAATAATAATAATAATTATTATTATTATTATTATTATTGGAGTGGGGAGGGCAGCTCAGTGACCAGGGTGGCGGCAGCAGCTGCCCAGAGGACTCCCAGGGGAGAGGGGAGAGGAGAGGAGGCTGAGGGAACACTCCACAAGGGAGCATGTTCGAAAAAGGGTGAGAGGCTGCCAGCTCTGCAGGCAAGGGGTGACGTTACTGGGCTCCTGAGCCCCACAGGGGGCGCCAAAAAAAGAATGTAGTTGGCCCAGAGATGGACGAAAGGAGCAGCAGCAACAAAAGAAGAATGGCAGACAAAACTGATGGAGTATGCAGAGATGGTGAAACTGACGGGGAAGATCCGAAACCAGGAAGATCAAGTATTTTTAAAAGACTGGGTTAATTTTATTTAAAAGTCCACTGTAAACAGTTAAAATCATGGGCAGGGATGTAATGACAGTTGTAACGTGGTATTCATGATGGTAACCTATGGATATACTACAGATGGATAATGGTAAAAGATGCAGAAAATTTAATCTTAAATATAGAACCCATGGAGGGAGGGAAGGAGGACCGAAGGTTCAAAAGAACCTTTTATTTTAATTTTGAAATGGTTAAAGTTAAAATATATAAAATGGTGAAAAACCAATAAAAAATTATTTTAAAAAGAGGGGGGAAAAAAGAGAATGTAGTTGGTCAAGGGAGCCATGGACTCAGAAAGGTTGAAACTCTCTGGGTTTTGACTATACTCAATTTTGGCTTTAGGCGCGATCCCCAGAATATAAGTTGTGGGCTTCCCGTATTATTTGTCATTTCTTCAGAAGAACCAAATGATAATACTAATACATAACAAGGCCAATTGCTGCATTTTCTTTGCAGATGAGCAGCCTTAAGTAAATGAAGAGAAAGGAAGGGTGACAGAGTGAATTGGTTTATTGGAGGAAATTACCTCATTCTCTGCTCTCAAGTTGGCAAACTCACTCTTCTCAAGAATGACCATGTCTTTTCGGATGGAGTCGAGATGAGCCATTAACTGCTGCAGAGTTATTTCCTAAATAGAAAAAAGAGACCCACACAGATGCCCCACGGCTTTTTGAAACATTTCCAAATCTTTTCGTAGAAAATTAAATTTTAATTCAGGAGTAGGGATCTTTTGCCCAGAGTTTCCTTGGCAAAGATCACCCATTAACTCGGTTTATAACTTTGGGGGTGGGCAGCCTGCATTTCCGTTTGAGGCCAGGGCTTTGTTGTGCTACAACTCCCATCACCCTCCGTGAGCATTAAAAGCATGATGTGAGTTGTAGTCCAGCAACCTCTGGAAGGCATCCCATTGGCTACCCCTGCTGTAAGACAATATGGAGCTTGAGGGACCACTGGTCTGACTTGAGGACATGGCGGCTTCCCACATTCCTATGAAATTACCCCGGAAACTGGGAAACCCTTCAAAAGTTGTTGCCAAGGAGACGTTTGGAAGCTATGCGCTGAAAATATGCACTAAAAGCAGGACTTTAAATCTCAGGCCTAGACTAAAAGGTTAAAGGGACTCCTGACCATTAGGTCCAGTCGTGGCCGACGTGTTGTTGTGGCACTCATCTTGCTTTATTTGCTGAGGGATCCAGCATACAGTGGCCAGCATGACAAAGCCGCTTCTGGCAAACCAGAGCAGTGCATGGAAACACCACTTACCTTCCCGCCGGAGTGGTACCTATTTATCTACTTGCACTTTTGACGTGCTTTCGAACTGCTAGGTTGGCAGGAGCAGGGACCGAGCAACAGGAGCTCACCCTGTCGCGGGGATTTGAACTGCCGACCTTCTGATCGGCAAGTCCTAGGCGCTGTGGTTTAACCCACAGCGCCCACGTCCCTCAGGCCTAGACTACTGGGTGTCAAAAGGCAGGTCGCAGAATGATACACAGCACCACTCCACTTGAAGGGAGAAGGAAAGTCTAGGTCAGTCACGCCACACATGTAAAGCACCATGATACTACTTTGAACAGTCATGGCCTCCCCCAGAGAATTCTGGGAGCTGTAGTTTGTTAAGGGTGCTGAGAGTTGCTAGCAGACCCCTATTCCTCTCAGATCTACGATTCCCAGAGTGGTTTAACAATCAATCCCTCTTCACAGGGAGCTCTGGGAACTGTAGCTCTGTGAGGGGGAACAGGGTGTCTCCTAACAACCCTCAGTATCCTTGCAAACTACAACTCCCAGAATTATTTTGGGGACGCCATGACGGCTTTAATGTAGAGTTTGAATGTAGCCTGGTCAATTCAAGCAAGTATTCTTACTTTCTTTGTTTTATATATAAAAAAGAAAAAGCACAGCAAGGCCTCACTGTCAGCTTTCCACCTTCGCTGCTCAAATTCTCCTCAGACCCTTATTCCTCTCAGAGCTACAGTTCCCAAAGCAGTTTAACAATCTATTCCTTTTCACAGGGAGCTCTGGGAAGTGTAGCTCTGAGAGGGAACAGGGTGTCTCCTAAAAACTCTCAGCATCCTTGCAAACTACAGCTCCCATAATTATTTCGAGGAAGCCATGACAGCTTAAATGCTATGACCGCTTTAGCTTTATAGTGTGAATGTAGCCTTCTCAATTCTAGCAAATATTCCATTTTCCTCCCAAAGGAAAAGCACAGAGAGGTCTCACTGTTGGTTTTGGGCCTTTGCTTCTCAAATGACAACAATTCCAAAATGAGCACAGCATTCCTTTCTCTGTCATGAAATTTTAAAAATTCCGGTAAAAGCTTCGGAACTGTTGGAACTGCAACCTTGCAGGCCACAGAGCTTCCTAGTTTGGGTTGAGAAATAAATTCATGCTTGTGGAACAACAACATTTTAGAATTCACTCCTGGCTCGGGGCTCTTGCGAAGTTTCCTCCACAACTGTTGCTCTGTGTCAGAACCCAGGAAGGCATGTTCACTTAGGAGTAGTTTGCAAACAAACAGAAAAGCGTTTGCAAACAGAAATGAAACTTCCAGATCCTTCTACCATCATAGGAAGCTTTTCTTTAAGTGTGCCCAATGTATCAGCGAAAGCTGGGGGGAAAAGGGACAATGCTGACCTGTTTCTTTTATAACCCCTATTATTATACTGGGAAGAAGGCAAGATTTCCAGAAATTATATTTTATTCATATCTATATCTATATCCAAGGACGTGGGTGGCACTGTGGGTTAAACCACAGAGCCTAGGACTTGCCGATCAGAAGGTCTGTGGTTCGAATCCCCGTGACAGGGTGAGCTCCCGTTGCTCGCTCCCTGCTCCTGCCAACCTAGCAGTTTGAAAGTACGTCAAAGTGCAAGTAGATAAATAGGTAGCGCTCTGGCGGGAAGGTAAACGGTGTTTCCGTGCACTGCTCTGGTTTGCCAGAAGCGGCTTAGTCATGCTGGCCACATGACCGGGAAACTGTACGTCGGCTCCCTCGGCTAGTAAAGCGAGATGAGCGCCGCAACCCCAGAGTCAGCCACAACTGGACCTAATGGTCAGGGGTCCCTATATATATTGCAAGTGGCTTGGAGAGTGATGATGACAAGGAAGAGGGACTTCTCTGTTGCAGCTCCCTGTTTGCAGAACGCCTTTTCCCTAGCAAGGTCTGCCTGCAGAGCCTTCCCTGGCATCTTCTCAGTGCCAGGGCAGGGAATGGGGCAAAGACCTCTTCTCACCTGCTGAGCCTGGGTCACCATATCTTTGTAGACTGTATCCAAGCTGAGAGTGGACAAAGATGTTAATGTCGCCACAATGGTTTCGGCCTGCTCTTTCCCAAACCCTGCAAGGGTAGATAAAAGCACAACATGTAAAAGGGGAACTTTACCTAAAGGAAATGTTGGGGAATCAGTGGTCCTCTAGGCAATGTACTACATCTCTCATGGGCCATGTTGGCTTGAAGGCTTCCCAGAAGAAAATGTGTCCCCCCAGGCCGCAAAAGGCTCCCCCATCTCAGCTCTAGATCAAATATTCCTGCCTTCAGATAAACCTGGGGTAGAGGCAAAACCTGACTTCCATGCTGGAGCCTTTGGCTCAGTTTCTACTGAGGAGTTTGTACCAATTCAGGCTGCAGAAAAGGAGCAGCTGGTGAAACCAATTGCTGCTTCATGCACAAAAGATCCCTGCACACAGAAAGCTAGACATTCAGGGTAACTGATTTGAGTAATCCTTGTAGGTTCAAGCAGCATTGTTCAATTTGCACTGTTGTTCGATCACGCCCTTTGCTCACCGTGTGCCTCTAGATCACGCACTAGATTATGGGTGTCAAAAGTGAGTTTTCTTTGCTCCAGTGGTGTTATTTCGACTCTTCTCATGTCGTATGACTTCACTGCAGCAGTGGCAGCAAAACCTGAATAGAACAAGGAGTTTTAAACCTCTGCTTATATTTCCAAACACTTTAAGAGCGTTAAAAAACCCCAGTGGTGCAATCTTACATGCATTGCCTTGAAAGCAAGTCCTACTGTGTTCGGTAGGACTTACCGTATTTTTCGCTCTATAAGACGCACCAGACCACAAGACACACCTAGTTTTTGGAGGAGGAAAAGATGAAGAAAAAATATTCTGAATCTCAGAAGCTAGAACAGCAAGAGGGATCGCTACGCAGTGAAAGCAGCAATCCCTCTTGCTGTTCTGGCTTCTGGGATAGCTGCGCAGCCTGCATTCGCTCCATAAGACGCACACACATTTCCCCTTACTTTTTAGGAGGGAAAAAGTGAGTCTTATAGAGCAAAAAATACGGTACTTCCCAAACAGCATCTGTAAGATGACAGCTTAAATCTTTTCAGCCCCAGGAATTTTCCAAGCACACGCACCAAAGCATCAATTCCAACATCCTTAAAAAAAAAAGTAAGTATACTTTAACCCAAACTTCCCCAAATTTCTGAGAGCTGCCTACAAATTGGAGGCCACCTTGCTTTCAGCATTCAAAACAGCCGAACTTTTAAGGGCAGGAAGTAGTACAATTTTCCAGCAGTTAATTAGCGGGTGAGGCAGCAACACAGGAACCTGCCTTATGCAACATCAGGCCACTGGCCCATTTAGCTCAGTATTCCTAGAATCAGAATTGGAAAGGAACCCCAATGTCCTCTAGTCCAACCCCTGCAATGCAGGAATCTTAACATGCATTTCCCCATCCAATTTGAAACCATACTGGACCCTGCTTAGCTTTGCAAATGTGCTAGCAGTTTTACTTCTGTACCACACTATTGCCTCTCCTCCATATCGGTCCCTACAGCCACAGCAGTCACTGTAATTCTACAAAGGTGTGCCTCTCCAGAAAGAGGGATGTCAGCTATTGCCTACACTGACTAGTAGGGCTTCAGACGGGTGTCTTTGCCACACTTAGTTGCAGATGCCAGGGACTGAACCTTCTGCAATAAAACGATGTTGCTCTACTGGTGTGCCTATGTCTCCTTCCCTACAGTATGCTTTGTACTGGAGATTATTTGCCCACCTCGCATAGTATGGTCTATGCCACGGATAGGCAAACTAAGGCCCGGGGGCCAGATCCGGCCCAATCACCTTCTAAATCCGACCTGCAGACGGTTTGGGAATCAGCGTGTTTTTACATGAGTAGATGTGTCCTTTTTAAAAAAAATGCATCTCTGGGACATTTGTGGGGCCTGCCTGGTGTTTTTACATGAGTACCATGTGTGCTTTTATTTAAAATGCACCTCTGGGTTATTTGTGGGGCATAGGAATTTGTTCATTCCCTCCCCCCCAAATATAGTCCGGCCCCCCACAAGGTCTGAGGGACAGTGGACCGGCCCCCTGCTGAAAAAGTTTGCCGACCTCTGGTCTATGCAGTCATGGCTCATGGGGTCAGGGCCAGAGGTAGCGGCCTCTGGATAAATACTGAGCAAGATGGTAGTGATGTGGGGAGTCCTGGGTCGGCGTCAGCTGACCTGCAGCTGCATAGCGCTTCAGCCAAGCCCCTGCCCCAAGCAGCTTACAATATAATATTAGACACAGCACAGCAAAATGGAGAAGGAAACAGCGGTGGGGTAGTTAGTATTATTTTTTTAAAAAATTAGTAAACCGCCCTTCAACCGCAGATCTCAGGGGTGGTTCACAGCATAAAAATACAAGACAAAACCACATCTAAAACACGATAAAAGCAAATGTGCAAGGCACACACGTTTCCAAATCAAAGTATTTCGGGGGAAGGGTCATAGCTCATTTGCTTTGCATGAAGAAGACCCCTTTCTGAGATCCTGGGGAGCAGCTGCCAGCCAGTGTAGGCAACACTGAACTACATGGCCTGACTCTGTGCAAGGCGGCTCCCTGTGCTCCTATCGCCTCTTTTCCTTTTTATTTTTTAGGACAGCACTTCAAAAACACAACGCCTTGAGGGTGCGCTGTTGAAAAACGGATCGTGGGAACAGGACGCAGGGCAACACTCAGAAACAAGCCCGACTGGATCCCCTGGGTCTTACTCCCAAATACCTCTCTGCGGTGCCGAGGATCCATTGCTCCACCGGACCAGGAGCCTCGCACCTCGCCCTCTAAAGCCCAGCATCTTCCTAGCGTCTCCGCGCACGACTCTTGGAAAGAGAAGCCGCACTGGGGATTCCCACTTCCGGCCTGGAGCCCAACGGGTTGCTGGGAAATGTAGTTTTTTCTGGGCACATGGGAACTCCTCCTGCTGCTGCCTCAAAGTTTTCTGGGAAATGTATGCAGCGCGGTTAAACCAGGGGCGTGGAAAGCCGCTTGCAGAGCAGAGTGAATGAACCAATGAACGAGGGCACTGTCTTTCTTTCTTTCTTTCTTTCTTTCTTTCTTTCTTTCTTTCTTTCTTTCTTACCGCAGACTTTCTATTGCAGTGCCCGTCAATCGTAGAATCATAACAAATAAGCAAAGTAGAACAACAAGGTCACATTTGGGGACATGGGCATAGCCAGGGTTTTTGTTAGAGGGGGCAGAACCCCAAATTTGTATTGATTTTTACTGATTTAGGGGGGCAGCCGCCTCCTCTGCCCCCCCCACCTTGGCTACGCCCATAGCTATACATGGGTGTAGCCAGGATTTATGTTGGGCTGGGGGCAGGACAACCTGTCATCATCCCCTGCCTGGCTCTGTCAAGCAAATTCGGGATGTCTCAACTTTCAAATTACTTTCTTTTGACCCTAAGTGCTCAGAAAATCTTCAGTCCTTTGGAAACTAGCAAGTTAAATTTTAAAAATCAAGATCAGGGTGTGCAAGTATATAGCAAGTATATTTTGCAAAATGACAAAGAACACGTTTTTTCCCATCTTTTTTTAAAAAAATCTAAACTAAAAGAAGTGTTCTTGGATTTGCTGAAAACCTTTTCAGCACGTCCTTTTCAAACTCCTCCTTCGTTTCCCAGTGCAGTTAGATAGAGCGACTCACTTAGGAGGAAAGGTTGCTGCATTTGTTTAGAAAAGGGAAGTAAGAGGTGCCGTAACAGGAGTTATGCATTGGCAAGGAGAACATGGAAAGAGAAAAGGTTTTTCTCCCTATTCTCTAACACTAGGACTCAGGGATATCTAGCAAAGCAGAATGTTGGAAGACTCAGGACAGACAAATAGAAACAAATGGCTAAACTGGAATTTGCTCCCACAAAGTCCACAAACTTGGTTGGCTTTAAAAGAGGATCAAGGTCATAATTTATGCCTGTGGCCATCAGAGGGCAGCAGTCTACCGCAAAAACCTGACAAATGCATGCAATAAATATTAGCCTTTTAGATTTGTCAAGACACTGGGCAGGAGGGAGCACACAACCTAGTATCTCAGGATAAAGGTTTGTCTCCCCATCCATCCATTTTTGCAATTATAGGAATAACGCTCTGTTTCCTTCTCTGCCCTGTATCCACCTAACCTCGGTAGGAGCTGTTATTCAACACAAGGATTGTTGTTGACAGCCTTCCTGAGAGACAATGGAGTGTGCCACTAGGGAGACGACTGGAGAATCACAGCACCTGCTGTGGCTGCAGAAACTGGTAACTCCTAACTGCTGCTTCCAGCATTGTTTTTGCTGTCTTAGCAGCACCAGAAGTGGCCTCCCTGGGTTGCAAGCCTGGGCAAGTGTGTATGGAGGTTCTGGGCTTCCCAGATGGCCTGGCTATTGTAACCCAAAGGAAACCAGAGCAAGACGTTTGACACCAGCTTGGCTGGAGGAGCTGCTGGAAGGAAGGGTACAAAGCATCATCCAACCGTCTTAGGGACTTCGCTCCAGATCTTAGCCTTTTCTTCTACTGAAGATATTCTGCAAGGCAGCAGAGGATTAGGATGGGCTACCTTCTCAGGTGGATGAGCCCCATTCTGTAGCCACATCCTCTGTGCCATGTATAATTTTTTAAAACTGCTGTGATGTCATCTCTTGCTCACCTTTTCTGTTAAGTTGTGGGTGAACATATCAGACAACACAGCGATTCTTCAGACAACTCTTGTTTATACACAGGCCAGAACAGAACTGAGCTGAAGGGTTCAGCCAGCCTGCTTATATAGAGCTCCACTACAACGCAACAGTAACAACTTTCTGTAACTATCCAATCACTGAACGTCACTTTCAATTTCTTATTTGCATATGTGGACCTGAGTGAAAACTATCTACAATATCCCCCTGCTGGCCCAGGGTGAGAACTTCAGTACATAACATTTTCTCTAAATGAGGAAGTCCCAAACGCTGCAAACTTTCTTCATAGGCAGGTTTGGGGGAACTCTGAGCTTTACAGAAGAATAAGCAAACACCCCACCAACCAACCAACCAACCAACCAACCAACCCATAACTATGTTTTTTTATGTGCTGTAAGCCGCCCAGAGTGGCTAGGGAAACCCAGCCAGATGGGTGGGATATAAATAAAATAACAACCATTACAGACGGAAAACCTTAAAACAGCTGGACTGAGCATGATCAGTGAGTATAGAATACTGAGTGAAGGCTGAGAGAGGAGAGGGGAGAGGAAAGTAATGAGAAGAGGGTGGGGTGAAATGGGGTATCCTGGAAAAGATTACGACTGGCTGGAACCCGGAAGTGGAGCAGGCTCCACTGCAACTTTTTTTTTGCAGGATCCAACTAACCCCGTCAAAATGGCCGCAGTTGTTTGGTTTCTTGCAGATGGGAAGAGTTCTGAGTGGCCTAAAAAGTTGCTAGAAAATTTTGAACAGGGAGCCAGAGAAGATTTCCTTCACCTCCCTCTACCTACTGCTTTAACGCCACTGCTAAAACGGCCTTGGAAACCCAGGGACGCCATGAATTTTAATGCAAGCTGCAGCCATCTCTGCGCTTCCCTGGCCCCACCCCCAGCCTCAAGCTATATACTGCAGAAACAGCTTGCTGGCTGTTACTTTCACAGATTTTTCTTTGCCTGAATAGATTATAACAGGATTAAGAACTCCTCCACCCCTCCCCTCCTGCAAACCGGTCAACTATTTATGAGCTTGAAATGCAGAGAATAGATTTCCTTACAAGTTCGCGCAAACGGCTCTCAAAAATTTAATTTGACAAATCTCAGGGGCCTGGGGGGGAGAGAGGCACAATTTGCCATTAAGACTGACAGAGAGGGATGCTCTGGAATGGAGCGAACGGCAAGGGAGGCGCATTCTCGCTTGGAACATTTCCTGGTCATGCCGCTATCTTCTGGCGGTCTCTCCTGTTATCCATGTGCTGCATTTGTTATTATTGGTTACACTTTTATCCCAGCTTTTCTTTCAAGGAGCCCAAGGTACCACACATCCCTGTTCTATCCTGACAACAACCCTGGGAGGTAGGCTAGGCTGAGAGACAGTAGCTGGGCCCTAGTTCATTCAGTGAGAATCCAGGTCTTGGTCCAATGCTCTAACTAATGCATGGGTAGGCAAACTAAGGCCTGGGGGCCGGATGCGGCCCAATCGCCTTCTAAATCCAGCCCACGGATGGTCAGGGAATCAACTTGTTTTTACTTGAGCAGAACGTGTGCTTTTATTTAAAATGCATCTCTCGGTTATTTGTGGGGCCTGCCTGGTGTTTTTACATGAGCAGAATGTGTGCTTTTATTTAAAATGCATCTCTGGGTTATTTGTGGAGCATTGGAATTTGTTCTATTCCCCCCCCCCCCCAAAAAAAATATAGTCTGGCCCCCCCACAAGGCCTGAGGGACAGTGACGAGCCCCCTGCTGAAAAAGTTTGCTGACCCCTGCTCTAGCCACTACACCACACCAGCACAGTGCTTTTCAAACTTCCTGTTCAAACCTGTGTTTTACCTTCTTTTTTGATTCCCAATCATGGCGAGAGGATGACTGTCATGAGCCGGCCAGGAGTCGGCTTCACCTGCTGAGCAGCAGCCTGAAGGAGCAGAAGAGGAACTGACTCCACCTGCTGCTGATCAGCCTTCTTGCTCCTCATGAGAAGCAGCTGGCTCCAGCTTTCTTAAAAAGGGTTTCCAGCCTCAGGAAGTTGCTGGAAACAGCATTCATCGTTCCTGAGCAGATGGTACTGCTTCTTGTTTCTGGTGGCCTTGGACCCTTGGCTTTCTTGACCCCCGGATTGTCTGACTACGTGAACTGAAATACTCCTGGCCTTAGCACTGGACCGGACTGAACCATATATATGGACTCTGCCTCCAGGCAAGTAACCCCCCCCCCCCCCGAGACCTGGCTGGTTGTCTGGCTTCTCCCTCCACTGAGCTCCGTTGTGGCTGGCAGCACAGGACTGCGGCAATGACTTAAAGCAGAAGCGGAGGAACTGTAGCCCTCAGTGGGCCTGGGCATATTTCTGTTCTGTCGGGAAAAACCAGGGAAGGAGAGTGTGGAAATGTGAGAGAGGGAAGTTGAAACAGGGCAGAGGTCAGGAATGGGATGAATCCCTCAGCGTAGGATAAGTTCTGAGGTGGGGCCAGTGGCGTAGCGTGGGTTGTCAGCACCCGGGGCAAGGCAAGTAATTTGCGCCCCCTAACCCATGGATTTGCGCCCCCTAACCCTAACCCCCAGATGTTGCGCCCGGTGCGCCCGGCCCCCCCTGCACCCCCACACTACGCCACTGGGTGGGGCGCAGCAGTGGTGAGGGAGGGAGAAAGGGGTGGCAGGATAGAGAATAAGCAGGTGGCAGAAGTGATGGGGTGGCAGGAGAAAGGGAGAAGTGAGTGGCAGGAGAGAGAGAGAGAGAGAGAGAGAGAGAGATAAAAGAGAGAGTGGGGTGGCAGGAAAGAGAGAGGCTGGAGGGAAATGTGATGGTCTTGTCCACTTTTGGAGCTGAACCCAGTCCACAGGTCCCCCAAATTATTACTGCTTAGGGAATGCTGTATGCCAGTCAACAACAGTGACTGCGAACCAAAAGTGGGCAGAGAGCTGTGGCGGTCAAGTCATGCCTGCGGGCGTATTCTTCATGTTGCCCTCATACATAGAAAGAAAGCTATGGGGCTAAACATGCAGGTATTTTCTAAGTTGAAATATACTCAGAGTCGAGTGTGGATTTCATGCTCTTTATTCAGCTCATAGCAGTGAGGAATGGGAGTTCCCCTGAAATGTCTGCTTTATAGACATTATTTACACAATGGGCCCCACGTGATTGGCTAAATTTGGGATTCTCCTGTAGGCCAATCAGGTTGCAGATTCACTTCCACCTGGAGTTGGATTGGGTGGCTCCTGCGGACCAATCAGACTGCTGCATTCTGGATCCTGTTGTTCTGGGACCAATCAGACTGCTGCATTCTGGATCCTGTTGTTCTAGGACCAATCAGACTGCTGCATTCCGGATGCTATTCAACTCAGTACATAACATAAGTGATTTCAGTGAGTGTGGCGTGGTCACCTCCTCGTATATTTTTCCTGGAACTGAGGACTGCAGCAGCAGTGTATGTGAGGCATCTAATCATAAGCCTGCATTTTTTATCAAAGCTTCTATATTTTGATCAGGGCCTGAATCTTAAAATGAGCTTAAAGATTTTCAAATGTTTCATGCCAGGCAGAAGACTAGAGAACCTTGGCAATATTTTTCCTCCTAAGACAAGGGGGCCCCCTGATTTATAGCAGAAAATAGCTTAAATGTAATTATGCAAAGGATTTAAGAAATGCTAGATTCTTATTTCATAGAGTCATATTGCAATAGGAGACCAGAAGGGCAAATGAGCCCAGCCTCCTGCCAGACAGGAGACGCCATCGAGCACTCCTGATATATAGTTGTCAGGCCTTTTTGTTTAGAAACCTTCAAATGAAGGAGATCTTTCAATGTTGATGTGAACTCAAGATCCTTGAAGATAAAAATTTAAGATTAACCATCTGTTTTGGAAGGCAATAGGGCAAGGAGGGCAAGAGGTGAGCTGCTAATTAAGATTCCTTGTTGAGACACATGTAAGATATATTACTACTTATTTGTCATTTATAGATGGAAGAATATATAGCTCTTTGTGTCCCATAAAAGGACAGAAGGAAATGGGTGTATCTTTTGTGATTGGTTCTAGCAAACAGCCAATAGGAATTTCAACCAGGCTGATTGGACAGAGGCAGCCAAAGGAGGAGCAAGGGGGCTGGATTAAGGAAATATAAGTGCTGGCCAGAATGGCAGGAGGCCAGGCCAGAGCTTGGTAACCATATACCACTGTGCCTCTCATTTATTTGTCTGACAAATAAATTATTATTTTAATTTCTCTATTGCTGCGTTGAATATTTCATTCCAGCTAAGCGTTGACCACAAGCAGAGGTGCTACATATGTGTGTATGTAAAATCAATATTGTGTGATCTCCACCATTGGGACCAGTCAGAAATGGCTAACTTCCATTGTAAACATAAGGTTTTTGAGGGTAGTTGTGCTATGCACCCCCTGGCAACCATTTTGCGTTGTTTCTGCCCTCATTGCTATTTTGTGAATGGGCCCCCCAGCGCGCTCTCAAAATTCGACATGTGCCCACTGGCCCAAAAAGATTGGCGGCCCCTGATTTATACGTTGCTGGGATAACTTGTCCTTGACAACGGAAGACTTTTAAAAGTCGTTCAGATAGAGTACTTGCCTACTCTTCCTTGGCAAACAGCATCCCATAAGAGTTCTTGGCAAATTAAAACCCAGCTCGACAAGTCAGGCCAGGATTGCATGTTTACACAGCCTATCTCTTGCCTTTGCACATTGCAGCAAAAAGCAAAGCCCGCCAAAACCTTCTGTTTGCATGTTGTGTGTGCCAATGACAGGCTTGTAGAACGTGCGCCTAAAATTCTACGGGGATCTTGGTCTGATTCCACTCATCCTTGTCAAAACAGTTGAGCTTCCATCCTGCAGTCTGCGGTGACGTGCCTCCATAACATTTGCAAATGTTATGCCAGACTTTGTTCTGCAGCAGCCTTCTGAGCCTATTCCTAACTACAGTGGTACCTCGGGTTAAGTACTTAATTTGTTCTGGAGGTCCGTTCTTAACCTGAAACTGTTCTTAACCTGAAGACCACTTTGGCTAATGGGGCCTCCCGCTGCCGCTGTGCTGCCAGAGCACGATTTCTGTTCTCATCCTGAAGCAAAGTTCTTAACCCGAGGTAATATTTCTGGGTTAGTGGAGTCTGTAACCTGAAGCGTATGTAACCTGAAGTGTATGTAACCTGAGGTACCACTGTATTTGGGGGTGCTTTTTTGATAGGAGTCACCAGTTCAGTGGCCATGGATGCAACAACCCCCCTAAGATATTCTCCTTGAGCTTGTGGAGTGCCAGTCCCACTGCCTGCTTGGCCACAAGCCCAAGAAATGGTGAGAGTGGTTACCTTTTTCTCTCTTGAATCTGACGGAGGAAATTTGAAAAGTGGTGCTCTTTCCCACTCCCCCCTCAGGTCTAATTGCCTTTCAAGGTTCAGATTAATTCTACTGGATCTGGCACTTACCCAGATCCCTAGGTTTCTGCATCATCATCATCATCATCATCATCATTTATTTATACCCCGCCCATCTGGCTGGGTTTCCCCAGCCACTCTGGGCAGCTTCCAACAGAATATTAAAATACAATAACCTATTAAACATGAAAATCTTCCCTAAACAGGGCTGCCTTCAGATGTCTTCTAAAAGTCTGGTAGTTGTTGTTCTCTTTGACATCTGGTTGGAGGGCGTTTCACAGGGTGGGTGCCACTACCGAGAAGGCCCTCTGCCTGGTTCCCTGTAACCTGGCTTCTTGCAGTGAGGGAAGCGCCAGAAGGCCCTCGGCCCTGAGCCTCAGTGTCCGGGCTGAGCGATGATGGTGGAGACACTCCTTCAGGTATACAGGACCGAGGCCGTTTAGGGCTTTAAAGGTCAGCACCAACACTCTGAATTGTGCTCGGAAACGTACTGGGAGCATAAGCAAGGATTCTCCACTCCCCGCCTCCAACGGATGAGTATTCCGTCATACAACTCCCCTTGTCCTGCAGTCTGAAGTGGTTGCCACTGATGAGCAATTTGTCTACAGGAGGGACTCTCCCACATCTTCCGATCCAAAATTCCTAGAAGGATAACAGCACGGTGGGTCGGCTTCTGGTTGCCTGTGCTGTTGCTGCTGCCCAAGAGGCAGTGGGGAAGTTCTGAGGCAGCAGGAAAAGCACTGTGGTCCAATCGCATTGGTGGAACCGATCTGGCTTGCACTGTGAACATGTGTGAACTAGAAAGCTATGATGGGTTGAGGCTGCCTGTTAAGCATGCACAGAGTGCCTCTGTAGCAGGAGACTGGTGTTATACACTGCACTTTTCTTGTCTGAGGGCAGGAAGGCAGCAAACACACAACCCCCTACTACCATTTTCGAAGGAAGCTGCTGTGTTTTGCCCCCCTTTTCACTCCGGTGCTTATTGATCGTGCAAGGTATAAAGAACCTCTCTCCAGAAAGTTTGAATGGAATAATAATCTGGAGGCTTGGCCCCCACCCCCACTGTGCCCCAATTCCCTTTGCTCGTTACGGCACAATGGCTTTGGAGTTAATGGAATTTTCAATCTCCCCTTTGTAAAGCGCATCTAATTGTCATCTTCTATTTGCTCCGGGAATTGCAGGAGCCATCCCAGGCTAATGCCTGGGAGGTCCCTCCTGATCTTACTGATAAGGCCCATTTGCCATTGATTAGGTCATGAATATCAAAAGGGAGCCATGGCGATTAATTTATAGTAAGGCCACACCAAACCAGGATGAAATAGTCTCTCAAGCAAAGGGCAGGTGGCAGTTGTGGTAGGCGCAGGATGTGACATGCTGAGCAGCAAGCATTTGTTTCAGGATGTCAGAAGTATGGAAGGCCAGTAGTTTGGTGGGAGAGCATCTGCTTGGCATGCAGAAGACCCTAGGTGGAATCTGCAGCATTATCAGGGACCATACTAGGGAAGAATGGCGGGAGCCTCCTTCTCCCGCTGCTCCTGATCAGGATCCTGAATCTTCTCAGGAGCAGGAGGACAGTATAGATTTGGAACAGTGGTTTGCAGAGGGACATAGTTCAGAAGGCAGAAGGCGGGAAGTACTGGGTGGGGAATAGC
Organism: Podarcis gaigeae; assembly: GCF_964106915.1. NCBI lineage: Eukaryota > Metazoa > Chordata > Lepidosauria > Squamata > Lacertidae > Podarcis > Podarcis gaigeae. The sequence goes on along the minus strand of NC_139677.1, from coordinate 95,523,847 downwards.
TAGGAGAAGAAACACTGGAAGAGAGAGGGTTAACAGGCTCACTGTCTCTGGAAAGCGTTCATCCGCTCAGCCCAAGGTCAAGAAGAGCAGATAAGGTGGCAGCACAGAAAGCACAGTGGTTGTGAGATCAGCTTACAAGACGTGGTAGTGGGAACAGGACATTGGGTATAATATTATGTTTGAGGACTGGGAAAGGTTGTGGACCACTGGGTTGAACTTCACTGCATGTAATGCTTTGAAGGAAAATGTAATGAAGATGATATATAGATGGTACATGACCCCAGTTAAACTTGCCAAGATATACCATTTGTCTGATAATAAATGTTGGAAATGTAAAGAAAATGAGGGAACATTCTTTCACCTCTGGTGGACCTGCCCTAGGGTGAAGGCCTTCTGGGAAATGATATATAATAAGCTGAAAAAGGTATTTAAATATACCTTCACCAAGAAACCAGAGGCCTTCCTTCTGGGCATTGTCGGCCAGAAGGTGTTAAAGAAGGACCGAACATTTTTTATGTATGCAACAACGGCAGCAAGGATACTCATCGCTAAGAATTGGAAAACTCAAGAACTACCCACACTGGAAGAGTGGCAGATGCAACTGATGGACTATATGGAACTAGCTGAGATGACTGGCAGAATCCGAGACCTGGGAGAGGAGAGGGTCGAAGAAGATTGGAAGAAATTCAAGATTTATTTAAAAAAACACTGTAATTTGGTTGAATGTTAAGAAAGGATGCTAGATCATAAATAATTGTGCACCACTAAATTAGAAGGAATTAAGATGATAAGTAAATTTGAGGAAAAATTATAAACCTATTGGAGAATTTATAGATTATATTTAAATGAATTTGACACAAGAGTGTAAACAAGATGATAAATTGCTGGCAAGAATTGACAATGATGCAAATGGGAGCGGGAGGCGTGAGGGAGTCCAAAGATGTTAAGAAAAGATGTTATGATATATGTTATACTGTTCTTTATTTTTGCATTTATGTTTAAAAACCCAAATAATATATATATATATATATATATGCAGGTTTTGGTGTCCTCGGGTGTCTTCCCGTGTAAAAGTTGGGGTGTCTAGGCGACGTTTCGACGAGGTCTCACTCGTCATCTTCAGGCTGGTGCTTTCGGCTTCTTGTTACTGGAACAGAGCGGGATCTCAATGTTTGAGTTCCTATAAATACTGTAGAGGGGGTGTGGTGTCTAGCCTCCAATGTTCTGGGCAGAGAGGAAGTTCCCAGGCTAGTGTGCCTTTTCTTCGACACCATCCAGTAGCCAATCCATGGTGGCACCTCCGGATGCTGCACCCCCCTGCAATCCCTACACAGATCTGGCTGACACAAGCCACAAAACCACAGCTCGCCCCTATACACGAAGCCAAGCCAAAGCACAACTAAGTGCAATACAGCCATCTTCTCAGGAAAACTCTTCACAAAGTTCAAGAGGTCAAGACACAAAGACTTTAGCAACTAATCCACACCTAATGACCCACCTAAGTGGTACTCAGGATATCACTCAAGAAATCACTCAAGGTATCTCTCAAGTAATTAAGGAACAAAAGAAGAAAAGGCACACTAGCCTGGGAACTTCCTCTCTGCCCAGAACATTGGAGGCTAGACACCACACCCCCTCTACAGTATTTATAGGAACTCAAACATTGAGATCCCGCTCTGTTCCAGTAACAAGAAGCCGAAAGCACCAGCCTGAAGATGACGAGTGAGACCTCGTCGAAACGTCGCCTAGACACCCCAACTTTTACACGGGAAGACACCCGAGGACACCAAAACCTGCATTCCTGTACCCGTGAAAATCTACGAAAGCATATATATATATATATATATATATATATATATGCAGGTTTTGGTGTCCTCGGGTGTCTTCCCGTGTAAAAGTTGGGGTGTCTAGGCGACGTTTCGACGAGGTCTCACTCGTCATCTTCAGGCTGGTGCTTTCGGCTTCTTGTTACTGGAACAAGAAGCCGAAAGCACCAGCCTGAAGATGACGAGTGAGACCTCGTCGAAACGTCGCCTAGACACCCCAACTTTTACACGGGAAGACACCCGAGGACACCAAAACCTGCATTCCTGTACCCGTGAAAATCTACGAAAGCAAATATATATATATATATATATATATATATATATATTAAAAAACGACGTGGTAGTGAAGTGGGTGACTAGGGAGGAAGTGGGTGGAACCCTTAATTGGGAGCACCTTAATTGGGAGATGAAGGTGTCCGGTTGTGCTGCTGCAGATGCCCCATGGCGTTTCTTCTCTCTGCGCTCCACCCAGCGGTCCTCCTTCCTCTGGTCACTGCAGAGGAGATCACTGGATTTGTCTAATCCTCTTTTAAAACCATTTAGGTTGGCAGCCATCACTGCCTTCTGTGGGAGTGAGTCCCATGGTTAAAACATGCAGTGCATGAAGACATACATTCTTTTATCTGTCTTGGTTCTTCCAACATTCAGCTTCTGCTCATTGGGTTGGGAATGTCAGCTGCCTAAAACCCTAGACAGACACTGCCGGTCAATGTAGACAACACTGAGCTAGATGGACCAATGGCCTGACTCAGGAGGAGGAAGCTTCCTTCCAGTGTGGTGTAGTGGTTAGGAGCGGTGGACTCGTAATCTGGTGAACCGGGTTCAATTCCCTGCTCCTCCACATGCAGCTGCTGGGTGACCTTGGGCCAGTCACACTTCTCTGAAGTCTCTCAGCCCCACTCACCTCACAGAGTGTTGTGGGGGAGGAAGGGAAAGGAGAATGTTAGCCGCTTTGAGACTCCTTCGGGTAGTGATAAAGTGGGATGTCAAATCCAAACTCTTCTTCCTGTGTGCAACAGACGGTTCAAGATAGCAATGAAGGATTACCGGGTTCTACAGGCAACTAAGTGCCACCCCAGAAATCCAAGAGGGGTTAAGACAACTTGACAGGGTGGGGGGGGGGCGTGAGGAGAGAAGCTGCAACACAGGAGCTGAAAGCAACCATATCATTCTGCCTGTTGCTTGCTGTGATAAGTTCCCCGTGCATGCAAAAGTTTCCAGGATCCCCAGATCCCCCGACTGTTTTAGTGCCAGACATCCTCAGCTGAGTCTCTTATTCTGAAGCTGTGAGTACTCTTTTCATCACCAGATCCTGTGTTTGTAAGGCTTTTTCTATAACATGGTGGCCTTTCCCCTCTGGTGTACTTCGCCTAGCTTGCTACCAGGGTTGCAAACCCCAGAGCCTGCTCTTTGCCTTTCTTCCTTCATTGCACTGAAGCTACAAGCCACTTTTGCACGTGAGTCTTCTTGTCCACTAAGGTTACAGTGGGATGATCTTCCATATGTCCCTCCACCATTGGAAATCCAAGTGGTGGGAAAGGGCCTTCTCTGTGGTGGCCCCCAGACTTTGAGATTCCATTTTGCATCCTCCTCAATGGCATTTCTCTGCTATGCGAGAACAATTTTATTTCCACGAGAAGCTGGGCTCAGCTGAATTGTATCCTTTACATAAAGGTAAAGGTACCCCTGCCCATACGGGCCAGTCTTGACAGACTCTAGGGTTATGCGCTCATCTCACTCTATAGGCCGGGAGCCAGCGCTGTCCGCAGACACTTCCGGGTCACGTGGCCAGCATGACGAAGCTGCACTGGCGAGCCAGCGCAGCACACGGAAACGCCATTTACCTTCCCGCTAGTAAGTGGTCCCTATTTATCTACTTGCACCCGGGGGTGCTTTCGAACTGCTAGGTTGGCAGGCGCTGGGACCGAGCAGCGGGAGCGCACCCCGCCGCGGGGATTCGAACCGCTGACCATGTGATCGGCAAGTCCTAGGCGCTGAGGTTTTACCCACAGTGCCACCCGCATCCCTATCCTTTACAGTCACACAAATGTACGTTTTTCATGCTGCTCCCTTAGTTAACTTACTTTTTCCTGCATAATGCTGTTTTGTTTGTTTGCTGTAAGCTGCCCTGGGCATTATTATGCAATGGAAAGGAGAGAGGGATAGAAGTGCTTTGAATAAATGTGTGCGTGTGTGCGTACTATAATGAAACAAGCAGTTGCTTTCCACGATGTAAATAGAGAGTGGGGAGCAAAGAGATAAAGCAGCTTGACGGGTGATATGCGTTTTGAGCCGCTGCCAGACAGCAAGTGTTGAAACCAATTCTAAAACAGAACAGCTTCTCTTCATCTTGTCATTCTGACAAGTTAGTTGGAGCTTAATGCACTGGGATTATGGGTGTCAGATTGTAGCTTCCCTGGCATGTTTTTCTGATAGCTTTGTCAAAAACATGCTTTCTGGTTTAATTTAGCGACGTCGGTTTTGTCGATGAGGAAAGGAAGCTGCAACAGAACGCGGAGGGCACATTCAGAAGTGGGATGCCACTGCGTAGCACTGCTAAGGTACAACAGTGGGAAAGGGCCGATGCTCCATGCTTGTGAACTCCCCAAAGGCAACTGTTTGACTGCTGGACTCGATGGACGCAGCAGATCTCTTCTTACGGTAACCTGTGCAAAAGCATAGAGCGGCCTGAGAATTTGAGAACACAAGTCAGCCCTGATCGTAAAGCCTTCCTTTATTTGTTGTTGTTGTTTAGTCATTTAGTCGTTTCCGACTCTTCGTGACCCCATGGACCAGAGCACGCCAGGCACTCCTGTCTTCCACTGCCTCCCGCAGTTTGGTCAAACTCATGCTGGTAGCTTCACGAACACTATACAACCATCTCGTCCTCTGTCGTCCCCTTCTCCTTGTGCCCTCCATCTTTCCCAACATCAGGGTCTTTTCCAGGGAGTCTTCTCTTCTCATGAGGTGGCCAAAGTATTGGAGTCTCAGCTTCAGGATCTTTCCTTCCAGTGAGCACTCAGGGCTGATTTCCTTCAGAATGGAGAGGTTTGATCTTCTTGCAGTCCTTGGGACTCTCAAGAGTCTCCTCCAGCACCATAATTCAAAATCCTTTATAATTATACATAAATCTAGCAGAAATAAAATGCCAAACGACTTAGGCATTATAAATGCAGAGCAATTTTTTTTCACTGCAGAGAATATAAATGAGATTCTGTATGACTGAGCATGAGGCTGATTAAAATTCCATTCACTTTACTGGGGGGGGGGGAAGACCCTTCTTGCCCAATCGATAAAGGATGATTCCTTTGTTCCCTTAAGTCATTAAAAAGAAAAACCCTAGCTAAGAGGAAGGTCTCATCAGATTGCTATGGGGAAAAGGGGCATTATAATGGGATGTGTGCTCTATCTGTCTAGGAGTAGTCCCAATTTAGATCTTTTATGAATTGTTTTTTTTTTAATAATATTTTTTATTGAGTTTGTAAAATACAGAAAAAAGAATAAAGAACATATTATAAGAGTAAAGTAGAAAGGTTACAAGTTTTCTTGTTCTTTTTTCCAAATCTACTGGACTTCCCCACATCCTCCCAACCCTGCATTCTCTGTAATACATAACATCAGCAATTTGTTACCTTATTTCATTACTTGTTGTATCCTTCGTTTTATCATGTTACCCAATTTCAAATGTGTTATAACCCAAATCATGTACATTTTCATTTAAACACAATAAAGTTATTTCATTATTCTATCTCAGACTTCTTGTGCCTTAATTTTCATTTCTTTAGTTTAACCTTACTGAAGCCAGAGTTTCCTAAAAGGTGCATTTTTAAACATTCATACAGCTTATAGTGTTTTTCCAGATAGTCCTTAAATTTTTTCCAGTCCTCCTCGATTGTTTCTTCTCCCAAGTCTCGGATTCTGCCAGTCATTTCGGCCAGTTCCATGTAGTCCATCAACTGCGTGTGCCATTCCTCCAGTGTGGGTAGATCTTGTGTCTTCCAATGCTAGATCTTTTATGAATTGTTATATGGATCTGCCTCTTTGTAGAACTTTGATTTTGTCTGTCCCAGGTCCTGGCTCTACTGTCAATCAGTCACATGGCTGGATTTTCCTCTGTTTCCTCATGTTTTTAAACTGATTTGAGCAACTAGATATCTTCATATATGCATAAAAATGTAAGGCTGTCATCACACTGCAGTTCATGTGTCCCCCAATAGGTGACATGTTGCTAGGTGGCCCAGATGAGCTGTTTAATGGATGGTGGGGGAAGGTGGCAAACTACTCTGCGAAGCACATCCCCTGCCAATTCTTTCTATATTGCACTTGGGACTTTCCCCAGGCCATTGCTACCCCACCAGCTACAGCCGCAGCCTGCCCTGCTTCTTACCCTTCTTGAGTGTTTTTGCCTTGCGTAGGAATGTAAACTTGAACTACGATTATTCCGCTTGCTTCATTAGATGGAGGATAGAAAACAGGAAGTCTCTCTGGGTAAAAATGATCCTACTGGGCAAAGGCAACATGTACATTCCTTGCTCCACCCACTTTTGTCTCTGGCTCCACCCATCACTGACACGTGACTCTCAAAAGTTGCCCAGAAGGGAATGTGGCCATTGGGCTGAACAGGGATCCTCACCAGCGGCAGAGAAAGCTGCTCGGGCACCTGGGGCGGGGCAATCCACCCATACGCACGGGGTGCACGACAGGGCTTCCAGAGTCTGCCTGTCTTCCCCCACTCAGCCGCCCTATAGCTGGGGGGGAGGCAGTGGGCAGACAGTTTGGGCAGCGGGGAGCCTGTGTGTGCCCAAGCCACCGCATCTCTCCCAGGCCCCGTGGTGAGTGCCACCCAGCATTTTGTCACCGCCCCTCAGTAGTTACACCTGGGACACACACTGTTATGTACTGAGTTGAATAGGATCCAAAATGCAGCAGTCTGGTTGGTCCTAGAACAATAGGATTCAGAATGCAGCAGTCTGATTGGTCCACAGGAGCCACCCAATCCAGCTCCAGGTGGAAGTGAATCCGCAACCTGATTGGCCTACAGGAGAATCCCGGAATTAGCCAATCACATGGGGCCCATTGTGTAAATAATGTATATAAAGCAGACATTCTGGGGGAACTTCCATTCCTCCTCACCACCTTGAGCTGAATAAAGAGCATGAAATCCACTCTCGACTCTGAGTATATTTCACACACCGTCATGTGATAGACAAAAATCCCATGACTGCAATCGCGGAGCAGGAATTCTAACAGTCCGCACTCACCGCACCCCCCTTCCTCCACCCCTGATCCTCACCCCTGCATTACCATAATCCCTTCTCCTCCCTATTGGTGGTGATGGGAAATGGAGAGGGTTGAAGAAACCATGGGCAGGAGTAACCCTTGACTCTTTGGGGCTACCCAAGTACGCAGCACGGTTTGCCTTTGTGAACATAGCTTGTAAAAATGTGCTCTTCCTGTGTCACTAGGTTTTGGGTGGGAGTCAGGAAAAGACCAAACTGGCCTTGTTGAATTTACCAAAGTACGCACAGCACTGCGGCTTTAGTTAAAAGAAAAGGAGATGGGGAAAAAATTACTACTTTCATAAATGTTTTGTCCTTAATGATGAAATGTCTGGAACTTCTTCAGTGGTGCATTGTGAAATTAGAAATTATGACCATGAAATCGTTTTTTGTTTTTAATGTGGAAAATCCAGCTTTGACAAAAGAGCTCAGACCTTTGGGAAGTGCCGCTGTGGTCACAGGACAGCAAGTGTGCTCATCCTTATCTGCCATGGGATTTGCGTTAAGAGCTGGTGGTCTCATTTTAAAAATGGGCTGCCTTTTGTCAGCCCAGGTCCCAAGTGTTCTGCATGCATTAGGGGCTTGACAATGACTTTAAAGTCCCTTTGTGATTTGGGGCATTGGGTTTAGTTGGGGGGGTGTTTCCCCTCTTCCTTAGAAGGCAAGGGAAAAAGCAACAACCCTTCCTTCTTCCATGTGGGCCATGGAGGAGGGGCTAGACCACCCCCTTTGTTTCTTTGATGACCATTTCCTGTTCTGATTTCTTGAGAAGGACCCTGGGCTCTGAGATCCACGGAGACTGGCAACTCCATAACCTAAATTTTAAGAGCAGTGCTTGAATAATTGAAGGCCGGAGAGTCTCATGTTTCCTTGTTTTGGTCAGGTAAATCAAGAGCACACCAGACCCAAGTACTGTAGAAGTCGCTGCACCTCCATTAACCTCAATAATTCAAAGACCGCGGCTGTTCCTTCTGAAATAACTCTTTTACATCCCAATGTTTTCCCCCTGGAATGGCAGCCAGTTGTCAAAAGTATCAAGAGGAGAGCAAGTCACAAGTTCTGGAGATATGGCATAGTGCAGAATGAGGAATATATTTCAGCCTGAGGACTGCATTTCCTTTTGGATAACCTTCTGTGGGCCGCAATCCCACTGAAGGCTAAATAGTGTCCAGGGCAATGGGTGTGACTCCTATATTTCCACAGTAGGCTACATTCCTCTGAACCAAAGCCAGAGGTCCATGCAGATAAGCAAGCAAGAGGTATTATCATAATTCAAAGCACTTGAGGTGGGCAGGGATCCAGGTGAGTGAAGGGTGTGGCCTAGAGAATGGGAAATTTTCCTTTGGGGGTTCAAGTATGGAGGCTCACACCAATTTCTTTTTTTTGAGGGGGTATAATTTTAAGTTTTTCTATTTGACATTTTAGAATATTAATTTAAGCAACCTTAAAATATCAATGACTTCCCTTCTTTCCATGGTTCAGTTTGCATGCCATGTTGTTGTTGTTTAGTCGTTTAGTCGTGTCCGGCTCTTCGTGACCCCCTGGACCAGAGCACGCCAGGCACTCCTGTCTTCCACTGCCTCCCCCAGTTTGGTCAGACTCATGTTCGTAGCTTTGAGAACACTGTCCAACCATCTTGTCCTCTGTCGTCCCCTTCTCCTTGTGCCCTCCATCTTTCCCAACATCAGGGTCTTTTCCAGGGAGTCTTCTCTTCTCACGAGGTGGCCAAAGTATTGGAGTTATTTCCCAATACTTTTACCCTTTTACAAGTCCACCACATATGGTAGAACATACCCTCAGCCTCACTGCCACACCAAATTCTCAATTGGTTAGAGTTTATTAAGTAATGCCTTTCCTGGACAGAGTCCAAAGTCTGCAAGCGCATGTCTGTTGGGACACACACTATATAGCCAAACATACATCATAGCTGTTCATCCTCTCCCCAGCCCCCTTCTGCCACCTCAGTACTTCATCTCTCATCCCACCACAGCTGATGCAATACAACTTACTCAATCCATTTTTACTGTACAGTGGTACCTCGGGTTAAGTACTTAATTCGTTCCGGAGGTCCGTTCTTAACCTGAAACTGTTCTTAACCTGAAGCACCACTTTAGCTAATGGGGCCTGCTGCTGCCACCGCGCCGCCAAAGCATGATTTCTGGTCTTATCCTGAAGCAAAGTTCTTAGCCTGAAGCACTATTTCTGGGTTAGCGGAGTCTGTAACCTGAAGCGTATGTAACCCGAGGTACCACTCTACATATCAGAACCCTCCTTGTACCTTACATGGAGTTGTTTTTCACTTTAGCATTAAGCTGTTAGATTCCCATTTAACTTGTTCTTGCCAGTTTTATGGCGAAGTTGCTTTCTTGTGTACATGCCACTGGCCTCACGAGTAGGTGTGGCCTGAGGGACACCAAAAAATAAACCTGGCTGAGGAAGAATCAGTATGGCTTCTGCAAAAGGAAGTCCTGTGTCTTTTCCCCCTCTTTAATAACAAAATGTTTTTATTGATTTTCCAATACCGTTCCAATAGCAGCCTCATTATAACAATACCTGTTATACCCAATTAATAAAATTATTAATGCCAATTACTCCAACATCAAATTATATGATTTAATCAAACTGGCCTCACCGGGTGCTAGATTTGATGGCTTCTACATTTTTTCTGCGTTCCAAAATCTTAATTTCCACTATATTCCATTCAGATATAGTAAACCCTTATATAACAGCTACATTCTTATGATTTCATTTGTGTTGGTATATTAGGCAATTTATCAAGTTTCAAGTGAGGAACTCTTAACTGCATTACTTAAATCCTTGTAGCTGCTGCTATAACTAACAATTAACGATTAACAATTAACAATTAACAATAATATTTTTTTGTACCCCGCCCATCTGGCTGGGTTTCCCCAGCCACTCTGGGCGGCTTCCAACAGAGAATAAAAATACATTAAAACATCAATCATTAAGAACTTCCTTAAACAGGACTGCCTTCAGATGTCTTTTAAACATCAGGTAGTTGTTTATCTCTTTGACATCTGATGGGAAGGCAGGTGCCACTACTGAGAAGGCCCTCTGCCTGGTTCCCTATAGCTTGGCTTCTCGCAGTGAGGGAACCGCCAGAAGGCCCTTGGAGCTGAATGATGGGGGTGGAGATGCTCCTTCAGGTATACTGGGCTGAGGCTGTCTAGGGCTTTAAAGGTCAGCACCAGCACTTTGAATTTTGCTCAGAAACATACTGGGAGCCAATGTAGGTCTTTCAAGACCGGTGTTATGTGCTTTTTGCGGCTGCTCCCAGTCATCAGTCTGGTTGGGTTGTTTTTGCAGTTTCTTATCTCATCATCTCTAGCACATGACTGTAGTTTACTCCAATTAAAAAACCTGATTACCAGGATAGCTTGTGCTTCCAGGAACAGGATTTTTTTTTTTGGGGGGGGGTGTCGCTGTATCTGGAGTGCTCCATGCACCAAGTACGTTGCCTGCCCTCTTAATCCATGGGAAAGTGACTGCCAGGCAAACTACAGGTGAGAGCAAGGTCCCTTTTCCAACCAAACAGGAATTCAGAAAATGCAATTCCCCCATCATTTTCTGATTATTTCCATGGTGTGGGAGAGGCATCCATCCCCTGGCACACAGGAAACAGGAAGCCAGGAAGTCCTGTGTCACCAAGCTTCAATAATTCTTCAAGAGCGACAGTGAACATGTTCATAATCAGATATATGTGAATTTGTGGAATCCCCTTTTCAAGCCACCCGGGCTGGTGGCCATTGGTATATTTTGTGGCAGTGAAAGCTGACAAATCAATTACCATATGCAATGTGTGAAGAAATGCTTTATGTCCATCTTTGATTTCTTGACTACATCTGAGCACACCTCAAGTGATACCAATGAACACTGAGCTGAGATCTACTGCAAACTTTTGCACTCTCAACTTCCATCTCAAGTTACATGAATATGGGGAGCGAGTTCTTTTATAGATGTCAGTTCCCAGTGATGGGTCCGCGGCTCTTAAAATACGCCTGCAGCTGAAAGCTGCCTTGGTTTGTTTGTCTAGTCTCAGCCGTTGATGTTTTAAACATGGACTTCAGCCTAAAGGTCTCACCCACTCTTCTCCGGCAGAGATTCCTCCCAGTCAGGAACTGTGCTTCGTTGTCTGATCAATGAACTCCCTATCCATTAAATGTGGCCTCTACCCATTGACCCCTTAGCTAACATGTCAACATTCTCCTGACAGTTATCTCCAGCAAATATTTTGCAACGACTTGAAGAAATATTGTTTTCAGTTCTCTCTGCAGCTGTAGTTCCCCCAAGATCTATTCTCCCACTGTTTCAGTTTTGCTCATGGTGCCTAGATCTTGCAATTATTGTGGTCGTATTAGGATATGAAGAATCGGCTGAAGCTAAGCATTTCAAGAATCCTGTTGATTTTAAGGGGAGGGTTAAGCACTTGCTTAAGACTGCAGTCTTAAGGTCTTTGGGATGCGGGTGGCGCTGCGGGTTAAACCACAGAGCCTAGGACTTGCCGATCAGAAGGTCGGCAGTTCGAATCCCCGCAACGGGGTGAGCTCCAGTTGCTCGGTCCCTGCTCCTGCCAACCTAGCAGTTCAAAAGCACTTCAAAGTGCAAGTAGATAAATAGGTAATGCTCCGGCAGGAAGGTAAGTGGCGTTTCCGTGCGCTGCTCTGTTCGCCAGAAGAGGCTTAGTCATGCTGGCCACATGACCTGGAAGCTCCCTCGGCCGATAAAGCGAGATGAGTGCCGCAACACCAGAGTTGGTCACGACTGGACCTAATGGTCAGGGGTCCCTTTATCTTTACCTTAAGACTTAAGTCAGTATTAATTGTGTTTGTTGTTCAGTTTTTGTATACAGTCATACCTCGGGTTGAAGTAGCTTTGGGTTGAGCATTTCCGAGTTGCGCTCTGCGGCGATCCGGAAGTAATTGAGTTTCTGGGTTTCGCCATTCGCGCATGCACAGATGCTCAAAATGACGCTCAAAATGACGTGGGTTATGTTCGCTTCAGGATGTGAACGGGGCTCCAGAATGGATCCCGTTCGCATCCAGAGGTACCACTGCATAGCCAATGGCTAGCAGAAGAAACACAAAGGTTTCCTCTAAAATCACACATTGCAAATGTTGGGGAAGGCAGTGATGAAAAGTCTATTCCCTGGCCTTGCAGAAGTACCAGCTACTGATGCAGGTCTTATCACAGACTGCTTTCCTGACTGTCCCTTGCTTTGTGTTTGGTAACTTCTGTAAATCTTTGGATACATTTTTTTTCCTTAAAAAACTTTTAAAACTCAGCCACATAGCCATCTGTCTATCTTGTGGAATGCAGAGGTGGGGTGGTCACAATCAATATCTGATGCCCCCAAGTGTTTCATCCCGCAAATGACTTTTTTTCTTACTAAAACATGGTTGTTCTGGTCCCAGTTGATGCTTCCTTAATTCATTGTGTGTGTGTGTGTGTGTGTGTTTGTGTGTGAGTTCCACCCAGAGAAAGAAATCTACTTTAATTTCATTAGGAAAGAGGAACATATTAACGAGCAGATCACCACAGGACTAAGCAGCTTATTTTGTTAACATCTGAAAAATAATGAGGCTGGAACAGCTTTCCGCACGGTTGATGAATATATTCCACAGGGCTTGATTAATCTATGTAAACCCTGCAGTACTTTTCTTTCAGTCCCGACTTTTACCATTCTGAGCTGCAGTTTTTGGAGCTTGTTAAGCTCCCCCCCTCCCATGATACAGTAATGGCTCTATATAAAAGTAACAGATAGATCTAATCTGAGAGATAATTTTCCCCCGGGGAGTGAGGATTGTGTTTGCCTTCACCTAATTATGATAAATTATCACATGCTAATCATGTTTCATATACCCAGGCGGTGCCTCGCAGCAACCAAGCCCATTTCTTTTTTGGGTTTCTGGAGAGCATGTTCCGGAATTTTCCAGAAGGCCCTCGATACAGTTACGCACGAGACCTTTTCAGACATTGTGATCGTTGGGTGACCAGGGTTCAGGAATGAAGTGATTCTCTCCCTTGCCTACATGTCTCAATCTTCCAGAATCAGAACATGTGGAAAGGACTTCATTTCACGCCTTTCCAAGGATGTATGCAAAAGCACAAACTGCGATGGAGATGGCCTTCTGGAAAATTCTGGAATATTCACCCAAAAGCTGTTCTGGGTGCAAAGAAGCTTGACCGATTTCTTTTTTACTGTTGTTGTTTTTTATAATTTTATTGAGAAAAATAATACGTACAAATAACACAAATACGCCTCAAAACAAACAACACAAATATACATATAATACATATAGTCCTTACAAACTCAAACAAGACACCTTACCCACCCCGGTGACTTCCCTCCACCACAGCTCGATTTCCTTAAATTTTAATTTGATTATTTCATTGCATTTCTAAGAATCTTCATCTCTTACAACCATTCCTGACAAAATAAAAAAATTCCTTCCAGTAGCACCTTAGAGACCGACTAAGTTTGCTATTGGTATGAGCTTTCATGTGCACTTAGTTGATCTCTAAGGTGCTACTGGAAGGATTTTTTTTTATTTTGTTTCGACTACTGCAGACCAACTCGGCTACCTACCTGTAACTAGAACCATTCCTGATTTCATTTTCATCTTTGCTTTACCTACTTACTTACTTAATCTATACTTACAAGGCATATATTCATATTCTCACATCTAATTTACATATTTAATCTGCATATTAAGATATATTTTTTGAACAGTATTTTTCGAAGCTTGACCGATTTCATAACAGTTGTAGGTACATTTATGAAGAAGAACGGATGATGGTTCTTCCTGCTTCTTACCTTTTGGTTTTTGTACCATGTTGACCAGATTATTTTCTTTGCCACTAACGGTGAGACACCTGGATTAATAACAGATTCTTTTTTTAAAAAAGGTTAATGGAACACATCTGTGACATCAATTTTCAGAACCTGGGAAGACAATGTCTTTGGGAAACCTACCAGTTCTGGGCAGGTTCATATGGGGAAAAGTGGTCCTTAGGTGGCCTCGACCCATATAATGCTTAAACTTTCCAAACTAGCACTGTGAAGTGGCTTAGTGGAAAAGCACCTGCCTTGCATGCGGAAAGTTCCAGGTTCAATTCTCGGGCATCTCCAATTAGGGCTGGGAATGTTCCTTTTCTGAAACCCTGGACAGCTGCTGCCAGTCAGTGTACCGGGGTGCCCAAACTTTTTTCAAAGAAGGCCAGATTTGATGAAGTGAACATGCATGAGCTTTTTTTAGGATTGAAGTTGTTCAGCGTGTTTTAGGATTTTACGCTAGGACATATACTGCCACAGGGGCTGGATCACATTGACCGGCGGGCTGGATTAGGACCCGAAAACAGATTTTGGACATGCCTGGTGTAGTCAATACAGTGGTACCTCGGGTTACATATGCTTCAGGTTACATGCGTTTCAGGTTACAGACTCCGCTAACCCAGAAATAGTGCTTCAGGTTAAGAACTTTGCTTCAGGATGAGAACAGAAATCGTGCTCCGGCAGCGCGGCAGCAGCAGGAGGCCCCATTAGCTAAAGTGCTGCTTCAGGTTAAGAACAGTTTCAGGTTAAGTACAGACCTCAGGAATGAATTAAGTACTTAACCTGAAGTACCACTCAATGTCAGGAGTGCCAACTTGGCTGCGCAACAGTGGGTGCCCGGGGCTGTGGGTGCTATGCAGTGTGCATGGCCCTGCCATTGAAATTTGTGGGTGCCCAGCCTCTTCATGGGGAATTTTGTGGGTGCCCCAGGTAGTTAGTATCTATGTTCAATGTGTGGCAATTTTGTACGTTGTTTGGGCATGGAAACAAACTGGTAACCAGCGCAGCTTGGCCAGAACTGGTGCCACAAGACTTCTTGTCCCCATGCACATCTACCTTAAGAAATAAATGAATTAAATACACCCCCAAATGTTGCATAGGGCCCAACCGTTAATAAGGTAAAAGGTAAAGGGACCGCTGACCATTAGGTCCAGTCGTGGCCGACTCTGGGTTGTGGCGCTCATATCGCTTTATTGGCCGAGGGAGCCGGTGTACAGCTTCTGTACATGTGGCCAGCATGACTAAGCCGCTTCTGGTGAACCAGAGCAGCGCACGGAAACGCTGTTTACCTTCCCGCAAGAGTGGTACCTATTTATCTACTTGCACTTTGAGGTGCTTTCGAACGCTAGGTTGGCAGGAGCAGGGACTGAGCAACGGGAGCTCACCCCGTCACGTGGATTCGAACCGCCAACCTTCTGATCAGCAAGTCCTAGCCTCTGTGGTTTAACCCACAGCGCCACCCGTGTCCCGTTAATAAACCCATCAGCAAAACAGCCAGCCTCTGCAGTGTTCTGTGGAAAGTTTTTTCGACCCAGTTACTTTGGTTACTTGAGGTAAAGTGAGGTTGACGAAGGACTGCAGAATGGAGGGGGGAAACAGCTTTCCGTGACATTACCGACCACTAGAGGCTTTGTGGGTCAAGAAACGAAGTGTAAAAAGGAAAGAAAACCAGGCCACAGCTCCTGGGGGGAAACAACAGGCCCGGAAAATCAGATTGTGTGCTGAAATCAAAGCAGCTCCACTCAGTTCTTGTAGGAAAGAACTTTTGCACAGATACGCCTCGCCACCTTTGCCCGTAAAACATCTGTGATCGGTGTTTCGTTGTCAGCTGGGAGACAATATTACTTCAGTCATGGACAAATAGCACAAGCATATTTATAAAACGTTATTTCAAGAGACGATCATAAACACCATCAAAACACCTTATTTCCCCCTCGTGGTAGATAATCTAATCTGAACCTACCCCAAATCTTTACAAGTCTCATTTAAAAAAATAAATAAATTATGGATGAGAAAGCTAAATTATAGAGAGTCTGAATGCTTTAATACTCTCTAATACTCTCAAATAGACTGTTACTCTCTAATGCTCCCTCATAGACTGTAATAAACTGCTCCTGTAGTCAGGAACAAATAGCAGAAGTGTATTTTTAAAATGTCATTTCAAGAGATAATTAATTTGACTCCTATTAATTTGACTCCTATTTTTCTTTTTTTTTAACTTACTTTTTCAATCATGGTAGGAAATCTAAATTGAATCTGCCTCAAACCATTAAATGTCTCACTTTTTTCTTTAATTTCTGAATGAAATACAGAAGAAGATTATACACAGTCTCTGCTCTTTGTTACTCTCTAATAGAGTTTTTTCTTTGAGGAAGATTGTACGTTTTGCAGAAAGAGATTTACGAGGTCCAGTTGAAGGAAGGCAAAACATTGGACACTGTAGCTGTTGGAGAGGAGGTGGCCACTTCAAATTCTAATGCTATGTAACCCACTTTTCAATTTAAAAGTTTTTAAAATGAAATGAGACCATTTTTTTTTCATTCCGGGCTGAACAAGATCCTGCTGCTTTGGTCCATAGTCTTGCCTGTGAGGACATTGGGGACATCTGTTGCCTAGCAACTGCCAACTGGCTGTCAAGGAAGTCTTGCCTCCATTTTGGGCTGAGTTAGCCGTGGTTGCTGAGCCCCATTTCTTTCCTCATATATCAGTAACTTCTAATACAGACACACATGGCCCTTTTTAGGGGGAGGCACCATAGCTACATGATATGTTAATACAGAAATCTTCTCCTTTTGTGGGATGATGCAGGACACCCTCCCCATGGCCACCAAAAGAGCAGGTTCAGCACAAAAACAAAACTCAAACCCAGCTACTTTGCCCCCATATGAGTGTGGGAAAAGATGGAGGGATGGGAGCAAGGACTTCCTCATTCATTTAAATGGATGGAACATATTAGATGTGCATTCTTTTGCACAAGTAGTAGTAATAATAATTTATACCCCACCCATCTGGCTGGGTTTCTCCAGCCACTCTGGGCGCTTCCAACAAAATATTAAAAATACAATAAAACATTGAACATTAAAAACTTCCCTAAACAGGGCTGCCTTCAGATGTCTTCTAAAAGTCAGATAGTAGTTTATTTCCTTGATATCTGATGGGAGGGCGTTCCACAGGGCGGGTGCCACCACCAAGAAGGTCCTCTGCTTGGTTCCCTGTAACCTCGCTTCTCGCAGGGAGGGAACCACCAGAAGGCCCTCGGAGCTGGACCTCAGTGTCCAGGCTGAACAATGAGTGTGGAGATGCTCCTTCATGTATACTAGGCCAAGGCCATTTAGGGCAGGGGTTGGCAAGGTTTGCCTCGCTTGAGCCAGTTTACTTCCATGGAGATCACTCCGTGGGCCCGATTTTCGGCACCGTGGAAGCGAGTCCTCACTGTGGGACTCACCTAGTGGGCAGCTTGGTTCAGGGGGGGCTTGTGGGCCTTTTAAATGACCCCCGGGGGCCGCTTGTGGCCCATGGGCCACAGGTTGCCGACCCCTGGATTAGGGCTTTAAAGGTCAGCACTAATACTTTGAATTGTGCTCAGAAACTTACTGGGAGGCAGTACATAATGGGAGGCAGTACATGAGGCAGTTGTGCTTCTGTAGCACCCTGCTTGTGGTTAACGCTTAGCTGGAATGAAATATTCAACGCAGCAATAGAGAAATTAAAATAATAATTTGTCAGACAAATAAATGAGAGGCTCAGTGGTATATGGTTGCCAAGCTCTGGCCTGGCCTCCTGCCATCCTGGCCAGCACTTATATTCCCTTAATCCAGCCCCCTTTGCTCCTCCTGTGGCTGCCTCTGTCCAATCAGCCTGGTTGAAATTCCTATTGGCTGTTTGGTAGAACCAATCACAAAAGATACACCCACAAAAGATACACCCACTTCCTTGCCCTTATAAGGGAGACAAAGAGCTATATATGTGACAAATAAGTAATAATATATCTTACATGGAATCTTAATTACCAGCTCACCTCTTGCCCTCCTTGCCCTATTGCCTTCTAAAACAAATGTTTAATCTTACATTTTTATGTTCAACAGATGTCAAGGATCTTGAGTTCACATCAACATTGAAAGATTTCCTTCATTTAAGGTTTCTAAACAAATGCCTGACAACTATATATCAAGAATGCTTGGATGGCGTCTTCTGTCTAGCAGGGGGGCTAGACTGGTGGCTGACTTAATTTCAGGATAAATACAACTCTTACAACCATATGAAATAAGAATCTAGCATTCCTTAAATCCTTTGCATAATTACATTTAAGCCAATATATTTAAGCTAATATATTTCATTCACTTATCATAGGTAGCCTTTTAAAAGAATAAAGCCTTTGTAAAGTAAAAAGGAACTCAGTAAAAAACAGCTTTAAAAGATTTCCCAAAAATGCTCTCTTTTCTTCTAGCCAAGCCAGTTGCCTTTTTCACTGCTCTTGGCCTTTCAACCTTAGAAAGAAGATCTGGCTCATTTTACTGGGAGGCACATTGGTATTATTTTACTATTTACCCATTCTTAATTGTGTTTTTTCAGCCTTGGGGCAGCATATGTAATTCTCCCTTTTTATGACTTTGAGAATTGTTTTTCTACTATAAATCAATGGGGCCCCCTTGTCTTAGGAGAAAAACCTCTTGCCAAGGTTCTTTCTGCCTGGCATGAAACATTTGAAAATCCTTTTTTAAGCTCATTTTTAAATACAAGCCTTGATTGCAATATATAAGCTTTGATAAAAATGCAGGCTTATGATTAGGTGCCTCATTCCCCCCTTTCAAGCTCAAGGACCTTCATCCCAAATGTCCTTGATAGCTTGACCTTCATCATATTCCTGAGGTAAAGCTCTGTATAGGGCCATGATATGAGGTAGAGTTTCATTTGAAACCATCTTGCTAATTGTACTTCTAAAACATGAAATGATACATGGCATCATACACAAAACCATTACACTACTGTCAAGAAAAACAAGCAAGACAATAGTATCCCTTTGAGTCCTGTGACATTAGGTAACCAATTGGTGAGCCATCCCATATCCCATCCTTCCCATGTTTGTACTGGGACATGTGCTATATTCTCCATCTTTGTGGCCAACACACGGATTGCCTCACCATTATCTGAAATGTTAAAGCAACAGGCATTCCCTGTCAAGTTCAAGACTCCACATAGGCCTCCCTGCCTGGCAAGTACATAATCCATTCCCATTTTCAGCTGCAAAATGGCGGCTCTACTTTCATCCAACTGTTGTGCAATAAGTCTCAAACTCTGGGCCGTTGCATTGGTTACAAGTTCCACTACTGCTTGCAATCGAATTATTCTGTTTAGATTATAAATAGGATCCCGTGCCCCTTGTATGAGCTCACCAGGATTCCAGGAGGCAGGATCATAATAGGCTATAATGCGCTCTGGCGGCCAATCATCAGTACCGCTCCAACTTTGGGTACTTCCTCTTGCTATATGAGAAATATCAGCATTCCTTCGTGTTCGCCTGGCCGAACTAGTGGGCATAATCCACATTGGTGGTAATACCCAACCCAAGAAACAAGTCCCACTCCATTTGGAAGGGAGCTTTTTGTATGCCCATTCTCCACATATCCACCACAACCATCGGGTCTGAGGTTTTTGGTACGTGGAGTACAGAAGGCGAAATACCAAAAGAGGTAGAGAGTTCACAGTGCAGTATGTTAGATTGCCTTTTTCTGTCACAGTTATGTTCCACACCACTTTCCATGCGTGAATAAAAGGAGGTGCACAGGGCAAGGTATTCCGAGTTCGATAGGTAGTACCGTGTGCCCAGGTATGACTATTCTTAATATAATCCCAAGTATAGTGACAATGAGAAGAGCCTATCATGGGAGAATCAGCTGCATCTGATGATTTATGTACACAGAATTCCCCTTGTACAGGTATAACTCGTAATGGTTTAGTTGAGTTCCATCCGGGGAAATTCTGTATTTCTGTTTGGTGTGGCATTTCGCTTACCATACCAATGGCATCTAATGGTATCGGTAATAAGGGCATACCTCCCTCTGAATCATCTGGCCCAAGAGAGCAAACAAGGCAATTGGTCCTATTTGCAACATTGGCTACCATTTCAGCTAAACCTACCCACATATTGTGGTCATGGCTGAATCCATATTTAGCCAATTTGGTCAGATTCAAGGACCCTTCCCCTTCCCAAGGGATCAGGATTAATAATAAAATCATGTTGATGTCTAGTATATGCATTCCTTCCACAAAAGATTACCTTATTGTGATAGCAAATAATTATTAGCCCCAATAATTCCCCCAGTGACAGAAATGGGGAACCACCAAGACCAAAACATATATCCCGAGGATCCCCAATGAGTAATATCTCTGATAATTGTTCCACAAGGGGGCAGTCAATCAATTGTATTAGAGAATCTTTCCGTTCACAGTCGCTGGTTCAGACGCTCCTCAAGCTTCAGGCGTGCGCAGGTCAGCCAGCTTCCAGGTTGTGGCTGCAGCAGGCCGGTCGTCTAAATGTTGCCCGTGACCTAGCCCGTTCCCGGTAGGGCTAGATACAGGGGTTTTTGGAGAGAGTTAGTTTTAAAGGATTAGAGGGGTCACCTTTGCACGTCCAACTGCCTTCAGACTTCTTCAAACGAGAGTGATGAATCCAGGGGGTCACCTCAGCTACCTTCACCGCTGTTGGAGTAGAGAGCAAGACGGTGTAAGGTCCACGCCACTTTGGTGCAAGTGGATCACGTTTCCACTCTTTCACCCATACGCTATCGCCAGCCTGGAACTGATGAATCGGCTCGGCAATACTGCACGGCGTGCGTTCGAGGGCCCACCTGTTAAGAGAAACAAAAACACGGGAGAGAGATTGCACTTGTCCCTGTGTCACATGATCTCCTATTTGTTTAAGATCAGCTGGAATATCCTGAAGAAAGGAGGGCGGTCTCCCATACAGGAGCTCAAAAGGTGACAACTTAAGTCTTTTTGTGGGTGCACACCGAACACGAAACAGTGTTATGGGTAACACATCTACCCGTGCCAGCCGGCAACAGAAGAATGCATCTTTCAAGTCCAATACAGTAAAAAATGTTGCTTCTGGTGGGATCAAACTCAACAAGGTATATGGGTTTGGTACATTTGGGTGCAAGGTCTCGATAGCCTGGTTTACGAGCCTCAAGTCCTGCACTGGCCTGTATTCATCTGTCCCAGGTTTTCGAACAGGCAAAAGGGGTGTGTTCCATTCTGATTGGCAAGGCTTAAGCAGACCATATTTTAATAGGCGGTCCAAATGTTTCTGGATGCCCTCTGCTGCTCGCCGGGGTAAGGGATATTGCTTTACAGATACAGGGGTAGCCATAGGTTTTAGGGTTACTACAATTGGAGCTATATTCTTAGCCATTCCTGGTGGGCTATTTTCGGCCCATACTCCTGGTGGCACCTGTAGAGTTCGGAGGAGCTTGTTTAATTCTGTATCCAATGTGGGTTGGACTTGCAGGGCTGATATTAGGCGCCATGATTGTTCCTTGGGTACTGAGAGGGTAATTATTCCTGCTGCTTTTGATG
Source organism: Podarcis gaigeae (assembly GCF_964106915.1). NCBI lineage: Eukaryota > Metazoa > Chordata > Lepidosauria > Squamata > Lacertidae > Podarcis > Podarcis gaigeae. The sequence continues at coordinate 95,502,314 of NC_139677.1, read as the reverse complement.
GCAGTTTCATTTCTGGACCTCGAGGAGTGAAGGTGATTTGGGCCTGCAATTTGGACAGCATATCTCTGCCTAAGAGAGGTATTGGACACTCAGGTATATACAAAAACTGATGGGTTAAACGATGTCCCCCAATCTGGCATTCCAAAGGTTGGAGGAAAGACCTCTTAGCTGACTGTCCAGTGGCACTTTTAATGATTACACTTTTGGATGCCTTTTTCTGCAATAGTTCTGGGAGTACTGAGTATTCAGCCCCAGTATCAATCATAAAGTCTATTAAATGGCTCCCTAATTGAATCGTGACCGTGGGCTCCTGGAAGCCTAACTTTATGGAGTCCGGTCGTTCCTAGTCTTGAGTAAAATCCTCTTCTGCCAGTCCAATGAAATTGTCTCTATTCCGTCCCTGTCCTGGTCTCTGATATCTTCCATCTCGGATCATTCCCCGTCCCCGTCCCTGGTTTCTTGGGCCGGAGCCTGGGCCTGGGCCTGGGCCTGGGCCTGGGCGTACTTCTTCCAACCTCAGGGGTTCAGGACACTCCCGCTTCCAATGACCCTCCTTCTTGCAATTTGCACATTGATTCCTTCCCAGTGGTGGATTCCTTCCTCGCCCTCTCCCTCCATTTAAGGGGCGGTGGTCTTGCTTCACTGCTGTGGCTAGCATTACCATCTTTTCCTTCTGCCACTTCTTCTTCTCTTGTTTCTCAGCCTCATCCCTATTCCGATAAACTCGGCGTGCAATGGCCATAATTTGGCTCATCAGCATCCCTTCCCATCCTTCTGATTTCTGAATTTTCTTACGAATGTCAGAAGCGCACTGGGCCACAAATGTAGCAGTAATCATTCTGCTGTTTTCAGGGGCTTCAGGGTCAAAAGGAGTCCATATACGATAGGCTTCTTGCAGCCTCTCTAAAAAGTCTCCTGGACTCTCATTTGGTTTCTGTTCTACTTCTGAGACTTTAGACATATTAGTGGGCTTCTGGCATGCCCTGCGGATACCTTGCACAAGTGTCTGGCGGTAGGTGGTAAGTCTGGCCAGGTGAATTCCATTGTTTGGATCCCAATTAGGATCTTCCAAGGGAAAGTTATCTTGGAGATGACGGTCAATATTAAAAATATTTCCCACTCTGGCCTGCTCACGCAAATATATCTGTGCCTTTTCAATTATGTCTCTCCTTTCCTCAGTGGTGAAAAGAGTATTTAGGAGCTGGCGACAATCTGTCCAAGTAGGACTATGAGTATTTACTATTGAAGTCACCAAGTCCATCATAGCCTGAGGTTTTTCTGCGAAAGATGGGGTGTGTGTTTTCCAATTCATCAAATCTGTAGTTGTGAATGGAATATATTGCAGGGTCGAAGTTTGAGGTGGCCGTGGTCCGGGTTGCCCGTTAACCAGCGCAGGCTCCTCAAGTGCATCAAATACTCTTCTAAGAGGGGCTACTACGTGATCTTTCTCTTCGCTTTGCTCTAGGGGCCTCAAATCATAGGGGATGGTATCTGTTCCAAGGCGTTCTTTTAGCAGCTTTATACGCCTGGCTGTATTGCTTGCTGACCGATTAAGGTCTCCCTGTAACTTCTGTAATAATTCTCTAGGACTTGGATGTACAGGGGTTTGGGGTGGGCAATCAGTTGTTCCACTAAAGGAGACTGTAGATGCAGGTCTATTAGGAGTCACAGGTGGAATAACCACTTCTGCTTGGGCTTTATTATAGGACTCCAATGCCTCCTGAAGATATTTATCATAATCTATCAAGGAATCAAGCTCTGTGACTCCACTCCCATTATTCATTCCACTTTCTTGCCTTGGGGTTACAGCTGGCGGAGTGTTTGAATTAAGCTCCCTTCGATGTGGAGCATAGGGTGGAGGTGGAAGCACCTCTTCCTCTGGTCCCTCAAAAATGGGTTTGAGTTTATTTGGCAAGATTCCTTTCCTAGCTTCAGCTTTTACAGCCAATAATTTGCATCGTTTGACTTTGCATTCCCTTATCCATGGAGGATTTTTATTTAATGTGCTCAGCCAGGAATCTATATATGGAAATTGTTCTGGGCACCCTCCAGTTTCTTTGGCGATGTTAGACCAAAGTTTGCTTACTAAATTTATATCAAAGGTTCCCTGAGATGGCCATTCAGTATTTTGTTTTGGCCATTCTAGTTCACATAACGTTCTCAAGCGCTCTGGCGTCATTTTGACTCCATATGCCCCTGAGAAGGCTTTCTTAAAATTATTTAACATACACTCAAGAGGTGTTTTTTCCCCCTTTGAACCCCCAACTCCCATTGTATGGCCCTGTGAAGTATCCACTCAGTCACTCGCACACACACTTCGTGAGTTTCCTTGCCCATATGGAGTCGCCTCACTGGGAACCGAAGTACTACCCACTCCACACTCAGGTCAGCTACAGATTGCTCTGTACTTTCTCACACATACAATGCGCTGGATACTTCACCACACTCTACCTCCCAATCCTTCCCTTTTCCTCCACCAGACCAACATCTGATGTACCCAACCACCTAGCGTACTCAGTTTCCCCTTACTGAGACGCAGAAGTTTGATCAAGACTTCTCTTCCTCCTAATTAATTGGAGGGCCAAAAATCCCTTTGTGCACTTACCCTTGGTTGGTTCCCTGTTTCCCCCGGTCCGTCGCCGCCAATGAGCAGGGTATCAGACAGACAAGTCTTCTGCGTTCCCCCTGGAAAAATTTACCAGTGCGCGCTTTGGGTAAGCAGTTGTCCTCTCTCTTGTACCCTGCCCAGTAGGGCGAAGGGGCTGCGTTCCAGCAGACCACTTATCGGAGTCACAGTGGCACCATAAAATGTAGCACCCTGCTTGTGGTTAACGCTTAGCTGGAATGAAATATTCAACGCAGCAATAGAGAAATTAAAATAATAATTTATTTGTCAGACAAATAAATGAGAGGCTCAGTGGTATATGGTTACCAAGCTCTGGCCTGGCCTCCTGCCATCCTGGCCAGCACTTATATTCCCTTAATCCAGCCCCCTTTGCTCCTCCTGTGGCTGCCTCTGTCCAATCAGCCTGGTTGAAATTCCTATTGGCTGTTTGGTAGAACCAATCACAAAAGATACACCCACAAAAGATACACCCACTTCCTTGCCCTTATAAGGGAGACAAAGAGCTATATATGTGACAAATAAGTAATAATATATCTTACATGGAATCTTAATTACCAGCTCACCTCTTGCCCTCCTTGCCCTATTGCCTTCTAAAACAAATGTTTAATCTTACATTTTTATGTTCAACAGATGTCAAGGATCTTGAGTTCACATCAACATTGAAAGATTTCCTTCATTTAAGGTTTCTAAACAAATGCCTGACAACTATATATCAAGAATGCTTGGATGGCGTCTTCTGTCTAGCAGGGGGGCTAGACTGGTGGCTGACTTAATTTCAGGATAAATACAACTCTTACAACCATATGAAATAAGAATCTAGCATTCCTTAAATCCTTTGCATAATTACATTTAAGCCAATATATTTAAGCTAATATATTTCATTCACTTATCATAGGTAGCCTTTTAAAAGAATAAAGCCTTTGTAAAGTAAAAAGGAACTCAGTAAAAAACAGCTTTAAAAGATTTCCCAAAAATGCTCTCTTTTCTTCTAGCCAAGCCAGTTGCCTTTTTCACTGCTCTTGGCCTTTCAACCTTAGAAAGAAGATCTGGCTCATTTTACTGGGAGGCACATTGGTATTATTTTACTATTTACCCATTCTTAATTGTGTTTTTTCAGCCTTGGGGCAGCATATGTAATTCTCCCTTTTTATGACTTTGAGAATTGTTTTTCTACTATAAATCAATGGGGCCCCCTTGTCTTAGGAGAAAAACCTCTTGCCAAGGTTCTTTCTGCCTGGCATGAAACATTTGAAAATCCTTTTTTAAGCTCATTTTTAAATACAAGCCTTGATTGCAATATATAAGCTTTGATAAAAATGCAGGCTTATGATTAGGTGCCTCACTTCAAGAGGTCATGTTGGAGCAGAGCTACCAGGCAGCACCTGGTTGGAGGTGGTTCCATATTCTTTGTTACCAGTACATCTTTGACAATAACAGTGAAATATTCTGTTTGTAGGGACTGCGCTGCTGTTTCTTTGCCAGCATGGTGCATTTGAGGTTAATAGAATATAACTTTTGTCTGGAGAGGCTACAGTTTCCTGTCTGATGCTATAATACTCCATGCATAAAAAACATTTCCCTGTAGAGCATGAAAAGTGCATGAGAAGAGGGAAGCATAGAGTTTTCTGTTTTATACTACACATAGCCAAAGAGGAGTCATTCTCCTATGTGAGCTATCCTACATATTGACAAAACGTTCCCCACACAACTACATATATGCTACGTGGTGCGAGGAAGCAAAACACACACACACCAAGCTCTTCTATAAGCTGACCGTTTAGAAAGCACCCTTTTCAAATATTTGTATTTAATTGCATTTTAGTTACAACTGCGTATAGGAGTGAACCCTCAGCACAAATCAGCTGGGCACAGGTAGGAAATAAAACCAACCATAGTTCACTTCCAATTTTATTTCAAAATCTAATACATACAAAATAGAGCTGAGCTTAAATGACTAAGCGGTTTTTCATGCTGAAAGGTTTCTGCCCTTTGCAGCGATTGTTCATCCAAAAGGGCATGGTGAAATTTATTATAATCCATCAACAAACCAACCAACCAACCAATTAATCGCCTTCAATATAAATTTCAAGGTGATTTATAATGATACAATAAATCGCCTATGTTTTAAAATAAAATAAAAAAATAAAATAACTCATAGTATTAGTAGTAGTAATAATAATAGTAATAATAAACTGCCAAGATCTAATTACTGCTGCCCACCTCGCAGCTGGGAAAGCTTGTCATAGCAAGAACATCTTTATAACCACCAGGCAACTGTCATATCTCAACAGGGATGTTTCCCTACAAAATGGTGGCAGCCCCACTGAAAGCCCTGCTCTGAGTTACTATGCACTGTGATCCTGATATTGTTTACTTCTTCATTCAGTTTGCCCTTGGTTGTCCTCTCACACACTTGCCCCCAAGAAACCATCTCTAGCTGACTCTGCAATACTGTGATATCATTTCATCTACCATGTGATCCCTAATAGTCTAGATACCTTCCGGTTAATTCAGGAAGGAGGAAGCAGCTATGGTCATCAGGGGAAGTGTAGTGGCAAAGAAGCACCAGCAGATAGACGGAGTTAGGTAGGGATGATGGGAGCTGTAGTCCAATTACATGTGTAATTGGGTTCCCCAGACCTGTCTACTTTAGCCCCATAAGTGATTGACACCTGCCAAGTGCTGGGGAGATGGGGATACATTATGCTACTCGCCCATCTTTATCAGTTATGTTCATGGATCACAACATGAGGACATTTTGGGACTTTTAAGTTGATCAAAGCTATAGGGCCATCACTAAAAAGAAGCATTATACTTTCCTTGCGCCCTACCTCAAAATAGCCTGGCTAATCAGGTACTCTTTCTTAGTGTATTGCCACAAACAGAAGAAACAAGCATCTGTAATGCATAGCAATTTTAAAGGGGATGGGGAAAAAGAAGCTGGATGGTGCTTCTATTATTATTATTATTTATTATTATAAATAGTTGCTGAGAATTCAAACTAGCACCTGAGAAGTGTGCAGCATGACAGCCTAGCAATTTCCTTTTTAGGATTAACATAAATTAATGGGAGAAGATCTGGAAACAGACAGGTCACAGCACCTAGCCAAAAACACCTGGGCAGAGAAATAAGCAGGAGGTGATGTGCACAAGGAAAGGGATGGATTTCTTTCCCTGCAGTTGCCTTGCCAGTCACATCAGTTTCTCATTGAAAAGGCTTCCTGGGCCATGTTGCCATGGCAACGGAACATTAATCTGCCAACTCTTCCTCTCTGCTGAGGGTGGCATGTGTACCACTGGAAGGGCATCCTTTTCTGTGCTTTACCAGATCTCCAGTATCAGTCTAAGAGGCATCACTTGTGGGAAATCGGGACAGTTACACAAAGTCCAAACTAGGGGTGCAATACCATTTTCGATCAATTTTACTTCCTTGCTTTAGAACAGGGGTTCCTAAACTGTGGTTCATGGGCCACCAGTGTTCTGCAAGCCTCATTCAGGTGACCCATGGCATGTTCTCATTCAGTTGTGTTTTTAATTGCATCTTTTATCTCTTACATTGCATTTTGTTGTATTGCAATTTGAATTCCATGGAAATGCAATTCAATGGAATGCAATGTAAGAAATAAAAAGAACAATACAATTACACTGAGCACAGCATATTGCGATTGGTTACAACAGGCAGAAAAATCATTAAGTTGTCTGCCAGCACCAATACCAATTCTCAAGTGATCCATGGTGGAAAAACCTTGAGAACCACTGTGCTTTCTGGAATTGAAAAAATTCTGAGTAAGGGGTGATTTGAATCCCCAGGACAGTGAGGAAAAGTGAAGAAGAAAAGTTGAAAAGGTTGATGCATTTAGTCAGGAGAAGAGAAGATTAAGGGGGAGATATGATAGCACTCTTTAAATATCTGAAGGGCAGGACTAGGACCAATGGGTAGGAGTTGCAGGGAAGCAGATTTCAGCTAAATATTTGGAGCTACTTCCTAAAGGCAAAAGCTGTTCAACAGTGGAACAGATTGCATCAAGAGGCATTTCAATGGAGGTGTGATGTTCATCTCTTAGGGAGACTGCAGTTGCATCCTGTATCGCAGATCCGTATAGTCAAAGCTACGGTTTTCCCAGTAGTGATGTATGGAAGTGAGAGCTGGACCATAAAGAAGGCTGATCGCCGAAGAATCGATGCTTTTGAATTATGGTGCTGGAGGAGACTCTTGAGAGTCCCAGGGACTGCAAGAAGATCAAACCGATCCATTCTGAAGGAAATCAGCCCTGAGTGCTCACTGGAAGAACAGATCCTGAAGCTGAGGCTCCAGTACTTTGGCTACCTCATGAGAAGAGAAGACTCCCTGGAAAAGACCCTGATGTTGGGAAAGATGGAGGGCACAAGGAGAAGGGGACGACAGAGGACGAGATGGTTGGACAGTGTTCTTGAAGCTACCAGCATGAGTTTGACCAAACTGTGGGAGGCAGTGGAAGACAGGAGTGCCTGGCGTGCTCTGGTCCAGGGGGTCATGAAGAGTCGGACACGACTAAACGACTAAACAACAACAACATTGAATAGAGCATGGGTAGGCAAACTAAGGCCCAATTGCCTTCTAAATCCGGTCTGCGGACGGTCTGGGAATCAGCATGTTTTTACATTAGTAGAATGTGTCCTTTTATTTAAAATGCATCTGTGGGTCATTTGTGGACCTGCCTGGTGTTTTTACATGAGTAGAATGTGTGCTTTTATTTAAAATGCATCTCTGGGTTATTTGTGGGGCATATGAATTCATTCATATTTTTTCTTCAAAATATAGTCTGGCCCCCCACAAGGTCTGAGGGACAGTGGACGGGTTCCCTGCTGAAAAAGTTTGCTGACCTCTGGAATAGAGAATTGGATAGGATTAACCACAGTGCCCCTTCTGATGCTATTATTCTATGAATCTATGAAACTTGACCTGTAATCACTGGACAAAGTATCCAGATGGATATGCAAGAGAATTGCTGGAATGGAAGAATTGTGTTCAAGGCCCAGATAACTCCACATGTTCCCTCCAACACTTACCAGTAATCATCTTCATTGTCAAGAGCTACTGCCTGCCTCTAGATTGAATATGAAACTTTTTGCTACCCAGGCTTCATAACAGTTCCCTGCTATTTAAAGAGATTCATTGGGGAAAAAGCTATTCAGGTAGAATGGCTTCAGTTGCTATGAGTGCCACAATCTTGATGATAACCTTTCAGGCAGCTTCAAATCTGCAAATGCCACAGAACAGGCACCCTTTAAAGCACTTAAGGTTGCGAGCTATTGATACAGATTATGAACAAATGTGCACTGCTTCTAGTGAGAGAAGAAACCAGTGATTTTATTTTAAGGATGAAAGACAGAAAAGTGACCTTCATGTGGAATTCAGAGTGTTGCTTGAAGGTCTTTGAACTTTGTGGTAAACACCAAATCAACAATGTATTGTGCTTACTCTAATGGCTTTGTAATGGTGCCCATTGTAGCTTAAAATGCTACCTTGAGCACCAGCACAGATCTGGGGACACCTATAGCTGCCCCTTCATAGTAGGGAACATTGTTTAAATGTGTCTTTCATGTGTGCCAATCTGAGCACCCCGTTTCACGTTGCATTCAGGGTGATGGAGCTCTTGCAGTGCAGCTGTGTAGGTAACACCAGAAGCCCTAGACTGCACTGGTCAGTTTCCAGGGGATGCTAATATCAGGGAGGTCTCTTGTTCCTGGCTGAAGCCTGCAGGGTGTTCTGGTGCCGGTGATCAGGACCACAGACAGCTCACTGAGGTCATTGCAAGATAAAAGATAGATCCAAGACAAAAGACTGGCCCACATTTGAGCATTATTTAGCAGTAGCCTGGAGCGAATCCTGAGCAGTGTGTGTGTTGTTTAAGCTTCGCCTCAGCAGAGGAAAACTGCTTGGGCCTCGGTCCAGTATATCTGAAGGAACGTCTCCACCCCCATCGTTCTACCTGGACACTGAGGTACAGTGCTGAGGGCCTTCTGGTGGTTCCCTTGCTGCGAGAAGCCAAGTCAGAACCAGGCAGAGGGCTTTCTTAGTAGTGGCGCCCGCCCTGTGGAACGCCCTCCCATCAGATGTTAAAGAGAACAACAACTACCAGACTTTTAGAAGGTATTTGAAGGCAGCCCTGTTTGAAGGTGAAGGACCCCTGGCAATTAAGTCCAGTTGCGAATGACTCTGGGGTTGCAGCGCTCATCTTGCTTTACTGGCTGAGGGAGCTGACGTTCGTCTGCAGACAGTTTTTCTGGGTCATGTGGCCAGCATGACTAAGCTGCTTCTGGTGAAACCAGAGCAGCCCATGGAAACGGCATTTACCTTCCTGCCAGAGCGGTACCTATTTATATACTTGCACTTTTTGCGTGCTTTCGAACCGCTAGGTGGGCAGGAGCTGGGACCAAACAATGGGCACTCACCCCGTCACGGGGATTCGAACTGTCAATCTTCTGATTGGCAAGCCCAAGGCTCGGTGGTTTAACCCACAGCGCCACCGACGTCCCTCATGCAGCCCTGTTTAGGGAAGCTTTTAATGTTTGATGTATTACGCTATTTTAATATTTTGTTGGAAGCCGCCCAGAGGGGCTGGGGAAGCCCAGCCAGATGGGCGGGGTATAAATCATAAAGTATTATTATTATTTGAACAGGAGGTCCTGAAAACCTCCTCTCTTGTCACCAGACCTAGCCTGTGTGTTTGTGTTCTCTTCCCAGCTGCAGGCCATTCACGATATGAGTCCAAAGAGCCAGATGATATGGGCAGATTTACCTCCTTAGCCATGGAAAATGAGGGCCATCACTGTTACCTGGCCCCTCCTTTTTTTCCTTGGATACGTCTGGCGTTTATGTTAAAGCTCCTCCCTTTTTACTCCATGCAGGAAAAGCCTATGGTATGATAGGAAGCAAGCAAACAAACACACACATACATACATCGGAAAGCAAAGTAGCAAGTGCTGGGCATCTTTGGCAATGAAACGGCCTCAATTCTTCTGCTTCTTTTCACAAAAAACTGAACTCAAGTAAGATGGTGATGGGGGTGGGGAGCACAAACATGGAAGGACGCCCTCCACCTTACAGGGGTTAACCAGTATGAAAGAAATCACAGTGACTACATGGTGTGTTCTATCTACCTGTCTGGCTTGGGTTGAAAATATCTCAGACCCCAGCAAATATAGCAGAAAGTCCTTGAAGGCAAATAGCAAAATGAAAATGTCAAATAGCATTTCACTTGGCCTTTAACATCAAACAACATTTTTCTCCCTGTTTGTGCAGGGGTTTTTGTGTAGTGGTTTTTTAAATAAAAAAACAAACCACCAATATTCAAAATGGTTTAGAAGCAGAGCTGGAAATTGTAGTGCTATTATTATTATTATTATTATTATTATTATTATTATTAAATGCTGTTTTTAGCAATAGTAGTATTTATGTAGACCTTGATTGAATGATTTTAGGCTTTATTTTGTGTTTCAGTTATTTATTGTAAACTAGCCAGAGGACTTTATGGGGTGGGGATACAAATGTTGTAAACAAAGAAATGAATCAGTTCAACAAAATGAATTCTGATAGGAACAAATGTAAGGTTGAACACTTGTTGTTGTTTAGTCGTTTAGTCGTGTCCGACTCTTCATGACCCCATGGACCAGAGCACACCAGGCACTCCTGTCTTCCACTGCCTCCCACAGTTTGGTCAGACTCATGTTCGTAGCTTCGAGAATACTGTCCAACCATCTCGTCCTCTGTCGTCCCCTTCTCCTTGTGCCCTCCATCTTTCCCAACATCAGGGTCTTTTCCAGGGAGTCTTCTCTTCTCATGAGGGGGCCAAAGTATTGGAGCCTCAGCTTCAGGATCTGTCCTTCCAGTGAGCACTCAGGGCTGATTTCCTTCAGAATGGAGAGGTTTGATCTTCTTGCAGTCCATGGGACTTTCAAGAATCTCCTCCAGCACCAGAATTCAAAAGCATCAATTCTTTGGCGATCAGCCTTCTTTATGGTTCAGCTCTCTCTTCCATACATCCCTGCTGGGAAAACCATAGCTTTAACTATACGGACCTTTGTTGGCAAGGTGATGTCTCTGCTTTTTACACTTAAGCAGGAAAAATCAGATGCAGAAATATAGTGGGATATCCGGCTTGTCAGAAGTGTATGTAAAAAGGATCTGGGGGTCTTAGTAGACTACAAGCTTAACATGAGTCAACAGTCAACAAAGTCAACTTGAGTCAACAAAGGAAAAAAAGCTAAGCAATTCTAGGGTGCATCAAAAGAAGTCCAGCGACCAGATCAAGGGAAATAACAGTTCCATTCTATACTGCCTTGGTCAGACCACACCTGGAGAACTGTGTCCAGTTCTGAGCTCCACAATTTAAGAAAGATGGAATGTGTGTAAAGGAGGGCAACCAAGGTGATCAAGAGTCTGAAAACCAAGCCGTATGAGGAATGGTTGAAGGAGTTGGGTATGTTTAGCCTGGAGAAGACTGAGAGGAGATACAATATCTAAAGGGCTGTCACATGGAAGATGGAGCAAGCCTGCTTTCTCCTGCTCCAGAGGGTAGGACCCAAACCAATGAATTCAAATTGCAAGAAAGAAGGTTCTGAATAAATGTTAAGAAGAACTTCTGACAGCAAGAGCTATGGATTCTCCTTCACTGAAGGTTTTTAAACAGAGGTTGGATGGTTGTCTATCAGCTGTGGGTCCTGCATTGTGGAGTGTTGGAGTTTTTGACCCTTGGGGTTCCTTCCAACTCTTCTATAATTCTATGCATCTTATTATGTGTGATGACAAATCTCGCTTTTCCACTGTTGAGAGTATAAAAGGATTCTTGCCGAATTAATCCATAGGCTTAGCTTAGTCCAGCATCCTGTTTCTCACAGTGGCCAGTTGGATACCTCCAGAGGAGGGCAACCAAAATGGTCAAAGGCCTGGAAACGATGCCTTATGAGGAACGGCTAAGGGAGCTGGGCATGTTTAGCCTGGAGAAGAGGAGGTTAAGGGGTGATATGATAGCCATGTTCAAATATATAAAAGGATGTCACATAGAGGAGGGAGAAAGGTTGTTTTCTGCTGCTCCAGAGAAGCGGACACGGAGCAATGGATCCAAACTACAAGAAAGAAGATTCCACCTAAACATTAGGAAGAACTTCCTGACAGTAAGAGCTGTTCGACAGTGGAATTTGCTGCCAAGGAGTGTGGTGGAGTCTCCTTCTTTGGAGGTCTTTAAGCAGAGGCTTGACAACCATATGTCAGGAGTGCTGATGGTGTTTCCTGCTTGGCAGGGGGTTGGACTCGATGGCCCTTGTGGTCTCTTCCAACTCTATGATTCTATGAAGACCACAGGACATGAAAGCAAGAATTCCATCGTGCTTTTGCTCTTCAGTAGCCAGAACCCAGAGGCAATATGTCTCTGAATCTGAAGGTTTTATATAGCTACCACCATCCAGGGAGATAGGTAAAGGTAAAGGTACCCCTGCCCGTACGGGCCAGTCTTGACAGACTCTAGGGTTGTGTGCTCATCTCACTCTAGAGGCCGGGAGCCAGCGCTGTCTGCAGATACTTCCGGGTCACGTGGCCAGTGTGACGAAGCTGCTCCGGCGAACCGGCACCAGAGCAGCACACGGAACGCCGTTTACTTTCCCGCTAGAAAGTGGTACCTATTTATCTACTGGCACTTTGTGCTTTCGAACTTCTAGGTGGGCAGGAGCTGGGACCAAACGACGGGAGCTCACCCCGCCGCGAGGATTTGAACCGCCGACCATGCGATCGGCAAGTCCTAGGCGCTGAGGTTTTACCCACAGTGCCACCCGTGTCCCTTTTATCCAGGGAGATAGGTACCCCTTTAAAGCCATCTAAGTGAGTGGCCCTTTGGAGCACATTCCACAAAATCAATGGTATGCTGTGTAAAACAGGCCAGCCCTAACATTAGGGAGCCTTTCTAGGCCCCTGACAACCCTCCCAAAATTCGGGACGAATCATTGCAAGCTCTGGAGTTGGCATAGCAAATTTCCCTTTCGTTGTTCTCAATGGAATGCATGTGTTTGTGTGGAGGAAAGCTACCCCAAAACCCAGAAGAAGAAAGGACCACCATTCCACCTTCACTTCTGCCTTGCTGAGGAGAGTCTGGATGGATGCTGAATGTGAATGTTCATCTGCTTTCAGATTCCCTGCTTCCACCCTAAGCAGAGGCACTTGTCCGAGACAGGAGGAGCTCTGACTTTCTATGTGTAAATGGAGTTATTTTGGTTTATTTTTTTCAGAGCTTTCTGAGTGCCACTGGAAGTTGTTATTGGTTTTGTTTTGTTTTAAAAAGTGGGAGAATTAATTAGATTTCAGTAATGTCACACTGACCTTACTTGGCATTAAAACACCAAGAAGAACTGACCGTTCCATCGTGTTTTATCATGCTTCTACTATTATTATTTGGAAACTTGGTTCTCTGTAGCTGAGCTGGAAGAAGTTAACCATGCCCTTTAAGCATGGAGTTAGGAGTAGAAATGTGTGTGGAAATTGATAGATTCCTTGTTTCATATTAAAAACTAGATGGGACGTTTAGATGTCAGAATTCAAGAATTCAATGGATGTTAAAGCAGGTTTATTCAAGGAGCTCAGGGCAGGAAAAAGATCTCAACCAATTTGTTCCTCAAAGCAGCACTCTGAGGTCCGTTAGGCCAAGTGTGGGCAGACCTCAGATTTGCCAGTTTACGTTTCTTTAGTTTCTTTTCTTTATTTCATGTAGATTAGATTGCTATTTTAATTGTATTGTGAAAATTTCAGTAAAAAGAATTCCAAAAAGGAATAATAATAATAATAATAATAATAATAATAATAATAATTAATACCCCGCCCATCTGGCTGGGTTTTCCTAGCCACTCTGGGCGGCTTCCAGCAAATTATAAAAAATAATAAAATGTCAAACATTAAAAACTTCTCTATACAGGGCTGCCTCCAGATGTCTTCTAGAAGTTGTGTAGTTCTTTATCTCCTTGACCTCTGATGGGAGGGCGTTCCACAGGGAGGGTGCCTCTGCCAAGAAGGCTCTCTGCCTGGTTCCCTGTAACTTCACTTCTTGCAGTGAAGGAACTGCCAGAAGGCCATCGGAGGAGGACCTCAGTGTCCTGGTTGAATGATGGGGGTAGAGGTGCTCCTTCAGAGGGCCAGGGCCATTTAGGACCGCTGTTATATGGTCCCGGCAGCTGCTCCTAGTCACCAGTCTAGCTGCCACACTTTGGATTAGTTGTAGTTTCTGAGTCACCTTCAAAGGTAGCGCATTGCAGTAGTCCAAGTGGGAGATAACTAGAGCATGCACCACTCTGGTGAGACAGTCTGTGGGCAGGTAGGGTCTCAGCCAGCATACCAAATGGAGCTGGTAGACAGCTGTCCTGGACACAGAATTGGCCTGGTGCCTGGCCATGTCAATCCCCAATATTGGGACTGTATAACATACTCTCACCCAACCAGATATTTCTCTAGAAACCATTGTTGCTCCAAGTGCTTGGTTGAGTTGAAAAGAAAAGATGGATAATCTCCAAATTACAGAATTTATCCATTATCAATTGCTTGACACCAACGGAGCTGAGATGCGTTATCTCACTTGGGGAGGTGGTGGTTTATGTAGCGTTCCAACATCTCATCTGAACCTCTGGCTGCAGTTAAATTGTCTGGTTGCATTGCAACAGTTTGCAAATGTTTGCCAATCCCATCAACGCCAAATGCAGAAATAACAGCTTGCCTTCTGCCTTCTGTGCCGGGAGCAGATGTCTGCTGTTAATCTGGGTTTCATTTCTAGTTGTGAAGGAGAGAAACCTTCCTGGATTGGTTTTGGTCTATGAAGAACAACTATGCTAGAGGTTGTTCAAATTTTGTTCTAGTGAGTGCTGATTTACATGATGCTGTGGACAAGTGGAGGAGGACAGGAGGGTAGGATTCGTTTGCGGGAATTTCCTTTGATAATGCTACTAAGGAGGTGGAGAGTTACTTTGCTTCCATGCCAACCCTGTTCTCTGGAACTGTCTTTATTCACTCACCTTTTTGGAGTGTGCAGAGACCTCATCACAATTCAGTTGTAATCCAGTAGTCCTCCCTATTTTGCCAGATTTATGATTTATGGATTTAGGTCTGGCGTGGCAAGGCACTACAGTGGGTTACCACTACCTTGGGTTACAGATGCTTCTGTTACCTCCGAGGATGTGGACAGGCTGCTTGGACGAGTGAAACCAACCACCTGTCTCCTGGATCCTTGCCCATCCTGGCTTATAAAAGCTAGCCGGGAAGGACTGGGCGATGGGCTTCGTGGGGTGGTGAATGCTTCCCTCTGTGAGGGAGACTTCCCAGACCTGCTGAAAGAGGCAGTTATTAAAATCTTCCATTCTTGGGCAAGGTGATTGAGCGAGCGGTTGCTGAACAACTCCAGGCACGCCTGGAAGAAGCGGACAATTTGGATCCCTTCCAGTCGGGATTCAGGCCTCATCACGGGACTGAAATTGCCTTGGTCGCACTGGTTGATGATCTCCGGCGGGCTAGGGACAAAGGTGAGAGCTGTTTCCTAGTTCTGCTGGATCTCTCAGCGGCGTTTGATACCATTGACCATAACATCCTTCTGGACCGTCTTGAGGGGCTGGGAGCTGGGGGCACTGTCATACAGTGGTTCCGCTCCTTCCTCCTGGGCCGTGTTCAGAAAGTGGTGGTGGGGGATGAGTGTTCAGACCCCTGGGCTCTCACTTGTGGGGTGCCTCAGGGTTCTGTCCTCTCCCCCATGCTTTTCAACATCTACATGCAGCCGCTGGGAGAGATCATCAGGGGGTTTGGGCTGGGTGTTGATCAGCGGATGATACCCAGCTCTACCTCTCTTTTAAATCAGAACCAGTGAAGGCGGTGAAGGTCCTGTGTGAGTGTCTGGAGGCGGTTGGAGGATGGATGGCGGCTAACAGATTGAGGTTGAATCCTGACAAGACAGAAGTACTGTTTTTGGGGGACAGGAGGCGGGCAGGTGTGGAGGATTCCCTGTTCCTGAATGGCGTAACTGTGCCCCTGAAAGACCAGGTGTGCAGCCTGGGAGTCATTTTGGATTCACAGCTGTCCATGGAGGCACAGGTCAAATCTGTGTCCAGGGCAGCTGTTTACCAGCTCCATCTGGTACGTAGGCTGAGACCCTATCTGCCTGCGGACTGTCTCGCCAGAGTGGTGCATGCTCTGGTTATCTCCTGCTTGGACTACTGCAATGCACTCTACGTGGGGCTACCTTTGAAGGTGACTTGGAAACTACAACTAATCCAGAATGCGGCAGCTAGACTGGTGACTGGGGGCGGCCGCTGAGACCATATAACACCGGTCTTGAAAGACCTACATTGGCTCCCAGTACGTTTTCGAGCACAATTCAAAGTGTTGGTGCTGACCTTTAAAGCCCTAAATGGCCTCAGCCCAGTATACCTAAAGGAGCGTCTCCACCCCCATCGTTCTGCCTGGACACTGAGGTCCAGCGCCGAGGGCCTTCTGGCGGTTCCCTCATTGCAAGAAGCAAAGCTACAGGGAACCAGGCAGAGGGCCTTCTCGGTCGTGGCGCCCGCCCTGTGGAACGCCCTTCCAGCAGATGTCAAAGCGATAAACAACTACCTGACATTCAGAAGACATCTTAAGGCAGCCCTGTTCAGGGAAGTTTTTAACATGTGATATTTTACTGTATTTTTGGTTTCTATGGAAGCCGCCCAGAGTGGCTGGGTAGGCCCAGCCAGATGGGCGGGGTATAAATAATAAATTATTATTATTATTATTATTCAGGTTACAGACACTTCAGGTTACAGACTCTGCTAACCCAGAAATAGTACCTCGAGTTAAGAACTTTGCTTCAGGATGAGAACAGAAATCATGCAGTGGCGGCGCGGCAGCAGCAGGAGGCCCTATTAGCTAATGTGGTACCTCCGGTTAAGAACGGACCTCCAGAATGAATTCAGTTTTTAACCCGAGGTACCACTATAAAAAGGGATGCAGGTGGCGCTGTGGGTTAAAGCCTCAGCGCCTAGGACTTGCCGATCGAAAGGTCGGCGGTTCGAATCCCTGCGGCGGGGTGCGCTCCTGCTGCTCGGTCCCAGCGCCTGCCAACCTAGCAGTTCGAAAGCACCTCCGGGTGCAAGTAGATAAATAGGGACCGCTTACCAGCGGGAAGGTAAACGGCGTTTCCGTGTGCGGCTCTGGCTCGCCAGAGCAGCGATGTCACGCTGGCCACGTGACCCGGAAGTGTCTCCGGACAGCGCTGGCCCCTGGCCTCTTAAGTGAGATGGGCGCACAACCCCAGAGTCTGTCAAGACTGGCCCGTACAGGCAGGGGTACCTTTACCTTTTTTTACCACTATAAAGGTAAAGGGGGTAAAGGGACCCCTGACGGTTAGGTTCAGTCCCGGATGACTCTGGGGTTGCGGCGCTCATTTCGCTTTACTGGCCAAGGGAGCTGGCTTACAGCTTCCGGGTCATGTGACCAGCATGACTAATCCGCTTCTGGCGAACCAGAGCAGTGCACAGAAACACAGCTGGAGCGGTACCTATTTATCTACTTGCACTTGACGTGCTTTCGAACTGCTATGTGGGCAGGAGCTGGGACAGAGCAACAGGTGCTCACCCTGTCTTGGGGATTCGAACTGCCGACCTTCTGATCAGCAAGCCCTAGGCTCTGTGGTTTAGACCACAGTGCCACCTGCGCTGGGCACTACTGAGGCTTTTAAGGGCTCATTTGGCTTTAGAAAACACTTCCTCTTTGCAAGTACAGCCCATTTTATTGCTTCATATATTGTCCCAACTTCCGTACTATTCCTTCGTGTTTTGCAGGGAGGGCGTGCACAGAATACCTTATCCCTTTGGTGTTTAGCATTTGGGGGTACTAAACCTCAGCATCAACATGTGAACTGGCCATGCTCCTGGCTAATGTTTGGAAGAACCCCAATGAGCATAGAAACATCCCCTTTGGGCTTTAAATATATGGTGTCCCATGGCCCTTGCCTAACCACCAACTGCTGACCACAACTGAGGTTGGTAATTTGCCCTTCTCACTGTAGGCTAATTGCCCATAACGGTGGCTGCTCTATGCTTCAACTCTTTGCTGAGCACTCCACCTTATAACTCAACTACGAAGCACCAGGAAATGTACCCTGTTTCCTTATCGTGTGGGGCATCCCTGCACCATTTCTGCAAGTTGCTGGAGGCAGGCTGGTGCTATCGCAGAGAAGGATGGTGCTGGTGTGTGGAACTGTGGCGACGAAGCAACTCATCACTTTATCCATGTGGCCTCCAGGTTGTGGAATGCTCTGATCTCCAAGGTACAAAGGGCTGGAGCTCAGTGGTAGAACATCTGCTTTGAATGAAGAACGTTCCAGGTACTATCGCCAGCATCTCCAAGCAAGACTGGGAGAGATTCTCTGCCTGAGACCCTGAAGAACCACAGCCAGTTAGTGTAGGAAATGCTGAACTAATGAACTATTGGTCTGACTTAAAGGTAAAGGTAAAGGTACCCCTGCCCGTACGGGCCAGTCTTGACAGACTCTGGGGTTGTGCGCCCATCTCACTCAAGAAGCCAGGGGCCAGCGCTGTCCGGAGACACTTCCGGGTCACGTGGCCAGCGTGACAAAGCTGCATCTGGCGAGCCAGAACCGCACACGGAAACGCCGTTTACCTTCCCGCTGGTAAGCGGTCCCTATTTATCTACTTGCACCCGGAGGTGCTTTCGAACTGCTAGGTTGGCAGGCGCTGGGACCGAGCAGCGGGAGCGCACCCCGCCGCAGGGATTCGAACCGCCGACCTTTCGATCGGCAAGTCCTAGGCGCTGATGCTTTAACCCACAGCGCCACCTGCGTCCCCCATTGGTCTGACTTAGCATAAGGCAAATTGCTATGTTCCAGTATTGGGATGCGGCTTTTGGGTGCATGGATGTTTCTCCTCCTGCTGCATTCCCTGTTTTGCTGCTCTTGTTTTTGGTATTGGGTTTATTTGTTTTGTTCTTTTGACACTGACAAGACCAGCAGTTTCACAACTGGAGGAAATAGCAGCATGGGAGGACTAACACCCCAACTTTGCCAGAGTGTTAAAAACGGCATGTGTTGAAAGATCCCAGGTGACATCTAGAGTGACATGACTTCTATTTGTGTGTGTGTATATAATAGAATTGTGATGCTGCAGTGGTTGTGCCTTCTCAGACTTATAATTCCACTCCTGCAGAACCTGAGACCCAAAGTTAGTGATTTCACTAAATTGTACATGCATTGTAACTCACTCTATGCAGGGCTGTCCTTGAAGCTGACCCAGAAACTCCAGCAAGTGCAGAATGCGAGGCTCCTTACGGGGTACTTGCCACAGAATCACATTCATCCAGTGCTTTACCAGCTGCACTGGCTCCCGGTGGAGTACAGAGTCAGGTTCAAGGTGCTAGTTTTGACCTTTAAAGCCCTATGCGGCCTAGGACCCACGTACCTATGGGACTGCCTATCCTGGTATGTTCCGCGGAGGACCTTAAGGTCCACAACTGACAACATTTTGGAAGTCCCAGGTTGCAAGGTGGTTAGATTGGTCACAACTAGGGCCAGGGCCTTTTCAGTATTGGCCTCGACTTGGTGGAACGCTCTGTCACAAGAGACTAGGGCCCTGTGGGACTTGACATCTTTCCGCAGGGCCTGCAAGACAGAGCTGTTCCGTCTGGCCTTTGGTTTGGACTCAGTCTGACCCTTATGGTTCCCTCCCCTTATGGTCTTGATCCTATCGGCTACTTTTAAAATGAGGCTGCATTTTAAATTGCATTTTAACTTGTATTTTAAATTGGTTTCCTCCCCCCCATTATGTTTTTACTGTGATTTTACTGGTGTTAGCTGCCCTGAGCCTGGCTCTGGCTGGGGAAGGCGGGGTATAAATAAAATTTATTATTATTATGAGAGAGATAAGTGTCAAATGAGTGCATCAAGTTGTTGGCTTCTTGTTTCACAACTGAAGAACGGTGTGTGATAAACGTACTACCGCCGGAGTTTGTTAGGGCCGGGAGGGTGCCAGGACCCTTCCCACGCCTAACGCCCCCCCCCATCCCCACTAATTGGAGGCTGAATATCTTAGAATACCAGTTCTTGGGGCACCCAGATATTTAGGGAGAGGGCTATGGTGCTCAGGTCTTGCTTGTGGGATCCCCATGGACATCTGGTTGGCCTCTGTGAGAATAGGATGCTGGACTAGATTTGACTTGATCCAGCAGCCTCCTCTTGTGTTTCTTGTAATAAAAATTCTCTGACTATTAAGTTTATGTGACCCAAGCTTCTGTCCACTTCCCAGTTACGATGGACTTGCTTATCCCTGTTTGAGGTCCTTGAAACTGGAGATGCCTTGCTTCAACTTGCTTGTGGAAATATCTCAGAGGTTATTAAGAAGAAAAACAATAACAACAAGAAGATTGGAAGACGGGACTTGTGAACATCAAAGCAGCAGAAATATGAGAGGATTGGACCCTTCTGAGCTCGAAGCATGGGTACCCCCAACAAAAATTTAATAATTCGGCAAAATATTTGGACTTTATGATATGTATTGGCATAATTCGGATTAATTAATGAGACATGATTGGATTGTTAAATGGAAATTTAATAAAAATTATTTTTAAAAAAAGAAACTGGAGATGCAAGATACTGAATTTAAGATCTTCTGCCTTCAGAAGTTCTGCTCTGCCAGGAAGTTAGAATCCATACCTTTAAACATGACATCTTACGTCTTTTATTTTTTTTTACTATTCTTTTTTTAATCCGGTAACAATAACTGAATCAAATGAGCCTGAGACTGAATAAATAAGCAAGGACACAGCTGGTATAAAACATACATCTTAACTTTTTTCTTCTTCTTCATTCTGTGTGCTTTATTTTTTTTTCATTTTTTTTTTACACAAATGGAATGGATGCATTGAGTATTTACACTTAACAGGAGTGAATGCTGTCTAGTGTATTTGTAAACTCCAGTTCCAGTTCAGAGTAACGCCGCCACCCCACCCCCGCAAAATTACATCTGAGTTAAGAAACAATCCTGTCAAAGAGAAGTGTGTAAAAAGAAAAAGGAAAGAGAAGTGTCAAGAACAAAGCATACAGCCCATTTGCACTCTGGCATTCAGACCAGTCAAGTTCAGCATACAAAGTCACCCATTTAAAAGGAACCAAGAGAGAGCTGTTGTTACTTTTCCGGGATCCTGCAATGCCATTTGTTTCCAAAGTGATGTTCTGCAGGCAATATACCCTTTCGCCCTTCCTGTACAACACAGGAACATCGGAAGCTGACTTAGACCAGGCTGGGCTGTTGGTCCATCTAGTACAGCAACTATCTACCTGAGCTATGATCCCTGCAGAAATAAGGCGTGGTCCTGATTTCCCCCTTGCGTTTCCTTACGGCTTAGGACAAACATTGCATTTTGCAACCAGGGGATGATTCCTTGAATAAGTCTTGTGGATATAAATATGTAGGTAAGTCACTGAGCTGAAATGAGGCATCCCTCCGACTTGTGAGAAAAAAAGGCTGGGCCTTAGGTTTTTTTTTAACCATGTTGTAGCTTTTAAACTGTTTGTTGGGAACTTTTGTGATTCCTCCGGAAATTTTCCAAGGTTGTCTCAAAAGATTTGTAGCCAGGAGAGTGTGCCATTGCAGAACACAAGCACAGGTAGCCTAATGTATCTACAGTTGTTGCGTTGTATTACTTTTGAGGATGTCGTAGGGAGTTAGCCTTACCCAGCGTAGACCCACTGAAATTGACAATGACCAATTTAGGCCCACCAATTTCAGTGGGTCTACTCAGCATGGTCCCTATAAAGTTGTCCCAGGAGTCAAAAGAGAGAACAGGCATCCTTTTATGCCCATTCAAAAAGAGGGTTCTACCTCAGAAGTGGTGGACCTATTTCCCTCCCATTGGGATGAATAGGGAATAACCAAGAAAAATGGCGATAGTCCACCTTCTACCCTTGCTTTCCCTCCTATCTTTATAGTTAAAAGGATTAGAGGTGCACTTTTTTAAAAAAAGGACGACTGAATAGTCAAGGAGAGTCCCAGAATATCTAGGTGCAGAGCAGTTTCGCACTGGCCTCCATTGTGACAATAGTCCTGTTCCTCAACAGGAACATCAGTAGGGATGGATGAACTTATTTGAGAGAGCTCCCTCCTCCTGCACTGATCTTAGTGGTTTCTAAATCCTAGGAATTCATTAAATATCTACACATTTCACTAGATACCCATTGAAAAATGATTTAGTGCAATGGTTCAGGAATCATGGAAAACGCTTATTTTGACCAACAAAGCCCTGCAAGGCATGGGGTCTCAATGCATGCAGGGCTTCCTTTCTCCATAGGAACCTGTTTAGTTTGGCACCTCTCATCCTTCTCCATGTTTGAGTGAATCCTCTGTAGTAGTCTCCCTCTTGTGGAATCATCCCCCCATTTGGGAAGCTTGCCCTAACACTGGCATTTTATTTCCCCCCCAGTTCCAGGCAAATGTGTATTTATTTGCCCAGACACTTTGGACAACTTTAACAGTCTGGCTTTCTGGGGTTATTTGCCGGTGTCCCTTTCTGTGTTGGTTTGGGGTTTTGTTTTTAGGCGAGTCTCGATCAAAACTTACAGTATCCCTTGGCATTGTCTTAACGAATATATTGTTATCAGCTGCTTTTTAGCATTTGAGCTTTTCCTTAGGTAGCTTTCGGACGTCCTTCAGTTCTGGGGGTGTGGAATGAACAAATCTAAGTAAACTAATTCGTGGAAGAGTTTAGGGGCTGCGTGTGGTGCACTTTCTGTGCACGCGTGGCAGTAGTCAGGCCTGAAGCAACTCACGTGAACTCAAAGTAGGTTGAAGTATCCTCTGCAATGAGTTGGGAATGGAGTGGGCAACCTTTTGACCTTCCAGATGTTGCTGGACCACAACTCCCATCATCCTACCACTGTGTTAGGAGTTCTGTGATAGATGGATTGGGATGCTTCAGTTGGCTTTTATGCTTTACAAACTGCCTGGAAGCCACCTTAGAAGTGTTTTTTTTGTTGGCATCCATCTGTCTTGAGAGACAATGAAGTGTGCCTTTAGGGGTGAAAAACTACTGTGTTAGCTGCATCAAAGTGACCTCCCCAGGGCACAAGTCTGGGCAGTGTGTATAATAATAATAATAATAATAATAATAATAATAATAATTTATTTGTACCCTGCCCATCTGGCTGGGCTTTACCAGCCACTCTGGGCGGCTTCCAACAAAGATTAAAAATACATTAAAATGTCACAAATTAAAAACTTCCCTGAACAGGGCTGCCTTCAGATGTCTTCTAAATGTAAGGTGGTAGTTTATCTCTTTGACATCTGATGGGAGGGCGTTCCACAGGGCGGGCGCCACTACTGAGAAGGCCCTCTGCCTGGTTCCCTGTAGCTTTGCTTCTTGCAGTGAGGGAACCGCCAGAAGGCCCTCGGCGCTGGACCTCAGTGTCCGGGCAGAAAGATGGGGGTGGAGACGCTCCTTCAGGTATACTGGGCCGAGTCCGTATAGAGGTCCTGGACTGCCCAGATGACAAGGCGGAGGAGAAGGAGAAGAGGCTAATGCAGAAAGGATTCCTTTAATACAGACTGTTTAAGAAGCCAACGTGATAAAGCAGGGGTACCTAATGTGGTATCCTCCACATCTTGTTAGATTAGAACTCCCATGAGCTGCAGCCAGTGTGGCCAAATGTCAGGGAATGATGGGAACTGTAGTCCAGCCACATCTGTAGGGTACATTGGCTACCCTAGGGCAAAAGCATCCCCAGATACCCATTTTCTTTTAAAGCTCCCACATATTAGTTAAGACGATTTGTCCACTCCGCCCAGCATTTTCTACTCTGACTAGAAGTGCCTCTCCAGTGTCTCAAACAGAGACACCTGCTACCAGATTCCTTAAGGTGGAGATACCAGGGACTGAATCAAGGACCTTCTGTATGCAAAACCATGTGGTCTTTCACTGAGCTATGGTTGCCTCCCAGAGAATGTCCAACAACAGGCATGGATATTCTGCAATCTCCCAGGACAGCTTGTTCCAATGGTGAGCCAGATTTCGTAACCGTTATTGTTTATATTTATTTAAATTACAGGGTTGAAGTTGCTTCAGGTTGAGCGCTTTCGGGTTGCACTCCGCAGCGACTCAGAAGTAACGGAATGCTTTACTTCCAGGTTTCGCCGCTCACGCATGCGCAGACGGTCAAAATGACGTCACACGCATGCGCGGAAGCGGTGAATCGCAACCCACGCATGCACGCACAGATGCGGTTGTGTTTACTTCAGGATGTGAACGGGGCTCTGGAATGGATCCCATTCGTATCCAGAGGTACCACTGTAAATGCATTTCAACAGAATATTTTGCATTTACGCTTAAACTATTGTTGCCTGCTCAGCAGCTTCAGGAGGGGACAGGATCTCAAATCGTTTTACAGCACTGCCTTTGCACAAGTTGCAGCCCGAGATCCCTTTTAACATATTTGTATCCACAGGAATGACCCCGAAAGCCAGCTTCTGGTGGCAAAATGTCAGATTTGACCTGCCTCTTAGTATGATGTCCCCCTTGAGTATAGCATTTATATTTGTGAAACCTTTTCAGCTTTCCCCCACCCCACAAAGCAATCATAATGCAATTCCAAAGACAGCAATTGTTCTTTTTGCTCTCTTCCACCATGTCATGCCAATATTCCACCTACCGTTCCTGACTTCCCAATAAGGATTATGAGGCTGTTGTTTGAGATCAGAAAGGAAACAGAACTTCTATTACGTGGTTGTTTCAATTACGCAAATTCCTTGTGTGTCCCACATGGTAGTGGAAGGACGCCCATTGACTACAGTCCCCACCTAAAGAGGATCATGGACAAAACAGTGATGTTTCTTCATATGGGAAGGAGGGTGGCAGAGAAGAGTGAGAGGAGAAGACAGATATTTTCAGAGAGGAACTTATGGTTTAAGTAGGAACTGAAGGTGAAAGGAAGCGGATGCCATCGTGATGCTGTGACTAAGTCACTCTATGCCTACTCTCCCCAACTTGGTGCCCTCTAGATGTTTTGTACTGCAGCTCCTGGGGTCAGGGCTGCCAACTGGAATAAAATATTGGGGAGCGGCAGGTAAGCCCCATCCTGCACAACTAAGCACAAGACATGGCATGTGTACACCATTTGAATGGCAATGCCCATCAATTTTGGGGGACCCCTGTCCCCCTCAAATATTTTATTGGGGTGCCAAAGGGGCCTAGACCCCTAGGAATTGGCTCCTATGATGGGGGCTGTAGTCTAAAAAGAAACATCTGGAGAGCAGTAGATTGGGGAAGGCTGCCCTATGCCATGTCACCTTGCTTAGGAGGTACCCTTTCAACCCTTTCTAGTTGAAACAAGCAAATTAGCAGATATAGCTTAGTTAGATTACCCCCTATGACTCTGCCTGAATTTTGAGGTCACCATCAAATTCGGTGCAGGTCCTTGTCAGTTGTGGCACCAATGTTACGGAATGCCCTCCCAAGGTAGGGCTACCCAGCTCTGTGTCTGCTCGCTTTTCATCTTCCTTCCAGTGTGCTTTTATGATGCCTTTGCCCTGTTATTTCAAGGGGCCCTCTCTCAATCCCATGTGCAGAAGCTGACTGAACTGGCAGCTGAGTAGTGCTTCAACACTGGTGATAGAATAGCATCTTCCACAATACCTGAGGCAGCAGGCTGGATGGAGTGGCCCAGGAAAGGCCACGTGGCGACAGAGGGGAATGTCTGAAAACTCAGGAGGAATAGTTGGGGGCTGCTACTACCTCGCTCTGCCTAATGGTAGGGCTAGCTCACTGGATGTTCTTGTATGTCGTTGTATATTCTAAATGTGTGATCCACATTGCATGCTTTCCTTTGAATGCATGAGTGGGATAAAAGTGGTTTTTTGAGGGGAGGGGGTAATGTTACAAAGCAGGTGACTGCTTCAGGAGCTGTCAAGTCAGAAAGGATCCTGTATACCTGAAGGAGCATCTCCACTCCCCTTGTTCAGCTCCAAAGGCCTCCTGGTGGTTCTCTCATTGTGAGAAATGAGGTTACAGGGAACCAGGCAGAGGGCCTTCTTGGTAGTGGTGCCCGCCCTGTGAAATGCCTTCCTGTCAGATGCCAATCTGACTTTTAGAAGACATCTGAAGGCAGCCCTATACAGAGTAAATAGTCTCATTGTCATAATTTTTTTGCTCTTCTGCTTCGAACCAAGGGGTTCCCCAAACACTCATTTCTATTCCCCCCCCAAGTGAATTTTTAAAACAGAAGTGGGGTTTGGTGCCTTTTGAAAACCTGGCCATTCCTACTTGAGTAGCTTTTAAATACTATGCAAATATTTGCTTCCCCTGATGCGGAGTTACCTCTGGAAGAAAACTTGCACCATCCATTTTGGGAGAAAGCTGTTTGAAGTTTGTGAAGTTTGCTCTTGCTAAGCTCCATTAATTCCCCACTAAAAAAGCAAAAAAGGCAGTGCCACCAAAACATACAGATAAACTGATGAATAAATACAAATGGCTCCATCTGAGAGAATTTTACATGTGTAGCAGAATGGTTTGTGGACAGAGAGAAGAAACAACCAAACAAAAATAATGCATTGTCGGCATGCTGCGGACATGAAGCCATGGTGATTATATTTTTTGGTTCAACCCAGACTGCCGACGGTGCTACAGATTGTGCCAGAAGAAGATAAGAAATAGCACCAGGGAAATGATCTGGCACATTCCCCTAAAGGAGTCAGTATTTGCCATTCCTCCAACCCCCTTCCTCAGACCCTGGGCAGAAAGTGTTCCCTCTGGGAAGCGCGGCTTGTTGCAGACATTGGCACCGGCAGCGTCCGAGAGGCCTAAGCTCAGTCTCGGGTCATAGGAACATGGGAAGCTGCCTTATATTGAGTCAGATCATTGGTCCATCTTGCTCAGTATTGTCTACACGGACTGGCAGAGGCTCTCCAGGGTTCCAGGCAGAAGTGTTCCTCCATCGTACTTGGAAATGGCGGGAACTGAACCCGGGACCTTCTGCATGCAAAGCGCATTTTCTACCACTGAGCTAGGGACCTTCACCATGGACTCCCTTCCTTCAGCAGCATGCTCATGGTGCCTCTTGTGGCAACTGCCACCCTATGTTATCTTTAGGACATTGAAAGGGCTCTTGGCTACTTGCTTTGGCTCGGCAAAATCCCATATTTAAATCGAGGAGGTGGCGAAATGGCAGGCCACAAAGGTTCACAAGTTTAGTAGGACTTAGGGGGGTGGGGAAACCCCAAACATTTATCCTCATGCATTTTGTCCTCTTTTTAGGATGTAATTTGATGTTGTTCAAGATTGTGGGGGGGAAAGGAGGGGAAGGAACTCAAGGTGCTACAAAATGACATTTATTATGAATGGAGCTTTTTTAATGTAAAAAAAGAATCCTTTAATAAAGGGCACGTTTTTAAGCAACAATTCCAACACAGCAGGGATAGTGTGCTAAGTCTACCACCCTTGGGAAAGGAATTTTTCTGAAACCCATTGGGCTTACAAGAAATGCTATTCTGTAGCACCTACTTGCTATTTTTCTTTTGGCCTAAGGGTAAGATTGGGCAACACCTCACCCGGATCCAGCCCACGCATGCGGAGGGTTTGCTAGAACACCCTTGCGCTACCCATGCACCCAGCCCTCTGATGTTCTTGGGCATTCATACGGGGCCATAATTTTTCGATATGGCCAATGAGTGTAAAAACCCTAATGTGCACAGACCAAAATTGCACAGTTGGTTACCAGATTCAATTCAGGAAATTGACTTGCGATAGTTTGACCTACACGTTGTAGTTTGTTCTTGAACTTTAGGGTCCCGTATGGATGCCAAGAGACATTGGAGGTACAGCTGTAAAGCTGTGTGAGTGGAGATATGAGCCAGACTGGCTATCATCTGTTCCAGCCCTCAACAGATAATAAAAAGTGAAGTCTTGTCTCAATCATTCCCTCAAGGATGATTTTGTGGTTAGCTACTTTTTCTTCTCTACTTGTCCATACTCTTGACCTCTTTATGGTATAGAGGAGCTGAGGTTTTCCCAGGAGGCGCTGATGGAATGATTGAGGCATAGGCCACATTCCCATCATACATTTAAATCACCCCAGAGCATCCTGGGAAGTGTAGTTTGTTAAGGGGGCTGAGAGTCGTTAGGAGACCTCCTGTTCCCCTCATAGAGCTACAGTTCGATTGCTAAAACACTTTGTGAATTGTAGCTCTGGGAGAGGAACATGGATCTCCTAACAACTGTAACAGACTACAGCTCCCAGAATTCTTTGGGGGAAGCCATGCTGTTGGTATCGTGTGACTTTCAATGCATGGTGCGAATGCGGCTGTAAAAGGAACACAAAGTTCGTAAGTTATCGAGACATGAAACAAATGGAAATGCAAATCCTAAAAGAGAGCCAGCCTTCTTTTGCTGCTTTTCTCGATGATTTTTCTCCCTCTCTTTCTTTCCTTAAAAAAAGTGCAATGGCAACTGTAAGCTGGAAGCACACAAACACGCACACATACATACACACGCGTACACGCACACACGCATCCACACACACACGGAAACAGGAAAAAAAAGTTACTACAGTAACCAAGGACTGATGGGAAATTGATTGTAGTCAGCCACAGTGGTACTGCCAAACTGGAAAGCACAGCACATGACATAACAGAACATTTATCAGTAGGATAGTTCTCTTAGAAGGTTACATGCTTAACTGAGAAACAAAACAGAACAAACAGAAAGACTGATGGGAGTGGTGAAAAACAGAACTGGAAATCAGACAGAAAGATTTTGCATCAGGTCCTTAAGGAGGTGTTCTAGACCTCTAGACCTGAGACAACAACATTTTGCTGATATAAAAAAGATGAACAATTGTTCCTAAGGATTTGAACTTCTCTGGATTTCTGCAGAATGATCTCCAAATATCACTAATTTTCCTTTTTTTTCCTTTTAAAGGAAAAACCACCAAGTTTCTAGCCCTTTTGATTTGGAAAATATTTTGATTGATTTTTCTTTTTTTGCAAGTCTGGAGCTAGCTGGACAGAAGCAAACAGCGCTAAGAGAAGAACACATTTTCTTGTGTCCATCTTAAGTCAGATGTTAAGGAAAGTTTAGCTGGGCCAGTGTGGCCAAGTGAACACCAAGTCACATGATGAAGGCAAAATGAATTTTGAGTCCTTCACCATGTAGCCTCGGGTGATTCTATTTACTCCTTGACTCCTTGTCTTGCTCGCCCCACCTTCCCCACACTTTGAAATGGGGGAGATCAATAACAACCCATCTGAGAAGGAGATTGTGAGTACAAGCAAGTCAGAGGTGATAACATTGCACCTCGTGTCTTAGAAAATGCTACATTAGAGATCAGTGACAACCTTGGCCTATAGAATTTCTCACGAGCCCTCGCTTTTTCTTATTTGTATTTCCAGCTAATTCCATCTCCCCAGGCATGCAATTCCATGCACCTATGGGTGCTCCAGTGTACAAATGGTGCTCCTCTACCCAAAAGAGTATCCTTGGAACTGCCCCATCGATTGGAGGAGATGGGAGAGCCATAGAGGTCTCTATCAGGAGCTGTACATTCCAATCCAGGTACTGTAGTCAGTGGGATTTAAGTGCACAGTGAATCATTCAAACCCCCGTGACAATGTGTCTCCTCTGGATTGCATCATTAGACGAGAGCCTGAAATGTTTAAAACAGGAGCTCATGGTTGAGATTTTAGGTGCAGGAATTGAGATGTTGGTTCTTAAAACGTATGTACAAACTGAAGCATACAATAATGATGCCAAAGAAAAGTGATGTAAAATGATGGACTCCTGCAACAGATAGGCAGGAGCTGTTTTTAATCCCCGCCCAGGCTGAAAAACAAGCCAGCAACAAAGATCCCCTGGTCTTGAAAGCCAAGCAACAACAGAAGATAATGTCCCATTCTTCCTGCAGTGCTAAATAATCCAAGCAGCTGCTTGCTAATATCCAAATGCCAGCCACATATGGGAGATTCAGGCTGCAGTCCTTTACTCACCTGGGAGTAAGCCTCATTGAACTCAACAGGGCTATCTTCTGGTAGGCATGGGCACTGTCAGTCAGTGCTCTGTGCATGCACATCCCTGACACACTATAGCTGGCTCTTCTTACTCTCCTGCGATTAGAAAACATAATTCTAGGTAGCTTCCAGACATGGAATGCTCCACTTGCAACATTACCCCAAGTATTGTGGGCCTTGAAACAAACACTTTGTCAGTGGTTTGCCAGCAAAAATAAAAATAAAAATACACCATTGCTTTTTTTTTGGCAATTTCTCTATCAACAGTTCCCAAGGGAACAGATTGGAAGAGATCTTACAATGGCGACTGTCTTAATTAATTATTTTCAAAGCGAAACAGAAGTTGCGTTGAGGCCACTGACATTTTGAGTGCTTCCAGATGGGTTATTTTTTTTGTGTGTGTGTGGAATGGGGCTCCACATGCAGGCAAGATTTTTGCAGTGCCCACATGGTGTCATTGGCACAACAATGCCATCCCACAATTCCTCCCACGTTTATCCACGTGTATCTTTTCTGGGAGAAACTGAGTAACTCAAAAGCCCAAGAACTGAAATTCTCTTTCCAGTAACCTGATTCTGATATCTCAGCAGCCATTTGCAATACTAACACCCAACTGGCTGCACACTTTATTTCTGGGGCAGAAATCCGTTTTAATTCTGAGATCTGTTTTCTCTTGTCCTAAGTGCCTCTTTAAGAGTGCAGCAACGCCTAGAAATTTTATCAGCTAGAATAAAAAGGGAGGAGAACACAACACCTTCAAGGTAGGAAGGTAAAAAAATAACATCTAGAATTTAAGAAATAAGATTATGAGGAAATCTCCTGGGGAAAATAATGGCATAGTGCAACTCGAAACCACCCCCCCCCGACCTTTGCATTTTACAGCCAGCCAAGGGTGAAAAATAGTTCACCTTTCAATTACTTAATCTTTACAAAATATCTCACAAAATATTTTGTCACCTATAGAAATTAGTGCCTATACATCAATATAGATTTCTTTAAATAAATTATTCCATCTGTTAAGTGCCTTCTGTCTTTATATAAATGATAATATAGACAATCAAAATAAAACGTAAAGCTTTTCCCAATTGTATCCCTCACTGTCAAGTTTAAGTACCCTGAACCCCCAAAGTTTTTGTTTTTTTTAAATGCGTGAGTGTTCTGATGTGGAATGAAATTCGTTGCCTGGACCCTCAATGGCATTACAAACCTGTTGAAATTGTGGGTCTGAAGTGGTCAGGGAAAAATAATACTCCCGATTGGTTTCAGAAAAAAACCCAAAAAAACCTGATGTGCATAGTTATACGAAAGTCGAGGTGTAGCAAATACAAATGCGCTATGACCAAAACGAAAAAACAACCAGCCCACCCCAGCAGAAGTCCCTGATCCAACATCCAGAACAAGCTATTCAAAGTCTTTCCAGAGTTTGGTGGAAGATGGATCAGGTCCTATAGGATATTATCCTGCAAGATGCAGGGCACTCAGCTCATCGTCCTGTTTAAATACAAGCTTCATCCATGTCCGCTTCAAGCGTCCGCCTTACCCATCGGAGTCAGAGCGATGCTCCTTGCAGGATTGAGCTGTAATATTGAGGTCCAAGGCCTGGGAACGTCTTCTCCAAAGCAATCAATGAACACATTGAGGTGAGCCAAGAATACAGATTGGGGTGGAGGCAGCACTGCCGGCCAGCTTTCTCAGACAGCGGCTCTTCCGCGTCAAAAGTCCATCTCTGCCCAGTGGTGCAACGAGCACACGGCTAGCAGTTTCCTTTTTTGTTGTTGTTAATATGGCAAAAGTCTCTCTCTCTTATTTTTGTAAAGGTTTTCTTCTTCTTCTTCTTCTTTTCTCTACCCTTTATGACCAAATCAATGTCCTTCATGGCTTCGAACACTTTGTGTTGTACATTCAGAAAAAAATTCACATTGACTGCAAGAAACGTAAAAGTAACTTTCCCCTCCGCCCCCCCGGAAAAAAAAAAATCACACCCCAAAAAAGCTTCCAAATAAGATAGGATTAAGTTTTCTTCTAAATGCTCTTCCATTGTGATCAGAGGTGAATTGGCGAACTTATAGCTTCTCCTTGGAAGGAATCCAGATGAAAGGCCCAGATTGTTCTTCAATTACGAGTTTGCATTGGTTATATATATCTTCTAAGGTTTCTCCTTGGACAATAGCTGCAGAAAAGAAATAAAGGTTCTTAACAGTCACATGGGTAAAAATTTTGGGTAGGCAGTTAGGGTCTCCACTTCTGCATTTCCCCAAAAGATGGAATGCATCATCCCCCAAAAGGTTGAAAGATTTTGCCTATGCTAATTTATATGATTAAATGCACATATAAAAATATTTACTATGATGTCCATAAGGGAATGTGGCCCTTCCTTGAGCTGAGGGGGGGGGGGGGTTCTCTAGCCAGAGGAAACCTTCCCAAGCAATGCATACCTGTAAAATATTCTCCAAATTCTTGTTCTAATTTCATTGCTCGGTCGTACGTCTTCTTGGCTTGCTCTTCTGTGAAACGTTTATTCATTTCCCTAGAGACACATTGGAGGTAAGGGAGATCCGTCACCATTTCATTAGTCGTTTGCTGCAGCCAAAATAAGCCCCAACAAGTTATCTTAAAAATAAATAACTAAAGTGCCCCTTTTTTATCTGGGTTGGGGTAGAGTAAATCCTCAAGCCTTCATACAGGCCATGTTGTTAGAGGCTCTGGAACTAAGGCAAAAAGAGTGGCGTCTGAAAAACAGAACTCTCCTATAAACTATTGATGTTGTAGGAACACTAAAATATGTTCATATTAAAAGAGCGTAATGCAAGGTTACGCAACATGCTGCCTGCCAGATGTTGTTGGATTCCAACTGCCAGATGTTGTTAGACTCCGTTAACTGCAGCCAAAATGGGAGATGAGTTTCAATGGCATTGGAGGGCACCATGTTGACTATCCCTGCAGTAATGATACCCCTCAGAAGCAGGTCTCTCTCATTATGCTGCTTAGTCAAAATGAGGGCAGGCGATATTTTCCATGGCAACACAGCCAGGGCTCAATTTGTTGGAGAGTTCATTTCCCAAACTCATTTCCAATTGGAACATGGACAACAATAGCTCCCAGTCTGTGCAAACTGCTTTTCCTTCACTACTGTAAATGAGCGTCACACTCTACTTCCACACATCTGCGACTGGCATGCTGGGCTTCCAGGTTGGAGGATACAGATTCCCTTCCAAGCACTGGTTAATTTTAGGAAATTGGCTGCGGCATGTGGATAAGCAAAGCAGAGAGACATGGAACCATAATCCGAAACTCCAGCTGAAACCAGAGACGCATGCCAAAATGAACTGCACAGCATAAGCCACGTGCGAAGCATGCTGAAAATTACGTGCATGACGATGCATAAGGAATTGGCTAAGAAGCACATGACAACACACATTTGTTACAGTTGACCTAGCTCTTGGGAAGAAGAATCTGCCCGCTGACTGAATTGGGAATGCACCAAATGTGTCTATGCTAAGGAAGGAGAAAGCTACTCAAAAAATAGTATTTTGTGTGCTCCTGTTTCAGCAGCTAAGGGGGGCATTCCTATGGCGAGATCCACCAGGATCAACAGCTTAGGGTGCAGGGGATCTCTGGTTTGGCTGACTGATTCCTGGCTCAGCTGCGCTCAGCTAGCATTAAGAACCCAACCCCAGACCTACATTGGCTCCCAGTATGTTTCCGAGCACAATTCAAAGTGTTGGTGCTGACCTTTAAAGCCCTAAACGGCGTCAGTCTAGTATATCTGAAGGAGCGTCTCCACCCCCATCGTTCTACCCGGACACTGAGGTCCAGCACCGAGGGCCTTCTGGCTGTTCCCTCACTGCGAGAAGCCAAGTTACAGGGAACCAGGCAGAAGGCCTTCTTGGTAGTGGCGCCCGCCCTGTAGAACGCCCTCCCACCAGATGTCAAAGAGAACAACAACTACCAGACTTTTAGAAGACATCTGAAGGCAGCCCTGTTTAGGGAAGCTTTTAATGTTTGATGTATTATAGTATTTTAATATTTTTTTGGAAGCGGCCAGAGTGGCTGGGGAAGCCCAGCCAGATGGGCGGGGTATAAATAATAAATTATTATTATTATTATTATTATTATTATTATTATTATTATTATTATTATATCAGCCAAAGATATGCCTGTTTAACTTGCTCATCCTGGCTCAGCTGGGGCTCAGTCAGTGGACCCAAAGCTGGATGAGCTGTAAAGGTAAAGGTAAAGGGGCCCCTGACCATTAGGTCCAGTCGCGGACGACTCTGGTGTTGCTGTAATTCCCCGAAAGGAGTGTTATGGTAAAATGGCACAGCAGGATTTGCAGCGGGCCCCATGCTGGAGTGTGGGCCTTGGCCCATGCCTGACGATGGTGATGTCTGAAAGCAAATCTGTAATTCACGCATCATCTAAGTTAGGCTCTGATAAACAGTGGAGGCAGTGACTTGTGTATCTCTTGTGGGGAGATGCAAATAGCAGCAGCAGCAACAACAATTTTATCATTTCTATGCTGCCCATCTGACTGGGTTGCCCCAGCCACTCTTGGTGGCTTCCAGTATAATATAAAGACACCATAAAACATCAAAAGCTAAAAGCTTCCCAATCCAGGGCTGCCTTCAGATGTCTTCTAAAAGTCAGATAGTTGTTTATTTCCTTGACATCTGATGGGAGGGAGTTCCACAGGCCGGGTGCCACTACCGAGAAGGCCCTCTGCCTGGTTCCCTGTAACTTGGCTTCTCACAGTGAGGGAACCCCCAGAAGGCCCTCGGAGCTGAATGATGGGGGTGGAAACGCTCCTTCAAGTATACTGGGCCGAGGCCGTTTAGAGCTTTAAAGGTCAGCACCAACACTTTGAATTGTGCCCGGAAATGTGCTGGGAGCCAGTGTAGATCCTTTAGGACTGGTGTTATATGGTCCCGGCAGCTACTCCCAGTCACCAGTCTGGCAGATGCATTCTGGATTAGTTGTAGTTTCCGAGTCACCTTCAAAAGTAGCCTCACGTAGAGCGCGTTACAGTAGTCCAAGCAGGAGATAACCAGAGCATGTACTACTCTGGCGCGACAGTGTGCAGGCAGGTAGGGCTTCAGCCGACATATCAGATGGAGCTGGCAGGCAGCCACCCTGGACACAGAATGGACCTGTGCCTCCACGGACAGCTGTGAGTCTAGAATGACTCCTTTAGGGGCACAGTTACTCCATTCAGGATCAAGGAGTCCGCCACACCTGCCTGTCTCCTGTCCTCCAGAAACAGTACTTCTGTCTTGAATGTTATACATCAATGGAAGAAGTGCAACTCACCCTTCCTGGACTTGAACATAACCAGCAATGCCCAAAGGCAGCTGCACACCAGGAAAGCACACACCCCATGTTATGCAATGTTCCAAATCCTGGAAATGGCAGGGAGCTGAATTCTGGGTGGCATGGAATACTCCTACCCTTAATGGTTTAAAAGCAGTCTCAAGGAGACAAGTACTCACATCAACGGCTCCCAGGATTTAGGCTTAATGAAGATCGCAATGGGGTACAGCTGCGCAGCTTGTAGTCGCTTGATGGCGTTTCCTGATACATCAAGTATACAGTGTTTGCCCTGTTGGGAGCAGGTGAAGATTGGTTAACTCTTGCAATGATTTCAGCCAATAAGAGAGCGCCTTGCCCTCTCACATAGGTCTCAGTCTCTGTCAGTTTTATTGCGCATAGCCAAAGGCTGCCGCAACGTACACGGAATCGTTCAACAATGAAAAGAAAATATGCTGGATTAATACAAAAAACTTAAAACATTTATATTATCAAGACATTACTTACTCTAAACAGAGCTATAAAAGTACCTTAATATACAGGTTAAGACACGAAACAATAAAATTTGTAGGCTAAAATTGTCACATGGCCACTAATATTATTAAAAAAGAATGTTAATTAATACAATGTGCAATTATATTCAGAGTTTGGTGATAAAGATAGAATATAGCTTGATGTAGTTAGGGTCAAATAAATTCATCTCCTTTACAGTTGGTGGCTACCAGAGGTGGTTCACCAGACGGGGTCTTCTTCGTTGCAGTGGAGCTAACACTGGGAGGCCTGTCTCATGCCCTCTCTGATGGCGTTGTGGCATTTTGGAGACCTCATCTGCCCAGGCCAGTGTTCCCTTGCCAATCTGCTGCAACCTTTGCTACGGGGACAAACTTACCCTTTCTGCCACAAATCTGACAGATTGCACGCTAGTCCCATAAAGATTATCGTTATACTGTCCGGCCTCTATGAATTTGTGCTCTTGGATGTCCTTTTCCATTTGTTCTCTGGAGATGACAAAATGATAATCTCTACCATCCACTTCATAATCGCGCTTTGGCCGAGTTGTATCTAGGGGCGGGGTAGAAGAGCGAAGATGGAAAACAAAGCAGGATAAAGCTTTCTGTAAGTGCACCAAGACAAAAATGAAATTCGCCAACCCAAAGATACGTCTACATCTTGATTCTCCTCTTCAGATATCAAGGAACAAACACCCATTTCCTCACCAGTTTCATGCAGGAACAACAACAATATCTCATTCATTTATCTATATATATATATGCCCATCTAGGTTAGCTCAGCTGGTAGAGCATGAGATTCTTAATCTCAGGGTCATGGGTTCAAATCTCACCTTGAGCAAGAGTCCTGCATTGCAGGGGGTTGGACTAGGTGACCCTTGTGGTCCCTTCCAACTCTACAATTCTATGATTCTATCTGCATATCTATATGCTGTAACAGCTCTGATTCCTAGTAAATTAGCAAAATCTGTAAGACGAGTTCAAATATCTATTGGAAGTGTAAAAGAAGAAGGCACCTTTCATCATATGTGGTGGTCTTGTAATAAAAGCATATGCACCAGATTTAAAAATGGATGCTATTTTAGTAAGGTATCATGAGGAAAGGCAGCAGGAGAGATAAGAAGCATACTGTCACAGCTTCAAGTCAGAATTAGTATGTTGGAGAAGCAAACATGGAGGCGAAGTCTATCCATGGCTACTAGCCACAGAAATATCTGCCTGAATGTAGCCAAAAGAGCAAGAGTCACATCAGCAATTCCTAGGTGTCAGAAAATGATATTTAGGTATGCAAACAGAAAGTGAGCGAGGTCCCAACTAAAGAGGACTGGCACTTAAGTGGACAGAATATGCAAAACTTGCAGATTTAATACACAGAATAAGAGAGCAAGAGGAACATATATTTAAAGAAGAGTGGCAAACATCTATTGAATACATGGGAAATAACGGTATACAGCTGAAAACGCTGCCTGTGTTAAGATAAATTCAACAGAGTAAATAATTTTTGATGGATGTTAAGGTGGAAAACTGATTTGAATGGTTATAGTAAAATATGCAGGGATGTATGATATGTAAAATGAACCATGGAAGGAGAAGAAGGGAAGTCATTGGATACTTTAAAGTTTGTAAAATGTTTATTTTGAAATGTAAAATTGACAACTTAATAAAAATGATTATTATGAAAAAAGAGTCATATCAGCTCCTGTTTTGCCTCTGTCCCCACATACCTATGACATATGCCCCCTGGAAGGTTACCCATGCAGGAATGAGGTTTCTGAAAGGAAAAAATGCCCCCGCCCCAACATTAAACAGAAAAGTGGGAGAAGAGGTCGCAGAAAATATAATACTTACGTGGTACACAGGAGCCAAATTTGTCAGGAAATTCAGATATCAAATCATCATTGATTCGATCTTTCATTGGGCCAAGGATAATAACTGGTCTGGTGTAATTAACTGAAATGCAGAAAGAAAAGGAACATCTTGATGATGGAAACTTTAAAGCAAAGTGCGATGGCAAGTCAACGGCTCATGTTTACCAGTTGGTAGAAATTAATTGGACTGAACACAATCGTGGAGTTAAAAGAAAAGATTTTGCTATGTCCAAGCCAAAGGGTAAAAAAGGTAAAGGTGAAGCACCCCTCCCTGGCTGGTTAAGTTCAGTCAAAGTTGACCATGGCATGTGACGCCCATCTCGCTTCAGGCCGAGGGAGCTGGCGTTTGTTCACAGACAGCTTTCTGGGTCATGTGGCCAGCAGGACTAAACCGCTTCTGGCGCAACGGGACACTGGCAGAAACCAGAGCGCATGGAAACACCGTTTAGCTTCCTGCTACAGTGGTATCTATTTATCTACTTGCACTTGTGTGCTTTCGAACTGCTAGGTTGGCAGGAGCTTGGACAGAGCAACAGGAGCTCACCCCATTGTGAGGATGCAAACAGCCAACTTTCCGAGCCCAAGAAGCTCAGTGGTTTAGACCACAGTGCCACCTGTGTCCCTGTTTCCAAGCCAAAGGCTACCTGGACAGTTCAGTTGTTAGTAAAACAAAGTGGGAGTTGGGAACATAAATAAATCTATTTAGAGTAAGGAGTCAAACCACATAAGCAAAAAGTTCACATGGTACAAGCCAGCTGGGATAGTACCAGAGAATGTAATTCACTCGTTCGTTTAATAACCCACACTTCCTCCTGCAGGAACCCAGGTGGGCAAAAAAAGGAGTGGAAAAACAAATAAAACATCTGGCAACATCCTAAAAACAATTCTGATATGGATGCAGATTGGGAAGGACCTAAACTTAAAAGGCCTTCAGTAGGTGCTGAGAAGACCAATGGGAGGGAATTCTGAAGGGTTGGTTCCACAACAGTTAAGGCCCTGTTCCTGTATGAGGTGGAATGCACAGCCTGATAAGATCTGCAGGAGGCTAAGGAATGAAATGATCTTTCAGTTTACCCTGGTCCCAAGCTGTATTGGGCTTTATATACTAAAGCCAGCACACTGCCCAGTAGCTAACTGGCAATTGGTTCAACTCTTCTCACTGGTGATATCATGTCCCAGTGAGCAGCCGATTTGCACCAGCAGCTTCTAAGGGCAGCCCCACATAATCTCCTGTCTGCAGTCTGAAGTACATGGATGGACTGGGTCACAGAGGCTAAATCTGGGTCACAGTGGCAGCAGAAAGAGATAGCAAAATTCTAAAATGTGACAGTGGACTGTACCATTTAAGCTGCGGTATCAATTTTTTTTAATGCACCTCCCCATATACAAGTAAGTGTCCCATGCCAGTCAGAAAACTACCACAGTGGACTGAACGTGGGCCAAAGGAGCTTTCATCCTGCTCTGCTAGTTTTTTCATGGCAGGGAGTTTTTGTGCGACACCCCCCCTTTACACTGTGAAGTGGTATGCCATCTCAGGACTGTACCACCTCATTTTCCAGAATGAATAGATGACATCTACTGATCATCTGATTGGTCCAAACATGTTTAGTAGAACATCAGTCTGCTTACTTTCCTGCCTTGTTACAGGTTCGTAGGAGAGAATGCAATCTTCTTGCCCTCCTGTGAAAAGAAGAAAAAAGGGGGGTGGGAATCACTGTTGACAAACAGACTTTCTGAAGATGCTCCCCCCTGTCCCACCCCATGTGGAGATCAATTTCAACTCTTCAAGGATGCTTAAACCAGAGTCGTTCCAAAATGCATTCGGAATTCTCTAGCAGTTTAAACTGTCAACGTAACCCAATTATAATTAATCAGCTGTGTCAAAGAAGCTACTTCATTG
The DNA here is from genome assembly GCF_964106915.1 of Podarcis gaigeae. Lineage (NCBI taxonomy): Eukaryota > Metazoa > Chordata > Lepidosauria > Squamata > Lacertidae > Podarcis > Podarcis gaigeae. Next base: position 95,463,071 of record NC_139677.1, on the reverse strand, counting down.
ATTACTAGCAGCTGGGCCAACAGCAGCAAGGCAGAAAATGGATAGATCATTTGTTGCTTGGCAGCAGCCGCTGACTACGGCACCTCTGGAAATTTCACATTTTAAAAAAGGGGTCAGCCCAACGTGATCAATGATCAGGCAATCAGAAGGAGTGCCAAAGAATCGACGTTCGATGTACTTAAGGTTTGGTCGGCTCACCCAGCTCTGAATCAGAAAGGAGCACCAGACACAGGGTGGAGGTAGCCATTGGAAGGAGACCTGGAAAATTGCTGCATAACTTCAGAGCAGTGGAAGGACAGGAGGAATTGAAGCTGGAGACTGTTCTGATTATGTAATGCAGCGAGTGGAGAGCCTTTGTACACACAGATGCCCTGTATGAATGCCAGAGTTCCTGAAGGATCATAGTTAAATTGTGGGGTCCAGTGGGTGTAAGGGTCTGAGGTTCAATCCATTGCATCTTCCATTACAAGGTTCAGGGAGTGGGTGATGGGAAAGTTTTTTTCCCCTGCCTGAGATCCTGGAGGGATACTGCCAGTCAGAGTAGACAATGGTAGTCTAGATGGACAAGTTATCTGATTTGGCACAATGCACCTTCCCAGATTCTTTCCATGAGTTGGCTGACGAGGGGTCTTTGGGAGAAAACCCTATAACAGGAAACATTCAACATGCACTATCTAAATGTTGCTACGTATTGCTTTTCACAGGCAAATTTGAAGTATAAATTATGGAAGTTGTAGCAGTTGGTTTGGTAGCGTGCATGGAAATTTACCGATAAGCAAATTCTTTTCCGACTGCAGAAAGGCACCGCTCTCTAACGACAGAATCAACATTTGGGAAGGTGCATAAAAAATGCATTGCAAGCAATTCAGACATTTGCTTTTAATCGTTTAGTTTAGTTCAAACACACACACTCAGCTTGTTTCATTATCGCCCAATTAGTTTTGTCGGGCAATTATGGCCAATTGAGCAATTAGGCTAAATAGACGCAGGAATGATTGAGCAATTGATGTCAGTTCCTTTGTACTTTTAATTGAATGCATTTGATGAATGAAGTGTGCGCGCGCATGTGAGTGTAGTGGGAACGTTACTGGTCACAATTTTGAACAATTTTATCTGGGCAACTTAGTTTTAAAGAATGAAAACTTTTCTAAAATGTAATACTAACTTGTAGGTCTACCAGACAGGTCAGATGGAGTGGAATTTCTTCACCAATGAAAGATAAGCTCTCAGCCTGTTTGTGTGTGTGTGTTCACCATTGACAACCCTGACATTCCTGTGGGAATCTCGACAGGCGTAGATCTCCTACTTGCCAGAGGTAGGCTCTAAAATACGGTATTCCAGGGGTATTCTGGGGGAGGGTAACCAGAGGCAGCTTTGTTCCTCAAAGAGGTCTCAGGATCAGGCCCTTCAACTCTACCAGGCTGGAACTGGCCTGGTTAATCCTCCCACTGTAGAAACCAATAGGGAGGGAATTAAATAATAATAAAAAGAATGGTCAGGCTTCTATATAGGAAAAACCCACCTCCGGCCCTGTCTGGAATCCTGGAGACATCTGCCTGTCAGTGTGTACCAGGCATCCCCAAACTCGGCCCTCCAGCTGGTTTGGGACTACGACACCCATCATCCATAGCTAACAAGACCAGTGGTCAGGGATGATGGGAATTGTAGTCCCAAAACAGCTGGAGGGCTGAGTTTGGGGGTGCCTGGTGTAGACCATACTTGAGCTTGACAGACCAATGGTTTGACTCAGAATAATGCTATACTGTTCTCCACCTCTAACAGAAGGGAAACAAACAGGGAGAGGTCAGAAAGCGAACACCTCTAGGAAGGCAATGATACCAAAAGGAGATGAAGGCGGTAATGCCTCTGGAGACTACCAACGTGGCCACTTGGCACTGATCTCATTGCACCACTGGCACCAAGGAAACCAGCTGGGGAGGCTCACCAGAAAATGAATATCTCCTGGGTCTGGTTCAGACCCTTTCTTGAGAGGAAAGGAGAGATCTTTAGAGAGGCAGGCTCAGTAAGTAGCCTTTATGCTCAGGCTGGGTGACAGGAGAGGTACGACCAGTTGGGTTAGAGAAGCGGTTCTCAACCTGTGGGTCCCCAGATGTTGTTGGACTACAACTCCCATCATCCCTGAGCTCTGGCCTTGCTAGCTAGGGGTGATGGGAGTTGTAGTTCAACAACATCTGGGGTCCCACAGGTTGAGAAAGGCTGGGTTAGAAGAAGCTGTTCAAGCTTTCGGAGTCCAAGATTGGGGCAAGGAGTTCCAAACTGCACAGAAGCAATGGAGTTGTCCCAATGGGTTGGCATGCCCACCCACCAAGCTTTTAAAGATGGGGCCATGGGAGCTTACTTGGGAGACTCTTGTGCCTTGCAAGACTGTCAAGTGTGCAGGTGCTCATTGCATTGGGGAGGATGTGTCAATTCCCAGTGACTGGAGTGCTGCTGGGTTCTAGACAACTAGGTTGTGCCCTCCCCGTCTGACTCTGGTTCCTCCACTCCAAGTGGTGGTTGCTGCCCTCCTGGATTCTGTGCTCCTTCTCCTGGGAAGGAAGAGGGGAGGTGGGAGTCCTGCTTCTCCAGCCAGAGCAGTCGTTTCCTGGAGGAGTGAAGTACCTGCCTCTTCCAGCCTCTGTTTCCCTGTTTCCGCCTCCCCTGATGTCATTTCCTGTTCCTCTTCCTTGTCTGTCAGCCTACCACTCCACGCCTAAGCCTGGTGACACCTCAGGACTCATGATAGACTATACTGAATGCCTCATCCTTGAGACTGGAGCTGACCCTGTACATGATGCCCGGCGGTTATGCAAAATAAAAATAAAAATGCAGATGGTAGAATCTGTCATTTGCCCAGGTTGGGACGGATTAATCTGTCAATGTCCATTTTTCTTGGTTTCTCATTTTTCAATTCAGTTTGCCCCATTTTCGCAACAGCTTGTAATTTTTTTGGGGAAAAAAGTCTGTGTCAAAATCCATGTACCTTTTAATGTGCATTTCTCTTAATTTTTGCAAGCCAATTTCCTAAATGCAATGCATTTCTCTGTGTTATGTTCAGTAACATGCACTTTTTAATGCAGGATTTCCCTGAATATTTGCTTTTTCGTACACACACACAGAGAGATCTATATTTGGTTGGAGACCTGAATTGCAAAATTAGGAGAAGTGCGAATTTCAAAGAGAAGCTGCGTTTCAGTCTGCAGATGGGTCCAGGAAGTGCAAATTAAGTAGGTTCCTGTTGAAATGTGAACTGAACATATTTCTCCCCTATCTTTAGCTTCTGGGCACTGCTTTGCAAGTCAATTAATGTTAGTTCAGATTATGTCAATGTAACCTGTCAAAATATCTTGTTTAGCTGGAAGAAAGTAGAGTAGATTACTATTCTGACTATTTACAGAGGGTATGAAACCCATGGTTATTTCAGTGTACACTGAGAGAGATGCTCCATGCTTCATTTACACACACACACACACACACACACACACACACACACACACTTTACAAATGGCTTGTAAATGTTAAGGAAACAGCAGAAGAAAACTGGGAATGATTGCAACGTTTTTCTTTCTGGAAATACAGTTGTGCAGCTCCCATTCAGATTGCACCAACAAAGTCTACTCATAATTTGATGGACGGCTTGTTGGATAGGGTACCCAGGAGGCCAGGGATTTCAGAGAGAGCATTGCCAATCAGAATTCAGGCCTGGTTTGAACATGCACTGGTCTGATGTGGAAGGAAGCTCCTTTCCTTTGCTCCAGTTTCTTTTAAGAAAATTTAGGTTCAATTTGAGTTAATCAAGTGCCTTTGCTTTTAAATGCTGAATCACAGATTGTTCCCAAATGCCTCAAAGGAGTTGATTTTAGAGGAGAACATAATTAATCTGTGGGTTGTATTGAATGTTCTCCATATTCAGAGTAAATCCATTGAAGGTGATGGTAAGAACTGGTTAAAATTCCTGTCATCCCTGCCCAATGGCCATGCTGGCTGGATCTGATGGGAATAGTAATGTAACAATACCTGGAGGACATACATTGGCTATGCCTTTAACTAGTTACCCTCCAGAGTTTCAGGTGGGAGTTGTTCTCAGCCCTACATGGAGATGCCATGGTTTGAACCAGGGATATTTTACATTCAAAGCCAAGCCTATTATGACCGCAATCCTAAACACATTTATTAGGAAGTAAGCCCCACTCAATTCAGTTGAACTTATTTCTGAGTAAACACAGCATTGCGCTGTAAATGGAATTTCCCACCACCAGGGTGGTGGTAAGAGAAAGTTATAGCCGTGCCCGACTTAGGTCCATTAATTTTGATGGACCTACTCCGAGTAAAACTGAGTTGGACACAATCCCATGCAAGTGGAAAATCACAGGTTCAACCCCTAACACATCTAGTTCAATGGCCAGTTAGCGGGGTGATGTGAAATAATTTTGCCAACCAGAACGGACAACATGAGGCTATTTGGACAAACAGTGTGACCTGATTTAAGGCAACTTTCCGTATTCCTCTCCATCTACCCCTGCCAATTCCTAATCAGGTAGCATCCTGGTTTGGAGGGCACTTTTGAAATGCACAAGTGCCAACCCCTGCCTCCTCTAAATCGTAGTCAAATGATGCTCCCTGCAGCCAACAGAGCTGCCACAAAAGTTTAAGGAAGGCAGGCTCACGTTTTGGCCCCTGAAATTTGAACACTGTGTTTGGGTACCAGCGAGAAGGGAGGGCTGTTTCAAAAGGGGATAGCACTGTTGCACTCACAGTGGGTCAGTTAACCAGAAGGTTGCTGTTAACCAGAAGGTTGGTGGTTTGAGCCCACCCAAGGGGGTTAGATGACCCCTGAGGTCCCTTCCAGCTCTATGATTCTATGACTTCCCATAGGCATCTGGTTGCCTAAGGTGAAGACAGACTTAAGGACTAGATGGGCTTTTGGTCTGATCCAGCAGAGCTTTTTTAAACTGTTACATATGAATGGATCTGTCAGTCTTAATTTCTCTCAATTTCTTCATTTTTTTTAGAGACTTCAATTCGGTTCCCCACACATCTGCGCAACTAGCTTACAGACAATAACACCCTAGTGCATTTTAGTGTGACTCTCTCTTAATAAATAAGTGTCCTGCAAGCAATTCCCACAATGCCATGCATTTTCGCCTGTTATTTTCACACTTATGTGCACTTATATGCACTGTTATGTGCACACTTTTCCCCGATGACATGCATTTCCCCATTCGGTTTGTGTTTTGGTTTGTCGTGTGTGAATTAGGCACTTTCTCATAAAAATGCAAACAAAAGGGAATTTCTCCCCTTTCCCTAGTCAGTGTTGGAAAATAAATGCTAAATTTAAACGGGTCCTGGGCCTGATCCAGCAGGACTTTTCTTACATATTGACTGAACCACTTTCTTGGAAGGCAACATTTGGATCACAAGAAGCTGCCAATTTATCATGGGAGGAAAACATTGTTTGGAAAGGACACATCAAACCAGGCCATATCTCTTTTAGAGCTACATCCCAGTATTTGCACCTCATTCATGTCATCCATTCAAAGCACTCCTATACCATTTTAATTGGCTTCCCAAAAGGATCCTGGAAACTGTAGTTAATATACAGTGCTCTTAAAAGGCAAAGGGACCCCTGACAATTAAGTCCAGTCGCAAACAACCTTGGGGTTGCGGCGCTCATCTTGCTTTAAAGGTCGAGGGAGCCGGTGTTTGTCCGCTTCTGCAGACAGTTTTTCTGGATCATGTGGCCAGCATGACTAAGCCGCTTCTGGCGAACCAGAGCAGCACACGGAAACTCCGTTTACCTTCCCGCCGGAGTGGTACCTATTTATCTACTTGCACTTTGACGTGTTTTTGAACTGCTAGGTTGGCAGGAGCTGGGACTGAACAATGGGAGCTCACCCCGTCACAGGGATTTGAACCACCGACCTTTCGATCGGCAAGCCCAAGCAGCACAGTGGTTTAACCCACAGCGCCACCCACCCTCATTCCCCTCACAGAGCTACAGTTCCCAGTGCTCCCTGAGAAGAGGGATTTTTGAACCTCTCTGGGAATGTTAGTTCTGGGAGGGGAATGGGGGGTCTTCTAACAATTTTCAGCACTTTTAGCAAACTACATTTCCCAGGATGCATTGGGAAATTAAAACAGTATCATGCTTCAAATGAAGAGTGTGGATGTGGTTTGGTTTCCGTTTGCACCTGGTAACAAATCAAGCCATTTGCACCAATAATAAAAGTGACAAGGCATTATATATGTATTTTTTTAAAAGTTTGAAGGAGGAGGGGGAGGGTGGGGGCAGGAGAAGAGAGAAGAAACAGAACCACCACAGGCAAGCAAAAGTAAAAAAGGAGACCCAAACAAAATCTGTTAACTTACTGTAGCTACTTTCGCTATCGCTGGCATTAGAAGAAAGGTGTTCTGCAAGAACAGGACAGCAAATTAAAAGGACATATCCAAGCACCAGAATGTCAAGGAACCTCCCCAGCCATGCAAAAGGTGGAAGGTGCAGAGTGGGAGTCAAAAGAACCAGAGCAGCCAGATAGTCCCCGAGTACCAATAAAGTGAAGGCCAAAGGCATTAACTCTTGTGGAAGTGCTGAGGAGGAGGGGCATGTCAATCCTGTTTCTAAAGCAGCAGCTGGTGAAAAGTGTTGCAGTTCAGTGGCAGAGCATATTCTTTGCATGCAGAAGGTCCAAAGTTCAATCCCTGGCTTCTCCCCGTAGGGCTAGGAATGTCCCCCATCTGAAACCCTGGAGAGCTTCTGCCAGTCAGTGTAAAAAAAGCAGAGGTAAAGGACCCCTGGAAAGTTAAAAGTTAAAGGTCAAGGGACCCCTGATCATTAGGTCCAGTTGTGACTGACTCTGGGGTTGCGGCGCTCATCTCGCTTTATTGGCGGAGGAGACGGTGTTTGTCCGCTGACAGCTTCCGGGTCATGTGGCCAGCATGACTAAGTCGCTTCTGGCAAACCAGAGCAGTGCACGGAAACACCGTTTACTTTCCCACCAGAGCAGTACCTATTTATCTACTTGCACTTTGACGTGCTTTCGAACTGCTAGGTTGGCAGAAGCAGGGACTTAGCAATGGGAGCTCACTCTGTCGTAGGGATTCGAACTGCCGACCTTCTGATCGGCAAGTCCTAGGCTGCATCAAGTTAAGTCCAGTCAAAGGCGACTATGGGGTTGCGGCGCTCATCTTGCTTTCAGGCCGAGGGAGCTGGTGTTTGTCCACAGACAGCTTTCCAGGTCACGTGGCCAGCATGACTAAATCCCTTCTGGTGCAACGGAACACCGTGATGGAAACCAGAGCGCATGGAAATGCTGTTTACCTTCCCACTGCAGTGGTACCTATTTATCTACTTGCAATGGTCTGCTTTCGAACTGCTTGGTTGGCAGGAGTGGGACAGAGCAATGGGAGCTCACCCCATCGTGGGGATTCAAACTGCCACCCCAGAGGCTCAGTGGTTTAGACCACAGCGCCACCCACGTCCCTACCAGTCAGCGTAGCCAATACTGAGCTAAATGGACCAATGGGTCTGATTCAACAGAAGGCAGGTTCCTATTTTCCTATGGATCACGGTTTCCCAAACTTGGTTCTCCAGCTGTTTTTGGACTACAATTTCTACCATCCCTGATCATTCTAGCTAGGAATGATGGGAGTTGTGGTCCAAAAACAGCTGGAGACCCAGGTATGGGAAACATGGCTATGGGTGCATGAGGCTTCCATTCCCTGAACCTGGTGATGCTCTTTCAGCATAGATGAAGACCCACGAGAAACATGGCAGTATGAACTTATTGTTCATGCAGTGGCTACTAGTCCCAGGGGTGGTCTACATGCTTTGTGCAAAATTGTGCATAAGAACCCTCATCGCCATTTTCCTCTTCTCTTTGGAAAAGCAGTGTTGGGAGGCAGTGCTAAAGTAGCAATGATGAGAAAGGAGCCTTAATCCAGTGACAAGGAACCTGCAGCCCTCCAGCCCTCCAATGGCCAGGGGTTTGGGAGTTGTAGAATTACAACATCTGGAGAGCCACAGGCTCCCCATCCCTGACTCAACCCCTTTGTAACTCATGCTGGTTGGATTTGGTTTCCCCTCCACCTTGGATTCCCCTTCCCCCTTTGAAATGCTCTGCAAATAAATCACAGGCTATTAGTCTGAGCCCAGACCATTAGTCATTTTCAAGCCCAGTACTGACTGCTCCAAAATGGCAGCGGTTCTCCAGGGTCTTTTTTGTTAGCCTGCTGCCTACGATTCCCCCCCCCCCCACTGGAGAAGCCTGGGCTTGAACCTGTGGCTAATCAGCATGCAATGCATTTGTTCCGCCAGTGAAATATGACCCCTGGGAGACAGCCTTGTAGCCTTGGAATTAAAGAGGAAGTGCTTGGTCAGCAGCTTCTGGAAAGCGAAGGTTGAATTAGATGGGTCTTCTCCAGATCCAGCATATAAGGTGGTCCTTATAAATTGGGAAGAAGTCTTCTGAGGCCATGAGGTGGGCTTTGGATAGAACATCTGACCTTCCATTGGGATTGACTGTTGCTACACACAAGGCTTTTAACCCTGGTGAGAAGTATCAGATCTGGAGGTCTAATATGGCCTCCAAGTCTCTCTGTCTGCCCTAGGCAACACCCTTCACTGGTTCTGCTTCACCACCTGAGTGTTTTTGCCTGTCTGGAAGGTATTCTTGAACTCTGATCATGCCTCTTGCTTGACACAGAGGTGGCGTGTGCATGTGTGTAGAAACTAGCCTAAGGCAAAATTTGCATCAATTGCTCCACCCACCTTTGCCTCTGGCCCCGCCCACACCTGGAAGGTTTCCCTGAAGGGCACACATCCCATAGTTTGAAAAAGGCTCCCCAATCCTCCTTTACAAAATCCAATGGATTTTTTTTATTCTTAGAGGACTGTATGAGGAATGCGGTTTTCACCCCACACTGCATTCACAGAAAGAATATCCATTCAGTAATAAAAAGCGAGAGAGCCCATCTATATTTTGCCCAGCTTTCATGTACTCTCCTGCTAATTCTTGCTAATTCCTCTCTAAATTACTGAAATTTGGAGGGTGGCAGGAGTTGGTCTATCAACGAGAAATGCCCTTTGCTCAGCAACCGAACCTCTCAGCGCCACAAGAGATAATGCGCCCCTCCTTTCACAGGGAAAATCGAGCATCAGGTGGGGTTAACTGATGTTCAGGAAGATGCTCAGCAACAAAGGAAACCCCAAGGGTTGAATCAAGTTGTGCACACAAGCATACATTCCTGTAATGAAAAGCGCATTCGTAGCAGTGGGCAATGAAGGCAGCGCTGGAGTTTTTGCTTTTTCCTCCATGAACATGTGCATCGGGAAATAAGAATGGGAAAAGTCCGTAGAAAGTAGGCAGCCATTATGCATATCAAGTGAGGTCGTTGCAAGGTTAAGAGTGATGCAGGGGCAGGCAGGAAAATCCTCAATGGTTTCTTACTAGAGTTTTAAGAAATCCATTCCAACCTCTATCGTTTTCTCTTACGTATTCACCATAAGGTTGAGGGCCACACAGGAACTGAATGGGAGCCTTTCCCCATGCATATAGTTAATTGAAATATCCTATCTGGATCAGTGTGTCTGTGAGGGGAGCAGTTAAAGTCCCCAACTCCACACCCCTCCCGCCACCAGGATCCCTACCCAGATAGGTCCTCCTGCATTTCCAATTGATTTAATTTAATTTGATTTATTCATGATTCATTTAAAAAAATTTAGATACTTGTTAATTTTTATTTAAAAGCTCTACGCAGTTTATATAAAATACTATAAAATGGAAAGGGTATAAAAAGTAGGAGTATAAGGTATATGCAGTTGTACCTTGGATCCCAAACTCCCTGGAAATTGGACATTTTGGCTCCCGAACCGCCGCAAACCTAGAAGGGATTGTTCCGGTTTGCAAATGTTCTTTTGGAACCCGAATGTCCAAGGGGGATTCCGTGGCTTCTGATTGGCTGCAGGAGCTTGATGCAGCCAATGAGATGCTGCGATTTGGTTTTTGAACGTTTTGGAAGTCGAACGGACTTCCGGAATGGATTCCGTTCGACTTCCATGGTACGACTATATCCCCAAAATAACCATAAAAACCAGGAGACTTTAAAAACAAGCCAATGTAAGCAAGTATACGTAACAAAATTGCACGTCTGGGCAGACTTGCTGAAAGAAAATGGTTTTTAGTAGGCATCAAAAGCGTGCAAGAACAAAAGAAGTAATTATAATTTAACAGTTTCCATGTTATTCTATCTTATTAAAGCAACTAGAAAAAAAATCTTATGACGCGAAGATCTCACACAGGTGAAGGGAAGCAGGGGGGAGGAGGAGAGGGTTAGGTTGAATTCGGGAAATAAAATAATATATGGAACAGCAAAGGATATAATAGATTCTTATAGAATAGTAATATATTGGAACCAGAATAGAAATTTAAAAGGGGAAGTAAATGTATTGTTAGTATTTTCATTATTGTAATAGTTATTATTATTTCTTATTGGTAGAAGGCAATGCTAATTTAGACTTCTTCGTTTTGCTGTCTGTATAATTTTCTGAAGACAATTAAAAAAAGGAAAAGCAGAACGAAGAAGGCCCCTGCCTGGTGTTAATAGGTACTTTATTTAAATTTATTTTAAAATCGCCATTCACACAATAGCTCACTGTGCGAGTGGTGTCCTGTCTACTTTGGACCTGAGGTTGCGTTTTTCTAGGATACCTACTCTTGAAACTATAATTTCCGTGATTGGCGATGTTTAAGGGTGGGTGCTAGTCCTTACGCAGTCAAAATGGTGCTGTCTACTCTCACCAGGGAGGTGTTTGCAGCCTCAGGCAATTTCCTAGGATTACAGAGTCGGATAGCCACCCCCAGCTCTCCTGGTTTCTTCCAATGAAAGCAAAGCATTAAGGCTACGAACTGACAAAGTTAACAAAAAAAGGGGTGGGGATAAAGTGGAACATTCAGAAACAAACCTTTGCTGTGTTTTGAGATGCAATCTAGGAAGATTAAGCATGAAGTGCATTCTGGGTATTGGTATGAGTTCTACGTGGAGGCTATCTAAAACTGTCTTCCCCAACCTAGTCTCTACTAGATGCTGTTGGACTACAATGTCCATCATCCACAGCTAGCATGGCCAATGGTCAGGGATGATGGGAGCTGTAGTCCAACAATATCTGAAGAGTGATCAGGTTGGGAAAGACTGGTCTAAAGCAGTGGTTTTCCAAACACTCTAAGTTCTGGGAAGCTTTTCCATATTGAGAAGACCTCTGAGCATCCATCACAGAGGAACATTGTTTTGCAGCGGGCTCTGGAGTATGTTCCCAGTTCATCTGGCTGCTGCTCAGCTTTTTGGGCCTTCACCGTCATCACAGGATGACTATACCATACAACACACCCCATACTCTCCCGTGTCTGCACATTGCAGGGGAAGGGAAGATGGCAAGTGAGGTCCAAGCCAGAGCAAATCCATGATTGGGTGGCGCTTGGCATCACGCCCATAGTGGCTCCCCCATCCTTCTCCACACACCCTCTGGATACCAAATGCTGGGAATCTCAAGTGAGAAGAATACTGCTGCACTCAGGTCTCTCATGTGGGCTTCACATGGGTTTCTGTTTGGCCACTGTGAGATGTTGGACTAGATGGGCCTTTGACTTGGTCTAGCAGAGATGTTCTCCCCCGACACGAGCGGGTGAGTGATGGTGGTAAGGAGAAACTGTGGCCTCTGCTCTCTTAGCTGCCCCTCTTCTCTCTCTAGGCCAAAGAACCTGAAGCACTCCAGATGTTGTTGGATTTCAGCTCCAGTCAGCCTCAAAGACCATGGTCAGTGGTCAGGGCTGATAGGAGCAACACCTGGAGGGCCACAGCACCCAACCTTGCACCAGACAATGTTGTATGGAGGAGAGGGTGCCCCATATCTCCTATTTTCATGGCCAGGCAGTACTACTTGACCTTCCTGAGGAGCAGATGCATCAGCTGTTGTCAGATGGCAGTGACCCTTGAGATCAACCCTGACCAGATCATCTTTGAGACAGCTGTAGGAACCCAGTGGGAGGGGAGGGAGGGGTTAAAAACGACTGGTGTAAAATCCCCAAAACCTGTCAGGAAAGGTTCAATGGTGCATTATTTGTAAACCAAAAAAAAGGTGTTATTTACAGAATTAGACATACCTGTTTCATATGCTGTATGCTATTAATATTATCATGCAGAACAAAAACAAAACAAAACAAAACAATGGAAACTTATTTCACCCAGTGCATTCAAAGCTGGGGAACGAAATTAAAACAAAATAAAAATAAAATCTAATCTTGTGCATGCCAGGGGTGGGAGGTCCTTGGGGAAAGAACAAAAGCCAAACTAAAAAGGAAACCAAATTTATTTAAAAGAAAGAAAGAAAGAAAAGACTGGGGTGACAGTGACCATTCCTGGGAACTTACTCAGAGTCTTTGTTCCATAACCGTCGTCACCTAATCCGGGGATGTCCTGCACGGGAGTTTCCCCAGAGAGAGCAATGAAAGAAAAGAACAGCCGCAGAAGAGGAAGGAAGAAGTCAGTGGCGTTGAAATGGATACTACCATGACTGACCATGCAGATCACACAGTCTGGATTCCTGCGCTTTTGGGAAATGACTCCTGCCCTCAAATTCAAAGGGCCTGAGGAAGCCAAATGGTAAGGCAATCTATTTCGGTGAAAGGAAGAAAGCGTACGGGTTCTTAAGGAAACTGTAGGACAAGGGATGAGGAACCCACAACTCTCCAGGTGTTTCTGTTGCACAAGTCCTGTCATCCCTCATCACTGGCCATGCAGGCTGGGGTTGACAGGAGATGGAGTCTATCAACATCTGGAAAGCCATTGTATCCCCATCCCTGATGTAGAAAAGTAGCTCAGATGAAGATTGGCTGGCAAACCAGGCAAGCAGTCAGCGAGTGATGCTTGAAGACCAGCACCATGGTCCTTGTGTTCTGGGCCACATGGCCTGACTTCAGGAGCACCAGTGGTTCTGGGCGGCTCATTGGTTTAAAACTATGAGTGGCGCATGTTGGAAACATATGAATTGGCCTACAGACTCAGTATGCAAGCCAGACGACACAAATCCCTTTGCCGATTTAAAAAAACAGAGTGTAAGATGCTTTGGCACATCATTCAGAATTCTGACTTGGTTCACATGACACAATATGTCGAACGATGGTTTGGCAAGCCCATGCTCTTCCCCAGTTCTTTTTACTGCCGTGTTGTTCTGCGTCAAGTCCAAGTTTGTTCTAACTCAAGGTTTATTCTTGGCTATGGTTGGCAATTAGTGAGGATGGAGCAGTTTAACTAGGAGCCAAACCCTGGCTTAGCTCAGTGCAGTATTGAAGCAAGGAGGATCTTGATGGAGCAAAGAAAGCTTGTGAGGTCTTGCTAAACCATAGTTTGGTTTACAGTGTCACGTGAATGAGTCCATTGTTGCAAATGTTAGGAGACACAAAAAAGTAACTGCAGCAAATTTTCTTTAAAAATGCACAGCTTCCACCTCTCCTAATCTAATCTAATCTAATCTAAGAATGGGATTTTAAAATTTACTTTCTTGTCCCAGTTTACCCTTCAGCAGCAACATCTGGCTTTTTATGCATTCATTTAAAATATAGAACTCCATTTGGCAAAACAACACTAAAATGTTTTAATTTATACATAAGGATCCAATCCATTTAGGCAACCAAAAGTGGTTGAGGATCAAACTAGTCTTTAAAAAGAAAAGAAAAGAAAAGAATTAAAAGGTATTAAGAGTTCCCCTCATTGTCATATTCAGTTTGGCACAGATTTCCTGATTTCTGCTGAATGATTTTAGATTCCTTAGTTATTGATTGGCACTTCTGATTTCCCACTTCTGCTTAATCACTCGAGGTGGCACTCATAGATCTCAGTCACATGCCCATCTAGCTGGGTTTCCCCAGCCACTCTGGGCATCTCCCAATAGAATATTAAAAGCACAATAAAACATCACACATTAAAAACTTCCCTAAACAGGGCTGCCTTCAGATGTCCTCTAAAAGTCATATAGTTGTTTACTTCCTTGACATCTGATGGGAGGGCGTTCCACAGGGTGGGCACCACTACCAAGAAGACCCTCTGCCTGGTTGCCTGTAACCTCACTTCTCACAGGGAGGGAACCACCAGAAGGCCCTCAGCACTGGACCTCAGTGTCTGGGCTGAATGATGGGGGTGGAGATGCTCCTTCAGGTATACTGGGCTGAGGCTTTAAAGGTCAGCACCAACACTTTGAATTGTGCTCGGAAACCTATTGGGAGCCAATGTAGGTCTTTCAGGACTGGTGTTATGTGGTCTCGGTGGCCACTCCCAGTCACCAGTTTAGCTGCTGCATTCTGGATTAATTGTAATTTCCAGGTCGCTTTCAAAGGTAGCCCCATGCAGAGTGCATTGCAGTAGTCTAAGACTCTTTCCTTTTAACCTGAAAAGCTGGGAAGTGACCCAGACTGTGCTACCATGATGTGCCTTCCAGTTCACACGCAGGTCAAACCACCACACATGCTCTTTGGAAAAGCAAAAAACAGGCAATGGGATTTGTGTTCTGCAGCTTGCACACTGAGTACATGGGAGGTAAGGAGATTCCTTTATACTAGTGGAGATCACTGGTCCATCCAGCTCAGACTCACATTGGCCGAAACTGGGTTTCAGGCAGCGATTTGCCCCACCTGTATCTGGAGATGCCAAGGACCAAACCTGGGACCTTCTGCACGCAGAGAAGATGCATGAGATAAGGGCCTAAGCCCATTTCATTGTTTCTTATACGAGTCCTTCGGAATTTAAAACCAGTGAGCCGGCTAGAAACATAGGTGGTTCCAAGTCCACCAGAAGGAAGCAAAAAAGGAAAAGCAATGTCTGAGCACTTATTGCTTTCTCCTTAGCAAAAATTTGAAGCTGGGCAATTTAAACAAGTGTAAATATGGCTGGAACACAAGCTTTAAATTAAGCAGCAGAGAAAAATTACTCAACCAGTGGTGGAAGCTTTGGATATTCCAAAGGAGAAAGGAATCCAGACTGCCATCTTGCATTGGTCACAGTAGTAATGTCTCCTCACCTGTCCTGACCCTGACGTTTGTTTGCCTAGGTGTGTCGGTGTGCTCAGAGTGTAGGGTACCAGTGTCATGCGCGTCTCCTGCACCGTGACATCGTCTCCTCTAAGCGTTTTACTTACGTTCCGGGTCACTCGTTTCCTGCTCACTCAGCTCCTTGTTCTTGTAGAATGGGAATTTTCGTGAAAAGATGAAGTTCTTTTTACGCCTGTCATTGAATGACTGTGAAGGAGAAAAGGCATGGGGGCAAAAACAAGGACGTCTAATTGTTGTCACACTCATGCTGACAAAACAACTAGTTTGTAAAAGTGGATAAACAACTGCAGTGACTCTGCTCAATTTTCTTTTTGGGTAAAGCAAAATGGTTAAAAACAACACCACCACCCTGAAGATTTGGTGCTTAAAGAAAAGGAAAAAAAAGATAAACGCAAAATTGGTTTGATTATTGATGGCTGGCTATTGATTATTTGATTATTAATTGGTTAAGTCTGCCTTATGAAGCAAACTTTGTGCTACAAATTAACGTTTGTTAAAATTGATGAACTGTTTGGGCAGTATACAACCCCCCCCCCCATATATAGGCCCTGCAAATGGCAAGCACCATTTAAAACTAGGCATCTATCTTCCCTTTCTGAAATGATCCTTGCGCCTCATATTACAACAATATAATTATATTAAATAATATTACTCTATAGTATTTTTCAGTGCAGTTATTTTATAGTACTACATTGTTGTTTTTGTAGTAGTAGTAGTTGTTGTTGTTGCTAATAATAATAAAAGTAAAAATCCGAAAAGAGAGTGGTTCCTTCATAATGAAAGTTTTTACTCATTTTCAAATTGATGAAACTAGCAATTAATTAATCAATCAATCAGCTGAAAGTCACATGATTAACCAACTGTGGTTCCTTTAAACTGAGCGAGACTAAAATACTTATACAAATAAAAGAAAAAATATTCTGCATGATGTGCCCGTCCAATTTTCTCACTTCAACTGAAATAAAGGTTTGGCTTTCAATTGGGAATCCAATATGGTTAAGGACTGATAAGATAATGTATTGTCCATTCCTGAAGGTTGGACAAAGCTAGAAAAAGTACAAAGTGTCTAATTAGAGGACAGCTCCAAATTTAAACAAAAAAATTTCCTTCCAGTAGCACCTTAAAGACCAACTAAGTTATTTCTTGGTATGAGCTTTCGTGTGCATGCACACTTCTTCAGATACTGGAAGGAATTTTTTTTGTTTTGACTATGGCAGACCAACACGGTTACCTATCTGTAGCTCCAAATTTGTAAGTTTTTGCTTGCGTCACAAAAGTTTCATGCCACTTTTACATCCCAAGCATATTTGAAATTTAGTAACGGGAAACAAAGGGTGGGGAAAAATAACATACATGGAAACCTATGAATGGCTTCTTAGCACCAGAGATATCTGGATTTGAAATAATGTGAGCCTCATGCAGAAATTAATATGCAAATCATGCAGACACAAAAGATAAGCAGATGAAATATAAATATAAATGGTTCTGAAAGTAAACTGGTTGCAGGAGTATGCAGGGCATGCAAACATCAGTTGAATGGTGGACAGAATCTAATGGAAACAAAAATGTGTGCCTCTTTTGCTTCTAGGTATTTTTTTATCATAAACATCATAAGATGGGATATCTTTGTTAGGATACTGGATATATCTATATCATCTACATCTATATTTATATCTGTCTCCAGCATATTGCAGACATCTTTCAACTATACAAAGACAACAAGTCTAAAATTGCCAGCCTATATATCATTTTACTTGCAGAAACAAATAAAATGTTGAATAACTGTACGAGCATGCCATTATTTACTGAGACATTGTATCACACTCATCATATCATTTCACATTTCAATTTGTACCTATGTTATCTGCACCCCTCAAGAATGCACAGACCAAACATGAAAAGGAATTAATCTATAAGTTATCTTAATTTTAGGACAGTGCAGAAAATGCCTGGTTTATCTTTGAGACCAGAAGCTACCAGTGGTGATTAAGATGGAAGGCCCACTGGCCCTTCTTCAGAGAGCCTTGTGAAATGTAACCCTCAGTAATTGCTGCACCCGGATTTTTAGTCCGTGGAAATGTTCATGAACACACTTTTGCAAAATGGCAATAAGTGTGTGGTTCTGACACTCAGACTCTAACCTAGCAACTATTGCTTCCTGTTTCTGAAACTGTAAAGATGGGTACTGTAACATGAAGCAGCCTCTGAATAGCTCTGCAAAAGCAGAATATGGTGGTCCACTACCTGGAGAAAAATGAACATTGGAAGAAGACAGGACCAGTGCATTTTCACCTGTACAGGTGTGTGTGTTCATCAACTTATTTTGATTTTCCTCAAATTATTAACAGTCTGTCAGTGGGCATCTGCTTACATGGGTAGGGTAGTTACTAGGTATATGGACTGTCCAATCTTACCACAATATACACATTGTGAAAAAATGACGTTGAGACCATAACTGTACCATTAATTTCTGATCTGCCATTCCTCCTGACATTCACTAAACGTGTACTAAACATTCTGATATTGTTCTGGTCAAACTGTCCACACATTGTGCCGGACATCTGAAGAGAGGTGCCTTCAACTGACCCCATGTATTTTTATTTATATTTATTGTGAGTATATTATTATGTATCTAACAAATTAGGAAACAGTAGCATTGAAAAATATCATTTTTATGTTTGGCCTCCATTGTGTATTGTCTTATTTACATATTATATTTCTATTTAATACTGTTGTTGAATTATATTCCCAGGGAAACTCACTGTTTGTTTGTTTGTTTGTTTGTCTTCTGGACTTTCAATGGGTCCTACTTTGAGTAGGAGTAGCATTGGATACAGCCCTTGTATTTTGAGTAAGCAAGGAGGAACAACTGAAGTTACCAGCCAGCTAATATGTGAACCTGCTCCACTACCTACTAAAAAAATCTCCATTCTGTGATATCAAGTCTCTGATGGCCCAATTCATACATGCACATCTCCACTAGCCAACACAGTTATCAAGTGAAAACTATGTAGGGCTGAATGATCTGGAGAAATGAGGCTTGCAGGTGTTATATGTTGTTCACAGAACCCCATTCAGGAACACCTTGGTTTTGCAAAAGCTGAAGTTCTACCTTGGTGATAGGTGGAAACAACTATATAAATAGGCTTGTTAAAAATAGCAGGGGAAAAAAAAGTTCTCCTACTAGAATAACACCGCTTCATTTCTGTAAGTTCGTAACCATAGGTACTGACCTGCTGTGCTGAACAGAAGGGGTACATATTCAAGTCCTGATTTGGCGTTATGTCTGAACAGGAAATTAAAGTCAGGTGGAACCCAGGTAGCATCCTGGTAGCATCCTGGCCCAGTGCTCAAGGTTCTTGCAGGTGCTGGCCCCAGGAAAGGTCTGAAGAGTGCTATCTAACCATCTAACAATCTGCTCCCACAAAAGTTATTGATGGCCACCAGCTTTGATGGCTTGAAAAGCTTATTCATGGCGAATAAGGATATCATTGTTAGTTTCTGTTTGCCACTGTGCAGCTGCTTAGAGTCACAAGACTCTGTTTACATTCCAGAGACATTCCAGGCTGTTGGAAGTCTCATGGGAGACAGGAGACAGATGTGATGTTACTGGTTTCCTGTTCCTTTGTTTGTTTCAGTTGCTCTCTGCTCTCACAGAGAGAGGATGTTTATTTCTTTTCTGTCTGCGTAATAAGAAATAAAGCATTTATGTAGCCATAAATCTCATCACTTCTGCTGCTTTGATACTCTGCTGAATGGGAAACGTGCCTGAAGGCTAATCAGAGGCTCAGGTCGTGAATTATCGTCAGAGGCGATTCTAAAGGACTCGACCAGAGGAGGATGAGCTTTATCAGCTCGGTCGTAGAGGAGGCTCCGACAATCATTGTACCACTACTGTCAGAGGAAGAATACCTCTGGATATCAGTTACTGAGAAGCACAGTTGGGGTGAGCGCTGTGTGGCTCAAGTCGTGCTTGTGGGTTTCCCACAGGCATCTGGTTGGCATAAGAACAGAAGGAGAGACTGCTGGATCAGACCAATGTCCCCTCTAAACCAGCATCCTGTTCCCACAGCAGCCAACCAGGTGCCTGTGGAAAACCAGCAGGCAGGATTCGAGCACCAGAGCCCTCTCTCTTCCTGTGGTTTCCAGCAACTGCTGCCTCCAACTGTGGAAGCACAGCATAGCCCTCATTACACATTTTTAATCATTAGAGGCTGCATGGACACTTATTAGGGATGATGTAGCAGAGACATCACCTTGCCAACAAAGGTCTGTATAGTCAAAGCTATGGTTTCCCCAGTAGTGATGTATGGAAGTGAGAGCTGGACCATCAAGAAGGCTGATCGCCGAAGAATTGATGCTTTTGAATTATGGTGCTGGAGGAGACTCTTGAGAGTCTCATGGACTGCAAAAGAAGATGAAACCGATCCATTCTGAAGGAAATCAGCCCTGAGTGCTCACTGGAAGGACAGATCCTGAAGCTGAGGCTCCAATACTTTGGCTACCTCATGAGAAGAGAAGACTCCCTGGAAAAGACCTTGATGTTGGGAAAGATGGAGGGCACAAGGAGAAGGGGTCGACAGAGGACGAGATGGTTGGACAGTGTTCTTGAAGCTACCAGCATGAGTTTGACCAAACTGCGGGAGGCAGTGAAAGACAGGAGTGCCTGGCATGCTCTGGTCCATGGGGTCACGAAGAGTCGGACACGACTAAACCACTAAACAACAACAAAAGCAGTGGAATTCCTGCACCAGGAAAGGGCTGGACTTGATGACTTTTGGGGTCCCTTGCAACTCTATGACTCCATGGTTTTACCCCACTTGTTGGCATAAATGAATTTGTGGTACAAAAGACAACGTAAGTCCTTTCCCCTTACGTTCAGAAAACTCAGTTTTTCCAAAACTGCCTCGTCTTCTTTTACACGACAGAAAATGTCAACTTCCTGAATCTAATCACTTTCGTGTTGTGACAGACATTCAAACCGAAGCAGTGGCACCATCATCTTCATTATTATCATAATCACCACGCAATGTTTGTGTAGCACTCGCAAGGTTCAAACCGCTTTGCACATGCCTTATCTAGTTGTCATTCCAAGCTAAGTGCAATCCTATACTCACTTATCTGGAAAGGAGCCTCACTGAAAACAGTAAGAATTATCTGTGGGTAGACTTACAAAGGCTGGGTCCTTGAAAAGACTGGGTATTACCTCTGAATAAACTGACGGTCCATTTCAGAAGATGGTATTAATCTGCATCGAATACAATCTATCAAATTGATGCATTTCTGCTGAAGTAACGAATGAAGTGTGCATATGCATACAGGTGGTTACAACACGGTTTTTAAAATTTTAAAAATGGGGTTTGAAGAACAACACGTTTGTTTATTCTTTTACTGTGTGAATTTATCTTAAACTCTGTTTGGAACTTGAGCAGGTTTCAAAAATAAGTTAAATAAGGCTTTGTAGTTGGGCTATGCTGGACTCTTCTGTGATCATTCTGGGAGCTGTTCACATTTTGACTTTCTGAAGGAAGACCTGCTGTTTTAAATTTCCAGATTCTGTTTCTAGTCAATGGCTCAACCTTCTAAAAAATAAATAAAAATAATAATTTCGCTGAGCCGTCACAACAGGTCATGCAAAAGGCATTTCTGTAGATAGTGAGACTTCTGAGTGAAACAGCAAGCTATAATTTTGAAAGGAAATACCTTCTGGAAGTGGGGGAAGGATGGCTGACCTGACACCAGCTTGTCCTTGACAATGCAGATTCCCAGCAACTTACTCCAATGTGTGGAAGAAAAATGGTAGGAAGGGCTGCTGAGAGAAAAAAATATCGCTAAACCCAAATGATGGAAACCATGGTGAGGGGGTGGAGGAAAACCCCAAGAGGTTTAAAATTTAGTGCCAGCGCCTCCGCCTGCTTCGCAGAAGCAACCCACACCTGACCTGCGTGCTGGAGCAGATTCCTTCTTTGTTTGATTCCAGCCTCTGTGCTGCTTTAGATATTATGCATTCTGCTTGGAGTCTTACACCCTCTAATATATGACACTTCCCTTATTCTCTGCTTGCTAGCAAATGCTTCTCCTCCTATTTTAAAGCAGCAACTAAATTTAGAAGGCGGGGAACATTCTCTCAAACAAAACACACGTGACAAATACTCAAGGATGTTGCAACAACCATGGCTGCAGCTTTAGGATTTGCGAGGGCTGGCGTGGGTTCAGGCAGGCTGAGGGCATGTAGCAGGTTGCACGGGGTTGTGTAAAGTGCTGTGTGTGCCTTGAAATATGGTGTGTGTGTCTGTGTCCCAATCATTTGTAATCCTAAACACATTGACGAGGAAGTAATCCCAGTTAGACACCATAAGGGATGGACAGACTTGTCAATTTCAGTTTTCTTGGTTTCTCTCATTTTTCCAGTTCAGTGTGGTTCATTATTATTATTTTTTAAGCCTCATAAAAATCTGTTCACATTTTAGTACTGATTTCTTCCAATAAAACACATTTTTTTTTGCAGTTTTGACTAATAGTAAAAAAACATGCTAGCAATTTCTCCTAATACGATATATATTTGTTATCTTCAATAATATATGCACTTCTGTGCACATTATTTGGCTGGGGAACAGCATTTTAAAATTTGGAGATCTGTTTCAGTTCAGACAGTGTTTCACAATGTGCAGATTTGGTAGGTTCACCAAACTTGAATTGGGTAGACTTTCTCACCCAATACCTAACACTGGCAAGCAGCCGTCAGAAGGTGGCCGAGAAGACTCTATATAAGACTGCTTCCTATGTTCCAATTTTTGGTTTGAGACCTGCACCACAAAATTCAGAGATGTACGAATTTCAAAGGCTATCTCTGTTTCGGTTGACATATTGTTTCCGGAAGTGTGCGCCAAATTTCTCCTCCTTCCTTACACCCTCTATCTTCTACTGCCAACCCATGTATTGATGGAAATAGGACAGTGTTCTAGACAGACCTTAGATGTGGTCTGGTAAGACAGCTCTTTTGCAAAAGTTCAGGGCTCTGAGTAGCAGCTGCAACCTACTTAGGAGAGCACCAACCCAGGCTGATCAGTCCTGGCCTGCACTGTTCCTTTGTACAGAATGGTACTAGCTTTTATTTTTATTTTTTGCTTCATGTTGCCTGCTGTTAGAGCATCCACATCCTATAGTTCTCATTGTACCATGGAGGCCACTTGCTGAAAACATCTGAGTGCAAAACATGTCAGGGTTTTCAATGGAATGAAAGGAACTGGCAAACAAGAGCTTTCCTGAACAGGGAAAACAGCAGTTTTAGGTTGAAAGAACAGCGTGAAATCGGGCTGGAGAGTACGTCTTTACAAAGTGCATAGTAATTCCTGCTCTGCAGGGAAACTTGGGAACAATTGTTCTACAACTGAGGAAAGGTTACAGCAGTTGGGGCTTTTTTAGTTTAGGAGAAAGTTGAGTAAGAGGGGACATCATAGAACTCAGTAAGGTTATTCATAGTGTGTGGAATGCCCCCACAAAGAGAATTTCCCCCATCTCTCTCACAATACGAGAACCCAGTGGACCACCCAATGTCGATTTACGCAATTCAGGATGGACCAGAGGAGCCAATTCTTTGCACTGTGCATCACTGAACTGTGGGATTCACTTTCGGGAGATGTGGCGATGGCCGCCAAGTCAGATGGCTTCAAAAGGGGTTTAGGCAGAATTCAGGGAGGAATACGCTGATGGGGGCTGCTACTCATGATGGCTGCATCCTGCCTGCAAGATCACAGGCATCATGCCTCAGACCACCAGTTTCTGGGGGAAAGGAGTGGGAGAGGGTCAATGTGCTCTTCTTTGGCTAGTGGACTTCCCAGTGGCATCTAGCTGGTCACTGTGGAAAGCTTTAAGATCGATGGCCCAGGTATGGAGAAGTGAACCCAAGGGCCACATTTCCTTATGGGCAGATTAAAGATGGCCACATACCATTGGTGGGTAGAGCAACAAATATGAATGGAAACTTTGCCCAATGGGCTAGTTTTGCTGTACCTTCACACTGCCCTATCTATTCAGGTTCAGAAAGAGAAGCCATGGGGTCTGAGGTTCCCCAATCCTGCCTTAGTACTTCATTTTCAAGGTGTTGCATAGGGCTCTCTTCAGGTGTTTATTTTATTAAAACTTCTATATTCCACACCGTTCCAGTATAAACACCACCCAGGAGGACTTACAACAGAAAAGATCTCAAAAAACCTCCCGGGTGCTAAAATTGGCCTCTTGGTGGTCCCACCACCCTCAGAAGCTTGGGTGGTGGTGGTGAGATGAGAGAGGGCCTTCTCTGTGGTAGCCCCCCTAAGTCGTTCACCTCTCTCCCCACAGAGGTTCATCTGTCAACTTCAGCTTCCAGATAATGCTGAAGATGCACCTTTCCCCCTTGGCTTTTAACACTTGAGATGCCTATTTCTGTCCCAACTTATTTTTGTTGTTTTAAACTGCTTTTTAAAAAAAGTGTTGTAATTTTTGCAACCTACCCTGGAACTTGAAGGTGTGGGGTGGGGTAATAAATAAATCATCATAATAATCATGGCAATACAAAATTAAAACAATTCCAAACAGACCACTGATCTAGCAGGACACTTATATCTTGATTGAAGCTTTAAAGCTTGATTGAAGCTTTAAAAACTACTTCAAAATGGTCCCCAGTCCCAGATGCATAGCTCTATGCTTAAGTGCAGGTATGAAGGTAAAGGGACTCCTGACCATTATGTCCAGTTCTGACCGACTCTGGGGTTGCGGCGCTCATCTTGCTTTATTGGCTGAGGGAGCCGGCGTACAGCTTCCAGGTCATGTGGCCAGCATGACTAAGCCGCTTCTGGCAAATCAGAGCAGCGCACGGAAACGTCATTTACCTTCCTGCTGAAGTGGTACCTATTTATCTACTTGCACTTTGACGTGCTTTCGAACTGCTAGGTTGGGGTGTGTGTGTGTGTGTGTGTGTGTGTGTGTGTGTGTATAGGCACAAATGGTCCCCTTATCTGAACTAGGATCCAGTAGTGTGTGTGTATCTATTGATCTATTTGTAGACCTGATTTAATGGGATCTTTGCAATAAAAGGCATGGGGAACCAGTTCGGATATTACTGGACTATATCTTCCATCAACCCTGACCATTGGCTATGCTTGCTGGGATGATGAGAGCTGGAGTCATACAATACCTGGAGGACCGTAGTATCTGATGTATTTCAAAACTGCTTCAAATCTCTCCCCCCATTGATGCAATACAAGTCTCTTGTCATTTCCTCACATCATTCTTCCACAGTGCTTTCGTATATTTCCCCGCTGTCTGCCACCCTACAGATGTCACGCTTCCTTCAAAATACAGCCTTCCCTGGAAGCTGAAAGGGCACACGACATCAATCAAGCCCGGATTGCTCACTGCTGAAGGGTGTTCTTGAATGATGAACGGAACCTAGCAATTGCTAACATCACCTTTCAAGTCCTCCCTTTGACTTAAAGGGCAAAATGTTGATGGATTAATCTTTCCCCTCGCCTTCAGATGATGCTAAACTCATTGCACTGCTGGTAAAGGTAAGAAAAAAGGAAGTGAGAATACTAGAGCAATGATTAAGTCGTTCTCTTTGGCTAGGAACTATTCCTGGATAGGGATAGGCATGCCACTGCAACTCATGCATTGGTAAGCTCATGACTGGACTACTGCAGTGTGTTCTACATGGGACTGCCCTTAACGCTGGTCCAGAAGATGCAGCTAGTGTAAAATGCAACTCTTAATTAAAGGTAAAGGCAAGGGGACCCCTGACCATTAGGTCCAGTCGTGGCCGACTCTGGGGTTGCGGCACTCATCTTTCTTTATTGGCTGAGGGAGCCGGCGTACAGCTTCCGGGTCATGTGGCCAGCATGACTAAGCCACTTCTGGCGAACCAGAGCAGTGCACGGAACTGCCGTTTCCCTTCCCGCCAGAGTGGTACCTATTTATCTACTTGCACTTTGATGTGCTTTCGAACTGCTAGGTTGGCAGGAGCAGGGACCGAGCAACAGGAGCTCACCCCGTCGCGGGGATTCGAACCGCCGATCTTCTGATCGGCAAGTCCTAGGCTCTGTGGTTTAACCCCTAGTGCCACCTGCATCCTAACTCTTAATTACACAGCTCTTAAAGTTGTTGAACTGGCTGCCAGTAAGGTACCAAATTTAGAATCAGTAAGGTACCAGTAAGGTGCCTGATTTAAGGTTTTGGTTCAAATCGATGAAACCCTTAATAGCTTGGGACTAGGTTACCTGAAGGAGGAAAGCCCTACTCAGTCTCTTATAATTTCACAATGATGCTCCTTCTTGGGGGTGTTGCCACCTATGGAGGTTCATTTAGCAGCAGCTAGCAGGGAGAGCTTTTTCTGTGGTTGGCACCATTCTCCATGGAATCACTTCACCTCTGAGCCTAGGGAGGCAGCAACATATTGCCACTCACGAAAGGTGCTCAGAATGAACAAATTGGGGTTAACCAATTCACTGAATTAATGCAAAAGTATCTGAAAGTTGCTCCTATAATTGCTGGGTGGGACGTTGGGCAATTTTAAATGCAATTCAATTTTAATTTTAGTTCAGTTATGTATAGGGGTTTCATTGCACTTCGCTCTGTGTTTGATTGTTGGCATTGCATTGTTGTTTAAGCCTAAATATCACAATTGCTGGGACGAACAAATAAAGCAATTGTTCACATTACACCGTATATGTGTTTTTATGTTTTCTCAGTCTTAAGCATATTTTATGCTTCAGCAGAGTAGCTTGGATAATTCTGAACCCCCCCCCCCCCAAGAAAGCATTGACTTTTGTGAATGAAATGCAACTTTGAAAGGGCATGGAAGTAGTTCCTTGGAGGGAACTAATAAGCCTGAAATGCTTATTAAAAACATATTTACACTCCCAGGCATTTGTGGACACTTAAATCCAATGGGCTGGTTGTGGTGTGTGTGTGTGTGTGTGTGATTAACTGCATTTTATTTGTATTGCAGTTTTAACGCTTTCAAAATTTGTTGTACATTGCCCTGAAACTCCATGTGAACGGCAGCACAAAAGTTTTAATAAGTGAAACAATCCTTTTAGGATCATGTACATTTTCAGAAATGGAAAAACACTTGTGCTTTTCATTCTAGTAGGTTGGTTCGCTGAGTGTGGCAGGGCGTGCAGTGGGAATTGCAGATGCAGATTGTTGCTAGGGCTGGCCAAGGATGAAAATAATGAAATCGGCTCAGAATGAAGGTTTGTGATGCAGGTTCGGAGCACAAAGACAAGCCGAGGTCATTAAAAAGGACAAGGCGGGAGGGAGAGGAGAGCATGCAAGGTTCAAAGGGCAGGTTGCTGGGAGATTGAGAACCGTGCCTGATAACACAAAGCTGGAAAGGGCAGCCCAAAAAGATTGAGTGGTTGGAAAAATTCCACTCTGCTGGAAAGCTCACAAGCGCTGGTGGCTTGTTAGTTTAGAGAGAAGGCAAGGAAGAGGTAGCAGGATACAGGGTGCATATAAAATGAAGTGGCTGGAAAAGAGTTTTGCTCCTTCTCAAACTGCTAGGAGCCGGGGTTATCCAGCAAAGCTGAAGTTGTGCGAGATTCGGGACAGACAAAAGGCCATGCTCCTTCACAGTTAAATTGCAGTGTTTGCTACCACAGCAGGTAGTGATGGCTGCTAGCTGTTGTTGTTGTTTAGTCGTTTAGTCATATCCGACTCTTTGTGACCCCATGGACCAGAGCACGCCAGGCACTTCTGTCTTCCACTGCCTCCCGCAGTTTGATCAAACTCATGCTGGTAGCTTCGAGAACACTGTCCAACCATCTCGTCCTCTGTCGTCCCCTTCTCCTTGTGCCCTCCATCTTTCCCAACATCAGGGTCTTTTCCAGGGCGTCTTCTCTTCTCATGAGGTGGCCAAAGTATTGGAGCCTCAGCTTCAGGATCTGTCCTTCCAGTGAGCACTCAGGGCTGATTTCCTTCAGAATGGAGAGGTTTGATCTTCTTGCAGTCCATGGGACTCTCAAGAGTCTTCTCCAGCACCAGAATTCAAAAGCATCAATTCTTCGGCGATCAGCCTTCTTGATGGTCCAGCTCTCACTTCCATACATCACTACTGGGAAAACCATAGCTTTAACTATACGGACCTTTGATGGCAAGGTGATGTCTCTGCTAGGATGGGTCAAATTCATGAAGGACAAAGCTACTCGTTGCAATGGCTACATTCTACATTGGCTACATGGTCGGAGGTATTGTGCCTCTGAAAAGCATTTGCTGTTGTTCTCAGGTCCTGCTTTTTTGCTTCCCACAGGAATCTGGTTAGCCCCAAGATGCTGGATTAGATGGGATTTTAACCTGATCTAGCACGGCTCCTTTTAAGTCCTTGTGAGCAAAATACGCTAGGCAGCATCCATATCCAATGAAGTCCCCCTCCACTTTTAAAATAATTTTTATTTCCACATCTGTACAAGGGTCATATTACCCTGGAGACACTACCTATTTGTTTGGATATTGAAATCTTGCGCACCAATAATGAGGAAAGTGGAAATTGAAATGATCAGACAAGTGTGGTGCTATTAAATACGCCAAATTAAAAGGCTTAATAGGTAGCTTCAAAGTGATAATTTCAGGTTTCCTTTCCCGCTTGATGAAATTACACCTGCTATTTATACCGCTGGCTCTCCGCTTTCTTGCTCCTTCCTTAAAAAAAATAAAAAATCATCATCTAGGGGCCAGAATATCTAATTGGATTGATATTATTATCTGTGCTTTCAAGTCACCTGGGAGCGGGGTAATCTTTTCTCACAGCATCCAGCATTTAAACATTTCTTGAACGTTTTGCACATAGTTAAATTGGGAAGGATGGGAAGAGTGTGCATAAGAAAGAGAACATCTTTTTTAAAAAGTGGTGTAGAGACAAAAGGAATGAACAATGACATTTTCTGAAGGCAGAACTACAGATCCCTCCCTCCTTCTCTTGTTTTGCATTTCATTAGCAGGGCTCAACAAGTGGGACCTGTAACAAAGTGTTGCAGTGTGTAAGACCCTTGTTCAGGATTACAGCCAGCTGTGCCATTTCCCAGAATCCTCTTTTCTTCCCCACCTGCTCAGTTCCCCCATTTTGTGCCTAGTGAGCATGTTGTTTCCATCCAGCTGTTGGGGGAGTTGGTGTGGTTTCAGAATCCTGCCTGATCAGGAACTCCTCTGAGAAAAAGGCAAGGAGCGCTGCCAAGCAGGGGTGAATAACTTCTCTGGGGTGCCAAATGCCTCTCTGAACGCTTCTGAACTCCTTCCCGAGACCTGCTTAGAGTCAGCAAGTTTCTGGCCTCATGTACCTTCAGATCATAGTAAAGGGTAAAGGGACCCCTGACCATTAGGTCCAGTCGTGACCAACTCTGGGGTTGCGGCGATCATCTCGCTTTATTGGCCGAGGGAGCCGGCGTACAGCTTCCGGGTCATGTGGCCAGCATGACTAAACCACTTCTGGTGAACTAGAGCAGCACACGGAAATGCCATTTACCTTCCCGCCAGAGCGGTACCTATTTATCTACTTGCACTTTGACGTGCTTTCGAACTGCTAGGTTGGCAGGAGCAAGGACTGAGCAACGGGAGCTCACCCCGTCGCGGGGATCTGAACCTCCGACCTTCTGATTGGCAAGTCCTAGGTTCTGTGGTTTAACCCACAGCACCACCCGTGTCCCACCTTCAGATCATATCCTGGTCCAAAGCAACAAGTCTCTCTCCTTCCTCCTTGCATGTCACTGCCCTTGCATGCCATGTTCTCAGTCTCTGGGAGCTAAGCCTTATGAGGAACGTTCGAGGGAGTTGGGTAGGTTCAGCCTTGGAGAAGACTGAGAAGTGATAAGAAAGCAATCTTCAAATATCTGAAGGTCTGTCATATGTAGGAAGCTTGTTTTCTGCTGCTCCAGAAAGTAGGACCCAAACCAATGGATTCAAATTCCAGCTAAAAATTATGAA